>NC_079192.1:225478991-228083158 GCF_029499605.1 Hyla sarda
CACCAGCTGTTGAAATACTACAAGTCCCAGCATGCCTGGACAGCCTTTAGCTGTCCGTTTATGATGGGAGTTGTAGTTTTGCAACCAGTGGGCCTTTACCTGCTGAAAAACAACTACAACCAGCATGCTCACTTGCTGGGAGTTATAGTTTTGCAACCAGTGTGCCTCCGGTTGTTGCAACTACAACTTCCAGCATTCAGACAACTAAAGGATGTTTGTGCATGCTGGAACTTGTAGTATTGCAACAGCTGGAGGGACACTGGTTGCAAAACTAAAACTCCCAGCATACGCGAACATCTAAATGCTGTCCAGGCATGCTGGAACTTGTAGTTTTGCAACAGCTGGAGGGGCACTAGTTGCACAATTGCATGTTCCAGCATGCCTGGACAGCCTTTAGCAGTTGTAATTTTGCAACAGCTGGAGGCACACTGGTTGGGAAACACAGAGTTGGGCAACTGACTAACTTACTGTTTCCGCACCAGTGTGCCCCCTGCAAAAATAGAACTCCCAGCATGCACGGTCTGTCAGTACATGCTGGGAGATGCAGTTTTGCAACAGCTGGAGGTTTGCCGCCCCCCCCCCTTCAATGTGAATGTACAGGGTACATTCACATGGGCGGGTTTACAGCGAGTGTCCCTCTGCAAGTTTGAGCTACGGCAAATTTTCCGCCACAGCTCAAACTCCCAGCGGGAAACTTGCTGTTAACCCCCGCCCATGTGAATGTATCCTAAAGACACTGCACTGCACAACATGAAGAGTAAAACACTACAAATACACACCCTAACACTGTCGCCGCCCCCCCCCCCCCCCAATAAAAAATATAAACACTGTTTCTACACCCGGCCTCCATCTGTTGCAAAACAACAACTACCAGCATTGCTGGACATCCACTGACTGTCCAGGCATGCTGAAAGCTTTGCAACAGCCGGAGGCACCCTTTTTGGGAAACACTGCCTTGGGAACATTTTGGTAGAGAAGGCAAATGTCATGCTTAACAACTTCATGCTTAGCCTTCACAACCCCAAACACAAGTGTTTGACAAATTTTCGTTAAAGTTGGACATGAAAATGAAAATTTTTATTTTTTTCATTAAAATGCTGGTGTTACCCCAAATCTTTCATTTCCACAAGAGATACTAGGAGAAAAAGTCCCCCAAAATGTGTAACCCCATTTCTTCTGATTAAGTAAATACCCCATATGTGGATGTAAAGTGCTCTGCGGGCGCACAACAGGGCTCAAAAGAGAAGGAGCAAAATCTGTTTTTTGGAGAGAGAACATGGCTGGAATTGAAGGCCAAGTTTGTTTACAAAGCTCCCATGGTGCCAGAACAGTGGACCCCCCCCCCCCCCCCCCACATCTGACCCCATTTTGCAAACTACACCCCTCACAGAATGTAATAAGGGGTGCAGTGAGCATTTACACCCCACAGGTGTCAGATTTTTTTGAACAGTGGTCCGTAAAATTAAAAAAGCATTTTTTTAAATTTGCACAGCCCAATGTTGCACAGCCCAATCAGTCAAACGCCAGTAGGGTGTACATGCTCACTGCACCCCTTATTACATTCTGTGAGGGGTGTAGTTTCCAATATGGGGTCACATGCGCGGGGGTACACTGTTCTGGCAGCACACAGGCTTTGTAAACGCTCAAGGCCCCCGATTTCCCTTCCAAACAAATTCTCTCTCCAAAATCCCAATGACGCTCCTCCTTTTCTGAGCCCTTTGTTTGCCCGCATATGTCCACATATGGGGTATTTCCATACTCAGAAGAAATGGTGTTACAAATTAGGGGGGCATTTTCTCCTATTTCCGCTTGTGAAAAACAAATAATTTGGGTAACACCAACATTTTAGTGGGAAAAAAAATCGCATTTTTCATTTTCGCGTCCCACTTTAACGAAAGTATGTCAATCACCTGTGGGGTGTTAAGGCTCCCTGTACCCCTTGCTACTTTCCTTGAGGGGTATAGTTTCCCAAATAGTGTGCCATGTGTTTTTTTTTCTTTTTTCTTTTTTTTGCTGTTCTGGCACCATTAGGGCTTTCTAAACGCGGAAACAAATTTTCCCCTTTTTCCCCTTGTAGAAATGAAAAAAAATAAAAATAAATGGGTCTACAAGAACATGTTACTGTAAAAAATTGGAGATTTTGAATTTTCTCCTCCACTTTGCTGCTATTCCTGTGAAACACCTAAAGGGTTAACTAAATTGCTGAATGTTATTTAAATTACTTTGAGGGGTTCAGTCTTCATAATGGGGTCCATTATTTGGGATTTCTAACATAAAGACCATCAAATTCATTTTAAAACTGAACTGGTCCCTGAAAAATTCACATTTTGAAATTTTCGTGAAAAATAAAAAAAAATTGCTGATAAACTCTGAAGCCCTCTAATGTCCTTAAAAAGTAAAAACATGTCAACTTAATAATGCTAACTTAAAGTAGACATATTGTATATTTGAATAAATATACAGTAGAATCTCCCAAAAGCGGACACTCCCGGAAGTGTACACTAGTGAGAAATGTCCTCTATTGGGTAAAAAAAGGCTAAAAAAATGTTTGTAATTGTCTGAATACTGTCCTGTACTCACTCCAAAGTGTAATTGCCTATAAAAACTTGATAAAAAGCAATATTACAGTAGAATCTTAGTGCCATTTAACCTCTTAAGGACGCAGGGCGTAAAGTTGATCGCCACGTCGAAAACTAAAGTAAAAGCTTTCCGGCAGCTCAATCGGGCTGATCGGGACTGTCGTGGAAAATAGCGATGTCCAGATCAGCTAGGACTCAAGCGGAGGTCCCCTTACCTTGCTCCGTCGCGTCCAATCGGCAATTGATTGCTCCAAGCCTGAGCTACAGGTTTGAGCAATCAACCCCCTATTACGCTGATCCATGCAAAGCTATGCCTTTGCAGGGATCAGGGTAAAAGATCAGTGTGTGCAGTGTTATAGCCCTCTATGGGAGCTGTAACACTGCAAAGAAAAGTGGGGAAAAAAAAAAAGTTAATAAAGGTCATTTAACAATGTCCAAGAAAAAAAAAAAAAAAAAGTAGAAAGTCGCCACTGCCGCCTATCGGAATAGCCGGAGCATGTGTGAGCTGCAACCAAACGCAGGTCTTCCAGGTGTAGCCGTGTTCACACGGGGCTCTATCCCAAGGAAGGAAAGCAATTCAATACCATAGAAGAAGCAAGCGGAAGGCACTCAAGGATGCAACACGTAGACTTTATTCAGGTACATTAAACAAGCCGTTTCACGCTAAATGCGCTTATTCATGACCTCAGGTCATTTAGCCTGAAACGGCTTGTTGACTGATTGTATCCTGTGACCGTACTTGAATAAAGTCTACGTGTTGCATGCACGAGTCCCTCCCGCTTGCTTCTTCTATGGTAAAGGTCATTTAACCCCTTCCCTAATAAAAGTTTGAATCACCCCCCTTTTCGAATAAAAAAAATTGTGTAAATAAAAATAAACATGTGATATCGCCACGTGAAGAAATGTCTGAACTATAAAAAATATATTGTTAATTAAACCACACGGTCAATTCCGTACGTGCCAAAAAATTCCAAAGTACAAAATAGCGTCTTTTTGGTCACTTTTTATATCCTAAAAAATTAATAAAAAGTGATCAAAGTCCGATCAATGCAAAAATTGTACCGATAAAAACTTCAGAACACGGTGCAAAAAAATGAGCCCTCATACCGGCCTGTACGCGGGTTAATAAAAAAGTTATAGGGGTCAGAATATGACAATTTTAAACGTATAAACTTTCCTGCATGTAGTTATGATTTTTTTCAGAAGTATGACAAAATCAAACCTACATAAGTAGGGTATCATTTTAACCATATGGACCTACAGAATAAAGAGTGTAATTTTTACCGAAAAATGCACTGCGTAGAAACGGAAGCCCCCAAAAGTTACAAAATGACATTTTTTCTTTAATTTGGTCGCACAATTAATTTTTTTCCACTTCGCCGTGGATTTTTTGGTAAAATGACTGTCACTACAAAGTAGAATTGGTGGAACAAAGAATAAGCCATCATATGGAATTTTATGTGCAAAATTGAAAGCATTATGATTTTTAGGTGATGAGGAAAAAATGAAAATGGAAAAATGCGGAGTCCTTAAAAGGGTTAATCACCCCTTATCTCTCCCCCCCCCCCCATTTCATCTACCCTTTATACCCTGTGCCACCTTATGCCAAATTATCCTCCCTTACACCCTGTGCCATTTAATTTTACCCATTAATACCCTCTGTATAAATTCATCATCCCCCTCTTTATGAAGTGGCACAGGTTTTTTTTATGTCTCTGTGTCAACAGTGGGGTCCTCCTGGGTCTCCTGCCATAGCGTTTCATTTTATTTAATTGTCGACAGTTCATGCTGACACTGATGCTCCCTGAGCCTGCAGGACAGCTTGAATATCTTTGGAACTTGTTTGGGGCTGCTTATCCACCATCCGGACTATTCTATGTTGACACCTTTCATCAATTTTTCTCTTCCTTCCACGCCCAGGGAGATTAGCTACAGTGCCATGGGTTGCAAACTTCTTGATAATGTTACGCACTGTGGACAAAGGCAAATCTAGATCTCTGGAGATGGACTTGTAACCTTGAGATTGTTGATATTTTTCCACAATTTTGGTTCTCAAGTCCTCAGACAGTTCTCTTCTCTTCTTTCTGTTGTCCATGCTTAGTGTGGCACACACAGACACACAATGCAAAGACTTAGGGGGAGATTTATCAAAACCTGTGCAGAGGAAAACTTGCCCAGTTGCCCATAGCAACCAATCAGCTTGCTTCTTTCATTTTTATGAAGGCCTGTGTAAAATGAAAGAAGCGATCTGATAGGTTGCTATGGGCAACTGGGCAAGTTTTCCTCTGCACAGGTTTTGATAAATCTCCCCCTAAGTGAACTTCTCTCCTTTTTATCTGCTTTCAGGTGTGATTTTTATATTGCCCACACCTGTTACTTACCCCAGGTGAGTTTAAAGGAGTATCACATGCTTTTGAAAGGGTGCCAATAATTTTGTCCAGCCCAATTTTGGAATTTGGTGTGACATAATGTCCAATTTGCTTTTTTTCCTCCCTTTTTTGGTTTAGTTCCAATACACACAAAGATAATAAACATGTGTATAGCAAAACATGTGTTACTGCAATCCTTTTCTGTGAGAAATACTTCAATTTCTAGAAAAATTTCTAAAATCTGAACTTTCTGTCGCCAGTTGATTTAAAAAAAAAAAAAAAAGTTTTTCCACCGTAGTACCCCTTTAAGTCCATTTCATATGCAATCCCCACCATTTTATGTTAATTGAACATGTAATCGGGGGGAGGGCTATATAAAATAAGGGCATTGAACATGAAATGGAGGGTGGATTTCACTATTTGTTTGTTTAGCAATTGCATTTTGCTATATTGTTTGCTATACATTTCGCCTCCATAATCGCTATCGCACATTTTCCCCATACGTTAACCTTTGATTTCCGCCACAGATCCTCTAGTAAAATACAGGTCAGATTAACCATAGGCAAATCCTTTGTTTGCAAACCAAGTCTTACTCCTTGTAGCTATGATATGGGGATCAAATGCTTTTACATTGTTACTTTTTGTTGTAAATTTATTTAATACATTACACACATATGATTCCCCTCCCTCTATTTTTCTTTTAAATGGTATATGTTTTGTACTACTGATACAATAAGCAGTAAATGTTGTTAATATGCTTGAACAATGTAACTTTTGTTTTTCTTTTCCTTTAGTGCACGCCTGCACAATTTGGCAGTAGGTGTGATCCAAAATGAAAATAGGCTATACTTCTTGGGTCCGCGTATAGAATTTTAGCCGGGTACTTCACAGTGTGGCTGCACTCATTGTAGTGTAGGCCTGCATTAGAAGGTGAAGATAGCTCCTCCCCTTTTTCAGATGTACTGTGTGCCTATAAAGTGCAAACAGAGGGTGGCTCCTATGTACTATGTGGGTAGATGCCCTGGCTGCCTGCTCCCACCCATAGGGTGAGAGGATCTTGCAGCACGTTGCCAATGATTTGTGGTGTGTAATTTTCCCTCCCTTCCCTCATACCTGGATACTGCAGATGATGTCCAGCAGGTGCACAGTGCAAGGCATATCCACATTTAGGGAATTTATGCTGGGATCATCCTCCTAGCCTGCCGGGTGGTGCAGCTAAACATGCACCTTGCTTTCTGACAGCGATAGAAGCTGCTACAAGTGCAGGAAATGTATCCCTTGTCTCTCCTCTTGCTCCTGTTCCCCCATTCCTTTCAGAAATAGGCTCTGGAAAAGAAGTGTGGGGATGCTGCCAGGAGGAAAGGCTGGTGCTGTAAGGGAGCTGCCTCCTCTGGGATGTGCAGTGCATCTGCTGCTCTGGTCATATTTCTGGGGATGCTGCTGCAGCGAATGAGGCTGGGGTTGCGGTGTCTCCTCCCCTGCATTATAGGAAGGGTATTAGGGAGAAATAAGGAGCCCGCATAGGTGACTGAGGAGGAGGTGGACGTTGCTGCCCTATGGAACATCCACACTAAAATTAAATGCTGCATTTCATGACATTCGGGTAGAAATAGCTGATGCTACATGTGCGTCCGCTATCTCCACTCTATGGCCATAGAGACATTATATAATGCCATGATGTCAAGGAAGGTCTCTAGACTAGGACCCCCCATCACATAATGGCAATATGATAGTGAGCTCGAAGGAATCGTTTAAAAGGTTACATGCAGCTCACTGGCCGTATGTTTTGCAGGCCTGCTTTACTGTTTAATTTTTTTTCTTTTTGTTGGTCCTTAGCTTTTGCATTGAATTATTACTGCAAAGATACTACAATGATTAGTTTTCAATTGGAAGCGATTTGCAGTATTTTTTTTATAAAGCACTCTTTATTTCTTGTTACAGACCTGGACCCTAAAGTGGTTATCTTGGATTAGAAAACAGAGCTGATTTCTTCTAAAAAACCACACCTGTCCTCGGGTTGTGTGTGGTATTGCAGCTCAGTTCCATTGAAGTGAATGGAGCCAAGTTGTTATACTACACACAACTGGAGGACAGATGTGGTGCTGTTTTTGGAAAAATTAAAATGTTTCTTCAAGTATCTTCCTGACTTATGTCCAATGAGATTGCGTTCGTTCAGTCAGAATGATTGCCAGAATGTCACAAAATAAGAACCATTGTGTTTATGGCCTGGTGTACATATTTACTTGTTGAAACACATCCAAATCACTTTTTCACGCTGTTCTACGTTTATATTTAGAGTCCGTATCCATGTTACTGTGTGCAGCACTTATGAAATAGAGACATACATGGAGATTTATTAAAACCTGTGCAGAAGAAAAATTACCCAGTTGCCCATAGCTACCAATCAGATCGCTTCTTTCATTTTGCAGAGGCCCTGTTAAAAATGAAAGAAGTGATCTGATTGGTTGCTATGGGCAACTTTCCCCCTGCACAGGTTTTGATAAATTTCCTTCATAGTTTTTAACTCAAGTTGCTGTCGTTTTACACAGATTTCTGCAGTTTTGTGCCTGTAAACTTGGGTTTTACTGAAAGTGGAATCCTAGTTTATACGTTTAGAGTATACATTTAAAGGGATATTTCAGTCCTTATGTGTAATAATTAAAAAAAATAAAATGTATCAAAAAAACCTCAAAACCATGCATACTCATCTGCCTGATCCACTGCCGCTGTTATGTAGACACCTGGTCCCCACTGCTTCCTTTAAAGTGATACTCCCGTGGAAAACTTTTTTTTTTTTAAATCAACTGGTGCCAGAAAATTAAACAGATTTGTAAATCACTTCTATTAAAAAATCTTAATCCTTCCAGTACTTTTTAGGGGCTGTATACTAAAGAGAAATCCAAAAAAGAAATGCATTTCCTCTGATGTCATGACTACAGTGCTCTCTGCTGACTTCTGCTGTCCATTTTAGGAACTGTCCAGAGCAGCATATGTGCTATGGGGATTTTTTCCTGCTCTGTATAGTTCCTAAAATGGACAGCAGAGGTCAGCAGAGAGAGAACACTGTGGTTATGACATCAGAGGAAATGCATTTCTTCTTTTTGGATTTCTCTTTAGTATACAGCACCTAAAAAGTACTGTAAGGATTAAGTTTTTAATAGAAGTGATTTACAAATCTGTTTAACTTTTTGGCACCAGTTGATTAAAAAAAAAAAAAAAAAAAAGTTTTCCATAGGAGTACCCCTTTAACCTGTCGACTCTGCAGGAAATGCTCGCAGGGTCGGCAGGTTATTTATTTATTTCATGTTTGCTTAACCCTTATATATCTTAATTGGTGTGGCTCAAGATGTAAAGCACCTTTGTAAGGTTGATAACCTACCTGGCTTTTTATCAGAGCAAACATCTAGCCTATTTCTATTATTTTTTGTTGTGGTCAGGTCCCCTTTTGTGACAAACCTTTGCTTGTTTTCCTGAGCTTCTGTGTTCAATTTCCTCTCCTCTAGAACACTTTTTCATTGACTTTTACCCTAAAGAGACAAGGAAAGGTAAAAAAAAAAAAAAAAAAAAAAAAAAAAAGCATTTTGCCAGTTGAGCGCTATAATGTAGTAAAGGGAAGTTGTCGGATAAATACATATACTGTAGCTATGCTGTTCTGGTTTTACTTTCCTTAGGACCTCATGATCTATGTTTGCGGTTGCCTCCTAATTGCAACTTTCTGCTCTTTCACAATACAGTTTCTCCCGCTCAGTGTACCAGAGTTTATGTTGAGATGATCTGTAAAACGTGAAGGAATGTTGCTTGATTTTAAGATTGTTTTTTTGCCCCCATTGTTACCTACTAAGCGGTGCTTAGCAGAAATTATGTAAATGTTACCAACTGTGTTATGGCACATAGCTCTGTGTTTAAAAGATGAAACTTTACTATCCAAGACTGAGCCACTAGGGTCTGTTGAAAAAACTAGGGAGATGTGCACCATTCTAAAACCAATAGTGTTCACTCAAGGAGCCTACAGTGAGTAAAAGTATCATTATAATAAAAATACAATGACTGTGAACTGTATTGTTTATTAGGGAATTATAAAATATTGAATTTCAGATTTTATTAAGGTGCATGCATGTCTGAAGACATTTTTTTTTCTTTTTTTACTTGCCCTATTGGAGAGCCTCTAGCTCTTGAGGTCTTGAGCCATTTTTGTATTACATGGATGGCCACTCATTTAAATGGCCGTAATGAAATACAATTGTCAGAGGTGCCAGGAGCGGGACTCCTGGGGCTCAGCTGATTGCCGAAGGGGACCATGTAGTCAGATCTTTACTAGCACTCTCTAGGGATGTGTGTATTTATTTCAGTCTCTCTCTCTTTCTCTGTCATATACACATATATACACACACACACACACACACACACACACACACACACACACACACACACAGTAGATGTTGGCATGGTAGATGTTGGCACCCCTGAAATTTTTTAAGGAAATGAAGTATTTCTCACAGAAAAGGATTGCAGTAACCAGTAACACATGTTTTGCTATACACATGTGTATTACCTTTTGTGTGTATTGGAACTAAACCAAAAAAGGGTAAAAAAAAAAAAGCAAATTGGACATAATGTCACACCAAATTTCAAAAATGGACTGGACAAAAATTATTGGCACTCTTTCAAAATTGTGGATAAATAAGATTTTATATCAAGCATGTTATACTTCTTTAAATTAACCTGGGGCAAGTAACAGGTGTGGACAATGTAAAAATCACACCTGAAAGCAGATAAAAAGGAGAGAAGTACACTAAGTCTGTGCTTTGTGTGTCTGTGTGTGCCACACTAAGCATGGGCAACAGAAAGAGTTCAGAGAACTGTCTGAGGACTTGAGAACCAAAATTGTGGAAACATATCAACAATGTCAAGGTTACAAGTCCATCTCCAGAGATCTAGATTTGCCTTTGTCCACAATGCGCAACATTATCAAGAAGTTTCCAACCCATGGTACTGTAGCTAATCTCCCTGGGCATGGACAGAAGAGGAACATTGATGAAAGGTGTCAACGCAGGATAGTCCGGATGGTGGATAAGCAGCCCCAAGCAAGTTCCAAAGATAGTTCCCGCTAACACTGATGCTCCCTGAGCCTGAATGGCAGCTTGAATATCCGTCGACATTTAAATGAAATGAATCGCTATGTCAGGAGACCCAGGAGGACCCCACTGTTGACACAGAGACCTAAAAAAAAGCAAGACTGCATTTTGCCAGAATGAACTCGAGTAAGCCAAAATCCTTCTGGGAAAAAGTCTTGCGGACAGATGAGACCAAGATAGAGCTTTTTGGTAAAGCACATCATTCTACTGTTTACTGAAAACGGAATGAGGTCTACAAAGAAAAGAACACAGTACCTACAGTGAAATATGGTGGAGGTTTAATGTGGTTTTGGGGTTGGTTTGCTTCCTCTGGCACTGGGTGCCTTGATTGTGTGCAAGGCATCATGAAATCTGACAGCCCAGTGTCCAACCCAGTGTCAGAAAGCTGGGTTTGCGTCCGAGATCTTGGGTCTTCCAGCAGGATAATGATCCCAAACATACGTCATAAAGCACCCAGAAATGGATGGCAACAAAGCGATGGATAGTTCTGAAGTGGCCAGCAATGAGTCCAGATCTAAATCCCATTGAACACCTGTGGAGAAATCTTAAAATTGCTGTTGGGAAAAGGCGCCCTTCCAATAAGAGAGACCCGGAGCAGTTTGCAAAGGAAGAGTGCTCCAACATTCCGGCTGAGAGTTGTAAGAAGCTTATTGATGGTTATAGAAAGTGACTGGTTTCACTTTTTTTTCCAAAGGGTGTGCAACCAAATATTAAAGGTGACAATAATTTTGTCCAGACCATTTTTGGAGTTTGGTGTGACATTAAGTCCAATTTGCTTTTTTTCCCTCCCTTTTTTGGTTTAGTTCCAATACATAAAAAAGGGAATAAACATGTGTATAGCAAAACATCTGTTACTGCAATCCTTTTCTGTGAGAAATACTTCATTTCCCTGAAAAATTTCAGGGGTGCCAACATTTATGGCCATGACTGTAAATTTGTGTGTTTATGTATATGTGTATGTATGTGTGTATATGTGTGTGTGTGTGTGTATATGTATATATATATATATATATATATATATATATATATATATATATATATATATATATATAATATATGGAGATTTATCAAAACCTGTGCAGAGGAAAAGTTGCTGAGTTGCCCATAGCAACCAATCAGATCGCTTCTTTCATTTTGCAGAGGTCTTGTTAAAAATGAAAGAAGTGATCTGATTGGTTGCTATGGGCAACTCAGCAACTTTTCCTCTGGACAGGATTTGATAAATCTCCCCGATAGTGTGTATATGTATATATTTTAATACAGGTTTGTGTTCAGTAATTGTTGACATTTATTGCACCTTGTATAAATTGCTTTGCATCTCTTTTTATGATGAAAACTTTTGAGGGAAACTGAGAGCAGGGTCCACTGCACTAACCTAATATACAGGTTACCCTGTTAGTATTGCTTTTTACTGGGTGAAAATCTGGGCAGCTGTTTCAGTAATTTATCTATGGTGATTTCTTCTTAACTGCATCGCAGGCAGGCTGCTGCTGCATATGCAGTGCTTTCTCCCATCCACTTTGATAGCCCTGCCCTTTCTGTCGATAACCCTGCTCCTTAATAATTATTGACCCTAGTCTTCCTCAGCATGTCCATGAAGGGGGTGGAGTTATCAGCAGAAGGGGGAGGAACCATTGTCCGGAGCAGGTGGGAAAAAGCATTGCACGTACAGCAGAAGTCCACCTCCAGTGCAGTTAAGTAGAAAATACTATACTAGCAACAAGATAATTTAACTCCTGAACGGCTGCACTGATCTTCATCCAGTAAGAAGCTTTAGAAACAGGGTCACCTGTACTATACACCATATTCTGGTAAGTGTGGTGCACCCTACTGTAAGTTTTCCTTAAGCTATATACAGAAAGAAAATTTTGTATGTTCTGTCTGTGATTTTATGTTTTTTTCCCCTAAACTTGAAAACCTACTGATAGCAGTTACTTTTAGCATGTATATGTGTGTTTGTGTTTTTTGATTAGGGACATTAGTTTGCATCTCATGAAGTATACAATATGATTGGTGACTCTGTTATAGACACACATCAGACTTATTTGCCTTAACTTTTACAGATAGGGCATGTATGGATACAAGACAACTCCTCCATCAGTCTTTTCTTAAAAACTTGGGACTAGATGTGTAACTTACTAAGGTGACAAAACATAGAGCTAAACAGTTTTGTTTTGTAGATTGACTGAAAAAGTACCTGGAACCAAATAAACTGTACTCAACTACCTCAGGCTATTTTCCCTAACTACTCCTAACACCCCTCCTGCCCTTAGGCTAGTTTCAGACTACGGAATCTCCGGGCAGAAAATTTCCGCCCGGAGATTCAGAGTTCCGCCTGCACCGACTGAATTAGTCGGCGCTAGGACCGCGCGGACACTGCAGTCTCCTATAGACTGCTATGTGTTCCGCTAGGATTTCCGCCTGAAGAAAGAGCAACCTCTTTCTTCAGGCGAAAATTTTCTAGCGGATTTTTCATCCGGATTTTCCGCTTCACAAATTCCGAAGTGTGAATTTGTGAATGGAAAACCATTCACTACACTATACATTATAGTAAGCGGAATTTCTGCTGGAAATTTCAAATCGAAAATTCCGGCAGAAATTCCGTAGTCTGAACCTAGCCTTAAAAACTATTTCAGAGCTATAAAAAGCTGTGTATCATACCTTTCTTCTTGGTCGCATAGTGCAATTCCCCAGCAGGAGAAAGTGGGCGTTTCCCACCAGGCATGACATCACTGAAGCCTGCTGGGGGACCTCATATTGTTGCAGCATTGTGATGAATAGAAGGCCGCAGGCTCTGTACATGTTTCACTCTGTGCAGATTTCAGTAAGTCCCTCCTTCAGCTGTCAGTCTGTGTGGCTTTCTGTGAGAATCTGTGTAGTTTTCACTTTCTGTGTAGCTGACAATCAAGCTCCATGCAGAGAAACACTTCCTGAGCTCAGACTCCTGCCAGGCCAGGAGGAGACCTAACTCACTGTATTAATTGTGGCAGGGAACAGAACAGAGCCACCTTGTGGCCGCTGTTTTTATTACATTTTAAACATATTTATATTGATCATTTTAAAATCAAGTGACTGGGAAAGTGTCTGCTAATTACATGAGGAACACTATATTAAAAGTTTTATTTGGTGACAGGTACTCTTTAAAATGAATGAAGTGCATAGACAATTGTTAGCTGTTAGGCTGGGTCCACACTGCGTTTTCTCCCATACGGGAGCGCATACGGCAGGGGGGAGCTAAAATCTCGCGCTCCCGTATGTGACCGTATGCGCTCCCGTATGTCATTCATTTCAATGAGCCGACCGGAGTGAAACGTTCGGTCCGGTCGGCTCATTTTTGCGCCGTATGCGCTTTTACAACCGGACCTAAAACTGTGGTCAACCACGGTTTTAGGTCCGGTTGTAAAAGCGCATACGGCGCAAAAATGAGCCGACCGGACCGAACGTTTCACTCCGGTCGGCTCATTGAAATGAATGACATACGGGAGCGCATACGGTCACATACGGGAGCGCGAGATTTTAGCTCCCCCCTGCCGTATGCGCTCCCGTATGGGAGAAAACGCAGTGTGGACCCACACTTAGATATATTCACCCTGAGTGTTGCTTTACCAGCTTTGTGCCTAACTGTACAATGCTGACTATATGGTCTGTAGAAACTCTGTCACATGCTTTACTTCGGTGTGGAGTTTGGAGCGTTAAGTATGTACTGCCAGGCATTGACTGAAACTTTGTTTTTTAAATATCTTCATGTTTTCCACCTTACAGCAACGTGAACAGTCATGTTAAAGTGAAGCAGAAAGGTGCCGTGCAGAACATGCTAAGGAGACTGGACAAGATCAGGTTCAGAGGTCATAAAAGAGAAGAGTTTCCTTACTTAGCTGATTCTCCCAATGCTTCTGACACAGAATGTGGCGATGAAATCACACTGAAACTATCTCGATCATCAAAAGAAAATGAGGAGTTAAAGGACCCTGTGAGTGCTCACTATGTAACACATAAATTGTCATGTTTTTTTTCTATGAATTTAAATTGCAACTCTAGTTGAAACTAATGCTTTTTTGGGTGATCTCCCTGTGCACTGCTGTTTGCTGACATGTCAAAAGTTTTGATTGGTCAGGGTCTCTGTGCTGAGATTACCACTGATCTCTTGACATAGTTGGGTGGAGTGCGGGAAATGCTCAGTCTGACTCCATAGACTATAAAAAAAAAAAAAAAAAAAAAAAAAAAAAAAAAAGCCCATCTCCTGCAATGAGGTGGCAGGAGTCAAGCGCGCATGACATGTTAAAAGGTTTTGTGAAAGACAATGTTACAAAGGGCAGGATGATGTACACAAAAATTCATAACGTTAAAATCATCTGTATTTTGAAGCAGATTTATGCAGTATTTCCTGCATGGAATCCTTGTGGAATCAAAGCCTCATTGATATCAATGGATGTTTCTAATGAGGATTTTTTTCACAGAATTTTCACAAGGATTTTTGCCTGAATCTGATTGGCATGGTTTTTGCATTGAGAAGTTTAGGAAATATAGTGAGAAAACTCAGTAGGGATATTCTGCAGTGTGCCTGGACCCTTACTCCAGACAAAATCCTTATATGCTTGGCTAATAGGTGTCTTTTTCCTACAAACTTCTGTTAAATCCCTGTTAGAGGAATTCAGTCTCTAGTTGCAGAGAGACAAAGTACCCAAACAGTTTGGTCAGGGCTTAGATTGTGTTGTGCCCAGTCAAAAGGGAGATCCTACACTATGTACCCCCAATCTGTAATTTTGTCTCTCCTTCAGAGGGTATACTATGTGCCTAAAAGGTAAATCAAGGCTACCATCTAATATCTAACTACCCATACAGTTTTAGGAAGCTGTTCTTTGGAAAATGTTAGTGTTCCTAATATGGTATGTAAACAGTAATGCCTCCTGAATGTAATCTCCTTCTCTCCCTCCTTTTAGGTTCTCATCTTTATAAACAGCAGCATTTCAATGATCAGTGTAAAACCTTCCTTGCTGTATTGTTGCTGTTACTTTCTTTTCTGTACTGTTGCTGATGCTGTTCTTTTCAGCATCTTGCAAACACAGTAGGGATCGAAAGATTATCGGTTTGGCCGATATTCACGATTTTGGACATTATCGGTATCGGCAATTACCTTACCGATAATCCGATAATGCCCCCACCGTGCCGCACCCCCCACCGCACCGCCCCGGCCAGAGATCGCCGCCGCTGCCCCATTGCCTCCCCCATTCCCGGTTTTATAATTACCTGTTCCCGGAGTCCTGGCTCCTGCGGCGTCCTGTGTTACGCTGTGCGCTGCGCAATGACTAGTGACGTCCTCAACGCGACGTCACTGTCAGTGCGCAAAGTGACAGATCAGGACCAGGCCGCCAGAGCCAGAAGTAGCGTGGACCCCGGGAACAGGTAATTATAAAACCGGGAATGGGGAGGCAAAGGGGGCAACGGCGGTCTCTGGCCGGGGCGGTGCGGTGGTGGTGGCGGTGATAGGACTCAGGAGGACCCCAGGACAGGCAGGGGGAGAAAAGCAGGTGGCGGCAGCGGTAGATAAAGGAGATAAATAGCCGATAACTTATACCGGAATATCAGTATAAGTTAGCGGCTATCGGCCCTAACCTCCACAGAGTATTGGCCCTAAAAAATCGATATCGGTCGATCCCTAAAACCCAGCTCATCGTTTAACCTCCCAACATGCCATCTACAGTTGTGTCCTGTGTAAATTATCATCACCGTGACAACCTGTTCAGTCCAAAACGCTTGGTGGAGCAGAGAGATTTAGGTGCTGTCCTGTGTTTGGCCATGCAAGTAAAGGAAATCCTTTTGTAAGTACTGCGGGCAAACACTCCAGCTCTTGTGCTGCTCCTGAAATAGAGAAAATGTGATGTAGCTGTGAACCATGTAGGGTGCTCTCAGGGGTTCAAAAGCAGCAGTGAGAGCACTGAAATCACCGCTCTCCACTCTGAAGGCAGGTTTTTAAAAATCTTTTTAATGTACAGGTATGTATTGACATTATAACTTCAGTCTAAATACAGCAATACCAAATGTATGTTATTTAATACATTTACGGCTTTTGCACAATATAATAAAATGTTAAGACATTTTTTTTTTTGTATTTTACATTCCAAGAGCCATAACTGTGCAAAGCACATTTCTGGGGTTCGTATGAGGGGAGAAAAAAATGTTTTCCTTAAAGTGTACCTGACAAAAACAAAAGTCCAACATTTTTATCAGTCGAAGTCTCTGAGGTGCAATTGATCAGGAGAACGAGTGGGGATAAGCATGCAGTAGCACGCTTTACTCCACTGCTCTAAGCAATCTTTGCCTTGCTGCACCATTAAAAGTCTGTAGAGCAGCAAAACAAAGATATCCGAGACCCGGGGAGTAAAGTGCGCTACCATGTGCTTATCCCTGCACGTTTTCCTGATTGGTGTGGCTCTAACCAATAAAAACTTTTGACATGTCTCTGTGACATGTCAAAAGTTCAACATTTTTTTCCCTTTCACCCACCATGGCACCGATGGAGAGACCGCCCCCTCATCCGCAGGACTGGAAACAGGGACAGGAACCACTTGCATATAAGAATGACACAGGCTGCTGTTCCCCAGTTCTGTTTCCTGTCCTGTGGAGGAATGGGACGGGCCTCCGTTACTGAATTGCATATAGGGATTAGGGGACTGTGGGGGCCCTGGTCTAGATGGGACTTACAGGGTACCTCTATTGGCAGAAGTCCTCTTTGGAGGGGCCACTACAGAGCCTGGTGCAGCCTCTCCTGGCCTGTGCATGGCGCACATCTCCTGGTCCCTCACTCCTTTCGGCGCCGGGTCTCCATGCGGGCTCCGTCCTCTTCTGGGTTTGCTACTGGCAGCCGAGGTGGGGGCGGAGCTTGCGTATGTGCGCGCACGTGGCGTATGTGTGGCAACTTCATCACATGACCTGAAGGATGATGGGGGCGCTGCAGCCTGTGGGAAAATACCCAGAGAGGGGAGGTCCCATGACTTCCGGCGGGAGATTTAAACAGGAGAGGTGCCCAGCCAGTCCCAGGACCTCTCCAGACCTTAAAGGAGAAGGATTTCACTCCAGTCCGTGGACAGATGGAGCAAACGCTGTGGTAGCTGAGTCCGCATCTTATGGTTGGGTAAGGGAATACTGTTCCACATGGTTTATTTTATTTTTTAATGGTGGATCTATTTACTGTTTTAGGCTAAGGAGGCTCTTAAGTGTTAGAGTAAGGAATGTGTACTATGTGGAAGAAAGCTGGATTCTGCTTGTGTAAGTTCGCATTGTGAATCCTATGTGAAGAAGATTGTGGATACTGTGTCTCCAGCATTTACCAACAGCATGCAAGAAGTAGTCGGAGAAGAGATTAGGGCATGTATGTCGACTTGGTCATCTGTACAGCTGGGTGCGAGTACCAATGTGGCTTCTATTCAGCCGCCCTTGACTGTTAATTTGGATGAGTCAGATTATTTTGAGATGGAAGAAGGAGAATTGGAGGAGGAGTCTGAAGTTTTGGATGAATGTCATAGCGGTGCTCTTTTTCCTACTGAAAATGTGGACGGATTGGTCCGAGTGGTTAGAGCGATTATGAAGATAAAGAGGATAAAGTCGAGCCTGTGTCTGTACAAGACCGTATGTTTGAGGATCTTACAACCAAAAAGAGAATTGCCTTTCAAGTTCATGATTCCTTATCTTCTAGCATGAAGTCTAAATGGAAAAAGCCAGATAAAAAAGTTTGCTGTGGTACCAGGAATTATAATAAGAAAATATCCTTTTCAAGAAGAGGATTCTGTGAATTGGGATCTATCCCTAAAATCGATCCACCTGTAGCTAAAAAAGCAGCCCTACAATTTGAGGATTATGGTTCTCTAAAGGAACCGATGGATAGGAGGGCGGATGGCTTCCTGAAAAAAAAAAACCAGGGAAAACCAGATCTCTAAGGGTCTGGATTGATCAGCTGGGGATCAAATCAGAGATTGTACCCCAAGAGAACAGCTACTACAATCAATCCCTACTTTAGCAGCTGCAGCAGACTTTTATTTCAGATGCTTCTGCAGATACCTTAAAGCTGTCTGCTAGAGCCTCGGCTTGTTCCAACTCTGCCAGAAGAGCCATGGGGTTTAAGGAATGGAAAGAAGATTGTTCCTCCAAATCAAAGTTATATGCTATACCTTGCAAATGTTCTTTCCTCTTTGGTAAAGAGTTGGATCAAGTTTTAGAAAAGGCCTCTGTTAGGAAGAAAAGTTTCCCGTCTGTTCCTTCCTTTCCCTTCCAGAATAAAAAGCCCTTTCGGGGGAGGGGCGACCTTCGTAGGGGTTCATTTAGGAACAAAGATTGCAGAGGCCAAAAAGAGAGGTATAGGCTTAATCTTCACCACTGGATCTGAGGGACGGATACTATCATGTTCCGATTTTCCAGGGTCACCTGAAATATCTCAGAGTGGCAGTATTTCTAGGGAATTTCTTAGTGCACCTGCAATTTCAGGCTCCCCAGGTCTTCACCAAGCTCATGGCGTAAGTGATGGCCCATGTGGGGGAACAAGACATTATTATAGTTCCGTATCTAGATGATTTTCTCTTGGTGTCTGATTCCAGGGAGCTCCTAATTCAGCAGGTCCACAAAGTACAGGAGGTCTTACTGAAGTTAGGCCTGGAAGTCAACCTAGAGAAATCCCAGCTAGTTCCTTCCCAAATATGCTTCTTCCTAGGGATAGGGCTAGATTCTACCCACCAAATCTCCTTTCTTCCTCAGTCCAAAGTAGCACTGGTTCAGAAGAGGATTTCTCAGTTGTTAGAACTGAGGGAGATTTCAGTAAGGTTGGCTATGTCAGTTCTGGACCTGGTAACCTCCTTTATCCCTGTGGTTTGATTGGCTCAGTATCATTCGAGGAGGTTGCAGGGATGCAAACCCCTGGGGGTGGGGGTCTCACAGGAAGTCCCTAGTCCTACGGGGTCAGTGGAGTCGAGAGGTGTTCAGAGAGTCAAAGAATCTGAGGGAGTTGAAGGCAGTCCTGTTTGCCATTTCTCAATCCCATCCCCTGGTTGCAGGAGAGAATCTGAAGCTATTGTCAGACAACTCCACGGTAGTAGCTTACCTGAATCATCAAGGGGGTACCAAGTCCCCTTCTTTCATGAGAACCTGTCACCATATCATTAGATTGGCGGCAATTCATCTAAATTTATTATTTGCTTTCCATCTAAAGGGATCCCAAAACTGCAGTCCAACCACCACCGCTTCCCGATTGCCTCCCCCTGCCTATCCTCTGGCCAGAGACTGCTGCCGCCACTGCCCTGTTGCCTCCCCATCCCTGGTTTTATAATTACCTATTCCCGGCGTCCATGCTACTTCTGGCTCCTGCGGCATCCTGCGCTGTTGCTGTGCGCTGCGCAATGACGAGTGGCGTCCTCAACGCTACGTCACAGTTAGTGGCCCGGCTCACAGTGACAGCTCAGGACGCGGCCGGAGCCAGAAGTAGCGCAGACCCCGGGAACAGGTAATTATAAAACCGGGGATGGGGGGAGGCAATGGGGGGAGGCAATGGGGCAGCGGCGGCGGTCTCTGGCCGGAGAATAGGCAGGGGGAGGCAATCGGGCAGCGGCGGTGGTTGGACTCAGGACCCCAGGACAGGAAGGGGGAGAGAAGCAGGGGGCGGTCTCTGTCCCCGCATGAGCTGCTGCAGTTCATTGATTTAAAGCGCCCGCTTTAAATCATTGATCTGCAATGGTTTCTGCGGGGTCAGAAACAGTTTATCAGGGTATACCCGCACACACACACACACACACACACACCCTACCAAGGGTATTTGGGGGGAGAGAATTAAAATGCACAGAATATCGGTATAAGTTATCGACTATCGGCCTGAAATTTCAGGTTATCGATATCTGCTCTAAAAAATCAATATCGGTTGATCCCTAACTTCGGGCACCAGTTTTGCATGCTGAAACCTCCAGTCTTCATCTGACAGCATGGCTGTTGAAAGGGGGATCCTAGAGCAAAGGGGGTCTTTCAGATCGTGTGATCACTACTCTACTAGCAAGTAGAAAAAGGGTAACCTCTCAAATTTACTTAAGAACATGGAAAGCCTATGGTAGATTTGTACAAGATCCTATTGATCTTGTACATATCTACGAAAAACAAAAAACTTGTATGAACATTCTTATAGTTTCCCGGTGACCTGGAGCACCTTCCCCCTGGACATGTTACTGGACAGCCCCTTTTCTTCCCTCTATCCTCCCTACGTGGTCAGTTGTGGACACCCGCTCCCCTTCAAGAGGCTTGCCTGTGGTCCAGAATACTGTGCTCCACCATTCCTTATTGGGGATTAGGAAGAATGTCAGACGGCTTTCCCCGGCAGCCCGTCTTTCCTATACTACGGTCTTGTTTGTGTTTTTGTTTTGTCTTTTTTTGTGTTTTTGTTTTTGTTGGTTTTGCAGATATGGTACTATATTGCATAAATGTAGAATTACAGACTTGGTATATCTGACGGTCAGTCCCACTTTCACGTTCTGGGAGCTTAACACCATTATTTTTGTAGTAGTGTTTTGCATGTTCAGGCTCCCATATGATGGCTAAGATATTATCTCATAATGTTCAAGGATTTAATTCCCTGTTAAGGGGAGTAAGGCTTTTAAGGACTACACCAGCATGCGCCCAGAGGTATTATGTCTACAAGAGACACACTTTTTTTATGTTAACGTCTAAGCCTTCATTTCTCCCACAGGTCGTATAATAGGTTTTACTGTTCTTCGTTTAGGGGCGTTTTTTGCTCGGTACCCTATATGATAAGGTTTTATGTATGGTTAATACATATGCTCCTACTGACTCCCCCTTTAAATTTTTTGGGGAAGATTTGTGCTAAGCTTGAGCCCCTGACTTAACATACTCTTATTTGGGCTGGCGATTTTAATATGCTCTACAACGGCAAACTAGATTGCTCTTGCTTGGCCCCATTTTGCAGGTCAGGGGTTCAACAATGCCTACTGCAGCAGCTGTTTATAGATCATGGTCTGGCAGACGTTAATATTGCAAGCTGCTAGAAATGTCCACGCACTCCCAGGTGAGCATAATGGAACAGTCAGGGGTTATTCTTATTATTTCTCGACTCAGCGCCATTACACCAGGAATGACTGGGTGTTGACCACCACTAGAACCTTGCCTTCTCTCTTCTTTGCCCGTCATGTTCTGGTCAGGCATGGTCAGACCACGATGTGGTATGTGCAGTGTTCAATTTTATTACCCCTTTAACGCCCCCTTTTCGGTGGCGTTTTGAGTCCCTCTTGACAATGCCCAGTGTAAAACAGCAGTTAGATTCAGATTTGTCCTCTAACAATTTATTTAATGCTGACTCTGCTACTGCCCCTGAATGGGTATGGATGAATTCATGGACGAATCATACCTTTAGCCACGGGCATCAAACAAGACAAAAAAACGCAGGCAGCATTAGAGGCTAAACTGCAGAGACTTACATTTGCCAGTCAGCAAGACCCGTCTCTTTATCTTTATAGGGCCCTTAAGGAATCTTGGATGCGCTCCTGTCCACTGCTGTGGAAAGGGCAGTGAGATGGACGAAAACTACCTATTACAAATACACTAATAAGCCAGGTTGTCTATTGGCGGCAATGCTCTAAAAAAAATGACATCATTCAATAGGGTATTTAGCCTGCAGTTGCGTCCTGGTCTCCGTTCTTCTCATCCCGATAAGATTTATTCTGCCTTTCACTCTTATTACTCCCATCTTTATGTTGCGCCTACCCCTCCTGCTTTGTATGCCGCCTCTGTTACTACTTTTCTCTCCTCTGTCACTCTTCCAGCTTTATGTCCTGATGCCAGAGAGTCCTTGAATGCACAATTCACCCTTGAAGAAATGTTGACAGCGATTGCTCACCTAAAATCGGGCACGTCTCCTGGGCCTGATGGCCATGACGGCGGCATGCTATAAGAAATTTGGTCTTCTGTTAGCCCCTCATCTTGTAACCCCTCTTTTTAAAAGGATACTCTCGTGGAAAACTTTTTTTTTTTTTTTTTAAATCAACTGGTGCCAGGAAGTTAAACAGATTTGTAAATTACTTCTATTAGTACTTATTAGTGGCTGTATACTACAAAATAAATTCTTTTCTTTTTGGATTTCATTTCTGTCATGGCCACAGTGCTCTCTGCAGACACCTCTCTATGTCAGGAACTGTCAAGAGCAGGAGAAAATCCCCAAACATATGCTGCTCTGGACAGTTCCTAAAATGGACAGAGATGTCAGCAGAGAGCACTGTGGTCATGACAGAAAGGAAATCCAAAAAGAAAATAATTTCCTCTGTAGTATATAGCCGCTAATAAGTACTGGAAGGATTAAGAATTTTTAATAGAAATAATTTACAAATCTGTTTAACTTTTTGGCACCAGTTGATTTAAAAAAAAAAAGGTTTTCTGTTTTTCCGTTCTAATTTTAGTCTACTGCTGGAGTTCCTTGATGCATTGGTGATAGTCCCTCCCTAAAGACGTTGCATACTGCCAAATATCGCCCGATAATACTTATCAACGTAGATCCTAAACTTTTGGCATCTATCCTGGTTTCCCGACTCAACCCATGTCTCTCGGGTCTGGTGCACCATGATCAGGTGGGGTTTATTCCTGGCCACCAGGCCCCGGATAACATCAGGAAAGTCCTTGACCAGATTCATTAGGCTGGGTCGACTGCTACCCCCCTGGTGGTTCTTGCCTTGGCCATAGGAAAGGCTTTTGATTGTGTGTCTTGGCCTTACCTGTTTGCAGTGTTATCTAAATTTGGTTTCTCAGGTCCCTTAATCCAGGTTCTGGCTCATTTGTACTCAGCTCGACCGCATACTTTAAATTGCCTTCCACAACTCCGTACCCCATCTCGGTGAGGCGTGGAATGCGCCATGGTTGTCCCCTATCGCCGGCTCATTTCGCATTAGTGATGGAGCCTCTGGCACAGTTGATTAGGGATCACCCTGATTTTAGCGGAACGACGATTGGCTCGTCTGTGTATAAGGTGAACCTTTTTGCAGATGAACTTTTGTTGACTCTTACGAACCCCCTTGTGTCCTTGCCAAACCCTTTTAAGCTTCTTGACGATTTTGTCCAGTGGTCGGGGCTTCGTGTGAATGTCACGAATTCTGAGGTGCTCTATTTTAATGTCCCACTTCTCCTACACAGCATTCCATTGCCCATAATTTTGGCTTTAAAGTTTCCTCCTCTGGCCTTTCCTACTTGGGGATCAAATTCACTTCCTATATGGGGTTAATTAAATGGCGGCATATAGGGCTATTCGAACTGACTTTTTGCGGTGGAATTACCCTTATATCTCTTGGTTGGGCAGGGTAAATGTGATTAAAATGATTATTCTACCAAGATTGCTCTACATGTTTTGCTCTCTCCCTATCCCTGTACTCAAGCGAGATTTAGAGGCATTGCAGTGGGATGTGTTTGCATATATATGGGCCTATAAACGCCCCCCGTATCTCTTGTGCTATGATGCGCTACAGTAGGAAATTAGGTGGCCTCTCAGTTCCTCACTTTCTTAAATACTATTATGCACCTCGGTTGGCCCAGTTGGCTCTCATTAATGCAAAGAAGGGGGCTCTGTGGTGGACCCGCCTTGAAAATTCCCTACTATCCCTCCACTCATGAGGCACTCATGTAGATCTCTGGTCCAGTGGGCACTCTGGTGCCATCCTCTGCACTCCCTCTCTCTCTGGCGTCAAGTTCGTTTTAAGTTTGTTCTGCAATCTCCTGAGTCTCCTTTGCTTCCCTTTCTATCTAATCCTCTTTTCTCCCCAGGCCTTTCTCAGTCTGTTTACCATTGGTGGATAGAGAAAAAGCTACTTCCCTTGCATGATTTTTCCTGTGGTCGGACCCTGCACTCCCTGACTTCTATCCGGGCTAGACATGACCTGCCCGATAGAGAAGTGTTTAGAGCTAATCAGATACTCTCCTTTTTCCACACCCAATCCTCGTGGACATCTCATACTCGCCCTACTTTCTTTGAAGCCTATCTTCCTAACAGACCCCTTTCACCAGGACTTCTCTCCTTACTATATGCACCTATGAATGCTCCCCCACAGGACCAAAAGCTAAAGTTCATGGTAGACTGGGAGAATGACACTCACACCTCCCTTTCACTGTCCTAGTGGAGGGACGGTTGCGTGGCGCTTGGAAAGGGTAGTTGGCAAGTGTCACTCATGGAGACAGCATTGAAGGTATTGTACCGCATATACATGGTTCCCTCCTTTCGCCATTATGTTTTTGTGGTTGTGGCCAATGGGGTACTATGTATCCTGTATGGTGGAGCTGCCCCGTTGTAGTGACTTCTGGACACATGTCTTAAATTTGTTGGCTGCCCTTGTGGTATCTCACATCCCCCGCACCCCTGCCTTCTGCCTATTGGGATCTAGACCAAGTAGAATGCCATTAAGAACCTTTCGCTTTGCTCAATTTTTTTTAATGGGAGCTCACATTTATATAGCGTTGCAATGAAAACAGTCAGTCCTTTTACTATATGAGAGTAATAGGCTTAATCTCATTATGCTTAATGAAAAGCTGTCTGCTATCAGGAATGACACTGTCGAACGGTTTGAGGCAGTGTGGGATCCGTGGATTTCCTCTTCATATTGTCCGGCTATCCACCACTGCCTCTCATTGTATTGAAGTAGGGGAGGGATCATGCCTATTTTTTTTATGCTTTATTTCCTATTCATGGGACTGACCGTCTTAGATTCGTCTTGCTGCTCTATGTAGCAATCTCTCTGATCTGACCATCACTTTCTATTATGCTGTATTGCATGATTCCTTTTATGACTTAATAAAAGCTTTATGGTTTGACTCTTAAAATATTATGATGATGCTCCTGTATGGTGAACGGCGTAAACGTAACAAAACAAAATATAAAAGTCCAATATTGCTGATTATTGGTCACGTCACAGAAGAAAAAGTGATCAAAAAGTCTTATACGCAAAATTGTATTTATCAAAAGCAGTACCGTAATAGGAAAGCATGAGTATCATTTTAATGGTATTGACCCACAGAATAAAGAAAATATGCCACCAGTTTTACCGTAAAGTATATAGCATTTTCCCCTTCCCCCCCCCCCCAAAAAAAAAGTTGCAAAATTACGGTTTTGTTTTCTATTTCCTTAAACAAATAATTTTTGGGTTGATCCAAACATTTTATGGTAAAATGAAAAAAGTGTCATTACAAAATATAATAGTTAAAGGAAAACTGTTAGATATTTTCTCCCACACTATCCACAGGTACTGGTGGATAGTGCAGGAGACACTGATTAAAACGAGCCCTACCTTGGTCGGATCCGCCGGGCCGTTCTTCCGCAATTTTAGTTTTATCTGTTGAAATCTTCTGTAACTGGCACGGGCGGGGCTTCTGTGCTTAACTGGCACTGACGTCTGTGCTGCTTATGAATATTCATCCCCCCCTCCCTCCAGTTAGGAGCGGCAAAGAGAGGGAGAGCTGGAGGGAGGGGGGATGAATATTCATAAGCGGTGCTGATGTCAGTGTCAGTTAAGCACAGAAGCCCCGCCCGTGCCAGGTACAGGAAGATTTCAACAGATAATAAAACTACAATTGTGGGAGAACGGCCGGGCGGATCCGATCAAGGTAGGGCTCGTTTTAATCAGCGTCTCCCACACTATCCACCAGTACGGGATAGTGCGGGAGAAAATATCTGACAGTTTTCCTTTTAATTATGTGGGCTGTTTGTAATGAGTATTTTAAAGGCGTTGTCCAGAGAATTATTTTTTATATAAAATTTTGCTTCGGGTGGGATGAAAAAAAAAATGCATTCCACTGATTCTGGACTTTGCTTAACTATTGGTGGATCGGTGACAGGTGAGTACATTTTTTTAAATTTTTTTTATTATCCCTGTACACATTTAAATATAAAATTTATTCTCCAGACAACCCCTTCAAGTATAGGTAGCATTTATAAAACCCTGCCTGTGTGCTGGAAATTGCAAATGCAGGGGCAGAAACCGAGCAAAGAGATCATGTTCAAAGGGTTCTTACAAATAGGACACTTGCAGCGCACATACCACACGCTAAACACATGACGCATATTACACTCACGCTGAACATATGCTATACAGATACTACATGCTGAACATACACCACTCACATTTAAAGTAGTACTGCGGAGGAAAATAAATGTTTTCAAATCAACTGGTGCCAGAAAATTATACAGATGTGTAAATTTTTATTTAAAAATCTTAATCGTTCTTTCCAGTCTGACCACAGTGCTCTCTGCTGATACCTCTGTCCATGTCTGGAACTGTCCAGAGTAGGAGTAAATCCCCATAGCAAACCTCTCCTGCTCTGGACAGTTCCTGACATGGACAGAGGTGTCAGCAGAGAGCACTGTGGTCAGAAAGAAAAAAACTACTCAACTTCCTCTGTAGTATACAACAGCTGATCAGTCCTGGTAGGATTAAGATTTATAAATAGAAATAAATTACAAATCTGTAACTTTCTGGCACCAGTTGATTTAAAAACATTTGTTTCCCACCGGGGTACCCCTTTAATAGAGATGCTGCACATGCGCAGTACCCATAGGACTCATGCTTCACAGGACACATCATTCACATGCGGTCATCTCCCCCACCAATGTTAATCACGCCGACTTGGTGGCTTTGGAAGTGGGAGTGGTTAATAACCTATATACATTTCATGCATCTTTGCAAGTCTTATGTACTAGTAAAGGCCCTTCTATACTCAGAGCCCCTGCACAACCTGTTTCTGCTCCTGCCCAAACCTACATAATATATAATCTTTATATATGATTCCAAAAAACACTTTGCCAAAACTGTGTAAAAGAAAGCCTGGTTTGTAGCCCATAGCAACCAGTTATAATCCAACTTTTAATTTACCAGAGCTTTCTTCGAGACATATATGATAAATCTGCCCCTTTATTCCTGTACTTACTGGTTTGCTTTTTCCTTCTTACTACTTGGCTCTTTGTTAATCTAAAGGGATATTTCACCAATAGGTATTGTTGGTATAATGCCATCATGCCTTAACAGTCTAGGTTTTGCAATTTTTTCCAACTGTAAATTTTTATTCATGGGTTTTGGTTAATTAACCATAGAAAGAAACAACCCCAGATACATCAGCTTTGACAATTTGTGAAGGGCAGATAACATAGGCACTAATATCATTCAAGGGCATTACAGAATACAAACCTACAAGGTATCATGTCCATAATTAAGATTATGCAACTTGCATATGTAAATTGGTCAAAAAAGTTGTATGGAAGTTCAATTCTGTTTTATGTGTTCATCTAGTTTTTAACCCCTCACCGACTACATGATGTGGCCGTTAAAGGACTTTATTCTTTAGCGCTGAAAAAATGCACCCTGAGCACTGTGTTTTCAGTAAAGACAGCAGCATGGATCACAGGCAGTAGTTTTGGGACTAAATAGAAAATCAAAATAATCCTAAAATAGTAAAAGAAAAAAATACATTAAAAACTAGAAGGCTCTACCCCCTCAATAATGTTTACAGCACTAACCAAAACTGTTCCATTCAACTAGGTCTTCTTGTATGTCAGACTAAATAGGATACTATAATGGATCCAAATATGAGTGTTTCTCTGTTATATTTTGTAATATTTTACTATTTACCGTATATATTATATAAAATGGTAAAATGAAATTATATAAAATGGTAAAAATAAAACATGGTAAAAATTACAAAAAAACAAATGTTTAAAAAAAAAATTCCCAGAAGCTTTTTTTGCTTGTGTTGGCTAAACAGTTCAGTCAGTGTTTTTCATACAGTTTATTTCCAGCTGTTGCAAAGGCATTCTAGTTGTTGTAGTTTTACAACAGCTGGAAACACACTGTTTGGAAAACACTGAATTAAGTAGAAAAAGGGATTAAAGAAAAAGACATTCATGGAAAACAACTGAACAAATGAGTAAGAAAGGCAAATGTTTGTGCATTGTTTACTTTCCACTGTTAGGGGATTTTATTGCAGTTTATAATGTATACATCAATTTAAGCAGCAACATATAGGGCATAATTTTTCTTTTGTCAGTTGTGGCATGTGCTTATTTTATACTCTATGAGAAAATTAGACTCCAAATGTTTTCATAAACTAAAGATTATTGCCTATGACTTGTAATTAATTGTATAAAAGCTCAATGTTCAGTATGCTTTTCAAGCATGGTGTCTGTGTGTGGCATAGATATAGATTGTCATATGCTCACAGAAAGAACAGTAACTATGTCTGTCGCCTCCATCGAGCAGCATCTTTTGGACCTTACCCCTGAGAGAGTGGATATAAAGATCCTATCCCGCGCAGGTCTGAATATTGCAGGCATGCAGTGTTTTTACTTGGGTCCCTCCCTATCATTTTATAAGGCTTCAGTGACGTCTCCTTTCCCTTACTGCTGCAGGAATGCTGACTGTACAAGTCTGCGCCTGCGTGCATATAGGAATCCTATTTCTCTGACTGTTGAAAAAAAAAAAGGCTTCCTGCTCTAGTTTGGACCCCACCAGAATGCTGCTGTGCTACTTTAAATGACATATTTGATACTGCAGGATTCATCCTTTGACCACAGCTGACATATAAGGTTAAAGCTTGCTTATTTACCCATGTTCTTGGAGCATAATGCCTGGCCTGCTTTATTTAGCAAATGACAGGCTGTGAGATTTGACTAGTTGTATACAGAGGGACATTCCCATTTTGCTATGTATATAAGTAAAGTTTGCTTTATGAACATGTTCATGATGCTGTGACAGTCTGGTCTTTCTGGATTTGGTTGATCTTGCTGTTTAACCATTTCTTAGGCTAATTCAGTAACCATCATCATGGCTTCTGGAATACCAGAATACAACCGGACAGAGACTGACCGACTCAACGAGGTTAAGGGGCACCTGGAAATTGCCTTGCTGGAAAAACACTTTCTTCGTAAGTACAATCTATAATGATAAAAATTATATTTTTATGCATGCTAGCAGCTGAATGCATGTAATCTGTTTTACTGTTGTACTCAGTGCCTTATACTAACATATCTGTTAGCTTGTGTATCCTAATGATCTATTTTTTTTTTTTATGAAAAAATTAAATGAAGCCTCTTTGAGAAGACCACACAAATTTAAAAGTGGTCTTCTATTAGAGTGTTCTTTTGAAAGAAAATGGGAAAAATGCAAATTGTTTGGACTGAACATTTGTCACAAAATATAGTATGATAAGGGATGGGCTTCTCATTTTGGAAAGGTTTCACTGTACATGTTTGCTACTATTGTTGCTTATGGTATGCATATATGGTATGCATGAATTAACAAGTTTTAATTG
Organism: Hyla sarda; assembly: GCF_029499605.1. Taxonomy (NCBI): domain Eukaryota; kingdom Metazoa; phylum Chordata; class Amphibia; order Anura; family Hylidae; genus Hyla; species Hyla sarda. The sequence goes on from NC_079192.1 coordinate 225,508,386, forward strand.
TCAGCTTAGATTAAAACTTAAGTCATGAATGTCTTGTGTTAATAACTTCTGTATAACTTTAGAAGGGAGTACCTTACAGTTACCCTGTGTAGCTATTGTTGGACCTGTAGAAAGAGGAATCACAGCTCTGGATATTGGGCTGCTCTTTTTTGCAAAAAAGTGGTTTAAAGGTCTTGGAAACTATATAGAGGTGTGGGGAAAGGGGCAGAACACACAACCCACCCCTTCTGCCTGGGGTCACAACATTTGACTCCATAATGTGGAAGGGGGATGGTCAGTTTTAATCCTTACTATTCCTCTCTTTTATGTATGTACAGTGGCTTGCATTAGGGTATGTTCACACTGCAGAATTCCCAGGGAATTTCGCAAGCAGAATTTTGTGAGCGGAACTACACGCAGTGAACATTATAATCAATGTGAATGAGTCTTCCGCAGACCCGTTCACACTGAGGAATTTCAGGGGCGTTCAAAGTCTGGTTTGGGCAGAACGGGGGGAACTGGCGATCATCGTGAGCGGCGGCGATATGGTATGTACAGATTTTTGGAAGGCCACAGTTTGGAGATCACTGCACTGTGATCTCCAAGCTGTGGCCCTCCAGATCTGGCAAAACTACAACTCCCAGCATGCCCAGACAGCCAAAGGGCATGCTGGGAGTTGTAGTTGTGTGCCTCCAGTTGTTGCATAACTACAACTCCTAGCATGCCCTTTGGCTGTCAGTGCATGCTGGGAACTGTAGTTATGCAGCATCTGGAGGCACCCTGGTATCTGACTGGCTTTATCAGTATGAAATACTAAACATTTTCTAATGAAAGCAATTGCAAAACCTGTTTTTCCATGCTTTACAACATATTAAAAGTTTTTGTATCTGACAGTGCCCATTTAAATGCTCACTGCACCCCTTTATTGCATTCCGTGAGGGGTGTAGTTTCCGAATTGGGCCACTGTTCTGGCAGGATGGGGGCTTTGTAAACGCACATGGCCTCCAACTTCCACTCCAACCAAATTCTCTCTCCAAAAGCCCAATGACGCTCCTTCCCTTCTGAGCTCTGTAGTGCTCCCGCAGAGCACTTTACGTTCACATATGAGGTATTTCCATACTCAAAATAATTGGTGTTAAAAATACTGGGGTACTTTTTCTCCTATTACCCCTAGTGAAAAAGAAAAATTTGGGGTAACACCAGCATTATAGTGAAAAAAATAGAATTTTTCATTTTCAAGTCCAACTTTAGTGAAAATACACCTGTGGGGTGTAGTTTCCCAAATAGTGTGCCATAGTTTTTTTTTTTTGCTGTTCTGGCAACACAGGGGCTTCCTAAATGCGACATGCCCCCCAAAAACCATTTCTGCAAAATTTGCTCTCCAAAAGCCCCTACCCTTCTGAGCCCTCTAGTGCACCCACAGAGCACTTTAGAGTAGAAAATGACACAAAAAAACTATCTTGGAATCAAATTCAAAAGTAAAAGCATCCCAGAGTTATTAATGCATAAAGTGACAGTGGTCAGATTTGCAAGAAATGCTTTCATCCTTAAGGTCAAAATGGGCTTCATCCCCAAGGGATTAATGTGAAGCTTCAGCACCAGCATTATGGGTAGAAAGCAGAGTTTAACCCCTCAAAAAGTACCTGTCACCAAATAAACTTTTCTAAACTTATCTCAGGCTATGTTGCTTAACTACGCTCTATGCATGTTTCACTGAGGCTCTACGCAGGGTTCACTGAGGCTCTATGCATGGTTCACTGAGGCTCTATGCATGGTTTCACTGAGGCTCTATGCATGGTTTCACTGAGGCTCTATGCATGGTTTCACTGAGGCTCTATGCATGGTTCACTGAGGCTCTATGCATGGTTCACTGAGGCTCTATGCATGGTTTCACTGAGGCTCTATGCATGGTTTCACTGAGGCTCTATGCATGGTTTCACTGAGGCTCTATGCATGGTTTCACTGAGGCTCTATGCATGGTTTCACTGAGGCTCTATGCATGGTTTCACTGAGGCTCTATGCATGTGTCACTGAGGCTCTATGCATGTGTCACTGAGGCTCTATGCATGTGTCACTGAGGCTCTATGCATGTGTCACTGAGGCTCTATGCATGTGTCACTGAGGCTCTACGCATGGTGTCACTGAGGCTCTACGCATGGTGTCACTGAGGCTCTACGCATGTGTCACTGAGGCTCTACGCATGTGTCACTGAGGCTCTACGCATGTGTCACTGAGGCTCTATGCATGTGTCACTGAGGCTCTATGCATGTGTCACGGAGGCTCTGTGCTTGTGTCACGGAGGCTCTGTGCTTGTGTCACGGAGGCTCTATGCATGTTTTTGTCAAGAATGTCTGTCTGTAAATTTGCCCATTCATCCTTCCTTTTTAATATGCAAAGTTTGCCAGTACCGATTGAGAAGCAGCCCCACACCATGATGTTCCCACCTCCAAACTTCACCGTTGGTAGGGTGTTTTTAGGGTGATGTACAGTGCCATTTTTCATCAAAACAGGAGGAGATTTATCAAAACCTATGTAGAGGAGTAGAGGAAAAGTTGTCCAGTTGCCCATAGTAAACAGCCATATTACTACTTTCAGAGGCCTTGTTATGAATGAAAGAAGCAATCTGGTTGCTATGGGCAACTAGTAAACTTTTCCACTACACAAATTTTAATAAATCTTCCCCCATGGTGTGTATTATGCTATCCAAACGGTTCAATTTTGCTCTCATCTGACCACACTGTATTCTTCCAATATTTCACTGGCTTTTCCAAATATTTTGCAGCAATCTTTAAATGAACTTTCACATTCTTTTTACTCAGCAATGTAGACTTGCTTGGTGAGCATATATACAGACCATGGAGGTGAATAAAGTTTTCTTTGAGACAACAGTAATAAAAGTATGCAAGCTAAATAGGACACTGTTAAGAACATCCTAAATAGATATTGTGAACGACATATACACTACGGGAATAAAAGGGCTAGAAATAGGAAGTTAAGGAAACGATAAAGGAAGAGGAAAGCGTTTAGACTACTAAAACAAGTTAGCGGGGAAACATTAAAGAATTATAAGGAGAGAAATATAATCTGTAAAAAAAAGAAATAAAACAAGCAAAAATTGCAGCAGAGAGGAATTGCCATAGAAAGTAAAAAAAAACCTTAAGAAATAATTTGGGGGTAATGGTGGAGGAGGAGGAGGAAAAGGCCAATCTACTAAATGACTTCTTCTCTACGGTATTTACAAAGGAAAGTCCAATGTCTTATAGGGTAGGGAATAAAGTAAGTTCTCTGGCAAATATCACCTGTTTAAAGAAAGGAAAGGTGAGGTGCCGCCTTAGTAACAGAAAAACACACAAATCACCAGGCCCAGATGGCATCCATCCCAGGGTTTTGCAAGAATTAAATACCTTGTTAGACAGACCCTTATTCCTTATATTTAAATATTCTATAATGACAAGGATTTTTCCACAGGACTGGCGCTTAGCAAATGTGGTACCAATATTCAAAAAGGGGTCAAAAAGGGATCTTGGGAACTATAGGGCCTGTAAGTTTAACATCTGTAGTGGGTAAGATTTGTGAGGGTTTTCTGATGGATGCTATTGTGGAATATCTGAATGAAAATAACCTTCTGATATAGCACCAGCATGGGTTTATGCAGCATCGGTCCTTTCAGACTAATCTGATCAGCTTCTATGAGGAGGTCAGTTATAGATTGGACTGGGGTGAAGCTGTGAATGCTATATGTCTGGACTTTTGTATGGCGTTTGATACTGTGCCACACAAAAGGTTAGTACATAAAATGAGGATGCTGGGACTGGGGGAGAACATATGTAAATGAGTTAGCAACTTGCTCAGTGACCGCAAGCAGAGGGTGCGTATCAATGGAACTTACTCTGGTTGGGTGACAGTTACAAGTGGGGTACCACAGGGGTCAGTACTGGGTCCACTTCTTTTCAATATGTTTATTAATGACCTTGTAGAGGGATTACAAAGTAGTACAAATTTGCAGACACCAAACTTGGTAGGATGAATAGCGCAGAGGATGATAACATAATATTACAGAGGGATCTGGGGAAGCTGGAGGCACAGCTTGGGCACAGACATGGCAAATTAAAGTTTAATGTTGATAAATATAAGTTTATGCAATTGGGCCATAAAACCAAAATGTACAATTATGTGCTAAATAATAAGGCATTAGGTAAAACTTTTATGGAAAAAGACTTGGGGGTACTGGTGGACAGTAAACTCTATTTTAGCAATCAGTGCCAGTCAGCGGCTACCAAGGTAAACAAAGTCATGGGATGTATGAAGAGAGGCATAGGTGAACGTGACAACGACATAGTTTGCCGCTGTATAAATCACTAGTCAGACCCCATATGGAGTATTGTGTCTAATTCTTGCCACCTGTATATAAAAAGGACGTGTCCGAACTGGAGAGGGTGCAGAGGAGGACCACAAAGATAATTAATGGTATGGGAGGATTATAGCATTAAGACAGGTTATCAAGCTTGGGGTTATTTAGTTTAGAGAAAAGACATCTTAGGGGCGATCTGATTACAATGTACAAATATATGAATGGACAGTACAGATATCTTTCTAGTGATCTTTTTATACCTGGCCAGTAACCATGACAAGGGGGCATCCTCTCAGTCTAGAGGAAAGAAGGTTTTCACTATCATCACACTGATTCTTTACTGTAAGAGCAGTGAGACTATGGAACTCTCAGCCACATGATGTTGTGATGTTTGACTCCATAAACAAGTTCAAAGGGGACCTGAATGTTTTTCTAGAGTGTAATATTATGGATAGTAGATTTATGGGGATAAAAAGTATGATCCAGGGATTTATTCTGATCAACATTTTTGGGTCGGTAAGGAATTTTTCCTCTTTCATGGGGCAGTTCGCTTCAGCCTCGTTTTTTTTTTTTTTTTGCATCAACACAGTAGGGTTTTTAGTTTGAACTCGATGGATGTCTTTTTTTCGACCTTACAAACTATGTCCTTGGACAACCTTTTTTAATTAATGTTTTCACTCCTCTGTCAGAAATCATGGGAGGAGCAAATGGTCGAGGCAAATTTATGGTGAAATGATTCTTTCCACTTGCAAATGCACCTGTAACCAATGCCATTGTTATGTTTAGCAACAATTCGGTTGCAAAGGTCTTGAGACAGCTCTTTGCTTTTACTCATCATGAGATGTGTCTTGTATGACACCTTGGCAATAAGACTTTGTAGGTCATCACTTGGAACTGAACTATCTGATATTAATTTGCACTTACAAGGGGCTTGATTGCTTTTTAATTACTAGTAGATTTCTTGGCTTGTCATGCCTTTTTTTCACCTCATTTTCTTTGTGTTCCATACTTTTCTCTGTGTCATTTCACATTATTACACACAACTTAATTTCTGAGCTGATTTGTTTTGGTTTCTTTGTAGTTATGGATTACTTGGGTTGTTCCCAACATCTGGTGAAAATTCAATAACACCTTTATATTAACCCCTTAAGGATGCAGCTAATTTTCACCTTAAGGACGCAGCCCTTTTTTGCAAATCTGACCACTGTGTCTCTCTATATATTAATAACTCTGGAATGCTTTTACCTTTCATTCTGATTCAGAGATTGTTTTTTAGTGAAATATTCTAATTTAACATAGTGCTAAATTTTCGTCGTTACTTGCATCCTTTCTTGGTGAAAAATTTATTTATTTAGCATTTTACGAGCTTTGAAACTCTCTGCTTGTAAGGAAAATGGACATTCCAAATAAATTATATATTGATTCACAAATACAATAGGTCTACTTTAGGTTGGCATAATAAAGTTGACATGTTTTTATTTTTTGAAGACATTAGAGGGCTTCAAAGTATAGCAACAATTTACAAAATTTTCACGAAAAATTCAAAATCTTAATTTTTCAGGGACCAGTTAAGTTTGAAGTGGAATTGAGGAACCTTTCTGTGAGAAATACCCCACAAATGACCCCATTATAGAAACTGCACCCCTCAAAGTATTCAAAATGACATTCAGAAAGTTTAACCCTTTAGGTGTTTCACAGGAGCAGCAGCAAAGTGGAGGAGAAAAATTAAGATCTACATTTTTTACACGAATGTTCATGAAGCCCAATTTTTTTTATTTTTTACAAGGGTTATGAGGAGAGAAAGTCCAATAAAATGTGTAGCCCAATTTCTCTCGCGTAAAGAAATACCTCATATGTTGATGCAAAGTGCTCTGCGGGCTCGCAACATGGCTCAAAAGGGAAAGAGAAACTGTGGGATTTTGGAGGGCGAATTTTGCTGAAATGGTTTTTGGGGGGCATGTTGCATTTAGCAATCCACATGGTGCCAGAGCAGTAAAAAACTCACATGGCACACTATTTGGGAAACTACACCCCTCCAGGAACGTGACAAAGGGGTATAGTGAGCCTTAACACCTCACAGGCGTTTGACAGGTTTGCGTTGAAGTTGGACATGAAAATGAAAAATTAGATTTTTAACACTAAAATGGTGTTACTCCAAATTTTTCATTTTCACATGGGGTAATAGGAGAAAATGGACCCCAAAATTTGAAGCCCAAATTCCCCCGCAGTAAGGAAATACCCCATATGTGGACATAAAGTGCTCTGCTGGCACACTACAGGTCTCAGAAAAGGAGCACCATTAGGCTTTTGGAGAGAGAATTTGGTTGGAATAGAAGTCGGTGGCCATGTGCATTTACAAAGCCCCCATGGTGCCAGAACAGTGCACCCCCCCCACATATGACCCTATTTCGAAAACTACACCCCTCACAGAATGTAACAAGGAGTACAGTGAGCATTTACACCCCACTGGCCTATGACAGATCTTTGGAACATTGGGCTGTGCAAATGAAAAATAAAATTTTTCATTTTCATGGACCACTGTTCAAAAAATCTGTCAGGCAACTGTGGGGTGTAAATGCTCATTGTACCCCTAATAAAATTACATGAGGGGTGTAGTTTCCAAAATGGGGTCACATGTGGGGGTGGCCCACTGTTCGGGCACCATTCAGGCTTTGTAAACACACATGGCCTTCAGTTCCAGCCAAATTCTCTCTCTAAAAGCCCAATGGTGCTCCTTCTCTTAGCCCTATAGTGCATCCGCAGAGCACTCAACATCCACATATGGGGTATTTCCTTACTCAGAAGAAATGAGGTTACAAAATTTGGGGGGCTTTTTCTCCTATTCCCCTTGTGAATGTAAAAAATTTGGGGTAACACCAGCATTTTAGTGAAAAAAAATCCCAATTTTTTATTTTCATGTCCAACTTTAATGAAAATTCGTCAAACACCTGTTGGATATTAAGGCTCACCATACCCCTTGTTATGTTCCATGAGGGTTGTAGTTTCTAAAATGGGGTCACGTGTTTTTTTTTTTTTTTGCGTTTGTCAGAACCGTTGCAACCATCAGCCACCTCTGTGCAAATCACCAATTTAGGCCTCAAATGTAGATAGTGTGTTCTCACTCCTGAGCCTTGTTGTGCGTCCGCAGAGCATTTTATGTCCACATATGGGGTATTTCCGTACACAGGAGAAATTGCGTTTCAAATTTTGGGGGTCTTTTTTTTTATTTTTTACTTTTACCTCTTGTGAAAATGAAAAGTATGGGACAACACCAGCATGTTAGTGTAAAAATTTATTTTTTTACACTAACATACTGGTGTAGACTTTTCCATTTCATAAGGGGTAAAGGGAGAAAAAGCCCCCCATAATTTGTAACGCAATTTCTACGTAAGTACGGAAATACCCCATATGTGGCCCTAAACTGTTTCCTTGAAATACTACAGGGCTCTGAAGTGAGGGAGTGGAGGGCTATATTAGGGATTTGCATAGGGACTGACCAGGATGCAAGTACAGTAACCCCCCGACATGCGATGGCCCAGACATATGATAAAATCGACATACGATGGCCTCTCAGAGGCCATTGCATGTCGATGTCAGCATCGACATAAGATGCTTTTATATGTCGGGGCCATTGCATTAACTGCTATCCGACAGCGCAAAATGCTTAAGCTGCTGTCGGATAGCAGTTTAAGCATCCGGACAGGTTCACTTACATATCCCTGCTGCTCCAGGTCCACTTGGCGATCCTCCGGCGTCTTCTGTATCTTCTCCAGGGTCCGGGCCTCGCTTTCCGGCGTCGTTATTACGTCAGTGCGCTCGCCATGCCGGCGCAGCAGCGTAATAACGTCATCAGAAAGCAAGGCCCGGACCCTGCAGAAGATGCGGAAGAAGCCGCAGGATCCCGAAGAAGACACCGGAGCAGCGGGACAGCACCGGGAGCCCCTGGGACAGCATCAGGAGCGGTGAGGACGCGGTCCGGAGCGGCGGGGACAGGTGAGTGTAACTTCCTATACTTTACATTGCACGGATCCCTCAACATACGATGGATTCGACAAACGATGGGTCGTTTGGAATGTATTACCATCGTATGTTGAGGGACCACTGTATTAAACTTGCCTCAGCCACCACAAATACCCTACGGCAGTGTTTCCCAAACAGGGTGCATCCAGCTGTTACAAAACTCTAATGCTGGGAGTTGATTTGCAACAGCTGGAGGCTCCTTTTTGGACAAAGTGCCGTACCAGACGTTTTTACATTTTTATGGGAGGAGACTGTGTAAGGGTGTATATATGTAGTGTTCTACTCTTTATTTTGTGGTAGTGTAGTGTTTTTTAGGGTACATTCACATGGGCGGGGGTTCAAAGCGAATTTCCCCCTGGGAGTTTGAGCTGCGGTGGAAAATTTGCCGCAGCTCAAATTTGTAGCGGGAAACTTACTGTAAACCCCTGCCCGTGTGAATGTACATTCACAGGGGGGGTGAACCTCCAGCTGTTGAGAAAACTTCAACTCTCATTATGGACTGACAGACCGTGCATGCTGAGAGTTGTAGTTTTGCCACAGCTGGAGGCAACAGACAAACTCAGTGCCTCCCCACCAGGGTGCCTCCAGTTGTTACAAAACTACAGCTCCCATCATGCACGGTCTGTCGGTGCATGCTGGAGTAGTTTTGCAACAGCTTGAGGTACACTGGTGTGGAAACACTGAGTTAGGTTCTGGGAGTTGTAGTTTAGCAACATAAGGAGGCTCACAGTTAGCAAAGATAACTGCATGGTGACAATCGGCTGTCCAAGACAGCTGATGTCACCTAGACAGGAGCACTAGGATGGGTATTGGGGGGGGGGGGTTATAGGTGTTTTTGTGGGCTTATGTGATGTTTTATTTCCGATCTCCTCACTGATCTCCCTGCACTGAGGTGATCGGAACTGTGAACTGTGTTTTTACAACTGCCTTTGCTGTGATTGGTCGATCTGGATTGATTGACCAATCACAGCAACCGGGGGGCGGGGCCAGCCGTGGGGTGGGGTCCTGCGCCTGATGTCTGTGACGATCAGCTGTCTATGACAGCTGATGTCACTTCTCTGACATCGTGTTTACGTGACAGTTTAGCTTCAGGACAAGTCGTCTCGTCCTAACACGCAAGTACTCGCTGATTATGACGTCTGCAACCAGTTAAGTGAGAAAAAGGCTAACTTATTTCTTCTGCTGTATTTCTCACCACTAGGGGTCCTTCCACTGTCCAGAACACTACCTTGTTCCTGCAGCAATTGCCTGTGTGTCCCTGTACCAAGACCAAATACAGGAGGTGTGGTGGGACAAGCAGGTCCCTGTGCAGGCTTTTGGCTTGTAAAGCAGCCTGCTCAATGAGCCAGGGACGGTATCACAGAGTCTCAGTGTACAGCATAGCCAATTGTCGGCTCTGAGGAGTGAGGAAGGAAGTTAGACGCCCCCCTTCCTCCCAAGAAAAGAAAATAAGAGTGATAAGAAAGAGAAAAAAACTAAACTAAATTAATACAAAACCTCCAAATTTTGATCTAAAACTTGGAATAAAAATGATTAAAAGGTGGTATGAATCACAAAAATGGTACCAATAAAAAGTACAGCTCGTCCCGCAAAAAAAATAAGCCCTCAAGCAATGGCATTGGATGAAAAATGAAAGTCAGAACATGACAACACCAAAAAAGGGGAAAAAAGGATTTTATTTAGAAAAGGACAAAGAACATAAAAAAGCTATATAAATTGGGTATCGCCATAATCGTACTGACCCACAGAATAAAAATATGTTTTCTACCATACAGTGCATGACAAAAAATAAATTAAAAAATCCAGACATTTTCCAGTTTTTCACAAAAAATGCTTCATGAATCAACAAAGATTTATAACTAATATAACAATAGGTCACAAAAAATAATCTCAGGTTCGCATGTCAGAGTAATTACCACTTAAAGAGACACATGCCAGATTTGAAAAATTGTGCTGTGTCTAAGATTAAAACAGGCGACGTATTCTAGGCTAGGTTTCTACTTGTTTTTTTTGTCCTGCATTTTTTGGTTTGAAAAAAACGCCTGCAAAAACGCCAGTGCAATTTCCTGTGTGTTTTTTTTTTTTCTTCCTTTTCTGGCATTTTTTCATTTGTATGAAAATAGCATTTTTGGCCCCTTTGGCATTTTTTTTTTTTTTTTTTGGGTACCCAAAATTTGTTGGGTACCAAGGGAAAAAAAAAAAAAAAGATGCAGTAGTGATGGAAAAAAAATTATTTTACAAAATGTATATTTTTTTTATGACTACATTTTTAATAAAGTGTGTGTGCTTAACTTTTTTTTCTCTCTTTTTTTGACAGTTTTTAGGTTGTACTACTACTCCCATCATGGAACCGACTGTTTCATGATGGGAGTAGTCGTACCTGTACTAATAGACATATCGCCCGATGCAATTGTCCATAATATAGCAGAGATGCGGAGCAGCTCTATACAACGCTAACATCTCTGCTCTGTACTCCGGCCAGTGATGTGAATAGAACATCACTCATTTTCAGCCCAGAGTGGGGATTGGCCGGATGGTTGCAGCCAATAACAGCTCTCAGAGGGAAATATGAATGAGCGATGTTCTATTCACATCACTGGCCGGAGTACAGAGCAGAGATGTGAGTGCTGGATAGAGCCGCTCCACATCTCTGCAATAGAAAGGACAATCGCAGTGGATGTCAGGAGTAACGCCCGCTGTGATCTTTCCTTAACTGTAGGTACTACTACTCCCATCATGGATCATGCTCTGCTCCATGTGGGGAGCTGTAGTACCTGCAGTTAAGGAAAGATCACAGCAGATGTCACTCCTGACACGCGCTGTGATCCTCCTGTATAATGTATAGATGCAGCTGGCCGCTCTTCTATGGTCCCCGGCACTGACGTATATATAACCCTATTAATATTTCCCACAGAGAGTTGTGATTGGCTAGAACAATCTGGCCAATCACAGCTGTCTGTGGGAAATATGAATAGGTGTATATTTACGGCAGTGCAGGGGACCATAGAAGAGTGGCCGCCCACATCTTTACATTATACAGGAAGATCGCATTGAGTATCAGGAGTGACACATGCTGGGAGTTGTAGTACCTGCATTAATAGACAGATCGCAGAGCGTGTAACTTCTGACATCTGTTGTGATCTGTCTATTAATGCAGGTACTACAGCTCCCAACATGGAGCAGAGTCTGCTCCATGTTGGGAGCAGTAGTACCTGCAGTTAAGGAAAGATCACAGTGGATGTCACTCCTGACACCTGCTGTGATCCACCTGTATAATGTATAGATGCGGCCGCCCGCTCTGCTATGGTCCCCTGCACTGACGTGTATATACACCTATTAATATTTCCCACAGAGAGTTGTGATTGGCTTGAACCATCTGGCCAATCACAGCTCTCTGTGGGAAATATGAATAGGTGTATATACGGCAGTGCAGGGGATCATAGAAGAGCGTCCGGCCACATCTATACATTATACAGAAGGATGGCAGCGGAACACGGGGAGATCTGTCAATTAGTACAGGTACTACTACTCCCATCATGGAACAGTGTGTTCCATGCTGGGAGTAGTAGTACCACCTTAAATAAAGAATAAAAAGTGAAAAACACACTTACACTACATTTTTATTATTGTCGACTATATTTTTAGTGCCCTGCCTGCCCACATAAATTATCTCTGTTTTAAAAAATAATAAAAATAGTGTTATGAAAATTTTTTTTTCCGTTAAATACAATTTTTTCCATAATTACTGTATCTTTTTTTATTATTATTGCTTTAATGGTACCCTACGAAATTTTATTTAAAAAGTTATCTTCATCACTTTTTTGGATCTCTAAAGTCCAAAAAAGAATATAAACCGGCTGAAAAAAACTCCAATGTTAAAACCCACATGGCGTTTTTCTTGCAGTTTTTTTCCTATGGGTGAAAAACGCCACCATTTCAGGGGAAAAAAGCCAGGGGCTCAACATGCTGCGATTTTGCAAAACCATCAAGGAGCTGAAAAACGCCAAAAAAAGAGTAAAAAAAATAAATAAAAAAAAAAAACAGCAAAAGGAGAAAAAAAAGCCTAACTGAAAAACTCCAGGTGGAAAAAGAATTTTTCTATTTCTCATTGATTTACAACGAACATCTGGCCGCAGCATTTTTTGGCCGAAAAAACGCCATGCGGCAGAATTGGCATTTTCTTGGCATTAAAAAATATAAATAAAGTAGAAACTTGGCCTAAGGGGTTAATTATTTATATGGCGCTGCCAATGTTTTGATTGTCCAGTGGTTTGCTATCCGGTTTGGGAGCCTTCTGTCACGGTGTCATATTTGCATAGGTGCAGTAGTTTGTCTGTTGTGGAAAATTGGCAATATATATGATTTATTGGCATTATTCCATAATAGTAGTAGAAATTATGATTACTTGTGTAACCTTTTTCTTGTAGCTCTTGGTACTTTGAATTTTAAAATGTTTTTCTCCTTTTGCCTTGTCAGAGGAAGAGCTAAGGAAGCTAAGGGAAGAGACCAACATTGAAACGTTAAAACAGGACCTGGAAAAGGAAAGGCAAAAAAGAGTAGAACTGGAACAGAAAATGACAGAATTAGTGAAAGCGAGGTATTGTATAGTTATGTCTGAATCACTGACTTCTAAGTGCTGTTAAATGATTGGTAGAATGGTTTTCCACCGATATTATTTTTTTTCTTTTTTTTCTTTCTTAAACTCTCATTGGCAATGTAGTCTGAGCTGGAGAATGTTGTGACTTGCCTGTTGAGAGGCTGTGATTTACTTTCTGTTTGCAAAAATGTTTTGCATGCATCGGAAATGGGTTGTTTCAGTAGCTTTCATGTGAATTACCCACCCCATTCAGATCAGTGAGAAAGATTCAAAGAATGTGTACAGTGGAAATCTTACTGGTGTGAACAAACCTTTAAATGGAATCTGTCGATTGTAAATCATACTTAAATTTCAAGTGTGAAAAGGGCAGTGCTGACACGCCTTCTTCAAGCACTGAGCCCTAGTACATTCAAGTGAGGGAGGAGACATACGTACTGTGGCTCAGCAACACCTTCTTGGCACTTGAGCTCTGAGCATGAAATAGAGCTCACAGATTCCCTTTAAGTTACCAGTCTAACTTTGTGCAGAACCGACATACATGCATTTGCAATGGATAGCCAGTTTAAAGCTGGTCATATGCTTGAGGTATCCATTTCTGCCAACTACACCATAAACACACTCTTAGCTCCGCTTTGAACTTTCCTTTCAGTCTATTGAGGGGAATAAGTTTCTGCCTGACATGTAAAAGTTTAATGATACCTCTTTACCTTATCCATTAAAATGAAAGAGAGAGCAAATACACCAGGCACTGCTTCCTCTATTCAACTTGAAGAAAGGCTATGGACAGCTAGTAATTCTTCTGGGGTGCTCAAACAGGTAACATAAATGAAATATGTAAATATGTATGTCCAGTAAATTTGAAGTAAGGCACGTAGCACTCACCAGACCGATAAATTAGCCATCTTCAGGCTTTATTTTCATCTTAGAAAATACATATGGATAAATATCCATTTAGGGGAAAAACAGACAACAGGTTTTCAGGGGCGAACAGAAAAGGTGATGGCCAATTCTGCAAAAGGCCGAAAAGCTTCCATAGACCTAAAACTGTCCATCACCTTCTCTGTACGCCCCTGTCTCTCCCCCTACACTGGATATTTATATAAATCTTCCAATATTGAACTAAAGCCTGAGGACTGATCATTGATCGTCTAGTGAGCGCTAAGTGCCTTACTCCTTTATTATCAATTTACTTTTTCTCTTATCATTTGCTCTTGGGGGTGAGGACAGTTGGCAGGCCCCTATAAATGAGAAAATCATTCACCAGTATTGACAAGTTGCCCATCTTTTCTCTTCTCTGGCCAGCTTAAAGAAGTATTCCCAACTCGCCGTTAACCCCTATCTAAAGTACAGGGGAAAATAAGCTGCTCAGCGGGGGTCCAACATCTAGAACCCCCACCGTTCTCATGAATGGAAGAAAACTGTCTCCTGAATGATTGGAACACCCTGGGAGTGCACAGCTAGGTCTACATTAATTCTCTATAGGCTATTGAATATTGCAAACTCTGAACTTAGTAATGTGATTCCCTCATAGTGAATGAAAGTTCTTGGGGGGGAAATTGAAATTATTAGAAGGCGAGGAGGGAAAAAAAAAAGCCCTCCTGGTCCATAAGGGAAGTCACTTACTTCCACTGTTCCCTCCCATGTGGCTGCACTGCACATTAGAGCAACGCAACAATGCCGGAGAGGGTGGAGACTACACTTTACCAGACCAGGCACATGAAATGCAGAGGAGGAATTAAGCTAATTTCTCCCCATTTCATATCCAATCCCCTCCATTTTATGTTTAGTTAGTGAACATGCAATTGGGGGAGTTTGCTTTATGAAATAGGGGGATTGGACATTAAATAGGGGGGATCTCACCATTTGTTTATTATATCACAATTGCATATCAAAATCGCAATATTTACCTCCATAATCCCAATCGCACATTTTTCCCATATTGTGCAGCCCTATTTCCCAGCAATGCTTCCAAAAACAGGATTACAGTGAAGTGGATCCACCACCATTTACCACAGAGATCAGCTTCCCTCTCCCTGTAAAATGACCTCTAAAAAGGTCACAGAGAATGCCCTGTAGCATCTCTAATTCATCTAAATTGTGGTCTATGGTTTATGGGTCCTGCTGTAAGGCATATCAATAGATGCTTCACATCTAAGCTCAGGCAAGATTTCAGCCCTCATCATACAAAGAAATGCAATAAAAAAAATATCAATCAGAAAATAGAAAAAAAAATGTAGCAGCATCCGCCTCCAATCAGAAAAAAAATCAAGGTGATGCGTCCACACCTATACAGTACTGACCTATACTTTTTGGGCGAGATTTATCAAAACCTGTCAAGTTGCTGAGTTGCCCATAGCAACCAATCAAATTGCTTCTTTGATTTTTGAAAAGGCCTCTGAAAAATGAAAGAAGCAATCTGGTTGCTATGGGCATCTCAGCAACTTTTCCTCAGCAACAGTTCAATTTGAAGCCCTCTTGAAGTGTAAGTTGTTTTGAGTATTGACTAGTTTCTGTGGTCATCTAGCCTGTGAGTTTTGCTGTTATGCTACATCATGCTACATAAGCATTCATAATTTAACATTTAATGATGCTACATTATAATAAAGAAGGTGTTGTTTTGCCAATTCAGTGTTGTATGTGATACTGAAAATGTGTTTTTCTGTAGGGTGCCATGCATATGAATATTGGTGTCTTTTTGACAAGGCTCGATCACGTTGCTTAGCTTGTGAATTAAACACATGTTTTATGTAACACATTTCATGTGCATTTTAGCAGTAGCCATTTTTCTCATGTAACAGATGCCTCCATCAGATAGAACACCTAAACATTCCTTATGTGCCTTATTCATATATGTGGCATCAAGAGCTGATCCTGGCATGGATATTGGTTTCATTATAAGGAGTTAATTTAATGATGAACCCAATTAAGGTGTTTTTTATTAGATTCAATTTGAATTATTACAATGCAGAAGTAAGTAGAAAATAACCAAATTAATTAAAAATGTTTTATTTAGGCACAGTATAAGATATATATAGGAGCTAGTGGTAAACAGAACACTTAAAAGTTATCACAGTAAACGTAATTTCTCCAGCATATCCTCCCCCTGTCAGGCATCGGCTGTAAAAATAGATCTGCTTGCTAATAACTTGGCTCGATTGCTCAGTGTTTTCCACAGGGGCAGACAAGATATGTGCCTTAAAGATTACATGCCTGGGCTACAGCTGTACGCATAACAATTTGAAATTCAATTGTTTGTCACACGTTAATCAGAAAATGTGATTTATACGGACATAATTTAAAAAGCCTACACACAAAATTCTGTTTTTGTTGGAACAAATGATTGTTCTTAATATAAGTTCTGCTTCCTAGTTGTTTGCCATTCACCCCTACAATAAATGATTCCACTTTTAGCTGATAAAGCTTAGTCATTTTTTACTTTACTTCACTGTTAATGTCGTCTCTGCTTAGTCATTAGATGGTGATATTCTATATTTGTCCCACATAGGCCCCTTTCACACTACCGTTATGACCCGGTAGTGTGACGGCCATCAGGACTGCCGGGAAGAATAGCGGGAGAAAAAAATAGTGTTAGCACCGTCTTTTTTTCTCCCTCTATTCTCTCTGAAAATAGCAGTGCCCAACGGATCCAATTGACTATAATGGGCTCCATCGGGACCCATTATTGCCCGTTATGACCCGTCAAAATGACAGCCGTCAAACTCCCCCAAAAAAATAAAAAAAGAGGGTTTGACGGCCGTTATTCACGGGTCATAAGGGTAGTGTGAAAGGGACCACAGTCTGTATACTCTCACATGCAGGACCTTAAAAGGGGTTATCCACCATAAGGGGATTTTAGTACATATCTGGCAGGCAGTAATGGACATGCTTAGGAAGGATTTGCGCTTGTCTTGGGGCTAAATGGCTAAGTCATGAGATTACCATAACACTGTGGCTAGCTTTTTGTGAACTTGTATTTCCTGTTTGACTGTTCTTTTTTTGACTACATATCCCACAATTCTATTTTCCTCTTTCCCACACATCAACCACGCCACCCATTGTAACATAAATGAGCTGCAGACCTGTGGTTTTCAATCAGGGTGCCTCCAGCTGTTGCATTAGTTGCAGATTGATCCCTCCATCCATTGAAGCAGACAGGCTCCGTGTCATCAGCTGACTAGTGAGTCAGGTCTCAGCCGCATTGCAAGCTGGGAAAAATCTGAGACAACAGTCATTTTGTATGCTGGTAAAAATAAATAGTGGGGTGAAAATCACAGAAGAATTGTGAGAAAACCGTCACACACAGGTACAGACACTATATTATGAACTACACTAACTTTACAGCCCCTGTAGCATAGTCAAATAAAAAAAATTCCTAGAATACCCCTTTAATCCTCCTGCATATTTAGTGTGTAACATTATAATCTTCAATATTTCCTTTTTTTATTTTTTTTTTATTTTGAACCCCCAAAATTTTTAAATGCTGTGGAATCTGTTAGTAAGTATTCAATAAATATTATTATTTTTTATGTGATGACAACTTTCTCTGGAGGGCTTATCTAGTCCTGCAATACAAAGACAACCTTTTAATTTTATGGACACTGTGTAATATTTAAGTCGTATCTGAGTTTACATGGAAAGTTGAAAGACAGCTCTTGGGTTTATTATCTAAGGAGTATGTGCTGCTTGAACCTTTCTTTACATCTGTATTATTTGTATTTTCTTCTGCTCAGCTCTTTACATTTCTCTTCAAAGATGGGGGAATAATGCCTATCTGAAAGTCTACTAGTACTAAACTCTCTGCCCACACTTCCTAGACCAACAGTCTGCCAGCCATGATCTCCAAACCTCTGTGTGTATGTGCTTACCTGATCAAAAGAGGATGCAGGAATTCATCAGACTAGCAGCTCTTACCCCATTGGATAGATGATAAAAATAAAATAAAATAAAAAGTTTGCTTTATGCTGCCAATCAACAAAATATTATGGTTCGCCCAGTATCTTACCTGTCCGTACATATTGTAGTTACACTACTGTGGATTACAATTTGTAGCTGTGTATGTCATTAATATCGCCTTCAATGGATCCTCAGTGTTGCTAAATGAACAAACCTTGTGGGGGAGATTTATCAAAGCTGTCTATGTCCCGCATCAATATATACCGAACTACAGAGGGTTAGGCTGGTCTATTGTGCGCCTAATTTATCAAAAGGTGCACGGCTCTTGATAAATTCTGTGCACAGACTTCGTGAGCTATGCTTTAGACTGTATTTAACCACTTAAGGACCTAGGGCGTATGGATACATACGCCTTGACGTCCTGGTACTTAAAGAAGATATCCCATGCAGCAAAGAGAAAAAAAAAACCTAGCCATTCCATAGTATATTCACCTACCACCTCTCTGACATGTTTGTGATTTTTTTTCCGGCCCCCATTCACCGGCTATTCAGCTCATAAATTCCAGTTACTTCCTGGTTATGGTGGCTATGCCTGTGATCTCAAAGACTACATTTCCCTGCATGCACTGCTCACATTTCCTGCTCTCAGCTGCCTGAGCAGAGAACTTGTTACCACCCCTAACTTATGTTAGTCACTCCCACAGCTCTGCTAGCTCACTCCCACAGAACACTGAGCTCCAATCATAGCCCTATACAGCAGGGTGGCCACGAGGAAACAAAATGTAATCTCAGTGCTCAGAGAGAGGGACCCTGGAGTTGAAGCTGCAGTTTTACACTGTAAAATCACTCCCTCCCCCTCCTCCTCTCAGTGAAACAGCTTTACAGTGGCACAATCACCTCCCCCCTTCTCTGCCCTGCACTCCTCTCTCCCCAGTGCTCAGTGTGACAGCTCCCTCCCCTCCCCTCTCTCCTCCGTTCTCAGTGTAAAAACATTAGCAAGGAGAGAATCAGCCTGTTTGCTGGGGCTGCTATGATCTGAATCAGCCTGCATATAGGCAGTGCTGCTCGGCCAATCACTGCAGAACAGAGGGAGGACAGTGTGAATATTCATCAGATGGGAGGGGCTAAGGCCGAGCACAGGGACCTCTCTGCAGCACAGGGGTTTTCTGGGTAATTGTCACGTCACAGCCCCGGGATGCTGCTGATAACAGCCTGAATAGGGGGTCGAAAGTCATGAAAACCTGGAACAGCTGAATTTCCTGTCAGACAGAAGAATGCAGATAAAGCTTGTTTCTAAGCAGCATTGGTAATGGAAGTGATTTACAAACCTATATAACTTTACCTTCTGCACTAAAAGCTGAACAATTTTTTACTGTGAGACTTGTCCTTTAAGGACCCAGGGCGTATCCATACACCCGTGGGAATTTCGGTCCTCGCCGGGCGGGGACCGGGCCGGGGTGACTGCTGATATCAATCAACAGGCACCCCGAGCAAATGCCCAGGGGGTCATCAGAACCCCCCACCTCCCCGTCGGCGATCGACGCGAATCGCAAGTGAATTCACACTTGCGATTTGTGCCGATTCCGGGTCATACGGGTCTATGGTGACCCTGTGACCCGGAAGAGAAGGGGAATCGCGGTTGTCTAAGTCACCCACGATCCCCCTGTAGGCATAGGAGTGAGGTGGCAGGGTTGCCACCCCTCCTACCCCTGCTATTGGTCTGCTATTGATCGTCAGATGCGACGACCAATAGAAGACTGGGGGCGGGGGGGTTAACTTTCGTTTTCCCCGTCCTGCCCACCCACAATAGGCGGGGCAGAACGGGGAACCGAAGGGGACCAGGCGCTGACGTCCACTTACCGATCCGGAGGCTGCGGTGACGTTGATCGGCGGGCGGCGTGACGTGTGTCAGAAGAGAACGGCTCCCGGGTTCCTACGGAAGCCGGTAAGTTGATCTGGAGGGCTACAACTGTAGCCCTCCAGATGTTGCAAAACTACAACTCCCAGCATGCCCAGAGAGCTGTTTGGGCATGCTGGAATATGTAGTTTTGCAACAGCTGGAGGGCTGCAGTTTGAGACCACTATACAGTGGTCTCTAAACTATATCCCTCCAGATCTTGCAAAACTACAACTCCTAGCATGCCCACATATCTGTTTGTTGTCTGGGCATGCTGATAGTTGTAGTTTTGCAACATCTGGAGGTCCACAGTTTGGAGATCACTGTGCACTGGTCTAAAAACTGTAGCTCTCCAGATGTTGAAAAACTGCAAAGCACAGCATGCCCAGAAAGCAAACAGCTGTCTCGGCATGCTGGGAGTTGTAGTTGGGTACCTCCAGCTGTTGCATAACTACATCTCCCAGCATGCCCTTCGGTGATTAGTACATGCTGGGAGTTGTAGTTTTGCAACAGCTTGGGGCACACTGGTTGGAAAATACTGAGTTAGGTAACAGAACCTAACTGAAGGTTTTCCAACCAGTATGCCTCCAGCTGTTGCAAAAGTAAAATTCCCAGCATGCACGGTCTGTCAGTACATGCTGGGAGTTGTAGTTTTGAAACAGCTGGAGGTTTGCCCCCCATGTGAATGTACAGGGTACATTCACACGGACAGGTTTACAGTAAATTTCCTGCTTCAAGTTTGGGCTGTGGCAAATTTTTCGCCGCAGCGCAAACTCCTAGCGGGAAATTCACCGTAACCCGCCAGTGCGAATGTACCCTAAAAACACAACACTACACTAACACATAATAAAGGGTAAAACACTACATATACACCCCCTTACACTGTCCCCCCCTCCCCCCCCCCCCCAATAAAAATTAAAAACGTCTTGTACGGCAGGGTTTCCAAAACGGAGCCTCCAGCTGTTGCAAAACAACAACTCCCAGCATTTCTGGACAGCCACTGACTGTCCAGGCATGCTGGGAGTTTAGCAACAGCTGGAGGCACCCTGTTAGGGGTATTCTACACCAGTGATTCCCAATGTCCACCCCTATGCAATCCCTAATTTTGTCCTCAAATGCGCATGGCGCTCTCTCACTTCGGAGCCCTGTCGTATTTCAAGGAAACAGTTTAGGGCCATATATGGAGTATCGCCGTACTCAGAAGAAATTGCACTACAAATTTTGGGGTCTTTTTTTTTCCTTTTACCGCTTGTGAAAAGGAAAAGTTGGGGGCTACACCAGCCTGTTAGTGTAAAAAAAAAAAAAAACATTCTTTTTATTTCCACAAGCGGTAAAAGGAAAAAAAGACCCCCAAAATTTGTAACTCAATTTCTCCTGAGTACGGAAATACCCCAGATGTGGGCGTAAAATGCTCTGTAGTTTCCAAAATGGGGTCACATGTGGGGGGGTCCACAGTTCTGGCACCACAGGGGGCTTTGTAAACGCACATGGCCCCTGACTACCATTCCAAACGAATTCTCTTTCCAAAAGCTCAATGGCGCTCCTCCTCTTCTGAGCATTGTAGTTCGCCAGCAGAGCATTTTACGTCCTAACATGGGATAAATGGGGTTACAAATTTTGGGGGCCATTTTCTCCTATTACCCCTTGTAAAAATTTAACATTTAGGGGAAAAACTGCATTTTAGTAAAAAAAAAAAAGTTTTTTCATTTACACATCCAACTTTAACGAAAAGTCGTCAAACACCTGTGGGGTGTTAAGGCTCAGCGGACCCCTTTTTACGTTGCTTGAGGGATGTAGTTTCCAAAATAGTATGCCATGTGGGTATTTTTTGCTGTTCTGGCACCACAGGGGCTTCCTAAATGCGACATTTCAAACCATTTCAGCAAAAGTTGCTTTCAAAAAGCCAAATGTGACTCCTTCTCTTCTGAGCATTGTAGTTCACCCGCAAAGCATTTTACGTCCTAACATGGGTTATTTCCATACTCAGAAGAGATGGAGCTACAAATTTGGGGGGGCATTTTCTCCCATTACCCTTTGTAAAAATGGTAAATTTGGGGGGAAAACTCCACTTTAGTGTGAATTTTTTTTTTCCATTTACACATCCGATTTTAACGAAAAATTGTCACACTTGTGGGGTGTTAAGGCTAACTGGACCCCTTGTTACGTGCCTTGAGGGGTGTAGTTTACAAAATGTTATGCCATGTGGTGTTTTCTGCTGTTCTGGCACCATAGGGGCTTTCTAAATGTGACATGCCCCCCAAAAACCATTTCAGAAAAATTTACTCTCCAAAATCCCATTGTCGCTCCTTCCCTTCTGTGCCCTCTACTGCGCCCGCCGTACACTTGACATACACATATGAGGTATTTCCTTACTCGAGAGAAATTGGGTTACAAATTTTGGGGGCTTTTTCTCCTATTACCACTTGTAAAAATTCAAAAACTGGGTCTACAAGAACATGCGAGTGTAAAAAATGAAGATTTTGAATTTTCTCCTTCACTTTGATGCTATTCCTGTGAAACACATAAAGGGTTAACACACATACTGAATGTCATTTTGAATACTTTGAGGGGTGCAGTTTTTATAATGGGGTCATTTGTGGGGTATTTCTAATATGAAGGCCCTTCAAATCCACTTCAAACCTGAACTGGTCCCTGAAAAATTCCGATTTTGAAAATTTTGTGACAAATTTGAAAATTGCTGCTATACTTTGAAGCCCTTTGATGTCTTCCAAAAGTAAAAACATGTAAACTTTATGATGCAAACATAAAGTAAACATATTGTATATATGAATCAATGTATAATTTATTTGGAATATCCATTTTCCTTATAAGCAGAGAGCTTCAAAGTTAAAAAAATGCAAAATTTTCAATTTTTTCATAAAATTTTGGAATTTTTCACCAAGAAATGATTCAAGTATCGACAAAATTTTACCACTAACATAAAGTAGAATATGTCACGAAAAAACAATCTCTGAATCAGAATGAAAGGTAAAAGCATCCCAGAGTTATTAATGCTTGAAGTGACAGTGGTCAGATGTTCAAAAAATGGCTGGGTCCTTTTGGTATAATTGGGCTGGGTCCTTAACCTCTTAAGGACCCATGACGTATGCATACGTCATCACACCCTGGGTCTTAAGGACCCATAACGTATGCATACGTTATGGTCTTTTCCTGGTCTCCGGCGCTCACCCGGCGGAGATCAGAAGCGGATCCCTGCTGAAGTCCTTCAGCAGGGATCCAGGGCAATCACCGAGGGGGGCCATGTAGGGAAATCGCCCTTGCGATCTGCGGCGATACCGGGCTGATCGGGTCTCTGGGACCCGACCGCCCGGTAATTTCGCATGATCCCGGCCAGGACCATGCTGAAGTATAGGAGCGAGGTGGCAAGCCTGCCACCTCCTCCGATCCCTTGCGATCCGTCGGTTAACTAACCGACCAATTGAAATGGGGGGGGTTACTTCCTTCCGTCCTGCCCGGCCCCTGGAAGTCCGGAGAGGACGGGAGGAAGACCGGAGGACGCGGCGGGGGACGGGGGAGTGCTGGGGCCCGGCCCCGATACTTACCTCGTCCCTGAAGACCCGGATCCCGGCGTGGAAGATGGCAGCGGCGACAGGTGAGTGGATCTTCAGCCGCGGTCGGGCCCTTTACAGCAATGCACGTAGCCGTAAAGCGACATGCATTGCTGTATTGGGACCCTGTATACTACAACTCCCAGCATGCCCAGACAGCCCTTGGCATCTGGGCATGCTGGGAGTTGTAGTTTTGCAACATCTGGAGGTCCACAGTTTGGAGACCACTGTGCCCTTCCAGATGTTGCAAAACTACACATCCTCAGCATGCCCTTACTGTCCAGGCATGCTGGGAGTTGTAGTTCTGTAATATCTGGCCCTTCAGATGTTGCAGAACTACAACTCCCAGCATGCCTGGACAGTTTTGGCATACTGGGAGTTGTAGTTTTGCAACATCTGGAAGGGCACAGATTGGGAACCACTGTATTAGTGGTCTGCAAACTGTAGTCCTCCAGATGTTGCCGAACTACTACTCCCAGCATGCCTGAGAATGTTTGGGAGTTGTGGTTTTGCAACAACAGGAGGCACACTGGTTGGGAAACATTGTCTGTTTCCTAACCCGTGTGCCTCCAGCTGTTGCAAAACTATAACTACCAGCATGCACTGATAGACTGTGCATGCTGGGAGTTGTAGTTTTGCAACAGCTGGAGGTCCCCCTCCCCCGTGAATGTACAGGGTACATTCACATGGGCAGGGGCTTACAGTGAGTATCAGGGTGCAAGTTTGCGATGCAGCAAATTTTGCGCGGCAGCTCAAACTCGCAGCGGGAAACTTGCTGTAACCCCCCGCCCATGTGACTGTACCCTAAAAACACTACACTAACACAAAATAAAATAAAAAGTAAAAAACACTACATATACACATACCCCTACACAGCCCCCCTCCCCTCCCCAATAAAAATGAAAAACATCTGGTACGCCACTGTTTTCAAAATGGTGCCTCCAGCTGTTGCAAAACAACAACTCCCAGTATTGCTGGGCAGCCAAGCATGCTGGGAGTTTTGCAACAGCTGGAGGCACCCTGTTTGGGAATCACTGGCATAGAATACCCCTATGTCCACCCCTATGCAAATCCCTAATTCAGGCCTCAAATGCGCATGGTGCTCTCACTTTGGAGCCCTGTCGTATTTCAAGGTAACAGTTTAGGGTCACATATGGGGTATCGCCGTACTCGGGAGAAATTGCCTAACAAATTTTGGGAGGCTTTTTCTCCTTTCACCCCTTATGAAAAGGTGAAGTTGGGGTCTACACCAGCATGTTAGTGTAAAAAAATTAATTTTTTACACTAACATGCTGGTGTTGCCCTATACTTTTCATTTTGACAAGAGGTAAAAGGGAAAAAAAAGCCCCCCCAAAATTTGTAATGCAATTTCTGCCAACTACGGAGATACCCCATAAGTGGGCGTAAAGACCTCTGGGGGCGCACAACAAGGCCCAGAAGGTAGAGTGCACCATGTACATTTGAGGTGATTTGCACAGGGATGGCTGATTGTTACAGCGGTTTTGACAAACGCAAAAAAACAAACAAAACACATGTGACCCCATTTCGGAAACTACACCCCTCACGGAATGTAATGAGGGGTGCAGTGAGAATTTACACCCCACTGGTGTCTGACAGATCTTTGGAACAGTGGGCTGCGCAAATTAAAAATTTTGTACAGCCCACTGTTCCAAAGATCTGACAGACACCAGTGGGGGGTAAATGCTCACTGTACCCCTTGTTACATTTCTCAAGGGGTCTAGTTTTCAAAATGGTATGCCATGTGGGGGTTATTTTGCTGTTCTGGCACCATAGGGGCTTCCTAAATGCGACATGCCCCCCGAGCAAAATTTGCTCTGAAAAAGCCAAATATGACTCCTTCTCTTCTGAGCATTGTAGTTCGCCCGTAGTGCGCTTCAGGTCAACTTATGGGGTACCTCCATACTCAGAAGAGGTGGGGTTACAAATTTTGGGGGGTATTTTCTGCTATTAACCCTTGCAAAAATTTGAAATTTGGGGGGGAAACACACAATTTAGTGAATTTTTTTTATTTTTTTTTTTTACGTATGCAAAAGTCGTGAAACACCTGTGGAGTATTAAGGCTCACTTTATTCCTTGTTACGTTCCTCAAGGGGTATAGTTTCCAAAATGGTATGCCATGTGTTTTTTTTTCCTGTTCTGGCACCATAGGGGCTTCCTAAATGCAACATGCCCCCCCAAAAACCATTTCAGAAAAACGTACTCTCCAAAATCCCCTTGTCGCTCCTTCCCTTCTGAGCCCTCTACTGCGCCCGCAGAACACTTTACATAGACATATGAGGTATCGAGAGCAATTGGGCTACAAATATAAGTATACATTTTCTCCTTTTACCCCTTGTAAAAATTCAAAAATTGGGTCTACAAGAACATGCGAGTGTAAAAAATGAAGATTGTGAATTTTCTCCTTCAATTTGCTGCTATTCCTGTGAAACACCTAAAGGGTTAAAATGCTGACTGAATGTCATTTTGAATACTTTGGGGGGTGCAGTTTTTATAATGGGGTCTTTTGTGGGGTATTTCTAAGATGAAGACCCTTCAAATTCACTTCAAACCTGAACTGGTCCCTGAAAAATTGTGATTTTGGAAATTTTGGGAAAAATTGGAAAATTGCTGCTGAACTTTGAAGCCCTCTGGTGTCTTCCAAAATTAAAAACTCGTCAATTTTATGATGCAAATATAAAGTAGACATATTGTATATGTGAATAAAAAATAATAATATTTGGAATATCCATTTTCATTACAAGCAGAGAGCTTCAAAGTTAGAAAAATGCAAAATTTTCAAATTTTTCATAAAATTTTGGGATTTTTCACCAAAATTTTTTACCGCTAAGTTAAAGTAGAATATGTCACGAAAAAACAATCTCGGAATCAGAATGATAACTAAAAGCATTCCAGAGTTATTAATGTTTAAAGTGACAGTGGTCAGTTGTGCAAAAAATGGCCGGGTCCAAAGGTGTAAAATGGCTGGGTCGTTAAGGGGTTAAAGGGGTATTCCAGGAAAAAACTTTTTCATATATATCAACTGGCTCCAGAAAGTTAAACGGATTTGTATATTACTTCTATTAAAAAATCTTAATCCTTTCAGTACTTGTGAGCTTCTGAAGTTAAGGTTGTTCTTTTCTGTCTAAATCCTCTCTGATGACACCTGTCTCGGGAAACGCCCAGTTTAGAAGAGGTTTGCTATGGGGATTTGCTTCTAAACTGGGCGTTTCCCGAGACAGGTGTCATCAGAGAGGATTTAGACAGAAAAGAACAACCTTTAAAGGACAAGTCTCACAGTAAACAATTGTTCAGCTTTTAGTGCTGAAGGTAAAGTTATACAGGTTTGTAAATCACTTCCATTACCAGTGCTGCTTAGAAACAAGCTTTATCTGCATTCTTCTGTCTGACAGGAAATTCAGCTGTTCCAGGTTTTCATGACTTTCGACCCCCTATTCAGGCTATCAGCAGCATCCAGGGGCCGTGACGTGACAATTACCCAGAAAACCCCTGTGCTGCAGAGAGCTGACTGAGCTCGGGCCTTAGCCCCTCCCATCTGATGAATATTCACACTGTCCTCCCTCTGTTCTGCAGTGATTGGCTGAGCAGCACTGCCTATATGTCGGCTGATTCAGATCATAGTTCTCTCCCCTCTCCTTGCTAATGTTTTTACACTGAGAATGGAGGAGAGGGGGGAGGGGAGGGAGCTGTCACACTGAGCACTGGGGAGAGAGGAGTGCAGGGCAGAGAAGGGGGGAGGTGATTGTGCCACTGTAAAGCTGTTTCACTGAGAGGAGGAGGGGGAGGGAGTGATTTTACAGTGTAAAACTGCAGCTTCAACTCCAGGGTCCCTCTCTCTGAGCACTGAGATTACATTTTGTTTCCTCGTGGCCACCCTGCTGTATAGGGCTATGATTGGAGCTCAGTGTTATGTGGCCACCCTGCTGTATAGGGCTATGATTGGAGCTCAGTGTTATGTGACCACCCTGCTGTATAGGGCTATGATTGGAGCTCAGTGTTATGTGGGAGTGACTAACATAAGTTAGGGGAGGTAACAAGCTCTCTGCTCAGGCAGCTGAGAGCAGGAAATGTGAGCAGTGCATGCAGGGAAATGTAGTCTTTGAGATCACAGGCATAGCCACCATAACCAGGAAGTAACTGCAATTTATGAGCTGAATAGCTGGTGAATGGGGGGGCGGAAAAAAAATCACAAACATGTCAGAGAGGTGGTAGGTGAATATACTATGGAATGGCTAGGTTTTTTTTTTTTCTTTGCTGCATGGGCTATCTTCTTTAACTTCAGAAGCTCATAAGTACTGAAAGGATTAAGATTTTTAATAGAAGTAATTTACAAATCTGTTTAACTTTCTGGAGCCAGTTGATATATATAAAAAAGTTTTTTCCTGGAATACCCCTTTAAACCTGCTCCAGCATGGACTGACATTTCCGCGTACTTTCAGCCGATGCGACTGGTCGCTGAAAAGTCGCTTGTGATAAATTCAGCACCAATGCATTTTTCAATGCATTTCCGTCTAAAATAAACTAGCATGCATCATGTTCTAAAAATCCTCTAGAGCAAAAGTCGCAAAAAAGTCGCACATATTTAGACTGCGACTTTCTGTGCAACAAATATAGACAGGAAAAACCAGTCTAAATCATTTGATAAATATTCCCTTATGTATGTATATTACATGCAACTGAGAAGTATGAAGATTAATCCAGTACACATAAATAGGCAGTTATACAACTAATCACCAAGAAAAATTCTGACAGAGATATTAAGTCGAACAGCTTAGAAAACTCACGCAGGCACTTTTGTAGATCCATAAGATGAGAAGGTAGAATTGGAGTCTGTGCACACTACAGAGATTCCGAGGGTGGCTGGAGCCAACTGAATCACATTGTGCAGACATTACTGGTCCCCATAGCCGTCAATGCATTTAACTCCGTATTCTGCTGATAGAATGATCATGTTCATTCTTTTGGCAGATGAATTTCAGCAGCAGAAAGCCCAACGGAATCGCTTTGACAGCTATGGGACTCTGCTGCATCGGAATTTCCAAGCAAAATTTTAAAGAGGAATTCTAATGGAAAATGTTGTAGTGTGCCTGGACCCTTTAGGTGACTACTTTGAGTGGTATTCAAATGGCTGATGGCAGATACAGCTTTCACTGTGCACTCTTCAGTGAGCCTGTGATTTCTCTTCAGTGAGCCTGGGATTTATAGCCCTGCTTGGTGTCTCTGCTACTAGAGATGGACTTTTCATAACAGACAGTGGCTGATAGATAAGCTGCAATGAAAACCCCTAGTTGCAGGGAATTTTCAGTAGAAAAAGAGCATACTTTTTAATAGGAGTATTTTTTTCTATATATATTTTTAAGTTTATTATGACTGAGCATAAATTGTATTAAAAGTAGCTGACCATTTGTAGTGGAGTTCTAATTTTTTTTTTTTACATCTCTCAAGTTTTCCCACAGATTACTCCTACTTTCTTTCTGTTCAGCTAGGGGCATACCTAGAGAATTTGTGATCTTTGGTAGATCCAACCAGCCCACCACCCCTTTTCATGCAGAATTCTGCACGGAGCTTTCACATTATCAATGGGATTCTGCTGCGCTGTGCAAACGGCGGAATTTCCCAATTCCGGAGTCTGCAGAAAGAATAGGCATGTCTCCATGGAAATGTATAGCATTCTCTGAGATGGTGCATTTCCAACTGGTGCTAGCAGTGGCATGTTCTGCTGGCACTCTGCTGTCTGGGCAGTGTCCACACGGAAATTTTCTGTGCAGACATTGCCCTTATGTTTCATATATTTCACAACCTGAATATGCATAAACAAACCAAAACATAAAAACATTGCACAGAATAAGGCAAGAAATCCTACAGAGAAATGACAAAGTACGCTTGTACAGAGTAGCAGTTTTTTTTCTGAAAAATATAATAATGTGTTAACCTGGTGATAGATTTGTATCCGAATAAAGGGCATGTATTTATACATGGTGGGCCATTTATATGGATACACTTTAATAAAATGGGAATGGTTGGTTATATTAACTTCCTATTTGTGGCACATTAGTTTATGTGAGGGGTAAACTTTTCATGATGGGTGGTGACCATGGCGGCCATTTTGAAGTTGGCCATTTTGAATCCAACTTTTGTTTTTTCAATAGGAAGAGGGTTATGTGACACATCACTTATTGGGAATTTTACAAGAAAAACAATGATGTGCTTGGTTTTAACGTAACTTTATTCTTTCATTAGTTATTTACAAGTTTCTCTTTGTTTACAGCCATTGACATGTCGTCGAGGTTAACACGTGAGGAGCGGATAGAAATTGTGTTGATTTCTGGTGAACGCAGTAACCGGGTCATTGCAGCAGATTTCAATGCAAGACACCCTACAAGACCACCCATCTCCCATGCTACAGTTAGCAAACTGCTTGCTAAGTTTCGTGAAACTGGTTCAGTGTTAGATTTGCCAAAATGTGGTCGCATGAAATCTGTCACTAATGAAGAAACATCAGTGGCTGTCCTAGCTTCATTCAGCAAGAGCCCACAGCGTAGCACTCGCCGCATGTCACTGGAGAGTGGCATTAGTCGAACATCCCTTTGGCAGATATTAGCCACTCACAAATGGCACCCTTACAAACTCCAGCTACTGTAGAATCTCAACGAGGATGACCCAGATCGGCGCACTGAATTTGCAGAATGGGCAAAACAAAAATTGGAACAGGACCCTCAGTTTACACAGAAGATTTTGTTCAGTGATGAGGCAAACTTTTATGTGAATGGTGAAGTTAACAAACAAAACCCCCGCTATTGGTCTGACACTAACCCACATTGGATAGATCCCTCCAAGACTGTTGGAACACAAAAATTGATGGTATGGTGTGGTATATGGGGTACAAAGATAGTGGGGCCATTCTTCATCAATGGAAACCTCAAGGCAACTGGATATGCGAAATTGCTACATGATGATGTGTTTCCCTCTTTATGCCCTGAAGTTGGCATGTTCCCTGAGTTTTTCCAGCAAGATGGTGCACCACCACATTATGGGTGTCAGGTCCGAGCATTCCTAGATGAACAGTTTCCTGGAAAGTAGATTGGTTTTTGTGGGCCAGTTGAAAGGCCCCCAAGGTCTCCTGATCTTACCACCTTAGACTTTTATCTTTGGGGTCATCTGAAGGCAATTGTCTATTCTGTGAAGATCCGAGATGTGCAGCACCTGAAACTATGGCTACTGGAAGCCTGTGCTAGCACTTCTCCTTCGGTGTTGCTATCAGTGTATGAAGAGTGGGAGAAGAGGGTTGCATTGACAATCCAACACAATGGGCAGCACATTGAACACATTTTATAAGTGGTCAGAAACTTGTAAATAACTCATGAAAGAATAAAGTTACGTTAAAACCAAGCACATCATTGTTTTTCCTGTGAAATTCCCAATAAGTTTGATGTCACATGACCCTCTTCCTATTGAGAAAACAAAAGTTGGATTCAAAATGTCCGACTTCATAATGGCCGCCATGGTCACCACCCTTGAAAAGTTTCCCCCCTCACACATACTAATGTGCCACAAACAGGAAGCTAATATCACCAACCATTCCCATTTTATTAAGGTGTATCCATATAAATGGCCCACCCTGTACTTGAGATCTCACTGTGCACAAGAGAGATCTCCAAGGGACAGGGAAATGATTATTTATGAAAAGGGCATTTACGATAAAGAAGCAGGATGGTCATAACCGTGCACCTCGAGGCTATGAACCAAGCCACCTCAATATAATAATCACATTTTCAGGCATATCTCATGAATAGAGGCATGGAATAAAAAAGTTTGAAGGTTGGTGTAATCAGGTTAGAGCGGGTGACTCTGATGTCTTTTAACCCCTTCCCGACCTATGACATACCTGTACGTCATGGGTGGCAAGGTGTTCCCGACCCATGACATACAGGTACGTCATGGATATTACTGCCGCTACTCGCGGCATCCCGCAGCGCCCAGAAAGATGGTGGCTATCACTGATAGCCAGCCATCTTACCGTGCGACCACGGGGGGTTTCGTCCCCCACCCCCCCCCAGCGATCGCTGCTATCAGCTGGTCAAATCTGACTAGCTGATAGCAGCGTTTCGCTATCAGAATACTTAGCAGCGCGGTGTGTGAGTCCCGATCACTGGGATCGGGACACACACCGCTCTGCTAAGTGTCCCTGACCCGTCCCCCGGCGTCACTTACCCGTCGGAGCGGTGTCCCGAGCGGTCCCGGCGTCCTCCGTGCGGTCCCGGCTGCGCTGCGTCCCGGAGGTGAGTTTCCGGCAGCAGGGCGGCATCTTCATTGGCAGCAGTGAGATCGCCGTAAAGCGATCTCACTGCTGCCTCTGAGAGTTTCAAAACTGCAACTCCCAGCATGCCCAGACAGCCTTTGGCTTTCTGGGCATGCTGGGAGTTGTAGTTTTGCAACATCTGGAGGTCCACAGTTTGGAGACCACTGTATAATGGTCTCCAATCTGTGCTCTTCCAGATGTTGCAAAACTACAAATCTCAGCATGCTCAGTCTGTCCAGGCATGCTGGGAGTTGTAGTTCTCTAACATCTGGAAGAGCACAGATTGGAGACCATTATACAGTGGTCTCCAAACTGTGGACCTCCAGATGTTGCAAAACTACAACTCCCAGCATGCCCAGACTGCCCAAGCATGCTGGAAGTTGTAGTTCGGCAACATCTGATCCTTCAGATATTGCCGAACTACAACTTCCAGCATGCCTTGGCAGTCTGGGCATGCTGGGAGTTGTAGTTTTGCAACAACTGGAGGCACACTAGTTGGGAAACATTGTCCGTTTCCTACCTCAGTGCCTCCAGCTGTTGCAATTGTTGCAAAACTATAACTCCCAGCATGCACTGACAGACCATGCATGCTGGGAGTTGTAGTTTTGCAACAGCTGGAGGCACACTGGTTTGGAAACACTAAGTTTGGTTGCAAAACACTTAAGTTTATTACTTAACTTAGTGTTTCCAAACCAGTGTCCTCCAGCTGTTGCAAAACTACAACTCCCAGCATGCACGGACAGCCAAAGGGCATGCTCGGAGTTTGCAACAGCTGGATGTTTGCCCCCTCCCCCCAATGTGAATGTACAGGGTACACTCACATGGGCGGAGGTTTACAGTGAGTGCTGCAAGTTTGAGATGGCGCAAATTTTGCGCTGCAGCTCAAACTTCCAGCGGCAAACTTGCTGTGAACCTCTGCCCATGTGACTGTACCCTAAAAACACTACACTACACTGACACTAACCTAAAATAAAAAGTAAAAAACACTACATATACACATACCCCTACACAGCCCCCCTCCCCCCAAAAAATGAAAAACGTCTGGTACGCTACTGTTTCCAAAACGGAGCCTCCAGCTGTTGCAAAATAATAACTCCCAGTATTGCCGGACAGCCATTGACTGTGCAGGCATGCTGGGAGTTTTGCAACAGCTGGAGGCACCCTGTTTGGGAATCACTGGCGTAGAATACCCCTATGTCCACCCCTATGCAAATCCCTAATTCAGGCCTCAAATGCGCATGGCGCTCTCTCACTTTGGAGCCCTGTCGTATTTCAGGGCAACAGTTTTGGGACACATATGGGGTATCGCCGTACTCGGGAGAAATTGCCTTACAAATTTTGGGGGGCTTTTTCTTCTTTAACCCCTTATGAAAAGGTGAAGTTGGGGTCTACACCAGCATGTTAGTGTAAAAAAAATAATTTTTTACACTGACATGCTGGTGTTGCCCTATACTTTTCATTTTCACAAGAGGTAAAAGGGAAAAAAGACCATCTAAATTTGTAATGCAATTTCTCCTGAGTACGGAGATACCTCATATGTGGGCGCAAAGTGCTCTGGGGGCGCACAACAAGGCCCAGAAGGGAGAGTGTGCCATGTACATTTGAGGCGATTTGCACGGGGGTGGCTGATTGTTACAGCAGTTCTGACAAACGCAAAACAATAAATATCCACATGTGACCCCATTTTGGAAACTACACCCCTCACGGAATGTAATAAGGGGTGCAGTGAGCATTTACACCCCACTGGTGTATGACAGATTTTTGGAACAGTGGTCTGTGAAAATGAAAAATAAAATTTTTGATTTGCACAGTCCACTGTTTCAAATATCTGTCAAACGCCAGTGAGGTGTAAATGCTCACTGCACCCCTTATTAAATTCCATGAGGGGTATAGTTTCCAAAATGGGGTCACATGTGGGGGGGGGGGGTCCACTGTTCTGGCACCATAGGGGCTTCCTAAATGGGACATGCCCCCCAAAAACCCTTTCAGAAAAACTCACTCTCCAAAATCCCATTGTCGCTCCTTCCCTTCTGAGCCCTCTACTGCGCCCGCCGAACACTTTACATACGCATATGAGGTATTTCCTTACTCAAGAGAAATTGGGTTACCAATTTTAGGGTGATTTCTCTCCTTTTACCCCTTGTAAAAATTCAAAAATTGGGTCTACAAGAAAATGAGAGTGTAAAAAATGAAGATTTAGAATTTTCTCCTTCACTTTGCTGCTATTCCTGTGAAACACCTAAAGGGTTAAAACACTTACTGAATGTCATTTTGAATACTTTGGGGGGTGCAGTTTTTATAATGGGGTCATTTATGGGGTATTTCTAATATGAAGATCCTTAAAATCCACTTCCAACCTGAACTGGGCCCTGAAAAATTACGATTTTGAAAATCTTGAGAAAAATTGGAAAATTGCTGCGGAACTTTGAAGCCCTCTGGTGTCTTCCAAAAGTAAAAACTTGTCAATTTTTTTATGCAAACACAAAGTAGACATATTGTATATGTGAATCAATATGTAATTTATTTGGAATATCCATTTTCCTTTCAAGCAGAGACTTTCAAAGTTAGAAAAATGCTAAATTTTCAAAATGTTCATGAAATTTTTAGATTTTTTACCAAGAAAGGATGCAAATATCAGTGAAATTTTACCGATAACCTAAAGTAGAATATAAATCAATGCAAAAATAGGGGGGCTCACCAATTCATACAGTGGGTGCTACTACTCAGTAAGCAAAGAGCTTTCTATACAAGGGTAAAGTTTTACTGTAAAGAGTGCACACCACAGGATCAATATTCATATAATTAACATGTTTTATTTTATTAGATATCAAATACATATGAAAGAAGACAGAAAGAGCTAAAAACAATTAAAAGGCTCTAAATTGAGCCACCTCTACAACATGGGAGAGGGGCCATGAACCCCCTTCTCACCAAAGTCCCGTCCCTCTATAATACAATGCAATGGCTCAAGCAGTGGTGCTAACTAATAAAATAATACACATGCAACATCAAACTATGTCACCGAATAAATTATCCTGAATATAATAAAAAGGAAAATACGATGTACAAAGAGAAGGTATATAAATGCATATCACCAGTGCACAGCGACCACAGAACAAAGGAGCCAAAAGGATAGAAAGCGGGACGGGACCCCTAAAGCCCCACGCGTTCCGTCACCGTTTGTGACTTCCTCAGGGGTGTTGTAGTCTACCTGCCCTCAGGGTCTTTTATATCAGCATAGTATATTAAATAATACCTGTCAGGTGAGGCCATTGAGGGTCAACCACGCTGTGTGTAGTGGAGCCGGCGTGGACTTCCGCCTCCGCCACCCACTTCCGCTATGCGTGCGTCATGAGTACAGACCATGTGACCAGCAAGTGGTCACATGATCTCCTCTATTAGATGTATGCTATCAAGCGCAGTAATGCCGTATCCAGGAATAAGGGCGTCTCACGTGACCAAGGTCACGTGAGACGTCATGTGATCACATGTTGTTAAAGTTTTTTTGTACCTCAGCGCATGCGCACCCTTTATGTCAGGACACCAGCGCATGCGCTGAGGTACAAAAAAACTTTAACAACATGTGATCACATGACGTCTCACGTGACCTTGGTCACGTGAGACGCCCTTATTCCTGGATACGGCATTACTGCGCTTGATAGCATACATCTAATAGAGGAGATCATGTGACCACTTGCTGGTCACATGGTCTGTACTCATGACGCACGCATAGCGGAAGTGGGTGGCGGAGGCGGAAGTCCACGCCGGCTCCACTACACACAGCGTGGTTGACCCTCAATGGCCTCACCTGACAGGTATTATTTAATATACTATGCTGATATAAAAGACCCTGAGGGCAGGTAGACTACAACACCCCTGAGGAAGTCACAAACGGTGACGGAACGCGTGGGGCTTTAGGGGTCCCGTCCCGCTTTCTATCCTTTTGGCTCCTTTGTTCTGTGGTCGCTGTGCACTGGTGATATGCATTTATATACCTTCTCTTTGTACATCGTATTTTCCTTTTTATTATATTCAGGATAATTTATTCGGTGACATAGTTTGATGTTGCATGTGTATTATTTTATTAGTTAGCACCACTGCTTGAGCCATTGCATTGTATTATAGAGGGACGGGACTTTGGTGAGAAGGGGGTTCATGGCCCCTCTCCCATGTTGTAGAGGTGGCTCAATTTAGAGCCTTTTAATTGTTTTTAGCTCTTTCTGTCTTCTTTCATATGTATTTGATATCTAATAAAATAAAACATGTTAATTATATAAAGTAGAATATGTCACGAAAAAACAGTCTCGGAACCAGAATGATAAGTAAAAGCATTCCAGAGATATTAATGTTTAAATTGAGTGGTCAGATTTTCAAAAAATGCCTAGGTCATGAAGGTGAAAATGGGCTGGGTCATGAAGGGGTTAATAGGGTACTCGAGTGGAATTTTTTTTTTTTTAAATCAACTGGTGCCAGAAAGTTAAACAGATTTGTAAATTTCTTCTATTAAAAAATCTTAATCCTTTCAGTACTTTTTAGCAGCTGTTTGCTACAGAGGAAAATCTTTATTTTTTGAATTTCTTTTTTGTGTTGTCCTCAGTGCTCTCTGCTGACACCTGATGCCCGTATCAGGAACTGTCCAGAGCAGGAGAAAATCCCCATGGCAAACCTATGCTACTCTGGACAGTTCCTGACATGGACAGAGGTGTCAGCAGAGAGCACTGTGGACAACACAAAAAAGAAATTCAAAAAAGTAAAGAAATTCCTCTCTACCATACAGCTTCTAAAAAGTACCAAAAGGATTAAGATTTTTTGATAGAAATTATTTACAAATCGGTTTAATTTTCTGGCACCAGTTAATTTAAAAAAAAAAAAAAAGTTTTCCACTGGAGTACCCTTTTAAACCTTCCAGTACTTATCAGTGGAAGTTCTTTTTCATTTTTAATTTCTTTTTTGGCTGATCACAGTTCTCTCTGAGATGGTTGTGTATCCTCTTGGCTTATTTTTCTTTTTGTCATCTTAGGTTTATACTAAGAATCCTATAAATTTGTTCTAAACTTGTGCGATATGGGAAGTTCTCAAAAGATTTCTATCTTCTGAACTAACAGAACCCTTATTGGAACTTAAAAATCACTTATCAAGATTTTATTTAAGACTAGGATGTGCATCCGCCAAATAATATTTAATCCCTTAAGGACCCTGGGTTTTTCTGTTTTTGCATTTTTGTTTTTTTCCTCCTCACCTTTAAAAAATCATAACTCTTTCAATTTTGCACCTAAAAATCCATATGATGGCTTGTTTTTTGCGCCACCAATTCTACCATGTAGAATGACGTCAGTAATTTTACCAAAAAATATACGGCGAAACGGAAAAATAAATCATTGTGAGACAAAATTGAAAAAAAAAAAAAAAAAAAAAAAACTCGCCATTTTGTAACTTTTGGTGGCTTCCGTTTTTACACAGTACATTTTTCGGTAAAATGACACCTCTTTATTCTGTAGGTCCATATGATTAAAATGATACCCTACTTGTATAGGTTTTATACAGGAAAATGTATATGTTTAACCCCTTAAGGACTCAGGGTTTTTCCGTTTTTGCACTTTCGTTTTTTCCTCCTTACGTTTTAAAAATCACAACCCTCTCAATTTTCCACCTAAAAATCCATATTATGGCTTATTTTTTGCGTCACCAATTCTACTTTCCAGTGACATTAGTCATTTTACCCAAAAATTCACGGCGAAACGGAAAAAAAATCATTGTGCGACAAAATCGAAGAAAAAACGCCATTTTGGAAGTTTTGGAGGCTTCCGTTTCTACGCAGTGCATATTTCGGTAAAAATTACACCTTATCATTATTCTGTAGGTCCATACAGTTAAAATGATACCCTACTTATATAGGTTTGATTTTGTCGTACTTCTGGAAAAAATCATAACTACATGCAGGAAAATGTATACGTTTAAAAATGTCATCTTCTGACCCCTATAACTTTTCCACGTACAGGGCGGTACGAGGGCTCATTTTTTGTGCCGTGATCTGACGTTTTAAACGATACAATTTTTGTTTTGATCGGACCTTTTGATCACTTTTTTAAATAAATTTTTTAATGGTATAAAAAGTGACCAAAATACGCTTTTTTTGGACTTATGCGCGTATGCCATTGACCGTGCGGTTTAATTAATGATATATTTTTATAGTTCGGACATTTACGCACGCGGCGATACCACATATGTTTATTTTTTATTTTATTTACACTGTTTTATTTTTTTTATGGGAAAAGGGGGGTGATTCAAACTTTTATTAGGGAAGGGGTTAAATGACCTTTATTAACACTTTTTTAAAACTTTTTTTTTGCAGTGTTATAGGTCCCATAGGGACCCATAACACTGCACACACTGATCTCCTATGCTGATCACTGGCGTGTATTAACACGCCTGTGATCAGTGTTATCTGCGCTTGACTGCTCCTGCCTGGATCTCAAGCCATGGTATTAGCCACGGGTCCCGGTCGTTGTTATAGGCGTATTATGGGGGGAGATTGACTTAAGACTGGCATTTTGCATTTTTTTTTATTTTTAGTTGTGCTGTAGTTAGTTTTCACAAATTAATTTAAAGATATAATATCTCATAAATGTGGCTGTGGCCGTCCCTGCGCTTAAAGGACATGTCCGGTGCTCACTTTTCTTATTGCCTTATTTCTCTTTCCTGTCTAGGCTCCCCCGGTGCTCCGGTACAGGCGTTCGGTCCCCGGGCTGTATTCTTCTTAATTCCTGTTAGCCCGGCACGTCACACGGAGCTTCAACCTATCACTGGCTGAGGCGGGACATCGCTGCGGCTGGTGATAGGTTGAAGCTCCATGTGACGTGCCGGGCTAACAGGAAGTAAGAAGAATACAGCCCGGGGACCGAACACCTGTACTGAAGCACCGGTGGAGCCTAGGCAGGTAAGAGAAAATGTGTTTTCTTTTATTTTTCAGCCCGGAACGGATAAAATAACAAAAGTGAGCACCGGACATTTCCTTTAAGACTAAAAGCTATGACATGCTTTGAGCTGGCATAGATTTGCAGTGTTTTAGAAACTAGCTGGCAAATGAAAGAGGCAGGCAGCGGTTGCCCACCATATTTCCCAGTTTACTGGAATTAATTATAGTAAATATGGTGGGAAACTGAGGCATGCTTTTTCATGCCAAGTGCCACCCAGTTTCTACACTGCAAGTGGGGCATAAAGGGGTAAAAAGTCACAGATTTTTGCACAACAATATGCAAACTTTTTTGGCTAAAAAGCTTGCGCACAGCAATAATTTTGGCTTGTTTGTTTAATGTAGAATTAGTGGAACTCAAGTAGGAACAGTGTAGGATACTTTCTTATCTTCCTCTGCTTTTGTGCTCCTTGTGTTATTTATATAGTCTCAAAAGATTGTTGCAATATTTTAGGTTTAATAGGTTGTAAAAAGATTCTATATGTAAAGATTAATTTAGTGCTGCATCCTAATTTGTCCTTAATCATGCGCAATGAGCTAACTTTTTTGTGATTGCTCTAATTATGTGAGAGCACAGTTCTCCCAACATTGGTTGGCACCCGGGCATTCCACAACATTACTGTTGAGACCTGCATTGCTAAATCTCAAAAAAAGAGCAACTGGCAGACAGGAGGTGCTCAACCCCAAATGCAGTTGTGCATATTTACTGGGGGGAGCAGATCCTGCCCTTGTGCTAAGGGTGATCCCCAGCATAAAAATGCATACAATGGGGAATGCCTGCAGCGGACTACAAGTGCCACAATGGCATCCTACACCAGATAAATGGTGTGGATGTGTAACAATTAGAATACTACAATACAGGAATTTAGGTGCACTACTGTGGGAGAATTGAACAATGACATTGGCTATCCCTCAACACTGATGTTAAAATTGAGACATTAGCCAGTATATCCTTATATGAAGGACATACCTGAGCCCGCACACCAACGCCAAGGTTTCTCAAGTGATCTGCTACATCTCACCAATGCCATATGAGAAGGAAGGTAATTTATTTGTTTAGCATTTGGGGCCATAAATGGACTGTGATTTTATGGCAGTACCCATGGGGCATTCGTAGCAACGCGTAGTCTGGCTTTCAGTTTTTCTTATTTCCATTCCCATTTGTTTGTGTTCTGGTTTGTATTGTGTTCTGGAATTTTGGGGTGTCTGTCTTGATATTTATCTATGTATTTGTTCTTTTGGTCGTCTTTTGTTATTTGATTATAACTTTTGAGGGCTGTTATGACAGTTTATGTGCACTTGCACCTTACCTAACAAAACTTTTTAGCACCCCCCTAAAAAGTTTTTACCTAGAGCCTTATCTAAATTTTGTAAATAAAATATGAATACTTTTTGTTATTTATTTTAGCGTGTGAATAATTGTATTTATTTTTTGTTGTTGTGTTGTTTATTAGGTATTGGTAAAATAATTTTTTAACACCCATATGTGGTAGCAAAAATAGCAGTCCTTACTCATCTATTTGTTAACACTGTTTTACAGCCAACACCTCCTGCAATGGCTGGGAGCAGAGGTAAAACCAATCCTGGCCAATTAACCCCTTAACGACGAAGGACGTATATTTACGTCCTCCGCTGGCTCCCGCGATATGCCGCGGGGTCATGTAGTTACATCCCGCGTCATATCGGGTTGGTCCCGGCGGCTATCAACGGCCGGGACCCGTGGCTAATACAGGACATCACCGATCGCGGTGATGTCCTGTATTAACCCTTCAGAAGCGGCGATCAAAGCTGACCGCCGTGTCTGAAGTGAAAGTATCCCGGCTGCTCAGTCGGGCTGTTCGGGACAGCCGCGGTGAAATCGCGATGTCCCGAACAGCTTACAGGACACCGGGAGGGCCCTTACCTGCCTCCTCGGTGTCCGATCGGCGAATAACTGCTCCGTGCCTGAGATCCAGGCAGGAGCAGTCAAGCACCGATAACACTGATCACAGGTGTGTTAATACACGCCAGTGATCTGTGTAAAAGATCAGTGTGTGCAATGTTATAGGTCTCTATGGGAGCTATAACACTGCAAAAAAAAAAAAGCAAAAATAAGTGTTACTAAAGGTCATTTTACCTCTTCCCTAATAAAAGTTTGAATCACCCCCCTTTTCCCATAAAACAAATAAGTGTAAATAAAAATAAACATATGTGGTATCGCCGCGTGCGTAAATGTCCGGACTAATAAAAATATATCGTTAGTTAAACCGCACGGTCAATGTAAAAAAAAAATCCAAAAATCCAAAGTCCAAAATAGCATATTTTTGGTCACTTTTTATACCATTAAAAAATGAATAAAAAGTGATAAAGTCTGATCAAAACAAAAATGGTACAGTTAAAAACTTCAGATCACGGCGCAAAAAATGAGTCCTCATACCGCCCTGTACGTGGAAAAGTTAAAAAGTTATAGGGGTCAGAAGATGACATTTTTAAACGTAGAAATTTTCCTGCATGTAGTTATGATTTTTTCCAGAAGTACAACAAAATCAAACCTATATAAGTAGGGTATCATTTTAACCGTATGGACCTACAGAATAATAAGGTGTAATTTTTACCGAAATATGCACTACGTAGAAATGGAAGCCCCAAAAAGTTACAAAATGGCGTTTTTTCTTCGATTTTGTCGCACAATGATTTTTTTTCCCCGTCACAGCAAAGTAGGATTGGCGACGGAAAAAATAAGCCATAAAATAGATTTTTAGGTGGAAAATTGAAAGAGTTATGATTTTTAAAAGGTAAGGAGGAAAAAACGAAAGTGCAAAAACTTTTAAACCCTGCATCCTTAAGGGGTTAAACAATTGGATGTCATGTCAACAGTGCCTACCGCATCTAAGTTAATAGACAGAGGAAGCATCACATCAGCATTGTGCAATGTACTAAACGGTGCAGATGGGTGTTCATGTTAGTTGAAACCCTAAAAAGGCCCCACGAAAATACCACAATCAGACATAGTACATTTAATACTGTAGTGTATTATGAAAACGATCAAGTGTTTACATAGTTCCTAGTGGGACTAAATAGAAAACCTCTCCACAAAACCCTTCCACAAAACAAAAACAGAAAATGCACTTTTTTTTTCCATTCCTTTCCCAATAAATAATTTCTCTCCAAATACAAGCCATTATATCTTACTACTGATTGTCCAATATACTTTTAATTATTGGTACTTGTAGTGTATTCACTATACTATGTTTTTCCAGTCACATTGATTTTAGATTTTGCTTTTTTCTTGTAATGTTATTTTTTTGACTTTGTAATCTGTTATATTTTGTATTTAATCTAGTGCATGTGAAAAGAGTATTCTAAAGTAGATTGGTAATATCCAGTAAAGAAGCAATAAGTTTGAGACCCCATACAGTAAACAAGGGAGGTTGGAGGAGGAAAGGTATTCTTTTTCTTAGATAACTGTTTGCTTTAATGCTTCCAATGCAGCCCCAGCTGAACCTTGATGGGAACAGATGCTGCCTGGTATTTAATTTAGTACGATTCGTTGAGTCTTTATCCCTTTACAGATGTAGCCCTGGGCACTGTAGTGTATAGAAAGAGGTCTATGCCGTACGTTTTGTCTAAGTGCTTTCTACATTTTGTGTTCAATGCTTAAAAGCATTTATTAGATTCCAAAAACTTGTGTTATCTTCATTTAAAAAATGTTATAGCCTTAAATATTATGGAAAAATGAGTAACAAATTCATGTTATTTACATACACTAACTGGCCACTTTAATAGGCAAATGTTCCTAGTCCCTGGTTGGACCCACTTTTGCCTGCAGATTGCCTTCATTCTTTGTGGCATACTTTCCACAAGGTACAGGAAACATTCCTCCATGTGGACATGATGGCAATTGCAGATTTATCAGCTGCACATCCATGATCTGAATCTCTCTTGTTCCACTAGTTTGAGATGATTTGAGCTTTTTTGACATGGTGCAATATCCTGTCGGAAGTAGCCATAAGCAAGGATGGACATACTCAGGTAGGTTGTTACATTTAAACAATCCAAATTGGTACCAAGAAAATCAGCCCACACACCTTTTACTCCTCCACCAAAACCGAAACCATTAATACAAGACAGGATGGATCCATGCTTTCATGTTGTTAATGTTAAATCCTGACCCTGGCATCTGAATATTGAAGTTGAAATCGAGACTCAAACCAGGCAACTTCTTCCATTGTCCAATTTTGGTGAGCCTGTGCGAATTGTAGTTTGTTTCATTTACTTGGTTGACAGGAGTTGCATCTGATGTGGTTTTCTGTTGCTGTAACCCATCTGCTTCAAGTTTTATTGTGTTGTGCGTTCATAGATGTGTTCTGCATACCTTGGTTGTAAAAAGGTTATGG
This sequence comes from Hyla sarda, assembly GCF_029499605.1. NCBI lineage: Eukaryota > Metazoa > Chordata > Amphibia > Anura > Hylidae > Hyla > Hyla sarda. The sequence goes on from NC_079192.1 coordinate 225,551,358, forward strand.
TTATTTAAGTTACTGTTGCTTTTCTGTCATTTCAGACCAGTCTGTTCTGCTCTGATTTTCTATATTTTCAGACCATTCTCTGTAAATCCTAGAAATTATTTTGCATGAAAATCCCAGTAGATAAGCAGTTTTTGAAATACTTAGACCAGCCCATATTTGGCCCTGCCACCAGAAAAAAGTCCAGTGCTGGGGCTTAGTATGTCACACTGCCGCTCAGCCAATCACTAGCGGGGCACTAGCTGCTTCTAGCAGATAGCTGAGCAGCAGTCTGAAGGGGCCACCCTGGCACCAGGAAGAAGATAACAACTGAGGCTGGGAGAGCTGCAGAAGGTAAGTTGGGTTTGTTTGTTTTTATCAACAGTGTACCGCTTTAATAAATTTGGTAAATTCTGTTCAGGCATTCTCACATGTTTTACCATTCAGTGGCATGGTAAAAACTTGCCACAGCCACTTTTTGTATTTACTGTGTGTGTCGCTATGACTCAAGTAAGTTGCTTGCAATGTAGAAAATATTTTATCAACTTGAGCTCTATTTGGAGTACGGTAGATACATTGCTACTGGTGCAGTAGAAAGATCTGCCAGCTATGTCTCAACAACAAAACCTTGTGAAATGTTAGTGCCTTATATTGTTGTCAAGTATTTGTTTGAATATCTGCACACTCCCTTCCCACAGGGCTCTGTGTCTGCAAACACTATGCAACTAGTTAGATAAGGCTGTGATAATACAGCATGTTCTTCTCTGTAAAAACACTTGTGCTAGAAATAGTTGTTGCAACTTAAATTACATTGGGGATATCTGTTGGACTGAATGCTTACCTTAAAATGTTACTGATTCACAGACAAGGACTTCACTATTCAGCAAATGATATGACAACAATTCAAACGTAACCTAATTATATTCATATAATTTGCTGAATAGTGAGGTCCTTGTCGGTGAATCAATGTCAATATACCTCTCTTTTGCTATATCATGTTATCAATTTTTTGGTCGGTGATTTTCTTAAAATGTTACTGTCAACAAACTTTTGATGTGTCAGAGACACATGTCAAAACTTTTAATCTGTCGTGGTTCTGAGACAACATAGACTTATCTGCCATCACTCTCACAGTGCATCGGTATCTCCACTCCAGTCCTTCAGTGCCGCTTTCTTCCTTGATTCGAGTGGTCGACACGTCACACAGCTGATCAGCAAAGTGCTGCAGAGATGTCCCGCCTCGGCCAGCGATATGCTGAGCGGCAGTGTGACGGGTTGACCACCAGCAACATGAAAGAAGACTGCACTGGAGAACTGGAGTGACAATACAGAGGCAGATGTGTCGGGCAGGTAAGTCCAGGTTGTTTTATATGTCAACAACCCGGGATGATTATTGAAAAAAATGTGGGGTACCCCTTTAACTGCTGGGATCTTACTACAAATGTATGCAAAACAAAAAAATTTAAATTACCAGTTAATTTAACTATGACAACGCAGTAGTACTTGCCTCTCTACTGATAATAGGATAGAAATTGCAGAGACAGCACACAAGTAAACATGGAAGAGGGCTTCAGCTTTTTTCTCTGATTGGCTGGCTTCTGAGAGTCTGACTGACAGCCAGGACCCTGGGCTAATAACGTGCGGCACCAATCGGTGTGCCGCGTGCTATTAACACTTTAGACGCGGCGTTCAAAGTTGATTGCCGCATCTAAAATGAAAGTAAAAGCTTCCCAGCAAGTCAGTCGGGCTGATAAGGACCATTGCGGTGAAATCGCGATGTCCTGATCAGATAGAACGTGAGTGGAGGTCCCCTCACCTGCCTCCGTCGCATCCGATCGGCAATGGATTGCTCCAAGCCTGAAATCCAGGCTTGAGCAATTGACCGCCAATTACACAGATCTTTGCCGTGTCAATGATCTGTGTTATGAGATCGGTATGTGCAGTGAAATAGCCACCGGGGGGGCTATAACACTGCAAAAAGAAAGTGTAAAAAAAAAAAAAAAAAAAAGTTAATAAAGATCATTTAACACCATCCCTAATAAAAGGAAGAATCACCGCCCTTTTCCCATAAAAAAAACCCCAACTGTGTAAATAAACATATGTGGTATCGCAGCGTGCGGCAGTGTCCGAACTATAAACATATATCGTTAATTAAACCGCTTGGTCAAAGGTGTAAGCGCAAAAATATTCCAAAGTTTAAAAATAGCGTATTTTTGTTCACTTTTTATAACATGAAAAAATGAATAAAAAGCGATCAAAAAGTCTGATCAATGTGAAAATGGTACTGATAAAAACTTTAGCCCTCATACCGGCCCGTGCGTGGAGAGAAAAAAAAAAAGTTATAGGGGTCAGAAGATGACAATTTTAAAGTATAAATTTTCCTGCATGTAGTTATGATTTTTTTTTTCAGAAGTAATACAAAATCCAACCTACCGTATATAAGTAGGGTATCATTTTAATTGTATGGACCTACAGAATAAAGATTGTGTCATTTTTACCGAAATCTGCACTGAGTAGAAACGTAAGCCCCCAAAATTTACAAAATGCCTTTTTTTCCTTCAATTTTGTCGCACATTGAATTTTTTTTCCGCTTTGCCGTGGATATTTTAGTAAAATGACTAATGTCACTGCAAAGTAAAATTTATGGCGCAAAAAAAATAAGCCATAATATGGAATTTTAGGTGCAAAATTGAAAGCGTTATGATTTTTAGAAGGCGATGAGGAAAAAATGAAAATGCATAAACGGAAAAACCCTGTGACCTTAAGGGGTTAATATATGAAATAAAGGAAGCATTCACATTAGGCTATAAACAGACTTACAGCATGTTTACAATGACAAGGGTGGTTAGGTAAACTATTTTTCTATGCCATTTTTTATTTATTGAATTTTTTTGGTGTGGTGGTAATGTGTATGTGCCCCAAACTTGTTGAATGGCCTGTCCTAAATATGATGCTAGTGCACATTTATTAGCAATTACACCTCAGTACACCACTACGTATTCTTCCTCCTCTCTTACAAGTGGTAAAAGGAAAAAAAGACCCCGAAAATTTGTAACACAATTTCTCCTGACTATGGAAAGTGAGAGCGCACTATGTACATTTGAGGCCTAAATTGGTGATTTGCACATGTGTGGCTGATTTTACAGCAGTTCTGACATAAAGGCAAAACAATAAATACCCACATGTGACCCCATTTTGGAAACTTACACCCCTTACGCAATGTAACAAGGGGTGTAGTGAGCCTTATGAGCCTTAACACCCCACGGGTGTTTGACGGATTTTCATTAAAGTTGGATGGGAAAAAAATAAATAAATAAAACATTTCACTAAAATGCTGGTGTTACCCTAAATTTTTCATTTTCAAAGGGAAAATAGGAAAGCCCCCCAAAATTTGTAACCCCATTTCTTCTGAGTAAGAACATACCCCATATGTGGATGTAAAGTGCTCTGCTGGCGCACTATAAAGAGAAGGAGCGCCATTGGGCTTTTGGAGAGAAAATTTGTCCGGAATTGAAGGCCACGTGTGTTTACAAAGCCCCCATAGTGTCATAACAATGGACCCCCCACATATGACCCCATTTTGGAAACTACACCCCTCCTGTAATGTAATAAGGGGTACAGTGAGCATTTACGCCCCACAGGTGTCTGACAGATTTTTGGAACAGTGGTGAAAATGAAAAATGTAATGTACTGTCAAACAACAGTGGGGTGTAAATGCTCACTGCACCCCTTATTAAATTCTGTGAGAGGTGTAGTTTCCAAAATGGGGTCACAGGTGGGGAGGGGGGGTCCACTGTTCTGGCACCACGGGGGGGCTTTGTAAACGCACATGCCCCTGACTTCCAATCCAAACAAATTCTCTTTCCAAAAGCTCAATGGCGCTCCTTCTTTTCTGAGCATTGTAGTGTGCCAGCAGAGCACTTGACATCCAAACATGGGGTATTTCCATACTCAGAAGAAATGGGGTTACAAATTTAGGGGGTCATTTTCTCCTAATACCCCTTGTAAAAATGTAAAATTTGGGAAAAATTCAGCATTTTAGCGAAAACATTTTTTTTTTCATTTACACATCAAACTTTAACAAAAAGTCTTCAATCACCTGTGAGGTGTTAAGGCTCTCTGTACCCCTTGTTACATTCCTTGAGTGGTGTAGTTTCTAAAATAGTGTGCCATGTGTTCATTTTATTTTTTATTTTTTTTTTTGCTGTTCTGGCACCATAGGGGCTTCCTAAATGCGACATGCCCCCCCAAAACCATTTCAGCAAAATTTGCTTTCCAAAAGCCAAATGGGACTCCTTCTCTTCTGAGCATTGTAGTTTGCCCGCAGAGCATTTTACATCCTAACATGGGGTATTTCCATATAAGAGATGGGATTACAATTTTTTAGGGGCATTTTCTCCCATTACTCTTTGTAAAAAGGGTAAATTTGGGGAAAAAACTGCACTTTAGTGGAATTTTTTTTTTTTTCATTTACACATCCGACTTTGGGTGTTAAGACTCAATGGACCCCTTGTTACGTGCCTTGAGGGGTGTCGTTTCCAAAATAGTATGCCATGTGGGTTTTTTTCTGCTGTTCTGGCACCATAGGGGCTTCCTAAATGTGACATGCCCCCCCCCAAAAAAAAATCAGAAAAACTCATTCTCCAAAATCCCATTGTCGCTCCTTTTTGAATTTTCTCCTTCACTCTGCTGCTATTCCTGTGAAACACCTAAAGGTTTAACACACTTACTGAATGTCATTTTGAATACTTTGAGGGGTGCAATTTTTATAATGGGGTCATTTATGGGGTATTTCTAATATGATAGCCCTTCAAATCCACTTCAAACCTGAACTGGTCCATGAAAAATTCAGATTTTTTAAATTTTGTGAAAAATTGCTCCTGAAATTTGAAGCCCTCTGGTGTCTTCCAAAAGTAAAAACATGGTAACTTTATGATGCAAACATAAAGTAGACATATTGTATTTGTGAATCAAAATATAATTTATTTGGAATGTCTATTGTCCTTACAAGCAGAGAGCTTCAATGTTTTGAATTTTTCACCAAGAAATTATGCAAGTATCGACAAAATTTTGCCACGAACATAAAGTAGAATATGTCACAAAAACAGTCTCTGAATCAGAATGAAATGTAAAAAGCATCCCAGAGTTATTAAAGCTTAAAGTGAAAGTGGTCAGATGTGCAAAAAACGCTCTGGTCCTACAGTGAAAATTGGCTGGGTTCTTAAGGGATTACATTTTGCACCTACAAACCCATATGATGGCTTGTTTTTTGCGACACCAATTGTAATTTGTAATGACATCAGTCACTTTACCAAAAAATGTACAGCAAAAACAAAAAGAAAAATTGTGGGACAAAATTGGAAAAAAATTACGCCATTTTGTAAGTTTTGGGGGCTTCCATTTCTACGCAGTGCATTTTTCTGTAAAAATGAAACCTTATCTTTATTCTGTAGGTCCATACAATTAAAATGATACCCTACTTATATAGGTTTGATTTTGTTTTACTTCTGGTAAAAATCATAACTACATGCAAGAAAATTAATATGTTTAATAATGTCCTTCTGACCCCCATAACTTTAAAATTTTTCCACATACGGGGATGTATGAGGGCTCATTTTTTGCGCCGTGATCTGAAGTTTTTATCTGTACCATTTTGTTTTGATGGGACTTTTTGATCGCCTATTATTCAATTTATTTATGGTATAAAAAGTGACCAAAATACGCTATTTTGGAATCTGGAATTCTTTTTTATGTGTATGCCATTGAACGTGCGGTTTAATTTACAATATATTTTTATAGTTCCGATATTTACGCACGTGGCGATACCACATATGTTTATATATTTATTTACATAGTTTTATTTTTTTAATAGCATTGATGAGTGTTATCGGCACTCCATTGCTCCAGCCTGGATCTCAGACATGGAGCAATAGCCAATCGGAGTAAGGTAGGGGCCCTCCTTGTGTATCTTTAGCTGATCAGGACACCGCATTTTTACCATGTTGAACCTGATAAGCCCGACTGAGCTGCCGTTAAGCATTTTTTTTTTTTACATTTTAGATGTGGCAATCAACTTTGATCGCCGCATCTAAGGGGTTAATACCAGACATCACTGCGATCGGTGATGTCCGGTATTAGCCACGGGTCACGCCCGTTGCTTGGTTCCGGGACCAACCCAATATGATGCGGGGTCAGCGCGTGACCCTACGTTATATCACGGGAGCAGGCGCCCTGCGTCCTTAACAGGTTTAAAAAAAAAAAAAAGTCACACTTCCTAAATTAGCAACCACAGCAAAGTGAAAAAAGAATTGTATACCAAAGACATTTTAGTCAGGATCACTTAAAGGGGTACTCCAGTGGAAAACTATTTTTTTTCATATCAACTGGCTTTAGAAAGTTAAACAGATTTATAAACTACTTCTATTAAAAATCTTAATCCTTCCAGTACTTATCAGCTGCTGTTTACTACAGAGGAGGTTGAGTTGTCTTTTCTGCCTGACCACAGTGCTCTCTGCTGACACCTGTCCTTGTCAGGAACTGTCCAGAGTAGAAGCAAATCCCCATAGCAAACCTCTCCTGCTCTGAACAGTTCCTGACATGGACAGAGGTTTCAGCAGAGAACACTGTGGTCAGACAGGAAAGAACATCTTGACTTCCTCTGTAGTATACAGCAGCTGATAAGTACTGGAAGGATTAATTATTTTATATAGAAGTAATTTACAAATCTGTTTAACTTTCTGGAGCCAGTTGATATGGAAAAAAAATGTTTTCCACTGGAGTACCCCTTTAATAAGCAAAAAAGTCGCACTAATTTTGTACAAAGACATTTCTGAGACTTTTCACCAAAAAAGGCTCGAAGTCTGTTGATAAATCCCCCCCCAAGGTTTGAAAAATTACTTGGCTGTTTTTGGCCATTAAAGGGGTACTCTGGCGCAAAGACATCTTATCCCCTATCCCCGTTAGAATCACCCCGTTAGAATCAGCCCCCGAAGCGTGCTCGCTCCGGGTCTGATTACAAGCGATCACAGGGACGGAGCATAGTGACTTCACGGCTCCGCCCCTGTGTGGCGTCACGCTCCGCCCCCTCAATGCAAGCCTATGGAATTGGCGTGACAGCTTATGGATAGGGGCTAAAATGTCTTAGCGCCGGAGTACTCCTTTAACCTCTTAAGGACCAGGCACGTATGAGTACGCCCCTGCACCCTGGACCAGGCATGTACTCATAAGTCCGTGGGAATTTCAGCAGGCACCCCGCGCAAATGCCCAGGGGATCATCAGACCCCCCCCCATGTCGGCGATCGGCGCAAATCGCAAGTGAATTCACACTTGCGATTTGCGCGATTCCGGGTCATTACGGGTCTATGGTGACCCGGAATATAAGGGGGATCGCGGGTGTCTAAGACACCCACGATCCCCCTGAACTGATAGGAGTGAGGTGGCAGGGGTGCCACCCCTCCTATCCCTGCTATTGGTGGTCTAGACGCGACCACCAATAGCAGATCAGGGGCGGTTAACTTTCATTTTCCCCGTCCTGCCCACCCACAATAGGCGGGGCAGAACGGGGAAACGACAGAGGACCGGCGCCGGAGTCCACTTACCGATCTGTGGAGGCTGCGAGCGACGATCGGCGTCTGAGATCGGCGGGCGGCGATGTCGTGCAGCAGGCTCCCTGGATACGAAAGAAGTGGTCTCTGTACTGTAGCACTCCCGATGTTGCAAAACTACAACTCCCAGCATGCCCAGACAGCTGTTTGGGCATGCTGGGACTTGTAGTTTTGCAACAGCTGGAGGGCTGCGGTTTGAGACCACTATATGGTAGTCTCTGAACTATAGCCCTCCAAATCTTGCAAAACTACAACTCCTAGCATGCCCACACAACTGTTTGCTGTCTGGGCAAGCTGGGATTTGTAGTTTTGCAGCATCTGGAGGGCCACATTTTGCAGTGGTCTCTATACTGTAGCTCTCCAGATGTTGCAAAACTGCAAATCCCAGCATGCTGGGAGTTGTAGTTGCGATCCCTCCAGCTGTTGCATAACTACATCTCCCAGCATGCCCTTCGGTGATCAGTACATGCTGGGAGTTGTAGTTTTGCAACAGCTGGAGGCACACTGGTTGGAAAATATTGAGTTAGATAACAGAACCTAACTGAAGGTTTTCCAACCAGTGTGCCTCCAGCTGTTGCAAAAGTACAACTCCCAGCCTGCATGGTCTGTGTCAGTACATGCTGGGAGTTGTAGTTTTGAAACAGCTGGAGGTTTGCCCCCCCCCCCCCCCCCCCCCATGTGAACGTACAGGGTACATTCACACGGGCAGGCTTACAGTAAGTTTTCTGCTAAAAGTATGAGCTGCGGCAAATTTTTCGCCGCAGCGCAAACTCCTAGCAGGGAACTCACTGTAAACCTCCGCCAGTGCGAATGTACCCTAAAAACACTACACTACGCTAACACATAATAAAGGGTAAAACACAACATATACACCCCCTTACACTGTGTCCCCCCCCCCCCCAAATACAAATTAAAAACGTATTGTACGGCAGTGTTTCCAAAACGGAGCCTCCAGCTGTTGCAAAACAACTCCCAGCATTTCTGGACAGCCACTGACTATCCAGGCATGCTGGGAGTTTAGCAACAGCTGGAGGCACCTTGTTAGGGGTATTCTACGCCAGTGATTCCCAATGTCCACCCCTATGCAATCCCTAATTTAGTCCTCAAATGCGCATGGCGCTCTCTCACTTCGGAGCCCTGTCGTATTTCAAGAAAACAGTTCAGGGCCACATATGGGGTATTTTCGTACTCGGGAGAAATTGAGTTACAAATTTAGGGGGGCTTTTTCTCCTTTTACCCCTTATGAAAAGGAAAAGTTGGGGTCTACACCAGCCTGTTAGTGTAAAAATTTTTTTTTACACTAACATGCTGGTGTTGCCCTTTACTTTTTATTTTCACATGAGTTAAAAGGAAAAAAAAGACCCCCAAAATTTGTAACGCAATTTCTCCTGAGTACGGAAATACCCCATATGTGGGCGTAAAATGATCTGCGAGCGCACAACAAGGCTCAGGAGTGAGAGTGCACTGTGTACATTTGAAGCCTAAATTGGTGATTTGCACAGGGGTGGCTGATTTTACTGTGGTTCTGACATAAACGCAAAAATATAAATACCGACATGTGACCCCATTTTGGAAACTACACCCTTTAACGGAATGTAACAAGGGGTATAGTGATCCTTAGCACCCCACAGGTGTTTGACAAATTTTCGTTAAAGTTGGATGGGAAAATGAAAAAAAAAATGTTTTTCACTAAAATGCTGGTGTTACCCTAAATTTTTCATATTCACAAGGGAAAGTAGGAAAAAAAGACCCCCAAAATTTGTAACCCCATTTCTTCTGAGTAAGAAAATACCCCAAATGTGGATGTAAAGTGCTCGGCGGGCGAACTACAATACTCAGAAAAGAGGGAGCGCCATTGGGATTTTGAAGAGAAAATGTGTCCGGAATTAAAGGCCACGTGTTTACAAAGCCCCCATAGTGCCAGAACAATGGACCCCCCAACATGTGACCCCATTTTGGAAACTACACCCCTCACGTAATGTCATAAGGGGTACAGTGAGCATTTACACCCCACAGGTGTCTGACAGATTTTTGGAACAGTGGTGAAAATGAAAAATTTAATTTTTCATTTGCTCAGCCCACTGTTCCAAAGATCTGTCAAATGCCAGTGGGGTGTAAATACTCACTGCATCCCTTATTAAATTCTGTGAGGGGTGTAGTTTCCAAAATGGGGTCACATGTGGGGGGGGTCCACTGTTCTGGCACCACGGGGGGCTTTGTAAACGCACATGGCCCCTGACTACCATTCCAAACAAATTCACTCTTCAAAAGCTCAATGGCGCTCCTCCTCTTCTGAGCATTGTAGTTCGACCGCAGGGCACTTTATGTCCACACATGGGGTACTGCCATACTCGAAAGAAATGGGGTTACAAATTTTGGGGGGTATTTTCTGCTGTTAACCCTTGCAAAAATGGGAAATTTGGGGGGAAACACACATTTTAGTGAAATTTTTTTTTTTTTTTTAAACAAATGCAAAAGTCGTGAAACGCCTGTGGGGTATTAAGGCTCACTCAATTCCTTGTTACGTTCCTCAAGGGGTCTAGTTTCCAAAATGGTATGCCATGTGTTTTTTTTGCTGTTCTGGCACCATAGGGGCTTCCTAAATGCAACATGCCACTCTCCAAAATCCCCTTGTCGCGCCTTCGCTTCTGAGCCCTCTACTGTGCCCGACGAACACTTTACATAGACATATGAGGTATGTGCTTACTCGAGAGAAATTGGGCTACAAATACAAGTAAAAATGTTCTCCTTTTAGCCCTTGTAAAAATAAAAAAATTGGGTCTACAAGAACATGTGAGTGTAAAAAATGAAGATTGTGAATTTTCTCCTTCACATTGCTGCTATTCCTGTGAAACACCTAAAGGGTTAAAACGCTGACTGAATGTCATTTTGAATACTTTGGGGGTTGCAGTTTTTATAATGGGGTCTTTTATGGGGTATTTCTTATATGGAGACCCTTCAAATTCACTTCAAACCTGAACTGGTCCCTGAAAAATAGGGAGTTGGAAAATTTTGTGAAAAATTGGAAAATTGCTGCTGAACTTTGAAGCCCTCTGGTGTCTTCCAAAAGTAAAAACTTGTCAATTTTATGATGTAAACATAAAGTAGACATATTGGAAATGTAAATTTAAAAAAAATTATTTATAATATCCATTTTCCTTACAAGCAGAGAGCTTCAAAGTTTAGAAGAATCTAAATTTTCAATTTTTTTTTATCACATTTTGGGATTTTTCACCAAGAAAGGATGCAAGTTACCACAAAAATTTACCACTATGTTAAAGTAGAATATGTCACGAAAAAACAAGCTCTGAATTAGAATGATGACTAAAAGCATTCCAGAGTTATTAATGTTTAAAGTGACAGTGGTCAGATGTTCAAAAAACGCTCTGGTCCTAAGGTGTAAAATAGCCTGGTCCTTAAAGGGTAGCTCCCACCAAGTACTATATAATCTAATATGTCCCTACCTAGTTGTAATCTAGCCCTAACCCCCTACCTGGCTTAAAAAAAAATTTTAATCGCTTTATTAGAGCAGATTTAGTGCTTCTCAATCTGCTCTATAAAGCATGGCAGGAAGCAGCGCTTCCCAACAGGCACAACGTCACTGATGCCTTGCTGGGCGCTTGCTTCCGCCCTCACATCGTCTATGCATGAGTGTTATTTATCTAATAGGGTGCCTCCAGCTGTTTCCCAACTACAACTCCCAGCATGCCATGATTGCTATTAGCGGTCAGGCCATGCTGAGAATTGTAGCTGTGAAACAGCTGGAGGCACCCTATTGTCTAGTGTCATAGTGTCACAAGAATGCCTCCCGCCAGTGCGTTCGCTACCATCACCGCAAGCGGGATCCCTGTGCCCACTAGCGGTGTCAGAAGAATGCCGAGCGCTACCATCACCGCTAGCGGGGTCCCTGTGCCCACTAGCGGTGTCACAAGAATGCTGAGCGCGAGCGCTACCATTACCGCTAGCGGGGTCCCTGTGCCCACTAGCGGTGTCACAAGAATGGCGAGCGTGGCTCTGTTCCCCGTCCCTTTCAGCTCTCAGGGTACAGGAATAGATTTAAAAGCCTCACGCGTGGCTAACGTAGTACTGCGCAGGCTCAGCACTACGCAAATAGCGCAGGGCTAACGTAGGCAGTGCTAGGAGCCTGGCGTTTGCCCTACGCTATTTGCGTAGTACTGCGCATGCGCAGTACTACGTTAGCTGTGCGCGAGGCTTTTAAATCTGTTCCCGTACCCTGAGAGCTGACAGGGACGGGGAACAGAGCCGCGCTCGGCATTCTTGTGACACAAGGGGTACTCCTGTGGAAAACCATTTTTTTTTTTTTTTTTAATCAAATGGTGGCAGAAAAGTAAACAGATTTGTAAATGACTTTTATTTAAAAATCTTAATCCTTCCAGTACTTATCAGCTGCTGTATTCTCCAGAGGAAGTTCTTTTCTTTTTAAATTTATTTTTGGTCTGACCCCAGTGCTCTCTGTTGACACCTCTGTCTGTGTCAGGAACTGTCCAGGGCAGTTGCTAAAATGGACAGAGGTGTCAACAGAGAGCACTGTGGTAAGACAGAAAGAAAATTCAAAAAGAAAAGAACTTCCTCTTGAGCATACAACAGCAGCTAAGTACTGGGAGGATTAAGATTTTTAAATAGAAGTAATTTACAAACCTGTTTAACCTTCTGGCACCAGCAGTACCCTTTTAAGTCTACTTAGGAGCCAAATATTAATTTTTATTGAGCTGTGTCGTTGTAACAAGTTGTTTTGATACTATGTACTTACAATTACTGTTATGTTACACTGTTGGTGAAATGTTTCAGATATAAGAGTTTATAAATAGAAACTGGTGCATGTTCTGTCCTCTCCTCACACAACATGTACTTCTCAATTATCTTGTGATGTACTCTGGTTATTGCTCTTTGGGAGCTTAAATGGGCACTGTCAGATACAATAACTTACACAAGATACAGCTGCAAAAACAATGGGGGAGATTTATCAAAACCTGTCCTGAGGAAATGTTGCTATGTTGTCCATAGCAACCAATCAGATTGCTTCTTTCATTTTTCAGAGGCCTTTTCAAAAATGAAAGAAGCAATATGGTTGTTATGGGCAACTCAGCAACTATTCCTCTGGACAGGTTTTTTCTAAATCTCCCCCTATATGATTTGCAATTGCTTTCATAAAAATGTTCAGTATTTCATACTGAAAAAACTGTCAAAAAAAGGCCATTAGGGGTTCCCCTGCCCCCTGGGGCACATACCAGTCCTGCAGTGTCCATTGGTCATCAACAAGTTATGTACACCACGAGTTATTGACAGGGCTGCAGGCAGGTCCAGAGCTGCCGTGCTTACTCCCGACCCTCTGTGAGTCAGTGTAGAGTGAAGGAGGGGGAGGAGTCATCAGTGAGGAGAAGAGGGACATGCTCCATGCCTCTACATGGACAGAAACCTCACTGAGCCATGATGGCAAGTAAACATAGGTAATTCTGATAGAAATATAGGTTGTAGACACATAAAAATATACATGATCAGGATGGGGTACTTAGCAACATTTTTTTTTTTTGGGGGGGGGGGGGGGGATCTGACAGGTACGCTTTAATGCTGTTTATATATGCTCGCGATACTGGTAGTCACATGGCTTTTATGAAGCCTACCACCCCACTTTAGCTTAATTAACCACCTCTCCTTAGAATCCATCTGCATCATTCCATAAGAAGGTCCGTCCATATAAATTATGTAAAATTAGATGAATCACAGAACAGCATATTCTTTTACATATTGATTTTTCTCGGCAGTCTGGTTTGTACCTATAAATATTTGTTTTCTGTGTTACAATGATCAGATACAATGTATGCAAATATTTGATAATTGAAATAATATATATTTTTTTCTTCTGCATTACGACTCTGAAATGCCTGTATATAGAGCCAAATTACTCTCTAAATCCTAAACCATTAACAAGACAGTTATTGATGTAACTGGATAATAAAGTATATCATCTTGAAGGGGTTGCCTGTTTTATATGCCTCCATTTCATATTTCTTATTGAATTTTGTAATGCAGATAGATGGAGCCCTGATTGTTCCATTAAAATCTATCAAATTGCTTCCAAGAAAGATTTTAATAGGTGCAAATTTGGGCCGCACGATTTATCACAAAAACAAGTGAATCTCAATATTAGCCTCTTGTAATTGCTGTGATTATGTGCCCGCAAAATCCTGCAATTATTACATTACCATTGAATTTTGGTAGCAGCCTGGCCCCAGACCTGATTCCCATGTTTCCCGTCTCCACTACCTCTCACCTGACCCCAGTGTGTGTAATATGTTGCTGGGGTGCAGGAGAAACCTAAAAAAGGGGTTTACCTAGCCCTGGTCCCCTGTTGTTCTTTTGCAGATTTTGTTCTTAGAGGGCTCCGGGGTCGTCTTTGTGCTTCCCTCTCCTGAGACAAGCAGCTGGTTTCATTATCTTCCTGCTCAACCAGAGATGTCCTGTCATTGTTTCGCTGAGCTGGAAGGTCCTGCAACCAGCTGCTTGTATTGGAAGAAGGAAGCACAGGAGACACCATAGCGCTCTGAGGAGAATGGGATCTGTGGTAGATCAACGTGGGATCAGAGCTAGTGTAAGCATAATTTTTTTTGTTTTTTTAATTCCCCACCCCCCTTACACCCTAGCACCATATTAAGGGGGATAGGACATGAAAGAGGGGGGGGGGGGGGAGGGAGTTGGACATATAATGTAGGGGGATTTCACCATTTGCATATCCCAGTTGCATATTGAAATTTACCAATATAATGGTAAGAAAATATTTTCCATGAATCCTACAGCACTAGGTACATCATTTTCATAATTTTAATAGACCTCCTGCAGTTCATATTCCCTGAACCCTGTAGTACCTTTTGTGCTAGGTAACAGTTTACCTCATCTCACTTAATTCACCTGTCCTGCGGGCCTGCCAGCAACAAAGTTGTCCAGCACAGTGATGGGAAGTAAAAAAAAAAAAAAATTCTTTATTTGTAATCAAAGTTACAAGCCAGACATTTACAGGGCAAGTGTTTGGCGCTCAGTTGCGCTTGGTCATATCATCATTCCAAACAGGAATAGCTTACTGAGAGAGATTGTAATAGCAGTACTGCTGTGATTTGCTGCTTTTTGTGGTAATCTTCATTTTGAGAGGAAGCAGTTCAAATAAGACAACCCCTTTATCTAATGCTTGAGAATTTGGAGACAAACTAAGGCCTTTTTTTTTAAATATAGAAATAGACACACAAAAAACAGACTTACAGTTTCTTTCATAAAAGATTGCAAAAAGTAAAAAATAAATATTCCGCCCTCTCCTCCACATCATTTCTATCTCTTCATAGATTGGAGGGTACCACTTTCTCTTCTGTCCTATCTGATGATAGTCTGAAATCCCTCCCGGACATTTTAGGCGATGCTCCCCACTCTATTCTGCACTCCTTCCAGTACAACCAGTTACAGCACTTCTATAGCTGCAACAAAACCTCCCTCAATCTGCATAGACAGCTCACTGCCTTTGAAAACTTATGTGCTACCTCCAATACTGTTCCCCATGCTGTGAGCGTAGTATATTCACTGCTCTTGGGTACGGGTTCCTCCGCTCCTTTGCCTTTCCGTACAGCATGGGAAAAGGAAATTGGCAGTGTGCTCTCGGATGCTGATTGGTGCAATGCATTGACCCTCTGTCATAGATCTTCCATCTCCTGCAGGATACACGAGACTAATTATAAAATCATTTCCCGCTGGTATAGAATTCCTGCTCTCCTCTCCCCTATTTACCAATCTGTCTCGGATTCTTGCTGGAGATGTGGACATTGAGGAGGTACCATGACCCATATATGGCTGTCTTGCCCTATGCTTGTTGATTTTTGGGCCTCCGTCCTGGATACGATCCGCACTCTCACCTCCCTAACCCTCCCACGGGACCCGGCTGTCATACTACTCTCGATCCTGCCGCGAGACGCACCCAAACTTACTTCCAAACTAACACATTTCCTACTACTGTCTGCCAGATCAGTAATTCCCAGACTCTGGAAGTCCTCTATAGCCCCCACTCACTCATCTTGGCTTAGGGAAGTATCGCACATCTGTAGAATGGAGGAGCTACTGGCGGACTCCAGACGCCAATGCACCAAATTTCATGAGGTTTGGGCCCCCTGGCTGGCCTTTGTGTCCTCGCCCGATTTTAGAACCCGGCACTTGGATGGCTCGAGGGGATGATTGATCGACGGTTGGGGAGTGGTCCGGAAAGGTATGTGCGCCACGAGAGAACCTCACTATATGCTGCCTTCAGCCTGTGGTCCTAGCTACTCTCTTCTCTTGTCTTCCTTTTCTATTCTTCCCTCCCTCCTTTCTATTTCCCACTCACTTGGTTCGCTCTTTGACCTGCTTGCCCTCTCTTATTCTTCCTCTTCTCCTTCCCCATGTCCCTTGTACTTCCCTTCTTTCTTCCCTCCCTTCCCTCTCCTCTTCCCTCCCTTCCTCCTTCTCCCTCTGCCCCCCTCTTCTCCTCCAAACCCCTGCCACCTTCTTAGTCTCAGGTTTGCCTCACGCTAGCCCCTGTTCCACTTGTATGTTTGTCCCACAGCTACGAGCAGGTGTCACTCCAGCTAGTTCCGTTGGACTTCGGAGGTCATTGCTCACTTAGCTAGATACTGTTTCTCATGACTGTCTATTACCTCTAAACTATGTAGTTTCAGTTTGATTGCACTAAATGTGGGAGCTCATTTCAGATGCCGTGGGACGATGTTGCCACCTGTGACTTTTTTGTGATTTACAATGTTGTAAGTACCTGTTCATACTGGCGAGATATTTCTTCTACTGCCCTGTTGTCATTGTTGTATATGATACATATTGATAATAAAAACGTTATTTTGAACAATAAAAATAAAATAAAAATATTCCAAATAGGCTTGGTTTTATCTACATACTTACTGAGTACCTGGCATTGCCCGTTTTTCCTTTCTAATCCTTGTTGGGAAGGAAAATCAACAAAGGAGGAAGCTTTTCACTTCATATCCCGTCCTTATATATTGTTGTCATATCCCGACCTCCTGTCCCGACCTCCTCTGTTTGTGAGATGGGGTGTGGCTTGCAAGCTGGATTGACACATTCACCAGGAGATGCAGAGCGGAACTTATGGTGTAAGGTACTGGAAGTCCCATATACTTGCATGGGACTTGAAACAAAAACCCATATTTTATGTAAGGGTGTGGGAATAGTTAATTTAACAATCATATATTTTAATTTGACCTATAAGTAATATGTGTACCAGGTATTATTGAAATATCTCCAGCCGTACGGAAGTTATGTGGGAACATACATTCCCCATTGATTTGCATGGGACTTAAAACAAAAACCCCGACCCTCACAAATGGGTTTAGTTAAGGGTTAAATTAACTATCCTATATTTTAAGTGGACATATAAGGAACATGTGACCAAGTATTATGTAAAATATCTCCAGCCGTTTGGAAGTTATGCAGTAACATATATTTCCCATTGACTTGTATCGGACTTTAAACAAAAACCCCGACCCTTGCAAATGGGGGTGGATAAGGGTTAAATTACCTATCCTATGTTTGTAGTTGACATATAAGTAACATGTGTGCCAAGTTTCATAATATCTTTAGCCGTTAAGACGTGATGCTGGAACATACACACACATATATACATACATACACAGACACATTGAGTTTTATATATATATATATATATATATATATATATATATATATATATATATATATATATATATATAATTAGTGTGCTATTGTCACACTTGAAATAACTATGTGGTACCCGAGTATTCGAGATGCATTAAAATATAGTTTTGTGATGTTCAAGCTATTCTTTATAAAGCCAGATTGGCAGAGGTGTTGAAACAGGTATTTTAGAAGTGCCCTATTGGAGTTATTGCAAACTGATATCCCAGCAACGTAAACGGTGTGCAACTTGTACCAACACTGCACACGCATAATTCTGTTATGGACTTGTTTGGCATATAGGCCGGCATTTATCATTGTGTTTACCCATGATATGGAAGGGTTTTATCTACCGCGCCTTTTTGTCAAAAGGCACAAAACCACCAAAAAGTCTCTAAACTACACCAGTCCAGATTTAGCTTTTGGTGTATGTGAAGAGAGAAATTTCAGAAAATGTGACCTGCACAAAATTGATCAAATGCTCTGTGATTTACTAAATTTGTTGCTCCTACACATTACCAGCACACAAAAAAGGTGCTTCACTTACACCTACAATGATGAGTGCCTCCCATAGTATATCAAAAGTGAGCCACATTTTTTGAGACTGCTTTCTCATTGGAGTCCTGTTTGTTGTGAGTCAGGGCCTCCATGGATTGGACCTATATATCTCCAGCACATCCCATAGATGCCTGATTGGATTGAGATCTTGGAACTTAGGGGGAGATTTATCAAAACCTGTGCAGAGAAAAAGTTTCCCAGTTGCCCATAGCAGCCAATCAGATTGAGTGTTTCATTTTGAAAAGGGCCTCTGAGAAATAAAAGAAGCAATTTGATTGGTTGCTATGGGCAACAATGTGAAAATTTGTTGCTTCATGATCCTGTTTTGATGCTCACATGACCATTGTAGGCTTTTTCTGCGGCGGGCAATGGTCAGCAGGTGTATTCTAAATAGTCTGTGGCTATGTAGTCAGTTGCTCTGCATTGTGCGTTCTGCCATATTTCTATCTTAGCCAGCATTAACTTCTTTAACATTAACATTTCTGGCATTCAATCAGACTGGGCACGTGCATCAGTGATACTTTGGTGCCCATGACAATATATGTTGTTCTTTCTTGGATCATTCTTAGTAGGTACTACCTACTGCATAATGGGAACACCCTACAAGACCTGCCTCTTCAGAGGTGCTCTGATCTAGCCATCTCGCAATCCTAATTTGACCATTGTCACAATTATTCAGATTCTTGCTCTTGCCAGTTTTTCCTGCTTTCATAGTTATAGCTAGCTAGTTTAACATTTTCTTACTTACAAAAACAACATAGTTGAATACTGTTTTTTTTTTTTTTGTCATATGTGTTGTAAAGCAGAAAAAGTAGTATTTCCTTAGCAGTTAAACAGAATATTTGTTAGTTCTTAAGAATTAAAGCTGAAGGTCTGCACTGCGGTCACATATTGATGAGTGTGTTTCAGGTGTGGTAGTGTAAAGGGGCTAAATGTGAAATTGTAACTGTTCAAATACTTCTTGACCTGACTGTTTATATTATCTTTGTGTTTTCCATTAGAAACCTATTTGTGTCTGTAGGGCATTATATAGACTTGTACTTACACCTAACGCACCACATTTACCATCACAGCACTGAGATTGCTTGTGTATTGTACAGATGGATATTTGGAGAATCATAGCTCCAGAGAAGAACTTCAGTTCTGACTTGCAGGCCACACTACAGAAGTTGCAGGTGGTCGAGCAATTCATCATGGTCACTTGCCCCTAATGGTCATCAGCCACAGAGCAATAGGAGAATGTAGCCAAGGGGTGCTGAGAGCACTTTAATTCTAGGTCCTTTTAGATATTTATTGCCAATTTGGGACACACAGGCACAGGGCAGATCTAGATTAAGCGGCTGAAGAATCTCTGCAAGAGGCTGTGTCATGGAATAGACCAGTGGTCCTCAAACTTTTTAAACAGGGGGCCAGTTCACGGTCCTTCAGACCGTTGAAGGGCCAGAGTTAAAAAAAAATAAAAAATAAAAGAAATAAATTCCTATGCACACTGCATATATCTTATTTTCAAGTGAAGAAACAAAACGGGAATAAATACAATAATTAAAATGAAGAACAAGTAAAGTTAAATCAACAAACTTACCAGTATTTCAATGGGGACTGGGTAGTTCCCCCCACATTAGGTACAGTATAGTTCCCCCCACATTAGGTGCAGTACAGTTCCCCCACATTAGGTGCAGTATGTTCCCCCACATTAGGCTGGCAGTATAGTCCCCCACATTAGGTGCAATATAGTCCCCCAAATTACGTTGGCAGTATGTTCCCCCACAGGCATACAGCCTCCAGCGATACAGTATGGCTGGAGGCTGTATGCCTGTGTACTGCCCCATTTCAGTGTTCCGACCATCGCTCCCGCCATAGCAGGACCGGAGGATCGGTGGTCAGAACACCGAAGGGACGCGCCGCTGGTAAGCACTTACCTCCAGCGCGCGTCCTTGCTTCTTCTCTGCTTCTCCGCTCGGTTGCCATGGGCGCACGCATGGGACGTCAGTCACCTCGCTGCGTGCGCCTGTTTTTAAAGTAAACGCGGGCCGCAGGGACTTAACGGAGGCATCCTTGTGTTCCGAAAGCATCTTCAAAAACGCCCGGCGGGCCGGGTAAATGCGCATGTGGCCCGCGGGCCGTAGTTTGAGGACCCCTGGAGTAGACTATCAGTGACCCTTAGTGGCACTGTAGGATGGGAGAAGGCAAACTGCAAATTTGGCTGCAACCCTACTGTTGTGGACCTGTTGAAGGTTGGTATGATTAAGGACTACTTAGAAAATATTCATGTTACCAAATGTTTTCCCATTTAGCACACCTTGGAAATTGTACAGCTTATGTACTGTAGCCTTTTAATATCAGACCATAAATAAACTACACATGGCAGTATGGGAAAATTGTGCTCTCTGCGGACACCTCTGTCCATTTTAAGAACTGTCCAGAGTAGGATCAAATCCCCATAGCAAACCTATCCTACTCCGGACAGTTCCTAAAATGGACAGAGATGTCAGCAGAGAGCATTGTGGTCAGACAGAAAGGACATTAAAAAAGAAAAGAACTTCCTTTGGAGAATACAACAGCTGATAAGTACTGGAAGGATTACAATTTTTAAATAGAAGTAATTTACAAATCTGTTTAACTTTCTGGCACCAGTTGATTAAAATGTTTTTTTTTTTTTTCCCTTTAAGTACAATTATGCATTTTTAGTTGCATACAGCAATTGAAAGCCTTTAGTCTGCCATCTGCTGGCCTGAGCACTTTGATAATCACGTTAACTCTATTTTCTATTTCAGAAGTGAAGAGTCTCTGGCACAACCATCTTCAAAGGGGCAGTCTCAGAACAATGGTGCAGGTACTTCTGCCAGCAAACTTGTGCATATAGTTGTGTGATTTACTAACCAATAAATATACAGTTAACCATTTATATAAGCCTAAAAGAAAGCTAGTTAGATGGTTGTTGTTGTTTGATGTTTTTTTTTTACCTTGAACTATACGTAGATTATCATAGAATCTTATGGTGATTTAAGTTTGGTTAACTTGAACAGTGGGAGCTCTAAGTATTGCAGCCATAATATGTAACTTAATCTTTAGGTGTGTTATGGCCATATAAATGCACCCATAGACTGTGAGAAGTGGCATACGCCAATATTGTTTAAAGAAGCACCCTGGAAATTATTTTTTTCATATATAGTGCAGCATAGGCTAATATTGGAGAATTATGTTCTTGTATGGATTTTCAGCGATACTGATCCCTAGTTAATCACTGAAATTATCTTGTAATGCTGCCTACATGTCCCACAAATTCTCTGGCTTTGTAGAGAGGGGGTGGAGTCTCATTGCTGCACCTCCCTTAAAGGAGTACTCCGGGATAAGAAAACTTACCCCCTATCCTAAGGATAGGGGATAACTTTCAGAACGTGGGCGGTCTGACCGCTGGGGCCCCCTTTGATCTCCAGTACGTCTCTCCTCTGCTCTTTGCTGAAATAACGTGTTTCGACCACTGCATGACTCAGCAGCTGGCACACCCCTCAATACATTTCTATGGCAGAGGTGGAGACTGCCGAATGCAGAGCTTTGGCTCTCCCATGGAGCTGTATTGAGGGGGCGTGTCGGCTGCTGTGTCGCGCGGTGGCCGGACACGCTCCCTGGCTGCTGACAGCCGGGGCCCTGTACGGGAGAACGGGGGTGGGCAGCAGTCTGACCCCCCCCCCCCCCCCCCCTGCGATCTGAAACTTAACTTATCCTAAGGACAGGGGATAAGTTTTCTTATCCCGAAGTTCTCCTTTACTCCTCTCTAAACATCTTATTCCCTATACAAAGGATACGGGATAAGATTTTAGATCGCAGGGGTCCCGCTGCTGGGGACTCCCATAATCTCTGCTGCGGCACCCCTGTCATTCGGTGCATGGAGTGAATTTCACTCCATGGCCGATGACTGGCGATGCAAGCTGCCATGCCCCCTCCATTCGCATCTATGGGAGGAGGCGTGGCGGCTATGTACTAGCTGTCTCGCCCCCTCCCATAGACATGAATGAAGGGGGCATGGTGTGACGTCGCAAACGCGGAAGCTGCAAGCTTCCGTGTTTCGGACGCAGATGCTGCTGGCCCGGTGATCGTGGGGGTCCCCAGCGGTGGGACCCCCGCGATCTAATATATTATCCCCTATCCTTTGGAGGAGTAAAGCGGAGTACCCCTTTAACTAGATCAGGATCTACCTCTAGCCAGAAACTCAAGTCATGTGGGGTCAATTCACAAGATGTGCAGTTTTGATGTGTTTTCGCATTTTTTTGAGAAATATTGCCATACCCCTTTCCTTTATTGACATCTGATCTGCAAATCCTTTAGCTCTATTGAAAAAACTTTGTTTTTAACAGAGCTTTGTCCCCAGGGAATTGTCTCTCAGCCTGGATCATTGCAGCATTTCATAGTAAAACCCTAGTTGTCAGTGATAAAGAGAGCTTGTCGTGATATGAGGCTTCACATGGTATTTAATGGGTACCTCTGATGGGTTTTTAGGCAAATTATGATCATGCAGAATTGTGGTCATTATGTCTAAATCGCTTCGCTTTATGGGATGCCGTTTTCCCCACTTTTTGCTGAATATTTCTATGTATTATGATACAGAAGTTTCCAATATGTTTCCACAGCGCAAGACCCAGTGTAACATAAATCTATGGTGCTGGGTCTCGGGCTGGAGACAGGTGCTGTGAAAACATAATAAGGAGCTCTCTGCCATAGCGTATAGTTGAATACAGGGAGAATGACGATTCCCCATTCAGAGATTTATCTGCCAAATTTAAGAAAGGAAATCCTCCAAAATCCGCGGGTTGGAGACCACTGGCGTACAGTATAGAGTTCCAGCGCCGGTGGCCCGCAACAAAGAGGAGGAGGGCAGTGCTTGCAGGTGACATATGTGAGTAGTACCCTGCTGGGCTGATAATTTATTGGGGGGGAGCAGAACAGCACTGGCGGGTAACATGATTTTGGGGGGGTTGGGGAGGGGGGTGCAGAATAGCGCTCGCGGGTCACATGATTTGGGGGGGGGGGGGAGGCGGGGAGCAGAACAGCGCTGGCGGGTCACATATGATCAGTTCCCCGATGTGGGGACAGCGCAGCGGGTATGATAATTCATTCCCGAGGGGGAGGGGCCAAACCAGTATTGCGGTATGGGGAAAATTCATATTGTGCAGCACAAAAATTTTGGTATTCGGTATGAACGGGTATACCGCCCAGCCCTAGTGTGCACTACATATTCAAAAATATAATTACCTAAAAAAGTGGATAACCTTGTAAATTCTTTCCTTTCCTTTTCCTGTGCTATATGCTTTTGTTTTCTTCTCCAATCACATCACAAGAGAAAGTAAAAAAAGAAAAACAATGCAGTTTTTTCTGCACTGGTCATTAATTTTAGATTGCTGCATAACATTAGTCTGAAATCCTACAGTGCATTGCACTGAGGTTTTAATTCTGACATAATGGAGAAGAAAGCAAGTATAAAGCAGCACAAGATCTTCGAAGAAGTATATTTGCAAAGAAGCTGAATGATTTTATGTAGTTTTAGATTAAAAGTCTTTATTGCAAATATAACACTTTATCTGTTGAATTTTCTCTATTTCCAAGATAATCCCAGAAAACAAACAATGTGCTCTAGAGTTCAGAAATGGTTTTACGATCGATTCGGTGAATACATTGAGGATTTCCGGTTTCAGCCAGAAGAGAACACAATTGAAACAGAAGAGCCACTAAGTGCTCGAAGGTAATTTTAAGTTGTCAGTTTATATACTTTAAGTTGGCACACTGCTCTGCACTATTCTAGCCAGACAATTCTTCATCTTTCACTCATTTTACATTGCTAGCAGAGGTTAAACCATTCCCTTATCTCAATATAATTTCAAAAATGAACAGGTTGTTAGTGTACCTTTTGATCAAAACATGCAAACACACATACACACGTCATGAAGTGATAAGGGGTTAAACTAGATGGCGCATAGCGAGACAATCTTTACCCTAAGCCTCTTTAGCAAGGCGCAATGGTCGCCTCGGAGGTGTGTTTGGGTTGGTTATCATGTTTGAATATTGCCCTGCAACCCAGTCTCCGAAGGGAGGGGATCATGCTCTGCTTTAGTACGTCACAGTATATGTTGGTATTCGTGGTCTCCTCAATGAACTGTAGCCGCCCTGTGCCATCAGCACATGAACATCTGGCACGGAAGTTCCGCTGTGTGCACAGTGCAGCAGAATCCTGTTGAATTTAATAGGACTTTGCTGCAGCGGAATTTTTGTGCCGAATTTTAATGGGGAATTCGGCGCAGAAATTCCGACGTGTGAACATGGCCTAAGCAGACGGAGCAGGGCAATGATGCGGGACATGCTTGGGCTGCCTATCATTTTGAGTGGCCATGATTACAACCAGGGCAGAGGAAACTAGAAGAGGTTGGCTCCCCAAGCAGGAGACTAATTACAGGCCGGCGGGGCACGTTTTTCGAAATTAAATTGGTACTCCGCCCCTGTATATCTTATTCCCTATCCAAAGGATCTCCCTGCTGTCTGGTGCAGCGCCGTAGGCTCATGACATCACGGCTGCACCCCGCTCGTGATGTCACGGCCACGCCCCCTCTATGCAAGTCTTTCGGCTGTGACGTCACAAGCGGGGCATGACCGTGACGTCACGAGCCTCCGCCCCGCATCACCAGTCTGGCATGGAGCGAAGTCTGCTCCGTGCACTGGATGTCTGGGGTGCCGCAGCCGAGATTGTGGGGAACCCCGCGATCAGACATCTTATCCTTTGGGTAGGAGATAAGATGTCTAGGAGCGGAGTACCCTTTTAATATAGTCTCCCGTGCATGGGAAAGGAATGCAATTTTACCATATATAACCTTTTGCAACGCTTTATATATGGTAAAATCTGATGCAGGATTTTAAGTTTTTGTGCAATGTAAATTGGGATCAATAGTGGACCTGGGTTTTATGCCCGCCTGCACCCTCTTCACTTACCTCTACCCTTGAATGCACTGCTGTTTTCCGCTATATAAATTTATACTTTTTTTTTTTTTTTTTTTTTTTTTTTTTTTTAGATTGACAGAAAATATGAGAAGATTAAGTGAGTACTGGCATTTGTTGTGATGGTTCTTCTAATTGAAAATTGGCTACTTGTCTATTGTAGAACCTTTGAAGCTACACCTTGTGGTTATGTTCAATCACTGCATGTTTTGATTTTTCTTAGATTTTTCCATACTTGCAGTGCAACTGTGGCATTTTTTTTAAATGCTTTTGAACGCCTTAACAAATAATGTTATATTACTACAACACAACTATGTGTAGCTTCTTGTCCAATAAGCCACCAATGGTTTTTAAATAAAACCTTTAATTTCCCGACTTCCATCTTAAAGGGAAACAGATATTCTGTAAATAAAAGTAAACAAAATGTTAAGTATATGCAATAGAGGATGTAACATGTGGAAGAACCTTTTATGTGGAGTATTTTTTCTTATAAACAAAGCTTGACAGAGGCCTGGTGGGAGATCTGAGTAAAGAGCAGCATTATAGTTTGACACTGGGAAAACAATTAGGCTGGATTCACACATACAGTACGTTTGGAAACTTTTAAGACCCATTAACTTTTTTTTCGCATTTTGTTAAGTTGCTGTCTTGTGTGAAAAAAATAAAAAAAGTTTTCCCTCATCATTCTGCACTCTACTTCATAATGATAAAGTAAATAGAGAGTTTTATATATTTCTGCAAATGTATTAAAAAGGAAAAACTAAAATTCACAAGGACAAAAGTATTCAGACCCTTTGCTATGACACTTGAAATTTAGCTCTGGCTGCTTCACATTCAGATACTTCTTGATTGTTGTCCGCCTTTAGTAAATTCAGGCAATTGGACATGATTTAATGATTTGGAAAGCCCCTTTCTATATAAGGTATCACAGCTAACAATGCATATCAGAGTAAAACAAAGTCATGAGGAAGAACTGGCTGTTGAGCTCTGAGACAGGATTTGGTGGAGGCACAGATATGGAGGGCAGTACAAACAATTTCTTAGGGGTGTGAATCGCCAAGAATTTGGCGATACGATTCGAATCGCAATACCAGTGTGGCGATTCGATATATTCCGATATATCGAGATACCGTCTAGGTGACGATACATCGCGATATATCCCGATTCTGTCTAAAAAACAATTATGGACATTTATCAAGGGGTTTAGTCAGGTTTTCTTTAATTGTCGCAAAATTGTTGCAACTGCGTGCGACATTTTGACTGGAAAGCGAGAAAAGCAAGTTTTCCAAAAATGAACTATGTAGTAATAATTTTAAAATGGACTACGGGTAGTCAGGTATTTATTAACTGCAACAGTCGCAACTGCGCAGAGTTAAAAATTGACTAAATTTACTCCAGCTCAAACATGGAGCAGAAAAAGGTACTACCAAAGTAAAAAAGGAAAAATTGCTTACGTGAATTATCAACAGGCTGAAACCAGTTGATAAATAAGTCACACATAAGCAAAAAAAAAGTAAGGAAAAAATTACTAAAAAAAGGAATACATAAGCAAACATTGATAAATGTCCCTCAATGTCTTTTACACTTTTATTAAAACTTTATTTTTACTTAATTTTTTTATACACTTTATTAGTCTTTTAGGAATCATTAGATTCCTCAGATAGATGAATAGAGTTCTATTGAACTCCATTGATAGAGCCTGGTCTAGCCAGGCTCTATCAATGACAGAGCCATGGAGAGCAGGGAAGCAGAGGTAAGCCCTCCGGCTACCCCCACAGTGGATCGCCCGCCCGCGATCGCGCTGCGGGGGGGCAATCCAACCCACTAGCCCACCAGGGAGCATTCACAGATCCCTTTAGATGCCGCTGTCTAAAGGGTTAATAGCCAGCCGCGGCGATCGCCGAATGCGGGCTATAAGCGGCGGCCCCCGGAGGCTGCAGAGTATGGAGCGGGTACGATTCGGGAGCCCGCTCCATACACACTGCAGAGCACCGCATGCTGGATATTAGCGGCAGTGATGCATTAGCGGCCCCCAGCTACTGAAATCAGCCTGGGGCCGCAGAGTATGGAGCGGGCACGAGTTGGAGCCCGCTCCATACACCCAGAGCGCTGCCGCGTCAGATCCGGCTTACAAAATGTGAAACTTGTATCTCCTGATGCCCGGGACATGCTGTTCCGGGCATCAGGAGATACAAATTCCACATCACAAAAAGAATCGATTAAAAAAATGTTTTAATCGATTCAGTATCGGCAAGTGAAAAATCGCGATAATCGCGCAAATCGATTTTTTTCTTACATCCCTACAATTTCTACTGTGCTGAAAGTTTCCAGAAGCACAGTGGCCACAATAAGTCTTAAATGAAAGACGTTTGGAGCAGCCAGGACTCCTAGAGCTGCCCACCGCACCAGGAAGAGAAGGGCCTTTGTAAGAGAGGTAACGAAGAACCCAATGGTCACTCTGGCTGAGCCCAAGGATCCTGTGTGCAGATGGGTGAAACTTCCAGAAAATCAACAATCACTGCAGCACTCCACAATCTGGGCTTTATAGCATAGTGCCCAGAAAGGAACCTTTCCTCCTGAAGTTTTCAAAAAGCACCTAAAGGATTCTCAGACTGTGACTTCACAAGTCTATTAGGTGACCTTATCGCTTTAAGAGGTGTTGATTATTCAGTGTTTTTCAATCTCATCCTTGTACAAATATATACCAGGCATATTTTATGCCATAGGTTTATTGCAGTGTTTATACAGGATGTTTCCTCCTTTTTATTTATTTATTTATTAACTAGACTATACTGGTATCACTTTAGGTGGTATAACTTTTCTTCCTCAGAATGTTAAATGTAAAATCTTTGTGCCCAAAAAAATGTGTAATCTATATCAAAATGGTGTATAAACAGTGTGTGCCAATCTGTCTGCACAAAAAGAAAAAATTGCCGCAAAATAATTTCATCTTCTCCACCAATGACCACTACCTAGCACACAGCCAGTTTGAAGTGGCTTAGTGACAACTCTGTGAATGTCATTGAGTGGCCCAGCCAGAGCCCTGACTTGAAACAAATCGAACATTTCTGGGAGACCTGAAAATTGCTGTCCTCCGATGATCCCCATCCAACCAGGACCTGCAGTGAAGAATGGCTGTAAATCCCCAAATCCAGGTGTGCAAAATGTATGGAATCATACCCAAGAAGACTGGAGGCTGTAATCTCTAAGCACTAAGGGTCTGAATAATTGTCAATGCAATATTTTAGTTTTTCTTTTCCAAAAGATTAGCAAATGGTGACCAAAATACTCCATATGGAAAGAAGGATACTGTAATGTTCTATTTTTTTCTCATGCTAGAGAGAGGTGCCAAACCAGTTACAAATTTTGTGAAGAACCTTTCTGCCTTATCAGACTGGCATTCTGTTTATACTTCTGCAATTGCCTTTATTGTAAGTATTTGCTATTGCATGGTACTGTTTGCTTGTACTGCTTAGAATAATCATGCATATGTTAAACACCTCTGCAGTCTCTTAGATATACTATCTTAGTTTTTGTTTTTATCGATTTTGAGACTAGTTGTTGCTAATATGCAAAAAAATGTTTTTCTTATTTGTTTAACACAATTTATTTATTTTTTAGATCTACATGTATTCTGTGTGGCATGGCTGGGCCATCCCTATGTTTTTATTTTTAGCTATTTTGAGGTTATCCTTAAATTACCTCATTGCCAGGTAAGTTAATCGTTGCTTTTTTTAACTATTTCCTATTTCCCACAATTTACAGACTATGAACTCTGCCTGTTGCTGTCCCATCTCCTACTTTATAGTTTTCAACAATCTGCAGCACAAGCCCCAAGTTTTTTTGTTATATAAACCTTCAAACTCAGTCGAATTATAAAATTCTGCCAGCTTCTTGCTACTACTAGAGAGAAGTCGCTTCATAATGTGTACATTGAACTTAAACAAAACAATGCGCTTCTAGTGGTAGCTGTAGGCAGTAAAAGTTTTATTCAACTCAGTTCCTATTACTGTTAACAAATGTTAAGAAATCATAAGGTTAGAATTTTTGGGCCTAAGAAATATATTGTATGTGTTACTTTGTTTTTGTTGAATTTAACTTGCAATGGGGTGCATTGGATTTTAGCGTGTTGGCAGGAAAAACAGCCCTGGAGGCACTGAATAAAGCAAATAATAATGGTTTTAACTGGGGGTAGTTTCTTTTCTATATAGACTCGTCACCCTTTATAAATATGTGTTTTCTTTTCTTGAAGATATTTTCCATAGTGATGTTTTGCGTGTTGGCGGGGGTTGGGGTTGTCAAAAAGGAACTGTAATCTTTGCAAATAGGTCTATTAAATATTCCCATAAATAATTTGACAACTCTGGGTGTTACCAGTTTGGGGGGGGGGGGGGTAGTTCCTTCATACTCTGACACTGGCCAGTCAGAGCAGACACAAATCACAAAGCAAAATCCTCTTAAAGAGGATCTGTGGTCAAATCTCCAAAAAAAAAAAAAAAAAAAATTTAAGGGAAACTGACAGCTGGTTCACTCAAACTAAACCCAAAACACTCACCTGGATGGGTCCCACCATTCTGGAGACACAGTTGTTATTAGCCTGCATTGCTAGTATATACCCACTTTCAGCAATGGAGGCGGAAGCAGGCATCCCTTCCTCCATCCCCTCTGCTTCTATATACCTGCCCACCTCGTGTTTACATTGCAAATTGTTCTCCTATGAATATTCACAAGTTGGGAAGGCTAATAGAAGCAGAGGGGTAGGAGGCAGACAATTTAGGGAATTAAGGGTTAAATAGGCATGAACTTAGATCCTTTGTTACCTATATGCAAATATGCTCATTTGCGCCATGGAGGTGAAAGTCGACTCTCCGAGGTTCCCTGCCTCCACCCCCTATGCTGCCAAAAGCCTGTCCTTCTCTGAATATGCATAACCTTTTCAGAGCGGTCACAACCTAATGAAGTGAGAGCCTATGCACACGACTGCTCTGAAAAGGTTATGAAATCAGAGGAGGGTGGGCTGGCATATGGCAGCAGAGGGGACAGAGGCAGGGAAGCTCAGGAAGCTGGCATCAGCCTCCATTGCTCAAAGGAGCATATTAGCAACAGAGGCTATAAGTTTACAACAGTACCACAGATTGGAGTAAGAAATTTTACTCAGGTTCACCCGCACTATAACCTTGTGTATTGGGTTTAGTGCAGGTGAACCATCTGTCACATTCACTTTTTAATTTTAATAATTTTAGTTATTAGGTGATGGTCTGGGTTATACAATCAGGGGGTGTATACTAGGCATACACGCCACTTAATGTAAAACATTAACAACCTCTGATTGTATAATCCCACCCATCACCTGATTTAAAAAAAAAAATGTAATGGATTTTTTAAAAATGAAGTTCACACCCATCAGAGTTCCTGAATTTCCAGACAAACTATAAACCAACATACACTATCTTGGGAACGGAAGGGCGTATCTAGAAACTGTAAAAATACAGGGCACCCTGAGATATTTAATGTCTGTACAATGTAAATTGTTTGGGGTTGGCCACAAGTACTCTTTACCCTCTAGGGGGAAGGGAGATGTGAACCCAGTCAAGACAGAAATAATGTGGTGTTTGTCTTCCATGAGGGTGGGGGCTAGTCTCGGGGAGGGTTTGCACAAATACAAGGTGGATCTGATAATGACTTCTTTCTCTCACTCCCTGCATATTAGTGACAGCTGAAAGAGGGAAACTGCTCTATATAGCTAATGAATGATATTTGGACAAATAAATGGGTTGGAGAGAGGGAAAGCATGGGCTATGGTTTAAGTTCCCCAGAGTACCCCTTTCATAGTTTCTGTCGCTACATTTTAAGTATACTTTCAAAGCTCTTTCAGTTTTCATAGCCAGCATGAACTTTTTCAGCAATTTGTACTACAGTAGCTCTTTCTCTGGTTCTTGTATGTTTTAACTGTGCGTTTTTTTTTTTGCCTTATTCTCTTCAATGGTCCTCATAAAATGCTTTTTTGAATATTCATGTATAGGGTTTATATTTTTAGTTTTAAGTCAGATAATATAATGAAATAAGAGCACACACTTCTAAATTTGGTTAAACATTTTGTTGTTTGCATTACTTTTTCCATTTGTTATTTATTTTACATGGTTTGTCTTTCTGTCTGTCTTCCTGTATCTAGGGGTTGGAGGATACAGTGGTGCATTGTGCCTCAAGTTTCAGAACCCATAGTAAGTTCTTCGGCAGATATGTTACTATTAAATTGCTTGGGTCAACAGAATTTTTGTTCAAGGGTATTAGAAGTGTTGTCTCCCATAAGCAGGGTAGGG
The DNA here is from genome assembly GCF_029499605.1 of Hyla sarda. NCBI lineage: Eukaryota > Metazoa > Chordata > Amphibia > Anura > Hylidae > Hyla > Hyla sarda. Next base: position 225,582,508 of record NC_079192.1, read on the forward strand.
GTTAAAATGTACACTAGAACAAGGGGGAAGAAGTCTGTCTCGATTGTTCAAAGCTGGGAGAGGACGCATATTTTTTTTCAGGCTACATCTAGTGATTGGTAGGGGTTTTGGCACCGAAACCCTGAACGGTCAAAACTTTTAAGATGTCTTTGTTATCTTTAAGCACAGTACCCATTTACGTAGCAGATCAGTCTGTGTGTGTGGGGGGGGGCCCCTACCGATCAGCTAGCTAGCTATGTCTTATCCTATGTATAGTGTATAACTTTGGATCCTGGCATAATCCCTTTAAAATTTACCTGTCACTAGTCAGAACATATTTTAGGCAACTCTAAGAAGCTCTAATTCTGAGAAGTTAGTAGGTCTGAATGACTTGTTGACTACTGTCTCTGAGCCCTTCAGGTCAACCAAAAAAGTCAGGAAGGGCTTACAACATCCCGGACTGATAGAAATTGATTAAACAATGTTTACCTATCAGCAAAAATTATTAATAGGCCCTTTAGTGCACATTCATTATGTGAAGAATCTACTGAGAGATACACGTCATCTCTAAGATGTCTGATCGCGGACCCTCGCAATCAGATATCTTCTCCTCCTATCCTTTGGTTAGGGGATAAAATGTCTAGAGTATCCCCTCAATGTTATTATTTATGTTGCACTCTCTGCAAGCTATGTTCTTTCTTACTCTGCTGATGCTTATGCATGGCATTGTTGATATACAGGTTGCTGAATAGGGAAGGTAGTTTACCACAGTTTGTAAGAATGTAGCTTGTAAGGAATGCAAGTCATATACAACCATTATACAATAGAGGGTTTGCTTGTCACCTTATAGACTACTGTAAAAACTCTCCAGAAGATTATCCCTTTGAGAGGAACACCCTAATCAAGGGTCTATGGGGGAAATTTATCAAAACCTGTCCAGAGGAAAAGTTGCTGAGTTGCCCATAGTAACCAATCAGATTGCTTCTTTCATTTTTCAGAGGCCTTTTTAAAAAAAAATGATAGAAGCGATCTGATTGGTTGCTATGGGTAACTGGGCAACTTTTGCTCTGGACAGGTTTTGATACATTTCCTCCTATATCCTTTGTATGTTGGCCAAACCTTTATAATGTCAGCAAAAATAGACTGTTTGGCGAGGTTTCACATTATAATTTTTAAAGAGGTGTCAAACTGGAGCTTGACTAAAACTGAAATTTTTGATCAAATATTTAATATTAGCTGTGACTCCCATGTGATGAATAAATCTACTGTTATCTACAGTAAGTGTAAGAAGTAATAATAACAAACAAGTAACCGGCATAAATTATGTATGCATCATCACTGAGACTTCTAACATAAAATCTGGTAAGTAGTTTAGCCAATATTTTCTGCAGCACTTTACAATTCAAGGCAGATTTAATGGGAAACTGACAGGCTGTTCACCCGCAATAAACCCACTATATTGCATTATAGTGCAAGTGAACAGCTTTAAAAAGAAGGGTTACTATTGGTGTGGTCGTACACCAGGAGGTACATTTACGTCCTATAAATGACCGCGAGCATCGGAGCGATGCTCGGGTCATGCGTGGCAGGTCCCGGCCGCTGATAGCAGCCAGGGACCCACCGGTAATGGCCGACATCCGCGATCATGCAGATGTCCACCATTAACCCCTCAGATGCCGTGATCAATACAGATCATGGCATCTGCAGCGCTGCAGTCACTAAAATGGGTGATCAGATCGCCCGCAGCGCTGCCGCGGAGATTCAATCATCCAGAAGAGCAGACTGAGGTCCCCTCACCTGTCTCCGCTGCCTTCCACGGGTCTTCTGCTCTGGTCTGAGATCGAGCAGACCAGAGCAGAAGATGACCGATAACACTGATCAGTGTTATGCCCTATGCATAGCACTGAACAGTATTAGCAATCGAATGATTGCTATAAAAAGTCCTCTATGGGGACTATTAGTGTAAAAAAAAAAAGTTAAAAATAAAAGTTAAAAATCACCTCCACCAATAAAAATGTAAATTGTAAGTTTTTCCCCATTTTACCCCCAAAAAGTGTTAAAAAAAGGCCAAAATTTATGCTTTTTTTTATAACATTTTATTCCACATAAAATTAATAAAAAATGTATTAAAAGTTTTATATAAGCATATGTAGTATAAAAAGAATTGCAGATCACGGCCCAAAAAGGAGCCCTCATACTGCCACTTATACGGAAAAATGAAAAAAGTTATAGGTCAGCAAAATAGAGGGATTTTAAACACACTAATTTGGTTAAAAAGTTTGTGATTTTTATTAAGCGGTATAATAATAGAAACGTATGTAATCATGGGTATCGTTTTAATCGTATTGACCCACAGAATAAAGAAAACAGGTCTATTTTACCTAAAGTGTATAGCATGAAAATGAAACCTTCCAAAATTTGCAAAATTACATTCTTCTTATCAATTTTCCCACACAATTAGTATTTTTTTGGTTGCGCCGTACAGTTTATGGTAAAATTAGTGATGTCATTACAAAGTACAACTGATCGTGCACAAAACAAGCCCTCCTTCTAGTCTGTGGATGAAAATATAAGAGTTATGATTTTTAGAAGGCAAGGAGGAAAAAACGAAAACCTAAAAATAAAATGGGCGGAGTCCTTTAGGGGGTTAATCTGTGGAGTAGTTGCAAAATTACTGCAGTTTAGTCTTCTATTCCTATTGCCGCTGGTGAAATAGAGATGGGGAACCAGCTTGCTGAGCTCCCCTGCCTCCTCAATTTGTACTGCCTGGCCTGCCCCTGTGATAAATAAACGTCTTCCTTCTCTGAACAGATAGCAGGTGCTGCCATCTGGGTGTAGGCAATGGGTCCTGTGATCTTCTCAGAGAGCAGAGCGCTCACTACGCTCACTACGCTAGTGAAGATATTTGCATATTCATCACTAGTGGGCGGTCTGGTCGGTGAATATTAAGGAGGCAGGGGAGCTTGGCAAGCCAGACCCTCGCCTCCACAGCAGCGCAGTAGGAATAGAAGACTAAACAGCAATAACTCTGCAACTGATCCATAGATTAAAGTTTTTTTTGTTTTTTTTACTTTGCTATAGGGGCTGTAAAGTTAGTGTAGTTCATAATATAGTGTCTATATCTGTTTCCTCTGTGATTTTCGCACCAATATTTATTTTAAACCGCATACAAAATTTCTCAAGTCTTAGGTTTTCCCAGGTTGCAGGGCTGCCGAGACATGACATCACTAGTCAGGTGTGCAAAGGGAGCCTGTCTGTTTCAAAGGGTGGAGCAACCGCTGGGTGGGAGAGAGATCATTCTGCAACTAGTTGTATTTTTGCAACAGCTGTAGGCACTCTGGTTAGAAAACACTGATCTTTTGACTGGAATGCAGCTCATTTGTGTTTCAATTGGTGACTGATCTGTGGGAGGGAGGAAAGTGACCTCACACTTACAAACAAGGAACTATGGGATTTGTCCTTTAAGAGAACGAACTCCAACAGGAAATACCCAGTTCACAAAAAGATAGCCACAGCTTTATGGTAATCTCACAACAAAAAGCAATTTAGCCCCAAGACAAGCATAGATCCTTCCTAAGCATGTCCATTACTGTCTGGCAGGTACGTTCTAAAATCACCTTATGGTGGATAACCCCTTTTATGTAACTAATCCCTCTTTTTAAAGCTGTTTACTCACACAAAAACCCAGTATATTGGGTTTAGTGTGGTTAACAGGCTGTCAGTTTCTCTTTAATACCTTTACAGACAAAAGTCATAAAACATACTTTTATGCTAACAATCCTAGGAAGTACAGGTCCTACATGCTAGAACTCAAATCAAAAGCTATGTTTGCTATGCTGTGTGTCTATCTATCTACATATATATATATATAGTGTATATATGTGTATGTGTGTATATTATAGTGTAAAATTATTACCGTAAATACTAGATTATAAGCCGACCCGAATATAAGCCGAGGCCCCTAATTTCACCCCAAAATCCCAGGAAAAGTTATTGACTCGACTATAAGCCTAGGGTGGGAAATACATCCCCCCCCTCCCCGTCATCATCCAGACCCCCGTCATTAACACCCTTATCACCCTGTCATCATCCCCCCTTCATCATCACCGCCGGTCATCATCCCACCCCCCTTCATCATCACCGCCTGTCATCATCCCAGCCCCCCTTCATCATCACCACATGTCATCAGCCCCCCCCCCCCCCCCTTCATCATCACCGCTTGTCAATGTCTGATACAGTGGTCTTCAACCTGCGGACCTCCAGATGTTTCAAAACTACAACTCCCAGCAAGCCCGGGCAGCCATCGGCCAGACCCCCCACCCCCTTTAGTTTGTACTCCCCTCCGGCGGGACGTTAGGGTGCGCTGGTCCGGTGCTGCAGGACCAAACGGTGGGGAGGGATAGTCTTTCCGGGCTGTCTATCTTCACCGGGGGGCCTCTTCTCCGCGCTTCGGGCCCGGAATAGAGGCGTTGCCTTGACGACGACGCACAGGGACGTTGCTAATGAACGTCCCTGTGTGTCGTCGTCAAGGCAACGTGACTATTCCGGGGCCGGGCCCGAAGTGTGGAGAAGAGGCCCCCCCCCCCCCCCCCCCCGGTGAAGATGGACAGCCCGGAACGACTATCCCTCCCCACCGGACGGTCCTGCAGCACCGGACCAGCGCACCCTAACGTCCCGCCGAAGGTGAATACAAAACTAAAGGGGGTGGGGGGTCTGGATGATGTCGAAGGCCGCAGTGGCCTTCAACCTGCGGACCTCCAGAGGTTTCAAAACTACAACTCCCAGCAAGCCCGGACAGCCGATGGCTGCCCGGGCTTGCTGGGAGTTGTAGTTTTGAAACATCTGGAGGTCCGCAGGTTGAAGACCACTGAGGGGGGAGAGTTCACTCGGGTATAAGCCGAGGGGGGTGTTTTCAGCACGAAAAATTGTGCTGAAAAACTCTGCTTATACTCGAGTATATACGGTACATTGCACTGCCACCTTATGGCAGAGTCCAGAATTAGGGATTGTGTTTGAGCTGTGTTTTTACTTGCACATGTATTGTGCTCTTCACCTAAACAAAATAGTCCAATAGAGTATATACTGATCAGACATAGCATTAAGACTATTGAAATGTGAAGAGAATCCCATTGTTTATCTCTTTATGATGGCACATTTGAAGAGGTAGGACACATTACGAAGAAATCAAAAAATCAAAACTTAAAGTGTCAACAAAAGAGACGCAGTACGCACTCACCGCTACCGTGGCTGTATCCGATCCGGGGCTCAAGGTCTCACGAGCTGCATGCGAGAACGCTTGGAGGCAACGCCGACCATTTCGTACGTCAGATGCGTACTTCTTCCAGCTTCCCTGGAGGCCGGAAGAAGTACGCATCTGACGTACGAAACGGTCGGCGTTGCCTCCGAGCGTTCTCGCATGCAGCTCGTGAGACCTTAAGCCCCGGATTGGATACAGCCACGGTAGTGGTGAGTGCGTACTGCGTCTCTTTTGTTGTTTCTATATGATACTGTTCAGCTTTGTATGCACCCCGCAGGCCGTCAAATCTACGAGGACCCGTTCATCCCTGCTCGATTGCTTTAGCTATTGTCATTTAGTCTCGTGTCTATTACCAGTCTATTACGCCAGTGTGCCCTCCCCATTCACAGCTTTCAGTGATTTGTAAAACTTAAAGTGTACTTGTTGTTAACAAAAACTTTTTATATAATGTAGCTATACCATTATATGTATATTTGTAATATACATTGGTAAAAAAATTTGTATGTTTTGGGTCAAAGAATGCTGTCCCTGCAGCTTATTATTGCCTTTGTGTCTCTATGAGGAGACCGAATACAGGAAGTGAGGGCAGGAAAAGCAGGGCTCTGTGCAGGCTCCTGGCTTGTCAGCCATCCTGCTGTAAGTCGGGACCGTGTTATAGAGCCTCACTGCTTGGAACCCTGCTTGTCCTCACAGCACAAAGCCCAGCAATAACTGCAGGGACAAAAATATACACATTCTTAACCATTGATATTTTCTACATTATATAAAACAATTTTGCAAATGACAGGTACACTTTAAAGTTGATGTGTTGGAAGCAAGAAAAATGGGCTAGCATAAGGATCTAAGAAACTTTGACAAAGGTCAAATTGTGATGGCTAGACAATTTTGAAAAGGCAAACCTTGTGGGTTCTTGGTATGCATTGGTAAGCATCTACCAAAAGCAGCTCAAGAAGGAACAGATAGCAAAAAAGCAATGATGGGATCATAGTTGCCCAAGGCTCATTTATGTGGATGGAAAGCAATGTCCATTTAAGCTGCTCTGATACCAAAAAAGAGCTACTGTAGCACAATATGCTGGAAAAGTTAATGCTAAATATGATAGAAGGTATCAGGATAAACAGTATATTGCGGCTTACTGACACCACTGAAAGTGTCTATAATAGACACTTGAGCATCAGAACTTGATCATGGAGCAATAGGAAAAAGGTGGCCTAGTCTGATAAATCAAATACTTTCCTTCATGGCAGCACCTAATTGGCTTCTTTTGCCAGGATAATGCTCTTGCCATACTGCATGCACGACAGTGTCCGATCCATGTATAGATGTATTAAGTATATAGCACAAGCCCCAATCAAATGTTTTTTCAGCAAGTGTGACATTGCTTAGGGCAAATGGACACCGTTTCAGAATGGTACTGGGGGCAGTAGTGACCTCATCGGGTTCCCTTTAAGGTTGTACCTGATCTGCTACCATCTTGGTTCCAGTCTACAGCACACAACACTTTCAGTGATCTTGTGGAGACTATACCTGGATGGTTTAAAGCTGTTTTAGTGGGACTAGGAGGACCTACACCTTATTTAGCAGGTAGTCTTAATTTTATGGATGATCGGGATAGACACTTTGGCAAAATGACTGTCCATGTTTTTTTAAATTTTTTTTTATGTTTCCTATTCACTAAATTCAGCCACTATCATTCAAGATTAAACTGTCACAGCTCTGTGCCCTGTTTTCTGTATATACCCTATATTAAAGTGGTACTCCGCCCCTAGACATATTATCCCCTATCCAAAGGATAGGTGATAAGATGTCTGATCGCTGTGGGGGGGCCCACAATCTCCGGCCCGGCACATCAGTGTTCTGAACATTCATTTTCACAACGCTGGTTGAGCTAGACTTCAGGCGGCCGTGGTTATCACACCCCTCCATTAATGTCTATGGGAGATATCTGGAAGGGGCGCAACGGCTGTGGTCACTCCTGATCCGGCATGGAGTAGAGTTCTCTCTGTGCATGTAGATAACCGGGGTGCCCGGTCGGAGATAGCGGGATTCCCATTGGCGGGAACCCCCACGATCCTACATCTTGTTCCCTATCCTTTGAATTGGGGATAAGATGTCTAGGTGTGGAACATCCCTTTAAGTATTCAATATGTATAGCTGTAATTGATTTTGGTTACTTCATGTGAAATAAGCCCACTTGGAACTCCTAAACCATGTAATGCAGGAAAATAGTTCTGGACCTGCTTGACCTGTGATGAATTTCTGTCTCACTATGCTGCAGTCAGATGAATGGAAATATTATTTTTTTATTTATAGTATGCAGGTCTGGTATTGTTAAATATCAGCATGTGTTACAAGGCAGAATGCATCAGCTATCATGCTAATACTAGCAAGCATTTTGTGCTGTACCAGTGTCTGATAGCAGTTTTACCATAACAGATGACTGCCTCTCATACCACTGGAATCTTGCTGCTTGTATACCACAGATGACTTGCTAATAATTAGATACATTTGATTCAGCACAGTTTTATTGCCAGCTATAACAAAATAAAACTGTAGTTAACAAATGAAACTTTTCTTGCCTCCAAGTTTGGAAATATCAACATAGTTTATTTAAACTGAACTGGGCTAAAGATACAAGTACGAATACAGCTGGTTTGGGGAATGATCAGAAATTACCAAATAATTGTTCTCATGTTTGTAATGGATTGCCTATAGAGAAAAATGTGATCAACTTTGCATGAATGCATGGGAGAACAAATCAACACACATGCTATGCAAAGTATGCCATGAGAACCATATACTATGCAGACCCCCAACTCCCATCCCAAAAAAGAAAAAAAATAGTTGTAAACTGGTGTGTGATATGGCACTCATATTTGATTGACACTTGTTGTATCATTACAGTATACTTCATCAGGAATGGTCAGATTGTAATGCCTCCATAGCCTTACTGGTGTTTAGTGGCAATCACTTTGTATAGCAAAGTGTTTACCAATGTCATCATGATTCCTGGGTACATTGCTGATGAACTTTGGGATACCCTAAAATGTACACCAATTTATACTGTGCCGTACTCACGTTGTACCCATTGACTTAATAGACGGAAAGTAGTCTACCGGTAGCTAAGTTTGGTCTGTTATATGAACCTATACTTTTCTTTTTTTTTTCCAGGACTCAAAAGCACAGCCTGCTACACTTCACAAGTCTAAAAAAAAAGTGTACCAGCAAAGAAACAAACGGTAATTCGCGTTTACCGCTAAACTGCAGGCTTTCAGTTCCTACGTGGAATCAGTAGCGGACCCGGTCGGAACTTGTTTGCAGAGCGCTCAGAAGTGAGGCAACTGTCACCTTAGGCCGGAAGAAGCACACACAGTGTGAAGCTGCCGCAGTCGCCTCACTTCTGAGTACTCTGCAGACAAGTTCCGACCGGGTCCGTTACTGATTCCATGTAGGAACTGGAAGCCTGGAGTTTACCGGTGAGTGCGGATCACTGTTTGTGTCTTTGCTGGTTTGCTGTTGATTTAGTCTTTTGTGGTTCTCCAGCACCGCCAGACTCAGCATTAGGACTTACTTCTCCCGTAGTAGCCGGTCTCCTGAGACTCGCCTGTACTCGCCCCGATTAAGCAATAGTGCCACCTCGACTATCTTCATGTGACACCTTAAAAAAAAAAGTATGCATTTAGGAAACCCACATAATATAGCTGCTGTTAGATTACATTCAGTCCATTAAACTCGTTGGGCATGCTGAATATATTTAGCTATAAGTCTGCTTAACTTTTTGCTGCTATACTGACAACATGCCCCAAAAGTGTGATGTGAGCGGGGCTTTACTCAAATATTTAATGAAAACCAACCTGAAACTTTCTTAAGTAAAAATGATGATCCTTTTTTTTGTCTTTGTAGGAGCCTCCAAAGGAAGACCTTACGGTTTCTGAGAAGTTTCAGTTGGTTCTCGATGTAGCGCAGAAAGCACAGGTTTGTTAAAGTCAGCTGGATTGAGAGTTCATTTCTAGATCAGCAGCAAAACCTTGGCTGTTTTTAGGAATCAGACTCCTCTTAGTCAAGCGATGTTATTGTAGCCAAATGCAGTTACAGATGCTATGAGTTCTTATAATAGCAAGATTGTACTGCACATTAATGAAGTGGCACGATATTTAATTTTATTCCATCATAAAATGGTACTAAAATATTAACTTTCAGAAATATGCCACTCTTAGGCGTTATGTTGTGGATCTATGTTTGACGTAGGTCTGTATGTAGTAGTTCTAATCAATTCAAAGGTTAAAAAAATAAAATAAGGAAAATTAATGTTTTATAATAAGTTGTCATGCTTTTCTTGTCAATATGAGATTATTCCTATTAATACTTTGTTATATGTCAAGGTACACCTTCCATAAAAACAATATTACTTGTGTTCCTTTTTTCAGAACCTGTTTGGAAAGATGTCTGACATACTGGAAAAAATTAAAAAGTATGTTTTGTTTAGACCCCCCCCCTTCCCAACATTTTTATATAAAAACTGTGTTTAAGTAGGACTATAAATAACCTATACTTTTAATTATTTTCACATTTTGCAGCCTATTTATGTGGGTCCAGCCAGAAATTACACAAAAACTATATGTTTGCCTTTGGGCGGCCTTCATCGCATCCTGTTTTTTTCCATATAGACTAATTGGCCTCTGTATGGGTAAGTATATCTGCTTATGTCTTTGCTGCTTGTGGTTGATGCATAGCCATATTTTTTTTTTCTTTTAATATATCATGTTGATTATAGAAACATTTGCCATCTCACATAATGTTGGGAGACCAGTCATTGCTAGGTCTGAACTGAACAACTGTTCAGACAAAACATTTTTAGCATGTAAACCCATCTTCAGACTGCAATGCACTCTATTAGTCCTGCATTCAATTTGCTCTATAAAGAGTACCAATAGTCTAATCAAGGCTGAAGTGCAAGTCTAAAAATTCTGGAGAGACTTATTTTCTTCTTTTACATGGCAGTGCTTAATTTGGGTATGTTCACGATTTCCATGTCAAAAACCTTACTTTAGAAAACCCTGCTTCCCTTAACTTTAGTGAGAGGTGGGGGAAATTATATCAATATCTATATCACTTCTTTTCTGAGTGTTTAAAGCAGTACTGTGGGCAAAATAAACTTATATAAGTAGCTGATTGCAGGGGGTCTGACCGCTGGGACCCCCGCTATGTCCTGAATGGGACCCTGTCTCGCTCAGTGAGGAGCGCGTGTCATCTACCCTAGACAACACGTGCTCCATACATTTTAAAGGAGCACGTGCTGTCTACCAAACGTGCTACTCACTCAGAGCCGGGCCCATTCAGGAGATTTCTGGTGTCCCAGCGGTTAAACCTCCCGTAATCAGCTACACTTATCCCTTCTCCTGTTGTTAGGGAATAAGTAATTTTTTGCCACAGTATTCCTTTAATCAATGACACCTTCAAGGCTGGCCCCCTTACACTGATTGTGGCTCAGAGGAAGCAGCGGTGCAGTTTTTAACATGGTTGCCTGTGTAAGCATACCCTTAAACGGTTACTCCGGTGGAACACAACTTTTTTTCTAATCAACTGGTGCTAGAAAGTTAAGCAGATTTGGAAATTACTTCTATATAAAAATCTTAATCTCTCCAGTACTTATCAGCTGCTGTATGCTGCAGTGGAAGTTTTCTAGTTCTTTTCAGTCTGACCACAGTGCTCTCTGCTGACACATCTGTCCATGTCAGGAACTGTCCCGAGCAGGAGAGGTTGGCTATGGGGATTTGTTTCTTCTCTGGACAGTTCCTGACATGGACAGAGGTGTCAGCAGACACCTCTGTTCATTTCTTGTTTTTTTGCGTGACCAATTGTACTCTGTAATGACATCTTTAATTTTACCATAAAACTTAACTAAAAAAAATTTAAAAATTATTATTTGTGGGCAGAAATTTATAAGAAATATTTTATTGTTCTAGTTAAAAAAAAAATGCAAAAACTTTTAAACAAAATTGATATGCATAAATTGTCCTTTTCTGACCCCTAATACTTTTTTATTTTTCCGAATATGGGGCTGTATGAATTTAATCTCTAGTTTTTAGGGGTACCATTTTTGTTTTTATGGAATTTTTTTGATCGCTTTTTATAAAAAAAAAAAAATTCTAATATATGATGTGATTAAAAATCTGTATTTTTGGTATTTGGTATTTTTTTTTCGTGCAGGATCATAAATATTATATTTTTAAGGGTTTGGACATTTACGCATGCTGCAATACCAAATATGTAAAAAAATGTAATTTTCTTGTAAAATTTGAAAATAAGGGTGGCTTGTTTTTTTATTAGTAGAGAGGGTTTTATATAATTTTTGAAACTTTTTTTATTTTACACTTTTTTAGTCCCCTTAGGGACTTATGCAATCATTAAATTGCATTCGTTGTATAATGTTATGCCTATGGTTATCCACTGATTATAGCCTGGCTAAGCCAGGATACATCAATGGCTTGGTGATCTTCGGCTTGGTGATCCACCATTTTAGCTCCCTGAACCACTGTGATCACGACACCGGGGTTCGGTGAGCTACCCTGAACTACCCTTAAAAAGAACAAAGAAACATTGAAATGTACCAGCTCCCCTGAACTACCGGCAACTTTTACTTTAATTTTATTCCCCGCGATTGGCATTGATCACAGCGTCTTAAGGGTTAAATGGCCAGCAGCAGCGATCTCTAGTCATAAACAGTGATTGTCTCGCTTCATGGCCGACACTTAGTGCTCTGAAGCGGCCGCAACTCTTGCCCTTGCTTCAAAGCTGCTTAAGGAATCAGGGAGTACAGGGATGCCCTTGGTCCTTAAGTACCAGGAAACAAGGCTATGGATACCTTTTTGAATGCACGTTACTTCTTTATTATTCCTGCTTGTTTTGGCATAAAAATATTTTGTAGGTCTTTGGAAAGATATGTTTACTTTCTGTTCTACTGCCTCCCGCAGTGTCCTGTACTCTCGTCATAAATCAGGTTAGATGTTTGCTCAGGGGAGGGGAGGTATGAGCTTAATGGGGTTATGCAGTGTTAGAAAATTGTGTGTAGATAAACACAATATACTTCTGCCCCCTATTCTGAGTGCACATAACACTTCTTTTTAAATCCTTGACTACAAGTTAAGTAGTGTCGTCATAGTTATTTTTCTGTCGTCCCTGCATTGATGAACAGCCCTTCCTATTTGATCATCTGTTTTTTATCATCCCAAGGATCTTAGCTTGCTATGGTGTTAACATTCAAACCAGCCCCATAAGTGATGTCTGTATACTCTAGGCGTACCGGATGCATGACATGTGTCATCTGTAGCCAGTGAGAGAGAGCGCGCTCAGTGAGCCAGGTCTCAAAGAAACAGGCTTTCTATGAGAGAGAGATTTATACTGTGTCTGCTTGGTGGATATGCAGCCTTTTGATTATTTTTTTTTATTAGTTCTGTTTTTCACTTTCTAACACAGACAGGAGATACTGATACTTTTCAGCTCACTGGCTGTGTAAACAGACACTTTTTACTCAGCCTAGATCGAGGAAGCCACGCTGATGTGAAAAGGTGAATGGATTGATTTGTTTTAAGGAGGGATGAAATGTACTGAGGTGAGGGAACATAGAATGCTGGGAATTGTTGTGTTGGGAAGCTACCGCCCAATACAGAAGTAAAAGACATTATTTTTTCTGTGCTTTGGATATCCTCTTAAAAGGAAAACTGTCAGCAAGTTCACCCACACTAAACCCAATACACTGGATTATAGTGTGGTTTAACATGAGTTGATACAGGGGTCACTTACTTTTTTTTTTGTTCAGTAGCCGCCGAGTTATGTGCTTTAAAATTTCCTTTCTTCTGTCTATAATATCGCTTCAAGGCGGGTCTGCTTAAAGCATACCTGTCATAGTGCAAAAAAAAAGAAAAAAAGAGATATGTTACTCAGGACCCAATCCTGATCATGTGTATATAATTTGTATGTGTCTCTGACCTATATATCCAGAGATATAAGCATTTATCTGCTGGTGAGTTACTTTTTCATTGTGCAGGCTGGAGGGGGCGTGTCAGTCTGTCTCCCTCACAGGAGCAAGCCTGGGCAGTCAGCCAATCAGTACTCTCTACCCTGTAACCCTTTCCTCTTTGGTTTTATGCTGTGTCATGTGTCAGAGGAAAATACTTGGAGCTTGCCTGCAGTAATCAGAAGACATTATGGTGAATTCATAACAGGATAAAATGTATAAGACTAGATCTTTATAAAATTAGTGCAAGGATTTTTTAGATAAAAGTACAGCATTTTTATGAATGCATGTTCTATCTGTTTTATCTTCTCCTAGTAAAGCTGGATGCTAATCAGCATAGCTGTCACTATGTGTGTCATTCATCTTTCACAGACTCCTGAATGTCTGATCAACTTCTTTGTCATTCAGGAGTCCAAGAAAGCTTTGACTATTTCAGCATGCTGGGAGTTGTAGTTTAGTAACAACCTGAAACTGCAATGTTTGTAAATAACTGTGTTAGAGCAGTGTTGCCTCCAGCTGTTTTAAAACTACAGCTCCCAGCATGTTCACACATCCTTTATCTGTAGTTTTGCATACACAATAGAAATCTCCTATACTGGATACCGGTATGTTTTACGGCCGGTATCCAGTATGCTGTAAAATCTAGACTAGTCTGTCTGGATAAAAGACCCCTAGTGGTGGCTATTTTGAGCTTGAATTTCAGGTTAAAATTAAAAAATTTTTTAACAGGTGTATATTGTGAAATGTCATATTATGATGAGTCCTGCAATATATGAAAAGTTTTTAACAATGACAGTGCCTCTTTAAGCCTCCCGCACTGAAGCTTCTAAGCCCGCCCCATTTTATAAATATTCATTATCTTTAACTCCACGTCCTAGCGACGTGGAGTCACATATCCCCTAAGCGCAGCGCTCTGATTGCAGAGCGCATGCGCATGATGGTGTGAGTGTACTATTGAAGCCTCGCTACCCCCGACTTCCGGGTGTAGCAAGGGACCGACACATGCGCAGTGGCACTGTGCAGAGCAACAACAGTACACCGAGCACATCATGCGCTCTGCAATAAGAGTGATATGTGACTCCACGTCGCTAGGACGTGGAGTTGAAGATGATGAATGTTTATAAAACGGGGGCGGGCTTAGAAGCTTCAGTGCGGGAGGCTGATCAGATGGCAAGCGGGGGGCCTGCCTTGAAGCGCATATTATAGACAGAAGAAAGGAACTTTACAAGCACATTCCTGACAATTTTCTTTTAAGGCGATCTTTTCAATCTAGCCTCTCTGACAGACTTCATGATAACATGGCTACATGCAGAGAATGAGGTTGAAACGTCCTTCTTTTAGGCGCTGCTTCTCCCCACGAAGTCGATGAAACAAGTATTCTTTAAGATATTTTTATTAAAAACCAATGACTCGTTTCGGGTCTAAACCCCTTCCTCAGATTGGCATAACATAGTCAGTACATGAACAAGTATTTATACATAAAAATAAAAAAAACGCCAAACATAAGGTGGGAGGGATGGAAGCTCTGGTAAATCACATGACAAGGGATGGAAAAAAGATCGGGAGATTTAAAATAAAATAAAAGTAACCATTCTGTTACCATGATAGTAGCTAGTATTAGGGTGATAGCAATCTACATCAATTCTGTTAAAAATAAGTCTGTTTAGGAGAAATGACCAATATACATTTGGTGATCAGGAAACTGAGGCTTGCACCGCACTATGATGAAATAGACTGGTCAAGGTGAGCGGTGGTGAGGCTTGCGCCGCAACCACAGATGATGTAGAGACACGTTGAGATGCATCTTCACACTGTTAAGGGGTGGAGTTTATGCACATCGTCATTATTCCGAGGGAGGTGTAACCCGGCTTTCCCAGATTCGGATGATACTGACAGAAGATGACATCCAAAGGTAAGCTCAACAATTAAAGTGAAGGTGGGATGATATAAATGACTGGAAAAATTGGTAGTAGGATGACTAATTAATAGGGAAGAAAGGAACTATAGAAAGAAATATATAAATAAATGAAATATAGAAAAAACTATATAAAAAAAAGATAAAAATATATATAGAAAAAATAACATTTCATTCCCAGGGTTAGAAGGATATAGATATAAAATGGGTCAACAGTGTTCGATCCTGGGGATTTCACCGAATGAACAGAGACTTTATATGTGGATATATACCATGTATGAAGGATAAAAAAGAGGGAAAGAGTATTATACTTACAATACCGGGGCATACCATGGAGATATCATAGAGATACTATATATGGGAAATAAGAACAAGAAGCGAATGTAATAAATAGGATAAATAAAATTAAATGGTATAAGCATAATAACTGGGATAGGTATTAAAAATGCGGAATTTGTCAAATTAAATTTGGGATAAAAATTTAAATTGATCTGCATTTTAAAATGGAGTAAGAATGGTCACGGAGTACACAAATGTATTAATTGAACTCTGTATATATTACTATATAAATATGATGGGGGGGGGGGGGGGGAATATATATATATATATATATATATATATATATATATATATATATATATATATCCATAAAATGTATGGTTCTGTATATGAGAATATGAAATTGATAACAATAAATTAATAAAAAATATAATAGTGTATATATATATATATATATATATATATATGTATAACCATAAATATGTACAAGACTATATACATAGATATAACATCCATAGAAATAATATGAAGCAATATTGGACACTGTATAGTGACACATGTTATATGCAGGGTGGGCCATTTATATGGATACACCTTAATAAAATGGGAATGGTTGGTGATATTAACTTCCTGTTTGTGGCACATTAGTATGTGTGAGGGGGGAAACTTTTCAAGATTGGTGGTGACTATGGCGGCCATTTTGAAGTTGGCCATTTTGAATCCAACTTTTGTTTTTTCAATAGGAAGAGGGTCATGTGACACATCAAACTTATTGGGAATTTCACAAGAAAAACAATGATGTGCTTGGTTTTAACGTAACTTTATTCTTTCATGAGTTATTTACAAGTTTCTGACCACTTATAAAATGTGTTCAATGTGCTGCCCATTGTGTTGGATTGTCAATGCAACCCTCTTCTCCCACTCTTCACACACTGATAGCAACACCATAGGAGAAATGCTAGCACAGGCTTCCAGTATCTGTAGTTTCAGGTGCTGCACATCTCGTATCTTCACAGCATAGACAATTGCCTTCAGATGACCCCAAAGATAAAAGTCTAAGGGGGTAAGATCAGGAGACCTTGGGGGCCATTCAACTAGCCCACGATGACCAATCCACTTTCCAGGAAACTGTTCATCTCGGAATGCTCGGATCTGACACCCATAATGTGGTGGTGCACCATCTTGCTGGAAAAACTCAGGGAACGTGCCAGCTTCAGTGCATAAAGAGGGAAACACATCATCACGTAGCTATTTCGCATATCCAGTGGCCTTGAGGTTTCTATTGATGAAGAATGGCCCCACTATCTTTGTACCCCATATACCACACCATACCATCAATTTTTGTGTTCCAACAGTCTTGGAGGGATCTATCCAATGTGGGTTAGTGTCAGACCAATAGCGGTGGTTTTGTTTGTTAACTTCACCATTCACATAAAAGTTTGCCTCATCACTGAACAAAATATTTTTGCGTAAACTGAGGGTCCTGTTCCAATTTTTGTTTTGCCCATTCTGCAGCACCTGAAACTACGGATACTGGAAGCCTGCGCTAGCATTTCTCTTGCGGTGTTGCTATCAGTGTGTGAAGAGTGGGAGAAGAGGGTTGCATTGACAATCCAACACGATGGGCAGCACATTGAACACATTTTATAAGTGGTCAGAAACTTGTAAATAACTCATGAAAGAATAAAGTTACGTTAAAACCAAGCACATCATTGTTTTTCTTGTGAAATTACCAATAAGTTTGATGTGTCACATGACCCTCTTCCTATTGAAAAAACAATAATCACCAACCATTCCCATTTTATTAAGGTGTATCCATTTAAATGGCCCACCCTGTATATATATATGTAAAACTGTGTATAAATTATGATAATATAGGAATTTGTATGGAATCCATTTTGTTTATGGAAATTGCGTTATGTCTATAGAAATATGAAGCAATATAGAACACTATATAGTATATATAGTAACACGTATAAAAATATGTATGGACTGACTATATGTGAAAGAATTGTATACTTTCACAATACAATTCTTTCACATATAGTCAGTCCATACATATTTTTATACGTGTTACTATATAGTGTTCTATATTGCTTCATATTATTTCTATCGACATAATGCAATTTCCATGAACAAAATGGATTCCATACATATTCCGATATAGTCATAATTTATACACATAGTTTTACATATATATATGTATGACACTATACAGTGTCCAATATTGCTTCATATTATTTCTATGGATGTTAAATCTATGTATATAGACTTGTACATATTTATGGTTATACATATATATACTATTATATTTTTATTAATTTATTATCAATTTTATATTCTCATATACAGAACCATACATTTTATCCATACATTTTATGGTTATATATATATATGTGTGTGTGTGTATATATATATATATATATATATATATATTATAATTTTTTTTCGAATATCATATCATATAATATATATATATATATATATATATATATATATATATATATATATATATATAGTAATATATACAGAGTTCAATTAATACATTTGTGTACTCCGTGACAATTCTTACTCCATTTTAAAATGCAGATCAATTTAAATTTTTATCCCAAATTTGATTTTACAAATTCCGCATTTTTAATACCTATCCCAGTTATTATGCGTATACCATTTAATTTTATTTATCCTATTT
Organism: Hyla sarda; assembly: GCF_029499605.1. Classification (NCBI taxonomy): domain Eukaryota; kingdom Metazoa; phylum Chordata; class Amphibia; order Anura; family Hylidae; genus Hyla; species Hyla sarda. Next base: position 225,600,647 of record NC_079192.1, read on the forward strand.
ATTACATTCGCTTCTTGTTCTTATTTCCCATATATAGTATCTCTATGATATCTCCATGGTATGCCCCGGTATTGTAAGTATAATACTCTTTCCCTCTTTTTTATCCTTCATACATGCTATATATCCACATATAAAGTCTCTGTTCATTCGGTGAAATTCCCAGGATCGAACACTGTCGACCCATTTTATATCTATATCTTCTAACCCTGAGAACTAAATGTTATTTTTTTTATATATATATTTATATATTTTTTTTAGTTTTTTCTATATTTCATTTATTTATATATTTCTTTCTATAGTTCCTTTCTTCCCTATTAGTCATCCTACTACCTATTTTTCCAGTCATTTATATCATCCCACCTTTACTTTAATTGTTGAGCTTACCTTTGGATGTCTTCTTCCGTCAGTATTAGAGATGAGCAAACTTACAGTAAATTCGATTCGTCACAAACTTCTCGGCTCGGCAGTTGATGACTTATTCTGCATAAATTAGTTCAGCTTTCAGGTGCTCCCGTGGGCTGGAAAAGTTGGATACAGTCCTAGGAGACTCTTTCCTAGGACTGTATCCACCTTTTCCAGCCCACCGGAGCACCTGAAAGCTGAACTCCTTTATGCAGGATAAGTCATCAACTGCCGAGCCGAGAAGTTCGTGACCAATCGAATTTGCTGTAAGTTCGCTCATCTCTATTCAGTATCATCCGAATCTGGGAAAGCCGGGTTACACCTCCCTCGCAATAATGACGATGCGCATAAACTCCACCCCCTCACAGTGTGAAGATGCATCTCAACGTGTCTCTACATCATCTAAACAGACTTATTTTTAACAGAATTGGTGTAGATTGCTATGACCCTAATACTAGCTACTATCACGTTAACAGAATGGTTACTTTTATTTTAAATCTCCCGATCTTTTTTCCGTCCCTTGTCATGTGATTTACCTGAGCTTCCATCTCTCCCCTTTCTTAATCCCTCCCACCTTATGTTTGTTTATTTTTGTTTTTTATGTATAAATACTTGTTCATGTACTGACTATGTTATGCCAATCTGAGGAAGGGTTTTCAAGCCGAAATGTGTTATTGGTCTTTTAATAAAAATATCTTAAAGAATACTTGTTTAATCGACTTCGTGGGGAGAAGCAGCGCCTGAAAGGGACATTTCTACCTTAATCTCTGCATATCCTGTGGGATGCCTTGCACCTGTTCCCACGTCCCTACGGCATTGCAGCACTCCCGGATCATCATCACAAAACCCCGTACTTAAATTGTCGGGGTGATATGCGCACTTTTATTGCGCTCAAGGTGAGCACAATACCTATCCTTACTGTTCCAAAAATTTGCATATTGAGAATAATGCACTAGGCGCCTTGTGTGGTTTTCTTTTTTTTTTCTTCTACCGTTTCTATTAACATGGCAACATGGCACAGAAGGAGGATGTAGAACTGAAAGTAACACATTTTAATAAAGACCTATGGGGAAAGAGTTTATTGTGTGATAAAAAGTACAAAGCAAAAACTAAAATAAATAATTTTAAAGGTGTGCATCATTTATAAGGTACCATACATTTTCTAACATTTAAAATCATGGTTTTCTCTTACGTAAATTAATTAAAATATATATTTTAGGTCTCTATGCTGGCATCAAGTTTTTCCTCATTGACTTCGTTTTCAAACGATGCCCGAGGCTTCGAGACAAGTATGACACTCCATACATTATCTGGACAAACCTTCCTACGGATCCTCAACTTAAAGAACGAACTAATGTAACTGCATCTAGAAGGGTAAGCTTTAATGTCTATATATAAAATTATTAAAAATAAAAGATCACTTTTAACAGACTTTTGCCTTTAGTAACATTACTATATTAGAAAATATTATCTCTGCACCTGAAACAAGTAGTAATATTCCAGAACTCTCTAATCGAAAATACTTACAATATTCAGTAGGGTTTTCTGAAAAATTCTTATATGCCTTTTTATATAATCCACACAGAAAGAATGGTAGACGGCACTCACCAGGGAAATGCTTTAACTTATTTATTTGCTTCAGCAACCGTATCACATCAAAGGAGCGGTGTCATGCAGGTTACATGGCGGAGACGCCGGGGATGCAGCGTGGAGGTAACAGCTGTGTCGTACTTCCGCACTTTTCAGAGTGATCTGAAGAAGTACGGAAGTACGACACAGCTGTTACCTCCACGCTGCATCCCCGGTGTCTCCGCCATGTAACCTGCATGACATCGCTCCTTTGATGTGATATGGTTGCTGAAGCAAATAAAGAAGTTAAAGCATTTCCCTGGTGAGTGCCGTCTACCATTCTTTCTGTGTGGATTTTGAATTTAGTCTGTTCTCGACGTAGCACCCTGAGAGGACTTTTGCTTCGTATCTTCCACCTGGTGCACACCTATCACTGTTAACACAGCAGTGCTGGTAGCTTTGCCTTCTTTTTGATGAACCTTTTTATATAATAGTTTACTTTAAAAGGACCTGTGACCGACCCCTCAAAAAATAGATTGTATTAAATAGCCAAGAGTACTCTGATCACACACCTTTTTACAGTTTAAAGGAGAACTGTGGTTAAACACTTTTTATTTCCCCTGTGCCCAGGCTGCAATAACAAAAAAAAAAAACTTTAACACCTCTTCCTACGTTCCCCCGGTCTCCAGTGCTGGTCTTCTTCCTGCTTCTTGGGCTCGGTGACTCATACTGCGCTCAGCGTATCACCTGCCACAGCCATGTCCCGCCTCGGCTGGTGATAGGCTGAGCAAGACCTGGCAGCAGGGAGAAGGTGTGTATTGGGCATAAGCCCCCCTCAATGTACAACATTCAGACCCATACAAAGAAAGTTGTATCCAGCTCACCTGTGTTGCTTGCTCCTCTACACAGCACTGTACAGGCTTAGTCTCTGCAACATAGTAGTACAGGAAGAAAAGAACCAGCCTATTACCAGAGTCAAAAGCAAGATTACTTTTCTCGGTCGTTCTTCATTGGGGGGACACCTAACTGATGGGTATATGCTCTTGCCACTAGGAGGCGCTGACACTGGGAAAAAAAGTTGGCTCCTGTGGGATATACCCGCCTACCTGCAGTGAGGTAATCAGTTTTAACTAGTGTAAGCTAGGAGGTCAGACACACAGGTCTGGAGCTCCCCAGATCTTGTCTTTTTTTTGTTATTTTCTAGTAAGGGCTGTTTAGTTAGATTCTTTATTCCCTTTAGTTTTTTCTTTTCAGGTGGGGGTTCAGGACATGGCGCTACCTGTTCCCCCATATGCAGCTAAGGGGCACGGGACATAAAATACAAATGCACCGTTAACACCTTCCCGCCAACGCTATATGCGGCTAAGGGGCACGGTACATATAATACAAATGCAACGTTAACCCCTTCCCGCCAACGGCCAGCGCCTGGGGTTGCACCTAGGGCCCCCCTGTTTTCCCTGCTCATCCTGGTCTGAAAAAACAGCATGACGTGTTGCAGGTGACAAAAAGGCTGGCTGAAGACATCTTGAGGGGAGTATAAGAAGACAGGTGAGTATATATCTCTCCCCCCCCCCCCTTTCCTCCCTGCCTCCCTCTTAGGGACTCTGTCCTTTATTGGGGTTCTTAGGGACTCTGTCCTTTATTGGGGCTCCCTCAGGTTCCCTGGGGGGGGGGGGGGGGATTGTGTCTTATACATATTAGGTCCTGTGGAGGACAGCCGCCGGCATTTGTAGTGGCTCTTCGGAACATGTATAGAACTCAGCCGCCGGGTGTCCAGGGTCCTGGTGGCTCATGGCTGCCTCTCTTCTTTCCCCCTTGCTACGACTGTATAGCTCTACCCTTCTTCTTTCCTCCCCTATTCAGCGCGCGAGCTGGGAGAACAGAGCTCCTCCTCTCCGCCTCGCGTGCTGCAAATGGAGGTTGCCTAGCCCAGCCTCCTTCCCCGTTGGCGGGGTCGGCGTGGGCAAAAGTCTCGGCTCCCGCGGCAACTGCCGACCGGAGCTCGCGGTCCGGCCCACTGTTGTCCCATCCCGGAGCAGACACTTGAGCACTGCTATGAGCCGTCGCTTCTCCGGGACTTTTTGCTGCCGCTTTGGGCAGCACTTTGGGAGAGTGACCATGGGTACTCATGCCCTGCTCCCAATGTTCTCCTTCACGTGGTTATGGACAGCTGGAGTACATATTTTAATGTTTACTGTAAATTAATAATAATAATAATAATTAAAAATAAATAATTGTACATATTTCTTGGTCACTTAGACCATTTGTTGATGTTTGGCGCCCTCTTGTGGCCATCACCTGTATTATAGTATTATAGTTTTTGTTGCTCACTTCATGGAGCATTTGATATCCGCCATGGCGGGTTGTTACCAGGGATCCTAGTCCCCTTGGAGTCGGGGGTTCATATTCCACTTATTGCCATGCAGTTCCTTTGCTTGCTGGCAGTCGCTCAGTTTTCATTTGGATTTCTCATTGGGCAGGTCTGTTAGCCATACATCCTAGGGGTGTTCTTGACAATTCATGCTCTGGGATTCCCTTCTCCACAGGCTATCGCATCCGCGGCTAGTGCTACAGATCCCCTCGTCCAGCACTCGGTCCGCAGGAGAATATTCCTGCATGGCATGGATTAGCCCTGATTTTATTGTGCCAGACAGTAGTCTCGCCTGTTACTCAATTCTTGGCTGCTGCATCCACGGCTCACACTCTGTTCCCCACTGCTTTGCGGGGTGCCCGATGGAGTGTCCCGTTGTCTACTAGGGACCCATACCAGTAGGCCAGACAGGGGTCTACATGGTTGCCTACACCACCTGTCATAAATCAAATGGCTGATGCATCTGCGGCTGGTGTCTGGTACCTCATTACTGTAGGAGGTGTCCAACGAGGTGTCCCATTGTCTACTATGGACCCATAAGAGTAAGCCAGACAGTAGTCTGCATGTTTTTCCTACACCACCTGTCCTACTTCAAACGACTGATGTATCTGCGGCTGGAGTTCCGGTACCTCACTACTTGTAAGGCGTCCCACGGAGTGTCCCGTTGTCTACTATGGACCTATACCAGTAAGTCAGACAGTGAGTGGTCTGCATGGTTGCCTATGCCGCCTGTCATACATCAAATGGCTGATGTCTCTGCGATGGGAGTTCTGGTACCTCACTGCTGTGCGAGGTGCCGATGAAATGCCTTGTTGTCTTCTATGGACTCATACCTCTAAGCCAGACAGTGGTCTGCAGGTTTCCTACACCATCTGTCACTCATCACACGGCTGGTGTATCTGTGACTGGTCTTCTGGTACCTCACTACTGTGCGAGGTACTGTTGCTCCATACCAGTAAGCCACACAGTGGTCTGCAGGGTTTTCTACACTGCCTGTCACGCATCTCAGCGGCTGTGTTTCGGTACCGCTGTGCGCGGTATACGTAGAACTGACCCACCGTGTCTCACGGACACTATACGAGATGTCAGGGCTGCATTTCACGGCTCCCCTGCCTCCCTCTATTCCCCAGGGTCGGGATTTCTCAGCCTCACTGACTAGGTGCGGGATCTGTAGTAGAGTTTCTGCAAGTATTCGGGGTTGTTTTCAGTCTGACAGTCCTTCGTCTGTTGGGTTCCACACCACCGGGTCGCCCATTGGTTAGGCCGCTCTCCAGTGCCCCGTTTTCGTGGGAGGTTGATTGGAGTGACCATGGGTGCTCAGGAATCCTCTTCCTGCCGTCCAAATGGGTTTCCGCATGGTTTACGATGTCGGATCAACTACCATAGACTTTCACACCGTGGACGGTAGTTCAGGTTACCCACTACCATGGTGTAGTTTCGAGTGAGTCTCCCCAGGTCGCCCTTGGGCCTTATACAAGGCACCACATACTGGTTTCCAGGGTTACCTACTGGGTCAGGTCCCTCTCTGCTGCCTGCTACTCTGTCTTCAGGCTGTTATCTCACTTCACTGTGTGTTTTCATATGGCCATGGTCCCTTTGCCACATAGCTAGACTGTGTCTGCATGGTGTTCTAATCCGCCTGGTCACCTCCTCAGTTTCCGCCAATGCCACGGCTGCAATCTGGCGTCTTTCTCTTCCAGGTGTACCTGTGGGTTATTGGGACCCTTTCTACCTGTAAGTCACACTGTCTGTCTGTATTTTTCCTGCTCCCCATTCATTCTTCATCTCCTGAGTCTGTGTCTGCAGCCTTAGTGTCTGTCGCCATTAGGAGATGAGGGGTGGGCCTTTTTTTCTGCAGGTCCCAGGGACTTCTCAGCAACAGCAGCATCTCTCTGTTCTCCTTTTTTAGGTTACACTATTGGTCTGCTGGAGGCATACCTCCTTTCCTGCTGGTCTCTTAGATGTCTGCGGTGTCTTTCGTGCCTGCAGACTTAGTATCCCACTGCTATGCCCATGTCTGTGTTCCTACATATGCTAGGACCACCCTGGAGGTGTGGAGCCCACCTTTCATTTGTTCGGTGGGGTGTTCCTCGGGGCTTCCGGGGATTTTGTTTCCTCAGTTCTGCGGAGGTTGAGCACTTCTGTAATTTGACATGGGGCCTGCTGGGGTGACAGTCAATTTAGCCCCTCCCCATACCTCCAGGGGTGTTTCCCGGGGTTTCGGCCCGGGGTGGCTCAGGCACCTATCTGTCTCTGTCTGGAATGGCTTTCAACACGTCTTGTAGTTTTTGCCCAGCTCCAGTGTACAGGACTCCGTTCCCTCCTGGGACACAAGGTGGCTTCTTCAGGCAGCGTTGGGTTGCCGTCGGGACCGGGGGGCTCTGTCCTCCCAGTGCTTGTCCCATGCTGTGGGGCAGCATTTCCCTGCTCCTCCTGCGCCTGGCGAGCTTTACCAATTCCCCTTCCACAGGGGGTACGGGGATCAGTGTGCTTGGCTGGGGTCAACTACCCTTGTCTTCCTTCCTCAGGAGGGTCCTTTTTGTTGAATTTTTTCTGCCGCCACGAGGTTGCCATCTCGCTGTTTCCTGCTATATAGGTGCAATATCTGGCGGGCCCTTGTTTTTTTTTGCTGAAAGCATTCAACAGAGCCTTTTCCTGTCTAGGCTTTTGGGCTTACTGTCCGCTATCCCAGCCTGGCTTTCTCTCTCTGTTTTTGATTGGCTACTGCTGCTCCCGCAGTTTGGCTCTCTCCTCCGTTGGAGAAGTTGGTACAATCTCCCTGAGAATGCCAGTTGGGTTCTCATTTGTTTCTCCCTCCGTTCCCATTCTGGCGGGACGTTTCTTTACTTTGCTCGTGGTCTAGGACTGGTTGGTTTCCTTGACTTGGACTCTGTCTTAGGATGCTGTGGCGTGCTTTCTTTTTCGGCTGCTCTTCCGGTTCCTTAGGCCTGGGTGATGGTTCAGGTCTTGGGCATGTGTAGTGATCCGGCCAAGACTCCTCCGTGGTCTCTTTAATCGGGGCGGTCTTTCTGTTCTGCACTGCTTCACGGAAGTTTGTCGCTCGGAGAATTTTTTTGTGCACGTCTGTTTTCCTTATTCTTCAGGGGTTCATCTTCCAGGGGATTCTACGTCTCCAGTTTACTTGTCGGTCTCTCTAGTATCCGTGATGCCCCTCTTTTTCAGGGTGTTTGCCGCTCCCTTCTTCTTTCGGGGCCCAGGTCCACCCGAGTTGGAGGGCGTTCAGGTTCTCCGCTTTACATCGCCTTCTGGGTACTCGTGGCGGGCCCCTTCTGGGTACTCGTGACAGGGGTTTTTGAGTCTGTGGCTGTTCAGGTCTTTGTTCTCATGCACCAGACCTCTCCGGAGCAGGTTTCCATCTTTCTTTTTTCCTGTGGTTTCCGTCTCTCTATATGAACCGGGTGTCTTGAGTCTCTACAGGGACGACCTTTTTTCCTTGGCATCCTAATCCATCTCCTTGGACGGGTGTTCTTCCAGGAGTCCACTTTCTGGGCCTAGTGTGTCTCCAGCCTGGGGGCTTGCTCGCAGGCCTTGTGGACGCGTGAGTCCAGTCTTGAGACTGATTTCTTTTCTCCGTTGGTTGTTTTTTCCCACCCTAGGGGACTGCTTTGGTACGTCCCATCAGTTATGTGTCCCCCAATGAAGAACGACCAAGAAAAGAAGATTTTTGTTTTCTCACCGTAAAATCTCTTTCTTGTAGTCTTCATTGGGGGACACCGCATCCACCCATTTCTTCATCTTCTTTCCGGACTATTTTTCCGGTTCTTGGATTGTTAGTCGGGTTTCCTTTCTAGGGTCCTTTGGATGTGTTTACTTGTTGGCTTCTCCTACTGCTTTGTGACAAAACTGATTACCTCACTGCAGGTGGGCGGGTATATCCTGCCAGGGAGGAGCCGACTTTTTTTTCCTAGTGTCAGCGCCTCCTAGTGGCAAGAGCATATACTCATCAGTTAGATGTCCCCCAATGAAGACTACGAGAAAGAGATTTTACGGTGCGTAAACAAAAATCTTCTTATTCAATGGATGCTAAAACCATTATGCACTCAATTGTGTAATGGGTTTAGCATCGGTGGAATAAAGACTTGAACAACATTCACAACCCCTCACTACATAACCCTGCCCATCACCTGATATTCATTTTGAATATTAAAGTTAAGTTCACACCCATCTGACTGATTCCCTTAATTATCGGACAAAATATAAACCCACATATCTCAGGAACGGAGGGGCATAAGAAGAAACTGTAAAAAGGTGTGCGATCAGGGCTCTCTAAGCTATTTTTGGGGATCTAGGCACAAGTCCTCTTTAAAGGGGTACTCTGGTATTGCACAACTTATCCACTATCCACAGGGTGGGAGATAAGTGTCTGATGGCGGGGGTCCGACCGCTGGGACCCCTGCATTCTCCTGCCTGGCACCCTGACTCTCCTCATGCAGGGAGCGAGCACGGCTCTGTGCACGAGGCAGGGGTCAAGACAACCCTCCGTGCATCTCTATGGGAGAGCCGGAGATACATAAGCGCTGTTTCTCATTCTCCCATGCATAGATGCATAGAGGGGGCATGTCGGCCACCGCTTCATGGCCACTCCGTGCATGAGGAGATCCAGGGTGCCAGACAGGAGATTGCAGGGAAAGTCCCAGAGGACGGACTTCCCCCATGATCAGACACTTATCCCCTTCCCTGTGGTTAAGGCATACCTATATTTGTGGGTGAAAAAATGCTGTCCCTGCGGCTGTTGCCGGTCTCTGTGAGGAGACCAAATACAGGAAGTGAGGGCAGGACAAGTAGGGCTATGTGCAGGTTCCTGGCTTGTCGGTCATCCTGATGTGTGAGCAGGGAGCATGTCATAGAGCCTCACTGCACAGAGCCCTTCTTGGACTCCTCACAAAGAGACACAGACAATAGCTGTGGGACAAAATATACACATTTTTTTAACCAATGCATATTACAAATATACATATAATGGTATTATCTACATTATATAAAAAGCTTTAGTTAACGACAGGTACACTTTAATGAATGGTCATCAAGAATTGTTCAGAAGTACATTGCCTGTCTGTGTAGGTTGTGGAATTGGCCTAGACATATCCAATCACAGATGAGCATTAATTTTTCAAAGTGCTCTGGTAAAATGAAAGCTGACCTGTGATTGGATAGACTTTAGTTTTATGTTCTGTTATTTTTCTGTGCACATACTTAATCTCCATGAGTATATGTTGCCAAGATATTTAAGAGACATCTAAAACTTCATTGGCCCACACATTTGGAACAAATGTACTAATATATGCACAACTGTTGTAACTTTAGCTGTAGACTTACTTAGGGGCAAGACCTGTTGTATTATTCACACTGAAAGCTGTTCTCAGACATAAATGCACTGTAAAGCTGGTCACATTACAAGCGGCAGTATTCTTACAACAGATCGGAATTTAATATCTTGATAAATGATTTTATCATATGTAGAGTGAAAGTTAATCTAAGAGTTGAAAGCATTTTAGTAGAATATCATTGAATGTAACTAGTACTGCATAACAGGCACAAGCATCATGCTGTCTGTTCATTTACTGGATAGCAAATGTGTATAAACGCAGAATGCCAATGTTTTAAGTTTAACATTGCAGAGTTACACATATATACAGTGGGGCAAAAAAAGTATTTAGTCAGCCACCAATTGTGCACGTTCTCCCACTTAAAAAGGTGAGGCCTGTCATTTTCATCATATGTATACCTCAACTATGAAAGACATAATGAGAAAAAAATCCATTAAATCACATTGTCTGATTTTTAAAGAATTTGCAAATTATGGTGGAAACTAAGTATTTGGTCACCTACAAACAAGCAATATTTTGGCTCTCACAGACCTGTAACTTCTTCTTTAAGAGTCTCCTCTGTCCTCCACTTGTTACCTGTATTAATGGCACCTGTTTGAACTTGTTATCAGTATAAAAGACACCTGTCCACAACCTCAAACTGTCACACTCCAAACTCTACTATGGCCAAGACCAAAGAGCTGTTGAAGGACACAGAAACAAAATTGTAGACATGCACTGGCCTGGGAAGACTGAATCTGCAATAGGCAAGCAGCTTGGTGTGAAGAAATGAACTGTGGGAGCAATTATTAGAAAATGGAAGACATACAAGACCACTGATAATCTCCCTCGATCTGGAGCTCCAAGCAAGATCTCACCCCTGGTGTCAAAATGATCACAAGAACGGTGAGCAAAAATCCCCGAACCACACGGGGGACCTAGTGAATGACCTGCAGAGAGCTGGGACCAAAGTAACAAAGGCTACCATCAGTAACACACTACGCCACAAGGGACTCAAATCATGCAGTGCCAGACGTGTCCCCCTGCTTAAGCCAGTACATGCCCGGGCCCGTCTGAAGTTTGCTAGAGAGCATTTGGATGATCCATAAGAGTATTGGGAGAATGTCATATGGTCAGATGAAAGTAGAACTTTTTGGTAAAAACTCAACTTGTCGTTTTTAGAGGAGAAAGAATGCTGAGTTGCATACAAAGAAAACATACCTACTGTGAAGCATGGGGGTGGAAACATCATGCTTTGGGGCTATTTTTCAACAAAGGGACCAGGACGATTGATCCGTGTAAAGGAAAGAATGAATGGGGCAATGTATTGTGAGATTTTAAGTGAAAACCTCCTTCCATCAGCAAGGGCATTAAAGATGAAATGTGGCTGGGTCTTTCAGCATGGCAATGATACCAAACACACCGTCCAGGCAATGAAGGAGTGGCTTCGTAAGAAGCATTTCAAGGTCCTGGAGTGGCCTAGCCAGTCTACAGATCTCAACCCCATAGAAAACCTTTGGAGGGAGTTGAAAGTCCATGTTGCCCAGCGACAGCCCCAAAACATCACTGTTCTAGAGGAGATCTGCATGGAGGAATGGGCCAAAATACCAGCAAGAGTGTGTGAAAACCTTGTGAAGACTTACAGAAAACTTTTGACCTCTGTCATTGCCAACAAAGGGTATATAACAAAGTATTGAGATGAACTTTTGTTATTGACGAAATACTTATTTTCCACCATAATTTGCTAATAAATTCTTTAAAAATGAGACAATGTGATTATATGTTTTTTTTTTTTCTCATTATGTCTCATAGTTGAGGTATACCTATGATGAAAATTACACGCCTCTCTCATCTTTTTAAGTGGGAGAACTTGCACAATTGGTGGCTGACTAAATACTTTTTTGCCCCACTGTGTGTGTGTGTGTGTGTGTGTATATATATATATATATATATATATATATATATATATATATATATATATCTTCTGACAGGCATGTAAAAAGGACACCCCATTTAAAGTTTTTTTTTTTTTTTTCCCCATTACACCCATGACTGCACCTGGGAGAGACAGCCTGTGTCCTGAACAGGAAACTGAGATCACTTTAAAAAAAGGAATATCCCCCCCCCCTTAAATTTCTATTCCTTTCCATATTGATTATACAGAATTCCTCTGTCATCACAAGGTTGGAGCTGCATGGCTTTTCTGCCCCAGATGGGGTTGTCTTAATGGACTGAAGGTTACTTTCCAGAATAGGTCTCCTCTAGGAGTCACTAGATAAAGTCTGGGGATCCCTTTTTCCCCCTGAAATGCTGTGTTCTTTACACAGTCTTCTGGCAGTTTTTGGGTCAAGGCGGTGTTTTTGTTCTAGTATCCTGCTTTGGGTCACTAAAAATGTTATCCTACCATGAAGAAAAGCCCAAGGGCAGCACTGTCATTCCTGCTGATTTGAACCATAAGTCAGAGTTGCTGGGGCAAGCAGTCTTGCATCCTTGGTAGATGCCATGTATTGGAAGAGTCTGAATGCTGTGGATGGGCAAAGTGCATCTACAGTGCTGGCTTAGGAGCAAGCTGGCAATGGAAATGAAGAAGGGGTATAGCAGGGCACTGGAAAGACTAGTGTCAGCATTGGTTTGGCCTGGATATGGGAGCAGAACCTGTGGCTAGAGCCTTTTTCCCAATAAGTTTGTGTTATAACCCCTTAAGGACCAGGCCATTTTACACCTTAGTACCAGAGCGTTTTTTGCACATCTGACCACCGACACTTTAAGCATTAATAACTCTAATATGCTTTTACCGAATATTCAGATTCTGAGATTGTTTTTTCGTGACATATTCTACTTTATTTTGGTGGTAAATTTTCGGCGTTACTTGCATCCTTTTTTTGTGAAAAATTCCCAAATTTCATGAAAATTTTGAAAATTTAGCATTTTTCCAACTTTGAAGCTCTCTGCTTGTAAGGAAAATGGATATTCCAAATAAATTTAATTTTTATTAACAAATACAATATGTCCACTTTATGTTGGCATCATAAAATGGACATATTTTTACTTTTTGGAAAAATTAGAGGGCTTCAAAGTAGAGCAGCAATTTTTATAAAATGTCATGAAAATTGCAAAATCTGAAGGGACAGATGTTACAGAACTACAACTCCCAGCATGCCTGGGCAGTCTAGGCATGCTGAGAGTTGTAGTTTGGCAACATCTGGAGGGCTACAGTTTGGGCACCACTGTAACAGTGGTCCCCAAACTGTGACCCTCCAGATGTTGCAAAACTACAACTCCCAGCATGCCCAGACAGCCTTTGGCTATCTGGGCATGCTGGGAGTTGCAGTTCGGCCTTCCTAGTGGTTGCCACAGGAAAAATCACTTTACTTTCAGTTTAATCCCCCCCCCCCCCAACACACAGTCGATTCCCTACCTGAGCCGGTATCTCCGATGAATATTTGCGATGATTGCCAGGCCCCACGAGTCTTCTCCTCCAGGTACCGGCCTCCATGTTCTCCCCCCGTTCTGCCTGACATCCAGGGGTGGGCAGAACGAGGGGTTTCCATTAGGGATCGACCGATTATCGGTATGGCCGATATTCACGATTTTGGGCATTATCGGTATCGGCAATTACCTTGCCGATAAGCCGATAATGCCCCGCACCGCGACCGCCCCCCCGACCCGCCGCACCGCAACGCGCCCTCCCCGACCCACCGCATCGCACCCCCCACCGTAGTGCTGGGCGGTATACCGGTATGAACTGGATACCGTTTTTTTTTTCTCCCACGCTATACCGGTCGGGCCCCTCCCCCACCCTCCGAGTCAATAAATTTTTTTTAACTTACCCGTAATGGGGGTGGTCCGGGCCATCCATCCTTCGTGTAGTGTCCGGCGGCATTCCGGGTGGAGGGTGAACCGGTCCGGGCTGTCCTTCTCCGGGGTCCTCTTCTCCACTCCGGGCAGGCTCCGGCCTAGTACGCTGCATAGACGCCGCTACGCCATGACGTCAGGTGTGTCGCTGCGCACGGGCATCACTGCGCAGCGGCATCTATGCTGTGTTACTAGGCCGAAGCCTGCCCGGAGTGGAGAAGAGGACCCCGGAGAAGAAGTACAGCCCGAACCAGTTCACCCTCCACCCGGAATGCCGCCGGACACTACAGGAAGGATGGATGGCCCGGATCACCCTGACAGGTAGGGGGAGAGAAGCGGGTGGTGACGGCAGCGGCCTATGGCACCGCAAAAGCCACTGCAGTGCATTGATTTAAAGCGCCCGCTTTAAATAAATGATCTGCAGCGGTGTCGCGGGGGGATAAATAGCCGATAACTTATACCGGAATATTGGTATAAGTTATCGGCTATCGGCCCTAACCTCCACCGATTATCGGTATCGGCCCTAAAAAAACGATATCGGTTGATCCCTAGTTTCCATGGCAACCCACCGTCCTGCTCTGCCATTGGTCAGAATCAGTTCTGACCACTGGCAGGGGATGGGAGGAGATCGCAGCATTGCGACCTCACTCCTACCCTGCAGGATGCTGGGGTCTGTCACTGACAGGTCCGAGCATCCCTATTTTTCGTGTGGTCGGGTCACCAGAGACGCGATCAGCCCGGAATAGGAGAAAATCGCATGTCTGAATTGATATGCGATTTTCTGCGATCGCTGACATGCGGGGGTCCCGGGACCCCCCTAGGCATTTGCACGGCATGCCTGCTGAACGTTGAGCGGCAGGGACCGGAAAACGCCATGACGTTGTGGGACGTCATTGGTCCTTAAAGCCCAGGGTGCCATGACGTTCCACAACGTCATTGGTCCTTAAGAGGTTAAAAAGCTGTCTCGTCTTTGAAAAAGAGTAATTTAGTATTGCTTTGTCTTTATAGAAGGTTTTCTTTTCCTGCACTAATCACTAATGACACAGAGTGAAGGAGAGGTTCTGATACACTGATCACTCAGACCCTGGCTACAACTCCACCACTATGGCTTCTGATGGGGTGGGAGGGGAGTAGTCTAGGTTTACCCCTCCCCTTCTGTTGGGAAGGATGACAATGCTATGTCTATAAAGGCGTGTTTCCATTAGCAAAGTTAGTAAATTCAGATGTCAACCACATACATATATGTAAATAGATCTGATCACTTCCTGCTTTCCTCTTTGAACTGTGACACTACTGTTGTGCGTATGCTTTTCCACAATCCCCCTTACTTTACATGCACGTGTAAGAGTAAACTGCTATTACCTTTAATTATAACCGTGGACAGCAAGGCAAAATACACATTAAAAATCCAAATGTTTTAGGCTTGGTAGTTTAGAAGTAATTTAGGACTCAAAGTATTTTGGCAATTCTCACTCAGGTTTCTAATAAGAAAGTTCAGCGAATATCATTGGATAGAAAAAGAGAGCACAACACAGTATAGATGGTTGTACATGAGGCTTTTTAAGGAATTAAAGCAGCGGGATATTGCCATCTTATAAAGTGATGGCATTTCGCAGGGATTGGTGTGTTGGAGGGGGGGGGGGGGGGGCAACCTTTGAAACCCTGACCTACCATGGGCAGCAACACTAATGTAGTACTGTGTCCTCATTGGCCCTCATTTACTTAGAAAATCGGGTTGTAAGTCTATCTTGCTTTCTTACCCGACTGCTTTTTTCCCCTGGTATTTATTACTATGTCGCATCCTGTTTGTCGCACGTGCGTTTTGTTGGTTTTGGTTTCCAACTCCTCTGAGCTGTCGGGAAAAAATCCACAACAATTCAACAAATTCGGGTTGGAAACCTTTATAAATACGTGGGAAAGCTCAGAAATGTCGGGTTACGCCCCTTTTTCGGGTTTGGGAGAATCCACATCGGGTCCGTCTGGAAAAAATGTTGCATCGTGTCGCAGACTGGCGCACGATGTCTGCGACATGGCGCAGACAAAGATGCGACAAAAAAACACGACAAAAGAAGTCTGGTTTAGAATAGTAAATGAGGGCCATTGTGTTTACGCTGCACAGCAGCCATCTAGTTGTGCAGTGAACTACAGTCTGGCCCCTCTTCACTTGAATAATACTGGCTGTAGTTCCTTACACAGCTGGGTGGCTGATAGCACCGCTGTATAACTTTTGCTGTAGACGAAAAAAACAAAAAAAAAACTATATAGTTTTCTTTTGGTGCTACTCTGAGGTGGTGGATGAATCCTTTAGGCTGTGGGAATTCGCTGACTCCTTTTAGCTTCATTCTTAGGCCCCTTTCACACTATAAAAATACTTCCGTTATGAACCCCATTATAGTCTAGGGGATTTTTCGAATAGCCGTTTTAACCCCTTGTCGCCCGTTATTATAAACAACCGTTATTTTGTGACGGGCGATAGTAACGGGAGAATTAGTCCATGCACTATTTCTCCCGTTCATTCGCCCGTCACTATAATGGGATTTTCTAACGGCCGTTAGTGATTTTTTACCGGCCGTATAACTGCTGATTTCCAGGCTTTTTATAAAGGGCGTTCATAACGGAAGTATTTTTATAGTGTGAAGGGGGCCTTAGGAAATGCAATGCTTCACTGGGAGAGAAATCTCAGAATGCAAGGAAGATGAGGGCAATCCCCCCTTACTTTGCCCTAGTTCTTGTATTTCATATAGGGCATATATGTAAACATTTTCTTTGACATTATCACTGTGGTGGCATACATCAGATTACATTGAAGGATTAGAATTCCATTCTTAATGGGGATTGATAATCAGCTCCTGAATCATATAGGTCAGTACATCTCGCAGCTGACTGAGGAGTATGGGGTGTTCCCTCTTTTTAAAGTGATTTCAGAGGTTCACATTTTCTGATCATAATAGTGGATATAGCTGGGTTCACACTAGTATAATTTGGATACAATGCCAAGCCCAATAAAGGGTCATATGTTAGCATATCATCATCTGATCATTCAGGCAGTATGTGAAGATAAAGCTAATGTAAATGGACAGAAACGCTAACTAATTGACTTTACAATAACTTAATAAATAGACAGTTTAGATATGCCATTTCTTGTGGTGGAAAAAGTAAGTATTTGGCTTGAATGAACACTCCACCTTCATTGCAATATGTTACACTGCATTTTTTTAGCATGGTCTTTTTTTTTTAATTTTTAAATCGATGCTTCTTATTTTCTTTAATGATGTTATCCAGCACTAACTACTGATCTCTTCTCCATAGGATGGGGGATAAGTGTCTGATTGTGGGTGGGGGGAGGTGGTGACTGCTGGTCTGGGTGCACAGAGCTGCGGTGTCCAGAACGGGGCCCTGGCTATCCACGCTGTATGGAGCAGTAGACTGCATGCGCTCCATGCATTGTTTGTGGGTCCATCTACCACTCCATGCAGCTAGGACAGCCGGGTCTCCATTCTAGTGATAGCGGGGATCCCAGCAGTCAGACCCCCCACGATCAGACACTTATTCGATATCCTGGGGATAGGGGATAATTTGTTAAGTTCTGGATAACCCCTTTATGTTTGTATGTAAAATGACTCTTCTGTGCAGGAGGCATTCACACTGTGTGTGTGTCATGTGCTATTTAGAAGGTAAGGTTGAGCTACTAGTAAGTATCTTTTGGGTTCTTTCTATCCCAAATGTAAAAAAAACGTTTTTCAAGGTTATGCTTTTCTGACCTCAGCACTGACTGATTACTCAGGGTTCATACACATAAGCATGTTTTGGAGCAGTATGGCCTTTATGGATTGATCCCAAATGAGCAACTATATGTGTTTATGCTTGTTAATTAATATTTATGCCCATAAAAGATAACAAGAGTAGAGCATGCTCCATCAAATGTAGAATGCAAGTCAAGTTCCTTCTGGGAAAAAGTGAAAGTACATCTATGCTTTCTGTTCAAAGGCATAGTCACCTCAGCTGGTGCATTTTTGCAAAAATATTTGGCAAAATGTTTTCATGCAGTCATGTATGAGACCAGTTTTAGTGCTAGAATGGTCAAATAACAAAGGCACACAGTGCCCAGAAAATGTCACTTTGTATTGCTCATTGGGTGTAGGGAAAAATCACATTCAGTTTTTATTAAAGGTGTTAGGATATTTTTTAATGCTGTCATTGAGCTAGACAGGATCCAGCATCTGGAGTTTCGTCAGTGCTTCTCTCACATTGGACCATAGCTTTCTGTTATAATAGGGGACTAGCAAAACTATTGACAGGATAGTCACCATACTGGAATGATGAATGTGGTCAGTGATGAAAATGGTACATATACATCAACATCTACTGAGATAATTCTGCTCTGTTCATTGTTTACATATTGTTCCCTGCATTTCACTACAGCAACCAGTAGTATTGACTGTAATTGTGTATATCTGTAGTGTTTGTGCTTTTTTTGCTCGGTTCCTGTGTGTATTGTGTGGATAAAATGTTGAAGTTGTCACTTTTTCTTTTGTCACTGTCACATATGTGTTTGTTTCCTTTCCTGCTAGCTGTCAGGGCATGAAAAGGTATGAAACTCTAGAGTGCAACTGGTTTTATTTTGGACTCTATTAACCTATTAATATAGTTTGCCTGATCTGTTTTATTTCTTTTGTACCACATCTTCTCTAAACTGTGTTTTCATTTATAGGCCGCCTTCACCTGTACACTAATAGCTGCATTTAGAATTCCCACTTGTGCATGTCATTCATGTTTGTATGTAGCATGGGACTGATCACATTGAATTTACTTATGTATTGCTACGTTTACATTATTTAAAGGGAAACTCCGGTGGGAAAAATTTTTTTTAAAATCAACTGGTGCCATAAAGTTAAACAGATTTGTAAATGACTTCTATTAAAAAATCTTAAGCCTTATAGTACTTATAAGCTGCTGTACACTACAGATATACTTCAGAAAAATTTGTAGTTCTTTCCAGTCTGACAATAGGGCTCTCTGCTGACACCTCTGTCCGTGTCAGGAACTGTCCAGAGCAGGAAAGGTTTTCTATGGGGATATGCTTCTAATCTGGACAGTTCCTGACACGGACAGCGGTGTCAGCAAAGAGCACTGTTGTCAGACTGGAAAGAACTTTACAAATTTCTCTGGAGCATACAGCAGCTGATAAGTACTGGAAGACTTCAGATTTTGAAGTAGAAGTAATTTGCAAATCTTTCTGGCACCAGTTGATTTAAAAACATTTGTTTTCCACTTGTTTCCACCGGAGTTCCCCTTTAAGTTAGTTTTACATGTTATTGGGAGTATAAAATTAGGTTTACATAATCTACATGGCATATGGCTAGTATTTCCTTTCAAGGTGTAATACTATTTGTTTCTTATCAAAACTACAAGCCAAATATTATAGGTTGATTAAATATGTAGTAAGTTTTAAGAAGTCCCAAAAATGGGGGGATTTAGGCTGTCTGTGTACATTTATTTGATTGGTCACGTATTACCCTCTGTAAACGGGAGATGTGTGAACAACAATGATTAAAGTGAAAGGTTCCATGAATGATCTAGTCATTGTTTCTACCAGCTTGCCTGCATGATGATTAAGCTGATAAAAGGCTCCTTAAACAAGCATCTAGTAGCGCTTGCTTCAGGCACACACTGGCTTCTCTAAAAGTAAATTGTTCTTTAATGTACTGTCATAGTCGTTAATGATGAATATTGCACTAAATTTAATATTTCTGTTCAAAACTGTTCACTAAGGTTTGTGTCACAGAGAAAAATCACTGTTGGAAGATTGTCTTCTGACATTTTATAGCTGCTTCTGTCACAGCCATTTTCCCCCTCGGCTTACGACAGCACCATTGGAGAGACCGCCTCCTGCTCCACAGGATAGGAAACTGGGAAACCAAGTTTTCATAAAAGGCCAACAGCCCTTACTTTCTCAGTTAGGTTTCCTATCCCGGGAGCAGAAGGCAGTAAATGCTGCTTTTTTCCTCCAACAGATTTGCAAAAAGGCAGAAACAAATTTTCTAATCCGGGGATTAGAAAACATAGCTGCTTGCTTCAAAACAACTTGTTATACCTGTCCTCAGGTTGTGCGTGGTTCTTACAACTCGGCAACACTTCAGTGTAGCTGAGCTGCATTAGTACACACACACACTAATGACAAGTTTGGTTCTGTTTTTGGAAGAAAGCAGCTATGTTTTTCTAATCCTACATAACCTACATAACCACACAACCCTTTTAAGGGCTTCCCAAGTGGCGTAAGTCGTCTCAGCGATCTGCTGTGGATTAACTCAGGATATCTTTTTCCTTGTCATGTGACATCTCGGGGGTCCCCCCTGGCCTTGGACTTCTCCTCTTCCCGGTACTGGTTCCTGATGTCTTGCTCGCTGCAGAAAGCTTTTGCTCCGGAGAAGAGGTGTGACGCAGGCAGGATTCAGAATAAGGATAGTGTTCCATGACCCCTTTGGCTCAGGAGTGGAACAGAACAGGGGTGGACTGTGGTCTAGGAGCCTGGAGGAAGTGGATCTGTAAAAAGCTTGTGCTTTTGGATAAAGTTCCAGTCTGTTTCTCACAGGCAGCCTGCTATTGGTTTTCCTTGCAATGTCAGGTGCAACTTTCTTCTGGTGGTGTGTACAAAATGGATAGTTTTGATGCTAAAATCCAGGACTCTAGGTACAAGAAAGCAGAAGGATTTCTAAAAATAGTTGGGTGTCTGTGGCTGCAAATTTAAGCCAGGCATTGCCATCACTTCAGTAGTTAGGTCTCTAAGAGTGTGGATGGAGCAGTTTGAGGACCAAATTAAGAGGGGCACAACAAGAGAACAGCTTGGTTCCTCTTTGCCCACCGATGCCGTGCAGTGGTTTTCTTTGCACATGGCTTGGTGTATGCATTACATTTAGAGGGTAGAACGGTGGCATTGTCAATTTCTGCCCTTTGAGTTCTTTGGTTGATGGATTGGAAAGAGGTTGTAACATGTAAATCCAGATTCTGCACCATCCTCTGCCGGGGGGAATTCTTGTTTAATCCAACTCTTGATGTCATCTTAGAGAAAGCTTCAGACAATAACAATGTTTTTCCTTTCTGCTCCTCATTCTAGGAAGCCCTTTCAAGGCAGGGGTAGAAAGAAGTCTCAGACAGAATCTAGTAGGGGTATAGGAGAGAAAGGATCCATAAAGTGTAGGGGGTTTGAGGATGGGGAGAATGGGGGAAAAAATGGATGAAGTTCACGATAAAGCATGGTGTAAAAGCAATCTGTCTTGTCATCCAGGGCAAAGATTTGTCATTACAGACCTTTGTGCAGATCCAGAAAGGCAGACGAAAACTGGAAAATAACATGTTGACTCCATTCTCCGAAGTTGAAAAAGGGAAAGGTTTTTACTCTACTCCTGGTGAGAAAACCAAATGGTTCCTTCCATACAAGTATAAACCTAAAACTGTTAAAACAATTTTTTTGAGGAACCAATTTTTTGAGTTTACATAACACATCTACAATTTTAAGAACTATCTTTTTTTTGCCTTTCCCAAGCTCTTTGTGCCTTCATGAAGATTATTGCTGAAGTGATGGTTCATGTATAGGAGAAGTATATTGGAAACATTCTAAGTGGCTAGATTAGAGAAGGATCAAGAACTCCCAACCATCAGTGTTAATTTTTAGGGATTCCTTTAGATTCGTTAAGACAGGATTGCTTTTTTGCCCCTCAAAAGTTCACCCTGGTGGTTTCCATAGTGAAAATGCTATTACAGGCAGAGAAAATCTGAGAAAAGCTATGTCGTGTTGTTTCTATTGACCTCATGCATCTCAATGGTTCAATGGAATAGAACTGCTGGGTTACATGAGGTCAATAGACGGTGGGACAGATGCCTCTGGTGGTGGTTAGACCCTGCAAACCTTTGAAGAAGTATCCTTTGGGTTCACAAAAAGGTGTTTTCTTTGACCATTTCCCATTTTATGTTCAGATTGGTGGAAGCTCAGCTAAGCTGTATGTCAGCCCTTCTCCTCAAAGGTTCAGAAAATGTGAGGGCAAACTATCCCTGCCTCCATCTGTTTCACCCGGAGGAATGGGTGCTGAATGTCTGTGCTCAGTCAGATAGCAAAGCCTTGGGGGCCTTTGGTGTTGAATCGGTTTGCCACAAGAGAGAACAGAAAGATGAACTATCATGGATATATTTTTTATTTTCCAAATACTTTAGGGAGAGCCTGTTATACGCTTTTCCCCCATAAGGTTCACCCACACTAAACCCGATAGACTGGGTTATAGTGCGGGGGAACGGAAGACCGACGCGGGGTCCTATACACAATGCAGGGACTTATATACCTACCTGCAGTCCGGCGACCAGTCCCTCCGAAGGTCCGCTTCTTTCTGCGCTGAATTGCACACTGGAGGCGGGCCCGCCGGCTGGATTTGAATATTCATGGGCGCTGGTCACAAGAGCGCTCAGTAGGCACAAGCGCTCACGTGAGCAGTGTCCATGAATATTCAAATCCAGCCGGCGGGCCCCCTACAATTCAGCACAGAAAGAGGACCTTCGGAGGGACCGGGTGCCGGACTGCAGGTAGGTGTATATAAGTCAGAGACCCCACATCAGTCATCTGTTCAGACACAATATAACCCAGTGTATCGGGTTTAACCCAGTGTATTGGGTTTTATACCCATGTTGTAACATAAGATCAGGGAAGCGAGGGCTACGTTCCACCAATCGTTTTTTTTTTTTTATTTTTTTTTTT
This sequence comes from Hyla sarda, assembly GCF_029499605.1. Classification (NCBI taxonomy): domain Eukaryota; kingdom Metazoa; phylum Chordata; class Amphibia; order Anura; family Hylidae; genus Hyla; species Hyla sarda. The sequence goes on from NC_079192.1 coordinate 225,622,914, forward strand.
TAAATCAAATATTTTTATTAAACATTTTACAGTTTACAAACAAACGACAAAACAAAACTATAAACCCCACCCCCCACCCACATAAGGTAACCACCCCCCAGCCCCAAGTCCCGTGTCACACCCTCATAGAAGAATAGAATCTAAAACTCCAAAATATAAAAATAGTGCATTATCTGTCCATTGGGTATATATATTAATTACAATCCAAACGGAAGAGGAAGAAAAAAGGGTAGGGAAAAAAGTGGAGATAGAGAAATTGAGATAGAGAAGTGCAGTCCCACATCATATGAAACAAATGGGCATCAGACATGGAGCACCTGGGACAACAGGAATCTGGGCGCACCCCAATTTTATGTAAAAATGCTGGGGTGCGATACACCCGATGGAGCAGAAAAATTTGAGATACCCGGTGGGCCTCTGACACAGCAAGGCGCGGGGTCATAGTCAAAATCTGTACCCATTGTTCATCTGATAGGGGACCCACGTCTGCCTCCCATTTTTCTTTAGCATGTAAGGGATAAGCTTCATGGTAAGAAATTAACAATTCCCTATAGAGCAAAGATATCACTCCTTTAGTAAAGACCATACTGAACAATTCATTCACCACTGCCGAGGAACCGATAGTCAAGGCACCCGCTCGTGACTGCTCATCCAGTGCATGTCGTAACTGCAGATAACGAAAGAAAAAGGAGTGCGGTAAATGAAATTCCTCTTGCAGCTGAGCAATGACTTCAGCACCGGTCCATCATACAGTTGATAAAGATATAATATCCCATAAGAGAGCCATAAAGGGATATCAGGTAGGGAATTCAGTTCAGGAAGACCTGGGTTATACCACAATGGGGAGTATGTCACAAAAGTGGGATAATGTAAGAGAGACTTAAACTTCAACCACACCTTACGGAGAAGAAGAAAGGTAGGAGGGAAGTCTGGGTGGCGCGTTTGTGCCACCATTTCCAAGAGATAGAGAGGGTCACGCCCCCTATATGCTGTGTGACCAGAGCCCCTGTACGTCCCATGGTATCTAACTGCGCCCATCCCTTCAGCTGCTGGACCTGTGATGCTAAGAAATACAACCAGGGGTTAGGGACAGATAAACCATCCGCTTCCTTACCACGTTGTAACGTTTCAAGGCGAATCCTAGCTTATTTTCCATTCCAAATAAGTTCCCGAAATAAGGTCTGAATCTTATGAAAAGATTTCATTGGAATCTAGACAGGTGTGTTATGCAAAATATACAAAAACTGGGGCTTGAGAACCATTTTAGTTAAGTTACACCTGCCTATCATAGATAAGGGGAGCTTGCGCCAGGTAGACACCTTTTTGGGAACTACGATCTAACAGTGGTACTAGCTTGAGAGGAACATAATCAGAGGCGGAAGCTGTTACATATATACCTAAATATTTAAACCCAGAAACTATGGTAAGCCCAACCCTAGTAGTTATAGGCATCTGGGGGGGGGGGGAGAGGATCCAGGGGAAGTAGCGTGGACTTATCCCAGTTAATAGCTAGGCCCGAATAACTATCAAAGAATTCAATAAGATCAATTAAAGCAGGTAGTGATTGCGGAGCATCGCCCCAAAAAAGGAGCATGTCATCCGCATACAGAACAATGCGCTCTTCCAAGGTTCTGTAACAAAAGCCCCGGGTATCAGGGGAGGCTCTAAACAACGCCGCCAAAGGCTCTATAGCAATGGCAAATAAAAAAGGGGATAACAGGCACCCCTGACGAGTGCCACGTCCCAACGGGAAAGAACGGGATAGCAGGCCATTCGCTCTAATTCTAGCACAAGGGGCAGCATATAATAATTGAACCCAATTTAAAAATACTGGTCCAAATCCCATGTGGCGCATAACACTCCATAAGAAATTCCATTCAACGCTGTCAAAAGCCTTGGCAGCGTCGAGGGAGAGTACGGCCCTGCAAGAAGCACCATCAGGGCGTAGCTGTAAATTTAGATAAAGTCTTCTAATATTATCAGCAGTGGACTTATTTGGCATGTATCCCGTCTGATCCCCATGAATCAAAGTAGTAATTACCCTCAACAATCTATTGGTCAAAACCTTAATTTAACAACTGAACACAAAAAAGAAATCCGCCTGTATGAACCTGCAAACAGCGGATTTTTACCCGGCTTCAAAATCAATACAATAATAGCCTCTAACATAGATCTCGGCAGTCCCGCTCCCCCAGCTGCCGCCTTCCACACCTCAAGCAGGTTGGGAAGCAATACCTCTTGGTGTTGCTTGAGATATTCGTTAGGGAGGCAATCAACTCCCGGCGACTTCTCATAAGATAATGTACCCAATGCCACTTCCAATTCCTCAACTGTAATAGGCTCCTCCAACATATCCCTCTGAGTCTGCGATAGGGTCGGGAGTGAAATACCAGCCACGAACTGGTCAATATCAGCAGAGCTGTACTTCAATTTAGAAGAATAGGTCTCCTCATAAAAGGAGACTAGAGTAGTCAGAATAGTTTGATCATCCTGGATCATCACCCCGGCACCATCACAGAGACACGGAATACATGCCGAACCAGACTGAGCCCTGATGGTATGAGCTAGTAATCGACCCGTACTCTCACCACTTTCGAAGTAATGTTGTTGTTGAAAAAAGCGCTTATTGTCGGCCATTCGTAACAAATGTGCGTCCAATAGGGCCTGTGTAGACTTTCAATTTCCTCTATTTGAATCAGAGGGGTCGTCAAGGAACTTGCGTTCCTCTAGGAGCACCTGTCGCTGTAGGGAGGTTTGAATAGCCCTATTCTTTGATTTACAGGTCGAGATATCTCTAATAAAGATACCTCGAACATACGCTTTTAGGGAATCCCATACCGTACACATGGAAGCGCTCCCCACAATAATCTCGAGGAAGGCAACGATGTCAGATTGAATAGTGTCATCCACTGCAGGAACCTGAAGCCAAAACGGGTTCAAGCGCCACAGAGAGCCTCTCGACCTGGGATGGGGGTCAGGAGTATAACGTATAAGGATTGGAGAGTGATCAGACAAGGTATGGGGAAGATATTCCACCGAGTCAACTAAGGGGAGAAGCAAATCGTTGCCTAACGCAAAATCAATGCGCGAGAGCGTACCATGAGAACTGGAGTAGCAAGAAAATTGCAAGTCATTAGGGTGTCGACACCTCCATAAATCAACCCACCCCACCTCCTCTAAAAATCGAGCCAAGCCAGTAGCCCCAGCGGTCCTAGTCTGGCCCTCGGCAGGAAATCTATCTATAGTAGGGTCTAAAACGTTATTGAGATCCCCCGTTACCAGGAGTGGAGTATCAGGCAGAGAAGAGATGAAGGACACTACTCTGCATAAGGCATCACCCGAGTATGGGGGAGGAATATACAGAGCAACCAACACACAGAGAATATGATTAAACGTGCCATAGAGACACACAAACCTGCCCTCAGGGTCAAGCAAACTGGAAATACAAGAAAAGAGAATGCTGTTATGGATAAGTACACTAACTCTAACTCTAACCTAAGGAATATAAATGACAACCAAAGGAGAGGAATACGTAAAGCAAGCAACAGGTAGAGAACAGAATCGGGTAGGTCAGCAAAAGAACCAGGCGGAGGCCAGGAAGATACAAAAGGGCCCTGAACAGGAGCAACAAAACAGAGTGCAGACTGCAGTGACGGAAAAGAAATTGGAAGCAAAGTACAAGAGAAAAAAGGCAACAGGAACGGACAGATACAGAGACCAAACACACATTAAAGGAAGACATCAGTGCACAAAAAAATCGAGAGGGAAGACACGGTACCACATAAACACCCCAGGCAAACAACAAACCAAACAATCGCAACTTGCGACAACAGAGGCAAACAAATAGTCCATGTAGAGTGAGAAGGTAGCATAGGGAACAAATGGGTCACAATTCCAATATTCCTCGCTCAGGGTCGAGCATAAAAACCCTCCCCTCCCACAAAAAAATAAAAGGGATATTTGGCAACAACATAAGGCACCTCAAGAAAAGGAACATATTAAATCCAGCAAAAACAATGAAAATGGCATTAAACAAAAAATAACACAGGATTATATGAGGGCAGTCTCAAAGTGCCACACCAGACACGGGTCAGTGTGCAGTCTTCAGGAGATCAAAGCACGCCTCCTCAATCAGGAGGTCAGTAGAGCAGCCAAGAAGGGATCTCAAGGTCCAGCACGTCTGATATGGGCCTAATGTCCATCCAGCCACTCCGCAGCCGCCATTGAGGTATCGAACATATGAGTAGTTCCTAGAGCAACCACACGGAGGCGTGCAGGGTAAAGCATAGAGTACACGACATTTAATGCACGCAGGCGACATTTGACATCAGTGAACTTAGCACGCCGTTTCTTAACTTCCGCTGAGAAATCAGGAAAAATGGAGACACGATGACAATCAATAGCAAGAGAGTCCATATCCCTGGCCTTGCGTAGAATAATGTCCCGGTCTTTATAGTGGAGAAGCCCCAGGTGGAAGAGGAAGGGTAGGCACTCTATGAGCGCGCTCTACAGCAAATATACGGGTCAGAGTCTCCCGACCGACGGTGTTAAGGAGCCAGCTTTCAAAAAAAACTCCCCAGGATTGCGACCTTCCGCTTTTTCGGGAACGCCTACCAAGCGTACATTATTCCTTCTTAGTCGGTTCTCCATGTCATCCAACTTAGCGGCAAGAGCAGTCAGTTGAGAAATCACACGGTGCATGTCCCTCTGTAGTGGAGGTACTTGATCTTCAATATCTCCCACCCTCTCCTCCACCGCACTGACTCTCTCAGACACTTTCTGCATGTCATGATGGATGAGATTAACGTCCTCACGTAGACTACTGAGCAATAGCTTGACATCTGCATTAGATCTGCTCTTAGATAGGGCCAGGAATACATCCTTCAAGGTAGGATTAGAAGGAGGAGAGGAGGACACAGGCACATGTACACCATCCACAACAGCAGAGGAGGGGTTAATATGGAAAGGAGAGCAGGCAGCAGTGGTATGGGGCTCCAGGATGGAAGCAGCAGATGAAGGCTGGGGGAATGGGAGATGGGTCCCCAGATATAGTAAGCTGCATCCCAGCACTGACAGGGTTAATGTAGGAGCTCTGAGCAGCATATGATGGCTGGGGGGGAATGGGAGATGGGTCCCCAGAGATAGCAAGCCGCATCCCAGCACTGGCAGGGCTAATGCAGGAGCTCTGAGCCGCGGCAGACGGCCCAGACCCTCTACTCACTGCGGGCACCGTAACCGCCAGGGGATCCATCACTGTAGCTCGCCAATCAGTCCCCTCGCCGTCCGCAGCGCTCACAGGGCCTCTCCGACTCCATGATATCAGCCGGCTCAGCAGACACGTGCGCAAAGCGTTATACGCGCTCTGCGACTGAAGCTGGGCAAGATGATGCCAGTCCACCCCGCACCTCCATCTCCCCACCGCCCAGCTGTTCCAGGGTCTTCTTATTACATTTGCGCCCTTTCATGATGATGGCTGCAGGCTCCAGGCACCTTAAGGACGCTGCAGGTAAGTGCACAGGAGGAGGAAGTCGCCAAATATCAGGATAACAGAGGATGTCTGCGGATCCCTTAGCTGGTGCGTCCTCTCACATGCCGTGCGTAGCACATAAATATTTCTTCAAGAAATTAAATGTATGACTTTTCACTGCCAAATAAAATTAAAAATTGTACCCCTGTCAAGTACAGCAAGTGTTAAAAGTTTTTTTTTAAGTTTACTTGTTCTTCTGACGTGTTTGTTTTAGGAAATCCATGTATTTCATGGGAAAAAACACAGCACATTGTCTTAAAAAATTCTATTTTTGCATTACCATTTACCAATGTCTGACTGGGTTCAGATCACATTTTTACCAATACGGGACCGCATACGGCTGGGGGAAGCTAAAACCTTGCACTCCCGTATGCCGCCCGTATGTAATTCATTTCAATGAGCCGACCGGAGTGAAACGCTGACTCCGGTCGGCTCATTTTTGCCCCGTATGCAGTTTTCCCACTGCACCTAAAACCGTAGTCCACCACGGTTTGAGGTCCCGTGAAAAACCGCATACGGGTAAAAATGAGCCGACCGGAGTCAGCGTTTCACTCCGGTCGGCTCATTGAAATGAATTTCATGCGGGCATATGCCGTCCCGTATTGGTTAAAAACGTGATGTGAACCCAGCCTCAGTATGGTGTTTCTCTACATGGTTTGACATGGTCAGCACTGCTTACCTGTCAAGTTATTTATTCTGCATTTCCGATAAAAACATAACGGTGCAATGAAGAGTTCTAAGAAAAGATGCACTATCATTGTATTTTATGGGTTATACAAGTGGACAGATATGTCATTAGGTGAACAGGACCTCTTTAACCCCTGTAATATGACATTACATACGTGCATGTCATGAGCAGAATGTTATTCCTTCAGAACCTACATGCGGCATTATAGATTGTGTTGGTGCTGAAAGAGTAGTAGATACTTGGAACAAACTAACAGATGTGGATGGTAGATCCTTAGTTAGTGAATTTAAGCATGCCTGGGATAAACTATCTCTCCAAAGATTAACAAAAACATAAAATGAAAATATATGTGGAGACATGATGGATCAGGTGGTCTTTTTCTAGTGACAATCTTCTGTATTTCTCTTGTGACTGTGATTAACCACACTCTTGCACAAGCATCCGTGCCAGAACGCGCATGTTATAGACACTAATACCACTTAGTGAAAACCGTTTTCTATAATGGGGTCTGTCTAGTTTACATCATATAAGGAACAGAACAAATAGTGCAGCATGGTCCAATATTTTGACACTAAGAATACAATACCTTCTAAGGATAATTAATAACACCTAGACATCATCCGAAAAATGTGTAACCGTATCCAATGCTGAATCGATCACAAAAAAGACCTCTTCCCCCCCTGAGATATATACCTTATTTCGCCCTCTTATTTAATCTGATAAACCCTAGGTTGGTGATGAGATTGTCCTCTTTTATATCACTTTCGATGCTGTCAATGTGTCTGGATTTAACCTTCATTGCTATTTTTTGTCAGGTATCACATACCACATATAATAGAATCTGTGACACTAGCTGGATACAATTGGTCTGTTGTGGTAAATGTTTTTATTGTTTAGAGTTAAAGTTAAGGTTCAATTTCCTAACCTTGTATGTCATAAGGTGCAAAGAGGAGAGGTGGGAAAAATTGAAATGTAAATACTTTCCGTTGGTAAAAAAATTGATCCTTATCCTTAAACAGAACTTTTCATCAGCGAATGACCTAATGTTTAAATCAAGCTTTTTTTTTTTTGTTTATTTTTTTGTTACATTTTAATTTAAAATTTTCCACATTATTAGTTTGTACTCTGGCTACTGCATACTGCCACTCAGCCAATCACTAGAAAAGGCAGGACATCACTGCGGCCAGTGATTGGTTGAGTGGCAGTATGACACACTGGGCCACAGGGTCACTTTGGTGCCCAGCCGTATCTCAGGAAGAGGTAAACAGCCGGGCACCAGAGAGACACTGGAGGCACCGTGGGAGCACTAAAGGTGTGCACAGGTTTATTAATATTTTTATATACTGTTAGTACGTGCATTGTTCTGAAGAAACAGTTCCTGAGCACTGTGGTCAGACAGAAAAGAAAATAACTTCCTCTGGAGCATACAGCAGCTGATAAGTACTGGAAGGATTAAGATTTTTTAAGAGGAGTAATTTGCAAATCTGTTTAACTTTCTGGCACCATTGGAAAAAAAAAATGCTTTCCACCAGCGTACCCATTTAAGGCTGCATTCACACTTCGTTTTTACATTATGCATTATGAGTGCCGGATCCGGCTAAAGGAGGGGAAAACCGGGCTCTCCCATACCCCAGCCGGACTAGCAATAAAATCCATTTACTTTAATGAGCCGACCGGAGTCAATCGGTGACTCCGGGCGGCTCATTTTTGACCCGTATGCGGTTTCCTGACCCGACCTAAAACCGTAGTATACTACTGTTTTAGGTCCGGTCACAAAACCGGATACGGGTCAAAAATGAACCGACCGGAGTCACCGATTGAGCCTTTTACTTCTGGCTCCATCCACAGTGTAGTGCAGGTACTGCAGCTCTGCCAAACTGCTGGTTGTCAGTGTACAAAAATCCTCACTGCAATGTGTAAATGAAAGTATGGTGTTTGTGCCCCTTATGTCCGCAAGCATGTGTATCCCATTCTTGGCAGTAGTTATCACATACCCTTTCAACATAAAGCATTCTGTTATGGTGAAATGTCAGCTATAGTATCTTCCAAATGTGGCAAGTGTCAACCAAATGTTGTCATCCCCTTTTTGTAGCTTTTCCCTTGCAGATAACAGCGCTGGAAGTTCAGTGTAATATTACTAGATCAGTTATACTAATTTGATTGCTGCTTTATGGATTTGTCCTGTGATTTCCTTTTTACCAGTTATGCATACGTTTGTTTTGTTTCAAGATAATATAGTCTGCTTTATTTTCAGATGCAGTCTGTGTCAAGAATTAATGTGACCTCCTCTGCTCCACAAGCAACAAGCCGAGATGACGAAGGAGGAAGATACCATACTACAAAAAAGAGCAGCTTTCATGAGGTCTTCAGTTTATCAGAAACAGAGCGCCCTTTGCCAGGTACTCGTTTACAGTAGTCTTTACCAAGAAAGCCCCCTATTAAATTAAAGAACTGGTTTAGATTGTTTTCTGCACAGAAGACCAGTAAGCCAGTGCAAAAGCCATTATATACAGAAATATGAGAAAAATTAACCTTGTTAAAATAATTATAATATGAAAACTGTTAACCCCTTATTGAACAGTGACTGATGTATCCATCCCTGACGGGTTCTTAATCCTGTTTAGTGACATATAATCCTTACTTGGATCTCATGATTGCTGCCCAGTGTATTCATGAGATTTTAGCAGGAGCTGCAGGGATTAAAGATAACGAAGATCCTAATTCTATGGCATCTAGAGTATTCAACAGAGGAAGGGCTTTCCCTCTCTTAGCCAGTTAATGCCCTGTGGAGTGATGATGGAATGCTGATCGGTTGTAAATGTTGTGCATTTATATGTTGACACTTTCTATGTTTCTGTGTACTGTATGTGATTTTGCCTGCACAACATTTATTTTTTTCTTTTCTGAACACATTGGGGAGGATAATGTAATAGGGAAAGTTGGGTCCATTTTATTATTTTTTTTTATGCGTTGTCTGCAGAGTTTTTTTGGTATAGATTAAGAATAATTTTTATAGTCGTATGCTCTGGCAATATTGAATTGATATGCAAATAATTAAATAAAAATAAAAAGTGTTGTGCAGGCAAAATCACATACAGTACATAGAAACATAGAACGTGTCAACAAATAAGAACAATTCAGCCCATCTATTCTCGTCAATTTCTATATACTATTTACAGTCCTATTATTATTAATTTTCCTATTATCTTATCTAATGGATAGACTTGTGCCTATTCCATTCATTCCTAATCTCCTTTACTGTATTTGCCGCTACCACTTCTCACTTCTCCTGAAAGGCTTGTTCATGCATTGACTAGTCTCTTAGTAAAGTAATACTTCCTTGTAATTAATGTATACTGGCACTAAGAAGTACCGTAATCTTATGTTATCTGAAATGTGGTTATTTGCAAAAATGGACACCTTATAACTGTTAATATACAAACAGTCCAATATTAATACAACCGTGCAAACCAGGCTTAGAGCATGCATGGATCAGTTAATACCTCCTAATTTTACTTTACCACAATTTCCGTAAATCAGAGGGGCAATGGTTTAAGTTTTTATTCTTTTAAATATACTGTGAGTTGCTTTACTTGCAATGCAGTTTCAGCAGTCAGAAGCTAAATCTTTAAGAGAACCAGTCAGCATATTTTAGCATATATAACTCTTGGCAATGCGTTATGTATGCTTAAATAATTATCCTCACCATCCCCGGGGGACGTTTGTGCCCCCAGGGATGGTGAAGATATTAAGTTATAAAGTTCTCCCCAGCTGCCCGGCAAGTAGTCCCTTGGGCGGGGACTTACACTTACCAGCTGAGTTCGCTGCAGCCGTTGCCCTGCCCCGATGGCTTGAATGACAGCTCAAATCATTGCTCTGCTCCCTAAGCAGACGAAGCAGAGCGGTGACATAAGCTGTCATTCAAGCCGTCGGGGCAGGGCCACGGCCGCAGCGAGCGGAGCTGGTAAGTGAAAGTCGTCCCCCCCCCCCCGGGGCGCCAATTGCTAGATGGCACATGGGGGGGGTGTGGGGACTGGTAGAGACACTTTATAACTTAATATCTTCACCATCCATGGGCGCACAAACTAAGGTGGGTCAGGCGTGCTCAGTTCAACTGCAATCTCCTGGTCTGTCCAGAAAGTTCTTGCTTAGTTAGTCTCCACTGCACATACAAGCAAGGGAGATTGTGGGAAAGTGTGTGTGCTTTGTTGCAATAGCAGGGTCAGAGTTCAGAAGAAACCGGGAAGGAGAAAAACTCTACAGGAATCTAAATTACTTTATTTGAAAACAGTACATCTTTACTCCTATACATTTGTTTGTGGTATACATCTGATTTTACCGTATTTGGTTTGTGAAAAACTCCTTTAAGCAATTTTCAGAGAGATTTCCAAAAACGAGAAAATATTCATCTGAAACTTTTAAATATTAGTAAGCAGCAATAAACAAGAAAAAAATTACAAGCAACTCAATTAAATGTGATGCTGATACTGAGTTTTTCGTTTCCTTCTCTTCCAGCTTGTGACACAGGCTGGCGCTGCTGTTTGATTAACAGAGATCGTAAAATGCCCACTGACTACATCCGAAATGGTGTACTCTATGTAACAGAAAAGTAAGTTGTCCAGTGTAGTTTTGCTACCTTTTGGAAATCAATAACTACTTTGACCTTATTCCTAGCTACAAACAGAGGGGGAGATTTATCAAGGGGAACTGTGCAGGGGAAAAGTTGACCAGTCAGTGTGTGTTGGTTTATATATTTATTTATTTTACCTCTTTTGAAATAAGTACTGCAGCCCTTAACTCGTTTACCATTTAAAGGGTACCTCTCATCAAAAAAAACTTTTGATATATTATAGATTAATGTATGCAGAATAACTTCACAATTGCATGTTATTAAAAAAATATGCTTCTTTTTATTCAATTTTCCACTTTGAAGAAATGACCACTAGGGGTCTCCCTACCAGTCCTGGCAGCAAGCATTTCAGACTCATGCTGGAGTCCTAAACACTACGAGCTGCCAGTCTGCTTTGTTCACAAAGGAGAACACTCAGAGCTGCCAGCCTGCTTTGTTCCCAGCCTGTTTGGCTGTGAACAAAGCAGGCTGGCAGCTCTGAGTGTTTAGGACTCCAGCATGAGTCAGAAATGCTTGCTGACAGGACTGATCGGGAAAAATACAATAGAAAGAAGCATATTTTTCATTAACATGCTATTGGAAAGTTATTCAACATTCATTAATCCAAAATATATCAAAAGTTTATTTGATGAGAGGTACCCTTTAAGGATGCATGGCATACATGTACGCCCTGTGCCCTTCTCCTGTTCTATGAAGCACTGTCAGCAACTTGGGCCCATGGACAGATGTCTGGCATTAAGCCTTTAGACGCCGCAATCAGAGTTTATCACAGCGTCCAAAAGTCTGAAAAAAAACTGCTTGCTGTTAGCCGATCAGGATCACTGCGGCAAAATTGTCAGCTGTCTGGATGGAGGAAAGTCTCTTACCACCTTCCCTGCCATTCAATCAGTGCTTCAATCCTGCAGACAGCCTCAGTAGCCTGTAGCAAGGGAGTGCTGATAACACTGATCAATGCTGTCCTCATAGTCGTGCGCAGCCTATTGCATTAGGGTGTGCACCCTAAAGCACAAACTCACGCCGCGCACGCGTGTGTGTGTTTATATACACACAAACACACTCTTGCTTGCATGCACACATACATAAACAGACCTACACTCATATAAATATCAATACAAACAAAATGAAAAACTTTATTACATCTTTTTTTTGGATTGGAGGCTTTTTTGGGGATTGGAGGCATACATGTACATACTGTACAGCAATCATACCTCCATTATACATACACTGTGACTGTACAGCAATCATACATCCAATCCATTAATAATGGATTGGATGTATGATCGCTGTACAGTCACAGACACAGTGTATGTATAATGGAGGTATGCTTGCTGTACAGTGTATGTATAATGGAGGTATGATTGCTGTACAGTGTATGTATAATGGAGGTATGATTGCTGTACAGTGTATGTATAATGAAGGTATGCTTGCTGTACAGTGTATGTATAATGGAGGTATGCTTGCTGTACAGTGTATGTATAATGGAGGTATGATTGCTGTACAGTGTATGTATAATGGAGGTATGATTGCTGTACAGTGTATGTATAATGGACAGGGCCGTCTTAAATTTTGATTGGACCCTGGGCAAGCAATTTTTTTTTGGGCCCCCCTGTCCCCCACCCCCATCCCACACACACTCGTGATCAGTACAGGATCAGTAATGTAATGTATGTACACAGTGACCTCACCAGCAGAATAGTGAGTACAGCTCTGGAGTATAATACAGGATATAACTCAGGATCAGTACAGGATAAGTAATGTAATGTATGTACACAGTGACCTCACCAGCAGAATAGTGAGTGCAGCTCTGGAGTATAATACTGGATATAACTCGGGATCAGTACAGGATAAGTAATGTATGTACACAGTGACCTCACCAGCAGAATAGTGAGTACAGCTCTCGAGTATAATACAGGATATAATCAGGATCAGTACTGGATACGTACGGGGGAGGGGATTATCAGATTATATATGTGAGGGGAAGATAATAATGATTATTATAATCCTCCCCTCACATATATGTAACATCTCCCCCTCACATGTATAATCCCCTCACATTTATAATCTGATAATCCCCTCCTCACATTGTTAATCCCCTCATATATAAAATATCATACTCAGATTATATGTGAAGGGATTATCAATGTGAGGAGGGGATTATCAGATTATACATCTGAGGGGGAGATGTTACATATATGTGAGGGGAGGATTATAATAATCATTATTATCCTCCCCTCACATGCATGATTTCCTCCATTCTCACATTATATAATAAATCCCCCCTCACATTATATAATAAATCTCCCCACACTATATAATAAATCCCCCCCACTCCCCACACACACACACACACACACACACACACTATATAATAAATACCCCCAACACACGCTCGCACACTATATAATAAATACCCCCCCCCCACACACACACACACACACACACACACACATTATACATACTCACATATCCGGCGGTGGGTGCCTTGTTGCGGCCTGGATCCTGGAAGCGGCCGTGTGGGGACTGAGAGGAGCGGGAGACTCCCTCTGCTCCGCTCCTCTCTATGATGCCGCCAGTGATGTCACACGTCACGTCACATTACCATCTCCCAGACAGCCATTGCGGTACTGGCTGCCTGGGGATGAGTGACGGCGACGAACATAAAAAGGTAGCATGCGGCGCAAACCAACCCCCCCCCCCCCCCCCCACGGGCCCTCTCCTTCACCCCAGGCCCCCTCCCACTAACATTTTGGCCGGGCCCCTGACGCATGACCCGCCAGCCTTTATCAGCTTTATCAGAGCCCATGGGGCAAAAGGGGCGAGCTGCTTTTGGGCCCCCAGGAATTACAGGGCCCGGGGCAGCTGCCCCTTTTGCTCCGCGGACGCGGTGATTAGGATGTGCCTGGGCAAACCCGGCACACCCTGTGCGCACGCCTATGGCTGTCCTATTGCACAGCATTGTTCAGCGTATTCAATTTGAAAATAGCATATAATAGTTCCCTATGTGAACAAGCCCCTGCCGAAATTACAGTTTAACCCCTTAACGACCACGGACGTAAATGTACGTCCTGGTTTGGCGGGACTTCGCGCACCAGGACGTACATTTACGTCCTGTGTATGACCGCGAGCATCGGAACGGTGCTCGCGTCGTACACGGCAGGTTCCAGCTGCTAGCAGCAGCCGGGGACCCGCCAGTAATGTCCGACATCCGCGATCGCCCGGATGTCCGCCATTAACCCCTCCGATGCCGTAAGCAATACAGATCACGGCATCTGCGACAGTGCGGTACTTTGAATGGACGATAGGATCGCCCGCAGCCCTGCCACGAGGATCCGATCATCCAGCATGGCGGCCGGAGGTCCCCTAACCTGGCTCCGGCCGTTTCCCGGGATCTTCTCTGAGATGGAGCAGACCAGAGCAGAAGATCACCGATAATACTGATATTATGTCCGAACAGTATTAGCAATCAAATGATTGCTATGAATAGTCCCCATTTTACCCCCAAAAAGCGTTAAAAATTTTTTTTTAGAAACATATTTGGTATCGCCGCGTGCGTAAATGTCCGTACTATCAAAATATAATGTTGATCCCGAACGGTGAATGGTGTAAACGTTTAAAAAAAAGTCCAAATATGCTGCTTTTTTGTCAAATTTTATTAAAAAATTTATAAAAAATTATCTAAAAGTTTTATATTTGCAAGTGTGGTATCTATAAAAAATACAGATGATGGAGCAAAAAATGAGCCATCATACCTCCCAATATATGGAAAAATTGAAAAGTTATAGGTGGTCAAAATAGGGCAATTTTAGATTACTGATTTTGTACAAAAAGATTTTGATTTTTTTTAAGCGGTAGAAAAATATAAAAGTATCTAGCCATCATTTTAATCGTATTGACCCACAGAATAAAGAACACATATCATTTTTACCGTAAAGTGTACAGTGTGAAAACAAAACCCTCCAAAATGTACAAAATTGTGTTTTTCATTAAAATTTTGTCCGTAAAATTTTTTGGGGGGGGTTTGTCGTACATTTTATGGTAAAATGAGGTTTCATTACAAAGTACAATTGGTCACGCAAAAAAAAACAAGCACTTATATTGGTCTGTAGATGGAAATATAAAAGAGTTATGGATTTTAGAAGGTGAGGAGGAAAAAATGAAAACTCTAAAATAACCATGGCTTAGCCAGGCTGTATCAGTGGATCGCCAATCTCACTGTGTAATGCTAGGCAGTAGGCATAGCATGATAAAGTGAATGCAATCTAATGATTGTATAAGACAGTCACATATGAGGACTTAAATGGCCACTGTCCGATACAAATACTTTTTATACGTTGAACATCTTGGAAAACATTAACCTTTCTAATATACTTTGAGAAAAATGTATTTCCTTTTTATAGAAATCATGGCTTAAAAAATATTTGTGTCCAAACTGAAGCACAGGCATGGACAACGTCCAGTAAGTGAGGGTGTCTGATAGTACTGAAAGGACTCCTCTGTGCTCACTCCTTTCTGATAGTACTCCTCTGTGATCTGTCCTGTCTGATAGGACTCCTCTGTGTTCTCTCCTGTCTGATAGGACTCCTCTGTGCTCACTCCTTTCTGATAGTACTCCTCTGTGATCTGTCCTGTCTGATAGTACTCCTCTGTGCTCTCTCTTGTCCTATCAGACAGGAGAGAGCACAGAGGAGTGCTATCAGACAGGAGAGAGCACAGAGGAGTGCTATCAGACAGAAGAGAGCACAGAGGAGTGCTATTAGACAGGAGAGAGCACAGAGGAGTTCTATCAGATAGGGAGAGCACAGAGGAGTCCTATCAGACAGGAGAGAGCACAGAGGAGTCCTATCAGACAGGAGAGAGCACAGAGGAGCACTATCAGACAGAAGAGAGCACAGAGGAGCACTATCAGACAGGAGAGAGCACAGAGGAGCACTATCAGACAGGAGAGAGCACAGAGGAGTCCTATCAGACAGGAGAGAGCACAGAGGAGCACTATCAGACAGGAGAGAGCACAGAGGAGTTCTATCAGACAGGAGAGAGCACAGAGGAGTTCTATCAGACAGGAGAGAGCACAGAGGAGTTCTATCAGACAGGAGAGAGCACAGAGGAGTTCTATCAGACAGGAGAGAACACAGAGGAGTACTATCAGACAGGAGAGAGCACAGAGGAGTACTATCAGACAGGAGAGAGCACAAAGGAGTACTATCAGACAGGAGAGAGCACAGAGGAGTTCTATCAGACAGGAGAGAGCACAGAGGAGGTCTATCAGACAGGAGAGAGCACAGAGGAGTTCTATCAGACAGGAGAGAACACAGAGGAGTACTATCAGACAGGAGAGAGAGAGAGCAGAGGAGTCCTATCAGACAGGAGAGAACACAGAGAAGTACTAACAGACAGGAGAGAGAGCAGAGGAGTCCTATCAAACAGGAGGAAGCACAGAGGAGTACTATCAGACAGGAGAGAGAGCAGAGGAGTGCTAGCCTACCCTCACTTATAAAAAGGAAATAACATTTTCTTATCCAGTATATTAGAAAGGTTAATGTTTTTCCGAGATGTACAACATATAAAACGTTTTTAAATCTGACAGTGCCTATTTAAAAAGTCTCTAAAATTGTATAAAAACCATCCCCTAATAAAAAAAATCGCCCTTATTTTCCCACTTAATAATAATAAATAAAAAATAATTATATAATAAATAAATAATAAATATATTTGGTTTCGCCGCATGTAGATGGAAAAACAAGAGTTATGCCTCTTTAAATTGAGGAGGAAACAATGAAAATTGACTTTGTCCTCAAGTCCAAAACAGGCTGTGTCCTTTTATAGGGTTAGTATATTTTTTTACATTTATGACTAGCATGACTTTTACTATTTTTCAGCTACTTATGCTTTGAAAGCTCAAAATCTGGTTCATCCAAGAGGAACAAAGTCATAAAACTAACAGATATAACAGACATTCAGAAGGTACTTTTGCTGTTTTTCTGTTCACCTTGAATATATTGAGTCTTCTGTTCTATTAAGTTCACTATTTATGTGCTTTTTCTGTTACCTACAGTACTAGTATTATTCATAAGTAAAGGAAGCAAATAATTATAAGATACTTTTTTTTTTTGTTCTAATGGTTTTGTAGGTAGTATCCCTGAGGAGATGAGCTAGTGGGCAACTGTAATAATGAATTGAGTGGGTGGTCTTAATATCTGTTTTTACATTTTCATGGTTAAATAAAGAATTTTCAAATGATTTCTTTCATTCCAAGAACTGTTTGGTGAGCAGGGGTCATTATGTACATGTTGAGCAATGGCAATTTCATATTTAGCATAGTTAATGGTTCTTTAGTACAGTAACATAGTAATAGTAAAATAGTGTTAAAACTAAAAATCTTATCAATTAATAGGTGGATTCATAACCGGTTCATTCAAGCAAATTACAGTAATTGTATTTGTGGGATCAGAAAAACCACCATCTTAGCAGCAGAAGTGGCTACTGTCATTTGTTCCACCTTCCTCTGCATTAGACAGTCAGGTCCGAGAAAGGTTCAAGTTGGGGCACACATTTATTTTGTTTCACACATGTAATTTCTAACTATATTTCAGAAAGATAATTTAGTCCTCAGAGCAGCACACTGTGTAAAAAAAAGAAAGAGCAGCAGAGGTTGCTCGCAAATATGCAAGTCCTGGTCAGGGATTCTTATGTAGATATTCAAGGAAAATCTCAGCACACCAAAGTAGAAGTGCAAAAAGATAGTAAAGTTTATTTCATTACAAGCAGTGTTACAGAGCAAGCTACATTTCAGCGACTTCTCTTTGCCTTTGACAAGCCTGAAAAAGAAGGTAAATTTTAATATATGTAACACATAATGTAATTGTTCTCATTTAGACAATGGCATAAAGAGTATTGAAGTTGTGATGTTTGTGATTTGGGATTCTCTGTACTCAGAGATACTTTATTTTTATTAATTTTTTTTCCCCAGTACAAAGTTCTTTCAGTTCTCCCCGGATCTGGCATGGGAATCGCAGTTACAACACCTTCAACACAAAAGGTATTTAATACAGTTATGAACTAAAGCTTTTTCAACACATGGAATATTTTTGTCCTCTGCGGCTGCTTTGTCATATTTATATTTTATCATGTCTGTTTGGCAACTTATAAGTGTTATCACACGAGGACATATGCTGCATGCCAAAGGAGAAATATAGGTAAAAGTAATTAATAACGCACACATCTCCTTGCATAAAACTTTTAAGCGTACCTGTCAGATCACTTAAAAAAACGAAACTGTTATATGTTGCTCAGTACCTCATTCTGTTCATGTACATGTACATTTTTGTGTGTCTACAACCTATATTTCTCTCAGAATTACCTTCATTTACTTTCAGTGATTGCTCAGTGAGAATTTTATCCACCACAGGCAAGGGGGGGGGTCCCTCTCTTCTCCTTACTGTGATAACCACTCCCCCTCCCTCACTCTGCTCTGATTCATTGGTCTCAGGAGCAAGCATAGCAGTCAGCCAATTACAGCATTCTGATCTGTAACCCTTTCCTCTGCGGTTGCTACACACACACACACACACACACACAAAAACTGTGTGCCTACAGCTTTTTCAAAACTACAGCTCCCAGCATGCCCACACATCCTTTGACTGTCCAGGTATGCTTGGAGTTGTAGTTTTGCAACAGCTGGAGGCATATGATTGCTAAAACTCTGATTTACAGCAATGTTCCTTCAATCTGTCTTTTTCTGCCTTTTCCAAAACGTCAACTCCCAGCATGCCTGAACAATATTTGGCTGTCCTGGTATGCTGGGAGTTATGATTTTGCAACAGCTAAAGGCACATGATTGCTAACACTCTCATTTACAGCAGTGTTGCTGCAAGCTGTGTTCTCCTGCCTGTTGCAAAACTACAACTTCCAGCATACCCACACATCATATGCCTGTCCAGGCATGCTGGGAGCTGTAGTTTTGCAAAAGCTGGAGGCATATTATTGCAGGAACACTGCTGTAAATCAGAGTTTTACCAATATGATATTCAACTTTTAGCAAAAAGGCTGTGTATAGTAGCAGTTCCCCCTTATACAGTACCCCCCACACACACACACCTGTATACAATAGTCACCCTGTATTAAATACACACACTTTTTATAGACACACACACATTCTCTTCATACAGTATATTCATACACACGCACATTACATAGACCCACGCATACATATATATTCACCCACATATATACAGGCAGGGACACTTAATTAAAAAAAATAAAAATCCTCAATTTAGTCAGCATCTTCTTTGTAGATCTTTCTCCTGCTCACAGTTACAGCCAGCACTGTGCTCCCGCCCCTCCCCCTTTCCTCTTCAGGCAGAGGAGAGACTCTGGCAGTCAGGAGACATTGATTGCAGGGGGAGCCCAGGGAATGAAGGGAAGTAAACACAGGCAGAGTGAGGGGGCCGGGAGCGAGCGGCACAGCTCTGGACCTGCATGCAGCCCTGTCAATCATGAAGTGGGTCCATGATGTAGGTGATGACTAGTGGACATTGCAGGACTAGTATGTGTCCTTGGAGGCAGGGGGCCCCTAGTGGCCAGTTTTTTGACTTGCTTTTACAGTATGAAATGCTTAAAGGGGTACTTCACCCCTAGACATCTTATCCCAGATTGCCGGGGTCCCGCTGCTGGGGACCCCCGGGATCTAACATGCGGCACCCACCTTTAGCGGCTTCCGGAACCGCTGGAGGTCCTCAGGTTGAGTCCATCTTGAACATGGTTATGGAAGATTGTGGCGTCACGACTCCGCCCCCCGTGTGACGTCACACCTCACCCCTCAATGCAAGTCTATGGAAGGGGGTGTGACAGCTGTCATAGGGGATAAGATGTCTAGGGGCGGAGTACCCCTTTAAAATTTTCTAATGAAAGCAATTGCAAAACCTATTGGTTTTTGCATGCTTTACAACATGTCATAAGTTTTTATATATGACAGCGCTTATTTGTTTAGTTTCTAAGGATCAAAACAAAAAGTAGCCATAGCAGGATAAAGCTGGACACAACTTGTTTATCCAACACATTTGAAATCACATACGTTTTTATTAATGAACAAACCTAAAGTTATGAACTGCTAGTAAAGTCATCCAATCTGACACTGAATGATTAATCTTTTTTTCAGGCAGAGGTACTCCAGACGCTCATTGTGATTATCATCTTTTACCACTCACAGGAAATGGTAGTGATAATTGCATACAAGCATATTGAATTATAGATCGCTATTAGATATAGCCTTTATCAATCATTGGAGCTTTCCAATTTTTCAATAACATTGTCTGTCTGGAATTTTTGGATAGGATGTCCAGTAAAAAGGAAAAAAAAATTGAATATAACAAATGTCTTTACAAATATCTTTTCTGTTTAATAATATCAACCTTTTTTCTTGCAGCCTCTTATCTTTGGTGCCATGGTGCACAGAGATGAAGCATTTGAGACCATCTTTCAACAATATATAAAGATCAATTCAACAGCAACGAACAGTGACACATAAGATACACCTTTACCCTTCACCGTGACTTTCTAATGTTCATCTTGCCTTCTACTTTAGTATTTTTTGCAATAATCCTACTGAATAGGAGGATTTTTTTGCTGTTACCAAGAGCAAGAATTCTGTGTTTTATATTTCCTTACATTTTTAAGCATCTCTTCTTCCCTAACTTTTTTTAATTTTTTTACGATAAGTAAAAATGCACATGAAGTGGTTACCCATGTGATCATTTCTCCTTTCATGTGTTTATTATTTACGTACATTTTAATGTACAGTATAAATGTTTAAAAAGTCTGACATTGGTGAGTCTTTAGTCAGATATATTGTACAAGAGTACAGTTTCAGCAGAATTTGTTACATAAAGAAGTTTAAGCACCATTTTTGTGCTGACTAAATCCAGATGAGTATTAGAAACGTTTCTAATATTTATCTCCTGAAAGTAAACAATGAGACATAAAAATTGCACTTATTAGTGTTTTCATGTAAAGTTATGATGTCTGTAGCCTCTGGAAGCCATAATGCCTGAAGATAATCATTTTCGCCACTGCATTTTTGGTTATCCAGCTTTGTTTTTAGGATATTGATTCTGATTCAAACTTTTCTTGTCAACTTATTTTCATCCAAAACCAATATTCACAGACAAGACTTTGTAAAGAGTATTCCTCATGCGACTGTAATTTCCAATATGTGGTTTACACAGTTATCAGCAGCACCTTAGGATGTGAACCAAACACTTGGCTGAAAAATATCAACATTTTCATGCTTGTAAATAAGGCTGATTTCATTCCTTAATCCTAGATTAAGTTCTCCAATTTACAGTCAAATGGAGGGTGTTTCTGTTTTGCCCTTTTTAATCCAGCATTTCACAAGTTGCACACGTATTGTCATTGGAGTGGAAAAATGCTGAAAATGTTTTTTATTGTAGGACATTATTCACTCACATACATTCATACTCTTTGTTAAACTGTAAGATACATTTTGTCCAAGTCCACCTAAATGTTGGGGCTTTAGCTAACCATCTATTGTGTATAGGGGGCTTCTCGACTCTCCCCTGATGTCAAGGGAAAAGAAGGGCCAGTCAGGCTGGATTTCAGTATGCCCATCATTATGTTGTTGTGGTAAAAAGCTGCCAGGTGTCTGGGAGCAGCCTTCTCCTTATTCAGAATATATACACTCCCAGCAGAGATGGCCTATTCTTCTGGCAGCTGATATATATTGCCAGCTCATGAGTTAAGAGTCACAGACATGTTATTGTCTCAGTTGCTTGATTCTCTGCATAATTTGGAGCTGTAATTGAGACCAGTGGATGGAGGGTAATCCATTAACCTTAATATAAAAAACCACCATAAGTGGTCACCATTTTCCCATATTTTCCATTTACTAAATAAAAAAAATTCCCAAAGCTTTACTTATATGTTAAAAACTTTATTTTTATTTTTTTTAAGTATGTATTTTTTTTCTTTTTTCTTTTGCATTTAATAAATCTTTGGGAATGTTTGTATATAGTAAATGTGAAATATGGGGAATTTGTGACCACCAATGGAATCCTGGCATAATGACAATTTTATTGCATTTTCAGCCCTGCATGCTTGCTGGTGGCAAAAAAGTACTTTGGCTAATAACTGCTAGACATTATACAAATGGGAAAGCCTCTCAAATTATTTTTATTGATAATAAGCTTTCAGTTGTGTATTTCTGAGCATTTCCTGTTATGTGCTTTTCAGTCCTCACCGCAGTACATTTAGCAGTAATACATTTTAGCTATAAAAAATGATCTACAATTGTGTTCACTAGTAAAGGAAAACTGACAGCTTATTCACCTGCACTAAACCCAATAACAGAGTTATAGTGCGGGTAAACAGGATTGAAATGAGATATAACTTACCTGGATAGACCCATTATAGCCGGTATGGCTAATATGTCAATCCCCGACTTTGCGCAATGAAGGCAGGATCCAGCATGGAGACAGGAATACTGGGTATGCAGGATCCCAACGTCATTGCATGAAGGCGGTGATTAACATTCTAACAATGTCAGCTAATAATGGGTCTATCTGCCAAATCAGACTACAAATCTGGGTAAGTTATACCTCATTTTAATCCGGTTTACTCCCACTATATCCCTGAGTATTGGTTTTATTGGAAGTGAACTGAGCTTTGCTTTAAGACCATATCAGTACATTCAATGAGTTTAATTGTTGCACTTAGAATATTTGTTTTGCCATTTTTCACATGCAGGCCATGACTATGCAGGCCATTACCATGATTAATGATTTAGAGCAGGGAAAGGCTTTCCATGAATGTTAAAAGTTTAAATGTAGCAGTGTACATAGCTTTACAGTTACAGCAGTATTTACAGCAGCAGGTCTGTAGTCTGTGATATCTAGGAACACTGCCATAAGAATCAGTTGTGTATACACATTTTTCTTTATCGTACTATAGTACTCTTGTACTGTAAAGCTGTTATATGAATTATATAAGCTTAATGGTGAAAACTTGATAAATGAAAGTCTAGTCCTTACAGTAATTTACTATTTTTAGTCATGTTCCAATTCATAAAGGCTTTCTTTTCACTATATCTGAACTATTTGGTACTATTCTACCCAGTAAAGGGCATAGGGAAGTGTGGCTAGAAGAACTAAGCTGCTTACTTTTGATGGCAAAGAAACGGCATTCATCTCAGTTCTTACTCTGAAGCAGAGTGAATTTTTGGTTAAGACTGCTTACAGTGTTGGAGGAACTAGTTATTTCCCAGCCTTTGGAAGGGTATATAGTGAGCCCAATTTACACCCATTTTTTCAGTTATTATGGCATTTTAGAGACTGACTGTAAGGGACCTGCTTTTGTCATAGGATTACATTAGTATCCTATGTATGTCAAATAGTAAAGTAACAGTGGGGTACGTTTGTTTATGAAGATGTCATTTTAGTTGAATATAATGTGGAAACTTTCATCCTTATGTACAAGATCTCTTAAATCACGATATATGATAGAAAATGGTCACCTTGTTATTTGGTTAAATGTGGTCAGTTGTCATAGGTCACGTATATTGTTTACAATGAATAAATGCCTTTCACTATTGTCTCACGCTTGTTTCAGACCTTGTACAGTAGATAAATGATCAAATTTGTTTTGTTTCCACCCTCCACCCAACTGCCTCATTAAAACCGGAAGAAAAAGGCATACCTTGTGAGGCTCTGGTTGGAAATGTAATTTCATCTGGTCCGCCCACTGGTCCTTCTGCTCCATACTGAGTTACACAACTTACCATTTTATAGTTTATCCATATAAAATAATGTCATTTTGTTAATATGCTCAATTACTTGCACTAGGTTCAGGTAATGCAATTCAACAGCATTTTTTTTCTCCGAATGAGATACATGTACAGTATCATGTGAGAAGACTTGTATGTTTGAGTTATGAAGCCTTAGGATTGTAAATGCAGCTGAGCTATTATACAGACTGTATAAAACTTACTGGACATAAGAATAAATATTTCAGGCAAATTACAACTTCTTTGTAAAAGGTCTAAGGTAGTGTAGAGGTTGTCTGTGGTATTGCCCCCTATCTTGTGGACTGTGGTGAGCTTTCTATGTTCAATCAATGAGGAATCTGGTGCTTTGGGGTCACTCTAGCTCTCCATTAAAAAATACACGCTATTTAGTATGTGCTAAGCAAGTGCAACAATAGATTGATCTATGTGATAGCTGTAACATAGTGTTCAACAATAAACATATGCTGTACTTACAGCTTGTCCTTGAACAGCTGTTTGTCTCTCTAATTATGACCATAGATCCAGACTGTCCTTGTACAAACAAGGACTTCCAAAAAAGATTGCTGCAGACCCATCCAGTAACTTATGGTTACAGGGGTACTCCGCCCCTAGACATCTTATTCCCTATCCAAGGATAGGGGATAAGATGTCTGATGGTGCTGCTAGGGACCCCCGCAATCTCTCCTGCAGCCCCCCGAGTCATCAGCTCTATGGAGCTAAGTTTGCTCCATGGCTGATGACTCACTATACCGGGACAAGCGGTTCGTGATGTCATGGCTCCGCCCCCTCATGACATCAAACCCCACCCCTTTATGAAAGTCTATGAGATTGGGCATGGCCACCATCACGACCCCTCCCAAAGACTTGCATTAAGGGGGCAAGGCGTGGCGAGGAGGCGGAGCTATGATATAACAAACCGCCGGCCCCTGTATCATGAGTCATCAGCCGCAGAGCAAACTTAGCTCCGTAGAGCTGATGACACTGGGTGCTGCAGGAGAGATCACCGGGGTCCCTAGCAGCGGAACCCCCGTGATCAGACATCTTATCCCCTATCCTTGGATAGGGGATAAGATGTCTAGGGGCGGAGTACCCATTTAAGGGCTCAATGTTTGCTGCCTTAATGATGGAGTAAAAACTATATAGTAAGTGCTATACAGATTGTGTTTAAGAGATCTATAGTTCTCTCGTTGTCCATAATTCTTCTTAGTATTTACGGTTACAGCTTTATGTTTAGTTTAAATGATCACTGTACTTTCAACCAACTGTATTTAAAATGTTGCTCTATCTGTATAATCTGTTTTTATAAGAACCTATCATTTGCCATGCCAATGACAACAGTATGTGTTTTAGTGACTGCAAGGTAAATATAGAAGTATGTGTCTTGTGTAAAGCATACCTGCCGCCTATACAGGTGATCATGTTGTGTGCTTTGACTATTTATCAATTACCAAGATATCAGTTACATCACTGTGGTATGACCAGATTCTAAATGAGTCAGATCCTGCGGTTGACTAAAGCATTACATATTGGCCCTTATTTACTAAGAGTGTTGTGTAGGTTTCTTTGTGGGTTTTAATTCCTTACAATTTATTTTCCACGGTATTTACTAAGGTTTCCCTACATTTTCCACTTTCCCTACACTTTGCTTTTTTTTTTTTACACATGTTCTGATCTGTCTGCTTTTCCTCAGCTCAAATCCACCACATTTATGTGGAAACCTTAGTAAATATGTTGGGTTTTTGTGAAAATGTCGCCCTTTTCGGAGACCACGCTCCCTTACCTCGGCAACCACGCCCCTTTTTCTGGTTTTCTTGGCAAAATGGAGAGTTAGTCTGTTTTTTTTCAATTCTGGTGCAAAATCTGGCGCAGACAGAATTTCTGGCGCAATGCGACAGAATCTGGCGCACAACCCGACAAACCATGTTGGGTTTGCAATAGTAAATGAGGGCCATTATATTCCCAATTGTGCATTTGGCAGTAATTTAGGAATGTATTAAATACTATCCTAAACCCTCAGGTGCCCCCTTCTTTGCTGGAGATATTTTATACTGTGAGTTTTGTCGCAAATCTGCCTGTGATAAAAGGTGATATCACTTTGAAAATTAGGAAAGTTCCAGGAACATAATGGGAATGTAAAAAAAATTTAAAATCTTTTCATTTCTGCACAGATATTTCCTCTAAGTGTGTGTGGGGTTTTAGAAAACCCCATCTGTGCTTCCTTTTGTCATGGATTTGATGGTGCTGATTCTATACTAAATAATGCACAATCATGCTGCCAGACCTGCATGTCCTAGATTCTAAACTTAAAGGGCTATTCCAGGCAAAACCTTTTTTTTTTTATATATCAACTGGCTCCGAAAAGCTAAACTTCTATTAAAAAATCTTAATCCTTCCAATAGTTATTAGCTTCTAAAGTTTTCTGTCTAACTGCTCAATGATGATGTCACGTCCCAGGAGCTGTGCATGATGGGAAAATATCCCCATAGGAACTGCACAGCTCCTGGGATGTGAGTCATCAGAGAGCAGTTAGACAGAAAACAACAACTCAACTTCAGAAGCTAATAACTATTGGAAGGATTAAGATTTTTTAATAGAAGTAATTTACAAATCTGTTTAACTTTCCGGAGCCAGTTGATATATAAAAAAAAGTTTTGGCCTGAAATACCCTTTTAATAGCTTAGCTGGCAGATGTCTTACTTAAAGGGGTTATCCAGGAATAGAAAAACAGAACTAATTTCTATTAAGAACAGCTCCATTTCTGTCCCCAGGTTGTGTGTGGTATTACAACTTGGCTCCATTCACTTCAATGGAACTGAGCTGCAGAACCGCACCCAACCTAGAGACAGACGGGGAGCAGTCTTTAAAGTAAATTTGGTCTGTTTTTCTATTCTTGCATAAGCCCTTCAAGGGTTATACCAAGATTAACACTTATCACTTATCCCGTGGGCCTAACCGCCATTCATTTTCTATAGGACAGCTGAAAATAGCGCAGTGTTCTACTAATCGGCGGGGGTCCCATTGATCGGTTCCCCCACAGTTTGGCTACTTATCACCTATCTTGTAGTTTTGGTTCATTTCCTCCATGCATGTATATTATTGTCTTAAATTGAAAGAAAAACAAACAAACAGAAAGGGGAGGGCACTCTGAAAGGCAACTTCACCTGTACGAGATGTGCAGCTTGGTCCCGCGACCTATTCCAATACCTCCTACGGGGTGCATATACTATAGGTGAAGTATCAGTAAATCAAATACAAAAGAACATGTTCATGCACTCACCGCTCAGCGGAGGGAGATGCGTCCTGGCATCCGGATCACGGGGCGTTGGGTCTCCGCATCGGCACGTGTGTGCGAAACTTCCGGCTTTGCCTCCTAGCGCTACCCACACCTGCCGATGCGGAGACCCAGCGCCCAGTGATCCGGACTCCAGGACGCATCTACCTCCGCAGAGCGGTGAGTGCATGTACATGTTGTTTTGTATTTGATTGTCTTAAATTGGTTTCTTTACAAGTGGCCCTGTGTTGTTTTTCTTTATTCTTTCAATTTCCAGATGAAGCATCATTGCACCAGTTCTCTGTAGGACTTTGAGCTGGTATACAGCACAAAAGAATTGAACTAAGTACCTTTTCCTATTTAATAACTGGCTGAATTTTGTAAAATAGGAAAACTTGATGGGTGTGATAAAGAAATATACAAATTTACCTTGCAAAAGTTTATAATACTTTTCATGTGGTACATTTAAATACATTGAAATACGCATTTGTGGCAGGTGTTTACTGTTTTGTGAGCTGTCATTAAAGGTATCAGAATGACCAAATGTTACAAGACACTGGAATTACTTTAAGAGAAAGCAATAAGGACGTTGACTGCTTTCGTTGTTTTGCAGTGCTGAAGTTTAACTGTGAAATGTGGATTTCTGCTTATATTGCATTTTTTTTTTTTTAGTGGGAGGTTTTCAATATGATATGTTTTGGATAATTGTTGGTTGTGTCTTTGCAATCATTCTGGCTTGTTGGAGTTCCATTACTATTGTAAGGGGAAATGAAGACAGCCTGATTACTACATCATATATTGCTAAGGGGTCTACTTATGTGCTGATATAAGATAAACCTTCATTAAACTGTTAATATTTTCAACGGAAGGATACTGTATAAAGAACCAAATAGCATCACATTTTTTATTTTTTTTGCATCACATGTGCTGTATCTTATATTATGGCCACTGTCGCACCAAACCTTTTTTTTATCACAGCGGTCTAAAAACTGCAGCCCTCTAGAGGGCCACAGTTTGGAGAGCAATGTTTTATGATGATTGTTACATGGTGTAGAGAACAGTGATGTGCAATATTTTGTAGCAAGCAATCAATGTCTGCTTTGTGTATACTTGACTGCTTATAGTTCTAACAGTCTGGTTGACATGTTACAACATTTCCTTGTGTTTTCATGAAATTATTTAGGGCTATTTGTGTTCAGAGCAACACAGTGACTAAAAGAGCTGCACATAACTTAAAGGGGTATTCCAGGAAAAAAACTTTTTTTTTTTTTTTTTTTATTTCAACTGGCTCCAGAAAGTTAAACAGATTTGTAAATTACTTCTATTGAAAAATCTTAATCCTTCCAATAATTATCAGCTGCTGAAGTTGAGTTGTTGTTTTCTGTCTGGCAACAGTACTCTCTGCTGACATCTCTGCTTGTCTCAGGAACTGCACAGAGTAGAAGAGGTTTACTATGGGGATTTGCTTCTAAACTGGGCGGTTCCCGAGACAGGTGTCATCAGAGAGCAGTTAGACAGAAAAGAACAACTCAACTTCAGAAGCTCATAAGTACTGAAAGGATTAAGATTTTTTTAATAGAACTAATTTACAAATCTGTTTAACTTTCTGGAGCCAGTTGATATATATAAAAAAGTTATTTTCCTGGATAACCCCTTTAAGGTTTTCTTTACTTGTGTGAATTCCAAAGGCTTGTCCCCAACTGTATGTAGCAGTCATCCTCGTTGCACAGACTGTCTCATTCATGTGAGTGTGAGAGTTGTGAAATCTCTTACCCTGGGATTCAAGGAATACCAGTGCTTCAGCTGAACAAATAGCCCAGGAAATCAGGTCAGAAAACTACTTAGATTCTGTGAAATATGGTACACAATTTTTCTTTCTTTTTTTTTTTTTTTGTAGAATGGTACTTCAAAGTTTTGAATCTCAAGTAGAAAGAGTTGAGTTGTTGTTGTTTTTTTTTTTTTTTTTGTGCCAACTGACTACGCCAACCTATACATGTCTGACATTGTTTCTGAGTTCTCCTTGCCTTGGAACCTTGAATATAAGAAGATGTACTCTTTTACATTGGTGCGTAATGCTGATGCTTTGTAGGTTTCCCTCCTAGTAAAGGATACAATGAATAAACTGGAAAATATGCCTGTAACATAAACATATGTTTTACTATAGTCTACTTTTATAAAAAAAAAGTTGTCATAAAGAGACCAAAAGGCATTAGGTCATCAAAGAAATCTACTTTAAGTAACCACACTGGAGGGTCACTATAAAACAGCTGCTTTGACATATTTAGGTTGGACATGGTTGTATGTTCATTTGAATGAACGTGGTGCAATGCTACTTGTCCCCTGCCGAGGCAGTTTACTGCTTCTCTTAGCAAATCAGTGGGAATCATCTGATAACAGGGCTGGTTAAATTAAGGGACTGTCCTTATTAGAAAATCCATTTCATTTAGGTTTGAGCAGTGGGTTTAAGTTTTTTTATGTGATCTTAACCTACATTTCCCCACTCCCTGGGCTGTAGTTTGAGTAGTCTACAAAGAAGAAGCTATTTTATACATTTCAAAACATTGTGTCTTATTGACTAGTTTCCAGGTAGTAATTACGGAACAAAACAGATCAGTATATTTACGAAGTTGGCTTGTGACCCTTTAAGGAGAATATGTAACACGCTCAACTGCACATCTATAGTTATTCAGTATGCAAATGTTCAGCATATTACTGACTGGGTGGTCAGTTGGCAACCTCAATTTTACAAAATGTTGATTATGTAAGAGAGCGGCAGCACAGGCGAAGATTTCTTGAAAATTCAAGAATGGATTGTACATAAATAAATATGACATTTGTCTCCTATGTATAGAAATGTTTAGTTTTTACTAAACTGTAAATCTGAGCAGTTATTATTTCTTGTACCAAACTACAATAGAATGAAGATACAATTTCTATGTCTGAAGTCTGAGAGTCTATTTTTTTGAAGTTGTGAATAATTCTAATTACAAACCTGTATGTAAGAAAATTAACATACCCTGTACATTTTTAAAAAATGATCTTTATTGTTTAACAAAATGATGAAGAAAGTCTTGTAAAAAAAAAAGAGAAAAAAAATGAAAATAAATCCTCATTTTGATGAAAAGAAAATGTTGCTTTTTTATTTTATTTTATTTACTTACGTGTGGAAGTTTCACCTTTGTTAAAGAGCTTCGTTCACCAAAACACTGTTTGGATCCTTTATATGAACTTATGATTTACTCATTCTGTGCTATGAAACTGTTATTTCTTTAGTGAACACTTCCTTGCCAATTTTCAAAATTACTTGGGATGGGTTCACATTTCATTTCCGTTACTCAATTCCATTAGAGAATTTGAGAAACAGGAATCCCATTCCTTCCTATTGGCTTTTTTCTAATCTCCATTGTCCTCAGTTATCATCAGTTATGCTTTATTTCAGTTATTTATAATGGAGAAAAATACCAGGCATGCAGTACTTTTTTCTGTCATAAATAATGAATATTCTAATGTACATTTAGTTATTTAACATTGAAGTCTATGGTGACAGAAGTAACCTCCATTCACCTTATTTTTATATCCATTATTGCTACTGAGCATGCTCAGAAAAAAAAAGACAACTGGCTTAAAAATAATGGACAATAAAGGGGTACTCCACTGGAAACCATTTTTTTATTTTTTTTTTAAATCAACTGGTGCCAGAAAGTTAAACAGATTTATAAATTGCTTCTATTTAAAAATCTTAACCCTTCCAGTACTTGTCAGTTGCTATTTGTTCCAGAGGAAGTTATTTTCTTTTTGATTTTCCTTTCTGTCTCACCACAGTGCTCTCTTCTGACACCTCTGTCCATTTTTTGAACTGTCCAGAGAAGGAACAAATCTCTATAGCAATCCTATCCTGCTTTGGACAGTTCCTGACATGGACAGAGGTGTCAGCAGAGAACACTGTGGGCAGACAGAAAGAAAATGCAAAAAGAAAAAAACTTCTTGGAGCATTCAGCAGCTAAGTACTGGAAGAATTCAGATTTTTAATAGAAGTAATTTACAAATCTAACAGTAAAGAAGTATGGAAACACAATCGGCACTCACCGGTCTTCTCCAACAAGGTATATCGTTTAATTCAAAATACTCACATATACAGTAGACAACGGGGGGAGAGGGATCAACGTGCAGGGGGGGGGGAGGGGGGTAAAAAAAACCTCCGGCGACAGATTCTGTTTCGCTCGCTAAACGAGCTTCATCTGGCCAGATGAAGCTCGTTTAGCGAGTGAAACAGAATCTTTTGGATTGCTGCACTTGTTCACACCAGTCAGAGCACCACTCCACTTCCAGAGACTGTTCTCCTGGACCTCTTGCCCCGATCCGCCCAGCATAATAGTCAGCCGCAGCAGTGCCGGACATTTTTCTTTGTTTGTAATTTACAAATCTGTTTAACCTTTTGGCACCAGTTGATTTAAAAATTATTATTTTTTTTTTTTTACAGCAGAGTACCCCTTTAATGGAGATATTCGGATGTTTTAACAGCTAATAATGGAGGTTAATGGTCCGTTAATTTACATGCAAGTTTTGCAAGATTTTTGTTTATCATTTTACTTCCATTAACATTAGATTCATATCCGTCGTAAACGACCTCTGTTATCTGTCAATAACAGACATTTCATAACTGATTTGAACAATGCTGATGTGAACCTAACTGGTGAGTTGCTAATTTTTTCATGGAGAACTGCTACTTCAGTTTTTGAGTCAAAGCCAGAAGTGGTCCAGCAGGAAGCAGAAGTATAAGGCTAGGATTCCACTTTTTTTTTTTTTGCTGTGTTTTGTTCACAGAAAAAAACTCCAGGAAAAACGCAAGTGCAATTTCCTGCGTCTGATGTTTTTTCTGGTGTTTTTGCATTTGAGTGGAAATTGCATTTTTGGCCCCTTTGGTGTTTTTTTCTAAATTTGTTTGGTACCAAAAAATATGTATTTAAATTTATTTAAAATAAATTTTTAATAGTGTGTGTTTCACTTATTTTTCCCTCTATTGTTTTTTTTTTTAGGTAATACTACTACTCTCAGCATGGAATAGACTGTTCCATGTTGGGAGTAGTAGTACCTGTACTAATAGACAATATCGTCCGATGCAATCGTCCATAATATAGCAGAGATGCGTAGCGGCTGTATACAGCGCTCGGATCTTTGCACTGTACTCCGGCCAGTGATATGAATAGAACAACACTTATTTTCCACCCAGAGTGGGGATTGGACAGATGGCGGCAGCTAATCACAGCTCTCAGTGGAAAATATTAATGAGTGATGTTCTATTTACATCACTGGCCGGAGTATAGTGCAGAGATGCGAGCGCTGTATAGAGCCGCTCCACATCTCTGCAATAGATAGGATGATCGCATCGAGTGTCAGGAGTGACACATGCTGGGAGTTTAGTACCTGCATTAATAGACAGATCGCAGCAAGTGTAACTTTTGACACCTGTTGCGATCTGTCTATTAATGCAGGTACTACAGCTCCCAACATTGAGCAGAGTGTGCTTCATGTTGGGAGCAGTAGTACCTGGAGTTAAGGAAAGATCACAGCGGATGTCACTCCTGACACCCGCTGCGATCCTCCTGTATAATGTATAGATGCGGCCGGCCGCTCTTCTATGGTCCCCTGCACTGACGTATTTATACACAAATTCATGTTTAATTCCCACAGAGAGTTGTGATTGGCTGGAACCATCTGGCCAATCACAGCTCTCTGCGGGAAATATCTGGCCACATCTATAAATTATACAGAAGGATCGCAACAGACCCGGTGCAATCTGTCAATTAGTACAGGTACTACTACTCCCATGATGGACCAGTGTGTTCCATGCTGGGAGGAATAGTACTACCTAAAAAATGAAAACATTAAGAATAAAAAGTGAAAAAGACAAACAGAATACATTTTTATTATTGTCTGCTACATTTTTAGTACTGCCTGCACACACAAACTGACCCATTAAAAAATGTATAAAAGCTTCGTTATAAAAAAGATTTTTTCCATCTCTACTATATCTTTTCTATTATATTTTTTTAATGGTACCCTACGAAATTCTATTCAAAAAGGTATCTCCATCACTTTTTTGGATCGCTAATCCCTTATTTTTTTTTTTTTTTTAATCCTCTCATGCCAGAAAGTTAAACAGATTTGTAAATCACTTCCATTAAAAAAAATCTTGATCCATCCGGTACTTATCAGCTGCTATATGCTGCACAGGAAGTTTTCTTTTTCAATTTCCTTTCTGTCTGACCACAGTGCTCTCTGTCATATGGGTCTATGGTGACCCGGAAAATAAGGGGGATCGGGGTTGTCAGACACCTACGATCCTCCTGAAGGGATAGGAGTGAGGTGGCAGGGGTGCCACCCCTCCTATCCCTGCTATTGGTGGTCTAGAAGCGATGACCAATAGCAGATCGGGGGCGGGGGGTTAACTTTTGGTTTCCCTGTTCTGCCCACCCACAATAGGCTGGGCAGAACAGGGAAACCGACTCACCCATCGGCGGCGGCAGTGGGCGGAAGAGGACAGCGATGCGGCTCCCTGGATCCTACGGAAGCCAGTAAGTTACTTATCAACAGCTGGAGGGCTACAGTTTGAGACCACTATACAGTGGTCTCTAAACTGCAGCCCTCCAGATGTTGCAAAACTACAACTCCCAGCATGCCCAGACAGATGTTTGTTGTTTGGGCATGCTGGGATTTGCAGTTTTGTAACAGCTGGAGGGCTACAGTTTGGAGATCACTGTGCAGTGATCTCTAAACTGTGGCCCTCTAGATCTTGCAAAACTACAACTCCCAGCATGCCCAGACAGCTGTTTGCTGTGTGGGCATGCTGGGATTTGCAGTTTTGCAACAGCTGGAGGGCCACAGTACAGGGTACATTCACACGGGCAAGTTTAAAGTGAGATCCTGCTTCAAGTATGAGCTGCGGCAAATTTTTCTCCTAGCGGGAAACTCACCATAAGCCCCGCTTATGCGAATGTACCCTAAAAACACGACACTACACTAACAGAAAATAAAGGGTAAAACACTGTTCTCCCCCCCAATAAAAATGAAAAATGTATCGTACGGCAGTGTTTCCAAAACAGAGCCTCCAGCTGTAGCAAAACAACAACTCCCAGCATTTTCGGAACGCCACAGACTGGAGGCACCCTTTTTGGTAATCACTGGCGTAGAATACCCCCTATGTCCACCCCTATGCAATCCCGAATTTAGTCCTCAAAAAAAGTTGGGGGCTACACTAGCCTGTTAGTGTAAAAAAATATATTTTTTTACACTAACATGCTGGTGTTGCCCCATACTTTTTATTTTAACAAACGGTAAAAGGAAAAAAAGACCCCCAAAATTTGTAACACAATTTCTCCTGAGTACAGAAATACCCCATATGTGGGCATAAAATGCTCTGCGGACGCACAACAAGGCTCAGGAGTGAGAGCGCACTATGTACATTTGAGGCCTAAATTGGGGATTTGCACAGGGGTGGCTGATTTTACAGCAGTTCTGACATAAATGCAAAAAAAGAAATACCCACATGTGACCCCATTTTGGAAACTACACCCCTCATGTAATGTAATAAGGGGTGCAGTGAGCATTTACACCCCACAGGTGTCTGACAGATTTTTGGAACAGTGGTCCGTGAAAATGAAAAATTTAATTTTTCATTTGCTCAGCCCACTGTTCCAAAGATCTGTCAAACGCCAGTGGGGTGTAAATGCTCACTGTACCCCTTATTAAATTCTGTGAGGGGTGTTGTTTCCAAAATGGGGTCACATGTGGGGGCCCCCCGCTGTGCTGGAACCACGGGGGGCTTTGTAAATGCACATGGCCCCTAACTTCCATTCCAAACAAATTCTCTTTCCAAAAGCTCAATGGTGCTCCTCCTCTTCTGAGCATTGTAGTGCGCCAGCAGAGCACTTGACGTCCACACATTGGGTATTTCCATACTCAGAACAAATAGGGTTACAAATTTTGGGGGTCATTTTCTCCTATTACCCCTTGTAAAAATGTAAAATTTGGGGGGAAAAATGCATTTTTGTGAAAAATTTTTTTTCATTTGCACATCCAACTTTAACAAAAAGTCGTCAAACACCTGTGGGGTGTTAAGGCTCACTGTACCCCTTGTTACGTTCCTTGAGGGGTGTAGTTTCCAAAATAGTATGCCATGTTTGCCATTTCTTTTGTTTGTTTTTTTGCTGTTCTGGCACCATAGGGGCTTCCTAAATGCGACATGCCCCCCAAAAACCATTTCAGAAAAACACCCTCCAAAATCCCATTGTCGTTCCTTACCTTCTGAGCACTCTACTGCGCTCGCCGAACACTTGACATACACATATGAGGTATTTCCTTACTCGAGAGAAATTGGGTTACAAATGTTGAGAATTTGTCTCGTTTTACCTCTTTAATTCAAAAACTGGGTATACAAGAACATGCGACTGTAAAAAATGAAGATTTTTAATTTTCTCCTTTATTTTGCTGTTATTCCTGTGAAACACCTAAAGGGTTAACACATTTACTCAATGTCATTTTGAACACTTTGCGGGGTGCAGTTTTTATAATGGGGTCATTTGTGGGGTACTTCTAATATGAAGGCCCTTCAAATCCACTCGAAACTGAACTGGTTCCTGAAAAATTCCGATTTTGAAAATTTTGTGAAAAATTGGAAAATTGCTGCTTAACTTTGAAGCCCTCTGATGTCTTTCAAAAGTAAAAACATGTCAACTTTATAAAACAACAAACCTACATAAGTATGACCACAAGTACGTAACAATATAACCCAAATTCAGGGGGTATTGTTCAAAACAATAACCAACCTACAACATGAAAACCCCCCTTAATATCTATATAAATGATGTAAACAAAGTTCATGAAAAAGTATAAATGTTATTGAACAAAGATAATTAATGAAGAACAGCCCATTGGTACCCAGCCCATAAAAACAGACATAACACAAGACAGGTTAAAAAACAAGCGGTGTGAGAACACCCGTTATATATGGTAATGGCCACAATAACATATGATAGACGTATCACGTCTGACTAGCTATTTAAATCTGTTACCAGCAGGTCACAAAAAGATCTATAAAAGATATCCTAAGCACCCCAGTTGTGCAATAGTATAGGTATCAATAGGGTAAATATATGCAGTAGATTACACACCCCACTTAAGGGGTAATGTTAGTATCAGTAAAGTATATGCTATCCAATATTACTGTCTACCTAATAGGCAGTTACATGAATGCCTTAACAGAAGACACATACAATATTATTTGCACTCCGGATAAAGACAATGAGGCTGAGGATACAAGAGAAAAACAATAAGGCTGCAAATACCAACCCCTGGTTATATCGGTGTAAACTCCGGTGTTCCCCCACCTCACACTCCACACTGTAATCATAAAGTAGACATATTGTATATGTGAATCAATATATAATTTATTTGGAATGTCTATTTTCCTTATAAGCAGAGAGCTTCAAAGTAAAAAAAAAAAAAAAAGTTACATTTTCAATCTTTTCATCACATTTTGGAATTTTTCACCAAGAAATTATACAAATATCGGTGAAAATGTACCACTAACATGAAGTAGAATATGTCACGAAAAAAATATCTTTGAATCAGAATGAAAAGTAAAAGCATCCCAGAGTTATTAATGCTTAAAGTGACAGTTTTCAGATGTGCAAAAAACCAGGACCAGGGTTTTTTTCCGTTTTTGAGCTTTCATTTTTTCCTCCTTACTTTATAAAATCATGACTCTTTAAATTTGGCACAAAAAAATCCATATGATGGCTTATTTTTTGCACCACCAATTCTACTTTGTAATGACATCAGTAATTTTACCCAAAAATCTACGGCGAAACGGAAAAAAAAAACCATTGTGAGACCAAATTGAACAAAAATGCCATTTTGTAACTTTTGGGGGCTTCTGTTTCTATGCAGTACATTTTTCGGTACAAATGACACATTCCCTTTATTCTGTAGGTCCATACGGTTAAAATGATACCCTACTTACAGTGGGGAACAAAAGTTTGGGCACCCCAGGTAAAAAATTTTATTAATGTGCATAAAGAAGCCAAGGAAAGATGGAAAAATCTCAAAAAGGCATCAAATTACAGATTAGACATTCTTATATGTCAACAAAAGTTAGATTTTATTTCCATCATTTACACTTTCAAAATAACAGAAAACAAAAAAATGGCATCTGCAAAAGTTTGGGCACCCTGCAGAATTTATAGCATGCACTGCTCCCTTTGCACAGCTGAGACCTGCCAGTGTCATGGATTGTTCTCAATCATCATCTGGGAAGACCAGGTGATGTCAATCTCAAAGGTTTTGAATGCCCAGACTCATCTGACCTTGCCCCAACAATCCGCACCAAGGATTCTTCTAAGCAGTTGTGTAGAAATCAGAAACTGAAAATAGTTGACGCTCACAAAGCTGGAGAAGGCTAT
The DNA here is from genome assembly GCF_029499605.1 of Hyla sarda. Classification (NCBI taxonomy): domain Eukaryota; kingdom Metazoa; phylum Chordata; class Amphibia; order Anura; family Hylidae; genus Hyla; species Hyla sarda. The sequence goes on from NC_079192.1 coordinate 225,660,283, forward strand.
AAGAAGATAGCAAAACGTTTTCAGATGTCAATATCCTCTGTTTGGAATGTAATTAAAGGGGTAGTCCAGTGGTGAAAAACTTATCCCCTATCCTAAGGATAGGGGATAAGTTTGAGATCGCGGGGGGTCCGACCGCTGGGGCCCCCTGCGATCTCTCTGTACGGGGCCCCGGCTCTCCGCCGAGATAGCGGGTGTCGACCCCCGCACGAGGCGGTGGCCGACACGCCCCCTCAATACATCTCTATGGCAGAGCCGGAGATTGCCGAAGGCAGCGCTTCGGCTCTGCCATAGAGTTGTATTGAGGGGGCGTGTCGGCCGCCGCCTCGTGCGGAGGTCGACACGCCCCCTTCCAGCGGGCTGTCGGGGCTCCGTACAGGAGATCGCAGGGGGCCCCAGCGGTCGGACCCCCCGCGATCTGCAACTTATCCCCTATCCTTATGATAGGGGATAAGTTGCTCACCACTGAATCACCACTGGACTACTCCTTTAAGAAATGGCAGTAATCGGGAACAGTGGAAGTTAAAGCAAGATTTGGAAGACCAAGAAAAATATCAGAACAGCTCGCAGGATTGTGAGAAAAACAATTCAAAACCCATGTTTGACTGCACAATCCCTCCTGAAAGATCTGGCAGACACTGGAGTTGTGGTACGCTATTCTACTATAAAGAGATACTTGTACAAATATGGTCTTCATGGAAGAGTCATCAGAAGAAAACCTCTTCTACGTCCTCACCACAAAAATCAGCGTTTGAGCTTTGCAAATGAACATATAGACAAGCCTGATGCATTTTGGAAACAAGTTCTGTGGACCAATGAGGTTAAAATTGAACTTTTTGTCCGGAATGAGCAAAGGTACGTTTGGAGAAGAAGGGGAACAGAATTTAATGAAAAGAACATCTGGCCAACTGTTAAGCATGGGGGTGGATCAATACTGCTTTGGGGTTGGATTGCAGCCAGTGGCACAGGGAACATCTCACGAGTAGAAGGAAAAATGGATTCAATAAAATTTCAGCAAATTTTGGATGCTAACCTGATGCCATCTGTGAAAAAGCTGAAGTTAAAGAGAGGATGGCTTCTACAAATGGATAATGATCCTAAACACACCAGGCGGAAACTGAAGGTTTTGCCATGGCCTTCCCAATCTCCTGACCTCAACATAATTGAAAATCTATGGATAGACCTTAAAAGAGCAATGTGTGACAGACAGCAGAACTGGAAGACTTTTGTAAGGAAGAATGGGCAAAGATACCTCAAACAAGAATTGAAAGACTCTTGGCTGGCTTCAAAAAGCATTTACAAGCTGTGATACTTGCCAAAGGGGGCAGTACAAGATATTAAGTCTGCAGGGTGCCCAAACTTTTGCAAATGCCATTTTTTTGTTTTCTGTTATTTTGAAAGTGTAAATGATGGAAATAAAATCTAACTTTTGTTGACATATTATAAGAATGTCTAATCTGTAATTTGATGCCTTTTGGAGATTTTTCCATCTTTCCTTGGCTTCTTTATGCACATTTAAACAAATTTTTACCTGGAGTTCCCAAACTTTTGATCCCCACTGTACATAGGTTTGATTTAGTTGTACTTCTGAAAAAAATCATAACTACATGCAGGAAAATGTATATGTTTAAAATTGTCATTTTCTGACTCCTATAACTTTATTTTTCTACATATGAGGGCTAATTTTTTGTGCCGCGATCTGAAATTTTTAGCGGTACCATTTTTGTATTGATCGGACTTGTTAATCGCTTTTTATTCATTTATTCATGATATAAAAAGTGACCAAAAATACACAATTTTGGACTTTGGAATTTTTTTGCGCGTACGCCATTGACTGTGCAGTTTAATTAATGATATATTTTTATCACTCGGACATTTCCGCACGCGGCGATACCACATGTTTATTTTTATTTACACAGTTTTTTTTTTTAATGGGAAAAGGGGGGTGATGCAAACTTTTATTAGGGGAGGTGTTAAATGATCTTTATTCACTTTTTTTTTCACTTTTTTTTTGCAGTGTTATAGCTCCCATAGGGACCTATAACACTGCACACACTGATCTTTTACATTGATCACTAGTTTCTCATAGGAAACCAGTGATCAATTATTCTGCCGCTTGACTGCTCATGCTTGCATCTCAGGCTCTGAGCAGTCATTCGGCGATCGGACACCAGGAGGCAAGATAGGAGAACCTCCTCGTGTCCTACAGCTGTTCGGAATGCCGCAATTTCGCCGTGGTGATCCCGAACAGCCCCCTGAGCTAACCGGCAGTGATTTACTTTCACTTTGGATGCAGCATTCAAAGTTGATAATGGGTTAATAGCGCGCGGCACCGCGATCAGTGCTGTGCGCTATTAGCCACGGGTCCTGGCCGTTGTTAGAGGCCGGGCCCGAACTGCTATTACGCGGGGCCACGTCGTGGCCCCATGTTATAGAAAGGGAAAGGACTCAGGAGTTACCGGTACGTCCTTGGTCCTTAAGAGGTTAAGGTGAAAATGGGCTTGGTCCTTAAGGGGTTAAAAAAAATTCCATGGGATAGGCATAAGGCTATAGGGACTTGAATATTTATAGTATTCAGAAATATTGGGCAGACTAGATGAGCCAAATGGTTCTTACCTATCGTAACATTCTATGTTTCTATGTAATGTGCCAATGGACAACCGCAGTGGTTGCCAGAGGTCTCTTATGAGCCTTTAATGGCTGGTTGATATTTTTTGTGCAGCCTGCAGAGCCAATTAAAGTCGTATGCCAAAGTTTAGACACCCCTGACAATTTCCATGATTTTCATTTATAAATAACTAGTTGAGTTACCGGCGTTGCCCAGTTTCTCCTACCTAATCCTTGTGGGGGAGGAAAAGCAACAAAGGAGGAAGCTTTTGTCTTCATATCCCCTCCTCATATCCTGACCCCAAATCCCCTCTTCATATCCTGACCCCAAATCCCCTCCTCATATCCTGACCCCAAATCCCCTCCTCATATTTCAACCTCATCTCCCGTCCTCATTCATCAGGAGAAGCAGAGCGGAGCTTGAGGAGTAAAATACCAGAAATATCTCCAGTCATATGGAAATGATGCTGAAACATACATTTCCCATAGATTTGCATGGTACTTTAAACAAAAACTCAGACCCTCGCAAATGGGAGTAGGTTAGGGTTAAATTAACTATCCTATATTTTAGTGGACATATAAGTTACAATATGACCAAGTATTATCGAATTATCTCCAGCCATTTGGAAGTTATGCAGTAACATAAATTTCCCATAGACTTGTATGGGACTTTAAACAAAAACCCAGACCCTGGCAAATGGGGGTGAGTAAGGGTTAAATCACCTATCCTATGTTTGTTGTTGACATATAAGTAACATGTGTGCCAAGTTTCATGTTAATATCTTTAGCCATTTGGAAGTGATGCTGGAACATACACACACATACATACAGTACATAGAGGGAGATTTTCTAGAAGGGTGTTACACTGTTTGGGAGATTTATCAAAACATGTGCAGTGACCCCTCGACCTACGATGGACCCGACATACGACAATTTCAACATGCGATGGCCTCTCAGAGGCCATCGCATGTTGAAGGCAGCATCAACATACGATGCTTTTGTATGTCGGGGCCATCGCATAAATGGCTATCCGGCAGCACAGACTGCTTCAGCTGCCCCTGGATAGCCGTTTACGGTGCCCTGTGAGCTCCGCTGACGATCACTTACCTGTCCTCGGGGCTCCGGTGCATCCTCTTCGGGATCCCCTGTATCGCCGGGGCTCTCCATCGTCGTCATCACGTTGTGCGCACGCCGTCCCGTCATCCAATAGGAGCGGCGTGCGTAACAACATGATGGCGGCGATGGAGCGCGCGATGCTGGGGAAGCAGACGCCTAACCGGAGCGTCGGGGGTACGCGGCGACAGCGATGGACGGCGGCATCCCAGGCAGCGGTGACGAGCAGTGACGGTCCGGAGCGGCGGGGACAGGTGAGTACAACTTCCTCTACCAGTGGTCTTCAACCTGCGGACCTCCAGATGTTGCAAAACTACAACACCCAGCATGCCCGGACCGCCAATGGCTGTCCGGGCATGCTGGGTGTTGTAGTTTTGCAACATCTGGAGGTCCGCAGGTTGTAGACCATTGTCCTATACTTTACATTGCACGGATCCCTCAACATACGATGATTTCAACAAACGATGGTCCGCTTGGAACGGATTACCATCGTATGTTGAGGGACCACTGTACAGAGGAAAAGTAGCAACCAATAAGACCGTGTCTTTCATTTTTAAAAGACCTGTGAAAAATAAGAGAACCGATCTGATTGGTTGCTATGGGCAACTGGTTACCTTTACCTCTGCACAGGTTTTGATGAATCTCCCCCTGTATTTTTGCCCTTGGGGGTTAATAGCTGACCAATACTTTTTTGAGAGCACTGATATAAAATCACTATTTTCTTCTGTGACCCTTTCATACATGATCAGCAAAACTTTTTAGTATTCTTTGTGATCCCATCCTATTAAAATGCATTGTTTAATTTCTTTATACGGAAATCAGGAAACATAGAACTTAACACGGTATGAATTTATAATATATATTCTTTAGTGCATGCATGTATAATGTAAAGCCCCAGATAGGCAATTTCCCAGCCATGGCTGATTTGTGTTTATATGAATTTTTTTTAAAGGTATTAACAATGCTTTATCATACCCTATTACTACCTCTTCTGTACAATTCATCACTATAATAAGCAACACACAAGATTTGTTGCTCAATGGTAAAATATAAAGATCTAGCACTAGGTGGCAGTATTTACACAGTAAAAAGCATCTGTGGGCCTTTGGGTTGCTCAGTCACCTCATGAAAACAAGAAGCTATTTGCTGAATTAGCTGTGTTACATTAGCATCTAATTTTATTTGGACATCAGGCCTGATGTATTTGTTCACATTAAAAGTGCATGCAACTATTTAAAGAGTTGGAACAAATATTTCAAGATAACAAAAGTGAATGTATCTGTTCACAGGAGACTGACTATATAACTGATGCAGAATCAAACAGTAGAAAGGTAATCTGTTTTCAATATTACTATAATGGCTTTAGTAATAGGGAGGCTGTGTTATATACATATGTCAATTCATCGGTAGAATAACATATAGGAAACCTTAATCTGTATGTTAAACGTTCAAGCATCTATTCCAGTGGTCTTCAACCTGCGGACCTCCAGATGTTTCAAAACTACAACTCCCAGCATGCCCGGACAGCCGATGGCTGTCCAGGCATGCTGGGAGTTGTAGTTTGGCAACATCTGGAGGTCCGCAGGTTGAAGACCACTGATCTATTCACTTGTAATCCACCTTATATGTGCATTTTATAGATTCTCCTAACATGATATGAATAACCAAGCTGTAAATTCAGAAGACGTTAGTTAGGCAGTATTTGAGTACTGTATTTAAGGGTCAATACTTGTATTCTCACAAATAACACATATATTCATCGTATACCAGGCGCTCAAGCACAGGAGCATTCATATTAAAGGGGTACTCCGACGGTAAACATCTTATCCCCTATCTAGAGGATAGGGTATAAGATGTTTAATTGCAGGGGTCCCGCTTCTGGGGATCTTCCCTGCAGCACCCCAGTCATCCAGAGCACGGAGCGAACAGAGTGCCCCTTAAAGCATGAACCACAGAAGAAGTAATGTATCTGTCATATACACATAGTCCCAGATAAACAATGACATTGGATAACACTCAACACTGATGTTAAAATTGAGACATTAGCCAGTATATCCTAATATGAAGGACATACCTGAGCCCGCACACCAACGCCAAGGTTTCTCAAATGGCACGGGACCTAATGCTAAACCTACCTGTGCCCAAAAACTAGGGGCCAGTGGGTAATTACAGCAGCATTAGGCCGACTCATAGCCTCCCCCCAAGATACCCTCCAGTGTGGCTGAGCACACATACAATGAGAGGAGGGAGGCAGACTATAAGCCCCAACTAAGTTGGCTGATGTGGTTGCCGGCCTCACAGGTGGACCTTAATGCTTCCTAGAATAGTAATAAAGGCGCATTAAATGTGGAGCTTTTGCATCTCCAAGTATAAAATTTAGACAAAAAAAGAGCAACTGGCAGGCAGGAGGTCCTCAACTCCAAATGCAGTTGTGCATATATACCCAGTATATATACACAACTGCATTTGGGGTTGAGCACCTCCTGCCTGCCAGTTGCTCTTTTTTGTCTTCATTTTACCAGAGGTTGTTAGTTGAGCTGTGATTGAGCTTTGGGAAAATCACTCCACACAGTTTGATACATCTGGGCCTATATAGTGTATTGCCAAGCAATATCAACAATGCTCATGAACTCTCAGTCCATCTTGAATAGAGCAGGTTAGACAATATTAACCTTCATCAAAGTCTAGTGGTAAGTGGCTACCAAGTCCATACTGTTGCTAACAGCACTGGTGCATACCAAGTCCACCTTTATGCTAGTAGTACTGGAGGATAGAGTTCATATGCATGTAGCAGAGACCACATTATTGAGTGCGTCTTTAGCTAGAAAATGTGGGCCTTCATTTCGCGATATTGCTGTTACAGTAGTTAGATAACTTGAAAGGGCACTGTCAGAATCAAAAACTTTTTATATGTTGTACATCTTGGCAAAACATTAAAGGATAAATGCAGCCCAAAATGTTTAAGTTTCCCTGTACCTGGGCTGCAAAAACTGAAAAAGCTAACTTTAACTCACCTTCCTATGTTCCCCAGTTGTGCCGGTATCTGCGCCCCGTTAATCTGGTGATGCTCGGCTCCATGCTTCTTAGGCTCGGAACAATACACTGTGGTCAGCATATTGCCGGCCACAGAGATGTCCCGCTTCGGCCAGTGAGAGGATGAGCGCACTGTCATGTACGAAGCCGGCCAAGGCGGGACATCGCTGCGGCCGGTCAAACATTGACCGCAGTGTGATGTTCCAAGCCTAAGAAGCACGGAGGCGAGCATCACTGGAGGAACAGGACACCGACACCGGTGCAACGGGGGAACATAGGAAGGTGAGTTAAAGTTAGTTTTTGCAGCCCGGGCACAGGGAAATGTAAAAGTTTTGGGCTGCATTTCTCCTTTCTAACTTTTCTAATATACATCATACTCTTTTTTTTTTTTTATCTCCTTTTATAGAGATCATGGTGGGACTAGCACTCCTCTGTGCTCTTCCCTGTCCTGTCTATCAGACTGCAGCATGAAAACAAATGAGATGGTTACAGAGCAGCCTACAGTGACTAGATCAGTGTTTCCAAACTTTTTTCGGCTCGGGGCACCCTGCAAAAAAAAAATTGCGGGGCACACCTACTGAAGTTAGCAAAAAAATAAAGGAAAAAGGCTGCAATGCACATCATCCAATATCTATTTATTTGTGGGTATGTAGTTTAAAGTGCTGCTTTATACAGCAATTCACATGTGACGTTTTCTCTCATCAGCGTCGTTCCCTGTTCTTCTCCGTCTGGTCCGGACCATCCTGACCATTTCTTCCAACCACAACTCTTCACCGTTAAACCTGCAAAACAAATCTATTAGGCTCTGCACTTAACCAGCATTAGCCTCCAGATTCCCCTTTTACAAGTGAAGAGGAATACATGGGCGTATAGGTGTAAAGAGGTAACAGAGGGGTTTACATGGGAGACAGGTGTGTAGAGGTGTGTACATGGGTGACAGAAGGGTGTAGGGGTGATAGAGGGGTGTAGAGGAGTGTACATGGGTGGCATAGGGGTGTAGAGGAGTGTACATGGGTGGCAGTGGGGGGTAGAGGAGTGTACATAGGTGACAGAGGGGTGTAAAGGAGTGACAGATGAGTGTAGAAGAGTGTACATGGGAGGTAGAGGGGTATAGAGGAGTGTACATTGGTAACAGAGGGGTGTAGAAGAGTGTACATGGGTGGCAAGGGGTGTAGAGGAGGGTACATGGGTCGCAGAGGGGTGTAGGAGTGTACATGGGTAACCCGAGGGGTGTAGGAGTGTACATGGGTAACCGAGGGGTGTACATGGGTGACAGATGGGTGTAGAGGAGTGTACATGGGTGGCAGAGGGTTGTAAAGGAGCAGGGCTGGCGTTAGGGCGGGGCAAACCAAGCAATTGCCTGGGGCCCCCTTCCCCCAGGGGGCCCCCTGCCGGCTGCTTTTAAAGTGTCCGCAGCGCCGGCTGGTTTTTAAACATCAGCAGCCTGGTCGCGGCCACTTTAAAACAGTGACCAGCGGTGGGTCCTGGGGGGGCCGGACACTTCTCCTGCTTTATCTATTTTTCATATTTCCTTACCTGGCCATGCTCGGAAGGCTCAGGTACTGCGGGGGGTCTTGTGGGCTGTGTGGATAATATGACGAGTGACGTCTCCTGCGGCTCCTCTGCACAGCATCAGGGACATCACTCCTCATTCCCTGCAGCGCTGGCTGCTTAAGTTTAGCAGTCCGGTATAATGAAGAAAACTGTACCCTTTAACGGCCGCGGCTGCTGGAAATTATGAGTGACGTCCCTGATGCCGCGCAGAGGAGCCGCAGGTGACGACACTCGTCATATTATCCACACAGCCCACAAGACCCACCACATTACCTGAGTCTGCCGAGCGCGGCCAGGTAAGGAAATATGAAAACTAGAAAAAGCAGGGGGAGAGGGGGGAGCAATGAGCAGGGGAACTAAACTGCCAACCTAATGTGGGGGAACATACTGCCAACCTAATGTGGGGGAACTATACTGCCAACCTAATGCGGGAAAGCTATACTGCCAACCTAATGTGAGGGAACTATACTGCCAACCTAATGCGGGAAAGCTATACTGCCAACCTAATGTGGGGGAACTGTACTGCCAACCTAATGTGGGGGAACTGTGCTGGCAATCTAATGTGGGGGAACTATAAAAAAAATATATAAAATTGTACTATTCTGATCCCTATAACTCTATTATTTTTCTGTATATGGGGATGTATGAGGGTCATTTTTTGGGATGTAATTTTTTTTTTTTTTTTATCGGTACCATTTTTTGTTTTGATGGGACTTTTCAATTGCTTTTTAGATATTTTTTATGGTATTTGAAGTGACCAAAAATGTGCACATCTGGTTAGTGCACTATTGCGACTTTTGGGGCCGCTCATTTGAATTTGCCCAGGGCCACGCTAAATGCCTTCTTCTCTACTGTATTTACTGTAAAAACATGGTCCGATGATGTGACATATTGTAAAATTATCTAACAAATCTCTCCTGCGAAACACAATAAGAAGTGCAGCACAGCCTTAAAAACATAAAAATACACAAATCACTGGGCCCAGATGGCATCCATATCAGAGTTCTACAGACTCTTATTCATTATATTTAAAGATTCTATAATATCAGGGATTATTAACCCCTTAAGGACTCAGCCCATTTACATATTTTAACATTTTTGTTTTTTCCTCCTCGTCTTCTAAAAATCATAACTCATTTATAATATCATCCACAGACTGGTATCAGGGCTTGTTTTTTGCGTGACCAGTTGTCCTTTGTAATTGCATCACTCATTTTACCATAAAATATATGGTGCAACCAAAAAAATACTATTTGTGTGGGGAAATTGATAAGAAAACAGCAATTTTGCAAATTTTGGAAGGTTTTGTTTTCACGCTGTACACTTTATGGTAAAATAGACATGTTTCCTTTATTCTGTTGGTCAATACGATTAAAATTATACCCATGATTACATACTATTCTATTATTGTACTGCTTTTAAAAAAATCGCAAACTTTTTAACCAAATTAGTACGTTTAGTATGAGGGCTCATTTTTTGCGCCGTGATCTGTACTTTTACAATATCTTTTATCTGTACAATTTTTTGGGGAATAAAATTGTGAACTTTTTTTTTTACGTTCACACCGTTCACCGTACGGGATCATTAACATTATATTTTAATAGTTCGGATATTTACCCACGTGGCGATACCATATATGTTTATTAAAAAATAATTTTTACACTTTGTGGGTAAAATGGGGAAAAAGGAACAATTTACATTTTTATTGGGGGGGGGGGATTTTTCACCTTATTTAACTTTTTTTTACTTTTATTTTTACACTTTAATAGTCCCCATAGGGAATAGGGCATAGCACTGGTCAGTATTATCGGCTATCTACTGCTCTGGTCTGTAGCCATTGAGTAATATACTTCTGTTGATGAGTTTACATTTTGAGGGGGCAATAAATAAAAAATTTAACTTTGCGTTATACTGATACTTTTCTTTTTCTTGGCAGTGATCTTGCTCCCTGGTTAGATTCCTGACACTAATAACCTTTTTGCTTCAGTTAATACTTTATCTGTTTTATTGTCTTCTAGATTTATTTTCACAGGTCTTAAAGCGTACCTTGGAAACAGTGGTAAGGAGACCTTATTGTGGAAACCAGGCACTGCTCTATCTGATTTCGTCCGTGAAAAAGACTCCTTTCAGATGCCAGATTTTATAACACAAAAGTGTTTATTGAAATATAGTAAACATACAGGCAGTTGACGCATTTCGGGGGCAGGGAAGGGGAACAGAGCCCCCGAAATGCGTCATTTTCCTGTATGTTTACTGTTTTTCGTTTCAATAAACAATTTGTGTTATAATATCGGCATCTGAAGGGAGTCTTTTTCCCGGATGAAATTGGATAGAGTAGCTGTTTTCCCACTGCTTCCATTGTACTACAAAGGTTTAGGTATCCCCCTCCCTGTAACCTTCGGCCTCAGCAGTTCCATCTGTGGCTAGTTGGTGACCCCAGCAATATGCGTGATATGCGATTTAATCTCTAGAACAAGTTAAGGGGCCAACTTGTCCATGTGACTTTCTTGACCTTACAACTGATCTTGAGATAAGGGATCCGTATTTAAGGGTCCAAAATATTTTGAAGGTAATGAACGAGGCGCTCCCCTCTGGTCTCTATTTTACTACTTCTACACAGGCTTAAAGCGTACCTGTCAGATCCGACAAAAAAACATAAAACTGTTATATGTTACTCAGTACCTCATCCTGATCATGTACATGTAATTTATATGTCTCTAACACTGATATTTCACAAAAAAATTGCATTTTACAGCTGCTCAATGTCTCTTTCATCTATCCAAAGGGAGGGGGCGTGTCCTTCCCTTGTCTGCACTGTGATGACTCCTCCCCCTCCCTCACTCTGCTGATTTACTGCTCTTGGAGGAGCATAGCAGTCCTGCTCTGTAACCTTTTCCTCTCTGGTTTTAAGCTGTACACACACACACAATGATTATTGGAGATTGTCCGTACTCTAATAAGACAATATGGTGTATAAGGTACATCTTCCTAAATTAGTGCTAAGATTTAGTGCTAAAAGTACAGCAGTTTATTTATGCATACTTTTTATATTTTTCCCCTTTGTCATTTATGTGTATCATTCTTTGCCAGTCCTGTAATGCTAGGACTTGTAGTTTTGGTATAGTTGGAAGTTCAGTGTTTGCAGCAGTGTTGTCTTCAACTGTGTGCCTACAGCTTTTGCAAAACTACAACTCCCAGCATGCCCAGACATACTATGACTGTCCAGCCATGCTTGGAGTTGTAGTTTTGCAACAGTAAGACGCACATGTTTGGTAAAACTCTTGTGTTGCTGCAAGCTGTGTTCCTTAATATATGAGTATATTAGAAAAACGTTTGTTTTGCCAAGATGTACACCATATAAAAAGTTTCTATATCCAACAGTGCTCATTTAAAGGAACACTAAACCTAGAAATAAATAATATAAAAAGCAGAAAGCAAACATAGCAAGACTCATTGTGTAAGGCAGTGGTCTTCAACCTGCGGACCTCCAGATGTTGCAAAACTACAACTCCCAGCATGCCCGGACAGCCAACGGCTGTCCGGGCATGCTGGGAGTTGTAATTATGCAACATCTGGAGGTCCGCAGGTTGAAGACCACTGGTGTAGGGATTTCACCAAGCCACAAAAGCAAGAGATAACAGAGAAGAGAGTCATCTGCTTCCTCTTAGTTCAACTGAAGACCAACTGAGGGGGTGGATCATAGCTTAGCAGGTCTTCTATTACAGCCTGAGCAGCGGAGGAATGTTCCTACAACAATAAGCTACCTCTCAGCAAGAAACTGGATGCCTCTGAAAACTGTGAGAAGGATAGGGAAAAAGGATGCCTCATGTGACACATACCTTTTTATATTTGGGGTTATGATATTGGGCTACATGATATGTGGTTTTCTCCCTTTAGTTAAGATATTCTGCATTAATAAACTACAAATTTTGTTTTGGGTATGCTCACAAATACTTTTTTTATGTGTTTCCAGAAGTAATTACATTATTTTATTTCCCTGTTGGTTCACACTGAACCTTTCTCTGCTGAGCTAATAGCAGACAGAGATAAAATATATATTTAATATTTTTGATTATTATTATCATCATCGTCATTGTCATTATTATTATTATTATGAATAATAATTATAATATTAATTCTTTATCCCAGTATAAGGTCCTTGGGTGTTCAATGTTTGCAGTGTCGTTGCCATATGTCAGTAATATTAAATTACATTGTGTATTTTCCCTTTCCTAAATAAATAAACATTATAACAAACACCAATGAGGCCAGATCAGATAAAACACAACTTTTACAGCTACATAAAAAAAAACATAGCAGGAATATACACATAGCATATATGTACAATAGGTGAAAAAACACCATAAATATATCCAAAGGCGTCTCAATGCTGTAATAATTAGCAGCACAAATTGAATGATTCCGGATAAGGAGGGGGAGCGGGTACAAGGCATACATCTAATATGCATCTAATATGCACGGTTGCTAAAATGGACAGAGATGTCAGCAGAGAGTACCAGAAAAATTAGGCATGTACACATGGCTGAAAAAGTTGGTATTGTTGCAGCCGCTGCTGTAGCAGCGGCCAGAAAAATTGCGGCAGCAGAAAAAGTGCAGCAGCAGAGGCCAGAAAAATTAGGCCTGTACACATGGCTGAAAAATAAGAACAAGCGCATATCCAAGAGTCCAGAAGACTCTATAATGCAGGACGGAGAAACACACAAACAAATTATTTTCTAAATAAAATTTTTCATCAAATAAAGAAACAGAGTTCTTCCCTCTCTGTATTTACTTTTGAAAATTTAAGTTAAAAAATCACACGCAACAAGCGTTCCTTTGTGTAATGGTTAGTACTCTTGAAAATTCAAGTTTAAATTATCATAAAGTCCAGAAGACTCTATAATGCAGGACGGAGAAACAAACAAAGAAATCCTTTTCAAAATAAAAGGGTCCCTCAACAGGCACGACAGCATGAAAGACCCCATTTGCTCAAGGTTGGATGCCGAGCTACTCATGTCCCGTTCCTCGTCCTCAGTGATGTCAGGGAAGGTATCATCTTCTTCCCCCCAGCCACGTACAACACCACAGGAGCCAGATAGGTGACAATGAGCACCCTGGGATGCCTGCTGTGGTTGGTCTTCCTCCTCCTCTTCAAAGCCACATTCCTCCTCTGACTCCTCTTCCTCCCAATCCTCTTCCAGCGTTGCCGCCGATCCAGCAAGCAATGCTGATAAGGCTGTTTCTGGTGACCACTACTCTTCCTTTTCACGCTTATCTACTGCCTGATCCAGCACTCTTCGCAGGGAACGCTCCAGGAGGAAAACAAATGGTATGATGTCACTGATGGTGCCTTCGGTGCGACTGACTAGGTTTGTTACCACCTCAACAGGACGCATGAGCCTACAGTAACGTGGCAAAAAAATTCCCAGCTCCGCAGATGATGTCCTAGCACCCCAGGCATACAAATATTTGTTAACGGCTTTTTCTTGTTGGAGCAGGTGGTCGAACATTAGGAGTGTTGAATTCCAACGTGTTGGGCTGTCGCAAATCATGCGCCACACTGGCATGATGGACAGAGATGTCAGCAGAGAGTACCAGAAAAATTAGGCATGTACACATGGCTGAAAAATTTGGTATTGTTGCAGCCGCTGCTGTAGCAGCTGCCAGAAAAATTGCAGCAGCAGAAAAAGTGCAGCACCAGAGGCCAGAAAAATTATGCATGTACACATAGCTGAAAAATTTGGTATTGTTGTAGCCGCTGCTGTAGCAGCAGCCAGAAAAATTTCTGTTTGTTTCCCAGCCAGAAAGTGCCCTAAAACATTGCGGCTTGTGGAGGATAAGTCATGCAAGTCATCCTTTGTCGCCACCTTACCCAGACGTAACGTGAATCCTCCAAAGAGGAAATACACGTCTCATCCCGGACCTGCCCAGCAGCGATTGGTTGAATTCTTAAAAAAAGATTTGCTGCTGATGCCTCTAGGAATCCCCCAAAGAGGAATTATATGTCTTTAACCTGATTGGTCGCCGCCTGGACCGGCCCAGCAGCGATTGGCTGAAAGATTTGAAAGACATCCTGTGGCCACCAGCGGCAAAGACTTGCAACCTGAACTCATACGTCCCCTCTCTGATTGGCTCACTCGTCATCACGAACAGCAAATCAGAGTTAAGCCTACCATCCCCCTGCCCATGTTTGGATGACATCCCCTCACCGACTTTTTCCTATGACAGCGTAACTGTACACAGCCATGTACGGCACGTTCCTGATTGGTCGCCCCCATACCATCCAGTAGCGAGCGACCAATCAGCTTCAAGAGGCCCGTCTTCATTCAAAATCCACCGTGGCAACCCTGCACAGTGTCACCAGGTTTACCCAATGCGCAGTGTAGGTGATATACCTGCCCTGACCATGCTTTGCAGACCAGGTGTCAGTGGTCAGATGGACCTTTGCCCCAACACTGTGTGCCAGACATGCCATTACTTCCTGTTGCACAATCGAGTACCGGTTGGGGATTGCCTTTTGTGCAAAGAAATTTTGGCCGGGTACCTTCCACTGCGGTGTCCCAATAGCTAAAAAAAAAATGTTGCTATTTTTTTTAATTTAAAATTTTATTTTTATTTTTTTATTATTTTTTTAAAAGCTGGCGGGCTATGAGTTCAGACAAGCCAGCTGTCAGATGCCGGGCTAGGGGGTGACCTTGTGACATTGGCATCTTATGCTCAAACATGTCCTTGACAGACGTAGACGTAGAGTAGACGCTGTAGGCCTGACACACACGCTTGCAGACAACTAACTGCTATTCAATCTATTACAGTCAAAATTGATTTTTTTTTTGTTAAATTTACACTATGATCACCCCAAAAATGATTTGCACTAGTGTGACAATGAGCCCAGCAGGCCCAAAAACTCCCAAGTGTGAAGTGAACTGACTTATTTTATTTCACAGCCAAAAAAAGGATTTTGTTTTAAAATTTACATTACGGTCACACCACATATGATTTGCACTAGTGTGACAATGAGCCCTAAGTGTGAAGTGAACTGACTGATTTTATTTCACAGCCAAAAAAGTTTTTTATTTTTTTTCAAATTTACACTATGGTCGGTCACCCCAAAGAGGATTTGCACTAGTTTGACAATGAGTCCTAAGGGCCAAAAGAATCCCAAGAAGTGAAGTGACTGATTTTATTTCACAGCCCAAAAATATATTTTTTTTTTTGCATAGTGTCACACCAAATGGGATTTGCACTAGGGTGACACAATTTGCCCTGCAGGCAAAAAAAAACTGGCAACTGTGACGTAAACTGACAGTGACTGGTTTTATTTAACAGCCAAAAAAGGTATTTTTTATTTTTATTTGCACAACTGTCACCTGAATACACCACCTAGCAGCAACCTAGCTATCGCTTTCCCTATACAGCAGGAGCAGCTTCTCTGACCCTCCACTTCCTAAGCCTGCAGCATGCTTAATGAGGGTAAAATGGCGTCCGTGCAAGAGGTAGGAGGGTCTGGAAAGGAGGGACTGCTGCTGATTGGCTGTAATGTGTCTGCTGACTCTGACTCACAGGGTCAAAGTTTACTGCAATGTTAAAGTATAGGGGGCGGATCGAACTTCACATATGTTCGCCCAGCGAGGCGAACGCGAACATGCTAAATTCACCGGGAACTGTTCACCGGCGAACAATTCGCTACATCTCTATCTGTGATACCTATATTAAGCAGTACATACATTATATGACAGACTCTTCTGATGTGTGGTCTAGACAGGAAATCCTGTCTAGACCAATCTAGGGTAGACAACCTTAGAGTGGAGTGGAGAGAGGTGTGTCTGATCTCATCTCCTTGGATTTGCTAGATCTTACCATGTGGAAGCACTTGGAGTATAACTAGGTCTTCTGAAACAGATTTCTCGCATATGTACTATAAATGTCCGCAAGTCCAAAAGGTGTGGCAAAAAATAATAAAGAAGGTTGAAATAAGGTTAAAAATTATAATTACAATGAACCCTAAAATATGGCTGTTAGGCATGGTATTCCCAAATAGTAACAAAGCACTGTTGTTCAAATTGATGTTTGTATCGAGATTGATGATAGCGAGAAAATGGATGAGTAAAGAAAATGCAGACACAAAAGAATATATGAACACTGTAGCAAATATTATTAACTTTGAATTTTGGCATGCAGTAAAGAAGGGAGGGATGAAAAAATTCCACCAAACATGGGATAGGTGGATTAAGAATATGCCGGTAGAGGAAAAAAAAAATTGGTGGATATAATAAGGATTTGATTAAAACATTTTTTTTTCCAGTTTCATGGGGGGGGGTATTAAGATTGTAATACTTGAAGGCCTGTAGTCAGCCCGAGACCTTTAATCCCTGGTAGATTATTATAGTGAAATAAAATAAAGGAAAATTATTATTATAAATTTTTTTTCTCCTTTCCTCCCTTTTTGGATAGTTGCTGCCTCCTCTCCTTTGGTATATATAACCTATTAACAGCTTCGAGGGGGGGAGGAGAGGTCGGAAGTTTTTTTTTTTTTTTTTGTATGGTTGATAGTTGTAGAAGGAAGAGGAATGTGGAATTTAAATAACTAAATAGCCTCAAATACCTATGATTCCTCGCCACCCTGACAGTCTGGGGCTTAATTTATTCGCTCCTGTTGCTAAGGTAATAGAAATAGGGGATGACATAGGGGTAGAAAGGGTGCGAACAGTAGGGGAAGCGACAAAAGACAGTTAGGAGGGGGGAGGTGGGGAGGAAGGCGCAGGGAGGACTGCAGGCCTCAAGTAGTAAGTTAAATAAGGAATATTGTAATGGCAAGATTAAAGTAAAGGTTGATTGATGGATATTGTTGGGTGGGTTTGGGAATATAATTTTCTTTTTGATAGAAAAGTTGGTTTTGTGTAAACTTTTATAATGTTATAAAGAATAAAAAAAAAAAAAAAAAAAAATATATATATATATATATATATATATATAAAATAAAAAAAATAGGACTTCTGCAAAGAGCCAAAACACCCTGGATTATACCTAGTCTTATCTGAAAGAATACAACAGGATAGAGAATTTTCAGACACTCGAGGTAAAGTTGCTACATGACCTCTTTGCATGCCTAGTGCCTATAGGGCCTTTGGTCCAGGCCTAAGGACACCTGGCTATTATGTATTTTATTCAAAACCTGCATCCCATGTTGGACATTGCAGCTCAGCGATTGTGAGTACATTTACATTAGGTTAATACCTACTGGGAGTAAACCAGGGATTACATAACATTACCTGAAGATTAAATAAATTATTCATGACTAGTGCCTGCACGTTAGGGAAAAGGGGTACCTCCTCATTCTAGCCATTGCACTGCATCATGCTATGCCTCCAAATTATGGAACATTTTCTCCTAAGTTTTCTCAGTAAAAGATTGTTAAAAATAAGACTGTTATATATCTGTCCCCTGCAGCGCTTCTATACACATATGTCCCTTGCAGCGCTATCTGTGAAGTATGCTATCAGCACAGCATCTGCCGTCCGGGAAGCGGGCAGCATTGCACTGCCTTTCCCGGCCAGCAGCATGATGCGCTGCTGATAGTATACTTTACAGATTGCACTGCGAGGGACATAAGTATGCGGTTACTGGGGGGGACATATGTAAGCGCTGTGGGGAGCAATATATATAGCTAGCACAGTGGGGGGGCAATATACATTGCAAGGTGTAGTGGAGGGCCAGACATATTTCACTCTATGTCTGCCACCCCACTGCGCTAGCTATGTATATTGCCCACCGCTACGCTACCTATAGATCTTGCCCCCCCTTCAGCACTTATATACATATGGTCCTACAGGGCATCAGGGCAGCCAGGGAAGGCAGCACAATGCTTCCCTGGCCACCAGTGTATTTCAACACTACAATCCTCACTAATGACTTTAAAAACTCCGCCGGGAGCCCTGAATGGCTCGGTGGGGTTTTCCTGGTGATGTGATTGCTACTGGCAATAAAGGGTTGATAAAGAACTTCGGCTATTAACATAAGGGAAAACTTTTCTGCTTTTAAAAATGCTTTTGTAAGCGGATTTCCCAGGTTATGCTTATATGCAATTTATTTATCAAAGTTGTGTGACTGTTTGATAAATAGGTCGTATGTAAGCAACAGTAAGTTTAAAAAAAATTGTCATATAAAAGTCATGCGTTTGAAAAGAATGATAAATCTCCTTTTCAGAGTTTTGCATAGGGCTAATCATAACAGAATTTTATTAGGTCAAGGATGGGACTGTTGTGTAGTTATCCCAGTTATACAGTAATAAAAAGCAGTACAATAGTCAAAGTACTATGAATAATCTTCCAACAGAGTTTTGGAGACAATAGTCGTTTCACATAATAGACTTATCATCCAGATGTAGCAGAGGAAACATTGCTCTTTGATTATTAATGTAAAGCTACTCTTCTTGTAAGTTTTTGCTAAATGTTCCTATTCCACAGTAAATGGAAGGTGCCAGTATGATACAGCTTGACATCAGTGTTTCATTTCCCAGCAGTCCTGATATAAACATGATAAATTTGTTGATAGAAAAAGAAAGGTTTCTTATAGGAGTGACACTGCTCTATATAGCTAATGGATGATATTTAGACAAATAAATAGGTTGGTTAGAGGGAAAGGATGGGATATGGGTTTAGTTCCCCGGAGTACCCCTTTAACTAAGAAAGACACTCATGTTGTTTTGCATTGCTTACATATGAAGTTATGTCTAGGGAACCAGAGTCTTAAAAAGGTTAAAAAAAAAATCATAGGAAGCTAGTGTTTTCTTCAGCTGACAAGGGGGAAATATAGTAGTTATGCCCGGGGATCCAGGGTAGTAGCTCCCATAAGGCGACTAAGGCGATCGCTTCAGGCGTCCTGCTACAAGGGGGCACATTGGCTAATGATGTCTAGCACAGGGAGTCCAGCACACATTACACTTGGCAGCGATTTCCAACCAGGGCCCACCCGGCAGGGGTGCCGGGACACTCCAGTGGGAAAGATGACACAAAAATGTTGTTGAATTTTCCATCCCGGCCTGCGCACCTGTGACACACGGCGTGGCAGGGACTGCAGCGCTGTGAGTGAGTCACAGGTGCGCAGGCCGGGTGGAAAAGACGTCTGTGCGCACTACTGGGGCGGGATGCTAAATCTCTATTCCCCTTGTATCCTCCTTCTCCTGTAAAGCAGCCTCTGGATTCTCCCTGGTCCCTCAGCAGAATGATGTGGATGGAGGGAAGGAGAAGGGGTGACGCTGACAGAGGCCTACTCAACTTCAGTTAGTGCACCCCCACCCTTCTTTGACTCCTCTACACCTCTTTGTCACCCCTTATAATCTCTCTGTCACCCCTGGACACCCCTCTGTTATCCCGTACACCACTCTACACCCTTTTGTTACCCCTCTTAACCCCTCTGTCATCAATGTACACCCCACTGTCACCCCGTACACCCCTCTATCACCCCTCTACACCCCTGTATGCCCCTCTGTCACCCATGTACACCCCACTGTGTGGGGTGAGGCTGGAGGCATTGTGTGTGGGGAAGGCTGGAGGAATATGGGGAAGGCAGAAGGCATTGTGTGCGTGTGTGTGTGTGTGTGTGTGTGTGTGGGGGGGGGGGGCTGGAGGCGTTTGAGTGAGGCTGGAAACATTGTGCGTTGTGGGAAGGCTGGTGGCATTGTGTTTGGAGGAGGCTGGAGGCATTTGTGGGCAGAAGGGGAGGATAATGCTGGAAAAGTGCAGAGCCTAATATGTTTGTGTTGCGGGTTCTGCCCTGAAGAGCTTTGTCTGGAAGAGATCATCATGATGTTCTGAGATCATGACTGCATATAGCAATACTGTTATCTACATAAGAAACATTTGTGGTCAGGACTTTGAACCGTGCATGGGCTTACCTGTTACCTCCTGCCAAGGCCACCTGCAAGAAACTAGATTTACCAAGACCTAACACAAAACTCTACTTATAACATAGAACAGCGGTTGAGGTGTGCCTGAAAACCGCGTCGAGGGTCCGCCTATAGAGGGCATTCCCTTATGTATGGTGATGAAGAAAAGGGTGAGGAGGGTGGGTTTCGCCAACCCAGCATACGCCCAGAGGGAGGGGCCGATGGCTGTTAAATAGCCAAAGCCCCTCCCACAAATTCAGCCTGATAGGCTTCCCACTTGTGGTCAGGACTTTGAACCGTGCATGGGCTTACCTGTTACCTCCTGCCAAGGCCACCTGCAAGAAACTAGATTTACCAAGACCTAACACAAAACTCTACTTATAACATAGAACAGCGGTTGAGGTGTGCCTGAAAACCGCGTCGAGGGTCCGCCTATAGAGGGCAAAAGTACACCACCAGTTAGGGTAAATTGAGTATCATTTATTTATAATGCCAAAAATTGAAATGCCTCTGCAATTTCCCTTGAGGGATCTGGGACATAAGTGGTATATGCATCAGAACGCCACCTCCCCAACTTCTGGATGACATGTACAGGCACCTTGTGCCTGGAGGCCGCCGATGCTGCTCCTATGCGGAATGAGTGACCTGAGAACTCTCTGGGGTTGTGTCCTAAAGTGCCTAGCAGCGTGCGGACATGCGATGTGAAAAGAGAAGTGGTAAGAGCACCCCCACCGAAAGGCAACAGTGGCGACTCCGGAGGCTTATCATGGAGGAACTCAACCAGTTGTGCCAACACCGCCACCGGGCACCAGTTGTTACCTGAAGAAAAATACTTAACCACCGCCCCCCACCTGCAAGTTTTTGTGACGGACAGTGAAACTTCGAACCAAGAACCCTGCCACCTTAAATGAGCCTTCTTTGGATGTGTCGCTCCCCGCCTGACACATGAAAATTCACCCGGCCGGAGGAAGCCATAGAAGGCTAGATAAAGGCAGATTTGATTATCAGACTGCGCTCGAAGCCAAACGGGTTATTGGCTAATGCGTCAGACATGGCTCGGAACAGCTCGCCGCTGTTCGGTTTCCTCAGAGGTGGCGCTGTGGGGCTACGAGTCACCACCCCTCTGAGCGCAGCCTTGACAGCCTGAGATGATAGGATGACAGCCTGTCTGGGTGGGATAAAGAAATGCAATGCTGAATGCCCGAAAGGTAAGATTAATAGTGCTATGAGACAGGTGCAGAGAAGAGTGGCAGAAACCGATGAAAGATAGAATGATAGTGGTGTCGTAAGAAAAGGGGATGCTATGTTGAGACAGATATGACCTAAAGGTGTCGTGTGCTGCATGATAGGCCTTTCTGGTATTGGGGGCTAAGGCGTCCGACATTAACTCCCGGGCCACCTGTGTGTAGTAATTCAGTCCAAGATTAATTGTGCCAGGCAAGGGGGTTGTGTTCCTACTGCGTCTGCTTGCGGAGCCACCTGTGAAAAGAGATGGAAATTAGCCCTGGACAGAGCATCTGCGGCCGTGTTGTCTACCCCCGGTATGTGTCTGGCTACAAATTGAAGTTGTGTTGTAAGGACACCCAGACTAACCTGCGCATGAAAGACATGACAGTAGCATGCCTGGAACTGCCCTTGTTGACTATGGCAACTGTCGCCTGATTGTCCCACTGAAACTCCACCGTCTGCCCTGACCACTTGTCGCCCCATGTCACTGCAGCTGCTACAATGGGGAAAACCTCAAAAAGTGCCGAAGTCCTGCTGAAGCCTGCCATAGCCAATACCTGATTGGACCATTGGCCCGCCATCCACCTGCCGCCCCACACTGCACCATAACCGGTGGAAGATGACGCATCGGTGCAGATCTTGGGGGACAACTCGGAGACTGGCGGGACAAACATAGCCGTCCCATTCCATTGTGCCATGTACCTATCCCACATGTTCAGGTCAGCCAGGGCTTCGCAATCTAACCAAACCCTACTGTGTTGTTGAGGGACACCATGCAGCAGAGACAATATTCTGGATACGAACGCTCTGCCCTGCGGAATTGCTCGCATCGCAAATGCCAGCATTCCCAGCAAGCTCTGCAACTCGCCCTTGGTCGTGACCTGGGAGACCGTGTACTTGTGGATAGTGTCTCTGATACGGTTGAGTTTGTCAGTGGGCAAGCTGACTTGCATTGCGACTGAATCTAGGATTACTCCCAGAAAGGTGAGACACTTAGTTGGACCGACCGTTTTCTTGGGAGACACTGGCACCCCAATATCAGTGGACAGTTTCAGCAATCTGACCAACTGGTCCGGCTCTTCCCTCGGCCGACTGAGCAGAAGAAAGTCATCCCATAATGGATGACCTGGCTGCATCCAGAGACATTAACCAGCAGCCAGTGCAATGCCTGGGCCAGTTGGTCAAACAGCCACGGGCTGCTCTTGCATCCGAAAGTCAACTTGGAAGCAAAATAATATGCACCCTGCCATTTGAGCCTGAACCATTGCCACTGGTCCCTGTGCGACGGAAGCAACTTGAAGGCATCTGTGATATCCGCCTTCGCCATCCAAGTCCCTGGGCCGAGCGCCAAGATGACCTGCATAGCCTGGTCTATGGAAGAATAGTGCATACTAAACTCCTCGGATGGAATGAGAGAGTTGATACTGGGGACAAGTGACCCATGAGGAGCCGACAAGTCAAATATCAGTCTCTTTTCCCATTGAACTTGCCTGTTACCACCCCTACCGGACTGACCCTCCAAGACCTGAATGGAGAAACTAACAAGTGGCCAATCATATAACCTTTCATTAGCTCAGCATTTATTAATTCAGTGACAACAGCGGGATCGTTTACGGCAGACAGCAGATTGTCACATTCAAATGTGGACTGCGGCAGTGTGACCATGCCGGCGTGGAAGCCTCTGTCAAAACCATTGATCAACCACTGGACCCAATCTGGGTCCGGGTGATCCGCGAGCAGAGCGGCCAGGACTGGGGTACGTACCCCGCCTAGTCATGCTGGCCCTTTCTGCCTACATGAAGAGCCCAGATGTGCCCTGAAGCAGTAGAAGCAGACGTGTAATAACCTGCAATTGCTGAAGTTGCACGAAGACATGTTATAGTTGTTACAAATTTGTGAGCCTCCGAGATAGTGTACTGGACGGCCCAACTTATCCACGGAAGGTGCAGACCTGCTGAAACTGTCCGTGGAAGGTCTGGCGGCGCCCTGCTCACCCTGTTGAGCCAGCCCTACACACCACGCCGTAGTATGCGTGATTGATTGACAGGCGGCACATGCGGGGAATTTGAGATTGCGAAGTGGCTGCAGAACATCTGTGAATCTTCGATGCTCCAGTCCGTGAGGTTCCCATCTTGGCTGAAGGCCGCCGCTGCCATGGCTGAGAAACTTCTAAGATAATTGTAGAAATGGGTACCACCGTATTTGTATGCGTATTCAGTAACCCTCAGCAAATACGGGTCAAGCTCCTCTCTGCGCTCCGGTCTGGCTGAGCATATCACCTCCCTGCATTTGCTGAAGGCAATCACAAACTCGCGGATATTTAGCTACCTCCAAGCCCTGTAAGCTGCAGAGGAGGGCGTCCCTCGCACGGAGCTTCTAGCTGGTGTATCAGGGATGGACATCGGGTCCTCTATGTCTGACACGTGAGACATGACCTGTCCGGGCCGTAACGGGTGCCGGGGAAAAAAACGGTAATCATGAGTGACCTGATATGAGAAACGTGTACCCCCCTTGCTGAGTACTGACTGACCTTACCACCACTGTAACACAACAGTAAGATGCCTGAAACGAATAGCAAATCGACTGTAACACCTGCGGACAACCGAATACATACTTAATGTTAGCTTACAGCTGCAGGCGACTGCCCGTGCAATGTGGCCGAACCCAAGAGTGCTGACCGTAGTGCCAGTGCGACCCAGAGTACCACCTGAATAGTTTGAAACGAGGCCTGACCGTGAGTCTGACCGAGAACGTGTGCATGACGCGTATAGTCATGAATAACTAAACCGTGAACACCTCCTGACTGCGAGTCAAGATTACAGTGTGCACCGTTTCTCACTAACTAGCGATGGCTCTGAAGACGTGTCAGCAACCACCGCAGGCGAGTGGTCACCCTTGAAGAAGAGTCAAGATCGCAGTGACCACTACCCGTGTAAACGAAATGCTCTGTATGCGTGACAGTAGCAATGATGCCTTGAACCCTATCTGACATGTCGAGTCAGATATACAGTGATTCAGGGCCTATGTGTAACAGCAGCAGTGCGTAACATTAACTAGTGTAACAGGAGTATTAAGCATTTGAACTGAAATGACGTGAACTAGCGTCTGCTAGCGAAAGTGATGACCACCGTGAAACGTGACTAATTAACATGAACAATCGCCGTACGGTTGGTACTGCCCGTAGCCAAGTTTGCAATGACCAGGAATGTAACGACCACCTAACTGGATACAGACCACCCAATCTGCAAAAGAAACTAACAGTGTTCTAACCATATGGGTTACGCGCCACCTACCACCTTTGACAGATAAGTGCTGGCACCCCCTAGCCCCCCCCCCTATGCCTGAAACTACCCCAACCCCACTAATTACTTGACTACCCCAAGCCTCTGACCCGGTACCCCGATATGCATAAACAAACCCCCCCCAAACCGAAACCACAGTAATATGGATTATAGTATTATTAACTTACAAGCTGCCCCTTGTCTGCGACAGTGCATGTGTCAGGAACTGTGGCCTGACACCGGTGCACCATAAGCCAGCCCCTCATTACTGCATGGTACCAATAAACTCTATAAGCCTAACACATTTCCTCACACACATTTTTTTTTTTTCCAGTGCCTTCTGACCATCCGTGGAGCTATGCCGCCGGCTCACTGGCATGCTGTGACTCCGCCCGTTCAGAGCCCCGCGTTACACGTGAGACGCCGGCACAGGGAGACCCACGTGGGTCGCGTCTCCCCGCGCCTGCCATGCCGCCAGCTGCCGCTGGATCCAGAGGCCGTGTTCACTGCGGCCAGCCCGGGCACGCGCTGCACCGTCAGACCGCCACCTACATAACGCGCTGGGTGCCGGAGCCTGCCCGCCAAACGAGGGGAGCAATCGCAACAGACCAGGGCCCTAGTAAATGAAACCTGACGGACACCCGGCACTTACCTGCACCACCACACACCTGACCCAGCGTACGCAACGAAAGAACCCCCGCAATTTCGCCAACCCAGCATACGCCCAGAGGGAGGGGCCGATGGCTGTTAAATAGCCAAAGCCCCTCCCACAAATTCAGCCTGATAGGCTTCCCACATAAAAAAATCAGTAGGGGTGGCCCGCAAAAGAAAAAAAAAAGTCTAAGGGGTGCCCTGAGCCCAAATGGGGGAGGGGGCGCAATCTTCTGTTCTTGCCTCGGGCGCAAAAGGAACTAGCGACAGCTCTGTGGGGACCAACATTTTGAAGAGGTTTATCATTTATTGGGTGACTGTAGAGAAAGTGTTAGAGGATATTTCATTGCAAGAATTATACCATTTGGCATCGGTGTATGTTGAGAGCCTGTACACCTGTATCGCTCAATTGTTAGAATTTTTAGCATTTCTTTTTTCTTTCTTGCCTTCTAAGAGCCATATTTTATTTTTTATTTTTCTGTCAACAGAGCCTTATAAGAGCTTATTTTTGCAGGACAAGTTAGAATGTAATGTAGGGGTTCTCAACCGGTGGTACGCGTACCCCTAGGGGGTATGCCACCGATTGTTCCGGGGGTTCACCAATGCGCTGACAAATACCGGCCATGCATTGGCCAGTATTTGTCAGTGCATAGTGGAGAATGATCGCGGCAGCTCTCTGTACAGTAGGGCGGCCAGAGCTGCGGCCACGACTACTGTAAGGGAGCTGCATGGTTGCCGGGGAGACGTGTGACCACCCCTGACATTGAGCAGAGGTGCTGCACAGCACAGAAGGACGTCACACGTCAGTGCAGGCAGCCGGGTAAAGTTTAAAAAAAAGTTTCAAATATGTGGATGGGAGGGTTTTTGTGTAATAATAGAAAAAGGAAATTAAGATGGAGGTTGGGGAGGGATAATGGCAAAAAGGGATCAAAGGGTTAATGGCACAAGGGGGTTATCCCCCCCCCATATTAATCCCCTTGTGCCATTATCCCCCCCTCCCTCTGATTCCCTTTTGCCATATGCGATAATAATAGCACAAGAGGAATAAACTGAAGGGGGGGGGGGGGGAATATTGGCACAAGGGGATTAAAATTGAGGTGGGGGGAATAATCATTAATGGCACAAGGGGGTTATCCCCCCCCTCCATCTTAATCTATTGTGCCATTATTCCTCCCTCCCTCTAATTCTCTCGCGCCATTTCCCCCCTCCATCTTAATATGCTTGTGCTATCATTCCTTCTTCCTCTGATTCCCTTTTGCCATGTCGGATAATAATGGCACAAGAGTATTAAGATGGAGGGGAGAATAATGGCACAAGGGAATTAAGTATCGCATTAGTATAAAGGTAAGAACACTCCTTTTGTCCGCGGGTACCCCTCATGCGTAAGTTCCATGTTCCACGAGGGGTACCCACGGACATACCCGTGGACATACTTTTAGCCTTTGGGGGTACAGTCGCCAAATTGGTTGAGAACCACTGATGTAATGGACTTTATAATTTAACATATAATGTGTTATAAAGTAAAATAGGTTGTTTGTGGTTTGGAATAACAAAAAAACACAATTCTGCAATTTTTTTTTCTTAGGCCTTTTTTTCTGCTGTGAAATTGTAAAATGTCCAATCCTGTACAATTGAGGCCAGAGAAAGCGGGTAACCACCAAACGGCGCTGTAGCATGTTCCGCACATGGTTCTCCGTAGCGTTTTTGAACAGATAAAATAAAGGATGTTTTTAGTAGATGAGTGCCAATGAGATATTTTTTCTGCTAAGAGAAAAAGACAGCCGGCACTGATGTATATTTAGCTATATTCCAATGCTCCGGGGCACAGCGGCAGGATACAGTCCGTGGAACAAATGCATAAATAGTGGTGCTCAATCCGGTAAAAACAAAGCAGTATGAATGGATGATGAAGAAGAGATGCAGGAGGCACTCACCATGACGGTAAAATACTGTACTTTATTCCAAAGAAAGCATAAAACAGCAGGTGCAAACACGAGGGGATGCCAACAGGAGGTGATGGCTATTTCGCACAGGTAGCGCTTCTTCAGACCACTCACCTGCAAACAAGGATTAAATACACCTACTTGCCTACTTAGGTGGGGTGAAGTATTTAAAATGTGAATTAAAAAAAAATTGCTAAACACTTCAAAAAACACACATTAAACACAACATATCGTGCAGAAATAAGTATGAGATTTAAACTATACAAATACACTCAAGTCTAACCTAGACCTAATTTGCATTCTGCCCATTTGGCTTCTTGCTGCAATAGCAACTTGAGTTTATCCGTTCCTTCTTTTGCACATATCCGCTCGATGCCAAAAAAACTCAGATAATTCTCATGTACCTCTGCCATATGCTCAATTTGTTTTGCATTATTTACTGCTGTATAATATTATTATATTTTATTATATGTTCATAAACCGTATTTATCGGCGTATAACACGCACTTTTTAGGCTAAAATTTTTAGCCTAAATCTGTGTGCGTGTTATACGCCGATACACCCCCAGGAAAGGCAGGGGGAGAGAGGCCGTCGCTGCCCGCTTCTCTCCCCCTGCCTTTCCTGGGGTCTAGAGCGCTGCTGTCGGCCCTTTTCACCCCCTGGTTATCGGCGCCGCTGCCCGTTCTGTCCCCCTGACTATCGGTGCCGGCGCCGATAGCCAGGGAGAGAGAAGCGGCGCCGACAGCCAGGGGGAGAGAAGGGGCAGCGGCACCCATTGCTGGCGCCGCTGCCCCGTTGCCTCCCCCCATCCCCGGTGGCATAATTACCTGAGTCCGGTCCGCGCTGCTCCAGCCTCCGTCGTGCGTCCCCGGCGTCATTGCTATGCACGGCGCGGCGCATGATTTAAGAGCGCCGTGCCGTTCAGCGCATAGCAATGACGCCGGGGACGCACGACGGAGGCCTGGAGCAGCGGAGCAGCGCGGACCGGACTCAGGTAATTATGCCACCGGGGATGGGGGGAGGCAACGGGGCAGCGGCGCCGGCAATGGGTGCCGCTGCCCCTTCTCTCCCCCTGGCTGTCGGTGCCGCTTCTCTCTCCCTGGCTATCGGCGCCGGCACCGATAGTCAGGGGGACAGAACGGGCAGCGGCGCCGATAACCAGGGGGTGAAAAGGGCCGACAGCAGCGCTCTAGACCCCAGGAAAGGCAGGGGGAGAGAAGCGGGCAGCGACGGCCTCTCTCCCCCTGCCTTTCCTGGGGGTATATCGGGGTATACACGCGCACACACGCGCACACACGCACCCTCATTTTTTCATGGATATTTGGGTAAAAAACTTTTTTTACCCAAATATCCGTGGTAAAATGAGGGTGCGTGTTATAGGCCGGTGCGTGGTATACCCCGATAAATACGGTATTTATTTATTGTGTATCTTTGTATGCGCAATTATCATTCTATACAATGTACGTTTTTTCTGATTCTTACTATATTACTTCTGGAATTTTTTCTATATCAACTTTATAAATTCCTTTTTTACATATATTATTTTCACTCCTCATCAACATTTTTTATTATTATTTTTATATATATATTTTTATATTTATCATTTTACATTTATTTTATTTTTCCCATTTTAATTTCCCTTTTTTTGTTTTTTCATTGCTTTTTTGGTATTTACTGACAGATGCACATATATATATGCTTGAGAAAGGCTCTATTGTTGAGCCGAAACATCTCTTTTTGCACAGATGTGTGAATAAACCCACGATTTATTGAATTCTTTGGAGTGCCGCTTCTACTTTCTATTGGATATATGTATTATATATATTTTATGTGGTCATGCACATACATTTTTACATATGAAATTTCTGTTGTGTATATATATAAATTTTTCTGTCCCTATATGTATGTATATATTGTGTACTTTTGTATATTTGTATTTCTATACACATTTTTTAAAATGTTTTTCTTTGGTTTGGTATTATTCTAAACTATGTAAAGGGTTAATCTTTTTCCCTATAAGGAGTTAATGATTCTCCCTATATAACAGTCACACCTTACCTACCTTAACATGCCTGATGAAGCGGAACTTCCGCAAAACGCGTTGCATTGTGGGAATAAAGAATCCTTACTTTTATCCTGGTCTCAGCGCTTCCATTACTCTGCTGGTGTTTGGAGGACCTCTGGTTTTATTGTGATATGCTCAATCAATCTGATAGAGCCTTTTTTTGTTTTGAGCGAGTGTACATGTTCTCTGAATCTTATGTTCATTGCGCGGATAGTGCACCCCATGTAAAACCTCCTGCAGGTGCATTTGAGTCCCTACACCCCATACGAGGTTCTGCAGCAGAAGCTATCTGTTTATCTTTTAGATATTTTTTCTACCTTCACTCTGCTTTATTAGTAAAACAGTGTTTTCCAACCCAAAAAAAGAGCTTTATCACCACAATAAAGTAGAAAATCTCTGAAGTCACAATACAGAACAATCTTATATCATTTGTACAATGTAAGCAAGAGAAGGATAAATAAGGTCCACTAATGCTTTTCCATGGTCCTGCTTTTGTATTTTTCCTATTCTTAAATCAAAAATCAGACCTAACTGCTGCTCTGTTATTTTTATCCTAATATCAAATATTTAGATATAATAATTAATTTAACGAGAAGACATTCCCACAAGAACACCTGATTCTTTGAAGGTATTTCATTAGGACATTGTACTATCTTCCAACCTTTGAAAGTCTTAGTAAATTCCCTCTGGACTGAATTAATGTAATTAACATTATAGCCATTTATAATCAAAATCTGCTCAATAATTTTCCTCTTTCCTGTATTTAATTATGGTTTCAAGTCATAGGAGATCAAAGACGACTAGTGATTATCCGTCCTATCAGGCTTCTATACTAATGGTGATAGGTGAAGCATCTTTTAAATTCTTTGCATTTAAATATAATTTCTAAAGGGGTTCTCCACCATAAGGTGATTTTAGTACGTACCTGGCAGACAGTAATGGACATGCTTAGGAAGGATCTGCGCTTGTCTTGGGGCTAAATGGCTATGTTGTGAGATTACCATAATACTGTGACTAGCTTTTTGTGAACTTGTATTTCCTGTTTGACTTTTTTTTTAACTTTTTTTACTACAAATCGCACAATTCCATTTTCCTCCCTGCCACACATCAGCCACCCCACCCATTGAAACAAAAGACCTGTGGTTTTCAATTAGGGTGCCTACAGCTGTTGCATTAGTTGCAGATTGATCTCTCTCCCACCAAGCGATGGCTCCACCCATTGAAGCAGATAGGCTCCCTGTCATCAGGTGACTAGAGAGTCAGGTCTTGGCCGCATTGCAACATGGGAAAAATCTGAGACAATAGTCATTTTGTATGCTGTTAAAAATAAATAGTGGGGTGAAAATCCCAGAAGAATTGTGAGAAAACCGTCACACACAGGTACAGACACTGTATTATTAACTACACTAACTTTAAAGCCCCCGTAGCATAGTCAAATAAAAAAAAATCCTGGCATTCCCCTTTAAGTAATATAATCGTATAAAACCTGCCAGAAATACAGTTGCAAGATTTAGTACATTGAGGCATGGTGGCACAGTTCATTGGAACACATTGAGAGAAATCATTAAGTACATGAGGGCACAGAACATTGAGGCATAGGGGCACTGTTCATTTGAGCATTGAGAAAAATAGAAGAAAAAACAAGGGTGCACTCCTAGTATAATAACGTTAATATGCAAGTGGGGTGGTAAGTGATTAAATGCACTTACTTTTTGATGTTGCACTAAAAAGCGCAACACCTGTTGAGCAGCCCGTTAATGGATAGAGAAGCCAATTGCAGTATCCTTTCTTCAACTTGTCTGCATAAGTATTGAACGCCAAAGGCTGAGTACCCTTTTTTCCATGTGGATCCTTGCCGGGAAAGAGAGTTTGTTGCATTTGGCCATAGAGGGGATCACTGGGGCATGATTGCATAGTTCATTGGGGCATAGTTGCACAATGTATTGGGCCATGACCCCAATGAACTGCACCACCGTGCCCAAATGATCTGTACCACTGTGCTGTAGTGAACTATTCCACCACTCCTCTAATGATCTGTGTCACTATGCCCCAACAGACTGTGTCACCATGCCTCAATGAACTGTGCCATTATGCCCCAATGATCTGTGCCCTCATGTTTCAATAATCTGTGCCACCACACTCCAATAGACACTGCCCATCTAACTTTAAAGTTCATTGTTTCCCAATCTGTGGCCCTTGAGATGGTGCAAAAATACAACTCATAGCATGCCCTGATAGCAAGACATGATGGCTGTTGTAGTTTTGAATTATCTGGAGACCTACAGTTTGGGAAACACTGTCCCTAAATGAACTGTCCCCCTGGTAATACTCACCTATCCTGGCTTCCGCACTGATCTGGCTCCTCCAGTCAAGTCTGACGGCTGTGGATGCAGGCAGTGCTAATCACTACTGCATAACATAGAAAGTTTTGAGCGGCAAGACAGGAGGCAAAGTACTTGTTTCCGCCAGCTTTTAGTTTTTCAATTGTATCCAAGGATACTTATACAAGTGAATAGAGGGACTGGACTGCAGATTCAATATGTGGTGACGAGAGCCTGTTGGCCCCATAGCCAAAGGACTTGGTCGCAGTTATGACCCCTATTGCTATGCCACTGTGTTCACAACAAAGTTCATATGGCTACTGCAGGAAATCATTGTAATTAGCTGTTTAGTTGGGGTTAGGTAGCCTTGACCATGATAACATTTATCTTAGATGACTGCAGTGGCTGTGATATTAAAGGGGTTATCTAGGAAAAAAAATATTTTTATATATTAACTGGCTCCAGAAAGTTAAACAGATTTGTAAATTACTTCTATTAAAAATCTTAATCATTTCAGTACTTGTGAGCTGTTGAAGTTTTCTGTCTGTGCTCTCTGATGACACCTGTCTCAGGAACTGTCCAGAGTAAGAGCAAACCTGGACCTGGGGCCCCCGATCCCCGGCATCAGAGGCAGGAGTGGAGACAGCGTCAGCGTTGGCATCAGGCAGGATGCGGCAGAGCAACAGCAGGAGGTAAGGCCGTGCCTCCTGCTGTTGCCTAGCAACAACTCCCAGCATGCACAAAAGGGCATGCTGGGAGTTGTTGTTATGCAACAGCAAAAGGCATAACTACAACTACCAGTATGCCCTTTGGTAGTTTGTGCATGCTGGGGGTTGTAGTTATGTGTGGTACCCGGGTGGTGTAGTGCAGGTAGTAGTAGGGGCAGGTGGTAACAGCCCCGGGACAGATGGTAGTATAATCCCTTGTACTGTTCGTGACGCCAGGATGTGGTTGTATGGTGTAGGGCACCGCCGACAACCAACCCAGAAACGGCATATATTAATTGAGAGTCCAAAGCAGGGTTTTGATGCAACTGGAACTTTACTGAAGAAGGCAGTATAACATTTCTTACAGATTCCTGTTACGCCGAGCGCTCCGGGTCCCTGCTCCCCCCGGAGCGCTCACGGTGTTCCCCTCTCTGCAGCGCCCCGGTCAGACCCGCTGACCGGGAGCGCTGCACTGACACTGCCGGCGGGGATGCGATTCGCATAGCGGGACGCGCCCGCTCGCGAATCGCATCCCAAGCTACTCACCTGTCCCGGTCCCCGGCTGTCACGTCTTGGCGCGCGCAGCTCCGCTCCTTAGGGCGCGCGCGCCAGCTCTCTAAGATTTAAAGGGCCAGTGCACCAATGATTGGTGCCTAGCCCAATCAGTCTAATTAGCTTCCACCTGCACCACGTCCATATAACCTCACTTCCCCTTCCCTGCTTTGCCGGATCTTGTTGCCCTTGTGCCTTGAGAAAGCGTTTTCTGTGTTTGCCATACCAGTGTTCCAGACCTCTTGCTATCACCATTGACTACGAACCTTGCCGCCTGCCCCGACCTTCTGCTATGTCTGACCTCGCCTCTGTCTAGTCCTTCTGTCCTACGCCTTCTCAGCAGTCAGCGAGGTTGAGCCGTTGCCGGTGGATACGACCTGGTTGCTACCGCCGCTTTGCGGCGGGCTCTGGTGAATACCAGTAGCAACCTAGAACCGGTCCACCGGTACGGTCCACGCCAATCCCTCTCTGGCACAGAGGATCCACATCCAGCCTGCCGAATCGTAACAATTCCACAGAGGTGTCCGGGACACAGGGAACCTCTCAGGCTTGCTTGGACTTGTAGTGGTAATAATATTGATGCAGGCCACTGTACTACTGTTATGACTTTGGTAGGGACAGTAGAGACTTGATTAAGACAGATTATATATGGCTGCAGACTTGTAGGCATTGGTATAGCTGTACTGGACTGAACTTGTACAGGGCTGATGCTTGCTTTACTGTCCAGGAAGTGAAGGGAGAAGAAGAGAAGAGAGCTAGTGTGGAGACTACAGCCCTTTATATATCAAGGGGCTGGACTAAAGGCCATTGGTAACTGGTTGCCTGTGGTTACCTGTGCCTCTGGAACTCTGGGTATCAGGTGATCACATAACACCTGACATATCACATGATTTTGAAGTCATGCTGAACTTTGAAGCCCTCTGATGTCTTCCAAAAGTAAAAACATTTCAACTTTATGATGCAAACATAAAGTAGACATATTGTATATGTGAATCAATATATAATTTATTTGGGATGTCCATTTTCCTTATAAGCAGAGAGTTTCAAAGTATAAAAAAATGCTACATTTTCAAATTTTTCATCAAATTCTTGAATTTTTCACCAAGAAATTATGCAAGTATCGACAAAACTTTACCACTAACAAAGTGGAATATGTCATGAAAAAACTATCTCGGAATTAGAATGAATAGTAAAAGCATACCAGAGTTATTAATGCTTAAAGTGACAGTGTCAGATTTGCAAAAAATGCTCGGGTCGTTAAGGTGAAAATGGTCTGGGTCCTTAAGGGGTTAGGGAGGTTGTTTGCAGTAAGCCAATCTCTGAATTGAATGGAGGTCTAGAGGATATTAGGATGATCATGGGTCAATCAGGCCAGGGATGTGAGAATACATATGGCTGCTCAAGTTTTACATGGCAAAAACCCTACCTTCTTTTTAGCTTACATTTCTAATGGTTAACTGTATTGTATAATTGTAGTACACACAGCATTCATACGTTCCATTAGATCAAAAGCCATGACAGCAGCACTGGACTCCCCAAACAATGGACACCATCTATGCCTGACTGGCCTTGTTGACTTATAATGAATTTCAATAAAGTCTTGTGTGGTGTCCATTATTTTATGGGAAGAAATTTACGCATACTGCACTTTTTCTTTGCAAGAAATCTAGCAACACTATCAACAGAGGTGGCTGACCTATTTAATATGCCTACCTCTTCTTCTCCACATATCCCAGTCCTTCACTGGGCACCTGATGTCCTACTTTAGCTCACATCCACACAGTTACATGTCAATGCTAAGAAATTATTTATGCACAATATAATGTCACAATAATGACCAGAAAGATTCCCCTATTAAGGGCACAGTATAGAAAAAATACAACCAATAATGCCATTGTAGAGTGCATACACATAGTGATGGCACAGTACAGGAATATTGCACACCATGATGTCATAGCATTAACAGTACACAATAAAAAAAAAGGCCATATCACATTATAAAGAAAATGTACACCGTGATGTCATAGCCAAAAAACAACAACAACAACAATATCATTCTGCTAGAGTACAGAAGTGAAGTACACAGTCATTACTGTGCCGAGATAACACTAATAGTTATGTCTTAGCAGACGACAGCAGTGATGTACAGTAATCAGTACAGCCATCATTTACTCAATTGTGCCACTATCCAGAAAGTTATTCAGAAAAGAAGAAAGCAGCACTGAACAAAGGAGTCTGTCTTATTTATAGTATCCACGGGGAGATGTTTTGGCTGCAATAGTCGTTTTCAAGTGTAGTCATAAAATGAGCATGTGGATATCTATATATACAGTCAATTAATGGAAAAAAACAATCAAATCAAAATTAAGAAATTTCCTTTGCCATAGTGTTAACTTATTGCAAAGTAGAAACCATATTAATCTTAAACAGGGCCATTTCAACACATTGGTGGCCAAATGAAAGGTTTTCATGAGTGCCCCCCTCCCCTATTTTAGTCAAATTGACTTAGAGACATTTTCTGGACACATTAGAGCTTAATTACTCATATTGTTTTGTATTACATTTAAAATGCAATGCACTGCTCTCCATCACTCCCAGCCTTCTCACACATTCCTCAAAATGTGCCCCTCTTTATCAAACACAACCTGCTCCCTCTTTGCTGCTTCATTGTCAAGTAATTGTGGTGACTAAGGTGTGGATACAAGGCTGTGGTGCCACTAATTGTGAGGGTGTAAGATAAAGTTTGTGATGCCAGGGCACCATTAACCTCCATGCTCCGAGGATGAGATAGCTTCTCCTGGGCCACCCGTTGGGTAAGGAATACACCAATGCAAGGATAAATTTCTTTACTGTTGCTGAAATAACTGAATCCTTGACAATACAGTCAACAGTTCAATCTAGTGCAGGGTATACTGTGAAGATGATTTCTGTCAGGTCAGCTAATTTTGAGCAAAAAGTACTAAGGATGTAAAATATGACATTTTATACCAATTAAAATATATATGTATGTGATTATATATATATGTTAAATCCATTACAATCTCCCCTCTTGAAATGGCCAGTTTTACATTCTTTCACTAACATGTAGTCCTCTCTCATCTATCCTATGTACTTCTCCAACTCTTTTTCTTCTTGCTGTACGTTAGATGAGCCATGGCTATTCTATGACACCCCCCCCTTGCCACAGACTTTGTACATAGACTTTCAGATGCTGTCCCTTACATAAACGATGATTCTGTATTCAGGAATTTCTGTAATGGGTTATATAGTCCATCATGGTATTCTTCATAGTCGAGGTTTGTCATCATAGGAGTAGCATTGTCCATGGCTTTTTCACACATCTTCTTTAGGCATGGTAGCACACAACAGAGGATAAATGCAAGGATGATAAGAATTGTTAGAATTGTTATTCCTATTTGAATCAACATCATTTGCCAACCCCCCATTCCATTAAAATATTGGTCCCAGGGGTCTGACACTCCAGAATTTATTTTAAGTTCCAATGAAAGGCTTTCCAACTTTTCTATGGCTATGGTTACCTTACCGTTGGGTCCTGTGTTATCTGGGATGTATGTACAACAGGTATCCCCAAGCATTTTACATACCCTCCTTTTTCAGCTAAGATCATATCTAAGGTTATCCTATTTTGAAACATCATAGTAGATGTGGCACTAAGCTGTTCAGCCTGTCCTTTGATGGCTTCTATTGAAAAGTTTACAAATCTTTGCTGATTGTAATAGATATAATTAATCCAGTCTACATTCTTGTTTATGGTGACTAGGGGTAGTAGGAAAGATTCAAATCCTGCTTTTACTTGGTTTCTAGCCTTAAACTCATCTGGGTTCCCCCTTGGGACTCCGATGGCATCAAGGCTCCCTTTAGGGACTTTTCGCCTGTTCCTATGGTGAGTGTCTTGTTCTGCTATTGGTTCATGGTTAAAGATATGCACAGGCATAATGACTTTAGTCAATGTGCATTCTCCAGTCCAGTTTCCTTATAACTGGGTTCTAAGCTTCATATCTCCACACAACCAATAAATATCACCTAGAGACTGGACTTGTAGTTTGTATTTATCTATAACTCGATATGAGGAACAGTAATCAGTGAAGTTTCCAATGAATCTGCCTTGATTACCTGGGATGGAATAGCAAGTATAGTTCCCAATGTAAATGGTGATACCTTCACCTGGTTTAGGGGTTTTGGTGGTTATAGGATATTAGACTTGTGCACTAGAAAAATTTTCGTTTAATTTCTTTTCGTTTTTTCGTTTTGGAAAAAAATTTCGGTTCGGAAATATTTTCGGTTTAGATTTTTCGGATACATTCGGTATTCGGGTATTCGTGTTATTTTTTTCGGATACATTCGGTATTCGGGTACATTCGGTAAATCTTTTTAGTCTTTTTTTGGACTTTAGCGATCCTAATAAATAATGGAGATGCCTTTTTTATTAAAATTTCGCAGGGTATCATAAAAAAATCATAATAAAAAAGATACAGTGGTGATGAAAAAAATTGTATCTAACGAAATGTATCTTTTTTATTATGAAATGTTTATTCATTTTTAAACAGGGATCAATTTATGTGAGCGGGTAAAGCACTAAAAATGTAGCCGACAATAATGAAAATGTAGTGTGTGCGTGTTTTTCACTTTTTTTAAAAACATTTTTTAGGTAGTACTACTACTCCCAGCATGGAACACACTCTTCCATGATGGGAGTAGTAGTTACCTGTACTAATTGACAGATTACAGGGGTCCCTTGCGATCATCTTGTATAATGTACAGATGCGGCGGCTGCTCTTCTATGGTCCCCTGCACTCACGTATATGTACACATATTCATATTTCCCGCAGAGCTGTGATTGGCCAGATGGTTCCAGCCAATCACAGCTCTCTGTGAGAAATAGGAATATGTGTATATATACGTGAGTGCAGGGGACCATAGGAGAGCGGCCGCCGCATTCATACATTATACAGGAGGATCGCAGCGGGTGTCAGGAGTGATACCCGCAGTGATCTTTCCTTTACTACAAGTACTAATACTCCCAACATGGAGCACACTCTGCTCCATGCTGGGAACTGTAGTACCTGTATTAATAGACAGATCGCAGCGGGTGTCAGAAGTTACACTCGCTGCCATATGTCTATTAATACAGGTACTACAGCTCCCAGCATGGAGCAGACTGTGCTCCATGCTGGGAGTATTAGTACCTGCAGTAAGGGACAGATCCCAGGGATGTCACTCCTCCTGACACCCGCTGCGATCCTCCTGATGTGAATGTCGGGATCAGCTGTTCTCAGGGCTACAGAGCCGGGAGAACAGCTGACGCTGAGCCATAGGTATACATCGTATATCTACTGCCCAGCAAGAACTTACAGTGAGCCTGCAATGTGTATACAGTATACACATTGCTGGCTCACTTAACCCCTTGCTGAGCTGTGCGCTATGCGCAAGCCCAGCAAGGGAAGAGTTAACTTACACTGCTGGACAGTGTAGGTTAACCCTTTGGGCGGTACACACTATACACAGCTATCTATAGATAGCTGTATACAGTGTATACAGAAGACGAAGTCCAGCTTACTTCCCTCGAGTCCCGGGCCGGGTTCGTGTAGCTCCGCCCCCTAGTGATGACGTCACTAGGGGTGGAGCTACAGAAGGGAACAAGGCTAGTTTATCTGAAGCTCTGTTCACATTGTACGTTTTGTATAATGTGAACAGACCCTTCTGGCAGTGTCTACCCAGACAGGGAGACTCCAGCTGTTGCTAAACTACAACTCCAGCATGCCCAGACAGCCAAAGGCTGTCTGGGCATGCTGGGAGTTGTAGTTTTGCACCAATTGGTGGCTCCCTGTTTGGGTAGACATTGCATCATGGGTGCTCTCCCCAGCGGACAGCGCCAAAAATGTCATAACCAATTTTTTGTGTTTTTTTTTCTTCTCGTTTCAGATCCGTGTATGCAGAGGATTACTGCGGATTCGATGGATTACGGTGGATTATTTTTTTTCCCTTTAATAAAATGGTTAACGAGGGCTGTGGGGGAGTGTTTTTTTAAATAAAATAATTTTTCCAATGTGTTGTGTTTTTTTAAATTTTTATTGAATTTTCAGGGTTAGTAGCGGAAGCTGTCTTATTGACGGAATCCATTACTAGGCCAGGGCTTAGTGCTAGCCCCAAAAACAGCTAGCGCTAACCCCCAATTATTACCCCGGTACCCACCGCCACAGGGGTGCCGGGAAGAGCCGGTACCAACAGGCCCGGAGCGTCAAAAATGGCGCTCCTGGACCTAGGCGGTAACAGGCTGGCGTTATTTAGGCTGGGGAGGGCCAGTAACAATGGTCCTCACCCACCCTGGTAACGTCAGGCTGTTGCTGTTTGGTTGGTATTGTGCTGAGAATGAAAATACGGGGAACCCTATGCGTTTTTTTTTTAAATTTAAATAAAATTTTTTTTTTTTAAACGCATAGGGTTCCCCGTATTTTCATTCTCAGTCAGATACCAACCAAACAGCAACAGCCTGACGTTACTAGGGTGGGCGAGGACCATTGTTACTGGCCCTCCCCAGCCTAAATAACGCCAGCCTGTTACCGCCTAGGCCCAGGAGCGCCATTTTGACGCTCCGGGCCTGTTGGTACCGGCTCTTCCCGGCACCCCTGTGGCGGTGGGTACCGGGGTAATAATTGGGGGTTAGCGCTAGCTGTTTTTGGGGCTAGCACTAAGCCCTGGCCTAGTAATGGATTCCGTCAATAAGACAGCGTCCACTACTAACCTTGAAAATTCAATAAAAAAAAAAAACACAACACATTGGAAAAATTATTTTATTTAAAAAAACACTCCCCCACAGCCCTCGTTAACCATTTTATTAAAGGAAAAAATAAATAATCCGCCGTAATCCATCGAATCCGCAGTAATCCTCTGCATACACGGATCTGAAACGAGAAGAAAAAAACACAAAAAATTGGTTATGACATTTTTGGCGCTGTCCGCTGGGGAGAGCACCCATGATGCAATGTCTACCCAAACAGGGAGCCACCAATTGGTGCAAAACTATAACTCCCAGCATGCCCAGACAGCCTTTGGCTGTCTGGGCATCCTGGGAGTTGTAGTTTAGCAACAGCTGGAGTCTCCCTGTCTGGGTAGACACTGCCAGAAGGGTCTGTTCACATTATACAAAACGTACAATGTGAACAGAGCTTCAGATTAATTAGCCTTGTTCCCTTCTGTAGCTCCGCCCCCTAATGACGTCATCACTAGGGGGCGGAGCTACACGAACCCCGCCCGGGACTCGAGGGAAGTAAGCTGGACTTCGTCTTCTGTATACACTGTATACAGCTATCTATAGATAGTTGTATATAGTGTATACCGCCCAAAGGGTTAACCTACACTGTCCAGCAGTGTAAGTTAACTCTTCCCTTGCTGGGTTTGCGCATAGCGCACAGCTCAGCAAGGGGTTAAGTGAGCCAGCAATGTGTATACTGTATACACATTGCAGGCTCACTGTAAGTTCTTGCTGGGCAGTAGATATACGATGTATACCTACGGCTCAGCGTCAGCTGTTCTCCTGGCTCTGTAGCCCTGAGAACAGCTGATCCCGACATTCACATAAGGACGATCGCAGCGGTGTCAGGAGAAGTGACATCCGCTGGGATCTGTCCCTTACTGCAGGTGCTAATACTCCCAACATGGAGCACACTCTGCTCCATGCTGGGAGCTGTAGTACCTGCATTAATAGACATATGGCAGCGAGTGTAACCGCTGCGATCTGTCTATTAATACAGGTACTACAGTTCCCAGCATGGAGCAGAGTGTACTCCATGTTGGGAGTATTAGTACTTGTAGTAAAGGAAAGATCACTGCAGGTATCACTCCTGACACCCGCTGCGATCCTCCTGTATAATGTATGAATGCGGCGGCCGCTCTCCTATGGTCCCCCTGCACGGCCGTATATATACACATATTCCTATTTCTCACAGAGAGCTGTGATTGGCTGGAACCATCTGGCCAATCACAGCTCTGCGGGAAATATGAATATGTGTATATATACGTGAGTGCAGGGGACCATAGAAGAGCAGCCGGCGCATCTATACATTATACAAGATAATCGCAAGGGACCCCTGCAATCTGTCAATTAGTACAGGTAACTACTACTCCCATCATGGAAGAGTGTGTTCCATGCTGGGAGTAGTAGTACTACCTAAAAAAAAAAAAAAAAAAAAAAAGTGAAAAACACGCACACACTACATTTTCATTATTGTCGGCTACATTTTTAGTGCTTTACCCGCTCACATAAATTGATCCCTGTTTAAAAATGAATAAACATTTCATAATAAAAATGATACATTTCATTAGATACAATTTTTTCCATCACCACTGTATCTTTTTTATTATGATTTTTTATGATACCCTGCGAAATTTTTATAAAAAAGGTATCTCCATAATTTTTTAGGATCGCTAAAGTCCAAAAAAAAGACTAAAAAGATTTACCGAATGTACCCGAATACCGAATGTATCCGAAAAATCTAACTATCTATATCCTTTTTATTATATTTGTTATCAGAATGAATTCTTCACGTTCGTTTACAGATAACGAATGCATTCGTTATTTACAGCAT
The DNA here is from genome assembly GCF_029499605.1 of Hyla sarda. NCBI lineage: Eukaryota > Metazoa > Chordata > Amphibia > Anura > Hylidae > Hyla > Hyla sarda. The sequence continues at coordinate 225,701,824 of NC_079192.1, forward strand.
AATGTTCGGGAAATAACGAATGTATTCGTTACTTTGCTATTCGTATTATCGTGGCTATTCGGGAATGTTCAAAATATGTTTTCGTGCATTCGGATCGGTCCGAATGCACGAAAACGGTAAAATTCGTTAATTTAGACATTCGTGCCGAACCGAATTGCACATGTCTATAGGATATTCCGTTTTCATCATTCACAATTTGTGTGATTTGTGGACCTATTGGTATATAGGCTGAGGAAGCATTCCTCTGCTTGTTCTGGGATATATAATGGGACTGTACCTAAATGAGGCCTGGCGCTTCCACAAACATTACAGTTAGTTCTATTACTCTTCCCTACTGTATACCTCATTCACTCAAGCCAGAGGTTAACATCTGAATATCCTGTTTCTATGGCCATGGTGTCTACGAAGGTGGGATTTGCTATAGCTATCATTTTCTTGTAGGACTGGACATGTTCTATAGAATTGACCAGGGGTGCATTAGGGTCTCCCCTGAGTTATATATATCCTTAATTTAAAACCTTTTCTGGTGACCTTGGTTTGTCCTTCCAAACCACCTACCAAGGACATAAGTCCCTGCATCACTGGTGACTGGATTCTGAATGGTTAGTGTTAGCCGCACACTGGGCCCTGTTTTAACCAACTTCATGCGGTCTAACAAAGGTCTACCTTCCTTGTCCTTGCTTTCTGTAGCTGTGGACTGTTCAGGTTTGTAACCCCATGGGGGCCCAGAATTCCAGGCCACTGCAGACCGTGGGCCACCAGTGACACACACATATCCCTCCCCATATCCTTCACGATACCACTTCCATTCATTGGCTCCCCTCAGGCAAGTTAACATTGCACATGCATCAAAAACATATGTAGCTACAGTGGTATTTACGGAATTAAACCAGAACCGTATGGTTCCAGCCACCCTGAGAACATGTCCACCACCACAAGGGAATACTCAAATCTTCCACTCTTTGGCATTTGTATGTGGTCAATCTGTATCCTACTGTGGTCTGGCCAAGTGTTTCTGGGGTGTTTTCTCCATAAGGCCTGGGTTGCATTTTGCACAAATAGCGCAGTGCCGCGTGCTCAAAGCTTAGCCGCGCGGCTAAAAACGAAAGTGAAAGTGCCCGGCTAGCTCAGGGAGCTGTTCGGGATCGCCGCGGCATAATCGCTGTAGCACAGGAGGAGGTCTTCTTACCTTCTCCTGCGCTGTCCGATCACCGAATGAATACTTCAAGCCTGAGATCCAGGCTTGAGCAATCAATCGCCGAAAACACTGATTGATCCATTCCTATGGAGATGCATCAATCAGTGTTAAAAATCAGTTAATGCATTGTTATAGCCCCCTATAGGAGCTATAATATTGCATAAGTGTAAAAAAAATCATTAACCCTTTGAATTATCCCTTCCCCTAATAAAAGTTTGAATCACCCGGCATTTCCAAGAATAAAAAAAAAACTGTGTAAATAAAAAAAACATATGTGGTATCGCCGCGTGCGGAAATGTCCGAATTATAAAAATATACCGCTTTTTAAACTGCACGTTCAATTGCGTACGCGCAAAAAAATTCCAAAGTCCAAAATAGCGCATTTTTGATCAATTTTTATACCACAAAAAAGTGAATAAAAAGTGATCAAAAAGTCTGATCAGAACAAAAATTGTACCGCTAAAAACTTCAGATCACAGCGCAAAAAATGTGCCCTCATAGCACCCTGAACAAAGAAAAATAAAAAGTTATAGGGGTCAGAAGATGACCATTTTAAACATATCAATTTTCCTGCATTTATTCATGATTTTTTTCTGAAGTGATACAAAATCAAACCTATACAAGTAGGGTTTCATTTTAACCATATGGACCTACAGAATAAAGATAATGTGTCATTTTTGCCAAAAAAATGGACTGCGTTAAAACGGAAGCCCCCAAAACTTACAAAATAGTGTTTTTTCATCAATTTTGTCGCACATTGATTTTTTTTCCCATTTCACCATAGATTTTTGGGTAAAATGACTAATGTCATTACAAAGAAGAATAAGTGACGCAAAAAATAAGCCATCATATAGAATTTTAGGTGAAAATTTTAAAGAGTTATGATTTTTTTAAATTAAGGAGGAAGAATTGAAAATGAAAAACAGAAAAAACCCGGGTCCTTAAGGGGTTAATGATCCTGTACAGAAACCAGCGTAAATTTGATATTGCCACATGGGTAACTATCTGAACTGTTAAAATAAAATGTTAATGATTTACTAACATTTAATTTTAACAGTTCAGACAATTAGCCATGCGTCAGTATCAGATATGTAAACATTTTTTTTAAACTTTTTTTGTATAGCAATAGGAAAAGGGGAGCAAATTTTTATTGTACCGGACCCATGTCTATAGCACAAACTCTGTAGTACTGCAAACACTAGGATGCAATGCTCTGCACATATTACCATGTGTATAGCAGTGTATATGTACTACATAAACACTGCTTTACCCATGGGGTATGTGCAGAGCATTGCACCCTTGTGTCTGTACTACATGCCATTATATTTCCCCACCCCCCTCTGATGCTCCCTGTGCCATTATACCCCCTCCCCCCTCTAATGACTCCTGTGTCATTATATTCCACCCCTCCTCTGATGCTCCCTGTGCCATTATACCCCTCCCCCCTCTAATGACTCCTGTGTCATTATATTCACCCCCTCTGATGCCCCCTGTGTCATTATACCCCCCTCTGATGCCCCCTGTGTCAATATATCCCCCCTACTGATGCCCCCTATTTCATTATATTTCCCCCTCTGATGCCCTGTGTCATTATATTCACCCCCTCTGATGCCCCCTGTGTCATTATACCCCCCTCTGATGCCTCCTGTGTCATTATACCCCCCTCTGATGCCCCCTGTTTCATTATATCCCCCCCTCTGATGACCGTGTCATTTTACCTCACTTCTGATGCCCCTGTGTCATTATATTCCCCCTGATGCCCCCTCTTTCATTATATTCCCCCCATCCCCATCTGACGCTCCGTGTCATTATACCCCTCCTCTGATTCCCCCTTCTTTCATGATATTTCAGCCCAACCCCTCCACTCTCCTGTACCACATTATTACCAAACCTTCCCTTCTCTGATCCCCTGCTACCTGTACTCCGCCCCCATGTTCGCTCCAGCAGGCTAAGGGCATCGGCGGTCATTTTTGGTACTGGACCGCATCCTTGTTCCGGACGGAGGTGCACGCGATGAGTAACATCATTGCCCGCACCTATTCTGGGATGCTGTCGTCCGGCGCGGCTTGCTATAGGCTGCAGCACACAGCTGCAGAGTTTAGGAGTTTAGTTACAGGACAAAACCGATTGCCCCGTTATATGTGAATTCCTCGGGCATTTGGCCCTGCTTGCCCGAAGCAGGGCTAAATGCTTGAAGAATTCACCTGCCCAACAACCGGAACTACATATCCCGGGCGTCGGGCAATACAATTTCCACAGTGACTCACTGTCACTGAGGCTACTACGGGATTTTTGGGACTCGCACCTGACCGCAGCAGCCTCCAGGCTGAGGACAACGAATTGGGCGATTATTCGATAACGGGATTCCTTGACAACGAATCCCATTATCGAATGTAATCGATTTTATCGATTAATCGCTGCAGCTGTAATCAGATCCTTGATGGCCATGCTGTGTTTTACTGGTGTTCATGCTGCTGCTAGGAAGCCTCTGGTTTTCCACAGTAATCCAAAATTATGGGTGGTGCCAAATGTATAAGTGGAATCGCTGTATATATTTGCTGTTTGGCCTTCTGCCAATTTGCATGCCATGATGAGGGCCTGAAGTTCAGCTTCCTGTGCAGAGACAATAGGAGGTAGGGACTCCGCTTTTAGTACTGAATCTTCCATCGTGACAGAATATGCTGTATGGTATTTCCCATGCTCATCTGCAGTCTCAAGCCATCCACAAAGATGGTGAGGTCTGGACTGTGTAGTGGAGTTTCACTTACAGATGGCAAATGTGTTATTTCCATCTTCATCAGCTCAAAACAATCATGGGAGTGGTTACCCTGATCCTCTTCACCTTGATTCTCTTCATCACCTTCATTTCCCCCCTCAGGTAGTGGAAGCGGGGTGGAGGGGTTAAGAACATTTCATCTTAGGAGAGTGACATTGTCAGGTATCAAGAGTGCGCATTGTAGTCTGAGATTTCTTGCTGTGGAGAGATGTTTTGGTTGAGTTGCAGAGATGTCATAAGGAGCCAGAAGAATGAGATCATGACAAGACAAGAACTAGGTGAGAAGTTTTGTCCAGGAGTGCTTGTGCAGCAAAGACAGCTCCAAGGCAGGAAGTGCTTCCTCTGGCCACTGCATCAAGTCTGCAAGAGTAACATCCAATAGGTCTTGTCCTGCTGCCATGAGACTGGGCTAGGACACCAGTGGCGTGTCCCTGTTCTTGAAGGGTTCGCCATAGTCTGGCAGGCCAAGTATAGGTGCTGAGGAGATGGCATCCTTAAGTTTCAGGAAGTTGGAGATAGCCTCCTTGGAGAGGTCAAAGGGACCCGTCTTCAAATCATCGTAAAGAGGTTGCGTCAATAGTGAGGCTTCTGGGATCCATGACCAACAGTAGGAGATCAGTCCAAGGAAGGCATGTAAAGCCTTGGGTCTTGTTGGTACAGGGATATCCTGTATGGCTTGAATTCTGTCTTGAGTAAGGTGTCTGTTGCCTTGTGAGATGCAGTGGCCTAGGAACACAACTGAGGTGGAGCATCACTGAAGCTTCTGTTTTGAGACTTGTCAGCCTTGGTCGGCTAGGTAACAGGGGAGACTTTCAGAATGTTTTTCTGCAGATGGGAGGTCCTCAGCACATAAAAGAAGATCATCCACATAGCTAAGAAGTACCACGGATGGGTTCTGTTCTTGCCAGGTGGATAGGATGAGAGTCATTGCTTTAGCAAACTGGCTGGGTGAGTTTTGAGCTCCTTGGGGCATGACAACTTTGAGCTCCTTGGGGAGAATAAATACCAGCATCTGGGATCCAAAGGTATGATAAAGAAAGAGTTGCTTAGGTCGACAACAGTGAAATACTTTGCAGTAGGGGGCACCCTTGACAGCAGAATATGGGGATTGGAGACAAAAGGGTGTCTAGTACCGTGGCTTCATTCACGGCTCTAAGATCTTGAACCATCCTGTACTTCTCAGGTTCTCCTTCGGCAGTCTTTTTCTTGACCGGGAATAGGGGCTTGTTATAGGGGGAAGTGCATGGTTTGAGAGTCCCATTGCTGACCAGTGTCTGGACTTTTTTAGGGAGAGCCTCAGATTGGGCAATCTTAAGTGGGTACTGGGGTTTTCTAGGCAGTGGGGCTCCTGGCTTGAGAGTGACCATGACAGGTGGGACCTTAAGTTTGCCTTCTGGACCAGTTGACTAGAGACTGACTGATATATGGGCAAGTACATCTGATGGGATTATGGAGGTGGGAGTTTTATGGAGAGCCAACATGATCGGGATGGAGCATAGAGCAGAGACATCCTCAATCTCCAAAGGGGATGAGATGCATATTGTTCCATCTTTGCTAAATTTAATGGAGGCTTGGAGTCTAGAGAGAACATCTGCTCCTAACAGGTTGAGTGGACAAGTGTCTGAAACTACAAATCTGGCCAATAAGTGGGGAAAGTTGGCCATGCGGAGAGGCTTTGGGAGGGGATTAGTTCGGGGGACACCATCAACCCCTACACATGACACATCTATATTTGAGAGGAAAGATTCAGTTGGAAGGTCTTGGGCCCTAATTACACTTCTGGCTGCACCTGTGTCTATAAGAAATGTTGTAGGGTGCCCTTCAATGGGTAGTGTCACTTTAGCCAGAGGGCCATCCATGTTGGTTGAGGATATTGCCATAGAAGGTGAGTAAGACACAAGCTTGCCCAAATCCTATGGAAGCAAATCCTGAGTAGATCTTTACCCTTGGTTTGGGGAGTATCCAGAGGGCTCTTGAGTGCCATATGGGTCATTGGGTTTTGGTAATGGTAATTGGCCAAGTATTGACCTTGTGGGGGTCCAGATCTTCTTGGGGACTTGCAATCACGATTATAGTGACCAGGCTTGTGGCAGTTGTAGCAGACTACAGGTTGTTGCCGTCCTGGCGGCAGGTAGTTGGTGGGGAGATCCCCAGTCATCATAAGAGGGGTAGGTTTCTTGGTGAGAGCTTGGCTATATTTTAAGCCTTTTGCCACTAAGAGTAGGGCATCAAGTGTCAGCACTCTGTATTCTGGGCGTGATAGAACAAGGCCCTTCTTTACCGGGTCCTTTAGGCCAGTGCCAAAAGCAGAGGATAACATTTGTGAATGTGATTTGTTGGATGGGTCAAATCCAGGATCATGAAAGAGTTGCTTGAGTCGGGCATAGTATTTTTCAACAGATTCCCCTTTGTCCTGGCCAATATCATGGACACTAGTTGCTTGATCTACTAATTTGTCTTGGGCCCATTTTAATAGGTAGTAGGTGCCTGACTAGTAGGTAGTTTCCTCAGGGTAGTGTCCTTTCTGGAGATGCGGTTCCATAATTGGCCAGTGTGCATCACCAGCCTTAATCTGACATAGGCTCTGTAGATCTTTAAATGAAGCAGAGTAAGATTGTTGAATTTCCCTGATCCTATTGAGTTGAGCTACAAGGGTAGGTGCTTGGGATGGGTTAAAAGTAACATACATAGTAGGGGCATCAGGAGGGGCATTGCCCTGAGCATGTCCATCAAGCCGCCATTATTTCTGATAGGGGTCTTGGAAAGGCTGGCTGGATTAAAGGGTGACATGCAGAAGCGACCAGGTGTAATCAGGTCTACCTGCTGCTTGGGACAGGTCACGGGTGCTTGAGCACCTGCTATGAGGGCAACCCCCTGGAGTGGAAGCGTAGCCGCCCACTAGGGGTGGCTGCATTAGGGCTGGTTCTATCCCTCTGGTAGCTACATTTGTCTTGTTGTCCTCTGAGAATTGCTCCTCCTCCTCCTCCCCATTAACAGAGTGAGGGAGGATGGGTGTAGAAGGAACATGGTAGGAGCCATCAGGATTAAGCACAGGATACATGGGAGTAGGCCTTCCGGGTATAGCAAGATGGCTGCCAGGGACAGAAATGGGAGTACCCATACTTCCGGGTATACCAAGATGGCCGCCAGTTCCAAATATGGAAGGGGCAGGTGTTTTCATGTCATTACTGGGGGTGGAAACTGGGTGTGGCCTATGGGCACCACAACTATAACACGTGTGGTGTTCCGGTACCGTATTTTATACATTACCTTTATAGAGGTCCCCATAGTCAGAGTCCCTAGGACGTTGGGGTCCCTCTTTTGTAGTTTTCCCCTCGTCACCTCACACTTAGTCGATGACTATATAGCAGTTCTATTTAATGTTAATATAAGTATAGGAATAAATATGTATATATTTAGTTATCTACCTGTTCGGAGCATAGCAGAACCTGCGGGTCACGTGATCAGGTTGAAACTCTATGGTTTTGCTACGGGACCTTTGGAGGTTCCCGTGACGTGTTCACCCACAATGCACTGTAACGGTGAGTGACAGTTGTTACGGACCAATCCAAAATGGCTGGCCCCTGCCCATATAAGGGACCTGCACCATCTTGATCCCTCTCTTGGGTTGCTGACTCTGGAAGAGGTAGGACCTCCGCAGCTTACAAGACAATTTACTAGGCCAAAGCCTTGCGGCCTAGGCCTCTAACCTAGCGGATAGACTAAGCAATTCCCCGCTACTCATTGTAAGATCACTGGACCTAATTACTCCTCTAAATCCAGCGGATCTCTGCAATACAATCCTTCAGAAGCTAAATTGGGCTTATCTGATCCCAACTGACTGTCAATCGCTGCTCAAGCTTTATGTAAAGAGACTCTGTATTCTGGACTGTTACTATTATTACATGCACAGAAATTCCTCAGCAAAAGTTCCTGCAAGTTTTCAGTTAACAGCGCTTGTGGACAATCCTTTATTTCTGCATCACTTATTGCTCTTGGGAAGGGTGGCAATAGGCCTATCAAGAAACACAGCATTTAACCCTCACCCTGGCGTCACGAGTGACAAGGGTTAACAGCGCCCTTAACTATCCTGAACAGCAACACCCTAACCACCCTACACAACCACAAGACAGTATGCTCTCCTCCGCCACCATACACGTATCTCACCAGGGGGCGTTCTGGGCACCACAATTAAAACATATTCCCCTTGGATTGCCATTATAGGGCGGTGGCTGACTTAAAACATTGATGGGGGTTGGGGGCATTTCATCAGCATTATGACATTTATGGTACACATATACCTTCTTATCCCCCTGTTCTATTTCTTCTTCTAACCAATTTTCCTTGTGCACAACTGTAGCTGTATTAAACCATGCTTCTGCCGTCTTCAGCAGATTATTATCAACTAATAATCCTTTCTTCTCTCTGAGAATTTTCTGCCATATTTCTGGCATCAACCTTCCTTCCATTACTGGTTGCAAATCACATATTTTCATTAGTTTACCTCTCTCTCGGCCACAAGATCACAGGCTAAAATCCCTCTCTCCGGCTTCCCCTTTTTCTGTCCTATCCTTACGTTGGACCTCCTAGTATTAGCCCAAACACATCTGCTACTCTACTCTGCACTTCTGGCTGTTCTTGGTGGCAGGGGCACCTAACTGGCTCACTCCTCTTCTCTCTTGCTTTACCTTCTATTTCTTCCAAAGACAGTCCTTGCTCCCAATCCTCTATTGGAAAGTGCACATTCTAAAAACTACTACTTTTCCAACTCTAGTATAATTGGGTGACGTCCCAACAGTTCACTCAAATAACCAGGGCTAATCACTTTATGCAATCTCCAACCCCCTTCTGAAACTGCTAACATGAATCCACAGACACAATTTGGACATGACATAACTACATATAACATACAATATACACACTACGACAAGTCACAGAGATGTCTTATTATCAGAGAAATCCTGTGCGTGCGCAAACCTATCAGAGATACTAACTAGACACTGTGTCTCTGGTAAACTTCTGGCCTCCTGCCAAATTCACTAATGTCTTCTCTCACAGACTAATTGGAGTTGATCATTAGCTTTCTTCATAACTCAATCACAAACTCAAACTGGGATCTCATTCACACACATAAACAGTTATGACAGGGAGGGTCACGGAAATGTCTTATAGGCAGAGGAACTCTCGTGTTATACCTTCCTGTATACATGCTTGGTCAAGACACACCTTAATGCAGTGGCTTTTTTGAACTACTGGTGTCCAGCACCTACTCACTAATACTCTAACTAACAGAAATAGCTGTAGAAGCAGTTATTAGTGTCCTCTCATATTCAATTTCCCTGAGACCCAACCCTCTTCCCGAGAACACACACACACATAAGCAAGAACTTTTACCTGTCTTGTGTGTTGGCCGAAAGCCAGTCAACTAAGTCATAAGGCAGACCAAGCGGGGGAGATAGTGTACTGGCTAGGTTACAACCAAAAATGTGTCCTACCTTACTTTTTGAGTTGATCAAGCTCCCCAGCTTCCCGTCTGCGGTTAGTCTGGCTCAAGCCTCGTCTTGTGACTGACTTCCGGTCCCAATACTTGGAGTCCCTGTTCGGGCACCAACTGAAGTAGATCTCTCCTTCAGAACCTAGTGGATATATGTTCCTGCCCAAATCAATTATTATTTGTGTTCAGGGCTTCACACTCATGCTCGCGATTACAGCAATACATACATATCTGTATGGAAAACATCACACTAAACCTAACGGTAAGATTTGTGCCCAATGACTGCGACGGAGAGCACGCCTTTAGTGGGCATACCCTGTAATGGATAAATTGGAAAAAGAGGGAGGGTTGGGAGGGGTCCACACAAGGTCACGTACGCCCCTCCCGTAGGAGCAGGTGCGTTACATACCCCTGCCCCTGCCCACAACAACTTGATGCCCCGCCTGGATGTGTGGGGGTGGAGATACTCCCGCCCCTCTCACAAATACAGCCATAATTAGGCTTTAAACTTGTGTTTAGGGCTTCACACTCGTGCTCGTGATTACAGCAATACATACGTGCCTGTATGGAAAACATTACACTAAACCTAACGGTCAGATTTGTGCCCAATGGCCACAATGGAGGGCACGTCTTTAGTGGGCAAAAAGTGAAACTGGTAGGAATAAAGGGTTTATAATCATGAACGAATACCACAAACCCCAATTTTAGCCTCTGAATTGAGACCGAAAAAGAATCTGCAAACTAACTAGCCTAGTAATGGATGCCTGGTACCGAAGAGCTGTGGTAGACTGTCTTATTCTGTAAAAAACGAGTCTTCATTAAAACAAGTTCAAACTGACATACAAGCAGATAAATGCCTCTTTAACATACTTGCCTGTGACATTGTGGTAAGAGGGAAACCCATAAATACCTGTCAGGTATAGTATGAAACTGTCCGGTCCCTGCTGTTAGACAGCAAAAATAAACTGTTAGACAGTGAGACACAACACGCTACCTGCCAGACCTTGGTAATGATAACCTTGTGGTGCCATATCTCCTGTAAATCAACCTGCCCTTGAATAAGCAACTTGCCTGACTAAACCATACCTTCCACTGACAAGCTACCCACTCAAAGTGATCTTAGGAGTGATGTCCAGCTGCGATTTACCGATCCCTTCATCGCCATCATACCTGTAGACATGACCAGTCTTTGCATAACCAACATACCTATAGACGTGACAGATCTGTACGTGAACCATCAAGTCTGTAGACTAAACAGATCTTGCGTACCATCATTCCTATGAATGTGCCAGGTCTTAAGTAACCATTGTGGCTATGGACGTGAGGCTCTTTTTTTTCTATTTCTTTTATTTTTTATCTTTCTTTGCAACCACCTATGTGTCATGAAATTATTTCTGTGAAACGTGTCAGTGACAATAACTTTCCGGTTTATCCTCCTGCAGGTATGAAGCTTGTACCACCAATTATGTGTCGTGATGTTGCTGCTCTGAATACAAGTCATTAACAACTGCACAGCGTATCCCCCTGCAGATGTGACAGGTATAACGAGTATACAACCGCCTATGTGACGTGATGGTGTTCCTCTGAAGACATGTCAGATAACAACAACTGTGTATTGCATCCCCCCCGCGTACATGGCAGGTATGAAGGGTATACATCCGCCTATGTGTCATGTAGTTGCTCCGAAGACGTGTCAGTAATAACAATTGGGCAGTGCCTCCCCCTGCAGACGTGGCAGGTAGGAGGAGTATACAACAGCCTGTGAAGCGTGATGTTGCTCTGAAGATGTGTCAGTAACAGAAATTACGTGGTGCATCCTCTGCAGACGTGGCAGGTATAACGGGTGTACAACAGCCTATGAATCGGGATGTTTTTGCTCTGAAGACGTGTCAGTAACAATAACCTGCGTGGTGCCTCCCCCTGCAGATGTGGCAAGCATGACGGGTAAACAAGCCACCTATGTGTCATAATGTTATTGCTCTGAAGACATGTCAGTAACAATAACCTGAGTGGTGCCTCCCCCTGCAGCTGTGTAGTGTTGAGCGGCATAGGCCATATTCGAATTCGCGAATATTCGCGAATATATGGACGAATATTCGTCTTATATTCGCGAATATTCGCATATTCGTTATATTCTCGTTTTATTTTCGCATATGCGAATATTCGCGTATGCGAAAATTGGCATATGTGGATATTAGCACATGCAAGATTAACATGCGTGGAACTTCGCATATGCGAAAATTAGCATATGCGAATTTTCGCATATGCGAACTTTAGCATATGCGAATTTTAGCACGCCAGTCTCACACAGTAGTATTACAGCCTTCTTTACACCACACAAGCTGGAAGCAGAGAGGGGTGATCACTGTGATGTGTACTGTGAAGAAAAAAAAAATAAAAAAAAATAAAAAGAATATTCGTAATTACGAATATATAGCGCTATATTCGCGAAATTCGCGAATTCGCGAATATGCGATATTCGCAAATAATATTCGAATTGCGAATATTCGCGAGCAACACTACAGCTGTGGCAGGCCTAACAGGAAAACCACCACCTATGTGTCGAAATGTTATTGATCTGAAGGCTTGTCAGTAACAATAACCTGCGTGGTGCCTCCCCCTGCAGGCGTGGCAGGCCGAATGGGTAAATAACCACCTGTGTATCATTATGCTATTGCTCTGAAGGTGTGTCAGTAACAAGAACAAGCGTGGTGCCTCCCCCTGCACATGGGGCAGGTATAACGAGTAAACAACCACATATGTGTCATAATATTGTTGCTCTGAAGACGTGTCAGTAACAATAACCTGCGTGGTGCCTCCCCCCTGCGGTCTGTCGTGCGGTAATAACTCAATTTTGAATTATGGTCATAAAAAAATTATTAATTATGAAAAATAAAAAATTATGAAAATTATAAAAAATCTCAAAATTATGACCTGGTGAATTGTAGACAAAGCTAATCAACACAATTCACATCTGAGTCCGACTATTTCCTTAGATATTAACAAGTTCTTTTTATGACGGGATGACATTAACGCTTAAGGATGTAGTTTTGCGATATACAATAATACACAGGTATTATAAAGTATGTAGATTTATTGGTTATAAGATTATGAACATAAATGAGTAACAAACACAATGATATATGCAAATGAATATCAATTAGATATTAGTAAACAGTACAAGATTAATTGACTATATATAGTAGAACAATACATGTGAGTAGTTAGTAACTTGTTACATTAAACAAAAGCCACTAGGTTAGAATATCATATAAGAAAAAGGTTAAATATCACTCTATTTAGAGGAACCTCATGACATTAAGGTAGGCAATATCTAATCATAGACATCAATATGGAATGCTAAATTCCCTCCCCGCCCCCTTCTAACCACTACAAATCACATGACTCCATGAATGGGGAAATCCATCTAAGAATATATACATGGAAGAACTATGATATACTTCCCCCCATTCTGGATTATTTTTCTATACATTATCTTGGTAAGACATTAAGACAATTAGCAGAGATATATGATCTTGCTCTATATTTTAGGAGGAAGAACTTGAAACAAGTTTCCTGTGTGGGAAATAACACTTATAACACTTAAATTGGCGAGTAGGAATTCTATCAATATGTATAAGCAATTATTTAATGCTTTGATAAATTGTGAGTCTTGATTCTTCTGCAGGTAGAATGAAATCTCACAATATCCTAACACTATAATCTCAATATCGAGATAATTAATTATTTAATTTAATGTATTTATTTGCCAATCTAAATGGTATAATTGCATCCACATTATCCAAATTAGTCTTAATTAAATGGAATACCATTTTTGTGTCTCTTACCAAAATGTTGTATGAACCTTACTTCTGCTCTGAGGAACACTGATCATTCCATCTCATCGTCAGGGACAGCCATTGGGTCGGTACTGTTTAATCAGTCCGGCATCTGGGATCTCACATCAGAGTAGAGAGTTCAGAGTAGCGTTCTTCAGTATCAGTATTCAGTCTCCAGAGACAGTCCCTAACATCTGGTTTACCAGACCTTTTAATTAGTTAGACACACCCTCCTAAATTGGAATTCCCCAATGAATGTAGGTTGGGCGTGTACATATGGTAATGCCTATGACATCACTATACTACCCAGATTGCATTGAGCATATTACCCATAATGCCTTTCCTGTGGTGTAATGTCACCAACCCATACACTAGGGGTTGCTATTGCATAAGCATTTAGCATCATTACCATTAAGGGTTAACTGTCAATAATTGGTCTTAAACAACATTCCACACTTTGAAATGTGGACCAATAATTAACGAACAGGTATTACTTTTGACATCTATAAAGTAATCAACCCTGCATTCTCGTAGACTTAGGGTCGCCAATAGACATTTTAACTTATTGGACAGATAAGAAATACAATGGATCATTCTCCACACAGATGTGTGAATGTTTATGTCCAGTCAAATGGGTAATTAACTGTTAAACAGGATAACATTCACAAAGTCTTAGGAATACTCCACTAGTCGTAATCTCACCCCCTTTACGTGGGTAAATTTTAGTAGTGATGTCTAAAGATTGTAACCAGACCCCCTATCACTCCCTTATCTAAACATCATAAATAAACAGAAGATACAAGGAGCATTGCATCCCCAGACTGGCATTTATAGATGCAGAGAAGATGGAACTTCAAAAGTGTGCCTACTTTGATTATACGCAAAATGGCAATTATGCTATGAAACATATTAAAACATAGTGATTCATTTTTGTGGCTTAATCAAAATGCATGACAGGTCGTGGCAGGCATAACAGGTAAACCACCACCTGTGTATCATAATGTTGTTGCTCTGATGGCGTGTCAGTAACAATGACCTGTGTGGTGCCTCCCCCTTGCAGACATGGCAGGCATAACAGGAAAACAACGACCTATGTCAGTGTGTCGTTACTTTTGCAATCATGGTGCATCCCCTGCCGCCAAATCAGACCTGACAGGTACCCAACAATCTATGCGTTACAACCCAAAAGCTGTGGAATGTTTCAGTGACAATAACTATGCCACGCACCCTCCCCCCTGAGTGGATATGTAAGGCATGAAATGTAACCATCGCCTGTGTGTCATGAGGAGATTGCTTGTGCGGACATGTTAGCAACATAACTAAATAGTACCTCTCCTGCATGCATGGTAGGCATGCTGTGTGTGCTTTAAGGTGCCTAAAGCATGGTAAGAACATTGCGGGAAGATACTTTGAAAACTTGCCCTGAATTTGATGCTGTAATGCACATGAAGTAAACTAGACGCTACGCCCCAGATAAATACAAAAGATGTATAATTAATATGAACAAAGCATCAAATCGATGCTATGCTCAGGTGACCTCCTGCAAGCATAATAATTTAACAATCACCAGCTGAACGTGTGGAAAAACTATAATGAAAGCCCCAAGCGTGAGCACAGTGTAGCTATAAGCGTATGAGCTGTATAATGATATGCACGTGTGTATACTATAACTGCATGTACCGCATAGAAGCAATTACTATGTACAGTACATACTATGAGCATATACACCACACCAACACCACCAGCTCGCCAATGCCATGCACCTTCATATGGCACCAAACGCCATGAGCGTCCGAACAACCCGAAACGCCCGGGGTGCATGGAACACAAAGAAACAAAGCACCGCACCTGCACAATCAGTACCTTGTCAAAAGTGCATGTGTGGCATAAAAGCAATGGATGTATGAACAATGAGAGTGAATGATTAGCAAAAGCCATGCGTAACAACGGTATACTATAATTAGCCCATGAACATTAGAACCATGAACGTATGAAACAGTAAGATCTAAGGACGAATGAATAGAACGGAATGGATGCTATGAGCGTATGAAAAGTACAAATGTCATAGGCGTAATGTTAATGCCGTGAGCCGTGTAAATTCCACGAGTGAATGATCAGTATAAATACCATTAGTGTATGATCAGAATAAATGCCATTGCATATGGACAGTGGGGGAGATTTATCAAAACCTGTGCAGAGGAGAAATTGCCCAGTTGCCCATAGCAACCAATCAGATTGCTTCTTTCATTTTGCAGAGGTCTTGTTAAAAATGAAAGAAGCAAGCTGATTGGTTGCTATGGGCAACTTTTCCTCTGGACAGGTTTTGATAAATCTCCCCCAGTATAACTATAATGTGTGTATGAACCGTGTGCAAGCCATGAACGAATGATCGTAAAAATGCTAATAGTGTGGGAAACAGTATGGTTAATAAACATAGCAGATGCATCAGAAATACTGGCAGCTGCACTCACCAATCAGTGAAAAGGAATTCTTTACTGTAGTCCATTGGGCATTAACAGCAGTGTGACAGGTATTACAAGGAGCGGAGGCAGAGGTGGTTACGGGACAGAACAAGGTGTCAGCTTGTGGAAGCACAATCACTGTGCGAAACAGTTCTGTCCCGTAACAACCTCTGCCTCCGCTCCTTGTAATACCTGTCACACTGCTGTTAATGTCCAACGGACTACAGTAAAGAATTCCTTTTCACTGATTGGTGAGTGCAGTTGCCTTTATTTCTTATGCATCTATTCCATTGCTTGGATTCGTACTTGCACCCCATGCATCAGGATTAGGTGAGTTTCCCCGTGGTCTAATACAGGTGTGTGCGTTTGATTGCCACTAGCTGCTGCAGTTAATAAACATAGTGATAATGCCATGAATATATGTAAATACCATGAGCGTATGACCACTATAGATACCAAGAGCTTATGAACAGTATAACAGCTATGGGTGTATCCAACAGTATGAACGCCGTGAGCGTATGACCAGTGTGTATGTTGTGATCATATGAATAGTGCAAAACACCATGTGCATATAAACAGCAAACCCGTGGGCGTATGAACAGTATGAATATTATAAGCATGCGATCAGTATGAATGCCATGAGCATATGAGTAGTATGAATGCCATGATCGTATGCAGAGTATAACTGGCACGAGCGTAACAACAGTATAACTACTATAGGCTTACGACCAGTAGGAATGCCACAATCATATCGACAGTATATGTTCCATGAGCGAATGAATACCATGAGCACCTAACAATGTATAGCCATGATGTACAGACTGTAAGTGCCATGAGCGAAAAGCCATGAGTGCACGAAGCGAGCAAATACCGGCGGCATGAGCGTAAAACAGCATGAATACTATGTGCGCCCACCCAGTAAATGCACAGCCCAGAGCACACACAAATGCTGGAGAATGCATAGCATAAATGCACGCACAAATGCTGATGAAAGGCAGATGATATGACAAATGCATTAACCCCTACGCTTCTGAGCCACTAGAAATGGGTGCATGAATGTTGTAACTACTCACATGACAAGCCATATCCAGTAACTACTAGCACAACAAAAACTACCCAACACCCAGCGCTTCCTGTTAAGTCCCTGTAGACCAAACCCAGGATCTTGCAAAGGACGAGGGCAGGCAGCCGCACTGTGAGGAGAGGTGGGGCACCCTAATCTTACCTTGCTGATTGCTCCTGTCTAGCAACTTCTGGCACTGGGGGTAGGCTGGGGCGTGCGGACGGGGATAGATGCGGCCAGGCATCCTACCCTGAGGCCACCGGCGGGCTGTGCGAAACTCTGGGCCACGACTCCCGGTGCAGGCAATATGCGGCTAAGCGTTAGGAGAGTGCCCGGGCGCCACGGGTTGTGCCGCAAAGCGAGCACCATCATGTGCCTGGCAAGCAGGGGAGCTAGGACTGGAATAATGCAGACATCTGCACACGAGGAATGCCGATTGAGACCAGCCCCAACCCCTGAGTCACACACCAACATTTGTAACTTCCACCTACTGTACTCTGCAACCGCCCAAACCAGTAGCGGCCGCGTTTTGTACCATGACAGCTGAGCCGCCGGAGCTCCGAAACGGCGGGAGTTCCGAACCGCACTCTGGAACCGCAGGCCCAGCGTGACTCCCCTCGTTCGCAAAATGTCACGTACGCCCCTCCCCTACCCACAACTACTTGACGCCCTGCTTGAACGTGTAGGGGGTGGAGATACTCCCGCCCCTGACACAAATACAGCCATAAATAGGCTTTAAACTAAAGTTGATGCATGCATCGGAGTGAATAACAGACACTGACACGATCTGTTCAGGGTTAAATTCTCTCTCTCTTTATTACAGCATTACACAGGGTTTTATAAAGTCTTCAGAATTAACATAAACTACCACCCACATCATCGATTAATTATTAGTGACGTGTGTGTTAGTCTTTGTGTACATAGGTTTGGTCATGCGCAAGTTTGACTTGTTTTTCATCTAACGCTAAGCAATTATTAACTTTGTCCTATTTCAAATATCCAAAAATGTCACATGACTTTTATCTCTCTGCAAACAGTTCAATCTTAATAGTGCAGGGTATACTGTGAAGATGATTTCTGTCAGGTCAGCTAATTTTGAGCAAAAAGAACTAAGAAGTAAAATATGACATTTTATACCAATTAAAATATATATGTACATGATTATATGTATTAAATATATAGTTGTAGTTGCTGTTGCTGCAGCTTTCAAATTATTAGCAGCCCACGCTGACTTGACAGATTTAACTTGACTGACTGAAGACGTTATTTTTCCCAAGAGCTTTACTTACTGCCAGGCTTTGACATTTACATGTGCGCTGGGGCCTTTTTGAGATTGGCTTGGCTGTAGAATTTTTAGATTTTTTTCTTCCTAGGCTTCTCCTCACAATACCTGCACTCCACTCCTGTACTCCTCTCTCCAACAACTCTCAACCTCTCCTGCACACTCTCTAAACAGCTCCCCCCCCGTACACTACATGAAGGATAGGTTTGGAGGTCCCCCATTGGAGTATCAGTGTCACTTGTCACAATCTCTTAACAGTACAGTGCAAAAATTTGTACATAACATAACACAAAAATGTATTACAGTATAACAGGTCAGACAATGGAGCAGTGGGCCCAACATAGAGACAGCAGGAATGCCCAAGGCAATCACTGGCCAACAGGACAGCCTTTGGTGCTAGGACACCACAAACTCCCCCTCTTAAGAATAGCCGTCCTTAGTGCCCAGTCTGGAGGCTGGAAACAAGGGTAGAAAAATATTACAGCATTATTTTTTTTTGTGCGCAAACAATTCCTAAGACAAGACTGAGGCACAGTCTTTCACATGAGCAGAACAAAGTACTTCCTAGAAGAAGTGCAGAATTTTAGAGAGTGCAATGAGTTCCATCCTGAGAGAGATACCACTGTGTGGTTGGTGCCTCTGATGCTGACCACTTGCGTTTGGTTTAAGTGCCGTAGATTTTTCAACTGAGACTTGCATTTACCATTTGACACCTATTTAGCATTTTTCCTTACTGCATAGGACAATGACATACACGCACTCAAAGCAGGAAAACAATGGAAAAACATATGTAACACTTCTTGAAGAGCTTCCTTTGGATGTGTGCATTTTCACAAACAAGGCAACTCGGCTTTCAGTATCTTCTCCCCGCAACTGAAGTAAGTTGAGAAAACCTCATGGCCACACCTATGGGACATGACAAAAGAACAAACAGACACCTGCCGTGCGCAAAATTAACCGCCAGGGTATTCCCTTCAATTTCAGGAGCACCAAGAGTTTTGCTTACTGCCAGGCTTTGACATTTATCTGTGAGAGGAGGGATACTGTGCAGTGTCCATTTATAACAAATAAGTGCAGATACTGAGAATTACACCCAGATTACAGAACAGGAGAAGTGGTACTGTGTAATATCCATACAGTATATACAGTATAACAGTGGTTTCAAACAGGTGTAATACTCTCATATTCTTGTCCTATGGAAGTGCAGTATATTAAAATATCAGGGGGGCAGGAAGGTGCAGCCCAAACATTTTACTAGATCCCTGCATAGCAGTGCTAAACACCTTACTTTTCAACGTCATCTGTTTTCTATAGACACAGTTGAAAGTAGTGCAGTTTACAGTGGGCCCTCTTCTGTCAGTGGGCACAGTGCAGGTTCACCATCTGCACCTATGGTTATAACAGCCCTGATCTTAAAGAATACAATGAAAGTCTAATAAAAGTATATAATCCATGTAAACAATAGAGTTAAAAAAGCAAAACTTAAATGATACATATTAAAAATAGATTAAAAAAAACTCCATAGACATGTCATAAAACAAAAAAAGTGATGCATTTCAAGCTATAAAGCTTTGATTCATTACATCATATGCCATGATTGAGTTTTATAGCTGAAAATGCGTCAGAATTTATTTTCCTTTTTATGACATATCTATGTTTTTTTTCCTGTTTTTAATATGTATCATTAAAGTCTTGGATTTACCATTTGAATATTGTTTGCAAGTCTACACAGGATCTGGCCTGCTGCTTTCTCTGCGCGCCCCTTCAGATGATCCATATTAAACTTAAGAACATGTCCATCTGGGTGGTGCGCTAATTTGTGATTCTCAATATAGAAGAGTCCTATTCTTCCGTCACTACTGATCCCCTGGGCAGTGCAGCAGCCAGATAAAGAAGGAGGCAGGTGTTCCGGATGCTCGCTGGACAGCTAGGTATCAGAGTATAAGTGAAAAAATGTAGAAGAAAAGAGTGGGCAGCTCACCACTACTGTAAGGGTGGGTACACACCACGTTTTTTAAGTACGGTAACCGTATACGGTTTTCCGCAAAAAAAGTATACGACTGTATCCGAAACCATATGCATACAGAATGCATTGTAAACCGTATTCCAAATGTTGTGTACGGTTGCATCCGTTTTGCCTTGGATACGGTTTTGCTGATTTTTCAACCGTAGGCAAAAACGCTGTCGACCACGTTTTTGCCTCCGGTTGGAAAACCGTATGCGAACCGTATGCGGTTCTTTTAACATTGTTGTCTATGAGAACCGTACACAGAATTTCAGAATACGGTTGCACATGGTTTTTCTAATCCGTTTTTGGAGTTGACACATGCGCAGAAGGAATTTCAATAGAACAATAGTAACTTTATTAAATTGCTGGAAAACTAATTCCAACAAAATAGCAAAACCATTGGCAAAAACGGATGCAAACGGATAGAACCGTACATATGTTTTGGAACCGTATATGGGGAAAAACCGTATTTGGAGTCATACGGTTGTATACGGTTGCATACGGTATTTGCCATACGTTTTTTAGTGGAAAACCGTATACGGTAACCGTATTTGAAAAACGTGGTGTGAACCCAGCCTTAGACGTGTGGACTTTATTCCATGTAGCGGATCATGACACAGTCCATGTCGAAGAAGGTAGGTGAAGGAGGCAGGGGGTACAGGTGGGATAGCGCAGTTTCGTGCCAACTGGGCACCTCCTCAAGCCACATGAACCTTTGTGATTCCTTTTATATTTTTATATGTTCTTATATCATCCATATTCACTATAGCTCAATCGACCATGATCTTTTCGAAAGTATGGATAAACAAAAAAACAGGCAAATTTCAGGGTAATGTGTGCAATTTGCTATAACCCAATGGCCCCTGGATAGTGTTTTGGCACTATATGTTGAACTCCAAAATAGATATACAATATAGCAAAAAAAAAAAAAAAAAAAAAAAAAAAGAATGGAGTCACTTGTCAAGAATGATCAATATACAATAGAAAAAATGACATACATTTGCATAGCATGCAAATAGCTGCTTATTTGCATGTTTTGCACATGTATATCTAATTTGCTTGTATTAGTTCACACAAGGTACAAGGCACTTTAGGCATAAAATTCCATCTTTTAAGTATTTGGCTATTTGTGTACAGAAATATTGACATAACTTCTTAGTCTGAGCTATTAGTTGTGAAATTCACTTATTACCTTCTATACTTTTGCTGAGCCGCTTACCTGTTACCTGTTTTATCATAATATTTTCATATTCAAGAGCAGTACCCGGTGATGTCGCCTTGTTAGTTGATAACCACTAGACCAAAGTAATCACTGGAAGAAAGCGCACACCACCAAAAATGTAGTCATAAATACAAAGATTGTATTAGAACATATACAGTATCCAAATACCTTATATTAAGGGACATTTAAAAACAATTAAAACAGCTCAAACAGAGCATAGTTAGCAGAGCATGGCCTTGTTAGTTGATGTCTGTTCTTCCTTGCTGTCAGTCTGTGTTATTTTATGAATTTTCTTCTCCTATGTCAATAAAGCTTCTCTATAGTACATAGATTATTATTTTGAAAAGTAACAAAGTAACATAGTTAATAGTAAAGATAGCAAATCTCCAGCTCACTGTGTGATTCGCCCACCGCTTAGACCATGCAGTGGCAAGCACCAAACTGAGTAGAAGAAAAATGGAAAATGTCCAGCATGGGTGATGTTCAAAAATCTTTGTCTTTATTACTTAAAAGCCAGCATACAGGATAAAAGTGACGCGTTTCAGGTGTCGGTCTGCACCCTTAGTCATAAATAGCATATATATGAGGATATGGATTTTTTGGGTGTCCATCAGTACCACATGTGCCTATTTTACATACATAGGTTTCTCATACAGTATAACATTTAGGTACTTCATGTTGGATTTTGTATACTATTACTCAACATGTATATGGATGCACTATCCTGCTAACTATAGATAGGAACATATTATTGTATTGCTATAGCAGGTTTATGGTTTTATCATGTAAGGGGTTAAGGCGTGGATTCCGCTCTAATCCAGTTCACCTGGAGGGGGCTGACCCCACACTTCCCCATATATATGTGTATTGTGTCACATTTTATGCAATGTATGACTATGGGTGCAGACCGACACATGAAACACGTCACTTTTACCCTGTATGCTGGCTTTTGAGTAATAAAGACTATGATTTTTGCACATCACCTACACTGGACATTTTCCATTTTTCTTAAAGTAACATAGTTACACTAGCCCAGATTTATCAAACTGACAACAACCATGCCCATAACAACCAATCATAGCTTAGTTTTCCTATCTTAATAAGCTCCGGTAAAATAAAAGCTAAATTGTGATTGGATTCTCAGGCAAGAAAAATGGAAATTTCCATCAGGCACTGCTACGGCCTATGAATGCACTTTTATCAGTCCTTATATGTATTTGACTTGATATGCCAGCTATGATACCGCACACACCTGGCCGGAAGAAGTGCCGGCTGACGCGAAACTAGTTGCCACCTGTGGTGTGCCCCTGCGTCTGAGAGCGGCTGCTCTCACTCCCAGCTACATGGATTAACATCATCCTTTAATGTCTGCACCAGCACATATGGAATAAAACATCCTATTTGATCGGGACTTCAAACGTGGTGAGTGCGATTCATTTCTCAACCTTGAGAGTTTTGCTAAGTTGTGATTGGTTGCGGTAGGCAAATCAGACAATTGTCAATTGGTTGCGGTGGGCAAATCAGACAGATTGGGCCTCATTTACTAAGCCAAACCTAACAGTTTTTATCAGCTTTTGTGGAGTAAATTTCGGTGCACATCTGTGAGATACTTTTTGCGACATGTTTGGACAAAAAATTGTCTACATTCTCACAAACCACTCGGAGAGTTTGAGAAAACCCTACCAAGAGGTGTGGCTTATCAAAAAGTGGCGTAACCCAACATTTTAAAAAAATCACTCCATATTTTTTGGGCCAAAACCCGACAAAAAAGCGGAGAAGAGTAAATTTTGAAAGCCCAACAGCCAGAGGCTGGTGTAAAAACAAGTAAAATTGTCAGTTTCCCCCCCAGCAGGGCTCTTATGGGCAATATGCATAAACTAGGTAAATCAAAATTAAAAAGACTGGTTCACTCAACTCTAATTTCGTTGGAATTTATATTCCTGACTTGATAGGATATGTGACAAATATTTAATTTTTATACCTTAAATGTGTGGAAATTTTACTGTTTACTTTGATGTTTGCATTGTTACATGGTAGTACTTTCTAACTTTATCTGTGATTTATTCAATATTTTTTTGCACAACTTTATTTGTAGGATTGCTGACATGATCCACTTTCAACCTTTTCTTCCATCTGGTCTGTAGAATATTGTCACCATCGTTTGCAGCCTCAGTGTCAAAATGCATGCTCAAATGGTATTCCCAAATTGTGAAAGTGTGTTATTTCTTAAAGAGTACCTCTCATCTAATTTTTTTTATGTTATAGTTTAATATATATATATATATATATATATATATATATATATATATTTATATATATATATATATATATATATATTCATTTTGTAATTGGGTTCTATTAAAAATTTTTTTTATACTTTATTGTGTTTTATGTGTTTGAGATTCTTGCCACTAGGTGTCTCCCTAGGAGTCCCTTTTTTAGTGATTTCAGACTTACGCCGGCCTGGCGGCTGAGTCTGAAATCTCATACTCAGCGCAGCTCTCCGCCTGTCAATCAGACAGGCGGGAGTGAGTGCTGTGCACGCATCTACGCAGGGCGCGCTCCTGACTCTGTCGGCCAGCGGCGTCTTCAGGCTCCTCGCGCTGACAAGAGTCAGTGGAGCGCAGCTCATGAAGATAGAAGGATCGTTTAGATAGAAGGAAGAAGGGTGGAAGCCGCCAGCCCGGAAAGGCTTCACATGACATCTAGTGTTGGGCGCGAATATTCGCATTTAGAATTTTTATCGCGAATATCGCAAATTTGCGAATATTGCAAATATATTCGCTATATATTCGAAATTACAAATATTCACTTTTATCCGCATGTGCGCATATTCGCACATGTTAATATTTGCATATTCCTTCTTCTCACTTGTGGGCCAATTAGAATGATACAAATACACTTGTCAGAGGTTATCAAAAATATCCCTAACAACCAATAGTAAAGTTGCCTGCCCCCTCACTGTTTTCTTCCTTGAATATGAGAATATGCGAATATAACGAATATGCAAAATTCGCGAATATAGGATGAATATTAGTCTATAGATTTGCCAAATATCGCAAATTCGAATATGGGCAATGCCGCTCATCACTAATGATGTCGCGCCTGCCGGGAACGCCTACTTCCTCCCCTCTCACAAGCTCCTAACTGAGCTACCGAAGATGAAGATAAAAAGGTATTTATAGGGGGTTTACAATTGAAATAAACACTAGGATAGATATAGGTAAGAGACAGGGAAAGATGGGGAGGGGGATTAGGGAAAGTTTAGTTCATAACAGGTACTCTTTAAATAAAATCGTTATGGTTCACAGAGCAGATTTTACACCCAATTAAATTTTTCAGGAATTCGGCAAATGCTATGGAAATGTCATGTTTTGCATGGCTGGATGTTGGGGTGGTGTCTCTTAACTCAGATTTTCACAGACCTAAAGAGCCACTGTTGTTAATTCCCACACTTATTTGTACCTTCTGGTGTGGACAAAAAAAAAAAAAAACTTGTGCGCAAAAAAAAAAAAAAAAAAGGACATCTTAGTAAATAACACATTTACTAAATAAAAAAGAAAGAGACGACAGACAAAAACCCTAAACGAAATATGCAGCGTATTTTGCTAAGGCAGACACACAGGGATTCCCCTTACAGCCCTGCCTCCAAACCTCACTGAACACACAGGACTACCACAGAAAAGCCCTGTGTGTCTGCCTGTAGCAAAATACACTGCATGGTTCCCCCTGCCCAATGGATTTTCTGAATCATATATGCTACGTGACCGTACCCTCAAAAGAAAAAGCTTTTCTCTCCCCCAGCAATCAATCGCTATTGTTGGGGAGCGCCAAGACCAGAGAAACGTTTTCCCTGCAACCACAATCGAGTGGATGCGCCATGCCCACGAGAGAGACTTTCTGTTCTGGAACATTAGGGGAGATTTATCAAAACCTGTGCAGAGGGAAAGTAGGGAAGTTGCCCATAGCAACCAATTAGATTGCTTCTTTCATTTTTCACAGGCCTCTTTAAAAATGAAAGCATTGATCTGATTGGTTGCTCTGGGCAACTGCATCACTCTTCAATTGTACAGGTTTTAATAAATCTCCCCAATTGTCTTTAGACAGGGGGAAGAGAAGAAGTTACCATTCACAGGAAATAAAAGAATATTATTTTCCTACACTGCACCAAGCAAATGAGAACTGAAAATAAGCCAAATAAGGTAATAATGATATATTACGGGGATGCTAGATATAACCACATATTAAGCCACATATAACCAATGTTAAGGTGGTTATTTGAGACGAAAATACCCCTGCACTGTAAATTTAGGCAATAGTTGCTAGGTTTGTAAAGTAAAACACACATTATCCAGCTTGTAAATGTTTTTCATTAGACGTCAATGACATGAGCGCACATACTGCTGGTGCACGGAACTGTCTGACATGGGACTGATGAACAAAACCAATTTCCAGCCAGCCAGAAGACCAGCACTGCTGCCTGACTGAGCAGAGACTTATGAGCTCTTATTTTTAAATCCTCCGCTCCTGAGTAAGAAAGAGATGCTGCGGTTGCTTAGATACCAAGATACTTGGCACTTTAGCAAGCATCCCAAACACATGTCACAATAATTAACTATGTGTGTTCCTATCAGACGGAAGCCTAATACACAGTGCATACATTTCACTTTGCAACCATGAAAGGCTATTATAAGGTGAATGAATTGTAAAGTGGAGGATTGTAAAGCCAGGAATGCTGAACATGTGAACATTGAGGAGGAAAATAGCATATGAAGAAAATGATCATTCACACTGGTAATATTGAAATTCAAGTATTTACAGGTACAATCTTGTTATTGTTTCCATTAGGTAATGTAATCCGATAATGTTAAAACTTGTGAATACGTGTGTTATATATCTGATATCATGGCACTTGTGTTCTCTTTATCGTTTATAGAGCGATCATTTGTGTCAGTCTAAATAATACAAAGGATTAAAAAAGTGTTTCCCAACCAGTGTTTGGAAAACATTGGGCTTAAAGGTATAAATGAGGTATATATTTTTGTATACATAGCATATACGCAGTGTATTTCCCGCTGTGGAAAATCCGCTGTGCAGCAGGAAATACTCTGCATATTCTCCTATGAGCAGACACACAGGGCTACCCGCAGCAGCCCTGTGTATGCAGTGAGGTTTGGAGGCGGTCCTGTGCTTCACACGCATGCCGGCATGCTGGTCCCCTCTCCAAACCTCACTGCACACACAGGGTTGCTGTGGGTAGCCCTGTGTGTCTGCTCATAGGAGAATATGCAGAGAATGTTCAGTGTATTTTGCGCTGTTGCCGATGTTGTTGCATATATGGTACGTGTGACCTTAAGCTGTACACTTTTTGATGTACAACATATTGACAACTCTATAAAAAGTATTGCTGTAATCAAACTGACCTACGTAATACAGTTAATAAGTTAGTCTTAGGGTATGTTCACACGTTAGGAAAATGTGCAGAATGCCCGCCCGGAAAACACACACATTTGAAAGTCCAACTGGCGCTAGGACTGCTCAGAGTAATGCATATCCGGGCAAAATCTGCTGAAAGAATGCACATATCTATTCATTCTTTGGATGCCAAAATCAGCCCCCATGACACTGCAAACGGAGAATGAAGGATGCACAGCCCACACTGCAATACTGCACATCCATTCTTTTATATATTTCATATTCTTCTAACTGCACAAAACCAGGTGCCCGTTCTCCCCTGACACTGCGGCATCTCCACTAGCTACTTCCCTCTCCTAGTGCATAGTAAGATGTGTGGTGCCAGGCAGAAGATTCAGGGCAGTGCCCTTTTTATCTGGGGCACTTGCACCAAATCTAACCTGTCAGTCCACCCCTGCTCTGGTATATTCACATGAGTCTGTGTATGGATAATGTACTCTCGGCAGGTTTAGGTGTATTGTTATTATCAAATTAGTGTTAGGCCTAGTGGCCAGAATAAACACTGAAAGTTTTCAGGACCATTTCTAAATCCAGATAGTTAAACGAAAAATTTGAAAACAAATTATCAAAAATCTTAGCAAATATGTTTGACATAAAAATGTGACTAAAGCAATAGGTCATTTTTAATGACACATTTCCTTTAAAAGATTAAGGTATTAATGGAAGGCATGTAAGGTTTGGCACTAAGGGGGATTTATGAAACTGTCTAAAAGAAAACTGCCCTTGCTGCCCATAGCAATCATCTATTTCTGAGGGTAGGCCATCAATAAATTTACCCCTTAGAACCCCTGGAATATTAAACATGTTACATTGTTGCCATTAAAGGGAATATCCTGAAATAGAGCTAAAAAAAACAGGGCATTTTTATTTCTAAACACAGCACCACACCTGTCTGCAGATTGTATGTGGTATTACAATTTGGCTCCAGTCGCTACAGATGTGGTGCAGTTTTTTGAAGAAATCAGCACTGTTTTTCTAATGCTAGAATAAGTAAGCATTTTTTTAAATGTAATATTAATATTGTCATGACTACATCTTTTCAGTAATAAAATAGAACTTTTTGAACTACTATCTTAATCTATTTAAACCATTTTAAGTGTCCGGAATCATCTATTGTACTACCATACAGCAGCTTCTACAATTCTCTAAAACACCAATCCCCATTTGATGCATAAAGTTATGAGCGCTCTTTATTTCTGGACATTGGACTACGGTCAAAATCATGGATCCTTCAAATGTAATATATCAGCTATAACATTTAATAAGAATACATTTCACAAAATCACTTTACTCCTTTAAAGGGGTACTCCGCCTAAAAACATCTTATCCCCTATCCAAAGGATAAGGGATACGATGTCTGATCGCAGGAGTCCTGCCGCTGAGAACCCCACGATCTCCAGGCCGGCAGCAGCTTGAGCCTTCCGTGTTCGTGACTTCACACCCCCCTCCATTCATGTCTATGATGGCGTGACGGCTCCTGCCATAGATGTGAATGGAGGGGGTGTGGTGGCTGTAGTTGCCAGTCATCCGGCACGCATCAGAGTTCGTTCCATGCACAGAGGACTAGGGTGCTGCAGCGGAGATCGCGGGGGTCCCCTCTGAGATCAGACATCTTATCCCCTATCCTTTGGAAAGGGGATAAGATGTTTTTCATCCAAGTACCCCTTTAAAGAACCATCCTTTTTTTTTAATCCATAAATGACGTCTTTTAGAAGATCTGAATCTACCATAATTATGTCTAAATGCAATGGTTTGTAGAGATAAAGCAATAGGTTTACACATCTATTAATAATGTAATTTCTTGTGCACATATAGAACAATAAGACTAACTGCAGTGGCTTTAGTGACTGCCCGTACATTCTACTCATGCAATCAATATCTAAATACAATGTTATAGATATTACTACAGGGTTTGCCCTCTTGGTTGCTCATTAAAACTCAGTATGTAATATAACTTGATTTTCTTCTAGAAAATAGAGCGGGTTATGTTTTACTGAAAAGAATTGGAACCATGTATCCAGTAAATTAAATAAAAGCTTAAGGATGGCTGGAAAGATTCATTCTCTTTCTTTCTTCTATTTTCTAATAGTAGTTCACAAAACTTAACATTTACTGTGGAATTCTCCAGCAGTTATCTGTTTTGGAAAAATATTGATGCACACCCAAATGTTTCCTTAGGTCACAGCTTTTTAATCCAGAGCAGATCACTCCAACCTATATGTAATCGTACTTACAACTCTTTTTTTCTTGAACAAATCACTTAAATAGATAAGTTCCTTTCTGCCCTTGTTTACCACCTATCATGGCTTATTTTTCTTCGTAATAATTTATGTGGACTTGACATGAGCTATGAAGTCAATTCATTTCACTGATAGAGATAAAGAATGCCTTCTAGCTGTTCCTGTATGACTCTCAATGACACTAAGAACATCTACCGTATTTTTCGCCTTATAGGACGCTCCAGCATATAAGACGTTGGCTGTCCGGGCATGCCAGAGTTGTAGTTTTGCAACATCTGGAGGTCCGCAGGTTGAAGACCACTGGTATAGGAGGTAATACTCACGTGTCCCCGCCGCTCCGGGCCCGTCACCGCTGCCCTGGATGTCGCCCTCCATCGCTTTCGCCGTGTCCCCGTCACTCCGGAAAGTCTCTGCTGCCAGTATCCTCGCTCTCCGTCGCCACCACCACGATGTGATGACGACGAAGGAGAGCGCCGGCCATGCAGGGGATCCCGGCATGGAGCAGGCACCGAGGAGGCAGGTAAGGTCCCTCCCAGTGCAGCTGGGTTAGTGTCACTTTCGCTTCAGACGTGGTGGTCAGCTTTGATCGCCGCGTCTAAAGGGTTAATACAGGGCATCACCGCGATCGGTGATGTCCTGTATTAGCCGGGGGTCCCGGCCGTTGATGGCCGCAGGGACCGCCGCGATAGGTGTGTATTCGCCGTATAAGACGCACCGACTTTCCCCCCCCCCAGTTTTGAGGAAGAAAAAGTGCGTCTTATACAGCGAAAAATACGGTATAATAGTTGTGTGGGATTTGCTGGCCATGTTTGGTTTTTTGTGTGACTCTAAATGACTCTCAGAGAGGAAGTAACTTATGTCTCCTAGATTTCTTTGTAGAAACTAGAAGACAGCAGCTTTGAGTTTAAACACAACTAAAGCCAGGTGGAACCTGGAACCACAAATACAATATATTCACAATAACTTCAAGGCTACTTTGCCCGGAGCACTAAAGTCCCATATATGATTAACTCCCCTAAAACCTAACTTTTAATGTAATAGAAAGTAAATTAAACTTAATGATTGAGAGCTGTTAAAATCCCCATTGCTGTAGCCTATATATCTTTTGCTTACAAAAATGTGATACCTGGTGTGGCCTACAGGCTCTTCCACCTTATTCATCAACAATCACTTTTAGGTTAAGATAGTTATACAGTGAATGCTATTAAAACAAAAAATAATGCCCCCTCTACACGTTTTGGTGACTCATCACTGTCTTCAGGAAGGTTTGCCTCCTTTTTCCTCCTGAAGACATTGATTCACCGAAACAAGTCGAGGGGGGGGGGGGGGGGCATTATTTTTGGTTTTAATAGCATTCACTGTATACCTAGCTTAACATAAAAGTGATTGTTGGTGAATAAGGTGGAAGAGCCTGTAGGCCCCACCAAGTTAGGTGATAAAGTTCTGGGCAGAGTTGGGCCAGTAAAAAGCATGGTTTGTGCACACGGTGGAAGAACTTGTAGACTTCGCCAAACATACCAAACACAGTGACACAATCATATAAGATGGAAGAGCCTGTAGGCCACACCAGTAGAGATGTTGCAAATTGTTCGCCGGCGAACTTAGCATGTTCGCGTTCGCATCGCCGGGCGAACATATGTGAAGTTCGATTCGCCCCCTATACTTTAACATTGCGGTAAACTTTGACCCTGTGAGTCAGAGTCAGCAGACACATTACAGCCAATCAGCAGCAGTCCCTCCCTTCCAGACCCTCCTACCTCTTGCACGGACGCCATTTTACCCTCATTCGGCATGCTGCAGGCTTAGGAAGTAAAGGGTCAGAGAAGCTGCTCCTGCTGTATAGGGAAAGCAATAGCTAGGTTGCTGCTAGGTGGTGTATTCAGGGTCCAGTTTACTCCTAAAGCACTAGTGTAACATCTGCTTTAAGGACAGCACCCAAAAAAAGCCCAAGTATCAGTGTCTTGCAACAGCTGGAGGCACCCTGGTTGGGAGGGAACCACTGGTTAAAAGGGGTACTCCGGTGTAAAACTTAATTTCCTTCAAGCAACTAACTACAGTATTAAAAGGGCAATAAGTTCAGTCCGTGTGTCTTGCAACTGCTGGAGGCACCCTGGTTAGGGACCTCTGCTTAAAAGGGGAACTCCGCTGGCAACCGTTTTTGCTCATTGTCACACTAGTGCAAATCACATTTGGTGGGACAGTTGTTCAAATAAAAAATACCTTTTTTGGCTGTGAAATAAAACCAGTGCTGCCTAAAGGGGGGCTCTAACTATGTGCTGCCTAATATGGGGGAATCTATGTGCTGCCTAAAGGGGGGATCTAAATATGTGCTGCCTAAAGGGGGCTCTATGTGCTGCCTAAAGGGAGGCTCTAACTATGTGCTGCCTAATATGGGGAAATCTATGTGCTGCCTAAAGGGTGGGCTCTAACTATGTGCTGCCTAGTATGGGGGAATCTATGTGCTGCCTAATATGGGGGAATTTATGTGCTGCCTAAAGGTGGGCTCTATGTGCTGCCTAAAGGGGGGCTCTAACTATGTGCTGCCTAATATGGGGGAATCTATGTGCTGCCTAAAGGGGGGCTCTAACTATGTGCTGCCTAATATGGGGGAATCTATGTGCTGCCTAAAGAGGGGATCTAAATATGTGCTGCCTAAAGGGGGCTCTATGTGCTGCCTAAAGGGAGGCTCTAACTATTTGCTGCCTAATATGGGGAAATCTATGTGCTGCCTAAAGGGTGGGCTCTAACTATGTGCTGCCTAATATGGGGGAATCTATGTGCTGCCTAATATGGGGGAATCTATGTGCTGCCTAAAGGGGCGCTCTATGTGCTGCCTAAAGGGGGGCTCTAACTATGTGCTACCTAACATGGGGGAATCTATGTGCCTAAAAGGGGGCTCTAACTATGTGCTGCCTAATATGGGGGAATCTATGTGCTGCCTAATATGGGGGAATCTATTTGCTGCCTAAAGGGGGGCTCTATATGCTGCCTAAAGGGGGGCTCTAACTATGTGCTGCCTAACATGGGGGAATCTATGTGCCTAAAAGGGGGCTCTAACTATGTGCTGCCTAATATGGGGGAATCTATGTGCTGCCTAATATGGGGGAATCTATTTGCTGCCTAAAGGGGGGCTCTATATGCTGCCTAAAGGGGGGCTCTAACTATGTGCTGCCTAACATGGGGGAATCTATGTGCTGCCTAAAGGGGGGATCTAACTATGTGCTGCCTAATATGGGGGAATCTATGTGCTGCCTAAAGGGGGGATCTAACTATGTGCTGCCTAATATGGGGGAATCTATTTGCTGCCTAAAGGGGGATCTAACTATGTGATGCCTAAAGGGGGCTCTATGTGCTGCCTAAGGGGAGGCTCTAACTATGTGCTGCCTAATATGGGGGAATCTATGTGCGGCCTAAAGGGGGGCTCTAACTATGTGCTGCCTAATGTGGGGGAATCTATGTGCTGCCTAAAGAGGGGCTCTATTTCTGCCTAAAGGGGGTCTCTAACTATGTGCTGCCTACCATGGGGGAATCTATGTGCTGCCTAAAGGGGGGATCGAACTATGTGATGCCTAAAGGGGGGATCTAACTATGTGCTGCCTAATATGGGGGAATCTATGTGCTGCCTAAAGGGGGGATCTAACTATGTAATGCCTAAAGATGGGCTCTAACTATGTGCTGCCTAACATGGAGGAATCTATGTGCTGCCTAAAGGGGGGATCTAACTATGTGATGCCTAAAGGGAGCTCTATGTGCTGCCTAAAGGGAGGCTCTACCTACGTGCTGCCTAAAGGGGGGCTCTAACTATGTGCTGCCTAATATGGGGGAATCTATGTGCTGCCTAAAGGGGGGATCTAACTATGTGCTGCCTAATATGGGGGAATCTATGTGCTGCCTAAAGGGGGGATCAAACTATGTGATGCCTAATATGGGGGAATCTATGTGCTGCCTAAAGGGGGATCTAACAATGTGATGCCTAAAGGGGGGCTCTATGTGCTGCCTAAAGGGGGCTAAAGCACGTTATTCCAAAGAGTTTAAGAATGTTAGGTGATTTATGCCCTTTATGGATTAAAACCAGACTCTGCATCAACTATGTCATTTTCCATGGGAGTTTTGCCATGGATCCCCCTCCAGCACGCCACAGTCCAGATGTTAGTCCCCTTGAAACAAAATCACTATTGTGGCCAGAAAGAGTCCCTGTGGGTTTTAAAATTCGCCTGCCCATTGAAGTCAAACTTTTGTGGAAGTTTGCGTTCGCCATTCGCGAACCGAAAATTTTATGTTCGCGACATCACTACACACCAGGTATCACATTTTGGTAAACAAAAGATATATAGGTTACAGCAATGCAGATTTTAACAGCTCTAAATCATCATTTATTTTACTTTCTATTAAATTAAAAGTTGAGTTTTAGGGGAGTTAATCATATATGGGATTTTAGTACTATGGGCAAAGTAGCCTTGGCATTATTGTGAATATATAGGTTTGAGTTTCTGAACTTTATTTCAGAAACAAAGGTCAATTAACATTCTGTGGCATCTAGATGTAGTTTTTTTCCCCTGAGAGTCCATAGCACTTTCTATATAGAGGAAATAATAAAATTCTCTAGAGATCCTTACATTTTTTGACATACATATGGATATATATATATATATATATATATATATATATTTTTTTTTTTTTTTCTTTCCTCTTAAAAAATTACCACTTAGGAAATAATCCAAGAATGATATTGGCCTTATTTATAGCAACACATGGTATCTTTCTGTTCACCTTAGAGTCACTGTGCTCTTTGTCCATCATAAAACTGACCAGGTATAAATATTTTCCACCATCACTTCCTGCAACACAACTCTACCCCCCCCCCCCCGCCTCGTGCTCCCTTTTTTTTTAAGTACACTCTGTCCACATCAATTATCTTTACAACCTTCAAATGTCCATTGTCTGCTGACCCCACAGCCCTGAATCCACCACCATTACCTGGCGCCTACACCTCCTCCTCAACAGACATCTCGACCATCATCTGGGGCAACGTTAACATCCTCATTGTCACATCCTACCGAAATGCATCTAAATCTCTTTTTTGGCTTCTGCCAGTGGTCCTCCATGACCACCCACACACTAGACTTTATTTTTTACCTGCCTCTGTTCCATATCTAACCTCTCCACATCTTGCCATATATCTGACCTTAACATTCACACATTTTCTTTCCTTCATTTCTTAAACTATGCCCCGGTCAGGAACTTAGTGCACCCTTGTGGTACCCTTAAATGTCTCTACATACTTTGTGACAGTCTCTACCAGTCTCTACCATGTATTCACCTCATGACACAGAAGCAACCTTTTTTCTATATCCCCACAATTACCTCAGCTCACAACTCAGTTGCCCCTATTATACACAACGGAACTGACAAGTCAATGTCTTATATAGACAATCTGCGTACACCAGTCTGACAAACAGTGGTAAGCTTTTAAGGCTTCAAAGCGGCACTAAAAGGAAATGTGTTCCTGAGAAGACTTCAATACTTAATTAATGTCATATCTTCTCTGTATTTCAACCCCAAGTAACTAGATAATGGGTATCCTGGAGATTCTATGTTTATTTAATGCATTGATTTGATAAAGTTATATATTTGTGTAATATATATATATTTTTTGTGTAAAATTTAAATAGGTGTTGATTGCTTTGGCGCTGCTTGCTAGAGGCCCCAATGTCCAGGACTCTAGTGACAGAGAGCCTCCTCAAGTTAATTTTATATTCTAATACCCAGCTAAAATGCAGAAGAATATACAGTACATGTAGCTTTTCTATGACCCTTCAGGGCTCCAGGCTGGGCCATTGATCAAGTGACTGCCAGCCTTTATTCAGAGGACCTGCACCCTGCAGTAGACATTACAGCTGTAGGGCAGATGTTATATAGAGATAGCTGAGTGTTGTAGTCTTCCATGCAGAGTCGGGGCTGTCACAGTAGCTAGAGGGCAGCACCTTAGCCCTGGGCACTGTGCTTGTGGCCTCAACATTCTTTGTGAATGGGGACTGCATGTATGAGATGACAACTTTACTAAAGGCTTTCTCTGTGTATACCAACACAGTATACAGTCTACAGTCTCTACAGTAATAACCCCCCCATCCCTTCCAATGTGTCTCTGCAATATGTTTTGTTTCAGAAATTTGCTGAGAGTGAGCCTGTTTGTGGTCCAAAATTTGCTGGGACTGCAACTCCGGAAGGAGAGGGACGTGGTCACACAGGACGTGCCTGCAGGAGAGAGTCACGGAGGAGGTGTGCCAAGGCCCAGCGAATGAGGACACTGCTGGCTGTGGAAGGGAAGTGACGACACCCCGGGAAAAACTGTCCCACATTCCTCTAAGTCCCTGAAAACTTTAAAACACCAGCACATAGTGTATATTTCTGAGAAACTGGTTACATGTAAAAAGAAAATACTGGAACATTCCAATGTGCAATGTTTAGCTAGCCTAGAAGATTCAGTAAAACTAAAGTGTTGCATGAGTAAATACAAGCTTTTTACTAGAAGTGCTGTCATCATTTCTATATTTTTTCTGTAAGACACCTTTGGATTGGGCCCTGTGGGTGTGCACCATTATTATTTTATGAATTATTATTTTTATCATTATGTTAAGGCTACTATGAGTGTCATCCTATTGGGAAATCCACAAACCATCTGCAGTCTCTAACCACAACAACATAAACACTATTATTGTAATAGAGAGTTTTTCCAGCTTTCTTTCAATGGCAGCGCTGTAATTAAATCTCAGGAAAGGTCTTCGCCATGTTCAGATATGATATGAAGGGCACATGATGTAGGCATTATAGAAGTAAGGAAAATATCTCACTGCAAAGAAATTGATAGCCACATGTAAAGCGGCAGTGTAGAATGGAGGGATTAGATAAGATAAGAGTGGGGCTTCCTCCATCTTTAAATAAATGATGGCTTGTCTTTACAGGGGACAGCAGAAAGGCAATTATTTCTACTCCTTTCAAAAATGCTTCGCTGCCTCACACAATATATATTGGATAAAAGCTTGGTAATAATGTGCTTTTGAAGAGGGGAAAAAAGATATCTTTTTGATAATATACTCACCTAAATGGATGGCAGAGCACAACAGTACTATGTCTTAATGATAAAATAAAATGAAATACTCCCATTTGTTCTACTTTAAAGAAACCTCAACAATTCTGCCCTGGATTATTTCTCTGAGAACACTTGCACAAGTCAATGCACAACTGACTTAAGTAAAGTTGTCTTTGTTTGGACACCAAAAATAGCAAGAGAAAATAGCGCCCATTAGTCAAGAGAACACAGGGAAAACTAGTGAAGTGTCTCCTCAGAACATAATGCATATTTAGAGAATAGCATGATTTATTACACAGAGCTGCACTGACTTGTGGGAGTTGTAGTCTGGGCTGTAAGCAAGGGAAAAGAATACTTAGGACACAACAGGGGTCACGGGAGCTGGCAAAACCCCATGGATAACTACAGGGGACACAGAACAGGTATTGTGGTGGCTTTGGGGCATTTTTTTTTACTTCCCTGGAGCACCCCTTTAAACCTTTTTTCCCCCTCTCTTTTCCTCCTTATTCCTTTGTTTTATCCTTCTTTTGCTCCTATTCTGAGTTTATATGTGTATATATACATGTAGTCCTTTTAATATTTATATGTCATGGTATTTATGCTATTTATGGTCCCTTTTTTACATGTTTTACTTTTTGTATTTGGGACATTGTATCTTTAAAGGGGTACTCTGCCCTTAGACATCTTATCTCTGATATGTCTGATCGTGGGGGTCCCACTGATGGGACCCCCCCCGTGATCTCTCCTGTGGCACCGCAGTCATCTGGTGCATGGAGCAAACTTCTCTCTATGCCTGATGACTAGCGATGCGGCGGGACATCACGGCCATGCCCCCTCGTGATGTCACGTCCACACATTCCCAATGTAAGTCTGCCATCACGCCCCCTCCCATAGACTTACATTGAGGGGGTGTGGCCATGATGGCACATAGGGGCACTGCCATGACATCTTGAGCCTCTGATGCTGCAGGGAGATCGCAGGGGATCCCAGTGGATCCCAGTGGCGGGACCCCCGTGATCAGACATCTTATGCCCTATCGTTTGGATAGGGGTTAAGATGTCTAGGGGCGGAGTACCCCTTTAAATGTAGGAAAAGAAGAAATATCCAGCATCCAGGTGAAATCCAAGGGTATACTTTATTCGGAGATTTGCAAATACACGTGTAAACTCTTACGCATTTCGTGCGTTTAGCACTTAGTCATAGACTAGTCATAGACTCTATGACTAAGCGCTTAACGCGCGAAACACTTCAGAGTTTAAACATGTATTTGCAAATCTCCAAATAAAGTATACCCTTGGATTTCA
The DNA here is from genome assembly GCF_029499605.1 of Hyla sarda. Lineage (NCBI taxonomy): Eukaryota > Metazoa > Chordata > Amphibia > Anura > Hylidae > Hyla > Hyla sarda. The sequence continues at coordinate 225,739,277 of NC_079192.1, forward strand.
CCTGGATGCTGGATATTTCTTCTTTTCCTATCCATGATTGCATAGCCGGGGGGCGGAACCGGCAGATCCGGGCACGGGTGAGGTCAGAGATCGGGTCCGAGGTGAGCTGTCTTCACTTGGTTACCCCTTTAAATATGCTCCTTGACAATAGCAGTGTGCTGTCCGCCTACTCTCTCTAGAAAGGACAAACATACAGCCCAAGCATGAGCCTTAGTTGAGTTATTGACATGTTACAATGGCTGTGCCGCTCTGACGTGTATATCAGTGGCTGGTGCTCATGACGCATTTAGTTAGAGCCTGAAGAAGTACTATTGTGTTAAATGACCCATTTCTTGCTGTTAACCTGTCCGTCTTGTATACCTCCCTGCACGGGAACAAATAAAAAGGTGTTGAACACTAATGGTGAGTGCCGCTGGCTTATTATCTTCCTACTTACTGGATGTATAGGAGATTGTTTAAAACTTTATAAAGAACAGTAGTAAAAGCAGAATGTAAAAGTAAAATCGACTTTTAATGCATTAAGGATGTGGCTATCATAAACAAGCACTATGGAATATGTAGATTCATATCCTCTAATCCTATATTTTATCTAGTTAAATTATAAAGATATATTAAGCCTCTGCAAGAGCTGAAAAGTATTAACATTCTATTTTCTAGATACATCGGAATTTAGTAACACGTGTATTTGTACACTGGAACCTTTTTAGCCAGAGCTGTGAAAGTGAATGCTGACCGCTGTGTCTTTCTCGCTTTAACTGACTGACTCAATGTGGTTTTCGACTCTCACATTATGGGACGTGGCTAACACCACAGGATGCTTTACAGATAGGAACAAATCACATATTTAGCATTTCCAAGAAGCTGTCATCTCTGCTACCTAAAGCCCTTTTCTTCATCACCAGCGTAGTAGTCTTTAATTATCACACGGACAGCTGCGGAACGCTGGCCTGGAAACCTGCTCTTGTGTGACAGGGCAGGAATATGTAACAACCTGCAGCATAGCATATAGAAATATAGGAACAAATTGCCTCTTAAGTCTAAAAGTCCTTTTGTAAATACCCTCAGGCTCTCTGCAGATAATTTGTTTATTTAGAAAATCGGGGCAGCTCTCTCCTTCACACTGCAGTGCACTGAATCACATTCACCTACAAGATCCTATCTTATTCCAATACATATTTCCAGTTTTGAAATTTGTTATCTGAAGTAAAGGAAATGCTCAGAGAGCAGGTTTAAAAGTTTCTCTGTCTGATACATTTAAATGAAGATATTTCAAGTGGACCAGTTAGTTCCATGTGGATTAAAAAGTTTACATATATTCTAAGAGCCAACTATATGGATCCTGAAAAAGGCATTTCAGTATGGGAAGTCCTACTAAGAATTGGTATATATATATATATATATATATATATATATATATATATATATATACACCGTATTTTTCGCCCTATAGGACGCACCGGTGTATAAGACGCACCCAATTTATAGGTGCAAAATCTAAAAAAAATAAAGATTTTGAACCCAATAGTGGTCTTCAACCTGCGGACCTCCAGATGTTGCAAAACTACAACTCCCAGCATGCCCGGACAGCCGTTGGCTGTCCGGGCATGCTGGGAGTTGTAGTTTTGCAACATCTGGAGGTCCGCAGGTTGAAGACCACTGCATAGGAGGTAATACTCACGTGTCCCCGCCGCTCCAGACCAGTCACCGCTCGTCACCGCTGCCCTGGATGTGGCTCCATCGCTGTCGCCGTGTCCCCGTCGCTCCGGAACGTCTCTGCTGCCGGCCGGGTATCCTCGCTCTCCGTCGCCGCCATCACGTCGTTACGCACGCCGACGCACGTACGCGACGACGTGATGGCGAGGAAGGAGAGCGCCGGCCATACAGGGGATCCCTGAACGGAGAAGACACCGAGGAGGCAGGTAAGGTCCCTCCCGGTGTCCTGTAAGCACTAACCCGGCTATTCAGTCGGGCTGTTCGGGACCGCCGCGGTGAAATCGCGGCTGTCCCGAAACAGCCCGACTGAACAGCCGGGTTAGTATCACTTTCCCTACAGATGCGGCGGTCAACTTTGATAGGCGCGTCCGAAGGGTTAATACAGGGCATCACCGTGATCGGTGTTGTCCTGTATTAGCCACGGGTCCCAGCCGTTGATGGCCGCAGGGACCGCCGTGATAGGGGGGTATTCGCCGTATAAGACGCACCGACTTTTTCCCCCCAGTTTTGGGGAAGAAAAAGTGCGTCTTATATGGCGAAAAATATGGTATATATATATATATATATATATATATATATATATATATATATATAGAAGAAGGAAGTGACTGCAGCCCACCGAAGTATCAAAGATAGTGACACTATCCCATAGTCCACCATCTGGGCTGCGGGGCGCTAAGGGACCTGCCGTTGTCTATCATTGGCACCATCGTGGTCTGAATAAGTACATTTCCAGTGTGTGCCATTACACACCTGGTTTATTTTTGCTGCTCACAGGAATGATCTCTATATAAGCACTCTTTTTGATTGTATTAAAGTGTGCTAGTACGCTATACTTGGTGGTAACATGGTTTTAATGTATTACACTGACCTTTATACTGTGTCTCAGTGTACTGTGGCAGTGCATTTGAACTGCCTACATACAATCTATTTATTCATTGATGAGATTTTGCAACAAGAATCTAACTTTGGGGCCATGATATTGGCTATGTATGTCCATTCTCAGATGTGGGTACATAGTATAGCAGCATTTCATTAGGTTGCTGTTTTATAGAAAACACAACACTCTTTGGGCGATAGGGCCTATGCTTGAATGTGGATATATATTTTCTGAGTATTTTATCTGAATATTGTTAATATGGTTCTCTGGTTCCCTGATGAACTTGTGCTTGATTAGACGGGGGAAACGCGTTGGAATGGAATGGAATATGTGACCAGTTAGCTATCAGATCATTGTATTTACCTTGGCTTTTTATACTGTGCCACTAGCGTGACGGGAATAGGTGATTTATGTGATATATCGGTTTTTCTACCTGTCTCTGTACTTATTATTTTTTCCCCTTGCTTTATAACAGGAAGGGAACGGCACTGTGGTTGAGGCCACCCTGTTAAGGAGGTGGGCACCTCAAAAGGCAGGGACAGTGGGGAGGGTGGCTTAGTAGAGAGCACTTTCCCTATATTTCATCTTTGCGTCCAATTTTTATATTCAGTATAATTATTTACTGAGGGGCTCTCAATCCTGCATATACCACTCCATTAGTACCTCCCCAGCCTCCATACATTACCATTATCAACATCATAAGCACTTTTGTCCCGTTACCTAGTGGCACACATTTTTTCATTTTTAAATTTTTTATATGTTTTGCAATTTTGGTGGTGTGCACTCACTTATGTAGGTGGTTATTTATGTTTTTTGGTTTAAAATTTTAACTCAATACATATATATAAAACTCAATGTGTGTGTGTGTATATATGTGTGTATGTGTGTATGTCCAAACGGCTAAAGATATTAAAGGGGTACTCCGGTGGAAAACCTTTTTTTTATTTTTTTTAAATCAACTGGTGCCAGAAATTTAAACAGATTTGTAAATTACTTCTATTAAAAAATCTTAATCCTTCCAGTACTTATTAGCTGCTGAATACTACAGAGGAAATTCTTTTCTTTTTGGAACACAGTGCTCTCTGCTGACATCATGACTGCAGTGCTCTCTGCTTACACCTCTGTGCATTTTAAGAACTGTCCAGAGTAGGAGAAAATCCCCATAGCAAACATATGCCGCTCTGGAAAGTTCCTAAAATGGACAGAGGTGTCAGCAGAGAGCACTATGGTCATGATGTCAGCAGAGAGCACTGTGTTCCAAAAAGAAAATAATTTCCTATGTAGTATTCAGCAGCTAATAAGTTCTGGAAGGATAAAGTTTTTTTTTTAATAGAAGTAATTTAAAAAACAGTTTAACTTTCTGGCACCAGTTAATTAAAAAAAAAAAAGGTTTCCACCAGAGTACCCCTTTAACATGAAACTTAGCACACATGTTACTTATATGTCAACAACAAACATAGGATAGGTGATTTAACCCTTACTCACCCCCATTTGCCAGGGTAAGATTTTTGTTTAAAGTCCCATACAAGTCTATGGGAAATATATGTAACTGCATAACTTCCAAACGGCTTGAGATATTTCGATTATACTTGGTCACATGTTACTTATATGCCACTTAAAATATAGGATAGTTAATTTAACCCTTAACTACTCCCATTTGTGAGTGTCGGGGTTTTTGTTTAAAGTCTCATGCAAATCAATGGGAAATGTATGTTCCCACACAACTTCCGTACGGCTGGAGATATTTCAATAATACCTGGTACGCTTATCACTTATATGTCAAATAAAAAGATATGAAATTAACCCTTACCTACACCTTTAAATAAAATATGGGTTTTTGTTTCAAGTGCCATGTGAGTATATGGGACTTCCAGTACCTTACTTGCAACTGTTTGGCTTGCAACTGACACCCAGTCCCACAAAGCCAAGTCCCCTTATATTTTCAGTTTACAATATCTTCATCAGTCCCACCTGAGGACCGGATATGAGGATGGGATATAAGGACGGGATATGAGGTCGAGATATGAGGATGGGATATAAGGACTGTATATGAGAACAGGATATGAAGATGGGATGTGAGGACGGGATATGTGGGCGGGATATGAGGATGGGATATGAGGTCGGGATATGAGGACGGGATATGAGGATGGGATATGAGGATGGGATATGAGGTTGAGATATGAGGACGGAATATGAGGATGGAATATGAGGACGGGATAGGAGGTCGGGATAGGAGGTCGAGATATGAGGACGAGATAGGAGATCAGGATATGAGGTCGGGATAGGAGGTCGGGTTAGGGGGTCGAGATATGTGGTTGGGATATGAGGACAGGATATGAGGTCAAGATAGGACGATGGGATAGGAGGTCGGCATATGAGGACAGGATATGAGGTGGAGATAGGAGGTCGGGATAAAAGGACGACATAGGAGGACAAGATATGAGGTCGAGATATGAGGACAGGATAGGAAGTCAGGACATGAGGTCGAGATATGATGATGGATATGAGGTTGGGATATGAGTTTGAGATATGAGGACGGGATATGGGGTTGGGATATGACAACAATATATGAGGGCGGGATATGAAGTCAAAAGCTTCCTCCTTTGTTAATTTTCCTCCCCAACAAGGATTAGGAAGGAAAAACTCAGCTAATACATATTAAAGGTTAAGTTTTAGCCCCATTATGCAACATTTGTGAGGTACTTCTCAGTCGGTGAATTGCCACACTGTACCTAAACTCCAACTAACTCATCACTAACTAGACCCCTCCCCCCTACACTACTCAAAGACTAGGCCAGGGAGCATCCCATTGGGCATAAGGATTGGGCATGGTTCCTCTGCATTATACCACCTTAAAGGCATATTACAATTTATTAAAGGCAACATTACTCATACATTAGAAATCACTACACAGTAAAACAGAATGCAAAACAATACAGCACTTGGACCAGGGGTCCCAGAACAGGCATTTTTGTAAAAGCACTTGAGGCATCATTTACCTGACAGGGTCTTATCCTGTACTGTGACACCACAATCACAAATGGGGAAAACTCCTGGATACCAGTTTGGTTTTCAATACCCCTATACCTATGTTGCTCTTTCCTGATGTTCTAAATTATAAAAAAAATTATGAAAAAATAAACGTATCTGTCAATTGTCTCCTCAGTCATGTCCTCCCTTTACCTTATGTTGACTATTCATGATACCTGTATTGGTGCAATTGGTGTATGTTGTTGGTGTATCTTGATGACTCTGCCAGGACTCTGTGGAGACTGACAGGCTATCCCATCATTTATGCTCTGGAATGAAACAAGGATCTGGCATGTTAAATTTGACACTTACGATAAATATATTAGCTCAAGGTAAGTTTTGTCAGAGGTATCTGGCTCCTGTTGTCCTGCACCCAACAAAGAAATAAAATTGTCATAGGGCAGCCTAAACAGGCATGTAAATGAGTCTTGATGTTGATAGTAATTTATCCACTGGTGCACTACTCTTCAGCAAGACAAAAGGCTTCTCATCATAACATTATTTGCTTTCAAGTTTTAAAGCTGATGGTATGCTTGTTAGAAACTGAAGCTATGTTTTGAGCATACCCCTTGGTCACAGGCAATGAGTCTTGGCCAACAGGTATCTCAGGACTACAACTGTCATGTTTAGCACTCCGGCCGTACACGCTGGCCGTGAGTGCATGGCTCATCTCCTGCTGCCGCCGGCGGGGCTGGGTTTCTAGCCCGTCATTCACCATCTGCTCCTCCTGCACTCTCCTCGGCTTCTGTGCTCCGGTGTGCACGTCCCCGTCCCTTAGGCTTTGCTGAACCTCTGTTAAGGGAATTCTTCCGTTGGCGACTATGCGTTCAATTCCATACTCTAGCCCAGGACTAGCATGGAATTATGAGGACTTGTGTGCCACATCCAAAAAAGGACTGTCAAGCAGGATTAAAGATGCTCTCTCTGCATGAGATCCTCCGTCTTCTTTGACTGAACTTATCCACTTGGCCACACTTATTGATGTGCGTTTTGCTGAGAGGCAGGAAGAACTGCGCTTAGAGAAGGAACCTGTCCGAACACAAAGATATCCTCACCTGGCACCCGATGTCCACCTCTACAGTTTCCTGCGCCTCTTGCAAAGAGGCTATGCAAAGTGGATTGTTCTGGTCTTACACTACAAGAGAGGTCACGACGATGCAGTGAGAATTTGTGCTTGTATTGTGCTAGCCTGGAGCATTTCCTCAAGGACTGTACAGTTCGTCTGCAGTGTCCGGAAAATGCTCGCACCTAGGGTTCCTGGGAGAGGCGTCCCTGGGTGTGAATACTACCTCTCCTTGCTTAACTATTTCTGTACAAGTCTTCGCTTCAGCCAAGTCTTTCTTCAGTGCTACAGCATTTTTGGATTCTGGATCCGTAGGTGACTTTATTGATGCTTCTTTGGTCCACAAGTATCATCTTCTTGTTACTCAGCTTGCCAAGCCCTTGTTCATCTCCTCAGTTAATGGACAAAATCTGGACTGTATGGTTCACTTCCGTACCGAATCTCTTGCCATGTAAGTGGGAGAATTGCATGAGGAAAAGATTGAATTCTATGTACTGCCACACTGTACTTCTGAAATTCTTCTTGGTCTTCCTTGGCTGTGACGCCATTCTCTGCAACTGGATTGGAGAACTGGAGAAATTATTTGCTGGGGAAAACCCTGTCAAAATCTTTGCCTCTAACCAGTTCAGCTTAAAGTTGTTACTCATCTTCCTCCTTTATCTGGCCTGCCACCACCTTACCAAGATTCTGCTGACGTTTTCTCCAAGAAGCAGGCTGAGTCTCTTCCGCCACATCGTCCTTACGACTGCCCAATAGATCTTCTGCCTGGTACTATTCCTCCTCGTGGAAGGATTTTTCCTTTATCGTAAGTCCTCTTCTCCTGTTGGAGCAGGTTTCTTTGTGGGAAAGAATGATGGCTCACTCCTTCCATGCATTGACTACAGGGGACTTAAAAAAATCACGGTCATGAATCGTTACCCATTACTTCTTTTCTTTGAACTTTTTGATCGTCTCCGTGGTGCCAAGGTCTTCTCCAAGTTGGACTTATGTGGAGCATATAACCTTATTCCTATCCGCAAGGGAAATGAATGGAAAACGGCCTTCAATACTCGTGATGGACATTTTGAGTATCTCATAATGCCTTTTGGTCTATGCAATGCTCCAGCCATTTTTCAAGAGTTTGTCAATGACATCTCCTGTGATCTTCTCTACACCTGTGTTGTCGTTTACCTAGATGACATCCTGATCTTCTCTACCAACCTAGAGGAGCACCGAACTCATGTTCATCTGGTTCTACAGCATCTATGGAAGAATCATCTCTACGCCACACTGGAGAAATGCCTATTTGAGAAATCTAGTCTTCCGTTTCTTGGCAACATTGTCTCTCTTCATGGCATATAGATGGATCCAGATAAATTGTCTGCGGTATTGGATTGGCCTTGGCCTTCTGGCCTATGGGCTATTCAACACTTTCTGGAATTCGCTAACTATTATCGTCACTTTATCCCCCACTTTTCTTCCTTGGTTTCCCCAATTGTAGCTCTCACTAAAAAGGCTTCTAATCCTAACTCTTCGCCACATTAGGCCAAAGTGGCCTTCTCCCATTTAAAGTCCGCCTTTGCCTCTGCTCCTGTGCTTACAGGACCTGATCCGGAGAGGCCCTTTACTTTGGAGGTTGATGCTTCATCTGTTGGGCTGGGGCCGTTCTTACTCAGAAAAACGTCAAGGGCAAGACTGTAACTTGTGGGTTCTTCTCCAAGACCTTCTCTCCTGCTGAGAGGAATGACTCCATTGGAGATCGTGAACTCCTCACTATCAAGCTAGCTTTGGAGGAATGGCGACATCTATTGGAAGGATCTTCTCATCTGGTCAGCATCTACTCTGGTCATAAGAATCTTCTATATCTCCAGTCTGCTTAGCGTTTGAACCCCCGCCAGGCAAGCTGGTCTCTGTTCTCTTCTAGGTTCAACTTCTTCATTCACTTCCATCCAGCAGACAAGAATATCAGGGCAGATGCTCTCTCGACGTCCTCTGACGTCATTGGTTTGGACTCCACGCCTAGGCATATTAGGCCATTTGATTTCTGCCACTCCTGCCGAAATTCAGCAAGTTCCTCCGTGAAAATCCTTTGTGCCCCCAAGACTGAGACACAAGGTACTGAAATGGGGTCATTCTTCCTTGACAGCAGGTCGTCCTGGAATACGTGAGACTCTACTACTAATCTCTCCATACTACTGGTGGCCCCATCTTTCTGATTTTGGCCTTTATTGTGTTACTTGTGCCCGTGACAAAACTTCTCGACAAAGACTTACAGGACTTTTACAGCCTTTAGCAATTCCGGAGACTCCCTGGTCCCATATCGCCATGGATTTTATCACTGATTTGCCACCATCTCGTCATAACACTGTCATCTGGGTAGTCCAGCGGATCCACATCCACCGGGTTCCTGTCTGCTGAAACGTGAGTGTTAAAACAGCCAACTCAATAATGAACTTTTAATTTTGCAGAATGCTACCATTTTTTTCCTAGACTACAATACAACTTTCTTAATAGATTCATAGTTGTACTCCAATGCTTACATTCCTCATTTTTTCTATGTATATTTTGCATCAGTGCTCTGAAGACTTCTTCCACGCTTAGACTGTTAATTCAGCTTATACAGAAAATCCATCATGGAAACACATATTTTTTGTTCTGCTTAGCTCACTATGTTAAACACTACGCAGTTACATCATCTTACTTGATGTTTTAATACTTAATTTTTTTTTACAGCTTAATCTAACTAATCTACTGCAATCCCTTGGCCTCCTCTATTCCATAATCTTTACCTCATTGCCCTTTATGCCTGCACTTCTACAAATCACAAGTCTATAACTAGCTAATTCATGTATAGCTTGTTCCCTGACTAAAAACAGTCCTATCCATTATGTTATGATCATTATTCCTCTTATATCACCAGTAAGCATTACCTTCTTACTGGTTTAGAAAATGTGGAGTTCATTTAATATGTAGAGTGGTGGTGTTAGCTGCTTAAGGTGGACCTATAAAATAAAAGACAGGTGTTTTTAATGTTTAATGGTTAGTATATTCTTACTGCCACTGCCAATTCTAAGGAACCATAGACTGCACTGATCACCTCCTCCCCACAAATAAATAAATAAAAATTATATACCAGTCCGCTTTAGCTTTCGGTCATGGATTAGGGCTGATGCTCTGACTAGGAAGTTAATTTACACATTATTCCTGCAAACATCAGCTTGTGCTATAAGTCCACAAGCATACCAATTATTTTGGTCTTCTCACCCAAGATGGGCATGACCTGGATACCTCACTTGACAGACTGATACCTTGGCTTGCAGGGCACCTTCCCCGGGAAAAGACACACAAGTTAGTGCCCTCCCAAGCAGAAGATGCCATTGGCCAAGTCAGGTCATATCCTAGAAGGAACTCTCTCAGCATTATGTTGATCTGGAGTAGAGCCAGAAGTTCACACCAATCCAAACTCAGCTTGGTTAGAAAATTCGAGCAAGTTTTAGACACTTACCCTTAAAGTGATAGTAACCTTCAAAACGTCATGTTTTTATACATTTCCAAAAGTAATATCCATCTCAACACTATCCTCATTGCCATGGGAGTTAAATAAAATGCAAATCTCCCAATATATGGGCACATTACTATTAAACACAAAAGGTATTATACTGGTGCCATTCTTATTAATAGATCACTAGAGAGAAAGTGAAGCCTAAGGAGGAAACATAACTTGGACACTCAGATGGTCATTAGGCCGAAGCATACCACATTCTTTATCATATGGACAATGTACACTGCTCAAAATAAATAAATAAAGGGAACACTTAAACAACACAACGTAACTCCTAGTCAATCACACTTCTGTGAAATCACACTGTCCACTCAGGAAGCAACACTGATTGACAATCAATTTCACATGCTGTTGTGCAAATGGAACAGACAACAGGTGGACATTATAGGCAATTAGCAAGACACCCCCAATTAAGGAGTGGTTCTGCAGGTGGTGACCAAAGACCACTTCTCAGTTCCTATGCTACTTGGCTGATGTGTTGGTCACTTTTGAATGCTGGTTGGTGTCGGTGGGGGTTGTGCTTACAGCCCAACACCGTGCTGAACATTTGGCATTTGCCAGAAAACACCAAGATTGTCAAATTTGCCACTGGCGCCCTGTGCTCTTCACAGATGAAAGCAGGTTCACACTGAGCACATGTGTCAGATATGAAAGAGTCTGAAGATGCCTTGGAGAACGTTCCGCTGCCTGCAACATCCTCCAGCATGACCGGTTTGGCAGTGGGTCAGTAATGGTGTGGGGTGGCATTTCTTTGGGGGGGGTCGCACAGCCCTCCATGTGCTTGCCAGAGGTAGCCTGACTGCCATTAGGTACCGAGATGAGATCCTCAAACCCCTTGTGAGACCATATGCTGGTGCGGTTGGCCCTGGGTTCCTCCTAATGCAAGACAATGCTAGACCTCATGTGTCTGGAGTGTGTCAGCAGTTCCTGCAAGAGGAAGGCACTGATGCTATGGACTGGCCCGCCCGTTCCCCAGACCTGAATCTGATTGAGCGTATCTGGGACATCATGTCTCACTCCATGCACCAACGCCACATTGCACCACAGGCTGTCCAGGAGTTGGCACCACTTCCTCAGGAGCATGCCCAGGCATTGTAGGGAGGTCATACGGGCACGTGAAGGCCACACACACTACTGAGCCTCATTTTGACTTGTTTTAAGGACATTACATCAAAATTGGATCAGCCTGTAGTGTGGTTTTCCACTTTGATTTTGAGTGTGACTCCATATCCAGACCTCCATGGGTTGATACATTTGATTTCCATTGATCATTTTTGTGTGATTTTGTTGTCAGCACATTCAACTATGTAAAGACGAAAGTATTTCATATGATTAATTCATCCAGTCAGATTTAGGATGTGTTATCTTAGTGTTCCCTTTATTTTTTTGAGCAGTATAGTTTAGTAAGCCCCTCTCAGTCCTCTTACACATTAACAAGCTAAGAAAAGGAAGAAGCCTAATAAGAATTATTTAGTCAACCAAAATGAAGCTGTTGTTGAGTTATTGTAAATAGTGTCCATATGGCAGCCCATCAATAACATACATCTTATGTTTGGTGATAAAGTAAACAAAAAGGGTGTAGAAATGCACTTAAGTAGTAAGTAGACTATCAGACACACCAAAGCAACAAATATTTAGTAGCTAAACTGAAAATAGTAAATGGTAGCGGTCTGCAGATTTGGGGTTTGAAGGGGGCATAGGGTTCGTCATTATATAACAATGAAATTATGTTTTATGTGTAGCCTTTCAGCATTGGTGCCTTACTAAATGTGGACAATTTTTTTTAACAAAGATATATTTTTATATGTAACAAGAGATGAGGGTCCAGTTCTTGTGGATTGAGAAGTGCAGACATGTTGAAGTAAAATAACAAACGATCTGCTTGTTTGTGGTATTGAGAAAATAATTACTTGTTCATATGGACACTATTTTCTTTATCAATTGCATACAGTGAACAGGCAGCCATTGTGCCTCACTGAGTAGACTTAATGGAAATCCAACTTCACTGCATGTAATTTTGTCTGAACCTATTTATTGTCTGCAATAGAATGGCTGTATTAGTGGTAATTTTTCATGCTCTGTGGAGCGAATGTTTGTAAATTGAACTGGAAAATTGCATGCAAAAATGTTTTGCAACAGGATACGAAACAAGATGAAATTTCACGAAATAATTTCAGTGTCACTTTCTACACTCTATAAAACATAAATGCATATACCTTAAATGTTTGTATTGTTGTTGAATGGTCACCAACAAACACTTATACATCTTGAATGTATATAATAGAATAAAGAACAAGTCATCAAACAGAACCAGGTATACATTAAAGGGGTACTCTGGTGATTTTTTTTTTATCAACTGGTGCCAGAACATTAAACAGATTTGTAAATGACTTCCATTAAACAAATCTTAATCCTTCCAGTACTTATCAGCTGCTGTATGCTCTTTTCTGTCTGACCACAGTGCTTTATGTTGACACCTCTTTCTGTCTCAGGAACTGTCCAGGACCGGAGCAAATCCCCATAGCAAAACCTATCCTGCTCTTGACAGTTCCTGAGACAAACAGAGGTGTCAGTAGAGAGCACTGTGGTCAGACAGAAAATAAATTTAAAATGAAAAGAACTCCCTGTGGAGCATTCAGCAGCTGATAAGTACTGGAAGGTTAAGATTTTTTTAATAGAAGTAATTTACAAATCTGTTTAACGTTCTGGCACCAGTTGATTTAAAAAAATATTTGTTTTTTTTATCGGAGTACCCCTTTAACAATAAGGGGAAATGTATCAATGCTTATACCAGAAAACTGGCATAAAAAAGTCACAGTGTTTTAACTTTTTGTACAAAACCCAGGGAAAGTTATAAATATTTGAGCAAAATAGGGCATGAGCATAAAAGTGATTTTTTACACTATAAAATTGACATGCATGCTGTAATAAAAAAAAGTTTCCTTAAAATTCATGTGACCTTGCCAGAGGCCCAGAAAAGTTAAACACATTTGGACATAGATTATAACATCTAATTATAAGGACAATATATGAGAATATGTGTCAATATATGAGAATATATTTGCTTACCAAAATCTTGATTTCCTGGAGTCTGTAGGCAACACAAATGAATGGGTTATTGGGGTCCTTTAACCCGGACAGAAGTTTGTATCTAGCAATATAATAACAATAATTAGAATAATGGCTTCCACCTGGAAGTCCCCTATAAAGCCCAGGAAGGAGGAGACACACTCGTATTTATATGCAGCAAGCATTTTTATTTGGGGGGGGGGGATGTATTTGTGCTGCCTACGGACTCCAGGAAATCAAGATTTGGGTAAGCAAATCTTACACTTCCTGGTTGTGCTTTGGCAGCACAAATGAATGGGACATTCAGAGCAGTGAAAATGAAAGGGAGGGATTTTTAGGACATTGGTGCACCCTTTAGAATGCTCTCGTCAAAGGCCGATCCCTGGGCTGAAGATATATCCAAACAGTAATGATTGGCAAAGGTGGAAGAAGATGACCACCTTGTGGCTGTACAGATTTGATCCAATGGAAAATGGCATCTCTCTGCCCATGAAGCAGCGGTTGATCTTGTGGAGTGGGCTTGGATTGATAGAGGAGATTCCAAACCTTCTAATTTTGACAAATTACTTCCTTGATTCATCTTGCTAGAGATGATTTACTGGCTTTTTTACCAGCATTAACTCCATGATGTTGTACAAACAAGGCTTCCGTTAGTCTAAGAGCTGAGTCTTTATCTAGTTAGGCAAAGATTGCTCAATCAATATCCAGAAGATAGAGATGACCATCTTCTTCTGCTGACACCACAGGAAGGAATTTCTCGACTGATGTTGGCTGTAGTCACCACCTTTGGAAGAAAACCAGGCATAGTGTGAAAAATTATGGCATTTGGAAGAAAACGTAAGTATGGTTCTTTACAAGACATGGCTTGTAGTTCGCTGACACACCTTGCTGAGGTTATAGCAACCAAAAAAAGAGTCTTCAATGTGACCAACTTGAGACTGGCTGACTGGATAGGCTCAAAAGGAATCCTGAGAAAGATGTTTCAGAACAATAGAGAGATCCCAAGAGGGAACAGGGTGGTGGAATTAAGGTTTGATTCTGTACAATGCCCTAAAAAATCTTAAAATCAATGGAACCTTGTAAAAACTTCCTTCTAGATGTGCATTGATGGCGGTAGGCTTCAGCCCTTTTTGCAGGCCTTCCTGTAAAAATTGCAGCAATGCAGGAACTTCTTGGACTTGATATCCTTTAGATGAACACCAGAAAGAGTGGATGTTCCACACTCTGTTGTAGACTTTAATTGTAGAGGGTTTTCCTGAGGCAAGAAGCGTAGTGATGACTTCATCTGAAAACCCTCTGGTCTTTAGAGATCAGCGCTCATGTTCCATGCTGTTAGCTGGAGTATAGGAAGGTTGGGATGCTGAAGACCGGCTTGTTGCAGAAGATCTCTGCAATGAGGACGTTTCCAATGGTCTCCTTTCAATAATTCTAACGCGTCTCGGCCACCACGGGAGAATCAGAATTGCCTGGACTTATTCTTGCCTGATCTTCCTCAGGACTCTGGAAACCATGGAGATTGGAGGAAAACATACACAGACATCTCTTTCCAGACTATGGAGAGACCGTCTAGGGCATTTGGGCAATCTGACTTCTTCAGCGAGCAAAACACTGGCAATTTGGAATTGAGATGAGTGGCCATCACATCTATTGATGGTGTCCCCAACTTGGCTGTGATTTGATGAAACACTTCTGAGTTCAGTTCCCACTCTCTGGGTAACACGGTATTCCTGCTCAGCCAGTCGGCTTTGCAGTTCAACTCCCCTTTTAATGTGGATGGCTGGGAGAGAGATGAGGTTGACTTCGGCCCAATGTATCTGACGATCGCATTCCTTCTGAAGACAAAGACTCCTTGTGCCCCCTTGGTTGTTCAGATAGCATACTGAGGTTGAGTTGTCTGACTGAACTTGAACTGATTATTGAAAGAAGAGGGAAATGCGAGAGAGACAGTCTTATAGCCCTCAACTCCTTCATGTTGGATGACAGACTTGATTCTTCTGGAGACCAAGGTTTTTGGAGCCATCTGTTCCGTACATGGTCACCCCAACCCCAACTTGATACATCCATAGTGAGTATCCAAGGATGGGCAGGAAGAATAGGAAAACCTTTGAGAAGGCGACCGGGATGTAGCCACCAAGATAGGTCCTCCTTCACTGCTGGAAGACATTCAGATGCGAGATTGCAAGACTCGGATGTGGGCCTTGGCCCAGGGTGCTGCTGCCATAGCAGAGGTCAGATGACCGAGAACTCTCATCGCTTGATGAATAGTACATGATTGGCATGACCTTAGTTGGTTGAGAGTAGGGATAAGCAAATCGAATCTGACGAATCCGAATTCTTTACAAATTTCAGGAAAAATTTGATTTGCAATGAATGCGAAAATCGGCTCGATTGGATCGTGCAAATCGCTTCATTAAACATTAAACTCCATTTAGTGCAGTCCAGGCTCCAGGGCATTTAAAACGGTGGATCCACATGTGAGGACACGGGGCAAGGAATCCTGGGAAGGTGGGAAAAAGGGTAGGCGGGATGACCTTGAATCACATGCAGCATGCAGCCTATGAGCAGCCAATCACCCCTGTGTTGTCACAGCGCTATATAATCAGCAGCCATCTTTCTGCCAGTCACTTCAGCCTTTCATTGCAGAGAGATAGGTGAGAGATAGATAGGGACAGACAGCTGTGTGTTGTCTGGAAAAGCTTTTTTCCAGCAGTGAGTCACCTTCTAGTCACATCAGCGTTCTTTTGCACAGAGGGACAGAGAGCAGTGTGTGTTGCATAGAAAAGCATTCTTATTGCAGCAATTCACCTCCCAGTCACTACAGTGTTCTATTACAAAGAGGGACAGAAAGCAGTGTGTTGCACAGAACAGCAGTGACTCAATCTGCCTAGAAGCCCTGAGAGAGTGCAATTCTGGGTGTGGTACACAGCGACTGTGTGCTGCAGCACTGGTGTATAGTGCTGGTGTTGTACACAAATACTTTTTTAGGTGTACTGGAGCGCATTGTCCTCCCCTCATAAGTGCATACCGCTTACGTACATCTAATTGGTGTACTATTTTGTTCCTGTTAAAGTCTCAAGGACCTAGATACTGTGAAAGGCCAGGCAAAAGTACACACCGTCTGGTGTTGTACACAAATACTTTTTTAAGCGTACTGTAGCGCATTGCCCTCCTCTCATAAGTGCATGCCACATACGTACATCTAAGAAGTGTACTATTTAATTCCTGTTAAAGTGTCAAGGGCCTGGATACTGTGAAAGGCCAGGCAAAAGTGCACACCGGCTGGTGTTGTATACACAAATACTTTTTTAAGCATACTGTAGCGCATTGTCCTCCCCTCATAAGTGCATACCACATATGTACATCTAAGTGGTGTACTATTTTGTTCCTGTTAAAGTCTCAACTGCCTAGATACTGTGAACGGCCAGGCAAAAGTACACACCTGCTGCTGTTTAAGCGTAGTGAAGCGTATTGTACTCCCCTCATATACGCACTAAGTATGTCAGGCAGAGAAGTGCCAGGACGTGCACAGGAGTGGCAGAGGCCCTAATTCATCAGGTGCAGGCAGAGGTTGTAGCAGACTCGGGCGAGTGGCAGCAGGCGTCGCAGCGAGAGGCCTGAATTCCTGATATCACCTGCTGCTGTTTAAGCGTAGTGAAGCGTATTGTACTCCCCTCATATACGCACTAAGTATGTCAGGCAGAGAAGTGCCAGGACGTGCACAGGAGTGGCAGAGGCCCTAATTCATCAGGTGCAGGCAGAGGTTGTAGCAGACTCGGGCGAGTGGCAGCAGGCGTCGCAGCGAGAGGCCTGAATTCCTGATATCAGCTAGCGGTCGTGTCTCAAGCAGCAACCCATCTGTTGTCATTGACTGGTTAACTCGGTCATCCAATTCATCACAAGTGACAACTGACACTCCCAGTCAACAGTCTGTGGGTTCCTCACACGCAACCATCAGTTGGCATGGCCATGGCGCAGTCCCTGTCCTCCAATTGCCTCTTTCTTACGCTGTTCCCACCCCCATAGAAGTATCCTATGCTTTGGGATCAGATCCACTTTTTAGTCAGTACGATCTACTAGAGGACAGTCGGCAGCCCAGCCAAGAAGTGGAGGAGAAATCACCCGCTTCCTTCGCTAGGTGGGCAAGTAGTGATGAGGAGAGTGGCGTTGGTAGCGTTCAGGCTCCTGAAGCACACACTGTTGAGGAACCAGAGGAGGACATCAGTGACGTGCTGACACAAATCGATGTTGATGAAGCCGATTGCAATTGTGAGCCAGGTGCAGAAGGGGTTTCATCATCAGGAAAAGAGGGTGGCAGGTTGCCTGTGAGACTGCAGTTGAGCCAGCAAGGTGGTAGCATGGTTGGGAGTAAGCATGGTGGCAGCAGGGGGAAGTCTGGAGCCAAACGTGCCCGGGGTAGACCACCTGTTTCGCAGCAGCCTACCTGCCTGCGAGGTAGCGGAACAGGGGTCCCTGGAGCCGGCGGCAGTAGCAGTCAGTCTGTGCGGACTGTTGGGGGGGAAATCAGCTACTCTGCAGTGTGGCAGTTTTTCATCAAGTATCCGGAGGATGTTAACATAGCCACCTGAAATTTAAAAAATATATCTTTAATCTTTTAAATTGTGAGGCCTTTGGTCTGGTCAGGCTGCTGCTACCTTCAGGCTGTGTCATTCTGTCACCATATGGTCTACTCTTGCTGCTGCCACCTCCAGGCTTGGTCATTCTGTCACATTTTGGTCTCCTCATGCTGCTGCCACCTCCAGGCTGTGTCATTTTGCCGCCATGTGGTCTCCTCATGCTGCTGGGACATTTCCTAAACATTTTTATGGTAGCACTAGCTAAATTAAAATTTGAAAATGTATCTTTTAATCTTTGGAATTGTGAGGCCCTACAGTCTACCCATGCTGCTCCCACCTACAGGCTGTGTCATTGTGCCACCATTTAGTCTCCTTATGCTGTTGGCACCTTAGATCAAACTTTTAAAATTGTCATGTATCTAAAATCTTTAATTAAAATTTTACAAAATATTTTTAATCTTTTCTATTGTGATGCCCTATGGTCTCGTCGGGCGGCTGCCACCTCTAGGCTCTGTCATTGTGCCACCATATGACTCCTTGTTAGATTGGGTTTTGTGGTCATACAGTATTAGTTCAAAGTAAACTCAGGGACATTAAACTTGGGAATCTAATATAAATCTTAAATTTAAAAAAATCTATGTAATCTTTTTAAGACTGAGGCCCTATGGGAGTCGACATCATATATTACCTGTGGATTTACCACAAGAATCCAATTAAACAGGTTGGAGAGATAACAATGAACCATAAATGATTAAATGAAATATTCGCACTTTCAGTCAGGGGGGCGCAGAGAGGCAGATGCTGGAACAGGTGATTTCTCGCCTAGGGGAGGACCGTTAGCTTGATGCTCACCAGAATGAGTACTCAAAAAATGTAAATAAATTCAAATTAAATAAAAAAATTACATTAAAAAATCTCATAATTCTCTTAATTTTGACCCTGCTGCCACATCCAAATGCTCTGCGGCAGTGATTCTAATAGAGATGCCTGCAATCTGCATGTCATACTGAATAACAGTATTCTTTCACTAACACAGCACACTCCCTATGCGTGTTAGGACAAGGCACAGTGTTTACACCCCTATTGAGGCTCTATGGTCTTCTCATGCTTCCGTCAACTCCAGGCTCTGTCATTCAGCCACTATGTGGTCTCTTCACACTGCCGCCAACTCCAGGCCGTGTCACTCAGCCACTATATGGTCTCCTCATACTGATGCCACCTCCAGGCATTGTCATTCAGCCACTAAATAGTCTCCTCATACTGATGCCACCTCCAGGCTCGGTCATTGTGCAGCTCTGTGACAGTGATTCTAATAGCGACGCCTCTGATCTGCATGTCATACTGAATAACAGTATTATTTCACTAACCCAGCACACGCCCTGTGTGTGTTACAGCAAGGCAAAGTGTTCTACACTCCTATTGAGGCTCTCTGTAGGCCAGAAATAGATGGTTTTTAATAGCAATTCGCTGCAAATAAATTCGTACCGAACCGATTTTTTTTTTGTAAAATCAAATTTTCCAAAATTCGCTCATCTCTACTTGATAGCTTCCTTGATCTTGACAACCCTGTCTGGAGAAAGAATAATGAATTTCTTCTGATTTATCAAAAACCCATGTTCCTGAAGAGTTTTCATAGTCAAGTCAAGATAGTGAAGAAGAACTTGTCTGGATGGAGCTCGCAGAAGCCAATCATCTAGATATGGTGTTATAAAAATTTCCTTAGACCTGAGATGTGCTGTGAGGACAACTGCAATCTTGGTAAAGATGCAAGGAGCCGATGTTATCCAGAAGGGGAAACAAGTGAATTGATAGTGCATCATTTTCTGATGAAAAGAACTGTAACTCTCAGGAATTTCTTGTGGGACTAAAGGATTGGCACATGTAGGTAGGCATCTTGCAGATCGACGCATTGGCAAGAAAATAATTTTTCTGGATACTTAAGACCGTCGTGCGTATTGGTTCCATTTTGAAGTGCTTCTTGATGAAGAACTTGTTGAGGTAGGTCAAGTCGATCCCCAATCTCCCTTCCCTTGTTCCTCTTGTGGCATCACTTCTAGTGCTTTCTTCATGAGAAACTGGGAAATAAGATAATTTATGAATAGACTCTTTTTCTTGTTCAAGATAAAACGGTCTGGAGGAATTTGTCTTAACTCCAAAGAATAACCACTAATCGTCCTGGATACCCTACGATCCGAGGATGTCATGGACCAGATGGGAGCAAAATCGTGAAGCCAGGCACCCACAAAAGGAGGTGATGGCTTGGTGTCACAATGTAGATTTGCTGGGAGATGTTTTTTTCTTAGTGGCAGGGGCCGATTCTTGTTTCCCTTTGTAGAAACATCTTCCTGAGGGACAAAAATTAGACTGCCTTCTGGGAGAAAACCTGAATTGCTTTCTGAAGGATCTGGCAGGTTTCTTCATAGAGACAGGAAAAATTTCTCCTTGATCTTCATTTAATGATTTCAGAGCGCTGTGGCTCCCCACAATCGTTTGTACGGAGTCCCAACTCTCACACAGAGTGGCGCGTCACAACCCCCGCCCCCTGCATATATCTCTATGGGAGAGCCAAAGATTGCCGAACGGCTCTCCCATAGGGATATATGGAGGGGGCGTGGCGGCCCCTGCTCCAGGCGGGGGTCATGACGTGCCACGCTGTGTGAGAGCCGGGGGTTTATACAGACAATCGCGGTAGGCCACAGCGCTTGGACCCCCCCTGCAGATAGGGGATATGTTTTTCTGCAATTTTGGGCATGAGACTTGTCCTTTAACTAGACTTTGGACTGTATCATTAGTTTAAAGGAGTACTCCACTGGCCAGCATTTGGAACATTTAGTTCCGAATGCTGTGTGCACGCTGTGGGGTTTGGCCATGCCCCCTCATGACGTCAGGTCATGCCCCCTCAATGCAAGTCTATGGAAATGGCATGGCCAACCCCCGCAGCGCACACATAGCATTCAAAACGAAATGTTCCGAACGCTTGCTAGTGGAGTATCCCTTCAAAGGCTTGTTTGTGTTCACATCTGCAACACTGTGGATTGTTGGATGTTCCATTGAAGTGAAAAAAGCTACGGGACTCGTGGCTGTCAGTATTTTGTTTAGTCTTTTTAACCCAGACAGGAGTGGGCCTAAAACACAGAATTTAGTGTAAATGTTTCCATTATAGTTTTATCTGTGTCATTTCCAATCCTGCTTTTGGATAAAAAAAATTATCAATACACTATATGAGGACCCAGCCTTAAAGAGGTACTCAGCTGGAATTTTTTTTTTTTTAAATCAACTGGTGCCAGAAAGTTAAACAGATTTGTAAATTACTTCTATTTAAAAATCTTCATCTTTCCAGTACTTATCTTTTTGAATTTCTTTTCTGTCTGACTACAGTGTTCTCTGCTGACACCTATGTCCATATCAGGAACTGTCCAGAGCAGGAACAAATTCCAACAGCAAACCTCTCCTGCTCTGGACAGTCCCTGGCATAGACAGAGGTGTCAGCAGAGAGCACTGTGGTCAGACAGAAAAAAATTCTATTTCAAAAAGAAAATAACTTCCTGTGGAGCATACAGTAGCTGATAAGTACTGGAAGGATTAAAGTTTTTAAATAGAAGTAATTTACAAATCTATATAACCTTCTGGCGCCAGTTCATTAAAAAAAAAAATGTTTTCCAGCGGTGTACCCCTTTAACCGTAATTTTGAAAACACCCCCCCCCCCCTTTTTTTTTTTTGCTTTCCCTAGTAGATCCAACACCATGATAGTAAGATCTAGGTCAGATTCTAAGGTATCATGTTACATAAAACAAAATGGCATTTTAACAATGACAAGTTAGGTGGAAAGTGTGTCCACATTCACAGAAGAATAAATGGAGTGAGAATGAATATGAAATGTTAAAGATATAAAAGGAAGCTAAGCTCAGACATGATGGGTATCTGTAAAGCTCCTATAAGTAAGCCCAATAAACCCTAAATTTGTTAGCATCACATTGGAGCTTACTTTTAATGCTACCAGCCACTGAAGATCTCAACTAAATCATTGTGAACAAATCTCCTGGGGAATAAGATGTTGTCCACACAAGTAGGTATAAGATATAAAATTCTAGAACAAGTTACAAATGAGATAAGAATGAGGAATTTCCTATATTCCAGGAAATGATTCAGCAGCAGAAAGAAATGCACATGTAGCATATGTCTGCTATACAACATAATGCTGGTAACAGTCACTATCTAGCTGAGGCTAATGGGATGATTTATTTAAACCTCATTTTGTAGTCTTAAATCGCAAATATAATATTTGTAAGAAACCTTTCTCAAGGTGGAATGTGCCTCATATTATACTGTTACCACATTTTAATATTACCACTTGTAATATTACCACTTGGTCAGCCTAGATTATATTTTTGTAATAGCATAAATACTATTGCAGAGTACACTATTCTTGTCATCAAAATACAATAGAAAAAAGCATGGCGCTGATGTTGTAATAGATTTATCTATGTAAAAAAAAATTTCATTTAGGAGGCCCCCCTTCCCCATATGTTTCCCCCTCTGCTCCTTCCGGTATCTGCTCTGGACCCCTGAGTCTTAGGGGACCATGTATTCTGAAAATTACATATTTGTTTTTTTTTTTATATACTGTATTATTTTAAACACTTTTCTATTTTTTTTACTACCTGTATTATAAAATAATCCTGAAGTAATCCAGCAGTACAGTAAAAGGTGACACAAGTAGACGGATAAGATATCTATCTATTCACAATACCTAAAGCTCAGAGGTCAATCTCCCCCTCATTAAGGATTAAACTCTACACAGGTCACAGAGACAGTGTATTGTGTCCAAATCTATGGGGTTTGCTGTCAAGCATATCTCTACATGCTGATAAAAACAAGAGGGATGTCTACATAAAAATTAATGTACCAAAATATTTCCAGTATCTGGCTCTAATTGTTAACTTTAAATGGAAGTCCAGATTTCATGCTTAAAATTGGTTTCAAGAATTGGAATAATTTAAATAATAGAGATAAATATGTGCATCTGACCAGGCTGCAAAGACAAGGAAGTTCATTGCTCTTTTTACCATGGTAGGAGTGGAGGTGGAGAGCTGTTGGAGCAGCTGTAAGACTGACAGGTGATACAGGGAGAGGCCCATACCAGGCTGGAGGAAGGGCTGTACAATAAAACTGTTGCTAGTAAGCCCGGTGATGTCATGACATTACACCTATTCCCTATGAAGATCGGCCATTTTTAAAATGATTTTTTAAAGCAATTTTTTTTATTAAAATATTTCTTTATTGAAAAGATAAAACAGTGTAAAAACATTACAATTTTGTATTATGATCAGGTTCGATAATCACAGTCACATAGAACAAAGTTCATATATATACAAAATTATATTTATGTACAGAATATTCAACTATACATCTGTTACAAAAAATATGGAGAGCTTACAACCTCAAGAAAGAAACACAATATCACATAGTTAACAGTATTCCCAGATCTTAGCTTTTGTGTGTTTAATCCACCCCCTTTATCTTTCGATAGTATAGTCTCATATGTTTTGATTCTTTCTACTAGTAATTTGCATACCTTAACCTGTTAAGGATGCAGGGTGTACCTGTAGGCCCTACAACCGCTGCCGCGATATAATGCGCACATCATATCGGGTTAGCTCTGGCACCTAGCAACGGCCGGGACCCGTGGCTAATACTGGACATCACTGATTGCGGTAATGTCTGGTATTAACCCTTTAGATGCGGCGATCAAAGTTGATCACTGCATCTAAAATATAAAAAAAAGCTTCCTGGCAGCTCGGGCTGATCGGGACCACCACACGAGGAGGATCTGTACCTTCCTCCTCAGTGTCCGATCGGCGATTTCTCCATACCAGAGATCCAGGCTGGAGCAGTCGAGCGATGAAAACACTGATCAGTGCAATGCTATGAGTATGCAATCAATGCATTTCATGTTATAGTCCCCTATGGGGGCTATACAAGTGTAATTTTTTTTTTTATAAATGTGATTTAACCCCTTCCCTAATAAAAGTTCACCCCCCTTTTCCCATAATAAAAAAAACTATGTATATAAAAATAAATATAAACATATGTGGCATCGCCGCTTGCGTAAATGTCCGAACTATATAAATATATTGTTAATTAAACAGCACGGTCAATGGCGTACATGTAAAAAAAAAAATTCCAAAGTCCAAAATAGCGTATTTTTGGTCACTTTTTATACCATAAAAAAATGAATAAAAGGCGATCAAAAAGTCCAATCAAAACAAAAGTTGTACCGATAAAAACTTCAGATTATGGCACAACAAATGAGCCCTCATACTGCCCCCTATGCAAAAAAATAAAAAGTTATAGGGGTCAAAAGAGGACATTTGTAAATGTATTACATTGTAGTTATGATTTTTACCAGAAGTAAAACAAAATCAAACCTATATAAGTAAGGTATCATTTTAATCGTAGAATCAAAATAAGGTGCCATTTTACAAAAAAAATGCACTACGTAGAAACGGAAGCCCCCAAAAGTAAAAACATTGTGTTTTTTTTTATTTTGTCCCACAAATTATTATTTTTTTTACATTTAATTTTTATTTAAATGATTTGGTAAAATGACTGATGTCATTACAAAGCACAATTGGTGATGCAAAAAGAAGCCAACATGTGGGTCTGTAGGTGCAAAATTTAAAGGGTTGTGATTTTTAAAAGGTAAGGAGGAAAAACGAAAGTGCAAAAACGGAAAAACGCTCAGAAAACTAATTCCTAACTATTAAGCGTGCTTCCATAAAAACAAGTTTAGACAATTATTTAATTTGCACACCTTCCATTTCCTGAATATTACCCAAAATAACCATCACTAGAATAGATTCCAAGTTCACATTTAGATGCTCCCTTATTTTCCTGACCATTTCATCAAAAATTATTACTTTTTTATATATATATAAAACTCAATGGCCCTGATTTACTAAGAGTGGAGTGTAGTCTTCTTTGTGTTTTTTTTTTTTTCCCAAAAGGTATTTTTTTCCACGGTATTTACTAATGTTTCCCTACATTTTTCACTTTTTTCCCCTATGTTTTGCTTTTTTTAACCTGCTTTGAGCTGTGGGGTTTTACAGATCTCAAAACCACCACATTTTCTGTGAAAACCTTAGTAAACATGTTGTGATTTTTCGAAAATGTCGGGAACACGTCCCTTTTCGGAGGCCATGTCCCCTTTTCCCAGCAGCTTTGACTCTTTTCGGGTTTTCTCAGTAAAATTGAGAATTGGTCAGGTTTTTTGAGTTTATGGCGCAAAAACAGGTCGGGTTTACAATTGTAAATCAGGGTCTATGTGCATATGTATGTGCATGTCCCCTCCCACAAGCCATGCCCAGTAAATCCATGCCCAGTAAAGCCATGCACCCTTCTATTTTCGGCCTACAATCTCTTCATCACGGCTTAGTCTGTCCTGAGGATGGGATATGAGTATGAGGACGGGATATGATAACAGGATATAAGTATGAGATTAGGATAGGAGGATGGGATATAAGGTCAGCATATGAGGACAAGAGCATCATTGTTGCTTTTCCTCTCCCACAAGGTTTAGGTAGACAGACTGGGCAATGCTGGTTACTCAGCTAGCTAAACATAAAAAGGGGCCCATTGCTGCTGGTTCTACCCCCTCCCTTGCTGCATCATCATAGGCTGCTTCCTTTACTCAGTTTGGAATGATGAGTGGGGGTGGGGTGGGGAAATACTGTACAGTATTGGCTGTGAGAAGTGTGTTGTGGCTATATTCACACAAAAAAAAATGTAGGACCATATTTAGCAATAAAACAGCCATTTTATTGCCCAAAACTGTCAATTTTTGAATGACTGTTTGCACACACTTGTTCATTTTATGGCCGTAATTGTTACAGCTCTAAAATAAATAGTACCTCAGCTTTTAGTTAACTTCTGACACCTTGTGAGAGACCCCCACAGATTCCTGGAATGAAAAGATAGAAATGCTTAATTCTTCTGCTTTGCTTACCTTAGAAAACCAAGGAAATAGAAGAGGGATGCCATGACAGTCTCTATGCATCTCTATGAGACTTAGGGCATCCATATGCCATTTGTTCAGCCTTATGAGAAAAGCTTAGCCGTGATTGGTAGGGGTCTCAGCAGCCGGACTCTGACCAACCACATATTTAGACATGTCTCTATGACATTTCAGAAATTGTGATACACAACTATGAAGCCCTTTTTTGGCACATATTTCAGCTTGTGATTCTGCAAACTATACATTTTCAGCTGTAAATTTACAAAAATATGTAACAAATTGGAATAAAAGTTTTTTTTGGTTTTAGCTTTAGTTAAATGAGGTGTGTGTATGTGTGGAGTTGGGGGGTGGAAAGGGTGTGTGTGTGTGTTTGGAGATGGGGGGTGGAAAGGGTGTGTGTGTGTGTTTGGAGATGGGGGGTGGAAAGGGTGTGTGTGTGTGTGTGTGTGTGTGTGTGTGTGGAAGGGGGGGGGGGGGGGGGGGGAGGTGTATGGGGCAGACACCTTGGCAGTATGGGCCTTTGAATTTTCCGATGGATTTACCATGATCCAATCTGCCTTTAAGTCTTTAATTAAACAAAAATCTGCATCTTAATAACTATGATCCACATACATAAGCAGATATATTGCAGAATATAATACACTGTTCTTTTTGTTATAGCCTTGTCATCACAGGTGTAACTTAAGTTCGGTGGGCTCCAGGGCAAAGTTTTGGACCTGGGCCTCCTTTCCACCCACAGCATATTGACTTCACTATGCATGGGATAATTAAAAGATTGATTTTCATGGTAAATATTCAGTAAACAAATAACACTGCAACAGAATATTAAACAATAAAAATGCATTAGCTTGAAATATTTTTAAAATATTAAGTTTGCATTTAAACATTTTAAAAGGGGAAATTTAACTAATAGACATAAAGTTCTAAAACACCCCAGTCATTAAAAGCATAATGTATGGAATTGTATTTTTCAAGCCAGCCTGCTTTGTTATGACACGTAAGGGTAGATGTTCAATAACTCTATATGACAGAAGGCCGTCTTTCCTGGTTTCGGTAATTCATAATATGACAAGATCTGCTGATGCTATCTATGAAAAACAAGAGTCCATCATTACTTTAACCCCTCAAGAAAGCAGCCTATTTTGACCTTCAGGATGCTGAATTTCTTAGTTTTTTCATCCCCACTTTCTAAGAGCAATAACTTTTTTACTATTTCTGCTGACATGATGTAGAAGGGCTTGTTATTTTGCAGGATGAATTATGTTTTTCAAAACTACAAGCTTTGGAGATCTATTACACACTTTTACTTTGCAGGGAAAAATTGAAAAAAATGAAATTTTACCTTTTTTTTCATTCATTGTATATGGTATAAAAAACACAGAATTGTTTTCTACAGGTCAATACATATATGTCTCAATAGTGTATTTGTATATATTTTGACAGTTAATTTTTTTTTCTACAGGTCAATAAATGTATATATCTCAATACTTTATTTGTATATATATATTTACAGTTTATTTATTTATTTTTTGCACAATAAAGGTGTAATGAGAGGCCAAGGTGTAAAGAGATACTATAGTTGAAAATGAGCTGAGGTTGAATAATGAACAGTCACTATGTGTGGAATACTGGGCTGGCAGGGATTTTGTTTGTGACACTAGGCGTATGGTGGTAGTGTAGATCTGCAGTGATGATGGTGGTTGTAGTACTGTGTGAACTCCACTTCTTACAACTCCAACGAAGCAGTCTTCTGTATCAAGGCACCAGGAAATAAATCCTCAAATGCCAAGACTTTGGATAACCATTTAAACTTTACTAAACTGGTTGCAGATCCGTAACATACAATAAACAATTCACTTGGCACAAACTTGAGGTAAAAGTTACACAGGAGCAGGGGAACATAGTGAACTGTCACAGACTTTACGACAATTCTGGGACTTGAATGCAGATACAGAAGGATGTCCAGCGCAGGTAGATGCAGAACGGTGCTTTTATTGCAATAAAACTTCACAACATGATAGACATGGATGGGTGACGCGTTTCGGCCCTAGCGTCGGGCCATTAGTGTGACTAAGGCCCGACGCTAGGGCCGAAACGCGTCACCGTCCTTGTCTATCATGCTGTGAAGTTTTATTGCAATAAAAGCACTATTCTGCATCTACCTGTGCTGGACATCCTTCTGTTTCTGCATTCATATATACAGGCGCTGCCCATGCCAGTCCGGGCGAGGTAGGCTTGGGAAGGGAGTTGGACATCACTTACTTCGAATTTGCGATATTTCGCGAATATATGGACGAATATTCATCATATATTCGCTAAATTCGCATATTCGGAATATTCGTGTTGCGGAAATTAGCATATATAAAAATTTGCATAAGCGAAAAGCATATGCGAAAATTAGCATATGCAGAAATCAGCATAAGTGAAAATTAGCATAAGCAAAAATTCGCATAGGCAAAAATTTGCGTAAGCAAACATTAGCGTATGCAAATTTTCGCATATGCGAAAATTCGTACGCCAGTCTCACACAGTAGTATTAGAGCCTTCTTTACACCACACCAGCTGGAAGCAGAGAGGGATGATCACTGTGATGTGTACTGTGAAAAAAAAACAAAAAGAAAAAAACGAATATTGGTAATTGCGAATATATAGTGCTATATTCGCAAATATTCGCGAATTCGTGAATATGCGATATTCGCTAATACAATTCGCATTGCGAATATTCATGAGCAACACTATTGGTTACATAAAGAGCCACAAATTTTCACACAATGGGGGATTTGTGCAAACATTTTTGGACTTTTTAGTTACACTCTTTCAACTTGAATGTAGTGTGGACTGTAGTGTAAGCATTCTTCAGTAGTGTTGCTCACGAATATTCGCAATGCGAATTTTATTCGCGAATATCGCGTATTCGCGAATTTGCGAATATTCGTGAATATAGCGCTATATATTCGTAATTACGAATATTGTTTTTTTTCTTTTTTCACAGTACACATCACAGTGATCATCCCTCTCTGCTTCCAGCTTGTGTGGTTTAAAGAAGGCTCTAATACTACTGTTTGAGACTGGCGTGCGAATTTTCGCACATGCGAAAATTTGCATATGCAAATTTTCGCTTATGTTGATTTTTGTTTATGTTAATTTTCGCATATGCTAATTTTTAATGCGCGAATTTTCGCATATGCGAAAATTAAACGCGGATATTACGAATATGCGAATTTAGCAAATATATGACGAATATTCCTCCATATATTCGCGAAATATCGCAAATTCGAATATGGCCTATGCTGCTCAACACTATTCTTCAGTGGTCAGTGACTGCAACCTTTTAAAATTGTCACAGAATTTATCTGCTAACACTCAAATTTTTGGTCTTTGGTCTCACACCAGCCCAGACCACACTTTGAAACTTGTCTAGATCTACACTATTAATCTATCTATAGAGAACCTATCTATAGAGCACCTTTCTGATAAACCTTAGGTAAGTATGCATGAAGTACTCCCAGGAAAACAGGGGTAAAAATATCTTGATTTACAATGACAACTTGCCCCTTTTGTTTCTTGGTTCCTTCCTTTCTTGTACTGTATTATAAGTTTGTACTTTATTAGTGACATTCCAGTCCCCTGTGTACACTGTTTTTTGAGCTGGTGGTGAGTGATATTCCATCCTTTAGATGTGCTTTGGATTTTATTATATGCCTTTAGGTTACATTATCCAATATTGTTCTCTTCCACTTATACATTTATTATTTCTTCTTCTATTGATATACCTTTCATATTTATTTCTTTTATAGTAGAAATTTACCACTGCCTGTAATTTGTTCCAATAAAATGAAAATGTATCTATTCTCCACTGGTTTCCTGAGAGGAATTATGTTATGGACTTGTAAGGGCCCTATCTTTTTATGATCTCTGTTGAACCCATGAATAGAGGAGGAAAACACATTGGAACCCTTTTTTTTTATTTATCCTAATGTACTGTATTGATTATAGGAAATTCTATCAATTTTCCTTAGCCTAGGAATATGTACAGTGGGGATCAAAAGTTTGGGTACCCCAGGTAAAAATTTGTATTAATGTGCATAAAGAAGCCAAGGAAATATGGAAAAATCTCCAAAAGGCATCAAATTACAGATTAGACATTCTTATATGTATAACCAAAAAACAGAGAAAACCACAATACTCACAATATATTGCAAAGGTATAACAATCTTTATTAAACACAGTAAGACATACAATTAAAATAATTAAAAATAGATAGAGGGCAGAAGATGACCATGAGCAGGAGACAAACAGTGCTGGTAGATCCGGTATGGGTAATGTAGGTATTCAATGAGGAACACAGACAATATAATACTGAGAAAAATGCAGATTCCTAATGTAATACAATATAGCTATAGCATATAGCATACATAAATACAAGATAAGAAACAGCCACACAGTACCATAAGCGGAATAAAGATCAAATAATGGAAGAAAAGCCTGACGAAGCCCATACGCGAAATGCGCGTTGGGGTGTCGGTGCTTCGTGTTCCAGGCTTATGGGTATATGACAGGTAGCTTCATTAGGCGTTCTTTTCTTCCATTATTTGATATTTATTCCGCTTATGGTACTGTGTGGCTGTTTCCTATCTTGTATTTATGTATGCTACATGCTATACCTATATTGTATTACATTAGGAATCTGCATTTTTCTCAGTATTATATTGTCTGTGTTCCTCATTGAATACCTACATTACCCATACCGGATCTACCAGCACTGTTTGTCTCCTGCTCTTGGTCATCTTCTGCCCTCTATCTATTTTTAATTATTTTAATTGTATGTCTTACTGTGTTTAATAAAGATTGTTATACATTTGCAATATATTGTGAGTATTGTGGGTTTCTCTGTTTTTTGGTTATATATTGGTACCCTTGGGACCTACATACGGTGCTTTAATGTTTGCCGTGTTTTTGTTTGGCTAACAACATTCTTATAATATGTCAGCAAAAGTTAGATTTTATTTCCATCATTTACACTTTCAAAATAACAGAAAACAACATAATGGCATCTGGAAAAGTTTGGGCACCCTGCAGAATTTATAGCATGCACTGCCCCCTTTGCAAAGCTGAGACCTGCCAGTGTCATGGATTGTTCTCAATCATCATCTGGGAAGACCAGGTGATGTCAATCTCAAAGGTTTTAAATGCCCAGACTCATCTGACCTTGCCCAACAATCAGCACCATGGGTTCTTCTAAGCAGTTGTCTAGAAATCTGAAACTGAAAATAGTTGACGCTCACAAAGCTGGAGAAGGCTATAAGAAGATAGCAAAATGTTTTCAGATGTCAATATCCTCTGTTCGGAATGTAATTAAGAAATGGGAACAGTGGAAGTTAAAGACAGATCTGGAAGACCAAGAAAAACATCAGACAGAACAGCTTGCAGAATTGTGAGAAAAACAATTCAAAACCCACTTTTGACTGTACAATCCCTCCAGAAAGATCTGGCAGACACTGGAGTTGTGGTACACTATTCCACTATATAGAGATATTTGTACAAATATGGTCTTCATGGAAGAGTCATCAGAAGAAAACCTCTTCTACGTCCTCACCACACAAACCAGCGTTTGAACTTTGCTAATGAACATATAGACAAGCCTGATGCATTTTGGAAACAAGTTCTGTGGACCGATGAGGTTAAAATTGAACTTTTTGGCCGGAATGAGCAAAGGTACGTTTGGAGAAGAAGGGGAACAGAATTTAATGAAAAGAACCTCTGTCCAACTGTTAAGCATGGGGGTGGATCAATCATGCTTTTGGGTTGTATTGCAGCCAGTGGCACAGGGTACATCTCACGAGTAGATTCAATAAAATTTCAGCAAATTTGGGATGCTAACTTGATGCCATCTGTGAAAAAGCTGAAGTTAAAGAAAGGATGGCTTCTACAAATGGATAATGATCCTAAACACACCTCGAAATCCACGGAGGATTACATCAAGAGGCATAAACTGAAGGTTTTGCCATGGCCTTCACAATCTCCTGACCTCAACATAATTGAAAATCTATGGATAGACCTTAAAAGAGCAGTGCGTGACAGACAGCCCAGAAATCTCAAAGAACTGGAAGACTTTTGTAAGGAAGAATGGGCAAAGATACCTCAAACAAGAATTGAAAGACTCTTGGCTGGCTACAAAAAGCGTTTACAAGCTGTGATACTTGCCAAAGGGGGCAGTACAAGATATTAACTCTGCAGGGTGCCCAAACTTTAGCAGATGCCATTTTTTGTTTTCTGTTATTTTGAAAGTGTAAATGATGGAAATAAAATCTAACTTTTGTTGACATATTATAAGAATGTCTAATCTGTAATTTGATGCCTTTTTGAGATTTTTCCATCTTTCCTTGGCTTCTTTATGCACTGTTGTCCTTATTAGACAAGAAGGGTGCAAGGTATAAAATATGATTTTTCCCTCCCATCTTTGTCTATAAGAGTATTTTATTGTCTTGTTAATACTGTTTGAGTAGGTTTTAGAGCAATAACAAAACAGCTTTTATACTTTGGAACACATTCAGCTTTAAAAGTCCTCTAAATCATATGTTCTGTGACACATTCTTTGGCCTGACCATATTTCCTTTAGAAAAAATAGGACATTGGGATAGCAAAAATGGGACAAGATGGAGCACTGAAGATGATGCAGTAATTTAGTGACTGTCCCTGTGCCCGCTGTAGAGTACACACCGGGGTCCAGGCTTGTGCTCTCCTGATGTCCCTAAAACTTTTCCTGAATAGTTTTTGCAGTGTGGAAGGGTACGGAAACAGACCACTGCTATTAGAGAATATCATTACCATAAAGGCTACCTATATTTGGTCTTCAAAATTTTTTAGGTAGGTAGCCCATAAATAACATAACACTCACATAACACTCCATTCATTGTATATGACAGGGTTTTCCAAACTGGGTGCCACACCATTAGTGTATCGGCTGAGGTCCCCAGGTGTGTTGTGGGACTGTCTGGTCCAACAGCAGCAGCCACCACTGGTCACTGTTCTTAAGAGAACATGGCCCATGCTGCTTAAATCAGAGAAAAGTGGTGGAATAGCGTGGGATCAAGGGAAAAAATTAAGTGACAAGGAGAGATCGAAGTGGGGAGGAAGTGGCACAGCTGGGCATCAAGGGGGATAATTAAGTGAAACAGGGTGATCATGGGGGGTGGTGGTGGTAATAAAATGACACATGGTGATCAAGGTGGGGGAATTATATGGCACAGGGGATGATCAAGGTGGGGAAAATTCACACTGGGGAACAGCCACATTTCTAATTCTGTCGGGGGTTAATAACTCATATATGAATTATTAATTATGGCCAACAAAATATGAAAAATATTATGACCGTTATGAATTGCCAAAAATATACAAACAATGCAATTCACCATATCTGGGCCCAACTATTTTCCCAGATATGAGTTCTATAGTAGTGGTAAAGTAACTTTTGCAATATAATAAAATAATAACGCAGTTATTATAAAAATGATATATACATTTATTTGTTACAGTTGATTAACATTAAGGAGAGTAATACAAACAGACCATGATATCAATAAAAAGATATAAAGAAAATAGCAATGACCTATTGTTAGATTTAAACTATGTTGTATTAGTCAGTTAACTTACAACATTAAACTTGGCCACAGAAGTGGGTTAGTTGAGATATCACTATATTACCATGTGTAGAGTTCATCACATTATATGATATTCTATGGGCATATTATCTCTAGATATATAAAATGGGAATAAACCCCGTACAGTCCTAACCACAGCTTTTCCCTGGTAAGATACAGTATAAAAATATACTAATTATTAGGAAAACTTAAAGTAAATTTTCTCGTGGTAATTATTATTATGTCATGTATACAGGCAGAGTGGGATCCCAACAGACTATGCTATATATGCAATATGATTATCGCATTAATCCCCATAAGACGCCCCGTTCATCTGCAGTAGAAGGGGGTGGCTTATACACTACGGTTACCATCTCCCAATGGAGAATATATATATATATATATATTATATATATAAATGTAATAAGCCGGTCTGCTCATAAACATGACTTAACTGTCCACATTAAAATGAGGTAACTTAATCAAATAAGAACCCTGTGTATCTTACTGAGAGCACTTCTGGATAAAAGAAAGATGGCTGCCTGGATCCCATGGGAACACCTGAAGTCATAGCCGGTGAGTAGGGAAGAATGGGCTTATTGGATCTAGCTCTCTCCCTGGTTCTTCATGGCTCCGCCCGTTCAGGTAGCCTTTGTGATGAGGATGGGTCCCTCTGCCTGTATGGCTGTGTGTCCCTTGGTCAGTGTGTGGATCTGTCTCTGTCTGCTTTTGTGAGTCTCCCTGTCCTGCTTTTAGCTCGTCCCCTATCTAAAAGATCCTCCCCCACAAATATGAGATCATCCAATGGTGATTGGTGGGTGTGTATATGGAGATCAGGGCAAGTCACATGTCTAGGCTCATGACATCACAGCTAATCATTAATTTACTCTTTATGCTGTATGATTAAATTCACCATAAGTGATATATATATATATATATATATATATATATATATATATCCTGTATCATGGCTACTATATTTTCATAATACGCTATATCATTCCTGAGATTAATAATCATGAATTAATCCATCAGGCAACACCAATTACATGATTAAACATCTGAATACAGCATTTAGCTATATAGCTGTATACACAATCATACTAAAAGTTATAATGCCCCTATTTATCAGTTATATATATATATATATATATATATATATATATATATATACATATATATATAGATGCAAGTCATAAAATGTTGCAGTATCTTGTAATACCTTTTTTATTGAACTAACAGCATTTTGTAGAGACAAGCTTTCGGGATTCCTCCCTTTATCAAGTCCAAAGCAAATCCTGGATTTGCTTTGGACTTGATAAAGGGAGGAATCCCAAAAGCTTGTCTCTACAAAATGCTGTTAGTCCAATAAAAAGGGTATTACAAGATACTGCAACATTTTATGATTTGCATCTGCATCACTGGACTAATACGGCTACTCAAATTAACTATAAATAAATATATATATATATATATATATATTGTTCAATATATCAGGATTGTATAATAGGGCAAGATAGCACATTCATGATCATATTTTAAGAATGCTTTATAAAAATACATGAATTTTAGCCTTTAAGTCACCCTTTGGTCTGGCTAAAACTAATCATTGTATATTGACATTTTCTCAGGGACTTGTCTATTGTTTACATTCCCCCAGTATCACTTAGCTCAATACACATGAGAGCCATTGTACTGAAATCTCAGCTAACACGATTAAAATGTGAATACCTTGAACATTAACTTTTTAAGACTTCTGCCATTGTTTGGTAACATACCATCAATAAACCATTGTTTTGACTTGTTTGTCTGGCTTATTTACATGTCTCTTTGAAGAGATCCCCATTTACAATCAATGGCATGAATACCCCTTTCTAAAGAGTACTCCATTTTAGGCCTTCTGAAAATTCACACAAAATGGTGGATCATACTGCCATGTTATATTAAAAATCACGATTCATATTTGGGGCTTATTAGCAGGACAATGCTGATACTGGATACTGCTATCACATCGTGAGTTGTAGGAAGCAAGAAATGGGTCACCGCATGTCTAAAAAGTGTGTCACTATACGTCTAAAAAGTGTGTCAACAACATAAAAAGTTTAAAAAGTTTTGGTCTATATAGGTGCTAAAAAGTGGTGGTGTGCACGTGCTACTGCTTTATTCCAAGGTGCGACTCAGGTCTCTGTTCTCGAGATTGCAGGAGGTCCCAGCAGTCAGACCTGCCACAAGTATTTTAAGTTGGAATACCCCTTAAACTTTGCCTACTTTTCCTGCTTCCAACATATCAACTTCAGATACTGTTCACGTACTACCTAACATGACTCACTTCACTTGTCATTGGGTTTAATACTATGGCCAACTGGTAAGTGTGAGCGGAAGGTTTTTTTTTACACACTGTTGTTCTGTCTTGTTTTTATGTGATAAAATGTAACAATCTTGGCAAAAAATTGACACAAAACCTGCTCGTGTTAAAACAAATCTAAGCTATATTTTTGCTAAGAATGTCATAATGTAATAAACCTTCATTGCTTTTTACGGTATGTACTATACTTTGAGCTGACAGCAGAGGGCAGCAGAGGACTGTGTGAGCTGCTTTTGACTTAAGCAGAGCTAATCTGTATGACAAAACTGTTCTGCCAAGTCGCTGGACAGGAAAAGGTGGCTTCTTTTATAAAAGCATAATGGAATGGATTTCCAAATTTTAAGTCTTAAACATATTGCTTTCTTCTAGCTCTAGGCCGTGGCCACACAAATTTCTTACATGAATTTCTCTGACTGTCCCTTTTATTTGAAAGTCATGCACAAACTGCTGAAACAACCACAAATAGGTGCATTGAATGGATTTTTAGTTGTAGAAATTTGCCATACAGTATGTGAATAGATTTGTTCAGTTTTGAATAATGCCTGTTGAAACTTTATTGTGCATTTTCTCCCCAAACATCCTCAAATCCACAGATCACAAAGACAACATTTTCAGATCAACATGCCTTTATTTTCTTTATTCCAGATGTTTGAAGCAAAGATGATCATCTATGTTTTATGATGCACTTTCTGTTTATTTTCTATTGGCTCCTGTATCTACTGTGTTCATAGCTTTATTTGGAGTATTCAAACATAGGTTTTTTTTTGGCAGTCGCCCTCTTTGTAGGTGAGTACAGTCTGGTACACTTCCACCTTATACAGTGATCCCTCAACTTACAATGGCCTTAGGTTACAATATTTCCAACATACAATGGTCTTTTCTGGGTCATTGAAACTAAAACTATACTTAACATGCAATGCTACAGACAGTCTAGATCGGCGAAGTGTGTCAATGGATAGAAGAACTATTCAAAATGGGCATTTCACTGGTTAAACACCTGTATTACTGTAGTGCATGCACTGACTGGCTGTCTGGTTGCGCCCCCCTACAATAGTGATGAGCAATGTTCGAATTTGCAATATTTAGTGAATATATGGACGAATATTTGTCCTATGTTTGCCAAATTCGCTTTGTTCGTTTCCTTTTTTTTTCCATGCGAAAATTTGTAATGAAATTTACATAGGGCGGATGCACGATTATATCTTTCACCTAAAAGAAGGGAGGGATCAGTGTCCTCTGGAAGTGTCAATTCTTGTCAAGAAAACCAAAAAAGGAATATTCGTCATTACGAAGATATAGGGTTATATTCTAAATATTTGCGAAATCGCAAAATGCCGATATTCCCGGTAAAAATTTGCATTTTGAATATTCTCACTCAACATTACCCTACAGTACAGGAAGGTCCTGCATATTCTGTACTACTTATTACCTGTGCCAGGGTTAGCTGCTCCTTTGGACACCAGGTAAGGGCGGTACATTATACTTTTTTGGGACAATGTGTGTACTGTACAGGACCCTGAAGAAGCTCCTGTCCTCTACATAGACAGTGATTACAGCTCCCAGCAGCATTTTCTTACTTTTATATGTAAGGACTTGCTTTACTTCTGAACCAATTACCAGGTTTCCATAGAGATATGGTCTCATCATACAATGGTTTCAACATACAATGGTCGTCCTGGAACCAAATAATATTGTAACTCCAGGGACCACTGTAGTCAAATAACAATAAATCCGCTCATACAGACTTGATTCAGATACTCCTTTGGCATTTGTCAGTAAATTGAGACCTATGGATATTTTTAACATACCGTATTTTTCGCCATATAAGACGCACTTTTTCTTCTCCAAAACTGGGGGGAAAAAGTCGGTGCGTCTTATACGGCGAATACACCCCTATCGCGGCGGTCCCTGCGGCCATCAACGGCCGGGACCCGCGGCTAATACAGGACATCACCGATCGCGGTTATGCCCTGTATTAACCCTTCAGACGCGGCGATCAAAGCTGACCGCCGCGTCTGAAGGGAAAGTAACACTAACCCGGCTGTTCAGTCGGACTGTTCGGGACCGCCGCGATTTCACTGCGGCGGTCGCGAACAGCCCAACTGAATAGCCGGGTTAGTGCTTACAGGACACCGGGGGGGACCTTACCTGCCTCCTTGGTGTCTTCTCCGTTCAGGGATCCGCTGTATGGCCGGCGCTCTCCTTCCTCGTCATCACGTCGTCGCGTACGTGCGTCGGCGTGCGTAACGACGTGATGGCCGCGACGGAGAGCGCGGATACCCGGCCGGCAGCAGAGACGTTCCGGAGTGACGGGGACACGGCGACAGCAATGGAGCGACATCCAGGGCAGCGGTGACGGGTCCGGAGCGGTGGGGACACGTGAGTATTACCAACTCCTGCAGTGGTCTTCAATCTGCGGACCTCCAGATGTTGCAAAACTACAACTCCCAGCATGCCGTTGGCTGTCCGGGCATGCTGGGAGTTGTAGTTTTGCAACATCTGGAGGTCCGCAGGTTGAAGACTACTATTGGGTTCAAAATCTTTATTTTTTTAGATTTTGCCCCTAAAAATTGGGTGCGTCTTATACGACGGTGCGTCCTATAGGACGAAAAATACGGTACACACTGGGAGTTTTTCCTGGCCTATATGATAAACACAGTGCATAGAGGCAGTGTGTACTTAGCTGCATCGTGGTAATTATGACCCAGCCTTTGCTACAAAAAAATTCCTTTCAGTTGTTTTCAATTGTACAAATATTAATATCATAATTGTATTGCAAAGTATTGAGATGGAGACAATATTTTAATATTTTATGATCTGCCTTTTAATGCTGAGGAAATCAAAAGGTAAAATTGCGACATGACAATGAGGGACATTAATCATTGTTGCTTTGGTAAGCGAGTTCTGTAGGCATTTTATTTTTATTTTTTTTGCTTTAGTTTTGCTTATGTGTGACATATTTATGATACTATCATAGGGGGTTGATAAATTTGGCTCACATAAGCAAAAACCAATAAAATCACTTTGGAATACCATTATCTTAACACACTTAAGCAAAAAAAATGCATGTGTGTTTATAAACATTTTTTACCACTTTTTTCCCCCTAAATATACTAACCCATTTTGTTTTTTTCATTTCAGATCCGTCTATCCTGTGGGCTACTTCAGATTTGGTGGAAAACGAAGACGAGCATTTTTTTGTTTAATATTAACAACATTTTGTAACAAGGGCTTGTGGTGGAGTGTTTTTTGGAATAAAAGTTTTTTAAATGTGTTTTATTTTTATTTACTTTACAGACTCAGTAGTGGAAGCCATCTTATAGACAGAGTCCTTTACTAAGCCGGGGCTTAGCGTTAGCCCCAAAAACAGCTAGTGCTAACCCCCGATTAGTACCCCGGTACCCACCACCACAGGGGTATCGGGAAGAGAAGAGCCGGTACCAACAGGCCTGGAGCATCAAAAATGGCGCTCCTGGGCCTAGGAGGTAACAGGCTGGCATTATTTAGGCTGAGGAGGGCCAATAACAATGGTCATCACCCACCATGGTAACGTCAGGCTGTTGCTGTTTGGTTGGTATGTGCCTGAGAATAAAAATACAGGGAAAATTGTTAAATACATTTATTATAACCCACCCGCACATTTCCCGCCTGCACCACACCACATGACTACAAATCCCAGCATGCTCTTACAGTAAGGACATAATGGGAGTTGTAGTAATGCAGCAGGGCTGGGGGGAGATGTGCAAGCAGGTGACAAGCTTGTCACCTACCCCCATTGCATGACTACAACTCCCAGCATGCTGGGAGCTGTATTCATGTGGCGCGGGTGGGTGACAAGCTTGTCATCCATCCGCCCATCTAACACACTCCCCTATGCTGCACAACTACAATTCCAAGCATGTCCTTACAGTAAGGACATGCTGGGAGTTGTAGTAGTGTTGCATGGCCGGGAGATGTTCGGCCGGGTGACAAGCTTGTCACCCTCCTGTACATCTTCTACCCGCTCGTCCCAGAATGCCTGTGAAAATGAAAGTTAAAAAAAGTTGCACGAGAGACTTTTTGTTTGACTTTTTGCACAGCTTCGCTCCCCGACAACCCGCCCACATCTACCAACCACACCACCAGCTATTGCAGGACTACAACTCCCAGCATGCTCTTACAGTGAGGACGTGCTTGGAGTTGTAGGTGGTGGTAGATGTGAGTGGGAGCTGGGGAGCGGAGCTGTTCAAAAAGTCGCACAAAAAGTCTCACGTGAGACTTTTTGTGCAACTTTTGTAAGCAAAAAAAGCTGCTTGAATCCCTTGATAAATCTCCCTCAATTTGTTTTTATATATTTAATATCTTAATAGCTTTTTGTACATATATATGTACAAAAAGCTCCAATGCCACCACACTTCCCGGATATGTTCCCTGTAAACCATCCTTCCTGATATGCATGGCTCCTGTGGCCTCTATTGTCTTCTCTGGCTGCTTGATATTCTTTGCCATCCTTCTCTCTTCTTGCCTACATCTCCCAGCAATCATTGCAGCTCTGCTCTGCCATCCCCAACCCTCTTGATCAAGCAATAATTGCCCGCGAAATGGAGCTGTCGCTGCTCCCCCGTCCCGGGGTAGCAAGGTATTTTTTAAAGTGGTACGGAATGGTGTCCTGTGCTGTCATTAACCCTTTCTCTCTAGTGTTTGGAAATATTAATTTAGGGGACTGTACTTGCTTTACAAACCTAATAAAGAATTTGCAGTTTGTAGTAAGACTGGAAGAAATGTAAGTGGCAGATACAGTTCCCCTCTGAATATTTGGTTAGGCTTCAATGACCAGTTCTTAAAAAACACTCCATCATTTTACCTATGTCCTACTAGTGGATGGTTATATGTTGATATACAATTATGTGTTCTTATTAATTGTAGAATTTACTTACATATCGAAATTTGGCTTCTTAGCCCAGCAGACATATATTTTTCGCTGATGTGCAGTACCTTCTTTTATTGCTCATTTTGAGCTTTATTGTGCTTAGTTCTATATAAATGAAAGATAAGTTCAAACATGACTTACACCGAAAGATTTATTGTGTTAAAATGCTGTAGTTTGAAAGGGTAAAAGATGACCTTCCCTCCCTAGAAAGAAGACACCCACATTACACTGAAACCTGAAAAAGAGCAGAAATTACATTGATCCATTACAGGATCAAACCAATATTATTACTTAAAGAAAAAGTATAACATAGAGAAAACAATCATAAGCATTCTAGTTTAAAATTGGATAGTCTAAGATTTAAAAAGGTTTCTTGTGTCGCTGGAGAACTGTTAAAAATAAAACTTATAATTACTTACTTCAGTCCCCAGCATTGCCTAGTCTTCCAGTTTCCTGCCTATAGCTTAAAGTCATCAGATTACGATCTGCTGGGGACCAGGCTAGGTAAGTATATATTTTTTTAAACAGTCAAATCATAATGCTTTTGTAGCAAATCAGAAAATGCAGTACATAGATGCATCACATAAATGCATAGAAAACAGAGAAAAAAAACCTGGCCGTACCGGCCAAAATAAAAGTAAGACATTAATTAAATGAAATTAAGACAGTGCATATAAATAAAGCAAATCACATAGTTCAGGATCAAATCTGGAGGACATTGTGAAGAGGACAGCCATGGTTCCCACACAGTTTCAAATCAATCTACTGTATCATCCCTAATAGCAGATAGTTTTTCATTTAACATAATAAGATTTATCCTATTAATCACACTCAAATAATCCAGGGCTGACTGCTTCCATTATGAAGCAACTTAGATCCAGGCCACCAGCTGAAATACATGAAAAGGCATTCGGCTTGGTTTATATCCCAGTAAACAAAAAAAGGCATTCTTGGAATGTGATATGGCAAAAGAGCTTTGAGAAGATCTAGAACTTGCGTTCAGAACACAGCCACCGTTGGACAACTTCACCATACATGGAACATGGTGACCCTCCGACCACAACCACAAAAACATAGAGGCGAGACTGTTGGGTATACACTTACCACTACGTACCTTGTCCACGGCAGCAACGCCTTGACAGCACCTGGAGCAATCAGGAATCATGGCAGCTACAACTCGCATGGAAAGGTGAGCAGACTTTTCCTTCTTTTTACTGTTGGGTATATCGCATGAAGTCTAGAGGGGACCATATACACCATATGTAATACCTTGAGAGCTGTCTCCAGAAGTGATACCTGCCAACTTCCCCTTACCCTGCATGGCACAATCCTACCTCCACTGAGTTAAAGAAAGAGAAGAGTGGATGTCATTCTCCCAGTTCAGCATAAATTTGAGCTTCTAATCTTTCAGGGGAGCATTCAGATGGGCATACAGTACAGAAAGCAATCCAAGAAGTTGTGGTACATAAAGAAGGTAAACCTTGAAAAATGTAGTGCAGATTGTAGAGGCCCCAGAGCTTAATAAAAAGAAAGAATCTGATGGGCCCTAAAGACCTCACTGTCAGGGAGGGAGTGCCTAGATCGCAATGTTGCAATCGTGTGGAAGGTGTCCATGCAAGAAATCATGCAACCTAGGGAGCTTCGCCTCTTTCCACCAAAGAAAAGGTGCGGATGTAAGACCCAAAGAAAACTGAGGATTAGAAAGGAAAGGGAGGAGGGGGGAAACAGAAGATTGCAAAGAGAACTTAAAGCGAACCTGACACCAGAGAGAGAGAAAGAGAGAATGAAGGGCAACCTGAGCAGAATAGGGTAGCAGGGCTACCACCGAGCAAGATGACTAGATAAAGATGAATAGGGATAGAGTTAAGAGTTTTTAAGATTGACCCACAGTGGCACTCCCTTCAGTACATTCACAAGTGCCAATTGAGCAAGACGAGCCACATAAAAATATTTCAGGAAATAAGGGACTGATAATCTTATAATCCACCAAGCTTCCTATTATAATACATAATGGTGCGTGAGAGTCATGGTATCTTATATGACCTAATGTAAACAAAAACATCCCTTTGCTATGCCAATATATTCTGTTTCACATTTGGGATAGGGAGGGAATGAAATAACTATAATAATCGTGGTAATATAACCATTTTGAACACATTAACCCTACCAAGCCAAGAGAGGTAAGAATTATTCCACTTCAGCAGATCAGCTTGAATAAAGCAACACATAGGAATATAGTTAGCCTTATACAATGAAGTCAAGGAGAGAGACTAAATAATAGAGACCCGAAAAGGAGTCCTTATACTCAATGTTAAGCGTTATCAGTCTTTGAACAGAGATAGGGACATTGCAATAAAGAACCTCGATTGTATGGTGAAATCATCAAGTAATTGAAAAAGGTTTGGCAGGGAGACCAGGGTATCAGTTAGTGTCAATAATAGATCATCTGTGAAAAGGTTAAACTTATACACAGAGGATGCAATCGTCATACCCTTTATATCTGGATGGTCCCTGATCAACTTCGCCAGGGGCTCCATTACCAAAGCAAGTAAGGCTGGCAATAACGGGCACCCCTGGCGGGTGGATAGATTGCGGACATGTCGTGGGCAATTTCATGTCGTGGGCAATTTCAAATAAACCATCGGGTTGAGAGTAAATGTTCAAAAATTTGGAGATACTAGCCCAAAAAAACTAATTTAGTAAGTACTGCAAACAAATAAGACCATGAGACACATTCAAAGGCTTTTTCTATATCTAGTGCCAACACCAAAGGGGTGGGCGAGGAGTTAGCCCAATGTATTTGATTTATAACTTTCCTAATGTTGTGAGGAGCCTGACGCCCTGGAACAAACTCCACCTTATCCAAGTGCACTAAACTTGGAAGAAAAATATTAAGGCGAGCCGCCATAATATATGCTAGGAGCTTCGCACCCACATTAAGAAGTAAGATTGGGCAATAGTTCGCCAGGTGGAGCAGGTCCACAGCTACCAGGGCATCAAGAAACTAACACGCTTAAGTATCTGACCTAAGTGTGTTAAAGAAAGTCATGAGACGAGGAGTTAGAAAAAGGCCAAACTTTTTTAATATGCAGCCATCAGCTCATCCGGCCCTTGTGATTTTCCCAATTTAAGGCAGCCAATCGTTACCATTTCGTCTTCTGCGTCTCTCTGGCATCAGGGGACAGTTCAGGAAGATAAACAGAAACAAGAAATGAAGAAAGAGAGTCAGAGAAGTTAGGGGGTCCAGAGGGTTCAGAGTACAACTGAGAATAGTAGGAATGGAATGCTGCATAAATCTTATCCGGATAGGAAGAGCGGAGGCCAGGACGCAGCTGCAAGCTGTGTACACTATTAAAAGAGGTGGTTTTTTAAGCATAGCTGCTAGTAAATGATCAGGCTTATTAGCAAATTTATAATACGTGGCTTTCATCCATCTCACTGCCTTCTCCACCACAGTAGAAAGAAGAGTGTCCAGCTGTGTCCGGTCATCGCTTATAGCTTCATAAAGATAGGGGGAAGGATCTTCCTGGTGCGCATACGTAAGTCTTTGCAT
Organism: Hyla sarda; assembly: GCF_029499605.1. NCBI lineage: Eukaryota > Metazoa > Chordata > Amphibia > Anura > Hylidae > Hyla > Hyla sarda. Next base: position 225,783,629 of record NC_079192.1, read on the forward strand.
TTTAGCCTCTAAGGAAGCTTGTGTTTTGGTCTGATCACATTTGATCCCAGTGGCCAATTAAATTATTCGCCCCCCCATACAGGACTTGTGTGCCAACCATACCAAACCAGGGCTAGTATCCAGACCAACGTTTATTGAGAAATAGGAAGCTAAATTGCTTTCTGGCTGCTGTTTAACCCTTGGCATTGTCAGTAGTGACTTATTAAAGCACCACCAAAACGGGAAGGCAAGGGGGTCCATAAAATTAAAGGCAGCACATACCAAATCATGATGCAGCCAAGCGGATGGGATGAGGCAAGCATAAAGTAGCAATGGCAACGTCAATGTGCTAGACAAGATCCAGTCAATTCTGGTGTAATGGCATTGGGCTGGAGAATAATAGGAGTAGCCTCTGGCCGCCCCATTATGCTCGCGCCAAACATCTTTCAAGCTATTGTCAGTAAACAACTTCTTCAAAAGGCGCTGTTGAGCTTGTGACTGACAAAATGGGTCTGTGTTTGACCGTTCTATTTTGTCATTGAAGAACATGTTAAAGTCGCCCGCCCAAATTTAAATATCGTTTGTCAGGGGATCAAGTTTAGTGCACATACTCTGAAAAAAAGAAAGAGGCGAATCAGTGGGTGCAATAACTAAATGTAAAGTCTTATCATATAGAGAGCCCAATAGTATCAAGTACCTCCCCTCAGGATCAGTATATTTATGTTGTACTCCAAATGGAAAGGAGTTATGTAAAAGCGTCTTTACCCCGCGGTAATTATGAAAAGTAAATGTTACGCCTAGCGCTCCGGGTCCCCGCTCCTCCCCGGAGCGCTCACGGCGTCTTTCTCCCTGCAGCTTCCCGGTCAGTCCCGCTGACCGGGAGCGCTGCTCTGCCATGGCCGTTGGGGATGCGATTCGCACAGCGGGACGCGCCCGCTCGCGAATCGCATCCCAGGTCACTTACCCGTTCCCGTCTCCTGCGGTCATGTGCTGGCGCGCGCGGCTCCGCTCTCTAGGGCGCGCGCGCGCCAGCTCCCTGAGACTTAAAGGGCCAGTGCACCAATGATTGGTGCCTGGCCCAATTAGCTTAATTGGTTCCCACCTGTTCCCTGGCTATATCTAGTCTCCTCCCTTGCACTCCCTTGCCGGATCTTGTTGCCCTTGAGCCTAGTGAAAGCGTTTTGTGTGTTTATAAGCCTGTGTACCAGAACTTCTGCTATCTCCCCTGACTACGAACCTTGCCGCCTGCCCCCGACCTTCTGCTACGTCCGACTTTGCTTCTGCCTACTCCCTTGTACCTCGCCTATCTTCAGCAGTCAGAGAGGTGAGCCGTTGCTAGTGGATACGACCTGGTCACTACCGCCGCAGCAAGACCATCCCGCTTTGCGGCGGGCTCTGGTGAAAACCTGTAGTGGCTTAGAACCGGTCCACTAGCGCGGTCCTCGCCATCCCTCTCTGGCACAGAGGATCCACTACCTGCCAGCCGGCATCGTGACAGTAGATCCGGCCATGGATCCCGCTGAAGTTCCTCTGCCAGCTGCCGCCGACCTCCCTACATTGGTCGCCCGACAAGAGCACCAGCTGTCGTACTTGACCACCATGCTACAGCAGCTCCAGTCACAGCAACAGCAGCAACAGTCACAGCTACAGCAAGTTCAGTCTCAGCTACAGCAGCAGCAACCATCTCCTCCACCAGCTCCTGCACCCCTTCCGCAGCGAGTGGCCACTCCTAGCCTCCGCCTGTCTTTGCCGGACAAATTTAATGGGGACTCTAAGTTTTGCCGTGGCTTCCTTTCGCAATGTTCTCTGCACTTGGAGATGATGTCGGACCAGTTTCCTACTGAAAGGTCTAAGGTGGCTTTCGTAGTCAGCCTTCTGTCTGGAAAAGCCCTGTCATGGGCCACACCGCTCTGGGACCGCAATGACCCCGTCACTGCCTCTGTACACTCCTTCTTCTCGGAAATTCGAAGTGTCTTTGAGGAACCTGCCCGAGCCTCTTCTGCTGAGACTGCCCTGCTGAACCTGGTCCAGGGTAATTCCTCCGTTGGCGAGTACGCCATACAATTCCGTACTCTTGCTTCTGAACTATCCTGGAATAATGAGGCTCTCTGCGCGACCTTTAAAAAAGGCCTATCCAGCAACATTAAAGATGTTCTGGCCGCACGAGAGACTCCTGCTAGCCTGCATGAACTCATTCATCTAGCCACTCGCATTGACATGCGTTTTTCTGAGAGGCATCAAGAACTCCGCCAGGAAAAAGACTTAGATCTCTGGACACCTCTCCCACAGTCTCCACTGCAATCTGCGCCTAGGCCTCCCGCCGAGGAGGCCATGCAAGTGGATCGGTCTCGCCTGACCCTGGAAGAGAGGAATCGCCGTAAGGAGGAGAATCTTTGTCTGTACTGTGCCAGTACTGAACATTTTTTGGTGGATTGCCCAATCCGTCCTCCACGCCTGGGAAACGCACGCTCGCACTCAGCTCTCGTGGGTGTGGCGTCTCTTGATGCTAAGTCGGCTTCTCCACGTCTCACGGTGCCTGTTCGGATTTCTACTTCAGCCAGCTCTCCCCTCTCAGCCGTGGCCTGCCTGGACTCTGGAGCTTCTGGGAATTTTATTCGGGAGTCCTTAGTGAATAAATTCCGCATTCCGGTGACCCGTCTTGTCAAGCCACTCCACATTTCCGCGGTCAACGGAGCCAGGTTGGATTGCACCGTGCGTTACCGCACGGAGCCCCTCCTAATGTGCATCGGACCTCATCACGAGGAAATTAAATTTTTTGTCCTTCCTAATTGCACTTCCGAAATTCTCCTTGGACTACCCTGGCTTCAACACCATTCCCCAACCCTGGATTGGTCCACTGGGGAGATCAAGAGTTGGGGTCCCTCTTGTTCCAAGGACTGCCTTCAACCGGTTCCCAGTAATCCCTGCCGTGACCCTGTGGTTCCTCCTGTATCCGCTCCCCCTAAGGTCATTAAGGACTCTGCCTGCCTCAGGAAATGCCTCTCCCCCCCTCCCAGTCCCATCAGGCAAACCTCTGTGTCCCCTCATGGCCCTCGTCCTGGTGTCACACTGCCCCGTGCCAGGTCTCGCCCTCTGCCCTCCCTCCCCATTCCTACTCCTGCTGTACTGCCTGCCATTGAGGAAACCATCCATTCCTTCCCGGTGTCCTCATCCCAGGGGAGGCAGTCACCGGACAAAAAAAAGGGGAGACCTAAGGGGGGGGGTACTGTTACGCCTAGCGCTCCGGGTCCCCGCTCCTCCCCGGAGCGCTCACGGCGTCTTTCTCCCTGCAGCTTCCCGGTCAGTCCCGCTGACCGGGAGCGCTGCTCTGCCATGGCCGTTGGGGATGCGATTCGCACAGCGGGACGCGCCCGCTCGCGAATCGCATCCCAGGTCACTTACCCGTTCCCGTCTCCTGCGGTCATGTGCTGGCGCGCGCGGCTCCGCTCTCTAGGGCGCGCGCGCGCCAGCTCCCTGAGACTTAAAGGGCCAGTGCACCAATGATTGGTGCCTGGCCCAATTAGCTTAATTGGTTCCCACCTGTTCCCTGGCTATATCTAGTCTCCTCCCTTGCACTCCCTTGCCGGATCTTGTTGCCCTTGAGCCTAGTGAAAGCGTTTTGTGTGTTTATAAGCCTGTGTACCAGAACTTCTGCTATCTCCCCTGACTACGAACCTTGCCGCCTGCCCCCGACCTTCTGCTACGTCCGACTTTGCTTCTGCCTACTCCCTTGTACCTCGCCTATCTTCAGCAGTCAGAGAGGTGAGCCGTTGCTAGTGGATACGACCTGGTCACTACCGCCGCAGCAAGACCATCCCGCTTTGCGGCGGGCTCTGGTGAAAACCTGTAGTGGCTTAGAACCGGTCCACTAGCGCGGTCCTCGCCATCCCTCTCTGGCACAGAGGATCCACTACCTGCCAGCCGGCATCGTGACAGTAAAAACATGCATATGACTTATTAAAAAAAAAAAAGAAGGAAGGCTTTGACTCCTTATTGAAATATGTTTCTTGTAAACACAATACATCCGGGCAAAATCTGGCATATTCACGAAAAGCTTTACTACTTTTAGAAGGGGAGATAAAACCTCGTACATTATGTGAGATTATTCTAGACATAGTGACTGCCACTCAGTGAACAAAATAAAAAACAATAATAACATCTGTCCGCAAGTAAGGTGGAGGGAATGACCAACCAAATAATAAGATCTTGAAAAGCATTACTTTTGTAATGATAGCCAGCATGGGTTTACTAAGGATAGAAGTTGTCAAACCAATCTAATTTGCTTTTATGAAGAGGTGAGTAGAAGCCTTGACAGAGGAATGGCTGTGGATATAGTGTTTCTGGATTTTGCTAAAGCGTTTGATACTGTCCCTCACAGACGTCTGACAGGTAAGTTAAGGTCCTTGGGCTTGGAAACTTTAGTTTGTAACTGGATTGAACACTGGCTCATGGATCGTACCCAGAGAGTGGTGGTCAATGATTCGTACTCTGATTGGTCCCCGGTTATTAGTGGTGTACCCCAAGGTTCAGTACTGGGCCCACTGCTGTTTAATTTATTTATCAATGATATAGAGGATGGTATTAACAGCTCTGTTTCTATCTTTGCAGATGACACCAAGCTTTGTAGCACGGTACAGTCTATAGAGGATGTGTATAGGTTACAAGATGACTAGGATAGACTAAGTGTCTGGGCATCCACTTGGCAAATGAGGTTCAATGTGGATAAATGTAAAGTTATGCATCTGGGTACTAATAACCTGCATGCATCGTATGTCTTAGGGGGGATTAAACTGGCAGAGTCACTGGTAGAGAAGGATCTGGGTGTACTTGTAGATCACAGACTACAGAATAGCATGCAATGTCAGGCTGCTGCTTCCAAAGCTGGCAGGATATTGTCATGTATAAAAAGAGGCATGGACTCGAGGGACAGGGACATAATACTCCGCCTTTATAAAGCATTGATACGGCCTCACCTGGAATATGCTGTTCAGTTTTGGGCACCTGTCCATTAAAGGGACACTGCGGAGTTGGAAAGGGTGCAGAGACGCGCGACTAAACTAATATGGGGCATGGAACATCTTAGCTATGAGGAGAGATTAAAGGAGTTACAATTGTTTAGTCTTGAGAAGAGACGTTTAAGGGGGGATATGATAAACGTATATAAGTATATTAATGGCCCATACAAAAAATATGGAGAAAAACTGTTCCAGGTTAAACCCCCCCAAAGGACGAGGGGGCACTCCCTCCGTCTGGAGAAGAAAAAGTTTAGTCTCAAGGGGCGACACGCCTTCTTTACCGTGAGGACTGTGAATTTATGGAACGGTCTACCTCAGGAACTGGTCACAGCAGGAACAATTAACAGCTTTAAAACAGGATTAGATAAATTCATGGAACAAAATAACATTAATGCTTATGAAGAAATATAAAATCCCATCCCTTCCCCAATATCGCGCCACACCCCTACCCCTTAATTCCCTGGTTGAACTTGATGGACATATGTCTTTTTTCGACCATACTAACTATGTAACTATGTAACTATGTACAATGCTGTCATACCTGCACAAACATAGAACATAAAATAACAAGACAGGTTGCACTACAGGGTGACCTATCATTCTTTCTTGCCCCATATATGGGGATTGTGGAGCACAGTAGTCTGAACCACGAACCAGCCTACGGCTGCAGGGATGCAGGCAACCTCAGTCGGTCACCCGGAGGTATATTAATTCCAAAGTAAAATAGATAAATGAGGATGGCAGAGACCAAGCCAAAAGAAACAAGCATAAGTAGAGAAAAAGAAAGAGCAGGATTTAAGTGAAGAAAGAGAAGGGGGTGGGGAGAACAGTGCAAGATGATGAAAAGCAGGGGTAAAAAATCTTGATTGCAGCTAGGAGTCATCATCTTCTCCACAGCAGAATGATACGTGAGGAATTCAGCCTGAACAGCTGGAACTGTCTGGAAAGCGTCTCTCATAAGACATGAAAACTAGTAAGCCAATGTCCTAAGTTTACCGAAAATTTATAAGAAGCAGAAACACCAAGTCTCAATGGTTCAAGGTGGGTTAGCATCAGCCCATGGTTGTCTTGGCATACTACAGTCTCGAGTCACCGGTGTCCAGGTGCGGGTCAGTTCTCACGCTCGTTGGGGTAAGGGGGGCTGATCCACCAATGTGATGCATTTTCGGGCTAAAGCTTCCTGGGCATCACGGAGGGTTCAGTCTGTGGGTAATTCAGAAATGTTTCTGGCTGCCTGAAGCAATATGTCTCTCACATCTCTAGGCAGGTCAGGGTTCTTGGGTCTAGTCAGGGCTCTATAGATTTTATCAAACCGAAGTGCTATTTAGTGCACATGCACCCCTATCATTTATTTTTTTATTTTAGTATCCCCCTTAGCAACATAGGAAACATTTTAAATCCTGGAATACCTATTTAAAGAGTACCTCATCAAAAAACTTTTGATATGTTAGACATGAATGTCTAATGACTAACTTTCCAACAGATACTGATAAAAAAATGTCATTCCTTTTATGTTTATTTACCATTTGAAAAAGTAACCACTAGGTGTCTCCCTAGTAGTTCTGGCCGCAAGCCTTAGTATGATTTCGGACTCATCGCATGAGTCCGAAATCACAGACTGCAGCCTGTGCTGGCGAGCTAAGTGCAGTTCCCCGCCTGTCAATCAGACAGGCAGGAGGGAGCGCTGTGTTCGTATGCAAGAAGTGTATGCTCCTGACTCGCCCGGCCCCGAGTCAGTGGAGCGCTGCTCTTATTAGGAAAGATTGGGTCTATAAATGTAAGTTAGAGACACAGGGTGGAAGCGAGCCCTGGCAGGCATCAGATGATGTCGCTCCTGCTGGGCCACGCCCACTTCCTCCCCTCACACACAGTAGTGAACTGAGCTGCTAAAGAGGGCATTAAAAAGGTATTTTTAGGGGTTTTTATGTAAAAATTAATACATGGATAGAGTTAGTCAGAGTCAGGAACAGATGGGAAGGGGGATTGGGGGGAGTGTAGATGATGATATGTACTCTTTAACTGAAGTACATTTATTTAGCTTTAATGGGGTTAGCTGTACAGTGCTGTTCTGTTCTTTCAGCCAGCTTCCCTCATGCAGCTAGCTGTTACTGTGCCACTATGGGCCTCTCAAAGGCTACCCTTTACCACAGTCTGCCCTGCCAATGCACTAATCAGAGGTGTACACAAGTCAGTCTGACTGCTCCTGTGGTACACAGCTAAACTCCTTGCCCTTTCAGTTAACTCTGCATTTTTTTTCCCTTCTCTAAACTCCTTTAAAGGTGTACTCCACTGAAAAACATGTTTTTAAATCAACTGATGACAGAAAGTTAAACAGATTTGTAAAATGACTTCTATTAAAAAATTGTAATCTTTCCAGTACTTATGAGCTTCTGTATGCTCCACAGGAAGTTCTTTTCTTTTTGAATTTCCTTTCTGTATGACCACGGTGCTCTCTGCCGACACCTCTGTCTGTCTCAGGAACTGTCCAGAGCAGAAGAAGTTTGCTATTTGGATTTTCTCCTACTCTGGACAGTTCCTAAAATGGACAGAGGTGTCAGCAGAGAGCACTGTGGTCAGGAAGAAAGGAAATTTAAAAAGAAAATAATTTCCCCTGGAGCATACAGAAGCTTATAAATACTAGAAGGATTCAGATTTTTAATAGAAGTAATTTACAAATCTGTTTAACTTTCTGGCACCAGTTGATTTAAAAAAAACTAATTTTTCCAGCGGAGTTCCTCTTTACAGTTTCCACACAGGTTTTTTTCTGGAGTTTTTTTTTTTAACTGACACTGCAGTTTTTAATTCAAAATCAGAAGTGTATTCAAAAGAAATTTGAAATCTAAAGAAAGGCTGTATACTTTTCCTTTTTTACTGGAACCACTCCTACTTTGGCTCAAAAACTGCAGTGGCAGTTTAAAAAAAAAATAAAACGCCTGGAAAAAACCTTCGTGGAAACCTTGCCTTAGGGCAGCGACACAGTGCAGTGCTTGGAGCATGTTTAGCAGTCCACTAAACAGAGAACAATCGAAAAATCACCTGATGACTAGTCACAGTAAGGGCAGTAAGCCTTATCCCTTACACCTATTTGTCTGTTTTTGTAAGGCTAGGTTTCCACTTGCCAGCAAAAACGCCAGAAAAACTGCCACAGCTTTTTCCCATGTTTTGGCAGTTTTTCTGGCTATTTTCCTGGTGTGTGGAAACAGCCAAATTTGTCCCCTGTGGCAGTTTTCTCACTGTCTTCAGGGTAACACTCTGTGGGTCGGATGCTGAGCGCCCGGTCCACAGAGTTTAAGGAGGTGAGGAGTGATGTATAGCATCACTGCTCCGCTACCCTGGCTGTATAGTATATGGGGGTGCATAGTGTACCCGTGTATACTATACAGGAGCCGGGAATCCTGTCACCAGATTGACAGGACTCCCTGCTCCTATAGCTTCTTTCGGCGATATACAGTATATACAGCTATCTATAGATAGCTGTATATATAGTGTAAACAGAAAACGTGATCTCCTTACCTCCCTCGCTCCCTGTCCCCGCTGGGTCAGTGTAGCTTCACCCCCTAGTGATAACATCATTAGGGGCAGAGCTACAGACAAGAGCCAGGCTGCTAAGGGTGTAAGGCTCTGTTCACATTGTCTGTTTTGTATAATGTGAACAGACCCATCTGGTAGTGTCCTTGTCACGATCACAGCCTATCGCTCCAGCAAAGACGCTCTCGAGAGTGTGATGGTGCAAGGGTTAAAGACCTCTGGGTAGCCACTACTAGTCCCACCAAGTCACCAAATTAACCCTTTGATAAACGTGTTTCACCCGAGCTTCCTTCAGAAAGGTGAGCTCCTATATTTAGAGATCAAAGACCAGAGCTGATTAATTAAACATTTAATCTGATAAAAGGTATCACAGTGCTACGTATAAAATGAACAAATGACATACAGGTACAAAAATATATAAAAGAGTCCAGCAAAGACAAGTTCAGAAAACCAAAATAAAATGAAGTCCTTACAGAATAACGGTATAGCAGTCCCTGTGAGTGAGTCTCCAGCTGTTCTTAGGATGGTCTTGTCAGCTTATGCCACAGGCTTTAACCAAGGTTTGACCAGCATCTCAGTCTTATATTGGCATTTTAGGAGGGAAAAAGCTCCATCGCCCCCTCTCCACTGATCTCACCAAGTGGGGGGCATCTCTCTTCTGGGTCCCTTATCTGATTTAGATTTTACAAAGGCTTTTGACTTCAAAAGGAGTATAACCCAGGAAGACAGACACCCAATAAAACTGGAATACACACATCAAAGACACAGTCTGAATGAACCCATGTCTTGGATTATACAAATACAATTATAACACATGTATGATTCTATAATCAGGCCTGGGGCCTGACAGTCCTCCCAAACTACAACTCCAAGCATGCCCAGACATACAAAGGCTGTCTGGGCATGCTGGGAGTTGTAGGTTGGCAACAATTGGAGGCTCCCTGTTTGGGAAGACATTGCATTATGGGCACTCTCCCCAGCATAGAGTGGAAAAAATGTCCTAACTAATTTTTTTGTGTTCCTATTTACTTTTCGTTTCAGGTCCTTGTATGCAGAGGATTATGGTGGATTCGGAGGACAACTGCGGATGAACTGGATTTTTTTCCCCTTTTAATAAAATGGTTAAAGAGGGCTGTGGGGGAGTGTTTTTTTTTTAAATAAAATAATTTTCCAATGTGTTGTGCTTTTTTTTTTTATTGAATTTTCAGGCTTAGTAGTGGAAGCTGTCCAATAGATGGAATCCATTACTAAGCCGGGGCTTAGCTTTAGCCCCATAAACAGCTAGCACTGAAACGAGAAGAAAAAAAAAACACAAAAAATTGGTTAGTACATTTTTGGCGCTCTCCGCTGGGGAGAGCGCCCATAATGCAATGTCTTCCGAAACAGGGAGCCTCCAATTGTTGCAAAACTACAACTCCCAGCATGCCCAGACAGCCTTCGGCTGTCTGTGCAGGCTTGGAGTTGTATTTTAGCAACAGCTGGAGTCTCCCTGTCTGGGAAGACACTGGCAGATGGGTCTGTTCCCATTTTACAAAACATACAATGTGAACAGAGTCCCACACCCTTAACAACTTGGCTTTCATCTGTAGCCCCGCCCCTAATGACATCATCATTAGAGAGCAGAGCTACATGGACCCAGCCGGGACTGGATGGAGGTAAGCGGACTTCATCTTCTGTATACACTATATACAGCTATCTATAGATAGCTGTATATAGTGTATACCGCCCAAAGGATTAACATACACTGTCCAGCAGGGTAAGTTATCTCTTTCCTTGCTGGACTGGTGCATAGCGCACAGCTCAGCAAGGGGTTAAGTGAGCCAGCAATGTGCTTACTGTATACACATTGTAGGCTCACTGTAAGTTCTTGCTGTGCAGTAGATATATGACCAGATCGCAGCGAGTGTCACTTCTGACACCCGCTGTGATCCTCCTGTATAATGTATAGATGAGTCCGGCCGCTCTTCTATGGTCCCCTGCACTGCTGTATATATACACCTATTCATATTTCCCACAGAGTTTTGATTGGCTGGAACCATCTGGCCAATCACAGCTTTCTGCGGTAAATATGAATAGGTGTATATATATACGGAAGTGCAGAGGACCATAGAAGAGCGGCTGGCCACAGCTATGCATTGTACAGGAGGATCGCAATCGACCCGGGGCGTGTTCCATGCTGTGAGTAGTAGTACTACCTGTAAAATGAAGGGGAAAAAAAGTTAAAAAACACACACACACACACACACACACACACTACATTTTTATTTTTGTCGGCTACATTTTTAGTGCCCTAACCGCCCACATAAAGTGATCCCTGTTGAAATATTAATAGAAATTTTGTTATAAAAAATAAAAATGTTGTTAAATGCAAATTTTTCCATCATTACTGTATCTTTTTATATAACTTTTTTTAATGGTACCCTATGAAATTTTTTATAAAAAAAAGGTATCTCCATCACTTTTTTGGATCGAAAGAGGAAAAACCAAAAAAGAGGAATAACTGCCTGCAAAAGCGCCAAAAGTTAAAACCCACATGGCATTTTTCTTGCTGTTTTTTCACTCCCATAAACGCAAAATCTCAACAAGATGTCGTTTGTGAAAAACTGTCAAGGTGCCCAAAATAGCAGAAAAACGCCAAAAAGATAAAAACCACCAAACTGAAAAACACCAAGTGGATATTGCATTTTGCAGTTCCCTACTGACTTGTAGCTAACATCTGGCTGCAGTGTTTTTTCACAAAAAAAAACGCCATGCTGCAGAGTGGGCGTTTTTATGGGCGTTTTTGCTTAAAAAAAAGAAAAAAAAAGTGGAAACCTAGCCTATTAGATACTTCACTAAAACGTATTTTCTGTGAAAAGATCAGGGGCAACTACTACAGTGTGAGCCCTATTTGTCCAAGTATGAGATATGTAGGAAGCCATGGATTAGTGGTGCTAATGAGGATGTAAGGTTCCCATTAAAATAAACCAGTTGAAGCATTTTAAGTAAAAATAAGAGCATGTCTTTAAATCATTTAAATGAGGTATCTAGTAAGCAAGTAGAAGTGCCTTGAGCAATCCTGTCATACTTGGTCCTTTGTATCTAGTTAATGATACAAAATCTTGCTGTCCTACTTTATTTTAAAATAGTCTGAAATATTGAGCTAGGCAGTACTGCACATACAGGATGATATATGTGTACTGTATAACATTTTCGTATATAAAAGCTTAAAATGAACATATCCCTATAAATCAGGCTTGCTTTAGGCTCTTAGCCAATTTAAAGGATCTTGTGAGACATGGTGAGGTGAAAATTTCTTTGTGTTGATTATTATATTGAAATCAAAGCTGAGCTGTTCACGAGATGTATATCTATCTCTATCTCCATCTCGACTGTAGAAAATAAAAATGCAAAAAGTGGAGATTGGACAATTTCCACCAGAGCACATATGATAACTGTGAATGACTTATCCGCACTTACTTCACTGAGAGGGGTATATGCGTCCGAAACCCCCCTCAATTCCTGCTAGCCTTATACCGATATACTCGAGGTCTCTTCCACGCTGTAGCAGCCACCCACCGATCCTCCGTACCACTTCCAAAACAGTCGACTTCCACACGCTTTTTTTTCTCTTATAAATGTTAAGCAATTTATTTACATAAAACAAGATTAAAGGACGTACTAGTACATATGGATCTGAACGGGGATTGTTCCCCTTCCTCAGGGATATACATTATTTAACTGTGGCCATCTTATATACCTCCTTTTCACCCAGAAGCACATTCCCCAGGTGAAAAGTTATCAATTACTTTACAAAATACAAAAACCTGCCAATTTCAATATATATATTTTTTTTTTTTAAAACAAGGACGTTCAATAACTTCATTAAAACCATTCAGAACCAATGTTTTCAGCTTAAAAATATTGAAACTTTCTCTTCGGCATAACGTAGTTAACCTGCGCAGACCCTTTTCTATTTGTTTTACAGGAATCACTCGGAGCAGTGATTCCCGTAGAACAAATGATACATGCATATTTAACTATGTGTGGTTGACGGCATTGAGTCTATTTAATATAACTAGGGACATACAGTCATGGCCGTAAATGTTGGCATCCCTAAAATTTTCAAGAAAATGAACTATTTCTCACAGAAATGGATTGCAGTAACAGATATTTTGCTATACACACGTTTATTCCCTTTGTGTGTATTGGAACTAAACCAAAAAAGGGAGGAAAAAAAAGCAAATTGGACATAATGTCACACCAAACTCCAAAAAGATGGGCTGGACAAAATTATTGGCACCCTTAACTTAATATTTGGTTGCACACCCTTTGGAAAAAAAATAACTGAAATCAGTCGCTTCCTATAACCATCAATAAGTTTCTTACACCTCTCAGCCGGAATGTTAGACCACTCTTCCTTTGCAAACTGCTCCGGGTCTCTCTTATTGGAAGGGCGCCTTTTCCCAACAGCAATTTTAAGATCTCTCCACCGGTGTTCAATGGGATTTAGATCTGGACTCATTGCTGGCCACTTCAGAACTCTCCAGCGCTTTGTTGCCATCCATTTCTGGGTGCTTTTTGCCATTTTTTGGGGGTCATTGTCCTGCTGGAAGACCCAAGATCTAGGACGCAAACCCAGCTTTCTGACACTGGGCTGTACAGTGCTACCCAAAATCCATTGGTAATCCTCAGATTTCATGATGCCTTGCACATATTCAAGACACCCAGTGCCAGAGGCAGCAAAACAACCCCAAAACATCATTGAACCACCACCATATTTCACTATAGGTACTGTGTTCTTTTCTTTGTAGGCCTCATTCCGTTGTCAGTAAACAGTAGAATGATGTGCTTTACCAAAAAGCTCTATCTTGGTCTTGGTCACAAGACATTTTCCCAGAAGGATTTTGGCTTACTCAAGTTTATTATGGCAAAATGTAGTCTTGCTTTTTTATGTCTCTGTGACAGCAGTGGGGTCCTCCTGGGTCTCCTGCCATAGCGTTTCATTTCATTTAAATGTCGACAGATAATTTGCGCTGACACTGATGCTCCCTGAGCCTGCAGGACAGCTTTAATATCTTTGGATCTTGTTTGGGGCTGCTTACCCACCATCCAGACTATTCTGCGTTGACACCTTTTATCAATTTACCTACAATGCCATAGGTTGCAAAGGGAATAAACATGTGTATAGCAAAATATGTGTTCCTGCAATCCTTTTCTGTCAGAAATACTTCATTTCTGAGGTGCCAACTAGACATGAGCGAACTTTTGAAAAATTTTATTTGGCCGATTCGCTGAATTATTCGAATACATTTGGTTCGACCCGAATGTATTTGCGTCAAGTCTATAATAAAAATGCCTGTTTCTGGAGGGGGGCTGTGTAGGGGTATGTGTATATGTAGTGTTTTTTACTTTTTATTTTATCTTGTGTTAGTGTAGTGTAGTGTTTTTAGGGTACAGTCACATCCAGCTATTGCAAAACTACAACTCCCAGCATGCGCTGACAGACTGTACATGCTGAGAGTTGTAGGCACACTGGTTGTGTATCACTGAGTTTGTGACCTAACTCAGTGTTTCACAACCAGTGTGCCTCCAGCTGTTGCAAAACTATAACTCCCAGCATGTACGGTGCATGCTGGGAGTTGTAGTTTGCAACAGCTGGAGGCACACCGGTCGTGAATCACTGAGTTAGGTAAAAAAAACTCTGAGTTTCACAACCAGTGTGCCTTCAGCTGCCGCAAAACTACAACTCTTAGCAGTCACTGACACCGGCCCCGGTACTTACCTCGTCCCTGAAGACCCGGATCCCGGCGATGAAGACGGCGGCGGCGGCGACAGGTGAGTTCCTCTTCAGCCGCGGTCAGGCCCTTTACAGCAATGCACATCGCCGTAAAGCGACATGCATTGCTGTATTGGGACCCTGTATACTACAACTCCCTAGGCGTCTGGGCATGCTGGGAGTTGCAGTTTTGCAATATCGGGAGGTCCACAGTTTGGAGACCACTGTGCCCTTCCAGATGTTGCAAAACTACACATCCTCAGCATGCCCATACTGTCCAGGCATGCTGGGAGTTGTAGTTCTGGAACATCTGGGCCTTCAGATGTTGCAGAACTACAACTCCCAGCATGCCTGGACAGTTTTGGCATACTGGGAGTTGTAGTTTTGCAACATCTGGAAGGGCACAGATTGGGAACCACTGTATTAGTGGTCTGCAAACTGTAGTCCTCCAGATGTTGCAAAACTACAACTCCAAGCATGCTGGGAGTTGTAGTTCGGCAACATCTGGCTCTAAAGATGTTGCCGAACTACTACTTCCAGCATGCCTGAGAATGTTTGGGAGTAGTGGTTTTGCAACATCTGGAGGCACACTGGTTGGGAAACATTGTCTGTTTCCTAACTTAGTGTTTCGCAACCCGTGTGCCTCCAGCTGTTGCAAAACTAAAACTACCAGCATGTACTGATAGACTGTGCATGCTGGGAGTTGTAGTTTTGCAACAGCTGGAGGTTACCCCCCCCCCTGTGAATGTACAGGGTACAATCACATGGGCAGGGGGCTTACAGTGAGTATCAGGCTGCATGTTTGCGATGCAGCAAATTTTGCGCAGCAGCTCAAACTCGCAGCAGGAAACCCACTGTAATCCCCCGCCCATGTGACTGTACCCTAAAAACACTACACTACACTAACACACAATAAAATAAAAAGTAAAAAACACTACATATACACATACCCCTACACAGCCCCCCTCCCCAATAAAAATGAAAAACGTCTGGTACGCCACTGTTTCCAAAATGGAGCCTCCAGCTGTTGCAAAACAACAACTCCCAGTATTGCCGGACAGCCGTTGACTTTCCAAGCATGCTGGGAGTTTTGCAACAGCTGGAGGCACCCTGTTTGGGAATCACTGGCGTAGAATACCCCTATGTCCACCCCTATGCAAATCCCTAATTTAGGCCTCAAATGCGCATGGTGCTCTCACTTCGGAGCCCTGTCGTATTTCAAGGCAACAGTTTAGGGCCACATATGGGGTATCACCATACTCGAGAGAAATTGCCTAACAAATTTTGGGGGGCTTTTTCTCCTTTCACCCCATATGAAAAGGTGAAGTTGGGGTCTACACCAGCATGTTAGTGTAAAAAAATATTTTTTTTAAACTAACATGCTGGTGTTGCCCTATACTTTTCATTTTGAAAAGACGTAAAAGGGAAAAAAGCCCCCCAAAATTTGTAATGCAATTTCTCCCGACTACTGAGATACCCCATATGTGGGCGCAAAGTGCTCTGGGGGCGCACAACAAGGCCCAGAAGGGAGAGTGCACAATGTACATTTGAGGTGATTTGCACAGGGGTAGCTGATTGTTACAGTGGTTTTGACAAACGGAAAAAAAAAACCCACATGTGACCCCATTTCGGAAACTACACCCCTTACGGAATGTAATGAGGGGTGCAGTGAGAATTTACACCCCACTGGTGTCTGACAGAGCTTTGGAACAATGGGCTGTGCAAATAAAAAAAATTGTACAGCCCACTGTTCCAAAGATCTGACAGACACCAGTGGGGGTAAATGCTCACTGTACCCCTTGTTACGTTCCTCAAGGGGTCTAGTTTCCAAAATGGTATGCCATGTTGGGGTTATTTTGCTGTCCTTGCACCATAGGGGCTTTCTAAATGCGACATGCCCCCCGAGCAAAATTTGCTCTCAAAAAGCCAAATATGACTCCTTCTCTTCTGAGCATTGTAGTTCGCCCGTAGTGCACTTCAGGTCAACTTATGGGGTACCTCCAAACTCAGAAGAGATGGGGTTACAAATTTTGGGGGGTATTTTCTGCTATTATCCCTTGCAAAAATTTGAAATTTGGGGGGGTGGGGGGAAACACACATTTTAGTGAAAAAACTATTTTTTTTAACGTATGCAAAAGTCGTGAAACCCCTGTGGGGTTTTAAGGCTCACTTTCTTCCTTGTTACGTTCCTCAAGGGGTCCAGTTTCCAAAATGGTATGCCATGTGTTTTTTTTTTTGCTGTCCTGGCACCATAGGGGCTTCCTAGATGTAGGTATGTGGTATCAGGTATGCACTTATGAGGGCAGAAAAATTTGGTACAGTATGCTTAAAAAACTTATTTTAGTAAAACACCAGCCGGTGATTACTTTTGCCTGGACTTTCACAGCATGTAGGCCCACAACAGATTAACTGGTACAAAATAGTACACTACTCTGATGTACATATGAGGTATGCACTTTTGAGGGCAGAAAAATGCACTACAGTACACTTAAAAAATAATCTGAATACACCAGCCGGTGAGTACTTTTGCCTGGACTTTCACAGTATGTAGGTCCTTGACAGATTAACAGGTACAAAATAGTATACTTCTTAGATGTAGGTATGTGGTATCAGGTATGCACAGGTATTTTAGTAAAACCCAGCCGGTGATTACTTTTGCTGGACTTTCACAGTATGTAGGCCCATGATGGATTAGCAGGTAATAAATAGTACACTACTTAGAGATGTAGGTATGTGGTATGCTCTTATGAGGGTAGAAAAATGCGCCGCAGTACGCTTACCTAATAAACATATTGGAGTAAAACACTAGCAGGTGATTACTTTTGGCTGTCCATTCACCGTATGTAGGCCCTTGACAGATTAACAGGCACAAAATAGTACATCTCTGAGATGTACGTATGTGGTATGCACTTATGAGGGCAGAAAAATGCAGTACAGTACACTTTAAAAAAACGTGTTTTAGTAAAACACCAGCCGGTGATTACTTTTGCCAGGACTTTCACAGTATCTATGCCCTTGACAGATTAACAGGTCCAAAATAGTTCACTACTTAGATGTACGTATGTGGTATGCATTTATGAGGGCAGAAAAATGCGATATAGGACGCTTAAAAAAAACTTATTTTTGCACAACACCAGCAATACACAACAGTGCTGCAGCACAAAAAAAAGCTACGTCAGCTTCGATTTGCTCATCTCTAGTACCAACATTTTACGGCCATGACAGTAACTAACCCATGTTTATCTCTTTAGAGTATTTTGGTAATCGAAGTTCAGTTCCATGTCTTTTGACTATAATATGAAGGTTAAAATGCCCCTACATTTCAGTTGTCTAAATAAGGCCTTAGAAATGTAAAACAAGTTTTGGAGTATATGAAAACCATTAGACATGTTGCTTGTAATTATATACATTATAATACTTCAGTTAGTTGATAGTGGACACACTTATAAATACCCACAAAGACTTCCCCTAGGTGTAAATCACCAAACTAAAAAAAGCTGCTAGAAAGAGGCACTGAACTATTCAACAAACATTGCTTAAAGGGGTATTCCAGGCCAAAACTTTTTTTTATATATCAACTGGCTCAGGAAAGTTAAACAGATTTGTAAATTACTTTGATTAAAAAATCTTAATCCTTCCAATAGTTATTAGCTTCTGAAGTTGAGTTGTTGTTTTCTGTCTAACTGCTCTCTGATGACTCACGTCCGGGATGTGACATCATCAATGAGCAGTTAGACAGAAAACTTCAGAAGCTAATAACTATTGGAAGGATTAAGATTTTTTAATAGAAGTAATTTACAAATCTGGTTAACTTTCCGGAGCCAGTTGATATATAAAAAAAGTTTTTGCCTGGAATACCACTTTAAATCAATAGTACATGTGAATATAAGAATATGTGAATATAAGAATATGTGAATATACTTGTTAAATAATGTTTTTAGAAAAAAAATGCAACTTTCTCTATTTCACCTTTTCCCATTGACATAAAATTTTTACATATAGCTGGGGGCATGTTAAAAATATAAAAACGCTCATAAACACTGGTAACCATTGTGGCTAGTGATTAAATAAGTGGGTAGATCCTGTGGAGCTGAGGTGCCTCCGGAACTAGGATGCGGCAGTGACAAGAGGAGACTGGGAGACTTCAGAACAGAAGTTGTGAAGGATCAGGGTAAAGGAGTATGATCTAATTTTTATTTTTAGTGCTCTGTCAGCCATATGTAAAAAACAGACCAGAGCAGCTTTCCTAGATTGGCAGAAGACTGAAGAGGTGAGCACTAATGTGTTTTATATTAAAGAGGTTATTTTGTTCTTTTTAAAGTGCCTGCTATCAGGGAAAGAAGGGGGGCATACGGACTCCTCCTGCAACTTCCGATCCTGTGATGCCATTGCATTGGACTGCCTGGAACAGGGCCGGCCTTAGGTGTTCAGGCGCCCTGTGCGAGCTAACCTTGTGGCGCCCCCCCCCCCTATTACCCCATAAACATGCACAAAGAGGAAAAACATCTTTGTAACAAATATACATTCCCATCACCAAAACCCTTGGCCACCCGTTCAATGAAAACCTTGCCTCCCCTTAATCAGTCCCATGTCCCCCTTAATGAGTCCCATGTCCCCCTTAATCAGTCCCATGTCCCCCTTAATCAGTCCCCTGCCCCCCTTCACCAGTCCCCTGTCCCACTTAATCAGTCCCCTGTCCCCCTTAATTGGTCCCCTGCCCCCTTAATCAGTCCCATGTCGCCCTTCACCAGTCACATGTCCCCCTTAATCAGATGCAGACCCCCTTAATCAGGCCCTCCCCCTTTACCAGTCCCCCTTAAGCAGACTCAGGCCCCCCCCCTTCACCCATCCCATGTTCTTATTACTCAGTCCCCTGTCACTCATTATCAGACCATCTCCCCCCCTTCACCCCTTAATCAGACCCTCCCCCCTTCACAAGACTCCTGCATGCTTGAGCTACTAATTTTGTGGTGCTCTAAAGTTAAACAGATTTGCAAATTACTTCTATTAAAAAAATGTAATCCTTCCAATAGTTATTAGCTTCTGAAGTTGAGTTGCTGTTTTCTGTCTAACTGCTTTTTGATGACTCACCTCCCGGGAGCTGTCCAGCTCCTATGGGGATATTTTCCCATCGTGCAAGCGATATTCTCCCATCATGCACAGCTCCCGGGAAGTGACATCATCATTGAGCAGTTAGACACAAAACTTCAGAAGCTAATAACTATTGGAAGGATTAAGATTTTTTAATAGAAGTAATTTACAAATCTGTTTAACTTTCCGGATCCAGTTGATATATATAAAAAAAGTTTTTGCCTGGAATACCCCTTTAACCCCTTCCCGCTATTGGACGTATGCATACGTCCAGGCGAATTACACGTTCGCGCAAATGGACGTATGCATACGTCCAAGCGATCTCCTGCTCTGCCGCGGGCAGCGCAGGAGATCGCGGGTGGGACTCAGCTGTCAATCACAGCCGGAGTCCCACCGCAGCTGCCGGGGCCGCGATCGCGCCGGTCCCGGCAGCATTAACCCCATAGATGCCGTGATCAGTCTGATCACGGCATCTATGGTGTTTGCAGGGGGAGCGCTCTCCCCCTGCCCATCAATCGCGGCGCCGCGATAAAATAAGGGGGATCGGGGGTGTCCAAGACACCCTCGATCCCCCTTGAAGAGATAGGAGTGAGGTGGCAGGGTTGCCACCCCTCCTATCCCTGCTATTGATCGGCGGAGCGGCCGACCAATAGCAGACTGGGGGCGGGGGGGTTAAAGTTCGGTTCCCCGCGCTATGCCCGCCCATCGGTGTCCGGGCACAGCGGGGGGAACCGTGCAGTAGCGGCGGCGGCGGCGATCACTTACCCGGCGGCGGCGGCTGTGATCACGGCGGTGGTGGAGGTAAGTATGACGCCGCGTGTCCAGAGTCTGTTGCCTAGCAACATCTGCAGGGCGACAGTTTAGAGAGTGGTCTCTAAACTGTCGCCCTCCAGATGTTGCAAAACTACAACTCCCACCATGCCTTGACAGCTGTTTGCTGTGTTGGCATGCTGGGAGTTGTAGTTTTGCAAGATTTAGAGGGGTTCAGGCTGGAGATCACTGACAGTGGTCTCTAAACTGTAGCCCTCCAGATATTACAAAACTACAACTCCCAGCATGCTCAGACAGCAGTTTGCTGTCTTAGCATGCTGAGATTTGTAGTTTTGCAACATCTGGAGGGCCACAGTTTAGAGACCACTGTCAGTGATCTCCAGCCTGAACCCCTCTAAATCTTGCAAAACTACAACTCCCAGCATTCAGGAACAGCAAATGGCTGTCTCGGCATGCTGGGAGTTGTACTTGCGTGCATCCAGCTGTTGCATAACTACATCTCCCAGCATTCTCTTTGGCAATCAGTACATGCTGAGAGTTGTAGTTCTGCAACAGCTGGAGGCACACTGGTTGGGAAATACCGAGTTAGGTAATAGGTTCTATTACCCAACTCAGTATTTTCCAGTGTGCCTCCAGCTGTTGCAAAACTACAACTCCCAGCATGCACGTTCTGTCAGTGCATGCTGGGAGTTGTAGTTTTGCCCCCCCCCCCCTCCCATGTGAATGTACAGGTTACATTCACACTGGCGGCGGATTACAGTGAATTCCCTGCTTCAGGTTTGAGCTGCAGCAGCCGCAGCTCAAACTCCTAGCGGGAGATTCAGTGTAATCCGCCGTCAGTGTGAATGTAACCTAAAAACACTACACTACACTAACATAAAATAAAGAGTAAAACACTACATATACACACGTACACTGCCCCCCCTACCACCCCCCCTTCCCCCCAAATAAAAATGAAAAACGTATCCTACAGCAGTGTTTCCAAAACGGAGCCTCCAGCTGTTGCAAAACAAAAACTCCCAGCATTTCCGAACAGCCATTGACTGTCCAAGCATGCTGGGAGTTTAGCAACAGCTGGAGGCACCCTGTTTGGGAATCACTGGCTTAGAATACCCCTATGTCCACCCCTATGCAAATCCCTAATTTGGGCCTCAAATGCACATGGCACTCTCACTTTGGAGCCCTGGCGTATTTCAAGGCAACAGTTTAGGGCCACATATGGGGTATCGCCGTACTCGGGAGAAATTGCCTAACAAATTTTGGGGGGCTTTTTCTCCTTTTACCCCTTATGAAAAGGTAAAGTTGGGGTCTACACCAGCATGTTAGTGTAAAAAAAAAAACATTTTTGTACACTAACATACTGGTGTTGCCCCATACTTTAAAATTTCACAAGCAGTAAAAGAAAAAAAGCCTCCAAAGTTTGTAACGCAATTTCTCCTGAGGACGGAGATACCCCATATGTGGGCGCAAAGTGTTCTGGGGACGCACAACAAGGCTCAGAAGGGAGAGTGCACCATGTAAATTTGAGGTCTAAATTGGTGATTTGCACAGGGGTGGCTGATTTTACAGCGGTTCTGACATAAGTGCAAAACAATAAATACCCACATGTGACCCCATTTTGGAAACTACACCCCTCACGGAATGTAACAAGGGGTACAGTGAGCATTTACACCCCACAGGTGTCTGACAGATCTTTGAAACAGGGGTCTGTGAAAATGAAAAATAAAATTTTTAATTTACACAGCCCACTGTTCCAAAGATACGTCAAATGCCAGTGGGGTGTAAATTCTCCCTGCACCCCTTATTACCTTCCGTGAGGGGTGTAGTTTTAAAAATGGGGTCACATGTGGGGGGTCCACTGTTCTGGCACCACGGGGGGCTTTGGAAATGCACATGGCCAAATTCTCTCTCCAAAAGCTCAATGATGCTCCTTCTCTTCTGAGCATTGTAGTTCGCCCCCAGTGCACTTCACGTCCACTTATTGGGTATTTCCATACTCAGAAGAGATGGGGTTACAAATTTTGGGGGGTATTTTCTGCTATTATCCCTTGTAAAAATGTAAAATTTGGGGGAAAACAAGCATTTTAGTGTAAAAAAAATATTTTTTTTTTTACATATGCAAAAGTCGTGAAACACCTGTGGGGTATTAAGGTTCACTTTACCCCTTGTTACGTTCCCCAAGGGGTCTAGTTTCCAAAATGGTATGCCATGTGTTTTTTTTTTTCTGTCCTGGCACCATAGGTGCTTCCTAAATGCGGCATGCCCCCAGAGCAAAATTTGCTTCCAAAAAGCCAAATGTGACTCCTTCTCTTCTGAGACCTGTAGTGCGCCAGCAGAGCACTTTTCATCCCCATATTGGGTGTCTTCTGAATCGGGAGAAATTGGGCTTCAAATGTTGGGGGGTATTTTCTGCTATTACCTTTTTTAAAAATGTTAAATTTTTGCTAAACCAAGCATTTTTGGTAAAAAAAAAATTATTTTTTTTACATATGCAAAAGTCGTGAAACACCTGTGGGGTATTAAGGTTCACTTTATCCCTTGTTACGTTCCTCAAGGAGTCTAGTTTCCAAAATGGTATGCCATGTCGTTTTTTTTTTTGCTGTCCTGGCACCATAGGGGCTTCCTAAATGCGACATGCCCCCCGAGCAAAATTTGCTCTCAAAAAGCCAAATATGACTCCTTCTCTTCTGAGCATTGTAGTTCGCCCGTAATGCACTTCAGGTCAACTTATGGGGTACCTCCATACTCAGAAGAGATGGGGTTACAAATTTTGGGGGGTATTTTCTGCTATTAACCCTTGCAAAAATGTGAAATTTGGGGGGAAACACACATTTTAGTGAAATTTTTTTTTTTTTTTTTACATATGCAAAAGTCATGAAACACCTGTGGGGTATTAAGGCTCACTTAATTCCTTTTTACGTTCCTCAAGGGGTCTAGTTTCCAAAATGGTATGCCATGTTTTTTTTATTTGCTGTTTTGGCACCATAGGGGCTTCCTAAATGCAACATGCCCCCAAAAAACCATTTCAGAAAAACGTACTCTCCAAAATCCCCTTGTCGCTCCTTCGCTTCTGAGCCCTCTACTGCGCCCGCCGAACAATTTACATAGACATATGAGGTATGTGCTTACTCTAGAGAAATTGGGCTACAAATTCAAGTATAAATTTTATCCTTTTACCCCTTGTAAAAATTCAAAAATTGGGTCTACAAGAACATGCAAGTGTAAAAAATGAAGATTTTGAATTTTCTCCTTCACTTTGCTGCTTTTACCGTGAAACACCTAAAGGGTTAAAACACTTACTGAATGTCATTTTGAATACTTTGGGGGGTGCAGTTTTTGTAATGGGGTCATTTATGGGGTATTTCTAATATGAAGACCCTTCAAATCCACTTCAAACCTGAACTGGTCCATGAAAAATAGCGAGTTTGAAAATTTTGTGAAAAATTGTAAAATTGCTGCTGAACTTTGAAGCCCTCTGGTGTCTTCCAAAAGTAAAAACATGTCAATTTTATGATTAAAATATAAAGTAGACATATTGTATATGTAAATCCCAAAAAAATAATATTTGGAATATCAATTTTCCTTACAAACAGAGAGCTTCAAAGTTAGAAAAATGCAAAATTTTCAATTTTTTCATCAAATTTTGGGATTTTTCACCAAGAAAGGATGCAACTTACCACAACAATTTACCACTATGTTAAAGTAGAATATGTCACGAAAAAACAATCTCGGAATCAGATTGATAAGTAAAAGCATTCCAGAGTTATTAATGTTTAAAGTGACAGTGGTCAGATGTGCAAAAAAGGGCTGCGTCCTAGAGGTGAAAATGGGCTGTGTCCTTAAGGGGTTAACTAGTGATTGGCTGTAGAAACTCCCCTTCCTTGATAACCAGCCATTTAAAAAATAAAAAAGGGGCAAAAAACTCCTTTAGGGTCAATTCACAAGTGCAGTATCCTGC
The DNA here is from genome assembly GCF_029499605.1 of Hyla sarda. Lineage (NCBI taxonomy): Eukaryota > Metazoa > Chordata > Amphibia > Anura > Hylidae > Hyla > Hyla sarda. Next base: position 225,807,729 of record NC_079192.1, read on the forward strand.
ACACATTTGATGCACAGTATCTGAAGCTGCAGATTTTGTGCTACGGAGTTCAATGTTTACTAAATTATGGAACACAGCTTCAAATCTGCAGCTTCAAATCCTGTACATCAAATATGTGCAGGATACTGTATGTGTGAATACACCCTAAAGCAGTTCAGGATTAGTTCACATTGGGGGAGATTTATCAACACCTGTGTAGAGGAAGAGTGGTGTAGTTGCCCATAGCAACCAATCAGATCACTTCTTTCATTTTTCACAGGTCTCTTTGAAAATGAAAGAAGCAAACTAATTGGTAGCTATGGGCAACTACACCACTCTTCCTCTGCACAAATACTGTGCCTACAAATACTGATGCTCATCTAGCATGCTCTGCATATGTCCAGTTAGTCAACTTTAATGTGACTTGACTGTAGCTGCTGTGAACGAGAAACAAGCTTTACTTAAAAGGGTACTCCGGTGGGAAACTATTTTTTTTTTAAATCAACTGGTGCCAAGAAGTTAAACAGATTTGTACATTACTTATATTAAATATCTTAATCCTTCCATTACTTATTAGCTGCTGCATATTACAGAAAAAATTATTTTCTTTTTGGAACACAGTGCTCTCTGCTGACATCACGATCACAGTGCTCTCTGCTGACATCTCTGTCTATTTTAGGAACTGTCCAGAGCAGCATATGTTTGCTTTGGGGATTTTCTCCTACTCTGGACAGTTCTTAAAATGGACAAAGATGTCAGCAGAGAGCACTGTGCTCGATATGTCAGCAGAGAGCTCCGTGTTCCAAAAAGAAAATAATTTTCTCTGCAGCTAATAAGTACTGGAAGGATTAATATTTTTTTGATAGAAATAATTTACAAATCTGTTTAACTTTCTGGCACCAGTTGATTTAAAAAAATAAAGTTTTCCAATGGAGTACCCCTTTAAAGCAGTGTTTTCTTTATCCAGCAGGAAGTGGCACAGAAACGCAACTAACGGCTATATTTACACAGTGTATTTACAGGCATTATTTTACAGATGACACTTATTTTTGTATAGTGATTTTTGTATATGTTTTTGCACAGACAACCACTATCCCATAGATTTAAATAAATTAATTTGTCAAAAACTGATGCAAATTGTCTGCAATTTTACGGACACACACATATATATATATATATATATATATATATATATATATGTAAATATATCTGTAACCGGTTACGGCAGGTGGTGGATCCTCTGGGCCTGTGGGGATGATGACATGAGCTGTGCCAGGGAGCGGAGTCTAAGGTGCCGCTGGTTTTCACCAGAGCCTGCCACAAAGCGGGATGGTCTTGCTGCGGCAGGCAGCACCCAGGTCACTACCCCTGGCACAACTCATTCCCACAGGTAGCTGGGAGGTGGCGTGACACAGAAGGAGACTGGTAGGATGTGGCAAGATGGAAGTAGGTCAGGGCAGGAACACAGGTTCAGGGTAGGTAAGGTAGCAAGGCATAGGTACATGGTAACAGAGATACAGAACTTTCCCTATGGCACTAGACAACCAAAGATCCGTCAGGGAACCAAGGGAGGAGCTGATATTTAAGGACCAGGGTGCAGGTGTAGTCACTTGATTAAATGAGCACTGGCCCTTTAAGAGCGATAGCTCTGGCGTGCGCGTGCCCTAGGAGGATACGGAGAGGTGGAGGATGCGAGGCGTCCGGTGATGCAAATTCCAACCCCCGCCGGCAGTGGGGACATGAGCAAAAGAGCGCTCACGGACGGTGTGTCCGGCCAGAGCGCAGGCATTACAGTTCCCCCCCTTTAGTGTCCCCCTCTTCTTTGGAATTCACAGAGTTCCCCACTACCACTACATGAGACAAAGGGGTATCTGGAATGGGCAAAGGCTGTAAGGAACTTGCAGGCTTCAGATGTGGAGTCTTCCGTTTTCTAAGGTTACTAACTGGCAAGAAAGAATGTCCCCAATTCAAGACTTTACGTCTTAGTTTAACAGGCACGGAAGATTTCACAGGGGGAACAAGACGGTGATCTTGGCAATATTGTCCCCAACAAGTGATTTCACCAGTTTTCCAGTCGAGTTGTGGAGAATGACGTTAAAACCAAGGAAGACCAAAAAGAAGCTCCGAAGTACAATGGGGTAGCACATAGAACTCAATTTTTTCCTTATGCAAATTTCCGATTTGCATGTTGAGGGGTTCCGTGCGAAATTGCACCTTACAGTTCCGATTTTGTCCATTTTTGCTTGGCAAGACGAGACACTGGAAGACAGTGTTTCATGGACCTGGAAGGCACCAATGAAGTTACCAGCGGAATCCATAAGAGCACCTACTTGTCCAAGTTGAGAGCGTTCTCCCGGACGCGGAGAAAGTGCTCCGGACTGGCACAATATAAGCACAAAATCTCATTGCGTTGACGGGATTTTTCCTGCTGCGTTAAGTGAAAACAGTCCACTTCCATAGCCTCTTCGGCAAGAGGCAAAGTAGAGAGTAGGGGTGGATGTAGGAACACAGGGGCCAGACAAAGTAAATGCTGTGTTCGGGCAGGTTCTTTTTCCAAAGGAAGTTCCTCTCAGCCAAACGCACATCAGTTTGAGCGGCTAAATGGATAAGTTCGTTCAGGTTAGCCGGAGAATCACGTGCAGCGGGAGCATCCTTGATTCTAGATGAGAGTCTGTCGGAACTGAACTGTGTAGTCGCCAACGAAGGAGTTCCCATGGGAGAGGTTCAGTAGACTGAACACAAATGCCACTTTAGTACGCTCCATCAGGAACAAATCCGCCATAAGTTCAAGATGGATAGAATACCGTGTCACAAAGCCTCTACACAGCTTGGGATCTCTGTCATACTTAGAAGGCTAGGACAAAGGGAAGGCTTGGTCCCGGGAGAAGCTGCAGACACAGGAGGAGGCTCAGGAACAGGTGGCTGCTGCTGTTACTGTTGTTGCTGCTGAGCAGCAAGAAGCTGTTGCACCATGGCTGAGAGTTGATTCAGTTGTTGCACCTGATGGGCTAACTGCTGCGACTGCTGAGCCACGATGGTGGAAAGATCCGAGACATCTGGAAAAGGCCCCCCAGCGGGAACCATGGCCGGATCTTACTGTAACGGGATACAGCAGGTGGTGGATCCTCTGGGCCTGTGTGGATGATGACGTGAGCTGTGCCAGGGAGCGGAGTCTAAGGTACCACTAGTTTTCACCAGAGCCCACCGCAAAGCGGGATGGTCTTGCTGGGGCATGCGGCACCCAGGTCGCTACCCCTAGCACGACTCGTCCACAGAGGTAGCTGGGAGGTGGCATGGCACAGAAGGAGACTGGCAGGACATGGCAAAATGGCAGTAGGTCAGGGTGGGAACACAGATGCAGGGTAGGTAAGGTAGCAAGGAACAGGTACACGGTAACAGAGACACAGAACTTTCACTATGGCAATAGACAACTAAAGATCCGGCAGGGAACAAGGGAGGAGCTGATATTTAAGCACCAGGATGCAGGTTTAGTAACTTGATTAAACGAGCACTGGCCCTTTAAGAGTAAGGGGCTGTGAGGACACGGAGAGGCGGAAGATGAGGTAGGTGAGTGACGGGCTGGGATTCGCATGGGAAAAAAAAAAAAAACAAGAAAAACCTCCAAACCCCAGTCACCAAGGTGACAGGGTAAAAAACCCCTATTGAAGATTCCCTCCCTAACTATATAAAACTTCACTTTTATTGTACTATTTTTAAAAAAGTCCCCTGTAGTGAATAAAATAGGCAGACTATTCCCTCAACTAATGTTGCTTCTCCTGTCTGGAATTCACAGTAATATGTACTTGACAGTGGCTGCAGACCACTGTCTATTGGGGAAAATGCTGCAGTTAAAATGTAATCAATCTGTCTCCCCTACATGTTTCGTGGTATGACCCACGTCCTCAGGGGTTAAGAGACAAATGGCCACGTGTATATGCAAGTGCTTCCTTTTATAACGTCGTTTGGACGTTATAAAAGGAAGCACATGCATATACACGTGGCCATTAGGGGAGACAGATTGATTACATTTTAACTGCAGCATTTTCCCCAATAGACAGTGGTCTGCAGCCACTGTCAAGTACATATTACTGTGAACTCCAGACAGGAGAAGCAACATTAGTTGAGGGAATAGTCTGCTCATTTTATTCACTACAGGGGACTTTTTTAATAATAGTACAATAAAAGTGAAGTTTTATATAGTTAGGGAGGGAATCTTCAATAGGGGTTTTTTACCCCGTCACCTTAGTGACTGGGGTTTGGAGGTTTTTCTTGGTTTATTTACCCCCTTTCCCGTCCTGGGCATCCAAGTGTTTGTGGGATTTGCATGGGGGCGCATCCAGCGATGCGAATCCCAGCCCCGCCGGCAGCAGGGACATGAGCAAAAGAGCGCTCACGGACGGCGTGTCCAGCCGGAGCGCAGGCATTACAATATGCCTGAAAAAACACTGTGTGAACATAGTCTAAATTGGTATAAAAACATATGCAGCGTTAGAACTGACTACCTGTACATACATACATATAATTAATGATGTTATACAGCAATTGCTGGCTGCTAAAAAGTATTTAGTCAGCCCCCAATTGGGCAAGTTCTCCCACTTAAAAAGATGAGAGAGGCCTGCAATTTTCATCATAGGTATACCTCAACTATGAGAGACAGAATGAGAAAAAAAATCCATAAACTCACATTGTCTGATTTTTAAAGAATCTATTTGCTAATTATCGTGGAAAATAAGTATTTGGTCACCTACAAACAAATAAGATTTCTGGCTCTCACAGACCTGTAACTTCTTCTTTAAGAGTTTCCTCTGTCCTCCACTTGTTACCTGTATTAATGGCACCTGTTTAACCCCTTAAGGACCAAGGACGTACCAGTACGTCCTTGGTCCTGCTCTTCTGATATAACGCGTGGTTACACAGTAACCCCGCGTCATATCATGGCGGGCCCGGCGTCATAGTGAAGCTGGGACCCGCCTCTAATAGCGCGCAGCGCCGATCGCGGCGCCGCGCGCTATTAACCCTTTAGCCGCGCGCTCAAAGCTGAGCCGCGCGGCTAAAAGTGAAAGTGAAAGTTCCTGGCTAGCTCAGTCGGGCTGTTCGGGATAGCCGCGGCTAATCGCGGCATCCCGAACAGCTGACAGGACAGCGGGAGGGCCCCTTCCTGCCTCCTCGCTGTCCGATCGCCGAATGACTGCTCAGTGCCTGAGATCCAGGCCTGAGCAGTCATGCGGCAGAATCGTTGATCACTGGTTTCTTATGAGAAACCAGTGATCAACATAGAAGATCAGTGTGTGCAGTGTTATAGGTCCCTATGGGACCTATAACACTGCAAAAAAAAAGTGAAAAAAAAAGTGAATAAAGATCATTTAACTCCTCCCCTATTAAAAGTTTGAATCACCCCCCTTTTCCAATAAAAAAAAAACACAGTGTAAATAAAAATAAAAATAAACATATGTGGTATCAACGCGTGCGGAAATGTCCGAATTATAAAAATATATCATTAATTAAACCGCTCGGTCAATGGCGTGCGCGCAAAAAAATTCCAAAGTCCAAAATAGTGCATTTTTGGTCACTTTTTATATCATTTAAAAATGAATAAAAAGTGATCAATAAGTCCTATCAATGCAAAAATGGTACCGTTAAAAACTTCAGATCACGGCGCAAAAAATGAGTGCTCATACCGCCCCATACACGGAAAAATAAAAAAGTTATAGGGGTCAGAAGATGACAATTTTAAACGTATTAATTTTCCTGCATGTAGTTATGATTTTTTCCAGAAGTCCGACAAAATCAAACCTATATAAGTAGGGTATCATTTTAATCGTATGGACCTACAAAATACATATCAGGTGTCATTTTTACCGAAAAATGTACTACGTAGAAACGGAAGCCCCCAAAAGTTACAAAACAGCGTTTTTTTTTCAATTTTGTCGCACAATGATTTTTTTTCCCGCTTCACCATAGATTTTTGGGCAAAATGACTGATGTCATTACAAAGTAGAATTGGTGGCGCAAAAAATAAGCCATCATATGGATTTTTAGGTGTAAATTTGAAAGAGTTATGATTTTTTAAAGGCAAGGAGCAAAAAACGAAAATGCAAAAACGGAAAAACCTCCGGTCCTTAAGGGGTTAAACTTATCAGTATAAAAGACACCTGTCTACAACCTCAAACAGTCACACTCCAAACTCCACTATGGCCAATAACAAGGAGCTGTCAAAGGACACCAGAAACAAAATTGTAGACCTGCACCAGGCTCGGAAGACTAAATCTGCAATAAAAAGCAGCTTGGTGTGGATAAATCAACTGTGGGAGCAATTATTAGAAAATGCAAGACATACAAGACCATTGATAATCTCCCTCAATCTGGGCTCCACGCAAGATCTCACCTTGTGGTGTCAAAATGATCACAAGAACGGTGAGCAAAAATCCCAGAACCACACAGGGGGACCTATTGAATGACCTGCAGAGATCTGGGACATAAGTAACAAAGGCTACCATCAGTAACACACTATGCCACAAGGGACTTAAATCATGCAGTGCCAGATGTGTACCCCTGCTTTAGCCACTCTATGTCCGGGCCTGTCTGAAATTTTCTAGAGAACATTTGTATGATCCAGAAGAGTATTGTGAGAATGTCATATGGTCAGATTAAACCAAATTAGTTTTTATTGTAAAAGTTTCTCGTGTTTGGAGGAGAAAGAATGCTGAGTTGCATCCAAAGAACACCATACCTAGTGTAAAGCATCGGGGTGGAAACATCATGCTTTGGGGCTTTTTTTCTGCTAAGGACAAGGACAACTTATCTGTGTAAAGGAAAGTATGAACGGGGCCATGTATCGTGAAATTTTGAGTGAAAACCTCCTTCCATCAGCAAGGGCATTGAAGATGAAACGTGGCTGGGTCTTTCAGCATGACAATGATCCCAAACACACCACCCAGGCGAAGGAGTGGCTTTGTAAGAAGCATTTCAAGGTCCTGGAGTGGCCTAGCCCGTCTCTAGATCTCAACCCCATAGAAAACCTTTGGAGGGAGTTGAAGGTCCGTTTTGCCCAGCAACCGCACCAAAACATCACTGCTCTAGAGGAGATCTGCATGGAGGAATGGGCCAAAATACCAGCAGCAATGTGTGAAAACCTTGTGAAGACTTAAAGAAAATGTTTGACCTCTGTCATTGCCAACAAAGGGTAAATAACAAAGTATTGAGATGAAATTTTGTTATTGACCAAATACTTATTTTCCACTATAATTTACAAATAAATTATTTAAAAATCAGACAATGTAATTTTATGTATTTATTTATCTCATTATGTCTCTCATAGTTGAGGTATACCTATAATGAAAATCACAGGCCTCTCTCATCTTTTTAAGTGGGAGAACTTGCACAATTGGTAGCTGACTAAATACTTTTTTTCCCCACTGGATATCTATTTTTTTAAATTGATGCTGTTATATTAACTTGAATATCAAACAACAGGATCATCTTTCAGTTTAACATCACAAGTAGGTGTCTAAGATAGCAGAACATGTGATGTATATAGCTCTCATCTACCAATATGTTAAATAATGGCTCTTTTTTAATGAATTGCTTCATCGATATTGCGTTAGTCATTTAGAGGTCAATATATGTTAATACTTGCTGCATATTTACTACTTTACAACACTTCAGCCGTCGTGGAGGCATTTTAATGGCCAGAACAAACTGTATGACATATCTTGCACATTAATGCAAAACACACAAGCCAAACTTATCATACGTGTTACACACTGTTTATACAATGGTACTGAAATGTTAAAACTGGAGGATGAGTGCCAAAGGTGCTACACTGCATCATGTCTTTGACAGCACTTTAATGCTTGGTTGGGCTCAAAGGGGGGATTATTACATTATTGTTGGGCACACTGGTGCACACTATTACCTTGTGTGGGCATTTGCCACTATTATATTATGGGGAAATATATACTGTAGCTAACACTATTGCTTTTAGAGGCTTCATATGTGTGGCACTATGGGGGAGATTTATGAAAACCTGTGCAGAGAAAAAGTTGTCCAATTGCTCATTGCAACCAATTAGATTGCTTCTTTCATTTTCACAAGCCTTTAAAAAAAATTGGTTCCTATGGGCAAATCAGCAACTTTTCCACTACACAGGTACCGTTATTTTTTAAGTAAAGTATTTGTAGGCACTGTGTAACATAGCTTACGGCACAGTTGACAGTGTGAACACAGCCTAAGGCCGATCATGCTTGATGTTTTCTGACACTTTCAGTGCTACAATATGCTTAGAAGTGTTTCTAACACATGGTGGTTAAATACTCTTGGACAGATAAACTGTACTTGAAAGTCTTTTGCTGGGTCCCAGAGGACTGTGTGCCCTACACCAATTTATACTTACCTGTCTGGTTCTTCACTGCTACTGTCCTGCTAGTTTTGGCCGAGGATCACTTCCTGCTTTTGTTTTGACCAGCAGGAAACACTGGCTCAGCCAACTGGTGGCCGAGGTGAAATACCGCTAAAGTCAGTGATTGACTAGTGGGTGCCCCCTGAGTCTTATAACAAAAGCAGAATGTTACTTGAAGCACATCTGCCTTACATGCAGTTTGAAGCAGATGGAACAGATAGGAACTGAAAGGATAAGGGAATAACTGCCATTAGAGACGATGCCCCCATTGAGTTATAGGATGTATACGGTCTTCAGCGTTCCAGCCTACAACTGGTACCTACAACTATATTGTCACAGTATGGTGGCACTATTGGTCAGTTTATAGTGTTTTTTATCCACTAACAGTATGGTGATCATGAAGGAGGGGTATCATTTGGGTTTGTAGAGCTGTATGATTGGAAATATTAACACAATGTACTTTACAAAGGTTAAAGGGGTATTCCAGGCAAAACCTTTATATATATATATATATATATATATATATATATATATATATATATATATCAACTGGCTCCGGAAAGTTAAACAGATTTGTTAATTATTTCTATTAAAAAATCTTAATCCTTCCAATAGTTATTAGCTTCTGAAGTTTTCTGTCTAACTGCTCAATGATGATGTCACGTCCCAAGAGCTGTGCATGATGGGAGAATATCCCCATAGGAACTGCACAGCTCCCGGGACGTGAGTCATCAGAGAGCAGTTAAACAGAAAACAACAACTCAACTTCAGAAGCTAATAACTATTGGAAGGATTAAGATTTTTTAATAGAAGTAATTTACAAATCTGTTTAACTTTCCAGAGCCAGTTGATATATTAAAAAAAAGTTTTGGCCTGGAATACCCCTTTAACCCCTTCATGACCCAGCCCATTTTCACCTTCAGGACCTGGGCATTTTTTGAAAATCTGACCACTGTCACTTTAAACATTAATAACTCTGGAATGCTTTTACTTATCATTTTGATTCAGAGATTGTTTTTTCGTGACATATTCTACTTTATGTTATTGGTAAAATTTCACTGATATTTGCATCCTTTCTTGGTAAAAAATCAAAAAATTTCATGAAAATTTTGAAAATTTAGCATTTTTCTAATTTTGAAAGTCTCTGCTTGAAAGGAAAATGGATATTCCAAATAAATTACATATTGATTCACATATACAGTATGTCTACTTTGTGTTTGCATTAAAAAATTGACAAGTTTTTACTTTTGGAAGACAGCAGAGGGCTTCAAAGTTCCGCAGCAATTTTCCAATTTTTCTCAAGATTTTCAAAATCGTAATTTTTCAGGGCCCAGTTCAGGTTGGAAGGGGATTTTAAGAGTCTTCATATTAGAAATACCCCATAAATGACCCCATTATAAAAACTGCACCCCCCAAAGTATTCAAAATGACATTCAGTAAGTATTTTAACCCTTTAGGTGTTTCACAGGAATAGCAGCAAAGTGAAGGAGAAAATTCAAAATCTTCATTTTTTACACTTGCATTTTCTTGTAGACCCAATTTTTGAATTTTTACAAGGGGTAAAAGGAGAGAAATCACCCTAAAATTAGTAACCCAATTTCTCTTGAGTAAGGAAATACCTCATTTGCGTATGTAAAGTGTTCGGCGGGCGCAGTAGAGGGCTCAGAAGGGAAGGAGCGACAATGGGATTTTGGAGAGTGAGTTTTTCTGAAAGGGTTTTTGGGGGGCATGTCCCATTTAGGAAGCTCCTATGGTGCCAGAACAGTGGACCCCCCACATATGAGCCCATTTTGGAAACTATACCCCTCATGGAATTTAATAAGGGGTGCAGTGAGCATTTACACCCCACTGGCGTTTGACAGAAATTTGAAACAGTGGACTGTGCAAATGAAAAATTTTATTTTTCATTTTCACAGACCACTGTTCCAAAAATCTGTCATACACCATTGGGGTGTAAATGCTCACTGCACCCCTTATTACATTCCGTGAGGGGTGTAGTTTCCAAAATGGGGTCACATATGGATATTTATTGTTTTGCGTTTGTCAGAACTGCTGTAACAATCAGCCACCCCTGTGCAAATCGCCTCAAATGTACATGGTGCACTCTCCCTTCTGGGCCTTGTTGTGCGCCCCCAGAGCACTTTGCGCCCACATATGGGGTATCTCCGTACTCGGGAGAAATTGCATTACAAATTTAGAGGGTCTTTTTTCCCTTTTACCTCTTGTGAAAATGAAAAGTATAGGGCAACACCAGCATGTCAGTGTAAAAAAATTATTTTTTTACACTAACATGCTGGTGTAGACCCCAACTTCACCTTTTCATAAGGGTTTAAAGAAGAAAAAGCCCCCCAAAATTTGTTAGGCAATTTCTCCCGAGTACGGCGATACCCCATATGTGTCCCAAAACTGTTGCCCTGAAATACGACAGGGCTCCAAAGTGAGAGAGCACCATGCGCATTTGAGGCCTGAATTAGGGATTTGCATAGGGGTGGACATAGGGGTATTCTATGCCAATGATTCCCAAACAGGGTGCCTCCAGCTGTTGCAAAACTCCCAGCATGCCTGGACAGTCAATGGCTGTCCGGCAATACTGGGAGTTATTATTTTGCAACAGCTGGAGGCTCCGTTTTGGAAACAGTAGCGTACCAGACGTTTTTCATTTTTTGGGGGGAGGGGGGGCTGTGTAGGGGTATGTGTATATGTAGTGTTTTTTACTTTTTATTTTAGGTTAGTGTTAGTGTAGTGTAGTGTTTTTAGGGTACAGTCACATGGGCAGAGGTTCACAGCAAGTTTTCCGCTGGGAGTTTGAGCTGCAGCGCAAAATTTGCGCCATCTCAAACTTGCAGCACTCACTGTAAACCTCCGCCCATGTGAGTGTACCCTGTACATTCACATTGGGTGGAGGGGGCAAACATCCAGCTGTTGCAAACTCCGAGCATGCCCTTTGGCTGTCCGTGCATGCTGGGAGTTGTAGTTTTGCAACAGCTGGAGGCACACTGGTTTGGAAACACTAAGTTAAGTAATAAACTTTCAAGTGTTTTGCAACCAAACTTAGTGTTTCCAAACCAGTGTGCTTCCAGCTGTTGCAAAACTACAACTCCCAGCATGCATGGTCTGTCAGTGCATGCTTGGAGTTATAGTTTTGCAACAATTGCAACAGCTGGAGGCACTGAGGTAGGAAACGGACAATGTTTCCCAACTAGTGTGCCTCCAGTTGTTGCAAAACTACAACTCCCAGCATGCCCAGACTGCCCAGGCATGCTGGAAGTTGTAGTTCGGCAATATCTGAAGGATCAGATGTTGCCGAACTACAACTTCCAGCATGCTTGGGCAGTCTGGGCATGCTGGGAGTTGTAGTTTTGCAACATCTGGAGGTCCACAGTTTGGAGACCACTGTATAATGGTCTCCAATCTGTGCTCTTCCAGATGTTAGAGAACTACAACTCCCAGCATGCCTGGACAGACTGAGCATGCTGGGAGTTGTAGTTTTGCAACATCTGGAAGAGCACAGATTGGAGACCATTATACAGTGGTCTCCAAACTGTGGACCTCCAGATGTTGCAAAACTACAACTCCCAGCATGCCCAGAAAGCCAAAGGCTGTCTGGGCATGCTGGGAGTTGCAGTTTTGAAACTCCCAGAGGCAGCTCACTTACGGCGATCTCACTGCTGCCAATGAAGATGCCGCACTGCTGCCGGAAACTCACCGCCGGGACGCAGCGCCGCCGGGACCGCCTGGAGGACGTCGCTCACGCCGGGACCGCTCAGGACACCGCATGGACGGGTAAGTGACACCGGGGGACGGGTCAGGGACACTTAGCAGAGCGGTGTGTGTCCCGATCCCCGTGATCGACACTCACACACCGCGCTGCTAAGTATTTTCATAGCGAAACGCTGCTATCAGCTAGTCAGATTTGACCAGCTGATAGCAGCGATCGCCTTGGGGGGTGGGGGATGAAACCCCCCGTGGTCGCATGGTAAGATGGCTGGCTATCAGTGATAGCCACCATCTTACCGGGCGCTGCGGGATGCCGCGAGTAGCGGCAAAAATGTTCATGACGTACCTGTATGTCATGGGTCGGGAACACCTTGCCACCCATGACGTACAGGTATGTCATAGGTCGGGAAGGGGTTAAGCAACAATATTAAGATAACACTGTTCATGGGTAATATTGATCCTGGTAGTGGGGTTATTTGATAACTATATATTTGTGTGTACAGTATATGGTGGGATTATAATTTCTACAGCACTGCATACATAGGGGGAGATTTGTCAAAACCGGTCCAGAGGAAAAGTTGCTGAGTTTCCCATAGCAACCAATCAGATCGCTTCTTTCTTTTTTCAGAGGTCTTTTAAAAAATGAAAGAAGTGATCTGATTGGTTGCTATGGGCAACTCAGCAACTTTTCCTCTGGACATGTTTTGATAAATTTCCCCCAATTGTCCTTATTCTGAATGAAATTATGGAAAGAAAGTTTGTGCCCAAAATAGTAATTTTGCTAATCCCTCAGGAGTCCTGCTTGTTACTGTTTTGATCTTTAGTTTGATTTAAATGTCTCTTTATGTCTTTTTCAGTAGAGACAACAGCAAAATAAGACGTTTTATACTCTAATATATGGGAACCCCTGCACAAAGATATGAAATCAACACAAGAAGTGCTAAAATATTACACAGCTGGTGAAAGTAGCTCCATTACTTTATCAGGGCGAATTTGGATGAGGAAAGTGGTATTTCAAAACTTGTAAGAAGGCAATAGGGGGAACCACAGTATTTCACAGAGGGAGAAGTGTTAGAACCAGAGGTCACATTGAAGCTGGTGTTTAGTAGGTTAAAGATAAATGTAGTGAAATGGTATTTTACAGGTCGGAAGAAAAAGCCTTTTAGCAGAGGTTGTAAAGGTTAATGTCTTAAGAGAAGAAATAAGAGAATTTGGAATTACTTGGGGCGGGCAATAGTTTATCGCTAAAATAAAACATGACAAAGGCTTAAAAACCATCTTAGGTTTGCAAGCTTTATGAACAGAATGAGCGCTGAAGGCCAAGTGGTTCTTTTGTCCTGTCAGAATGCTTGCTTGGACCAGTACTATATCACTGAAAAAAATGTTCTACTTGTCTTTAAGGAAGACTTAATGGTCTATTTGCATGTCAAAAGGGAACTTTGTTACACTTTTCTAAATTGGATTATAAAAGAGAAATACCAAGAGCAAGTGCTCAGCAAAACTTTGTGGTTCCTGTGGAGATGAAACAGACTTAATAACAAGCCTACAGTATCAGAACTGCATCACAGCAGCATGCCAAGTAGCATGGAGCGTATGTCAATTTACATGTGATAATCTGTGCGGAAAGAAGAGCGGATATGGATAGTAATCTTTGTGTTTGTTCTATCATGTACTTTATATACTAAAAGGAGACAGCTTCACCCTGTTAATACTATACAGGTTTGCACATTGACAATGCCCCAAGGCAGAGATTCAAAACTTGTTGGATAGGGTTCTAAGTAGCATCAGGGAATCTCTTGCTTGTGATATATACAATATATTCTGATTATTAAAATACCTTTTGGGGTCTAAAAGAATAAAGAAAGTCACATTGACACTTGGTTGCTCATAACATTGGCATGCTGACAGCAGAGACTAAAATAAGCTAAAAGAATGTGAGCATCAGTTCCTTAGAGCATATTACTGGAAGGTATTACAGAGAATGCTTATAAAGTCAGTGGGTCAAAATATTCTGCTGAATTTTGGAGGGTGTGAATTTAATTCTTACATTAACTGTGCCAAGCCGAGGTATCTCAGCACTGAGTGTGCCAGAAAGCCAGTTTTTATGTCACACCACTGAACTGATATGTGAGAAGTAAAAGGATACAGAAAAATTGTGTAGTCAATGTATAGGATGCTGTTAGGATCTACTTCTCCCTGTGATCAGTCAACTCCAGCTGTGTTGATTAGCAGACAGATTTAATGCAGATGTATCGATACAGGTGGATGTTCTCTTACATGCAGAAAAAACATACCCAAAGTTAGATTACAGCCCTTTTATATGGCAACTCTCTGAGTGTGAACTGATTGGCTAAGGAACACTGGTGGCTCATGGTGCATAACTTTATTACCAATCACAGGGTTCATTTTACACTTTCTTTCTTAATATAGCAAATGCTTAGTATCCTACAAAAGCTTCTTTATTCTACCAAGGTCAGTTGGATAGTTCCAAGCATCACTGGGTGCTGGCCAGAACTAAGATAATGGTTAAAACTAGAAACTGAGACTAGAAAAACTAGAAAAAAAATGGCCAACACCATCTAAAGTTAAACAATATATACTGTATATATATAAGAATACAGGGAACATAGCAAAATGTAATTTTACCAACAGATGCTAATGATGAAAACATTTCTTCCAAGACATTTAACCCCTTAAAAAGATCAGGTTTTTATTTTATTTTTGCACTTTTGTCTTTTCCTCATCATCTTCTAATAACCATAATTCTTTACATTTCCCACCTACAAACCCACATGAGGGCCTGTCTTATCCATCACCCATTGTACTTTGTAATGACATTACTCATTTTACTACAAAATCTACATTGAAAATAAATATGTATTTATGTGTCAGAATTGAACTAAGCGCACCTTTTTGCAACTTTTGGTTGCTTCTGTTTCTACGCTGTTCACTCTTCTGTAAGAAATTACATGTTATCCATACTAGAGATGAGCGAACTTTTCAAAAATTTGATTTGGCCGATTCGCCGAATTTTCCGATAAAGTTCGTTTCAATACAATTTTTTTTTGCTGCAAATCTATATTAAAAAAGGCTATTTCTAGCCTACAGACAGCCTCTATAGGGGTATAGAACACTTTGCTGTGTTCTAAAACGCATATGGAGTGTGTTGGGTTAGTGAAATAATACTGTTATTCGGAATAACATGCAGATTACCGGCATTACTTTACGAATCACTGCCGCACAGCAGCACAATTACAGAGCCTGGTGGTGGCATCAGTGTCAGGAGACCATATAGTGACTGAATGACACAGAGTGGAGGTGTTGGCAGCATGAGGAGACCATATAGTGGCTGAATGGAACAGCGTGGAGGTGTTGGCAGCATGAAACAGCTTGCATGAGGCTGAAGCATGAGGACACCATATTGTGGCTGAATAACACAACGTGGAGGTGTTGGCAGCATGAGGAGACCATATAGTGGCTGAATGGCACAGCGTGGTGGTGTTGGCAGCATGAGGACACCATATAGTGGCTGAATGACACAGCATGGAGGTGTTGGCAGCATGAGGAGACCATATAGCTGCTGAATGACACAGCATGGGGGTGTTGGCAGCATGAGGAGACCACATAGTGGCTGAATGGCACAGTGTGGAGGTGTTGGCAGCATGAGGACACCATATAGTGGCTGAATGGCACAGTGTCGAGGTTTTGGCAGCATGAGGACACCATATAGTGGCTGAATGACACAGCTTGGATGATGCTGAAGCATGAGGACACCATATAGTGGCTGAATGACACAGCGTGGAGGTGTTGGCAGCATGAGAAGACCATATAGTGGCTGAATGGCACAGCATGGACATGTTGTCAGCATGAGGAGACCATATAGTGGCTGAATGACACAGCAGGGAGGTGTTGGCAGCCTGAGGAGACCATATAGTGGATTAATGGCACAGCCCGGAGTTGCCAGCAGCATCAGTAGGCACTAGGCCTTCACAATCCCTAAGATTAAAAGATGAATTAAGAAATTTAAATCGAAGATTTTGGATAGCGGGTGCTACCTATGAGAAAATTTGAAATTCCCAGACCCAGGCCCCACAGCGGCATCAGTAACCCATATATTGCCTGAATGACACAGCCTGGAGTTGGCTGATGCACGAGTACACACCAGGGCTTCACAATCCCCCCTAAAAAACACCACAATTTTAGAAATTTTTGAAAAAGATTTTGGATAGCGGGTACTATCTATGAGAACATTTGAAATTCCCAGACCCAGGCCCCACAGCGGCATCAGTAACCCAT
Source organism: Hyla sarda (assembly GCF_029499605.1). Taxonomy (NCBI): domain Eukaryota; kingdom Metazoa; phylum Chordata; class Amphibia; order Anura; family Hylidae; genus Hyla; species Hyla sarda. Next base: position 225,824,119 of record NC_079192.1, read on the forward strand.
ATATTGCCTGAAGGACACAGCCTGGAGTTGGCTGATGCACGAGTACACACCAGGGCTTCACAATCCCCCCCCAAAAAAACACCACAATTTTAGAAATTTTTGAAAAAGATTTTGGATAGCGGGTGCTACCTATGAGAAAATGTGAAATTCCCAGACCCAGGCCCCACAGCGGCATCAGTAACCCATATATTGCCTGAATGACACGGCCTGGAGTTGGCTGATGCACGAGTACACACCAGGGCTTCAGAATCCCCCCAAAAAACACCACAATTTTAGAAAATCATCCACAGGTGTGTGCACATCACTGAAGTCCTCCTCAGGTTCCCCAACAGTGTCTGTTTCAGGACCCTGAAACCTTGCAACACCGCCACCCACGTCACTCGGCCGCCTAGAGGTGCAAGCGGCGCATGTCTCCTCCCCTTCTTGGCTGTCCAGTAGCTGCTGACTGTCCTCTATTAGATCGTCCTCAGTAGATAGTGGAGCTGAACCCACAACATAAGATACTTCTTTAGGAGAGAGAACAGCATAGGACAAAGGCAATGGGAGGACAGGGACTGCTCCTGAGCCATGCCAACTGAGGGTTGTGTCTGAGGAACCCACCGACTGTTGACTGGGGGTGTCAGATGTCACTTGTGATGATGTGGATGAGCGTGTTAACCAATCGACGACGGCAGATGGGTTGCTGGTGGAGACACGACCGCTGGCTGATAACGGGAGCTCAAGCCTCTCGCTGCGACTCCTGCTGCCACTCGCCCCATGTCTGATGCCAACTCTGCCTGAAGTATTTAGTCCTCTGACACTACTCTGTGCACATCCTGGCACTGCTCTGCCTGACATACATAGTGCGTTTATGAGGGTATTACACTACTCTTTAAACAGTATTTGTCTAGAACAGCAGCAGGTGAATACTTACGGCTGTCCTTTCACAGTATGTAGGCCCTTGACAGATTAACAGATACTAGATGGTACAATACGTACAATCCTAACTATACGCAGAAAAAAATCTGTATTTTTGTAAAACACCAGCCGGTGGATACTATTGTTTGGACTTTGACGGTATGGAGCACCTTGACAGCTTAACAGGTACTAAATGGTACAATACTTGGATGTACCTATGCGGTGTGCACTGATGAGGGCAGTAATATGCGTAACTATACGCAGATAAAAACTCTGTATTTTTGTAAAACATCAGCCGGTGAATACTATTGTTTGGATTTTGACGGTTTGGAGCACCTTGACAGATTAACAGGTAGTAAATGGTACAATACTTGGATGTACCTATGCGGTATGCACTGATGAGGGCAGTAATATGCCTAACTATACGCAGAAAAAATCTGTATTTTTGTAAAACACCAGCCGGTGGATATTATTGTTCGGACTTTGACGGTTTGGAGCACCATGACAGATTAATGGGAACTAAATGGTACAATACTTGAATGTACGTATGCGGTATGCACTAATGAGGGCAGTAATATGCCTAACTATTAGCAGAAAAAAACCTGTATTTTTGTAAAACACCAGCCGGTGGATATTATTGTTTGGACTTTGACGGTATGGAGCACCTTGACAGCTTAACAGGTACTAAATGGTACAATACTTGGATGTACCTATGCGGTATGCACTGATGAGGGCAGAAATATGCATAACTATATGCAGAAAAAACTGTTTTTATGTAAAACACCAGCCGGTGAATACTATTGTTTGGACTTTGACGGTTTGGAGCACCTTGACAGCTTAACAGGTACTAAATGGTACAATACTTGGATGTACCTATGCGGTATGCACTGATGAGGGCAGTAATATGCTTAACTATACACAGAAAAAATTATTTAAAAAAAAATAAAAAAAAACAGCCGGTGAATACTATTGTTTGGACTTGCACAGTATATAGCCCCTTGACATATTAACAGGTACAAAATGGTCCAAATGCACTACAGTCCACTGAAAAATCACGTATTTCTGAACAGAAGCAGGACCCAACAGTGCAGCCCCACAAAAAAAAAAAAATAATCCAGGGATTAAACCCTAAATTGCACCCTGTCACACAATTCTGAGCAGCAGAAGATTTGTGGAGCAAAAAAAAAAAAAAAAAACTCAATTGGGCTGAAAAATGAGGAGATAAGATGCTTCAGAAAGTTCAGGCAGCTTGGAGATCTGTATGAGGCAGCTGACAGCTATCTGCCCCTCTCTGCTGCAATTCTCAATAACGTGAATAGGAGGTTTAGCAATCAATGATCCTTCTCAGTGTAACAGCACAGCACTCTGCACTCCTGTCTTTCCCTAATGCTGATGTGACTAGCAGTTGCAGTGTAACGCTGTGGTATGAGCTATTCACACACACACGCAGTCCCGTCCTCTCCATCTGAGTGCATAGATTAAATGAAGAGAGGCAAGATGGCCGCCAAATATATAGGGGCTGTGACATCACAGGGGTCAGTGAACACTGATAGGCTGCATCTCACATGTGATTCAGGGTCAGCCTGGCTACCTTCATTCCCGCCGCTGTTTCCCACCCTCCCATAATGTGGATCTGCCATCTTAGGTCTCCAATAGCCTGGAACGCTGTAAAATGGAGTTGAATGAAGCGATTCGCGTGATCGAATCGCGGCAATATTCGTATTCGTTGCGAATCGAATTTTTCATGAAATTCGTAACGAATTCGGGTTCGTCAACTTCGATTCGCTCATCTCTAATCCATATGATTAAAAGTATAGCCAATTTTTCTAAGTTTTGTTTCCTTTACACATTTTTAAAAATGATAAAACTTTTAAAATTGTCCTCTTCTGACCCCTGTAAGGGTCTGTTCACACTACGTATTGTGTGGTGTGGTTTTCTTTTCAATTTCCCCACACAAATAATATTTTTTGGTTGCACCATACATTTTATGGTAACATAGTAATATAGTAACATAGTTCATAAGGTTAAAAAAAAGACCAGAGTCCATCAAGTTCAACCTATAACCCTAATTAGTCCCTACTGAGCTGATCCAGAGAAAGGCAAAAAAAATTCCTTCCCGACTTCAAAAATGGCAGTCAAAATAAATCCCTGAATCAATGTTCTGTCCCTATAAATCTAGTATACATAACCACCAATGTTATTATTCTCCAAAAATGCATCCAGACCCCTTTTTGAACTCTTTTACACAGTTCACCATGACCACCTCCTCCGGCAGAAAATTCCACAGTCTCATTGCTCTTACAGTAAAGAACCCCCGTCTGTGCTGGTGTAGAAACCTTCTTTCCTCTAAACGTAGAGGATGCCCCCTTGTTGCAGATACAGTCCTGGGTATAAATAGATCATGGGTGAGATCTCTGTACGATCCCCTGATATATTTATACATAATTATTAGGTGTCCCCTAAGCCTTCTTTTTTTCTAAACTAAATAACCCTAATTCTGATAATCTTTCTGGGTACTGTAGTCCTCCCATTCCCAGTATAACCCTGGTTGCCCGTCTTTGAACCCTCTCCAGCTCCTCTATATATCTTCCTGGTACACTGGTGCCCAGTACTGTACACAGTATTCTATGTGTGGTCTGACTAGTGATTTGTACAGCGGTAGAATTATTTTCTTGTCATGGGCATCTATTCCCCTATTGATGGACCCCATGATTTTATTTGCCTTGGAAGCAGCTGCCCAACACTGGTCACTACAGCTAAATTTACTGTTAACTAAGACTCCCAAGTCCTTTTCCATGTCAGTCATCCGAAGTGTTCTCCCATTTAATACATAATCCCAGCCCAGATTTTTCTTCCCCATGTGCATTACCTTACATTTATCAGTGTTGAACCTCATCTGCAACTTCCCAGCCCAAAACTCCAACCTATCCAGATCCATTTGGATCTATAATGCTTACCGCTTTACAGAGTTTAGTATCATCTGCAAGATTGCTACTTTACTATTCAACCCCTCTACAAGGTCATTAATGAATATATTAAATAGGACAGGACCCAAGACGGACCCCTGTGGTACCCCACTAGTAACAGTCACCCAATCAGAATAAGTAGCATTAATAACCACCCTCTGTTTCCCATCACTGAGCCAGTTACTTACCCACTTACACACATTCTCCCCAGCCCAATCCTTCTTATTTTATGCATCAACCTTTTATGTGGAACCGTATTAAATACTTTGGAAAAATCCAGATATACGACATCCAGCGATTGCCCATGGTCCAGTCTGGAGCTCACCTCCAAAAGCTCATAAAAGCTGATCAGGTTAGTGTGTCAGGACCGATCCCTCATAAAGCCATGCTGATATGGAATCATACATTTATTTTTATCAAGATACTCCAAAATAGCATCCCTTAGAAAACCCTCAAACAATTTACATACAACAAAGGATAGACTAACAGGTCTATAATTCCCGGGGTCACCTTTTGACCCCTTTTTAAATATTGGCATCACATTTGCCATGCACCAGTCCTGGGGAACAGTCCCTGTCACTACAGAGTCCCTGAATAGTAAATAGTAATAGGTGTCTGTCTATTACATTACTTAATTCCTTTAGAACACGGGGGTGAATGCAATCTGGACCTGGTGATTTGCCTATTTAGATTTTTTGTAGGCGGCACTGTACTTCTTCCTGGGTTAGACAGGTGACCTGTGCTGGGGAGTTTACCTTATCACGCTGTATTTCACCTGGAATTTCATTTTCCTCGGTGAATACAGTGGAGAAGAATTTGTTTAATATATTTGTTTTTTCCTGATCCCGTTTATAATTTCTTCCTCAGAATTTTTTAACCCCTTAAGGACCCAGCCCAAATATACCTTAAGGACCGGGCCATTTTTTGAACATCTGACCACTGTCACTTCAAGCATTAATAACTCTGGGATGCTTTTACCTTTCATTCTGATTCCGAGATTGTTTTTTCGTGACATATTCTACTTTATGTTAGTGGTAAAATTTTGTATCGATACTTGCATCATTTCTTGGTTAAAAATTCCAAAATTTGATGAAAAAATTGAAAATTTTGCATTTTTTTAACTTTGAAGCTCACTGCTTGTAAGGAAAATGGATATTCCAAATAAATTATACATTGATTCACATATACAATATGTCTACTTTATGTTTGCATCATAAAATTGACGTGTTTTTACTTTTGGAAGACATCAGAGGGCTTCAAAGTTCAGCAGCAATTTTCCAATTTTTCACAAAATTTTCAAAATCTGAATTTTTCAGGGACCAGATCAGTTTTGAAGTGGATTTGAAGGGCCTTCATATTAGAAATACCCCACAAATGACCCCATTATAAAAACTGCACCCCTCAAAGTATTCAAAATGACATTCAGTAAGTGTGTTAACCCTTTAGGTGTTTCACAGGAATAGCAGCAAAGTGAAGGAGAAAATTCAAAATCTTCATTTTTTACACTCGCATGTTCTTGTAGACCCAGTTTTTGAATTTTTACAAGGGGTAATAGATGAAAAATCCCCCCAAAATGTGTAACCCAATTTCTCTCGAGTAAGGAAATACCTCATATGTGTATGTCAAGTGTTCGGCGGGTGCACTAGAAGGCTCAGAAGGGAAGGAGCGACAATAGGATTTTGGAGAGGGAATTTTGCTGAAATGGTTTTTGGGGGGGCATGTCACATTTAGGAAGCCCCTATGGTGCTAGAACAGCAGAAAACCCCCACATGGCATACTATTTTGGAAACTACACCCCTCAAGGAACGTAACAAGGGGTCCGCTGAGCCTTAACACCCCACAGGTGTTTGACAACTTTTCGTTAAAGTTGGATGTGTAAATGAAAAAAAATTTTTTTTTTTACTAAAATGCAGTTTTTCCCCTAAATTTTACATTTTTACAAGGGGTAATAGGAGAAAATGACCCCCAAAATGTGTAACCCCATTTCTTCTGAGTATGGAAATACCCCATGTTAGGACATAAAATGCTCTGCTGGTGAACTACAATGCTCAGAAGAGGAGGAGCGCCATTGAGCTTTTGGAAAGAGAATTAGTTTGGAATGGTAGTCAGGGGCCATGTGCGTTTACAAAGCCCCCCGTGGTGCCAGAACAGTGGAACCCCCCACATGTGACCCCATTTTGGAAACTACACCCCTCACAGAATTGAATAAGGGGTGCAGTGAGTATTTACACCCCACAGATCTTTGGAACAGTGGGCTGTGCAAATGAAAAATTTTATTTTTCATTTTTACGGACCACTGTTCCAAAAATCTGTCAGACACCTGTGGGGCGTAAATTCTCAATGTACCCCTTATTACATTACGTGAGGGGTGTAGTTTCCAAAATGGGGTCACATGTGTCGGGGGTCCATTGTTCTGGCACTATGGGGGCTTTGTAAACACATGTGGCCTTCAATTCCGGACAAATTTTCTCTACAAAATCCCAATGGTGCTCCTTCTCTTCTGAGCATTGTAGTTCGCCCGCAGAGCACTTTAAATTCACATATGGGGTATGTTCTTACTCAGAAGAGATGGGTTTACAAATTTGGGGGGGCTTTTTTCCTATTTCCCGATGTGAAAATTAAAAATTTAGGGTAACACCAGCATTTTAGTGAAAAAATATAATTTTTTTCATTTTCCCATCCAACTTTAATGAAAATTCGTCAAACACCTGTGGAGTGTTCAGGCTCACTATACCCTTTTTCACGTTCGGTGAGGGGTGTAGTTTCCAAAATGGGGTCACATGTGGGTATTTTTTTTTTTTTTTGCGTTTGTCAGAACCGCTGTAAAATCAGCCACCCCTGTGCAAATCACCAATTTAGGCCTCAAATGTACATGGTGCGCTCTCACTCCTGAGCCTTGTTGTGTGCCCGCAGAGCATTTTACGCCCACATCTGGGGTATTTCTGTACTCAGGAGAAATTGCGTTACAAATTTTGGGGGTCTTTTTTTCCTTTTACCGCTTGTGGAAATAAAAAGTATGGGGCAACACCAGCATGTTAGTGTAAAAAAATAAAACATTTTACACTAACAGACTGGTGTAGCCCCCAACTTTTCCTTTTCACAAGCGGTAAAAGGAAAAAAAGCCCACCAAAATCTTTAGTGTAATTTCTCCCGAGTACGGAGATACCCCATATGTGGCCCTAAACTGTTTCCTTGAAATACGACAGGGCTCCGAAGTAAGAGAGCATTATGCGCATTTGAGGACTAAATTAGGGATTGCATAGGGGTGGACCAGGGGCGGACATATCACTTGTTCAGCCGGTTCGGCTGCACAGGGGCCCAGCGTGTTAGGGGGCCCCCCTAGTAGCCCAGGTCACAGCCTGGGCCTCACACTCTGGGCCCCTGCAGGGCCCCCTGCCAGTACTTCATACTCTATGCTGCAGCAACAGGTCCCGGACCGGCCGCTGACAGCAGTAATTTACCTTTAAACCGTCCGGGGGCGAACAGACAGGCCAGGGGCTGATGCGAACAGACGTGCCCCGCGCAGGCACGCACGTCTGTTCCAAGCCCCTGACGTCACGTATCATGGCCTCTGACCCCGGCAGAAGCGACAGGAGCAGCAAACCCTCCCGCCTCACACGGCCGCATCGCTGAGCAGATAAGGTGAGGAGAGCGACGGTCGGGTGCAGGGCGGGGAGGGGGGGGGATTGTAATGATGAAGAAGAGGACAGGAGGGGTGTTGAAGAGGTTGGTAGTGTAATGATAAGGAGGATTGGGGGTCTGGGAGAGCGTAGTGTTGATAAGGAGGACCAGAAGGAGGTCAGGGGTGTAGTGATTAGGGGGTTTAATGTTGATGAGAAGGACTGAGGGGGGGGGTGTCAGCTGTGTAATACTGATGAGGTGCTTAAGGTATATGGGGTGATGAGGATGGAGTGCGTGGAGTGTATGGGGTGATGAGGATGGAGTGCATGGGGTGTATGGGGGTGATGAGGATGGAGTGCGTGGAGTGTATGGGGTGATGAGGATGGAGTGCGTGGAGTGTATGGGGTGATGAGGATGGAGTGCATGGGGTGTATGGGGGTGATGAGGATGGAGTGCGTGGAGTGTATGGGGTGATGAGGATGGAGTGCATGGAGTGTATGGGGTGATGAGGATGGAGTGCATGGGGTGTATGGGGGTGATGAGGATGGAGTGCGTGGAGTGTATGGGGTGATGAGGATGGAGTGCGTGGAGTGTATGGGGTGATGAGGATGGAGTGCATGGGGTGTATGGGGGTGATGAGGATGGAGTGCATGGGGTGTATGGGGGTGATGAGGATGGAGTGCGTGGAGTGTATGGGGTGATGAGGATGGAGTGCATGGGGTGTATGGGGTGATGAGGATGGAGTGCATGGGGTGTATGGGGTGATGAGGATGGAGTGCATGGGGTGTATGGGGGTGATGAGGATGGAGTGCATGGAGTGTATGGGGTGATGAGGATGGAGTGCATGGGGTGTATGGGGGTGATGAGGATGGAGTGCATGGAGTGTATGGGGTGATGAGGATGGAGTGCATGGAGTGTATGGGGTGATGAGGATGGAGTGCATGGGGTGTATGGGGGTGATGAGGATGGAGTGCATGGGGTTTATGGCGGTGATGAGGATGGGGTGTATGGGGTGATGAGGATGGAGTGCATGGGATGTATGGGGTGATGAGGATGGAGTGCATGGGGTGTATGGGGTGATGAGGATGGAGTGCATGGGGTGTATGGGGTGATGAGGATGGAGTGCATGGGGTGTATGGGGGTGATGAGGATGGAGTGCATGGGGTGTATGGGGGTGATGAGGATGGAGTGCATGGGGTGTATGGGGGTGATGAGGATGGAGTGCATGGGGTGTATGGGGTGATGAGGAGACTGAGGATGGAGTGCATGGGGTGTATGGGGTGATGAGGAGACTGAAGATGGGGTGTATGGGGTGATGAGGAGACTGAGGATGGGGGTGATGAGGAGACTGAGGATGGGGGTGATGAGGAGACCGAGGATGGGTTGTGTGGGGTGTATGGGGTGATGAGACTGAGGATGGGGTGCGTGGGGTGTATGGGGGAGATAAGGAGACTGAGGATGGGTTGCGTGGGGTGTATGGGGTGATGAGGAGACTGAGGATGGAGTGCGTGGGGTGTATGGGGTGATTCAGTGGTGTATCGTGGTTGGCAGTATTATATTGATAGAGTACAGTGGTTGGCAGTATTATATTCGGGGGTACAGTGGTTGGCAGTATTATATTCAGGGGTACAGTGGTTGGCAGTATTCAGGGGGTACAGTGGTTGGCAGTATTATATTCAGGGGGTACAGTGGTTGGCAGTATTCATGGAGTACAGTGGTTGGCAGTATTATATTCAGGGGGTACAGTGATTGGCAGTATTATATTCAGGGGTACAGTGGTTGGCAGTATTCAGGGGGTACAGTGATTGGCAGTATTATATTCAGAGGGTACAGTGGTTGGCAGTATTCATGGAGTACAGTGGTTGGCAGTATTATATTCAGGGGGTACAGTGATTGGCAGTATTATATTCAGGGGTACAGTGGTTGGCAGTATTATATTCAGGGGTACAGTGGTTGGCAGTATTATATTCAGGGGTACAGTGGTTGGCAGTATTCATGGAGTACAGTGGTTGGCAGTATTATATTCAGGGGGTACAGTGGTTGGCAGTATTATATTCAGGGGTACAGTGGTTGGCAGTATTCATGGAGTACAGTGGTTGGCAGTATTATATTCAGGGGGTACAGTGGTTGGCAGTATTATATTCAGGGGTACAGTGGTTGGCAGTATTATATTCAGGGGGTACAGTATTATAATGATTATTGTCATCATACAGAGGATGAGGATCTACTGACAAATTAAGGAACCAATGATGTCCAGGTGTCAGACTCTGCAGAGAAGATGGAAGAAATCCTGGTGTCTGGACCAGATGAAGAAAAGTAAAGACAACAGAGAAGACGTCACTCAGGTCAGTGATCTCATTGTGTATTTTCCTAACTGTCCCATCAGAGCTTTAGTCACTGATATCATTGTGTATTTTCCTAACTGTCCCATCAGAGCTGTAGTCACTGATATCATTGTGTAGTCTCCTGACTGTCCCATCAGCTGTAGTCACTTCAGACATGATGAGAGTTGCAGCTTTCCAACATCTGGGGAGCCACCTGAACCAAGGTGATTGGTAGGGGTCCCATGAGTCAGACCCCCACCATAAAAATGGGCTGTTTATTTTAAAATGCCTGAGCCTATTTTTGGTCCCAGTCTGGCCCTGCCTGTAAGTCACTTCTATCACTAAGGATAAGAAGCCAAGGAACCAGGGGGTGCCAAGGGGTGTCGTGCTAAGTCCAGGGGTGTGAATGTTAAGGGGAGCACTGCCCTCTGCCTCCTAGCTAGATACGGGTAAGGCTAACCCGGGGGAGTACTCGCCGGGCCGCACACTGAGAGGGACAGGGGCCACCCGGAGCCCACCTCAGGAGCTGTTCCATCCACCTGTGGTGGACAAGGCAAGTGGCGACACTACACGCGCGGGGTAAGTGGAGGCCCTCTGGTGGGGTCTAGGTACATGAGGGGGCACAGTGCTGTGGGGGGGGGGGGGGCCCAGACACATTCTTTGCACAGGGGCCCTCTGCTGTCTGTGTCCGCCCCTGGGGTGGACATAGGGGTATTCTACGCCAGTGATTCCCAAACAGGGTGCCTCCAGCTGTTGCTAAACTCCCAGCATGCCTGGACAGTCAGTGGCTGTCCAGAAATGCTGGGAGTTGTTGTTTTGCAACAGCTGGAGGCTCCGTTTTGGAAACCCTGCCCTACAAGACGTTTTAAATTGTTTATTGGGGGGGGGGGGGGACAGTGTAAGGGGGTGTATATGTAGTGTTTTACCCTTTATTAGGTGTTCGTGTAGTGTAGTGTTTTTAGGGTACATTCGCACTGGCGGGTTACGGTGAATTTCCCGCTAGGACTTTGCACTGCGGCAAAAAATTGTCCGCAGCCCAAAGTTGAAGCAGGAAATTTACTGTAAACCCGCCTATGTGAATGTACCCTGTACGTTCACATGGGGGGGGGCAAACCTCCAGCTGTTTCAAAACTACAACTCCCAGCATGTACTGACAGACCGTGCATGCTGGGAGTTGTAGTTTTACAACAGCTGGAGGCACACTGGTTGGAAAACCTTCAGTTAGGTTCTGTTACCTAACTCAATATTTTCCAACCAGTGTGCCTCCAGCTGTTGCAAAACTACAACTCCCAGCATGTACTAATCACCGAAGGGCATGCTGGGAGATGTAGTTATGCAATAGCTGGAGGTACCCAACTACAACTCCCAGCATGCCGAGACAGCTGTTTGCTTTCTGGGCATGCTGGGAATTGCAGTTTTGCAACATCTGGAGAGCTACAGTTTTTAGACCACTGCACAGTGATCTCCAAACTGTGGACCTCCAGATGTTGCAAAACTACAACTCCCAGCATGTCCAGACAACAAACAGCTATGTGGGCATGCTAGGAGTTGTAGTTTTGCAACATTTGGAGGGATATAGTTTAGAGACCACTGTATAGTGGTCTCAAACTGCAGCCCTCCAGCTGTTGCAAAACTACATATTCCAGCATGCCCAAACAGCTGTCTGGGCATGCTGGGAGTTGTAGTTTTGCAACATCTGGAGGGCTACAGTTAGAGACCACAGTCTCAGACTGTAGCCCTCCAGATCTACTTACCGGCTTCCGTAGGATCATGGCAGCCGTCCTCTTCAGACGCACGTGACGCCGCCCGCTGATCAACGTCGCCGCAGCCTCCGGACGGGTAAGTGGACGTCGGCGCCCGTTCCCCTTCGGTTCCCTGTTCTGCCCCGCCTATTGTGGGTGGGCAGGACGGGGAAAACGAAAGTTAACCCCCCCGCCCCTGGTCTGCTATTGGTCGTCGACGGGGGGGGGGGGCATTTGCACGGGGTGCCTGCTGATTGATATCAGCAGTCACCCCGGCCCGGTCCCCGCCCGGCGCACGGCGGGGACCAAAATTCCCTCGGGCGTATGAATACGCCCTGGGTCCTTAAGTACCAGGACGTCAAGGCGTATCCATACGCCCTAGGTCCTTAAGTGGTTAAAGGGCCTACACTTTCATTTTTGACCTTTTTGCTATTTATGTAGTGAAAAAACATTTTGGGGTTAGCTTTACTTTCTTTGGCAATGAGTCTTTCTGTCTCTATTTTTGCGGCTTTTAGCTGTTTTTTACATATTTTTTTATTTTTCTCTATAGTTTGTTAATGCTTCTTCACTGCCGTCCTGTTTTAGTAGTTTAAGTGCTTTATTTTTGTCATTGATTGCCCCATTAACATTCTTATTCATCCATATTGGTTTTCTTTTATTTCTGACCCTTTTATTCCCATAAGGTATATACATCTTACAGTGAGAATTTAAGATATTTTTAAAAGTCTCCCATTTAGTGTCAGTATTCTTGTTTTTGAGGACACTATCCCATTTTATATGGCTAAGGGCTTCTCTGAGTTGATCGAACTTTGCCTTCCTAAAGTTCATTGTTTGTGGCCCCTCGAGAGACTCCCTTATTGAAGAACAAGTTAGAATGTATTATATTATGATCACTATTTCCTAGGTATCCTTCTACTTGCACATTAGTTACTCTGTCAGGTCTGTTGGTTAATATTAAGTCTAGTACGGCGCCCCCTCTGGTCGGGCCCTGCACCATTTGGGACAGATAATTGTCTTTAGCTATAGTCAGAAACCTGTTTCCTTTATGAGATTCATAGGACTCAGTCTCCCAGTTTATATCAGGATAGTTAAAGTCCCCCATTATTATCACATCATTTTGATTTGTTTATTCTGCCTTGTTTATTTGCCTCAGTAATTGATCTTCTGTCTCTTCCATTATGTTTGTTGGCTTATAGCAAACCCCTATCAGAATTTTTTTATTCTTATCTCCATAAATTTCTACCCATGATGACTCCACATTATCGTTTCCCTCCCAAATATCCTCCTGCAGTGCAGCCTTCAGACTGGACTTTACATGAAGACAAACTCCTCCCCCTTTCCATTTTGTCCGATCCTTCCTGAATAGACTATAGCCCTGTATGTTGACCATCCAGTCACAGGTATCGTCCAACCAAGTCTCTGTTTTACCTACTATGTCACAATCCTCAGACATTTTCAACTCCAGTTTGTCAGTTTTTTTGATCAGACTTCTGGCATTAGTCAACATGCAATTCAAAGGTGTATGTTTTTTTCCCTATGACGCCTATCCCTATTAACTATTCTAACCTCTCCCTCCGCTCCACCCCCAGGTACATTATTAAGTCCCCCCTCTCTAGCTACACTATCTTCCCTGTTACGCCTAGCGCTCCGGGTCCCCGCTCCTCCCCGGAGCGCTCACGGCGTCTCTTTCCCTGCAGCTCCCCGGTCAGTCCCGCTGACCGGGAGCGCTGCTCTCTCATGGCCGTTGGGGATGCGATTCGCACAGCGGGACGCGCCCGCTCGCGAATCGCATCCCAGGTCACTTACCCGTTCCCGTCTCCTGCGGTCATGTGCTGGCGCGCGCGGCTCCGCTCTCTAGGGCGCGCGCGCGCCAGCTCCCTGAGACTTAAAGGGCCAGTGCACCAATGATTGGTGCCTGACCCAATTAGCTTAATTGGTTCCCACCTGTTCCCTGCTTATATCTAGTCTCCTCCCTTGCACTCCCTTGCCGGATCTTGTTGCCTTAGTGCCAGTGAAAGCGTTCTTTGTGTGTTTATACCCTGTGTACCAGTACCTTTGCTATCTCCCTTGACTACGAACCTTGCCGCCTGCCCCCGACCTTCTGCTACGTCCGACCTTGCTACTGCCTACTCCCTTGTACCTCGCCAATCTTCTGTATCTTCAGCAGCCTGAGAGGTGAGCCGTTGCTAGTGGATACGACCTGGTCACTACCGCCGCAGCAAGACCATCCCGCTTTGCGGCGGGCTCTGGTGAAAACCTGTAGTGTCTTAGAACCGGTCCACTAGCACGGTCCTCGCTATCCCTCTCTGGCACAGAGGATCCACCTCCTGCCAGCCGGCATCGTGACAGTAGATCCGGCAATGGATCCCGCTGAGGTTCCCCTGCCAGTTGCCTCTGATATCACCACGGTGGTCGCCCAGCAAGCCCGACAGATCGCCCATCTAACCCACCAGATGTCAGAAATGTCCACCATTGTGCACCAACTTCAGTCGCAACTTCACCAGCAATCATCTCCTCCGCCAGCTCCTGCACCCCTTCCGCAGCGAGTGGCCACTCCTAGCCTCCGCCTGTCTTTGCCGGACAAATTTAATGGGGACTCTAAGTTTTGTCGTGGCTTCCTTTCGCAATGTTCTCTGCACTTGGAGATGATGTCGGACCTGTTTCCTACTGAAAGGTCTAAGGTGGCTTTCGTAGTCAGCCTTCTGTCTGGAAAAGCCCTGTCATGGGCCACACCGCTCTGGGACCGCAATGACCCCGTCACTGCCTCTGTTCACTCCTTCTTCTCGGAAATTCGAAGTGTCTTTGAGGAACCTGCCCGAGCCTCTTCTGCTGAGACTGCCCTGCTGAACCTGGTCCAGGGTAATTCCTCCGTTGGCGAGTACGCCATACAATTCCGTACTCTTGCTTCTGAACTTTCCTGGAATAATGAGGCTCTCTGCGCGACCTTTAAAAAAGGCCTATCCAGCAACATTAAAGATGTTCTGGCCGCACGAGAGACTCCTGCTAGCCTGCATGAACTCATTCATCTAGCCACTCGCATTGACATGCGTTTTTCTGAGAGGCATCAAGAGCTCCGCCAGGAAAAAGACTTAGATCTCTGGCCACCTCTCCCACAGTCTCCACTGCAATCTGCGCCTAGGCCTCCCGCCGAGGAGGCCATGCAAGTGGATCGGTCTCGCCTGACCCTGGAAGAGAGGAATCGCCGTAAGGAAGAGAATCTTTGTTTGTACTGTGCCAGTACTGAACATTTTCTGGTGGATTGCCCAATCCGTCCTCCACGTCTGGGAAACGCACGCTCGCACTCAGCTCTCGTGGGTGTGGCGTCTCTTGATGCCAAGTCGGCTTCTCCACGTCTCACGGTACCTGTTCGGATTTCCACTTCAGCCAGCTCTCCCCTCTCAGCCGTGGCCTGCCTGGACTCTGGAGCTTCTGGGAATTTTATTCGGGACTCCTTTGTGAATAAATTCCGTATTCCGGTGACCCGTCTTGTCAAGCCACTCCACATTTCCGCGGTCAACGGAGCCAGGTTGGACTGTACCATACGTTTCCGCACGGAGCCCCTTCTTATGAGCATCGGATCTCACCACGAGAGGATTGAACTTTTGGTCCTCCCCAATTGCACCTCGGAAATTCTCCTTGGACTTCCCTGGCTTCAACTTCATTCCCCAACCCTGGATTGGTCCACTGGGGAGATCAAGAGTTGGGGGTCCTCTTGTTCCAAGAACTGTCTAAAACCGGTTCCCAGTAACCCTTGCCGTAACTCTGTGGTTCCTCCTGTATCTGGTCCCCCTAAGGTCATTAAGGACTCTGCCTGCCACAGGAAATGCCCCTCCCCCCCTCCCAGTTCCATCAGGCAAGCTTCTGTGTCCCCTCATGGCCCTCGTCCTGGTGTCACACTGCCCCGTGCCAGGTCCCGCCCTCTGCCCTCTCTCCCCATTCCTACTCCTGCGGTTCTGCCTGCCGTTGAGGAATCCCTCCATCCTTTCCCGGTGTCCTCATCCCAGGGGAGGCAGTTACCCGATAAAGAGAAGGGGAGACCTAAGGGGGGGGGTACTGTTACGCCTAGCGCTCCGGGTCCCCGCTCCTCCCCGGAGCGCTCACGGCGTCTCTTTCCCTGCAGCTCCCCGGTCAGTCCCGCTGACCGGGAGCGCTGCTCTCTCATGGCCGTTGGGGATGCGATTCGCACAGCGGGACGCGCCCGCTCGCGAATCGCATCCCAGGTCACTTACCCGTTCCCGTCTCCTGCGGTCATGTGCTGGCGCGCGCGGCTCCGCTCTCTAGGGCGCGCGCGCGCCAGCTCCCTGAGACTTAAAGGGCCAGTGCACCAATGATTGGTGCCTGACCCAATTAGCTTAATTGGTTCCCACCTGTTCCCTGCTTATATCTAGTCTCCTCCCTTGCACTCCCTTGCCGGATCTTGTTGCCTTAGTGCCAGTGAAAGCGTTCTTTGTGTGTTTATACCCTGTGTACCAGTACCTTTGCTATCTCCCTTGACTACGAACCTTGCCGCCTGCCCCCGACCTTCTGCTACGTCCGACCTTGCTACTGCCTACTCCCTTGTACCTCGCCAATCTTCTGTATCTTCAGCAGCCTGAGAGGTGAGCCGTTGCTAGTGGATACGACCTGGTCACTACCGCCGCAGCAAGACCATCCCGCTTTGCGGCGGGCTCTGGTGAAAACCTGTAGTGTCTTAGAACCGGTCCACTAGCACGGTCCTCGCTATCCCTCTCTGGCACAGAGGATCCACCTCCTGCCAGCCGGCATCGTGACATTCCCCCTCTATGTTGTATATTCCCTCCCCCCCAGTCCCTAGTTTAAACACTCCTCCACCCTTCTAGCCATCTTCTCCCCAAGCACAGCTGCACCCTCCCCATTGAGGTGCAGCCTGTCCCTATGGTAGAGCCGGTATCTGACAGCGAAGTTGGCCCAGTTCTCCATGAACCCAAACCCTTCCTTCCTACACCAGCTTCTGAGCCACTTGTTTACCTCCCTAATCTCCCGCTGCCTCTCTGGTGTGGCTCATGGTACAGGTAATATTTCAGAAAATATTACCTTGGAGGTCCTTGCCTTGGGCCTTAAGCTTGGGACTTAAGCCAGGGACTTAAGCTTGCGGCATAAGTACCTGAAATCCCTGCGACACAAGGCCATGAAATCATTTTTAAGGACAATCCACCTTCCTCTTACTTTGTCATTGGTGCCAACCCAATCCGCGATGTGCCGAACCTGTCTGGCCTGCCCTGCACTCCTCCCTCCCTCCTTTCTGGAGCAGACACCCCCCTGGCTGTCAGAGGCAGAGTCCTGCTGCAGTACTGCTAGCTCTGAAATGGCATCCCCCTCATCTGCTAACCGGGCAAACTTGTTGGGGTGTGCCAGTTCAGAACTAGCCTCCCTGACACTTTTCCCTCTACCCTGTTTTCTAACTGTAACCCAGCTAACTGCCTGACTGTCCTGCACCTCCGTCCCACTATCTTCCCACACATCTACCCCCGAGAGTACTTGCTCAGTGAGTAGGAGACTCCTCTCCAAGTTGTCAATGCGTCTCAGTGTTGACAGTTGCTCCTCTAGATCCAGAATCTGGGCTTCCAAATGAACAACTTGCACACATATCGCACAACAATATGCACCCTCAAACTGCTGTTCAAGGATTGCATACATTGTGCAGGATGCACACTGGACTGCCTTTTCCAACATGGAGGCCATACTAGATGTGGGAATTGCAAAAATTAACAGTAAAAAAAACAATCAAATATTTCAATTTAAACTCCCTGAATTTAAAGTCTCTTAATTTTAAGTCCCTCTCACTTTTATACTTACACTCACTTGTATACCTCAAACTCTTGTATACAGACACACAATCACTAGCTCAGACAATCGCTTAGTATACTTTCTTTTATAGTTACCAGTTATGGTAAAATGAGTAATTACAAAGGACAACTGCTCATGCATAAAACAAGCCCTCATACTGGTCTGTGAAGGAAAATATAAAAGAGTTATGATTTTTAGAAGGCGAGGAGGAAAAAATGAAAAAACAAAGATAAAATTGTCTGTGGCTTTTAAGAGATACTCCGTTTGAAACATCTTATCCCTTATCCAAAGGATAGGGAATAAGATGTTAGATCACGGGCATCCTGCTGCTGGGAACCTCCGCGATCTCTGGGTTCGACAGCGGCTGGAACAAGGAAGCCTGCAGCTTCCGCGTTTGTGATGTTATGCCACGCCCTCTCCATTTATGTCTATGGGAGGGAGTGTGACGGCTGGTACAAAGCTTTCATGCTTCCTCCCATAGATGTGAATGGAGGGGGTGTGGTGGCCCGCATTGCCAGTCATCGGGCATGGAGCGGAGTTCGCTCTGTGGTTGAATGACAGGGGTGCCGTGCCAGAGATCGTGGGGGTCCCCAGCGGCGGGACCCCCGCGATCTAACATTTTATCTCCTACCCTTTGGATAGGGGCTAAGATGTTTCCAGAGGAGTACTCCTGTATGGCCAAAATGGGCTATGTCCTTAAGTGGCTAATTAACATTATATTTTAACATTATATTTTAAAAGTACTAACATTTACGCACACAGTGACGCCACAAATGATATTGTTAATTTTTGTTTACATTATTTTATTAACAAAATGTGAAAAACTATTTTTAATCCCCATAGGGGACTATTACTTGCAATTTTTCGATAGCACAGCATCAATCGTTGTTATCGGAGATCAGTGTTATCGATGCTCCACTAGTGCAGGTTGCCTGCACTATTGGAGTGAGTCGGAAAAAGGTAAAAGACCGCTCAGCTGATCTTGACCACCATCACGAAATTGCATGATCCCTGTCAGCTCCCTAACTTACCAGCATTATTTTTTTTCCGTTTTAGACACCATGATCAACTTTGATGGTGGCGTCTAAAGGGTGAATGCCAGAAACCAGCCTGATCAGCAATGTTCAGCATTAGCCATGGGTCCTAATTGCTGCCCACTGGGTATGAAGCACGCTCAGCTCCTAAGCGCGCTCCATACAGTAGGAGATGAGACTAAGGCTTGGTTCAATTTATATAAATATTTAATATAAGATGTGTTGATATCTGCTTGTTGTCAGTGAATGGAAATTAAAGGGAACCCGTCAGATCACACAAACAATAAATAAATGAATATGTTACTCAGTACCTAATCCTGACTATGTATATCTATTTTTATGGGGGCGTGTCCTTGTGGTGGTGGGAGGGGATTGGTGTGTCTGCTCATGCAGCCTTGTCCACGAGTCATCTCTTGTCTATGACACATGGACAAGCATGATGCTGCTGCAGGATTGGTTAGTATCCCAGTAGGTATGGGGACCCCTAGTGGTGATATGCTTAGGAGCGGTTTTCTTTATTAAAAATGTAAAATATTTTAAACAACATATTACAATAGGTCTTTCATTTTCATCATTAACAACATTTAAAAAGGTTTTGGATCTGACAGTGCCCATTTAAAGGCCAAAACCCCATCCTGGCCTACTTTTGTTTTAGGAAAGAGCTTTTCAGTTTTTTAGACAGCAGCAGATACAAACCACATTGCCTAAACCCATCCAAATATGTCTCAGCTTCAAGATTTAAACAACAATGTTTCCATTCTCTGAAAGCAAACATTTGTCTTGCATATGGTGATTGATTTTAACAATTGAGCTGCAGCGGCAGTCTAAAGTGATACATTGAGTTGTATAGTTCTTGAGGACTTAGTTATTCTTGTGGACTGCAGCTGTCACTCCATTGTTAAATTCTTTTATGTTGTGCTACAAAAGTTGCAGTGTAGCCCTAGCACAAGGACTACCACTTAACGTAAACATACAGTAACAAGTTATTTCATATACATTGTCCAAAGGCATTTCCAAAAGCATGAAAATTTTGACTGCGATAAAAAAAGTAATATTTTATAAATTCTCTTTTAATTATGACTTTTCTTTTTTAAGTATTTCTTGTCTTAGGGGCCATGAGCCTTTTTATGTTCTACACTAAAAAAGTAAAAGCTTTAAGCAATGAAAAAAAGTTTGCCGTCTGAGGTACAAAAGAGATGTGGTAGTGCAAGAGGCAAGTTACATTTATACACTACATTATACAGAGAATATTGCCTTAGGTCTCCAGAGATACAAATATTTGGCCAAGAAAGAAAGAGGTAACAACAGTGTTGTATCATGTGACGTCTCATATGTGAAACTCTGAAAATGTACACTGCAATAACATTAAGACCTTTCTTTTGTCGCTCCATAATATAAAACTCCTTTACTGCTGGGCTCCCATCTACAATGTAATCAAATGAAACCTCACTCGTGCTTATGAATCCCTCTACAGTATCTATTCTCTCTTCCTTTATTAAAAATTGTTCAGTCTCTCTTTTTTACAACCTGTATTTTCCCATGACCTTTTCTATCATTCAACACCTATCGCTTCCTCTCATGAATGCATCAGAAGGCTTTCAAATGTGAAATCTATTCTTTGCAACACACTTCTTTGTTCTATATCTATTCTGTAGACCGCACAAAAAAATATCCCAATAGCAAAGTTTAATATAAGCCTGGAGAAGTAAAAAGCCAACCTAGCCACTCTGAGTAATTGGGAATCACTGCAAATACTGTAACATTCTATGTAGATAAATGTAAACCTAAATATCTTAGGGAAAACATTTGCCATATATCCGTGAGGCAGGTAAAATTAAAAGATTCACAGGTAAAGTAGCATGCACTGCTTATTTTCTGCTGCTTAGATTCTTTTTTTATATACAACCAGGCAGACATAATTTTGGTATTATGCAATACTGTGGCCATATCTAAATATACAGCTTTGTCTGGGCACTTGGTCACATCTTGGCATATGGTGGAATCTGTCACCAGTGTCACCTGCACTAATCTGCTGGTAATAGGGCGGGTGGCGCTGATTCCAACTGTTTACCTTTTTTTTTTTCCCTACGTGGCACCCCTCCTGAGTTATGCAAATATGCAAATGAAATGCTTTGGTACACTGGGTGTGGTCCTAGCCACGTGGTCCACTCTTCTGCATGCCCAGCTCCTATCATATAATCATGATCACAGGTTTTTCAGCCGCATTATCTTCTATACTGCACCGCTGAGCTCTGCCCCACACTAGTCACATGATTGTGACATCATCATAGATCTTACTCCTCCAGCAGATGCAGAGCAGGCCCTGGTTGGGCAGTCATCGCTGTTGTGTTGTGTGTGGAGATCTCTGCTCCTCAGTGACTGCCCAACAGGGACCTGCTCTGTATCTGCTGGATGCCGTACATGTGGGAGCGGGGCTCAGCAGTGCAGAAGAAGCTCAGGGTCATGAATATTTATAATGGGGAGGATGCACAATGGGCTTGGGGGACAAAACAGAGCACCGAGGAGCTGGGAACGCCCAATTGCACCTAAGCACTTACTTGCATATTTGGAATTTTGGGTGTAACTCAAGAACGGGGCCACATTGAAAAAAAAAAGGTAAATAGTGTTGGAATCAGCATTACATAATGACACTTTACTTGAGTGCTTTTTTTTTTTTTTTTGGTCCCCATCAACCTACCATTACTTTCCAAGCTATATTGTCTGCAGTTTGTCCTTTCCAGTTTCCTAACCCTATATGCTAAACCGCTGGACCACAGACATAGACTTACTTCTCACAAATAACCTTAGAAATATTGTAATATATTCTCTAATAATAAAAAAAAACATCAATATATTAATAGATAATTTTTTTTTGTTTATTGTTTTTTTTTTTATTGGAACAGTTGCAAAAATGTGTTTTTATTTTCTCTGTATACAATTGCATAAAAGAAAATGTGCGATTGTATATTACTGTGACCTTGGGTATATAATGTGATTAGGGATGGCTTGGGCCACATCAGGTGCAATCTTAGCATAATAAATACATTTATGCTGCTTTCCACCTGGAAGGTGCTGATCATGTGGAAAGTTTATTGTCAATCAATCCTCTGCTATCTCTGAAATCCACATGTGCTCCTCGGATTGAATGTTAAAATAACCTGGACAAGGTTGAAAGTAGGAAGGCAGAAATGACTTTCAGGCATCTAAAATTCCGGCAAGCACTTCATCATAAAAGCATCGCTGGTTAAAAATGAGACAGTCAACAAACTGAATTTGAGGCAGAAAGGTGAGAGAAGGAACGAAATGTAAAGGACATAGATCTAAGGTCCAAAGTAACATCTGTGATAGTGCATCTAATTCAGTTATTATTCCATCTACTGGCTGATCTAGACACTGAGCCAGGAAAATATGATACAATGTGTATATAGAAGGTTTACACTCCACTGCACCATGATGAGAACTTATCAAAGCACAGTCGAAAAATCACCCCATCCAATTGCTTCACCCACCGAGAGGAATGTGTGTCACAGAAAGAACAAAAGGCATTCAAATCGGCAATAAATTGCTTACATTTTATTTTCTCCAGCAATCTTTGTTCCCTCAAGGTGTCATCTGGAAGAGGACAATTACATTATCCGTCATTACCTACAAAGGAACAAGAATGGCTCAATAATGCTAAATATTGAGTTATTATTGATTTATCCAGTTCAGATATGTTAGCAATAAACGTGTCTGTCAACAATGGGATTAATTCAAAGAGCTGACATTAAAAAGAAAGCCCATGTGCCCATCTGTTACTATGTGTAGCATTGAAAGGATTGTTTTAATGTGAGACGTATACCATAATGAAGGCTGCTGACCTCTGGTCCCCAGCAGAATAGGAAGGGATGATGGTGGCATCTGTACCTGCCATGGGCATTATGGGTCTATATGTCCTACATCCCGGTATACCTCTATGAAAGTCATTTCTTTCTTTATCTCTTCTGAAGACAAAGGAAGAACATAGCTGCTTTATTGTTTAACATCTCCCTACTAATAAAGATTTCTGAACTGCTATTCTTAGTAGATAGTGTTGACCCTTACTACGAACTGTTAGTTGGCACCCACATAAATCATTAGAAACTCGATTCCTAAAAAAATCCATACCTTGTCTAACCTACATTTTTATGGCAGCAATTAGTGCTTCCCTGTTCCTCCCACAGAGAAAGGTCACTATTCTTGCATTTGAGAAGAATGTGTAATGAGAGAGCGAAACAGTGTATTAATAAACACATAATGTGAAAAAGTGTCAGGAATAAGTGGGAGATATGAAAGTTGTAGGTTAATGTAATGCCAACAAATGGCAGATTTATAGTGAAATATGGCCAGCTATTGTATCCTATATAAAATACTGCTTTAAAGGTTCAAAAATATGTTGTCTATATGCCAGCCATTGTGTGTTGTGCTGCTAAAAAAAAAAAAAAAACTCCATACAATATACGAAGAGCATATTAGAGTAAATTATAGTAATATATTTTAATTTAGCATTTGTATTCTGCTGTGAAGTTGAACACTACACTTGAGGGTGTATAGTACAATAATCTTATATTAATGCTGATAAATGTATCAACTTACTACTGTACTTATTCATTGTCATCAAAGTGACTGTTTTTGACATAGAAAACCCAATCTTTAAAGCGTGAAAACTGCTCAGGCGAGTGCAAGGTGATGTTGTTTTCAAGGTCAAAATGGGCTAGCCAAAGAACGTGTCAAATCTGAATTTAATGACTAAAGTTAAAAGACCACTGCTGTCTGCACTACATGAAAAATGCTAGATAATATTAGCATTCTGCAAAAAGACCAGGCTGTTTTTTTATTTTGCAATATTAAGACGAATAATAAGAATTGATTGTATATTCATTATAACTGGGATTAGAGGAAATCTACATATTAAGTCACTTATATTTCATTTTAACAACATTTGATATGATTGCCTGTAAAGAGACTGGTTCACACCTGAAATGTATAGCTATATTGCCAGGTATATATTTACAGCTCTCGCTGTTTTAGGCATCAAGCCTGAATATGCCCCTTTCACACGCACCAATTATCATCATGACACTTTTGTAAAAATACTGTAATTGGTTGATATTAAAGGGGATTTCCAGGACTTTGTGATTGATGACCTGGATGACAATACAGGGGTAAGGGGGAGGATGGCTCATAATATATGGGCAATGTGGCAGAAACTAGGGGGATATTGTGGATGGGATTATGACAGCAATGTGGTGGATACTTGGGGAATATTTCTGGTAATATGAAGGGCAAGGTGGCAGACACTGGGATGGTATATTGGCCACCAATATGGGTGTGTTGTGGCTGACGGTGGGAGGATGTAGTAATTAGAAAGTAAGGAGGGACATTAGGAGATATACTGTAGTGGTTGACAATAGAGGAACATTGTGGCTGACACCTAGGTTATTGAATGCCCGGGGGAGAGGAACTGCTGTACTTAAAGTTACTCTGCTAAAGTCACAGCTGTGGACACACACTCCCTCCATGGGCAAGACAGGCCACAGGGAGTAGTCAGGGGCACAGCTTAAGGCTCATGGGGCCCTGATGCTAAAGTTTAGCTTGTTGCACAAATTAACTTTGTATATACTTGTGTCTGCAGGACACAAAAACAGACTACCGTACTTAGGACTTCAGCAATACAGAATAGATACGTGTGTATAAGACTTATTTGTGTATAGAAAACATACCATATACAACTAGAAGGGACAGTACGTAGACCCTGACTCCTCCCACCCATGTAACTGATCACATGACATCATTACTGGTCCTTTAGCCTACACTACTCAGGGTTCCCATCTTATACTACAGCAGCCCATGCTGCTATCTAGCCATAGTGAATCTCATCCTGATTAAGGGGTACTTGGCTGGCACAGGCTCAATAAATGAGGGATTTATCTACTGTCTTGTGCTGCAATGGTCACCAGTATTCAAATTGCATTTCGACCCTCCTGTTCACAGTAGTCCCAATATACAAACTATACATCAGGGACATGTACACATAGGCCTCAAATGGGGCTCCATAAAGACCACTCAGACCCCCAACGATCTAAAACTCATCCCCTATTCAGCACATAGGGTATAAGTTTTTATCCATGAGGTACCGCATGTACTCGAGTATAATCCGACTCGAATATAAGCCGAGGCCCCCTTATTTTACCACGAAAACCCAGGAAAAGTTATTGACTTGACTATGAGCCTAGGTTGGGAAATACATCATCCCCCCATGTAATCATCCAGACCCCCGTCATCATCCCCCCCCCTTCATCATCACCCCCTGTCAATCCCTTCATCAGTGGAATTCAACCTGCGGACCTTCAGATGTTGCAAAACTACAACTCCCAGCATGCCCGGACAGCCATTGGCTGTCTGAGCATGCTGGGAGTTGTAGTTTTGAAACATCTGGAGGTCCGCAAGTTGAAGAGCACTGCGGCCTTCATCATCATCCAGACCCCCGTCATCATCCCCCCCTTCATCATCACCCTCCTTCATCATCACCCCCTATCAATCCCTTCATCAGTGGTCTTCAACCTGCGGACCTCCAGAGGTTTCAAAACTACAATTCCCAGCATGCCCGGACAGTCATCGGCTGTCCAGACATGCTGGGTGTTGTAGTTTTGAAACCTGTGGAGGTCAGCAGGTTGAAGACCACTGCAGCCTTCTTCATCATCCAGCCCCCCCCCTTTTGTTTTGTACTCACCTCCCCTCGGCAGGACGTTAGGGTGAGCTGGTCAGGGCCATCTATGCTGCAGGGACCGTCCGGTGGGGATGGTTAGTCATTGCAGGTGGTCCATCTTCACTGGGGGGGCCTCTTCTCCATGCTTCGGCCCCAGCCCCGGAGTAGGGACGTTGCCTTGACGACGATGCACAAGGATTTTGCGCATTAACGTCCCTGTGGGTCGTTGTCAAGGCAATGTCACTACTCCGGGGCTGGGGCTGAAGCGCAGAGAAGAGTCCCCCCTGGTGAAAATGGACAGCCCGCTATGACTAACTATCCCCACCGGACGGTCCCTGCAGCATAGATGGCCTGGACCAGCTCACCTTAACGTCCCGCCGAGGGGAATTGAGTACAAAACAAAAGGGGGGGGGGGCTGGATGATGACGAAGTCCGCAGTGGTCTTCAACCTGCGGACCTCCAGAGGTTTCAAAACTACAACACCCAGCATGCCCAGACAGCCGATGGCTGTCCACGCTTGCTGGGAGTTCTAGTTTTGAAACATCTGGAGGTCTGCAGGTTGAAGACCACTGATGAAGGGATTGACAGGTGGAGAGTTCACTCGAGTATAAGCCGAGGGGGGCTTAAATCGTGCTGAAAAACTCGGCTTATACTCGAGTATATACGGTAAAAAAAAAGTACACTCTGAATAAAAATGGTACCGATAAAAACTACAGATCACGGCACAAAAAATAAGCCTCATGCGGATAATAAAGAGCTATAGCGGTCAGAAGAGGACTTATAGAGGGACATTTATTATTGGAGGTGAGTTTTTTTTTAGCTTAGCTTGGATGCATTAATAGTCGCAGGTGTGCTTAAGCAAAGATTCGTGCGACAATTCATGAGGCAAGAGGTTAGCAAGTTTTTGAAAATGCTCTACATGGAGTAATTTAGGAATTTTTACTATGCAGTGGTAACAAATTTATCAAGTGTGGCTTTCCCAGAAAATGTTGCAAACTCCTTTGAAAACACCACAAATCTACACCAGCCCAGTCCTGCCTTACAAAACTGCCTTTGGAGTGCACTTTTAAAAAGTCACTCATTTAATGCGCAACAGAGTAAAAAGTCACAGAGGAGTGAAGGAATCATACAAAACAGTGTTTTGAAAAAATAAGTATGATAAATATGTTGCACGTAAAATGCAAAACTAAAGAAAAAATAAATTACTTCAGAACATACTTTCCAACAACAACAATGATTAATCTCCCCCCAATGTTTTTAATAGTAGTAAAATAAGAAAACTAACTATAAATTGGGTATCGTTGGAAGTAGAGATGAGCAAATTTTTGAAAAATTTGATTCAGCTGATTCGCCAAATTTCCCCCAGAAGATTGTTTCCGTCCTAATTTATTTGCAGCGAATCGCTAATAAAAATGGCTATTACTGGCCTACAGAGAGCCTCAATAGGGGTGTAGAACATTTTGCCTGGCTGTAACACGCATAGGGTTTGTGTTGGGTTAGTAAAATAATACTGTTATTCAGTAAACATGCAGATCAGAAGCGTCACTATTAGAATCAATGTCGGAGAGCAGCACAATGACAGAGCCTGGAGGTGGCATCAGTATGAGGAGACCATATAGTGGCTGAATGATACAACGTGGAGGTGGCGGCAGCATGAGCAGAACATATAGTGGCTGAATGACACAGCCTGGAGTTGGCAGCATCATGAGGAGACCACATAGTGGCTGAATGACGCAGCCTGGAGTTGGCGGCAGCATGAAGTGGCTGAATGACACAGCTTGTCTTTTGCGGCAGCATGTAGAGTACATATAGTGGCTGAATGACACAGCCTGGAGGTGGCGGAAGCATGAGGAGAACATATAGTGGATGAATGACACAGCCTGGAGGTGGAGGCCACATGAGGAAACATATAATGCCTGAGTAACACAGCATGGAGGTGGCGGCAGCATGAGGATTACATCTAGTGGCTTAATGTCACAACCAGGAGTTGGCGGCAGCAAGAGACCATATAGTGGCTGAATGACACAGCGTGGAGGTGGCGGCAGCATGGGGAGAATATATAGTGGCTGAATGACACAGCCTGGAGTTGGCGGCAGCATGAGGAGACCACATAGTGGCTGAATGACGCAGCCTGAAGTTGGCGGCAGCATATAGTGGCAGAATGACACAGCCTGTAGTTTGCGGCAGCATGAGGAGAACATATAGTAGCTGAATGACACAACCTGGAGGTGGCGGCAGCATGAGGAGACCATATAGTGCCTGAATGACATAGCGTGGAGGTGGCAGCAGCATGAGGAGAACATCTAATGGTGCCGTGGGTGGCAATACCAGTACCATGTGATGAAGGTGGGTGAAAAAAGGAGAACTTGGCATCAGATGTGTAGCATTAGGAGGGTGGCAGGATCAGAATAGTAGCAGGTAGGCAGAAGAAAACGGTCTATTTGTAACAGTGTTCATGTGCACAAGTAAGTATTGAGGAAGTGCATTACTTAAAACTTAACTTTTAATAATATACTTAGGATAAAATATTCGGACCCCATTTTTTTTAAATCAAACAAAAGGAAAGGTGTGCGAAAAACATGTGTCACCTACACCACCAAGTATTGATGTGATGCAAAGACCTCAAAAGGATGGAAGGGAACAACATATGGTCCATTGTAACCGGTGGGGGTAAAAACTACCTCTGTAAGGCCCTATTCTCACATTATTAATTCCCTTCTTGACAAGTGTTACTCGCCCTAAAATGGGCTCCCCACACAGCCAACTCTCCCTATTTCCACCTACAAACACTGCCATTTCCTAGGGTTTTTAGGTGGAAATAGAGATTGGCACCTGTGTGGGGCCGCACTTTTTAAGACGAGTAACCCTTTCCTCGGAAAGGATGAAGGAAACAACATATTGTCCATTGTAGCAGGTGGGGGTAAAAACTTCCTCTGTAAGACCTTACTCTCGCCCTATTAATTCCTTTCTTGGCAATTGTTACTCACCCTAAAAAGGGTGGACCAACACAGGAAACTCTCTATTTCCACCTAAAAACCCTTGGAAATGGCAGTGTTTGTAGGGGGAAAAAGGGAGAGGTTGCTGTGTGGGGACACCCTTTTTAGGGCAAGTAACACTTGCCAAGAAGGGAATTAATAATTCGAGAGTAGGGCCTTACAGGGGAAGTTTTTACCCCCCCCCCCCCCAGTTACAATGGACCATACTTTGTTCCCTTTCACCTTTTAGAGGTCTTTGCATCACATCAATACTTGGTGGTGTAGGTGGCACATGGTGTTTTTTTGCACATCTTTCCTTTTGTTTGATTTAAAAAAAAAATTTGGGTCCATATATTTTATCCTAAGCATATTATTAAAAGTTAAGTTTTACATAATGCATATCCTCAATTCTTACTTGTGGTCTGATGCGGAGGAATGTCTGTAACTGGGGAGCAGCACCTTTAATATGTGTTGCGCTATCCATATTTATGAAGTGTTGGTGTGGCACCATGGTGACTTTACTCTGATGCATCAGGCATTGGTGGGTGGAAATCCTGGCTGATCCATGCCTGATTCATCTTCACATAAGGTCAGTCCCTCCACATTTTTCGTGAACAGACGAGATCTCCTTGGGGTTACTTTGGCCCCCGCCCCACTAAACACCCGCTATGATGGCACACTACTGGCCGGGCAGGACAGCTTTTCCAGAGCAAACTCTGCTAGTTGAGGTCACAAATCAAGTTTGGCTGCCCAGAAGTCCAGTGGATCTTCAAGGTGTGTTGGCATGGTTACATCAAGGTATGCCACCACCTGCTAGTTCAGGTCCTGCTCCAGGTCTACCTGCTGCTGATGAGTTGCATATACCATATAGTGGCTGAATGACACAGCTTGGAGTTGGCGACAGCATGAGGAGACCATATAGTGGCTTAATGACACAGCCTGGAGTTGGCGGCAGCATGAGGAGACAATAAGGTGGTGGAATGACACAGCCTGGAGTTGATGGCAGCATGAGCAGACCATATAGTGGCTGAATGACACAGCCTGAAGTTGGTGGCAGCATGAGGAGACCATATAGTGGCTTAATGACACAGCCTGGAGGTGGCGGCAGCATGAGGAGAACATATGGTGGCAGAATGAGACAGCCTGTAGGTGGCAGCAGCATCAGGCTTCCTGAAAATGACCCGGTGACAGAGTGGTGCAGTGGGTGGCAATACCAGTACTGGGTGACGAAGGTGGGTGAAAAAAGGAGAACTTGGCATCAGATGTGTGGCATCAGGAGGGTGGCTGAGGCAGGTAGGTAGAAGAAAACAGTCTCTTTTGTAAAAGTGTTAATGTGCACAAGTAGGTATTGACGATATGCATTACGTAAAACTTAACTTTTAATAATATGCTAAGGATAAAATATATGGACCCCCAATTTTTTTTTTAAATCAAACAAAGTGAAAGGTGTGCAAAAAACACCATGTGCCATCTACACCACCAAGTATTGATGTGATGCAAAGACCTCTAAGAGGTGGAAGGGAACAACGTATGGTCCATTGTAACCGGTGGGGTTAAAAACTTCCCCTGTAAGGCCCTACTCTCGCATTAGTAATTCACTTCTTGACAAGTGTTACTCGCCCTAAAAAGGGCGGCCCCACACAGGAACCTCTCCCTATTTCCACCTACAAACACTGCCATTTCCTAGGGTTTTTAGGTGGAAACAGGGATTGGCTCCTGTGTGGGGCTGCACTTTTTAAGACGAGTAACACTTTCCTCGAAAAGGATGAAGGGAACAACATATTGTCCATTGTAGCAGGTGGGGGTAAAAACTTCCCCTGTAAGGACCTACGCTCACCCCATTAATTCCCTTCTTGGCAATTCTTATTCACCGTAAAAAGGGTTGTCCCACACAGGAAACTCTATATTTCCACCTAAAAACCCTTGGAAATGGCAGTGTTTGTAGGGGGGAAAAGGGAGAGGTTCCTTTGTGGGGCCGCCCTTTTTAGGGTGAGTAACACTTGCCAAGAAGGGAATTAATAATGCGAGAGTAGGGCCTTACAGGGGAAATTTTTACCCCCACTGATTACAATGGACCATACGTTGTTCCCTTTCACCTTTTAGAGGTTTTTGCATCACATCAATACTTGGTGGGGTAGGTGGGTCCATATATTTTATCCAATGCATATTATTAAAAGTTAAGTTTTAAGTAATGCATATCCTCACTACTTGTGGTCTGATGCGGAGGAATGTCTGTAACTGGGGATAAGCACCTTAAATATGTTTTGCACTATCCATATTTGTTGGTGTGGAACCATGGTCAATCTACTCTGATGCATCAGGCATTGGTGGGTGGAAATCCTGGCTGATCCATGCCTGATTCATCTTTACAAAGGTCAGTCTCTCCACATTTTTTGTGGACAGATGAGTTCTCCTTGGGGTGACTATGGCCCCCGCTGCACTAAACACCCGCTCTGATGGCACACTACTGGCCAAGCAGGACAGCTTTTCCAGAGCAAACTCTGCTAGTTGAGGTCACACATCAAGTTTGGTTGCCCAGAAGTCCAGTGGATCTTCAAGGTGTGTTGGAATGGTTACATCAACGTATGCCACCACCTGCTAGTTCAGGTCTTGCTCCAGGTCTACCTGCTGCTGATGAGTTGCTTCACTGTGCAGGTGAAGAAAGATACTTATTAGCGACCGTAGACTCAGGCTGCTGCTGATGGAGCTGGTACTGCTCCTGCAACCCCACCCCTCCCCAGCAGCCATGGTAGTGGAAGGTGAGTGCAGAGGGCCCCCCCGAGTCAGACCTGAGATAGGATGGATGATGGCACAGATAGGCATTGGCCAACTGACTATGTAGGATGTCTCTGTAGTAGGACAGTTTGTCCTCCCTCTCAGTGGGTGTAAAAATAGCCCCCCTTTTGTGCCGATAGTGATGGTTCAATAAGGTGGAGAGCCAGAAGTCATCCCGCTGCCGAAAGGTGACAATTCGGCAGTCACTACGCAAGCAAGTGAGCATGCATTGTGCCATTTGTGCAAGTGACTCGGAGGGACTCCCTGCCTCCATCTCCACTGCATACTGCCGCAATGTGTCTGGGTCCTCTGTCTCGCCTTCCTCATAACCCTCTAGCTCCTCTGGCTGCTCCTCCTCTCTTGTCAGATGACTAGAAAAACCGCCCATCTCGCGAAACCTAAACTTTGCTCCACTGTGCCCCTCCCACTTTCCTCCTCCTCCAGTTCAGGCCCCACATGGCTAATGTGGCTGTGAGATGTAGGCGCCATGTCTCCAGTGCCCTGACCAGCCATCGTTTCCAACACGTGTTGTAGTAGATGATGCAGTGGAATGACGTTGTTCATCATGTAATGACTGACTAATAATGTGGCTTACTCAAAGGGCCTGAGCAAATGGCAGGTGTCACGTATGAGCTGACACTGGTTAACATTGAAGTTACACAGGGGAGTCCCCATATACGCTTGGATCATGAAGAAATTGGGGATGGCTTTTCTCTGTTCGTATAGTCGGTCCAACATATGGAGGGTGGAATTCCAACGTGTGGAAACATCGCAAATCAGACTATGTTGGGGGATACCGTTCTGATGCTGCAGCTCAAGGATTGTGTGCTTTGCTGTGTGCGAGTGGCTGAAGTGCATGCAAAGTTTCCTTCCCATTGTTAGGATGTCTTGAAGATGAGGGGAACACTTCAGGAACCGCTTGACAACCAGATTGAACACGTGTGCCATGCAGGGCTCATGTCTCAAGCTTCCTTGTCACAGTGCAGACAAGATGTTCTTCCTGTTGTCGGTCACCATGGTTGCCATTTCCAGTTTTCGTGGAGTAAGCCATTATTCGATTTCTTCATGAATGACTTTTAGCAGTTCCTCCCCTGTGTGACTCCTATGCAAACCATATTAAGAACAGTGTAACACCGCCGTTGTCACGATGCCGGCTGGCAGGAGGTGGATCCTCTGTGCCAGAGAGGGATTGGCGTGGACCGTGCTAGTGGACCGGTTCTAAGTCACTACTGGTTTTCACCAGAGCCCGCCGCAAAGCGGGATGGTCTAGCTGCGGCGGTAGTGACCAGGTCGTATCCACTAGCAACGGCTCAACCTCTCTGGCTGCTGAAGATAGGCGCGGTACAAGGGAGTAGACAGAAGCAAGGTCGGACGTAGCAGAAGGTCGGGGCAGGCAGCAAGGATCGTAGTCAGGGGCAACGGCAGGAGGTCTGGAACACAGGCTAGGAACATACAAGGAAACGCTTTCACTGGCACAATGGCAACAAGATCCGGCAAGGGAGTGCAAGGGAGGAGATCAGATATAGCCAGGGAGCAGGTGGAAGCCAATTAAGCTAATTGGGCCAGGCACCAATCATTGGTGCACTGGCCCTTTAAGTCTCAGGGAGCTGGCGCGCGCGCGCCCTAGAGAGCGGAGCCGCGCGCGCCAGCACATGACAGCAGGGGACGGGAACGGGTAAGTGACCTGGGATGCGATTCGCGAGCGGGCGCGTCCCGCTGTGCGAATCGCATCCCCGACGGCCATGACAGTGCAGCGCTCCCGGTCAGCGGGACCGACCGGGGCGCTGCGGAGAGAGAGACGCCGTACGCGCTCCGGGGAGGAGCGGGGACCCGGAGCGCTAGGCGTAACAGCCGTGCCCTGCACACATGGTATGCTGAAGGAGCACTGAGACTTGTCCGTGCAGTGGAGGCTGAGGACACGGTGGAGGATGAGGAGGCAGAGTCACACACTGTCACAGGACCAACGGCCTGAGAGCATGGAGGCGGAAGCGGTGTGATCTTTCTAAGTTGCTGTTGTGGCTGTGCAGGAACCCCATTCACCCAGTGGGCCTTAAGGGAGATGTATTGTCCCTGACCGTAATTACAGCTCCACTTGTCGGCGCTGCCGTGCACTTAGGTACACACCGACAGGCTCAAGGACTGGCCCACCTTCTGTTCCAAAAAATTGTGCAGGGCTGGTACTGCCTTCTTCGGAAAGAAATGATGGCTTGGGACTCTCCACCTTGGCTTGGCCCAAGCCATCAGTTCTCTGAAAGGTGCAGAGTCCACCACTTGAAAAGGGAGTGACTGCAGCACCAGAAACTTGGACAGGAGCACATTCAGCTTCTGCGCCTTTAGATAAGTGGGCGCATACTGGTGTCTCTTGGACATGGCTTCGCTGATGGATTGCTGGCGGAGTGACTGACTCGAAGTGAGATGAGGCAGGAGCATCTGGAGTGACTGCAGATGGGTATGACACACAGCTCAGTCGAAGTGGTGGATCCTTGGCTGGCTGAAACGGGAGCAGCATGCCACTGGGTGATGCAACAGACTGAGCCACCACATCGGGGCCACGGTTCTTCCAGGCTGCTTTATGGTGAGGCTGCATATGTTGACACAGGGTCGTGGTGCCAACATTGGGACCCTGGCAATGTTTCACCTTCTTCCAACAAATCTTGCATATGGCCATGTTAACCTCCTCTGGATGCTTGAGGAAAAACTGCCACACCGCCAAATAATTGATTTTCCCACCCACAGTCCGCACTGATTGACTCCTACTGCCGCTGACTCCAGGAACCCCTGTTTCACTACCTCCTGTGAAGGTAGGCTGACGCGAAGCAGGTGGTCTACCCCGGGCACGTTAGGCTCCAGACTTTCCACTTCTGCCACCATGCTGACTGTCAACCAGGCTACCACCTTGCTGGCTCAGCTGCTGCCTTACGGGCAACCTGCAACCCTCTTCATCTGATGATGATGATGAAGCCCCTTCTACACCCGGGTCCCAAGTGCGATCGGCTTCATCATCATCGAGTTGTGTCTGCACGCCACTGATGTTCTTCTCAGGTTCCTCAACAGTGTCTGTTTGAGGAGCCTGAACGCTCGCAACACCACCTCCCACGCCACTCTCCTCATCACTACTTGCCTGCCTAGCAGAGGAAGCGGTGGATGTCTCCTCCACTTCTTGGCTGGGCAGTAGCTGCTGACTGTCCTCTAGTAGATCGTCCTCACTAAATAGTGGAGGTGAACCCACAGCATAAGATACTTCTGTTGGGGAGGGAACAGCATAGGACAGAGGCAATGGGAGGACAGGGACTGCTCCCGGGCCATGCCAACTGAGGGTTCTGTCTGAGAAACCCACCAACTGTTGACTGGGGGTGTCAGATGTCACTTGTAAGGAAGTGGATGACCGTATTAACCAATCGATGACGGCAGATGGGTTGCTGGTCGAGACACGACCATTAGCTGATACCGGGAGCTCAATCCTCTCGCTGCGACACCTGCTGCCACTCGCCCCCAGTCTGCTGCGACCTCTGCCTGATGAATTTAGGCCTCTGGCACTCCTCTGTGCATGTCCTGGCACTTCTCTGCCTGACATACTTAGAGTGTACATGAGGGGAGTACAATACACTCCACTACACTTTAAACAGTATTTGTGTACAACACCAGCCGGTATTTACTTTTGGCTTTCCTTTCACAGTATCTAGGCCCTTAAGACTTTAACCCCTTTCCGCAGAATGACTTATATAAATTTCAAGTTATGCAGGTAGTTAACGCATCTTTACGTTTGAATAAGTAATTCAATTAACCCGGTTATGCGTGGCATAACACGGGTTAACGGGCAGAACTCCCGCTGTTACTGGAGGGAGACAACTTCTGCAAGCCCCCTCAGGACCATCTGTGAATGGTCCTGGTCAACGATCACTGTGATTGGTCCCTGTGGACCAATCACAGTGTCTCAGATGACAGGGGGGGGGGTGAAAGTTCACATCCTCCGCTCTGCCTGTCCCTAGAAGTCTGGGCAGAGCAGAGAAAGAGGACCCTGAGAGCTGTGGGGGACAATGTGGCGGAGGGAACAGTGGCACTTACCTGGGACCGGCGCAGGCAGCGGGGACCAGGGACCAGCGGCAGGCAAGTGGAGGAGGCAGCGTCGGCATCAGAGGCAGCAGTGAAGATCAGTGAAAAGTGATCTTCACTGCTGCTTCTAGGAGTTTCAAAACTACAACTCCCAGCATGCCCAGACAGCCTTTGGCTGTCCGGGCATGCTGGAAGTTGTAGTTTTGCAGCATCTGGAGGGCCACAGTTCGGAGACCACTGTGCAGTGGTCTCCAATCTGTGCTCTTCCAGATGTTGCAAAACTACAACTCTCAGCATGTTCAGACAGTCCAGGCATGCTGGAAGTTGTAGTTCTGTAACATCTGGCCCTTCACATGTTGCCGAACTACAACTCCCAGAATGCCTGGACTGTCTGGGCATGCTTGGAGTTGAAGTTTTGCAACATCTGGAGACCTACAGTTTGGACACCACTACACAGTAGTGTCCAAACTGTTCTCTAGTTGTTGCAAAACTACAACTCCCAGCATGCCCTTCAGCTGTCAGGGCACGCTGGGAGTTGTAGTTTTGCAACAACTGGAAGCACACCGGTTGGGAAACATTGTCTGTTTCCTAACCCGTGTGCCTCCAATTGTTGCAAAACTATAACTCCCAGCATGCACTGACAGAGGTGGAGGCAGCTGGAGGCACACGGGTTGGGAAATACTGAGTTAAGTAACAAACACTCAGTGTTTTTCAACCAGTGTGCCTCCAGCTGTTGCAACATTACAAGTCCCAGCATGCCCTTCTGCTGTCACTGCATGCTGAGAGTTGTAGTTTTGCAACAGCTGGAGGTTTGCCCCCCCTCCCCATGTAAATGTACAGGGTACAATCACATGGGCTGGGGTTTACAGTGAGCTTCTCACTGCAGGTTTGAGATGCAGCAAATTTTCCGCTGCAGCTCATACTCCCAGCGGGAAACACGCTTTGACCCCACCCGTGTGACTGTACCCTAAAAACACTACACTACACTACACTTACACAAAATAAAGAGTAAAACACTACATATACACATACCTCTACACAGTCCCCTCCCCTCCCTACCCAATAAAAATGAAAAACATATCGTATGGCACTGTTTCCAAAACAGAGGCTCAAGCAGTCAAAAAACAACAACTCCCAGTATTGCCATACAGCTATTGACTGTCCAGGCATGCTGGGAGTTTTGCAACAGCTGGAGGCACCCTGTTTGTGGATCACTGGGATAGAATACCCCTATGTCCACCCCTATGCAAATCCCTAATTTAGGCCTCAAATGCGCATGGAGCTCTCTCACTTCGGAGCCCTGTCGTATTTCAAGGCAACAGTATAGTGCCACATATGGGGTATTTCCGTATTCGGGAAAAATTGGCTAACACATTTTGGGGGGCTTTTTCTCCTTTTACCCCTTATGAAAAGGTAAAGTTGGGGTCTACTCCAGCATGTTATTGTAAAAAAATAAAAAAATTTACACTAACTTGCTGGTGTTGCCCCATACTTTTTATTTTCACAAGTGGTAAAAGGAAAAAAAGAACCCCAAAATCTGTAATGCAATTTCTCCTGATTACAGAAATACCCCATATGTGGACAAAAAATGCTCTGCGGGCGCACAACAAGGCTCAGGAGTGATAGCACCATGTACATTTGAGGTGATTTGCACAGGGGTGGCTGATCGTTACAGCGGTTCTGAAATAAACACAAAAAAACACCCACATGTGACCCCATTTTAGAAACTACACCCCTCATTGAACGTAACAAGGGGTATTTTCGTACAATTTTCGTTGAAAATGAAAAATGTAAATTTTTTTCACTAAAATACTGGTGTTATCCCAAATTTATCATTTTCACAAGGGGTAATAGGAAAAAAGCACACCAAAATTTCTAACCCGATTTCCTCTGAGTAAGAACATACCCCATATGTGGACTTAAAGTGCTCTGCTGGTGCACTACAGGGCTCAAAAGAGAAGGAGCGCCATTGGACTTTTGGAGAGGGAATTTGGCTGGAATTGAAAGCCATGTGAGTTCACAAACTACAACCCTCATAGAATGTAATAAGGAGTGCTGTGAGCATTTTTACCCCACAGGTGTCTGACAGATTTTTGGAGCAGTGGTCCGTGAAAATGAAAAATTTAATTTTTCACTTGCACAGCTCTTTGTTCCAAAAGTTTGTAAAATGCCAGTGGGGTGTAAATGCTCACTGCACCACTTATTATATTCCGTGAGGGGTGAAGTTACAAAAATGGGGTCACATGTGTTGGGGGGGGGGGGGTCACACTGTTCTGGTAGCATGGGGGCTTTGTAAATGCACATGGCCCTTGACTTCCATTCCAAACAAATTCTCTCTCCAAAAGCTCAAAAGCTCCCTCTCTTCTGAGTATTGTAGTTCGCCTGCAGAGCACTTAACATCCACATATGGGGAATATCCATTCTCACAGTACGCCTTGTTACGTGCCTTTAGGGGTGTAGTTTCCAAAAAAGAAAGCCATGTTTTTTTGTTTTTTTGGGCTGTTATGGAACCATATGGGCTTCCTAAATGCAACATGCCCCCTAAAAACCATTTCAGCAAAATTCACTTTCCAAGATCCTATTGTCGCTTGTTCGCTTCTGAGCTGTAGCGCACCCACAGAGCATTTTACGCTCACATATGAGGTATTTCCTTACTCGAGAGAAATTGGATTACACATTTGGGGAGCATTTTCTCCTTTTACCCCTTGTAAAAATAAAAAAACTGAGTCTACAAGAACATGTTAGTGTAAAAAATGGAGATTTTGAATTTTCTCCTTCACTTTGCTGCTATTCCTGTGAAACAACTAAAGGGTTATCAAACATTCTGAATATCATTCTGTATACTTTAAGGGATGCAGTTTTTATAATGGGGTCATTTATGGGGTATTTCTAATATGAAGATCCCTCAAATGCACTTCAAAACTGAACTGGTCCCTGAAAAATTCAGATTTTTAAAATTTTGTGAAAATTTTGAAAATTGCTGCTGAACTTTGAAGCCCTCTGATGTCTTCTAAAAGTAAAAACATGTCAACTTTATGATGCAACCATAAAGTAGACATATTGTATATGTGAATTAATATATTATTTATTTAATATATTTTCCTTACAAGCAGAGAGCTTTAAATGCAAAATGTTCTAATTTTTCATGACATTTTCGATTTTTTCACCAAGAAATGATGCAAGTATCGACGAAAATTTACCACTATGATAAATTAGAATATGTCACAAAAAATTATCTCGGAATCAAATTCATTAGTAAAAGCATCCCAGTTATTAATGCTTAAAGTGACAGTGGTCAAATGTTCAAAAAATGCTCTGGTCCTTAAGGCCAAAATGGGCTTGGTCTTTAAGGGGTTAACAGGAACAATATAGTACACCACCTAGATGTACGTATGTGGTATGTACTTATGAGAGGAGGACAATGCGCTCCAGTATGCTTAAAACAGTATTTGTGTACTACACCAGCCAGTGTGTACTTTTGGCTGGCCTTTCACAGTATCTAGGCCCTTAAGACTTTAACAGGAACAAAATAGTACATCACTTAGATGTGGAAAAATGCTTTTCTGCGCAACACACAGCACTGTCTGTCCCTCTCTATTAGTGATGAGCGGCATAGGCTATATTCGAATTTGCAATATTTTGCGAATATATGGACGAATATTCGTCATATATTTGCGAAATTCGCATATTCGTTATATTCGCTTTTTTTGGTGCATATGCGAAAATATATGTGCATATTCGCGAATATTGAGCCCTCCCTTCTTTAATGTATAGGGAACTATGACTAGTGCATTAACTCTGTGATTTTTTGCCTGTTGAAACCAATAGGCCTATTGTGGTCTATGGGGATCTCATGGCATATAAAACAGTAAGATAAGCAGGACCATCTTGGCAGCACAGTGGAATGGGAGACCACCACTGGTTCGCGTCCTGGGGTGGGACATAGTGTTTCAGTCAATCTGTATCTGATTGGTTGCTGAGTTGCCCATAGCAACCAATCAGATTGCTTCTTTGATTTTTTTAGAGGCCTTTTCAAAAATGAAAGAAACAATCTGATTGGTTGCTGTGGGCAACTGCACAACTCTTCCTCTACACTGGTTTTGATGAATCTCCCCCATAGAGGGAGATTTATCAAAACCTGTCAGGAGGAAAAGTTTCTGGGTTGCCCATAGCAACCAATCAGATTGCTTCCTTCATTTTACATTATCGTTTGAGGAGCTTGTCCAATGTTTTGTAGGTTACATACTTTAAATGTAGCCAATTTCTGGTCCAATTTGTGTAAAAATGACTTGCATCTCATTTATTATGAGTTTTGTCACAATGATGCCATCTTTTCTGAGTGAATGAGATGTTACTGTATAACGTGATGTGCCGAGCAGCTCTGGATGACAACTGTGCTGCTCCTCGCATATTGATAATAGACCTGTGTGAGGAGCAGCAGAGCCCATATAGAGGACATGATAGACTATTATCTCTGATGGGATTTATTCTCTACACAGCTCTGCTGCTCTGCCGAATACCACAACCACCTGCAGTCATTGCAGGAATTGAGTTGTATTAAAGGAGAACTCAGGTACAGAACATCTTATCCCTTTTCCACTGGGTCCGATCATTGGGGCCCCCCACTATCTCCTGCCCGCCTTTCACACCGTGCATGGAATGTGTACCACTGCACGAAGCAGTGGCTGATAAGCCCCTCCATGTATCTCTATGGGAAAGCCAGAGATACACGAACGAGATACATGGAGTGACGTGTTATCCGTGCACGGATTGGATGTCGCTCCGTACATGGAAGGAGCTGGGGTGCTGACCAGGACATTGCGGGGGGACCTAGCGGTCGGATTCAATGTGATCAGACATTTATCCCCTATCCCCTATCCTGAGGATAGGGGGGGATAAGATGTTCCGTACCAAAGTTCCCCTTTAAGAAATGCAAGGCTTTTACTAACATTTTAGTGCCCTTTTTTTCCTTGAGCACCTGCCCTCCAAAATGTCTGTGCACATCCCTGCTATATATGGTGTGTTACATGGTCTGTATATTAGGGTATTGTCATGTTCTCTCTCAGTTTCATGATATGGAATCACTGCAGACCATTAACCTACAATAATGTCAATAAGGAAATCAGTATCAGAAGTAAATGTCCTATTGATAAGATCTTGGAGTGAACGTCATCCCACTGGAAAACCTCTTATTACTTGTTCCTTCCTTGAGACCCAGCCACCTATATTAGCATGGCTTGTTGTGCCCCAGTGAGCAGTAATGAGTATTGTAGCAGCAGAGATGAGATGATCATTTCTAGTCAGGCTCTTTAACCCCTTCAGGACCAAGCCCATTTTGGCCTTAAGGACCAGAGCGTTTTTTGCACATCTGACCACTGTCACTTTAAACATTAATAACTCTGGAATGCTTTTAGTTATCATTCTGATTCCGAGATTGTTTTTTTCGTGACATATTCTACTTTAACATAGTGGTAAATTTTTGTCGATACTTGCATCCTTTCTTGGTGAAAAATCCGTAAATTTGATGAAAAATTTGAAAATTTTGCATTTTTCTAACTTTGAAGCTCTCTGCTTGTAAGGAAAATGTATATTACAAATTTAAAAAAAAATTATTCACATATACAATATGTCTACTTTATGTTTGCATCATAAAAGTGACGAGTTTTTACTTTTGGAAGACACCAGAGGGCTTCAAAGTTCAGCAGCAATTTTCCAATTTTTCACAAAATTTTCAAACTCACTATTTTTCAGGGACCAGTTCAGGTTTGAAGTGGATTTGAAGGGTCTTCATATTAGAAATACCCCACAAAAGACCCCATTATAAAAACTGCACCCCCCAAAGTATTCAAAATGACATTCAGTCATCATTTTAACCCTTTAGGTGTTTCACAGGAATAGAAGCAAAGTGAAGGAGAAAATTCACAATCTTCATTTTTTACACTCGCATGTTCTTGTAGACCAAATTTTTGAATTTTTACAAGGGGTAAAAGGAGAAAATTTATACTTATATTTGTAGCCCAATTTCTCTCGAGTAAGCACATACCTCATATGTCTATGTAAATTGTTCGGCGGGCGCAGTAGAGGGCTCAGAAGGGAAAGAGCGACAAGGGGATTTTGGAGAGTACGTTTTTCTGAAATGGTTTTTGGGGGGCATGTTGCATTTAGGAAGCCCCTATGGTGCCAGAACAGCAAAAACCCCTCACATGGCATACCATTTTGGAAACAAGACCCCTTGAGGAACATAACAAGGAATAAAGTGAGCCTTAATACCCCACAGGTGTTTCACGACTTTGGCATATGTAAAAAAAAAAATATTTTTTTTCACTAAAATGTGTGTTTCCCCCCAAATTTCACATTTTTCCAAGGGTTAATAGCAGGAAATACCCCCAATATTTGTAACCCCTTCTCTTCTGAGTATGGAGGTACCCCATAAGTTGACCTGAAGTGCACTATGGGCGAACTACAATGCTCAGAAGAGAAGGAGTAATATTTGGCTTTTTGAGAGCAAATTTTGCTCGGGGGGCATGTCGCATTTAGGAAGCCCCTATGGTGCCAGAACAGCAAAAAAAAAACACATGGCATACCATTTTGGAAACTAGACCCCTTGAGGAATGTAACAAGGAATAAAGTCAGCCTTATTACCCCACAGGTGTTTCACGACTTTTGCATATGTAAAAAAATAAAATAAAATTTCCACTAAAATGTGTGTTTCCCCCCAAATTTCACATTTTTGCAAGGGTTAATAGC
Source organism: Hyla sarda (assembly GCF_029499605.1). Classification (NCBI taxonomy): domain Eukaryota; kingdom Metazoa; phylum Chordata; class Amphibia; order Anura; family Hylidae; genus Hyla; species Hyla sarda. The sequence continues at coordinate 225,865,785 of NC_079192.1, forward strand.
AGGAAATACTCCCCAATATTTGTAACCCCTTCTCTTCTGAGTATGAAGGTACCCCATAAGTGGACCTGAAGTGCACTATGGGCAAACTACAATGCTCAGAAGAGAAGGAGTCATATTTGGCTTTTTGAGAGCAAATTTTGCTCGGGGGGCATATCGCATTTAGGAAGCCCCTATGGTGCCAGAACAGCAAAAAAAGAAAAACACATGGCATACCATTTTGGAAACGAGACCCCTTGAGGAACGTAACAAGGGATACAGTGAGCATTTGCCCCCCACTGGTGTCTGACAGATCTTTGGAACAGTGGGCTGTACAAGTTTTCATTTTCACGGACCACTGTTCCAAAGATCCGTCAGACACCAGTGGGGTGTAAATTCTCACTGCAACCCTCATTACATTCCGTGAGGGGGGTCGTTTCCGAAATGGGGTCACATGTGGGGTTTTGTTTTTTTGCGTTTGTCAAAACCGCTGTAACAATCAGCCACCCCTGTGCAAATCACCTCAAATGTACATGGCGCACTCTCCCTTCTGGGCCTTGTTGTGCGCCCCCAGAGCACTTTGCGCTCACATATGGGGTATCTCTGTAGTCGGGAGAAATTGCGTTACAAATTTTGGGGGGCTTTTTTCCCTTTTACCTCTTGTGAAAATGTAAAGTATAGGGCAACATCAGCATGTTAGTGTAAAAAATTTAATTTTTTTACACTAACATTCTGGTGTAGACCCCAACATTTCCTTTTCATGAAGGGTTAAAGAAGAAAAAGCCCCCCAAACCTTGTAACGCAATTTCTCCCGAGTACAGCGATACCCCATATGTCGCCCTAAACTGTTGCCTTGAAATACGACAGGGCTCCAAAGTGAGAGCGCCGTGCGCATTTGAGGCCTAAATTAGGGATTTGCATAGGGGTGGACATAGGGGTATTCTACGCCAGTGATTCCCAAACAGGGTGCCTCCAGCTGTTGCAAAACTCCCAGCATGCGTGGACAATCAACGGCTATCTGGCTATACTGGGAGTAGTTGTTTTTCAACAGCTGGAGGCTCTGCTTTGGAAACAGTGGTGTACCGGACGTTCTTATTGGGGGAGGGGGGCTGTGTAGGGGTATGTGTATATGTAGTGTTTTTAACTTTTTATTTTATTTTGTGTAGGTGTAGTGTAGTGTTTTTAGGGTACAGTCACATTGGCGGGGGATTACAGCAAGTTTCCCAGCGCAAAATTTGCTGCATCTCAAGATGCGAGAAACCCACTGTAAAAGCCTCGCCCATGTGAATGTACCCTGTACATTCACAGGGGGGGTGCACCAGCTGTTGCAAAACCACAACTCCCAGCATGCATGGTCTGTTAGTGCATGCTTGGAGTTATAGTTTTGCAACAGCTGGAGGCACACAGGTTAGGAAACACGGAGTTAGAAACAGACAATGTTTCCCAACCAGTGTGTCTCCAGTTGTTGCAAAACTACAACTCCCAGCATGCCCAGACAGCTGAAGGGCATGCTGGGAGTTGTAGTTCGGCAACATCTGAAGGGCCAGATGTTGCTGAACTAAAACTCCCAGTATGCCTGGACAGTCAGTGCATGCTGGGAGTTGTAGTTTTGCAACAGCTGGAAGAGCACAGATTGGAGACCATTATACAATGGTCTCCAAACGGGGGCCCTCCAGATGTTGCAAAACTACAACTCCCAGCATGCCCAGACAGCCAAAGGCTGTCTAGGCATGCTGGGAGTTGTAGTTTTCAGACTCCTAGAAGCAGCAGTGAAGATCTTCACTGCTGCCTCTGAGGACCACATACTTACCCGTCGCTGCTCGTCCACGTGGCCGGTCCCGCGCTGCTCCTCGGTCCCGCCGCTGGATCAGGTAAGTCTGCCGGTCCCCACGTGTTCCCCCCGAATGCCGCAGGTCCCCGCGAGCCCCTGCAGCCTTCGTCCCCCGTTCTGCCCGACTTCCAGGGGCGGGCAGTGCGGGGGATCTGAACTTTCACCCCAGATCACTGTGATTGGTCCACAGGGACCAATCACAGTGATCGCTGACCAGGACCATCAATGGATGGTCCTGGGGGTGAAGCAGAAGTTGTCCCCTGCTGGAAACAGCGGGACTTCTGCCAGTTAACCCGTGCGATGCTGCGCATCGCCGGGTTAACTGAATGTCATTTATAAACGCCGGGATGCGCGAACGCACTGCACAACCCGGCGTTTATATATGACATTCTGCGGGAAGGGGTTAAAAGGCGTTTACTGGAGGAAATCATGTCTGGTGTAAATAGGTAAAAAAAAAAGTATAGAATTGTTGGCCTGGCGAGTCATTTTCAGATCAAAGTAGTTTCATTCTTAGTGCTTACCCAATAGTCTATTTTAATTTTTATTTACCATTTCAAGTGTAGTTTACCACCTTGACATACTTTTTATTTTAACAAATTCTCCTGTCTTTCTAAATGTCTTGTTGCAATCTAGGGGACATTATTGACAAAGCTCTTTCAATTACCTTCAAATCAAGGGATATTCCAGCACTAAAAAAAAAAAAAAAACAATAAATAATAATAATATAAAGCTAGAGCCATGTGTGGTGGCGGAATTGGGATTAAGCCTTGTGGAAGTGTAGGGTAGTTAGGGTGTTGCTCTTCAGGATAGTTAAGGTCGTTGTTAACCCTTGTCACTCATGACACCAGGGTGAGGGTTAAATGCTGTGTATTTGACAGGCCTATTGCCACCCTTCCCAAGAGCAATAGTTGATGCAGAAATAAAGGATTGTCCATAACCACTGTTAACTGAAAACTTGCAGGAACTTTTACTGAAGAATTTCTGTACATGCAGCAATAGTAACAGTCCAGATAACAGCGTCTCTATGCATATAGCTTGAGCAGCGATTGACAGTTGGTTGGGATCAGATAAGATCAATTTAGCTTCTTAGGGATTTTGTAGCATAGATTCGCTGGATTTAAGGGTGCGTTTAGGTCCAGTGATCTTGCGGTGAGTAGCGGGGAATTGCTTAGTCTATCCGCTATGTTAGAGACCTAGGCCGCAAGGCTTTGGCCTAGTAAATCGTCTTGTAAGCTGCAGAGGTCCTACCTCTTCCAGAGTCAGCAACCCAAGAGTAGGATCAAGATGGCGCAGGTCCCTTATATGTGCAGGGGCTGGCCGTTTTGGATTGGTCCATAACAACTGTCACTCACCGTTACAGTGCATTGTGGGTGAATACGTCACGGGAACCTCCAAAGGTCCTGTAGCAAAACCATAGAGTTCTAATCTAATCACGTGACCCGCAGGTCCTGATACGCTCGAACAGGTAGGCAATTAAATATATACACATATCTATACTTATATTTATAAGAACTTCTATATAGTCATAGACTAACTGAGGGGTGACAAGGGGATAACTACAGAAGAGGGACTCCGACGTTCTAGGGACTCTGACTATGGGGACCTCTGCAAAGGTAACGTATAAAAGACGGTACCAGGACACCACACATGTGAAGAAAACAACTGTACTTTATATTACCGGTCCCCAACTGGTTCCTCTGTAACTCCTGTACTTTATTCCCTGTCCTTTAAATTGGCACTCCTTATGATAAATAAAAAAAATCTTTCTAATGTACTTTGTTTATAAAAAAAAAAGTTTTCTATGTTTTATTTGTGTTTAAAAAGCTGCCACTAGGTGTCTCCATACTTGTCCAGAGCATCTTTTTAACATACTTTGGACTCCTGCTGTATAGCTTGGAAGAAAGAAGAGACAGAGGGGATATGATAGAGACATTTAAATATATAAAAGGAATCAACGTGGTAAAGGAGGAGAACATATTTAAAAGAAGAAGAACTACCACAAGAGGACATAGATTTAAATTAGAGGGGCAAAGGTTTAAAAGTAATATCATAAAGTATTACTTTACTGAGAGAGTAGTGGATGCATGGAATAGCCTTCCTGCAGAAGTGGTCACTGCAAATACAGTGAAGGAGTTTAAACATGCATGGGATAAGCATAAGGCTATCCTTCATGTAAGATAGGGCCAGGGACTATTCATAGGATTCAGATTATTGGGCAGACTAGATGGGCCAAATGGTTCTTTTCTGCCGACACATTCTATGTTTCTATGTATCTATGCTGGCCTGGCAGAAGTCCAAACTCAGAAAATGAAGCCTAGAGTGCTGATGGGTGCATGTTCAGCTTTATCCAATCATAGCTCCTCTCACACTAAACTGCACACTGGCAGTTGGTAGCAGCGTGAGGGAGGAAGTTCTCCCCTGTATGGCTTCAGATGATGTCACGCCTGCTGGGTAACGCCCGATCTCAGTCTGTGAGTCTGAACCAGAGGCTGAGCAGATAATACAGAGCAATATCAAGGTAGAAAACTTCAAAATAATAAAAATAAAGGCAGATGGTGGTTTATCATGATGGAGGCAGTAAACTGGGAGGATTATATTTATCAAGTTATCCTCTTAAGGACTCAGGATGTACAGGTTCGCTATGACGACCTGGTACTTCAGGACCCCTGACGTACCTGTACGCCCGTGGGAATTTTGCTCCCCACCATGCGCCGGGCGGGGACCGGGGTGACTGCTGATATCGATCAGCAGGCACCCCGCGCAAATGCTCAGGGGGGTCCGGAGATCCCCCATGTCGGCAATCGCCGCAAATCGCCGGTGAATTCACACCTGCGATTTGCAGCAATTTCGGGTCATACAGGTGACCCGGAAAATAAGGGGGATCGGGGTTGTCCGAGACACCCACGAAACCCCTGAACGGATAGGAGTGAGGTGGCAGGGGTGCCACCCCTCCTATCCCTGCTATTGGTTGATAAGAAGCAACGACCAATAGCAGATTGGGGGCGGGGGGGGTTAACTTTCAGTTCCCCCATTGTGCTCACCCACAGAAGGCTGGACAGAACGGGGAAACCGACAGGGATCGGCGGAGATGACGATCGGTTGCAGTGATCGGCGGCAGCAGAGGACGGCGATGCGGCTCCCTGGATCCTACGGAATTCGGTGAGTTGCCAAGCAACATCTGGAGGGCTACATTTTGGAGACCACTATACAGTGGTCTCTAAACTGTAGCCCTCCAGATGTTGCAAAACTACAACTCCCAGCATGCCCAGACAGCTGTTTGGGTATGCTGGGATTTGTAGCTTTGCAACATCTGGAGGGCTACAGTTTGGAGGTCACTGTGCAGTGGTCTCTAAACTGTAGCTCTCCACATATTGCAAAACTGCAAATCCCAGCATGCCCAAACAGCAAACAGCTGTCTCGGCATGCTGGGAGTTGTAGTTGCGTACCTCCAGCTGTTGCATAACTACATCTCCCAGCATGCCCTTCAGCGATTAGTACATGCTGGGAGTTATAGTTTTGCAACAGCTGGAACCACACTGGTTGGAAAATACTGAGTTAGGTAGCAGAACCTAACTGAAGGTACTGACCGTGCATGCTGGGAGTTGTAGTTTTGCAACAGCTGGAGGTTTGCCCCCCATGTGAATGTACAGGGTACATTCACACGGGCGGGTTTACAGTAAGTTTCCTGCTTGAAGTTTGAGCTGCAGCTAATTTTTGGCCGCAGTGCAAACTCCTTGCGGAAAACTCACCGTAAACCCCCGCCAGTGTGAATGTACCCTAAAAACACTACACTAACACATAATAAAGGGTAAAACACTAAATATACACACCCTTACACTGTCCCCCCCCCCCCCCCCAGTAAAAGCGAAAAATGACAGTGTTTTCAAAACGGAGCCTCCAGCTGCAAAACTACAACTCCCAGCATTTCCGGACAGCCACTGACAGTCCAAGCATGCTGGGAGTTTAGCAAGAGCTGCAGGCACCCTGTTTGGGAATCACTAGCGTAGAATACCCCTATGTCCACCCCTATGCAATCCCTAATTTAGTCCTCAAATGTGCATGGCGCTCTCTCACTTCAGAGCCCTGTCGTATTTCAAGGAAACAGTTTAGGGCCACATATGGGGTATTTCCGTACTCGGGAGAAATTGCACTACACATTTTGGGGGGCTTTTTCTCCTTTTACCCCTTATGAAAAGGAAAAGTTGGGGGCTACACCAGCCTGTTAGTGTAAAAAAACTAAAATCTTTACACTAACATGCTGGTGTTGCCCCATGCTTTTCAGTTTCACAAGCAGTAAAAGGAAAACAACACAATTTCTCTTGAGTACGGAAATAACCCATATGTGGGCGTAAAATGCTCTGCAGGCGCACAACAAGGCTCAGGAGAGCGCACTATGTACATTTGAGGCCTACATTGGTGATTTGCACATGGGTGGCTGATTTTACAGCAGTTTTTACATAAACCATGGGTGTTTGAAGAATTTACATTAAAGTTGGATGGGAAAATGAAAAAAAAAATTTTTTCACTAAAATGCTGGTGTTACCCAAAATTTTTCATTTTTACAACGGAAAATAGGAAAAAAGCCCCCAAAATTTGTAACCCCATTTCTTCTGAGTAAGAACATACCCCATATGTGGATGTAAAGTGCTCTGCTGGTGAACTAAAATGCTCAGAAAAGAAGAAGCGCTGTTGGGATTTTGAAGAGAAAATTTGTCCGGAATTGAAGGCCACGTGTGTTTACAAAGCCCCCATATTGCCATAACAATGGACCATCCCCCCCCACATGTGACCGCATTTTGCAAACTACACACCTCACGTAATTTAATAAGGGGTACAGTGAGCATTTACGCTCCACAGGTGTCTGACAGATTTTTGGAACAGTGGTCCGTGAAAATGAAAAATGTAATTTTTCATTTGCACAGCCCACTGTTCCAAAGATCTGTCAAACGCCAGTGGGGTGTAAATACTCACTGCACCCCTTATTACATTCTGTGAGGGGTGTAGTTTCCAAAATGGGGTCACAAGTGGAGGGTCCACTGTCCTGGCACCACGGGGGGCTTTGCAAATGCACATGGCCCCTGACTTCCATTCCAAACAAATTCTCTCTCCAAAAGCTCAATGGCGGTCCTCCTCTTTTGAGCATTGTAGTGCGCCAGCAGAGCACTTGACGTCCACACATGGGGTATTTCCATACTCGGAAGAAATGGGGTTACAAATGTTGGGGTCATTTTCTCCTATTACCCCTTGTAAAAATGTAAAATTTGGGAAAAAACTGCATTTTAGTGAAAAATTTTTTTTTTTCATTCACACTAACAAAAAGTCATCAAACACCTGTGAGGTGTTAAGGCTCACTGTACCCCTTGTTACGTTCCTTGAGGGGTGTCGTTTCCAAAATAGTATGCCATGTGTTTTTTTCTTGCTGTTCTGGCACTATAGGGGCTTCCTTAATGTGACATGCCCCCCCAAAAACCATTTTAGCAAAATTTGCTTTCCAAAAGCCAAATGTGACCCCTTCTCTTCTGAGCATTGTAGTGCGCGAGCAGAGCACTTGACGTCCATACATGGGGTATTTCCATACTCAGAAGAGATGGGGTTACACATTTTGGGGGTCAGTTTCTCCTAATACCCCTTGTAAAAATGTAAAATTTGGGAGAAAACTAGCATCTTAGTGAAAAAAATAATAATTTACACATCCAAATTTAACAACAATTTGTCAAACACCTGTGGGGTGTTAAGGCTCACTGAATCCCTTGTTACATTCCTTGAGGGGTTTAGTTTCCAAAATAGTATGCCATGTGTGTGTGTTTTTTTTTTTTTTTTGCTGTTCTGGCACCATAGGGGCTTCTTAAATGTGACATGCCCCCCAAAAACCATTTCAGAAAAACTCACTCTCCAAAATCCCACTGTCGCTCCTTCCCTTCTGAGCCCTCTAGTGCACCCACAGAGCACTTTACATACACATATGAGGAATTTCCTTACTCAAGAGAAATTGGGTTACACATTTTAAGTAGATTTCTCTCCTTTTACCCCTTGTAAAAATTCAAAAACTGGGTCTACATGAACGTGCAAGTGTAAAAAAGGATGATTTAGAATGTTCTTGTTGAATTTGCTGCTATTCCTGTGAAACACCTAAAGGGTTAACAAACCTTTTGAATGTCATTTTGAATACTTTGAGGGGTGCAGTTTTTATAATGGGTTCATTTGTGGGTTATTTCTAATATGAAGACCCTTCAAATCCACTTCAAACCTGAACTGGTCCATGAAAAATTCCGATTTTGAAAATTCGGTGAAAAATTGGAAAATTGCTGCTGAACTTTGAAGCCCTCTGGTGTCTTCCAAAAGTAAAAACATGTCAACTTTATGATGCAAATATAAAGTAGACATATTGGGGGAGATTTATGAAAACCTGTGCAAAGTAAAAGTTGCCCAGTTGCCCATGGCAACCAATCAGCTCGCTTCTTTCATTTTTAACAAGGCCTGTGCAAAATGAAAGAAGCGAGCTGATTGGTTGCTAGGGGCAACTGGGCAACTTTTCCTCTGCACAAGTTTTCATAAATCTCCCCCATTGTATTTGTGAATCAATATATAATTTATTTTGAATATCCATTTTCCTTATAAGCTTCAAAGTAAAAAAAAATGCAACATATTAAATTTTTTCCAAAAATTTGGGACGTTTTTTTTTTTTTTACTAACAAATGATGCAAGTATCGACAAAATATTACCACTAACATAAAGTTGAATACGTCATGAAAAAACTATCTAGGAATCAGAATGAAAAGTAAAAGTATCCCAGAGTTATTAACCCCTTAAGGACTCAGCCCATTTTGGACTTAAGGACTCAGACAATTAAATTTTTACGTTTTCATTTTTTCCTCCTCGCCTTCTAAAAATCATAACTCTTTTATATTTTCACCCACAGACTAGTCTGAGGGCTTTTGCGCGACCAGTTGTCCTTTGTAATGACACAACTAATTATATCATAAAATGTATGGCGCAACCAAAAAACACTATTTTTGTGGGGAAATTAAAAAGAAAAACGCAATTTTGCTAATTTTGGAAGGTTTTGTTTTCACACCGTACAATTTACGGTAAAAATGACATGTTTTCTTTATTCTGAGGGTCAATACAATTAAAATGATACCCATTATTACATACTTTTATATTATTGTTTTGCTTAAAAAAAATCACAAACTTTTTAACCAAATTAGTACGTTTATAATCCCTTTATTTTGATGACCTCTAACTTTTTTTTTTTTCCGTATAAGCGGCGGTATGAGGGCTCATTTTTTGCACCATGATCTGTAATTTTTTTTGATACCACATTTGCATATAAAAAACTTTTAATAAATGTTTTATAATTTTTTTAAATAAAATGTATAAAAAAAGTAGCAATTTTGGACTTTTTTTTACGTTCACGGCGTTCACCGTACGGGATCATTAACATTTTATTTTAATAGTTCGGACATTTACGCATGCGGCGATACCAAATATGTCTATTAAATTAATTTTTTACGCTTTTTGGGGGTAAAATAGGAAAAAACTGACGTTTTACTTTTTTATTGGGGGAGGGGATTTTTCACTTTTTTTTCACTTTTACTTTTACATTTGTTTACATTTTTTTTTACACTTGAATAGTCCCCATAGGGGACTATTCATAGCAATACCATGATTGCTAATACTGATCTGTTCTATGTATAGGACATAGAACAGATCAGTGTTATCGGTCATCTTCTGTTCTGGTCTGCTCGATCTCAGACCAGAGCAGGAGACACCGGGAGCCGGAAGGAGGAAGGTGAGGGGACCTCCGTGCGGCGTTCTGAATGATCGGATCCCCGCAGCAGCGCTGCGGGCGATCCGATCATTCATTGAAATTGCGTACTGCCGCAGATGCCGGGATCTGTATTGATCCCGGTACCTGAGGGGTTAATGGCGGACACCCGCGAGATCGTGGGCGTCGGCCATTGCCAGCGGGTCCCTGGCTGCGATCAGCAGCCGGGATCAGCCGCGCATGACACGGGCATCGCTCCGATGCCCGCGGTTATGCGCAGGGCGTAAATGTACGTCCTGGTGCATTAAGTACCACCGCACCAGGACATACATTTATGTCCTGCGTCCTTAAGGGCTTAAAGGGGTTATCCAGGAAAATACTTTTTTTTTTTATATATCAACTGGCTCCAGAAAGTTACACAGATTTGTAAATTACTTCTATTAAAAAATCTTAATCCTTTCACTACTTATGAGCTTTTGAAGTTAAGGTTGTTCTTTTCTGTCTAAGTGCTCTCTGATGACACGTGTCTTGGGAACCGCCCAGTTTAGAAGCTAATCCCCTTAGCAAACCTTTTCTAAACTGGGCGGATCCCGAGACACGTGTCATCAGAGAGCACTTAGACAGAAAAGAACAACATTAACTTCAGAAGCTCATAAGTACTAAAAAGGATTAATATTTTTTTAATAGAAGTAATTTACAAATCTGTAGAAGAAGAGAGAGAAGGATGCACTCACCACTTAGCTGCCGGCAAAAAATTGCTTTATTTGGACATAACTTCAGAGCGTAGAGGACAGGGGGTGCAGGACGCCAGACACGAGCAGGTCGTGTCTGGCGTCCTGCACCCCCTGCTCGTGTCTGGCGTCCTGCACCCCCTGCCCTCTACGCTCTGAAGTTATGTCAGAATAAAGCATTTTTTACCAGCAGCTAAGTGGTGAGTGCATCCTTCTCTCTCTTCTTCTACAATATTGTGCTGCAATTTGTGCATTACCCGTGGATAGCACCACCACATAACCGGTTCATTGGCCTCCGTTCACACTGCAGTTATACCCGGCATATAAGGGACTATAAAAGTGATTGCACAGGAAGTATCCAGTAGTGGTGCCGAACTATCCTACTTCTACACAGATGAACGTTAATTTACAAATCTGTTTAACTTTCTGGAGCCAGTTGATATATAAAAACAAGTTTTTTCTTGGATAACCCCTTTAAATGCTTAAAGTGACAGTGGTCAGATGTGCAAAAAATGGCCATGTCCTACAGTGAAAATTGGCTGGGTCCTTAAGGGGTTAATGAGAGGTACTCTTTAATGCTTATCTCTTCATCCTGCTTACAGAACGAGTGCTCAGAGCAGGACCTGCCAACTTAGCCACTCACTATACGCAGCGATGTCACATCTTGGCCAGTGATTGGCAGAGTGGGCAAGTCCTGCTCTGATCACTTGTCTCTTAAACAGGCAGAATAGATGAGCATCGAGAGACTGTAAGGAGCCGAATGGGTCCTGTACGAAGACCAGCTTGGAACCCAGAGGGTGAGGGTTGTTTGTAAGTATCTTTTTTTCCATGGTCAGAGCATTATGGTAAAAGTATTATGGTGTAAGTACTGAAATACTCATTTAAACTGTAGATTCAGAATCTTGGAAGACCATAGTCCTTTGACATGCATTTTCTGATGTATCCATGTGTTTTCCCCTGTGCTGTATTATTCACATTCAGTTTACTATGGATTAATGTAATTGACCTGAAAATGCCACATGGTGTAACGATCTCTGATATATATATGCATGTTACAGATTAACTTTGTATCCTTCCTGCTCATACTCAAAGTTTTTTCCCATGTATACCATGGATACTAATCATCATTATTTGTATATGCTAATTTTCGCATATGTTAATTTTCGCATACGCGAATTTTCGCATATGCGAAAATAAAACGAGAATATTACGAATATGCGCGAATATATGACGAATATTCGTCCATATATTCGCAAATATTCGCAAATTCGAATATGGCCTATGCCGCTCAACACTAGGATATATTAAATCGATGGGGGTCTTAGGGTCTAATTCCTGGCACCTTTGGTCATCATCAAAGCTGCTCCTCGTCACTTACCAGGCACCACCACCGATCTGATATTGGTGTCCTATCCTATACCCCTTTAATGATACCAAGAATAGCCATAGGTGTATAGGTTTACCTACCTGACTGTTAATAACATCATTTATGTTGCTTTGTTTTTCATGTGAAAAGAATTACGTGAAGTAACTGTGAGTCTTCTTTGATATTAATAATCTTGCACTTTATTACTTTCTATGTCATTCTGAAAAGCATAAAAATATAGAAATAAAGTTACAAACTAAAGTTGTGTACTTTTCCCTCTCACCTTCTTAAAACATCAGAACACATTATAAAGCAGAATCACAAGATTCAGAACGTGTGAATTTAACCACAAAAGGTGGGAAAAGTGATGTTGTATTAGTCAGATGTCACTGTCTTCTATGTCTGCATGCAAAATAGCTTAAAGCATCAAGAAAACTGGCTTATATGGCAGAAAGGAAAGATCAAGTGTAATATTAGACAGATGAAGTGAAGAAGGAAAACCAACAGATTTTGATCGATCGTGGCCAAGAAAGAGAAGAATGAGACCCTTTGAATGGCCTATAAAATTAAGGAAGTGGTTACTCAGAGATATTATTCAATCAATTGCCAAGTACTATTGCTTTGCAACTACTGTGCTAATGGCGATATCCATGAATGATTGCAGACCAGACTACAACTGTCAGCAGCTTCAATGTTTGACTGCTTTCAGAAGCAAACTAGGTGCCTTGTTTTTGATGGATCTATTTAATGTCCAAAGTAAAGGAGATTCCTCAATCTAACAATGAGGCTATTTACGTCAAACAGTGCAGTGAGCTGCTTGAAGCACTCATGGCTTTTTACCTTTGTAATGTAAACCTGCTCATACGCATGAAGTACTTTTATGGTAATTCACAGAATAAAGATTCTTATTTTTTCATTGTATTAAAGCATTGAACATGTATGAATTAAGGATAACTCTGTTGGCCAGAATTTGGGGGAGGGGCGGGTTGACCATAAGAACCCACGGCTTCCTGCTGCCCGACGCAGCAGGTTCTTCACTGTCAGCCAATCAGCTGACTAAGCGAGTCAGCTGACCGGAACCAGAAATCAGTGCGCACAGGCAGCGGGAGCCGGTAAGTGACCAGGACTGTTCGGAGGTAGGATAGCTGTATTCCCTCGCTCTGGAGGTAAGCCGAAGCTTGAGGGGTCCCCTGAACAGTCCGGTCCTGGTTTAGCGTTGTCCTGCAGGTTAAGAGATGGCCGGCTCAGGCCACGCTACATAAGCCCGCTCACTCATAAGGAGGACGCCAGCTCGGGCCACGCTTCTTTAAGTTTTACATGTATAAGGGGGTTACCAGCTCGGCCACGCTACATAAACCCGCTCACTCATAAGGGGTACGCCAACTTGGGCCATGCTACATTGACTTATATGTATAGGGGGTTACCAGCTCAGCCACGCTATATGCACTTAATACACTCATGGAGGTATGCCAGCTCGGGCATGTTTCCATGGCTACAATTGGAGGTCAGTGAGTTGTTGATGTCCGGTTCGGCCACGTCCGGTTCTGTTACGTCATAGTATGTTAACGTAGGCAGCATACTCTTGTAATGTTCTATTGTCTGTGACCAGTCCCCCATGATTTTCTCTATGCTGGTTCTACTTTGGGATTCGTGGCAATTTGGGATATTCACTGGTTTGTGGGCCACTGGCCTCCCATGATCAGTCAGTTGGAAGTGTTCAAGCGGAATTCCATGTCACTCGAACTCTACCCTATTTGTCACCGTTGCCCAGGTATGTGGACATGCATGGCAGAAATCAACTGTATTGTTCATTTCTAACAACTCTTCCACTGTGTATATTTTGTTGAAAGGGTGGTCTAAAAGCCGGTTGTCATGTCTCTAGCTAGACGTCTGGTTGGTCGTCTCTCCGTTACAACTTTAATTTTACATGCTTACATATTAACGAGATTCAGAACATGGCTGCAGATGCACTATCCAATTTTCACTCATCTTTCAGGTTATGCCAGAGACCGATGTCACAGGGGCTCAGATTCCACTACATCATTTACTGATCCTGAATTAAATAAACATTTTCGGGTAGCTCAACATCTGATTATTGATTCGCTGTCGCCTAATACACAAAGAGTATATAATGTAGCCTGGAGTTCATTTAGAAATTTGTGGCTAGTCATCCGGAAGGAACCATCCATTCTGTCTCTTTCATTTCAGCATACATCAGGTTTTGGCCATTTTCCATAGCACCTCACCCGCAACACCATTAAGATTTCTCCAACAGGTATTCAACACCATTCATCTTAACTAATTCCAGCAGTCATTCTTTGTTTTCTTCCAAGTTGATCAAAGCTGCATCAAAGGGTATTTAGAAAGGGGAGGTTCCACAAAATCCTACCTGACAACCAATTTTTGGAGAACTATTTAGGAAATTATCTGATGTATTACACCTATCTCCCTTTGGTTTTCATAATAGTTTGATTTTAGAAGCAGCCATGTATTTAAGGTATTACGGGTTTCTGCCACCAGGGGTGTTTCACTTATAGGATGATAGAACCAAATGACAGGGGCCCTTATTATTGACAATAATCTAACCCCAGGGCAAAAGCCCTGGGTAAAAACCCCTTTAGAATCAACCCCTTAAAAAATTACTTTTATTGTATACATTTAAAACACTGCTTAGTGCCCCCAATGAAAAGTTCAAATACTCTCAAGACGGACCCTGTATACTGTGAATGTATATGGAGTTGACATTTGAATGTATCTGCAGTGCCATCATTATAAGGTCCGTGCTGGGGTGTTAAAATCACTCAATTGCCCGCCTCTACATGTTTCGCCGTATCCTCTGCGTTTTCAAGAGGCAAGAGTGGCAATCATGGTAACTAAAATGGCAGAAGGAGTATTTATAATCATGGTTGTCCACATCATTAACCTGTGCCCGGTCCCAGGGCCACTCACTGGTCTTGTTTCAACCTTTAGCATGCTATATCCAATCAGATCCTGGTAACGCTAATCACTACCTGGGTTATCTGTCAGAATTCACCTGTAGTATTCAGTCTCCGGTCCACGTCACTGTTGTTGTATGCCGGCTCTCATTCCGGCATCATCTCCGTGCGCGGCGCATGTCCTGTAGTGCGCCCGGAGAACTTTAACTTCTTCCGATGCTAGTGTCAGCTACTGCGCATGCGTTGGCTCGTAGTCTCGGAGGCTGTAATGATATAATAGTACGCATGCGAGCTCTTATCCTATCCATACTGATAGGTGCTATTATATTATGGTGATGTCCTGGTTATTAAATCTTAGCTAATGTTCACTTATTTAATTAATAGGGGATGACAATCTAAGTGAAGCTGATAATTATCCAACTGGACAAGGATGATATTTAGTTTAACCAAAGGAACAATGTGATTGTTAAAGTAAATGTAAATAGAATTAAATAATAAATACCAATGATTAAAATAAGTGTAAGTCGATATTGACAGTGTTCAATATAATAGTGTGTATCCAGTATATGAATTTTAGGAATGAATGTATTAAAGCAATTTATGTGTAACATATGCGTGAAAACTGAGTAGACAATTATTGATAGAAAAGATACTAAGTGATATGTCCGGTATCGTTGAGAAAACAACATGAGAACATGAATGTGCACGCCCATTACCTAACATAAAATTACATTATTTTCATTGTTTATTATAACCATTAGTTCAGATGGTTCCATAATATGTTATTGTCCCAATGCTCAAATGAAAAATATTTACCCCATTCAATAAAATAGCTTATAGTAATATTTTCCCCCTTCAATATAACTGCTATAAATAATATTCGCATGCCTCTCCTAAGGCCATCAATGATGTGGACAACACATGACATTATGATATCCAAATTCTATGTTCTGGTTACCGCCTAGTTACCATGATCATTTAATTTAATTAATGGGGTGCTCTGTAGTATTAATCTCAATTGATAAAAATCAAATTTGTAACAACCTAAAGCTGAAGCTATAAATACATTTTATATCAAAATACCTTATCTCATAAGAAGGTTGAAAAATTGAAGCCTTCATTAATTCCCACAGCTACATATGCCCAATGTCCATGCCCAAAAATATATATCGGCAAAACTATACAAGAATTTTGCCGTAGGATATCCCAGCACCTAAGTAACATCAGGATTAAAAAAGATACCCCTTTGGCCAGACATATGCATGTCTTCCATGGGGGAATTATCGGGAATTAAAATTTGCTGGTTTATGTCAGTTGAAGTTGGGCCCCAGAAAAGGGAATATTGATGTGAGGCCAAATGGATTTGGCGCCTACATAGCCAAGCACCTGTGGGAATTAATGAAGGCTTCAATTTTTCAGCCTTCTTATGAGATAAGGTATTTTTATATAACATTTATTTATAGCTTCAGCTTTAGGTTGTTACAAATTAGATTTTTATCACTTGAGATTAATACTACAGAGCACCCCATTAATTAAATTAAATTATCATGGTAACTAGGCGGTAACCAGAACATAGAATTTGGATATCATAGTGTCATGTGTTGTCCACATCATTGATGGCCTTAGGAGAGGCATGCGAATATTATTTACAGCAGTTATATTGAAGGGGGAAAATATTACTATAAGCAATTTTATTGAATGGGGTAAATATTTTTCATTTGAGCATTGGGACAATAACATGGAACCATCTGAATTAATGGTTATAATAAACAATGACAATAATGTTGTTTTATGTTAGGTAATGGGCGTGCACATTCATGTTCTCATGTTGTTTTCTCAACGATACCGGACATATCACTTAGTATCTTTTCTATCAATAATTGTCTACTCAGTTTTCACGCATATGTTACACATAAATTGCTTAAATACATTTCTAAAATTCATATACTGGATACACACTATTATATTGAACACTGTCAATATTGACTTACACTTATTTTAATCATTGGTATTTATTATTTAATTCTATCTACATTTACTTTAACAATCACATTGGGGGAGATTTATCAAAACCTGTGCAAAGGAAAAGTTGCCCAGTTGCCCATAGCAACCAATCAAATGGCTTCTTTCATTTTGCAGTGGGCTTGTTAAAAATGAAAGAAGCGAGCTGATTGGTTGCTATGGGCAACTGGGCAACTTTTCCTTTGCACAGGTTTTGATAAATCTCCCCCATTGTTCCTTTGGTTAAACTAAATATCATCCTTGTCCAGTTGGATAATTATCAGCTTCACTTAGATTGTCATCCCCTATTAATTAAATAAGTGAACATTAGCTAAGATTTAATAACCAGGACATCACCATAATATAATAGCACCTATCAGTATGGATAGGATAAGAGCGCGCATGCGTACTATTATATCATTAAAGCCTCCGAGACTAAGAGCCAACGCATGCGCAGTAGCTGACACTAGCATCGGAAGAAGTTAAAGTGGGCGCGCTACAGGACATGCGCCGCGCACGGAGATGATGCCGGAATGAGAGCCGGCATACAACAACAGTGACGTGGACCGGAGGCTGAATACTACAGGTGAGTTCTGACAGATGACCCAGGTAGCGATTAGCGCTACCAGGATCTGATTGGATATAGCATGCTAAAGGTTGAAACAGGATCAGTGAGTGGCCCCAGGACCGGGCGCAGGTTAATGATGTGGACAACCATGATTATAAATACTCCTTCCGCCATTTTAGTTACCATGATTGCCACTCTTGCCTCTTGAAAACGCCGTGGAGACGGTGAAACATGTAGAGGTGGGCAATTGAGTGATTTTAACACATCAGCACGGACCTTATAATGATGGCACTGCAGAGCCATACCATTTAGGGAAAGGGAGTGTCAACTCCATATACATTCACAGTACACAGGGTCCGTCCTGAGAGTATTTTAACTTTTCATTGGGGGCACTAAGCAGTGTTTTAAATGTATACAATAAAAGTTAATTTTTAAGGGGTTGATTCTAAAGGTTTTTTTTTTACCCCGGCTTTTGCCCTGGGGTTAGGTTATTGTCACTTATAGGATGAGTCATGTACAATACCCAAAGGTAATTCAAATAAATTGTGTTGCGAAGCATTAACCCCTTAAGGACCACGGGTTTTTCCGTTTTTGCACTTTCATTTTTTCCTACTCACCTTTTAAAAATCCTAACCCTTTCAATTTTGCCCCTAAAAATCCAAATGAGGGCTTATTTTTTGTACCACCAATTCTACTTTTCAGTGAGATCAGTTATTTTACCCAAAAATCTACGGCAAAACGGAAAAAAAATCATTGTGCGACAAAATTGAAGAAAAAATGCAATTTTGTAACTTTTGGGGGCTTCCGTTTCTACGCAGTACACTTTTCGGTAAAAATGACTACTTCTTTTTATTCTGTAGGTCTATATGGTTAAAATGATACCCTACTTTTATAGGTTTGATTTTGTCGTACTTCTGGAAAAAATCATAACTACATGCAGGAAAATGTATACGTTTAAAATTGTCATTTTCTGACCCCATTAACTTTTTTTATTTTTCTGCATATGGGGCGGTATGAGGGCTCATTTTTTGCGACATGATCTGAAGTTTTTATCGGTACCATTTTTGTATTGATCGGACTTTTTGATCGCTTTTTATTAACTTTTTCATTATATAAAAAGTGACCAAAAATACGCTATTTTGGACTTTGGAATTTTTTGGCGCGTACGCCATTGACCGTGCAGTTTAATTAATGATATATTTTTATAGTTCGGACATTCACGCACGCGGCGATACCACATATGTTTATTTTTATTATGTTTATATATTATTTATATGGAATTTGGGAAAAGGGGGGTGATTTAAACTTTTAATAAGGAAGGGGTTAATGTGTGTGTGTTAAACTTTTTTTTAACCTTTTTTTCTTTTACACTTTTAGTCCCCTTAGGGGACTTTTAGGAGGAATCATTTGATTCCTCATACAGATGAATGGGATTACATACAATCCCATTCATCTGTGTGCTCTGCGCTCGATTGATAAAGCCTGGTCCTGCCAGGCTGTATCATTCAGAGAGCCGAAGCCGACACAGGAGGAGAGGTAAGCCCTCAGGCTACCTCAGTAGTGGATTGTTCCCCCGCGATCGCACTGCAGGGGACCAATCCACCCCACTGGACCACCAGGGACTGGATACAGGCACCTTTAGACGCCGCTGTCAACTTTGACAGCGGCGATCTAAAGGGTTAATAGCCGGCTGCGGCGATCGCCGCATGTCGGCTATTAATGCCGGCCCCCAGCTGCAAGAATCAGCTGGGGGCCGGTATGACGCAGGCTCGAGTCGGGAGCCCGCGTCATACCTCGGTAACGGCCATTGGACGTGTATACACGTCCATGGTCGTTAAGGGGTTAAGAATGGTCCTATATTAATACCAAAACTACTTTACCAGGACAGTTGGTAATGATACGTTATTTTGCCACCACGCCAAATGGTGCCAAGTCAAAATACTCAATGCTCTGTTTGATATGAGTTCTGATTATAATCCAGAAGCTCCTTACTATCATTCAATGGCAATGCTTTAACCATGTCTCAGATTATTAAACATCTTCGCAGTTTAATTAGACCTTCAGGTGATGATCCCTCAGCCTTGATGGGTCGTTCATTCCGAATCGGTGCTATTGCCGGAGCTTTGCAGAGCGGAGTTTCGGTGCATGTTTCAAAGAAATTGGGGCATTGGTAGTCAGGCTGCTATATGCACTTTATTCCTAACCCTGGTAAAGAGATGGCTTACGCTTTTCAATCTTTAGTTATGTAATTGTATTCTGTAATAAACAACTTTGTTTACATCTAGGCTTTGCCCTCTTTTTCAGATATACTCTATACGCGGCAGTAATGGCACAACTCAGACTACATAGTTACGTTTTAGGGGTCATGTATTAGATGGTTACAACTAAGTTAGGTAGGTAAGCATTTCGGGTCATGAGCACCAACCACAAGTATTAAGGCTAACTCTGTTAGCCTGAGTTCGTGGGAGGGGAGGGATGACCATAAGAACCCGCGGCTTCCTGCTGCCCGACGCCGCGGGTTCTTCACTCCCACCCACCCTCCCTTGTTTTCTTACCAATTTTCACAGGGTATGCCCTCTTTTTCAGGTATACTCTATACGCAGCAGTAATGGCACAACTCAAACTGCATAGTTAGGTGTTAGGGGTCATGTATTAGATGGTTACAACTAAGTTAGGTAGGTATGCATTTCGAGTCATGAGCACCGACCACAAATATTTTTTACCTTTTTTTCTTTTCTGATTATATATTTTTTGTTGTACTTTTTTTTCCCCAAATAGCGGTGTGTTTTTTGTAATTAATACATGGGAATGGTGTGTAACTGGGCATTAAAATAAATGATAGTGGGCATGATAAATATTACATTAAATTTCAGGAAGCACACTGCTTCTGTTGTTTTCTTGAGGTATGTTGTGTGGAAGTATTATTCTCAGGAAACACTTTTCTTAGGAAACACGTTTCCTTATGTTTTGCACTTTCCCTATGTTCCCCTTTGCTTTTTTTTTTTTTTTTACCACTGCTCTGAGCTGTGGGGTTTTTAACATTTTGGCACACAACCTGACAAAACAGGTCATGTTTATTTGTAAATGAGGGTCATTGTGTGGCTGTACTATATTCAGAGGGCATTGTGTGTAGAGCTGTTGCTTTAAGGGGGCACAGTGTATGTCAGTTTCACTTTTAAAGGGTATGATGTATAATGCTGACATAATAAATTTTGGAATTGCTTGGAGCTGGAGACCATTTTAATTCTTCGACATACTTTAGAAAACATCAGTAGTCATCCTGACCAGCGTCAATTGTGCTCTGTGACCTGAGTGAGATTTTCCTGTAACTGACCGCAACTACATGGCGCTGAGCTGACTATCTTTCTTTCATGTCAAGGGCTCACTTAAGTGAGTAAAAAAAACATTGAACATTGCAAAGTTAAAGGGGTACTCCGGCACTAAGACATTTTATCCCCTATCCAAAGGATAGGGGATAAGATGCCTGATCGCGGGGGTCGTGCCACTGGAGACCCCCGTGATCTTTCACGCAGAACCCTGTTACCATCAGCCCCCAGAGCATGTACGCTCCGGGTCTGATGACTGACGATCATGGGGCCCAAGTATTGTGACATCATGGCTCAGCCCCATGTGACGTCACGCTCCACCCCCTCAATGCAAGCCTTTGGGAGGGGGCGTGACAGCGGCAGGACCCCCCTCAATCAGGCATCTTATCCCCTATCCTTTGGATAGAGGATAAGATGTCTTAGCGCTGGAGTACCCCTTTAAAATGATTTATGTAATTTAACTGAAAATAATAAATGTATTTGCAGCAAACATCAAATTACATTGGTCACTTTGATGCTCTAAGGCCATGTTCACACGTACAGAATTTCTGTGTGGAATTCTGCATTGGAATTCAACAGGATTCTGCTACACTGTGCACACAGCAGAATATGTGTGCCAGATGTTACTGGCATGGAAATTCCGATTTCCATGTCCGCAGAAAGAATGGACCTGTTCATTCTTTCTGTGGACTCCGCATGGAATGCATAGCCATCTATGAGACGGCGCATTCCTGTGCGGTCCTAGTGCTGGCATATGGTGCCAGTGCCCGCAGTCTCCAGAATGTTGGCACAAAGATTTCCCATGCAGAAATTCTGTACATGTGGACACAGACCTTAAGATCAGGCAATGTGTTAAACTCTGTTTAAAGCGAAGCAGTTATGGTGTTAATGGTGTCACATCAGGCAGGCATAAAGGCAGCCCTGAGCTCACCCACAGCTACTTTCCCTGCCTACTTGACAATTTACTCTAAGCAACAGATCCTTAACTGGACAACAGTCCCTACTCTAAGTAAGTACAGGGCATCAGAATGGTCAGACAAACCAGATTAGTAACCATCAGACACATCAGGGACAAAGTCAGCACACACAGGGTTAATTAGAGAAAAGTCAAAGTCCAAATAACTAAAGTAGCAAAACCAGAAGAGACAACAAAGAGATGAACAAACTAGTCAGACAGGTTGAGATCAGAACCAGGAAGAGCAATGAAGTATGAAATCACAAGGCAAAGAGATAGTCAAGCACAAGCATTGTTTGGGAGAACAGAAGACAGAGAATAAACACAAGTGAAGGGTATGGGAGAATCACAAGCAAACTGAAATCACAGAGCAGAGGTTAAATAACCCGCCCAGGAGGAGGGCACATAGAACTCCACACTGACTGGTTCAGAGCTTCTGGAGCTGATAGCACAGGAGGGGCTGTCAATAAACTGTTTACAGCTCTATTTAGTGCAGAGCTGTTGCCACGGTGATGCATGATCCTGCTGGCTCTGGGCCTGGAGAAAGCAGGCTGCACAGAAGATCAAGACTAGGATTGTGACAGATGGCAGTAAAAAAACTGAGAAAGGAAGTCAATGCTAAACCAGTGCTGCAGCCCTACATTACCAGGATTGGTGGATGCTATTACAGTGGGCTTATAATGATCACAAATTTATTGGTGCTGACATATATGGCTTGTGCTCATGTTAACCTCACCTCTCAACCTTCAGTCAGCTCCTTCAGGGGCCTTTATGTTAATTTCATAATCCATAATCCAGTACTTATGAATCTAAATATATGCTGGTCTGTATACCCATGTGACCTGAGGAAGGGGGAAGATAGCCCTTGAAACGTTTTGTCTGTAACATAAGAATTGCTCTTTGCATCGAACTGCAACCGATCTTCAGGTATTTTGCTCTCCCTTTGGCTTGTGCCCTGGACGAATATGCCTTTTTCTTCCAGCAATCTTCAGATTCCTACTTCCTACTATGGGCTGCTTCCTGATATTTTAGTCTGTGATCAGACATCTTTATATGGCAACCTCAATGTAATGCTAACATCTTCAGGTCAGTGTAGATCTTACCTCTCACCTACACACCTTGAACCACCAGGTTACTCCACTTTTCCCTTTTGTTTCTTAAACATATATTATTGTCTGCCTCATGCTACCTCCTACAGTCTCAAACTTTTTCCAGTTATATGTATTAGGTTTAAAAATACATATAATAATACTATCAATCCTAGTGGATTTATATTCTTGTTTGTTGCTTTAGAAACTGTTTTTCAATGGCATCACCTACTATGTGACTCCTTCCATCCGGTTATCATGACAATTTCATACCTAATTGATCAGTGGTTAATTTGCTGGGAAATCTATTGACAATTCAGTATCTAAATCTTGTATCTCCAAGTCATTATTTACTGTAATAGATTCTTCTGAATGCTTTTCTATTTCATTTTCTGCTCCTTATTCCTTTTCTATATTGCAGCAAATCTTAATTCTTTTATAGATCCAGTTAGAGAATGACATATTTTAGACTGAATGTGGGTGCAAAAGTAAGCAATGTCCCATGAGACATAATGGACATTGATCTTTTTCACCCTGGATAATAGGAACTGATGAAGGTCATTTTGTCTGAAGGTGTATTGTCTGAGACATTTCATGTCTATTAGGAGATGATTTTTCATGCTTATTAAATGACACAGTGAATTTGAGTTAAGTGTTTGGTGCATTATTTAGTACATCCCTTGAGGAAATGACCTGGGGATGTGTTATCAAGTAGCTTTGTGTGTCTTTGGATTAGACTTATGCTGGAAAGAGAATGGGTAAAACAATGCTTGTTTAAATCACTTTGGAGCCTTGTTTCTTTTATGGATTTTCTATGCAGATATGAGTACTCAATTATTTTGTTTGTCCTAGTTTAGAAAGGATTACATGTCTTAGTCTGAATGGTTTCTTTAACACGTGACCACATATATAAAATGCCAAGCTACGTTTCTGAATATACATATTATTTAATGATATTGTTACGCCGAGCGCTCCGGGTCCCCGCTCCTCCCCGGAGCGCTCGCTACACTCTCGCTCCCGCAGCGCCCCGGTCAGATCCACTGACCGGGTGCGCTGCGATTCCGCCTCCAGCCGGGATGCGATTCGCGATGCGGGTGGCGCCCGCTCGCGATGCGCACCCCGGCTCCCGTACCTGACTCGCTCTCCGTCGGTCCTGTCCCGGCGCGCGCGGCCCCGCTCCCTAGGGCGCGCGCGCGCCGGGTCTCTGCGATTTAAAGGGCCACTGCGCCGCTGATTGGCGCAGTGGTTCTAATCAGTGTGTTCACCTGTGCACTCCCTATGTATACCTCACTTCCCCTGCACTCCCTCGCCGGATCTTGTTGCCATTGTGCCAGTGAAAGCGTTCCCTTGTATGTTCCTAGCCTGTGTTCCAGACCTCCTGCCGTTGCCCCTGACTACGATCCTTGCTGCCTGCCCCGACCTTCTGCTACGTCCGACCTTGCTTCTGTCTACTCCCTTGTACCGCGCTTATCTTCAGCAGTCTGAGAGGTTGAGCCGTTGCTAGTGGATACGACCTGGTCACTACCGCCGCAGCAAGACCATCCCGCTTTGCGGCGGGCTCTGGTGAATACCAGTAGTGACTTAGAACCGGTCCACTAGCACGGTCCACGCCAATCCCTCTCTGGCACAGAGGATCCACCTCCTGCCAGCCGGCATCGTGACAGATATGTTATTGATATAGTCGAAGAGCTTATTATGACATATCCATGGTGTATATGAAAGTATAAAAGTTATAACAAATGAAAGGTTAACACAGGCTGCAAATTACTTTTTATGCAATTGATCACATAAGGTAACTGTAATTTTAGTTTATAAAGACATGAATTGCTTAGATATAAATATATACAGTACAGAGAGAGAGAGAGAGAGAGAGAGAGAGAGAGCACAGTTTGGTGTTAATTGACTTTAGTCTCTATGTAGAATCATATAACCACATGGTCTGCAACAAAGTTAAAATAATAAATATATAAAACATTAATGTACTAAAGTTCATGTTGTATATCTGTGGTTTTGCCTGCACTTCATATGCTTCAAAGGGAGAGCCTTATATAATCAACGGTCTGTATTTTAATAGTTCCAAGGGTATTCTGACATACAAGTTCTGCGGTATTCTGACATACAAAACTTTCTCCATCACAGTATATGCAAAAAAAACATAAAAATAAAAAATTCTCAATATTTAGTAATTCAATCTTTAACTAGTTTTACATATAATCCCTTACCGCTTACTGGCCTAGAATGTGATGTTAATAGCTTGTTGCCTAGGGTTACAACATGTAGTTCAGCTCCAGCTTATTGGTTGCGCATGCTCAGTTGCAGCAGGGTGAAAATTGTGTCTATAGTGTAGCTGCCAGCAGAGCATGATGTAAATTGTAGTCTTCTACTCACATGGGCTGCTTCTGAAGCCATGTCACATAGTAACATAATTCATAAGGTTGAAAAAAGACCAGTGTCTATCAAGTTTCACCCATAACCCTAATGAGTCCCTACTGAGTTGATCTAGAGGAAGGCAAAAAACCCTCATACTAGAGGTAAAAATTCCTTCCCGACTCCAAATATGGCAATCAGAATGAATCCCTGGATCAACGTTCTGTCCCTATAAATCTAGAATCCATAACCAGCAATGTTATTACCCTCCAAAAATGCATCCAGACCCTTTTTGAACTCTTTTACAGAGTTCCCCATGACTACCTCCTCTGGCAGAGAGCTCCATAGTCTCACTGCTCTAACAGTAAATAATCCCTGTCTTTGCTGGTGTAGAAATCTTCTTTCCTCTAGGTGTAGAGGATGCCCCCTTGTTATAGATACAGTCCTGGGTATAAATAGATCATGGGAGAGATCTCTGTACTGCCCCCTGATATATTTATACATAGTTATTTGGTCTCCCCTAAGCCTTCTTTTTTCTAAACTAAATAACCCTAATTCTGATAATCTTTCTGGGTACTGTAGTCCTCCCGTTCCCCGTAATACTCTGGTTGGCCGTCTTTGAATCCTCTCCAGCTCCACTATATCTTTCTTGTACACTGGTGCCCAGTACTGTACACAGTATTCTATGTGTGGTCTGACTAGTGATTTCTACAGTTGTAGAATTATTTCCTTGTAGTGGGAATCTATGCCCCCATTGATGCACCCCATGATTTTATTTGCCTTGGCAGCACCTGCCTGACACTGGTCACTACAGCTAAATTTACTGTTAACTAAGACTCCTAAGTCCTTTTCCACATCAGTCTTCCCAAGTGTGCTCCCATTTAATACATAATCCCAGCCCAAATTTTTCTTCCCCATGTGCATTACCTTACATTTTTCAGTATTGAATCTCATCTGCCACTTACCAGCCCAAACCTCCAACCTATCCAGATTAATTTGTAACAGTGCACTGTCCTCTATAGTGTTTACCGCTTTACATAGTTTAGTATCATCTGCAAAGATTGCTACTTTACTCTTCAACTCCTCCATAAGGTCATTAATAAATATATTAAATAGAACAGGACCCAAGACTGACCTCTGTGGTACCCCACTAGTAACAGTCCCCAAATCAGAATAAGTACCATTAATAACCACCCTCTATTTACTATCACTGCAGTTACTTACCCACTTGAACAGATTCACCCCCAGCCCAATCCTTCTCATTTTATGTACTAACCTTTTATGTGGCACTGTATCAAACTCTTTGGAAAAATCCAGATATACGACATCCACTGATTCCCCCTGGTCCAGTCTGGAGCGTACCTCCTCAAAAAAAGCTGATCAGGTTAGTTTGACAGTACCGATCCCTCATAAACCCATGCTGATATGGAGTCATACATTTATTTTTATCTAGATACTCCAAAATAGCATCTCTTAGAAAATCCTCAAACAATTTACATACAACAGAGGTTAAACTAATAGGCCTGTTATTCCCGGTGGTCACCTTTTGCCCCCTTTTTAAATATTGGCACCACATTTGCTATGTGCCAGTCCTGGGGAACATTCCCTGTCACTATAGAGTCCCTGAATATTAAAAATAGGGGTCTGTCTATTACATTACTTAATTCCTTTAGGACACAGGGGTGAATGCCATCTGGACCTGGTGATTTGTCTATTATAATTTTTTGTAGGCGGCACTGTACTTCTTCCTGGGTTAGAAAGGTGATCTGTACTGGGGAGTTTACCTTATCTCGCTGTATTTCATATCCTGCTTTGCTGAGATGGAACTCATAGGGCGCAATAAGGTTACAAAATAAAGTGATTCTACATGTTTAAAATGTAGGATTAGTGTCATACTGCTACTTTATGTGAAATGCATGTTGGCAACAGAACATGCCTTCCATATGTGCATGTTGGTATGTGCCCTAAACAATGGACAATAAAGGGGTTATCCATCCTTTTAAAAAGATAGTTTCTTAGGATAAAGCATTGGTATTAAATCCATAAGGGTCTGATGCCTGGCATCCTCGATAATAAGAAAAATATTGTGGGTGGAGTTGTAGTCTAATATTATTGGCCTCTCCTGAAGACAAAATGCCAGCACAAGGCTTCCCAGCAAGGACCTGCACTGTGATAGTGGAAGCAGGGGAGCATGGAGCAAGTATAGGGGATAAATAGCAGATGGTTGGGTCCATTGGGACTACCGGGATTCTACCCACTATTTGCTCTTGAAATGACACACCCAGCAGATAGGTAGATCCGTGTGGGCTCATTTTCTTCATGCTGGTAGTTGTAGGCAGGTTTCAACTATAATATACAGCTGACACCTGCTGCATATAGAAAGAGCTCAGCTTATGAGCGTGCTATATATGCAGTGACCGCTGAGCCACTGTAAAAAGGCATATTGTTGATCATTAAGAGGTTAATGACTGTTATTAAAGAGGCACGCTCATAAAATCCTCTGGTGGCCATCTACTTTGCATTGCATTCTCTCCTCTTGCTAGTGCCTTTGTTAGGCAGCTTTTGGCTTTCTTACAGTTTTCCCCTTATGAGTGACATTCAGACTTGCTGAAACCTCCAGCATGTTATATGTAGAAAGGAAGTCACTTACTATTCCAAAGAGACTCACAATTGATAAAAGACAAATAAAAGAACTGGTAGGAAGAATAAATGCTCTACAATGTACATTTAGTACAAAGCATGGGGAAAGAAAAACATTTGTGGGAGTACTTCTTTAATAGAAGCCAACAGAACTAGGATTTCAGTTTAGGCAAGCACGAAACCAAGATACATAATGCAGTGTGTTCACATAGGTAATCAAATATATATACTTTTGTGTATTTCATATATATTAAATCTACCCATAAACTGTAAAACAGCGTTTAAAGGGAAATGCATCCTGTATTCATTGAATAGAAACACTTGAGGTTTAAATGATAATAGACCCTCGATTGGGCCAAGAA
Organism: Hyla sarda; assembly: GCF_029499605.1. Classification (NCBI taxonomy): domain Eukaryota; kingdom Metazoa; phylum Chordata; class Amphibia; order Anura; family Hylidae; genus Hyla; species Hyla sarda. The sequence continues at coordinate 225,893,700 of NC_079192.1, forward strand.
ATATAACTTCATAAGATTAAAGACTGTTTATTATTTATTTTTTGCAGGAAGTAAATTCAAACCAAAATGTTCCAGCCTCTCAAAGTAAAGTGCATTACTGTGCAATGAAGAAAATGAATTTAGAAATAGATTGCCACACAATTGCTCAGAATCCTCTTGTACTTTGCAGTCCTTAAAATGCCTCTTTCAGGATTGTAAATGCTCTCATAACAATCATAAGAATAATATCTAACACAGACAGATATTCCCTTGCTGTCGAGATGGGGACATTTTACATAGGTTTCAATTTCTGTCTAATGGAGATATGCTTATATAATTGCTTTTAGCTCAGAACACATAAAATATGTGGATAGAAGAGAATGTTTTTCCTTCTATATAGCTTTATCCACAGACATAAAAACATTTTAGTTTTTTTTTTGTATCCCGCAGCCACAACAAGTGCATAGTCGCCAGAGGAGGTGAACATTTAATAGGCTTAATATCATAGATGAAAGGGGTTGTGGGTAGAAAATTACTCAAACAAGATGGAAGAAACACTAAGTGGCTTTTGTCGCTAGAGAAAGAATTGATTCCATGGAATGGCTGGATGTGTGGCCATGTGTCAATTTAAAGGGGTACTCCGGCCCTGAGACATCTTATCCCCTATCAAAAGGATAGGGGATAAGATGTCTCACTGTGGGAGTCCTGCTGCTGGGGACTCCGCAATCTTGTATTTGCCACCCACCTGTTTGAGCTGCACGCCGCGGTGCCAGCTCACAAACAGCTGGTTGGCGACCCCAGGGACGTCACAACTCTGCCCCCCACGTGATGTCACCCCCCACGCCCGCTATGCAAGTCTATGGGAGGGGGCATGACGGCCGTCATGCCCCTTCCCATAGACTTGCATAGCGGGGGCGGGGGGTGACGTCACACGGGGCGGAGTTGTGACGTCACAATACTCCGGCCCCGTGGTCGCCACCCAGCTGTTTGTGAGCTGGCACCGTGGCATGGAGCTCAAACAGGTGGGTGGCAAATATAAGATTGTGGGGTCCCCAGCGGCGGGACCCCCACAGTGAGACATCTTATCCCCTATCCTTTGGATAGGGGATAAGATGTCTCAGGGCCGGAGTACTGCTTTTAATTCTGTAGACAGAATGAGTCAGGGCGTCTGTATAATGACTGTCTATGATGCTTCTCTCCCAGTAAATTAGTAGAAATCCAGGAGCTGGAGGGAAACTGGGTTATTTGTTAACGTGCAGCATTAAAAACTATGTAAAAAATATATCATCGTTTATTCACATCTGAAATAACCTGCACTAAATTGGAAACAAGACCTTGAAGCTTTGAGAAGTGTTTGCTGTATTTCTGCCAGTGGCAATTATAGACCAGAATCCGGCTTCCTCCTTCTCTGTTATTGTGTCTGCACATATTAAAATGACCAGATTTTTTTTTCCCTAAAACCGTGTCCATTCTTACTCTGTGATAGGCAGTTTAAACAATTTATTTCTCATCAGTGGGCTGAGCTGCCAAAAACATCTTTTGGTAGAAAATAGAAGGTCTTGAGGGCCTTACTTAACTTCTTTATATGCAGTAAATTTACACGTCTAAAATGAGTCACATGCAAGTTGTGTTTTCATATGATAATGGAGCAGAGGAGCTATGACAGATGGGGACATTAGAGCTCATCTGAGCCATTCTTGATGTCTCCATGGTTTCAATCCCATATTATTTCTGCAGCATTAACCATTTAACCATAGGCGTGCGCAGCCTATTGCATTAGGGTGTGCACCCTAAAGCACAAACTCACTCCGCGCATGCGTGTGTGTGTGTGTTTATGTATGTATATATCACATACATATACACACACACACTCTTGCTTGCATAGTGTAGGACGATTGTATCCAGGGCCGGTTTTAGGCTTAACATGGCCCTGGGCAAAATCAGAAGTGGGGTCCCAAAAGTCGTAATAGTACACTAATCAGATTAGCACTATTAGTCACTTCAAATACCATAAAAAATATCTAAAAAGCAAAAAAAAAAAAAATGGTACTGATAAAAACTACAAATTACAGCGCTAAAAATGACCCTCACATCCCCATATACAGAAAAATAAAAGTGCTATAGGGATCAAAATAGTACAATTTTATATTTTTGTATAGTTCCCCCACATTAGGTTGGCAGTATAGTTCCCCCACATTAGATTGGCAATATAAATCTCCCACATTAGGATGGAAATATATTTCCCCCACATTAGGTTGGCAGTATAGTTCCCCCACATTAGGTGCAGTATAGTTCCCCCACATTAGGTTAGTAGTACAGTTCCCCCACATTAGGTTGGCAGTATAGTTCCCCCACATTAGGTGCAGTATAGTTCCCCCACATTAGGTTAGTAGTACAGTTCCCCCACATTAGGTTAGCAGTATAGTTCCCCCACATTAGGTTGGCAGTATAGTTCCCCCACATTAGGTTAGTAGTACAGTTCCTCCACATTAGGTGCAGTACAGTTCCCCCACAGGTGCAATATAGTTCCCCCACATTAGGTGCAGTACAGTTCCCCCACATTAGGTGTAGTATAGTTCCCCCACATTAGGTGCAGTATAGTTCCCCACATTAGGTGCAGTACAGTTCCCCCACATTAGGTGCAGTACAGTTCCCCCACATTAGGTGCAATATAGTTCCCCCACATTAGGTGAGGTGCAATATAGTTCCCCCACATTAGGTGCAGTATAGTTCCCCCACATTAGGTGCAATATAGTTCCCCCACATTAGGTGCAGTACAGTTCCCCCACATTAGGTGCAATACAGTTCCCCCACATTAGGTGCAGTACAGTTCCCCCACATTAGGTGCAGTATAGTTCCCCCACATTAGGTGCAGTACAGTTCCCCCACATTAGGTGCAGTACAGTTCCCCCACATTAGGTGCAGTATAGTTCTCCACATTAGGTGCAGTATAGTTATAATTGTAGGGAGGAGGACAAGTCTAGAATTTACCATGAGGCTTATGGGACTAATTCTACCCCTGATCTTATATTTGCCAAGGGGTTCAATGGGCGGAGCCAAAGGGTTGTCAAAATTAGGTTTTGCCTAGAGTGTCAAAAATCCATGCACCAGCCCTGACTAGACCTCCCACTTGTGTGTATGTTTGCTGGTGTTTATGGGGAGGCATTTGATGTGGATTTGAAAAAAAAAATTGTAAGTTGAATGGTAAAACTCATGTTTTTCTTTACTTGGCAAACAGAAGAACGCTTTTACTATAAGATGGGGGCACAGAGGGGGGAATATTCCAAATAGAATTTTTTTTTGCACCAGATTGGTTGAAAAAGTGATGCGGCACCCAGCAAGCTTGGAGCAGCATTCACGTTGTATTTTGGGTCTGCAGCTGACCCAAAACTAGGACTCCCAGGATGTTGCACCATAATCTAAATTGTACTCCTATATAGAAGTGTGGAGTTGTAGTTTTGGTCATCATAGATTGTATCAGGGCATGCTGGGAATTGTAGTTGGTAACTGCACCTCCCAGCATTGCATTCCTTCAAGGAATGCAATTCTGGGATTTGCAGTTACCAACTACAATTCCCAGCATGCCCTGATACAATATATGGTGACCAAAACTACAACTCCCATTATGTTGCACTTGGGGTGCTGTGTGTGTGTGTGTGTGTGTGAAGTGCTGTGTGTGAGTGTGTGTGTGTGGGGGGGGGGTGCTGTGTGTGTGTGTGTGTGGGGGGGGGGTGCTGTGTGTGTGTGTGTTTGTGAAGTGCTGTGTGTGAGTGTGGGGGGTGCTGTGTGTGAGTGTGGGGGGGGGTGCTGTGTGTGTGTGTGGAGGGGGTGCTGTGTGTGAGTGTGTGGGGGGGGTGCTGTGTGTGAGTGTGGGGGGTGCTGTGTGTGTGTGTTTGAGGGGTGCTGTGTGTTTGAGGGGTGCTATGGGTGCTGTGTGGGGGATTGCGTACATAATACATACATAATATAAAATACATACATAATACATTAAAAAAAAAAAAGTTTATTTCAGCAACCGGGTCGGTGCTGTAGTCGTTTTTAGTATTTTTGCTGGTAGAAGAGCACGGACTGCAGAGAACAGGCCGTGTCCCATGTATCAGAACAAAGGGAAAAAAGAAAGTGGCCTCTTTCAAGGTGCTTGTAGTATTAAAACATCAAACCTTTAATCTGTATGCATTAAAAATAGAAAAAGGTGACATCAATCATAAAAGAGAAGCGAAACGCCAACACGTTTTGAGCAAAATGTCGCTCTTAATCATGGCTATATGTAGCCCAAAACGCACTGGAGTTTCACTTCTCTTTTATGATGTCACCTTTTTCTATTTTTAATGTATACAGATTAAAGGTTTGATGGTTTAATACTACAAGCACCGTTATCCTTGGAAGAGCTGGAGGAAACTTTATTTTTTCTTTTGTTCTGATTCATAATACATACATACATACGTCATACATACACACATCATACATGCATAACCTACACACACATATATATATTATATATATATATACACACACATACATACATAATGCATAAATACATACTATATGCATACAAACATCATACATATATAATACATACATCATACATACATATGCACACCATACATAATACATACACAAATCCATTATATATACATAGACATCATACATAAATACATCATACATACATAACATACAGTACATACATAACATATATATATATGGTATGTATGTACTGTATGTTCTGTATGTATGATGTGTGTATGCATGATGTATTTATGTATGGTGTGTGTGTATATATAATGGATTTGTGTATGTATTATGTATGGTGTGCATATGTATGTATTATGTATGTATTATATATGTATAATGTTTGTGTTTATGCATTATATATATATATATATATATATATATTATACATACATAATGCATAAATACAAACATCATACATATATAATACATACATATGCACACCATACATAATACATACACAAATCCATTATATATACACACACACCATACATAAATACATCATACATACATAATACACACCATACATACATAATACACACCATACATATTACATACATACATAATACACACATCATACATCCCACCCCCCTCCCGTCCTCGGTCTGTGCACTTTTCTTACCTGCGGCAGCCATGTTGGGGTCAGAGGCCGGGCTCGTCCACTCCCATCTGCTCCACACTTTGCACCATCGCCCACTTCTTCCTCATGCCGAGGAATGGACACTCGGTGCCAGGAGTTGCGGCCAGGATCATCCGAGGAGGTGGAAGGAGACGTGCGCAGCTGCGGGGCAGCCCCTGCGTCTGCAGTTAGCGCAGCAGTGTGCGCGGCCGGGGAAGGGGGAGGAGTGGGCCGGAGGAAGGGGAAAAGAGTGGCCCAGAGGAAGGGGGGATAGAGCGGCCGGAGGACGGGGGATAGAGCGGCCCGGAGGAAGGGGATAGAGCGGCCCAGAGGAAGGGGGGATAGAGCGGCCGGAGGACGGGGGATAGAGCGGCCGGAGGACGGGGGATAGAGCGGCCCGGAGGAAGGGGATAGAGCGGCCCGGAGGAAGGGGGAATAGAGCGGCCGGAGGACGGGGGATAGAGCGGCCGGAGGACGGGGGATAGAGCGGCCCGGAGGAAGGGGATAGAGCGGCCCGGAGGAAGGGGGGATAGAGCGGCCCGGAGGAAGGGGGATAGAGCGGCCCAGAAGAAGGGGATAGAGCGGCCCAGAGGAAGGGGGGATAGAGCGGCCTGAGCCGCAAATAAAAAAAAATGCATTTTTAAACATCCGGTGTGCCCTGAAAGTCTTTCAGGGCACACCGGATTTTTAAAAATGCATTTTTTTTTTATTTGCGGCTCCGGCCAATCTATCCCCCGTCCTCCTGCTGGTGATGTCAGGGATGTCCGGTGGGGCTGGGGTTTAGTAGTGAGGAATAAAAAAAAAAAAAAAAAGTCCTGCAGCAGCGGGCCGCGGCTGCGGTGATTAGGGTGTGCCTGTGCACACCCGGCACACCCCGTGCGCACGCCTATGCATTTAACCATCTTGCTGACCTGGCTAAACTAGCTGCAACTGTTCAACTGGTAAAGTGAACAATTGACACTCAGGTATTTGCCATTAAAGGTACATGTCATGTTGGAAAGTTTTAATACTTTGCAGTGAATTGTATCATTGGTACCTTTGTTAAAGGGGTACTCCACCCCTAAACATCTTATCCCCTATCCTTTGGATAGGGGATAAGATATCTGATCGTGGGGGTCCACCGGGATTTCGGCTGCAGCACCCCACTGTCATTACTGCATAGAGCAAACTCGCCCTGTGCGTAATGACGGGTGATACAGGGGCCAGAGCATCGTGACATCACAGCTCCGGCCCCTAATGACATTACGGCCCGCCCCCTTAATGCAAGTCTATGGGAGGGGGCGTGACGACCACCATGCCCCTCCCGTAGACTTGTATTGAGGGGGCAGGTCGTGATGTCACGAGGGGTCGGAGCCGTGATGTCCCAATGCTGCGGCCCCTGTATCGTCCATCATTACGCATGGGGCGAGTTTGCTCTGTGCAGTAATGACAGCGGGGTGCTGCATCCGAGATCCTGGGGGTCCCCAGCAGTTGGACCCCGGTGATCAGACATCTTATCCAGTATCCAATGGATAGGGGATAAGATGTCTAGGGGCAGAGCACCCTTTAACTGGTTGGTGTCATGAAAACTAAGCAGAAGTACAGAAAAAACATACACATCAGTGTGAGAAAGAAGGAAACTGTGAACGTTAGATTTTAAGAGTAAATGTGCTAATGAAGAATTTACACTGAAGGAGAGCATTGTTAATACATATACAGTAGATGCATTAAAAATATTAAGTGGAAGTTTTTTTTTTTTGCTGGATAATGAATTGTCCCAAAATGAATGACCTATGCCATGTAACAGTCCAAGTGCACAGATTGGTTTTGTGTGCACTCTGTTAAATTATGCAGCAGTCAGACATTTGCACTGCCTCTTCATTCATGAAGCCAGGACCACATGAAGATAGCCAAGCAATGTACTTGAATAGAGCTGCAGTGCATGTCCAACCAATTCAAGCAGGGGGACCCCTGTTCTCATAATCAGTTGGGGTCCAAGCTGGAATAGGGGATGAGAATGTTTTGTGGACATATTTAATAGGTAAGATTAAGGTCAATCGATAGCTAGCCTATAATATAGTTTAGGTTAACTCATATTGTTAGTTTTTATGACATCTAATTATTTTAATAATTTTATTAGATATTTTCATACAGTTTTGTCATTTTTTTTCCCCGAAAAGATATGAAATTTGCTTGTGGTGACAAAACTATGCCTAATGTATTCTACAGTATAAATGTTGGTAGTCAGTCATGTTCTTGGGTATCAAATGCAACAGGGAGTTGGAAATAGAATCTTTTTTTGTACATTATATAGAAAAGTTTACTAGGTTTCCTGGAGCAATCCGTTTTCTTCAGATCTTGTGCGCAATAGCTGTACTGCTAAACAAATGAACATCAATTACCTACAGTGTGACAGCCTGTCTGTAATCATATCTATAACATCAAGATAAAGAGCAAGGTAGCACATTTTACATTGAATGAGAGATGAATGAAGAGTCCTTGCCTCAGCAATAAACCTCAGCCTGGTGATAGCCATTGACTTACTTACCGATTTTACACAATAACAGCAAGGAGATGACTGATTAATAGAAAAGTGCAGTCAACCAAAAGATTCAGATCTCGTGTCACGGAGGGCAGGAAGCCCCAGCGGAAACTCATTTAGATAGCTAGAAAGAGTTGAGCAAAAGGGTAGCCATATATTTTATTTAGATACAAATCAAAGTAGAACTTAACAGGAGATGCTTAGCCTTGTACTGTGTTTATGCTTTCAATGGCTTGAGATTGTAATATTACTCCTTCAGCATTATAGTGTTTATGTACAACATCGGCAGTACTATACATCTGCCATTCAGCAATTCTTGAATTAATTCTAGGAAGAAGACATACTGTAATTGAAAAGGTAATAATACAAAGTAGTAGCACAAGATTTATATCTCAGATAACAAAAATCCTCTGATATACTGAGGCTACAAAGAAACCACAGCCCTTATGCTAGTGTACACAGAAACCACACCCCTTATGCTAGTGTACACAGAAACCACACCCCTTATGCTAGTAAAACATGTTGACTAATTTAAATACACTGCTTCAAAAAATAAAGGGAACACTTAAACAACACAATGTAACTCCAAGTCAATCACACTTCTGTGAAATCACACTGTCTACTCAGGAAAGCAATACTGATTGACATCAATTTCATATCCGTCTTTGATACTGTACATGTAGTCTAAGCTCTTATGCAAGTTTAGCACCGCCACCAGCATCATATATATTTCAATACTGCAATATTGTGTCATACTGCAAACAAGTCCACCGGTGTGTGGAATAGCAGTGCCAGGCTGGCTTTTTCTCCTTTGCTATCAATTTCACATGCTGTTGTGCAAATGGAACAGAAAACAGATGGAAATTTTAGGCAATTAGCAGCACCCCCCAATAAATGAGTGTTTCTGTAGGTGGTGACCACAGACCACTTCTCAGTTCCTATGCTTCCTGGCGGATGTTTTGGTAACTTTTGAAAGCTGGCGGTGCTTTCACTCAAATAGTAGCATGAGACGGAGTCTACAACCCACACAAGTGGCTCAGGTAGTGCAGCTCATCCAGGATGGCACATCAATGCGAGCTGTGGCCAGAAGGTTTGCTATGTATGTCAGCGTAGTGTCCAGAGCATGGAGCCGCTACCAGGAGACAGGACAGTACATTAGGAGACGTGGAGGAGGCCGTAGGAGGGCAACAACCCCGCAGGAGGACCGATACCTCTGCCTTTGTGCAAGAATGAGCACTGCTAGAGCCCTGCAAAATGACCTCCAGCAGGCCACCAATGTGCATGTGTCCACTCAAATGCTCAGAAACAGACTCCATGAGGGTGGTATGAGAGCCCAAGGTCCACAGGTGCTTACAGCCCAACACCGTGCAGGACATTTCTCATTTGCCAGAGAATACCAAGACTGGCAAATTCGCCACTGGCACCCTGTGCTCTTCACAGATTAAAGCAGGTTCACACTGAGCACATGTGACAGATGTGAGAGAGTCTGGAGACACCGTGGAGAACATTCTGCTGCTTGCAACATCCTCCAGCATGACCGGTTTGGCAGTGGGTCAGTAATGGTGTGGGGTGACATTTCTTTGGGGGGGGGGGCCACACAGCCCTCCATGTGCTTGCCAGATGTAGCCTGACTGCTATTAGGTACCGAGATGAGATCCTCAGACTTCTTGTGAGACCATATGCTGGTGCGGTTGGCCCTGATTTCCTCCTAATGCAAGACAATGCTAGACCTCATGTGTCTGGAGTGTGTCAGCAGTTCCTACAAGAGGAAGGCATTGATGCTATGGACTGGCCCGCTCTTTCCCCAGACCTGAATCCGATTGAGCCCACAGTAGGCTGACTGACAAACCTGGAGCATGCACAGAGCCCTGCTAGTCCTGCCCCCATTTCCTGTATTATGTCTCAGCACAGAGACACACAGGGAATAGCATCAGAGACAAACAGTGGGGGGACAGTGAGATCTATCGAAACCTGCATAGAGGAAACATTGATCAGTTGCCTATGGCAACCAATCAGATCGCTTCTTTTATTTTTCAGAGGCTCTTTTCAAAATGAAAGAAGTAATTCTCTGCACAGGTTTTGATAAATCTTCCCCATCCTGGACAGTGGAGGGACCATTAGTGGCAAAAAGTAAAGAACATTTTGTCACCCAAACATATATACATTTGTAAACCAATGTATATTACAAATATACATATAAAATTATCATCTACATTATAAAAACGTTTTTGCATATGGCAGTGCCCATGTAAAGGGGTTATCCAGAATTAAAAAACAAAGATTCCTGCCAAAAACAGCACTCCACCTGTCTGCATGTTGTGTGTGCTATTACAATTTGGCTTTATTCAATTCATTGAAACTGAGCTGCAAAACCAAGTGTGCTGCAGTCAATGTGCTGCAGTTTTTTTTTTCTAATGAGGAATAACCCCTTTAAGCACCAGCCATCCATAACTACAGTAAGATCTGACCCCAAAAGCTACATATTGCTGGAAGAGAAAAAACAGGCAGTAACATAGAAAACTTCTTCAATCACAGATGGATGAAACATCATATGGCTGCCAACAGTAATTTTTGGAAGTTGTCAATCCATGATGAGATCTTTGATTATGATACATTCCCTGCCTGCAAATAAAGAGTTAAGACCCGTGACAGATATGATAAGGAAGTTTGACACATATATAGTACATTGACCTGCTGTTCAGAGTGAGGTCATAATTGCCTATATTAAGTGACTTACCTGCTCAGATATCCATTGAAGCATTTATAGGCATTAATATTAATCTTTGTTCACACACATTCATAGACGATTGAATAGTTCATTAGCCATCATTCTGCTAAGAGAGCCTGCTATTTAATGTTAAGTTGGGCTATTAAGTACCTAAATGTGCATTGCTTGTTTGCCGCTATTCAGGTATTGAACAAGTTGCACAGGAGAAATCTTTGCTCAATAAAACCCAAGGTGATATCCACATGCTGTCTGTGACTCTGTCAGAAGACAATTTCATGAGAACATGACTATTGGACCAATAATACCCAATAATAATAGGGATTGTTATAATTATTTAATATTCAAAATTGTAAACTATTTGTCAAGGATGCATTGGTGCTAATGGCCAGCAGATTAATAAGCATAGGGGATAGGTTCAATACATTGCCTATGCTATGCTAATGCCTATAAAGCAAATGAATTTCAGCCTGATGACATCACCAAGACTTTACTTTCACAATTCTTTATTCATTTTTTTCCCCACTTTAACTCCTATCACTCCTAGTTTTTATTTTTACACATTTACGGTTACAGATAACATTGAGAATTAAAATCACAAAACTATAACCTGAATTCATAATTACATCCAGGGGTGCACTTTTGGGTAAAAATGACACCATATCTTTATTCTGTAGGTCTATAAAATTAAAATGATACCCAACTTATATAGGTTTTATTTTGTTTTACTTCTTTAAAAAAAAATTAATTTTTTGTGCGAAAATTCTTATGTTTAAAAATGTCCTCTTTGGACCCCTATAACTTTTTTTTTTTCCATACATAGGAATGTGCGTGGGCTCATTTTTTGCACCATGATCTTTAGTTTTAATCGGTACCACATCTTTTTGTTTTGATGGGACTTTGTGATCACTTTTTATCAATTTTTTTAGGGTACACAAAGGGATCAAAAATACGCAATTTTGGACTTTTAATTTTTTACGTATACACCATTGACTGTGTGGTTAAAGTAACCTATATTTTCATAGTTCAGACATTTACACATGTGGCGATATCAAATGTTTATATTTATTTTTGTTTACATATTTAAAAAGAAATGGGAAAAGGGGGTGATTCAAATGTTTATTAGGGAAGGGATTAAGTCATATTTATTAACTTTTTTTAAAACTTTTTTTACACAATTTTTTAGTCTTTAGACTATAGCATGCAATCCTTGCATACACGGTTCAATGCTATGCCATTCGGTGCCTTGATGCTGACTGGAGCATCAAGGCACCGAACGGACAGTGAGGAGGCAGGTAAGGGCCCTCCTGCTGTCCTCTCAGCTGATCGGGACACCCAATATGGGATTGTTTTTTATTTTTTTTATTTTAGACGCCACAATCAACTTTAATCGTGGCATCTAAAGAGTTAAATCCGCACATCACCAAAATCGGTAATGTCTGGCATTAGCCACGGGTCTCGGCAGCTGATAGCCGCCGAAACCATCCTGCTGTGATGTGCTCAGCTCCTAAGTGCATGTCATAGAAGGAGAGCGGGACAAGGGCACACATGTACACCCTTTGTCCTTAAGAGGTTAAATGGGTACTCTGGTGGAAAACAATTATTTTTTAAATCAACTGGTGCCAGAAAGTTAAACAGATTTGTAGATTACTTCTATTTAAAAATATTAATCCTTCCAGTACTTATCAGCTGCTGTATACTACAGAGGAAGTTCTTTTCGTTTTAAATTTATTTTCTGTCTGACCACAGTGCTCTCTGCAGACACCTCTGTCCATGTCAGGAATTGTCCAGAGCAGGATAGGTTTGCTATGGGGATTTGCTCCTACTCTGGACAGTTCCTGATATGCACAAAGGTGTCAGCAGAGAGCACTGTAGTCAGACAGAAAAGAAATTCAAAAAGAATAGAACTTCCTATGGAGCATACAGCAGCTGTTAAGTACTGGAGTGATTAAGATTTTTAAAAATTAGTTATTTACAAATCTGTTTAACTTCCTGACACCAGTGGATTTAAAATAGCTTTTCTAGTCCAACGGAGTACCCCTTTAAAGCCAAACTGCTCAAATGGCACAGTGGGTCCACACCTATTGAATGTTACACAATTGAATATCCATTGGTTTGGAGCTTCATTCAGATTTCAGAAGGCAGCTCAGTTCAGGGAACTATAGGCGTCAGGTCAAACACTAGTTAATGTTTATCAATAATTTATACCGAGTTATGGAATGCCTGTACTAATGTATTAGATATCCTTCTGCCTTATTTGCTTTACATTTATAGATGTCTATATTGAGTTTTTATATTACAGCTAGTAGATAATAAAACATAATGTGAAACTATTATAATTTCACAATCTAACCCAAAATCAAAGTCTAATTTGAATTTAGATTTGATGATCAGAGTCTCTGTAGCTTTTGCCCTATTGGTGGAAGCTCATTTATTATATTCTTCTCTAGTGGGTTAACCTTTTTGTGGCATCATCTTAAACTGTTTCCTCAGGCATTATAAAAATGATTGTTTTCATAGCTCAGGTGTCTGTGCTTCAGCGAAATGATGAGCTTTCTGTTAATATAATGACAAGATTGGATGCACGCCCACAGTCTGACTTTCTTTTGGAAAGGAGACACCCTTATGATTCAGGCATTATTGAGAAGTGTGGAAACATAAGAGTGGTGACAGGGTTGATATACCCAAGAGTCAGGTACTCCCTTCATGTGTAGGGTTGGTAGGACTCAGTTTTGTCATATATTCCCTGGTGCAAGGACATTCATTAGAGAAAGACTCGCAAAGGGACTGTAGCTGTCAACTTAATATATTGTGCTGCAACCTTCCACTATTGGACCGTGATACAAGTTTCATCTTATTATAAAGTATCACACAAAAGCAATGTATACTGTGTTTCATACCCTGGTACATTATTTCATGACTTTCTGGATTTAAAAAAAGTTAATTGAGTACATGATATATGCTGCAAAGAGTCAAGCTGAGAACTAATCTTTTGGACAGCATCTACTGGATAGAGCTGCCGATAACTAAGAAAACATACTGCATGAATGCTATGTATGCTTCTTTTGTCTATTGATATGTTAGCTGTAAGCAGTCAGTGTTGTCCCTATAGCAATGTTTATTAAGATTTAGTTGAAAGACTGATTTACTACAGGACATACATCGATAAGTCATAACATTAAAGCCACTGAACCATAAATCTGCAGAATATTTCTTAAATCCACAAAGGGGGACATTTATCATTGTCTGCTTTGGCAAACAAGTTCCGAAGTAATTTTTTAAATTTTTTTTGCTTTAATTTTGCTTATGTGATACATTTTTATCATACTATCACAGTGGGTTGATAAAGGTGGAGCACATAAGCAAAACAAAAAAGTCGCAGCTGAGAGACTTTTTTTTACGACTTTTAAAATTTGCTCGCGTACAGAGTTTTGTACTCCAGGTTAGACCTGGAGCAGACTTGCGACTTTTTGTAAGGGGTTTGCGAGGGGTTTTTGGCTACATGAGACTTTCGCACATCATAAATAAGTGAAAACTGAAATTTGCTTAGGTTAGGCTGTTTGTAACTTTTTGCTTACTCACAAAAGTCGCACAAAAAAGTGCTTAGGCGCATGTGAGACTTTTTTTTAATCTCAGCTTTGTATGCTGAAAGAATAAGGAAATAAACTCTTACTAGGGGCACCAGACAGGGTTGTCCTCTCCCCCCCCCCCCCTGCTCTTTGCCATGATAATGGAGCCATTGGCAACAATGATCAGGAGGGAGGAGAAAATAAGTGGCTTTGGAGCTGGGGGGAGGGAGGACAAACTATTATTATATGCGGATGATATACTGCTTTTCTTGGAGAACCCTATAATATCGTATAGTATTCCAGATGAAGGAAACCGAACGCTAGTTTCCGAAACGCGTCGAAAAGCCTTGTGGAACTCAAAGGCTACCGTGGTGACGTCACTATTCTTTGCCAGCAACACCAAGCAATACAGTAGCTGAACGCAGGTAGGGTGAGACGTCGCCGGCCGGGGCGTTCTCCCACTGCACCCTTACCCGACATGGACACCAGTCAAATACAACAGATGGAGACCACGGGAAGCCGGACCACCACTGAGGAAACAGCGGAGTCCGCCAAACTCAGGACACGAGTACTGATGGTCTTACAGGTGCTCAGCGAAAGTTGGTAATAGATATAATACCTCCGGACATAAAACGCACTCTATTGAACTGATGAAATATCTCTCCCTACAGCAATAGACTGGTATCTAGCCACAGTGTCACATACAAAACCCAACTAACTGTGAATAGCACCTATAAAGCTTTTCAAAAAGCTAAATCCTTATAGACAAGTACGTAAGGTATATTCTAATGAAAAGTGGGTTATACCAGGTAGTAGGCTAATATATATAACCATATGTAACATCTTCTTTCTTTAGTCGCTGCTTAATCAGATTTCACCTGCTCCCCTCAAGAGTCATATCAAAGGATCATCATCATAACCAACTCACCCGATACAGGTACGCAAATATTTATACTTAGAGTGGCAAGATGACTAAGGATCTTATGGATCCGAAATGCGTCGGCATTCCTGTCTCTGTCTTGTATATGCTTTTATAACTTAATAAAGCCTAAGAAATAGCATCAAAAGCGCTAGACATCCTATTTCCTAGATTGGCAATATAAGTATATACATTCAATAAGACCCTCTCAGCTCTCACTATTAAATATAATTCTAGATAATTTTTTCAAATTGCACACAAATACAGGGTGACGTGCTTATGGTGTGGCTGCAGTCAGGACATTGCAGAATACATCCAGCGCTGGTGATATATCTTTGTACTTGTAAAGAACCCTATAATATCACTCCCAAGACTAATGGAACTTATTGAAGAATACAGAAGATACTCCGGATTAGGGATAAATTGGGAGAAGTCTAATTTGTTGCCTATAGGAACAGAGGAAGTCATCCCGGATTTAGGGATTAGAGTATTAGGGAAAAATGAACAGTTAATTTATTTAGGAATTCAGATCTCAGGGAAAGTAAATGAATATCATAAGTGGAATACACAACCTCTCATTGGAAAAATGGAAATGAAAACTAGAATATGGGGGGAACTGAGAATTTCAAGGGCAGATAAAATTGCGCTTGTTAAAACCTTTCTCCTACCTAAGCTCCTGTGTGTAATTGGAGCAGCACCTATATGGTGTGATAAACATTTATTTAGGAAATATACAGCTGTTTTTAATTCTCTTATATGGGGTGGGAAAAGGACCAGTATAAAGATAGAATATTTGTATCTTCCTAGAGAAGGAGGTGGACTAGCGTTCCCACACATTGAAAAATATTTTTTAGTAGCTCAAATGTGTTTCATCAGGGAGTGGAGGAGGTTTTACTTTTTCCAATACCTGATGGAAAATTCAAATGGGGGCTATGCCCATATCTATCAGTTATTAGAATCTGGACAGTAAGAAGAGGTGAAATGGAAAGGATATGTAGTGGTTGAGAGTCTGGTTAAATATAGGGTATTATTTAAAATTGAAATGGGGATAGTAGGTATGTTATATATAACTCCCAGATGGGAACATACTCAGTTGACAAATGTTTTGAGGAAAGTAGAGATGAAAACAATACAAAAGTTAGGGTTTAATTTAGTAAAAGATGCTTGGAAGAATGGGAAATTCATAGAATGGGGCAGATTAAATATAGAAGGGAAAGTGAGATGGGAACTTGGTTTGAATATATAAGGATGAAAGGTATATTTAGGAGTACAGTAGAGAAGGGAATGATGATTATTGATACACCGGAAAGCGTAAAGAAAACTATAGAAGTAGATTAAATAGGAAAATAATGGAGAGTGTATATAGGACATTGATTAATGCACCAGGGAAAAATTTGAAACACTGTAGTGCACGTGTATGGTGTGAGGATTTGGGAGTAGTAGATGATAAGCAATAGGAAGGTATATATAAAAGGATTACCGGATTCCGCAGAATAAAAACCATAAAATAGTCCAATTTAATATAGTGTATAGATTATATTATACCCCAGCTTTTTTGTGTAAGATAGGAAAGAGACCAGATAGTAAATGTTTAAAGTGTGGTAGAGATGGAGTGGGATTTACGCACATGCTATGGATATGTGATAATATTCAGGAATTTTTTTTTTTTTTTTTTTAAATATATTTTTATTAAACATTTTTTCCAATAAACAAAAACAGAAAGGCTTCAAAGAGAATTCAATTATAAGGCATGGAGCATCTGGTAAAAGTACATTATCAGTAAATAACACCCATATACAAATGTACAACAGCTCCCAAAAACATCATTCCCTATCTCCCCCCCCCCTCTCCCCCGCCCCTGACAGATCCCTTGCAGTAGGACGACTCCCGGAGCCTTCCATGGAAGACCTCCCTGAGCGGTCTAGTATGTACCCGATATCAGTTACAAAGTAGATGCCAACGTAGTCGAGAGACACACTATGTACATAGATTAAAGCATATTAAGAATGCCACCCGACTCCCAAGGGATCCAGGGTAGGAGCAACTAAATTCTCAAATAACAGGAGATATATTAGGAATCCGGCAAGCGCAACGCTCCCAGAGAACCTCTTAGGGATTCTACACAGTACCAATTGGTATATCGGAAAGGTGTCACTATATTTATGATCCCCTGAGAGTCGAAATGGGCTACAATAAAAGTTTTCCACTTTTGAAAGAAGCGCCTGGTGCCGGAATCCATGTGTCGCTCTGCATCCAAGCGATCCACTTCCAAAAATGATTTCAACTGAGCGATCAGAAAGGGCAAGTCTGGAATGTCCACCTCCAACCATTTAGAAAACAGACATCTTAAGGCCACCAAAAGGATTACATGGACAAATTTTGGATACCGCCCTTCCCCCTCCCCCTCAGGAGGACGCGCCTGATGGAAAATCAGTGTTTGTGGAGTGAAAGGAATCCGGACTCCCCAATTATCCCTAATGTAAGATTGTATAAGACGCCAAAAGTCAGCCGTGTGAGAGCAGTCCCATATCCCGTGGTACATGTTAGTAAGTGGTAGTTTGCATTTAGGACAGTGAGTGATCCTGTCCGGGAAAGTGGGTGATGGCAAAATGTTGAAACCATATAAAGCTGCATGTGCTACCTTAAAGTACGTCTCCCTCCATCTTTCATTAATCACGTTCTTTCGCACCGCCTCCCACCCTTGTAGTATTACTTCAGTAATGTCTGCGTCACCTGTCCACCTCTCCCAAGTTCTAAAAACATGCTTAGGATCAAGTTTAAGGAAACGATTTCTGAACGCTGCATACAAGTCTGAGATCGACCGTCTTTGGGGTTCACTGCCTATAATGTCATCTAGAAAATGAGTCGTGGCCTCCCTTGAAGGATCACGCAGTCTGGATGAACAAAAGGCATAAACTTGATTGGCGTAGAAAGAGTGAGACTGTGGCAGATCGTACTGACGGAGAATCTCACCAGGTGAAAGCCATCTACGGTCCACATTATGCATTAAATGTCCCGCCGTGTACACCCCTTTACCATGCCATAAACGCAACCATGAGCAGGATCTACCTTGGGGAAATTCCGGGTGATCATGTAAGGGCATTCTTTTGGACAGGAGAAACGGAAGACCAAAGATTCTCCGCACCTCCTTCCATGACATTATGGTGTCCCGTAATAGTGTCGAGCCTTTAACGTCCCGCGGAAGGTTAGTATACTTGGTGTGTAGAAGTGCCGGCAGCGACCATGGGGCGGCGAGCGCTCTTTCTACCGCTAAGTTTGAAAAATAGGTGGAGGAGTGCAGCCAGTCAAGCGCATGACGGAATAGGCACGCTATATTATAACCCCGTATGTTTGGGAAATTGACCCCCCCTTCCGTTTTAGATAGTATGAGTTTCTGTAAAGATATACGAGGGCGTTTTCCCTGCCAAAGGAATCGTTGGAAGGCTGAGTTTAAATGGCGAACATCAGTGTGCTTTAGGAGGAGTGGGAGTGTTTGCAGGGGATATAGTAAGCGAGGAAAGCTGATCATCTTAACGAGATGGCATCTGCCCAAAAAAGATAAGGGCAACGATTCCCATCTCTTAAGTTCTGTGAGTATGCGTTGGAAGAGCAGCGTGTAATTGAGGGAGTATAATGTGTCAGGTGTCCTCCCTATACGGATACCCAAATATGTTATGTAGGAGGATGCCACCTTTACACCCAGGTCCGGGCCCTCTTCAACCCACCGAGGAGGGGATGTCCCTAACGGTAGTAACATACTTTTAGTTGCATTAACTCTGTATCCTGAAAACCCTTCAACTAGAGAGAGAAAATGTAATATCTTTGGGACAGCTACTTTGGCATCATGTAGGTAGAGAAGCACATCATCCGCAAACATGGACAATTTTACCTCTTGATCCCCCACACGGATGCCTTTATAAAGATCAGATGTTAGTAAATGACATGCCAGCGGCTCGATTGCTAGGTCAAACAGCAGGGGTGACAAGGGGCACCCCTGTCGTGTACCCTTTGACAATGTGAGGTGAGCTGATAGAATACCTGGGGTGTGTACTCTAGCAGTTAAACCATTGTAGAGGCCCCCTATGAAAGCGCTGAAGCGACCCTCTATCCCAAATTTGGTCAAGACCAATCCCAGCCAGTCCCAGCGAACGTTGTCAAAGGCTTTCTCAGCATCAAGAGTAAGCAAAGCACACCAGTTTACTGTCTGGGACTGGCCCCGAACACTATCCATCACCGCTAGCACCTTTCTAATGTTCGTGACCGCCGAGCGGTTCTTAACAAAGCCCACCTGATGGTCACCCACCAGAAGCGGCAGAAATTTGGCTAGGCGGTCTGCTAGAATTTTAGACAATAACTTCACATCCTGATTAATCAGGGAAATAGGACGGTAGGAGCTCGGATCCAAGGGATCCTTGCCCTCCTTGGGTAATACTTTTATGTAGGCCAGTTTTGCCGCTGGAGATACTTCGCCCGTACGTAAAATGTCATTAAAATAGGCCGTTAAGGGAGTTGTCACCTGGTCTACCAGGGGCTTGTAAAATTCTCCAGTGTATCCATCCGGTCCCGGTGCTTTCCCATTCGCTAAAGCACGAATGCTGGCTTCCACCTCCTCCCTTGAAATATCAGCATTGAGTTCCTGTCGCTGCTCTTCTGATAAAGAAGGGAGAGTCAGACCTTCCAGGAAGCGCAACCCTTCGTCAGTCGGGGCTGATCGAGACGAGTACAGAGCTGCGTAGTAGGAACCCAAGGCTGCATTAATGGAGTGAGGGTCATGGGTGATCTGCCCCGCAGAGTTGCGGAGTGAGAGAACATGCGCCGACCTATGGGATCCCTTCGCTATGTGCGTCAGCAAGCGGCCAGCCTTGTTGCCCTGTCTGAATAAGTCTGCCTCGAAATGAGATCTATAGACCCTTTCTTTTCTGTCAAGCCATAACTCATAGGAGGATTTTGCCTCCTGCCATTGGCATTTATGTTCCGAAGTGGGGGTGTCCAGGAAGCGGGCATAGGCCTCTGCTAAAGTAGTACTTGCTTTCGCATGGCCAGCTAGAGTATTGTGTTTGATCCTATTGCTATAAGATAGTATTTTACCCCTGAGCACTGCCTTTGCGGTATCCCAGTAAAGGGAGGGGTTGTTCATGTGTGCAGCGTTATCCGTTTGGAATTCTAACCACCAGCCCCTGAGAAGACTCTGGAAGGATTCGTCTTTTGCTAAGTAAGATGGAAAACGCCACAAAAAGTCCAATCCCTTGGGGCAGGATGGTAGAAGCTCCAACAAAACTGGCGCATGATCCGAAATGACTATGTCCTGTATAATTACCTCCTGTAATTGTGAACTCAAGAATGGACTAACCAGGAGATAGTCAATGCGAGACCAGGAGTCATGAGCATGTGAGAAGTGTGAGTACTCGCGACCATCAGGGTGTAAATGTCGCCAAGAGTCTAGTAAGCCCGTTTGTGCCAGGAATGGAGGGAGAACCTTATCACTCTGGCGAGTAGTGGTGGGTGTTGTATTCGATCTTCTGCGGTCCAGCAGTGGGTCAGCAACAGTGTTCAAGTCACCTCCCAATATCGTCAGCGGTCCGCTAGTACTATTTACTGAGTCGGCTAAAGAGCAGAAGAAGGAAGAATTATCCCCATTAGGTGCGTAGATGTTATAGATGTGGTATGTAGAGCCATTGTGCACTAATTGTAAATGAGAGAAGCGTCCTTCACCATCATTTTCATGTGAGAGAACCTTATGTACAAAGGATTTGTTGAGTAGAGTAACCACTCCAGACTTGCCTTCCATCGCTGGGCTGCCCAACACCTGGCCCACCCACAGTTTCTTCAGTCTCTGAAAATCCTGTTCCTGTAAATGAGTTTCCTGTAGTAGGACTATATCAGGACGCAGGCGTTTCAGAAAACGAAGGATTTTCATACGCTTATGAGGGGAACGTAAACCTTTGACATTCCAAGATATAACCTTACACATTACTGGGTGATAAACCCCTGGGGGTCAGGGGAAAGGATTCCCATTCCGACCAGACTATACACAGAGAGGGAACAGCAAAGAGAAAACAGTGAGGAGAAGATTCAAGGCACATACCAGAAGAGAGGAGGAAGGGTCGAGGAACAGATCCGTCAGTGCTCCAGGGCCTGCAACCGATGTGGATCCCAGATAGTGAGAGTGACGGAAATAGAGTGGAGGATAGCCCAGATGCAGAGACAAACAAGGACAACAAAACAGAAAAAAAAGAAAAAAACAGCAACAACATAAACAAAAACATCCCCAGATGGCCCAAACCCCGTGATGGAAAGGGGATGGCCAGACAATGGGTAAGGGACTTCACTTTTTTCAGGCATGTGGACAGCCAGAATTCCCACCCCGGATGCCGTAAGGTGACTGACACCAGACTAAGACCAAAAATGGAGGTGACACAGAACAAGAGATCCAATCTGAAACTACATCATGAAGCAATGAAGTATTTGAGAGGTAAACCCTGAAGCCATGAGTAATTCCACCACATACCAAAAAAAAGAATAATAAGAACATTAGTATTGAGAAAATGTAAATGAAAAACATCCCTAAGAGGTTGGGGCCCGTCTATAACCCCGAGGAACCCCCTATAATCATAATGGGACAGCAATGGTTAGCAAATACAACAACTATACTCAGTCTGGAGATGAGGAGCGGCTGCTTCTGCTTCTGCTACGCCTTGCTGCTGACTGACGTTGCTTCCTGGAGTCTCCTGGGGACCTTGTGCGGCTATGTCGCCTTCTGGGGGGAAGGTGAGAGGGATCTCCCCGATCTCTTGAAGACTGAGAGTGACTTGCTGGTGAGCGAGTAACACTAGCAGATTCTAGGAGAAGCTCCGGCAGGGCAGCTTCTGCTGCAGCTGGGGTTTGGTACGTTGAGAGAGAGCCATCCAGCCGGAATACTTTCAGGGTAGCCGGATATTGCAACTGGAAGCGTCTTTTGGCCCTGAATAGTTCTGAGCAGATCTTGCCATAGGCTCTGCGGCGTTTAGCTACATCTGCTGAAAAGTCTTCAAACAATAAAATTCTGTTATTCCTAAAAGTGAGTGGTGTAGAGCGTTTCCTATAGGTTTTCAATAACTCCACTTTATCATTATAATCCAGAAGTTTAAATATTATCTGTCGGGGGCGGGTGGACTCCATCTGACTTGACTGAGAAGAAGTTGATTGTGGTCGTCCCACACGATGGGCCCTTTCCACTCTGCATTTGTGGGTCAGTCCCAGAGCTTTAGGCAGGTCACTCTCACAAAAGTTCTGTAGATCTTGGGGAAGGAGAGATTCACCAACTCCAACTATGCGTAAATTGTTACGACGGGATCTGTTCTCTAGGTCCTCAAGCTTGGAACTAACATAGCAGAGATCTTCTTCCGTCTTTCGAAGTCTTGTAGCTAACCCACTGTTTTCATCTTCTAAGTTTACAATACGCTGTTCCGCTTCACTCAAGCGCTCCGACTGAGCTCCCAGATCAGACTGTATTTGTGTGAGCGTGGAGCGCATAGTATTTTCCATGGTCGATTGTATAGTAGGAGTAATTAACTGGACCAAAGTAGCTGCCAGGGTTTGAAGATCCATAGGAGAGGCAAAAGATACTTCAGAAGAGCCAGCAGGAGCAGGTGGCTGTACAGGTGTGGAGGGCAGTTGGGCACCGTCCTCCGGAATAAACAGCGGCTGACTGCAAGTAGTCTCCATGGCAACCGAGCGTTTCTGTCCTCGCTGGGCAAGTGTAGAGTTGAGTACTGAAGTCGAGGCTAGGACTGGTCCAGGCTGCGTAGAGGGAGCTGCTGCGGAAGAGCCAGTACGTTGAGACCCTTTAGAGAGGAATTTCTCCATGGGAGCAGGTGCCAGGAGTGCGGAGGTTGACGGCTGGCTGGAGAGGACTCACAACTAAAACTTTCTGCTATGAAGAATTACTGTGTCCAAGAGTCGCCAAGTACTGAGAGTAGTGGCTGCAGGTAGCAGAGCAAGGAAAATGCAGGGGCGGCAGACTGGCTGAAGCTGTGTCACCGTTCTGTTTGGTGTAGTGAGTAACGACTGTAGTTCACAACGTAGGGGGAATGCAGGGGTGACGGACAGGTTGAAGCCGGCACACTGTTTTGTTGGGTACTGTGAGAAATGGAGCAGTTCACAGAGCTGGAGTATGCAGGGATTAATGACAGGTGCGAGCTGTTTCACTGCTATGGCAGGTATAGTGAGTAACCCCCACAGTCCACAGAGCAAGTGCATGCAAGGGTTAATGACAAGTTGGAGCTCTTTCACTGCCGTGGCAGGTATAGTGAGTAACAGTCACAGTCCACGGAGCAAGGGTATGTAGGGGTTAATGACAGGTGTGAGCTGAATCACTGTTTCGGCAGGTATAGTGAGTAACTCTCACAGTCCACAGAGCAAGGACATGTAGGGGTTAATGACAGGTTTGTGTCGTTCCACTGCTTCGGCAGGTATAGTGAGTAACAGTTACAGTCCACAGAGCAAGGATATGCAGGGGTTAATGACAGGTTCGAGTTGTTTCTCTGTTTTGGCAGGTATAGTGAGTAACCGTCACAGTCCACGGGGCACGGACGTGCAGGGGTTAATGACAGGTTTGAGTTGTGTCACTGGTGTAGCAGGAACAGTGAGCAACAGTTACAGTCCACGGAGCAAGGGTATGCAGGGGTTAATGATAGGTGTGAGCTAAAGTACTGCTTCGGCAGGTATAGTGAGTAACCATCACAGTCCACAGAGCAAGGGCATGCAGGGGTTAATGACAGGTTTGAGCTGTGTCCCCGCTTTGGCAGGTATAGTGAATAGCAGTTACAGTCCACAGAGCAAAGGCATGCAGGGGTTAATGACAGTTGTTTCACTGGTGTGGCAGATATAGTGAGTAACAGTGACAACTCATAGAGCAGGGGGAGTTCAGGGGTTAATGACAGGCTGAAACTGGCACAGTGTTTTATCAGCCTCTGTAGATCACCAAGCTGGGGGAGTGCAAGAGAGGGTGAATAGCAGTAGGACCACACAGTGTCAACAGTGACCTGAGTAATTTCCTGTGTCGGTCAGAAAGCAGAAGCACATACAAGCAGGGGAGCCATGTGGTGCGCGATCCTGCACTATACGTTCTTCCTTGTAGCGTGACCGGAGCGGTGAGCTATGACGAGGCAGCCTCTTATCAGGAATGACGCTGCCTGGTATTCCTGCTATCTCCGCCGCTCCTTTACTCAGTGAGTTCGTACCTGCTGGTGCTGCCGCTTAGATCGCGCTCTGTAGCAGCGCGCCTTCTGCTCCTGCACAAGCAGAGGGAAGATGGCGGGGGTCCCTGAAAGGCCGCGCACGCCTCCTGCTGCTCCGCTCTCCCCGCCGCCACACAGCAGGGGGACGCTGACACCCACACTCCGCGGGCTACGGGACCTTTGTAGATGGGGTGAGCGGGGCTATGCCCCTTCTTGCAGTCGGTTCGGTGCGGATATACGGTCCGGGGTTCGGGAGCTCCGGCTCTGCGATCCTCACATGCCCGCGCCGGAACCGGAAGTATTCAGGAATTTTTGATGAAGGTGCATGAGGAAACAAGGAAACAATTGGGGATAGCACTTGACCCCTCCCCAATGGTGGGTGTATTAGGAGACGAAATTGGTTTGGAATTAAGCGGGGGGGGGGGGGGGGGGGGGAAAGCAGCAATTACATGTTATTCTGTGCCAGATTTATGATTGTACCCACCTAGTAAAAGGGAATGGGTAGAAATGATAAAGAGAGATTACAAAACTGTTGAGGTACTAAAGTGGAGACATTTTTTTATTTATATTTTTGAGTGGGGAAATGGGGGGGGGGGGGGAAAAATTGTATGTGCACTATATAGTATTAATATATACAAGGTCTTATCTTTGTTTAATTGATTGGTATAAATAAAATATTGAAAAAATAAATGAATAAATAAACTAATTAAGGACTACTACCTTGAGAGCCAGATCTTCTTTCATGGTATTACTTCTGGTGTGCCTCACCTGTCCAAGCACCGAAGAGGGGTGTGCTATAGTACAGGTGCGGTGAGCTGTACATTTCCCTATCTTCTACCCCTAAAAGATAGTCATACAGTTGCAAAATAACAAGAATATGCAAGGAGCAAATATCATCATACACATTACAATCATACTGTTTCTGGCCAAATCTTGAATACTGAGACCAATATTACCAGTAGTACCAGTATACAGGGAGGAATATTATCACCATACATATTACCATTACTGATCAAATTCTGATCAATGTCGTCCTCTTTCCTTTTCCTCTCTGTCCGACTTAGACCGCCATAACGACTTATTCCAGCCCAAACTTCATCTCTTCAACATCTGAAAGACAAATATTTTGGACTTCACATTTTCCAGTGTCCTTCCCACCTCTACAAAATCTACCTATCTATAGGCCGAACTGTTATATTTCCCTCCTTGGTTTCCCACACAGAAAAAGAGCTGTTAGGTAAATGGCCAGGTAGGTAGCTAACTAGGTAGTTATGTAGGCAAGTAAGTACCGTATTTATCGGCGTATAACACGCACTTTTTAGGCTAAAAGTCTGTGTGTTATACAACGATAAGCCGCTGCAGTTCAATGATTTAAAGCGGGCTCTTTAAATCAATGAACTGCAGCGTCTTTGCAGATGCAGAGACCTGCCGTCGCTGCCGGCTTCTCTGCCCCGGCCTGTCCTGGGGTCTAGAGCCATGCTGTCAGCCCTTCTCTCTCCCTGGCTATCGGTGCCGCTGCCCGTTCTCTCCCCCTGGCTATCGGTACCATTGCCCCATTGCCGGCGCCGATAGCCAGGGGGAGAGAAGCGGCGCCTGCAATGGGGCAGCGGCGCCGACAGACAGGGGGAGAGAAGGGGCAGCGGCACCCATTGCTGGCGCCGCTGCCCAGTTGCCTCCCCCATCCCCGGTTGTATAATTACCTGTTGCCGGGATCGGGTCCGCGCTGCTTCAGGCCTCCGGTGTGCGTCCCCTGCGTCGTTGCTATGCGCTGCGAGACCAAATATCCTTGGTAAAACGAGGGTGCATGTTATAGGCCGGTGCGTGGTATACCCCGATAAATACGGTAGTTAGCTAGGTAGTTAGGTAGCCAGGTAAGTAGGTAGATAGTTAGCTACATAGTAAGTTGGCCTGGTATATATGTAGGTAGTTAGGTAGCCAGGTAGCTAGGTAGATAGTTAGGTAGCCATGAATGTAGGTAAAAAGTAACTGTGGGGCAGCACAACCAAAAAGAGGAATAGGTGATGGGTGCCAGCAGTCTATTGTCCCAGGTGACAGGTCAAAAGTAGACAATCAAAGTAAAAAAATTCCTGCAGCACTCCAAAGTAGATGCAAAAAGTGGTGGATTTATTAGCCTGACGGTATGAATGTAGGTGGTGGATTCATTAGCCAGACGGCATGAATGTAGGTAGTTAGCTAGATATTTAGGTAGCTAGGTTGGTAGTCAGGTGTATAGCTAGGTAGCCAGGTAGGTAGCAAGGTAGACAGGTATGTAAGTAGGTAGTTAGGTAGCCAGGTAGTTTGTTAGCTAGGTTACCAGAAATGTTGGTAGGTAGCTAGCTCGGTAGTTAGGTAGCCAGATGTAGCCAGGCATGTAGTTAGGTAACCAGGTATGAAAATAGGTAGGTAGTAAGTAGGATGTTAGGTAGCTAGGAATGTAGTTAGATAGCTAGGTATGCAGGTAATTAGGTAGACCCCCCCCCCCTTGTGACAGGTTAAAAAAAAGAAAGTAAAAAACAAAACCATGTACTCACCTTTTATCTAATGCAGCAATCAGACAACAGCAGGGCCGTGTTCTTTCCTCCTCTACAGTGCAGATGCCGATGGGTGATGTCTGCTCCTGCACTGCTTGGGGGCAGAGGTCAAGTCTTCTGTTAGTGAAAGCCGCAGGCATGCAGCTTAACACTGATGTCCGCTTAACACTGATGTCCGCTTAACACTGACTGTCCTGGATCCCCATTAGCAAGAAGGAGCCAGATCCAGGGCTATGGCATCCACACCCGGAGCTTCAGCCCCCATAGCCCAGCCCTAGTGATGCCACTGTACATGAGTAACATGACATGGTAAAATATTAGTTGTATATAGTGGTGGTATTGCAATTTATAATACTTTTCAGCAATATTGTAAATTGGCAATTTACAATATTGCTGAAAAAAG
This sequence comes from Hyla sarda, assembly GCF_029499605.1. Taxonomy (NCBI): domain Eukaryota; kingdom Metazoa; phylum Chordata; class Amphibia; order Anura; family Hylidae; genus Hyla; species Hyla sarda. Next base: position 225,920,693 of record NC_079192.1, read on the forward strand.
TATTGTAAATTGCAACCACTCACCACTCCAAGCATAACTTGGCTTATGCCCACATATTGATCTACTGCAATTTACATACTTTATTATGCTTTCTAGAACACAATTCTTTATCACAACAGTGGCAAAAACTTTATGCAGTACAGTTTTTTTTTTTTTTAAAGAGTTTTGATTTCCGCTTTTCACTTATACTTTGGGGGTGTTAAAACAGTAACATCAGCACTTTCACAAAGCTGTGGTCTGCATGGCAATGATATAATTGAAACCCAATTATAGTTGGCTAAACTGATGTACACGGAGACAAAGTGATTTGTTCAAGATGACATTGAGTGATTATAAGTAGCTGAGACCAGGGTGATATCCAAAGTGAACACCTTCATTGCAGATTGCAGTGTAGACTGGAAATAGAACATCAATACATGTTTTATTCTTCTTTAGGTATTATTTCATATTGCAGGCTTTTATTGTTACCTGTCTGTATCTTTAATGATCACTATTTAAAACAAGATGACATATTCCATTTTTAATGTATTTCCTAGAGAAAAGCTACTTGTCATAAATAAAGACAAAATAATATCTTCTGATTGTACGAAATAGTATAACAAATACAGCATTGATATTAAAAGTACCGCAGCCTTCTATAACACTTTTGTATTATTTATGTATTCATTTGCCATTGCTTGTAGAGCACCAACAGATTCCATAGTGTTGTACAAACAGTGGCCCAGATTAGAGGGGTTATCCAGGAATAGAGAAACAGAACTCATTTCTTTCAAAAGCAGCTCCCCGTCTGTCTCCAGGTTGTGTGGTTCTGCAGCTCAATTCCATTGAAGTGAATGGAGGCAAGTTGTAATACCACACACAACCTAGGGACAGACATGGAGCTGTTTTTGAAAGAAATTAGCTCTGGTTTTCTATTCCTGGATAAACCCTTTAAATAAAACTGTCTAATTCTGAGACTGGAGAGTTTATGAATGCACCCGATTTATTACAGTGACTCAGGCTGTTTAATAAATCAGTCACATTCTTAGACTGTCTAGTCTGTTAAATGGCTTAAACTGCGCAGGATTTTGCATTGGAATTTTGGTGTATGGTTCTGCAGCATCGAAAATCTCACCCCATAATCAATGCCACACCCTTTTTTTGGGCACACAATGGAAAAATGTCTAAATAAATGTGGCACAAGTCATGTAACACAGTTGTTGCAAATTGCACCATGATTCAGTAAATCTAGCATATATGTAAGTCTAGAGTAAGTCCCCCATATATGTTGACTTATTTTGGTATACACAATTTTTTAGTTGCTGTACTGTTGCTGTGCTGTAGGATCACATGTAGCGGGCAAACGCAGCCTATTTCACCCTGCATGTAATCAGCTGCGCAAAAGAACTATGCTGCGTATTCTCCTATTAGCAGACATACAGGGCTACCCGCAGCAGCTCCACTGCACACACAGGGCTGCTGTGGGTAGCCCTGTGTGTCTGCTCATAGGAGAACACACAGCGTATTTTCCCCTGGGCAGTGGATTTTTTGCAGCGTGCCATATGCTGTGTATATGCTACGTGTGACCCTACCCTAAAGGTACATTTATTTGCACAGGATCTGCTACAGATTTGATGTTGTGTTCAACAATTTAGTAACATTGATACCTGCAGCATTCAGAGATGTAACTTCAAAAGGCTGGGCCCATATTCCAAGGCCAGATAGAAGACTTTTGGGCTGTGTTCACATGCTGCAGTTAAGTTTTTAAATGCCTAAACTATAATCAGGCTTGTACATTGAAACAATTATTCTAAGCAGTTACCACAAGATAAGTTGTGTAGCTTAGGCAAAACTTAATAAAGGGAACACTAAGATAACACATCCTAGATCTGAATGAATGAACTCATCGTATGAAATACTTTCGTCTTTACATAGTTGAATGTGCTGACAACAAAATCACACAAAAATTATCAATGGAAATCAAATTTATCACACTCATATTGTCACACTCAAAATCAAAGTGAAAAACCACACACAGGCTGATCCAACTTTGATGTAGTGTCCTTAAAACAAGTAAAAATGCAACGTGGCGTGGTGGATGGAGCGAGACATGATGTCCCAGATGTGCTCAATCGGATTCATGTCTGGGGAACGGGCGGGCCAGTCCATAGCATCAATTCCTTCCTTTGCAGGAACTGCTGACACACTCCAGCCACATAAGGTCTAGCATTGTCTTGCATTAGGAGGAACCCAGGGCCAACCGCACCAGCATATGGTCTCACAAGGGGTCTGAGGATCTCATCTCCGTACCTAATGGCAGTCAGGCTACCTCTGGCAAGCACATGGAGGGCTGTGCAGTCCCCCCAAAGAAATGCCACCCCAGACCATTACTGACCCACTGCCAAATCGGTCATGCTGGAGGATGTTGCAGGCAGCAAAATGTTCTCCACGGCGTTTCCAGACTCTGTCACGTCTGTCACATGTGCTCAGTGTAAACCTGCTTTCATCTGTGAAGAGCACAGGGCGCCAGTGGCGAATTTGCCAATCTTGGTGTTCTCTGGCAAATGCCAACCGTCCTGCACGGTGTTGGGCTGTAAGCACAACTCTCATCTGTGGATGTCGGGTCCTCATACCACCCTCATGGAGTCTGTTTCTGACCGTTTGAGTGGACATATGCACACTTGTGGCTCGCTGGAGGTCATTTTGCAGGGCTCTAGGAGTGCTACTCCTGCTCCTCCTTGCACAAAGGCGGAGGTAGCGGTCCTGCTGCTGGGTTGTTGCCCTTCTACAGTCTCCTCCACGTCTCCTGATGTACTGGCCTGTCTCCTGGTAGCACATCCATGCTCTGGACGCTACGCTGACAAACACAGCAAACCTTCTTGCCACAGCTCACATTGATATGCCATCCTGGATGAGCTGCACTACCTGAGCCACTTGTGTGGATTGTAGACTCCGTCTCATGCTACCACTAGAGTGAAAGCACTGCAAGTATTCAAAAGTGACCAAAACATCAGCCAGGAAGCATATGAACTGAGAAGTGGCCTGTGGTCACCACCTGCAGAATAACTCCTTTATTGGGGGTGTCTTGCTAATTGCCTATAATTTTCACCTGTTGTCTGTTCCATTTGCACAACAGCAGGTGAAATTGATTGTCAATCAGTGTTGCTATCTAAGTGGACAGTGTCATTTCACAGAAGTGTGATTGACTTGGAGTTACATTGTGTTGTTTAAGTGTTCCCTTAATTTTTTTGAGCAGTGTATATTTCACCTTAAATCATGGGAAGTTGACACAGGTCTATAAACAGATCTTCATCTGGCTATTCAATCTTTGCATTGGAGACTCGCTGAAGCTGTGAACCCTGCAGGAGGAGACTATCCATGTGAACTCGGAAGGTCCATGTTGCGTAAATATAGCAGTGGTTTCTAGTGAACATACAGATTTGTTAGCCTCACAAGTTATTGCTAGCACTTTGTGTGTCTAGCTGGATGGCCAAGGTGCTCCTAAGAGGTGCCATAGAAACGGCATGACCTGCTTCAATGGTAGGTAGGCCACTGGCAGCTTCAAATCTGCAGTAGGTCTTGTACGTGTGAATGTACCCTAACAAATTATATTTTAACATTGATTGTTATGCAGCATATTGTAAAGAACACAGAGCTCCTCTATGTTTCCATGTACCCGGCCACCATGCGCTCACATGAGTGAAGGGTCTATGAATATTATGAATATTTATGAGGTGGGTGGGCATACAAGAGTAAAAGGAAGGGAAGCGGATAAATATTATGCAATAAGCTATTTTACAATACTCAATATCACATGTTGAATATATACATATGTATATATATATATATTTTTTATATATATATATATATATATATATATATATATATATATATATACACCAAGGTTGCTAGGTACATCAGGCAAACCACATGTTGAATATATTTATTAGGGTCATAGGTTGTCATTCAGATACAGTAGTATTGGATAGATATACATACAATCTATGACATAGTGCAATCCTATTTCAGTACCCATATAGCGTGGGGAAGAACAAGGCCATATATGAATGTAAGTAGTGTCCAATCAGAAGAATCATACACCCACTACTTAAGATGTATGTTTAGCCAACCCACAAGGAGGTGACATATACTCATAATAAACCTTATATGTATATTTATGGACACTCAGTGATGGTAGACACATCCTCAGTTAGGATAAATATGCCCTCATTCATAAAGGACACACCTTTAGTTATCATAGACATGCCCATAATTTGAGCATAAGAGACACTGAGAAGATTGGAGGAAGGGTCTCTAGTACAAGAGTCCAATGCAGCGGTCTCCAATATAGGAGGACGGACACACGGACGAAGGAAGAAGAAGGAGAATGCAGGCTGGAAGAAGCTAACAGAGGTGGCCATCGTAAAGTATACTATAAGACAGATCCACCATGCTGGATGAAGTACCTAGTTCATATATTAGGAAGAAATCCCAACTGGTAAGATAAGATTTGAGGACACAAGCCTATGTAACTCTCCTAAATTATTAACTAAGAACTGCCATTTTATGAAGATTTATTGTTTTTTGTACTGTCTGCCATGATGTCGAGAAGAGTAGAATAATTATATGTTTTGTTTTATATAAGCAAAGTGCTTCGGATATCGCTCCATGGTGGTCCGACCGGAATATATGTTTCTGGTCAATTCTATTTTTCACAGAAGCTTTGAATACTTGCTCCTTCCTCCATTGCACAGGGGGATAAGCAATAGTTAATATATACAGCCTGGATCAGACCACGGATCTGCGTGAGGTATACCTCTTTTTAATCAGGTTCACCCACACTATAACCCAGTTTATAGGGTTTAATGTGTGTAAACAAGGTGTCAGATTCGCTTTAACACTATAAAAATTTGAAGAAACAATTAAATTAGTAGAAATGATCTTTAATCAAAAATAAATAAATATATATATTTGTCTTTATCTATCTTTAATTTGTAACACTAATGTCAATAGTTTATGTACAATCCATTGAGAGACCAACAGCCTATTTATTTCTCTAACTGCTTCGCATATGACTTTAAATAATTCAATTTGGTGTCATACCAGTATTATCCTTCTAGATTTCAAGCATCAAAACTTGCCAGGTAGTCAGTTTTTGTCACAAAAAAGTGACAATATCCCTGGCTATCTGTAAATATTTATGAGCCCTTTAGATTTTCAGGTGTCAGTTTTCATTGGAAATAATAGGTTATGATGCTCAAACTGCTATGCCATGCAATATTTTGTTAAACAACATCCAGTCTGTTAGTGTTTAGGATCAAGTACATTATTTTTATGTCAACGGTTTCTGTCTCTTTTGTAAGTATAGTGTGACATGTCATTCTGGGACATAGAATACTGACAAATTGTTAGACACAGATGACAAGTCAGATTTACGGAAAGAAAATAGTGTCTATATTCATCCCTATCCCCTTACTGTAGAAATAATAATATGACTAATGAAAAAGTATTATTATTGCATTAAAATATTAATGCATGTGACTCATAAAATGTATGGATACTTTGAATTAAAGGCAACCTGTCACATAGAACATGTTATATGGGGTGAGTAGTTTGGTGGAACATTAGAGACCCTCCTCAGAGAAACAGATGCTTTTAAAGTAGTACTATGGGATATGAAAACTTATCCCCTATCCTAAGGATGGGGGATGAGTTTCAGATCGAGGGGGTCTGACTGCTGGGACCCCCTGCGATTTCCCATGAGAGGCCCAGGCAGTCAGCGGCAAGGGTTCTTGTTTGACCGCCGCATAACACTGCATTCGGCCATCTCCGGCTCTGCCATAGAAGTGTATTGAGGGGGCTTTTCGGCCGCCGCAACATGCGGTGGTCGACACGCGCTATTTCGGCAAAAAGCGGGGGGCCCCATGCGGGAATTTTTACAAACACAATACAGACCATAATCACCAATATGATCGGCTTGGTAAGGTGTTACCTATGGCCACCTTCAGCGACTACAGGTCGCCTATCCATATGCCCTCTGCACGGCTATATGCCGCTCTACTTCCTTCACACACAGCCTCCGCAGCAATCCGGTCTGAGGAAGGTCCTCATTGGACCGAAACATTACCTTGTTTGGATTGCTTAATAAATTCTACACTGATGTGTTTACAGAAAACAGTGTACCAAGTCTTTATTATACGACAATACAGACCATGCACAGTTTCTTCTCTATAGTAATTTTACCCTGTAATTCTTTCCCCAACTCCGGATAGTATTTTTTTAATACTAGAGTAGAAATAATGTCTGTGCAATGTATATGTGTGTGTATATATATATATATACATATATATATACATATATATACAGTGGTCCCTCAAGTTACAATATTAATTGGTTGCAGGACAACGATTGTATGTTGAAAACATTGTATGTAGAGAGCATTGTATGGAAACCTGGTAATTGGTTCTGAAGTCCACAAAATGTCATCCAAAAATGAAAAAGTGAGGATTAAAGAAAAATAAGTAGGTAACTAATACAGATAAAGCAAATCCTTACATATAAAAGTAAGAAAGGGCTGCTGGGAGCTGTAAAGCACTATCTATTTTGGGTGATAGGAGCTTCTTCAGGGTCCTGTAAAATGGAGCCGCCCTCACCTGGTTTCCAAAGTAGCAGCTAACCCTGGCACAGGTAAAGAGTAGTACAGAACATGTAGTACCTCCCTGTACTGTTGGGGGTGCTACCAGACAGCAAGTCAGTGCATACACTTCAGTAATACAGGGGTTTTACCAGTAAAATGTCCATTCTAATTGATCAGATCTTTCAGCCATTGACACGTTTTGCAGATCTGGACTGTCCGTTGCAATGTATGTTGAGTCTGGTCTCAAGTTACAATGGTCCAGAAAAGACCATTGTATGTTGAAATTATTGCATGTTGAGGTCATTGTAAGTTGAGGGATCACCGTATACATATATATATATATATATATATATATATATATATATGTGTGTGTGTGTGTGTGTGTGTGTGTGATACACTATTGTTTCTATTTAGCCCACACTTAGTCTGATGAAAAGTGGTGCATTCAGTTTTAAGATTTGATTCTTTACTTTTGACATCAATTTTTCTTTCTAAATATACGGTATAAGCTTATTAACTCAGAAAACACAAGCAGTACAATAGATGTTTCATTATTTTGTATACTACTTCTGTAATTACCTTTCACTCCCTAGCCCTGCTGCTCTACCATGCTTATATCGGTATGTTAGAGATAGGCAAATATGTGGTCCTTCTGCATTCTATATTCACACTGTTACTTGGGATTACTGGTCATGGATCATTTACATTTGTTATCTGTATATTCATGTTATTTAAGAAATGCTCTTAGGAAAGTCTATTTTGTTTAGAATTGAGTTGTTTTGCAAAATAATTAAGTTCTATTAAACATTCTTCTTTTAAATTGAAGATAATTTAATCACAGAGAGATGGTGTAACAGGGACTGATACTAAGGAGAAGAAGATGTGTATGGCCTGTATTGTGCTTGTAAAAAGTCCCCTTCTATCAGCAATGCACGGTATAAAAGATCTATACATTTATATTACTGTAAACCTTCAACATTAGGTAAAAAAAACTAAAAAAAATGTGTTAATGTTCACTTGGATAAAAGTGTACATGGATGAAATGAGAAGGAGGAGAAGTAAGGTGTTCCTTTTACCCAAAAGCATCTTTGCAGGGAAAGCAGAAATTATGCACTGGATAACATATGCATTTTCATGTTACACATACTGTAACATTTTCAGACCATGAAGAGGAGATTTGTTTAAATATTTCTTAACCACTTAAGGACCCAGGGCATACAGGTACATCCTGCATGCCTTGGTAGTCTGTGCATGCTGGGGGTTGTAGTTATGCAACAGCTGGAGGCACATTTTTTTTATGGAAAACGTGTGCATCCCCCCCATTTCAGCGATCTCCGCAAATCGCCGGCCAATTCAGACTGGCGATTTGCTGCGATTCCGGGTCAATCGGGTCTCTGGTGCCACCTCCCAATCACGTGATTGATCGGTCAGAACGACTGACCAATCACTGTCCTGCTGGGCGGTGATCGGGGTGGCAATCGGGGCAGAGAACGGGCAGGGGACCCCTCAGGAGCAGCGGTGGCAGCTCCCGGTGGCAGCAGTGGCGGCGGTCCCGGCGGCAGGATACAGCAGGAGGTAAGGCCTGTTTATCTCCTGCTGTTGCTTAGCAACAACTCTCAGCTTGCACAGCCAAAGGACATGCTGGGAGTTGTAGTTTTGCAACATCTGGAGTTCTAACTACAACTCCCAGCATGCCCTTTGGTAGTCTGTGCATGCTGGGGGTTGTAGTTATGCAACAGCTGGAGGCACATTTTTTTTATGGAAAACGTGTGCATACAGCTGTTGCATAACTACAACTCCCAGCTTGCATAGACTACCAGAGGGCATCCTGGGAGTGGTAGCAGTGTGCCTCCAGCTGGTGCAAAACTACAACTCTCAGCATGCCCTTTGACTGTCAATGCATGCTGAGTGTTGCAGTTTCGCAACAGCTGGAGACATATTGGTTGTGAAACAGAGTTTGTGTCCTAAATCAGTGTTTTGCAACCAGTGTGCCTCCAGCTGTGTCAAAACTACAACTCTCAGCATGCACCGAGAGACTGTACATGCTGGAAGTTCTAGTTTTGCAAAAGCTGGAGGCACACTGATTGCGAAACACTGAGTTAAGGAACAAACTCTCAGCTGTTGCATAACTACAACTCCCAGCATGTATGGTCTGTCAGTGCATTCTGGGAGCAGTAATTTTGCAACAGCTGGAGGTTTGCCCCCTCCCCCATGTACATTCACACGGGCGGGTTTACAGCTAGTTTTCTGCTGCAAGTTTGAAATGCAGCAAATTTTCTGTCGCAGCTCAAACTCCCAGTGAGAAACTCACCATAAACCCCCGTCCTGTGTGAATGTACCCTACAAACACTACACTACACTAACACAAAATGAAAAGTAAAACACTTCATATACATATTCCCCTACACAGTCGTCGTTGCCCCCCCCCCCCAATAAGAAAAACAAAACGTCTTGTACCGCACTGTTTCCAAAACGGAGCCTCCAGTTGTTGAAAAACAACAACTCACAGTATTGCCGGACAGCCACTGACTGTCAAGGCATGCAGGGAGTTTTGCAACAGCTGGAGACACCCTGTTTGGGAAACACTGCCGTAGGGTATTTTGGTGGAGGATGCAAATCTCCAAAAGAGGCTTCAAATGTACATGGCGCTCTCTCGCTTTGGAGCCCTGTCGTATTTAAAGGAAATAGTTTAGGGCCACATATGGGGTATTTCCGTACTCGGGAGAAATTGCGTTACAAATTTTTTGGGGCGTTTTCTCCTTTTACCCCTTATGAAAAGGTAAAGTTGGGGTCTACACCAGCATGCTAGTGTAAAACAATTAATTTTTTTTACACTAACATTCTGGTGTTGCCTCATACTTTTAATTTTCACAAGCGGTAAAAGGAAAAAAAAGACCCCGTAAATTTGTAACGCAAATTTACGGAAATACCCCATATGTGGGTGTAAAGTGATCTGCAGGCGCAAAACAGGGCTCAGAAGTGAGAGCGTGCCATGTACATTTGAGGTCTAAATTGGTGATTTGCACAGGGGTGGCAGATTTTACAGTGGTTCTGACATAAATGCAAAACAATAAATACCCACATGTGACCCCATTTTTGAAACTAAACCCCTTACGGAATGTAACAAGGGGTATAGTGAGCCTTAACATCCCACATGTGTTTGATGAATTTTCGTTAAAGTTGGATGCTAAAATGAGAAAAAAAATAAAAAAAAATTTCACTAAGATGCTGGTGTTACCCTATTTTTTTTTTTCACAAGGGGGATTAGGAAAAAATCCCCCAAAATTTGTAACCCCATTTCTTCTGAGTAAGAACATACACCATATGTGGATGTAAAGTGCTCTGCGGGCAAACTACAATGCTCAGAAGAGAAGGAGCGCCATTGGGCTTTTGGAGAGAAAATTTGTCCTGAATTGAAGGCCACGTGTGTTTACAAAGCCCCCATAGTGCCAGAACAATGGACCCCACCCCCCCACATGTGACCCCATTTTGGAAACTATACCCCTCATGTAATGTTTCTTTCTATTCTGCCACCACAGGGGCTTCCTAAATGCGACATGCCCCCCAAAAACCATTTCAGCAAAATTTGGCCATTTGGATTTTGGGGAGAGAATGTGTCCGAAATTGAAGGCCATGTGTGTTTACAAAGCCCCCATAGTGCCAGAACAGTGGATTCCCCCCCCCCACATGTGACCCCATTTTGGAAACTACACCCCTCACAGAATTTAGTAAGGGGTACAGTGAGCATTTACACCCCACAGGTGTCTGACAGATTTTTGAAACAGTGCTCCGTGAAAATGAAAAATGTAATTTTTCATTTGCATAGCCCACTGTTCCAAAGATCTGTCAAATGCCAGTGGGGTGTAAATGCTCACTGCACCCCTTATTAAATTATGTGAGGGGTGTAGTTTCCAAAATGGGGTCACATGTGGGGGGTCCACTGTTCTGGCACCATGGGGGCTTTGTAAACCCACATGGCCCCGACTTCTATTCCAATCAAATTCTCTCTCCAAAAGTTCAATGGCGCTCCTTCTCTTTTGAGCACTGTAGTTCGCCCGCAGAGCTTTTTACATCCACATATGGGGTATTTCCATACTCAGAAGAAATGGGGTTACAAATGTTGGAAGGCTTTTTCTCCTTACCCCTTGTGAAAATGAAAAATTTGGGGTAACACCAGCATTTTAGCGAAATGTCACGTCCAAATTTAGCGCAAATTTGTCAAACATCTGTGGGGTGTTAAGGCTCACTGTACCCATTGTTACATTCCTTGAAGGGTGCAGTTTCCAAAATAGTATGCCATGTGTTTTTTTTTTTTTTGCTGTTCTGGCACCATAGGGGTTTCCTAAATGCGACGTGCCCCCCAAAAACCATTTCAGCAAAATTTCCTTTCTAAAAGCCAAATGTGATTCCTTCCCTTCTGAGCTCTCTAGTGCACCCACAGAGCACTTGACATGCACATATGAGGTATTTCCTTACTCGAGAGAAATTGCGTTACAAATTTTAGGAAGAGTTATCTCCTTTTACCCCTTGGGTTTACAAGAACATGCGAGTGTAAAAAATGAAGATTTAGAATGTTCTCCTTCAATTTGCTGCTATTCCTGTGAAACACTTAAAGGGTTAACACACTTTCTGAATGTCATTTTGAATACTTTGAAGGGTATAGTTTTTATGATGGGGTCATTTATGGGGTATTTCTAAAATTTCGATTTTTATTTTTATTTTTATTGGAAAATTGCTTCTGAACTTTGAATCCATCTGATGTCTTCCAAAAGTAAAAACATGTTAACTTTATGATGCAAACATAAAGTAGACATATTGTATATGCGAATCAATATATAATTTATTTGGGATTTCTATTTTCCTTATAAGCAGAGAGCTTATATATAAAATTGTATATAAAAAAATTAAATCCGAAAAATACTTACCTTGTCTACACTCCCTCACTGAACAGCCAGCTTCACTCTGGTGTATATGGTGCACTGATGTGAAGTCACTGCGTTACCTACCCTGGGAGGAAAACATCCTTAGCACCACTCAAGGTCTTGTAGATCGCAGGCCTGTAACCCACAGGACAGAGTGGTCGGACGGGGAACTTACAGCACTACTTTCTGGCACCAGGGCATTCTGTATATGCACCACAGCCGCTGCTGATCCTAGAAACTACCACACGGAGGCTGCCAGCCCATTTATCATTTGCCAGCAATGCCAGATGGGCAGTGCAGCCCTGGCTAATGGTTTGCTGTTTTTCACTGTGTTAAAGACAGATAGGGCAGTAAAAGTGTTACCTTTATTGAAGTTACTATTATTTAAAACATGAAATAAATAATAGTGATATTTTGCAATTTGTTTCCTGTAAATAAGTAAATGGGTGACAGAGTTTTTTTTCTAGTTCTCTTGCATTATCTAACTTTTTTGCCATTATGACTTTGTTTTGGTAATTCATTATTGTATAATGAGTGTATCATTATTGTAATTAACTGTGTAATGAATGTATCATTATTGTAATTAAACTGGAACTAAATAAAAAAAAATCTCAATGCACTGTTAATAATCATATTACACGACAGCCACATTGATAATGCTAATGTTGGACCTCTGTAGGAATGTTTACCTCTGTTTAGCCTTCTCTAAAAGAGTTATTCCCAAATTGGGGTACGCCAGAAATGGCAGGGTAAATTTCTTTGGTCTCACCGTATAACACTTACCTGAATATGATTATATGGTGTTTGCATTGAAGACTTGGGTCGATCTTTATTGTTAACTCGCTGGTAGTTTTACCACATGATTTTTGTCTGAACACGATCTTATAGTGTTTGTAAAGAATGTTTGGGTCCATTTTTATAGTTCAGACTATATGAAAAAAATAATTATGTCTCCATATGGGCATATAGTAATGTTTCTGTAATTTGGAGATTATACACTTGATTGCATCATTGGAAAGCTTTGCCACAAGTCAGGATAAACATTTCTCAAATGAGTATCTTTAGGAAGCCTGTTAGCACAGAAGTGTATATGGCTGCTAGCACTGTAGCTGAGCTGGGGCAGTGGCCTTTGATCAAGGCAAGCACAAAGCGGGTCTAACTATGTTGGGGACAGGACAGAGGGGCCTAACTATACTGGAGGCAAACAGAGATGGGGCTATTTATGCTAGGGGCAAGCAAAGAGGGGGTGTAACTATGTTGGGAGCAAGCACAAATGGGGTCCTTCAACTATGATGCAAGCACAGAGGGAGACTAAAAGTATGGGGGCAAGCACAGAGGGGGCCACAGGGGATATTAAAGGAAATTTTTCATTCTTAAAATAAATTACAGAACAACTGATCCCCTAGCATTTTAATGCATTTTATAGCTCTTCCATGAAAATCTATGTGGAAAATACGATTAGAGTTGAGCGAACTTACAGGCAATTGGCTTGTAGCAAACTTCGTGGCTAGGCCATTGATTACTTTAGTCTGCATAAATTAGTTCAACTTTCTAAGGGTTTTGGTTACCTGCAAAAGTCCTAGGACTTTATCAACCTTTTCCAGGCAACCGGAGTGCTTGAAAACGTAACTATTTTATGCAAACTAATCAATGGCTGAGCAGCGAAGTTCGCTTAAAACCAATTGCCTCTAAGTTTGCTGAACTCTAATTACAATTACTTTAAGAAATTGTGGATATAGCTATTCACCAGCTGCACTAAGACTACTACCGCAAGAAGGCAACAGCAGCCATGAATAACAATGCCATGTAGAGTTTGATCTGACATTTTGTGAGAAATCATTTTTAACACTAACTTGTAGTACTATGCAAAGCAATTTACCCTTACCAAGGAAGTGGTTCAAAATGAAGTTATGAGTGTGGATTCATTCAAGTGTGGATATATTCTTTAGGGTGAACTGGAATATTTCATAAATGTCTGAAAGATACAGGTCCCAGAGGTGGGACCATCACCTGCATCTATATGAAGAAAGTCCATTTTGCATTGAGGCGGAAAGAGGATGAATTTGGGATGTATATGTGCATGCCCTGTAGTCTTTTCTGATTTAAGAATTCCACTTTATTATATACATTTATGTGGTGTCCCAGCACCAATGGTTGTCCTGTGGCTCTGGACTGTTTTAGGCAGCTTGGCAGCACACTAAAGACTAATAGTTAAATTAATTATGTTCACACTTTATTGTAAAAATATATATTTTTCTAAATTAATTACCTTGCTGTTATATGTATATATGTTATTCTGTGTTACTATACCCTTAAGAGTGAGCAGTGATCCCCATGTGACCCTGCCTGCCTATGGGAACCCTTAAATTCTCACCCATATAGTGTAGTGGGGGAGGAGTTGCCCCAGTTGTGTTCAGTACATACTAAGCTGAGCGACAGTTTGGTTCCGGTGTATGTGTGTTGTGTGCTCGGAGCGAAGGCCTAGCTCAAATCATATCTCTCTCTGGTCATTCTGCAAGGATTATTTATACAATGGAAGTTCATGCCCCAGCAGAGAAGGCTTCAGTACCTTGACAGAATCCCACCTAAGTCAGTATTGTAACCTGACGTCAGTGTGTTTATTTACTCCCCGTGTCTGGCCCAGGAGAAGCTGTATTCAACATCGGACCATGTATAGTATGACGGTGTCCTTGCGTCACAAAGTAATCAGGTATTTCTACTAACACCCTGTGGCTACCACATATATATTACTTTAAGGCCAATTCAAACATGGTGTACTTTATTGTGGAAGTACTGTACAATGTACAGTAAGTGAATATGGTGGTAAAAAACCTAATTTATTTAGGCCAATTTCACTAAGTAATATGGATGCATTTTAGTGTGCTTAATGGCTGCAACTCCCTGCCTGACCATGGGTCTTATGAGTCTGGGTCATCACACCCATTGTCGGGCCAGGACATGTGGCCATACAATGGAAACAAAAAAATGCATTTGTATTATGCTAGTGTGATACCAGTTTTACTGTGCAGAAAATATACACTGGATTCTTGATATGTTATAAATTTTCATATCTGCAGTATACCCTTTCTGCTATAAAATTACAGCAGATTTTGTAACTTCTACATTTGTTTGTGGATTTCTAGACTGGTTTAACAGTGTAACGTGTAAAAATTCATTTCATGCATGTGAATGGGGCATTTTCTGCAGCATGTCCGTGTGTTTCTGAAAGCCAAAGTCATGAAAGTGGAAAGTGAAATAAAGAAAGAATAACCACATTCTGAAAAGAATACATTCTTTTTTATGGAGTATAGTTATTTTAATATTGTCCATTTTTTAAAGAGAGAATTAACTAGAAAGCACAATAGACAGATGGAATCCAGGCATTTATTATTATTTTAGTTTGGGCTGCAGTGTGAGTTACCTTTGTAATCTAAAAATATCAATAATAACGTCTGTGCTGTTTTAGTGGTGCAGTAAATCTGTGATTGGTGAAGCCTTAAATCAATACCTGGCTGGATTTAATTAGACCATATTGTTGCTGGTTATAGAGAGGAAGGTCAATGAAAAAAAATAAAATATATAGCCAGTTAAGGAGGCTCACAGAAAGATACAGTGACTCCAAGTTTAGACCAGATTAGGCTGCTTTCACACTATAAAATTCATCCGTTTTA
This sequence comes from Hyla sarda, assembly GCF_029499605.1. Classification (NCBI taxonomy): domain Eukaryota; kingdom Metazoa; phylum Chordata; class Amphibia; order Anura; family Hylidae; genus Hyla; species Hyla sarda. Next base: position 225,935,902 of record NC_079192.1, read on the forward strand.
AAGATCTGTTTAATGTTCCTTTATGAAAACCCTGAAAATTTGTCATTAAATGTCCGTTAGAAAATCCCATACGTCCGTTAGAAAATCCCATTATAGTCTATGTGATTTTTATACTATCCGTTTTAATCCGTTATAGTCCGTTATTAATAACGGACGTTATTTTGTGACGGGAGAATGAACGGAAGAAATAGTGCATGCATTATTTCTCCCGTTACTATCTTCCAACTCAAAATAACGTCTGTTATTCATAACGGACTATAACGGATTAAAACGGATAATGTAAAAATCCCATAGACTATAATGGGATTTTCTAACGGACGTTTAATGGCCAATTTTCAGGGTTTTCATAATGGAACATCAGACGGATCTTTAAAACGGATGAATTTTATAGTGTGAAAGCAGCTGATGGTAGTAATATGGACACGTTTTAATATAACAATTTTTGCTGCAAGAAGTGAACCCACCTGCAGATCTACTCAGCCAAGAACACCATATAACATTTGGATGTGCTGTCACCTTGCAAATCAGTGACCCATTCTCCCTCCACATGCTATCTGTAGTAGTGCACTATGTAAACAAACAGACCAGCACAGTGCTAGCCTATTCAGTCCTTTGCACTTTAACCAGCACTGTATTATGCCATAGCAGAGAGGGATATGTGCTGTGACTGGCCCGAGAAATACAGGAAAGGAAGCAACAGTATGTATGACTGGCAAACAACTGAGTTCTGGTCCTGCTCCCTGAATTAAAGACATTGAAAAATAGCTGTGCCCCTGGGATGTCCTTGGAGGGTGGGAAGGGGTTGATATATGTGCCTGTGAAGGTTCCCCAGTAAATTTTAGGACTATGGCTGCCAAGGGCCACTGCTGCACTTTTGAGAATCAAGGACACATGTCTCCAATCCCCTCATGAACACAGCTTTCAGCTATGTGCATCTTTAAAACTTACAGTCAAAGAGCAACAAAACAAGTCTGTAACACATCATACTGCCTGCACTGAAAAGAAACAGAACACCGGGAGGACCTAGAGGTGGACCTAATACTATGTGAGGACACAAAGGTGGGCATAATATTATATGGAGGCATAGAGGGGCTAAATATTCTGTGGGGGAACAGAGGGGGCCAAACTACTATATACAGACACAGAGGTAGGCCTATTACTTTATGGAAGGGGCCTAACTACATAAGGGACCTAACTAATACATAGGGCACAAATATAACTACTATATACGGGAGCAAGTATAACTACCATATAGGGGAGCAAATGTGGGCCTAACTACCATATGGGGACACATAAGTGATCTGATACTATATGGGGACATAGAGGTAGGCCTGATAATATATGTGGGCGTAGAAATGGGTTTAACAACTGAATAGGAGCACATAAGGGGTCTAATAATAAGTGGGGATATAAAGGTGGGTTTAGCTACTGTATAGGGGAACAGATGGGGCCTAACTACTATATGGGGCACACAATGGGCACTATTACTGTGTGGAACAACACAGATAGGGAGTTTCTATAGAGGTGAGGGTGGTGCAGGAGCCAGGAGCCTAAAATGTTTGTCCATCAAATTATGCAGAAAAAAGTTGTGGCTGGAGTGGTATTCATGGTGACTCATGGCTGTTGGAGACAATAAAAAAACGTGAATGACTCCGATCAGAGAAGATGACAACTGTAAATCGCAGGATGAAATTGCATTGTTATCACTTATAAATTACGCAGCACTGGCCAAACTGCCACTGCCAAACCCCCCTAACATCCCCACCCCCCGTGATAGTGGTGGTGGTGCTGGAAGTGGTGGTGGTGTGTGTGTGTGTGGGGGGGGGGGGGGGAGGGGTTGGTTGGTAGGTTTTGCATGAGCTGTTCGTCCAATGGAAGATTTTAAAACAGTTTTGAAATTATAGTAACACTTTAAACTTTAAGCAACAACAAATGTCTTTACACAACTGTGTGTGTGTGTATATATATCCATACTGAAATTGAAAATTGTGTGTGTGTGTGTATATATATATATATATATTATACTTTTTTTTTTTTTAAGAATTTTAGATTTTAGTGTGGATTGTTGAAGAGTTAAGCAATTTTTCCCAGTGAATGATATTACATGTAGGGCATATACTCACCACCATGTCAGCTGTGTCACGGACACGTGTAGACCAAACGTCTTGGAAACTGAAGAAAAACAGCAAAGCGGCATGCATATAAAAACATATTTCTTTATTCAGGCTTCATGTAGACATCAGTGACAACGGGAACAGACAATGAAGTGATGCGTTTCAGCGGACTTGTCCGCCTTAGTCATACTACAATCTCAACTAATCCATCCGGACTATATAGGGGAGAAACTCCACCCATGGCAGGGGAAAGCACCTGTTCCAGATGGATCGAATCTCCACCCACAGAGTCCAAGTCTAACACATAGACAACAATGCTAGTATAAAACCATGCACATGAAATATCTTTAAAATAAAAACAAGTGTCTACCAACAAATGTATTACAAATATGTTGCAACCATGATACATCGCGATAATGTTGAAACCAATTAGTTCAAAAAACCATCATAACTCTATAAATGTATGGTTTCAAACATGCACCATAAAACAACCATATTAAAGGAGTAAAACTGGAAACAAATGTATTGCGGTATATGTAGAAGCAACTAATAACCATTATGTGGCTTACTGACATATACAGCAGTACAGATGTATACAGAAGGGAAAATCCCGCACTACAACAGACTAAGCAAAGAGAACACAAACTATTCCTAAATATTAGAGCAGGTAGAGAAAGTACACGACTGCTAGAAAGAGGTTACCCACCTCTGATTCTACAGACAGCTTACAATAGGGCCAACAGACAAAATAGAAACTCCCTTCTACAAAATAGTGGTTCACAAAACTCTAAAAAAAAGTCAGCAAAAATTAAAAAATAACAACAGAAGATTTTGGTTTACATTCACGCACAGCCCGATGGCTGAGAAGATAAAGCAAAGTATCCACAAGTATTGGTACTTAGTCCAGAGTGATCCTATTCTATCTGAACAATTTGACAACAAACCCCTCATCTCCTACAAAAGAGTCACAAACTTAGGCGACATCCTAACCAGTAGTAAATACTCCAGTAAGGAGAACACGAGCTGGCTAAGCGGCCCCACAATGTGTGGAAATTTCGGCTGTGGGAGCTGCAAATGGTGCCCTAAACTTAAAGTAGGGAAAACCTTCACTATTGGAGGTATACAAATTAAGGTGAGGGAATTTATCAATTGTAAAATGAATCATATCATTTACTGTATGTTTTGCGACTGTGGTCGCTACTATATAGGTAGCACCACAAGATCGCTAAACATCAGATTCAGAGAACATCTTTATTCAGTTCGTTCAGGAAAGGGGTGTCCTCGGGTCCTGGAACATCTCAAAACCACCCATAATAATGACCCGGCTGCATTAAAATTCTTTGGGATAAAGAGAATAATGCCCAAAGATGGAATTGATAGGAAAAAGCTATTATTGCGCACGGAGGCGGAGTTCATCCTGCGCACGGATGCCCAAGGTAATCTTGGACTTAATGACAAGCTAGATTTTAGTGTATTTCTATAAAAAGTAGTTGTTAGCCCACATATGTCATTGATTCTGCAGAGGGTTGTTGATTTTAAAGGTTTTTCTACTTTTCTATGGTTTTAAGTCACTTACCTGTGTGCAGCGCTCCTCTGCTGACGTAGCCGTGGGTGTGTATATAACCTGCGAAGCGTCATCAGAGGGCGTAGTCTGACGAAGCGGGCTGTGTTCCCGTGAAACAGCTGTAACCACACCTCCTGTTCCCGGCGTTCCTGCCGACCACCTGTCCTTCTGTGTTCTACGTTTTATGCTCAACCGAATAAAGAAACCTGTGCACGTTGATCAGGTGAGTGCGGTCTTTTTCTACTTTGTTCCTATTCCTAAATATTATTGTATGTTATTAAATGTTTATGATTATTTACACGTTAACAACCAGATGCACATCCTGATATGCTGCCTGCCAGTGTAAAACTGCAATTCTTTGGAATACTAAGTATTCCAAAGCATTAAAAATAAGTGTAAAACAATGTTGAAAAAAAAAGTAAAAAAGTGTAAAAAATAAAATAAAATCAAAATACATTTATTAAATAAATATAATGAAAACTAGAAATGCATCATGTGCAGGATCAAACGGCGCACATCCGCAGCATATTACATGCTGTGGATGCCCGCCAGCAGTCACAATAATGAGCTCCCTGCTGCAGCTGGGTAGCTTTGTGTGTCCACTCATAGCGGCGTATTTCCAGCCGGCAGTCATGAGCGGACACACTGAGCTACCCAGCCGCAGCAGTGATCTCACCCTTGTGACTGCCGGGGGCATCCGAAGTGGTGTGAAATATGCTGCGGATGCGCTGTATGTGACCCTACACTGCGTCCCATTCATACTGCATTTCAGCAGTATGTCAGAGGTATCCGTCAGCATCATGTGACAATAAGTGATGCTGACGTATATTGTAGTGCTCCATTCATTTCTGAATGAGACTGTTACAGTATACATTGGCATCCCTTTTTTGACATGACAACGGACACCTTTACTGAAGAAATGCAGTATGAATGGGGATTATCACCCGACCCCCTCCCCCTTCCTCCAACAAAATAAAAACAATTTAAAGATTTTATTTCTTTTTTTTTAATGCCCAGTGATGGATATATTCGCTATGAGTGGGTGCTTATTCTCACAACATGATGGATATATCCATCAGGAATTTTAACTGCCACAGACAGCCGCACATCACTGCTAGCCGACCAAGGACCTATCAGAGCGGTCCCTGGTCCAGTTAATACACTTTGTAGGGGTGCGGTATTGTTCTGACATCTCCGATCCTTTGCAGGCATGGGGTGGGGTCTATAATTCATATAATGGTGCCCTGAAAGCCAAAGGGGGCTCCTCTCCTTCTTGGTCCTACCAGGCGCTCAGGCAACCAGATAAGGCCTAAGTAGGGGTACTGCCCAGCCCGGGACGAACAGCGTGATAAAATATGGGGCGCATTTCCTCCATTTCAAAAGCGGCTTACCAAAATGATGTCCCACAAATAAAGAATTGGTGGAAAAAAAGCTAATTCCACTGACTTTGAAATAATTCTAGCCACACAATAAGGGCTTAAGGTACTCACTTTTGCCCTAGAGGGGGCGTAGTTTTGAAAACTTCTGGGGGTGCAGTATTGTTCTGACAGCTAGAATGCTTTGCAAGATGAAGTGCGGCCCATAATTTGTGTAATGATTTCCCGAAAGCCAAGTGGTGCTCCTCTCCTTTTGGGTCCCACCATGTGACCATGCAACCAAATATGGCCTAAGCAGGGGTATTACCGAACATGTGATAATACGGTGCGCATTTTCAACTTTTTAGATGCAATGTACAAAAAATATGTTCCACAAATGATGCATTTGTGAAAAAAAAAAGAAAATTTAAATTTTTCCATTGACTTTGTAACCATTCCAGCCACACAAAAAAGACTCAAAGTACTCACTTTTGGTCTAGGTGAATACCTTAGGGGGTGCAGTTTCCAAAATGGGGTCACTTGTGGAGTTCTGTATGGTTCTGGCAGCTAAAACCCTTTGCATTCGGCCTAAAATTATGCCCTGAAAGCCAAATGGCGCTCCTCTCCTTCTGGGTCCAACCACGTGGCCAAGGAACCAAATATGGCCTAAGCAGGGGTATTTCCAAACACGGACAGAGGAGCTCAATATAATATAGGGTGCATTTCCTTAGATATCAGAAACGATGTACAAAAAATATGTCCCACAAATGATGCATTTATGAAAAAATCAAATTTATAATTTTTAACACTGACTTTATAGTAATTCCTGCCAAAAAATGATAGTGTTAAAATACTCACTGTACCCCCTAGTGAATACCTTGAGGGGTCTACTTTTTAAAATTGGGTCATTTGGGGGGTCCTATCTTCTACCACCTACAAATTTCTGCAAACCTTGCATAGCACATAAAATAAGGTGAACTTATCAAATTTTCAAAATTTTTAACATTTCAAGTTAAATGATTAGGCTTCTAATTCATTTAAAATGTTAATACATTTTTTTTTTGTGGAGGTGGTAGCATCAACATGAGGAGACCATATGGTGGCACAATGACAGAGCGTGGAGGTGGTAGCATTAGCATGAGGAGACCATAGAGCAGCAGAATGAGAGAGTCTGGAGGTAGCAGCATCAGCATGAGGAGACCATATGGCTGCACAATGACAGAGCCTGGAGGTGGTAGCATTAGCTTGAGGAGACCATAGAGCAGCACAATGACAGAGCCTGGAGGTGGCAGCAGCAACATGAGGGCCATGCCAACTGAGGGTTGACTCTGAGGAATCCACAGACTGTTGACTTGGGGTGTCAGATGACACTTGGGATGAGCCGAGTGAACCGATCAATCATGGCTGCTGGGTTGCTGGTCGTGACACGACTGCTAGCTGACACCAGGAGCTAGACCTCTCGTTGCGACTCCAGTTGCCACACACCCCTACTCTGCTGCGACCTCTGCCTGCATCCTGTGAATTTAGGCCTCTGCCACTACTCTGTGCATGTCCTGCCACTACTCTGCCTGACATACCAATTGCGTATATGAGGGGAGTATAATACGCTTCACTATGCTTAAACAGTATTTGTCTAGAACAGTAGCAGGTGTGTAATATTGGCTGTCCTTTCACAGTATCTAGGCCCTTGACGAATTAACAGGTACAAAATAGTACACTACTTACATGTAGGTATGGGCTATGCACTTATGAGGGCAGAAAAATTAGCTACAGTACACTTAAAATGATGTGTTTTAGCAAAACACAAGCCGGTGATTTATTTTCCCTGGCCTTTCACAATATCTAGGCCCTTGAGAGTTTACCAGGTACAAAATAATACACTACTTAGACTTAGGTGTGTGGTATGCACTTATGATGTCAGAAAAATGCTCTACAGTACGCTTAAAAATAGGTATGCTCTACACCAGCAGTACATGGTCGCTGTATACTAAACCCAAAATGAACTCTCTCATAGACTATTAGGAATGGACTGCTGGCTATGTATTATCCTGTCTACAGACTAGTATAACCAGCAGAGAATTTGTTGTGGAACAAAGAGGGCAGAAAAATGTGCTACAGTACGCTTAAAAAAAAACGTATTGGAGTAAAACACTAGCCAGTAATTACTTTTGCCTGGAATTTTACAGTATCTAGGCCCTTGACAGATTAACAGGTACAAAATAGTTCACTATATAGATGTAGGTATGTGGTATGCAATTATGAGGGCAGAAAAATGCGCTACAGTATGCTTAAAAATACGTATTTTTGCACAACACCAGCAGTACACAGTCGCTGTGTACTAAACCCAAAATTGCACTCTCTCACAGACTATTGTGAATGGACTGCTGGGTATTATACCATCTACAGACTAGTATAACCAGCAGATTTATTGTGGAACAAAGACACAGAATTGCACTGAAAAATTATTCCTGCCTCCTCTGCTAAGGTTTATGAAGTTGAGGCAGCTTGTTGAAATGTATGAGGCAACACACAGCTCTCTGTCCCTCTCTGTAATACAATGCTGTAGAAAGTGACTGAAGTTTAAAGGGGTTATCCAGGAAAAAAAACTTTTTTTTTATATATCAACTGGCTCCAGAAAATTTAACAGATTTGTAAATTACTTCTATTAAAAAATTGTAATCCTTTCAGTACTTATGAGCTGCTGAAGTTGAGTTGTTCTTTTCTGTCTAAGTGCTTTCTGATGACACCTGTCTCAGGAACTGTCCAGAGTAGGAGCAAATCCCCATAGCAAACCTCTTCTACTCTTTGCAGTTCCCAAGACAAGCATAGATGTCAGCAGAGAGCACTGTTGCCAGGCAGAAAAGAACAACTCAACTTCAGCAGCTTATAATTAATGGAAGGATTAAGATTTTTTAATAGAAGCAATTTACAAATCTGTTTAACTTCCTGGAGCCAGTTGATATATATATATATATATATATATATATATATATATATATATATATATATATATAAAGTTTTTCCTGGAATACCCCTTTAATGGCTGCAGTAAAAATCATTTTCAGTGAAAAAAAGCACTGCTCTCTGTCCACCAGAATGCTGATTTGACTAGGAGGTGAAACGCTGCTGTAATAAAATTTTCTGTTTAACACACACACAGGCTGTCCGTCCTATCTCTATGCAGTGTAATGAATGAAGTGACGAGCCGCAATATGGCTGCCGATTATATAGGTCTGAGACATCACAGGGGTGACTGGCTGCTGATAGGCTGCATCCTGTATGTGATTCAGGGTCATCCCGCCTACCTGCCTTCCTGCTTTGTCTTCCCAGCGTTCCTTGCCCCATGTACTGACATGTGGATTCGCCATTTTAGATGCCCTGGAGCCTGGACAGCACTAAATAGAGTTTAATTAAGCGATTTGCCTGATAGAATCACGGCGAAATCCGCATTAGTTGCAAATCAAATTTTTCATGAAATTCGTAACGAATTTGGGTTCGTCAACTTTGAATCGCTCATCTCCAATTACATTAGATTCCATTTAATTACATTTGATTCGCTCATCTCCAATTACATTAATTACAATGACAGGACGTCGCATGGAGTATAGAGTTGACAGGAGTATCTTTAAGATAAGTGGTAGTAATTACTTTCCCTGACACCATGTCTCCCACAAGTCTCAAGTCCAAAAAGGGTATAATCTATACTTTATAATTCACTGTAAACCGAAAATTAAAGTCGTTCTCATTGAGATAACAGGTGAAATCCGGTATGGCCGCTACATCTGACCCCATATAAATATGAGGTCGTCGATGTAGGTGCCATACCATTGGATGCTGGTGGCAAAAGAATTAGTGGGACGAAGAGTGTCCCCCTCTCCTACCAATACATGTAAATGTTAGTGAGAGAGGGGGAGAACTTCACCCCCATAGATGCTCCAGTTGTTTGCAGGAAGAATTTGTTATCAAACATTAAAAAAATTATGGGTTAACAGATATTCAACCAATAATATAATATATTCCTGCAAATCAACTGGATAAGAAGAATGAGTTCGGAGAAACCATTCCAGGGCAAACTTAGCTTTAGAGTGGGGGATGACAGAATATAAGGTAGTGACATCTGCCGTTACCCATACAAAGTCTGGCTGCCATGTGATATGTTCCATCATAGCCAACACATCGGTCATGTCCTTAAGATAACCCGGCATATTGCCTATGAGAGATTGGAGCATATTATCAACCCATGAACAAAGACTATAGGTTGCATAGGAGGTGTGAAAAGTATTTTTATGTACCTTCGGAAGGAAGTGGAAAATCGCCACCTAGGGACATTGTATCATAATGTAGTGACGTTGTTTAACACTCAGGTAGCCATTTTCCACCCCCAAATCTACAAGGCCCTGCATCACAGATCTAAATACAGGTGTGGGGTCCTGTCCCATAGGCCTGTATGTGCTGACATCTGATACCATGGCCAAATTCTGGCTCTGATACAGGCCCTTGTCTAACACCACCATTGCACCTCCTTTATCCGCCTGGCGGACGATGATATTGTCTGCTTTTTCTAAGTTGATTTAAGCTCTCCTCTCACTCACAGATAAGTCCCCTCTGTTTGACTGTTTGTCCTAGATAATGTGACTAGTTCTTGTTCAACTTCCTCTTTGAAGCAGTCTAACACCGAAGTCCTAGACATAATGGAATAAAATGCTGCATTTGTAACCTGAAACTCTGGTATATTTAATACAGGATCCATATTCTGTAACTGTTGGAGCTCAGAGAGCGCTCTTAGGTCTGAAAATGAGAACTGCAGAACACTTTCCGCACCCACACCATCACCACATGAGAAAGAAGGGTCAGGAGTAACAAAGTTATTCAATTGCAATTCATTTGTATTTAAATTAACATCATCTCCACTATAACCCCTGTCCCCCACATCATGTAGTGCGGTATCTCATTAGCATTACTCCCATCAATGTCCAAAAAATTTTTTGGAACGGTGACATTTCTTACAAATTTTATTTAAATCCAGTAATGCTTTAAATAGATTAAATCTGTAACTGGTGGAGAAAGTCAATCCTCTAGAAAGAACAGAGAGTTCAGAGGAGGAGAGGATTTTGGCAGTCGGATTAAACACAGGCACAGTTCTCACCTCCTCCTCCTCAGTCTTGTCCACGCCGTGGACCTCCTATGCTTCCTCTCCACCTGGCATTTTTGATGACGCACGAGTGTTGACTGCTCCAGATGACGTGGGCATGGGGGGGGGGGGGGAGGAGGAAGCTCACAGGGCACCCATGCCGGATACCATCGGTGGATCTCCGGCTTCCGTGACAGAGTCGGCCGACTCAACATCAGCTAAGGTAAAGCTCACTTTGGTATCTTTGTTGGCAGACTGTTTCTTGTGGTGTCCCTGATCTCTCTTTAATATAGATCGGGGGACATTCTTTGCCCCTACTAATTCTTTTGCCACCAGCATCCAATGGTATGGCCGCTACATCGACGACCTCATATTTATAGGGGGGTCAGATGTAGTGGCCATAACGGATTTCACCTGTTATATCAATGAGAACGACCTTAATCTTTGGTTTACATTGAATTATGAAGTATAGATTATGCCCTTTTTGGACTTGAGACTTGTGGTAGAAGTTATGTTGGGGAAAGTAATTTCTACCACTTATTGCAAAGATACTGCTGTCAACTCTAAACTCCATGCGACCTCCTGTCATCCCCCCCACTTGATCAAAAATTTGCCATGGGGAGATGATTAGGGCCCAACAAACTGCTCCCTAAATCAGGACTTTGTATGTAAGGGTAATAATATTGCCTCATGCTTGGAACACAGAGAATATTGTGTGTGTCATATTCGACGAGCTATAGACATAGCTAGCCAAAAAGAACGTAACAACCTCTTATCCGGTGGCAAAAACAAAAATAGAAATAAGGAGAAAGCTTTGCATGATAATCATCCTTTAGTATTTTCTACACTGTACAGTGATGATTTTAATGTACAGAAGATTGTGAAAAAATACATCCCCATGATCAGTGGAGATCCGGCCTATGCTAAGGTATTCCAACAAGGTTTTTTTTTTATTTGTGTCAATACGAGCTACCTCGATATCTACAAAAATATCCCCTAGTCTTTTTTTTGATACTAGCCCAAGTAAACCTACCTGGCTTAGGATCATATAAGTGTGGGCAAACAAGGTGCATTTGTTGCACAGTGATGGCTAATGGTACCTAGTCCATCTCAACAGCTAATGGGGAGAATTTCTAAATGAAACAATTGATCAACTGTAACACTACCTATGTGGTATACCTTGTTATGTGCCAGGAGTGTAAAATCCAATATGTGGGGTGCACCACAAATGCTCTAAAAGTTAGTATACGAAAACATCTGTCCGACATTCCACATTTTGACTCTTGGCACTTATCCATGGTCAGCAAGTACTGTGCTGATTATCATCATGGCAGCTTTCCTTGCAGGGGATAGAGAGGGTAAAAGCTCCTACTGGGGGGAGATCATAGACAAAAATTATTTGACCGGGAGGTCTTTTGGATTATGTGCTTGGTACTGGACACCCTATGGGGATTACAGGAGACAGGACGTCATTTTGCACCTATCAGAGACCTATATGTACCTTAATTAATGGTCATGTTTGGCATATACATACGACCAAAGAATAGCATTACAGTCTAAAACTAGAATTATTAGTAATATTTAATAATTATAAACATTTAATAACATACAATAATATAAAGGAAAAGCTTATGTTCTCTTTGTTTGGTATGTTGTAGTGTGGGATTTTTCCCTTCTGTATACATCTGTACTGCTGTACATGTCAGTAAGCCCCAAATATGGTTATTAGTTTCTTCTACATATACCGCAATACATTTTTTTCCAGTTTTACTCCTTTAATATGGTTGTTTTATGGTGCATGTTAGAAACCATACATTTATAGAGTTATGATGATTTTTTGAACTAATTGTTTTCAACATTATCTCGATGTACCATGGTTGCAACATATTTGTAATACATTTGTTGGTCAACATTTGTTTTTATTTTAAAGATATTTCATGTGTATGGTTTTATACTAGCATTGTTGTCTATGTGTTAGTCTTTGACTTGTGTGGGTGGAGATTCGATCCATCTGGGACAGGTGCTTTCACCTGCCGTGGGTGTAGTTTCTCCCCTATATAGTCCGGATGGATCATTTGTGATTGTAGTATGACTAAGGCTGACACGTCCGCTGAAACGCGCCACTTCATTCTCTGTTCCCGTTGTCACTGATGTCTATATGAAGCCTGAATAAAGAAATATGTTTTTATATGCATGCCGCTGTGCTGGACTTCACCTTTTTTCTTCAGGGCATATACTTAGTACTGTCAGAATAGATTACTATGCTACACGCTCACTCTCACAGGATTAGCTGTTATTTGCAGTTGGAGAAGGGGGGGGGGGTTTAAGGATGGAGCCTGTCACTCTGCCTGTCATTCATAAGCAGCAGAATGACACATGTATCTCATACTACCTGTTAAGCTGCTTACAGGGGCCAAGTAAGTATTCTAGAAAAGATACCTTGATGCTGTCATTTCAGAGATATACTACACTCTGTCCACAAGAACCTGTAACAATGATCACCAGATAACATTAAATAAAACACTATATATTAATAAAAATATTCATTACACTTACACTTAGACCCGATAATAATACAATTTAATTTCATTTTTTACGTAATAAATATACAGAGATCAACCATAACATTAAAAGCAGTGAAAGGTGAAGTGAATAACATTAATAATCTTGTTACAATGGCTCTTGTGAAAGCAAGTGGTATATTAGACAGCAAGTAAATAATTAGTTTTTTTGTTGACATGTTAAAAGCAAGAAAAATGTGCAAGGATTAGAATCTCAGTGATTTTGACTTGGGAAAAATTGTAATGGCCAGTTGGCTGGATTAAAGCATCTCTAAAATGCTGTGAGGTGTTCCTGGTAGTCAGAGATACTAGTTTCCTAAAGTGGTCCAGAGATGGGTAACTGGCAAACTAGTGACAATGTAATGTTCATACAAGGCTCACTGATGCACCTGGGGTGTAAGGCTTGCTAAAAAATGCAAGACTTACTAGGATAGAAATGTATCAGAACACACAGGACATCACAGCTTACTGCATATGGGGTTTCACAGACACAATTGGTCATGTTGCTCATGTTTCCCCTTGTCCATTGCTAGAAGTGCCTACAGTAGGCGAGTGAACATCAGAACTAGATAAAAAATGGCCTGGTCAGATGAATGACATTTTGTTACAACACATGGACAGCATATGTGTTGCCAACCTAGGGATGAGATGGCACAAGGGTGCACTATGGGAAGATAGCATGCCAGAAGAGGCAATGTAATCTTCTGGACAATATTCTTCCAGAAAACCTAGGGTCCTAGCATTCAAGTTGGTGTTACCACCTCTCTAAACATTCTTTTAGACAAAGTACGCCATTTGACGGTAACAGTATTCCCTAATGCTATACCACACTTCTGAAATTATTTAAAGAACATGACAAAAAATTCAAGGGGTTCCCCAGATCTATGATTCATTGAGCATCTATGAGACTTAAAGGATCTGTTGTTAGATCCTGACATTATTGTAAATAGTTTTATTACATCGTTTCATGTGACAACACTGAGGAAATCACATTCTGCTACAATGTAATGTAGTGAGTGCACAGTCTGTTTAACAGTATTTAATGTTGTGTCCCCTCAAAACAACTTGATACATAGCTATTAATGTATGAACCTTGGAAATTTCCTCCCGGATATCATGTGACTCAGTAGTGTTTCAGGTATAAATGGGAAATAGGTATCTTAAATATGGCATTATTGCTCTCACACTCTCTTCTGGTAACTGGAAGTTCAACATGGCCCCTCATGGCAATGAACTCTCTGATGATTAAAAAACAAACAAACAATAAGTTGCTCTACATAAAGATGGCCTAGGCTATAAGAAGATTGTCAAAACCCTGAAACTAAAGACCATACAGTGTTTTTACGGACAGGTTTCAGTCAGAACATGGTCGGACAAAGAAAAGTGCACATGACCAGCCTCAAATCCAAAGGTTATCTTGAGGAAATAGACTGATTTCTGACAGCAATTCTGCAGAGGTTAAAGAGGGGTGGGGGTCAGCCTGTCAGAGCGTGTGTTGTGGTGGCAACCAGGTGAGAAGTATTAAGACAAGTGTGTATTGCCTACAGTCAACCATAGTGATGGGAGTGTCATGGTCTTGGGCTACATGAGTGCTGCTGACACTGGGGTGCTACAGTTCATAGAGGAAACCAGAATTGCCAACATGTTTTGTGCATGATCCCCTCCCTTCTGAGTATTCCAACATGATAACAACCCAAACACACACCCTTAAGATGACCACTGCCTTAGTAAAGAAGCTGAGGGTAAAAGTGAGGGACTGGCCAAGCATGTCTTCAGACCTAAACCCTATTGAGCATCGGTGGGAGGAGAGCAAGGTCTCTAACATCCATCAGTGGACTCTATGCCCAAGAAAATAATGATGACCGCATAAATCATTGACACTTTGAGCCCAGTTTGGACATTTCCACTTAGGGGTGCACTTACTTATGTTGCTAAGGTTTAGACATTAATGGCTGTGTGTTGAGTTATTTTAAAGGACATCTGTACTGCATGAATTTTACATATTTCTGTGCCTGGGCTGTAAAAATAAACAAAATAAACTTTAACTCACCTTCTGTTGCTCCGTAAATGGCCTCATGATCCTTCGCTGCTGTCCTCTTGCTGCTTCCTGGGGACGGGAACGTCACAAAGCCGTCAGCGTATCACCGGCTGCAGCGATGTTCTGCCTCGGCCGGTGATAGGCTGAGCGCACTGTTATGTAAAGAGATCTGGCCGGCTCCTTACCTGACAGTACGCTCAGCTTATCACCAGCCGAGGCAGGACATCGCTGCGGCCGGTGATATGCTGACGGCTCTGTGACGTTCCCGTCCCCAGGAAGCAGCAAGAGGACCTCAGCGGAGGACCGCGAGGCTGATACCGGAGCAACAGGGGAACGTAGGAAGGTGAGTTAAAGTTTATTTTGTTTATTTTTGCAGCCCAGGCACAGAAATATGAAAAATGCATGCAGTATGCAGTGCAGAAGTCCTTTAAGGGGACACAACATTAGAAACTGTTATACTGGCTGTGCACTCACTACTTTACATTGTAGCAGAGTGATTTTAGTGTGGCATATTCTTCAGTGTTGTATATTATATATATTTACAAAAATGTGAGGGGTGTACTCACTTATGTGAGATACTGTATATCCAAACAAGGAGTTACTGCAGCTCTCCCACAAAGTGGAAAACGTGTAGTGTTTATTGCATCTTTATTTTAAGCAAAGTTTTAGCTGACCAATTATAGCCTTTTTAAGACTTTTTTTTATTTTTAAGAATGTTAATAACCAGTCTTACCTGATTATTAGTGTTTTGTGTCCATGTATATTATTAACAAAACCATTGCCTCCTATACAGTGAATTGATGTGATTTTATAATAAGTTACTTACTTTACTGTTTGCAGATATGCGTATATTAAATAGCTATTATTTTATCGTAATTTTTACCTACCTGTTTAGAAATTTTTGTTTTTCCATTTTGACGAACAATGGAGATATTGAATATACCTCATGGTCTTTGCTGTATTTCACATTTTTCCCACAATGAACACAGGATGGCAGTGTCTACACAGTAAAGCCGTTGTTGTTGTGAGAAAGTAAGAACAGTTATTTTTAACAGTGAAGATTCTCCGGTCAAAAGACCAGTGCCTGGAATCACAGATATTATGCACTACAATGAGGCAGCCTTTCTTTTTCCACACTCTCACAGTCTGTGTAAGTAATCAACCCATTGTGTTTAAAGTTTACCCATAAAAATTAACTGACTCAGACTTCATGGGCAAAGATTACTTAAATGACTTTTTTTTCCACGCAAATTGTGTAATAACCTTTTGCATGTTGAAGCTGTTTATTTCAACTTCAGTCAACTCAGTGTGTGTCTGTTGTTGCCAGATAACAATTGGGTTTTTAAGAGCTGTTTGATTTTTGCTTACAAGAAAATGTGCAAACAAATTGTAAGTCTTTTCATCTGTCATGTCTTTGAGTCAGCTAATATTATGCAGCCAATGAATACATTGGAGCCTAGATATGTAAACCAAATCTGTTCATGCAGATTTACTGAAAGAATGGAGTAAAGAATGTCCTTAAGTTTTAACAAGTGTAACTTACCAATGCACTTTACACTACTCCAAGTACTAAAGTGGTATCACTGGCTTTAAGATCCAGTTATCTATATATTGTGAGAAGGTAAAAGGTATCGTGGTGGATGGGCAATATGTGTCACCAAGGCTCCTGGCTTTGGTGAAGTAAGAGCCAGTATTCATTCAGTGTCTGTGCTGCAATGCAGACTGACACTATGGCCCTAGTATGGCTGGAAGGCCAATCCGGGACGGCTCTTACTGGGAATGACTAAGTGCAGGGTGGGGGCCATTCCAGGCCACCTTTTTGTTGGCCTAAAAGGCATCCTGTTTAACCAGCTAAGGGGGATTTGGTAGTTGCAGCTAACACTGCCAGAGAGAGCTGACTGTGGAGTTCTTCCCTACGTTGGCTCCAAGGTTGGAAGCTGGTCAGCAGACTGCCTGGAGGCCTGGAAAAGACTTGCTTGATGCCGCATGGCATGGTCTGAGGTGTGAACAAACACCTAAGGAATACAGGTGGAATTTTTGTTATGTTTTCCTTTGTTCTGCATTTAAAGACTGTTTGCTGTGTGACAAGTGTGAATAAAACATTATATCACTTACAAAAAAGGCCTAGCCAAATAGGAACAGCCACCACTGGTTTGTGAAAAACACATATACACCCACAAAAGAAAACCAGTAATGTAAAAGGTAACACTTTATTTACTGTACATCTTGTCTCCATGATTCTACTCATGTAATTTTGTGGTAATAGACTAGAACCTAAGACTTTTTTTTCTAATAACACATCCTAGATCTGAATGAATGAACTAATCGTATGAAATACTTTCGTCTTTGCATAGTTGAATGTGCTGGCAACAAAATCACACAAAAATTATCAATGGAAATCAAATTTACCAACCCAAGAAGGTCTGATATGGAGTCACACTCAAAATCAAAGTGGAAAACCACACTACATGCTGATCCAACTTTGATGTAATGTCCTTAAAACAAGTCAAAATGAGGCTAAGTAGTGTGTGTGGCCTCCACGCACCCGTATGACCTCCCTACAACACCTAGGCATGCTCCTGATGAAGTGTCGGATGGTCTCCTGAGGGATGTTCTCCCAGACCTGGACTAAAGAATCAGCAAACTCCTGGACAGTGTGTTGGTGGATGTAGCGTAACATGATGTCCCAGATGTGCTTAATTGGATTCAGGTCTGGGGAACGGGCGGGCCAGTCCATAGCATCAATGCCTTCCTTTTGCAGTCCCATGAGGTCTAGCATTTTCTTGCATTAGGACGAAGCCAGGGTCAACCACACCAGCATATGGTCTCACAAGGGGTCTGAGGATCTCATCTCTGTACCTAATGGCAGTCAGGCTACCTCTGGCAAACACATGGAGGGCTATGTGTCCCCCCAAATAAATGCGACCACACCATTACTGACCCATCGCCAAACTGGTAATGCTGGAGGATGTTGCAGGTAGCAGAACATTCTCCACGGCATCTCCAGACTGTGCCACATCGGTCACATGTGCTCAGTGTGAACCTGTTTTCATTTGTGAAGAGCACAGAGCACCAGTGGCAAATTTGTCAATCTTGGTGTTCTCTGGAAAATGCCTAACATCCTGCACGGTGTTGGGCTGTAAGCACAACCCTCACCTGTGGACATCGGGCTCTCATACCACCCTCATGTTGTCTGCTTCTAACCGTGTGAGTGGACACATGCACATTTGTGGCCTGCTGTAGGTCATTTTGCAGGGCTCTGGCAGTGCTCCGGCAGAGGTAGCAGTCCTGCTGCTGGGTTTTTGCCCTCCTACAGCCTCCTCCATGTCTCCTGATGTACTGGCCTGTCTCCTGGCAGCGCCTCCATGCTCTGGACATTACCCTGACAGAAGCAGTAAACGTCTTGCCACAGCTCGCATTGATGTGCCATCCTGGATGAGCTGCACTACCTGAGCCACTTGGGTGGGTTGTAGACTGCGTCTCATGCTACCACTAGAGTGAAAGCACTGCCAGCATTAAAAAGTGACCAAAACATCAGCCAGGAAGCATAAGAACTGAGAAGTGGTCTGTGGTCACCACCTGCAGAACCACTCCTTTATTGGGGGGTTCTTGCTAATTGCCTATAATTTCTACCTCTTGTCTGTTCCATTTGCACAACAGCATGTGAAATTGATTGTCTATCAGTGTTGCTTCCTGAGTGGACAGTGTGATTTCACAGAAGTGTGATTGACTTGGAGTTACATTGTGTTGTTTAAGTGTTCCCTTTATTTTTTTTTGAGCAGTGTATTTAATACAATCTTGTTTAGTGAATATTTTGTGGTTGCATGGGCTAAAAATGACAGGTATTTTCATTGGCAAAACAACTGAATAGAAAAATGACCTTTAAGAAGAGTCACATGTCAGATAGATACGTTGGTGCATTGCTAAATAACAGGGGAAGCAGTTCATATTCAATATCTGCTGCAAACATCTTGTTCTACCTGTCAGAGCTGATGATGATTGTTGAACAGACATTTTACACAGCGTCGCATTGCTGTTTATTTCTTGTTTTCTCTCTCTTAGAACCCAAATTTGATTTAGGGAAGCTTCCCAGTGCAAATTGAACAGACTCCGGCAGTTTCCTTCCATGGTCAATATACAGACAATAAAAAATAAACAAAATAATTTCATTTTAACTTGCTTTTGTATGTTCATGGTTTGATTTGCAATTTTAATACTGCACAGCATTTGTTGATAATCCTGTGTATTACATCTAGTGCGAGGAGAACAATATCTTTGGATAAAAAAAAGTAGATATTTCCTCTTAGGGAACAGCGTATCAAGGATTTTGCCCAAAGTAACGAGAGATATAACATTCTTTTTGTAAAAACTGACATTTTGCATCATTTTCTTTTTCTTTCTAAAACCTTCACCTTTCTGCTTAACAGCTGTCTTCAATTTATTGTCAATTTTCTTGCATCTGTTTTCTAAGATTGCTCTGTTGTATTTTCTCATAAGGTATAATAAAAACATGTTTTTCTAAAGTTCTTATTCTGATGATAAACTTGAAATATTGTTTCTTTTAAGTTGTCATTTCTATGGGTACTTTAGCAAAGATGTTTCTCTTACTTAGCCAGGCTGCTTAAACCAAAGGCATCTGAGCCATCTTATCCTCTACCCAAGTAGCAAATGAAGGACTGAAATCCGATAAGTGCTATATGCAGATGGAAAAAAATATTTCATATTGAGCTATTTTGTTTAGTCAGAGTTACCAAGAGAACTCCCTGTCAAACTTTCAACTGGTGGTCAAGTTAATACATTATGCTGGTTATTTGAGTTATTTTCAATGTCAGAAACACTTTAAAGGGGTACTCCACTGGCCAGCGTTCAGTAGTAAATGTTCCGGACGCTGTTTCCATGTCGTGGGGATCGGCCACGCCCCTCGTGACATCATGGCCTCACCCCCTCAATGCAAGTCTATGGAAGGCGGCGTGACATCCATCACACCCCCTTCCATAGACTTGCATTGAGGGGGCGTGACCATGATGTCACGAGAGGCGTGGCCGACCCCCACAGCACCAAAAACAGCGTTCGGAACATTTACTTCCGAACGCTGGCCAGTGGAGTACCCCTTTAACACTAAGGCTACATGGTAACTCTGATCATAAAACATCAAGGGCCAGTGCTGTCGCATGATTATGTTAGGGTTGCAACTTGGTTGTAAAAAAGCAATATTACAGACAAGCAATGAATTCACTTACTTCGATGCCAATAAGCCAACAAATTAAAATATTTATCAAACAAAAAAGATTCGACCCGCCTGGTGTTTCTGGGATATTGGTTGAAAAACATATATCCATGTACCACCATCTGGCCAGGGTCACTTATAGATATTAGCAGGAGTGGTCAGCCCAGAAGATCTGTATTGTAGGGTGCACTGGTTCTCTCATGCATTATTTCAGCTGACAGCTGACTGGAGAGCTCTGGATTCTATTTGATAAGTAAACCTAGAAAGATGAAAGTACTAAAGCCATTCTTTAACTCTCCCCCACCCTCCCAACCCCATATTCAGGAATAAGTTGCCATAGATAAATATGGGTGTGTGGTTATGGTTTAATAGATGGAAGGGTTGTGCAATCCTCTGAGTGCTGTTATTGTTACTCTTCCTCTATGAATGCTCTATGAAGTGGTGCACATACGATCTGTGACTATGAATCCAACAGGTATGGATTTTTTGCACTTGCTTTGTGGTTGCATTAGGTTTTTGGTGACAGTGCAACCATTTCCCGGGACATGAAACGTGATGTCACAAGGTATGCAAATCGATTATTTGGAATACATAGAGCCTGAAAACCAGTGACTTGGATCAGTGTCTTTGGTGTGAGTACCTCATGTATATGTATATTTGTTTTCATAAACATAAATATCTAATGAAGGATAAATTACACTTTATTGCAGGTGGAGAATTTCTCACTAATTATATTTGGACCAGATTTCAGAAATTCCAAATGACTGATTTCAGAGGAAAGAAAAAAAAAACCTGTGGCTTAGATCTAGTGGATTTAATTGACTAAACTCCGATTCATTACATAGCTGCAGACTTTGAAACCTCTCATTAATCCTCCGTTCATTCATCCCTCTGTTACTGCTCCAAAATCACCTCAATCCACTAATTGATGCACTCAGACAGAGCTAATGCTCCGCACCTGGATACCAAGGCACAAAGGCTTCATACTGACAAAATATCAGCCATTTACATACTTTTTTTTAAATGACACACTACTTACTAATGAAATTCATTGGATACTGAAACATTAAAATTTTCATTGTAAACGGAATTATCATTATATGTTTCTTTCAAAAACACCAAAGCAGGCAAAATAAATTTCTCCCTTGATACCAATTATTTATTCAACAATGAAAACTATAATGTAGGTGTAAACATATCCACTGCTCCAAAAAATAAAGGGAACACTTAAACAACACAATATAACTCCAAGTCAATCACACTTCTGTGAAATCACACTGTCTACTCAGGAAGCAACACTGATTGACAATCAATTTCACATGCTGTTGTGCAAATGGGACAGACAACAGGAGGAAATTATAGGAAATTAGCATAACACCCCCAATAAAGGAGTGGTTCTGCAGGTGGGGACCACAGACCACTTCTCAGTTCC
Organism: Hyla sarda; assembly: GCF_029499605.1. Classification (NCBI taxonomy): domain Eukaryota; kingdom Metazoa; phylum Chordata; class Amphibia; order Anura; family Hylidae; genus Hyla; species Hyla sarda. The sequence continues at coordinate 225,957,324 of NC_079192.1, forward strand.
TATGCTTCCTGGCTGATGTTTTGGTCACTTTTTAATGCTGGAGTCTACAACCCACACAAGTGGCTCAGGTACTGTAGCTCCTCCGGGATGGCACATGCGAGCTGTGGCAAGAAGGTTTGATGTGTCTGTCAGCGTAGTGTCCAGAGCATGGAGGCTACATCAGAAGACGTGGAGGAGGCTGTAGGAGGGCAACAACCCAGCAGCAGGACCGCTACCTCTGACTTTGTGCAAGGAGGAGCAGGAGGAGCACTGCCAGAGCCCTGCAAAATGACCTCCAGCAAGCCACAAATGTGCATGTGTCCACTCAAACAGTCAGAAACAGACTCCATGAGGGTGGTAAGGGGGCCCGACGTCCACAGGTGGGGTTTTTGCTTACAGCCCAACACCATACAGGACGTTTGGCATTTGCCAGAGAACACCAAGATTGGCAAATTCGCCACTGGAACCATGAGCAATTGAAAGCAGGTTCACACTGAGCACATGTGACAGACATGACAGAGTCTGGAGACGCCGTGGAGAATGTTCTGCAACCTGCAACATCCTCCAGCATGACCGTTTTAGTGGTGGGTCAATAATGGTGTGGGTTGGCATTTCTTTGGGGGGCCGCACAGCCCTCCATGTGCTTGCCAGAGGTAGCCTGACTGCCATTAGGTAGGGAGATGAGATCCACAGACCACTTGTGGGACCATATGCTGGTGTGGTTGACCCGTGGTTCCTCCTAATGCAAGACAATGCTAGACCTCATGTGGCAGGAGTGTGTCAGCAGTTACTGCAAGAGGAAGGCATTAATGCTATGGACTGGCCTGCCTGTTCCCCAGAATGCTCAGGTGTTGTAGGGAGATCATACGGGCACGTGGAGGCCACACACAATACTGAGCCTCATTTTGACTTGTTTTAAGGACATTACATGAAAGTTGAATCAGCCTGTAGTGCGGTTTTCCACTTTGATTTTGACGGTGACTACATATCCAGACCTCCATGGGTTAGTAAATTTGATTTCCATTCATATTGTTAATGGGTGTATATTTTTGTAAGTAAATAACAGTTTAACCTACAGTCAATATTATCAGTAGGTATGAATGATTTACTTTTTGCATAGTAAACATTTAATGGAGCACTATTGGTGAAGCTGACTGTTATGAGGCCCAGTCTCCACTACACAGACATCATGTTCAGTTTTTGATTACTTTGGATGATACATTATACTGTGTTATGACATCACTACACGCCCTTTGTATTATGACCAATGATAGATTAACTAGACCATAGGGTCATAGGAGACAATAACACTGCACACACTGATCTCTTACCCTGATCCCTGCAAAACCATAGCTTTGCATGGATCAGCGAGATAGGGGCCCGATTGCTCAAGCCTGTAGCTCAGGCTTGGTGCAATCAAACGCCGATCGGAATCAAACGCCGATCAGCCCGACTGAGCTGCCGGGAAGCGTTTACTTTCTTTTTAGACGCGGCGATCAACTTTGATCGCCACATCTGAAGGGTTAATAGCGCGCGGCACAACGATCCGCACGTTATTAGCCCAGGGTGCCGGCTATCGTTAGCAGCTGGGACCGACCCGGTGTGACCCCGTTTTAAACACCGGGACCGGGCGAGGGGCGTACAGGTATGTTCTTCGTCCTGAAGGAGTTAATTGGCTGTGGTTTCATTATTCAATTAAGGTCTTTACCTTTTGGTTCAGCTGAGGCCGGCAGGTTTTTGAGGCCTAGCGTGTCTTTGAAAGTTGAGCAGAACCGTCCTGTTAGTCCGGCATCCACGAGAGCAGCAACCCAAGATAGCGATAATTGGACGCAGCTCCCTTATATGGGCAGGGGCTGGACTAGTGCTAATTGGTCCATACTGATGTCAATCACCATTACAAAGATTTGTGGATAACACGTGACCCAAGGACCTCCTAAGGTCCTCCAACATACCATAGAGGTGACTAGCATGGTCACATGACCGAAGGTCCTGCGACGCTAAACAAGGTAAGTACTATACATTACTATAAAACATATATAATTAAATATATACATATATTATTATTAGAGATAGACTTGAGGAGAGGCGACTAGGGGCTGTCCCACCTGAGCAACCCTAGCTGAAAGTAGTTACTCTGACTTTGGGACCTCTACACTAGGTACGGTATGCAATACGGTACCGGGACACCACAAGAGTAAGTATTAGCATCTGTTATCTGCAGATATGGCCTCTGTCAAACATATGGCATGGAGCACTATCAAGGGCCCACATGGCATAGGGTTCCACAAAAAGTACATACAGGAACTCCTGTGAAAGGGACTTCCTGCTCTTGTACACTGAGCAGCGATGGATACACTGTATGCCACTATTATAATTACCTGGGCCAGGTGGAGAGTTTCCGACTCTGAGGTAAGGGGTGATACTGTTTGCATCTTCAATTACAATCACCATACTGGCCAGGCACTCTGTACTCAGCCCAATAATTATTAACTTAGCAGGGTCTGCTACCCTAACAATGTGCCAAAGCAGGGATTTCTGCTTTGAAAGAAGTCCCTGCTCCTGTACATAGTTTCCAAGGTGCGCTATCCTGATAGCATAGTATGCCTTGGGAAAAATATAGATTGCTGGCAAGATCTGTATTAGGTAAATCCATTAAATAACTGCCAATTGTAAAAAACTTAATTTAGTAATCTGAGCATTGCTGTCCCTAAATAGCATAAAATAAGTATCAATATAATTGTTACATTAAGATGTTTAAGATCATGAAACACATTTTAATAATTAATACTTTTGGCTTAAATAAATTTATTCCACTATCTCTTTTGGTCTAGAATAATGAAGGGGTTAATGTAAGGTTCAGTAATGAGGAGCAGTGGAAAGGTTAAAGGAGTTGTATCATTCTATTGTGCCTGGGCTGCAAAACACCCTAAAACAAACATTTACTCACCTTGCTCCTTTCCTTTCGTTGAGCCGCTATAGCTCTTCAGTTCTCCGGTCCGGTTTCCTTCTGTCTTCTGTGTGCACAGATCGGCACACTGCAGTCAGGCCACAGCAATGTCCTGCCTGGGCCAGTGATAGGCTGAGTGCAGTGTCATGTAAGGATCCTGGGTAGCAGGAAGAAGGCAGGGCCCAGGCTCCTTACATGACACTGCGCTCAGTCTATCACTGGCCAAATATATGAAGTTAAGGAACATCCAATAAGGCAGTGATGAAAAAATAATATATAACTTTTATTCTGATTCTTTTTTTAAAAATACGAGAATTAAAAAGTCCATAGCTAGCAGTATAGTTGGTCAACACAGGACCGTGCTCATGAGATGGGTATGGGGTAACAGGTGAATACCTATATCTAAATAGTCCTACCTCATCCTAGGACTATCCCTCACTACATTTAGTGTGGGTGGGGGTGGGGTTTGGTGATTTCCACTCGCAGGTGGTTAGCTAATTAATCTCTCATACTCCTGTCCAACGCGTTTCTCCCACTTGTTTTAAGGGTTCATCAGGGAACCGAGGAGGGAATAATAGGCTACCAGTATATAATCATATCACACAAGGGTACATAGAAATAGGTATATATGGACTAAGTTCAGATCAATAGTTAGTCAAGATCAGTAGGTGGTCAAATACAGACCAGATAAACACTAGATAGAGGAGATAAATATGTCAGTCAGTCACTGGCAAGTTGGAACCACAGTTGATGTCCAGATTGGTAAGTGTACAGTCCGAAACAGTCCATCCAGTGATGTCCAAGCATCTAGAGGCCAAGGACAGGGCCCCAAAGTGGAAGGTCTAATTAGAACTTAGATGGCAATCTGTCAGTAGATCTACCAGGGCATTATCATTTGCTGGGATCACATGGTCCAGAGTACAATAAATACCGCCAGTCCACATAGGAGAACCAACCACCCAAGCTTTCATACATGGTTATTTAAAACCAAGTTCATCTATATATGTATAGAACCCGAGTGTTACTATATACCTGTGTGGAAGTAATAATCACTCTGTGCTATCGCCAATATTGGAATCTACATGGATGTGACAACACATACCCTATATGGCTGTGGTGTTATATATAGATAATTTATATGTTTTACTGAATTTAAAGTTATGACATGGTGGGTTGCGGTTATCAGATTGACTCTGGACTCTTTGACGGTGTACACATCACTCTGAATGACTGTTTCGGACTGTACACTTACCAATCTGGACATCAACTGTGGTTCCAACTTGCCAGTGACTGACTGACATATTCATCTCCTCTATCTAGTGTTTATCTGGTCTGTTTTTGACCACCTACTGATCTTGACTAACTATTGATCTGAACTTAGTCCATATATACCTATTTCTATGTACCCTTGTGTGATATGATTATATACTGGTAGCCTATTATTCCCTCCTCGGTTCCCTGATGAACCCTTAAAACAAGTGGGAGAAACGCGTTGGACAGGAGTATGAGAGATTTATTAGCTAACCACCTGCGAGTGGAAATCACCAAACCCCACCCCCACCCACACTAAATGTAGTGAGGGATAGTCCTAGGATGAGGTAGGACTATTTAGATATAGGTATTCACCTGTTACCCCATACCCATCTCATGAGCACGGTCCTGTGTTGACCAACTATACTGCTAGCTATGGACTTTTTAATTCTCGTATTTTTAAAAAAAGAATCAGAATAAAAGTTATATATTATTTTTTCATCACTGCCTTATTGGATGTTCCTTAACTTCATATATATAGCATAATTTCTCTCTCCAAGGGCATCTTTATCAATACACCCTGATAGTGAGAAGTCTCATGGGGAAAGGGGTGTTCTTATTGAAGAATAATTCCCCAGTGATATATTTATCACTGGCCAAGGCAGGACATTGCTGCGGCCGGCTAAACATTGACTGCAGTGTGAAGATCCTTGCACACGGAAGAAGGAGGGAGAGCGGACCGGAGGATCGGAGAGCTATTGTGGGGCAACAGGGAATGGAGGAAGGTGAATTCATGTTTAGTTTGGTTTTTTTTTGCAGCTGGGCACAATAGGATGAAACATTTTTTCACAATACTACTCCTTTAATGGCACAAAACTAAGGTCAGTGGTTACTCACCTCTCCAGGCTCCACCATTGCCCTGGCTGTGCCTTTTCCCCCTTTACATAGATCATTGATATATGAATGCATTGAAGGGGTGTCAGGTAGGGTAATACAAGGGTGCGCTGTCCTCATCATTTATCCACGGGATAAGTGAAAGATGTCTGATCAGTGTGGATCTGATTGCAGGGACCCCCTCCAATGATCAGAACAGGGGTTCAGAGTACTACTGAATGAATGGAGTCACTGCTTCATTCAAACTTGATGGGACTGCCAAAAATAGCCAAGTGTACTTGAAATCTATGGGTGTATTAGCAGTTAGTCTCTCGCCAATCACACACCTATCACCTATCCTGTGGATAATGTTGGATAAAGTTTCAATCTTGGGAGATGTAGACATTTTGGCTGTTATGGGCAAAGTGGGCCTCCTGGCTTAGGTCTCAACTGCAACCTCTATAGATGCATCATTTGTAAATTCCATCATGCCCAACTCCTTCCCATAACCCACATGGCAGCTACCATTGTTAATACATGATACTATGTATGACATGAGTGCTATGTTTAGCATTTATACAGTGGTTATCCATATATTCTTAAATGTATAATATCTGCTGTATAAACATTGTAGACAGTGGGAACCACCAGGTCTTGCAATAACTGTAGAGATCTTATGTTCTGACACTGTATGGTTTAAGGTAAAGCCTTGGGCTCGATGGGTTCTCCAAACTAGAAAGTTTAGACATACTTTCTGTACAACTTGTATAGTATTTTTTCATTGAGTTATATGTAAAAAAATAACTATTTTTTGATTGGGATGAAAACAGATATGGTAATCCATGTAATAAGTCTTCTTTATTACTATAAATCACTAATGCACTGACACACCACCATGAATTAGGACTTGTACCTTGCGTTTACATATCTTACAGTAACTGGCTCTGAAATTCTATTTATTGCTATGTGTCAGTGCTTTTCCCCTTAGGGTAATTTGACATGAGTGATTGGATTGCTTTAGTGCTGACAGAAATTAATAGATCCTTGGAGCAAGTATTCACACACGATTTAATCCCCAGTTTTGGGGATGACACCATTTTAAGATACAACCTTTTACATTATGCTTCAGTTGTTTTTATTTCACTTGTTTTTAAAGGTAATTGTTTCCTTTTTATATGTAACAGGTAGATGAAAAATCATTCACATTACATTAAAGTGGTTATTTGATGATAGAATTTGTTTTCTTAAGAGCTAATCTGTTTGCTATTTCTGATTGCAATGTTTTCATTGTTTGTACATGTACATGTTCCATCTTGCCTGAGCTGTTTTTAACAGCATTTAGAGATATGCTTTACAACAGGACCCCCCATCAATCCATAGACAATGAATTGGAAATGTTACGAGGAATTCTCTATGACCTTTTCATATGTCATTCTACAGGTGGGTGGATGCTGATGTCTGCTATGAATGGTATTGGATCCAGTGTTATCAATCTACTGGTGTCCCATTTCACCATACTCCTGTCTGTGATTAGAAGAAAGGCATTACTGGGAAATGATCTGTACAGAACAGCAAATCTCAGCTTAATTTTAGTGGCCAGAATTGAAACTGCAAGATTTTAGGATTATTCTAAAATATTGATAGCAAAATGGAAATTTAGAAGAAAAAAAATAATACCCAAAAATTCTTTAAAAATATGGTTAATTAAAAACATGATTTAAACAATAGGTAACTTTCTGATGAAACATTCCCTTTAAGAAGTGTTTCTACAAAATCAAAAACAAAACATAGTAATCTGAAAATATAATTGCTTATTACATAGATTTTTCTAGTACTCTATTTCATCTAGCGTTTCCAAGTTATTTTGCTCTCCTACATGTCAGCGTCTGCCACTCTATTGGAAATCATTACAATACCTATATGGTTTGTTAATCAGTGTTCAGCAGACCATTGATGGCACATAAATCTGCAATGCCCATCTCGGTTCTGCTTATGTAAGGCCAGGGTTGCACTTTGTTTATTGTGGATGTGATGTGTCCTGATGCAGATGCAATTAAAATGTCTATTTCAGAGGTGATAACAGATTGCTCTGCATGCAGATTAAGGGTACATGTGAACGACTATGAGAAAAGAATAGCATGGCATTGCAGTCAAGGAGAGATGGTTTGAATTGTTTATTTTGGCTTCCAATCCAATGAGCCAGGGTTTCTCTGTAGCTGACTGTTATGGGGTACATTGACAGGCATTTAGGTGTAACTGTGTCACTTAATGAGGCCCATGTGGCTGTTACTGTGTTTAGGAGACTGTATCTATCATTGTTCATGAATAATGGCTTCACTGTAGTAGTGTTGAGCGGCATAGGCCATATCCGAATTCGCGAATATTCGCGAATATATGGACGAATATTCGTCATATATTCGCGGATATTCGCATATTCGTAATATTCCCGTTTTATTTTCGCATATGCGTAAATTCGCGTATGCGAAAATTAACATATGCGAAAATTAACATATACAAAATTAGCATGCGTGAAAATTCGCATATGCGAGAATTCGCATATGCGAATTTGCGCATATGCGAATTTTTGCATGCCAATCTCACACAGTAGTATTAGAGCCTTCTTTACATCACACAAGCTGGAAGCAGAGAGGGATGATCACTGTGATGTGTACTGTGAAAAAAAAACAAAAAAAAAGAATATTCGTAATTACGAATATATAGCGCTATATTCGCGATATTCGCGAATTCGCGAATATGCGATATTCGCGAATAATATTCGAATTGCGAATATTCGCGAGCAACACTACACTGTAGCTGATAAAGGGCACTGTGGCAGCATTGTTATGGAGACCCTACTGGCATTGCAATGGGACAATGTGGTTTTCAGTCTTATTCAGGCATTGTGGTCATCACTGTTTTGGGGACAATATGGCAGGCACTACTATGTGGAAAGCAGAGGGTAGATGTTACGCCGAGCGCTCCGGGTCCCTGCTCCTCCGCGGAGCACTCGTGGCGTTCTCCTCTCTGCAGCGCCCCGGTCAGACTCGCTGACCGGGAGTGCTGCACTGTCACTGCCAGCAGGGATGCGATCCGCGTAGCGGGACGCGCCCGCCCGCGGGTCGCATCCCAATCTACTCACCTGTCCCGTTCCCCGGCTGTCACGTCCTGGCGTGCGCGGCTCCGCTTTCTAGGGCGCGCACGCACCGGTTTTCTGAGATTTAAAGGACAAGTGCACCACTAATTGGTGCCTGGCCCAATCAGTGTCTATCAGCTTCCCTGCTCCACCTGTATATAAACCCACTTCCCCTTCCTGTCCATGCCGGATCTTGTTGCCTCAGTGCCTAGTGAAAGCGTTTTGTGAGTGGCCTTACCAGTGTTACCAGACCTTCTGCAGTTGCCCTTGACTATGAACCTTGCCGCCTGCCCCGACCTTCTGCTACGTCTGACCTTGCCTCTGTCTTGTCCTTTTGTACCACGCCTGTCTCAGCAGTCAGTGAGGTTGAGCCTCTATCGGTGGACACGACCTGGTTGCTACCGCCGCAGCAGGACCATCCCACTTTGCGGCGGGCTCTGGTGAAAACCAGTAGCAACTTAGAACCGGTCCATCGGTACGGTCCACGCCAATCCCTCTCTGACACAGAGGATCCACCATCAGCCTGCCGAATCCTAACAGTAGATCCGGTCATGGATCCCGCTGAGGTGCCACTGCCAAGTCTCGCTGACCTCGCCACCGTGGTCGCCCAACAAGGACAACAGCTGTCGCAGTTGACCGCCATGCTACAGCAGCTTCTGCCTCTACAGCAGCAACCATCTCCTCCGCCTGCTCCTGCTTCTCCTCCGCAGCAAGTTGCCACTTCCAGACTCCACTTGTCCATACCTGACAAGTTCGATGGGAACTCTAAATTGTGCCGTGGGTTACTGTCCCAGTGTTCCTTGCACTTGGAGATGATGTTGGACCAATTCCCCAATGAACGGTTTAAGGTGGCTTTCGTGGTGTTACGCCGAGCGCTCCGGGTCCCTGCTCCTCCCCGGAGCGCTCACGGCGTCTCTCTCCCTGCAGTGCCCCGGTCAGACCCGCTGACCGGGAGCGCTGCACTGACATTGCCGGCGGGGATGCGATTTGCATAGCGGGACGCGCCCGTTCGCGAATCGCATCCCAAGTCACTTACCCGTCCCGGTCCCGGGCTGTCATGTGCTGGCGTGCGCGGCTCCGCTCTCTAGGGCGCACGCGCGCCAGCTCTCTGAGACTTAAAGGGCCAGTGCACCAATGATTGGTGCCTGGCCCAATTAGCCTGATTAGCTTCCACCTGCTCCCTGGCTATAATACCTCACTTCCCCTGCACTCCCTGGCCGGATCTTGTTGCCTTGTGCCAGTGAAAGCGTTTAGTGTTGTCCAAGCCTGTGTTACCTGATCTCCTGCTATCCATATTGACTACGAACCTTGCCGCCTGCCCCGACCTTCTGCTACGTCTGACCTTGCCTCTGCCTAGTCCTTCTGTCCCACGCCTTCTCAGCAGTCAGCGAGGTTGAGCCGTTGCTAGTGGATACGACCTGGTTGCTACCGCCGCAGCAAGACCATCCCGCTTTGCGGCGGGCTCTGGTGAACACCAGTAGCCACTTAGAACTGGTCCACCGGCATGGTCCACGCCAATCCCTCGCTGACACAGTGGATCCACAACCTGTAAGCAGAATCGTGACACGTGGTCAGTCTCCTGTCTGGAAAGGCCTTGTCATGGGCCACACCGCTCTGGGACCGCAACGATCCTGCCACTGCTACAATCCAGTCCTTCTTCGCTGAAGTTCGTAGTGTCTTTGAGGAGCCAGCCCAGGCCTCCTCAGCCGAGTCGGCTTTGCTGAACCTCGTCCAAGGGAGTTCTTCTGTAGGCGAATACGCCATCCAGTTTCGTACCCTCGCCTCAGAGCTATTCTGGAACAATGAGGCCCTCTGCGCAACCTTCAAGAAAGGCTTATCCAGTCACATCAAAGATGTGCTGGCCGCACAAGAAATTCCTGCTACCCTATCTGAATATATCCAGTTGGCCACCTGCATTGATATGCGTTTTTCTGAAAGACGCCAGGAGCTCTGCCAGGAAAAGGACCTTGATCTCTGGGTACCTCTCTCCCAGAATCCTCTGCAATCTACTCCTGTGCCTCCCGCCGAGGAGGCTATGCAAGTGGATCGGTCTCGCCTGACCCAAGAAGAGAGGTCTCGTCACAGAGATGAAAATTTGTGCCTGTACTGCGCTAGTACCGAACATTTCCTAGTGGACTGCCCTATTCGTCCTCCGCATCTAGGAAACGCACGCACCCTGTTCACGTGGGAGTGGCGTCTCTTGGCATAAATTCTGCCCCTCCACGTCTGACTGTACCTGTGCGGATTTCTCCTTCCGCCAACTCCTCCTTCTCAGCAGTGGCCTTCTTGGACTCTGGTTCTGCAGGAAACTTTATTTTGGCCTCTTTCGTTAATAGGTTCAGTATCCCAGTAACCCGTCTCGTCAAGCCACTCTACATTTCTTCTGTCAACGAAGAAAAATTGGACTGCACTGTGCGTTACCGCACAGAACCCCTGCTTATGAGCATTGGACTTCATCACGAAAAAATGTAATTTCTTGTTCTGCCCAACTGCACCTCTGAAGTCCTCCTCGGTCTGCCATGGCTCCAACGTCATTTTCCTACCCTTGACTGGACCACCGGGGAGATCAAAAATTGGGGTCCTTCTTGTCACAAACGATGCCTCACATCTGCTCCCACTTGTCTAACTCCTGAGGTTCCACCCTTACCGGGTCCTCCTAAGGCTTACCAGGACTTTTCTGATGTTTTCTGAAAAAAGCAAGCAAAGATCTTACCTCCTCATAGCCTCCTTCCTGGTACCACTCTGCCCCGTGGCAAGATTCACCCTCTGCCCCCCCTCCCCATTCCCACTTCTTCTGGAGTTCCTGCTGAAGTAACCCGGGACTTCTCCGTTATCTGGAAGGAGACTCGTATGAAGGGACATGCAGATAAAAAGAGGGGGAGACCTAAGCGGGGGGTACTGTTACACCGAGCGCTTCAGGTCCCTGCTCCTCCCCGGAGTGCTCGCGGCGTTCTCCTCTCTGCAGCACCCCGGTCAGACCCGCTGACCGGGAGCGCTGCACTGTCACTGCTGGCGGGGATGCGATCCGCGTAGCGGGACGCGCCCGCCCGCGGGTCGCATCCCAATCTACTCACCTGTCCCGTTCCTCGGCTGTCACGTCCTGGCGCGCGTGGCTCCGCTCTCTAGGGCTTGCGCGCACTGGCTCTCTAACATTTAAAGGGCCAGTGCACCACTAATTGGTGCCTGGCCCAATCAGTGTCTATCAGCTTCCCTGCTCCACCTGTATATAAACCCACTTCCCCTTCCTGTCCTTGCTGGATCTTGTTGCCTCAGTGCCTAGTGAAAGCGTTTTGTGAGTGCCCTTACCAGTGTTACCAGACCTTCTGCCGTTGCCCTTGACTACGAACCTTGCTGCCTGCCCCAACCTTCTGCTACGTCTGACCTCGCCTCTGTCTTGTCCTTTTGTACCACGCCTGTCTCAGCAGTCAGTGAGGTTGAGCCGCTACCGGTGGACACGACCTGGTTTCTACCGCCGCAGCAAGACCATCCCGCTTTGCGGCGGGCTCTGGTGAAAACCAGTAGCAACTTAGAACCGGTCCACCGGTACGGTCCACGCCAATCCCTCTCTGACACAGAGGATCCACCATCAGCCTGCCGAATCCTGACAGTAGATAAATATACATGTATCTCTATATATGCAGATAGAGCTTTTTTTGTTTTCGTTTGTATTTTCTAGTGTTTTACTTTAATAAACAAGACAGTATATGGTAATATTATACTGGTAGTTTATTGTGATCACTGAATGGTACACTTGAACACTGCCTGTATAATTGTTTGGGTTAGAGTTTAACTAAATAGATATGGTAAATAGGTTTTCAACCTCATGTCATGTCGGATATCTCATCACTGTATGATTTATGGGGGTCTAAAACTTAGGATTCCCACAGATCATGACAATAAAATGGACCACAGTTCTGGTACAGTGCCAAGTACTTTTCTGGATATTTACCTGAACAATGGTGTTCCCGGTCACCCAGCTGTGCAGGGCAATGCAGCCACCCTTATTTACTTAATATGCTATCACTACATTACCTTCATTCTTAGGATCAGTTGAGGCCAAGATTGGACATGCACTTAATATAAAGTCATTTGCCATCTTATTACGACATGGTTAAGTCTTTATGTTGTTTAATTTACTTTATTATTAATCATTAAGATTTCCTTTAAACAGAGATATTAGTGTTTTTCAGGTACTCATTTCCTTAGAGCATTCACAAGTAAGGTTGAAAATGCTGCACCACCTGGAATACATTTTCAGAATAGCTATTTTATTTTTAGGGTAAACTACTGAAAAGTTTTATTTGTAAGGGTATTGGTCCATTTGTATCACTTCTTTGCATATTCTTACTGTGCTCATCATTTTCTTCAAGTTCTTATATAATTTGGCAAGGCTATAAAAATAGGAATTTTAAAGTACACCATACATTAAGTTATACGTAGATACCATGGAACTTCATGAAAAAAATTGCATTGCACTAATATGAGACTTGATGTAATTCCTTTTTCTTTCTCTTGTTCAGGGATAAGTGTTCATGCATTTTTATTTCTCTCATTTCTCTTATATCTTATCTTTAAAATTGCCATAGTAAGTTCAAGAAACTGTAGTTTTTTCCCCCCAAAACGATAGACAAGGTTGTTCAGTATTGTACAGTTTAAGGGAAAAAAAATTAAAATCCATATATACATGGATTAAACAATTAAACATCCATTTACGGTACATTAGTGTTATTCAGTTACTGTATATAATAAAAAAATAACTTTACTGGTATCTGATCTTAGTATACACACTCTAATTCAGATTTTGTATTCAATTTATATTTCACTTAAACTTGAGAAGAAAAATATATTTTAATTATAAATGGGGATTAGATCTCAGTCCGTCTTTTTTTTTTTTACCTTCTCTTACAATTTAATGAAAAATGACACCGGACACTCCAAGTAACAAGTAATGTTCAGTAATATTCCCAAGGGTACATATTTGTAGATATAAAAAAAACATATTACTATTGTTGTCCTTTTATTCTTTGCTAGTTTATTACCATACAGTGTCCCACTGAGGGAATTTCAAGTCGAACATAGTTATTGGACACGATACCCCCCCCCCCCCCAAATTGCATTTTATTGTGATTTCATTATGTTATCATCCAGGTTTCTAGCATTTACTCTACAATGCATGCTTAAAGTTGTCCCTTCCCTTCAAAAGAAAAAAAAAAAAAAAGAAGACATATTACAAGTTGAGATTGTCTTGCTCTAGGTGTTCAGAGTACTATCGATTGTTAGATACAAGCAGGAGTAGCGCTCTGCTGAGCACTTGTTGCTCGACTTGTTGCAATCTCTGTCTCACTGCTGGAGAAAGCCTCCATAGGCTTACAATGAAGACTGTACCCCGCATAGAGTTGCCACCTGGCCAGTAATTTACTGGCATAGCCGGTATTTTGGCTACCCTGCCAGTATTTTTATATAAAAAATACCGGCCATGCAACCAATCCTCCAACTCCCGGAATGTTGCACCATATACTATACCAGTTTTTCCCAACATAGGTGGCTCCAGCTGTTACAAAACTACAACTCCCAGCATGCACCGACAGCCAACGGCTGTCCAGGCATGCTGGGTGTTGTAGCTTTGCAACAGTTGGAGCCACTCTTCGTTGGGAAACACTGACCTACAGTATACTATATACTACTATATAGTCCAACATGCTGGGAGTTGTAGCTTTCATTTGGGGCAGCTGCTGAGCCACAGGCTATATCGAGGCATGCTGGGAGTTGTAGTTAGTAACTAACTGCAACTCACGAATTTAATAAAGAAAGCGATCAAAAAGTCACATCAAAACAGAAATGGTACTGTTAAAAACTGCAGATCGGGGCACAAAAAATGAGCCCTCAACCAGGCCCGCATAAGGAGAAATAAAAAAGTTATAGGGGTCAGAATAGGACAACATTTTCCTCACATATGTGCATCCTGTGATGTCACGCTTATATAATTAATTATGCAAATTAGCATGGCTGGTATTTTTTTGCAAGAAAGGTGGCAACCCTACCCCTGCAGCATGGTGGAAAAGGCGATGAGCCAGGCAGAGAAGCTCTGAGCGCTTCTCCCTGCTCTATCTAACTGTGGTTAAGGGATTGGACACCAAGACGCTGACCAATGAAAACATTTGTCTTTTTTTTATTTTTTTATGCCAATTTAATACATAATGCACTTTGCTTACACTTTCTGGTTGTTTTGTAACATGGTAGGAGCAAGCCATTTCAATGCAATAAAAACATGTAAGGGATGGAAAGTCCTAGAAGGCAGAAAATCCTTTCAGCACCTTATCTCCATATCCTAAAGATAAAAGAAATAAATTGTGTCCGTTTTCTGTATGCATCACACTATATATGGAAAAAGGGTTAAATTACTCGGAATATCTTCATTATACAAAAAATGCTAAATTATACTGTTCCACATCTCTTTTCATGAATTTGTGTTGCAAATGTGTGCTAGAAAATGAGAAAGATACCATCTGCTCTGATTATTGGTAACTGTCTAAGTTTTCTGCCTAATGAAGCCCTGAATCTATTGTTTTCATCATTAAACTAAAGCCTCATTGTATCTTGTAAAGAACAAACATATAGACAAATTAAGCAATTCCACCAGGCTTTGTGCCTCTTTATGTTTTAATAAATACAGGTTTTTATATGGCAGTAAGTAAGTAAATGTCACCCGGCAGACTAGTGTTCATAATGATATTTTTATATACCTCTGGAATCATGAGACAAAGTCTTCTTTACAATGGACTGAAACAGTAATTGAGTATTCTTCATTTACAAGTACACCATGCACTGTATATCACTGGATCTCCATTATGGGCACAGTGGCTGTTTCAGCATGATTGTAATCTAACTTCTCCAAAGGAAGCCAGCCAACATGCCTCACATAATAATACAATTCACTCCGAGATTATAATGGTAATAGCCATGCCAACTTTGTGAAGTGCCTTCACTTTTAATCGAGGTCAAAATCTAACATTCTAACACAATGCTTCCCTAACTTCCATCTGTCTTGCACCTTCAAATAGGTCTTTTCTTTGGAATAAATTAGATGAAACAAATATATGTATTTCACGGCAAAAACAGAATTCAAATGATATAGTCTAGCACCTTGGAAGACGAGAATCTCCCTTTCTGTAAGTCTCCTCTAAGACATCTGGAAAGTGGTGTTCAGTAATTACTCTCTAGTCCTGTCTTGGAGAAAGAGTTAGTTAGATTGATGTTGAATGCTGATGTTGTGCTGCAAGTTCTCTCTACGTATAGACAATATCTTGCAATCTGGTTCCTATAATTATTTTCCATCATCATTACTTTATATGTAACAATTGATTTTTTGGCCTGTCCGTTTGCCATGAGGGGATTAAACAGACACATTAGTGGAAATGTCTTGCATGTGAACCCTTACATGACTATGGAGCAACTCATTTCTGTTACATCTATCCCAGAATATGTTCTTTGGTACAGTCAATTTGTTTGTTTAGCTGCACAGTGTATTTATAGCATTACGCATGTCAGATGAAGAGATTTCCTCACTTATCTGTCTGCACACATGCAAAAGTAAACCAATTATATTTTGGAATAAAACACAATCTATTTATAATTTGCTGTTGCTGGACGGCGATTTTCAGAGATAATCTTAGATATTTGCCATGACAGAGTAACTTATCTTGTTATTACAGACAAGGCTTAAACGTTAGCTAAGTTAGTGGACCATGTTAAAAATTACTGCACTGTCGAGAGATCCTAATCTACAGCAAAAATTATTAAAGCACAATGAAGGGAATATCTCTGAAACTAGAAGTCTTCAATGTCCTTCTTCACAGTGATAAAGTACAAAGACATAAAATAGCTGGATGTTACATGTTGGTATATGCTACAAATGTACAAATGCCAGTTAAAAATTAAAAAAGCATAAAACACACACACATATTAAAGAATATTCCCATCTCCTTAAAGGGGTAGTCCAGTGGTGAAAAACTTATCCCCTATCCTAAGGATAGGGGATAAGTTTGAGATCGCGGGGGGTCCGACCGCTGGGGCCCCCTGCGATCTCTCTGTACGGGGCCCCGGCTCTCGGCCCAGATAGCGGGTGTCGACCCCCGCACGAAGCGGCGGCCGACACGCCCCCTCAATACATCTCCATGGCAGAGCCAGAGATTGCCGAAGGCAGCGCTTCGGCTCTGCCATAGAGTTGTATTGAGGGGGCGTGTCGGCCGCCGCCTCGTGCGGAGGTCGACACGCCCCCTTCCCGCGGGCTGTCGGGGCTCCGTACAGGAGATCGCAGGGGGCCCCAGCGGTCGGACCCCCGCGATCTGCAACTTATCCCCTATCCTTAGGATAGGGGATAAGTTGCTCACCACTGAGTCACCACTGGCTTCATTTAGGAAACTTGCCTGGTTCTGTAGGTATCTCTTCTTATGTTGACAGGACCCCATGTCCCCTCATGTTGACAGCTGATAATAATGGCTCCAGTTCACCAGCTCTGCTTTAGAAGCAGTGGTGACGTCACTCCCAGAGTGCCAGGGAGCTCCTGATCTACTTTAGATGCCCTATTCAGCTTATCTCAGCATATTCATCACGTATCATGATTGGGCATCAATAATCGTCACATAGGGAAGGGAAGAGTGAGCCCTAAGCTGACCCAGTACCTTTTTCCTTGTCTACTTGCACAACTGCCCTAAATGGAAGCTCGCAACTCGGAGCTGGTCCCTTCCTATCTAAAGTGCAGGGACGTCATAGTAAAAACAATAAACAAGTACTGGACAGGTCAGGGACACAGTCAATAAACCAGAATACAGAATTACAGCAGGAATACAAGGTAGCACAAAACGGACATCAGGAAACATGGTATCAAGAATATAACATGCAGACAACAGCCAAGAACCAAAAGAAGATAAACGCTAGATATAAAATATGAACAAGATAGGATTGTTACGGTCTGCTCTCTGGCCATCTGTGCTGGCCGTGAGCTCATTTCTCTGTCATCTAGTGCTACTGGCGGGGCTGGGGTTCGCATTGCAGGACACGCCACATGCGAATCCCTGCCCGTCACTCACTCCGATCCTCTGCCACCTCCTCTCCTGCCTCTCACCTCCGGCGCGCGTGTCCCCATCTACTAGGGCACACACGGCGGAGCTTTAAGATTTAAAGGGCCAGTACACCCCTAATTATGTGTTCACCTGTGTTTTCTCTATAAGTTCCTGCTCCTCCCCCACATCCCTGCCCCACATCTTTATTGCCTTGTGTCATTGAGAAAGTGTTACTGTGTTTTGCCTTGCCTTGTTACTGACCTCCTGCTACGTTCCTGAACTTGTTCCAGTGCCCCTGCCTACTGACCTCCTGCTTCATTCCTGACCATGCACCAGTGCCGCCTGCACAGAACGTCTGATATCCTGACTACGAGTTGCTGTTTTCCATCTGTACCTTGAATCTCCTCAGGCGCCTGTGTGGTCAAGTTGTGCCAGGGGTAGCAACCTCAGTGCCCCCTGCTGCAGCAAGTCAATCCCGCTTTGCGGCAGGCTCTGATGAAAACCAGCGGCACCTTAGACTCCGCTCCCTGCCACACAGGTCCAGCGGATCTACTACCCAGAGTGTTCCTGTCTACTGAACAGTGAGTGTTACATTAAGATCTGCCCATGGATCCCTCTGAGGTACCCCTGCCTGAAGTTGCGGATCTTCCCTCCATTGTGGTACGTCACTTGCAGCAGTTGGCCTTGCAACAGCAGCAGCATCCGCAACCTGTCCCCTTCCCTCCTCCAACTCCTGCAGTGTCTTCTTGCTCCCAGCTACGTCTACCATTACACTCTAAATATGAAGGTGATTACAAGTTATGCAGAGGCTTCGTTACACAGTGCTCCATGCATTTGGAGCTCATGCTGAACAGTTTCCGATGGAACGTGCTAAGGTGGCCTTTATTATTAGCATACTGTCTGAAAAAGCCCTGGACTGGGCTACACCCCTTTGGGACCGCGGTGATCCAGTAGCTTCCAACTTGACAGCTTTTCTGGCAGAATTTTGCTGTGTCTTTGAAGAACCCGCACGTGTCTCTTCTGCTGAGAAGGCTTTGCTGAACCTATGTCAAGGGAATTCTTCCGTTGGTGACTACGTGGTTCAATTCCGCACTCTAGCCTCAGAACTAGCATGGAATGATGAGGCCTTGTGTGCCACATTTAAAAAAAGTCTGTCTAGCCGGATTAAAGATGCCCTGACTGCATGTGATCCTCCTTCTTCTCTGACTGAACTTCTCCACCTTACCACATGTATGGATGTGTGTTTTGCTGAGAGGCAGGAAGAACTGTGCTTAGAGAGGAAACCTGCTCGAACATGGAGATATCCTCGCCTGGCACCCGTGTTTCAACGTCCACCTCTACAGTTTCCTGCGCCTCTTGCCGAAGAGGCTATGCAAGTGGATAGTTCCCGTCTTACGCAACAGGAGAGATTACCACAACGCAGTGAGAATTTGTGCTTGTATTGTGCTAGCCCGAACACTTCCTCAAAGATTGTTCTGTTCGTACACAGTATCCGGGAAAATGCTTGAACCTAGGGCATGTTGGAGAGGCATCCCTAGGTGTGAATACCACCTCTCCTCACTTGACCATTTCTGTACAAATCTTCGCTTCTGCCATGTCCTCCTTCAGCGCTACAGCATTTTTGGATCCTGGATCTGCAGTTACTTTATTGATCCTTCTTTGGTCCACAAGTATCATCTTCCTGTTACTCAGCTTGCCAAGCCTTTGTTCATCTCCTCTGTTAATGGACAAAATTTGGACTGTAAAGTGCTATTTCGTACTGAGCCTCTCTTCATGCAAGTGGGAGTCTTGCATAAAGAAAAGATTGAATTCTATGTACTGCCACACTGTACTTCTGAGCTTCTTTTTGGCCTTCTTTGGCTCCGTCACTCTCCGCAACAAGATTGGAGAACGGAGAAGTCCAGTTGAGCGTAAAGTTGTTTTTCATCGTACTCCTTTGCCTGGTCAGCCTCCATCTTACCAAGATTTCTCTGAGGTATACTGCATGAAGCAGGCTGTCTCTGCCTCCACATCTTCCTTATGATTGCCCTATGGATTTACTGCCTGGGACCACTCCTCCTCGTGGAAGAATTTACCCGTTATCGGTTCCTGAGACCTAAGCCATGGCAGAGTATATCCAGGAGAACCTCTAAAAGGGATTTATCCGTAAGTCCTCTTCTCCTGTCGGAGCAGGTTTCTTCTTTGTGGGGAAGAAGGATGGCTCACTCCGTCCATGTATTGACTAGAGGGGACTCAACAAAAGCATGGTCAAAAACCGTTATCCACTTCCTCTTATCTCTGAACTTTTTTACCATCTCCAAGGAGCCAAGGTCTTCACCAAGTTGGACTTGCGAGGAGCATATAATCTCATTCATATCCGCGAGGGAGATGAATGGAAAACGGCCTTCAATTCTTGTGATGGACATTTTGAGTAGCTCGTGATGCCCTTTGGTCTCTGCAATGCTCCTGCCGTTTTTCAGGAATTTGTCAATGACATTTTCCGAGATCTTATCTACACCTGTGTTGTCGTATACCTAGATGACATCTTGATCTTCGCTACCAACTTAGAGAAGCACCGAACTCATGTTTGTCAGATTCTTCAACGCCTTTGGAAGAATCATCTTTATGCCAAACTGGAGAAATGTCTATTTGAGAAATCAAGTCTCCTGTTTCTAGGCTACATTGTTTCTCATCAAGGTCTGTAGATGGATCCAGATAAATTGTCTGCGGTTTTGCATTGGCCTGATCCTTCTGGCCTATGGGCTATTCAACGCTTTCTGGGATGCGCTAACTACAATCGTCAATTTATCCCACATTTCTATTCTTTGGTTGCCCCGATTGTGGCTCTCACTAAAAGGGGCTCTAATCCCAAGTCATGGTCTCCTGCGGCTGAACAGGCCGTCACCCATTTAATGTCTGCATTTTCCTCTTGTGCTGTTCTGACCGAGAGAAATGCCAAAGGCAAGACTGTAACTTGTGGTTTCTTTTCCAAGACATTCTCTCCTGCTGAAAGGAACTACTCCATTGGAGATCGTGAACTCCTCACCATTAAGCTTGCCTTGGAGGAATGGCAACCTTTATTTGGAAGGGTCTTCTCATCTGGTCAGCATCTACACAGACCATAAGAATCTTCTGTACTTGCAGTCTGCTCAGCCAGGCAAAGTGGTCTTCCACAGCATATCGTTTTGGATCGCGGAGTTCAGTTCAGTTTGTTTCAAAATTCTGGTGAGCACTTTGTACCCGTCTGGACATCAATTTGGACTTCTCCTCTGCCTACCACCCTCAGTCCAACGGTCAGATGGAGAGGGTTAATCAAATTTTAGAAACTTATCTTGGTCATTATGTTTCAGCTCGCCAGGACGATTGGGTTGACCTTCTCCCTTGGGGCGGAGTTCTCATATAATCATAAGGATTCAGAGTCTACAAGGTCTTCTCCTTTTTTTGTTGTTTATGGACTCCATCTCCGTTCCCCTCTTCCTTTTCCAGTCTCTCTTGCCAGCTGTTGATGAGCTTGTTCTGAACTTCTCTACCATTTGGACACAAACTCAACAATCTCTTTCTCAAGGCTCCATACGCATGACATCACAAATCAAAACAATACTGTACAGAGGTCAGGGATAAAGTCAGGACACATTGGGTTAACCAAAGCACAAACCATCGAGCACAAAATAGCAAACAGACCAACAGGCCAGAGTCAAAACCATTAAGTAACACAGTACCAAAACACTAAATGAAAAGGAAATCAAATACAAACAAGGGTTAAACCAGACAGACCACAAGGCACAGAACAACAAACAAAAGAATGGTCAGCGCCACTTATGAATATTCATTCCCCCTCCCTCCAGTTAGGAGCAGCGAAGAGAGGGAGAGCTGGAGGAAGGGGGGAATGAATATTCATAAGCGGCGCTGACGTCAGTGTCAGTTAAGCTACAGAAACCCCTCCCGTGCCAGTTACAGACAGATTTCCACATATAATAAAACTATGATTGTGGGCGAAGGGCCAGGCGGATCCAGGCAAGGTAGGGCTCATTGGAATCAGCGTCTCCCGCACTATCCATCAGTACCTGTGGATAGTGTGGAAGAAAACATGTGACAGTTTTCCTTTAAGTGGCTGTGCTGACTGCTCTGTTTTTGTATACCTACAAGCTCATTGCACTTGCAGTCCCTGGGGGGATTTGATCCCAGGAACCCAGCGTTATAAGGCAACATTACTAGCTACTGAGTCATTGAGAAATATTACCTCATGAAGGAGAAATGACACAGCACCCGAAGCACTTCTTTCAAAACTTGCTGCTTTATTGCTGATAGCGGGGTACACAGACGAGGATGCAGTACACCACAACGCGCTTGTTTCACGTCATGGTGACGATTTATCAAAGTATGATGGGAAAGGGGGCGGTGCATTCCCTTAACCCTTAATGCATGCTCCAAGCAATCCACATAAAAACAGATAACACAACCCGATGTGACATATAATAAATTACATAAATTGCCGGGATGTGGGGTAATTACTAGAGATGAGCGAACTTTTCAAAAATTCTATTCGGCTGACTTGCCGAATTTTCCGAAAAAATTTGTTTTGATCCGAATTTATTTGCGGTGAAACTATGTTAAAAATGTCTATTTATGTCCTACAGCGAGCCTCAATAGGGGTATAGAACACTTTGTTGTGTTCTAACACGCATATGGAGTGTGCTGGGGTACTAAAATAATACTGTTATTCAGAATAACATGCAGATTACCGGCATCGCTTTTAGAATCACTGCCGCAGAGCAGCACAATGACAGAGCCTGGAGGTGGCATCAGTATGAGGAGACCATATAGTGGCGGAATGACACAGCGTGGAGGTTTTGGCAGCAAGAGGAGACCATATAGTGCTGAATGAAACAGCGTGGAGGTGTTGGCAGCATGAGGAGACCACATAGTGGCTGAATGACACAGCGTGGAGGTGTTGGCAGCATGAGGAGACCATATAGTGGCTGAATGACACAGCATAGAGGTGTTGTCAGCATGAGGAGACCATATAGCGGCTGAATGACACAGCTTGGATGAGGCTGAAGCATGAGGAGACCATATAGTGGCTGAATGACACAGCGTGGAGGTGGTGGCAGCATGAGGAGACCATATAGTGGCTGAATGACACAGCTTGGAGGTGTTGGCAGCATGAGGAGACCACATAGTGGCTAAATGACACAGCGTGGAGGTGTTGACAGCATGAGGAGACCATATAGTGGCTGAATGACACAGCATGGAGGTGTTCGCAGCATGAGGAGACCATTTAGTGGCTGAATGACACAGCATGGAGGTGGTGGCAGCATGAGGAGACCATATAGTGGCTGAATGGCACAGCCAGGAGTTGGCCTCAGCATGAGTAGACACTAGGCCTTCACAATCCCTAAGATTAAAAGGTGAATTCAGAAGTTTAAATCGAAGATTTTGGACAGCTAGTGCTACCTACAATAACAACATTTTTATTCCCAGACCCAGGCCCAGCAGCGGCATCAGTAAACCATATATTGCCTGAATGACACAGCCTGGAGTTGGCTGAAGCATGAGAAGACCCCAGGGTTTCACAATCCCCAAGAAAAAAACACAAGAATTTTTGAAATTTAAAAAGAAGAATTTGGATAGCTAGTGCTACCTACCATAATAACATTTTTATTCCCAGACCCAGGCCCAGCAGCGGTATCAGTAAACCATATATTGCCTGAATGACACAGGCTGGAGTTGGCTGAAGCATGAGGAGACCCCAGGGCTTTACAATCCCGCAAAAAAACACAAGAATTTTTGAAATTTTAAATGAAGATTTTGGATAGCTAGTGCTACCATAACAAAATTTTCAGTCCCAGACCCAAGCCCAGTGGCAGTATCAGTAAACCATATATTGCCTGAATGACACAGCCTGGAGTTGGCTGAAGCATGAGGAGACCATTGAAATGTATGATTTTTTTATTTAACCCCTTAAGGACCAAGGGCGTACAGGTACGCCCTTGGTCCTGCTCTCCTGATATAACGCGGGGTTACACAGTAACCCCGCGTCATATCGCGGCGGGCCCGGCGTCATAGTGAAGCCGGGACCCGCCTCTAATAGCGCGCAGTGCCGATCGCGGCACCGCGCGCTATTAACCCTTTAGCCGCGCGCTCAAAGCTGAGCCGCGCGGCTAAAAGTGAAACCGAAAGTGGCCGGCTAGCTCAGTCGGGCTGTTCGGGATAGCCGCGGCTAATCGCGGCATCCCGAACAGCTGACAGGACAGCGGGAGGGCCCCTACCTGCCTCCTCGCTGTCCGATCGCCGAATGACTGCTCAGTGCCTGAGATCCAGGCATGAGCAGTCATGCGGCAGAATCGTTGATCACTGGTTTCTTATGAGAAACCAGTGATCAGCATAGAAGATCAGTGTGTGCAGCGTTATAGGTCCCTATGGGACCTATAACACTGCAAAAAAAAAGTGAAAAAAAAAAGTGAATAAATATCATTTAACTCCTCCCCTATTAAAAGTTTGAATCACCCCCCTTTTCCAATAAAAAAAAAAACACAGTGTAAATAAAAAGAAAAATGAACATATATGGTATCACCGCGTGCGGAAATGTCCGAATTATAAAAATATATCATTAATTAAACCGCTCGGTCAATGGCGTGCGCGCAAAAAAATTCCAAAGTCCAAAATAGTGCTTTTTTGGTCACTTTTTATATCATTTAAAAATGAATAAAAAGCGATCAATAAGTCCTATCAATGCAAAAATTGTACCGTTAAAAACTTCAGATCATGGCGCAAAAAATGAGCCCTCATACCGCCCCATATACGGAAAAATAAAAAAGTTATAGGGGTCAGAAGATGACAATTTTAAACGTATTAATTTTCCTGCATGTAGTTATGATTTTTTCCAGAAGTCTTAAAAAATCAAATCTATATAAGTAGGGTATCATTTTAATCGTATGGACCTACAGAATAAAGATAAGGTGTCATTTTTACCGAAAAATGTACTACGTAGAAACGGAAGCCCCCAAAAGTTACAAAACTGCGTTTTTTTTTTCAATTTTGTCGCACAATGATTTTTTTTTCCGTTTCACCGTAGATTTTTGGGCAAAATGACTGACGTCATTACAAATTAGAATTGGTGGCGCAAAAAATAAGCCATCATATGGATTTTTAGGTGCAAAATTGAAAGAGTTATGATTTTTTAAAGGCAAGGAGCAAAAAACGAAAATGCAAAAACGGAAAAAACCCCGGTCCTTAAGGGGTTAAATTTAAGATTTTGACATTTAAATTAATGATTTTGAAATTGAACTTTTAACTCCAAAGTTTTAGTGTCCCAGACCCCGGCGTGTAGGTAACAAGGGCCAAATCTAACAAGCCCCCACAGGGCTCGTGTGGCTCATGTGGTGGAGGATGAGGAGGTGGAGTCGAACACTGTCACAGGACCAATGGGCTGACAGAGTGGAGCAGGAAGCAGCATGAGTACACAAGAGGGGTTCACAACCCCTAAAAGTAAAAGGTGAATGTTGAAATCTCTATTGAAGATGCATGTTAGGGAGTGCTACCATCCAAAAATTTAAGGCCCAAGCCCGGAAGCATCAGTAAGCCAAAGTGTTCTATAGGGGTATAGAACACTTTGCTGTGTTCTAACATGCATATGGAGTGTGCTATGGTAGTGAAATAATACTGTTATTCAGAATAACATGCAGATTACCGGCATCACTTTTAGAATCACTGCCCCAGAGCGGCACAATGACAGAGCCTGGAGGTGGCATCAGTATGAGGAGACCATATAGTGGCTGAATGACACAGCGTGGAGGTGTTGGCAGCATGAGGAGACCATATAGTGGCTGAATGACACAGCATGGAGGTGTTGGCAGCATGAGGAGACCATATAGTGGCTGAATGACACAGCTTGGATGAGGCTGAAGCATGAGGAAACCATAAAGTGGCTGAATGACACAGCGTGGAGGTGGTGGCAGCATGAGGAGACCATATAGTGGCTGAATGACACTGCGTGGAGGTGTTGGCCGCATGAAGAGACCATATAGTGGCTGAATGACACAGCTTGGAGGTGTTGGCAGCATGAGGAGACCACATAGTGGCTAAACGACACAGCGTGCAGGTGTTGACAGCGCGAGGAGACCATATAGTGGCTGAATGACACAGCGTTGAGGTGTTCACAGCATGAGGAGACCATGTAGTGGCTGAATGACACAGCGTGGAGGTGTTGGCAGCATGAGGAGACCATATAGTGGCTGAATGTCACAGCCAGGAGTTGGCCTCAGCATGAGTAGACACTAGGCCTTCACAATCCCTAAGATTAAAAGATGAAATTCAGAAATTAAAACCGAAGATTTTGGATAGCTAGTGCTACCTACCATAACAACATTTTTATTCTCAGACCCAGGCCCAGCAGCGGTATCAGTAAACCATATATTACCTTAACGACACAGCCTGGAGTTGGCTGAAGCAGGAGGAGACCCCAGGGCTTCACAATCCCCAACAAAAAAACACAAGAATTTTTGAAATTGAAAATGAAGAATTTGGATAGCTAATGCTACCTACCATAATAATATTTTTATTCCCAGACCCAGGCCCAGCAGCGGTATGAGTAAACCATATATTGCCTGAATGACACAGCATGGAGTTGGCTGAAGCATGAGGAGACCCAGGGCTTCACAATCCCCCCAAAAAACACAAGAATTTTTGAAATTTTAAATGAAGATTTTGGATAGCTTGTGCTACCGTAACAAAATTTTCAGTCCCAGACCCAGGCCCAGTAGCAGTATCAGTAAACCATATATTGCATGAATGACACAGCCTGGAGTTGGCTGAAGCATGAGGAGACCATTGAAATGTATGATTTTTTTAATTAAAATTTAAGATTTTGAAATTTAAATTAATGATTTTGAAATTGAACTTTTAGCTCCCAAGTTTTAGTGTCCCAGACCCCGACGTGTTGGTACAAAGGGCCAAATCTAACAAGCCCCCACAGGGCTCATGTGTCTCATGTGGTGGAGGATGAAGAGGTGGAGTCGAACACTGTCACAGGACCAACGGGATGAAAGAGTGGAGCAGGAAGCAGCATGAGTACACAAGAGGGGTTCACAACCCCTAAAAGTAAAAGGTGAATGTTGAAATCTCTATTGAAGATGCATGTTAGGTAGTGCTACCATCCAAAAATTTAGAGCCCAAGCACGGAAGCATCAGTAAGCCAAGTAGTTTCTAAAAGACACAGTCAGGAAAAGGCATCAGCAGAACACAAGAAGATTTCATAACCCCTAAGATTGAAAGATCAATGTTGAAATATCAATTAAGCATGTATGTAAGCTAGTGCAAAACATCCAAAATGTAAGGCTCATGCCTTGAAGCATCAATAAGCCAAGTAGTTCTTGAAAGACACACACAGGAGCAGTCAGGAGTAGGCATCAGAAGTACCTAAGAGGGTTTCATAACCCATTACAAGATCAATGTTGAAATTTCTATTAAGCATGTATTTAGCTTGTGCTAAACATCCAAAAATGTAAGGCTCAAGCCCAGAAGCATTAATAAGCCAAGTAGTTCCTGAAAGATACAGTCAGGAGCAGGCATAAGCAGTACCCAAGAGGCTTTCATAACCCCTTACATTGCACGATCAATTTTGAAATTTCAATTAAGCATGTATGTAGCTAGTGCAAACATCCAAAAATTAAAGGCCCAAGACCAGAAGCATCAGTGAGGCAAGTAGTTCCTGAAAGACACAGGATCAGTCAGGAGCAGGCATTCGCAATACCCAAGAGGGTTTCATAACCCCTTACATTTAAAGATCAATGTTGAAATTTGCATTAAGCATGTATTTAGCTACTGCTAAACATCCAAAAATTAAAGGCCCAAGGCCAGAAGCATCAGTGCGTCAAGTAGTTCCTGAAAGACACACAATCAGTCAGGAGCAGGCATTCACAGTACCCAAGAGGGTTTCATAACCCCTTACATTTAAAGATCAATGTTGAAATTTGTATTAAGCATGTATTTAGCTACTGTTAATCATCCAAAAATTAAAGGCCCAAGGCCAGAAGAATCAGTGAGGCAAGTAGTTCCTGAAAGACACAGGATCAGTCAGGAGCAGGCATTCATAGTACACAAGAGGGTTTCATAACCCCTTACATTTAAAGATCAATATTGAAATTTGTATTAAGCATGTATTTAGCTACTGCTAAACATCCAAAAATGAAAGGCCCAAGGCCAGAAGCATCAGTGACGCAAGTAGTTCCTGAAAGATACAGGATCAGTCAGGAGCAGGCATTCTCAGTACTCAAGAGGGTTTCATAACCCCTTACATTTAAAGAGCAATGTTGAAATTTGCATTAAGCATTTATTTAGCTACTGCTAAACATTAGTGTTGCTCGCGAATATTTGCAATTCGAATATTGTGAATATAGCACTATATATTCGTAATTACGAATATTCGCTTTTATTTAATTTTAATTTTTTCGCATATGCGAAAATTTATGCGCATATGCGCATTTTCGCGAATATTGAGTTCTCCCTTCTTTAATGGTATAGGGAACTATGATTAGTGCATTAACTCAGTGATTTTTTGCCTTTTGTAGCCAATAGGCCCATTGTGGGCTATGGGGATCTCACGGCATGTATAATAGTAAGATAAGTAGGACCGTCTTGGCAGCACAGTGGAATGGGAGACCCCCACTGGTTCGAGTCCCAGGGTGGGACAGAGTGTTGTGGTTAAGCTTTACTTTCCTGGAAAAGCTGCTGAGTTGCTCATAGCAACCAATCAGAATGCTTCCTTCATTTTTCAGAGGCCTTTTCAAAAATGAACTGCACAATTCTTCCTCTACACAGGTTTTGATGAATCTACCCCATAGAGGGAGATTTATCAAAACCTGTCCAGAGGAAAAGTTTCTGAGTTGCCCATAGCAACCAATCAGATCTTAAATTTTTGAAAAGGCCTCTGAAAAATGAAAGAAGCGATCTGATTGGTTGCCATGGGCAACTCAGAAACTTTTCCAGGAAAGTAAAGTTTAAACACTGTAACACTCTGTCCCACCCCAGGACTCGAACCAATGGTGGTCTCCCATTCCACTGTGCTGCCAAGACAGTCCTGCTCTGAGATCCCCATAAACCACAATGGGCCAATTGGTTTCAACAGGCAAAAAAAATCACAGAGTTAAAGGGGTCTTCCAGGCCAAAACTTTTTATATATATATATATATATATATATATATATATATATATCAACTGGCTCCGGAAAGTTAAACAGATTTGTAAATTACTTCTATTAAAAAATCTTAATCCTTACAATAGTTATTAGCTTCTGAAGTTGAGTTGTTGTTTTCTGTCTAACTGCTCTCTGATGACTCACGTATCAGGAGCTGTGCAGTTCCTATGGGAATATTCTCCCATCATGCACAGCTCCCGGGACGTGACATCATCATTGAGCAGTTAGACAGAAAACTTCAGAAGCTAATAACTATTGGAAGGATTAAGATTTTTTTTATAGAAGTAATTTACAAATCTGTTTAACTTTCCGGAGCCAGTTGATATATATATAAAAAAAGGTTTTGCCTGGAATACCCCTTTAATGCACTAGTCATAGTTCCCTATACCATTAAAGAAGGGAGGGCTCAATATTCGCGAATATGTGCGTATGCGCATAAATTTTCGCATATGAGAAAAAAAAACATAACGAATATGCGAATATTCGTCCATATATACACGAAATATCGCAAATTCGAATATGGCCTATGCCTTCATCACTACTAAACATCCAAAAATTAAAGGCCCAAGGCCAGAAGCATCAGAAGCATCAGTGAGGCAAGTAGTTCCTGAAAGAAACAGGATCAGTCAGGATCATAACCCTAATTGATAACCCAAGAGTTTTCATAACCATAATTGTGAAGTGTTTGTAGAAGCATGGTCAATCTACTCTGAGGCATCTGGCATTGGTGGGTGGAAATCCTGTCTGATCCATGCCTGATTCATGTTCACAAAGGTCAGTCTCTCCACATTTTTCGTAGACAGACGAGTTTGCCTTGGGGTGACTATGGCCCCTGCCACACTAAACACCCTCTCTAATGGCACACTACTGGCCAGGCAGGACAGCTTTTTCAGGGCAAACTCAGCTAGTTGCGGCCATAAATCAAGTTTGGCTGCCCAGAAGTCCAGCGGATCTTCAAGGTTTGTTGGCATGGCCATGTCAAGGTATGCCACAACCTGCTGGTTCAGGTCCTGCTCCATGTCTACCTGCTGCTGATGACTTGCTTCACTATGCGGGTGAAGAAAGCTACTCACCAGTGACTGCAGACTTAGGCTGCTGATAATGGAGCTGGTACTGCTCCTGCAACCCCTCCCCTCCCCAGCAGCCATGGCAGTGGAAGGTGAGCGCAGAGGGCCCCCCGAGTCAGACCTGCGAGTGGATGGACCATGTCACTGACTACGTAGGATCTCTCTGTAGTAGATCAGTTTGTCCTCCCTCTCAGTGGGTGTAAAAAAGGCCCCATTTTGTGATGGTAGCGAGAGTCCAATAAGGTGGCGAGCCAGAAGTCATCTCGCTGACGAATTCTGACATTTTGGCGGTCACTACGCAAGCAAGTGAGCATGCATCGTGCCATTTGCGCCAGTGACTCGAAGGGACTCCCTGCCTCCATCTCCATTGCATACTGCCATGGTGTGTCTGGGTCCTCTGTCTCACCTTCCTAATAATAACCCTCTAGCTCCTCTAGCTGATCATGCCCCTCCTCTCCTGTCCGATGACTAGAAACACCACCCATCTCATCAAACCTAAACTGTGCTCCACTCTGAGCCTCATCCTCCTCCTCCAGTTCAGCCCCCACAGGGCTCATGTAGCCATGAGATGTAGGCGCAATGTCTCCATTGCCGTGACCAGCCATTGTTTCAATCATTTGTTGTAGGCAATGTAGGAGTGAAATTACGTCGTTCATCCCGTAATCCAGGCGATTTAAAAATAATGTGGCTTCCTCAAAGGGCCTCAGCAAACGGCAGGTGACACGTATGAGCTGCCACTGGTTCACATTGAAGTTACACAGGGGAGTTCCCCTATGTGCTTGGATCATCAAGAAATCGGTGATGGCTTTCTTTGTTCGTATAGTCTGTCCAACATATGGAGGGTGGAATTTCAACGTGTGGCAACGTCACAAATGAGACTATGTTGTGGGATACCGTCCTGACGCTGCAGCTCAAGGAGGGTGTGCTTTGCGATGTGTAGGAGTGGCTGAAGTGCATGCACAGTTTCCTTCCCATTGTTGGGATGTCTTGCAAATGGGGTGAAGACTTCAGGAAGTGCTTGACAACTAGATTGAACACGTGTGCCATGCAGGGCG
Organism: Hyla sarda; assembly: GCF_029499605.1. Lineage (NCBI taxonomy): Eukaryota > Metazoa > Chordata > Amphibia > Anura > Hylidae > Hyla > Hyla sarda. The sequence goes on from NC_079192.1 coordinate 225,987,864, forward strand.
CATGTTTCACACTTCCTTGTCGCAGCACGGACATGATGTTCTTCCTGTTGCCGGTCACCATGGTTCCCATTTACAGTTTTCGTGGAGTAAGCCATACTCCAATTTCTTTACGAATGAACTTTAGCAGTTCCTCCCCTGTGTGACTCCGTTCGCCAAGGCAAACCATGTGAAGAACAGCGTGACACCGCCGTGCCCCACACACATGGTACGATGAAGGGCCACTGTGATTTGTACGTGCAGTGGAGGCCGAGGACACAGTCGAGGATGAGGAAGCGGAGTCGCACACTGTCACAGGACCAACTGCCAGAGAGCGAGAGCGTGGAGGAGGAAGTGGTGTGACCTGTCCAAGTGCTGTTGTGGCTGTGCAGGAACCACATTTACCCAGTGGACTGTAAAATACATGTATTGTCCCTGCCCGTAGTTACAGCTCATAAAGTCGGCGGTGCCGTACACTTTTGAACACACCGACAGGCTCAAGGACTGGCACACCTTCTCTTGTACAAAATTATGCAGGGCTGGTACTACCTTCTTCGCAAAGAAATGATGGCTTGGGACTCTCCACCTCGGCTCATCACAAGCCATCAATTCTCTAAAAGGGGCATAGTCCACCACTTGAAATGGGAGGGACTGCAGCACCAGCAACTTGGAAAGGAGAGCATTCAGCTTCTGCACCATTGGATGAGTAGGTGCATACTGTTATCTCTTGGACATGGCTTTGCCTATGGATTGTTGACAGAATGGCTGACTTCAAGTAGGAGGAGCAGAAGCATCTGGAGCGACAGAAGGAGGGTATGACACACAGCTCCCTTCACCTGAGGTGGTGGACCCTTGGCTGGCTGAAAGAGGGAGTGGCGTGCCACTGGGTGATGGGGCAGGCTGGACCACCACATCTGAGCCACAGTTGTCCCAGGCCGCTTTATGGTGGTGCATCATATGTTGACGCAGGGCCGTGGAGCCAACATTGCTACCCTGTCCATGCTTCACCTTCTGCCGACATATCTTGCATGTGGCTGTGTTAACTTCCTCCGGATGCTTGCTGAAAAACTGCCAGACCGCCGAGTATCTGATTTTACCACCAACAGTGCGCAATACTTGACTGATACTGCCACCATCTCCAGGAAACCCTGTTCCACTACCTTCCGGGAAGGTAGGCTGCTGTGAAGCAGGTGGCATACCCCGGGCACGTTTGGCTCCAGAATTTCCACTTCTGCCACTATGCTGACTGCTAACCATGCTACCACCTTGCTGGATCATCTGCTGCCTCACGGGCAACCTGCAACCCTCTTTTGCTGATGATGATGAAGCCCCCTCTGCACCCAGCTCCTAAGTGCAATCGGCTTCATAATCATCGAGTTCTGTCTGCACATCACTGATGTCCTTCTGAGGTTCCTCAACAGTGTATGATTCAGGACCCTGAATGCTGGAAACACCACCTCCCACGTCACCCTCCTCATCAATAATTGCCCGCCTAGTGTAGGAAGCGGCAGATGTCTCCACTTCTTAGCTGGGCAGTAGCTGCTGACTGTCATCTAATACATCTTCCTCACTGAATAGTGGAGCTGAACCCACTGCGTAAGATAATTCTTTAGGGGTGGGAACAGCATAGGACATAGGGAATGGAAGGACAGGGACTGCCCCCGGGCCATGCCATTTGAGGGTTGTGTCTGAGGAACACACCGACTGTTAACTCGGGGTATCAGATGTTACTTGTGATGAAGTGGATGACTGCGTCAACCAATCGACGACAGATGAGTTGTCGGTAGACACTACCGGGAGCTCAGGCCTCTCGCTGCGACTCCTGCTGCCACTCGCCCCTAGTCTGGTGCGACCTCTGCCTGATAAATTTAGGCCTATGCCACTCCTCTGAGCATGTCCTGGCACTTCTCTGTTTGACATACTTAATGCGTATACAAGGGGAGTAAAATACGCCTCACAATACGCCTTTCACTGTATGTGGGCTTGTTGCAGATTAACAGGTTCAAAAAAGTACACTACTTAGATGTAGCTATGTGGTATGCACATATGACAGAATAAAAAGGCTCTATAGTACACTTGGAAAACGTATTTTCGTAAAACACCAAAATGGTGATTACTTTTGCTGGGACTTTCCCAGTATCTAGACTTGTTACAGATTTACATATACAAAATAGTAGACTGCTTTGATCAAGGTATGTGGTATGCACTTATGAGGGCAGAAAAATGCGCTACAATGAGCCTAAAAACTCAGTATTTTTGTAAAACACCAGTCAGTGAGTAATTTTGCTTGGTCTTTCATAGTACATAGGCCCTTGACAGATTAACAGGTACAAAATGGTACACTACCTAGATTTAGGTATGTGGTATGCAAGTATGAGGGCATAAAAATGCGCTACAATACGCCAAAAAACTCAGTATTTTTGTAAAACACCAGTCGGTGATTACTTTTGCCAAGATTTTCCCAGTATCTAGACTTGTTACAGATTTACAGATACAAAATAGTAGACTGCTTTGATGTAGGTATGTGGTATGGACAAATGAGGGCAGACAAATGCACTACAGTCCGCTGAAAGAACGTATTTTTGCACAGCAGCAGGACACAACAGTGCAGCACCACAAAAAAAAAAAAAAAAAAGGGGGATTAAACCCTAAATTGCACTCTGTCATAGAGTGGTAAGAATGGTATGAACTGGTTTTTATACCGTTTACAGACTATTATAAGCAGCAGATGATTTCTTGTGGAAAAAATACACAGAATTGCGCTGAAAATCTTTCCTGCCTCCTGTGATAAGGTTCATGAAGTTCAGGCAGCTTGTTAAAATGCCCCTCTGATAAAATGCTGAATGAACTGACTGGGAGCTTAAAGGCTGGCATCAAAATCCTTCTCAGTGACAACAAGCACTGCACTTCTCTCTGTCCACAATGCTAATGTAACTAGCAGTTGCCCGTGTAAAGCTGTGGTACAATCAATTCAGCATCTCTGTGTAACACACACAGACACACAGTCCGTCCTATCTCTGCAGTGTATATGGCATGAAATGAGCAGCCGCAAGATGGCTGCCGATTATATAGGGCTGTGACATCACAGGGGTCAATGAATGCTGATAGGCTGCATCCCGCATGTGGTCATCCCGTCTACCTCCCTTCCCGCCTTACCTTCCCGCCTTCCCAGCATCCCCTGCCCCATGTAATGACATGTGGATCCGCCATTTTAGGTGTCCTGGAGCCTGGAACGCTGTAAAATGGAGTTTAATGAAGCGATTTGCGCAATAGAATCGTGGCGATATTCACATTCATTGCGAATCAAATAAATCATGAAATTTGTATTGAATTCGGGTTCGTCTGCTTCCATTCGCTCATCTCTAGTTATAATGTGCAGGGTGCTTTAATAATAAAGGGATCAGAAAACAGCTGTCACAGAACAGAGATAAAGTACATAATGATACTTCGGTAAAGGATTAGTTAAGTCAACAATGTTATAGCTAGAGATGAGCGAATCGAGGGTAACGAATCCGAATTCGATTTCATAGAAAATTCGATTTGCAGCGAATGCGAATATTGCGCGATTCTATCGTGCGAATCGCTTCATTAAACTCCATTTAGTGCTGTCCAGGCTCCAGGGCATCTAAACTCCAGGCTGTGCCATTCAGCCACTATATGGTCTCTCCTCATGCTTCAACCAACTCAAGGCTGTGCCATTCAGTCACTATATGGTCTCCTCATACTGATGCAACCTCCAGGCTCTGTCATTGTGCCGCCATGTGACATGTGACTCCTTGTTAGATTTCGTCCATTGTACCCAGGGGCCCAGGACACTAAAACTTGGGAGTGTAAGCTAAAATGTAAATTTCAAAATCATTAATTTCAATGGTCTCCTCATGCTTCTGCCAACTCCAGGCTGTGCCATTCATACACTGTATGGTCTCTCCTCATGCTTCAGCCACCTCCAGGCTGTGACATTCAGACACTCTATATTCTCTACGCATGCTACAGCCACCTCAAAGCTGTGCCATTAAGACACTACATGGTCTCTCCTCATGCTTCAGCCCCCTCCAGGCTGTGCCATTTAGCTACTATATGGTCTCTCCTCATGCTTCAGCCAACTCAAAGCTGTGCCATTCAGCCACTATATGGTCTCTCCTCATGTTTCAGCCACCTCCAGGCTGTGCCTCTCAGACACTATATGGTCTCCTCTTGCTTCAGACACCTCCAGGCTGTGCCACTCAGCCACTATATCGTCTTATCATGCTTCAGCCAACTTCAGTCTGTGCCATTCAGACACTATATGGTCTCCTCATGCTGCCACAAACTCCAGGCAGTCATTCAGCCACTATAGGGTCTCCTCATACTGATTCCACCTCCAGGCTCTGTCATTGTGCCTCCATGGGACATGTGACTCCTTGTTAAATTTGGTCATTTGTACCCACACACCGGGGCCCTGGACACTAAAACTTGGCGAGTGTTAGCTAAAGTTTAAATTTCTAAATCTTAAATTTCAATGGTCTCCTCATGCTTCTGTCAACTCCAGGCTGTGCCATTCAGACACTATATGGTCTCATAATGCGTCAGCCACCTCCAGGCTGTGCCATTCATAAACTATATGGTCCTCTCATGCTTCAGCCACCTCCAGGCTGTCTCATTCAGCCACTATATGGTCTCCTCATGCTTCAGCCAACTCCAGGCTGTCTTATTCAGCCACTATATGGTCTCCTCATTCTTCAGCCACCTCTAGGCTGTGCTCTTCAGTAACTATATGGTCTCTCCTCATGCTTCAGCCAACTCAAGGCTGTGCTATTCAGCCACTATATGGTCTCCTCGTGCTTCAGCCAACTTCAGGCTGTGCCATTCAGCCACTATATGGTCTCCTCATGCTGCCGCCACCTCCATGCTGTGTCATTCAGCCACTATATTGTCTCCTCATGCTGCCAACACCTCCAGGCTGTGTCATTCAGCCACTATATGGTCTCTTCATGCTGCCGCCACCTCCAGGCTGTGTAATTCTGCCGCCATATGGTCTCCTCATACCGATACCACCTCTAGGCTCTTTCATTGTGCTGTTCTGTGACAGTGATTCTAATAGCAATGCTTGTAATCTGCATGTCATACTGAATAACAGTATTATTTCACTAACACAGCACACTCCCTATGAGTGTTACGACAAGGCAAAGTGTTCTACACTCCTAACGAGGCTCTCTGTAGCCCAGAAATAGCTGTTCTTAATAGCAATTCATTGCAAATAAATTCGGACCGAACCAAATTTTTTCGGAAAATTCGGCTAATCAGCTAAATCGAATTTTTCAAAAATTCACTCATCTCTATTTACCATTATAATGTCTAGTCCTATTTACAGATAGGATCTAACTATACTAACCTGCTCTTTAATGGTTATTTCCGTGTCATGTGATCTACTTGCTCCCCATTGGCCAAGTAGAAGACACGCAACTTCATTCAGCCTAACCACACTCACTTATCCTCCATTGGCCATTTACGAGTCACGTAACTCTGCTTATATATGGAGACTCCGGAGCTGTTTATTATAGTTGTCTGCACTGATGATCGCTGTGCTTTTTATACAATGGTGTAAATATATATATATATATATATATATATATATATATATATATTGGCACTATACTAATGCCACCGCCAGGCTCTGTCATTGTTAGATTGCGTTTTTTGTACCCACACGCCAGGGCCCAGGACACTAAGACTTGTGAGTTAGCTAAGATTTTAATTTCAAAATCTTACATTTCAATGATCTCTTCATGCTTCTGCCAACTCCAGGCTGTGCCATTCATACACTATATGGTCACTCCTCATGCTTCAGCCACCTCCAGTCTGTGCCATTCAGCCACTATATGGTCTCCTCATGCTTCAGCCAACTCCAGGCTGTCTTATTCAGCCACTATATGGTCTCCTCATTCTTCAGCCACCTCTAGGCTGTGCTCTTCAGTAACTATATGGTCTCTCCTCATGCTTCAGCCAACTCAAGGCTGTGCTATTCAGCCACTATATGGTCTCCTCGTGCTTCAGCCAACTTCAGGCTGTGCCATTCAGCCACTATATGGTCTCCTCATGCTGCCGCCACCTCCATGCTGTGTCATTCAGCCACTATATTGTCTCCTCATGCTGCCAACACCTCCAGGCTGTGTCATTCAGCCACTATATGGTCTCTTCATGCTGCCGCCACCTCCAGGCTGTGTAATTCTGCCGCCATATGGTCTCCTAATACCGATACCACCTCTAGGCTCTTTCATTGTGCTGTTCTGTGACAGTGATTCTAATAGCAATGCTTGTAATCTGCATGTCATACTGAATAACAGTATTATTTCACTAACACAGCACACTCCCTATGAGTGTTACGACAAGGCAAAGTGTTCTACACTCCTAACGAGGCTCTCTGTAGCCCAGAAATAGCTGTTCTTAATAGCAATTCATTGCAAATAAATTCGGACCGAACCAAATTTTTTCGGAAAATTCGGCTAATCAGCTAAATCGAATTTTTCAAAAATTCACTCATCTCTATTTACCATTATAATGTCTAGTCCTATTTACAGATAGGATCTAACTATACTAACCTGCTCTTTAATGGTTATTTCCGTGTCATGTGATCTACTTGCTCCCCATTGGCCAAGTAGAAGACACGCAACTTCATTCAGCCTAACCACACTCACTTATCCTCCATTGGCCATTTACGAGTCACGTAACTCTGCTTATATATGGAGACTCCGGAGCTGTTTATTATAGTTGTCTGCACTGATGATCGCTGTGCTTTTTATACAATGGTGTAAATATATATATATATATATATATATATATTTATATTGGCACTATACTAATGCCACCGCCAGGCTCTGTCATTGTTAGATTGCGTTTTTTGTACCCACACGCCAGCCAGGGCCCAGGACACAAAGACTTGTGAGTTAGCTATTTTAATTTCAAAATCTTACATTTCAATGGTCTCCTTATGCTTCTGCCAACTCCAGGATGTGCCATTCATACACTATATGGTCTCTCCTCATGCTTAAGACACTATATGTTCTCTCTGCATGCTTTAGACACCTCCAGGCTGTGCCATTCAGACACCATATGGTCTCTCCTCATGCTTCAGCCAACTCCAGGCTGTGCCATTCAGCCACTATATGGTCTCTCCTCATGCTTCAGCCAACTCAAGGCTGTGCCATTCAGCCACTATATGGTCTCCTCATGCTTCAGCCATGTCCAGTCTGTGCCATTCAGACACTATATGGTCCCCTCATGCATCTCCCAACTCAAGGCTGTGCCATTCATACACTATATGGTCTCTTCTCATGCTTCAGCCACCTCCAGGCGGTCTCATTCAGCCACTATATGGTCTCCTCATGCTTCAGCCAACTCCAGGCTGTCTTATTCAGCCACTATATGGTCTCCTCATTCTTCAGCCACCTCTAGGCTGTGCTCTTCAGTAACTATATGGTCTCTCCTCATGCTTCAGCCAACTCAAGGCTGTGCTATTCAGCCACTATATGGTCTCCTCGTGCTTCAGCCAACTTCAGGCTGTGCCATTCAGCCACTATATGGTCTCCTCATGCTGCCGCCACCTCCATGCTGTGTCATTCAGCCACTATATTGTCTCCTCATGCTGCCAACACCTCCAGGCTGTGTCATTCAGCCACTATATGGTCTCTTCATGCTGCCGCCACCTCCAGGCTGTGTAATTCTGCCGCCATATGGTCTCCTCATACCGATACCACCTCTAGGCTCTTTCATTGTGCTGTTCTGTGACAGTGATTCTAATAGCAATGCTTGTAATCTGCATGTCATACTGAATAACAATATTATTTCTCTAACACAGCACACTCCCTATGAGTGTTACGACAAGGCAAAGTGTTCTACACTCCTAACGAGGCTCTCTGTAGCCCAGAAATAGCTGTTCTTAATAGCAATTCATTGCAAATAAATTCGGACCGAACCAAATTTTTTCGGAAAATTCGGCTAATCAGCTAAATCGAATTTTTCAAAAATTCACTCATCTCTATTTACCATTATAATGTCTAGTCCTATTTACAGATAGGATCTAACTATACTAACCTGCTCTTTAATGGTTATTTCCGTGTCATGTGATCTACTTGCTCCCCATTGGCCAAGTAGAAGACACGCAACTTCATTCAGCCTAACCACACTCACTTATCCTCCATTGGCCATTTACGAGTCACGTAACTCTGCTTATATATGGAGACTCCGGAGCTGTTTATTATAGTTGTCTGCACTGATGATCGCTGTGCTTTTTATACAATGGTGTAAATATATATATATATATATATATATATATATATATATATATTGGCACTATACTAATGCCACCGCCAGGCTCTGTCATTGTTAGATTGCGTTTTTTGTACCCACACGCCAGGGCCCAGGACACTAAGACTTGTGAGTTAGCTAAGATTTTAATTTCAAAATCTTACATTTCAATGATCTCTTCATGCTTCTGCCAACTCCAGGCTGTGCCATTCATACACTATATGGTCACTCCTCATGCTTCAGCCACCTCCAGTCTGTGCCATTCAGCCACTATATGGTCTCCTCATGCTTCAGCCAACTCCAGGCTGTCTTATTCAGCCACTATATGGTCTCCTCATTCTTCAGCCACCTCTAGGCTGTGCTCTTCAGTAACTATATGGTCTCTCCTCATGCTTCAGCCAACTCAAGGCTGTGCTATTCAGCCACTATATGGTCTCCTCGTGCTTCAGCCAACTTTAGGCTGTGCCATTCAGCCACTATATGGTCTCCTCATGCTGCCGCCACCTCCATGCTGTGTCATTCAGCCACTATATTGTCTCCTCATGCTGCCAACACCTCCAGGCTGTGTCATTCAGCCACTATATGGTCTCTTCATGCTGCCGCCACCTCCAGGCTGTGTAATTCTGCCGCCATATGGTCTCCTCATACCGATACCACCTCTAGGCTCTTTCATTGTGCTGTTCTGTGACAGTGATTCTAATAGCAATGTTTGTAATCTGCATGTCATACTGAATAACAGTATTATTTCACTAACACAGCACACTCCCTATGAGTGTTACGACAAGGCAAAGTGTTCTACACTCCTAACGAGGCTCTCTGTAGCCCAGAAATAGCTGTTTTTAATAGCAATTCATTGCAAATAAATTCGGACCAAACCAAATTTTTTCGGAAAATTCGGCTAATCAGCTAAATCGAATTTTTCAAAAATTCACTCATCTCTATTTACCATTATAATGTCTAGTCCTATTTACAGATAGGATCTAACTATACTAACCTGCTCTTTAATGGTTATTTCCGTGTCACGTGATCTACTTGCTCCCCATTGGCCAAGTAGAAGACACGCAACTTCATTCAGCCTAACCACACTCACTTATCCTCCATTGGCCATTTACGAGTCATGTAACTCTGCTTATATATGGAGACCCTGGAGCTGTTTATTATAGTTGTCTGCACTGATGATCGCTGTGCTTTTTATACAATGGTGTAAATATATATATATATATATATATATATATATATATATTGGCACTATACTAATGCCACCGCCAGGCTCTGTCATTGTTAGATTGCGTTTTTTGTACCCACACGCCAGCCAGGGCCCAGGACACAAAGACTTGTGAGTTAGCTATTTTAATTTCAAAATCTTACATTTCAATGGTCTCCTTATGCTTCTGCCAACTCCAGGATGTGCCATTCATACACTATATGGTCTCTCCTCATGCTTCAGACACTATATGTTCTCTCTGCATGCTTTAGACACCTCCAGGCTGTGCCATTCAGACACCATATGGTCTCTCCTCATGCTTCAACCAACTCCAGGCTGTGCCATTCAGCCACTATATGGTCTCTCCTCATGCTTCAGCCAACTCAAGGCTGTGCCATTCAGCCACTATATGGTCTCCTCATGCTTCAGCCATGTCCAGTCTGTGCCATTCAGACACTATATGGTCCCCTCATGCATCTCCCAACTCAAGGCTGTGACATTCATACACTATATGGTCTCTTCTCATGCTTCAGCCACCTCCAGGCGGTGCATTTAGACACTATGTGGTCTACCCCTGCTTCAGTCAACTCAAGGCTGTGCCATTCAGCCACTATATGGTCTCCTCATGCTTCATCCATCTCCAGGTCGTGCCTTTCAGCCACTATATGGTCTCCTCATACTGATGCCACCTCCAGGCTTTGTTATTGTACCGCCATTTGACTCCTTGTTAGATTTGGTCCTTTGTGCCCACACGCCGGGGCCCAGGACACTAAAGTGTTAACTAAAATTTCAATTTCAAAATCATACATTTCAATTTCAAAATCTTACATTTCAATGATCTCTTCATGCTTCTGCCAACTCCAGGCTGTGCCATTCATACACTATATGGTCACTCCTCATGCTTCAGCCACCTCCAGTCTGTGCCATTCAGACACTATATGGTCTCCTCATGCTTCAGCCAACTCCAGGCTGTGCCATTCAGCCACTATATGGTCTCTCCTCATGCTTCAGCCACTTCCAGGCTGTACCATTCAGCCACTATGTGGTCTCCTTATGCTTCAGCCAGCTCCAGGCTGTGCCATTCTGCCACTATATGGTCTCCTTATGCTTCAGCCAACTCCAGGCTGTGCCATTCAGACACTATATGGTCTCCTCATGCTGCCACAAACTCCAGACAGTCATTCAGACACTATATGGACTCCTCATAGTAATGCCACCTCCAGGCTCTGTCATTGTGCCGCCATGTGACTCCTTATTAAATGTGGTCCTTTGTACCCACACACCGGGGCCCTGGGCACTAAAACTTTGGAGTGTTAGTTAAAATTTCTATTTCAAAAGCTTAAATTGGTCTAAATGGTATCCTCATGCTTCTGTCAACTCCAGGCTGTGCCATTCAGACACTATATTGTCTCCTCATGCTTCAGCCACCTCCAGGCTGTGCCATTCAGACACTATATGGTCTCCTCATGCTTCAGCCACCTCCAGGCTGGTCTATTTAGCCACTATATGGTCTCCTCATGCTTCAGCCACCTCCAGACTGTGCCATTCAGACACTATATGGTTTTTCCTTATGCTTTCACCACCTCCAGGTTGTGTCATGCAGCCAATATATAGTTTACTGATGCTGCTGGGCCTGGGACATTACCTACAAATATTTTATGGTAGCACTGGCTACCATAATTCTTCAATTTCTATTTTAAAATTCATCTTTCTTAGTAATTCTGAAGCCCTAGTGTCTACTCATGCTGCCGCCTGCTCCAGGCTGTGTCATTCAGCAACTCTTATGGTTTAGTGATGCTGCTAGGCCTGGAACATTACCTTAAATTCCAATTTCAGGTTGTGTCATTCTGCCAGATTATGGTCTCCTCATGCTGCTGCCCCCTTTAGGCTGTGTCATTTTGCCGCCATGTGACTACTTGTTATATTGGGTTTTGTAATCATTCAGTATTAGTTCAAAGTAAACACCGGGACGTTAAACTTTGGAATCTAATATAAATCCTAAATTTAAATGTAAAAAAAAATCGATGTAATCTTTTCAAGACTGAGACCCTATGGTTGTCGACGTCATATTACCTGTGGAATTATCACAAGAATCCAATGAAACAGCTTGGAGCGATAACAATGAACCATAACTGATTAAATGAAGCATTCACACTTTCATAGTCAGGGGGTGCTGAGAGGCAAGGGCTGGAACAGGTGGTATCTCGCCTGGCGGAGGACTGCCAGCTCGATGCTCACCAGAAAGGCTACTCAAAAAAGTTTAATAAATTCTAATTAAATTAAATAAAAATTACATGAAGAAATCTTTTTATTCTTTCCAATTTTGACACCATATATTCTCCCTGCTGCCACATCGGTGCTCTGCAGCAGTGATTTTAATAGTAATGCCTGTAATCCACATGTCATACTGAATAGCAGTATTATTTCCCTAACGCAGCACACTCCCTATGCTAGATGTTAGAACAAAGCAAAGTATTCTACACCCCTATTGAGGCTCTCTGTAGGCCAGAATTAGCTGTTTTTAATACAGATTCGCAACAAATAAATTCGACCCGGAACAAATTTTTTCGGAAAATTCGGCGAATCGTCCGAATCTAATTTCTCAAAAGTTTGCTCATCTCTAGTTATAGCATAAGAAAAAAAGAAGCAGTTATGTCTAAGAAGAAGAATAATGTCCAAAAGGCCGAAACTCCGAAAGTGAACAAATTGGAAAAGCAAAAACTGCTAATTTGCAAAAATGCTAAATATTTCTTCTGGTGACTGGTTGCACAGTTTTTTTTTTTAGTCATTGATAAAAGTGCAAAAAACATACCATATATTTCTGTAGTAGGCGCCCTTGAAGTCTTGCATTGTGCCACAAGTGGATACCCACACTTTGTCCTAGCCTTGATCATCAGGATCCTTCCCACTTTGAGGGTAGGATTACACATTGCGAACATGCAGCATATTTTTTCCACTGCACAGCAGGAAATATGCTACATATTCTCCTGTGAGTAGACACTTAGGGCTACTCGGCAGCAGTCCTGTGTGTGTAGTGAAATGTGGTGGTATGGCCAGCGTACCGACATGACTGTGATGCATGGACCCACCTCCACAGCTCACTCCGTATACCGTGTATCTGTGTATCTGCACATGGGAGAATATGCAGCGTATTTTGCAATGTACAGCAGATTTTGCACAGGGGGAAACACGCTGCATATATGAAATGTGAGACCCTACCCTTTTACAGGATATCCAATATGATATAATGCTATTATATATCACATTTAGCAATGTTAAGCCCCTAAGTGTTTACAAACCATTACACAATATGGTTTGTAAAATGTTTGCAAAATATTCCATTTAAATTGGAGAGATTTTCATTTCCAAAGCGAGATGCCACTTTTTCATTAACTCTATTAACTATTTGGACAACAAAGCCACTTCATATATTAAATCTTCTTTTATAGGGTTACATGAAATCTCATTGATGTGGATGTGGTTGTAATAAGTCATGTATTTCTCCTACACACAAGCAATCTCTGCTACTTAGTTGTTTGTAAGTGTGTAGCATCCTATGTAATTTTAGCTCATAAAATCACTGAGTACAGGTTTTAAGAAGTGGGCATTTCAGAAAAGCTTCTTATCTAGTAGCTGAAATGCTTTATTATCCAGACACAAGTTGGACGGCTTTCCTATCAGATGCTAGATAACAATCATGCTGAAATAGCTCCTGATAGAATGGATCCATCTCTCAATAAAAAAGAATGCTACATTACTACTTCTGCTCATTTTATCTGCTTGGACAGACCAGGTCCACTAAAGAAAATTGTACCCACAGTAAGTAATCATCAGCGGCTATCAGAAGTATGAATTTTACTCTAGGCTTCAATATGACATAAAGATAAGTAAATAGGAAATCATTATTACATATTAGTTAACAACTAAAAGTTACATAGGAAATTCAGTTTAGTCATCAAAGATTTCCCTAACTCCTAGTATAGTATCAGCATATTGTATACAGAGGTAAATACTTCTTTTGGAGCTATATGATTTACTACTGAGTTTACAGAGCATGTAAATGACATTATTGCATGCTGATATGTTGTCGTCATTTATATATATATATATATATATATATATATATATATATATATATATATATATTTTTTTTTTTTAAGTAAACCTGGGTTAATTAAGAAACAAGATAGGGATACACAACTGAAACACATTCAAAGGTTAGATTTAAATTATCCAAAAGACAATTGATTGAAAATTATTAAAAAGTATTTACTGGATATAGGAATATACTGGACATAGAGCTGACCAATTTTAAAAGAATGTGATGATATTCACATCTCACGTCTCTGGTGTGCCAGACTGTCACTATACATCCCCACTGGAGAGGAAAGGATTTGTCAAGTTACTATGTCACTGTCCAATATGTAGGCAAATGGATTTTCTTTATTTTTAAAGGGGTACTCCGGTGGAAAACATTTTTTTTCCAATCAAGGGGTTCCAGTAAGCTAAACAGATTTGTAAATTACTTTTATTTAAAAATATTAAACCTTCTAGTACTCATCAGATACTATATGCTACAGAGGACGTTGAGTTGTTATAGCAGGAAAGGTTTGCTATGGGGATTTGCTCCTACTCTGGACAGTTCCTGACATGGACAGAGGTGTCAGCAGAGAGCACTTACTATGGAACACAGCAGCTGTTGGGTGTGTCTGACTTCCGGAGTTTTCCAGAGAGAGAGGATTGAAGCAGTGTTTCCTACAGCCTTTTCCCCAGGAGGGTGGCAGCTTCCTTGGGAGAGCCTCCTGCTATGGAGCCCCAGACTTCCACCCCTCGAACCAGGCCGGCGGGGGGTGGGAGTGAGAGAGCTACGGCCGATTCCCAGGACGGGGTGAGAAGATCCAGCAGGCTCCGCAGTAATGTGGAGCCCACTCCCCCGTCCGTCACTGGAAACTGCAATGCGTCCGGTAAGAAGCTTACGGTTATGTCTTCGGGGACTGTGTCTGATATTATGGAATCCCTGCAATGGGGGGTGAAGGGACCCAGGGAGTCGCTAGCTACTTTCGGTTCCCGCATGCAGGCAAAGCTAGTAGAATATGAGCAGCTGGGAAAAAAGCTGAAAATCATAAGGGAAGACCTGAAGTTTGCCCGCTACCAAACAGATAACTCTGATAAGGGCAAGGTTCGCTGCCAGAGTGTGTGAGTTGAAGGCAGAGGAGCAGGAGGTGGTGAGAGCCCGAATGCTGATCATAGAGGGAGCGGGCATGTTTAAAGAAAAATTAAATAATGAATACCGCTATAAAACCATGCGGACCCCTGTGAAGGAGGAAGAGGATAGTCAGGGGGAGGAAGAATGTCTGTGTGTCACGAAGGAGAAGATGGAGGAAGGTGGTGAGGGAGATGGCGGCAGTGAGGGTGATGAGAGTGAGGGGGATGTGTGTGATACCCCGTGTACCCCTAAGACCTCTGTCACCCCGAGTGCGGATTACATCAACCCTGCCCAAGTCGCCTTACCAGCCACCTCTGAGGAAAGTGACAGTAGTGATGGCGGTGACAGTGGCCCGGTCGGTGGGAGGCTCCTGCGGGCCATAGTGATGCAGGAGTCACCCACCCGTCTGGAAAATTTCAGTTTTGGCCAGGACCTGGGCCCTGAGGAGAGTAAGAGGAGGAAAAAGAAGAAGAAGAAAATGGCTGAGGAGCAGATAAAGTTTGTTTTCTCTCCTAACCAGCAGTGTGGGCCACCTGAAAAGTTGGTTCAGGCTGCTGGGTCCCCCACCCTGCCAGATCCTGCTTCTGCTGTGGAACGGGACCAGCACTGGGGGTACAGTGCTGCATCCAACATGCCTCCTGCTGGTAGGGAAGAGCAGGACGGGCTAATGGTGGGCAATAGTTATGCGGCAGTGTGCAAGGGGAGCGGTTCCCCGAGAATTGTGGGCAATGTTACCAGCCCTGCGGGGCACTTCCCTGAGAGGGGGGGGGGAGTGTCCGGGTGCCTGAGGTGTGTGGTGAGATCTTCTGCTCGGGGGGCACTCAGTGCTGTGGGGCACTCCCCTGTGAGAACCTGCTGCTGAGCCCGTGAGGTTGGGTGCAGTGTGTGGCGCGGGCACTGCAGGGATCTCCCCTGTGAGAGAGGGGAGTCCCTGCATATCAGTGGCAGGAGGAGGGGTGAAGGTGCGCCCGGAGGGGCAGCCTCAGCTTCGGGAGTTGATGTCGGCGGTGACATCTCGAATGGAGGAGGAGTCAGCATCGCCGACAATGGCAGCCGCCGGTGACCTGAGAATGTACAAGAAGGCCAGGCTAAAGCATGTCCAGGCCAGCCCAGAGGTAGTGGGTGAAGCAGCTGCTGATCCCCAAAAAACTGTCAATAAAAGCAATGTTCATACAAGGTGTGGGAAAGATGGGAGTGGTAGTGCTGTGGAGGAGAGGGGTGTATGGGGCAGGGGTAGTGGTGTAGATGGGAGGAGTGGTAGCGGTGCAAATGGGAGGAGTGGTAGTGGTGCAAATGGGAGGAATGGTAGTGGTGCAGATGGGAGGAGTGGTAGTGGTGTAGATGGGAGGAGTGGTAGTGGTGTGAATGAGAGGGGTGATAGTGGAGTGAATGAGAGGAGTGGTAGTGGTGCAGATGGGAGGAGTGGTAGTCGTGTAGATGGGAGTGGTAGTGGAGTGATTGGGAGGAGTGGCAGTGAAGTGAATAAGAGTGGTGATAGTGGAGTGAATGGAAGGGGTGGTAGTGGTGTGAATGAGAGGAGTGGTAGTGGTGCAGATGGGAGGAGTAGTGGTGTGGATGGTAGGAATACGAGTGGCTTTTGTGGCAGTAAAGGTGGCCTAGGCGGGGATGTAGGGACGTTGTCTGGTCCGGCTGCCCCCCCGGTCGCCAGGAGTTATGCAAGTGTGGCAGCTGGGGGTTCAGTAGGATCTTTACCTCCTGCATCTGGTGACGGTCAGTTGCAACGGCGCCTCCTGGAGGCACTAAAGAGAGGAGAAAGGACGCTCCAGGTAGAGGGAAAGGAGATGGACCTGTCTTTTTGGGTGGAGAGACAGGCTCTGGGAGCCTTCCCGAGAGAGGAATGGGGAGACCGTATGGTCCCTCCAGACACCCGAGCAGGAGGTAGGTCGCAGGAATGTGGCCCATTTGGTCTGGAAAGGCGAAGATGCGTGCCCCCAAAAGGGCAAGGTGGTGGAGCTTCTTTTCCAGATGGGTTTCAGGGCTGGGGACATCTTTGCCCTGATTCACCCCTTCGGCTCCTCCAAGTTTGACGTCAGCTTTGTTAGGCTGGAGGGACTAAATCTCTTTTGGTCTAATTATGAGCTGATGAAAAACGAGCCCGGATGGCGAGATTTCGCTGTAAAAGCGGTATCTCGCCAGAGTATGGTAAAGAAAGTGACCGTTTTGACCCGAAACAAGTCACTTGTTATGACATTATGACCTGGCTGGGCAGGTACGGGGAGGTGATGGACGTCCCCTGAAAGAACTTTGACGAGCACAATATATGGTCTGGGACCTGGACGTTTTCCGTTCGTCTCAGGCGTTCAGGGAACACGGTCACCCACATCCCTTCGGCCGCCTTCCTGGGACACAACAGGATTCAGATATTCTGCCAGGAGCAGCCGAAGCTGTGTCACAGGTGTGGTGACCCGAAACACTTTAGTGCCAACTGCACTCAGCAGATATGCGCCCACTGCTGTGGGGTGGGTCACCTGGAGGCCACCTGTGGGCAGATTCGGTGTAACTTGTGTGGTGACTTAGGTCACCCGTTCAGCCGGTGTCCATGCTCGTTCTGTAACACTGTGGCCGCCCTGGCTGGGGAGAGCCTAACGGTTGCCACAGCCGGGGAGGGGACTAGTGGAGGAGAGGGGGCACCGAAGCCAGTAAAGGAAAAACATAAGACGCCCTCTATGCGGAGGCGAGCGGAGAAGCACAGGTTGGAGAGGGCCGTTGAGAATGCCCAGGTGCCAGGGGTGGCTTGGGGTCCCACTCCAGACACTGGCTCAGAAGGAGGTCAGAATATCTCTGAGGCTTTGGGTGGGGTCAAACTGGATGAGGTGATAGGGAGACTGCGTAGGGAAGAAGGTCAAGATGTTCCTTCCTCCAGTCACGCCTCTGAATCCGAAACTGTGGATGAGGAGGAGAAGGAGGGGCAGAAAGTAAATGGTGGCCAGAAAAAGAAGAAGAGGAGGAAGAAGGGTATGACTAAGGCAGTTCCGTCCTCCTCTTCAGTTGTAGCCTCAGACCATAGAAGGAACAACTCAGTCTCCGACCCTCTGATCGTCCTTTCAAATCAATATGAGGCCCTTGGGGATACTATCTCCCCTCCTCTTCTCAAGGGCCAGGAGGCAGTGCAGCCTCCTGGAGGTGCCGAGCCTCCTTCCTCTGGGGCAGTTTCCTCAGGGTCGGAGGTAACACCAGATGCCGGAGGTAAAGATCCTGGAATGGATATATCCCTGAGTTTAAAAAGAGGCAAAGGGTCTTCCTCCAATTCAAATGGGGGTGGAGGGAAGGAGAGGAAGAAGGTTTAAGGTGTGAGGCCATCTAACTCAATCATCCAGGATGGCAGCACTCACCCCACTGACGTTGGCATCCATTAACTGTGCCAGCATAAAATCAGATACGGCTAGATTTGCAGCCTTTGATTTTCTCGGCCGTGTTGAAGCTGACATTTTCTTTTTACAAGAGACCAGGTTGTCAGATCTACGAGAGAGTGGAGGCGCGGTCCCTCCCACTGGTCTCTTGCCGCTGAGCCGTATAGTGGGGTGGCGGTCCTTTTTACCGCTCCTGTTAAATGCAGAGGGTTTATTGAGTTAGAAATGGGGAGGTGCCTGATCTTAGATGTCTTCATGAAGGGACAAGAGCTCCGGCTCATTAACATCTTCGCCCCGCAAACTAAACGGGACCGTAAAGATCTCTTCATGATGATTAAGCCCTTTCTTTTTACGAGTCGGCAAGTGATCTTTGGAGGGGACTTCAATAATGTCACGAGGTCCCAAGATCGGAGAGGCTCCAATGGTCTGCTGACTTGCGATATTGTGGCACTAATTAGCATAGCTAGAGAAGCTCGCCTAGAGGACGCCCACATCCGGTAGTCGCAGGTCTAGGATAGATAGGTTTTATTTAAAGGAGGAAGCCGTCTCTTCCACAGTGTCTGTGGTTGAGGTGGAGTTCTCCGATCACTGTATGATTTTGTTTTCCCTGAATGTTTCAGAGACCCCCCGGATGGGAAAAGGTTATTGGAAGCTGAATTTGTCCCTCCTGGAGGAAGCGGAGATAAGACAGTCCTTTGAGGATACCTTTACTGGGTACCTTTACTGGGCCTATGTAGTAGTAAGTCAGAGTGGTGGGAGATATTCAAGAAGCGGGTTGCGGGGTTCTTCCGCCAGCTCTCGAGCCTCAGGTCCCTGAACAGGTATCGCTTGTATCAGGGTCTGAGGAGGAAACTCGAGGTTCTCGTCTTGACTGGAGGTAGCCGTGAGGATATCTCCAGCGTGAAATCCTTGCTGATGGGGTGTCAGTACGATAGGCACGCATCTTTGGTTTTTGAGAGGGATTTCGGGAAGTACGGCTCGCCCGACCCTTACAGAAACTGTAAGATGTCAGTGAGTAGTAAAGTCATCTCAGGACTGATTGATAGTACAGGATCTCTGAATCGTTCCAGATAAGGGATCTTGGAGGTCGTCAGATCCTTCTACTCGCACCTTTTGGGGAGGAAGGATCTAGATCGAGACAAAATGTCGGCTTTCCTGGCTGAAACCATTCCTGAGCCAGGGGTAGACCCCTCTCTTGATATTTTGGCAGAAGAAATCAGGGAAGAGGAAGTGAGACTGGCTATCGAGGGGCTTGCCCCTAAGAAGTCACCAGGTCCAGATGGCTTAACATCCGAGTGGTACAGGACCTTTAAGGAGTCTTTAGCTCCCCCCTTGACTGAGGTATTCAATGAGTGTCTCTCCTCGTGCACTCTGCCGAATTCAATGAGGAGGTCAGCCCTGATTCTTCTGTCAAAGGGTAAAGATCCCAGCTGTATTGAGAATTGGAAGCCCATAGCTCTTCTCAATACGGGCAGGAAGCTTCTGGCTAAGATACTGTTAATCGGCTGGTAAAGTTTGCACTCCGGCTCCTTTCGGGGGCTCAGCACTGCTCTGTTCCAGGCTGAAGCACCTTAAGTGCGGTCCTTAGTGTCAGGGAGGCAGTGGAGCGGAGTAGTGCGGGTTTCTGGAAGTACTTGCTGTCCCTGGATCAGGCCAAAGCGTTTGATCGGGTGAACCACTAGTACCTCTGGTCCGCCCTCTTGAGATATGGCTTACCGACAACTTTTGTTAAATTGCTTATGATCTTGCATGCAGGGGCAGAGAGTTTCCCGCTGGTGAACCGTTGGTCTGGCCGCTCTTTTGTGGTGGGGTCCGGAGTCCATCAGGGTTGTCCTTTGAGCCCGCTTTTATACGTGTTTGCGATCGATCCCTTCGTCCGGAGGGTAGATTGTGGGCCGTTGGCGGGAGTCGGCATGAGTCTGGCGGAGCTGGATGTCGCCCAGAGAGTGGTGGCGTACGCTGACGATGTCACCATTTTCGTGTCCTCGCGAGAGGAGGTCGATGTGGTGATGTTGGAAGTGGACCGTTACTCGGAGGCATCCAGGTCTAAGATCAACCGGGATAAGTGTGAGAGTCTCTGGCTGGGAGGGGAGATCCCAAGAATCAGCAAAAGTTTTGGGCATCACATTCGGCCAGGATGATTATCCCACCAAAAACTGGGATGGTAAGCTCCAGGATGCTGCTCAGAAGGTGGACCAGTGGAAAGGTTGGTCTATGACCCTCAGGGAAAGGGTACACCTGATCAAATCGTACCTGCTCCCCTTGTTTATCTATCTGGGCAGTGTATGTATCTAGCCAGAGGCTTACTACACTAGGATCTACAGCCTGTTTTTCCAACTGTTATGGGGAAACAGGATGAACCTAGTCAAGAGGGAGGTTACGTACCGCACGAGGAGACTAGGGGGTTTATCTATGGTAAACCCTGTGGTGTTCTTAACAAACACCTTCTTGAAAGCTAACATCTCAAACCTCTGGTCAGAGAGGGCTTCTGCGTGGGTACTCTCCTGCAGGGAATGGTTTCGGCCTTTCTTCCAGGAATTGGAGACAGGAGGGAGAGTGAAGGACCTCCGTACGCCCCATGGATATCTTCCGGCTTATTCTACCCCGACTCTGAAAGCGATACGTCGGTGGAGTCTGGGAGTGTGGGAGATCAGGACCCAGTCAAGGCAGTTCCTTGACAAACGGGTTCTATTGACCCACTTCCAGAAGCCTCTGGCGCTCAGGGACTGCCCAGGTCGGGATCTGAAGGTGGGGTTGTACCTTTCAAACATGAAAAGGATCCCCCAGAAATTTTGGGACTTGGCCTGGCGCTGCTTTCAGGGGAAGCTATATGTGAGGGACAATTTGAAGTGTAGGAACTCTGATGACCGGGGATGTCCCCGAGAAGAGTGCGGGGACACGCTGGAAAGCATGGACCATTTCCTGCTTCATTGTCCCTTTAATATAGGGGTTTACAACAGGGTGGGCGCTTCCATAGGCTGGAGTCAATTTGCCGGCCTTACCTATCCGGAGTGGGCTTATGGGGCATTCAGGACCCTGGGTGGCTGAGACCGGGGCACTTAATTCTTAGTTAGTTTAGTGGTTAGGTACTACACGTGGAATGCACAGTGTTTAGTGTCAACCCAACAGAAAATCCTCTCCGAGGTGGAGGTCTGTAGGAATATCACCGGTGACCTTGGAAAGATCAGGTCTTTGGAGTATGGCAGTCTTGGTAACAGTAGGGCTTCTCTCCTATGGAGAGGGTTTTCTTTTGATGTGCCCTAGGTATTAGACCTTTTGGGTAGAGTACCTTTATTTTGGTTAGGGACAGTGTTATAGGGATAGAGATAGGATGAGAACAGGGTTAGTTTGAATGGAGGGACAGGATTAGGGAGAATTGTAGGGGGAGTTAGGGAAAGAGTGTAAAATTATTTTGAATGTATCAAGTCTGCCATCCTTCTTCCTGGTGGTGGGTTAATGCATGTGCACGCTAACTTTTCGTTTTGTTTTTAAGCTGATATGGTATGAAGGGCTTACAGGCAACCAAACTTGGGCCTAAAGTGGGTTGTGGTTCAGTGTGTATAAATTTGTGTATAAGTTGGTTGGGAGGAGTGCTAGGTGGGGAGGGTGTGCTTGTGGGTGGTGGTGTTCATCTTTGGGGGGACCTGACATGGGTCAGTTAAGGAATGGACTTTGTGAACTGTAAGAACGGTATGGACTCTGACCCATGTACAGGAGGGGTGGTGTGGGTGAGGGTACAGTTCAGTGTAGGGTTTTTCCTAGGGTTTTCTATTGATTTTGTAGGTGTTTTCTGTAGTGCATATATTTTGTTTATATTATATTTTATTTATATAGCATATTTAGTGATTTTGTACCTATATTGTGTTATATCTATATTGTTTCATATTGTTTCATGTTATAGCGTTATGGTAGCCGGACCAGTTGTTGTGTTGATATGTGGTTTATTTCGTTTAGTTCATTTATTTGGTCTGTTTTGTTATGTTTTCTTTACTATTTTCATTAGTCCCGGATAGAGGATTCAGTTAATTTGGTCGTTTTGTAAGTGAATGTATGTGTGATATGATTATTTTGATTATTATTATTACTATTATTTTTATTTATATAAAAAAATTAATATAAAAAAAAAAATAAAAAAAAAAATAAAAAAAAAATATATATATCCAAATATTTTTTTTTTTTTTAGGCGTGCTTGCTACATTTCTGTTTAGTTTTCTTGTTGTGTGTTCCCAAGTATGGATGGTTTTGAGTTATAGCCAGGTAATGATAACTTTTATGTTTATATTTTGATAAGCCAAGTTGTGCTATTTTATTTTAAGTTCATTTTCGGTAAGCGTGTGAGTGTTTGATTAGATATTTTGGGCATATTTTAATATCTTAGTATTTTAGTATCTTAGTAAAGCTGGGCTGGCCGGTTAGGCAGGGTTTTATTTTTGTGTTTTGTTTTTGGTTCTATAGTATTTCTTATTTATGTTATAGCTGGTTAAGCTTGCTTTGTGTTTTGTATTTGATAAGTTTTGTATTTTTCTAATAAAAAGAGTGTCAGCAGAGAGCACTGTGGTCAGACTGAAAAGAACAACTCAACTTCATCTGTAATATACAGCACCTGATAAGTACTGGAAGGATTGATATTTTTTAATAGAAACAGTTTACACATCTGTTTAACTTTCTGGAACCAGTTGATTGGAAGAAAATGGTTTTCCACCAGAGTACCCCTTTAAAAGGAGTGAAGCTGCAGGAGTTCAACAGAATTTTGTCTTCTACAAGTGGAGCACAAATCAGAGATGCCATATGTGCTATTGAATCAATTGCTCTTGATCGGGACATATCCTATATAAATGGATGTGGATTTTGTAAAAATAAATGTGTGCATAATCTCCTGAAAGTTTCTTCTTAAAGGTTGGCAAGTAAGATTATACAGCATCAGCGCATCCTAATCATGCAGTTAATGGAGGGAAGGATGGCCAAGTACAGGAGCGCTAAATCATTCATTCTGAGTATATGGCTAAACACTTTAAAGGGATCCATGCATTAGATTTTACCATATAAAACACTTGACAATGTGTTATATATGGTAAAATATTTATCCTCACCATCCCTGCGAGACATTTTTGCCCTCAGGAATAGGGTGCTATACTTACTTGGTCCTATCGCTCTGGCCGTAGTGACGCACCCTCAGCGTGATTGACAGCCCGGTCATTGCTCTGCTGTCTAAGCAGATGGAGCAGAGCAGCTACATGGGCCGACAATCGCACCGAGGGGGCCTCACAAGGGCCCCTCATACTCACTCCTCACTGACACATCCATATTCTTTTTATAGACACTCCATTTGTTTTTCTTATGGACTATCCATGAATTTCCTGAAAGTTGGCAACACTGGTGCATGTACTATTAGGGACTAGGATATGGACACTGCCTATGTGATTTATTGCTGATATTTGCAAAGTTCTCTTTTCGTAAGTACTTTTATATATGGAGATTATGCTGCAGTAGAAGACTGTTTATAGTAGGATAGGGATTTAGCATTTCATACAGCTTTAACTTGATAAACCAATATAAGAAGGTTTGTAGAGTAATGCTTGATAAACCAATATAACAAGGTATGTAGAGTAATGCTTGATAAACCAATATAACAAGGTATGTAGAGTAATGGGCCATTTAAGGTAATGTCAAAGGTTGTGCTGACTGAAACACAACCACTTCAGATCATGTTTATATATTTATGAATTATTAATATAAATATTTAAAGTCTCCATAACTAAAATGCATCTCATTCCGAGATGCTCAAGTGGGGCAGAAAATGTATCTAAAAATTGCCGCTGATGCCCATCTATCATATGTGTGCAAATAATAAGCTTTTACTTATGATGCCACTTTTAAGCTTCATGTATAGTTGTTTTTTGGTAAAAAAAAAAAAGAAAACATTAGCATTAAAGTAGACATTACAAGTTTATATTGCTGCAATCAATAGTTGCAGCCAGGTAAAGTGTGCAGTAGTAAGTGCCTCACTCCCTGGCTTTCACTTATACCCGACTCTTTTACTGCATAAGTTCATGGGGGGGGGGAAAGGTCAAATTAAGTGGCCGACCAGGAAGTGAAGAGCACTGCCACTTAACTTGCAAGTGCAGCAGGTCTCAGAAGTATGTCACGCTGTGATCTAAACTTTTTACATGCCTGGACAACATGTAAAATGTTTATTCAGATCACATTGCATGATAATATATATATATATATATATATATATATATATATATATACATATATATATATATATATCCCCCCCCCCCCCCAAAAAAAAAAAAAAAAAGAAAAGAAATGAATTCTTTCTAGTGTGATCAATATTTTACCATAGCATGCAAAAAAAAAAAAAATGCTTTTACCTGGGCTGCTACTGATGTCACTAGGGCTGCCTATTTGCTGTAATTCAAGTCAGGCCTTTTTCTTGTTAACTTTGTTTTTTTAGCTAACCTCTTGCTTTACAAGTATTATTGTCCCTTATCTTTGTTCCTCGTTTCTGACCAAAGGTCCAGTAACAGTATAACTAGGCTCTTTTTTAATAAAAAAATATTTTAATGAGGAAGAAATTGGATAAATTTAACTAGCTTTTAGGTTGTTTTCAAGTTTTTGGACTGTTCTAAATTAGACTAGCCTACTGTTATATCACTGGTGAAGCCTTGACCAAGAGTTATGGTTCTCAAATATTAAACTTGGCTGTGTCTTTAAGGCCCAGTTGGGCTGTGTCCTTAAAGAGTTAAAACTATTTACAAATAAACCAGACAGAATATCTTTTTGGAGGCCTTGTAAGGGGGATTTTAAATATCTACCTTATATGCTCTCCCTGCTGCATGACCAGACCCTATTTCTTCAGCATCTGAAAGCAGTGTTTTCCAGAGCAGGAGAGGTTTTCTATGGGGATTTATTCCTTTTCTGGACAGTTCCTGACAAAGAAAGAAGTGTCAGCAGAGAGCGGTGTGGTCAGAGAGAAAAGAACAACTCAACTTCCTCTGTAGTATACAGCAGCTGATAAGTACAGGAAGGATTGAGATTTTTTAATAGAAGTAAATTACAAATCTGTTTAGCTTTCTGGAGCCAGTTGATGTAAAAAAAAAAAAAAAAGTTTTCCACCGGAGTACCGCTTTAACTCCTTAATGACGCAGGGCATATATTTATGTCCTGCGCTGTCTCCCGCGATATAGCGGGTAAGTCCCGGCGGCCATCAATGGCTGTGACACGTGTTTAATACCGGACATCTCAGATCGGGGTGATGCCCAATATTAACCCTTCATACGTGGCGATCAAAGTTGATCGCTGCATCTGAAATGAAAGTGAAAGATTCCCGGCAACTCAGTGGTGCTGATTGGGATTTCACCGCGCGTCCCGTACAGCTTGCAGGATGCGAGAAGGATCCCTACCTGCCTTCTGCACGTCTGATTGACGAATGACTGCTCCATGCCTGAGATCCAGGCAGGAGCAGTCGAGAGGCGATAACACTGATCAATGCCATGCTATTGCATGGCAGTGATCAGTGTAGGAAATCAGTGTGTGCAATGTTATAGTCCCCTATGGGGGCTATGACATTGCAAAAAAAGTATGAAAATAAAGTGTTCATAAATGTGATTCTGAATCTGAATCACCCCCCTTTTCCCATTAAAAAAACTATGTAAATAAAAATAAATATAAACATATGTGATATCCCCACGTGCTTAAATGTCCGAACTATAAAAATATAGCGTTAATTAAACCGCACGGTCAATGGCGTACACGTTAAAAAGTTCCAAAGTCCAAAATAGCGTATTTTGGTCACTCTTTATACCATAAAAAAAATGAATAAAAAGCAATCAAAAAGTCTGATCAAGGGGCGTGGCCTGGCAGCCAGGGTGAGTGACCACGCTGTAAAGGAGCTCCCGCCTGTAGCCTGAATCAGTGACTCCACAAAGTGACTGCAGCCGTCACAGAAGTCCCAAAATCTGCTCCTGAGCTGTCTAACCCTCCACCCATCATGCCCTGAAGGAGAAAGAAGCCGGTCCGCCAGGATACTTTTGCTAAATTCTGCTTCACCCGCAGCGGGACCAGAGCACAAGATGGCGCTGAACGAGCGCACGCAGCTTCTCCTCCTCGCTCCCAGCCTGGGACAGCGGCGGCCTCTTGTCTCACTCCAGCACTTATTTGTCGTTCCTTGTCGGTGCCTCCATTACACCAACTGCCTTCGGGTGACTTTCCTGCTACCGCTGCTCCGATGGTACCGGCAGCTTCTTCCTCCAGCACTGATAACCTGCGTGCGCAGGTCTCTCCCGGAGGATCACGGCACTCTGGGGGTGCCTCTCCAGGCTGTTCCCCTTCATGCAGTCTTTTAAAGCAGAGACCCAGGTATACGTCTGGGGAAAATCCTAATGTGGACTTGTGGTCTGCTCATGATCATATGCAATCAGAGGAGGAGTGTGCCTTGAGTGCCTTATCAGTTTCTGGGGGCTCCTTAACAGATACAGCAATGAAAGCAATGTTGGTGGTACTTCACAAAACCTTTTTAAGGGACATGTCCAAAATGGTGACCCCTATGCAAGCAGCTATGGATGACCTCGGGGAAAGGGTTAACCACATAGAGACAAAATTTGGGGAGTTTTCGGACTCAAATAACAAACGTATTGACTCCCACAACGATTTAGAAGATGAGATCACAGCTTTGAGGGAGAAGGTGGTGGATCTAGAGGACAGGAGCCGCCGCAACAATGTCAAATTCCGCGATGTCCATTCTACCTCCTGACATACCACGCTATGTCCGCTCCATGCTCAAAGCGGCCCTACCTGACTGCTCTCTCACTGAATTAGAAGTGGACATCTATCTGATACCATCCCTAGGGATGTGCTGGCGAGAGTCAATTTTTACACCACTAAAGAACGCTTCGTTGGAATATGGCCGCAAGAATAATGGGCTCCTGGCTCCTTTTCATGGGATCACAGTGTACGCTGACCTATCTGTGGCAACCATGCAGGCCCGGAAAGCTTTACAACCTATAACTCAGGCTCTACGCACCGCAAAAATTGCTTACCATTGGGGATTGCCTACACGCATACTCATTAAAAAGGGTGAAAAGATACATGTTGTCCGCTCCCTCACAGATGGACATTCTCTCCTGGCATCCTGGAACATCCCTGCTGCCCCACTCGGCACCTCCAGCCGCAATACTCTGGCACAACACCTCGGCAAAGATTGGGCTACAGCTTGGATTTGTGACGTCTGTTCCTCCATGATCACTGCTTGAAGGCTTTGGGCTCCAGGGGTTAGGTCGTCCCTTGGCATCAGGATGGACTGTAAACCCCCTCTCTGTTCTTCCGACTCTATCTGGATGAGTCCATTATGTTTATTATTTTTATGCTTTATTGTTTTTGCAATAGTTATTTTTGTTCTTTACTCTTCTGTTACCACTTCTTATACTCCATCCTATGATCATGTCTCACCATTCTACATCAGACTATGTGTGTGCTGGCTGGAGGCGCACATGGTCGACTATTCTCTCATATTACACCTACTCTCATTCTCTTATTAGTTCTCTATAAATGGTTATTAAGCTAGCAAGTATTAATGTAAATGGTCTTAATGCTCCTCATAGACAATAATTTCTGTGGAAGGAAGCTAAATTACTGAAATGTAATGTCTCATGTATGCAGGAGACTCGTCTCCTACCTGGTGACACTTATATAGTCAAACATATGTCATATCCTCACATTTTTCATTCCACGCATTCTTCTAAAACCAGAGGGGTCTCTATCGCAATTCGCAACACAGTAGCATTTTCTCTAAACAATTGCATTACTGACCCAGGAGGCAGATTCATCATTCTACAGTGCAAGATAAATAGTGTTCCATTGACGATAATTGCCATATATGCCCCGAACACTGGACAATTGAGATTTTTAAGATCAGTAGCCCGTCTGTTGGGTAAATAGCCGTGGGGCTCCCACATAGCTTGTGGTGACTTTAATATGATTGCATGATTAGACACCACTTCTAGCACCCGACTGCCCTAATGCACCTTAGACTTTTGGCTTCAAAGTGAGGATCTATATGACATTTGGAGGGTACATCACCCTGACGAGAGGCAATTTACGTTTCTCTCAGGAGTTCATAACTTCTATTCACACCTTGATATGTTCCTGGTGGACAGAACGCTGCTGTCAAGAATCTTTCATTCTTCCATAGAGGAAATTAAGTGGTCAGACCAATCCGCAATCACGGTCTGTTAGGGATGAAGTATCCTCACCCTCTGCCCATATGTGGCGGTGCAGGCCATTTCTTCTGTCCCACCGGGAATACTCTCAATACCTTAGAAACGACATACATCTCCCTAAATGCCCTTTCCGCTTCAAGCCCAATTATGCTCTGGAACTGTCATAAGGCAGTTGCTCGGGGACACTGTATTAAATACTGTGCTATCCTAAAAAAGATTAGGGACAAACGCATAAATGAACTCCTCTCTCTCCTGAAAAAAGCGGAAGAGGAGAACAAGCGTTACCCCTCTCCTAATGCTGCGCAGAATGTGGCTTCTTATCGGAACGATGCTGCCTCTTGAGACCTATGAAAAATCTCATAGAAAACTCGGGGCAGTGTATTATTCTGGGGGTAATAAATCCGGAAAATTACTTGCCCACAGACTTAAATCTAGATAACAAAAGTCCCGTATCCCCCATCTTATACACCCAGTCACCGGTAAAAAATTATACACCCCTCTTTATATAGCTAATGGTTTCCAAACTTTCTACTCATGCCTCTATAATTTGGAGCTGTCCTCCCCCTCTTCCTCAAGCCATCTTATCAACATATAAGAATACCTCTCCTCTCTTAATCTCCCAACCTTATCCCCCCTCCCAACTAGAATCACTTAACCACGAGATTACTCTACCGAGGTCCAAAAAGTCATCCATTCTCTCCCCAAAAACAAAGCCGCTGGTCAAGATGGCTTTATCTCAATTACAAAACATACTCTCCCATCCTTTCACCTAATTTATTGGCCTTTTGTAATTCTGCAACACAATTAGGTTCTTTACCCAAGGAAAACTTAGAGGCCCTAGTCGCTACCCTTCCCAAACCTGGTAAACCTATGGACTCACCCCAAAATTTCTGCCCCATCTCACTACTAAATCAGCATTTAAAGATTTACTCCAAGATTCTTGCTAACAGATTGGCTCCCCTCCTTCCTTCCTTAATCAACCCCGATCAATCGGGTTTTGTACCCGGTAGACAAACTTTGGATAACACCAGGAAATTGCTCCACATCCTGTAGAGAAGTGCTCCACCCCTGCCTTGATACTGACGTTGGACGCAGAGAAGGCTCCG
This sequence comes from Hyla sarda, assembly GCF_029499605.1. Taxonomy (NCBI): domain Eukaryota; kingdom Metazoa; phylum Chordata; class Amphibia; order Anura; family Hylidae; genus Hyla; species Hyla sarda. Next base: position 226,017,233 of record NC_079192.1, read on the forward strand.
TTGGTCCTTCACCTTGTCGGTCCTCCGCGTCATCGGGTTTTCTGCCAACATCCTTTCAGCTATGTTATCTTTATATTCTTGCCCCTCGGCCCAAGTATTAGCCAATGGCTGCCTTTCCGACCCCTTTGCTGTCACCAATGGTTCCCGCCAGGGATGTCCACTATCACTGTTAATATTTATTCTCTCAATTGAACCCCAGGCGCAATTTATACGCCTAGACCCACGGGTTTCGGGAATTCAGATAGGTGACCGTCAGCATGTCATATCACTCTATGTGGATGATGTCATTCTGACTTTATCCAACCCCACACAGTCATTGTTAGCAGTTATGGATGCCATTGACACATTTGGCCAATTATCATATTGTTTGCTCAATAAGTCCAAAACTCAAGCCTTGCCCCTTAATCTCTCAAGTCCCCTAGTCGAATTTCTTAAGTCTTCTTTCTCGTTTGATTGGAGAGCCTCATCACTAGACTACCTGGGGATTCATCTATCTTACCAACACCACACTTTATACCCTACAAACTTTCTGCCTCTCCTACAGACACTAACTTCTGATGTGGTTACTTACCTTAAATATGAAACCTCTTGGGTGGGTAGAGTGGCAGCATTTACCGTATTTATCAGCGTATAACACGCACTTTTTAGTGCGGGAGCTTTAAATCAATGAACTGCCGGCTTCTCTGCCCCTGCCTGTTCTGGGGTCTAGAGCCTTGCTGCCGGCCCTTCTCTCCCCCTGGCTACTAGGGATGGGGGAGGCAATGGGGCAGCGGTGCCATCAGACAGGGGGAGAGAAGGGGCAGCGGCACCCATTGCCGGCGCCGCTGCCCCATTGCCTCCCCCATCCCCGGTTGTATAATTACCTGTTGCCGGGGTCGGGTCTGCACTGCTTCAGGCCTCCAGTGTGCATCCCCTGCGTCGTTGCTATGCGCTGCGAGACGCAATGACGTCACTCGTCATTGCGCCGCGCCGTGCAGTGCATGACGCAGGGGACGCACACCGGAGGCCTAAAGCAGTGCGGACCCGACCCCGGCAACAGGTAATTATACAACCGGGGATGGGGGAGGCAATGGGGCAGCGGTGCCGGCAATAGGTGCCACTGCCCTTTCTCGCCCCCTGGCTATCGGCGCCGCTGCCCCATTACCGGCACCGCTTCTCTCCCCCTTGCTATCGGCGCTGGCAATGGGGCGCCAGCACCAATAGTCAGGAGGAGAGAACGGGCAGTGGTGCAGATAGCCAGCCGGAGAGAAGCGGCGACAGCAGGGCTCTAGACCCCAGGAAAGGCAGGTGGAGAGAAGCGGGCAGCGACGGCCTCTCTCCCCCTGCCTTTCCTGGGGGCTTCTGCGGGGTTAGAAACAGTGTATACACATGCACACACACGCACCCTCATTTTACCAAGGATATTTGGGTAAAAAACTGTTTTTTACCCAAATATCCTTGGTAAAATGAGGGCGCGTATTATAGGCTGGTGCGTGGTATACCCCGATAAATACGGTAATCTGTTCTTGCTTCCCAAGCTTTTGTATGACTTTTGGTCACTCCCCATTTCCCTACCTAACTCATTCTTTGTTAAGGCCCAATGTATTTTGAATTGTTTTGTTCTATTTATAGATTACGTCATGGTGACCTTCACACATTTAACCTCAACTTTCCACATCCCCAGGGAGGATTTTTATAAATATCTCCAAGTACGCCACTTTCTTAACTCCCTCAAACCCTCTAAAATACACCCTGACCTGCCCACCTTTAAATACCTAAAAAATAACACCCCAGGCCTTAAAGTCCCATATAGCTTATATTCTAACTCAGATGTATATACAAAATTATATCCCTTGAGAATGTGGGAAAGAGATCTCAGTATTAGAAGGGACCCCAAGGACTGGAGAACAGCTTTTAGATATATTAATACATTTTTGTTATGTGCTACTCACACTGAGTCGGCCTACAAGGCCATTCTCCGTTGGTATTTTACACCAAAAAAGATTGCCAGGGCTTACCTGGGTTCATCAGATAGATGTTGGCGCCAATGTGGCATGAGTCTCGCTCTGCTGACTGAGGTGCTTAGAATGAGAGTAGTGTGGTTCCCTCAATCTACTCTGCTATTTTTGGACCTACAATTGATACCCCCGCCTCTGAGAGCTATATTCTGTATAATCTGTATAATTGCCAAGAATCTCATAACGTGCTACTGGAAATCCATGACCATTCCTCATGTTTCACAGGTTATACAAAAGGTCAACAACACTTTTGCATATGAACAGATCCTAGCAGCTGGCGCTGGTACATATCCTTCCTTTACATATGGCAAATATGGCTTGACTCACCTCACTGTGTATCTACATGACTTTCTCCTACACCCTTCCCATGCGTAAGACTGTATACTTAAGATTACTCCATTAATACAATCTATCGTCTGCATCACTATTCTATAGGGTGAGACAACAATTCATACGACTCTTTCTCATTTACTAATTGTATGCATATTCAGGATGGAATGTGTCTCTGTTTCTATTTCCAATGTTGTTTGTTGTTCGTGGGACTTCTTTGTATATGCTTTTGGATCTGTTCAGTCCAATGTTTGTAACTATTTAATATATGATAAATTCTTCAATAAAAAACCATTGAAAGAAAAAAGTCTGATCAAAACAAAAATGGTACTGATAAAAACTTAAAAAAAATAATAAATTAGCCCTCATACACCCCATGCGGAAAAATAAATAAATTAAGAAATTGAGAAGCTCACACCACTAGAGAATTATATACCGAGGTAAACTGTGTTGCACATATCCGTCGTGCCAAAAATGGAATATGTGAATAGAAGTAGAAAAACACTCCTCTAGGTATATAAATACTAAGGATATGACCAGTGTGTGAATAAAAATGATATTTAATTAACCCGATGACGACCATGGACTAGTATAGACGTCCAGGTTGGCGGGCGTTCCCGCACCTGGACGTCTATACTCGTCCATTCTTCTCGTGGGTGCTGCCCAGTGCACCCACGAGATCGCGGCAGGGACTCGGCTGTATCACACAGCCGGGACCCTGCTGCACTGCCAGGACCGAAGTAAACTTCGGTCCCGGCAGTTTTAACCCTTACAGCCGCGGTCGGAAGTGACCGCGGGCTGTAAGTGTTATGACAGAGGGAGGGAGCTCCCTCTGTCTCCTCTGCAGCACCCCACATCGCGATCGCGGGGTGCTGTGTGTAATAAGTGGCTGGCCGGGACCTGCCGCACTGCCGGGAGTGAAGTTCACTTCACTCCCGACAGTTTAACCCTTACAGCCGCGGTCAGAAGTGACCGCGCGCTGTAAGGAGTTCTGACAGAGGGAGGGGGCTCCCTCTGTCTCCTCTGCAGCACCCCGCAGCGCGATCGCGGGGTGCTGTGTGTGGCCGCACTGCCGGGAGTGAAGTTCACTTCACTCCTGACAGTTTAACCCCTACAGCCGCGGTCATAAGTGACCGCGCGCTGTAAGGAGTTCTGACAGAGGGAGGGGTCTCCCTCTGTCTCTCCTGCAGCACCCCGCATCGTGATCGCGGGGTGGTGCTGCATACCAGGGCTGCCGGGGGTCCTACAAAGACCCCCAGGTCTGTCCTGGGTATTGCCTGAGAGGCACGTCCTAATATGCTGCCTGCTAGTGAAAACTGGCAGGCAGCATATAACTGCAATGCTTTGGAATACTAAGTATTCCAAAGCATTAAAAAGTGTAAAAATAAATAAATAAATAAAATAAAAGTGTAAAAATAAATAAAAATGTAATAAAAGTGTAAAAAATATATATATATTAAAAATACATTTATTAAATGAATCTAATAAAAAAAAAAAGCATAATGTGTAGGATCGCATTGGCAGACATCCGCAGCATGTAATATGCTGCGGATGTCCGCCACGTGATCCTACACATTATGCAGCAGTCACGGTAATGAGCTCGCTGCTGCGGCTGGGTAGCTTTGTGCGTCCACTCATAGCGGCGGATTTTCCGCCAGCAGTCATGAACGGACACACTGAGCTACCCAGCCGCAGCAGTAATGGATATATTCGCCATGAGCGGGTGCTTATTCCCACAACTTGGCGGATATATCCATCAGGAGCCTTAACTGTCACAGACAGATGCGTTATACTGCCAGCCGACCAAGGACCAATCAGAGAGGTCCCTGGTCCAGCCAATAACTTGTAGGGGTGCGGTATATAAATGGGGTCACTTGTGGGGGTGGGGGTACTGTTCTGCCCTGAAAGCCAAATGGCGCTCCTCTCCTTCTGAGTCCTACCACGCGGCCAAGGAACCATATATGGCCAAAGCGGGGGTATTTCCGAACATGGGACAAGCAGCTAAATAAAATATAGTGTGCATTTCTTTCAATATCAGAAGTGATGTACAAAAAATATGCCCCCCAAATGATGCATTTGTGAAAAATTGCAATTTTCGAATTTTTAACACTGACTTTGTAATAATTCCTGCCAAAAAACTATGGTGTTAAAATACTCGCTGTACCCCCTAGCGAATACCTTGAGGGGTCTTGTTTTTAAAATGGGGTCATTTGGGGGGGGGTGTTCCTATGTTCTACTACCTTTTAAATTTCTGCAAACCTTGCATAGCACATAAAAAAAGATGTACTTTTCAAATTTTCAAAATTTTCTAAATTTCAAGTTAAATTGTTAGGCTTCTAACTAATTTAAAATGTTAATTAAAAACTAAAAAATGACGTCAAAATAAAGTAGACATCTGAAAGTATAAGTCTCATAAACTATTTGGTCAGTATGTATAAATATATGCAACCAATTAGTGTTAAAATAGCAAAAAATCGTAATTTTTTGTAAAAATTTCATGATTTTTTGCATTGTAAAAAAAAACTACAAATGATATCGGCTTACTTTTACTATGTACATGAAGGACAACTTGTGACAAAAAAACAATGTCAGAATTATCGTGATTGGCAAAACTTTACCAGAGTTATTCTCTAATAAAGACAGACATCCCCGATTTGAAAAAACAGGCCTGGTCTTTCAGGGGCGTACAGGTTTATTTGCATTGGTCCTTAAGGGGTTAAATAAATAAACATATGCAGGTATACCGACAGGGCCCTTGCCGGAAAATACCCAAAGGAATTAAATACAATTAATAAAATATCAATGATATAAAATTGATAATAAAATGATGATAACATAGACCTCTTGGTAATAGCCACCTGCAACTAAATAAAGCGCAGTGTAGTGCAAGATAATGCAATATAAGCAGATGTTGAGACATTTATTGAACATCTGCTGATATTGCATTATCTTGCACTGCATTGCACTTTATTTAGTTGCAGGTGGCTATTACCAAGAGGTCTATATTATCATCATTTTATTATCAATTTTATATCATTGATATTTTATTACTTGTATTTAATTCCTTTGGGTATTTTCCGTCAAGGGCCCTGTCGGTATTCCTGTATGTGTTTATTTGTTTAATTAGATATAATTTTTATTTACACACTGGTCATATCCTTAGGAAAAAATAAAATAAAAGTTATATGGGTCAGAAGATGACATTTTTAATTTTTTTTAAGTATTTATTTTTTTTTAACCGAAAAATGCACTGCGTAGAAACGGAAGCTCCCAAAAGTTACAAAATGGTGTTTTTTTTCAATTTTGTTGCACAATGATTTATTTTTTTGTTTCGCCGTAGATTTTTGGGCAAAATGACTTATGTCATTACAAAGTAGAATTAGTGGTGCACAAAAATAAGCCCTTATATGGATTGTTAGGTAGAAAATTGAAAGGGTTATAGTTTTTAAAAGTTAAGGAGGAAAAAATGAAAAAGCAAAAACTGAAAAATGCTGAGTCCTTAAGGGGTAAAATTTGTATGTTTAAACTTGTCATCTTCTGACTCCTATAACTTTTTTTTATTTTTCTGCATACTGGGCTATTTGAGGGCTCCTTTTTTGCTTTGTGTTCTGTAGTTTTTATTGGTACTATTTTTGTTTTGATGAGACTTTTTAATAGCTTTTTATTAAAGGGGTTCTCTGGCCCCAAGACATCTTATTGCAGGGGTTCCGCCGCTGGGTACCCCCGCAATCTAGCATGCAGCACCCACCTGTAAGCACTGCAGGAAGCACTGGAGGCTCTCAGTGTTATGCCTCCTGACCACGCGGAGGGAGTATCGTGACGTCACGACTCCGTCCGGTGTGACATCGCGCCCCGCCCCCTCAATGCAAGTCTATGGGAGGGGGCATGATGGCCGCCACGCCCCCTCCCATAGACTTGTATTTTGGAGGGGTGGGCCGTGATGTCACGAGGGGGCGGAACAGTGACGTCACGATACTTCGGTCCCTGTATCGCTGGTCATTACGCACAGAGCGAGCGTGCTCTGTGCAGTAATGATAGTGGGGTGCCGCAGCGGAGATCCCAGGGGTCCCCAGCCCTTTAAGTGATTAAAGAGGACCTAGGGTCAATATAAAAAAAAATGTATAATACTCTCTAAGCTTCATTCAAATCCTTTGGAGCCGAGCATTCACACCCTTTTTCAAATAAAGTTCCTGTCCACCTGACTATTCAGGGGAAAGCACAGTCAAACAAATAGTAAAATCCCTATATTTCAGGGACCAGTGGATGTAGCAACATAATAAAAACAGCATTGGAAACTACATTTAGAAACAACGTTTACACTGACTAAATGTCATATTTTAACCCAGTCAAGCCACCCACTCATTGCTGTAATTTCTTTTCTTGTAATTTCTGTAATGTCTTTGATTTTTTTGTACATGGATTTGTTTCTGGTTTCTAATTGTAGTTCTCAAACAAATTGTCCCCAAATACATCACTGGCTCTGCCCCCTGCAAACACACCAAGCTGACCTTCCTTGTTACAACCCAGAGACTCTATATAGAACTCTCTTACTATCTGTAGGTAGCTTTCCCTGCACAGATACCTTTCAGAAGTTACTTTTTGGGTTGAAACCTGCAAATCTATTTGCAGCAAGGTCAACATGTCCTTGCAGGTGTTAAGGGTAAAGACCGAGGGATTTCTAGACTGCATACCCTAGTTTAGATTGAGCCAAACCACTTAAGGCATTGAGTTTCGGTTAGTCACACAAAGTACCTATGTAAGTGTTAAAAGAGAACTTTAAAGATTGCTTACTAAACCCAACAGTAACATGAAATATTGCTGACATTTACCCAATTCAGCTAACACCATTTTCATCAATCTTTGTCCATACTGTATGTCTTTTCAAGACAGCGGCTTGTTAATAATACCGAAAAAGATCCCTAATGTGGATTTAGAAATTCTCCCAGGTAAACGGTAAAGATCAATGTGAATCAAATGTTGGCCAAGTTTTTCTTCTTGTTATAGTAGATTTTTACATTGCTTATCTTTTCAGCTGGTTTTGCCTGCCATAAAATCACTAAGTCAAGCACTTACGTTGTAATTAAAGATGTTAATCATGTTTTCCCCGCTTGAGAGAGTTTTTCAAGTTACCATTGAATCTGAGTGGCAGATTTATCATCCACTGACAAACACAGCTTGACCATGGGAACTAGTCAGCTCTTCAGTACGTGTTAAAGATTCATGCGGGACACAGTGAAGTAATGTTTTAATTACTGAGTATACACTTTGTATAGTTAATTTATGAAAATATTTTTCCTTACAGCTAAATTCTGCTCCTGCCAGATGCCCCATCCATATCCAGATTTTCAGAATAATGGGCCCCTTTTCTGTAAAAAATCTCAATTTTCTTTTGTTTGTTCACACTTTTTTTTATGGACCATTGAGTATACACAGTGTCGGATCTGTCATACAGGGGATACCAACAGTGCCCAGCGGATCCAATTGACTTAAAATGTGGGCTATCAGGTTCCATTGTGGTGCTATTGCTTTGATGTAAAGAATGATGATGCCTCCAGCACAATTCTTTCTGTCAAGTATGGCAAAATCCACAGTGAAAATTCTCTGAACAGAGGTTCCTATGCAGATATACCTAATAACATATATAGTATATTAAAGGGGTACTCCAGTGGAAAACTTTTTTTTTTTTAAATTAACTGGTGCCAAAAAGTTAAACAGATTTGTAGAATATTTCTATTAAAAAATCTTAATCCTTTCAGTACTTATTAGCTGCTGAATACTACAGAGGAAATTATTTTCTTTTTGGAACACAGTGATCTCTGCTGACATCACGAGCACAGTGCTCTCTGCTCATCTCTGTCCATTTTAAGAACTGTCCAGAGCAGCATATGTTTGCTATGGGGATTTTTTCCTACTCTGGACAGTCCTTAAAATGGACAGAGATGTTAGCAGAGAGCACTGTGCTCGAGATTCAACAGAGAGCTCTATGTTCCAAACAGAAAATAATTTCCTCTGTAGTATTCAGCAGCTAATAAGTACTGGAAGGATTAAGATTTTTTTAAGAGAAGTAATTTCAAATCTGTTCAACTTTCTGGCACCAGTTGATTTAAAAAAAAAAAAAAATGTTTTCCACCGGAGTACCCCTGTAAGCAAGGATTCCAGCAAAACCAGCCTATTAGATGGGTGCTGGTTTTCTCCCTACCTATTATTAACATTACACTTTTTACAATAAGCACAGTGAACAATCTGTTCTGATGTTCTGGCAATTATGCTGCAACACGCACAAAGGGAATCTTTATTCTCCTATCTATTTAAAAGCATAGGACAATTATACCTGAATATTTGCTTGTGACCAGCACTATTAAAACAAGAGGTTATTAGGAGAACTGTGAAACCAAATGAATAGAATTATTTTTTCAGAACATATTTACATACTAATTGTTTGCCTTGTACTAGAAAATGGTGGCTGTAATAACAATTGTTGACATTTATGTGAATGTTACTTTGAGATGTATCTCTAGACCAAGCATACCTCTTCATGGCAAAATAGTTCCCTTGTGGTAGTGGCTTTTTCAGGTCAATCTATCACTCTGCACAAAATGTTCAGAATGATCTGAGGAATGCGACAAAGGGTTCAAAGTGCTGACTTTGCCTCCAAGTTTCCCTGATCCAATTCTAACTGGGCATCTGTGGGATGGACAGACATGTGATAGAGACAGAAAACAAAAATTCCTGTGTCTTAGCTGATGGCTGTTTGTACAGTTATAAAATTATGTTTTATGTCTAAACTTGAGTCATAGAAACCATGATAGGCTGCAGCATGCATGTCTCCTCCCTCTCCCCACCTTACCAGATCCTGTATGATTGATTATAAGAAAAAACCTGCTGTGGCGCTACCCAGCGAAGATCCGCATGGAAGACTGAAGCTTGTAAAATAAAAATTTGATTATTAGAAAGGTTTAAAAGTGATAAATCTATAGCAAGACACGTTTCGTGTGATGCAACACCCTTTCTCAATTGCAGATGGATGGCAAAGATACACTCATGACACCATTTATACATTCAAAAAGAGCACCAAGTTCTTAGGGGGATGTGCACATATTCAGAGACATAGTTAATTTAAAACATTGTAATAAAACACCAAAGGAAAAAAAGATGGTATATACTTGCAGGGAATGATCATATTCATATGCACATAAAAAAATTGTTACAATTACCCATTTATATCCAGGGCATAAAAGGAACTACATCCGGGGTAAGAGATGTCATAACAAAGCTAGAAACATAATCAATGCTGAAAGGTATAGAGGTATAAAAAAGAATAAATATGCACCTGCAAATGATCCTGAAGTGTATCCCACTGTACATTTATACATAAGTCTGTCTTGTAAGAGTAAGAGAGCGGGTACTCATGTTAACAACACAACCTGTTACTCATAATGCTGTAATAACAGTCATTGGATTTAAGAGTAGTGCATAGTGGCAATATATATATATATATATATATATATATATATATATATATATATATTTACACCATTGTATAAAAAGCACAGCGATCATCAGTGAGGACAACTATAATAAACAGCTCCAGCGTCTCCATATATAAGCAGAGTCACGTGACTCGTAAATGGCCAATGGAGGATAAGTTAGTGTCGTTAGGCTGAATGAAGTTGCGTGTCTTCTACTTGGCCAATGGAGAGCAAGTAGATCACGTGACACGGAAATAACCACTAAAGAGCAGGTTAGTATAGTTAGTTCCTATCTGTAAATAGGACTAGACATTATAATGGTAAATAGAGATGAGTGAATTTTTGAAAAATTCGATTTAGCTGATTATCCGAAAATAATCCGAAAACATTTGGTTCGGTCCGAATTTATTTGCAGTGAATTGCTATTAAAAACGGCTATTTCTGGTCTACAGAGAGCCTCGTTAGGGGTGTAGAAAACGTTGCCTTGTCGTAACACTCATAGGGAGTGTGCTGTGTTAGTGAAATAATACTGTTATTCAGTATGACATGCAGATTACAAGCATTGCTCTTAGAATCACTGTCACAGAACAGCACAATGACAGAGCCTAGAGGTGGCATCAGTATGAGGAGACCATATGGCGGCAGAATTACACAGCCTGGAGGTGGCAGAAGCATGAAGAGACCAAATAGTGGCTGAATGACACAGCGTGGAGGTGGTGGCAGCATGAGGAGACCATATAGTGTCTGAATAACACAGCATGGAGGTGGCGGCAGCATGAGGAGACCATATAGTGGCTGAAGGACCCAGCCTGGAGGTGGCAAAAGCCTGATGAGACCATATGGTCTCACAATTGAAAAGATTAAAGATATTTTTTAACATTTAAATTGAAGATTTCAAATAGATGAACCTAAAAAGTTTGATTTACTGTGCCAGCAGCATGAGGAGACAACGTGGCGGCAGAGTGACACAGCCTGGAGGTAGCAGCAGCATTGGAAGACCATAATCTGGTAGAGAGCCAAAGCCTGGAGTTGACAGCAGCAAAATGAGACCAAATAGTGGCTGAATGACACAGCTTGGAGTTGGCAACAGCCTGAAAAGACCATAGGGCCTCACAACTGAAAAAATGTAAGATATTTCTTAACATTTAAATTGAAGATTTCAAATAGATGAACCTAAAGCGTTTTATTTAATGTGCCAGCTGCATAAGGAGACCACATGGCAGCACAGTGACACAGCCTGAAGGTGGCAGCAGCATGAGGAGACCATAATCTGGTAGAATGACACAGCCTGGAGTTGGCGGCAGCAAGAGGAGACCATATAGTGGCTCAATGACACAGCTTGGAGGTGGCGACAGCATGAGGAGACCATATAGTGGCTGAATGGCACAGCCTGGAGGTGGCGGCAGCATGAGGAGACCATAATCTGGTAGAATGACACAGCCTGGAGTTGGCGGCAGCAAGAGGAGACCATATAGTGGCTCAATGACACAGCCTGGAGGTGGCGACAGCATGAGGAGACCATATAGTAGCTGAATGACACAGCATGGAGGTGTCGCAGCATGAGGAGACCATATAGTGGCTGAATGACACATCCTGGAGGGGGCAGCAGCATGAGGAGACCATATAGTGGCTGAAAGACACAGCCTGGAGGTGGTAGCAGCAAGAGGAGACCATATAGTGGCTCAATGACACAGCACGGAGGTGGCGACAGCATGAGGAGACCATATAGTTGCTGAATGACACAGCATGGAGGTGTCGCAGCATGAGGAGACCATGTAGTGGCTGAATGACAGCCTGGAGGTGGCAGCAGCAGGATGAGACCATATAGTGGCTGAAAGACACAGCCTGGAGGTGGCCGCAGCATGAGGAGACCATATAGTGGCTTAATGACAAAGCCTCGAGGTGGCGGAAGCATGAGGAGAACATATGGAGGCAGAATGAGACAGCCTGGAGCTGGCATCAGCATGAGGAGAACATATGGTGGCAGAGTGAAACAGCCTGGAGCTGGCATCAGCATGAGGAGAACATATGGTGGCAGTATGAGACAGCCTGGTGGTGGCATCAGCAGCCTCAGGAATCCTGAAAGTGACCCGGTGACAGAGTGGGGCGGTGGGTGGCAATACTAGTACCCGGTGACAAAGGTGGATGAGAGAAGGAGAACTTGGCATCAGATGTGTGGCATCAGGCGGGTGGCAGGATCAGAATAGTAGCTGAGGCAGGTAGGCAGAAGAAAACGGTCTCATTTGTAAAAGTGTCAGTGTGCACTAATAAGTATTGAGGATATACATTACGTAATAGATGGAAGGGAAGAACATATGGTCCATTGTAACCGTCGGGGGTAAAAACTTCCCCTATAAGGCCCTACTCTCGCACTATTAATTCCCTTTTTGGCAAGTGTTACTCACCCTAAAAATGGCGGAAACACATGGCAACCTCTCCCTATTTACACCTACAAACACTGCCACTTCCCAGGGTTTTTAATTGGAAATAGGGAGAGGTTCCTGTTTGGGGCCACCCTTTTTAGGGTTAATAACACTTGCCTACAAAAGGTGAGAGGGAACAACGTATTGTCCATTGTAGCAGGTAGGGGTAGAAACTTCCCCTGTAAGGCCCTACTCTCGCCCTTTTAAATCCCTTCTTGGCAAGTGTTACTTGCCTTAAAAAGGGCGGCCCCATGCAGGAACCTGTCCGTATTTCAAACTAAAAACCCTGGGAAATGGCAGTGTTTTTAGGTGGAAATAGGGAGAGGTTCCTGTATGGGGCCAGGATTAGGAGAAACAATTAGGTTATGTTTTCGGACCCAAAGTTTTAATGGATCCAGTACCTCTCTCCCTTTTGGAGAGAGCTAAAACGCTGATTGACATCTTTAGCTATATTCTCAATAGGGAAGAACTTAAAGGGGTAAAGATTTTTTTTTTTAAATCAACTGGTGCCAGAAAGTTAAACAGATTTGTAAAATACTTTTATTTAAAGGGATTATCCACCATAAGGTGATTTTAGTACATACCTGCCAGGCTATCTGGGTATTTTCTGTTGGAGTTTGGTCTCTTAAACTACACATCCCATTTAAAAACACTCCCATTAAAATGAAAGTAATTATGATGTAAAATAAAGCAGATACCATCCAAAATGAATTTGCGTTGAATGGAAGGCATACTGGGATCAATTTCTAAAAGGTGTGATTACAGAGCGTCCCTTGAGAAAGTCGGGTGACGAAACGTACGTTGGGACGGTGGTGACAGGTTTCCATTATGGGTAAGTGAGGATCTTTACTAACTTTGGGCATGTTATTTATATGCATTAGTTCACATAAGATAGAGCAGATAGCTCCTATACAAACAAAGTGGGGCCATTAGACCCCTGTTTACCTCTGTTTGCATATCATATAGAGCCTTTATATCATTCTCCTGACCTCACTGAACATATAGAGATCCATTGGGATTTAAATGACTGCTTTAGCTGTCTCACCTACGTTTTATGGTTTAATCTGATCACATCTCATTTTGTATTGCTTTAAAAACAAAGATTTGGCATTCTATCTTTATTTTACCTAGCACAAGTGGTGACTTTTTTTTTTTTCTTTTTTGGATATCATATTAATAAAATTTGCATATTATTCAGTAGCAATTGCTCTTAGTCTCAGTTCTTTTTTGTAAAAGGTGTGATTACAGCAGCAATCCTGAGCTTTTTGTTTTTCTTCCTTTTTTTCCTTTGGTGTTATATTACAATGTTTAAAATTATCTATGTCTCTGAATATGTGCATAACCATGCTCCCCTAAGACCTTGGCACTCTTAAGGATAAAATACTAGTGTTTTGTTACCACATGCCCAGGTCATCCTCATACAATTGTATTTGATCTAGATAGGCCCAACATTATTTATACGGTTTAGAGCTTTGTTTTTCTGATACAGAGAGCTTGAAATGCCTTTTACATATGTATAAAGTTCCATGCTAAAATTATATTTGCCTGCAGCCACCACTAGCACATTACAGCTTCCATTGAACTCAAGAAAAAATCCATACGTAGTGATCTTCCTGTGGCTGCAAACAGAATTCTATCACTCAATTCCGTTTCCTCTGAATAGCTCAGATTGTGGTTTCCAGGAACCAGGATTCCCCTGCAATAAACTGACTCTGATTATTTATTTGAGCTTTTAAATCACTAGGAATATTAGGCGTTAACTAGGGTTGCTGCAAGTTCCTGGGGTTGCATTTTACCATCTCCACATTTTATCATCTTCACATTAAACACCATCGTGCTTTAACTCCTTAACGACGCAGGACGTAAATGTACGTCCTGGTGAGGTGGTCCTTAATGCTCCAGGACGTACATTTACATCCTAAGCATAACCGCGAGCATCAGAGCGATGCCCGGATCATGCGCGGCAGGTCCCGGCTGCTGATCCCGCGGATGTCCGCCATTAACCCCAGAGAGGTCGTGATCAATACAGATCACAGCATCTGCAGCATCGCAGTCATTCAAATGGATGATCGGTTCGCCCGCAGCGATGCCGCGGCGATCCGATCATCCAGCACGGCAGACGGAGGTCCCCTCCCCTTGCTCTGCTGCCTTCCCGCAGACCAGAGCAGATGATGACCAATAACCCTGATCAGTGCTATGTCCTATACATAGCATTGAACAGTATTAGCAATAGAATGATTGCCATAAATAGCCCCCTATGGGGACTATTAACGTGTAAAAATAAAAGTAAAAAAATAAAGTAAAAAAATGTGAAAAACCCCCTCCCCCAATAAAAATGTAAATTGTCCCATTTTCCCTATTTCACCCCCAAAAAGTGTTAAAAAAATTTTTTATATACATATTTGGTATCACCGTGTGCATAAATATCTGAACTATTAAAATAAAATGTTAATGATACCGTACGGTGAACGGCGTGAATGTAAAAAAAAAAAGGCAAAATTGCTGCTTTTTTGTAGCCTTTTATTCCCAAAAATTTATAAAAAATTGATTAAAAGTTAAATATAAGCAAATATGGTATCAATAAAAATACAGATCACGGCACAAAAAATGAGCCCTCATACCGCCGCTTATACGGAAAAATGAAAAAGTTATAGGCCTTCAAAATAGGGGGATTTTAAACATACTAATTTGGTTAAAAAGATTGCGATTTTTTTTTAGCGCAACAGTAATAGAAAAGTATGTTATCATGGGTATCATTTTAATGGTATTGACCCAAAGAATAAAGAACACATGTCATTTTCACTATAAATTGTACGTCGTGAAAACGAGACCTTCAAAAATTGGCAAAATTGGGGTTTTCTTTTTAATTTCACCACACAAATAGTATTTTTTTGGTTGCGCCATACATTTTATGGTAAAGTGAGTGATGGCATTACAATGGACAACTGATCGTGCAAAAAACAAGCCCTCATACTAGTCTGTGGATGAAATTGTAAAAGAGTTATGATTTTTTGAAGGCGAGGAGGAAAAAACAAAAAACGTAAAAATAAAATTGTCTGCGTCCTTAAGGCCCAAATGGGCTGAGTCCTTAAGGGGTTAAACCTCTGATTTATCCATACATTACATATATATTGCAACTTTCTATATATTTAAGATGCCTTCAAAATTTACTTTGGGAGATGAGAGAACTTCTTAAAAATTGGATTCGTCCGATTCGCTGAATTTTCCGTAAAAACTTGTTACGGGTCGAATTTATTCGCGGCGAATCTGCATTAAAAATGACTATTTCTGGCCCACAAACAGCCTCAGTAGGGGTGTACAGCAGTTTGCTTTGTTCTAACAAGCGGAGGCAGTGTGCTGTGTTAGTTAAATAATACTGTTATTCAGAATAATATGCAGATTATAGGCATTGCTATTAGAATCACTGCTGCAGAGCGTCGATATGGCAGCAGGGAGACAATATGGTGTCAAAATTGAAGAGGATGAAGATATTTTTTCACATAATTTATTTAGAATTTATTTACATTTTTTGAGTACCCATTCTGGTGAGCATCGATCTGGCTGTCCTCTGCCAGGCGAGATATCACCTGTTCCAGCCCCTGTCTCTCAGTGCCCTCCCCCCCCCCCCTCATTTAATCAGTTTTGGTTCATTGCTTTTGCTCCAAGCTGTTTCATTGGATTCTTGTGATAATTCCACAGGTAAAATTACGTCGACGATTATAGGGCCTCAGTCTTGAAAAGATTACATTCATTTTTTTAAATTAAAATTTAAGATTTATATTAGATTCCAAAGTTTAATGTCACGGTGTTTATTTTGAACTAATACTGTATGACTACAAAACCCAAAGTAACAAGTAGTCACATGGCGGCACAATGACAGAGCCTAAAGGTGGCAGAATGACACAGCCTGGAATTGGAATTTAACCCCTTAAGGACTCAGGGTTTTTCCGTTTTTGCACTTTCGTTTTTTCCTCCTTACCTTTTAAAAATCATAACCCTTTCAATTTTCCACCTAAAAATCCATATTATGGCTTATTTTTTGCGTCGCCAATTCTACTTTGCAGTGACATTAGTCATTTTACCCAAAAATGCACAGCGAAATGGAAAAAAAAATCATTGTGCGACAAAATCGAAAAAAAAACGCCATTTTGTAACTTTTGCGGGCTTCCGTTTCTACGCAGTGCATATTTCGGTAAAAATTACACCTTATCATTATTCTGTAGGTCCATACGGTTAAAATGATACCCTACTTATATAGGTTTGATTTTGTCGCACTTCTGGAAAAAATCATAACTACATGCAGGAAAATTTATACGTTTAAAAATGTCATCTTCTGACCCCTATAACTTTTTCCACGTACAGGGCGGTATGAGGACTCATTTTTTGCGCCGTGATCTGAAGTTTTTATCGGTATGATCTTTGTTTTGATTGGACTTTTTTATCACTTTTTATTCATTTTTTAATGGTATAAAAAGTGACCAAAATACGCTTTTTTGGACTTTGGAATTTTTTTGCGCATACGCCATTGACCGTACGGTTTAATTAATGATATATTTTTATAGTTCGGACATTTACGCACGCGGCAATACCACATATGTTTATTTATTTTTTTTTTACACTGTTTTATTTTTTTTATGGGAAAAGGGGGGTGATTCAAACTTTTATTAGGGAAGGGGTTAAATTACCTTTATTAACACTTTTTTTTTTTTTTTTTTTTGCAGTGTTATAGGTCCCATAGGGACCTATAACACTGCACACACTGATCTTTTACACAGATCACAGGCGTGTATTAACACGCCTGTGATCAGTGTTATCGGCGCTTGACTGCTCCTGCCTGGATCTCAGGCACGGAGCAGTCATTCGCCGATCGGACACCGAGGAGGCAGGTAAGGGCCCTCCCGGTGTCTGGTCAGCTGTTCGGGACGCCGCGATTTCACCGCGGCGGTCCCGAACAGCCCGACTGAGCAGCCGGGTCACTTTCACTTTCACTTTAGAAGCGGCGGTCAGCTTTGACCGCCGCTTCTAAAGGGTTAATACCGCACATCGCCGCGATCGGCGATGTGTGGTATTAGCCGCGGGTCCTGGCCGTTGATGAGCGCTGGGACCGACGCAATGTGATGCAGGATCGCGGCGCGATCCCGCTTCATATCGCGGGAGTCGGCGCAGGACGTAAATATACGTTCTGCGTCGTTAAGGGGTTAAAGTAATGTCCCAGGCAGCATGAGCAGACACTAGGGCTTCACAATCCCTAAGATTAAAAGATGAATTTAAAAATTGAAATTGAAGAATTATGTTAGCTAGTGCTACCATAAAATATTTAAAGGTAATGTCCCAGGCCCAGCCAGCAGCATCAGTAAACCATAAGTAATACCATGAGCTAAACAGCTAATGCTTCCAATGAAATATACAGACACTCACTGTTAGATGTTTTGCAAATGTTCTTTTTTTATTCGATCGTTTTCGCAAAAATTCAGGACTGTAACATTTCAAAGCTTGCAGATATTAAACATTCAGCATACAACTGTCCCAGCAGAGATGTAATTCACTAGTCGGGAGCCATCAGGGTCTGATGCAACGTTTTGGGGGAACGCCCCCTTGCTCAATACCTGAGCACAGCCTTGGAGTCTACACAGGACTTTTTCTTTACTATCAGTAAACCATATATTGGCTGAATGACACAGCCTGGAGGTGGCGAAAGCATGAGGCAGTGGCGTAGCGTGGGTTGTCAGCACCCGGGGCAAGGCAAGTAATTTGCGCCCCCTAACCCGTGGATTTTAGCTCTCGAGTCTCTTCCACTAGATTAGTTAAAGAAACCCTTACCCCCTAAGCACATGTATTGTTTGTTATAAAAATACTGATGTAATTAAAGTACAATGCATCTAAATATAATTTATTTTCAAACACTTTATTGAGTGCGAACATGCATTACACCTTCTCCACATTTTCAGCAGGTCTATGAATACAAATCTACAAATATGGTAACCTAGCATGGGCCATGCTATTATATGTTGTCTCACAACCATCGTAAACGACAAAAAATATCAAGAACAAAAACTAAACATCAAAATGGAACCATACCCTGGAGATGATCCAAGGCACATTACTTTAGGTATTATAAGTAAGCGGCAATTGTCAGGGGGGGCATTATATGTGCATTATATGGGCACATGACAGGGGGCCCCTGTCATGTGCCCCCACATATATTGCCCCCTGACATGTGCCCCTCACATATAATGCCCCCCTGTCATGTGCCCCCACATATAATGCCCCCCTGACATGTGACCCTGACTTATAATGTCCCCTGTCCTGTGCCCCTCACATATAATGCCCCATGTCCTGTGCCCCTCACATATAATGCCCCCCTGACATGTGCCCCTCACATATAATGCCCCCTGAGGGGGCAGGAGAGGGGGCATTATATGTGAAGGGCACATGTCAGGGGGGGCATTATATGGGAGGAGCACAGGACATGGGCTATTATATATGAGGGGCACATAACAGGGGGGGGTCCTGTCATGTGCCCCCACATATAATGTCCCCCTGACATGTGCCCCTTACTCATCATTTGCCCCTCTCCCTTATAATTTGCTCCCCCCTCCCCTTTCTCACGCCCGTCACCTTTCTCCCCCGCTGTGGCTGTTCCATTCCTTCAGTCAGTGAGAGCCGCGGGGACGTGATCTCCGGGCGCCGGCAAGATGATGTGATGTCATCACGCTGGCCTGCCGTGATTGGCTCTCACTGACTGCAGGAATGGAGCAGCCGCGGCATGTGAAAGCAAGGTGACGGGCGTGAGAAAGGGATGGTGGAGCGGGACAGCCGACAGCTCCTGCTCCACCATGCGATAATTCAGGAAGAGGGGCAACAATCTCGGGGGGGGGGGGGCAATTGCCCCGTTGCCCCCCCCCCTGGATCCGCCACTGCCTCCACAGTGGGCGGCGACCCGGCGGCTCGGATCGGATTCGCACAGCCAGCACTGCAGAGAGAGTGAGTGAGCCAGGCAGGGGCAGAGAGCTGCGAGTGCGAGCGCAGCCCCCCAGATGTTGCGCCCGGTGCGGCCGGCCCCCTCTGCACACCCCACGCTATGCCTCTGGCATGAGGAGCCCATATAGTGTTTGAATGACACAGCCTGGAGGTGGTTGAAGCATGAGGAGACCATATAGTGTCTTAATGGCACAGCTTGGAGTTGGCTGAAGCATAAGGAGACCATATAATGTCTGAATGGCACAGTCTGGAGTTGGCTGAAGCATGAGGAGACCATTGAAATTAAAGGTTTTGAAATTAAAAATTTTGAAATTGACATTAGCTAACACTCCCAATTTTTGGTGTCCTGGGACCCGGCGTGTGGGTACAAAGGACCAAATTTAACAAGGAGACACATGTCACATGGCAGCACAATGACAGAGCCTGGAGGTGGCATCAATATGAGGAGACCGTATAGTGGCTGAATGACTGCTTGGAGTTTGTGGCAGCATGAGGAGACCATATAGTGTCTGAATGGCACAGCCTGGAGATGGCAGAAGCATGAGGAGACAATTGAAATTTAAGATTTTAAAATTGAAATTTAAGATTTTGAAATTGAAATTTTAGCTAACACTCCCAAGTTTTAGTGTCCTGGGCCCTGGCGTGTGGGTTGAAAGGATCAAATCTAAAAAGGAGTCACATGTCCCATGGCGGCACAATGACAGAGCCTGGAGATGGCATCAGTATGAGGAGATGGCATCAGTATGAGTTGGCTGAAGCATGAGGAGACCATATAGTGGCTGAATGGCACAGCCTGGAGTTTGTGGCAGCATGATTAAACTATATAGTGGCTGAATGGCAAAGCCTGGAGGTGGCTGAAGAATGCGGATACGACATAGTGGCTGAATGGCACAGCCCGGAGGTGACTGAAGCATGAGGAGAACATATAGTGGCTGAATGAGACAGTCAGGAGATGGCAGTAGCAGCATCAGGAGTCCTGAAAGTGACCCCAATGCAAGGAATTTCTGAAACTGGGGACCAGCACCATGATTATGTTTTGCAGTATCCATGGCAGCATACTCACCTCAGCCAAGCCAGATAACCCTGCTCTGTACTGACGAGGGGCAACCACCCTGAAACAGCTGTCTGCAGATGGGTCCTCTTTCTTCTGGAGAAAGTTCTGGCTTGGCATAAATCCCAATCAGTTCTGAGACTTCTTAATTGGAGCCAGAGCAGCTTGCAGGACACACTACCTGTGAAGGTGGTGTGATGAGCTGATTTGCATATATATATATATATATATATAGAGAGAGAGAGAGAGAGAGAGAGAGAGAGAGAGAGAGAGAGAGAGAGAGAGAGAGAGAGAGAGAGAGAGAGAGAAAGAGAGAGATAGATGCAAATCAAAAAAAGCTTTCAGGATTCCTCCCTTTATCAAGTCCAAAGCCAATCTAAGATCACAAGTAGAAGACACAGGTTACATCTCACAAATATGCAGGGGTTAAGACAATAGATGTGGAGAATTCACACTAAGATGGGCCATAAATTGTCCTGCTATAGGAACATAGACTAAATAGATAAAGATGAGAAAAAGGGGAGGGAAAGACTGGTAATTAAGCAGGACAAAGTGAGATGCAAAAGAGAATACAGAACAACTTAGGTTATAAGAGAATCCAGTACAGGTTATAAGAAATTTTGATAATGAGATAAAAAGCTCAAATCGACATTGAGTCCCCTGTTTTTGGAATAAAAAAAACAATATTATTTTAGCTTCAAATGTCTTTCTCTCTTGTGTCTATTTGAAATTCCCTCTTAGTATCTTGATTGTAAGGTCATGTATGGAGTGGCCTGTTTGGGTAAAATGGTGTCCAACTGGGGTGCAGTAGTCATTTTCTTTATGGTGGTTTATGGAATGTCTGTGTAGATTCATCCTTTCGTTGAGTTTCCTGCAACATTTTTTGCTTTCCATCTGCATCACTGGACTAATGCAACTACTCAAATTTACTATATATATATATATATATATATATATATATATATATATATATTCAGAACTGTATAGTGATTGTTGGGGTCTGACTGCTGGGAAATCCCAATTCCCAGAATGGGAACAAAATTGTCTCTAGAATAAATGGTGCACACTGTGCGTGTTTGGCTGATGCTTCACTCAATGTTTATGGGGCTCTTGAACATTACCAATAAATGTTTGGGGATTTTCCCAGGGATCAGACCCCCACTTATCAGCCTGTTATTTTCTATGCTGGGAATAGGGATTAACTTCTTTAGCTGGAATACACCTTTAAATGATATTACTACTACCAATATAAAATGGTGCTGTCAGTCTTATGAGATTAGCTTCCCATTTGACACTACCATGTCACAATCAATAAATGCTAAGTTTTAGAAAGCTGTCGGGCCTCTGTGCAGCCCCATGACTAATTTTTGGATTTAAGACTTACAATAGTCATATGCTTCAACTCATAGGATGCCTATTGACAGTGCAGCCGCATTTGATAAATAAAAGTAAATGAGATCTTTTTTCTTATGTTCTGCTTTTCTTTGCTTCCAGGAAGCTGTGCCAGTCTCCTAATCGCACAAATTTACTTCCAGATATGATGTGAATCACTATAATCATAGGGAGTAGAAAAACTCAATAATGATAGATATAGAAAATAGTTCATTGGTGTAGCAACATAGATGGTGATTTAATTTCTACATTCAGAATTCTTTTTCTGCACTAGCATCAGGGTCTTTTTTCATCAATATGCAATGTTCTGTCTCCATGGAAATCATTGTGAGAAACCAAATTGTAAGAGACGGAGATAGAAGAACAAGGATTTATTTAAAGTTGCAGTCTTTCTTATGTGAAAAACAAACATGGCAAATGATTTTTACAAGTGTTTTTTTTTTTGTAATGTTATGTGACATAAATAAATAATTTACTATATGATCAAAACACTTATATGAAGACCAATATTAATGCACAATAGGTCAACAATTATAATCCGATAATTAACATGTATAAAGAATAGTTAGGATTCATATCACAGCACTGCATAATTTTTCAATATTGGTGTTTTATGCTACATATTTATATCTAACAGGCCATGATGGTAGCGGCACATTACAAAGCTAAAACCCGTCACCCACCTTTCTGCCAAAGATATCTGTGTCACTATGCCGTAAAAATATATAACCACAGAGTTAAATTATGGATACACAAATCATTATAATAATAATAATAACAACTATAATCATCATAATAATAATGAAAAAGTAAAATTACAATTGTGATAAATGTCTCATAAATGATTTAACTTAACTCCAAATAAAAAAGAAAATATACAACAGTGCAGGTCAAGTCACTTTTTTTGGACATGACTTTGTGTATGTAGCGCATCAGATGGTTTTAATATACCTGAAATGATTTGAAACCTTTTGTTTATAGGTAAGCACTTTTCCTGTGAACATTATCAAAACCTGTGGAGAGGAAAAGTTGACCTTTATTTTTAAAAAGGCCTCCAGAAATGAATGATATGTTGGTATGGGCATCTGTTCCACTTACCTATGCACAGGTATTGGTAAATCTCCCCAATTATCTAGTGGTGATGCTCTATATCGGGGTTACTCATCTACTTTTAGTAAGGGTCTGCCTATTCCGATCTGCCAACAGGTGAAAGTCCGAACTGAACGCTAAGGCCTGGTTCACAGCTAGTGGCCATTGAAGAAAGAGGCGCTGTCTGTTGCAGAACATTATTATTATACCAATATCAGATCACAGGATAAAATGAGCTACTAAAGTGTAGAGGATGCAAATCCACAGCTCCCAGTATGACCTGAATACTGCCGAACACTATGCCTCTGAATATTATACTGTTAAACACTGTGCCCAATACTTATAATACTGAAGCACATTGTACCCCTGGGTATAATACTGCCGCATTCTGTGATCCTGAATTTTATACTGCACACTGTGCTCCTGCTGTAAGCCTGCAAATTGGGCATGTTGATTTATCAAGAGGGCTATGTAGCTTAGAAAGATAATGGTGAAGACTACTTGGGCCAGGTTCACACTGCAGAATTTCTGGATTGAATTATCACTGGAGATCCCATGGGCGACGCTAGGAACACACAGACTGCATTGCAATCCCCATAGATGGCAATGCATTTATGAGCAGCTCCTGCAGGATCTCCGGTAAAAAAATGTCATCAGAAGATTCCATATTGTGGTTTCAGAGATGACAGATTTTCTTCAAGTCTATTCTATTCAACCTAGATCTGGGGGGGTCTCAATGTATGACATTGTCCCTCAGCCTATCGCCAGCTGAAGCAGGACATTGCTGTGGACAATGATTAGCTGAATCACAGAGTGAGGCCTTGACCATGGGCAACCCAGAAGAAGACACCACCGGAGTACTGGAGTGCTGATACCGGGACACTGAGGTAGCTAGGTAGGCAGATGACTCCAATTCAAATTCTGGCTGCCCAGGCATAATGGTAGAAGATTTTTCTGCACGGATATCTCCTTTAAGTTGTTGTATATCTATAAGCCCAAACTTAGAGGAGGTTCAAATCTTTCTTTTATAGTTTTTCTCTGTGTTGATTCTACTCTTGCTTTTGGCTAAAAATAGAGACCAAAATACTAACCAAATACTGGCCAAACTACTATGTGCTCCAAGTCTTAGGCTTACCAATACTGATACAAAATACTGATCAAATACAAAATGTAAAAGAAAATTAGTTACATCATGTGTTTTCTGTGACTGAGGTTGCTCGATGCCCAAAATGCATAAGATGCATTTTCCCAACTTTTCTTATCTTTTTCTTTTAATCTATGTAATAAAACATTTGAAGAATCTCCACAAAATGGTCTGTCCAATTCTATGCTTTGCATGGCAAATCAAATTGCTGAACCATTGTCTAAAATATATCTAAATAAATATATGTATATATATATGTAAAATGTTGTTTTTAGTTGACAATATAACTCAGTTGCAAATTGGTGCAAATCTGATCTCCAAGTCTATTATAAAGAACATATATATATGTGACTAATAGGCCTTTTTGATGCAACATTAGTCAATTATTGCCAGTAATCCAGCTCATGACATATATGTAGTTTAGAACATTTAAAAGAAAGCAGAGTAATGTGTTATTTGAAGGCTTAGTCATGTATAACTTCAGCCTTGAAGATCTGTACTTCTGTACCAGGGGACCTCTTTTCCAGGACCAACATTGAAATTATTCATCAAGCGCTGTTGTGTATAACTTGTGAAAGCCACAAAGGAGTCCTTCTTCAGACGTTTGCTACAAGTGGTCTGGGAACTGACTGTTTTGTGGAACTAATCAATATGATTTGACATTTGTGAATAATTTTATCAGTCTATAAAGACGGACATCTATGGACATGGTTAGGAATGGATAAACTGCTTTATGTTCCAGCAACACTCTAAAGATTTGCTCAGAATGATTTGACTAGGTTTTTAGAAAGGATTTCACATCATATTATTAGCATTTCATGAAAATTCAACTCCAGAGGAGAGGGAGGCTTAACTTGTTAATCCTATGGACACTACCCATTACATTTAAATCCCTGTTTCAAGGGAACAGGACTGTGTTCTAAGCACAGGCTTACAAACTAAGCTCTTGCAGCACTTTCAGATTGTTCACGTAAAGGTTAACAAGACGTACAGTTTTATTTTCACACTTCATTGAATGTAAACATATAATATAGTGTATTTGTACACAGGGATATTTTTGATGTAGTTTACATTATATTCAAAATGGCAATCCAATGAAAACTATTCTCTGCCATCTCCAATAAAGCAAAGCAAAAATAAGATAATTTAAAAAAAAAATGTTGCTCAGACCATGCCTTTTAGGAAACCTGTAGAATAGAACAGAATTAATGAATATGGTGGAGCTAATCCTAGTGTACAGGAAGTAAAATATATACTAAATAAATGAATGCAATATTTTAATGCGATTAGCAGATAAAATAAATACACTACAAAAAGAACATTACAAACACACACACACTTAACACTTTCAAGGGGTACTCCAGTGGAAAACAATTTTTTTTAAACTCAACTGGTGCCAGAAAGTTAAACAGATTTGTAAATTACCTCTATTTAAAATATTTAAAAATATTACCCATTCCAGTACTTATCAGCTGCTGTATGCTCCAGAGGAAGTTCTTTTCTTTTTTAATTTATTTTCTGTATGACCATAGTGCACTCTGCTGACACCTCTGTCCATGTCAGGAACTGTCCAGAGTAGGAGAAAATCCCCATAGCAAGCTTCTCTTGCTCTGGACAGTTCCTTAAATGAACAGAGGTGTCAGCAGAGAGCATTGTGGTCAGACAGAAAAGAAATTTAAAAAGAAATTAATTTCCTCTGGAGAATACAGCAGCGGATAAGTACTGGAAGGATTAATATTTTTAAAGAGAAGCAATTTATAAATCTGTATAACTTTCTGGCACCAGTTGATTTAAAAAAATAGTTTTCCACTGGACTACCTTTGACGATATGGTCCCACAACGCATCTGCAGCATATTTGACATTGCAGATGCACTGCCAACAGGCACAGAGAGACTGCAGAGCGAGCTCCCTGTACTCCGGTAGCTCTGAACGTCTGCTTATGACTGCCAGTGGGAAACCTGTCACTATGAGCAGACACAAAGAGCTACAGGTAGCAGGGAGCTCATTCCGCAGTCACTCTGTGACTCCCAGCAGCGCATCCACAGCTGAAATACCCTGCGGATGCACTGTGTGTGACCCTACCCTTAAACCAACTCTGCATAAGTAAGCAAAAAAAAAAAAAAAGTAAGCATAATAATAAAAAACAGCAGCAGCAGATACAGCGATCGGCATTCCCTTCACGGCTAGCAGCTAGGCATGTGTAACCAACTAATGTATGCACGAGAAATGTCCTAATGTAGCAGTGCACCGTATAGCCTCTGTACAGGTGCTAACACCCCCAAAGAAAAGCTTCACTAACATAGGTACAAATGCAGCACAAGAAGACGTAAAGGGGAGCACTCAAAGAGTCCACTCACGGTTACGGTGCCAGGATCATCTTTATTCAGGTGCAGTTAAAACATCAGCTGGATGCCAGGTTCCCATAGCAGGGTCCCTAGCTGCAGCAATAGTCTTCTCCCCCCCAAAAAAAATATATATAGAACATACCTCTTATGATGTAACCTCTGTGTTACAAAAAACAGTCTGAGTTAAGGATTGCTCTAAGTAAACTTCAACAGCCAAGCCAAGGTAATTGTTCAGGGGAATTATTAGTGGCTCTCATGTAAACTTTGCAAAGCTCCTTCTGGTTTTCTCCGAAAAATGCTCACATTGGTTTCCCTGAGACATTTTGTTATACTCACAGGAACAACCTATTGGCACATCAATTACCATAGCCAGATTTCATCAGGTACATTCTGACTTCATCAGGGATCCTTTTTCGGTTATTCATGCAGAGGTTTTGATTTTAATGTGCTTATTCTAGTGAATGCATTTATCTGCTTATGAAATGTTTACATTTATTTAGAGTATATTTTACTTTTATATGAAAAAACATGGGGTATGTTTCATTTCTTGAAAACATTTTTAGGCACTCTTGGTTAGATGATACATTATTTTTTCCTTTATTTCAAATGTTCTGCAGTATTCAAAGCTTGTAAGATGGAAAAAAGGAATACATCCATGCAAGCAGAGGTCTTAACACACTAGTTGGGAGCCATCAGGGTCTGATGTGACGTTTCATGGGACCGCCCCCTTACTCATACTCGTACTAGAACCTGGATTTCCAGGGTATAATGTGTTCTCCTCATTATACCTTGGAAATCCAGGTTTTAGTACGAGTATGAGTAAGGGGGCGTTCCCCCAAATGTCGTGTCAGACCCTGATGGCTCTCAACAAGTGTGTTAAGACCTCTGCTAGCATGAATGTATTCCTGTTTTCCATCTTACAAGCTTCGAATACTGCAGAAAGTTTGAAATAAATGAAAAAAGAATGTATCAACTAACCTAGAGTGCCTAAAATTTTTTTCAAGAAATGAAACATGTTTTTTCAGATATGCTGTTCATAGTAGAGTTGGTGGATATCCACACCTGGGCTTAAATGGGTACTCTGCCCCTAGACATCTTATCCCCTATCCAAAGGATAGAGGATAAGATGTCAGATCGCCGTGGTCCCGCTGCTGGGGACCCCTGGGATCGCCACTGCGGCACTGCGAGTTCGCTCTGTACGTAATGACAGGCGATACAGGGGACGGAGCAGCGTGATGTCATGGCTCCTCCCCTCGTGACATCACGGCCCGCCCCCTTAATGCAAGTCTATGGCAGGGGGCGTGGCGACCACCAAGCCCCCTCCCATAGACTTGTATTGAGGGGGCGGGGCGTGACATCACGAGGGGCGGAGCCGTGACGTAACGATGCTCCGGCCCCTGCATTGCCCGTCATTTCGCGCAGAGCGAACTCGCTCTGTGCAGTAATGATAGCGCGGTGCAGTAGCGGCGATCCCGGCACGGTAGTGCGATGATAGCGTGGTGCAACAGCAGTGGGACCCCGGCGATCTGACATCTTATCCCCTATCCTTTGGATAGGGGATAAGATGTCTAGGGGCGGAGTACCCCTTAAAGTACGAGTCTACACATAGACTTTTTGTATCTCATATTTTACTTTTAGTTTATTGCAGCAATACTCAAGGTAATAATTGCCAAATCTTTAGAATCAACCATACACCGAGAAATGACCTCTTTAGCTGCTAAATACATATAACATGTATACCATACAAGGACACCTTTTTAATGACTTCTATTTATATGCCTTTTACCCATGCTGCGGCGTCTTCAGATATTTGTCCATCAGCATACAGTATAATGCACAGTTCTAAACACAGACAGTGTGATAAAGGAGACCTCCGAGGAGAATGACACAAGTTCTAAAATAAGCCTGTCTCTGAAGTTCCAAGAGCAGCATGTTCTGTATCAATCACCTCCATATTTGAAGTTGTGCTGTACAAATGTGTTTTAGGGGGAATCACTCAGCTTAGCATGTTACCTCTAGTGTTTGAATAGTTATCATTCATTATTATTCTATAAAAATGGGTTTTGCCTCTGACCTCCTCATTACTTTAGCTTATGAATTAGTGCGAAATTAAATATCAGACATCTAAGTGATTTCCTCTCCTCACTTGACATTTCTTCCTACCCTCCTTATGAGTTTCTCATTTCATTTTAATGTGCTTGTTATCCCAAATTCAAATATTTTCATGAGGTCGAGGGATTAACAATGAACTCGTTTTTAATTCATGTCACATCTATTACACCATGTAATTAAAAAGATGTCCTGACAAAGGCTGCCAGTCAACAAAGGGTAAAATCAGAAATTTACCAATAAAATGTAGATTCGTTATTTTTTAGTTTGGTGGTGCTCTTTGCTCTAGATGACCTTTACCTGCTTTTCTACGAAAGAAAAGAATCTCATTAGTCAGTTTCTTTTAAGTCCAACATCAAGGAAGATACAAATTGGTTTTGTCCATCATAAAATGATATTCAGACAGTTAATTATATGGCAAAGCAAATTCTTACCCATGCAGCTCAAATGAAGCTCTGGATAACTGCACAATGCTTAACCCATTCAGCGTTGAAAGACATTGAAATAAATTACTTTTTACTCGCTACCATAACATTCATTATTTACCCCGTATCAAGGGATTGGGGCTGTTGAATAATTTAATAAAGCACTTTTCATGTATGATGGAGGTAGGGGGGGGGGGGATCTTCAGCAATTTTCATTTATGCAGCAATTTTTTATGTAATTTGATATTAATAAATGTATTCAAACACATAACATACAGAAAGGGGCTGTCTTAAACAGTGGTAGAGAAATGCATTCCCTTTCACATCCTCACCTTGGCCTATAAAGTTGTGCATTGTATTTTTTTTACACCAGTGAACCCATAGAAGAAAATTACTATCTATCTATCTATCTATCTATCATCTATCCTATGAGCCTGTATTGATCTATTTTTATGGAGTAAAGTTGTTTTCTTTAAATAAAGAGTTAGTAAAAAAAAAGGTGTTAAATTGTACTCATACAGTTACTCACATAAATTAGTACACCCCTTCGATTTATTTTACTATATCTTTTTAATGTGACAACAATAAAGAAATTACACTCTGTGTGAGTAGTGAGTACACAGCCTGTATAACAGTGTTTAATGTTGTGCCCCCTGGGCAGGGATACTCATCTATTCCCACTGCTCCAACTGTATTCACACCCCCTCAGCGTGATTGACAACCCACGTCACAACTTTGTTTCAAGCAGAGCGATGACGCGGGCCATGGGGACATGTTTCCCGCCACCCATGGGACTACTTACAGGGCGGTCTGGAACACTTTCTAACATCGTATCCTCACCATCCCTGTGGGCAGGAAAGTCTCCTTGGAATTGTGAGAACAGAGATAACACCAGATATGATGCTTTGCCACAGGTTATTTATGGTCAAATCTGATGACAGGATCCCTTTAACCCTCTAGGGTGTGCAGGTATGCCCTTGTGCATCAAGGCCTAGTTGGCAAGGGCATTCAGGTACACCTGATGTCATCTAGGGATGCAAAGTTATTCCCTATTCACTCAGGATCAGTGGTGCTGGTACCTCACTGATCCTGAGAAAGGAGGACAATTGTCCCCTGAATAAGTTACAGTGGCAGCTTAGCATTTTGTAAGTTCAGTCTTCCCATAGAGAATTTGTTTGGGGGACAATTGTCCGTCATTGTTGGGATCAGTGGGGTTCCCAGCAGGCAGTAGTTATTCCCTTCTTATGGATAGGGAATACATTTGCATCTTAGGATAACCCATTTTAGGTAAACAGTTATTACATATGCAATACTCAATATGCAATTTAGAGTTTGCTAAAGGATGCACCCTGAAAAACAAGAGCTTACATATTCAGGAAACTGCCAAGGTGCAGATATTGGGTATATACACCCACGCTTATCAAAGTGTTACTGTCATTAGAAGCAAATTTTGACATATCAATCAAGCATGTGAAAAATTGTTGATCACATTGGTTCTCACTACTGAGATGTAGCACTACCCTCACAGTTGGCAGAGAGATCCATACATTTCTCTTATAAGTCCTTGGATCTCAGGAGTGCAACCCAGTGAGATGAGCAACTTTTCGCATGTCTGATTGATATATCATAAATTGCTTCTAATGACTTCAACACTTTAAGCTTGTGTGAAACTGGGCTTTTACTGTGTCGTTTGTTTACTGGTAATTGGTTAAAAGATACTGCAATTGCAAAATATAGAGTATAATATAGAGTAAAATATTTCATCATCAATGTATGGCAAACCCAATTATTTTGGACTGCTAATAAAAATTTTTGGTATAAGACTTGGTACCTGGCTATATAGTTCGATATAGGGTTACCGGTCAGCACTCTTCTACTCTAGGAATAGTATCTTTATTAGTTGGGTTTGCCTTTAGAGCCCTGTGCTCAACAACCAATTCTTGCCAGGCCTTTATGACAATGGAATAGAAAATCCATTGAATAATCACAAATCTTGCAATAGGAGCATCTCTCTTTTATTTTTTGCTTGTGTTTTTTTTGTTTTTTTTTGTTAACACTATTCCCATCTGTTAAAGTAAGTCAATTTCCTTAATACTGTATTTTAGAATCATCCTGAGACAACTATTATAAGGGGATATACATGTTTGTACACTGTGCCTTTATTGCAATTATGAGATTGCTTAGAAAAGAAGGGATGATGTGACTGCTGTAGGCTATATACCATATTTTTTGCCGTATAAGACGCACTTTTTCTTCCCCAAAACTGGGGGGGGGGGGGGTTGGTGCATCTTATAGGGCGAATACACACCTATTGCGGCGGTCCCTGCGGCCATCAACGGCCGGGACCCGCGGCTAATACAGGATATCACCGATCGCGGTGATGCCCTGTATTAACCCTTCAGACGTGGCGATCAAAGCTGACTGCCTGCGTCTGAAGTGAAAATAACACTAACCTGGGCTGTTCGGGAGCACCGCGGCGTCCCGAACAGCTTACAGGACACCGGGAGAGACCTTACCTGCTCTGTGCCAGGATCCCCTGCATGGCCGGCGCTCTCCTTCGTCATCATCACGTCATCGCGCACGCCGTCCCATCATCCAATAGGAGCGGCGTGCGTAGCGACGTCATGGCGGCGACGGAGAGCGAAGATACCGGGCAGCAGAGATGTTCCGGAGCGAAGGAGACACCCCGAGGACGCGGCAACAGCAATGGAGGGCGACATCCAGGGCACCGGTGACGAGCGGTGACAGGTCCGGAGCGGCGGGGACACATGAGTACTACCTCCTATACCAATGGTCTTCAACCTGCTGACCTCCAGATGTTGCAACACTACAACTTACAGCATGCCCGGACAGCCAACGGCTGTCCGGGCATGCTGGGTGTAGTAGTTTTGTAACATCTGAAGGTCCGCAGGTTGAAGATCACTGTCCTATACTTTACATTGTATTTGGTTCAGAATCTTTATTTTCTAGATTTTTATCCTATAAAATTAGGTGCGTCTTATATGCCGGAACGTCTTATATGACAAAAAATACGGTACCTCTTACATCACCTGATCTAGCAGATTCTAGATGTAACCCATCCCAATTGAAAAAAGTCAACCTGACACCTTGTACTACTGTACAGGATTACTGAGTATAGTAATAGCCAGGATTCCCTACTCCTGTATGTACAATCTGTGGCATGCTAAACCAATACTTTAGCATGGCCACGGAAACCGAGTAGTGTCCCACCAATCATGTTTGCAGCTGTTACATCTATATATCCTGTCTGAACTCAGAGATATAAAACAGGATCAAGCCAGACAGCTAAAGTAAGGCTAAAATAAGACAAGAACACAAGGAACAAGGTTGGCAGTTCTCACAGAACTCAATAGTTAGACAAAGTGGTCAGAAGACACCTGCACTAGCCTACAGCCATCCTTTTTAATTTGTTATAAACTGCCCAATGGACTAGTGCACTGCTTAGGTGCTGGCAACCCATGCTAAAAAATTAATTAATATTAAAAAGCCTAAAAA
This sequence comes from Hyla sarda, assembly GCF_029499605.1. Taxonomy (NCBI): domain Eukaryota; kingdom Metazoa; phylum Chordata; class Amphibia; order Anura; family Hylidae; genus Hyla; species Hyla sarda. The sequence goes on from NC_079192.1 coordinate 226,049,505, forward strand.
GTTCAGTAGATAGAAATATAACATTTCTTAACCAATAAAAATAGACTCAGTTATTCGGTGACTGAGCTTTTCTATATAAGAGGTTATCTACAGCTGCTGCCTGTCACTTGCAAATCACACGGACATCTTAGATAAGACTAGGAAAGTTAAAACACTTTTTCATAAGATATCTGCTTTAAGAGTAAGGAAAAAAGTGATGGGATAAGGTGGCCTATATATCTTTAACATCAAGTAAAAATATTCATGTATAATTTTTTTGTTGGCTCGATGAAAGGTATAAAAACTTAAATGAAAAATGAATCAAGGAGAATGAATGAAAGACTTTGACAATACAAAGTTAGAGTTTTTATATCTTCATATATCAAGGTAAAATGTTAAGATCCCTTTTTCGTTTCTGACATAACTTTTAATAGGGACATTGGTGTATTTTAATCAGAGTTACTTTAGTTCTGTCAGCCCCCAAAGCTCCATGGCTGTAATAAAAGAAAGGATTGATCGTATTTAGTAACATCAAATGGAAATAGGTCCCTGACATATTTTGTTAGTAAAAGCTTGTTTTAATACCTTGTCAGAAACAGTATTGTCGTTAAACAAATAGATCACTTGTATTTAGTTGGTAATATTAGTGCTTTTACAAGACTGACTACCTGGTGCGATTTTCTGTACAAATTTCACATCTGTCCCTAGGCAGTTCTATAAAGTGGCCTATTTCCCGGCATGTACTATAGGAAAGATACCTTCAGCGACGATGTGCGAATTAATCATGCCCCTGGAGGCTTATGGTGGATAATCATAGAGAAACCCGGAGGAAGAGACTTGGAGTGGCGTACAGCACTGCCATGAGTTTGCTTTTCAGTGCAAACATAGTTGCTGAAAATAAGCTCATCAAGACATAGAAGACAATTGGGAACCGCCTGCTGCTACTGTGGGACAGAGGCGCTAGAATTGAGATCATGTGATCATATTTGCACAAACAATGCATAAATATTCTCCAGAAACCACAAGATGCATCCATACAAAGCCTGTAATTTGAACAGTGGGGAGGCAAACATGTTATCATGAGTTTTTGATTTGCTTTACATCTGCTTATATATTTATAAATGCATTAATTTTCAACAAAGTTTTCCTTCAAAGTAGCCTTATACATGTCTCCGAAAATAAATGTTTGTTTATCTACAAAGCTAGTTTTTTTTTTTACTCTGCTGGCATGTACTATAGTATCAAAGGCTGCACATAAAAATAAAAAGACTGTGTATAAGAAACTGGTGACCAGGTATAGCATTCAAATGTCAAATTAAAGGGAATGACCAGTATTATGTAAATAAAACCTAATCATTGTAGACATGGAAAAATGTAAAACTTTATTTTATGTGGCTCCTAGATCGGAAAAAAAACCCCTAGCGCATAAAGGTCAAACCTGCTTCACATAAATAAAGTAAATATACAATGACATGAATAATAAAACTACAATATTACTCATCATTCTACAATGAATAATAGGACTGCGTTCACATTGTTCTTTGTTTATTTGGTGAAGAAAAATCTGAAGCAGATCCCACCCAGCAAGGGTGAAAAGCAAAAAGTTCCCAGTGCAAAGGCTTCCATCTTTTGAGTTCCATTTACAGCCAAAATGTTCTATGTACTCCAAAATTAATTATGTTTAAAGGGAACCTGTCCCATTGAAAATGCAGCCCAATCTGTGGGCAGATGAGGTTAAAAGGAGGAGCCGGGCAAATTGATATTTAGTTTGATGGAAAAGGGTGTGGAAAACTTAATATATATATTTAAAAATAAATATAGATGGGCAGCATTGTACTCTGCCCTGTCACCCTGTTATCATGGAGGAGATACTCATGTCAAATTTTGTAACATGACATTTAGCTAATGTCCAGTTAAAAGTGCAATCCTGTAACACTGTCAACCCCACCCCCAAAACTCTGATCACCTATTTAGCCTTAAATTGGCACTGTCAGATCCAAAAACTTTGATGAAAGGAAAATTCAAGACCTTTTGTAATATGGTTGTTTAAATTTTTTTTTTTATATTTATAAAGAAAAAGGCTCCTGAAAATCCCACCACTAGGGGTCCCCATACCTACTGGGACACTAACCAATCCTGCTGCAGCATCATGCGTGTCCATGAGTCATAGACAAGAGAGGACTCATAGACAAAGCTGCATGAGCAGACACACCAATCACTTTCCACCACCACACCCCTTCCCCTAAGAGGATTTCTAACACTGTGAGCTAATGAAAAGAGGTATTTTTATAATAAATAAAGGTGATAGAGGTATGAAATGTAGGTACTGAGTCACATTTTTTTTTTCTGGGATCTGACAGGTTCGCTTTAAAGCCAGAAGCACATCTGATCATTCAGGAGTGTGCTTGTACTGCTATAGATGTCCTGCTTTAGCCACTGATTGGTTAAGCAGGAAGGTCCTCGTGCCAACACCAACACAAGAAAGTTCTTACAATGAGGGCAGACACTGAGACAGTGATGAAGCAAGGAGAAAAAGTATAGTTTTTTTTCTATTTAACTGTGCCATTAGCAAAATTCTCCAGAATAGTTCTGTTGAGCTTACTAAAAGCCTTCATTGGTAAAGAGTATCAGCAATCAGATAGACCTTTTGTTTTAGTATATCTCCAAGATTACCTAAGAGCTCTGGTACACCACAGAGCCATTGCCAATTATGACACTGTATGACACCTATGCACTGCCTTGTATTACAAAGATATTGTCAGATTAAGAAATAAAGCATGCCACTCTTTTATTTTCCATGGATCCATAAGAAATATGTATGCCTCCATATAAGACATGTACAGTAGAATGGTCATGCATGTGCCTGCCAATTGTCAAATAATGGGTTTTAAAAATAGAGCTTTTCAGCGCTGTAAAAATATCTTTTAACCCCTTAAGGACTGAGCCCTTTTTCACCTTAAGGACTCGGCCATTTTTTGCAAATCTGACCACTGTCACTTTAAACATTAATAACTCTGGAATGCTTTTAGTTATCATTCTGATTCCGAGATTGTTTTTTCGTGACATATTCTACTTTAACGTAGTGGTAAAATTTTTTGGTAACTTGCATCCTTTCTTGGTGAAAAATCCCAAAATTTGATGAAAAATTTGAAAATTTTGCATTTTTCTAACTTTGAAGCTCTCTGCTTGTAAGGAAAATTGATATTCCAAATAATTTTTTTTTTTATTCACATATGCAATATGTCTACTTTATATTTGCATCATAAAATTGATGAGTTTTTACTTTTGGAAGACACCAGAGGGCTTCAAAGTTCCGCAGCAATTTTCCAATTTTTCACAAAATTTTGAAACTTGCTTTTTTTCAGGGACCAGTTCAGGTTTGAAGTGGATTTGAAGGGTCTTCATATTAGAAATACCCCATAAATTACCCCATTATAAAAACTGCACCCCCGAAAGTATTCAAAATGACATTCAGTAAGCGTTTTAACCCTTTACGGGTTTCACAGGAATAGCAGCAAAGTGAAGGAGAAAATTCACAATCTTCATTTTTTACACTCGCATGTTCTTGTAGACCCAATTTTTGAATTTTTGCAAGGGGTAAAAAGGAGAAAATTTTTACTTGTATTTGAAACCCAATTTCTCTCGAGTAAGCACATACCTCATATGTCTATGTTAATTGTTCGGCGGGCGCAGTAGAGGGCTCAGAAGGGAAGGAGCGTCAAATGGTTTTTGGGGGGCATGTCACCTTTAGGAAGCCCCTATGGTGCCAGAACAGCAGAAAAAAAACACATGGCATACCATTTTGGAAACTAGACCCCTCGGGGAACGTAACAAGGGGTAATGTGAACCTTAATACCCCACAGGTGATTCACGACTTTTGCATATGTAAAAAAAATATATATTTTTTTTACCTAAAATGCTTGGTTTCTCTAAAGTTTTACATTTTTAAAAAGGGTAATAGCAGAAAATACCCCCCAAAATTTGAAGCCCAATTTCTCCCGATTCAGAAAACACCCCATATGGGGGTGAAAAGTGCTCTGCTGGCGCACTACAGGTCTCAGAAGAGAAGGAGTCACATTTGGCTTTTTTGAAGGAAATTTTGCCCTGGGGGCATGCCGCATTTAGGAAGCCCCTATGGTGCCAGGACAGCAAAAAAAAACACATGGCATACCATTTTGGAAACTAGACCCCTCGGGGAACGTAACAAGGGGTAAAGTGAACCTTAATACCCTACAGGTGTTTCACGACTTTTGCATATGTAAAAAAAAATAAAAAAATGTACCTAAAATGCTTGGTTTCCCAAAAAATTTACATTTATACAAAGGGTTAAAGCAGAAAATAACCCCCAAAATTTGAAGCCCAATTTCTCCCGATTCAGAAAACACCCCATATGGGGGTGAAAAGTGCTCTGCTGGCGCACTACAGGTCTCAGAAGAGAAGGAGTCACATTTGGCTTTTTGAAAGCAAATTTTGCTCTGGGGGCATGCCGCATTTAGGAAGCCCCTATGGTGCCAGGACCGCAAAAAACCCCCACATGGCATACCATTTTGGAAACTAGAGCCCTCGGGGAATGTAACAAGGGGTTAAGTGAACCTTAATACCCTACAGGTGTTTCACGACTTTTGCATATGTAAAAAAAAATAAAAAAATTTACCTAAAATGCTTGGTTTCCCAAAAAATTTACATTTCTACAAAGGGTTAAAGCAGAAAATACCCCCCAAAATTTGAAGCCCAATTTCTCCCGAGTACGGCGATACCCCATATGTGACCCTTAACTGTTGCCTTGAAATACGACAGGGCTCCAAAGTGAGAGCGCCATGCGCATTTGAGGCCTAAATTAGGGATTGCATAGGGGTGGACATAGGAGTATTCTACGCCAGTGATTCCCAAACAGGGTGCCTCCAGCTGTTGCAAAACTCCCAGCATTCCTGGACAGTCAACGGCTGTCCGACAATACTGGGAGTTGTTGTTTTGCAACAGCTGGAGGCTCCGTTTTGGAAACCGTGGCGTACCAGACGTTTTTCATTTTTATTGGGGAGGGGAGGGGGGCTGTATAGAGGTATGTGTATATGTAGTGTTTTTTACTTTTTATTTTATTTTTTGTGTTAGTGTAGTGTAGTGTTTTTAGGGTACAGTCACACGGGCGGGGGTTCACAGTAGTTTCTCGCTGGCAGTTTGAGCTGTTGCAGAAAATTTGCTGCAGCTCAAACTTGCAGCCCGATACCTACTGTAATCCTCCGCCCATGTGAGTGTACCCTGTACATTCACATTGGGGGGGACATCCAGCTGTTGCATAACTACAACTCCCAGCATGCGCTGAGAGACTGTACATGCTGAGAGTTTTAGTTTTGCAACAGCTGTAGGCACACTGGTTATGTATCACGGAGTTTGTGACCTTACTCAGTGTTTCAAAACCAGTGTGCCTCCAGCTGTTGCAAAACTACAACTCCCAGCATGTACGGTGCATCGTGTAAGGTGACTGCTGGGAGTTGTAGTTTGCAACAGCTGGAGGCACACCGGTCGTGAAACAATGAGTTAGTTTTTTTTTTTTACCTAACTCATTGTTTCACAACCAGTGTGCCTTCAGCTGTTGCAAAACTACAACTCTCAGCAGTAACCGACAGCCAACGGGCATGCTGGGAGTTGTAGTTATGCAACCAGCAGATGCACCACTACAACTCCCAGCATGCACTTTAGCTGTATGTGCAAGCTGGGAGTTGTAGTTATACAACAGCTGAAGGTACACTTTTCCATAGAAAAAATGTGCCTCCAGCTGTTGCAAAACCATAAGTCCCAGCATGCCCATAAGGGAATGCTGGGAGTTGTGGTGGTCTGCCTCCTGCTGTTGCATAACTACAGCTCCCAGCATGCCCTTTTTGCATGCTGGGAGCTGTTGCTAAGCAACAGGAGGAGGCTGTAACTCACCTCCTGCTGCTGCTCCATCGCAGGCTGTCCCACGCCGCCGCCGTCGCTCCTGGGGCCCCGATCCCAACATTAACGCCGGGGATCGGGGTCCCCAGCACCCGGGGTCGTCTTCCCGCACCCGCTCACGCCCTCCGGAAGAGGGGCGGAGCGGGTGCGGGAGTGACACCCGCAGCAGGCGCCCTGATTGGTCGGCCGGTAATCCGGCCGACGAATCAGGGCGATCGTGAGGTGGCACTAGTGCCACCTCACCCCTGCAGGCTCTGGCTGTTCGGGGCCGTCAGAGACGGCCCCGAACAGCCAGTAATTCCGGGTCACCGGGTCACTGGAGACCCGATTGACCCGGAATCGCCGCAGATCGCTGAACTGAATTGTCCAGCGATCTGCGGCGATCGCCGACATGGGGGGGCATAATGACCCCCCTGGGCGATATGCCGGGATGCCTGCTGAAAGATTTCAGCAGGCATCCGGCTCCGGTCCCCAACCGGCTAGCGGTGGGGACCGGAATTCCCACGGGCGTATGGATACGCCCTGCGTCCTTAAGGACTCGGGATGCAGGGCGTATCCATACGCCCTGCGTCCTTAAGAGGTTAACCCCTTAAGGACCAGGCCATTTTACACCTTAGGACCAGAGCATTATTAAACATTAATAACTCTGGAATGCTTTTAGTTATCAATCTGATTCCGAGATAGTTTTTTCGTGACATATTCTACTTTAACTTAGTGGTAAAATTTTGTGGTAACTTGCATCCTTTCTTGGTGAAAAATCTCAAAATTTGATGAAAAATTTGAAAATTTTGCATTTTTCTAACTTTGAAGCTTTCTGCTTGTAAGGAAAATGGATATTCAAAATATTTTTTTTATTCACATTTCCAATATGTCTACTTTATGTTTGCATCATAAAATTGATGTGTTTTTACTTTTGGAAGACACCAGAGGGCTTCAAAGTTCAGCAGCAATTTTCCAATTTTTCACAAAATTTTGAACCTCGCAGGTTTGAAGTGGATTTGAAGAGTCTTCCCATTAGAAATACCCCACAAATGACCCCATTATAAAAACTACACCCCCCAAAGTATTCAAAATGACAATCAGTAAGTGTTTTAACCCTTTAGGTGTTTCACAGGAATAGCAGCAAAGTGAAGAGAAAATTCACAATCTTTATTTTTTACACTTGCATGTTCTTGTAAACCCAATTTTTGAATTTTTACAAGGGGTAAAAGGAGAAAATCTATACTTATATTTGTAGCCCAATTTCTCTCGAGTAAGCACATACCTCATATGTCTATGTAAAGTGTTCGGTGGGCGCAGTAGAGGGCTCAGAAGTGAAGGAGCAACAAGGGGATTTTGGAGAGTAAGTTTTTCAGAAATGTTTTTTTGGGGGCATGTTGCATTTAGTAAGCCCCTATGGTGCCAGAACAGCAAAAATAACCCACATGGCATACCATTTTGGAAACTAGACCCCTTGGGGAATGTAACAAGGAATAAAGTGAGCCTTAATACACCACAGGTGTTTCACGACTTTTGCATATGTAAAAAAAATTTAAAAAAATTCACTAAAATGTGTGTTTCCCCCCAAATTTCACATTTTTGCAAGGGTTAATAGCAGAAAATACCCCCCAAAATTTGTAACCCCATCTCTTCTGAGTATGGAGGCACCCCATAAATTGGCATGAAGTGCATTACGGGCGAACTACAATGCTCCGAAGAGAAGGAGTGATATTTGACTTTTTGAGAGCAAATTTTGCTCAGGGGGCATGTCGCATTTAGGAAGCCCATATGGTGCCAGAACAGCAAAAAAAAAAACACATGGCATACCATTTTGGAAACTAGACCCCTTGAGGAACGTAACAAGGAATAAAGTGAGCCTTAATACCCCACACGGGTTTCACGACTTTTGCATATGTAAAAAAAAATATATATTTTTTTCACTAAAATGTGTGTTTTCCCCCCAAATTTCACATTTTTGCAAGGGTTAATAGCAGAAAATACCCCCCAAAATTTGTAACCCCATCTCTTCTGAGTATGGAGGTACCCCAAAAGTGGACCTGAAGTGCACTACGGGCGAACTACAATGCTCAGAAGAGGAGGAGCACCATTGAGCTTTTGGAAAGAGAATTCGTTTGGAATAGTAGTCAGGGGCCATGTGCATTTACAAAGCCCCCCGTGGTGCCAGAACAGTGGACCCCCCCACATGTGACCCCATTTTGGAAACTACACACCTCACAGAATTTAATAAGTGGTGCAGTGAGCATTTACACCCCACTGGCGTTTGACAGATCTTTGGAACAGTGGGCTGTGCAAATGGAAAATTAAATTTTTCATTTTCACGGATCACTGTTCCAAAAATCTGTCAGACACCTGTGGGGCGTAAATGCTCACTGTACCCCTTATTACATTACATGAGGGGTGTAGTTTCCAAAATGTGGTCACATATGGGGGGGTCCATTGTTCTGGTATCATGGGGGCTTTGTAAACACAAGTGGCCTTCAATTCCGGACAAATTTTCTCAAAATCCCAATGGCGCTCCTTCTCTTCTGAGCATTGTAGTGCACCCATAGAGCACTTTACATCCACATATGGGGTATGCTCTTACTCAGAAGAAATTGGGTTACAAATTTTGGGGGGCTTTTTTTTATTTTCCCCTGTGAAAATGAAAAATTTAGGGTGACACCAGCATTTTAGTGAAAAAAACATTTTTTTTTCATTTTCCCATCCAACTTTAATGAAAATTTGTCAAACACCTGTGGGGTGTTCAGGCTCACTATACCCCTTGTTACGTTCTATGAGGGGTGTCGTTTCCAAAATGGGGTCACATGTGGGTATTTATTTTTTGGGGTTTATGTCAGAACCGCTGTAAAATAAGCCACCCCTGTGCAAACCACCAATTTAGGCCTCAAATGTACATGGTGCGCTCTCACTCCTGAGCCTTGTTGTGCGTCCGCAGAGCATTTTACGCCCACGTATGGGGTATCTCCGTACTCAGGAGAAATTGCGTTACAAATTTTGTGGGTCTTTTTTTCCTTTTACCTCCCGTGAAAATAAAAAATAAGGACAACACCAGCATGTTAGTGTAAAAAAAAATTTTTTTTTTTACACTTATAGGCTAGTGTAGACCCCAACTTTTCTTTTTCATAAGGGGTAAAAGGAAAAAAACGCCCCCAAAATTAGTAACGCAATTTCTCCCGAGTACGGAGATACCCCATATGTGGCACTAAACTGCTTCCTTGAAATACGACAGGGCTCTGAAGTGAGAGAGCGCCATGCGCATTTGAGGACTAAATTAGGGATTGCACAGGGGTGGACATAGGGGTATTCTATGCCAGTGATTCCCAAACAGGGTACCTCCAGCTGTTGCTAAACTCCCAGCATGCCTGGACAGTTAGTGGCTGTCCGGAAATGCTGGGAGTTGTTGTTTTGCAACAGCTGGAGGCTCTGTTTTGGAAACACTGCCGTACAATCCGTTTTTTATTTTTTATTAGGGAGACAGTGTAAGGGGGTGTATATGTAGTGTTTTACTCTTTATTATGTGTAAGTGTAGTGTTTTTAGGGTACGTTCACACTGGTGGGTTTACAGTGAATTTATCGCTAGGAGTTTGCGATGCGGTGAAAAATTTGCCACAGCTCATACTTGAAGCAGAAAACTTACTGTAAACCCGCTAGTGTGAATGTACCCTGTACGTTCACATGGGGGGGCAAACCTCCAGCTGTTTCAAAACTACAACTCCCAGCATGTACTGACAGACCGTGCATGCTGGGAGTTGTACTTTTGCAACAGCTGGAGGCACACTGGTTGGAAAACCTTCAGTTAGGTTCTGTTACCTAACTCAGTATTTTCCAACCAGTGTGCCTCCAGCTGTTGCAAAACTTCAACTCCCAGCCTGTACTGATCGCCGAAAGGCATGCTGGGAGATGTACTTATGCAACAGCTGGAGGGATCGCAACTACAACTCCCAGCATGCAGAGACAGCTGTTTGCTGTTTAGGCATGCTGGGAGTTGCAGTTTTGCAACATCTGGAGAGCTATAGTTTAGAGACCACTGCACAGTGGTCTCCAAACTGTGGACCTCCAGATGTTGCAAAACTACAACTCCCAGCATGCCCAGACAGCAAACTGCTGTCTGGGCATGCTGGGAGTTGTAGTTTAGCAAGATCTGGAGGTGCACAGTATAGAGATCACTTTGCAGGGGTCTCAAACTGTAGACCTCCAGCTGTTGCAAAACTGCAACTCCCAGCAAGCCTAAACAGCTCTCTGGGCATGCTGGGAGTTGTAGTTTTGCAACATCTGGAGGGTTACAGTTTAGAGACCACTATAGTGGTCTCAGACTGTAGCCCTCCAGATGTTGCTAAGTAACTCACCGGCTTCTGTTGGATCCAGGGAGCTGCGTCGCGGTCCTCTTCTTACGCCGATCGTCGCCCGTTGACGCTGCTGATCGTCGCCCGCTGCCGTCGCCGATGGGTAAGTGGATCTTCGGCGCCGGTCCCTGTCGGTTTCCCCGTCCTGCTTCGCCTATTGTGGGAGGGCAGAACGGGGAAACCGAAAGTAAACCCCTCCGCCCCCGATCTGCTATTGGTGGTCGCGTCTAGACCACCAATAGCAGAGATAGGAGGGGTGGCAACCCTGCCACCTCACTCCTATCGCTACAGAGGGATCGTGGGTGTCTAGGACACCCGAAATCCCCCTTCTATTCCGGGTCACCGGGTCACCATAGACCCATATGACCCGGAATCGGCGCAAATCGCAAGTGTGAATTCACTTGCGATTTGCGCCGATCGCCGACATGGGGGGTCTAATGACCCCCTGGGCATTTGCGCGGGGTGCCTGCTGATAGATATCAGCAGTCACCCCGGCCCGATCCCCGCCCGGCGCGCAGCGGGGACCGAAATTCCCACGGGCGTACAGGTACGCCCTTGGTCCTTAAGTACCAGGGAGCAAAGGCGTACTTGTACGCCCATGGTCCTTAAGGGGTTAAGCAAATGTATGGCTACTATTTTGGCATATAGACCTGCACACCTGACTAAGTCTGGCTTCTGATTTACTACTATCTGGCTTTTTAGGTTTATAACTAAATACATATTAACCCCCTAACAGTTTTAAAGAAGCTCTGCTTGGGCTAATGGCTTTGGCCAGTACTGTGCATATGTGTTCAAGCAGAAGGAGCTCAGCTATAACTCTGCTGCGACTGTTCCTGAAAGTTTAACCCCTTACATAATGTGGTTAATAAAAAGCATAGCATGTCAGTGATCTGACAGATGGAGAGAGAAACCGCTGTATGCCATTGGTTGCATGGCTTACAAAGGCATCTGGACTGCAATAGTTTTAATCTTGGCTGATCTGATCTCTGCAGCCATCAGATTAGCTATTACAATCACTGCACTGCCGCAGATGCATTAATCTGTATTGATAACGGCATCTGAGGGGTTAATGGTGGACATCAGCATGATCACTGATGTCCGCCATTACCAGTTGGTCCCCGGCTGCTAATAGCAGTCTGGACCTGCCATGCATAATGTGAGCAATGCTCTGGTGCTCGGGTCATGTACAGGACATAAATGTACGTCCTGGTGCGCAAAGTACCAGCGCATCAGGACGTCCATTTACCTTAATTGTCGTTAAGAGGTTAAAGAACTAGAACTCTATAGTCTGGTAAAGAGGGGACATGATTGAAACATTTATGGATTTTAATAAGAAGTTATACACGACCTGAGATTAGTTGGTGGTATAAACAGAAGTAATCTCAGAAAATAATATGTTACTTAAAGTACTTACCCACAGCCATAATTCCTGCCTACTAGTGTATGCGCCCAAAACGACAGATCCTCAACTGGATTGCAGTTCATGTAAGTGCAGGGGCGTAACAAGGTCTACCTCCAGCAGATGTTGTTGGTAACTCCATAGTACATAAATAAAAAAACAAATGCCTGGAATAAGCATATAACTATCCTAACTATAGCTAACCCAACTATACTACTATAACTATCCTATGTACCCAAACTAAAAATAAAGGAAATAATGTAAAGGCAGACTAGAACTTGGTTATGCTGACAATCGTCTATGCTTCTAAGAAATGGTATAAGAATTTAATGCACCCTGATTGCCAATGCAGAGGACTAGTGACAATGACAACTAACACTGGAATTGTCTTTCCTAATAATTCTTCATTTCTTTATACATTTAAATATATGCAAATTGTTAAATGCAAACATTTCATATCTATATCAGTGTTTCCCAACTAATGGGAGTTATAGTTTTGCAACAGCTGGAGGCAAACTGATCAATGATATATCATAAGACTGTGTAAAAGTGGGGACACCTGGAGGTACAGTATGAGCCCAAAGCAGCCTGTGAGTGTAGTATTATGAATTAGTATCACACACATTTCTATTAAATGTATCCAGAATTCTGTTATTATTACTTTCCAACTGCTAGAAAAGAATGATGCTGCTGCATATATACAATGTTATCGTTTGGAATTTGGTTTGTAACTTTACCCAAGTTCAACATAGGAAACTGGTAACTTTGCAGTACATAAGATGATGTGCTTATGAACAGATATCTGGGAGATATGATAAAAGTATCAGCACATAATATTGTAGCAAAGGTGAAAAATATGTTCCTACACTTTGGAAAATGTGTCTGCTCATATATAATCACAATAATGTTTTCTATAATTTCCCTCTCCTGCAGTGAGAGATTTATGAAATTACAACCTCCATGCCTCAGCTCTAAATTCAATGGTTCAATAACCATATTGTGTAAGCATAAATGGAAAATAGCAGTCTAACCCTGTCGAGAACGTATAATGTAATACGGATGCCTGGGTCACAGATAGATACTATACCAAAGTGATTTCCATTAAGTAAAAATGAAGAATGACATTCAAACTGTTACAAAGTCATTTCCATAAACACCTTGCTACACCTTCAAGTTCTGCTGTGTAAACTATTTACTAAATGTTATAAATAAGAGACATTAAATAGCTTGGAAAAGATCATTTATAAATCAGGAAAAGGGGCCGATGAGCAGGAGTACGGATCTGCGCCAAAGCAATTTTATTCATGAAGTCAATGATGCTTACTAGTGTACACAGCAGCTAATGAAATGACAGCAAATAAAAGGCACAAAAAGCTATACATATATATATATCCAACCAGGAGGCGCAGCACTCCAGGAATCAGCAAACGTGTATTTATTCCATCATATCAGGTCAACAAGCAACGTTTTTGCTCTCTATGGAGCCATTTTCAAGCTTGAAAATGGCTCCATAGAGAGCAGAAACATTCCTTGTTGACTTGATATGATGAAATAAATACATGTTTGCTGATTCCTGGAGTGCTGCGCCTCTTGGTTGGATAGACTTGGGAGGAACCTTGATCTGTTTTTTTTGGACACTGGCGCCCACTGCACTTTAATTTTTTCTGGATAGTGCTGCATATTTGGTTTCTCTCTCTCTCTCTCTCTCTCTCATATATATTTGTGGTCATGGTTACCATAAAAGAATAGGTACCTGTAAAGAATAAGAACACCATACAAACCAGCAGCTAGATATGTGCCATAAGCCGTGCGCAGGGGCACACCTAGGGCATACCCATATAGTGATAAATAATAAAAGGGGAGGGAGGGTGGGTAGCATCACGCAGAATACGCCCAGAGCAGTTGGAGGGAAGGAGTTAAATAGGCTCCTGCCACTCCCACAAACACAGCCTATTCCATGTTTAATTACATGTGGTCATGCCTACCATAAAAGGATAGGTACCAGTAAAGAATAAGAACACCATACAAACCAGCGTCTAGATATGTGCCATAAGCCGCACGCAGGGGCACACCTATAGAGGACAAAAAATACACCACAGTAAGAGGGAAAACAGAGTTTAATTCACAACAGTTTTACAATGCAAGAAACTGAAAGGCATGTAACATTTCCTCTTGTGGATTGGGAATGTATCTAGAATAACACACAGAATCCCACCTGCCTAGCTTTTTGATTACATTAACTAGCACACGATGTTTAGAGGCAGCCGAGGCAGCCCTGATACAAAATGAATGCCCCAATATGGAAGACGGGTCCTGTCCCAAGGACCTGACCAAAATACGGACATACTTAACAAAAGAGCTCATAGTCAAAGCAGACATAGGATAGGAAATGGTAACAGTGGACTGTCGGCAGATAAATAAGCAAAATAATGCAGCAAATAACTCCAAACAGTAACCGGTCACCACTTATGATTTGTACGAAAAAAACTTAATTTCAGCACCTGACTGGGACATTTTAGTGGACAACAAAGATAACACATAATGGTCGCCATGCCAACTCAACTGTGCCCTGGTAAGACCCCTAGTCTTAGCGGAGGCGCATGTTAACTCCCCGGGTCTGAGGAAGCTGTAGAAGGCTAGGTAAATAGCAGCGTTAATAATTAAACTGAAATGGTACGGGGTTAAGTGGCTAGAACAATATTATTTTGCAAATAAATTGACATTTGGGTCCAAAAGCAGCCTGTGATTTTTTGACCAGCTTGCTAGGGCTCTTCACTGGGCTTTGTAGAATGAGTCAGGTTGTAATTTTGTTATTCATTATTTAGATGATTTTTCATTGTTATAATTTCCTCATGTAGTCCCCTCAAATTTAGTTGCTTTGCAGGAGCTGTTTGCTCAGCTGGGGGTCCTGGTGTCCCTCAAAAAAATAGAAGGCCCTTCTACAGGACTCGTTTTTCTGGGCATCGTCCTGTATATAGTCCAGATGCAGGCTAGGTTGCCTCCTGATAAAATTCAAAGGGTCAAGACAGCCATTCACCATTTCCATCTTTCTTGACTGGCAATAACTTAAAAGCGTCAACAATATCGGTTTTGGACAACCATGTACCTGGGCCTAACTATAGAATAATCTTGAAAGCTTTGTCTATAGAAGCGTACTTCATACTGAATTCCTCTGAGGGTATCAGAGAATTTAGGCTAGGCACTCTAGAGGAATAAGGCGCAGAGAGGTCATAGATGAGATGCTTTTTATTGTTGAATTTGCCCGTCACCAATCCTATAGGGCTCACCCTCCAACTCTCAAAAGGGGAAAACAAAAAGGGGCCAAGCATGAAACCTTTATACAACTCCGCTTTTAACAATAAAGAAACACAATCTGGATCAGATTTAGCAGGTTATCACATTCAGTGGACTGTGGTAACAAAACTAGCCCCGTATGGAAACCAGACAACAGCCACGAAACCAGACAACAGCCACTGGACCCATGCAAAATCTGGGTGAGTGGAGAGTACTCTGGCCAACACTTGAACATCAACTGGGTATAGTTACGCGGCCGTGGATTTCTGTGGACAAGCCGTACGTGGGTGAGCTCGGAAACATACCGAGCAGACATGGAGAAGCCTGCACTGGCTGTAATTACACGAGTACGGTGTCCATTTTAGGACAATGTCAGTCGTCAGACATAACTCCGTCCTTCGTCAGGTGAAACGGCTTTCTGCCTCCTCCCTCGGGCCAATCGCCGTCAGTCGTCAACCGCAACTCTGTCCTCCCTCAGGTGAAACGGCGTCCTGCCTCCTCCCTCGGGCCAATCGCCGTCAGTTGTCAACCGCAACTCTGTCCTCCGTCATGTGACACAGCGTCCTGCCTCCTCCCTCACACCAATTGCCATCCTCCTTCAGCCACAACTCCATCCTCCCTCATCCGAAACTCTGTCGTCCAAAACGCCATCATGCCTCAGACGATTCTCCCTCAGACACAACTTCCTGCCCCATAGCAGAGCCGACGCTGCACAGTATTGTATAGCAGAGTCGAAACTGTGAAACTTGCACGTGTGTACTACAGACACTACATGTGCTACAGAGTCTGTATAGCAGAGCCAACATTGAATAGCGTGTACTGCAGAACCCGTATTGCAGAGAGCCGACACTGCCTCGGCTCTGCTACACGGCAGGAAACTTTTTCGAGGGATGACGGAGTTTCGGATGAGAGACTTTAGGATGGCAAAGGAGGGAGTTGCGGATGATGCCTGACGGAGATTGGCCTAAGGGAGGAGGCGGGACGCCTTTTCACCTGACAGAGGACGGAGTTATGTCTGATGACTGACGATGTTCTAAAATGGACACCGTACACGAGGCTAGGTTATAATTATGACACAATTGGCTTTTACCGAAATAAAGGACAGGGAGCCCCAATCTGTCCACTGTAGCTGGCCCTTTGCTGACACCGCTCTTACCTGGAGGGTCACCATGGAGACCCCCATAATTGCACCAGAGAGCTGTATGGGAGATAGATTGGCAGGTGGTACATGTAGGTGCCTTCAAGCCTGCAAATGGTGACAAAATAGCTCGGTGTCAAGAATCGCCCAATTAGTGACTTATTTAAACTGAGTCCAGGAGTGGTAAGAAAGCGCATCCCCACTTTCAGAAACCCTGTAGGGAGTCTCAGGGACGTAAAGAGCTTATTCAATGTCCGACACATGCGACATGGTATAGGAGAAGCAACCTGTAAGGAGTAGAACGGGAGGCCATGAGTGACCCAACGACAAACACATGAAAGCCGAACCAGAAGACATACTGACCTGACTGGGAACTGCAAAACCGAACAACAGACAAATCCACCACAAGCTTGACCTAAACAGGAACAGTCTGCGGTTAAAGGAAGGCCCCAAAGACAGGCCAGACGGAAGCAAGCATGTAGGGAGAACCGGCACCTAACTGTGAGTCAAGCACCCGACCATCTTCCCCAAAACTGGACACAGTTTTCAACCAAAACAAACCACCACCCAACTAACTGATCGTCAGTGTAACTGAAAATGTGTCAGAAACAATGACTGCAGTGCATCCCAACTGAAAGACGAGACAGATATAATGGGTATGCATTTACCTATGTGTAAAAGAATATTGCTTTGAGTCAGGAACAATAAACGACTGTGTACTCCAAGCCTGTAAATGTATACACCATCCTATGTGCGAATAAATTATTGTCCTGAGAAAACGAGACAGGGACAACAAAAAATAAAGTGTAGCCTCAATCTGAAAAGTGACAGATTAAAAGAGGTATACACTACCTATATGTGGGGTTGTTTCTCTGATGATGTGTAAGTAAACAACAACGCAGTGTACCCACAACCTGAAAAAGTGACTGGCTAAACAGGTATACACTGACAAAATATGAAAACAAACAAAAATTTCACAAACACACCCAACACCTGAACCTGGTGAGGCAGGCCCGAAACCAGATGCTGCTGAAATAGGAGGTGAATTTACTGTGTCAGTGTGCCCCGCTAAGTGAGAATGAAACGTAGGAAATGTGCAAGTGAGGAATTGCGTCATCTGCAACCGATGCCAGGAAAGCCGACAACCCTAAAAACAGGTATACCCCGTACGTGAATGAGAACAAGTAAGTAAGTTAGGGAGGCAGCACGAAACCACCACCTGACCCACCTGAGCTGAACAACATGCTGTAAAAGGGCATAAACGGAGCGGATAGAAAACCACTGGCAAATAACTGTGAGAAAAGAAAACATATTAGCAAGCAACCTTCAACCCGCTCCAACCTGCACACAACCGAACCTAAAATAACTCCCAAATATCAAAAAAGTCTAAAATCTTAACCCTTCCAGTACTCATCAGCTGATGTATGCTCCACAGGAAGTGGTATAGTTATTTTCTGTCTGACCCCAATTCTCTCTGCTGACACCTCTATCTGAGTCAGGAACTGTGACAGTTCCAGACATGGACAGATGTGTCAGCAGAGAGCACTGTGGTCAGACATAAAAGAACTATACAACTTCTTCTGGAGCAAATAGCAGCTGAAAAGTACTGGAATGATTAAGATTTTATATAAAAGTAATTTACAAATCTGTATGACTTTCAGGCACCAGTTGATTTTAAAAAGATTGCTTTCCACTATAGTAGCCCTTTAAAGTGGCAACTTCACAGTTCTAATTTAGTACATGCCTTGTTTTGGGGGGCATGACCGGAACCTATAGATGTTATTAAAATGATTTTATAATCATTAAATACAAAAATACAAATGTTTGCAGGGTTTTTCAAGCCCGAGCTGGCCATTGTTACAGCAGATGTCTTCTTGAACTGTCATTTTCAAACTGTTTAGAAGAAGTGATTTACTCAGCAAGAGTTAGAGTTTTACCAGCTGAATTTACATCAATGACTGTTTCATTCTGGTAGATTTGTGTGGCTGGAAGTTATGATGCCAGGCAGCAGCTATTGTATAAGGAGAGAGATAGAGGCAACCATGCATATGTCAACTTGGTTCTCACACAGTGATTTCCATGCTCATCTGAATAAAGCAAACACATAGCAGCAAATCTTAATCTTCCCTCTTTGCAGAGGTTCAAATAAAACCGACAGTTGTTCTTTACATATTTTTTCTTTGAGAAGGATGATTGAAGATAAAGCTTACAATTTCTCCAAGTTTCAACAGTTGTTATGCTTTTTTGCTTCTTGTATGAAAGAGGGCCAAGGTTTTTCTTTACTGCTTGCTCACTGCTGTTTGCATACCCTGTCAGCTGTGAAAGGTTCTATCACTGTTGAGATTTATAGAGTGGCAATATAAAATTATGTATGAACTGTGCTTGGCACAGGGAAATATCTCTTCATACATCAATCTGAAAATAACATTAAGAAAAATTGTCTGTTCAGAGTCTCAATGAATTGCTGGTAAAGTGATGAATGCATTGCCTTGTCCTTGTCCAGTCTCAGGTCTGGCCTGACACAGTGCGTATTCCAACTTGTTCAAGGTCACAGATTTATTACACATGGCAGTCTGTTCATTTGCTTAATTTGTTTTACTGATGACTCCAGCCAACAAATGTATCATTCTTAGAGGTTACAAGAAAACGGACGAGAGACACAGAGTGAATGTCTTGGTCTTAATTTACTAGCTAAATATTTCCTGTGTAAAATGAGTGTGCTTTCACGCGTTCACTTTTTCTGCAGTTTTTTTAATGGAACAAATAGTTTGGCTTTAAAAAATGCATGAAAAAACAGCACATGTGATAGGACATTTAACCCCCTAGGGAGCGTGCTGCATACATGTACATAGCTGCTGCCTGGTTCTGTAGCACACAGCGACCTACATGTATGTTGAATTGTAGAGTGCATGAGTAAAGTAAGCACAGGAGCTGTTTTCGCTTCATAGACAGTGAGTGACAACTGCCATTAGCAGCTACCACTCAAAGTAAATGACCAACATTGTTGATCACACTGATGTCCTTCATGTAAGATCACAGCATTTAAGAGGTTTCCAACAGGAGAGGCATCTTTTACCTTCCTATCGGCACCCCCACAACGTGACTGCTGTAGTCCAATTGATCTACCCAGCAGGCGTCCTCCTAGTGCAGCCTGTGCAGGTCTCACAGTGATCTGCTGTTAGAGCCTGACTCAGCAGACTCTACCAGCAGATCACAGATAGCATAGCACTGCTCAGCAATTGCAATCTAATGATTGTATATACCGTATTTTTCGCCATATAAGACGCTCCGGCATATAAGACGCACCCAATTTTAAAGGAGGAAAATCTAGAAAAAAAAGATTCTGAACCAAATACTGTAGTAAAATATTTTATATCAGTATAGTTCCCCCACAATAGTTGGCAGTATAGTTCCCCCACAATGGTAGGCAGCTCCTCCCCCCTCCCCCCCCCCACAATAGTTGGCAGTATAGTTCCCCCACAATGGTAGGCAGCTTCCCCCCCCTCCAAAATGGTAGGCAGCTCCCCCCCCCCCTCCACAATGGTTGGCAGTATAGTTCCCCCACAATGGTTGGCAGTATAGTTCCCCCACAATGATTGGCAGTATAGTTCCCCCACAATGGTTGGCAGTATAGTTCCCCCACAATGGTTGGCAGTATAGTTCCCCCACAATGGTTGGCAGTATAGTTCCCCCACAATGGTTGGCAGTATAGTTCCCCCACAATGGTTGGCAGTATAGTTCCCCCACAATGGTTGGCAGTATAGTTCCCCCACAATGGTTGGCAGTATAGTTCCCCCACAATGGTTGGCAGTATAGTTCCCCCACAAAGGCTGGCAGTATAGTTCCCCCACAATGGCTGGCAGTATAGTTCCCCCGCAATAGTAGTCAGCTCCCCCCCACAGACATACAGCTTCCAGCCATATACAGTGTATGGCTGGAGGCTGTATCTCTGTGTGCTGCCCCCACAGTGATCCGGTCACTGCTCCTCTGGCCCAGTGTCACATCTACTGCTATGGCCTATGGACCATAGCAGTAGGTGCCGGGACCGGAGGAGCGGTGACCGGAACGCTGAAGATTACACACCGCCGGTCACTCACCAGGCCCCGGTCGGCGTGCGTCTTCCTCCGATCCTCTGCCTCTCTATGGTTGTACGCACGGGACGTCACTGAGGTCCCGTGCGTACAACCATAGAGAGGCAGAGGATCGCAGGAAGACCACAGGAGGACCTGAGGAGGACGCGCATCGGCCGGGGAATGGTGAGTGACCCGCGGACAGCCTTGTGTCCCGAAAAGATTTTTCGGGACATAGGGATGTCCGGCATAGGAAAACCTATGATTTTATCTGCCCGGGCCGACTCCTGTGTGCGGCTGCAGGCGGGGGCCGGCCAGAGCAGGTAAAAACTAATACTGTATATTAAAAACCAGGGGGCCTCCAGCTGTTGTGAAACTACAACTACCAGCATGCCCAGACAGCCTTTACCGGTTCGGGCATGCTGGTAGTTGTAGTTTCAGAACAGCTGGAGGCCCCCTGGTTTTTAGTATACAGTTATTAGTAATTCACTTGCCCGGCGCCCGGAACTGTATGTTCCAGGCGTAGGGCAATAAACATAGCCGGTGAGAGGTGAAAAATTCACCGGGGGTCATGAGGCTGCTGCGGGTGGGGAGCGGGTAGTCAGCGCTGTACCGCACCGCCGCAGCCTCTGTACTTACCGCTGACTTCCCGCTCTCGCCCTCAGCAGCCTCGGGCGTATATTCGCCGTATAAGATGCACCAACTTTTCCCCCACGTTTTGGGGAAGAAAAAGTGCGTCTTATACGGCGAAAAATACGGTAATATATATTAAGCAAAAAAACATATAAAAAGCCCCTCTCGTAATAAAACTTAAGATCATCCCCTCTTCCTATTTTTTCAAATAAAAGATAAAATAAAAATAAACAGATTTGGTATTGCCATGTTCAGAATTGTCCAAATTATTAAAGTATGTTAATGATCCATTACAGTGACCAGTAACGTAAAGCAAAGTCCAAAATTGCTGATTTTTGTACACTTCCCATCACAAAAATATTGAATAAAAAGTGATAAAAAATCCCATTAAAGCAAGAATAGCACTGATAAAAATAAAAGATTGCAGTGTAAAAAAATTAGCTGTCAAACAGCCCCATATACATAAAATAAAAAGTTATATGGGATAGAATATGACAATTTTTAGAATACTTATTTTGTTAAACAGTTTGCCTTTTTTTAAGTAGTGCCATTATAGAAAAGCATGTAAACATGGTAATCATTTTAATCGTATTTACTCATGAAGTGGAATGTGTAAAAATTTGGGGCGGATCATCCCAGTAGGTAGGGACAGTGGATTGGAACAAGCTCAGGTCTGCATTGTACCTTACAAAGTGTGATAGATGGACAGAGTATCTAACAAAGATCAAGGTTTTGCACCACATGTGACGCTAGGTCCACTTTGTTTCTACACCTATGTATGTTTTAGATACTCCGGCTGATAAGTATAATAGAATTAGATGTGTATTTTTTCGATACACTATTGCTTTGTCTCTGATACTAGTGAGTCAGGTCTCGACCACATTGCAACCTGGGAAAAATCTGAGACACCAGTCATTTTGTATGCTGGAAAAAATAAATATTGGAGTGAAAATCACAGAAGAATTGTGAGAAAACCGTCACACACAGGTACAAACACTATATTATGAACTACACTAACTTTATAGCCCCTGTAGCATAAACAAAAAATCCTGGAATGCCCCTTTAAGCAATCCCTGACCATTATTCCTGTTTACTTTCTGACACTAGCCAGTGCAAAACCAGTTGCAACCTAAGAATCCACACCCAAGTTGCAAGAAATGTAACAGACATTTGAACCATGGATCCAAGTGATGCTTTGCCACAGACCCCTTTTCCTGTGTATCTAAATTTGCCTGCTGAATAAGTTGTACAACATAGGACTGTTACAATCTGTGCTCTGGACACCCTGGCCGTGAGCTAGAGCTGGGCGGTATGACAAAAAATATGTATCACAGTATTTTTGTAACTTATGGCGGTTCTACGGTATATAACGGTATTTCTCCCCCCCAAATCATGTGACCCGCAAGCACTGTTCTGCTTCTCCCCCCCAATTAGTTATCAGCCCAGCGCTGTGCTGTCCCCATCGGGGAACTAATCACATGACACCCGCAAGTGCTTCCTTCCTCGTCCTCCTGTTTGTTGCGGGCCACCGGCGCTGGAACTCTGTACTGTATGCTGTTTCCCTATGCCCGGACTGCAAAAGATAAACAAAATAAACTTTAACTCACCTCCCGTTGGTCCGGTACCTGCCTCACCTGCTTCCTGGGGACAGGAACGTCGGAGAGCCGTCAGCCTATGACCGGCCGCAGCGATTTTCCGCCTCGGCCGGTGATAGGTTGAGTGCACTGTCATGTAAGAAGCAAGCTTCTTACATGACAGTGCTCTCAACCTATCACCGGCCGAGGCGGAACATCGCTGCAGCCAGTGATAGGCTGACAGCTCTCCAACGGTGGAAAGTCAGTTAAAGTTTATTTTGTTTATCTTTTGCAGCCCGGTCATAGGGATACAGCGTACAGTACAGAGTTCCAGTGTCGGCGGGCCGCAAAAAAACAGGAGGACGAGGAAGGCAGCTCTTGCGGGTGACATGTGATTAGTTCCCCGATAGGGACAGTGCAGCGCTGATAATTAATTGGGGGGGGGGAGGGGGGGTTTGAAGCAGAAGAGCGCTCGCGGGTCATATATGATTAGTTCCCCGATCTGGGGACAGTGCAGCGCTGGGTTGTTAATTCATTCATTCCGAAGGGGAGGGGCCAACCAGTATTGCAGTATGGGAAAAATTCATATTGTGTAGGACAAAAATTTCGGTATTCGGTATGAACAGGTATACCGCCCAGCACTACCGTGAGCACTCCTCTCCTATTTCCGCATCTGTTTGGGGGGCTGGGATTCACATTGCGGACACACCCCCATGTGAATTCCAGTCCATCACTCACCTCCGCTCTCCTCTGTTCCTCCTGTCTTCTCGCAGAGCTGGCATACATGCCCCCATCTCCTGATTTCTGCACCTCCCCCCACTCTCTGATGGATCTTTGTTGCCCTAGTGCCTTAGGGAAAGCATACCACTGTTCCTGCTTATTCGTGTTTCAGACCCTTTGTTCCGTGACCTGACCCTGCTCTTCTGCCGATCTATTGACCGCCTGCTATGTTCCTGACTATGCTCCTGTGCTGCCTGCCCTGACCTACTGCTATCCAGACCACGAGTTGTTGTTTTCCTCCTGTGCCTCAAACCTCCTCAGCTACAGCTACCTGGGTGGCTTGCGGCGGGCTCTGGTGAAAACCAGCAGCACCTTAGACTCCGCTCCCTGGCACGGCCCATGTCATCTGGCACACAGGTCCAGCGGATCCACTATCTCCGCGAGTGTCCTGCTGTGAGTCTTTACAGTAACATCCAGCCATGGATCCCGCTGAGGTACCACTGCCTTAAGGTTTGGATCTTTCCTCCATCGTGGCTCTACAGTCACAGCAGTTAGCCCGTCAGGCGCAACAACTGAACCAACTGTCTTCCATGATGCATCAGCTTCTTGCTGTACAGCAGCAACTACAGCTGAAGCAGCCGCAATCTGCTTCTGTTTCTTCTCCTGCACCTGCAGCTCCTTTCGGATCCAAACTTCAATTACCTCTACCCACGAAGTATGACAGGGATCCTAAGTTGTGTAACTCAGAACTTTCTGCATTTGGAGCTCATGGCAGATCAGGTCTCGACGGAACGAGCTAAAGTGGTGTTTGTGGTCAGTCTCTTGTCCGGAAAAGCAATGGCTTGGGCTACTCTTCTCTGGCATCATAGCGATCCGGTCTCCTCTAACCTGTCGGCCTTTCTAGCTGCATTCCACAGTGTATTTGAAGGACTCGCATGAGCCTCCTCTGCCGAGATGGCTCTTCTGATCCTCTGTCAAGGGAACTCCTCTGTTGGTGACTACGCAGTTCAATTCCGCACTCTTGCCTCTGAACTGGCTTGGAACGACAAGGCCTTGTGTGCTACATTTAAAAAAGGACTTTCCAGTAAAATCAAAGATGCTCTTGCTGCACAAGATCCTCCATCTCACCCTTAATAAGCTTATCCAATTAGCCACTCGTATTAATGTGCGTTTTGCCAAGAGGCAGGAAGAACTCCGTATGAAAAGAGAACCTGCTCGAACACAGTGATTTCCTCGCTTGGCACCAGTGTTCCAACGCCCACCTCAATCTTCTTTGCCTCCTGCCGAAGAGGCTATGCAAGTAGATCACTCTTGCCTAACACAGCTGGAAAGATCTCGAAGACGCAATGAGAATTTGTGCCTATATTGTGCCAGTCCAAAGTACTTTCTCAAAGAATGTTCTGTTCGTCCACAGTGTCCGGGAAGCGCTCGCACCTAGGATACATGGGAGAGGCGTCCCTAGGTGTAAATACTACCTATCCTCATTTGTCCACCCCTGTCCAAGTCTTTTCCTCTGCCAAGATATCTTTCTTCGCTTCTTCAGTTTTGGACTCTGATTCCGCTGGCGATTTCATTGATGCCTCCCTGGTCCAAAAACATCACCTTCCAGTTACTCGGCTAATTAAGCCCTTGTATATTTCCTCTGTTAATGGACAAAAACTGAACTGTAAGGTGCTATTCTGCACAGAACCTCTCGTCATGCAAGTGGGAGTCTTGCATAAGGAAAAAATGTAATTCTGTGTGCTTACTTAGTGTACTTCGGAGTTTCTTCTTGGTCTTCCTTGCCTCCAACGGCATTCTCCGCAGCTTGACTGGAGATCTGGTGAGATCACACGCATGGGACACTTTTGCCAAAATCACTGTCTTGTACCTATCCAGTCAAAAGCTATCTCTTCTTCTCCTCCTATGCCTGGTCTGCCTCTCCCATATCAAGACCATTCTGATGCATTCTGTGAAAAGAGGGCCAAGACACTTCCTCTGCATCGTCCTTATGACTGTCCCATAGACTTACTGCCTAGAACCACGCCTCCTCGAGGTAGAATCTATCCATTATCTGTTCCAGAGACTCAAGCCATGGCTAAGTATATCCAAGAAAACCTCCAAAAGGGATTTATCCAAAAATCCTCCTCCCCTGCCGGAACTGGTTTCTTCTTCGTTGGGAAGAAGGATGGTTCTCTCCGTCCTTTTTATTGACTACAGGGATTTTAACAAGATCACCATCAAGAATCATTATCCTCTTCCTCTCATCTCTGAACTTTTTGATCATCTTCGGGGTGCCAAGATCTTCTCAAAGTTCGATTTGCGTGGAGCATATAATCATATTCGTATCCATGAGGGAGATGAATGGAAAATGGCCTTTAATACCTGAGATGGACACTTTGAGTATCTTGTGATGCCTTTTTGGCATCAATGACATCTTCCGAGACCTGCTCTACTCATGTGTTGTTGTCTACCTGGATGACATCTTTGTATCCTCACCCAATTTGGAGGAGCATTGTTTACATGTCCATCTGGTTCTTCAGCGCCTCCGGGAGAATAATCTTTATGCCAAATTGGAGAAATGCCTATTCGAGAAATCAAGTCTTCCATTCCTCAGTTACATTGTTTCTTATCAAGGCCTTCAGATGGATCCTGACAAGTTGACTGCGGTTCTGGATTGGCCTCATCCTACTGGCTTATGAGCTATTCAACGCTTTCTGGGATTTGCCAATTATTGTCAGTTCATACCACATTTTTCTTCTTTGGTTGCTCCAATTGTGGCTCTTACTAAGAAGAACTTAAACCCCAAAGTCTTGGCCTTCTGTGACCGAAGAGGCCTTCTCTCGCTTAAAGTCAACATTTGCCTCTGCTTCTGTGCTTTCTAGACCTGATCCTGAGAAACCCTTTGCTCTGGAGGTTGATGCTTTATCCATAGGATCCGGGGCTGTACTTACGCAGAAAAACTCCAAGGGCAAGACTGGAACCTATGGTTTCTATTCTAAGACTTCTCGCCAGCAGAGAGGAACTATTCCATTGGAGAACTCCTTGCAATTAAGCTTGCCTTGGAAGAGTGGTGACATTTGTTAGAAGGTTCTCCTCATCCTGTCAGCATCTATTCAGACCATAAGAATTTCTTCTATCTCCAGTCTTCTCAGCGTTTGAACCCTCGACAGGCTAGATGGTCTCTTTTCTTTTCCAGATTCAATTTCTTTATTCATTTTCGCCCTGCTAACAAGAACATCAGAGCCGAAGCTCTTTCCAGGTCCTCCGATGTCATAGGAGTGGATTCCCCGCCAAGGCATATTATTCCTCTGGAGCGTTTGATTTCTGCAGCCCCTGACACTCTTCTGCAAATTCCTCCTGGGAAATATTTGTGCCTGCAAAATTGAGAGGTAAAGTCCTAAATTGGGGTAATTCTTCTCTGCTGGCTGGTCATCCTGGAATACGGAAGACTATTCAACTCATCTCCAGACATTACTAGGGGCCATGCCTTGAAAGCAATGTCACAGATTTTGTCCATTCCTGTGTTACCTGTGCCTGTGACAAAACTCCTAGTCAGAAACCTGTGGAAGTCTTACAGCCTTTGCCCATTCCAGAAACTCCCTGGTCTTGTAATAATATGGTCATCTGGGTGGTGGTCGATGGATTTCCCAAGATGGCTCATTTCATTCCATTGACAGGTCTTCCATCTGCTCCACAGCTGGCAAAATATTTTCTTCAACATATTTTTCGCCTTCATGGCCTTCCCAATCACATTGTCTCGGATTGTGGAGAGCAATTCGTTTCCAAGTTTTGGAGAGCTCTCTGTTCCCATCTTGACATAAATCTGGACTTTTCCTCTGCCTACCATCCACAGTCCAACGGTCAGGTGTAAAGGGTGAATCAAATCCTGGGAAGTTACCTCCATCGTTTTGTTTCTGCTCAACAAGACACTTGGGTTGACTTACTTCCCTGGGCAGAATTTTCCTATAATCATAAAGATTCGGAATCTAAGAGAACTTCTCCCTTCTTTGTTGTATATGGACACCATCTTTGTTTTCCTCTTCCTATTCCAGTCTCTTCGGGCGTGCCAGCTGTTGATGAACAGCAACAGACTTGGCATTCTCTAGCTCAAGCCTCCTCATGAATGAAAGCCCAGGCAGATAAGAAAAGAAGTCCTCCTCCATCCTTCTCTCCCGGTGATAAAGTTTGGTTATCCTCCCGATACATCCATTTTAAGATTCCCAGTTACAAGTTGGGTCCTCTTTCCTGGGTCCCTTCGAGGTTTTAATCTGGTCTCTTATAAACGCCGTCTTCTTCTTTACATATTAACAATTCTTTTCATGTATCCCTCTTTAAGCCTCTTATCATCAACCGGTTTTCACAAAAGAATCTTGTCCCCACGCCTGTCTCAGGTTCTTCGGATGTCTGCAAAGTCAAGGAGATTTTAGCCTTGAAGACCGTTAGAGGGAGACAATTGGTCCTGGTTGAATGGGAGGGTTATGGTCCAGAGGAAAGTTCTTGGGAGCCAGAGGAGAATATCCTGGACCGTGACCTTCTCAGGAACTTTTTGAACCTTAAAAAGAGGGGGAGACCAAAGGGGGGGTTCTGCTACGATATGCGCTCCGGCCAGACACGCTGGCCGTGAGCGCTCCCCTCCTAATTCTGCATCTGCCGGTGGGGCTGGGATTCGCATTGCGAGAGGCGTCTGCATGCGAATTCCAGTCTGTCTTTCACCTCTCCTCTCCTCTGTTCCTCCTGTCTTCTCGCAGTGCCAGCGCACGTTCCCCCATCTCCTAGCGCACCGGTGCTCCAGAATTTAGAGGGCCAGTGCGCCTTTAGTTAGTAATTGCACCTGCACCTTCCTTTCAAGTTTCTGCACCTACCCCCACTCTCTGCCGGATCTTTGTTGTCCTAGTGCCTTAGAGAAAGCATACCACTGTTCCTGCTTATGCGTGTTCCGGAACCTTTGTTCCGTGACCTGACCCTGCTCTTCTGCCACCAGTCTATTGACCTCCTGCTATGTTCCTGACTATGCTCCTGTGCTGCCTGCTCTTACCTACTGCTATCCAGACAATGAGTTGCTGTTTTCCTCCTGTACCTCGAACCTCCTCAGCTGCCTGTGTGGTCAAGTCATGCCAGGGGTAGCGACCTGGGTGCCATCTGCTGCAAGTCCATCCCACTTTGTGGCGGGCTCTTGTGAAAACCAGCGGCACCTTAGACATTGCTCCCTGGCACAGCCCACTTCATCTGCCACACAGGTCCAGTGGATCAACTATCTCTTTCAGTGTCCTGCCTACTGCCGTGAGCAGGGGCGGACACAGACAACAGAGGGCCCCTGTGCAAAGAATGTGCCTGGGCCCCCCCCCCCCAAAAAAAAAAGTAATATGCCATAAAATTGCACTGCAACTCACATTAATCTGCATTAGATAGGCAGCAGTTCCCCCACATTAGGTAGCATAGATTCCCCACATTAGGTAGCATAGTTTTCCCACATTATGTAGCATATATTCCCCACATTAGGTAGCATTGCATAGTTTCCCCACATTAGGTAACGTAGCATAATTTCCCCACATTAGGTAGCGTAGCATTTATTCCCCACATTAGGTAGCGCAGCATATATTCCCTACATTAGGTAGCGTAGCCCCACATTAGGTAGCGTAGCATAGCATATATTCCCCACATTAGGTAGCATGGCATAGATTCCCCACATTAGGTAGCGTAGCATATATTCCCCACATTAGGTAGTGTAGCAAAGATTCCCCACATTAGGTAGCATAGCATATATTCCCCACATTAGGTAGCATAGATTCCCCACATTAGGTAGCATAGCATATATTCCCCACATTAGGTAGCATAGATTCCCCACATTAGGTAGCATAGCATATATTCCCCACATTAGGTAGCATAGATTCCCCACATAAGGTAGCGTAGCATAACCCCAACAAACAAACACACACACACTCTCACTCACCCACACACTCTTACCTGGCCTGCACTACATACATTTGCCCATTGGGACTTCCTGGCCGAGGTGCGCGCTATAAGTGACATCATCGCACGCTCTGAGCTGGACGTCAGCGTCCAGGTGCTTGCGATGACGTCACTCACTGCACGCACCTCAGCCAGGAAGTCCCCATGGGCAGATGTAAGTATCAGTTTAGTGACTGGGCAAGACTGGTTTCCCTGTCATATGTGCACTGGCAGGGCTGCCATCAGAAATTTCGGGGCCCCTTACACAACTCAAGGCCTGAGACCCCCACCGATCACCTCGGTTGAAGTGGTTCTCCAGCTGTTGGAAAGCTAAAACTCCCATCATGTCTGGAGAGCCTCAGGCAATGGGAGTTGTAGTTTTGTAACAGCTGAAGAGACACAGATTGGACACAGTTTTACCCATCATCACTGCAGAACTTACAAGTGACTACAGCTCTGATGGGAAAGTCATAAGAACACACAATGATGTCAGTGACCTGAGTGACGTCTTCTTTTCTTCTTCATCTCGTCCAGAGACCAGGTCTTCCCCCAGCTCCATCTTCTCTGCAGAGTCTGACATGCAGACATCATTGGCTCCTCACTGTCAGCAGATCCTCATCCTCTGCATGAAGACAGTAATCATTATAACCTTGCCAGAAAGTGTAACCTAAATAAAATACTGCCCCACACTGTACCCTGAATATAATACTGCTATACACTGTACCCACTAAATATAATACTGCCACACACTGTACCCTGAATATAATCCTGCCACACACTGTACCCTGAATATAATACTGCCACACACTGTACCATGAATAGCATACTGCCATACACTGTACCCACTAAATATAATACTGCTATTCACTGTACCCACTAAATATAATACTGCCCCACACAGTACCCTAAATATAATATTGCCAGAAAGTGTAACCTAAATAAAATACTGCCCCACACTGTACCCTGAATATAATACTGCTATACACTGTACCCACTAAATATAATACTGCCACACACTGTACCCTGAATATAATCCTGCCACACACTGGTCCCTGAATATAATACTGCCACACACTGTACCATGAATAGCATACTGCCATACACTGTACCCACTAAATATAATACTGCTATTCACTGTACCCACTAAATATAATACTGCCCCACACAGTACCCTAAATAAAATACTGTCACACACTGCACCCTAAATAAAATACTGCCCCACACTGTACCCTAAATATAATATTGCCAGACACTGTAACCTGAATACAATACTGCTGTACACTGTACCCACTAAATATAATACTGCTATACACTGTATCCACTAAATATAATCCTGCTACACACTGTAACCTGAATATAATACTGCCACACACTGTACTCCGAATATAATACTGCCACACATTGTACCCACTAAATATAATACTGCCACACACTGTACCCTGAATATAATACTGCTCATACACTGTACCCTGAATATAATACTATACACTGTACCCTGAATATAATACTGCTACACACTGTGCCCACTAAATATAATCCTGCCACACACCGTACCCTGAATATAATAATGCTATAAACTGTAACCTGAGTATAATACTGCTATACACTGTACCCACTAAATATAATCCTGCCACACACTGTACCCTGAATATAATACTGCTATACACTGTACCCACTAAATATAATCCTGCCACACACTATACCCACTAAATATAATACCTCTTATCCTCTGTGTCCTCATCATTCCTCATCACCCCCATAACCCCTGCCAAACCTCTCCTCAACACTACTATAACCACCCCCGCACCTCTCCTCATCACTACTATAACCCCCCCACACCTCTCCTCATCACTACTCTAACCCCCCACACCTCTCCTCATCACTACTATAACCCCTGCACCTCTCCTCATCACTGCTATAACCCCCCCCGCACCTCTCCTCATCACTACTATAACCCCCCCACACACCTCTTCTCATCACTACTATAACCCCCCCACACACCTCTCCTAATCATTACTATAACCCCCCCACACACCTCTCCTCATCACTACTATAACCCCCCCACACACCTCTCCTCATCACTACTATAACCCCCCCCACACACCTCTCCTCATCACTACTATAATCCCCGCACCTCTCCTCATCACTACTATAACCCCCGCACCTCTCCTCATCACTATTATAATGCCCCCTGCATCTCTCACCACCCCCATAACACCCCCCTGCACCTCTCTTCACCCCCATAACACCCTCCTGCACCTCTTATCACACCCATAACCCCCCCTGCACCTCTCATCACCCCATAACACCCCCCCCTCATCACCCCCATAACACCCCCTGCATCTCTCATCACTCCCATAACACCTCCTTCATCTCTCATCACCCCCATAACCCCCCCTGCATCTCTCATCACCCCCATAACCCCCCTGCACCTCTCATCACCCCCATAACCTCCCCATGCACCTTTCATCCCTCCATAACACCCCCTGCACCTCTCATCCCCCCATAACACCCCCCTGCACATCTCATTACCCCCATAACACCCCCCTGCATAACCCCCTGCACCTCTCATCACCCCCATAACCTCCCCATGCACCTTTCATCCCCCCATAACACCCCCCTGCACCTCTCATCCCCCCATAACACCCCCTGCACCTCTCATTACCCCCATAACACCCCCCCCCTCATCACCCCTATAACACCCCAAGCACCAGTTCCCCTGCACCTCTCATCACCATTGTAGTCTGCAAACAACACAGCCCCCATCCAACCCCCCCCCCCCCCCCCCCGTTCACTCACCCTGCCGGGGTTCGGTGCAGCTGCTGCTCCTGTCAGTGTCACTGCATGGGGAGGATCCGTCGGGAGGCTGCTGGACTGGAGATCGCGCCGGGACAGGTCAGGTGACTGGAGTAGACGTGCGTGCCTGCGCGGGGCACGTCGACTCCCATCAGCCCCTGGCCTGTCCGGCCCTGCCGTACTTCTTAAGGGGCCCGCGCCCTAGAAAGAGCGGGCCTCATAGTCCTGCGGGCCCCCCAGACTATGAGGCCCGGTCATAGTTCTGACGGGTACCCAGCCAGGAGTCAGTGAGTGACAGTCCCAGTCACTCACTGACTAGCCGGAAAAAAAAAAGTACAGGGACGTCCGGGCCTCCCTGAAGCTCCGGGCCCCATACAAGTGTATGGGTTTACCCCCTGATGGCGGCCCTGTGCACTGGGTCCGATGGTAGGACCGGCCCAGCGTGTGAGGGCGGGCCCCCTCCCACGCTGTGCCCCTGTGCAGCTGAACCGGCTGCACAGGCGATATGTCCGCGCCTGGCCGTGAGTCTTTACAAGGTCTTTGTGTGCCATCCCAGTCCACACTACAACAACCTTGATCTGTAAACACACTAACAAATTCTTGTCCTGCGACCATGCTATCTTTTTCCTGGCCAATTACCATGATTCTGTTCCATACTCTACAGTCAAATACGGTCATCATGTTCTGGTTTCACACTCAACTTCTTGTCCTGTTCCTGACATTGCTTCTGCATCCAGCTACCAACTGGTGACTGTTTTGGGTATTGTGTCCTAGGGATCTACCCTATGATCAACCACAAGCAAAATACATAGAAATGCATTGAGAGGGTGAAAACCAGGGGGAGGGTGGCACATTTAGGTAACCATTAGTGTTGCTCGCGAATATTCGCAATTCGAATATTATTCGCGAATATCGCATATTCGCGAATTCGCAAATTTCGCGAATATAGCGCTATATACTCGTAATTACGAATATTCGGGTTTTTTTTGTTTTTTTTTCTTCACAGTACACATCACAGTGATCACCCCTCTCTGCTTCCAGCTTGTGTGGTGTAAAGAAGGCTGTAATACTACTGTGTGAGACTGTCATGCGAAAAGTCGCATATGCGAATATTAGCATATGCTAATTTCCGCATATGCGAATTTTCACGTATGCAAATTTTGTGTATGCTGATTTTCACATATGTTAATTTTGCGCATACGCGAATTTTCGCATATACGAAAATAAAACGAGAATATAACGAATATGCGAATATTCGCGAATATATGACGAATATTCGTCCATATATTCGCGAATATTCGCGAATTCGAATATGGCCTATGCCGCTCAACACTAGTAACCATATATATAGCATATATTTTATGTGATAGAAGAGCATTTGGGCCTTCTTAGTCAATTGGGTGTTGCTATTACCTATTTACCTGCTCACTTCCTTCACAGGCAGATGTGTATATTACTATAAAAAGCTTTAGCGCAAATGACAAAACATGTGTGCATCCATAACCATGAATTCAGTGATAGAATTGTATCATCATCACAGACGAATGATGTTGATGCCAAAAAGATTTATCTGTTGTGTTAAAGGGGTTCTCCGGTGCTTAGACATCTTATCCCCTATTTAAAGGATAGGGGATAAGATGCCTGATCGCGGGAGTTCCCTCGCTGGGGACCCCCATGATCTTGCACACGGCACCCCATTTGTAATCAGTCCCCGCAGCGTGTTCGCTCCGGGTCTGATTACCGGCGACCACAGGGCCGGCGGCGTGTGACGTCACGCCTCCGCCCCCGTGTGATGTCACGCTCCGCCCCTCAATGCAAGCCTACGGGAGGGGCGTGATAGCTGTCACGCCCCCTCCCATAGGCTTGTATTGAGGGGCGGAGCGTGATGTCACACGGGGCGGAGGAGTGACGTCACACGCCGCCGGCCCTGTGGTCGCCGGTAATCAGACCCGGAGCGAACACACTCCGGGGACTGATTACAAATGGGGTGCTGCGTGCAAGATCACAGGGGTCCCCAGCAGCGGGACTCCCGCGATCAGGCATCTTATCTTCTATCCTTTGGATGACGGATAAGATGTCTAAGCACCGGAGAACCCCTTTAATGTTTGCAAATGGTATGGTCAGAGCTGGCCTCAAAACTGACAAATCTGGGGAGATGCTGGGGTCCACTACCCTTCATGGAGCACACTACTGCCGACCACATTACATAGTCACTCCACAGGTAGCTACACCCAGTTAGTCTCTCTCCACTCCATACTACATCACCATGCTCCTTGTTGCATCCCACACCCCCCAAGCATTTTTCCACAGCTTCCCTTTCTCTTATACACATCAGAAAAGTTGTCCTGTGTCCTCTGTGTCAGAGCATCAATACCATGGTGCTCAGCACCTTAAGAGATGCATTTCCTAACTCTCTATCTTTGACAGCATTAACAACAGATAGAGAACCAGCACAAAGGCACAGAGGGAAAACCATAAGTAAATACAGGTCAAACAAGTAAATATAGGGACAGCACAGTACACAAGGGAAACACACAAGGAACAGACACAGTTATCAGGAAGGACGTTGCAATTAAACTTTGGATAAAAGGGGACCCCCAAAACTCTATTCCCTAGGAACTGACAAAGACCCAAAGTTGTCCCTTGGTATGGAAACATCACAGAATATAAGTATGTTGCACAATTTATAATTATCTTTAAAAAAAATGAAATGAAATGTTCTTAAGTAGGCCAACTCCTCAGATTTAAACAGTAGCATCATAACTTTGAATCAGTTACTTTTATTTTTATTACAACACTTGTGGCCTGAAACAACAACTCTAATGTTATGAAAATCTCAAATTATTATAAAGCTCCGTGGCATTTATCTGAAGAGTTTTAGTGAATGACACGATAAATATAGGAAATACAAAACGATACAATGCAGTACTGACTAGACACTTACCAATCAGCATATTGGCACCAACTCTCACTCAGTTTACATGTATTTATACAAAACACAATATAGTTTGATGACAGCTTAGAACAAAAGGATTTAAATGCCTACCATTCTACTATCCAGTTTTGTGCACAAATAGACCTTACACTAAAATACTTTCTTTCTAAATGAATACATTATTAATTTCAAGCCAAATGTTATAACACATAATTGCCTGCTTACATTTTTAGATACAGAAATAAACAAATATTTCATTTTGTCTGAGAAATAGAGGATGTAGAATCCCTGGATCAACACTCTATCCCTGTAAATCTAGTACCCATAACCTGTAATATTATAGTTTTCCAGAAAAACATCCAGGCCCCCCTTGAACTTGTTTATTTAATCAGACATCACAACATCATGTGGCAGAGTGTTCCTTAGTCTCACTGCTCTTACAGTAAAGAATCTCTGTCTGTGATGATGGTGAAATCTTCTTTCCTCTAGATGTAGAGGATGCCTCCTTGCCATGGTCACTAGAAAGATCTCTGTACTGTCCATTCATATATTTGTAGATTGCAATCAGATCACCCCTAAGATGTCTTTTCTCTAAACTAAAAAACCCCAAGCTTGATAACCTGTCTTGGTCCTGTAATCCCCCCACACGATCGACTATATTTATTGCCCACGTCTGTACCCTCTCCAGTTCAGACATGTCCTTCTTATATACAGGTGCCTATATACATGTTGGCGTCACTTTTTGACAGATAGTCAATGTATACCCTGAACATAAGTTTAATATGTGACGTGAAAGTCTCCTTATATAGGACACATACTGTATCTTCCCTTCTTCCTCCTCTGGCTTCCCTGTGTCCTTATCAGTGATATTTATGGCATTCAATAGATTTAAGCTGTACACTGCCTCTCTGCAGAAATGGCTCTTGCACTAGCTGCAGGAGGGCAGTGTAATGGTTAAATCTAGTGGAGAGAATGGAGCTGACTACAGCCCCCACCCCCACTATTACAAGTATTCCCCCCCATACAGTGACCATGTAGTGGTAGATACCAGATGTGGTGAGTAACAGGTGATGTCTTCTCTGATCAGATTCGTTCACTTTCCTTTTTAATCTCCATCCAGCCCAGACTGTCATGGTGATTTCTATCAGATTCCCCCAAACAACAATAATACCAGCTCATCCCCCCCCCCTCCTGTATAGACCCCATATAGCAGTAGGCTCCAACCGAAGTTAATTACCACTACAGTCTAGTTCCACAACTGCGGCTGTTCTGTTTCTCTTCCCTGGCGGAGAGGGAGAGGGATGTGGCCATTGGCCAAGGCCACTGCCCATTGTCTTCTAATAGACATGCCTGTACACAGCACATCTGCTCTCAGAAGCCACTGTTTTGTCAAAGTGCTAAAGAACAGCTGAATTCTTAATGTGGTGATGGCGGCTGCCCCGGGTGACTGTCACTCAAGCGTACACACTGTAAGAACTCCCCTCATGGAAATATCTTCGTGATGACACACTGTAACAAACCTCCTCATGGAATTAACTTACTGATAACACAATGTAACAAACTATCCTCATTGAATTAACATCCTGATAAACACTAACAAAAACCTCCTTATGTAATTAACATTATGAAAACACACTATAATAAACCTCCTCCTCATTTAATTATCGTATTGCTGGGGTGACCTACTGATAACACAATGTAACAAACCTCCTCATTTAATTACCTTACTACTAGTGTAACACTGAAGGGCAGAGCTCTAAACACACAACTCAACAGCAGTGGCTGAAATCTCTGCTGAAATTGTTCTGTAATGAAACATGTTCATTTTTTGCGCGGAAGTCCGAGAGCAATGCATAGCCGTCAATGGTGACGGTCCTACCGCCGCCGTCGGCTGCCAGACTGAATCTCCGTTCGCGGAATTCTGCGAGCGGAGATTCCGTTCACACTCCGTAGTGTGAACATACCCTAAGGTTTGAATGGTGAACGCAATGCTTATACATACTTAACATTACCTCACGGTTACTTTTTCTTGTTGATAGAATTTTAATATTGTACCACTTGTTATTTCTGCTGTTATACACTGGTTGTGGATTGGGTTGCCTGAGGCTTTCTTCTCAATGCCTCGGTACTACACACTTACCCCTAGAACACTCTATTCCAGATAACATTGACACACTCTGTTACCTTTACTGTTTACGTGCATTTTAGTAAGCTACAGATATACCTTCTGGCCACAAAGGTATCCTGAACACGTAGAGACAAAAATAATACATTAGTTGCATGACATATGGTGCATAACAGTGGTATTGACTGGCATAGAAAGGTTACAGTCCCAAATACACATTTACTTGTGTGTTGGTGAGGTAGATGCATGAACTTAGTGATTTAGGTGTACTAAACTTGTAGATGTACACTAATTACATTTTGTGTGTACTAAACTTGTGAACACTAATAAAGTTTTTAGGTGTACTAAAATTATAGATGAATGAAGTCAGCTAATTGGTTGTTGGCATTTGTGGAAAGGTGGTTCTCTTGTTTCTTCCAGTGGAGCCGGGACAGAACCTAACTATAATCACTATAACACCTCTATACAATTTTGTACTTCTGTACAGCAAGCAATTTACATATCTACAATTGATGTAACCAGAACTTTTATTTGCTTGAAGACACAAAGGTTTCATACCAACAGCAAAATAGTTGAGATGGTCAGGTTATATTTACCGAACAATTGAGTACAAAAATAGCACACAAATATATATTACTATGATCACATATACAATAACGGTCATGTAAGGCTCTATAGTCCACCTACATTATGGAGTCTTAGGTTAGGATCACGGCTATAGCCGGGCACAAGACTTAATAGGATCTCCTCAAGCAAGAAGTCTCTCGGCCGGAGCTGGGCACAAACTTACGAAAATATGTTGCATTGCAAGACGGTGGAACTTCTTGACATGGTCCTGCCAGGCGCTTAGCTTGAACTGTTGCAGACAATGGTCAATTCAGACCGGCGATTTGCAGCGATTCCAGGTCAATCGGTTCTCCGGTGACCCGGAGAAAAAGGGTGAATGGGGCTATCTGAGACAGCCCCATTCACCCTTACCCAGCAGAAGTGAGGTGGCACCCGTGCCGCCTCACAATCACGTGATTGACCGGTCACAACGACCGTCCAATCACTACCCTGCTGGGCGGTGATCGGGGCGGCGATTGGGGTGGTGAACAGGGGGGGGGGGGTGGGGGTCTCCTACCTTTGCCTGGCCTGGCGGGAGTCCCCTCAGGAGTGGCGGCGGTGGACAGGAGCAGCAGGAGCGGTGGCAGCAGCGGCGGCAGTCCTGGCGGTGCAGGTGGCAGGATACGGCAGGAGGTGAGGAATGTTCACCTCCTGCTGTTGCTTAACAACAGCTCTAAGCATGCACAGCCAAATGTCATGCTGGGATTTGTAGTTTTGTAACAGCTTGAGTTCCAACTACAACTCCCAGCATGCCCTTTGGTAGTCTGTGCATGCTGGGGGTTGTAGTTATGCAACAGCTGGATACTCATTTTTTCTATGAGAAAGAGTGCATCCAGCTGTTGCATAACTACAACTCTAAGCAAGCCGAAGGGCACACTAGGAATGGAAGCAGTGTGCCTCCAGCTGTTGCAAAACTACATGTCTCAGCATGCCCTTCGGCTGGCAATGCATGCTGAGAGTTGCAATTTTGCAACAGCTGAAGGCACACTGGTTGTGAAACAGAGTTTGTGTCCTAAAAGTTTTGCAACAGCTGAAAGCACACTGGTTGTGAACAGAGTTTGTGTCCTAACTCAGTATTTTACAACCAGTGTGCATCCAGCTGTTGCAAAAATACAACTCCCAGCATGCACTGAGAGACCGTATATGCTGGGAGTTCTAGTTTTGCAACAACTGGAAGCACACTGGTTGCGAAACAAACTCTCAGTGTTTTGCAACCAATGTCCTCCAGCTGTTGCATAACTACAACTCCCAGCCTGCATGGTCTATCAGTGCATGCTGGGAGTAGTAGTTTTGCAGAAGCTGTAGGTTTCCCCCCCCCCCCCCCCCCCAAGTGAATGTACTGCAAGTTTGAGATGCGGCAAATTTTTCGCCGCAGCTCAAACTACCAGCGAGAAACTCCCTGTAAACCCCTGCCTGTGTGAATGTACCCTAAAAACACTACACTACACCTTCACAAAATAAAAAGTAAAACACTACATATACACATATATTTATAAAGCCCCCCCCCCCCCCCAATAAAAAATAAAAAATGTCTTGTATGGCACTGTTTCCAAAGGGAGCCTCCAGCTGTTGAAAAACAACAACTCCCAGTTTTTCCGGAAAGCCACTGACTGTCAAGGCATGCTGGGAGTTTTGCAACAGCTGGAGACACCCTGTTTGGGAAACACTGCTGTAGGGCATTTTGGTGATGGATGCAAATCCCCAATTTAGGCTTCAAATGCACATGAAGCCCTGTCATATTTCATGGCAAGGAGTTTAGTGCCACATATGGGGTATTTCTGTACTAGGGAGAAATTGTGTTACAAATTTTGGGGGGCTTTTTCTCCTTTTACCCCTTATGAAAAGGTAAAGTTGGGGTCTACACCAGCATGTTAGTGTAAAAAAATGAAATTTTTTACACTAACATGCTGGTGTTGCCCCATACTTAAAATTTTTAAAAGTGGTAAAAGGATAAAAAGACCCATCATTTGTACCACAATTTCTTCTGAGTACGGAAATACCCCCTATGTGGGTGTAAAGTGATCTGCGGGCACACAACATGGCTCAGGAGTGAGAGCGCATCATGTACATTTGAGGTCTAAATTGGTGATTTGCACAGGGGTGGCTGATTCTACAGCAGTTAAATACCCACATGTGACCCCATTTTGGAAACTACACCCCTCACAGAACATAACAAGGGGTATAGTGAGCCTTAACACCCCACAGGTGTTTGATGAATTTTCATTAAAGTTGGATGTGAAAATGAGAAGAAAAAAAAAATCACTAAAATGCTGGTGTTACCCTACATTTTTAATTTTCACAAGGGAAAGTCGGAAAAAAAAGGCTCCAAAAATCTGTAGCAACATTTATTCTGGAGTATGGAAATACACCATATGTAGATGTAAAGTGCTCTGCGGGCAAACTACAATGCTCAAAAGAGAAGGAGCACCATTGGGCTTTGGGAGAGCGAATGTGTACGAAATTGAAGGCCATGTGTGTTTACAAAGCCATCATGGTGCCAGAACAGTGCATCCCCCCCCCACATGTGACCCCATTTTGGAAACTACACCCCTCACATGTGGGGGAAGTCCACTGTTCTGGCACCACGGGGGCTTTGTAAACGGACATGGCCCACGACTTTTATGTTAACCAAATTCTCTATTGAAAAGCTCATAGGCACTCCTTCTCTTTTGAGCATTGCAGTTCGCCCGCAGAGCACGTTACATCCACATATGGGGTATTTGGGGATTACACATATACACAATGGGGGTTACACATTTTGGGAGGATTTTTCTCCTATTACCCCTTGTGAAAATGAAAAATTAGGGGTAACACCAGCATTTTCCAACTTTAATGGAAATTTGTCAAACACAGGGGAACCCTAAAAATCTGGGGGGGATAGCAATGTGGCTTTGAAAACAGGCAGAGACATAAAAGGGGAGGGACTAAAAGGAGCAGGGTCTCTCAATTTTGCTTGACAATACAGGCTCCTCATCACAGGTACCTTCAGGGAGCATTGAAATCAAGAGATAGGGATTATGTCAGGACTGTGGGAGGTAGGCTGTGTGTGTGTGTGTGAGGTCAGGACGAGGGGTTAGTGTAGGCACCATTAAAGCCTTGACGAAACAGGGTATACATGTATGCTGTGGTAGCTGTCTGGATGTATGAAGTGCGCTTACAAGCTGAGCGCTCTTCATTTACTTCTAATGCTGGACATCAGTGATCACGTCCCTCCCCTAATAAAAGTGTAAACAAAAATAAACATATTTAGTATCACCGCATGTGGAAATGACAGAACAATTAAAATATAACATTTATGATACTGCATGGTAAATGGTGTAAACTTAAAAAAAATACCTAAGTCCATAATTGCTAATTTCTGTTCTCTTCATATACCAGAAAAAAAGTTTATTAAAAATGATCAAAAAGTCCCATCAAAACAAAAAAGATACCGATAAAAA
Source organism: Hyla sarda (assembly GCF_029499605.1). NCBI lineage: Eukaryota > Metazoa > Chordata > Amphibia > Anura > Hylidae > Hyla > Hyla sarda. The sequence continues at coordinate 226,090,419 of NC_079192.1, forward strand.
CTACAGACCACGGTGCAAAAAATAAGTCCCATAAGTAAAAGTCTTATAGAAGAGGACAATTTTAAGCATTAAAAGCAGTATACAAAAAGGAAAAAAATCTAAATACATATTACCACCATACTATTACTAACCAAATCCTGAATACTAAGACCAATATTACCAATAATATCAGTATACAAGGAACAAATTATACCAGCACACAAAGACTGGATAATTCCACCATACTGAGTAAAAACCACTATGTACAAACTAACAATACCAATAATACCAGAATATAAACAAAAACAGGACCAAATGATACTGCATCGTCAGGAACACACTTTACATCACACAGTGACTGACTAATGCATCATACTGTTACTGAATAAAACCACTGTATACAGACCTGTATCTCCCTGTACAGTGACTATAAAGAAGTAGATACCAGCTGTACACAGAATCTGTATACAGAAAAGCAGTAGAAGACAGCACTGGATAAATCCATTGTCCCTTTAGTCATCCAGATAGAACAGATAAATGATAGCACTTTTGCATATATCCGGAGTTTTCCATTTCTGGTGCTGTGGTCTTGGACTTTGTTGCATGTTTGGTATCCGTATACCAAACATGCAACAAAGTCCAACACCACAGCACCAGAAATGGAAAACTCTGGATATGTGCAAAAGAGCTATCATTTATCTGTTCCTCAAAAAAAGCTTTTGGGGAACCAATAAACTACTGCTCTTTTGCACACATCCAGAGTTGTCAATTTTTGGTGCTGTGGTCTTGGACTTTGTTGCAAGACCTGTATACCACATAAGTGATTGTATACAGGACCATATAAAGGTATATACCAGATGTACACAGGATCTGTATACCATATACTGTAAGTGATTATAGTTACATCTATGGACTCACAGGTACGGTCATTTCTGATCAGCGATGTCCTCTTTCCTTTTGTTCTGCAACTGGATCAGACTGACATGTCAACTTCTTCCAGCCAAAGACCATCTCTTTAGCATCTGCAGGAAAAACATGTTAGACTCTGCATTTTTTCAGTGCACTGCCCTCTCATAATAAGGATAGTATATCCCCCATTAAGTAGGCCTATCCCCCCCTGTAGACCCCCCCCTCCCCCCCAGTAGCTAAATACATCAGGAAGTAGGTAGGTTGTTAGCTAGGTAGATAGGCAGGTAAGTAGGTAGCCAGCTACATGCGAAGGTTGCTGGCTAAGTAGGTAGCAAGGTATGTTCAAAGTCAGGTTGGTTGTTAGCTAGATAGGTAGGTAAGTGGATAGCTACAGATTCCTGTGAGAAATTATATTTCTCACAGGAATCATTACTCAGCTTTCCTTCTAGGAAAGCTGAGTGATGATTCCTGTGAGAAATGTAATTGCAGCCATACTTTTTTTTCACTCAGCTTTCCTAGACTTCCAAACAGCAAAGTTTGCTTAAATATGCGGTAACACATAATATAATTGCAGAAATATAATTGCAGCCATATTTTTTTCATTCAGCTTTTCTAGACTTCAGAACAGCAAAGTTTGCCTATATATGTGGTAACAACATACATTCCCCCTGTATGAAGTGTTGTATGTGTTACCACATATTTAGGCAAACTTTGCTGTTCTGAAGTCTAGGAAAGCTGGGTGAAAAAAAATATGGCTGTAACTATATTTCTCACAGGAATCATCACTCAGCTTTCCTAGTAGGAAAGCTGAATGATGATTCCTGTGAGAAATAACAGAAATCATGATTCAGCTTTCCTACTAGTAAAGCTGAGTGATGATTCCAGTGAGAAATATAATTACAGATATATTTTTTTCACACCAGATTTCCTAGACTTCAAAGCAGCAAAGTTTGACTAAATATGTGGTAACACATAGTGAGGGGCATTTACTAATCTTTTACTATGTAGTCTGGTTTTTACCCTGTTTTTTTCTACTTCATTTTTGACTGTGCGACAAATTTACTAAATTGTTGCACAGCGTTAATAAATTTGGCACACATTGGCAAAAGTGGGAAATTTACTTCATGTAGTCGAAAAAATAGTCTGTTCCTTTTTCCTGCTGTCTGAATAGGTTTGGCTGCTAGGTTTCCTTCTGGATCTTTTGTTTTTGAGTTTTTTTTTTAGCTTTTTCACCACATCTAAATAATTCAATAACTAAATTGTAGTCATGGCTCAGAATAGTGGTAAACGGCATTTAGTGTGTGTTTATTACATTTTTTTAACACAGTTTTTTCTCCCTAAATGTACTTACACTTTTTTTTTTTTTTTTGCTACTTCTTCTACAGATCCGTTTATCCTGTGGACTCCTTCGGATTCGGTGGACTACTTTGACGATCAGCGTTTTTCTTTGCTTAATAAAATGTTTAACGAGGGCTTGTAGGGAGTGTTTTTTGTAATAATTTTTTTTTTTAAACCTGTTGTGTTTTTTTTTTTTTTACTTTACTGGACAGGCTTAGTAGTGGAAGCTGTCTTACAGATGGAGTCCATTACTAAGCCGGGCTTAGCGTTAGCCACAAAAACAGCTAGCGCTAACCCCCAATTATTACCCCGGTACCCAACGCCACAGGGGTGCCGGGAAGAGCCGGTACCAATAGGCCCGGAGCGTCACAAATGGCTCTCCTGGGCCTAGGCGGTAACAGGCTGGGATTATTTAGGCTGGGGAGGGCCAGTAACAATGGTCCTCGCCCACCCTGGTAACGTCAGGCTGTTACTGTTTGGTTTGTATTTGGCTGAGAATAAAAATAGGGGGGGACCCTATGCGTTTTTTTTTAAATAAATAATTAAATATAAAAAAAAAACACATAGGGTCCCCCCTATTTTTATTCTCAGCCAAATACCAACCAAACAGTAACAGCCTGACGTTACCAGGGTGGGCGAGGACCATTGTTACTGGCCCTCCCCAGCCTAAATAACGCCAGCCTGTTACCGCCTAGGCCCAGGAGCGCCATTTTTGACGCTCCAGGCCTGTTGGTTCTGGCTCTTCCCAGCACCCATGTGGCGTTGGCTACCGGGGTAATAATTGGGGGTTAGCGCTAGCTGTTTTTGTGGCTAATGCTAAGCCCAGCTTAGTAATGGACTCCGTTTATAAGACAGCTTCCACTACTAAGCCTGTCAAGTAAAGTAAGGAAAAAACGCAACAGGTTTTAAAAATTTTTTTTTACAAAAAACACTCCCCCCACAAGCCTCGTTAACCATTTTATTAAAATCAAACAAAGAAAAACACTGGTCATCGAAGTAGTCCACGGAATCCGAAGGAGTCCACAGGATACACGGATCTGAAATGAGAAGAAAAAAAAATGGGTTAGTACATTTATTATCACCTGCTTACACATCTCCCGCCCCGCACGACTACAACTGCCAGCATGCCCTTACAGTAAGGACATGCTGGGAGTTGTAGTTGCGTGGTGCAGGAGATGTGTGGGCAAGTGACAAGCTTGTCCCCTGCCCCCAGCTGCAGCACTACAACTCCCAGCATGCCCTTACAGTAAGATGGGGCGGAGGCCGGGCACAGTGTTTCCCAACCTGGGAGTTGTAGTTTTGCAGCATCTGGAGGCACCCTGGTTGGGAAACACTGTTTTAGGCCAGTGTTTCCCAACCAGGGTGCCTCCAGATGTTGCAAAACTACAACTCCCAGTATGCCTGGACAGCCTTTGGCTGTCCAGGCATGCTGGGAGTTGTAGTCTTGCAACATCTGGAGGCACCCTGGTTGGGAAACACTGTTTTAGGGCTTGGGCAACTTACCGGCTTCCGTAGGATCCAGCGCCGCACAACATTGCCGCAAGACACTCCCGCGTGACAGTGTCGCGCAACAGTGCCGCCTGACGATCTCCATCACCGATCGTCGCTGGAGCCTCGGAACGGTAAGTGAACGTCTTCGCCGGTCCCCTTCAGCTGTTTAGTTTTGCAACAGCTGGAGGACTACAGTTTACAGACCAAAAAACAGAAATCGAATCATGGCTTACTCCTCGAAAACTGGAAATGAGAACCATGGTGACCGACAACAGGAGGAACATCTTGTCTGCACTGCGACAAGGAAGCCTGCATGGCACACATGTTCAATGTGGTTGTCAAGCGGTTTCCCCCATCTGCAAGACATCCTAACAATGGGAAGGAAACTTTGCATGCACTTCAGCCACTCGTATGCCGCAAAGCACACCCTCCTTGAGCTGCAGAGTCAGAACGGTATCCCCCAACATTGTCTGATTTGCAACATTTCCACAGATTGGAATTCAACCCTCCATATGTTGGACCGATTATACAGACAGAGAAAAGCCATCACAGATTTCTTGATGATCCAAGCGGATAGGGGGACTCCCCTGTGTAACTTCAATGTCAACCAGTGGCAGCTCATACGTGACACCTGCCGTTTGCTAAGGCCCTTTGAGGAAGCCACATTATTAGTCAGTCACCAGGAGTACGGGATGAACGATGTAATTCCACTGCTTCATTAACTACAACACATGTTGGAAACGATGGCTGGTCACAGCACTGGAGACGTCGTGCCTACATCTCACTACCACATGACCCCTGCGGGGGCTGAACTGAAAGAAGAGGAGGAGGGGCACAGTGGAGCACAGTTTAGGTTTTTCAAGATGGGCTGTTTTTCTAGTCATCTAACAGGAGGGGAGGAGCAGCTAGAGGAGCTAGGGTGTATTAATGAAGTCTAATCAGAGGACCCAGACACACCGTGGCTGAATGCAGTGGAGATGGAGTCCCTCTGATTTAAAAAAAAAAAAAAAGGGTCCCTTTCTACACCCACTGAGAGGAAGGACAACCTGACCTACTACAAAGAAATCCTACGTAGTCAGATGGCCGATGTCTATCTGTGCCATCGGCCATTCTCTCACAGGTCTGACTTGGGGGGCCCTCTGCATTCACCTTCCACTGCCATGGCTGCTGGGGAGGGGTGGGATGGCAGGAGCAGTACCAGCTTCATAAGCAGCAGCCTGAGTCTACAGTCGCTGATGAATAGCTTTCTTTACCCGCATAGTGAAGCAACTCATCAGCAGCAGGTAGACCTGGAGGAGGACCTGAACCAGCAGGTGGTGGCATACCTTGTCATTACCATGCCAACACATCTTGAAGTATCGCTGGACTTCTGGGAATGTGTGGTCCATTGTAACCGGTGGGGGTAAAAACTTCCCCTGTAAGGCCCTACTCTCGCATTATTAATTCCCTTCTTGGCAAGTGTTACTCGTCCTTAAAAGTGCGGCGCCACACAGGAACCTATTTCCACCTACAAACACTGCCCTTTCCCAGGGTTTTTAGGTGGAAATAGGGAGAGTTTCCTGTGTGGGGCCGCCCTTTTAAGGGTGAGTAACACTTGCCAAGATGTGAATTAATACGGCGAGAGTAGGGCCTTACAGGGGAATTTTTTACCCCACTCCTGCTACAATAGACAATACGTTGTTCCCTTCCAACTTTTCAAGGAAAGTGTTACTCGTCTTAAAAAGGGCAGCCCCACACAGGAACCTCTATTTCCGCCTAAAAACTCTGGAAAATGGCAGTGTTTGCAGGTGGGAATAGGGAGAGGTTCCTGTGTGGGGCCGCCCTTTTTAGGGCGAGTAACACTTGCCAAGAAGGGAATTAATAATGCAAGAGTAGGGCCTTACAGGGGCAGTTTTTACCCCCATCGGTTACAATGATTCATACGTTGTTCCCTTCCACCTTTTAGAAGTCTTTGCATCACATCAATAATTGGTGGTGTAGGTGGCACGTAGTGTTTTTTGCACACCATTCCTTTTGTTTGATTTAAAAAAAATTTGGGTCCATGTATTTTATCCTAAGCATATTGTTAAAAGTTAAGTTTTACGTAATGCACATCTTCAATACTTGTGCACAATAACACTTTTAGAAAAGAGACCGTTTTCTTCTGCCTACCTGCCTCAGCTACTATTCTGATCCTGCCACCCGCCTGATGCCACACATCTGATGCCAAGTTCTCCTTTTTTTACCCACCTTTGTCACCGGGTACTGGCATTGCCACCCACCACTTCACTGTGTCACTGGGTCCCTTTCAGGACTCCTGATGCTGCTGATGCCACCTCCAGGCTGTCTCATACTGCCACCACTTGTTCTCCTCATGCTGATGCCAGCTCCAGGCTGTCTCATTCTGCAACTATTTGGTCTCCTCATGCTTCTGCCACCTCCAGGCTATGTCATTCAGCCACCATATGGTCTCCTCATGCAGCTGCCAACTCCAGGCTGTGTCATTCAGCCACTATATGGTCTGCTCTTGCTGCCTACACCTCTACGCTGTGTCATTTAGCCAATATATGGTCTCCTCAAACTGATGCCACCTCCAGGCTCTTTCATTGTGCCGCTCTGATTAAGTCATTCTAATAGCAACACCTCTAATCTGCATGTCATACAGAATAACTGTGTTATTTCACTAACACAGCATACTCCCTATGCGTGTTACAGCAAGGCAAAGTGTTCTACACCCCTATTGAGGCCCCCTGTAGGCCAGAAATAGTCTGTTTCAATACAAATTCGCCATGAATAAATTCGGACTGAACCTAATTTTCGGAAACTTCAGCGAATCGGCCGAATGGAATTTAAAAAAAATTTGCTCATCTCTACTCTTTATAATCTGTGGGTGTGGCATGTAGCCTACCCATAGAGCTCAGAACTAGTGGTAAAATGCTAGTTATTTAAATATTTTTGTGTTATTATTTATGTTTTACATAAGGGGTCCTCAAACTTTTTAAACAGGGGGCCAGTTCACTGTCCCTTAGACTGTTGTAGGGCCGAACTATAGTTAAAAAAAAACCTATGAACAAATTCCTCTGCACATATGTATGTTATTAGTGGACTACCCCTTTATGTACACAGCACAGTTCCCCCCACATTAGGTAGGAAGCATTGTTCCCCCACATTAGGTTGTAGTTCCCCCACATTAGGTTGGCAATATAGTTCCCTCCACATTAGGTTGGCAGTATAGTTCCGCACCAGGGCATACATTTATGTCTGTGGTTGTTAACCCCTTAAGTACCTGTTTTTTTTCCATTTTTGCACTTTTGTTTTTTCCTCCTTACCTTTAAAAAATCATAATTCTTAGAATTTTGCACCTAAAAATCCATATGATGGCTTATTTATTGTGCCACCAATTCTACTTCGTAATGACATCAGTCATTTTACCCAAAAATCTACGGCAAAACGGGAAAAAAATCATTGTGAGACAAAATTAAAGAAAAAAACACTATTTTGTAACTTTTGTGGGGTTCTGTTTCTACACAGTAAATTTTTCTGTAAAAATGACACCTTATCTTTATTCTGTAGGTCCATACGATTAAAATTATACCCTACTTATGAAGGTTTGATTTTGTCGTACTTCTGAAAAAAAATCATAACTACATGCAAGAAAATGTACACGTTTAAAATTGTCATTTTCTGACCCCTATGACTTTTTTATTTTTCCGCGTATGGGGCAGTATGAGGGCTAATTTTTTGCACCGCAATCTGATGTTTTTAGCATTACCCTTTTTGTATTGATCGGACTGATTGATCGCTTTTTATTCATCTTTTTCATTATATAAAAAATAACCAGAAATACGCAAATTTGGACGTTGGAATTTTTTTGCATGTACGCAATTGACCCTATGGTTTACTTAATGATATATTTTTATAATACCGACATTTCCGCATGCGGCGATACCACATATGTTTATTTTTATTTACACAGTTTTTTTTTTTTAAATGGGAAAAGGAGGGGGGGGGGTGATTCAAACTTTTATTAGGGAAGGGGTTAAATGATCTTTATTAACTTATTTTTTCACTGTTTTTTGCAATGTTATAGCTCCCATAGGGGCTATAACACTGCACATACTGATCTTTTACATGATCAATGGTTCCTCATGGGAAACCCTTGATCAAATGATTCTGCCGCTTGACTGCTCATGCCTGGATCACAGGCACTGAGCAGTCATTCGGCGATCGGACAACAGGAGGCAGGTAAAGGGACCCTCCTGCTGTCCTACAGCTGTTTGGGATGCCGCGATTTCACCGCGGCGGTCCCGAACAGCCCCTTGAACTAACCGGCATTAGTTTAATTTCACTTTAGACGCCGTGTATAGAAAGTATAAAAAATGCCCCTGTAGAAAAAAATTCAATTTACCCCCCCCCTTTCCCATTTTTCAAATAGAATTTTTTTTTAATTTGATATTACCATATACAGAAATATCCATTCTATTAAATAAAATATGTTGATTCCACACAGTGAATAACGAAAACAAACAAAAACAAATGCCATATTTTTTTTCACATTACATCCCAGAAATATGGAATAAAAAGTGATCAATCTACAGATTCTGAGACAAAAAATGAGCTCTCACACAAATCAGCAGATTGTAAAAGTATAAGGGCTCGCTCACACTGCGAACATTCTACCGACAGAATTCTGCTGCGAAATTTAGCTTACAGAAGAGTCCCATTGCTGTGCACACTGTGGAATCGCCACAGCAGAGTTCTGCCAGAAGAATGAACGTCTTCCCAAAGAATAAACAGATTCATTGGGTGGAATTCTGCCAGACTGTTTGAATTGCCATCTATGAGACGGGCATGTCCATGTGTTCCTACCGCTGATGGTTTCAGCAGGGTCTGCCTGCAGCAGACACTAAGCCAGCAGACTTCCACCTGCTGAATGTCTGCAATGTGAACAAGCCCTAAGGGTCTCAGAGCACTTTATATGGCTCTGTAGGTGAAAACATAAGAGTTACCGCTCTTAGAAGAAAAAGTCTAAAACCACTAAAATCTAAATTGGCTGCATCCTTAAGGGTTTAATATTGCTTGGCCTTAAAAGGGTTATCTGGAGTAATAGGCACTCACCTTCGCAGACGCAAGTGTGTCACAGGCTAATCGGCCATTCACTGGCTAAGGGGAGAACATGCTGCTATAATGGTAAATTCAGTGGCAAGTCATGGATATATATATATATATATATATATATATATATATATATAGATATAGAAAAATGTAATGAACAGTGGCACACCAGGTGTCCGCAAAAAAAAGGTGATTTATTCAAAAAAACGTGTTAGGCAACGTTTCAGCTGGCTCACCCAGCCAGCTGGGTGAGCCAGCTGAAACGTTGCCTAACACGTTTTTTTGAATAAATCACCTTTTTTTTGCTGACACCTGGTGTGCCACTGTTCATTAAATTTTTCTGTATCTTGGAGGGGTCCCCAACCTAGACCCGACACAGTAGGCACCCGAGCACCTTTTCTTACCTTGGAGTGCTGCTTCCCTGCTCTATCTATCTATCTATCTATCTATCTATATATATATATATATATATATATATATATATATGTCACGATGCCGGCTGGCAGGTAGTGGATCCTCTGTGCCAGAGAGGGATTGGCGTGGACCGTGCTAGTGGATCGGTTCTAAGTCACTACTGGTTTTCACCAGAGCCCGCCGCAAAGCGGGATGGTCTTACTGCGGCGGTAGTGACCAGGTCGTATCCACTAGCAACGGCTCAACCTCTCTGACTGCTGAAGATAGGCGCGGTACAAGGGAGTAGACAGAAGCAAGGTCGGACGTAGCAGAAGGTCGGGGCAGGCAGCAAGGATCGTAGTCGGGGGCAACGGCAGGAGGTCTGGAACACAGGCTAGGAACACACAAGGAAACGCTTTCACTGGCACAATGGCAACAAGATCCGGCGAGGGAGTGAAGGGGAAGTGAGGTATAAATAGGGAGTGCACAGGTGAACACACTAATTGGAACCACTGCGCCAATCAGCGGCGCAGTGGCCCTTTAAATCGCAGAGACCCGGCGCGCGCGCGCCCTAGGGAGCGGGGCCGCGCGCGCCGGGACAGGACAGACGGAGAGCGAGTCAGGTACGGGAGCCGGGATGCGCATCGCGAGCGGGCGCTACCCGCATCGCGAATCGCATCCCGGCTGGAGACGGTATCGCAGCGCACCGGGTCAGTGGAGCTGCCCGGAGCGCTGCGGTAGCGAGAGAGAAGCGAGCGCTCCGGGGAGGAGCGGGGACCCGGAGCGCTCGGCGTAACAGTACCCCCCCCCTTGGGTCTCCCCCTCTTCTTAGAGCCTGAGAACCTGAGGAGCAGACTTTTGTCTAGGATGTTGTCCTCAGGTTCCCAGGATCTCTCTTCAGGTCCACAGCCCTCCCAATCCACCAAAAAGAACCTTTTTCCTCTGACCGTCTTGGAGGCCAGTATCTCTTTCACTGAGAAGACGTCAGAAGAACCGGAGACAGGAGTGGGAGAAACTAATTTGGGAGAGAAACGGTTGATGATGAGTGGTTTAAGAAGAGAGACATGAAAGGCATTAGGAATACGGAGAGAAGGAGGAAGAAGAAGTTTGTAAGAGACAGGATTAATTTGGCACAAGACTTTGAAAGGACCAAGATAGCGTGGACCCAGTTTGTAACTGGGGACACGAAAGCGGACATATTTAGCGGAGAGCCATACCTTGTCTCCGGGAGCAAAAATGGGGGGAGCTCTTCTTTTCTTATCGGCAAACTTTTTCATGCGAGATGAAGCCTGTAAAAGAGAATCTTGGGTCTCTTTCCATATGGTGGAAAGATCACGAGTCACTTCATCTACAGCGGGCAAACCAGAGGGCAAGGGAGTAGGGAGGGGGGGAAGAGGGTGACGGCCGTACACCACGAAAAATGGGGATTTGGAGGAAGATTCAGAGACTCTAAAGTTATACGAGAATTTGGCCCATGGTAGAAGATCTGCCCAATCATCCTGGCGGGAGGAAACAAAATGTCGTAAATAATCACCCAAGACCTGGTTAATTCTTTCTACTTGTCCATTGGATTGAGGATGATATGCAGAAGAAAAGTTTAATTTAATCTTGAGTTGTTTACAGAGAGCCCTCCAGAATTTTGACACGAATTGGACGCCTCTATCCGAGACTATCTGTGTGGGCAACCCGTGAAGACGAAAAATGTGTACAAAAAATTGTTTAGCCAACTGAGGCGCTGAAGGAAGACCAGGAAGAGGGATGAAATGTGCCATCTTGGAGAATCGATCAACGACCACCCAAACAACAGTGTTTCCACGGGATGGGGGTAGGTCTGTAATAAAATCCATACCAATCAGAGACCAAGGCTGTTCGGGGACAGGCAGAGGATGAAGAAAACCAGCGGGCTTCTGGCGAGGAGTCTTATCCCGGGCACAGACAGTGCAGGCTCGCACAAAGTCCACGACATCCGTCTCCAGAGTCGGCCACCAATAGAAGCGAGAGATGAGTTGCACAGATTTCTTGATGCCTGCATGACCTGCGAGATGGGAGGAGTGACCCCATTTGAGGATTCCGAGGCGTTGGCGTGGAGAGACGAAGGTCTTTCCTGGAGGAGTTTGCCTGATGGAGGCTGGAGAAGTGGAAATCAGGCAGTCAGGAGGAATGATGTGTTGCGGAGAGAGTTCAACTTCCGAGGCATCCGAGGAACGAGAGAGAGCATCGGCCCTAATGTTCTTATCGGCAGGCCGAAAGTGAATTTCAAAATTAAATCGAGCAAAGAACAGAGACCACCTGGCCTGGCGAGGATTCAGCCGTTGGGCAGACTGGAGATAGGAGAGGTTCTTGTGATCGGTGTAAATAATAATTGGAAATCTTGATCCCTCCAGCAGATGCCTCCATTCCTCAAGTGCTAATTTAATGGCTAGAAGCTCTCGATCCCCGATGGAGTAGTTCCTCTCCGCCGGAGAGAAGGTCCTAGAAAAAAAACCACACGTAACAGCATGCCCGGAAGAATTTTTTTGTAGAAGGACCGCTCCAGCTCCTACAGAGGAGGCATCAACCTCCAATAGGAAGGGTTTAGATGGGTCCGGTCTGGAGAGCACGGGAGCCGAAGAAAAGGCAGACTTGAGCCGTTTAAAGGCGTCTTCCGCTTGAGGAGGCCAAGACTTGGGATTGGCATTTTTTTTGGTTAAAGCCACGATAGGGGCCACAACGGTAGAAAAATGTGGAATAAATTGCCTGTAATAATTGGCGAACCCCAAAAAACGTTGGATAGCACGGAGTCCGGAGGGGCGTGGCCAATCTAAGACGGCAGAGAGTTTGTCTGGATCCATTTGTAGTCCCTGGCCAGAGACCAAGTATCCTAGGAAAGGAAGAGATTGGCATTCAAACAGACATTTCTCTATCTTGGCATAAAGTTGATTGTCACGAAGTCTCTGAAGAACCATACGGACATGCTGGCGGTGTTCTTCTAGATTGGCAGAAAAAATCAGGATATCGTCCAGATATACAACAACACAGGAGTATAAGAGATCACGAAAAATTTCATTAACAAAGTCTTGGAAGACGGCAGGGGCGTTGCACAGGCCAAAGGGCATGACCAGATACTCAAAGTGTCCATCTCTAGTGTTAAATGCCGTTTTCCATTCATCCCCCTCTCTGATGCGGATGAGATTATAAGCACCTCTTAAGTCCAGTTTGGTAAAGATGTGGGCACCTTGGAGGCGATCAAAGAGTTCAGAGATGAGGGGTAGGGGGTAGCGGTTCTTTACCGTGATTTTATTAAGACCGCGGTAGTCAATGCAAGGACGTAGAGAGCCATCTTTTTTGGACACAAAGAAAAATCCGGCTCCGGCAGGAGAGGAGGATTTACGGATAAAGCCTTTTTTTAAATTTTCCTGGATGTACTCCGACATAGCAAGAGTCTCTGGGGCGGACAGAGGATAGATTCTGCCCCGGGGTGGAGTAGTGCCCGGGAGGAGGTCAATAGGACAATCATAAGGCCTGTGAGGAGGTAGAGTCTCAGCTTGTTTTTTGCAAAAAACATCCGCAAAGTCCATATAGGCCTTAGGGAGACCGGTTACAGGGGGAACCACAGAGTCACGGCAAGGGGTACTGGGAACCGGTTTTAGGCAGTCCTTGAAACAAGAGGGCCCCCAACTCTTGATCTCCCCAGAGGACCAATCCAGGGTTGGGGAATGGAGTTGAAGCCAGGGTAGTCCAAGGAGGATTTCGGAAGTGCAATTGGGGAGGACCAAAAATTCAATCTTCTCGTGATGAGGTCCGATGCACATTAGAAGGGGCTCCGTGCGGAAACGTATGGTACAGTCCAATCTTTCATTGTTTACACAATTGATGTAGAGGGGTCTGGCGAGACTGGTCACTGGGATGTTGAACCTGTTGACGAGAGAGGCCAAAATAAAATTTCCTGCAGATTCAGAATCCAAGAAGGCCATAGTAGAGAAGGAGAAGGCAGAGGTAGATATCCGCACAGGCACAGTAAGACGTGGAGAAGCAGAGTAGACATTAAGGACTGTCACACCTTTGTGCGGAGTCAGCGTACGTCTTTCCAGGCGGGGAGGACGGATAGGACAATCCTTCAGGAAGTGTTCGGTACTGGCACAGTACAGGCAGAGATTCTCCATGCGGCGTCATGTCCTCTCTTGAGGTGTCAGGCGAGACCGGTCGACCTGCATAGCCTCCACGGCGGGAGGCACAGGAACGGATTGCAGGGGACCAGAGGAGAGAGGAGCCGGGGAGAAAAAACGCCTTGTGCGAACAAAGTCCATATCCTGGCGGAGCTCCTGACGCCTTTCGGAAAAACGCATGTCAATGCGAGTGGCAAGATGGATGAGTTCATGTAGGTTAGCAGGGATTTCTCGTGCGGCCAGAACATCTTTAATGTTGCTGGATAGGCCTTTTTTAAAGGTCGCGCAGAGGGCCTCATTATTCCAGGATAATTCTGAAGCAAGAGTACGGAATTGTACGGCGTACTCGCCAACGGAAGAATTACCCTGGACCAGGTTCAACAGGGCAGTCTCAGCAGAAGAGGCTCGGGCAGGTTCCTCAAAGACACTTCGAATTTCCGAGAAGAAGGAGTGTATAGAGGCAGTGACGGGGTCATTGCGGTCCCAGAGCGGTGTGGCCCATGACAGAGCTTTTCCAGACAGAAGGCTGACTACGAAAGCCACCTTAGACCTTTCAGTAGGAAACTGGTCCGACATCATCTCCAAGTGCAGGGAACATTGGGAAAGAAAGCCACGGCAGAATTTAGAGTCCCCATCAAATTTATCCGGCAAGGATAGTCGTAGACCAGAAGCGGCCACTCGCTGCGGAGGAGGTGCAGGAGCTGGCGGAGGAGATGATTGCTGAAGCTGTGGTAGTAGCTGCTGTAGCATCACGGTCAGTTGAGACAGCTGTTGGCCTTGTTGCGCTATCTGTTGTGACTGCTGGGCGACCACCGTGGTGAGGTCGGCGACAACTGGCAGAGGAACTTCAGCGGGATCCATGGCCGGATCTACTGTCACGATGCCGGCTGGCAGGTAGTGGATCCTCTGTGCCAGAGAGGGATTGGCGTGGACCGTGCTAGTGGATCGGTTCTAAGTCACTACTGGTTTTCACCAGAGCCCGCCGCAAAGCGGGATGGTCTTGCTGCGGCGGTAGTGACCAGGTCGTATCCACTAGCAACGGCTCAACCTCTCTGACTGCTGAAGATAGGCGCGGTACAAGGGAGTAGACAGAAGCAAGGTCGGACGTAGCAGAAGGTCGGGGCAGGCAGCAAGGATCGTAGTCGGGGGCAACGGCAGGAGGTCTGGAACACAGGCTAGGAACACACAAGGAAACGCTTTCACTGGCACAATGGCAACAAGATCCGGCGAGGGAGTGAAGGGGAAGTGAGGTATAAATAGGGAGTGCACAGGTGAACACACTAATTGGAACCACTGCGCCAATCAGCGGCGCAGTGGCCCTTTAAATCGCAGAGACCCGGCGCGCGCGCGCCCTAGGGAGCGGGGCCGCGCGCGCCGGGACAGGACAGACGGAGAGCGAGTCAGGTACGGGAGCCGGGATGCGCATCGCGAGCGGGCGCTACCCGCATCGCGAATCGCATCCCGGCTGGAGACGGTATCGCAGCGCACCGGGTCAGTGGAGCTGCCCGGAGCGCTGCGGTAGCGAGAGAGAAGCGAGCGCTCCGGGGAGGAGCGGGGACCCGGAGCGTTCGGCGTAACAATATATATATATAAATATATATATATATATATATATGACAGTTAAAACTGGTTTTAACTGGATGAAACTGGTTTTCCTGGTGAAAATCAGTTTAGACTGAACCTTTGTTTGTGAACATTAGAATTTACTGCTGTTCCTTTGACCGAACGCCTTTGTGAAAACAAGATTTACTGATTTTCCCTTGTTTGAAGCATGTGTTTTAAGGAAGACCTTTATTCAAACTAGAATGCTACTGCTAATACAAAAACTGAATGTTGTCCCCTATATGTTATCCTGAATGTTGTTGAATCCTCATAGAAAAGTTGTTAATTCCCAATTAACACTATTAATTGCTTAGAACTAATTTGTTTCACTCTAACAGGTTTTTGTAGGTAAAACTAGTTTTTAAACAAAATTCAATTATTCATACCAGGCTAATAACTCTGAGTCCGCAAATACCTCAGCATCATCAAGATGGCCAACTTTCTTCATGTAGTACAGTCATTTCATTCAAGCTAGTTTTCTCAGGTTTTAACTGAGTCATTTATTTTAAACTAGTTTCCTCCAGTATAAACAAGTTTTAACTGACATTTAGGTTTTCACAAGGGTGCTCTGTAAAAACTGGTTCCAACTAGGGAAAAGCCTTAAATTCTAGTTTTCACAAAGGCACCGAGTAAAAACAATTTTCAACTGGGGAACAGCAGCAGTAAATTCTCACTGGGAAAAAACAGTTTCAACTGAAAACTGGTTATATATATATATATATATATATATATATATATATATATATATTAAAACCAGTTTTCAGTTAAAAAAATATGTATATATATATATATATATATATATATATATATAAATATATATATATAGATTATGGGGGGAATTTAGCATTTTTACCTGTTGTCAGTTTATTTTTACTCCTTTTTTACTTTGATTTTTACGGACGTGCGCCAAATTTATCATTTGGCGCATGTCCTTTAGTAACTTTGGTGCATACCATATTCTTTCTTTGGTATGTGTGTTTTCCATGTCAGAATATTGTTGGTGGTGATTTGAGTTAAACATGCTTCAAAAACAGGCAAATTAGTGCCAAAATACAATTGGTGCAATTTATAAATTACAGACCACTGTAAGTTTACAAAATTATAGTGGAGAGAATGTGCCAAACTTTGGCACAAAAAGGCACATGATACACCTGCTTTGGTCCCTTAATTGGCAGTGATAGGGTGTTATGAGACGAAGTAAGTCTGTGGTTTAGTGAAACATGATTATACTGAATGTTTTGTCTACATGTATACATACTGTATTTTCTACTTATATATACTGTATGTGCCATGTCTTTAACCCCTTAAAAACGCAGGATGTATATTTACGTCCGGCTCCGGCTCCCGCAATATAACGCTGGGTCACGCGGTGACCCCGCGTCATATCGGGTCAGTCCTGGCAGCCATCAATGGCTGGGACCCACGACTAATACCGGACATCACAGATCATGGTGATGCCCGGTATTAACCCTTCAGATGCGGCCATCGAAGTTGACCGCCGCGTCTGAAACCGAAACCATACCGGCAGCTCAGTCGGGCTGTTCGGGACCACCGTGGTGAAATTGCGGCATCCCGAACAGCTTGCAGGACACCAGGAGGATGCCTACCAGGAGGATTGCTATAACACTGAAAAAAAAAAGTTAAAATAAAGTGTTAATAAATATGATTTAACCTTTTCCCTAATAAAAGTCTAAATCACCCCCCTTTTCCCGTTAGAAAAAACCCTATGTAAATAAAAATAAACATATGTAATATCACGTATGTGGAAAAATAAAAAAGTTATAAGGGTCAGAAGAGGACATTTTTAAACGTATACATTTTCCTGCATGTAGTTATGATTTTCTCCAGAAGTACGACAAAATCAAACCTATATAAGTAGTTTTTTTTTTACCAAAAATGCACTGCATAGAAGGGGAAGCCCCCAAAAGTTACAAAATGGCATTTTTTCTTCCATTTTGTCGCACAATTATTTTTTTTTCCATTACACCATGGATTTTTGGGTAAAATGACTAATGTCACTGCAAAGTAGAATTGGTGGTGCAAAAAAAGTGGAGAAGAGGAGTATTCTATAGTACATTGAAAAAGAAGTGTCAGTTATTGTATGTATTGTATTAATGTAAACTACTTGTGCAACAAATACAGTGAAACACCAAAAAGACAAAAAACTGTTCCTTGTTCTACAATTGAAAGCATTGATATCATTTTACTTTTTTTAATGTTTCACTTTTAAGTCTACATGAAATACCATGTTCTCTGGTTTCTGACTTGCCAATGCCATGCAGAATTGTACTCCTGTCTTTACAATGTTTTGACATGCCATATGCCCCCCGGTCACTTGTCACCATAAATGAGGCAGCCTGCATCAATGGCTATAATTACAGTTTTGTTTTCCCCATAAACTAGCAAAGTATATCACAAAGCATAAGCATCCCGCATAAACTAAATAAAACTGATAGGATACAGAACATAAGTAAAGAAGTGATACTATAATAGAATAGTCTAGAAAAAATGACACAATTTACTGTATAAAATGCCTAAAGAGATTTGAATCTGGTTCTTTGTCACAAATTAAGGATATATGCATTTCAAATAATGTGTTTACAAATTGCTATAGGGTATCATGTTTGTGTTAGGGTGCGTTCACACGGAGTAATTCAAGAGGAATTTACTCGAGTAATTCCTCTTGAATTCTCCGCTCCAAATTATTGCACATCTCCTCTGCCCATTGACTTTAATGTTATTTCTGCTGGCCTGTTCACACTGCGGAAATTCTGCTAGCAGAATTCTGACGCTGAATTCCGTTCCGCTTGAAGAAAGAACATGTTCATTCTTCAAGTGGAATCCGCTAGCAGAAATCAATTGAAGTCAATGGTATAAAAAAAATTCCGCCCAACATCGTTTTCATGCGGAATTTGCGTGCAATTCGCGTGCAATTTGCGCGGAATTTGCACAGAATTTGCGTGGAAATGACTGAAAAACCCTTCACTTCTTTCTCCCCCATTTCCGCGCGCAATTCTGCGTAAATTGTGCGTGCAATTCGACGCAAATTGCGCGCAAAAATAAAATTCTTTTTTTCACCTGTAAATTTTTCAGCGTGAATTACTCTTCATTTACTCCGTGTGAACGCACCCTAACATATAAAAGTGGTAATTTCCTGCGGATAGAAAAACTCTGCAATGATAATGTTTTAATGGACTAACTATCACACAAAAAAAATATTAAACACATTTAGTTACTATGTGGATTGGTCTTTCCAATCTCAGCCATGAAAACCTGGCTAAAAACCAGGGCTCATGTCCTGCAGGAACTCATGGGAACGGAGTTCCTGCACTTTTTCCACAGCATGAATGCAGTTCCCATTAGCAGGAGTACTACAGGACCAGTCCTTAAAGGGGTATTTTGTGCCTATACATCTTATCACGGGGGGTCCCACTGATGGGGACACCAGCGATCTTGGCTGCGGCACCCCAGACATCCGGTGCACGGAGTGAACTTCGCTCCATACCGAATGACTGGCGAAGGGGGGCAGAAGCATGTGACGTCACGGCCATGCCCTCTCAATGCAAGTCTATGTCTAATCCAAGTCTAGTCCTATAGACTTGCATTGAGGGTCTGTGGCCGTGACATCACAAGCCTCCGGTGCTGCACCCAACGCTCTAAACGAATGCCGGGTGCAGCAGGGCCCCAGTGGTTGGACCACCGCAATCAGAAATCTTATCCCCCTATCCTTTGGATAGGGGATAAGATGTCTAGTGGTGGAGTACCCTTTTAAGTGGAAATCTTGGATGAGTTCCCACACTTTTTTCCCAGGACTTAACCCTCTGCTAAAAACACTGGTGTCAAGGCAGCTTTCCTTATTAGAAAATCAGGTTTGATGTTGCTGCTCCCTACATGACTGAAACACTCTTAGATGGTATTGACTTTCCTTCCAGAAATTCAGATGTAAGTAGTCCATGGGAGAATAGTATGCAAGTTAGCTCTTACAGCAGAAAAAAAATACTTTTGTCTTTAGTGTTATATATAGGAAGCTACTCTGTAAGTATTAAAACATAAGCCTAGGCACTCATTTGTAGACAGCACTGTTTGGAGTTTTTCCTTCTCACATTACAGAGTGGGGTTCAGAGATACACAGCAGTTCTCTTGGGGGTATGCGTATCAAATTTTATAATGGAAGATGCTAGTTCGCATTTTGTAGTCATTGAGAAGCAGAGATCTCTGTACATAACACAACAGCAATGACTGGCTGACTTGGATGTGCTACATGCTGGAGGTGTAGGACCTGTGCTTATGTCACAGTCACATGACCAATACATGTGGGGGCTAAGTACAGCAGGATAGAAGAGAATGTGGCTGAAGGTTATAATGCCAGAGCAGAGCAGCCTGGAGAGAAGAGAGTCTGGGAGGGAGCCTGGTGAGATATTGTGGGGAGGGTGTGATGAGGGCAGATGGAATTACCCTAGGGGCAGATGGCATTAACCCCTTTCATTCGTGATGCCAGGGCGTGGTTTAACCTCTTCACCACCCGAAGATATACCGCTGGATCCTGGGCTAGGCACGGGGGCAAATAATAACTCTGACGCCAAGTTACAGAACAACACCGGTGTAACACTGGTGTAACAGTCTACACAGCTTGGCTAGGCCCAAAGAGGTGACCAATGACTTCAGAGACCTCAGGACTTGTTAGGTCTTGTAGTGGACTTGGACAATTTGATGCAGGGCCACGCTGACTTGACAAAGATTTATCTTGACTGACTTAACTTAGACTGACTGGACAGACTTCACCCCGTTTGTAGCTTACCAGGTTTTGACTTTCACCTGTGGGGTAGTGGACTTGTGGATGCATGGCTGCCTGATAGACTTAGGCCTCCTCAGGACACCAGACACTCTCTCGGGACTTGACCTCAGTGCAACTCAGCACTTAAGAGAGTAAGAGCTAAAAGACTGAACTAGCTCCACCCAGGCTTAATATGGGGGAGACTCTGGAGGGGTCCCATAGATCACCCTGTAGGTCACATGGTCACTGGTACCTTCCTTGGTTACAATTCAAAGCAACATTATTTAAGGCCATATAACAATATATGTACATCACAATACATAACACAGGCACTGCTTTAAATAATTAGGGCACATAAGTGAACGGGTGGGGGGGGGGGGGGTGCAGGGGATCACTGAATGGAGTCTGCCTGACAGGGCAGCAAAGTTACATGGGTGCAACTCATGTACTGGGCCACCACAATTTCATCCTGTAAAAAACACCTTAAGGGTAGGTTCACGTGGAACGGATCCGACGGTGACCCGACCCATAGTGTGCCTCCAGCTATGACCAAAAGCTCCGCCTCCGCAGGTTTGCCCGCAGCTGCAAATTTATTGGTACCATTATTATTTTGATGGGACTTTTTGATCACTTGTTATACATTTTTTATGGTACATAAAGGGGCCAAAAAAATGCAATTCTTGACATTTACGCAGGCAACGATAACTAATGTTAATGTTAACTTATATAATTTTATTAGAAAAAGGGTATAGGAGGGTGATTCCAACTTTTATTAGGGAAGGGGCTTATCACAATTATGAACTTTTTTTACACATTTTTTGCTATTTTTTTCACTATTTTTTAGTTCCCATAGGAGAATATTACATGTGATTTTATGATTGCATACACTGAACAATGCTGTGGCATAGAAGCCTGCCATGACACAGCATTGATTACTGTTATTATTAGCGCTCCATAATTTCCCGCATTTAGATGTCGTGATCAACTTTGATTGCGGCGTCATAAAGGAAATCTGTCACCTGCACTAACCTGTTGATACTGACAGGCAGTGCAGGTGACACTGATGACAACGGTACTTACCTTTTCCCGTTCCGTGCAGGGGATCTCCGGTAATCTCCTCTGGTAACTTCAGCTCTGGCCCTTCTTGGGGCACGGGCGAAGCTTAGTGATGTCACTGCTGCTGTTCTCCAGCAGCTGGAGCCAGCAGAGCGCAGCAGCAGCTTGGGGAATGGGCGGAGCTTAGTGACGTCACCTCTGCTGGGTCCCGCTGCTAGAGAACAGCAGTGGTGACGTCACTAAGCTCCACCCGTGCCCCAAGCTGGGCTGGAGCTGAAGTTAACTGAGGAGATTACCGGAGATCCCCTGCATGGAATGGGACAAGGTAAGCACCGTTGTCATCAGTGTCACCTGTCGGTACCGACAGGTTAGTGCAGGTGACATTGGTGACAGATTTCCTTTAAAGATTAATGCCGGACATCGGCCTGGCTGTTAATAGCAGCCAGGACCCACCAAGTATGAAGCCCGCTCAGCTCCTGAGTGTGCTTCACACTGCGGAAGCGATTGCAGGGCGTACATTTTTGTCCTTCAGGGGTTATGCATTATAAGCTATATTTTAGTCACTGGTATTTTTTCATATTGTTTGGGTAGGCCCCTCTGTTAATAGTTGCCCCCATTATAGAGACAAGTATTAACAGAGGGGCTGACCCAAACTTTATGGGGGCCCCATATAGTTTGGGTAGGTTCCCAAGTTCAAGTTACCCCCATATAGCTGTTGTAGGGCCCTCTCAAAGAAGGGGCCTAAAACTATATGGGGGAAACTTTTGCCAAAAAAAAGCCTACAAAAACGATATGGTGGCAACTTGCCCACATTTGGTTGTTGTATGCCCCTCTCTGCTGATAATTGTTGCCCCCATATAGTTGTAGGCATCAGTCCTTGCCCCCCAGACTGCAGGCCCCTCCATAACCTCTGTGCAACCATCCACTGTCCTCCTCAGGGCAGGCTCTTCCGTCCTTCTGCTGCTCCCCTCTGTAGCCGGCAGACTGCTGCACCCTGCCGCTTGCCTCCTCTTTCGGACCCGGTCACAGCACTACAGTGGTGAGGTGACCTTAAGTGCTGGCGTCAGTATGCAGAGTGCAGCGGACGTACCTCCCGGCGACGACTGCAGCAGTCTTAAAGTGACAGTGGTCGCCAGCCCGGGAGGTACGTGTTGTGCCGCAACAGTGACTGTACAGAGTACAGTGAGTCAGTGTGTAATGTGTGGGCCTCAACGGTCAGTGAGTGACAAACACTCACTGACACTGAAAAAAAAATTTGACGGAACCGGCATGGCTCCCTAGGGGTCTGGGCCGCTTACAGGGGTATCGGTTGTACCCCCCTGATGGCGGCCCCTAGTACTCCTAAGGGATATAGTAGAAATGGCTCCATTTTTAATAGTTCAGGCTCTTAGATGGACTGGCAGATTCCAACATGGTGAGTAAAGTCTAGGGATACTGAAAGGATATATAATTATATCCTTTAGACAGACCATAGCTGCACATACAGGGGAAGCAGATCCCCATTATATGCATAATGGAACACTTTGGGATGGGTTTTGATCTATGTAATCTATGTGATGTGAATGAAAAAAGATGAATGGTTGTGAGCCCCATGATCAGCAATGTGTTATATAAAAATGGTTGGGCATTTTTATGGGATTTCTAGGGACAATGGATACTTTTCTTGGGAATCTACTTTATCACCACTGAATATCATGCACATAATAAAACAACTATTCAAGTTTTCGTATAAAGAAATCTGTCCATCACACAAGGTAGGCGATTAATAGCAGTACTTGCTTTATTGAAATTTTGACACAGAAGTTACATACAGAAAGGCATGTCTGACGTGTTTCGCACCATCTGGTGCTTCATCGCAGACTGACACGCATTACATAACACACTACTAAAATACTTTGTACAGGGTCACATGACCTGTTACATCATCAGTTTAAAATTCACTTATTAGCGACGTATTACAATTAAATCCAATCTCCTATAAAGGCCCTGTGATTGGATTTAATTGTAACATGTCCCTAATACGTGAATTTAATTTGTGATATTCTTTTCCATGTACTAAATGCATCCTGTATTGAATATGGCAAGATTGCAGTAATACTGTTCTAACATATATTTTTAGCATGCTGAATTAATTAGTCTGATGTTCTTTTATGATCTATTACAGTGATGCTATTGTTGCGAAGTATTAGGGGATACAAATTTAGCAATATATATTTTCAGATTGTAAAAATTCCCACATGTGGTTTTGTTTTCCTTGCCCATGTAGGTGTCAACAGATACATATCGGCTGTCAACAGGAGGGTTTTCCCTCTTCCCGTACTTTTAAACTGATGTTGTAACAGGTGATGTGACCCTGTACTAAGTATTTTAGTAATGTATTATGTAATGTGTGTCAGTCTACGATTAAGCACCGGATGGTGCGAAACGTGTCAGTAATGCCTTTCTGTATGTAACTTCTGTGTCAGGATTTCAATAAAGCAAGCACAGCTTTTAATCGCACACCTTGAGTGCCGGACATCATTCTTCATATGCCAGTGCAGAGAAGCCGTGGGCGGGACCAGCAGGTCTGTGGCACAGGTGAATTAGTGATTAGCAGCAGAAGGGAGCGGATACAACCTATACACTCTTCAAGTTTTCCTATTTTTTCAGGGAATGCATTCTACTAGAAAAAACAAACTTGGTTCTCTGGTAAATTGGAATACAGTATCAGTGAATACATTGTGTTCCCTGTGACTGCACAAATTAAGCCATACAATCTTTACTAATGTTTTGAGGCTTCGCCAAGGTCAGAAAGGTGCAAGGTAAAAAAAAAATAAAAATAATCCATTCTACCTCGGCAAGGGAAGTAGCTTGGCACACAAGCAGTATTACATTTTATTGCCTGCCTTCCACTGTGAAAGAACAAGCGTCAGCATTCTTGCAGAAGGATCTGTAAATATTAAAACACAACAAAGAGAGAAACCACAATATAATCAAGACGGTAAGGTGCCATTTGCCTTATTATTCGCTACCAGAAAATAAATACACAAAAGGAGAATGAGGTCAGGAAAATGAGACGGCTTTCATATTCAAATGATCTACTTCCTCATAATGTGAGATTCATCATATACTGGTGTCAAATGTTATGAAATAAACACAATTTAAATATGAAAGCCGGCTACCTTCATTTGCCAGACCCTATTGTTGTTTGAAGCCTTATGTTCTACTTTCAGTGACAGACAAATAATTTCTTTTTATAAGGTTTTGCCTTTTTTTAGTGTTTTACTGTAGAAGAGATAATGACAAATACATCTATTTTCTTTTATTAATAAGCCAAGCATTACTATAAAGCAGAATGCTATGATGTGATTTACCATTTGTGAGACAGCATGGTGAATTTCTTAACTTTATTTAAATTGTGTTACAGTTGTGGTTTCCATAGAGGCTGAGCATCTGGGTAATATATAGGAATTCATAGTACCAATGCTTATTGTAATAATCCTGGGGATCTGATCTCGAATGCTAACCTTCAGATCAAAGCTAGCCACCAATACTTCCTCAATTCTACAGTAGTTACCAGAGTCTAAGACTTTCTCTGTGACTTCACTGGAGCATTTTGCATGATCAGATGGGCTCGGCTGCCAGGAAACCAAGTTATGTCTGCAGAGGGCTGAAATGGAATAATGGCGTAGGACGGTATACCACAAACTATGACAGAAGTACCAGGAGCATGTAGCATGGTCATCTTACTAGGTCAGTTTTGGGAGAGTTCATTAGGATATAATCAGCAGGATATAATATTGTTATGTATAAAGGTCATCATTAGGTATCAAGGAGCACTATAACGCCAATAGAAATTTAGCTGAGCTTATTTGATGCTCTGTTACTTCTAAATCACACTGCCTATGTTGTCACCAATCTAAAAAAAAAGGTATATCTTAAATGAATAAATTAAGTTTTGACCTTAGATCATATAGCACCGCCATGTTCTGCTATAGTTATAGTTATACTTTGGACCCTATCTTGTGCTAAATGTTCTTTATTGTTATTTTATATACAGTAAAAAGACATAAAAATTAAGAAGTAGCATAGAAAAGTAAATGTGATTTGGCTTCATTACTAGGGTACTTTCACTTAGACAGGATCTTCTGCAAGTTTCCCGCTACGGGTATAGCTGCAGCTGCAGAAAATTTGCTGAGGCTTAAACCCACAGTGGGAAACTCTCAGAAGATGCACCCAATGTGTACGTACTCCTAAACTACATTATCTGTAATTAATAAACATATATTTTTTAGACAGGGATGTGAAATCATGAGTTTATAAATAGTTTATAATAGTCTTTGTTCTGCTATGGAAACCTCTACTAAAGATTAAGGAGATCTATTGACAGCACAAAGAGGTTTTGCTTCAAAAAGCCATTTTCTAACTTTATTAACATGATGAACTTAAAGGGGTACTCCGCCCCTAGACATCTTATCCCCTATCCAAAGGATAGGAAATAAGATGTCAGATTGCCGGGGTCCCGCTGCTGGGGACCCCCTGGATCTACCATGCAGCACACACCTGTAGCTTCCAGAACTGCTGGAGGTCCTCAGGCTGAGTCCATCTCGACCACCAGGACAGAAGATCATGATGTCATGACTCCGGCCCCTGTGTGACGTCAGCGGTCACGCCCCTTCCCATTGACTTGCATTGAGGGGCGGAGTCGTGACGTCACGATCTTCCGTCCCAGTGGTCGAGATGGACTCAGCCTGAGGACATTCAGCGGTTCCAGAAGCCACTACAGGTGGGTGCTGCATGGTAGATCCAGGGGGTCCCCAGCAGCGGGACCCCGGCGATCTGACATCTTATCCCATATCCTTTGAATAGGGGATAAGAAGTCTAGGGGCGGAGTACCCCTTTAAATTTACTCATAAAGTACTTTGCTTTAGCCACAAGGTAACATTTAAACGCAATTTTCTTGTACAATCAGTAAAATCAGATGTGTACTCCATATTGTACAAACAGTATACGTAAAATAGTACAAAATTGTTTAACATACATCCCTGTGCTCTTTTCTCCACCATGGATCTGTTTACTTCCTGGTTTCCTCTCTAAACATTTTCCTTCTCTAACACTTTACAACAATCCCTCTTGCTTACATGTGTAGTGGAGACAAAGCCATTACTTCCAGGACAGATCAGTAGATTGTAGTTGAACTGAGCATATGTGACCCACCTTAGGCTTCATTCAGGATCCTGTGTGTCATGCCCGTTATATTCTAAAAGGATCCCATTCATTTCCCAACTTTTTTTAAGTATCCTTTGGTATCTGTTGCTGTTCGCTTATAGTCCATTATTTAGGAAGAGAATAGAAAATAATGGTCCTTTTTTCCATCCAAAATAACAGACTAATGAAAGACGTTAAAAGTTTAATATTGAAGTCTATGGGTGACAGATGCTTATGCATGTCTTCCATTGGGTTTAATCCGCTTTGTACTAAGCACGCTCAGAAGAGGATCACAACCAGGAAGTAACAATGGATGTTAGGCGGAGCATGTGGACCAAATTTTGATGCTCCAAAATTTGTGGATCCTGAAAATAGGCGCATCTCATGCTGAAAAAAACTTGACAGTGCCCCCCAAAACACTTTATTAAGGGTGTGGGTACAAGGATGGCTGTGATTTACCCTAGAATGTGAGGTAATTGAGTGTATGTTGGCAACATGTGGTTTTATGAGTCTAGTAGTTGTGTGTCTAGTGAATGTATGAGCAATAAATTATAATGATGTCCATATGTGGGGGGTGGGTCCGTACACCATTTGAGTGTACATGAAAATTTCTGGCCATGTTGCACTGCAATGATCATGTGCTGTGATGAATAAGTGGCTACAACCTTTTGTGATCTGATTCTCCTTGCCCTATGATTGAAGCAGCACAATACTTGAAGTTGGATAGATTATAAATTGTAGTTTCCCCTTTCATTTTCAATTTCTAAAATGTCAACATGTCTACAAGGTAAATTTTGCAGAAGGCCAAGAAATATAAGTATATATGTTAAAATCTAATTACAATTTAGGAATACATTGGTGCTTTGGTGTTCAAATTCTTAAAATGTTATGAAAAAGCATTATGAATTTTGTGAATATGTGAATCTTTCCCCCACTTGCTATTATCTCTGTCCAGTACCAGTAAGGAGCCAGTCTCCTGCAATGGGATGTCCATCATGGCAGCTGGCGTAGTGTGGGGTGTACATGTTCTTCCCACCACTTGTTTAAAATATTTGACCAAACACCCAAGGTCTGAGCTATTAAAAAAATTAAACATATTTAAACATACTGCTGAGATAATGTTCATATTTTAAGGCTATTGAAACATGTGAATCAGAGGATGAAAAACCTGTAGCTCAGTTTGAATCTAAAAGTGTAAGTATATTTGGGAATATGTATTGAGTGTATTTCTTCATGTCAATCACTTTCTGACAGCAATATTAATTTTGCATATGCTTTTTTTTTCAATCTCTAGAGAGTCAAAAAGTGACACAGATACAGATGTGGTGTCCCAGGATGGGATGTTGTAGCCCTGTTCTGTCCTCCTGCCTTGTCAGGCAGAGTCCTCAGGGGCTTCCTTATGGTTCACCATGTTGTGCATAGGCTTTGTATATATATATATATATATATATATATATATATATATATATATATATATACTGTTGCTTTAATGTTTGGATCACATGATTGTTACCCAGGAGGCTCCAGTGATCAGGTGACCCCCCCCAAGTTACCTATGGGCTTCTTGCACAGCCCCCCTATATAACCAGGGGAGGGGCTGCAATGTCTCTCTTTCCTGCTGAGGTCCAGTGCAGTCAAGTTGTTCCAGTGTCTGTATCCAGAGCATTGGAGGTCTCAAGCCTAAAGTCCTGCAGCCACAAGTCGGTCATCAGTAAGTCAAGTAATATTATTGTCAGTCACCATCTCTGTCAAGTCAAGTCCATCTGTAGTCAACGTGGCCTGCACTAGAGTCAGTCTAACTACTGACCATATCACCTGTCTTGCCTCAGTAGAGCTGCCGTTATCCTTAATCTCGCATTGGTATTTTCATTGCCTCTGCCTAACCCAGGATCAGCTGTATTACCTTCGGGTGGTGAAGGCTAAACCACGCCCTGGCATCACAACAAAAAGGGGTTAATACCATCTGCACCTTGGACCATAACATCTGCCCTGCATCTACCCTCCACCTCATACCCTGACACCCCACAGAAAGTGAGGGAGCATATAAGAGAATCACAATTGCTGTAAATGTGTGCCTTGGCCATGTCTAATAATCTTCCAAGTGTTTAAAGAAAGCTAACAAAGTACCCTCTACTATAGTTATTTTTTGAGAATAATATTTTTTTCCCCTTTGCAGACGAGGAAGTAAGGAACGAGCCAGTGAGGTTTCAAGTAAGGGCACCAGCATTCAGGGCCAAGGACATGGTCGTGTGAGTATATACATTTTTATTTTTCTCCACTATAACTGTGCAGTATCTTAATGTTGATATAATATATATTTATGATTGCAGGATTTCAGCCATGGCAGGTTGGAGGCGGAAGGGTAACAGGAGAAGAAGCTTATTATAGACATTATTAATTATCCATAGCCTCCAAAGACATCACTCTTGTGATGAAACATATTAGGGTGGCCTTGTAGGAAGTTTTAAAACATCACATTTCCCTGTCTTCTGTGGGTTAACACTACAGGTGTATTCCTAATCAGTTTTCACATATTTAGTATGCATATACAGCGACAATGATATAACATACAGTAACAGGGTTGATTCTGGGTTTTTAACCCTTGTCTCTTTGACTCTATAAATTTTTTTATTAAAAGTTATGTTTTAATTCTTTATAGTGAAGGACAAAATAAGGTACCGTTACACTCTTCTCAAAGCAAACATGCAACCTGGTAAAACATATCAAACAACATGATATACAACATGATATGCTTGCTGTGAGAAGAGAGGAAGGGTACCTTGTACGCCCAGTGTGATTTTCACTCTTTTCAGAGGAAACATTCAACCTGGAATACACATCAAAAACACAAACTTGACTAAGTATGAAAATCACAGTGGGTGGAGCAGGAAGTCAAGTCTCTATTAAAAGACAATACAATACTTGTTCCTTCCTTGTCCTATGGATTAAACCCGATTTTACCTACATTGAGCTGGATCCGATCTCTTTCATTTCCTCAATACATTTTAAAGCAATGCAACCAGAACATCCAACTGTAACTAAACAATTTTAAAAAAATCAAGGCATATTAAAAAAAATTAATAAACAGTCCAGAAGTGTCACGATTCGGCTTCCAGGTAGTGGATCCTCTGTGTCAGCGAGGGATTGGCGTGGACCGTGCTAGTGGACCGGTTCTAAGAGGCTACTGGTTTTCACCAGAGCCCGCCGCAAAGCGGGATGGTCTTGCTGCGGCAGTAGCAACCAGGTCGTATCCACTAGCAACGGCTCTACCTCGCTGACTGCTGAGAAGGCGTGGGACAGAAGGACTAGGCAGAGGCAAGGTCAGACGTAGCAGAAGGTCGGGGGCAGGCGGCAAGGTTCGTAGTCAGGATGGGTAGCAGAAGTTCAGGTACACAGGCTTTGGACACACTAAACGCTTTCACTGGCACAAGGCAACAAGATCCGGCAAGGGAGTGCATGGGAGGAGGTCAGATAAAGGCAGGGAGCAGATGGAAGCCAATTAAGCTAATTGGGCCAGGCACCAATCATTGGTGCACTGGCCCTTTAAGTCTCAGAGAGCTGGCGAGCGCGCGCCCTAGAGAGCGGAGCCGCGCGCGCCAGCACATGACAGCAGGGGACCGGGACGGGTAAGTGACCTGGGATGCGATTCGCGAGCGGGCGCGTCCCGCTGTGCGAATCGCATCCCCAACGGCCATGACAGTGCAGCGCTCCCGGTCAGCGGGACTGACCGGGGCGCTGCAGGGAGAAAGACGCCGTGAGCGCTCCGGGGAGGAGCGGGGACCCGGAGCGCTAGGCGTAACAAGAAGGTTCAGATCATACTATTTTGGCAATCCACCCAGCCATGTTCAACAGTTGATTGCTTCAAAGAGTCCTAAAGTCTTGGTAAAGAGGATTTCATTTTTTCATGGTCATTGGGAAGAGCCTCTTTTGATAAGATGAAGTTTTTTTTTTTTTTTTTTTATTAAATATTTTATCTTCTTAAGAACATATTACATATCATACATACAGTCATGGCAGTAAATGTTGGCACCCTTTCAAAATTGTGGAAAAATAAGATTGTTTCAAGCATGTGATGCTCCTTTAAACTCACCTGGGGCAAGTAACAGGTGTGGGCAACATAAAAATCACACCTGAAAGTAGATAAAAAGGAGAGAAGTTCACTTAGTCTTTGCATTGTGTGTCTATGTGTGCCAGACAAAGCATGGACAACAGAAAGGGGAGAAGAGAACTGTGTGAGGACTTGAGAACCAAAATTGTGAAAAAATATCAACAATCTCAAGGTTACAAGTCCATCTCCAGAGATCCAGATTTGCCTTTGTCCACAGTGCGCAACATTATCAAGAAGTTTGCAACCCATGGCACTGTAGCTAATCTCCCTGGGCTTGGACGAAGAGAAAAATTGATGGAATGTGTCAACGTAAGACAGTCCGGATGTTGGATAAGCAACCCCAAACAAGTTCCTAAGGTATTCAAGCTGTCCTGCAGGCTCAGGAAGCATCAGTGTCAGTGCGAACTATCTACATTTAAATGAAATGAAATGCTATGACAGAAGACCCAGGAGGACCCCACTGCTGACACAGAGACATAAAAAAGCAAGACTACATTTTGCCAAAAGGAACTTGAATAAGCTAAAATCCTTCTGGGAAAACGTCTTGTAAAGCACATGATTCTACTATTTACCAAAAACAGAATGAGGCCTACAAAGAAAAAAACACAGTACCTACAGTGA
The DNA here is from genome assembly GCF_029499605.1 of Hyla sarda. Taxonomy (NCBI): domain Eukaryota; kingdom Metazoa; phylum Chordata; class Amphibia; order Anura; family Hylidae; genus Hyla; species Hyla sarda. Next base: position 226,121,116 of record NC_079192.1, read on the forward strand.
AATATGGTGGAGGTTCAATGAGGTTTTGGGGTTGTTTTGCTGCCTCTGGAACTGGGTGTCAACTTTAAATTTGTTTCTAATATAATCCCCTCTCCTTTGCCAAGGCATATTGAAGAGAGAAAAAGAAAAAAAACAGTACAGAAGGTTCAGATCATACTATTCTGCCAATCCACCCAGCCAAGTTCTACAGTTAATCGCTTCAAAAGAGTCCTAAAGTTTAGGTAAAGATGATTTCATTCAAAGACCATGAAAAAAAAATGTAATAAAAAGTGATTGAAAAGTTACATATATGCAAAAGCAGTACCGTATTGACCCACAGAAGAAATATAACCATAAAGTGCACTGCATAAAAACGAAACCCTCCAAAATTGGCAAAATTGCTTTTTTCTTTTCAAATTCCCCACATAATAATATTTTTTTGGTTACGCTGTACATTTAATGGTAAAATAATAGGTGTCATTACAAAGTACATTTGGTTTCACAAAAAACAAGCCTCTATGGATGGAAAAATAAAAAAGTAATGGATTTTGGAAGGGAAGGAGAAAAAAACAAAAACCCAAAAATGGAACTGGCTTTTTTCCTCAAATGGTCACTGTCATTAAAACTAGTGTTTGCTATTGCACTCCTTATGATAAATAAAAAATCTTTCTAATGTACTTTGTTTCAAAAAATTTTGTTTTCTATATTTTATTTCTGTTTAAAAAAGCTGCCACTATGTGTCTCCCTACTTGTCCAGAGCACATTTCCCCCTGTCTCCTGCATGGACTTTTGGACTCCTTCTGGCCTGGCAGTAGTCCAAACTCTGGGAATGGGGTCTGTGTATAGCTCACTCTCTGCCTGTATATAAAGCAGCCAAGAGCCAGCTCTGTGCATGGAGACGCGCAGGATGCTTCTCAGCATCAGTCAGGGACAGTTATAGTAGTAAATCAGGGAGAGATTAGTTAATTACAGGTACTATTTAAATGGGCACTGTCATTAAATCAATTTTTTACTATTGCACTCCTTATGTAAAAAAAAATGTACTTTATTTAAAAAAAATGACTTGTTTTTTGCCTTTAAAAAAGCTCCCTTCTTGTCCAGGACAGACTTTGGACTCCTGCTAGCCTGGCAGAAGTCCAAAGTCTGGAAATGCAGTCTAGACCTCAGCTTTGCGCAGCATTCGCTCTCTGTTCTTTAATCATGCAGGGCAGAGCAAAAGCTGTGTATCACTGCAGGTCTGCTCTGATTCCCCTCCTCTCTGTGATATACATTCAGAGAGAATATGAGGTGTAGGTCACCTCATGGAATGCTGAGGCCGTTTTTTGTTACTACTTCACCACTATATGTTTGCCATTTATTATTGATTAACTTTGATTTTAAATTTCTTGTGGCTCTACCTTAAAAAATGCTTCGAGAAAGAGTCTACTAGGTCTAAAACTCATAAGGCTACGTTCACAAGCTAGTCTTATTAAGTGTCCCATAAGTGGCTGAAAAAATTGACCAAAATCAAAAAATAGCTGAAAAAACTTTGTGTTAACATAAACGTGGCTGAAAATCAAGTTCAAGAAACAGTGTGGAAACATAGCCTAAGCATTAAAAGAATTTATGTAAAACCTGCTTTAACTATTTTATTGACAATGGCCCTCATTTACAAAGCCGAACCCAATATTTTTTTTACAGGATTTACAGTCAAATAAGCGGAGAAGAGTGGATTGTGAAAACCACACTGCCAGAGGCTGGTGTAAAAACAGATAAAATGGTCAGCATGGTTATTATGGCCAATATGCATGAATAAGGTAAACCCAAATTAAAAAGACTCATTCACTTAACTCGCATTTCATCCTGACATATCTTCCTGAGTTAATGGTATATAAGGACAAAACTGTGCAACTAAGTGTGAAGCAATTTTCACTAAATGTGTATTTTAAATGCTGTTGTCTTTGATGTTTGCATTGTTTCATGGTTGTACTTTCTAACTATCTATGGTTTATTAAATAGGTATTGCACAACTTTATTTAAAGGGGTACTCCGGTGGAAAACTTTATTTTAAATCAACTGGTGCCAGAAAGTTAAACAGATTTGTAAATTAGAAAAAGAAATGGTGCAGCTCGCAATTTTTACACTGACCGAGGTCTGATGGGCATACACCTATACCCAAGGTGTAAACAATATAAATAAATCTAGTTTGCCCGACCTCAAGGAAGGTGTATAAGATTATTTTTTTTTAAATATGAAGAATAACTAAATTATTGAAAACCGTGCTTCAATTGTAATATATTCTTTACTTTATTAAAATTAACAGTATCTAATAAACTATCTTCACACAGGGCCCTCGTGTGAAAAATAGAATAGACAGTTCATAATTATTAATAAAACATTAAGCATAAAATAGACATAAAAATTGTTCCCACTAGTGAATAACTGTGCATTTGATCCTGTTGAAAATATTCAAATAATGTTATAACAACCAGCGTCCATAAATGTCACTAAATGGTTAACACAGGTTGCAGCCTGGTTATTTAATCTTAAGTATTCAGATGTTTCAAAATGTTTCTGAATGTTCAGATGTTTCAGAAATGTAGCACTGTAGCATAAGTGTAGAGCACTATAGCACAGGTGGCAGAATATTTTACCAGTCTCTGGATAGGCGTCCGCTGTAGATGGAATTAGGATACCAGCGATCTTCCCAGGGTTGCAGGAGTTGAGCGCTGGCGATGGCAGGTCTGGTCTGCGCCGGACCGATGGAGAGCCGCTCGCTGATGGTGGTACTCACTGCTGTAGGTAGTTGGCAAAACCTGGTGGGGTCAGTGTGTGATGTCACTGGTAACCGGCTGGAGGCAAAGACTGGAGACAGAGGCTGGAACCAGAAGCTATGCATGCTCACTTGATGGAATAGGCTGGGCCACCAGGTAGCGATAGCTGTTGTGATGGCACAAATCCAAATTAATGTATTGGCGCTGTGTTCAGGATCAGTAGTGGCGAATAAAATCAGAACTAGACGTGTTTTAGGGCATTGGGGATCACGGCCCTTTACTCAGTAGTCATGAAACCCTCAGTAAACCCAAATTAAAAAGACTCGTTCACTTAACTCGCCTTTCATCCTGGCATATCTTCCTGAGTTAATAGTATATAAGGACAAAACTGTGCAACTAAGTGAAGAAATTTTCACTAAATGTGTATTTTAAATGCTGTTGTCTTTGATGTTTGCATTGTTTCATGGTTGTACTTTCTAACTATCTATGGTTTATTAAATAGGTATTGCACAACTTTATTTAAAGGGGTACCCCGGTGGAAAACTTTTTTGTAAATCAACTGGTGCCAGAAAGTTAAGCAGATTTGTAAATTACTTCTATTAAAAAATCTTAATCCTTCCAGTACTTATTAGCTTCTGAATACTACAGAGGAAATTATTTTCTTTTTGGAACACAGTGCTCTCTGCTGACATTACGAGCACAGTGCTCTCTGCTGACATCTCTGTCCATATCAGGAACTGTCCACAGCAGCATATGTTTGCTATGGGGATTTTCTTCTACTCTGGACAGTTCTTAAAATGGACAGAGATGTCAGCAGAGAGCACTGTGCTCATGATGTCAGCAGAGAGCTCTGTGCTTCAAAAAGAAAAGAATTCCCTCTGTAGTATTCAGCAGCTAATAAGTACTAGAACAATTAAGATTTTTTAATAGAAGTAATTTACAAATCTGTTTAACTTTCTGGCAACAGTCAATTTAAAAAAAAAAAAGTTTTCCACCGGAGTACCCCTTTAAAGTATTGCCAACATAATCCACTTTTAGCCTTTTCTTCCACCTAGTCTGTAGAATGTCGTTGCTATGGCTGGCAGCCTCTATGTAAAAATGCATGCTCAAATGGTATTCCAAAATGTTGTAAATGTTGTTGAAAATGTTATCTCAGGAATTTGGCAATTAAAATTGTCATGCCTTTGCTGGCTGTTGGGTTGGTGTCTCTCGCCTCAGATTCTCACATACTGGAAGAGAAACTTTTTTTCCCTGCATGTCCCTTTTTGTCCTTTCCTCCTCTGGAGCATATAGATTTTTTATTGATATAATTTACAAATCTGTATAACTTTCTGGCACCAGTGGATTTGAAAAAAAAATAAATAAATTCCACCGGAGTATCCGTTTAAGGAATATCTTCAGATATTCTGGATTTCACACACTGGGACAACACTTTGCCATTTCTTCCCCCAAATACCAGGCTCAGTCCACTTATTCCAGAACTGTCTCAATAGGGCCTATGTAGCTGTAGCTGTCCACAGACACAGTTAGGCTATGTTCACACTTCAGAATTTCTGTGCGGAATTCTGCTAGGAATGTCTGCACGGAAATTCCATTGCAGCAGAGTCCCATTGAATTCAACTTGATTCTGCTGCACTGTGCACACGGCGGAATTTCCATTTTCTGTGTTCGCACAAAGAATGAACATGTTTATTCTATGTGCAGAGTCCACACGGAATGCATAGCTGTCTATTAAACTTTGCAGACATTCCGTTGTGTGAACATAGCCTTAATCTTCCTTTTTTTGTTGCCGCTATATTGGATTTTTTTGTGCCAAAATTGCAGAAGTTTGTGCCAAAATCTGCAATTTTGGCACCAAATTTTACATCCCGGAAAATTCTGGCAGAAACATCTCATGTAATATCCCATGATTACTAGTGCCCAGACAAGTGATAATTGTATAAATAAAACATTTCTAGGGCTTAAATCATAGTTAAGGTGCAGTGACCATAAACAAAATTACATAACCACGCCCAATTTAGCAAAACCGGTGTGAATAGAGTAAACCTGGGATAATTCTCATGTCAAATACTTTGAAAAAGTGATGTAAACTTTTTTGATCCGAAATTTGGGTACGAAATGTGAAATTTTTAATGTGAAGAGTTTTGAATATGTCTGTCTGCACGCTTGTTTTCAGTTATTTACCATATGACTGGTTTTCATATACGGAGATGTTTATAAATAAGGATAATCTGTTAAAATTGTATCTTACATCTTAGGAGGTAATAAAACCGCCACATGTGTGCTCTCATTAAGAGAGCCTGCTTTCCAATCTGTATCAAATGGGGGAAATGTTTTCATTTGATGCTGAAAGAAGGAGAGAGAAATGTTAAATAATTGACAAGCTAGATTGTGTTAATACATTCTACGGGATACACTGACCTTGCTGCTTGGTATGCTACTGACATATTGACTTCCTCTTATCTTAGGAACAAAGGAAGCGTGCTGTGGAAGGAGTAGAGAGATAGGTATCATATGGAGGAGAAGCAGGTACAGAGGTGAAAGAAGTAAGGGTTTAGCATTAGTATAGAAGTCATGGTGAGGAAGAAAAGACAGGAAAAGGCAGAAAAGAAGATAGCGAAGCTCTGAAAATGAGACAATGTGTTGTAGCTAGTTAGTAATAAAGCTTAAAGCCTACCTACACTTAAAGGGGATATTCCAGGAAAAAACTTTTTTTTATATATCAACTGGCTCTAGAAAGATAAACGGATTTGTAAATTACTTCTATTAAATTTTTTTAATCATTTCAGTACTTATGAGCTGCTGAAGTTGAGTTGTTTTTTCTGTGTAGGTGCTCTCTGATAACACCTATCTCGGGAACTTTCCAGATTAGAAGCAAATCCCCATAGCAAACCTCTTCTACTCTGTGCAGTTCAGACAGACAGAGATGTCAGCAGAGAGCACTGTTGCCAGACAAAAAAGAACAACTCAACTTCAGCAGCTGATAATTATTGGAAGGATTAATATATTTTTTTATAGAAATAATTTAGAAATCTATTTAACTTTCTGGAGCCAGTTTATATATATATATATATATATATATATATATATATATATATATATATATATATATATAAAAATATAAAAGTTTTCCCCTGAAATACCCCTTTAACTTACAACTTTTCATAACTTTTGAGGCTGAGCTGCCATCTGTGTGTTCACAAAAAATATCCCTAATTCTAGCCGTATTATAACTTCAGCTAACCCTCTGTAGGCTTAAAGGGGTACTCCACCCCTAGCATCTTATCCCCTATCCAAAGGATAGCATTGAGGGCATGATGTCACACGGGGCGGAGCCGTGACGTCACTATGCTCCATCCCTGTGATCGCTAGTATCGCAAAGAATGATAGGAGGAAACCCTTATGCAGTATCCTGCTAATAAAAAATGCCTGGGGAGCAGAGTGCTGGTTATGAAAGAGGGGACAGACTACAATTGTAAAACAAAAATTGAGAAAAAGAAACACAGCCGCACATCCACCATTTGTATTTTAATATACTTGCTTCTCAGCATAAATTCAAACACTAACAGGTTGTTAGTATACATTTTGATCAAAAAGGAAAAGCCCACTTGCCACGTCAAGGCCACCTATTAAGAGTGGGTCCCTAACCCAACATTGGTGTAGTGCCGGGTGGCGGCCACCACCATCGCAACACCATGCCCACATGCTAATGCTAATTAAAAACGCCTGGGCTGAATGGGTGGAGCAGAGTGCCGGCTATGAAAGAGGGGACAGACTACATTTTTGATCAAAATGTATACTAACAACCTGTTAGTGTTTGAATGTATGCTAAGAAGCAAGTAGATCAAAATACAAATTGTGAATGTGCGGCTGTGTTTCTTTTTCTCTATTTTTGTTTTACAATTGTAGTCTGTCCCCTCTTTCATAGCCAGTACTCTGCTCCACCCATTCAGCCCAGGCGTTTGTAATTAGCAGGAGACTGCATAAGGATTTCCCCCTAGCATTCTCCCAGCCCTCTTGCAGGGAGCACTTGGTAGGTATTCCCATTGGCTTGGTTGCACTGCAGCGGTCATTGTTACTGTGATGCTTTGTCTGTGGGGTGGTGTGGCCTGAAGCCAGGGACTTGGTCTGGCAGCAGTGGGGCTGCCTGGCCACTGGGTCGCTCCCCCTGTGGGCATGGTGTTGCGGTGGTGGTGGCCGCCGCCCGGCACTATGCCAATGTTAGGTTAGGGACCCACTCTAAATAGGTGGCCTTGACGTGGGCTTGTACTTTTTGATCAAAATGTATACTTACAACCTGTTAGTATTTGAATTTATGCTGAGAAGCAATCAGATCAAAATAAAAATTGTGGATGTGCGGCTGTGTTTCTTTTTCTCTATTTTTGTTCTCCAGCATTTGATGTGATTCCTTTCATAATTGTAAATCACTTCATTTACCAAAAATGACTCTTTACCCTTTAAAAAATCTCTTTACCACTAAGTGTTTCACTTTCCTGAAAACTGTTCTCCACTGTCTGTTGGTAGAGGAATTCCAACTTCAGAAGCAGAGAGACCGAGATGGAACACAGAAAGTGGGGATAAGGTTTACTTAGCTCTAGCACAGGAGAGTGTAAGGAAGCACTCCAGTAAAAAAAAAAACGGATCCGCTATGTGGGTCATCAAACAATTGAAGGTGGAGGCAGGAGTACTTGGGGAAAAACTGTGCCCATTATAGGAGATTAATTAGACACTTAACCAATATGCTGTGGATAGGGGATACGTTTGTTCCCTGGAGTATCCATTTAAATAATACATTTAAACAAATGGTACAAACTGAAAGTGTGCTTAAAAGAAAATGATACTAGATAAAAATATATAAATGATACTATAAGTAATACATTAATAAACTCATCACAACCAAGAAATAAATAAATGTAATAATGCAATTCTATTTTTTGGCAGGTAGTTCAGCTCATAAGCGGTGCAATGATTTAATGAAATAACACAACTGGCACAGATTTATATTGCTTCATCGGAGAAAGCAGATTACACATTTTTAGACTCCATTTTCAGTTTATGTTTCATTTTCGCTTCCATTATTTTATTCTCCAGGTATCACTGTTATAGCGGGTTCTATAAAGATTGTAAGAGTATTTTTATGTGACAGTCACACTGCAGTAACACCTTGCTATCCATTGATGTTTTGATTTACTAGATAAGCCTTCCCTGCTTGCCAAAAACAGGCTTAGTTTCTGGGGCCAATAAATTCTGGCGATTACTCTCAATTTGCTGTCTTATACTAGGCGACATTTTAATATTGTCTTTTTATCCATCAAATCTCACCTATCATTCCAGGAGCCTAAACAACTATTCTAGCTAAAAAAAGATTTCCTACTATGAAATCCTTGTTAATGGTGAGCTTCTCCTGGTCACTGCTTTTAATCATATTTTAATGGTGGTTGGGTTTGTTGTGACATTAAATAATCAAAAGTATGTTTCAGACAGTCTCTCAGGAATTCTTGAATTCTGGTTTGTATCACTCCCCCACCTTCTGTTGCGTAAGTTCCGCCAAGAATTGAGTGAACACACAGAAATTGCTACGGCTGGGATATTTTTCACTGTCTTTCCGTCAAATTTTAACTGGGTCCCTAGAGTAAAAAGATACAACTGCAACAAAATGAAGCAGATGGACATGGAATATGTTTTGACTCTTTATCTTTTATTTTTTAATGTCTGCAGTTTTTTTTACAGCTATGAAAAAAATGGTCATTTTGCGCTTCCTCTGCTTCACTTCACAGTCATTCAGCTTTGTCCTTTTTATATGGTTGGTGATAAGATTCCATTTGTCTAATCCTGGCAACCATTCCGCTCATCTTTTCTGCAAGCCCATCTTTGGTATGCAGGAACATACATCATGGCATTATAACTAATTATTCACACATGGGTGGGATGATAGGTAGACAATTGGTAAAATGAAAGAGGTGCCTCCTGAGGCGTTAAATACCATGGACTAATGGCTTGATAATTTCATGAAAATAATAGGGCCAGTCTATTGGTGTGACGTGGGTTCTGATACTGAAGCTTGCTTGTTTGTTTTATTCTAGTTTCTCAGATATCCAAAAGGAAACATATCTTCAAATGAGATGTGATTATTTTTGCAGTTCATTTAAAGATCTTTTTTTTTTTATACTTTCCTAAAAGCCAAACTGTCTCTCTTTTTTACATGCACATAGTCTTTACCCGCTTATTACTGCTACTAATATTAAGGGGAATAATAAAACATATTGGTTTGTTATTATAATTGCTTATTTTGCTTTGTTTGTCAAGTAAAGATAAAAGTGTATGATGCAAACTAATATATGTTAGCATATTAAAATACTTTTTTGATCATTTCAGACACAATGTTAACCCCTTAAGGACTCAGGGCGTACCTGTATGTCCTGAGTCCGCTCCGTTCTATAACATCCCGATGCTCTGGCCCCTGTATTGCCCGTCATTACCCACAGAGTGAGTTTGCTCTGTGCAGTTATGACATCGGGGTGCTGCAGCCGAGATCACGGGGGACCCCAGCGGCGGGACCCCTGCGATCAGACATCTTATCCGCTATCCTTTGGATAGGGGATAAGATGTCTAGGGGCGGAGCACCCCTTTAAGGCCAAAATAGGTTATCTCCTATATGGGTTAAATGTATCCTGCTGCCTGAGTAATTAGGGACTAATCCTTTAATGATTTATGTTAAAACACGTTGTTGATACTTTCATACTACTTTCATACTAAAATGATGTATTTCTGCTCTATTTGTACACTGTTTGATGCTATTATTTGTTTGTTATACAACGCTATAATATTCTTGGTGTGTGGCCTCACACTGTTTGGATTACTATTTGCCCTCTATGGAACACTCTTCTATAGCCGATTTAAAGAACATCTCTTCCAAAGTAACATTTAAACAATAAAATTCCATCCCATTACAGGGCTTTATCTTTTGAGAAGCAAGAGCTGCAATCCTGAGCTATACAAATAAGTAATTATTATCTGAATGTCACATACCAACTAACAGTGTGACATTGCATTTAACAATCAGTTTTTTGTATTTTTCATTTTATGACACTTGCCAAGCATTTTTTGGTTTGCTAAATCTGCTTTAGAAGAAACATACTGTGATTTGTGAAATTCATTTATAAATCATTGTTAATATTTACATTGTCTTATTGTTGGAACTAAAGAAAAGAATTTCCTAATATGTTAACATTTTGACTCCACTAAAAATTACAAGGACAATAGAGTTAATTTTTTTATGTTTCATCATCTTTGGTTCCTTTCAACATGTCACATCTTCTCATATTTAGAATAGGCTGCAGGACCAGTGAAATTCAATTACCTTCTGTCAGTGTTATTTACATTGATTTATACATTATCCACTTTGACAAGTTCATTGTGCAGCATTAATATGCCTTAATAGCTTTATTGTTTATTAATACACAGCCCAATTTCATGGCATAGAAGTAATGTCAGGCTCTGCTGCTTTGTTGAAGTATAGAACAAAAACTAAGTCAAGCCCTGAAGTATCTACATTATGAAAGGTGCACTTTCAACTTTTACTTCATTGAACATAAAGTCACAAACAGTTTCATGCAGATAGGGATTTTTGTTGAGTTTTACTTTGTGATATCTCCAGCATAAAAACACAATTTGTGTTCTAGGTTACCACGGTCAGTTGCACTAAACATAATTTAGGTACCACATCATGTGAACATAGTTTTGTCTACTAAAGGTAAAACTTAACAAACCCAACCTAAACAACAAGGTCTAAGGTAATGGTGACCTTATGCTTAGAATTTATAAAGAACGATTGTAACACCCCAACGAGCGTGGATCCGCTGTGCCACTTACTGGTTTGGCTATGTGCCAAACTTGGGAGCTAGATGAATAGAGCTGCTGGAAGACAGAGGCGTGGTCAAGGATCTTTTCCAGGAGAGGCAGGCAGGCACAAACGGATGAGGCAAGAGACAGTGTCTGAAACATGGGAACATGGGAAACAGCAGATATGAACAGCAGCAGAACCTTCAATTATGGTAACCCACAATGTTGCTGAGGCATCACAGAAAGGAAGGAGTGCTCTCTTATAGGTGGTGCCTGGCAGGTATTGGAAGAGGATCCAATAGGGAGCGCACATTGGTCCTGTAAGTCTAAGCCAGTACTTGTGTGCCAGAGGGGAGGCCAGAGGGGAAACTGCAGTATCCCAGTGTTTGCCAATCAGCAGTGTTAAAACAAATTTGAAAACTAACCCTTATCCAAAAGGAAGACAGCAGGCTTTCTAAAGCCACCCATAGGTGGATGCAAGATCCTTTTCAGTAAGCACTGGCCGATCTCATGCCCCAACCGTTATAAATGCATGCCCTGCAGTCCTACATCGCAAACAGCCGAACACTGTATAATGAGCTCACCTCACATCCGTTGGAAAAGCCAGATTGTCAAATGGGGTACATAGTGATGTCTCTCCAGGTGAGGTGGGGGTGTTGAGGGCGGGTGAGGCCTTAAAACCCCCATACTATCAATAGGTATATGATCAGCTATGTCTATTTATGCCCTAAATTATATTTTTTAAGAGAAATCACAGGTTCTTTTTATATCCGTTGTCCACAATGTTTTGTGACAGAATAGGCACAGAATCCCACACACACAAAAATTCTATGGAAAGCCTTCCCTAAAAATGGAGGCCACATTTGAACACCTTTAGTTTTAAAGTGGAATCTCCAACATATAAATGTGATGGTCAGGTATTCATGTGCTTTGAACAAGTAACAATTACATAGGACATTGACCCATGGTTATGGCCAACATTCCAAAGTAAATAATATGTTTTTACCAAGTTCTAGACTCAGAGGTGCATCTCTGCAGCTACAAAAATCATAGATCCTTCCTATTCAATGGCTAAAGCAATGTACTAAGGACTGGTCTACGACACAGCAAGCAGTGATCATGGGAACGTAAACTGATGAGCACCAGAAGAGGATGGAGGAAAATAAATAAGGTTCTAATAGACAATAAGGTATCATATGATATATCTTCTATATATAGTCCTATTATTACCACAGCCCTATTACTATTACTTCATGAGCCAAGAAGTCATAAGGTCAATAAAATATGCAGCAGCTGTATTGTATTTTCGCTAACATCTTAAGTAAATCTCAGTAGTGAGATGTTATTCTTGTCCCTATCCCATGTTTCAGTTTTATTTCGAACATCTTTTTTAAATTGGTGATATGTGTGAGGAGTTGAGTTTCTATAAATACTGTAGGATGTCTCTGTGAAGCGAGTCGTCTTAGCTGCCAAAAAAGATTTAGTACAGAATAGCTATTGCTTTGTCTCTAAGCTGGTCTATTCTAAGATATAAAAAAAAAAATAGTGTAACTGTTCTATTACAACTAACAAAGTTATAAAAAAAAAATAAAGCTCTCCATTACAGAACTCTCAGTACGGCACCTACCTTAGCAAATCTACTAAATAAATAAATTATGCAACATCTCCAACTGTCTGCTTTTGCATAAGAAAGTTTGCATTCCTATTACTGGTGTAGAGTTTACAGAGCCATTAGCCTCTACAGCGGTGAGGTGTACAGCAGCTACACAGAATAACAAGTATTCCGCTATTCCAGAAATGAAAACGGCTCTGGGAGCAAACAAATTAACTTTATTATGTATGTGTAATGTGAAGACAGGGCTAGAAAACATCCTGGATGAGTTTATAGAACAGGGAGAGAATAGACAGAGAGTGCTGACAATAATTGCAAGGAAAGATTATGCAGCTCGCGCTGCTCTACAGTACCTGCGTCCTGCAGTTGGTGTTCATCAAAAGGTCTGCTCTGAATGGGATATGAAAAGCATTCAAATGTTCCAAGGCAGTAAGCCACTCAGGTTTAAACTTCTGAAGGATAATTTTACATGAACACAAAACTATTAAAACCGTTCTGCACTTGTACCGTGTCAGCTCTGTTTTTCCAAATGACTAATTTGGCAAGCCAAGATCTAAACGTTTCTGGGGAAAAAGTAAACTGTTTAAAAAAAATGGAAATAAGCTATTGAATTTACCAGAGCAATGATTTTTCCCCATAATATATTGACACAAAGACATGAAAATTACATTTCATTTGTAGCTTTGGGCTGTTTTAGTGGATATTTGTTGAAGTAACATATTTGTAATAACATCATAAAAAAAGAGAGTGGGGAATGTAGAGATTGATGTGAGCCAGCAGGTTTAGGATATGTTCACACGTCGGAATTTCTGTGCAGATTTCCAATGCAGAGATTCCGCAGCAGCAGAGTCCCATTGTATTTCATGGGATTCTGCTACTCTGAGCACACGGTGGAAATTCTGATTTTGGAAGAAAGAATGGACATGTCTATTCTTTCTGCGGACTCTACATGGAATGCATTGCCGGCAGCATATCCTTTAGCAGTCTTAGCGCAGGCATATTATGCCGGCGCCTGCAGTCTGCAGAATGCCGGCACCAGATTTTCTGTGCAGACATTCTGATGTGTGAACAGAGCCTTACAGAACCAGTGACCTGTGACTAGGCTGCAGTTTTACTTTATCTATAACACTCTCAAGAAGTAATAAACATCTTCCTTATTAAAGAGTACCTATCATTAACTAATCTCTCCCTGATTTACTACTATAACTGTCTTCTGACTGATGCTGAGAAGCATCCTGCTCTTTTTTTTTCCAAAAAAGACATGCAGAAATACCTTTTATGGCTACAGAATCACTTCTCACTGCCTCTGGGCTCTGTGAGGAAGGAAAGGGATGTTCCCTGGCAGGGGCCAAGTCATCTGAAGCCCTGCCGAGGGCCTATGCAAATACAGGCAGAGAGCGAGCTATACACAGACCCCCATTTCCAGAGTTTGGACTACTTCCAGGCCAGCAAGAGTCCAAAAGTCCATGCAGGAGACAGGGGGAAATGTGCTCTGGACAAGCAGGGAGACACCTAGTGGCAGCTTTTTTAAACACAAATAAGACATAGAAAACTTTTTTTAAACAAAGTACATAAGACCGATTTTTTATTTACCATAAGGAGTGCAATAGCAAAAATTTGTTTTAATGACAGTGCCCATTTAAATACATAAATTACAATGGGGGAGGACGGTGGGTAGGGGATACCACAAGGCGATAGCAGCCATTTCGGGCTGAGGCCAAATGAAGCACTAGTCAGTGGGCAACGACTGCTGTCTCCTTGTGGTACCCCCCTACCCACCGTCCTCCCCCATTGTAATTTATGTGAGTATTTAATAAAGAAGATACAAAGAAGATGTGATGAGTGCCAACTATCTTTATTACTTCTTGAGAGTGTTATATGTCTTTGCTGAAGAAATACACAGAGCACCACTATACACTTTCACGAGTGCAGGAATATCATTCATCGCTATACCTGGAAGTTCATGTGTCTTTGCAGTGCCGAACTGAGTTCTGTTTTGTATTTAATGTATCTATAAAATAGCAGCAATGATAGCAACTAACTATTAGGGAAAGGATAAAAAAAAAGAGTTTTGAAAGGAAAGGCTTCACAAGCCTTGGCAATGTTCACATTGAGGTATGTGGTGCCAACAGGGAGGATATAAGTAGTAGTATAGGTCCAGCTTGGAATAGTAGTACTCCTGTAGCAGTATATGGTATCACTATAGTTTGAGGGCCAGGTTGGACTATCATCCTGTGGTCTCAGCAACCTTTGCAATGGGGTGGCTGCACACATAAACCAATTGGGAGTAGATGTGTCTGGTTACAGGTGTGTCTGTGATATTAGGTAAACAATTATTGGTCTTGACACAGGTGTGAACCTGGAACAGGATCACACAAGAGATTCCTCTGTGCACGCCAATACAATATACAAATGATAGTGCAGAAAGAAATGTGACCTCCATAGTATAGGGGACATCTTTCAGATTGGTGAGGATCTGACCATTCAGGCCCTGCCAATCCCTAGAAGCTGTAGCTCCTGGGTATTCCTGGTAATGCTTGTGTTGCGGTTCTAGGGTGATAATCCTGTCTGCAGTTCCACTTATTGTGGAAAATCTTGCTGACAACACCAATTGTGGTTTTTAGCATAAGAGTACAACAAAACATGCCCCTCCTCCCGACCATGTGCTTTCTTTGTTAGAGTCCCCAAAATGGCCACCAACTATATGAAATGGAAGCAGGAAGTACAGGCTACATTTATAGGTCCTAAATATGCTTGTAAACACCCAGAAACACTGATTAAGTTTTGTACAACTATGAAATAATTGTACCAGGCATTTTGGCAGAAATGTCTTGTACCAGCAGTGTATCCCACCAGATTAACAATCACTCGGTAACCAGAAAAGTTTATAACATTTAATAAAACATTAATTAGCTAAACAAAATAAGACATACATACAAGCATTAATACAATAGTACATACTCTATGTTTAGCAAACTAGCATGAATCTACCCAAGTGATACATGAATATTTAGTGTAGAAATTATACAATCAATATACTTATCCATTCCAGGCTAAGGAGCAGAAGATGCTCCCCTCTTGAAGGATGATCCAAAAAGAGACAGAGGGCCATATGTTTTCCAGTAAAATCCCCTAATGCCCCACCCCTTCGGCTTAGTGTCCGCCTACTCTACTCACATAAAGGGAAAAAACTGGTTCTTTAGCCCCACCTACTGTAGCTGTGTTTAAAACTCAGCTTTAGACCATGGGAGCAGGGGAATGTATACTAAATGGGATAATAGATAAAAACACATAATTTGAATATCCATAACAGCTTGGAATGGACAGAGGGTGCCCCGTTTGCACATCTTCTGCTCCTTTTATTCTCTGTGTGCTTGTGCTTGGCAATTTCTGGAAGGCACAATATAATGACTCGTCTGTGTTTGACCCAAAGTGTTAAACTTTCTTGAGTTTTTGTTTAGTTTGGTTGCTGGGGCTACGCCTAGCTATCTGGGCTGGTCAGCTGACCATACTAGGATTGCACCTGTGTAGCTGGTTATTTAAACCTGCAGTGTGGTTTTAGTCCTTGCCAGTGAAAGACCTTGTTTGAGTAACCAGCATTGTTGTTCCCTAAATTCTGTATATTCATCTTGGCTCAGCTTTTGGACTCTCTTCTGCTCTTGTGAATTGGTACCTCACTAGCTCCTGTTGCTGCATCGGCTATTTTTACTCTGGGTGTGTGTGTTTAGATTTACTTTTGTTAGTTTTGTGTGCTTCCAGCGGTTCCCTGACTCTGACTGTATTGTATTTTATTGTTTTGACTCTGTCCGTTCCTGCATGTATATAGATAGGGAGAATCTTCGTGGTTGTGGAACCGATGTTTAGGACAGGTACGCAAGTAGGCAGGGACAGAGGGTGTGGGCATTATTAAGGTTTTACTCAATCCCTGCCCAATGTGACACCCAATTTCTGGAAGGCTGAAATGAATAAAGTGGTGGCCATTTATGCATGGTCTTCTCCATTAATTCAGGGATCTAATGTTACATCATTTTGGGGATTGATAGGGCTCTGTGTGGTCAAACCACCACTGATTAGCAAGTTTGCCCCTATAACTGAAATAAGGATACCCATTTAAATGTTTAAAATATTTTTTATTTTCAATTCCAAATATTTAAATTTCTCATTTTTTTCACAGAATGCCATCTCTGATCTGTGTTGCAATTTCTACATACTGGAACACAACTATCTATTATCTCTTTTTCTAACAGGCCCTACCCTTGGGGCCTCTAAACTCCATGTAGCTTTCAGCCAACTTGCTGATCAGTAGGCTTTCTCCATCTACTAATGCTACTAGGCCTCTCTAAGGTCTACTTCCAATTTTCCACGCAAAACACCTATGGGCTAATCTTTCCCATGTCCTTTCAGGCCTGCAGAGCACTGTGTATGACTAGAGATGAGCAAATAAATCTGATAAATCCGAATTCATTACGAATTTCATGAAAAATTTGATTCACAACGAATGCGATTGTCCCTGCGATTCTATTAAACTTCATTTAGTGTGGTCAAGGCTCCAGGGCATCTCGAACTCTGGGAAGGCGGGAACAAGGGTAGGCGGGATGACCCTGAATCACATGCAGGATGCAGCCTTATATAATCGGCAGCCATATTCTGGCTAGTCACTTCATCCTTTCACTGCAGAGAAATAGGACAGCACTGTGTGTTACACAGACAAGATTTTTCCAGCAGCATTTCACCTACTAGTCCCGTCAGCATTCTGGTGAAAATAGAGGAGCACATTTTTCACAGAAAATAATTTTTACTGCTGCCATTGACCTCCCAGTCAATTTCTACAGCAGGGTATTACAGAGAGAGGCCGAGAGCTGTGTGTTACCTCATACCTTTGAACAAGCTGGCTCAGCTTGAGAAACCTTAGCAGAGGATGGAGGAATCATTTTTCAGCGCAACTCTGTGTCTGTGTTCCACAACAAATGGTCTGCTGGTTATACTAGTCTGTACATGATATAATACCCAGCAGTCCATTCCTAACAATGCGTTTTCGCGGTTTCATCAGGCATGACAAGCAAGGTAAAGAAGGATCTTATATACTAGATAATATTAACTCTTTCATGACATTTGTTACATTTAGAAACATATTTAAAATATTTTGGATAATAGCGCAAGTACAATTTTCATTCTCGTTATGCAAAACCGAATGATGTGCAAAATATAAATTATAACCACACGTACACAATCATAGCAATAACAGTGATTTGTATAACCACATCACTGCTACGTGGAATATGTGTGTGATGGATGCGCATACATATGTGCACAGGGAATATCAAATATTCTTTATACTGGGTATGACTTATTTTTCTGCTTATTTGTATAAATGGTTCCACCTTAAAACTCTAAGTCAAACACATTTGATAAATTATTTTATTAGGTTTAGAAATTGCAATCAATAAGAATATAAATACGCATAAGTATGCGCGTTGACCCACACACAAACTCCACATTAAACTATTAACAGATCCCATAAAAAACAAATCTCTCCCTATAAAAGAGTAATTAATAAAAAATGTACACTGAATGACAGAAATAATATAAAGGTTAAAAGCAAAAAAGGGGGAAAAGAAGAAAAATAATGCAATAAAAAAATGATGATGACAAGAGAAACATAAAATCGCAATAAAAATTGCTAAGTATGAACAGAGGACCAGAATAGTATTCACCGTACTTTTTTGATCATTTCATTTAATCCCTGAGGGATCAACATGGCCAATTTGTGAATTCAAAAGGATTCTCGGGTTGATTAAACATTGAAATCGATTAGGATAATCTTCTTGAATTTGTTCAAGTATAATTAAACATAAAGAGCTTATATCACCCTTACGTACAATAGAAAAGTGTTGTGAAACACTATGTAACAAAACATTTTTTTTATATTTGATCTGTGTTTGCACATGCCTGCACCGTCTGCACGGTGCGTCCCACATATTGCAAACTACAACTGCATGCTAAAAGATGGATTGTATATTGTAAGCAGCAGTCAACCAGATCTTTTATTAAAAACTTTTTCTTTGTTTGGAAAGATTCGAAATTCTCAATCCTGATACTCTGTATCATATTACAGCAAAGGCAACGTGCCTGTAAATATTACTATTAAAAATGAAAATATTGTGCTCTAAAATAAACTTAATAGAATTTAATAAAAATGAGGATTGTTCTTCCTTTAAATTCAGATCATTTGCTATTGCAGGAATACCCCTCCACACAGCAAGCACGGATATGAGCTCCGTATAAGTAGTGCCTCCTGCCACTTTTGGTGCGGCGCCATAGAAGAATTGAAGTACCACTGACACATTATGGATATATTTGTGTTTTGTTTGCAGATTGGAGCTACCTTGACGACTAATGACATCTGTATGGCCTCTGGGGTTCATTTATAGCTATATTTCATATGTCTACCTGTATTGCTCTTCTTTGTGCTAATTGGGCAGTGATTTATTATGACATAGTTACTTGGCACTGCTCACTTTTGTGCCATGAGAGCAGTGGGGCAATATAATTTATAAAGCACTTGTACTTTACATTCTGTATTATATATTATATGGTATTTAAGTCATCTGTTTATACTTACCATAGTATACTCTATAAAATGACTATGTTCTAACTGTTTGAGATCCCGTTAGGAAGTCCCCTTTGTGCAGGTTGTGCACAGGCGAACAGAAGCGTACGTTGGGAATAAGAAATTGCAGTAAAGAGTATATACTGCAGGGTATACGTACATTGGGCTTAGTTTAAATATGACCTCACTTTGTAAAAACAAGTGCTGCATCATCATCTATGGTATATAATATAAATTAGCATTCATCTAATCTTGTTCTGCATGACTACCTAAGTATGCGAGGCTCCACATGACTGTATGTTATATGTGGTTAATTTGATTATTATTTGTGCACCTCTTTGGGAACCACACTATTCTTATTTCCTTTTGGAGAATTTTAATGCATATCAATAAAAATTTGAATTTTAGGCACTCCCCCCTTTTTCTATAATTTTGATTGCTGGGATCTGTTGTTATCAGGTTAGCATATAACCAGTATTTTATATATAATCTCGTAACCAACTCCAGGCTGTGCCCTTCAGCCACTATATGTTCTCCTCATGCTGCTGCCAACTCCAGGCTGTGCCATTCAGCCACTATATGGCATTCCCATCTGCCGCCAACTCCAGGCTGTGCCATTCAGCCACTATATGGTTTCCTCATCTGCAGCCAACTCTAAGCTGTGCCATTCAGCCACCATATGGTCTCCTCATCTGCTGCCACCTCCAGGCCATGCCATTCAGCCACTATATGTGCTACTCATGCTGCCGCCAACTCCAGGCTGTTCCATTCAATTCAGCCACTATATGTTCTACCCATGCTGCCGCCAACTCCAGGCTGTGCTATTCAGACCCTATATGGTCTCCTCATCTGCCACTAACTCCAGGCTGTGCCATTCAGCCACTTTATGTTCTACTCATGCTGTCACCAACTCCAGGCTGTGCCATTCAGCCCCTATATGGTCTCCGTATCTGCCACTAACTCCAGGCTGTGGCATTCAGCCACTATATTGTATCCTAATCTGCCCACAACTCCAGGCTGTTCCATACAGTAGAAATATATATATTAGGGCTCAGGGTTTGAGACAACTGGACAGGTTGTGTTTCAAGTAATATTTAAATTTATTGATTATATATAATGTGACAATTGAATATTAGATAAAATGTAAAATAGCAGCAACTGCGTCTCACAGGGCCCTTGTGTAGGCGCAGCACCAACTATTAAGAACTATAGCATATGTATAGTACAGTATATAAAATATAAAAATATACTTGTAAAAAATTATAAAAAATATAAAATATAGAGACCACCATAAACATATATAGAGAGAAATTTTTACAAATTTTTTCAAATAAAATTTTATAATTTTTTATATATTTTATATTATATATTATATATGTTTATGGTGGTCTCTATATTTTATATTTTTTATAATTTTTTACAAGTATATTTTTATATTTTATATACTGTACTATACATATGCTATAGTTCTTAATAGTTGGTGCTGCGCCTACACAAGGGCCCTGTGAGACGCAGTTGCTGCTATTTACATTTTATCTAATATTCAATTGTCACATTATATATAATCAATAAATTGTAATATTACTTGAAACACAACCTGTCCAGTTGTCTCAAACCCTGAGCCCTAATATATATATTTCTACAGACAAACTACAATCTGACACCTTGGGTATAAGTGTCTAATTAGGTAGCCCGGGTTTATTTGGTGGGTAGTCAGACAAGAGCCTCTCCAACTCTTCTATATTGTTCCATACAGTCACTATATGCTCTACTCATGCTGCCGGCAACTCCAGGCTGTTCCATTCAGCCATTATATGTTCTACTCATTCTGCCGCCAACTCCAGGCTGTGCCATTCAGCCACTATATGTTCTACTCATGCTGTCGCCAACTCCAGGCTTTACCATTCAGTCACAACATGGTCTCCTCTTTTGCCGCCAACTCCAGGCTGTGCCATTCAGCCACAATATGGTCTCCTCATCTGCTGCCAATTCCAGGCTGTGTCATTCAACCACTATATGTTCTACACATGATGCCACCAACTCCAAGCTGTGCCATTCAGCCTCTATATGGTCTCCTCATGCTGCTGCCAACTACAGGCTGTGCCATCCAGCCACTATATGGTCTCCTCATCTGCCGCCCAGTCCAGGCTGTGCCATTCCGCCACTATATGTTCTACTCATGCTGCCACTAACTCCAGGCTGTGCCATTCAGCCACTATATGGTCTCCTCATCTGCCGCCAACTCAAGGCTGTGCCATTCAGCCACTATATGTTCTACTCATGCTGCCGCCAACTCCAGGCTGTGCCATTCAGCCACTATATGTTCTACTCATGCTGCCGCAAACTCCAGGCTGTGCCATTCAGCCACTATATGGTTTACTGATGCTGCTGGGCCTGGGAGATTACCTAAAAAAGGTTATGGTAGCACTAGCTACCTTATATCTTCAATTTAAATTAGAAAATTCATCTTTTAATCTTAGGGTTTGTGAAGCCCTATTGTCGCCTCATGCTGCCGCCAGCTCCAGGCGGTGTCATTCAGCCACTATATGGTTTACTGATGCTGCTGGGCCTGGGACATTACCTACACATGTTTATGATAGCACTAGCTACCATAAATCTTCAATTTAAATTTGAAAAGTCATCTTTTAATCTTAGGGATTGTGAAGCCCTATAGTCTCCTCATGCTGCCGCTAACTCCAGGCTGTGTCATTCAGCCACTATATGGTCTCCTCTTGCTGCCGACAATTCCAGGCTGTGTCATTCTGCCAGATTATGGTCTCCTCATGCTGCTGCCACCTCTAGGCTCTGTCATTGTGCCGCCATGTGACTTCTTGTTAGTTTGGGTTTCATGGTCATACAGTATTAGTTCAAAGTAAACACTGGGACGTTTAACTTGGGAATCTAATATAAATCTTAAATTCAAATAAAAAAAAAATTGATGTAATCTTTTCAAGACTGAGGCCCTATAGTTGTCAATGTCATATTACCTATGGAATTATCACAAGAATCCAATGAAATAGCTTGGAGCGATAACAATGAACCATAACTGATTGAATGAAACATTTGCACTTTCACAGTCAGGGGGGTGCTGAGAGGCAGGGGCTGGAACATGTGGTATCTCGACTGGCCGAGGACCACCATCTCGATTTTAAGATACAAATACGAGCTTATTCACTGCAGCCACTTCTAGCTTTATGCACCCACTTATCCAATGGCAGGGGCTGGAACAGGTGGTAGCTCGCCTCGCGGCAGACCGCTAGCTCGATGCTCACCAGAATGGGTAATCAAAATTTTTAAATAAATTAAAATAAATTAAATGAAAATTGGATAAAAAATCTGCCACATCCAGACGCTCTGCAGCAGTGATTCTAATAGCAATTCCTGTAATCTGCATGTCATACTGAATAATAGTATTTTTTCAGTAACACAGCACACTCCCTATGCGTGTTAGAACAAGGCAAAGTGTTCTACACCGCTATTGAGGCTCTCTGAAGGCCAGAAATGGCCGTTTTTAATAGTTATTCACTCCGATTAAATTCAACCCAAACCTAATTTTTCCGGAAAATTTGACCAATCAGCTGAATCAAATTTTTCTAAAATTCTCTCATCTCTATATATGACCAACAAAACAAATAGATTTTTTTTTTATTTTAAAAATATTTTTTTCTAAAGTGGATTTTTTGTAATGTAAATGTGTTCTTATGTATTATAGAGAATCAGGTAACATTTTATACTATCATTGTTGAATTACTCCAATGTTTTTAAAGCAGAAATAAATTTGCTAATCCATAATAAAAAAAAGGGAAAACAATATAGATGAAAAACAAACAACTTATAGCAACGTGGAACCAAAACATGAAACATACTAAAACAACAGGGAATTATTAAAATAAGCAGAATATATTTCATTAGGATAAAGTAAATTTTTACAAAATTGATTAAAAAAAAAAGAACACATTTGTCCTTCCTTAAAATAACGTTTCAAAAATGTTGTGTCAGGGAAATTGTACCAAAGCCTAAATATGGAAGTACAGGAATTCAGAAAACTACCACTTAGAAAGACTAGGCTGAAACACAAGAAGAAGTTAATTCCATTCATAAATCGCCAAACCAAGCCTCTTATGTATACAAGTGCATTTTAAGCAATGATCTGTTTAAGGAAGATTGTGTAAAACTAGCTTAACTGCAAAAATTATGACTATTAAATCTTGTATATACCTTGCTGTCAAGCCAAAGTAGAAGTGAGGCAAGATGATGAGCTTGTACAACAACATAGGTTTTTAGATTTCTATGTAAAGTTAAGATAAAATCAAAAAAACCTTGACAGTGATATAACAACAGCCATATTCCTGTGAGCAAATACTATCATACTATATTAAAATAAGCAGCGTCCGAATTGTTTATTATGATGGTCCAAAATGTATTGTATGCTCATGTTCATTACACAAATACTTTATGCTGAACATTGTATGTGATTTATGCTATAGTGCCAGTCATGTATTATGTATGCCTGCAGAAAGGTGAAGATAAGGAAATTATTTTTCTTATAACTACATAGAAGGTTGCAGGCGACATAGCAATTGTCAGCTTAGTTATGAAGACTGAAGGTGGTCAGTTCCCCCAGTTGGGGGTTGTTAATCTTACACAATTGTTATTCAATACATTTCCTCAGATGGAAAGAAGATTGTTTTACTGTTCCACATTCTGGTTTTCTGGCTACTATATCTGCTCACTGAGAAAATAGTACCTGCGAGACACAACATAGACAAAAGCCATCAGCTGTTTAACTCCCATTACTGTTTTGTCAAAATATTTTGGCAATGTGTAAATGTCTAGAAGCAGGGGCGGCGTTAAGGTGGGGTTAAACGGGCATTTGCCCAGGGCCCCCATGTCCTCCCCCTCCCCCTACGGGCTGCTCATTGTGAGATCCAGGAGCTTAATTTTCCCCCTCACATTCAGGACATCCCTGTGTCCTGAAAAAATCTTTTTGGGACACAAGGATGTCCCGGTTACCTTTCTGCGGCCCCGCATTAACTTTAAAAACACAGGGGCTGCCAGGAGGTAGTACACGCAGGGACGTCACTGACGTCCTGTGCGTGCGCCCATTGGAGCAGAGCAGCGAAGACGCACGCATAGTATGTTACCAGCGGCAGGTGATCTTCAGTGCTCCGACCACAGCTCCTCTGGTCCCGGGATCTACTGCTATGACCTATAGGCCATAGCAGTAGATCGTGACCCCTGACCGGAGGAGCTGTCGTCGGAGCACTGAAGTGAGGCAGTATACAGACATACAGCCTCAAGCCATACACTGTATATGGCTGAAGGCTGTATGTCTGTGGGGGAACTATACTGCCAACCTACTGTGGGGGAACTATACTGCCAACCTTATGTGGGGGAACTACAACTTAATGTGGGGGAACTATACTGCCAACCTAATGTGGGGTAACTACAACCTAATGTGGGGGAACTATACTGCCAACTTACTGTGGGGAAACTATACTGCCAACCTAACGGGGGGGAACTATACTGCCAACCTAATGTGGGGGAACTACAACCTTATGTGGGGGAACTATACTGCCAACCTAATGTGGGGGAACTATACTACCAACCTAATGTGGTGGAACTATACTGCCAACCTAATGTGGGGGAACTACAACCTAATGTGGGGGAACTATAGTGCCAACCTAATGTGGGGGAACTACAACCTAATGTAGGGGAAGTATACTGCCAACCTACTGTAGGGGGAACTACAACCTAATGTGGGAGAACTATGCTGCCAGCCTAATGTGGGGGAACTATACTGCCAACCTAATGTGGAGAAACTACAACCTAATGTTTGGGAACTATACTGCCTACCTACTGTGGGGGAACTACAACCTAATGTGGGAGATCTATACTGCCAATCTAATTTGGGGGAACTATACTGCCAACCTAATGTGGGGGAACATACTGCCTACCTAATGAGGGGAACATACTGCCTTCCTAATGTGGGAGAACTCCAACTTAATGTGGGGGAACTATACTGCCAACGTAATGGGGGGGGGACTACAATATATATATATATATATATATATATATATATATGGAGAGAGAGAGTGTGTGTGAGAGAGAGAGAGAGACGTACATTAGTGTTTACATACAAGTGTTTTAAAGAGTATCTCTAGTTGTTGCAAAACTACAACTCCCAGCATGGCCGGAAAGCCAAAGCTTGCCTGGGCATGCGGGGAGTTGAAGTTTTCAAAAGCTTTCAATGCGATGTTTGGAAAACACTGATATATATGTGTACATATATAAATGCATATAGCGATGTATAAATATTTATTAAATTATTATTACATCAACATGATTATACTCATGTATCTTCAAATAAATATAGATCTGTGTGTGTGTGTATAAGTATATTTTCGGCAGTGTGACGGCCACCAGGGGAGCCTGGGGAAATAGCGGGAGAAAAATTACTGCTTGTTCCATCTTTTTCACCCGCTAATCCCATCTAAAAATAACGGCGCCCGGTGGCCTCCATAATAGTAAATGGGAGCCGCCGCGACCCGCTGTTGACCGTTTCTCCCTGTCACAAGAATGAACGTTAATTTCATCAGAAAAAAAAGTGACTTTAATGACCATTCTCGATGGGTAGCAATGGCAGTGTATAAAGGGCCTTAGTGTGCAGGTGAGAAAACTGGCAGGATGGTGGACGTCAGGCAGGTGGGAGGATCAAAGGCTGCAGCAGAGCCAGGTTTGGAAATGTCCGGAGACCTGAGGGGAGGAGCGGACGCAAATTTGTCTGGGGCACATGGAACTCCATCCCGCCACCCTCACCACCTTAGGATCAGGCGCAATGGTGGTGGTGCCCTCTGCCACAATGAGCAGTGGCTGCTTGTAGTGCTGAAGGGTAGCAGACATGCCGTGTCATAACACGCACTGGTTCAGAACCTCAATATTACAACACCATTTTGTAAAAGTTGGGGGCATCTGTTTCTACGCAGTGCACCTTTCTGTAAAAAACCCACACTATCTCTATTTTGTAGGTCCATATGGTTACAACAATACCCAATTATTATAGGTTTATTTTTTTCTCTACTTTAGTTTTTGTACAAAAATTAGTATGCTTAAAATTGTACTATTCTGATCCCTATAACTCTTTTATTTTTCTGTATAAGGGGATGTATGAGGGTCAAAGTGACCAAAAATGTGAAAATCTGGTTAGTGCACTTTTGGTTTTCCCCAGAGTCACGTTAAGCCTAAAACCGTCCCTGCCTAGAAGTAAAGCTGGAAAATATAAGCCTGATGGCAAATAGCTCCCACATAGAATATGTCTGCTACGTAATTTACATTTTAAGAAGGTTTAGCAGGTTTTGGAATTGTAAACATACTTTGGAATACCAGCAAAACCACTTCATAAATGCATAAAGGGGGAAATTACCAATGGTGTGTCTTACTACCCCAGTTTTGCGCCAAATTTTAAACTTTTTAATACTTTACTCCATGCTCACCACATTGGTAGGGCTTCACTGAAAAGTGGCATGGCCACCTGGGAACACCAGGTTTACTAAAACTTCCATCTGCAAGCAGACGTAAGTTTTAT
Source organism: Hyla sarda (assembly GCF_029499605.1). Lineage (NCBI taxonomy): Eukaryota > Metazoa > Chordata > Amphibia > Anura > Hylidae > Hyla > Hyla sarda. Next base: position 226,147,497 of record NC_079192.1, read on the forward strand.
CTAAAATCTTTGTTAGTGTGGTGTCCCAGTACCGCATTTCATACGGTACACATCTATTTATGGGTCCCCATAGCCAAAGTCCCTAGGACGTAGGGATCCCTGTAATCTAGTCTACCCCTAGTCGCCTCTATCTTAACGTATAATTAGTAATTTATGCATAGATAATATAAATAGTATAGTATAAATGTAAATAAATGGTTAATTACTTGTTTCCATGGTGTCGCAGGGCCTTTGAGATAATAACAAAATGTCTAGTCAGCTTGATGCAAAAGGTAAATAGAGCTGTAGTAATATGTAGTTAGCCTTATGTATAGAGGTACATGCTAATGTTCAGTTTAGCCTTAAAATGTATCATAAGTTTTATAAAGTTATATAGGAAGCTAGAAAATAAAGGATAGATAGCTTCTTCAACTGTCTAGATAGCATTCAAATGTCTAGATAGCATTCAAATGTATAGTTAGCATTCAAATGTCTAGATAGCAGTCAAATGTCTAGATAGCATCAAAAATGTGTTTAGACTACTCAGGATGTATAACGAAAGTGCAAATCATCCTGTTCTATAGCATGCTGTTCTAATGCTAGTCCTAGTCCCTCTGTCTCAGGGGACAGACGTCGAGGCCAACTTATCTTTAGTAAGGGGGTTTGTGGTGTCCCAGTACCGCATTTCATACGGTACTTATCTATTTATGGGTCCCCATAGTCAGAGTCCCTAGGACGTAGGGATCCCTGTAATCTAGTCTACCCCTAGTTGCCTCTATCTTAACATAAAATTTGTAATTTATGCATAGATAATATAAGTAGTATAGTATAAATGTAAATAAATGGTTAATTACTTGTTTCCATGGTGTCGCAGGGCCTTCGGGTCATGTGATGCGTTCCAAGCCTCATCTGGATGCGTTCCAGGCCTCACTTTGGTATCTCTAGCCTCGTTTTGGTTTTATAATGTATATAGATCCTGTGACGTAAGTAATCCCATCACACCGTAACACCGTAAGTAATCCCACACACAGTGAGTTAGGCCCGAGCCTTGCGGCAACGGCTGAACAATTATAATTATAGAGTGTATCACCTCCAAACACTCTGCAGCATCTCCGGACCAAATACCTCCCCTAAATCCGGACGGATCTGCAAATCTCTTCCTAAATTAAGAGACTTATTGTCTAGCTCAAGGTCCGCAACTACTGCCAGTCGCTAAGTAACCAAAGGACTGTTTGTATGAAACTGTGACTGTACCGTGAATATTGCAAGCACTTCAGTAAACGTTATTCAAGTTCAAATCTCCTTGTGGACCTTCAGTTATTTTATGCACCTATCGTTACTGGGAAGGGCGGCGATAGGCCGGAACACTGATTCAGCATACCAGCCCTCAGCCTGGCATCATGAACTCTTCTAGGGTTAACATTAACCCCTTATCTACCTATACCATACCACCACTACCATACACCCCCCAAGGGCAACCACATTAGCTTTTAGCTGGCACATATTTCAGTCAGAGGAGCATGGGCAGCCACAGATGCTGTTAGATGGCTATTCTAACGTCAACCGGATTTTATTTAAGACTGGCATGTGATACACCAGTCTTTGTAAATCCCCCTCCCCCACCTATAGTAATAGATTACCATTGTGGATTCTTGTCAATTTTAAGGTTGGGGAGCAGGACAATGGGGTTGCACATGCAAAGTACTGTAAACTGCCTTAGTATGGAGACAGATCCCATCAGAGCATTTTGCTGCTGTACAGGCTCGGCAATTTCTTTACATAGCTTTCAATTCTATTGCTTCTTACATAGAATCGGTAGAACACACATCCTAAGACTTAGGCTAGGTTCAGACTACGGAATCTTTCTGCCCGGAGATTCCGAGTGTGGCCAGCGCCGGCTGAATCAGTCGGCGCTAGGACCGCGCGGACACTACAGTCTCCAATAGACTGCCATGTGTTCCGCGTGGATTTCCGACTGAAGAAAGAGCAACCCCTTTCTTCAGGCGGAAATTTCTAAGCGGATTTTCCGTTCACAAATTCCGCTTCACAAATTCCAAAGTGTGAATTTGTGAACGGAAAACCATTCACTACACTATACATTATAGCAAGCGGAATTTTCGCCTGCAATTTCAAAGCAGAATTGCAGGTGGAAATTCCGTAGTCTGAACCTAGCCTTAGGGCTGATATCAGAAGACATGTCTGCCTTCCCTCCCTCAATCCTAACCAGCACAAAAGGCAGGGGGATTGCACATGCAAAGTACTGTAAACTGCCTTAGTGTATATGTCTACACGGAAAGTATTTGTGTGGACATTCCACCGACAGAGTCTCATAGACAGCAATGAATTTCTGTGCCGACTCCACAGAAATATTACATATGTTCAATGTTTTTGTGGACCCTGTAATCAAGATTTCCACGCCAAAAACATCTGGTGTGGAAATTCTGCTGTCTGCACAGTACAGCAGAATCCCATTGAAATCAATAGGACTCTGCTGCTGCGGAATCTCTGCCCTGTGAACATGGCTTTGGGGAGGGAGGAAGAGCTCCTCAGGTACAGTAGTAGACCACTAGCAATCTCCCTATTAACCCCTGGACCACCAGGTACTTGGTTTGTGAACTAGATTTGTAAAATATTTTTTTCACTACCTAACACCACCATAAATACACCCATTCAATTCTTCTCTGTCATAGAGCAGCAGGGATTCATTTCACAGTTCCCTATACCATCAGAGATCCGCATTTTAATGGCTTCTTTTTGTTTCTGCTTTAGACCAGAAAAAGACCTTCATAGTCCCCCTTTGCTTGTCCCAGTCCTTAAGGAACTTCCAAATAACCCCCTTCATTTACCAAGAGCACAGCTTTGTGCCCATTCATTCTTTAATTAGACTATTGTTTATGTGCCTACCCTCAGGGCCGGCCTTAGGGGTGTGCGAGCGTGCAGCTGCACAGGGTGCCATAGCAAAAGGGGCGCCTGGCGCCCGACATAGCTCGCACCAAGTATATATAATTTGTATTGCCTGTCGCCCGGGATTTAGCCCTGCTTCGTGCAAGCAGCGCTAAATGCCGGTGTAATTAAGAAAACTGTGCCCTGTAGTGGAATGTGACCCTCCCCACAGGGACACAGTTTTCTGCTTTGCAGGCCGCTCCCTCTCATTACATTCCCACTACCCTCCCTCAACTGTGTCCCTATGCGGAGGGTCACATTCCGCTTCAGGGCACAGTTTTCTTCATTACACCGGAAGGCTTCACTTACCCCGACCTCCTCCGCGTCTCCGGTTGGCTGGCGGCCCGAGTCTGAAGAGGGACGTCGCACATGTGAAGTACCTCCGCAGACCCGCACAGGATGTCAGTGACGTCACTCATCAGGCCGCCGGAGAGAAGAGAAGCGCAGGGCAGTTCAGGTAAGGTTGTCTATGTGTATGTGTGGGTGTGTGGTTGTCTATGTGTGTGTGTGTGTGTGAGCACGTGTGGTTGTCTGTGTGTGTGTGCATGTGTGGTTGTCTGTGTGTGTGTGTGAGTCGGGGGGGGAAGGGGGAACGACAATACTACCAAATTTGGGGAACCTGCTACTACCTAATGTGGGGAAACTGCTTCTTCCTAATGTGGGGCTATACTGCACCTAATGTGGGGAGCTATACTGCACCTAATGTGGGGGAGCTATACTGCCAATCTAATGTGGAGAACTATACTGCACCTAATGTGGAGAACTATACTGCACCTAATGTGGGGAGCTATACTGCCAACCTAATGTGGGGGAGCTATACTGCACCTAATGTGGGGAGCTATACTGCACCTAATGTGGGGAACTATACTGCACCTATTGTGGGGAACTATACTGCACCTAATGTGGGGGAACATTATACTGCACCTAATGTGGGGAACTATACCGCACCTAATGTGGGGGAACTATACTGCACCTAATGTGGGGAGCTATACTGCCAACCTAATGTGGGGGGGCTATACTGCACCTAATGTGGGGGTCTATACTGCACCTAATGTGGGGAGCTATACTGCACCTAATGTGGGGAACTATACTGCACCTAACGTGGGGAACTATACTGCACCCAATGTGGGGAGCTATACTGCACCTAATGTGGGAGCTATACTGCACCTAATGTGGGGAACTATACTGCACCTAACGAGGGGAACTATACTGCCCCTAATGTGGGGGAACTATACTGCACCTAATGTGGGGAACTATACTGCACCTAACGTGGGGAGCTATACTGCACCTAATGTGGGGGAACTATATTGCATCTGATTAAGGGGGACATGGGACTGATTAAGGGGGCAGAGGAATGATTAAATGTTAAAAAAAAAAAAATTGTTACAAAGATTTTTTTCCTCTTTGTGTATGTTTATGGGGTAATGGGGGGGGGGGGGGTGCCACAAGGTTAGCTCGCACAGGGCGCCTGAACACCTAAGGCCGCCCCTGCCTACCCTGTATACATATGGTATACACAATCTATCCAAAGGGATAACTGTACATTTAGAGTCTGAACCTCTTTTATTTTTTGTGTTTTTAATTGTTATATTTTGGGAATTTTTAAGAGATATTTACCTGTATGCCCAAGAAAAATCCTCTAGTTGTACTATTTAAATATTACACAGCAGCATTATTTGAACAATGAATGGTGCTATTACATGAACCGTAAGTAGTGTGGTGTTATACGGAATGAATCACCATCTTTAAAATATTAACAGATACGGATACATAGCCTTTCCTTCCATAACCTGCTTGTGCTTTTTGTCATGCAGTTCTTGAACAGAAATCAATAAATACAGCACAGCTGCAATGTGTGAATGCACCCTAGCAAAGAAGAACGCTGCTGCTGTGTTCAGTTCAAATATGTGTAGTATCTAGTGGCCTGGAACAGTTCCTTGCGCAGGTCACTGGAACTTTGAGATGTCATTGAAGCTGACCTGCCCACTTTATACGTGCAACAGGTGGTCATCCAAAGATTAATTAACATGCCAGGCTCTGGAGACTCTTTGGGGCTGCTAATTTATCTCAATGCATTTACGTCTATCATCCAAGGACAATCGTCTTTCTGAAGATCACAGATTCTGAGCCTTGAGAGTTAGAAAGCAAATACTAAATATGCATCTATTGCTTTTATTTCTTTGTGAATACTGTCAATCTCCCATAATGTAATTACATTACAGCTTGTGGACTGACCTCCTACTTCTTTTAACATATTTCAAACTCTTCTATTTGTAATTTGGTATATCTTTTCTATTTTACTTTTACCTTAAAGGGGGTTTCCCACAAAGCAAAGTTGGTAGCAATCTTGGTAAAATCAGATGTGTACCACATGCAGATATGTAAATGAGTACAATTGTGCTGTTTTTTTTCTTTTTTCTTTCTTTCTTTTCCAAGCATCTAGTACTCTTTGAGTAGAACTATATTGTTTCACATTGCTTCTGATCTTTCTAACTATTACCAGATTGTACCCCCTTGCAATGTACAGTTTCTTATTAAAACACCTCCCTGCTGAACATTATTTAACCCTTTATCATATTTGAAGGTTCTGATCATGCCTCCATGCACCTTCTTCCCTTTGACTATTCAGATTTCTTTAAAGAGTACCTATCATCAAACCATATATTCTAAACTAACTCAGATTACATTCTCTAAGTACTCCTAACACCCCTCCTGCCCTTAAATTTGTTTTCCGAGCTTTAAAAATCATTGTATCATACCTTTCCCCTTGCTCACATTGTCTGAGCTCCCGGCAGGAGAAAGTGGGAGTTCCCCAGTAGGAGCAACTTCACTGAAGCCTGCAAGAGCCATACCCTGCATGCACTCTTCTGCCAGGCCAAGAGGAGACCAAGCTAACTGTTTGAATTGTGGCAGAAAACAGAACAGGGCCACCTAGTGGCCGTTTTTTCAATCACATTAAAAACATATAAAGGTTGAGAATTTTAACAGCAAGTAAATAGCAAAGTGTCCCATAATTACATAAGGAACAACATATTAAAGGTTTCGTTTAGTGAAAGGTACTCTTCAAAGGGGTATTTTGGTATGAGAAAATTGTATTTTGATAAAACTTTCACCCCAAGACATATAACTTTGTAATATAGTGTTATCACAAATTGTACTGGCTTTTGCATGTTTTCGCTTGACTCGCCTCTGACCAGAAGTTGTGTAGTTCTTTCCTTTTCAGCTCTCCGCCTCCTCCCTCTCGAGACAACTGGCCTGGGCTGGATGATTTTACCACTTCTGACCTGCCCTTAGAGCTCATATCACCTCTTCCCAGCCCACACAGTTCTGCCATATGCATATGCACATAAACATATCTTTGGCTTCTCTTTTTGGGGAAGAGAATAAAACTTTACTAAACATTTAGTGAATAACGAGGTGTGTTTATACCATGCTGTCTTGTGCTTAACAATGCCACAAGCAGAGGAGGACTGACTATATAAGGATGCAATTACACATGGCAGATTTGTTGCAGAAACATTTACATAAAGTGTAAATTTAAATAAAGTGTATTTAACCTTAGGGTATGTTAACATGTACAGTTATGGACAAAAGTTTTGAGACTGACACAAACAACTTTTCACAGAGTTTTCTGATGCAGTTTTATAGTGGCAATTTGTATTAACTCTGTATTGCAAAAAATTAACAGTCATTCCTTGCCATGAAAATAACTTTAGCACAAAAACAATTTCCATTGAATTTAAGCCCTGCCACAAAATAATCTGCAAACATTATTTTTGATCTTTTGTTTAGCTCAGGAGAGAGTCATACTGTCATACTGACTGAATTATGAGAATTATAAGCAAAGACTGGTTACTTTAAAAGGGCCATGATTATCTTCTTGGGAACATGTGCAGTCATCATTGCTTAGCATGAAATGGGCTTTACAGGCAAGGACATTGCTGCACATGTGGAGAGGTTTAGTGGTTTTAACCCCTTAACCACATAGGGACCCAGGGCGTCCAGGTACTCCTTCGCTCCCTGGTACTTAAGGACCCAGGGCGTACCTGTACGCCAGCGGGAATTTTGGTCCCCGCCGCATGCCGGAGGGGAACGGCCCGGGGTGACAGCCACCCCGCGCAAATGCCCAGGGGGGTCATCAGATGCAAATCGCCACAAATCGCCGGTGAATTCACACAGGCGATTTCCGGCGATTACGGGTCTATGATGAGCCAGTGACCCAGAATATAAGGGGGATCACGGTTGTCCAAGACTCCCACGATCCCCTGAAGGCATAGGAGTGAGGTGGAAGGGGTGTCACCCCTCCTATCCCTACTATTGGTGGTCAAGAAGCGACAACCAATAGCAGATTGGGGGCGGGGGTTAACTGTCGGTTTCCCTGAACTGCCCACCCACAATAGGCGGGGCAGAACGGGAAACTGACAGGGACCGTCGCCAAAGTCATCCTACCCACCGGCGGCGGCAGCAGGTGGTGACCGGTGGTGGTGATTGGCGGCAGAAGAGGATGCCGATGCGGCTCCCTGGATCCTACAGAAGTCGGTGAGTTGCCTAAGAACATCTGGAGGGCTACAGTCTGCGACCACTATGCAGTGGTCTCTAATCTGTAGCCCTCCAGATGTTGCAAAAGTACAACTCCCAGCATGCCCAGACAGCTGTTTGCTGTGTGGGCATGCTGGGATTTGTAGTTTTGCAGCAGCTGGAGGGCTGCAGTTTGGAGATCACTGAGCAGTAGTCTCTAAACTGTAGCCCTCCAGATGTTTCAAAACTGCAAATCCCAGCATGTCCAAACAACAAACAGCTGTCTCGGCATGCTGGGAGTTGTAATTGCGTACCTCCAGCTGTTGCATAACTACATCTCCTGTAAACCTTCAGCTGTTTAAAACTGCAACTCCCAGCCTGTATTGACAGACCGTACATGCTGGGAGTTGTACTTTTGCAACAGCTGGAGCAGGGACATGCACACATAGGGGTAAAAGGGGGCTGGAGCCCCTGTCCTTTTCCTCACATGCCCCTAAAGTGCCCTCACAAAAGGAGCTACAGACTCAGGGTGACAGGTGCAGTAAAATGGATCCGTTGCTGGGGAGTTGTATGGGGTTTAATGGAGGGTGCTGTGCCCTCCCTGCAGGAAGGGGTTGCCACTCACCCTGTCATTATCAGCTATTTCTCTGCTCCTCTCCACACGGAGGAGACAGGAGCAGAGGAGGCAGAGAGAAGCCCCGTCCACAGCATGTCCCGGCCTTAGCATGTCCCGTCCAGAAATTTTAGTCTATGCAGAGGGGTTGGTTACTGTAAGTAACAGCAAATATATGTGAGTGATTGTATGTCAGTGTGTGTGTATGTATATATGTGTGTGTGTATCTCTATGTATGTGCCTGTGCAGAAAGGGATGGCTGGGGCCTTAGTGTAAGTGTCTGTGCATATATGTGAGTGATTGTATGTCAGTGTGTCTGTATGATGTGTACATATATGTGTGTGTGTGTGTGTGTCTGTGTGTGTGTATCTCTATGTATGTGCCTGTGCAGAGAGGGATGGCTGGGCCCTTAGCATAAGTGACTGTGTATATATGTGAGTGATTGTATGTCAGTGTGTCTGTATGATGTGTATATATGTGTGTGTGTGTATCTCTATGTATGTGCCTATATATGTGAGCAAGTGAATCTATGTATATGTGTGTGTATATATGTGAGAAAGTGAATCTATGTATATGTGTATATATATATATATATATATATATATATATATATACACTGTATATACACACACATAGATTCACTTGCTCACATATATACACACACATATACATAGATTCATACATATATATATATATATATATATATATATATATATATAATGTGAGCAAGTTAATCTATTTATGTGTGTGTATATATGTGAGCAAGTGAATCTATGTGTGTGTGTGTATATATATATATATATATATATATATATATATGTGAGTGAATGTATGTGTGAACCTGTATGTATGATGTGCCTGTTGGCCATATCGTTTAGTATATATTCCATGTTGTATGTATGTGTCAAAGTGTCTCTATGTATGTGTGTATATTTCTTATGTACTGTATGTGTCTTTATGCTATCTGCTTGTATGTATTGTATGAAGCACATTATTAGGGAATTAATAGAGGAATGTAAGCACATTATATAGAGAATTTATGGAAGCACAGAATATATTTTATTTATATTGGAACATTATATTTTTATGTATTCTGGCACTGTGTATAGATCCTTAATGGTGGCACAGTATAGTTAAATAACAGTGGCACAGTATATAGTTAATTAATGGAAGCACAGTACATAGGGAATTAATAGAGGAATTTGAATGGTGGCACAGTATATAGATCATTAAGGGGGGTAAGGTATATAATGAAAGAGAAACTGACAGGCTGTTTACTCGTACTAAACCCAATACACTAGGTTACAGTGCAGGAGAACAGGAGAAAGATAATGTTATACTTACTAAATGTGGACCAGCCATTTTCTAGGTATTGCCCCACATTGCTAGTATGCAAAGTCAGTCTTGTGCGCAATGGAGGCGGAGCTTCCCTGCCTCCATCCTGTATGCTGTGCTATGCCTGGACGTCTTTGTATATTTATAATTCTTTTTTTGCCAACTCTTGTATATTGTAGCATGTAAGCATATATTAGTGTGGTGTCCATCTCTTCAGTGTAAGAACCAGGGCTGTGTGGAGATTCCTGCATAAGGTGGGTGCTGGGTGCTGGGTGATTGAGGATGGGTGCTGTGTGATTGGTGATGGGTGCTAGGTGATTGGGGATGGGTGATTGGGGATGGGTGATTGGGGATGGGTGCTGGGTGATTGGGGATGGGTGCTGGGTGATTGGGGATGGGTGCTGGGTGATTGGGGATGGGTGCTGGGTGATTGGGGATGGGTGCTGGGTGATAGGGGATGGGTGCTGTGTGATTGGTGCTGGGTGATGGGTGATTGTGGATGGGTTCTGGGTGATTGGGGATGGGTGCTGGGTGATTGGGGATGGGTGCTGGGTGAGGCCGGGTACAGTGCACGTTCTGTCATATAGAGGTTAGACCGGGGCATATAGGGGGAGATTTATTAAAACCTTTGCAGAGGAAAAGCCCTCTGCAAAATGAAAGAAACAATCTGATTGGTTGCTATGAGCGACTGCACCGCTCTTTCTCTGCACAGGTTTTGATGAATCTCCTCTATAATTCAGTATATTATAGGGCAGCTGTCACATGTTTTCTGTAAATAAGACTGGTAGCACAGCCAAAGTGTATATATACATGGCAGACCTTCATGGAAACTGTTCTTGACTTTATTTGACAAAAACACTAACTTTTATGGGGGCTAGGAATGTTGAGGAGGCCCGGCGGGAGTCCACTGTATCCCTGGGCCGCAGCACATCTGCCTCGTAAATTATGAGAAGTGCCCTCTTTTTTTACTTGAGCCCCTGCCCTCCAAAATGTCTGTGCACGTCCCAGAGCTGGAGGCACACTGGTTGGAAAATACTGAGTTAGGCAACAGAACCTAACTGAAGGTTTTCCAATCAGTGTGCCTCCAGCTGTTGCAAAAGTACAACTCCCAGCATGCATGGGCTGTCAGTACACGCTGGGAGTTGTAGTTTTGAAACAGCCAGAGCTTTGCTCCCCCCATGTGAAATTCCAAGGAATTGAAGGCCAAGTGTGTTTGCAAAGCCCCCATAGTGCCAGAACAATGGACCCCCCACATGTGACCCCATTTTGGAAACTACACCCCTTATGTAATGTAATAAGGGGTACAGTGAGCATTTATACCCCACAGGTGTCTGACAGATTTTTGGAACAGTGGTCCGTGAAAATGAAAAATTTTATTTTTCATTTGCACAGCAAACTGTTCCAAATTCTGTGAGGGGTGTAGTTTCCAAAATGGGGTCACATGTGGGAGGGGGTCAGTTTTCTGGCACCACGGGGGGCTTTGTAAATGCACATGGCCCCTGACTTCCATTTCAAACAAATTCTCATTTCAAAAGCTTAATGGCGCTCCTCCTCTTCTGAGCATTGTAGTGTGCCAGCAGAGCACTTGACATTCACACATGTGGTATTTCCATGCTCAGAAGAAATGGGGTTACCAATTTTGGGGGTAATTTTCTCCTTTTACCCCTTGTAAAAAAATGTTAAATTTGGGGCAGAAACAGCATTTTAGTGATTTTTTTTTTCATTTACACATCCAACTTTAACAAAAAGTCGTCAAACACCTGTGAGGTGTTAAGGCTCACTGTACCCCTTGTTACATTCCTTGTAGTTTCCAAAATAGTATGCCATGTAGGTTTTTTTTTTTGCTGTTCTGACACCATAGGGGCTACCTAAATGCAACATGCCCCCCAAAAACCTTTTCAGCAAATTTTGCTTTCTAAAAGCTAAATGTGATTCCTTCTCTTCTGAGCATTGTAGTTTGCCCGCAGAGCATTTTACATCCTAATATGGGGTATTTCCATACTCAGAAGAGAAGGGGTTACAAATTTTGGGGGGCATTTTCTCCCATTACCCTTTGTAAAAATGGTAAATTTTGGAAAAAAAACTGCACTTTAGTGAAAAAAAAGTTTTTTCATTTACACATCCAACGAAAAGTCATCAAACACCTGGGGGGTGTTAAGGCTCACTGGACCCCTTGTTATGTGCATTGAGGGTTGTAGTTTCCAAAATGCTATGCCATGTGGGGGTTTTCTGCTGATCTGGCACCATAGGGGCTTCCTAAATGTGACATGCCCCCAAAAACCATTTCAGCAAAATTCACTCTCCAAAATCCCATTGTTGCTCCTTCCCTTCTAAGCCCTCTACTGCGCCCGCCGAACACTTGACATACACATATGAGGTATCTCCTTACTCAAGAGGAATTGCGTTACAAATTTTTTGGGCTTTTTCTCCTATTACGGCTTGTAATAATTCAAAAACTGGATCTACAAGAACATGCGAGTGTAAAAAATTAAGATTTTGAATTTTCTCCTTCACTTTGCTGCTATTCCTGTGAAACACCTAAAGGGTTAACACACTTACTGAATGTCATACTGGATACTTTGAGGGGTGCAGTTTTTATAATGAGTAATTTGTTGGGTATTTCTAATATGAAGGCCCTTCAAATCCACTTCAAAACTGAACTGGTCCCTGAAAAATTCAGATTTTGAAAATTTTGAGAACTTTGAACTTTGAAGCCCTCTGATGTTTTCCAAAAGTAAAAGCATGTCAACTTTATGATGCAAATATAAAGTAGACATATTGTGTTTGTGAATCAATATATAATTTATTTGGAATGTCCGTTTTCCTTACAAGCAGAGAGCTTCAAAGTAAGAAAAATGCTAAATTTAAAATTTTTTCATCAAAGTTTGGAATTTTACACCAAGAAATGATGCAAGTATCGACAAAAATTTACCACTCACATGAAGTAGAATATGTCACGAAAAAACTTTCTCGGAATCAGAATGAAAAGTAAAAAAAGCATCCCAGAGTTATTAATGCTTAAAGTGACAGTGGTCAGATGTGCAAAAAATGGCCAGGTCCTTAAGGTAAAAATGGGCTGGGTCCTTAAGGGGTTAAAGGAAAACTGTCAGCTTTCTCCCCTCGCACTAACCAGCAGTACTGGCTGGTAGCACGGGGGACGCTGATCAGTTTGGTCCTTACTGTGCCCACTTCCGCCGCACCGTTCGGCCCCAATCTTCTATTTTCATAATATGCAAATGAGGTGCCGCAGCACCGCCCAGCTCATCAATATTCCTCCCCTCTCTCTTCATTACAGAGTGGGGAGAAGAGGGAGAGGCGGAGGGAGGGGAAGAATATTGATGAGCTGGGCGGCGCTGCGGCCAGCGGCACTGACATCAGATTGCCAGTTGGCCCGGCCGGTGCCAGTTAGCACCTCATTTGCATATTCTGAAAATAGAAGATTACGTCTGAATGGCGCGACGGATCCTTGCACGGTAAGGACCAAACTGATCAGCATCCCCCGCACTACCAGCCAGTACCGCTGGTTAGTGCGGAGGGAGAAAGTTTTCCTTTAAGGACACAGCCCATTTTGGCCTTAAGGACACAGCTAATTTTATTTTTGCATTTTCGTTTTTTCATCCTCGCCTTCACAAAAGCTTCATCCACTGACCCATGTGAGGGCTTGCTTTTTGCGTGACCAATTGTACTTTGTACTGACATCACTCATTTTACCATAAAATGTATGGCAAATTCCAAACATTATTATTTGTGTGAGGAAAGGTTTCATTTTCATGCTGTAAACTTTACGGTAAAAATGGCATGTTTTTTTTTTATTCCGTGGGTCAGTATGATTAAAATGATATCCAGGATTACTTACTTTTTTATTATTGTACTGCCTTTAAAAAAATTTCCCCACAAAATAAGTATGTTTAACTCCTTCAGGACGGAGCCCATTTTGGCCTTAAGGACCGGAGCGTTTTTTGCACATCTGACCACTGTCACTTTAAACATTAATAACTCTGGAATGCTTTTAGTTATCATTCTGATTCCCAGATTGTTTTTTCGTGACATATTCTAGTGGTAAATTTTTGTCGATACTTGCATCCTTTCTTGGTGAAAAATCCATAAATTTGATGAAAAATTTGAAAAATTTAGCATTTTTCTAACTTTGAAGCTTTCTGCTTGTAAGGAAAATGGGTTTTACGAATACATTTTTTTTGGTCACATATACAATATGTCTACTTTATGTTTGCATCATAAAATTGATGAGTTTTTACTTTTGGAAGACACCAGAGGGCTTCAACGGTCAGCAGCAATTTTTCGATTTTTCACAAAATTTTCAAACTCAGTATTTTTCAGGGACCAGTTCCGGTTTGAAGTGGATTTGAAGGGTCTTCATATATGAAATACCCCATAAATGACCCCATTATAAAAACTACACCCCCCAAAGTATTCAAAATTACATTCAGTCAGCGTTTTAACCCTTTAGGTGTTTCACACGAATAGCAGCAAAGTGAAGGAGAAAATTCACAATCTTCATTTTTTACACTCACATGTTCTTGTAGACCCAATTTTTGAATTTTTACAAGGGTTAAAAGGACAAAAATTTTACTTGTATTTGTAGCCCAATTTCTCTCGAGTAAGGACATACCTCATATGTCTATGTAAAGTGTTCGGCGGGCGCAGTAGAGGGCTCAGAAGCGAAGGAGCGACAAGGTGATTTTGGAGAGTACGTTTTTCTGAAATTATTTTTGGGGGGCATGTCGCATTTAGGAAGCCGTTATGGTGCCAGAACAGCAAAAAAAAAAAAAACACATGGCATACCATTTTGGAAACTAGACCCCTCGGGGAATGTAACATGGGATAAAGTGAGCCTTTATACCCCACAGGTGTTTCACGACTTTTGCAAATGTAAAAAAAATATAATAATTTTTACCTAAAATGCTTGTTTTCCCAAAAAATTTACATTTTTAAAAAGGGTAATAGCAGAAAATACTCCTAAAAATTTGAATCCCAATTTCTCCCGATTCAGAAAACACCCCATATGGGGGTGAAAAGTGCTCTGCTGGCGCACTACAGGTCTCGGAAGAGAAGGAGTCACATTTGGCTTTTTGAAAGCAAATTTTGCTCTGGGGGCATGCCGCATTTAGGAAGCCCCTATGGTGCCAGAACAGCAAAAAAAAAAAAACACATGGAATACCATTTTGGAAACTAGACCCCTCGGGGAACGTAACAAGGGGTTAAGTGAACCTTTATACCCCACAGGTGTTTCACGACTTTTGCATATGTAAAAAAAATTTAAAAAAAATTTAACCTAAAATGCTTGTTTTCCCAAAAATTTTACATTTTTAAAAAGGGTAAAAGCAGAAAATACCACCCCCCCAAAAAAAATTTGTAAGGCAATTTCTCCTGAGTACGGCGATACCCCATATGTGACCCTAAACTGTTGCCTTGAAATACGACAGGGCTCCAAAGTGAGAGCGCCATGCGCATTTGAGGCCTAAATTAGGGACTTGCATAGGGGTGGACATAGGGGAATTCTACGCCAGTGATTCCCAAACAGGGTGCCTCCAGCTGTTGCAAAACTCCCAGCATGCCTGGACAGTCAACGGCTGTCCGACAATACTGGGAGTTGTTGTTTTGCAACAGCTGGAGGCTCCGTTTTGGAAACAGTGGCGTACCAGATGCTTTCATTTTTATTGGGGAGGGGAGGGGGGCTGTGTAGGGGTATGTGTATATGTAGTGTTTTTTACTTTTTATTTTATTTTTTGTTAGTGTAGTGTAGTGTTTTTATAGTACAGTCACATGGGCGGGGGTTCACAGTAGTTTCTCGCTGGCAGTTTGAGCTGCGGCAGAAAATTTGCGGCAGCTCAAACTTGCAGCCCGATACTTACTGTAATCCTCCGCCCATGTGAGTGTACCCTGTACATTCACATGGGGGGGGGGGGACATCCAGCTGTTGCAAAACTATAACTCCCAGCATGCGCTGACAGACTGTACATGCTGAGAGTTTTAGTTTTGCAACAGCTGTAGGCACACTGGTTATGTATCACTGAGTTTGTGACCTAACTCAGTGTTTCACAACCAGTGGGCCTCCAGCTGTTGCAAAACTACAACTCCCAGCATGTACGGTGCATGGTGTACATTGACTGCTGAGAGTTGGAGTTTGCAACAGCTGGAGGCACACCGGTCGTGAAACACTGAGTTAGGTAAAAAAAAAAAACTCTAAGTTTCACAACCAGTGTGCCTTCAGCTGTTGCAAAACTACAACTCTCAGCAGTCACCGACAGCCAACGGGCATGCTGGGAGTTGTAGTTATGCAACCAGCAGATGCACCACTACAACTCCCAGCATGCACTTTAGCTGTTTGTGCAAGCTGGGAGTTGTAGTTATACAACAGCTGAAGGTACACTTTTCCATAGAAAAAATGTGCCTCCAGCTGTTGCAAAACCATAAGTCCCAGCATGCCCATAAGGGAATGCTGGGAGTTGTGGTGGTCTGCCTCCTGCTGTTGCATAACTACAGCTCCCAGTATGCCCTTTTTGCATGCTGGGAGCTGTTGCTAAGCAACAGCAGGAGGCTGTCACTCACCTCCAACGATCCTCGCCGCACAGGTCAGTCCCTCGTCGTCGTCGTCGCCGCCGCCGCCGCTGCTCCTGGGGCCCCGATCCCAACATTGACGCCGGGGATCGGGGTCCCCAGCACCCGGGGTGCACGTCCCGCACCCGCTCACGTCCTCTGGAAGAGGGGCGGTGCGGGTGCGGGAGTGACACCCGCAGCAGGCATCCTGATTGGTCGGCCGGTAATCCGGCCGACGAATCAGGGCGATCGTGAGGTGGAACCAGTGCCACCTCACCCCTGCAGGCTCTGGCTGTTCGGGGCCGTCAGAGACGGCCCCGAACAGCCAGTAATTCCGGGTCACCGGGTCACTGGAGACCCGATTGACACGGAATCGCCGCAGATCACTGGACTGAATTGTCCAGCGATCTGCGGCGATCGCCGACATGGGGGGGCATAATGACCCCCCTGGGCGATATGCCGGGATGCCTGCTGAATGATTTCAGCAGGCATCCGGCTCCGGTCCCCAACCGGCTAGCGGTGGGGACCGGAATTCCCACGGGCGTATGGATACGCCCTCGGTCCTTAAGGACTCGGAATGCAGGGCGTATCCATACGCCCTATGTCCTGAAGAGGTTAAAATTGCCTTATTTTTATATGTTTACGCCGTTCCCCGTACAGGACCATTTACATTATAATTTGATAGTTCACACATTTATGTACACGGCAATACCAAATATGTTTATTAATTATTTTTTTATGCTTTTTGGGGGTAAAATGGGCTTTTTCATGCTTTTTTTTTTCTTACACTTTTTGTCCCCACAAGGGACTATTTATAGCAATCAATAGATTGCATATATTAAACAGTGTGATGCATAGGCATAGCAATGATCAGTATTATCGGCGATCTTCTTCTCTGGTCTGCTCGATGTCAGACCAGAGAAGAAGACCCCGGAAGAGCAACAGAGGCAAGTGAGGGGACTTTCGTTTGCCATATTGGATGATCGGATCCCTGCGGGCGATCCAATCATCCATTCAAAGTAATGTATTGCCGCAGATGCCGTGATCGGTATTAATCAGGGCATCTGTGGGTCAATGGGGGACATCAGCGTTGATCTCTGCCATTACCGGCGGGTCCATGACTGCTGATGGCAGCTGAGAACTGCCATGCATGATGCGCGTTCAGGTGCTTGCGTCATGTACAGGACGTTAATGTACATCCTGGTGTGCTAAGTCTCAGCAGATCAGGATGTACATTTACGTCCGGTTTCCTGAAAGGGGTACTCCGGTTGAAATAAAAATGTTCAAATCAACTGGTGCCAGAAAGTTAAATTATAAAAGTTATGTTAAAGTTGTAAATTACTTCTATTAAAAAATACTAATTCTTCGAGTACTTATCAGCTGCTGTATACTACAGAGGAATTTGAGTTGTTCTTTTCTGTCTGACCACAGTGCTCTCTGCTGACACCTCTGTCCATGTTAAGAACTGTCCAGAGGAGGAGAGGTTTTCTATGGGATTTGCTCCTACTCTGGACAGTTCCTGACATGAAAAGAGGTGGCAACAGAGAGCACTGTGGTTAGAAAGAAAAGAAAAACTTAAATTCTTCTGTAGTAAACAGCAGCTGATCAGTACTGGAAGGATTAAGATTTTTTAATAGAAGCAATTTACAAATTCTTTTAACTTTTGGAGCCAGTTGATATGAAAAATAGTAGACATGCAGATTAGATGCGTCATTATTAGAGTCACTTTCGCAGAGTGGCACAATGACAGAGCCTGGAGGTGGCATCAGTATGAGGAGACCATATAGTGGCTGAATGCCAGAGTGGAGGTGGTGGCAGCATGAGGAGACCATATATTGGCTGAATGACATAGCAAGGAGGTGGTGGCAGCATGAGAAGACCATACAGTGCCTGAATGACACAGTGTGGAGGTGGCGGCAGCATAAGGAGACCATATAGTGGCTGAATGATGCAGCGTGGAGGTGGCGGCAGCATGAGGAGACAATATAGTGGCTGAATGACCCAGCCTAGAGGTGGCAACAGCCTGACGAGACCATAAGGCCTCACAATTGAAAATATTAAAGATATTTTTAACATTTAAATTGAAAATTTCAAATACATGATCCTAAAAAGTTTTATTTAATGTGCCAGCAGCATGAGGAGACCAGATGGCGGTACAGTGACACAGCTTGGAGTTGGCGGCAGCATGAGGAGACCATATAGTGGCTGAATGACACAGCTTGGAAGTGGCAGAAGCATGAGGAGACCATATATTGGCAGAATGTGACAGCCTGGAGGTGGCAGCAGCATGAGGAGAACATATGGTGGCAGAATGATACAGCCTGGAGGTGGCAGCAGCATGAGGAGAACATATGGTGGGAGTATGAGACAGCCTTGAGTTGGCATCAATATCAGTACCCGGTGACGAAGGTGGGTGAAAAAAGGAGAACTTGGCATCAGATGTGTGGCAGGATCAGCGTGTGGCAGGATCAGTGTGGGGCAGGATAAGAATAGTAGCTGAGGCAGGTAGGCAGAAGAAAACTGTCTCTTTTGTAAAAGTGTTAGTGTGTACAAGTAAGTATTGAGGATATGCATTACGTAAAATTTCACTTTTAATAATATTCTTAGGATAAAATATATGTACCCCTTGTGATGAAGTGAATGACCGTGTTAACCAATCGATGGTGGCAGATGAGTTGTAGGTCGAGACACGACCACTAGCTGATACCGGGAGCTCAGGCCTCTCGCTGCGACTCCTGCTGCAACTCGCCCCTAGTCTGGTGCAACCTCTGACTGCACCTGAGGAAATTAGGCCTCTGCCACTCCTCTGTGCATGTCCTGGCACTTCTCTGCCTGACATACTTAGTGCGTATATGAGGTCAGGACAATACGCTCGAATTAAAACAGTTTTTGTCTACAACACCAGCAGGTGTGTACTTTTGGCTAGCCTTTCACAGTAACTAGGCCCTTAGGACTATAACAGGAACAACATGGTACACCACTTAGATGTATGTACATGGTATGCACTTATGAGGGGAGTACAATGCGCTCCAGTACACTTAAAACAGTATTTGTCTACAACACCAGCAGGTGTGTACTTTTGCCTGGCCTTTCACAGTAACCAGGACCTTAACAGGAACAAAATGGTACACCACTTAGATGTATGTACGTGGTATGCACCTATGAGGGGAGTACAATGTGCTCCACTACACTGAAAACACTATTGGTCTAGAATAGCAGAAAGTGTCTACTTTTGACTGGCCTTTCACAGTAACTAGGTCCTTAAGACTTTAACAAGAAAAAAATGGTACACCACCTATGTACGCGCAGGTTACACTTGGTATTAGGTACTTATAGCAAGTGAATGTGGCTTTTAGTTTTCTGCTCACCCTAACTGGTTGGCAACTATTAGCTTTTTAGTTGTTGTACAAACCAGTGTTGCAGCACACTGTCGCTGTGTACTACACCCAAAATTGCACTTTCTCTCTTAATTTCTCTCCCTTCCCTATCAGTGCTTCTAGGCTGGAATTGGGCTTGAGGTGAATCGCTCCTGTAATACACCCACAATTGCACTTTCTCTCTCAATCTCTCTCCCTTCCCTATCAGTGCTTCTAGGCTGGATTTGGGCTTGAGGTGAATTGCTGCTGTAAAATTGCTTTTCTGTGCAACACACACTGCTCTCTGTCCCTCTCTCTCTCTCTCTCTCTCTCTGCAATAGAATGCTGATGTGAGTGGCTGCAAGATGGCAGCAGATTATATAGGGCTGTGACATAGGGGTGGCTGACTGCTGATAGGCTGCATGCTACATGTGATTCAGGGTCATCCTGCCTAACCTTGTTCCCACCTTCCCAGCAATCCTTGCCCCATGTCCTGACATGTGGAGCTACCATCTTAGATGCCCTGGAGCCTGGACCGCATTAAATGGAGTTTAATGAAGCGATTTGTGCAATGGAATCACGGAAATATTCACATTCGTTGTGAAGCAAATTTTTCCTGAAAATCGTAACGAATTCGGATTCGTCAGATTTGATTCGCTCATCCCTTTTTGCAACCACTAAAATTGCTGTGCCATTGTATGAAAATCTGAACTTGCTTTTGAATTAAATTGGTCTGTAATGGTCTTCTTCTAGAGCCAAAGACTGTGCAATAAGCTTTATACATCACAATTTATTAGCATGATGTATTCATGTCATTATTGTCCAAATTTCCATTTAAATACATTTAGATGTATTTATGTATTTATATTGCTATTCTACATCAAATTCTTCCCATGTCTATTTGATTTGCTATTAATATACTTTATACATGCATTTTGTACCCCAGCTAGGCAATAAAGTTCATACAAACACACTTTAATTTAGAAATGTATGCAGAGAAGTTGGCTGTGACATGTTCATACTTTCTGATTCACTATGATAAGTGAATTAGGCAGATGTGTCTACTTCCAATGATGAAATGTGATCTGTTTTAATCACTGGTATCCACTTTCACCCTGTCCAGCATCTCAGCTGCAAGTGCATAATGACAAGTTATTACACAGATAGAATCATTTTAAGTTTTTCGACAGTGGAAGCCTTCCCAGAATCCATTACAGCTTGATTAAATTACCCAGATTTCGGCGTGTGAAGGTTTTGTACAGCAGCATGTAATCCGCAAGAGTAACTAATCATATCATATTGATTTAGATGCTGCTAGAATGGGAAATCTAATTGTAATACTATGAAAGCTTCTTGGGGAATCTGCACTAATGATTGCATTTGTAATCCCATTTGCAGGTGAAAGTTCTGAAATGAATCCGTGATATGAATGTCAAAATTCACCTTGCAGGAGAATGACTGTGTTAAAGCCAGGTAACAAATGGATAAGCCTCTGTACCATGTAGGTGACTTAATGTGCCTGGAGCTTTCCATTTGGCTTAAGCACTATTATTCTGCACACTAATATGGAAGTTTATTAGGTATTTGCTGCAAACAAGGGAATATCATTGCTATGACCTTCAAGTAAAGACAAGTCTTAGCATTTGCTAAAGCGTAAAACAGCTGTACTTTGATGTCTGCTTTAAAAAAAAAAATCATATAGGCGTGCATTCGTTCGCAATAGTATTTTCTTGAGCAAGATAACAAATATAGTATAATGCTACGCATTCATGTCTTAAAACATATTATTTTTAGCGTTTGCTCACACTGTTTAGACCTTTGCCTGTTATCCAAAAGGTAATATTTTTCAGCATTTCCAGCTTATTGACAAGAAAGTAATCTCTACTTTTTCATGAATATTTAAAATTCCCCAAAATAATGTATGCAAATAAGCGCTGCCAGGTTGCCTTGCTGCTTTTTATTGTATTATGTTTTATTTTTTTGTTCTCTCAACTATTATTCAAGTTTATTTTTCCTAATGCTATGTTAATCAATGTCATATTTTCAAGATACATTTATGCTTCAGAACTTCAGAAAAATGTTAACAGCATGAAGTCGTACTTTGTAGAATTGTAAGCCTTTGTTCAAGCCTTGCTCGCTCTAATTCACATAGTTAAACAATGCAAATAATATAGACATTTATTTTTATGAGAACCTGATAAAAAAAAAATACAGAATATTAGCATTTGTTATCTGTAGTTAGTGCTCTCGCCAAAGACTGACAATAGGGTAAAGTAATCTATGTATTTCACATGCATCCCACATGTATCTAACAGGTCGTCCAAAGGCAGAAATTTTACAGCCCAATAATATTGGAGACAGTTATTATAATTCACAAAACTGCTAAAGACAGTGCTCAAGTGTACCTCCAATATTAAAGGGGTATTCCAGGAATTTCTTTTATTTGACTATGCTACAGGGGCTGTAAAGATAGTGTAGTTCATAATATAGTGTCTTTACCTGTGGGTGACGGTTTTCTCACAATTCTTCTGTAAATTTAACTCCAGTATTTATTTTTACCAGCATACAAAATGACTGTTGTCTCGGATTTTTCCAAGGTTGCAATGAGGCCAAAACCTGACTCACTAGTCAGCTGATGACAGGGAGCCTGTCTGCTTCAATGAGTGGAGCGATCGCTTGGTGGGAGAGATATCAATCTGGAACTAATGCAACAGCTGGAGGCACACTGATTGAAAACCACAGGTCTTTTGTTTCAATGGGTGGGGTGGCTGATGTGTGGGAGGGAGGAAATGGCATTGTGGGAAAAAAAACATAAGTCAAACAGGAAATACAAGTTCGCAAATAGCTAGCCACAGTGTTATGGTAATCTCACAACATAGCCATTTAGCCCCAAGACAAGCGCAGACCCTACCTAAGCATGTCCATTACTGTCTGCCAGGTACGTACTAAAATCACCTTATGGTGGATAACCCCTTTAATGCCCTTTTACACGTGATGGTTATTGGGCAAATTAGTTTTCCAAGGAAGGCGTATTTCACATATTTGGCCTGTGTAAAGGGGTCAGAGATCAGCAGATGAACAGGCTTATTTCTTGATTTATTGGATCTTTTATGTGGCTATTTAAATTATCGTCTTGTGTAAACGGGGGATGTGCATGAATTCATTGGGCCACACAAACTATCCAGGCTTGTAAAGGCTCTGTAGAAGAGCACTGTTCAGCTAGATCAGCATGTTATCCTTTGCCTGTCGGCCCCTGTTAAAGGGCCCTGTAACTATACACTAGGCAGTACAATTGTCAAGGAAACATTACAATGCCCAGCAAGTTTCATGTACAAGTTCTAGTAATAAGAATAGCATCTGCTCATGATGCTGACTGGGTATCATGCAGTTGAAGAGGTAACACAATCAGCTGATGTAGAGATGTGTCTCTTCATGTCTAATCTGAAGATAGGGTTGGAGAGTTTCATTGGGGGACACTTTAATCATAGTTTTTAAATAGAACAGAAGTGAAGAGGTAAACTAAAGAGGTACTGCAGAGAGAAAAAAAAACTGGTACAGATTTGAAAAATCTATTCTATTAAAAAAAACTAATAAAGCAAAAAACAAGCCTTCCGGTACAGTGATCCCTCAACTTACAATGGCCTCAACGTACAATAGTTTCAACATACAATGGTCTTTTCTGGACCATCGTAAGTTGAAACCAGACTCAACATACAATGTACAGACAATCCGGATCTGTGAAACGTGTCAATGGCCGGAAGAACCGACCAATCAGGATGGGCATTCACTGGTAAAACACCTGTATTACTGAAGCGTATGCACTGACTGGTGTCTGGTAGCACCCCCTACAGTACAGGGAGGTATAACATGTTCTGTACACTTTACCTGTACCAGGGTTACCTGCTCCTTTGGACACCAGGTAAGGGCGACGCCATTACTTTTTTACTTACAGGACCCTGAAGAAGCTCCTGTCCTCTACATAGACCAGTGTTTCTCAAGCAGGGAGCCTCCAGCTGACATAGACAGTGATTTACAGTTCCCAGCAGATCTTTCCTACTTTTATATGTAAGGACTTGCTTTATCTATATTAGTTATCTACTTATTTTTCTTTAATCCTGCCTTTTTTTCTTATTTTTGAATGACATTTTGGTGCCTTTAGAACCAATTGCCAGGTTTCCATAGAGTTCTGGTCTCAACATACAATGGTTTCAACATACAATGGTTGTCCTGAAAACCAATTAATATTGTAACTTGAGGGACCACTGTACTTATAAGCTTCTGTATCCCTGAGTCATGTAGTTCTTTCCACTATGACTCCAGTGCTCCTAGCTGCCATTTCTGACTGTTCCCAAAACAGACAGAGGGGGCAACAGAGAACATTGTGTCTAATTGCTAAAAACAACATGAATTCCTCCTGGGCATAGCGCTGCTGATAAGTACTGATAGGACTGTATTTTCTAAATTGAGAACATTTCCAAACTTGTATAATTTTCTAATAACAGTTCATTTGAAAAAAGTTTTAGTTCACGTAGTAGTCTATCCCAGAAAGCATAGTTCAAAGATACTAAGGAAATAAAACTCTAAAATGCTTAAAATAGAAAAGTGCTATTTTCTTAGCATTGCTATATGTGGACCCACTCTAAATGTACTGGCGCTGTAAATGGAATGGCTAGGCCATTAGAAATGATTTTATCTAGTAGGTTTTTTCCTCTGAAAACCACATATTTACCTGCGGTGGAATGAATTGGATGAAGTAGCTATATTCTTCTCTCTAATGTTATCTAAAGCTAAAAGCTAACAAATGTTATAAGTAAAAGCAAATGTTTACTTTTTGAAAAGCAGGGCATTGGGTGCTTAGATTTTAAATATTTAGCCCTTATAGGATTCAAGATGGTGTCAAGCAGGATTAATCTATAAAGTATAGTTATGTTCTATATTTACAAAATAATACTGGACATGGCCTGACCTACTACTGAATTTGACATCTATGGGAGGACAGTGAGTGGCTCCATTGTGGGCAGTTCTGTCTATTTTGACCTATTTTGTTGGATTGTTTATTAGTATATGACCTATTGCTCCTTGTATTTCCATTGGCATATTATTGCATGTGTGGCTAGTATACCCTGGTTGTGGTTTGAGTGGTATTACCTAACCACATTCTAGGGCCAGTAACCAGTTGTCCCCTGATGATCCCGGCACTTTCCCGTGAGAAAGTAGGGAATTGTGTATACAATAGAGTCTAGTGTGTAACATTGCTATGATTACAATATACACCTAACAAATGTTCATGTTTTCTTCTGTCTGGGTATATTGGGGGAGATTTATCAAAACCTGTGCAGAGGAAAACTTGCCCAGTTGCCCATAGCAACCAATCAGATTGCTTCTTCATTTTTCACAGGCCTTCATAAAAATAAAAGAAGCAAGCTTATTGGTTGCTATGGGCAACTGGGCAAGTTTTCCTCTGCACAGGTTTTGATAAATCTCCCCCATTGTTATTATACTCTATTGGAGCTTAGTGATATTTAAATCCACATATATCCCAGAAATGTCTGCTTGGTCATACAGGTGGTCTACTGACGAGGGACAACTGTGTATCTCCTTTGCACTTTGGGTTGTTCTTTTAATATATATTATTAAAAGTTATGTTTTAATACTAGGGCTGCAGTAATTTTTTTTTTGACATGGTAATTTGCCTAATTAAAAATAACAATGAAGCTGAATTTATCAAATGAGAAATATTACCGTATATACGTGAGTATAAGCCGACCCGAATATAAGCCTAGGCCCCTAATTTTACCCCAAAAACCCAGGAAAAGTTATTGACTCGACTATAAGCCTAGGGTGGTAAATACATCATCCCCCCATGTAATCATCCAGACCCCCGTCATCATCACCGTCTGTCAATCCCTTCATCAGTGGTCTTCAACCTGCGGACCTCCAAATGTTGCAAAACTACAACTCCCAGCATGCCCGGACAGCCATCGGCTGTCCAGGCATGCTGGGAGTTGTAGTTTTGAAACATCTGGACGTCCGCAGTTTGAAGACCACTGCGGCCTTCGTCATCACTGCCTGTCAATCCCTTCATCAGTGGTCTTCAACCTGCGGACCTCCAGAGGTTTCAAGACTACAACTCCCAGCATGCCCGGAAAGCCATCGTTCCGGGCAGTCCATTTTCACTGGGGGGGGGCCTCTTCTCCGTGCTTCGGGTCCAGCTGTCCTGGCATGCTGGGAGTTGTAGTTTTGAAGCATCTGGAGGTCCGCAGGTTGAAGACCACTGCGACCTTCGTCATCATCCCTCCCCCCCCCTTCATCATCACCACCTGTCAATCCCTTCATCAGTGGTCTTCAACCTGCGGACCTCCAGAGGTTTCAAAACTACAACTCCCAGCATGCCCGGACAGCTATCGGCTGTCCGAGCATGCTGGGTGTTGTAGTTTTGAAACCTCTGGAGGTCCGCAGGTTGAAGACCACTCCCCCCTTTTGTTTTGTACTCACCTCCCCTCGGCGGGAAGTTAGGGTGAGCTGGTCCGGGCCATCTATGCTGCAGGGACCGTCCGGTGGGGAGAATTAGTCATTCCGGGCTGTCCATTTTCACCTGGTGGGCCTCTTCTCCGCCCTCCGGGTCCGGCCCCGGACTAGTGACGTTGCCTTGATGACGACACACAGGGATATTGCGCATGAATGTCCCTGGGCGTCGTCGTCAAGGCAACGTCACACCTGGAGAAGAGGCCCCCCGGTGAAAATGGACAGCCTGCAACGACTAATCCTCCCCACCGGACGGTCCCTGCAGCATAGATGGCCCGGACCAACTCACCCTAACTTCCTGCCAAGGGGAGGTGAGTACAAAACAAAAGGAGGGGGGATGATGACAAAGGCCGCAGTGGTCTTCAACCTGCGGTCCTCCAGAGGTTTCAAAACTACAACATGGATGGCTGTCCGGACATGCTAGGAGTGTAGTTTTGCAACATCTGGAGGTCCGCAGGTTGAAGACCACCGATGAAGGGATTGACAGGCGGAGAATTCGCTCGAGTATAAGCCGAGGGGGGCGTTTTCAGCATGAAAAATCGGCCAGAAAAACTCGGCTTATACTCGAGTATGTATTTATACTTTTCTATATGTTTAATAAATTAATAATAGAAAATAGATATATACTTTCTTTTAATAAAGATTGCCATTTCGGAGACATACTCATAGCATAAAATGTTCAGATAAACCATCAGTGTTTGCTTGGTTGTGATTGGATTCTTGACCGCTGCACAGTGAAGGATACTGCAGGAACATTTCCTGAGTTATTCTGGAAGCAGCTGGATTCACTATACAGAACATAATATCCCACGCTTAATACTTTGTTAGCGGTTAGAGGAAACATTTTTTTTTTGTCATAATCTACAATACTTTGATAGAAACATAGTGTATGAGTTCCCTGGGATAGCACCAAAATAAGAACTGTATTCTTAATATGTCAAATAACAATATGTTCTTTTTCAGTTGTGATTAAATCTAAGAAGAGTTTGCTGAACAGTGCATCTGAATGTCTCCTTCATGATGATTTCATTATTTAGCTTCACCTGGAACATTGCATCTGTGAATGAAAGAGCACTAAGGGGACATTTCTATTATTGACACCAAATGAGTACAACTGCTCACTTGTGTTTTCCAAAAATAATATATAAAGAATCTATGCACTGCATGAGTTATATTCATGCAAAGGAAAAAGTAACTATTTCAAACGTGATTGTAGCAGAATGTATAGCGGTTACTAGGATAAGTATATATTATTTGTTTGGGTTTGTTAGTGAAGTGTATTGTATCTCCACTTTATATACCTCCCATGGATATGAACAGAAAATGTTCAACTTTTCTTTAGGGTACGTTCACACGTACGCAGATTTGATGCGCAGGATTTGATGTGCAGGATTTTCTGCTGCAGATTTCAATGTGAAACCAAATCCTGCGCATCAAATCTGGGCAGGATCCTGTATGTGTGAACGTACCCTTAAAGTGACAGGAGAATTCTAAATTTCAGCTAATACCTCTTCTATTCCAACAAAAGACACTACCCATTAACTGACTACAGGCTGTGGTGAATTGTAGCCAATAATCTGTAGTCTATGTAAGATATACATGATTTAAAGGGGTCATCCTGCCAAAGACATCTTATCCCCTATCCAAAGGGTAGCAAACAGCTGTCTCGGCATGCTGGGAGTTATAGTTTCAAACCTCCAGCTGTTGCATAACTACATCTCCCAGCATGCCCTTCGGTGATTAGTACATGCTGGGAGTTGTAGTTTTGCAACAGCTGGAGGCACACTGGTTGGAAAATACTGAGTTAGGTAACAGAACCTAACTGAAGGTTTTCCAACCAGCTTGCCTCCAGCTGTTGCAAAAGTACAACTCCCAGCATGCACGGTCTGTCAGTAATGCTGAGAGTTGTAGTCTTGAAACAGGTGGAGGTTTGCCACCCCCCCCCATGTGAATGTACAGGGTATATTCACATGGACAGGTTTACAGTAAATTTCCTGCTTCAAGTTTAGGCTGCGGCAAATTTTTCGCCTCAGCACGAACTCTTAGCGGGAAACTCACCGTAACACACCAGTGGGAATGTACCCTAAAAACACTACACTACACTAACACATAATAAAGGGTAAAACACTACATATACACCCCTTTCACTGCCCCCCCCCACCCCAATAAATATTAAAAACGTCTTGTACGGCAGTGTTTCCAAAACGGAGCCTCCAGCTGTTGCAAAACAACAACTCCCAGCATTTCTGGACAGCCACTGACTGTCCAGGCATGCTGGGAGTTTAGCAACAGCTGGAGGCACCCTGTTTGGCAATCACTGGCATAGAATACCCCTATGTCCACCCCTATGCAATCCCTAATTTAGTCCTCAAATGCGCATGGCACTCGGAGCCCTGTCGTATTTCAACAAAACAGTTTAGGGACACATATGGGGTATTTCCGTACTTGGGAGAAATTGCACTACAAATTTTGGGGGGCTTTTTCTCCTTTTACCCCTTATGAAAAGGAAAAGTTGGGGGCTGCACCAGCCTGTTAGTGTAAAAAAAATTTAACATTTTACACTAACATGCTGGTGTTGCCCCATACTTTTTATTTTCACAAGCGGTAAAAGGAAAAAAAGAACCCCAAAATTTGTAACACAATTTCTCCTGAGTACGAAAATACCCCATATGTGGGCGTAAAATGCTCTGTGGACGCACAACAAGGCTCAGGAGTGAGAGCGCACCATGTACATTTGAGGCCTAAATTGGTGATTTGCACAGGGGTGCCTGTTTTTACAGCGGCTCTAACATAAATGCAAAAAAATAAATACAACATGTGACCCCATTTTGGAAACTACACCCCTCACAGAATGTGACAAGGGGTATAGTGAGCCTTAACACCCCACAGGTGTTTGAAGAATTTTCATTAAATTTGGATGGGAAAATGAAAAAAAAAAATGTTTTCACTAAAATGCTGTGTTACCCTAAATTTTTCATTTTTACAAGGGAAAATTGGAAAAAAAGCCCCCCAAAATTTGTAACCCCATCTCTTCTGAGTAAGAACATACCCCATATTTGAATGTGAAGTGCTCTGCTGGCGAACTACAATGCTCAGAAGAGAAGTAGCGCCATCGGGATTTTGAAGAGAAAATTTGTCCGGAATTGAAGGCCATGTGTGTTTACAAAGCCCCATAGTGCCAGAACAATGGACCCCCCCCCACATGTGACCCCATTTTTGAAACTACACCCCTCATGTAATGTAATAAGGGGTACAGTGAGAATTAATGCCCCACAGGTGTCTGACAGATTTTTGGAACAGTGGTCCGTGAAAATGAAAAATAAAATTTTTCATTTGCACAGCCCACTGTTCCAAAGATCTGTCAAACGCGAGTGGGGTGTAAATACTCACTATACCTCTTATTAGATTCTGTGAGCGGTGTAGTTTCCAAAATGGGGGTCCACTGTTCTGGCACCATGGGGGGCTTTGTAAACGCACATGGCCCCTGACTACCTTTCCAAACTAATTCTCTTTCCAAAAGCTCAATGGTGCTCCTCCTCTTCTGAGCATTGTAATTCGCCAGCAGAGCACTTGACGTCCACACATGGGGTATTTCCATACTCAGAAGAAATGGGGTTACAAATTTTGGGGGTCATTTTCTCCTATTACCCCTTGTAAAAATGTTAAATTTTGGGAAAAACATCATTTTAGTAAAAAAAATATTTTTTTTTCATTTACACATCCAACTTTAACAAAAAGTCGTCAAACACCTGTGGGTAGTTAAGGCTCACTGTACCCCTTGTTACATTCCTTAAGGGGTGCAGTTTCCAAAATAGTATGCCATGTGCGTATTTTTTGCGTTTCTGGCACCACAGTGGCTTCCTAAATGCAAAATGCCCCCCAAAAACCATTTCAGCAAAATTCACTCTCCAAAATCCCATTGTTGCTCCTTCCCTTCTGAGCCCTCTAATGCGCCCGCCGAACACTTGACATACATATATGAGGTATTTCCTTATTTGAGAGAAATTGGGCTACACAATTTGGGGGCTTTTTCTCCTATTACCACTTGTAAAAATGTAAAAACTGGGTCTACAAGAACATGCAAGTGTAAAAAATGAAGATTTTGAATTTTCTCCTTCATTTTTGCTGCTATTCCTGTGAAACACCTAAAGGGTTAACACACCTACTGAATGTCATTTGGATACTTTGAGGGGTGCAGTTTTTATAATTGGGTGATTTGTGGGGTATTTGTAATATGAAAGCCCTTCAAATCCACTTCAAAACTTCAAAAATTCCGATTTTGAAAATTTTGTCAAAAATTGGAAAATTGCTGCTGAACTTTGAAGCCCTCTGATGTCTTCCAAAAGTAAAAACATGTAAACTTTATGATGCAAACATAAAGTAGACATGTTGTGTATGTGAATCAATGTATAATTTATTTGGAATATCCATTTTACTTATAAGCAGAGAGCTTCAAAGTAAAAAAAAAAAAGCAAAATTTAAATTTTTTTCATAACATTTTTGCATTTTTCACCAAGAAACGATGCAAGTATCAACAAAATTTTACCACTAACATAAAGTAGAATATGTCATGAAAAAACAATCTCGGAATCAGAATGAAAGGTAAAAGCATCCCAGAGTTATTAATGCTTGAAGTGACAGTGGTCAAATGTTCAAAAAATGGCCGGGTCCTTAAGGTATATTTGGGCTGGGTCCTTAAGGGGTTAAATGATCTTTATTAACTTTTTTTCACACTTTTTTTGCAGTATTATAGCTTTTACACTGCACACACTGATCTGCTACACAGATCATTGTCATGCATTGACACGGCAAAGATCAGTGTTATCGGTGGTCGATTGCTCAAGATTTCAGGCTTTGAGCAATCAATTGCCAATCAGACGTGACAGAGGCAGGTAAGGGAACCTCCGCTCGTGTTTTAGATGATCGGGACATCGCGATTTCACCATGATGGTTCCGATCAGCCCGACTGAGCTGCCAGGAAGCTTTCTCTTTAATTTTAGACACGGCGATAAACTTTGAAAGCCACGTCTAAAGGTTTAAAAGCATGTGGCACAGCAATCGGTGACACACGCTATTAGACCAGGGTCCCGGCTTCCATTAGCCGCCGGGACCGACCCGGTGTGACTCCGCGTTATACTCCGGGACCGGGCCCAGGGTGTACAGGTACGCCCTGCATCCTTAAGAGGTTAAAAAAGAAAAACTACCACAAGAGGACATAGTTTTAAATTAGAGAGGAAAAGATTTAAAAGTAATATGAAGTATTTTTTTTACTGAGAGAGTAGTGGATGCATGGAATAGCCTTCCTGCAGAAGTGGTAGCTGCAAATACAGTGTAGGAGTTTAAGCATGCATGGGATAAGCATAAGGCTATCCTTCATATAAGATAGGGCCAGGGACTATTGATAGGATTCAGATTATTGGGCAGACTAGATGGGCCAAATGGTTCTTACTTGCTGACACATTCCATGTTTCTATGAATTCAAAGATGACATCATCACTTATTAAATGACTCCTGAAAGCTCACAGGTCCCCTGTGTCTGCCACATCAGCTAAAACAGGTTAGCACAGGAATTTCTACAGTGTTCTCTAATAATATCCTGTTCCAAAAATTTTCAGAGTGAGATCAACTTTTTAAAGGTTTTTAAATTTGGAGATCTACCTGGATATCTGGGTAGACCTGCCTGCCCTTACTCTCACATCATGTCTGGCCCATCCGGCGCTGCCAGGAGCATCTCACATAGCCAAGAAAACCACCTGTGGTCAGTAGCACTAGGAGGCAATCTGGAAGAATAAGGTAATACATGACAACAAAGGGAACATGTGAAATTTTCCATATGGAATAATACTTCTTGATCCTAGGGCTGTGTTTATAGCTCATTCTGCCTTAGGCACTTGAATTGAATACACCTATATGGGTGACTACACATTTTTATGACTTTTTTCATGCAGATCTGTTACAAATATGAGGCAAAGCTGTACGTATGACATGCAGATTTTGTTGCAGATTTACCATGAATCTGACCCCTTATACTCAGAGAGTGGAGAAATCAATCACAAATCCATAACCAGGGGCATTGCTAGGCTCCTAAAACATCAGGGGCATAGGCCTTATTTGTTTTACTTTGCCCTTCAGACCCTCAGTCAGGCCGATTACTATCAGCAGTAACATAAACACAAAATTATATCTGTATTATGCTAACATGAACACAGCCCTATACTAATATAATCCATTATTTTTTCAGGGGGAAAAATGCCACAAAAAAGTACGTGCAAAGGAGATCTTAGGGTGGATTCACATGTGCTTCAATTTAATGTCAGAAAAATCCACAGAAAATATGCATGTCATACATGCAGTGTTGGATGTACAATTGTTGCAAAATTGACTGTAATGTCCCAGGACAGGATATAACCCTGTGCAGTGCTTAGGCCCTTTCAGGCTGAGTCCCTCATTGTCCTAGGGGCTCTCCTGCAGTGTCTCCCCTAGTATTGAAGCTAGTGTTACTGTGTATAGTCAGTATAATGTTATGTACTATGGGGGAGATTTATCAAAACCTGTCCAGAGAAAAAGTTGCCCAGTTGCCCATAGCAATCAATCAGATCGCTTCTTTCATTTTTCAGAGGCCTTTTCAAAAATGAAAGAAGCGATCCGATTTGTTGCTATGGGCAACTGGGCACCTTTTCCTCTGGACAGGTTTTGATAAATCTCCCCCTATGTGTATAAAATATGAAGGACCTTTGGAGGTATCACATGTTATGTTAAGGACCTTTGGAGGCATCACATGTTATGTTCACATGATGTGTTATGATACCCACAGAGCACCAGTTGACTACCTGACCTGCAGCTTGACCTATGGGCTTCTTGCTCAGCCCCACTTTATAAGAGAGGGAGCCATTACAATCTCTCTTTGGCTCTTAGCTCCTCTATTACACCATCACTCCTGCTGGGGAACAGCAAAGTACAGACATCACAGATCCTGTGTCCAGTACACCCGGAGGCCATAAAGCCTGCACACCAGCCACATTGTTAGTAAGTATATTCATCTATGTCTGCTGTCTTTACCAAAGTCAATTCACTAGTCAAGTCAATTATAGTCAGAGTGGCTGTATTGAAGTCTGACCCAAAAGTACTGCAAGTCCCAGCAAGCTGCAATGCCCTTTCCGTGTTACTGGTCGACTCTCTTGGAATCTGGCCTAGCTGTAAAGACTATAACAGCTGTCTAACCTCAGTAAAGCTACCGTAAACCCTTTTCTGGTCTTGGACTATTATTGCCCTGGCTAACCTTGGGATAGCGGCGCTATTGTTCAGATGGTTTCTGGAAAAACCACTCTGGCATCACAAACATTAGGGGTTAATAACACCTTGCCCCTGGGCTATAGTATCTGCCCCATCCACCTACACCCTTCACACCCCTTGGTCACACCACAACGTTGGCGTCACCACATTACAATTTGCATTGCTTAGAGGAAAATGTTCAGCAGGTGCACAGCAAATACGCATCCAGCACTGCATGTATGACCTGCAGATTGTGTGCCTCTGTCTGTGCCATAAAATTAAAGCACATGTGAATCTACCCTGTGGTTTAAATTTGTACCTTTTACTATGACCTAATTGACTTAATTCTTCATTATGGACCAGAATAGTCTGATTGTGACATTAGGTCTGTTTTCTGCCAGTATATATTTTACAAAAAAACAGGAAAGTGTGAAATAAAACATATATCAGTATAAAACATGGCCATAGTCACAATCCAACTACTTCAGGTCTGTTATCACCTATGGTTACACTGTAGTATATATTGGAAAATCTTATTCACACAAACTGGATCCATAACTGTGGATTTTACAATTGAAGATCCACATGTTCATATCTGGAGGAGATCCAGTGTGTGAGCGTATCCTAAAGGCATCCAAATGTATACAAGCAGCAGAGCCCAAAAACCTGATGTGAATGAGACCTAATCCATGTGTATACTGTATGTGTTTTAGTGATGACAGTTTTATATAAATAGATAGAATATAAATATATTAGTTATGTCTACAATATAGTGGGGAATGATATCCAGGACACCTATTTATTTTTAATAATCAATAAACTAAACTTCTGCCCATTTACTGATATTTTCATTAAACGCTGGGTTCATCCTGTATTTACTCAGTACATTGTAGGTATACATAGTTGTTCTATGCAGATATGCTGACGTATACTGTGGCGTACTGCCCGAAGGCCTATTCAGTTTATTGAATGTACACATATAGGCCCTTTCCTACATGTACACTTTATAATGCAGGACTTCACAGAATACACCTCTGCATCCTGCTAAGTAAATATATATGTGTGGTAAATGGCCGAACATAATCATTAGAACCATTTCTAGGACATTAAAATGAGTGGGCCTGCTGGCAGTATAATGCAGTATATCGGCATCCCTTTTTCGACAGGATAGCAACATACTGGTTATGCAATATATACATACATATATAAATACTGAATATATACACACTGTATATACCTAAACACACAGTATATACCTTCACATCCAGACAAAGGTCTCAAGACCACAACATGTGTTGGGGTGGCGGCATCCCAGGACTTATATTACAGTTTCATCATTCTTGGTTGGTATTCTGTCTACACATTTATGGACATTTATCAAAGGGTTTAGTCAGGTTTTCTTTACTATAATTGTCGCAAAATTGTCGCAACTGCGACTACACAATTTTTCGTGCGACATTTTGACTGGAAAGCAAGAAAAGCAAGTTTTCCAAAAATTAACTACGTAGTAATAATTTTAAAATGGACTACGGGTAGTCAGGTATTTATTAACTGCGACAGTCGCAATTGCGCAAAAAAAAAAGTCGCAACAGGGTTAAAAATTGACAAAATTTACTCCAGCTCAAACATGGAGCAGAAAAAGCTAGGAAAAGCAAGGAAAAATTGCTTACGTGAAAGAAAATTATCAACAGGCTGAAACCAGTTGATAAATAAGTCACACATAAGCAAAAAAAAAGTAAGGAAAAAATTACAAAAAAAAAAAGAATACATAAGCAAACATTGATAAATGTTCCTCATTATGCTTAAAATTTGCATGTGTCTTTTGTATCTATAGCCACTGCACTTTGCTGGGTATTGCTCCTCCATATAGGATCTTTTTATGTGTTTATTTATTTAAATATACTTACATGCTGGATTTGTACATAATATATTCCATCCTTTTGCTACATTCGTTATAATCCTGTAATGGTCTCTTCCTGATCGTCCTACGGCGGCACACCATGGGTTAACTTTCCTTCTAACCCCAGAAACAGAAGAGTTAGTAAGCAGTCTGCTAATACAGAAACAAGGTAATTAGGCATAATTAGTAATTAGACAACTCCTAGCTAGGATACAAAAGACCCCACAAAACAGGGAACACTCGTATAGTTTGCAGCAATAAAGAAAATTTATTTAGGGAGGGATAAAGTTGTGCCGCCTATGGACTCCAGGAAAAGGAAATTTCAGGTGAAGAACAAATTTCCTACTTCCTACAGAAGAGCCTACAGAAGCAAGGCCCCAAACCCTCAGGCTTCTGGGGTCCCTGGGGTGAAATAAGGTCGCGTACTGGGGGCTCCCCTAGTTCTCCGACTTTCTCCCCCCTCCTCCGGTACCTGCCTCCTTCATGCTAGATGTTCCAGGGCTGTCAACTGCCGGTGGCGGTGAGTTTGTGGTCTCCGGTCACCCGGTGATTCGCAAGTAAGTGCCGTCATGCTCATCTGTTGAAAGTTCATGCCGGCATTGCGCAGCGCGTCCCACGTGTCTTCCCTGCTAGGTTTTCTATGTGGGACGTGCGCGCGCAGGGGAACTTCCGGCTGCAATTGCGATAGGCTGTCAGTGCGCAGCTCGCTGCGGCGGTGCGCACGGCGCATGTGCGGTCCCTTCTGCGCATAAAAGCGCTACCCTGCCACTGGGAAGCTGCGCTTAGCCTAAGCAGCAGACTTCTCAGTTGGCAGAGGTAAGGAGTATTCCAAAGCTTGTCCAAAAGCTCCCTGAGTACCTATACCTTTCTTCTTAGTCTAATAAAAGTTTTTTTCTCCTTTAGATGTCCCAATCTAGGAGGAAAAGATCCATAGGGAATGTACAAAGTGCAAGCAGCCCTTACCTGATGAGTGGCAGGATGACATCTGTTCATTATGTGCCACACCCCCGCACACTTCAGCCCCAGTGGATCCTAAAGCCTTTCTGGGATGGTTTAGAACAGAGTTGTTCTCCACCGTTTCCGAAGTCAAGGCATCTATGGGTGTAAAAAAGCACAAAACATCTCATAAGCAGCCGTCTCCCTCCTCATCCTCATCATCTGACTCCAATGATTCAAGCAGCTCTGAGTTGGTAGAAGTTAAGGAGGTAGAGATTCCAGAAGACCTTTACCTGTTGTATAAGGATAAGGTGCACACACTGATAGCGGCGACCAAAGAGGTCCTTGAGAGCAGTGAGGATGTCTCTCAAAAATTACAGAGAGACCAGCTATATTATTTTCCGCCATCTAATGATAGGTTGCTACCATCACACCCCATTATCAAAGACTGGTTTCGGAAGGACTGGTCAAAACCAGAAAAATATACTGATCCTGGTTCAAGACTATGCTCCACCTATAGACTCTCTCCAGCGGCGTATGAAGAGTGGGAAAATCCACCCAAAGTGGACCTAGCAGCAGCCCGCTTGACAAAGAAAGCCATCTTTCCGTCCGAAGAATCGACCTTACTATCGGACCCAATGGAGAGGAAGGCAGACCTTCTTTGCAAGAAATCATATGGATCAGCAGCCGCAGCAGCTAAGGTAGCAGCGTCATCACTACCAGTCGCTAGAGCTCTACGGATCTGGGTGTCAGATCTGGCCCGGGATATTAAAGATGGGGTGTCCCGAAAGGACCTCCTAAAAAGCTTCCCACTGATCAAGTCTGCAACAGAGTTTCTATGTGACGCCCCGCTGGACGTCATGAAGTTTTCTTCTAGGACCTTAGCGTTGTCCAACGAGACAAGAAGAGCACTGTGGATCAAGAACTGGGGGGAGATATATCTTCCAAAAACAGCTTTGTGAAGCTTCCTTTTCACCCTTCCTCTTTATTTGGTCCTCAATTAAAGGGCATATTAAAATCCCTGAGAAAAGACAAGGGAGAATATTTTCCATATGAAGATAAAAGATCTGGTAAATATGGTAATTCAGGTAGAAGGAGTCGATACTCGAGTCCATACAGGAAAAGGGGGAATTTTCGTCAGACCGGTGCAAGACGTCAGTACCCCAAGAAGCAGGAGTCCGCAGCTTCAAAGAAGAAGCCATTTCTGCGGAAAGACAAGGACCAATGACGCCAGGATTCAGTTGCACCCAGTGGGAGGCAGACTTCAAGCCTTTGCGAATATCTGGTCCCAAACCTCCTCAGATGCCTGGGTGTCAGATACAGTGGAAAACGGATATACTCTAGAACTCCGGTCAATCCCTCCAGACAAGTACATGGTGAATCGAGCTTCTCCAATAGTCTCGGATTTAATTCATCAATTTCTTCTCAAAAGAGCCTTAGAAGAAGTTCCAGTAGCCGAGCAAGGGAAGGGGTTCTACTCCCCCATCTTTGCGGTACCCAAGTCCAGCGGCGATTGGAGGTTAGTCATAGACTTGTCAGATCTCAACAAATTCTTTGTGAAGAAGTGGTTCAAAATGGAATCGATAAAGTCGGCTGTCCTAGACATCCAGAAAGGGGACTATATGGCATCACTGGACCTCCAGGATGAATATCTGCATATTCCAGTCCGACCATCTCACCTCAGGTTTCTTCGCATAGCAGTGAAGAGTCAAGGTCATGTCAGACACCTTCAATTTACTTGTATTCCCTTCGGGATAACATCAGCACCCAGAGTCTTCACGAAAGTCGTCGTGGTCCTGGTAGCCCATCTGAGACTATTGGGCATTCATGTGACACCGTACCTGGACGACTGGCTTATCAAAGCCCGGTCGAAACAACTCCTCATCAGCCATCTTCAGGTAGTGATAGAAGTCCTGAACGATCATGGGTTTCTCATAAACTACAACAAGTCACACTTAATACCCACTCAGAGAATTACCTTTCTGGGATTTATAGTGGACTACAGCCGGATGAGGTTGTTTTTATCGGAAGAGAGGTCAACCAACATCTCCCAGAGTCTCCAAGCTCTGTTAGGTCTCCAGACATGCACAATTCGCCATGCCATGAAGATACTGGGTCTCTTAACATCATCAATAGAGGCTGTCTTGTGGGCGAAGTCACACATCAGGAGTCTACAGTCACACATCCTGTCCAGGTGGGACAAGTCTCAATCGTCCCTGGATTCTACTATTCATCTTCCGAGGAGACTCAAGAAAGATCTTCTGTGGTGGCTGAATCCTCTGCGTTTCATCCAGGGCAGGAGTCTGATATGTCCCCAACCGATAGTCCTCTCTACGGATGCCTCCGCCTACGGTTGGGGTGCCCATGTCAGAAGCCTGTGGGTGCAAAGAGTCTGGAAAAGGGAAGAAGCAGCGAAATCCTCCAATTTCAAGAAGATGAAAGCAGTCTTCCTGGCACTGAAACACTTCAGAGACACCCTGAAGAACCATCATGTGCAAGTTCAGACAGACAATCTTCCAACTGTTTTCTATATAAACAAGCAAGGTGGCACCAGAAGCAGAGAACTTCAGAAGTTATGTGCACGAATGATGAGCTGGGCAGAGAAGAATCTGCTCTCCATCTCAGCAGTCCACATAAGAGGTGTACAGAACTCCAGGGCAGATTGGCTAAGCAGGAAGAAAATCTTGCCGGGAGAATGGGGTCTCAACCCGAAGGTCTTCCGTTCGCTGGTTATGAAATGGGGATCACCGACGATGGATGTCTTCGCCTCTCAAGAGAACAAGAAACTGCCACAGTTCTGCTCTCTCTCTCCAGCGGGTCACCCCTTCGCAGTAGACGGCCTGTCGGTAACTTGGAGGGGGAAGTTTATCTATGCCTTCCCTCCCCTCCCGTTAATTCCTCGGGTGCTCAGGAAGAACCTCGACGAGCAAGTCCATGCGATAGTGATCATGCCCTTCTGGCCACGACGGGCATGGTTTCAACTCGCCTGGGAAACATCGAAAGGAGACTTCCTCAAGCTTCCTCCGATAGAAGATCTCCTCCTACAAGGAGGCCTCCTTCACCCAGACCCAGGCAGCCTAGACCTGACGGCATGGAATTTGAACGCCTAGGGTTGGAAGAGCAAGGCTTTGCCTCCAGCGTGATCGATACATTGATGGCTTCCAGAAAACCGTCTACGGTTAAAATCTATGCAAGAATATGGCACCTTTATTCAGGTTGGTGTTCTAGGAAACAGCTGCCT
Source organism: Hyla sarda (assembly GCF_029499605.1). NCBI lineage: Eukaryota > Metazoa > Chordata > Amphibia > Anura > Hylidae > Hyla > Hyla sarda. The sequence continues at coordinate 226,186,673 of NC_079192.1, forward strand.
CCTTCCGAAACAACCACTCTTTTACTCTTCCTTCAGGAAGGGTTTGAAAAAGGCCTGAAGCCCAACACTCTAAAGGTGCAGGTTACAGCGATCAATGCACATCTGAATGGTCTTTTCTCAAACTCCAGCATCGTCTCCAGATTCTTCAGGGCTCTGAAGAAATTACGACCACCGTATTGTCACCCATTACCATCTTGGGATTTACCGTTGGTCCTAAAAGGACTGTGTAGAGATCCTTTTGAACCACTACATGCCACATCCCTGAAATGGCTTTCCCTGAAAACACTCTTTTTGATTGCAATCACCTCAGCCAGGCGGATTGGCGAACTACAAGCCATTATGTACAATCATGTAGAGAGCCATACTTGAGAGTCCTACCCAATGCGGTAATCCTCAGAACAATGCCAGGTTTTCTTCCCAAGGTTCCATCAGCCCAAAACCTGAATCAGGAGTTGGTCCTACCAGCATTGCTGGAAAAGGATGGTGAAGATCTACACCTCCTGGATGTGAGAAGAGCGGTTCTGATGTACCTAGAAAGGACCTTTTCGTTCAGATCATCCGAAGCCTTCTTCGTCCTATATCAAGGAGAGAAGAAAGGAAGGAAAGCTAGTAAAGCCTCCTTGGCCAGATGGGTCAGAGACACGATTCGGTGTTGCTACGAGTTTGAAGGTTCAACGTCACCTCTTTGTCTAAGAGCTCACTCAACGCGCTCAACGGCAACCTCCTGGGCGGAGAAGTTCCACGTTCCTTTAGATCAAATTTGCCGGGCGGCAACCTGGGCGTCACCGACGACCTTCATGAAGCACTATCGGCTGGACATCTCTGCCTCTGAGGGGTCAGCTTTTGGTACAAGTGTGATTCAAGGAGCTGGTAGTATTTAGTTCCCTCCCTGTTATCTTTGGCTACCTGGACTGCTTTACAAGTCCCATGGTGTGCCGCCGTGGGACGATCAGGAAGTAGGAAATTTGTTCTTCACCTGAAATTTCCTTTTCCTGGAGTCCATAGGCGGCACAACTTTATCCCTCCCTAAATAAATTTTCTTTATTGCTGCAAACTATACGAGTGTTCCCTGTTTTGTGGGGTCTTTTGTATCCTAGCTAGGAGTTGTCTAATTACTAATTATGCCTAATTACCTTGTTTCTGTATTAGCATACTGCTTACTAACTCTTCTATTTCTGGGGTTAGAAGGAAAGTTAACCCATGGTGTGCCGCCTATGGACTCCAGGAAAAGGAAATTTCAGGTGAGGAACAAATTTCCTACATTTCACATACATAGTCCTGTTGATGTCACCCTTTTGTTGCTCATTCCTGCTTTTTAGATAAAAAAAAAAAAATAAAAATATATATATATATATATATATATATATATAGATCATGCATTTCTGAGAGTGTTTTGTGTGTTACTATATTAGTACTTGCTAACAATATAATTTTTTAATTGTATATGGTTTGTCCCACTTTTGTGTGTGCTTTGCATATTTGTCGTTGTCGTTTGTCCTACACACACATTGTATATACCACACGCTCTATATCCATAGACACACACTGTATGTTATGATTCGGCTAGCTGGATGTGGATCCTCTGTGTCAGCGAGGGATTGGCGTGGACTGTGTCGGTGGACCGGTTCTAGGGTTGCTACTGGTATTCACCAGAGCCCGCCGCAAAGCGGGATGGTCTTGCTGCAGCGGTAGCAACCAGGTCGTATCCACCCGCAACGGCTCAACCTCGCTGACTGCTGAGAATGCGTTGGACAGAAGGATTAGACAGAGGCAAGGTCAGACGTAGCAGAAGGTCGGGGCAGGCGGCAAGGTTCATAGTCAATGACGATGGCAGGAGATCTTGAACACAGTCTTTGAACAACACTAAACGCTTTCACTGGCACAAGGCAACAAGATCCGGCAAGGAAGGGAAGGGGAAGTGAGGTTATATGGACAGGGAGCAGGTGGAAGCTAATTAGACTGATTGGGCCAGGCACCAATCACCGGTGCACTGGACCTTTAAATCTTAGAGAGCTGGCGCGCGCGCGCCCTAGGGAGCGGAGCCGCGCACGCCAGAACATGACAGCCGGGGACCGGGACAGGTAAGTGGCTTGGGATGCGATTCGCGAGCGGGCGCGTCCCGCTATGCGAATCGCATCCCCATCGTGAATGTCAGTGCAGCGCTCCCGGTCAGCGGGTCTGACCGGGGCGCTGCAGAGAGGAGAACGCCGCGAGCGCTCCAGGGAGGAGCAGGGACCCGGAGCGCTCGGCGTAACACTGTATATAGCTATACACTGTATATAGCTTCACACACTGTATATATCTACACTCTCTCTCTCCATATATATATATATATATATCTACACACACTCTATATAGCTACACAGGCACTCTGTAGATAACAACACACACTTTCTATAAAGCACACTATATATACATAGACACACACTGTATATAGCTGTACACTGAATATAGCTACACACACCGTATATATCTACACACTCTCTATATATCTACACAGACACTCTGTAGATTACTACACACACTGTATACAACTACACACACACACACACTATATACTGTATCTACACACTTTCTACAAACACACACTGTATATAACTACACATACACTGTATATACCCAAACCTACAAACAAACTGTATGTACCTACACACATACACTGTATATATCTACACATACAAACATTGTATATGCCTACACACACTGTATCTACCTACACACACGCTATATATATCTGCACACACAATGTATATATACACAGTATAAATACACACACTCACTTACTGTGGCAAAGCCACGGGGTGTGAAGTGAGGTGTATGGGGCAGGTGTTGTAGCCGTGGGGCAGGTGTTGTTAACCCCTTCATGTTCATGATGCCAGGGCGTGGTTTTAACCGAGAACCAACCAAACGGTAGCACCGCTAGTCCTAGTTTAGGCAGGGCAAATAATAGTCCAAGCCAAGGTTAGGGTTAATGGTAGCTTTACTGAAGTAGACAGATGGTACAGTCTTTACAGCTAGGCCAGGATCCCAGAGGGGTGACCAGTAACACTGGGACCTCCCAGCTTGCTTGGACTTGCAGTGACTTTTACAGACTTTAGCACAGCCCCGCTAACTATAATAGACTTGACTTGACTGAAGATAGTGACAGCAGACAGAGATGGCTAGACTTACTGACTTGTGGCTGTAATTTAGCCTTGAGGCCTCCAGATGTGCTGAACACTGGCTCTGAGATGTCTGGACATGACTTGACCTCAGCAGAAAGTGAAACACAAGAGCAAAAGCGAGAGATTGTAGTTCCTCCCCCTCTTATAAAGGGGGGGGGGCTGAACCAGTAGCCCATAGGCTAGCTGTGGGTCATCTGCTCACCTGATGCTCTCTGGGAAACAAAACATGTGACTTTAATATGTGACAACCATTATCATGTGACTGATAACCATGTGACCATATCAAAGGTCCTTTACATTCAATGTACAACTAATTACATTATGGGGGTACACTGCAGGTGAGCCCTGAGGACGTACAGGGACTCAAGCTGATAGGACTATTGAATGACATCCTGTACTGGGACATCACAAACCCCTGTACTTAAGTAAAGTCACCCTTGACATCCGTCCTGGAAAGCTTTGAGGAGCGAAACGGTCGTGGGGGCCACATACAGTCCTGGAGCATTGTGTGGTGGCGGATTTGGGATCAAGCCTTCTGGGGGTGTAGGGTAACTAGGGTGTTGCTGTTCAGGATAGTTAAGGGCGCTGTTAACCCTTGTCACTCGTGACGCCAGGGTGAGGGTTAAATTCTGTAATTCTTAATAGGCCTATTGCCACCCTTCCCAGAAGCAATAGATGATGCAGAAATAAAGGATTGTCCACAACCACTGTTAACTGAAAACTTGCAGGAACTTTTACTGAAGAATTTCTGTACATCCAGCAATAGTAACAGTCCAGATAACAGAGTCTCTATGCATATAGCTTGAGCAGCGATTGACGGTTGGTTGGGATCAGATAAGATCAATTTAGCTTCTTAGGGATTGCATAGCAGAGATCCACTGGATTTAAGGGTGCGTTTAGGTCCAGTGATCTTGCGGTGAGTAGCGGGGAATTGTTTAGTCTATCCGCTATGTTGGAGGCCTAGGCCGCAAGGCTTTGGCCTAGTAAATCGTCTTGTAAGCTGCGGAGGTCCTACCTCTTCCAGAGTCAGCAACCCAAGAGAGGGATCAAGATGGCGCAGGTCCCTTATATGGGCAGGGGCTGGCCGTTTTGGATTGGTCCATAACAACTGTCACTCACTGTTACAGTGCATTGTGGGTGATCACGTCACGGGAACCTCCAAAGGTCCTGTAGCAAAACCATAGAGTTCTAATCTAATCACGTGACCCGCAGGTCCTGCTATGCTTGAACAGGTAGGCAATTACATATATACATATTTCTATACTTATACTTATATGAACTTCTATATAGTCATTGACTAAATGAGGGATGACAAGGGGATAACTACAGAAGAGGGATCCCAACGTCCTAGGGACTCTGACCATAGGGACCTCTGCAAAGGTAATGTATGAAATACAATACCGGGACACCACAACTGTATCCAATGTCCATTTCCAAGCTGTTTTGTTGACAAGAACTGATAACACAATAGAGTCCCAGTATCAATGTCCATAAATTCTCTGGTAGATTTGTATAACGGAACATAAGGTCTACTGGAGAACAAGGATATGGTATAATAATGACAACATACCTATGACTATGGTCTAACACAACTTATGGACTATGACTATGTATATTATAACATTTGATTATGGCTATGCATACTATGACATTTGACTATACATACTGTGACATTTGACTATGCATAACAACACTTTATACATTACTGAGACATAACACCAGCGGACATAACACCAGTTGCCGGAGGCTTTCTGCCCAATGCCTTGGCTACTGGGGTCCCTTGGCATTACACACTTCTCCCCAGTACACTAGATATGTTTATGCTAGACATTTTATAATGCTAGACATTTTTCAGAAAACATTTGACATTTGTTACCTCTGACTTTTTGTTGCATGCTTTTGTGGGTACAGGAATATCTTCTGGCCAGCAAAGTATCCTGAGCACGTGGACAAAAGAAATTTCACTAGACATTTTAGACATATGAGACATTTGTATGGACTGGAGACATTTGTATGGACTGTGTTGTGGTGAGTGTTACAGTCCCAATATACATGAGACATGTGTACATGACTTTATGTGTACTCAATGACTATGTGTAGTACATGACTTTACATGATGTTGGCGATGGGGTAAAATGTTGCTTCTCCTGATTGGTTCAGGATAACCCCTGCAAGAAAACTACCAGACATCAGAAAACACGGTACACTACGACTTTTTGGTGTACAACAAATTATATACATTTTTATTATACTACATCAATTATAGTGCAGGACCGCAAGTATTCCCCCTTGTGCATAATAGCGAACAAAAATATATTACTATGACAATTAGAGATGAGCGAAGTTACAGTGATTCGATCCGTCATGAACCTCGCGGCTCAGCGTTTGCTGACTTTAGCCTGCATAAATTAGTTTAGCCTTTAGGTGCTCTGGTGAGCTGGAAAAGGTGGATACAGTCCTAGAAGACTCTCTCCTAGGACTGTATCCACCTTTTCCAGCCCACCGGAGCACCTGAAAGCTGAATTAATTTATGCAGGCTAAAGTCAGCAACTGCCAAGCCGAGAAGAATCGAATTACTGTAACTTTGTTCATCTCTAACGACCATATTTACACTGATGTCCATGATCTCCAGAAACACTTTAGAGTTCAAATGCTGAGAGCTCAGGTTCTTAGAATCACGGCCGAAGCTGATAGGACTGTAGAATGCTATACTGTACTGGGACATCACACTTACTGTATTTACAGACACACACTTTGGGCACAGCTATATACACTGGACAAGTTACTCAGGTCCCCCCCTATACTTACCTATTCCCTGTAGCTCCTCTGTAGTGTCGGCAGCTTCTCTCTCAGTGGAGAGGCCATAGGGGAGGGGTACGGCACAGAGATCGTGCAGGATATGGACATCTAAGTAACTGATGTCTCCCAAGAAGACTCCTGTACTAGCAGTGTGCAGGGAACCCTGCAGACATTTAAGATAATAAACAGCCTGGGGGATTAGGGGAGACAGTGGCAGCACAGTCTATAGCCCCGAATGTTCAGTGCCCCGAATCTCTTGCTGGGAGCAGGAAGGAAGTTACACACAGTGCAGCTCCAGTCATGGCTGAGCACCTATAGACTATAGGTGCTCAGCCATGACTGAAGCTGCATTGTGAGTAACTTCCTTCCTGCTCCCAGCAAGAGATTCGGGGCACTGAACATTTTATTTGGGGCACAAGCCCTGAATGTTTAAACCTAGTGACACACCAAAATTGCAGTCAATTAAAAATCTAAAGATGTGCTAGATTTTCAAAAAGCCTTTCTATAACAAAGGCTGTGGGACAGATTGGAAAATATTGGCCCGGATTTGCTAAAACTAATTCTTAGACAGTTTTGTAAGCATAGACTAGACAATACATAAATGTGTCACTTATCACTGTAAATTCACAAATGCCCCCTAGAGGGTCTACGTGCACTTATATACCAAACAACAACCTTGGGGATGTAAGTCCCCTCAGGGAAACCCTGAATAGAGACCCTCTGCGGTCTAAAACGTAACTTTTAATGATTACAAATGAATATTGAATATGCTCAAAAAATTTTTTTTTAAGTGGTGATGTGTATTTAAAATTACAGTCCCTGTTAGTAAAGTTTTTTAATGCATTCTATGCAGGATGGTCTTAATCATGGAGTTCAGTTTGCAGCACTCTGCTCTGACACCGTCTATAGACATAGTGTCACTGCGCACCGTGATCCATCCATTTTATGACATGGGACTGAGCTAAAATCTACTCCTCTGGCTCAACGTTTCGCTAGTTGGACAGGTACCTCATACTCTTGAAAAAGCTAGGTCCTAATAGCTAAACGTTGAGCCAGAGGAGTAGATTTTAGCTCAGTCCCATGTCATAAATGTCATAAAATGGATGGATCACGGTGCGCAGTGACACTATGTCTATAGACGGTGTCAGAGTAGAGTGCTGCAAACTGAACTCCATGATTAAGACCATCCTGCATAGAATGCATTAAAAAACTTTACTACCAGGGACTGTAATTTTAAATACACATCACCACTTAAAAAAAAATTTTTTGAGCACATTCAATATTAATTTGTAATCATTAAAAGTTAAGTTTTAGACCGCAGAGGGTCTCTATTCAGGGTTTCCCTGAGGGGACTTACTTATCACTGTAGTATAAAGAATAAAAGTTAGGACAGTCCGAATGATGCCTTCCTTAAAGGATGAGAGTTGCCGAGATGTATTAAAAGGCAAACATATATTAAAAATGGTGCAACTTAAAAGTTTCGAATCCGGGCCGGATTCTTCGTCAGGCAGTGTAAGTTACAGAGAAAATGCACCAGTTTTAAATGTACAGGTAATGGAACTACCGCCAGGTCATAGGGTCAGGGGGAGGGAAGGTGCAAGACAAAAACACACTTTTTACACTATACATAAAGAACAAAAGTTCATATAAAAGCATTAGTATATGAACTCGTATTTTAGGTAATGATAATAATTGATTTGAGTATATTTCAGTAGCGCTGAAATACATAGCTGTCCCAGCAAACTGAAAGCAGTGTTGTGCTGGGGTTGCTTGTTACAATGTAGCACAGGAAATCTATATTTTACGGATAGATAAAAACTTACTTTGGAAGTCACCGGCCCCAAAGAAGCGGGCCCTTAACCATGAATCTTTAGAGTTACAATTGAATTAACAACATACTCAGTTAAATGTACCCACAGTTCCTCTGCAATAAATTCAATCTTATCCACCTACTGCCCGATACAGAAAAACGAAATAAAAAATATGGGTCCCCGATGCCATAACAATCGTTAACCCTTAGGTCTGGCACACCTATAAAATATAAATAAGGTCTGCCTACTCTATACCACCCCGAAATAAGGATTACCTTATGTTCATTCCATCATTCGCTCCATGGCAGGATCGGCATCTGAGGACAACGTGACGTATGTCACAGAAGTGATCTTAATCTATCGAGCTCATATGAGCTTATGAATTTCCTTCCACCGTATAAAATGTACAGGTTAAGACTATACCCCAAACTCTACAAACTGCACAAGAGCCGAAGAGTTCTTTAGTATACAATTCAGGAGTGGACCGTTCATTAGGGAGCTCCAGCGCTGCAGAATGCAGTAGAAGGCGGCTAATTGGATAGCCTCAGTGCTGTACAACTCACATCCTCATGTCTTATCCTAATTCCAAACTCTGTGGAACTAGCAACATCAGAACATTGATTAACATACTCTATATGTATCCTCTAACTCCTGTGCTACATTGTAACAAGCAACCCCAGCACAACACTGCTTTCACTTTGCTGGGACAGCTATGTATTTCAGCGCTACTGAAATATACTCAAATCAATTATTATCATTACCTAAAATACAAGTTCATATACTAATGCTTTTATATGAACTTTTGTTCTTTATGTATAATGTAAAAAGTGTGTTTTTTTCTTGCACTTTCCCTCCCCCCTGACCCAGCGGCAGTTCCATTACCTGTACATTTAAAACTGGCGCGTTTTTCTCTGTAATTTACACTGCCTGACGAAGAATCCGGCCCGGATTCGAAACTTTTAAGTTGCACCATTTTTAATAAAAGTTTGCCTTTTAATACATCTCGGCAACTGTCATCCTTTAAGGAAGGCGCCATTTGGACTGTCCTAATTTTTTTCTTTATCCTAATTATGTAACGGGCCAGGAGGTAATGGGAAAAGCACGCCGGGGCTGCCACCTTTTGCTGCACTACTTCTCCGCGAGATTATATGCACTCCAAGGTGTTGTACTCTCAGTGCAACACCACACGGTAAGGTGCAATTTATCTATTCCACACAGTACTTCACTAGGAGTGCACCTCTTCTTTCAATTTATCTTACTTATCACTGTGGCTCAGACTGTTTATATATCTTGTGTCAGAATTCTGGTGCAGTTTTTCCGCATCATAAGCCGATCCTCTTTTGATGAAGCCCTGCCCTCTTTGTTGGATGTGGCAGAAAAAGTGTTTAAAACACAATACATTTGATGCACAGAATGTAAGCCAGTTCTGATATATTTTCAAATGTAAAGCTGGACAAAAGAATTCAATTGGTCATCTTTTTGGAATGTCAGATATAATTTCCATACAGCCCCCGTCAGTAAGTCCAGAGTTGGATTAAAGGTGAATACCAGATATACCCAATAGTTTTCTATCTGTATTGTAAGAGATTGTTTCTTGGTATTCTAGTAATTCTTAATAATTCTTGGATGGTAGCCCTGATTCATGTCTTGATGCCTTCCAAAAGATATTCTGGTGTATATGGCAGCATGTCCACAGACTCTCTACTAGTGGTTATTAGTGATGAGCGGAGCGGCATAGGAATATTCGAATTCGCGATATTTCGCAAAAATATGGATGAATATTCATCATATATTCACAAAATTTGCATACTTGCAATATTCGTGGCCTTTTTTCTAAGCGCCATAAAATTTACATGCACATTCGCCATAAAATTTGCATACGCATGCGCAATATCGCGTGATCTTTGGCAGCAAAGTTTACTGCAAACTTTCAAGCAACAGCAAACATGGTTGGCAGTAACTTTACAAGGAAGGAGGAAAAAATCCTCATCAGTGTAAGTATTTTCGCATTACACCATTGTATTTCATTACACTTCACATGTTAGGTCAATATCTTTATAGTGTTAAAATGTATTTGCACATGCGAAAATGATTTCACAATAGATATAACTTTTGTAAGTTGTAAGTCTTTGAAGGGGAAATATTAGATTTACAGTGGCATAATTAACCTCTTAAGGACCCAGGACGTATGGGTACGTCCTTGGTCCCGGTCCTGCGATATAACGCGGGGTCACACAGTGACCCCGCATCATATCGCGGCGGGCCCGGCGTCATAATGAAGCCAGGACCCGCCTCTAATAGCGCGCGGCACTGATCGCGGTGCCACCCGCTATTAACCCTTTAGCCACGCGCTCAAAGCTGAGCCCCTGAGGGAGCTGTTCGGGATTATACCGCGGCATCCCAAACAGCTGTTGCACAGGAGTAGGTCTACTTACCTTCTCCTGCGCTGTCCGATCGCCGAATGAATGCTTCAAGCCTGAGATCCAGGCTTGAGCATTCAATCGCCGAAAACACTGATTGATCCATTCCTATGGAGATGGATCAATCAGTGTAAAAGATCAGTTAATGCAATGTTATAGCCCCCTATAGGAGCTATAATATTGCATAAGAAAAGTGCAAAAAAATCATTAACCCTTTCAATTATCCCTTCCCCTAATAAAAGTTTGAATCACCCGGCATTTCCAAGAATAAAAAAAACACAGTGTAAATAAAAAAAAAAATATGTGGTGTCGCCACGTGCGGAAATGTCCGAATTATAAAAATATACCACTTTTTAAACCGCACGTTAAATGGCGTACGCGCAAAAAAATTACAACATTTTTTGGAATAAAAATTGATCAAAAAGTCTGATAAGAACAAAAATGGTACTGCTAAAAACTTCAGATCACGGCGCAAAAAAATGAGCCCTCATAGCGCCCTGAACACAGAAAATAAAAAAGTTATAGGGGTCAGAAGATGACCATTTTAAACGTATAAATTTTCCTGCATGTATTCATGATTTTTTTCTGAAGTGATACAAAATCAAACCTACACAAGTAGGGTATCATTTTAACCGTATGGACCTACAGAATAAAGATAAGGTGTAATTTTTACCGAAAAATGTACTGCGTAAAAACGGAAGCCCCCAAAACTTACAGAATAGTGTTATTTCATCAATTTTGTCGCACATTGATTTTTTTTCCTGTTTCACCGTAGATTTTTAGGTAAAATGACTAATGTCTTTACAAATTAGAATTAGTGACGCAAAAAATAAGCCATCATATAGAATTTTAGGTGAAAACTTTTAAGAGTTATGATTTTTTAAAGTTAAGGAGGAAAAATTTAAAATGAAAAAAAAAAAAAAAAAACCCGGGTCCTTAAAGGGTTAATTCTGGGAACCTAGTGGCAACATTAATTCTGGGGGCACAGTGGCATAGTTAATTCTTGGGGCACAGCAGCATCATTAATTCTGGGGACACAGCGGCATCATTAATTCTGGGGACACAGCGGCATCATTATTTCTGGGGGCACAGTGTCATAATTAATTCTGGAGGCAGAGCGGCATAATTAATTCTGGGGGCATAGCGGCATCATTAATTCAGGGGCACAGCGGCATCATTAATTCTGTGAGCACAGTGGCATAATTAATTCTGGTGGCACAGTGGCATCATTAATTCATGGGGCACAGCGGCATCATTGATTCTGGGAGCACCGTGGCATAATTAATTCTGGAGGCACAGCAGCATAATTAATTCTGGGTGCAACGCTGCATCATTAATTCTGGGGGCACAGTGGCATAATTAATTCTGGAGGCACAGCGGCATAATTAATTCTGGGGGCATAGCGGCATAATTAATTATGGGTGCACAGCAGCATCATTAATTCAGGGGGCACAGCGGCATCATTAATTCTGGAGGCACAGTGGCAAAATTAATTCTGGAGGCACAGCGGCATATTTAATTCTTGTTGCATAGCGGCATCATTAATTCTGGGGACACAGCGGCATCATTAATTCTGCGGGCGCAGTGGCATCATTAATTCTGGTGGCATAGTGGCATCAATAATTCTGGGTGCACAGTGGCATCAATAATTATTTGGAGCACAGAGGTACAATTAGTCAGTACAGGGCACAGTGTTTTTCGAAAATGTATTTGGGGGCATAGCGTGTGGCAGTAATATTGCAGGGGAATAGTGTGTGGCAGTAATATTGCAGGGGAATAGTGTGTGGCAGTAATATTGCAGGGAATAGTGTGCGGCAGTATTATATTCAGGGTGTGTAGTGTGTGGCAGTATTATATTTAGGGGCCCAGTGTGCGGTAGTATTATATTTAGAAGGTACAGTGTGTGGTAGTATTATATTCAGGGGGTACAGTGTGTGGCAGCATTATATTCAGGGGCACAGTGTGTGGCAGTATTATATTCAGGGGTATAGTGATTGGCAGTATTAAGGTCCACACTACAGTCGCTCGTTTGCTCTTTCCTTCATAGCACTGAGGTCGCTAGGTGTAAACCAGGCCTTAGCCCTCACCTTGGACCTTTACCGGATGGCAGATCTGAATATGCGGACCCTCACTAAAAATAGTTGAGTACCCCTGATCTATAGACTGTCTGTGTGTGTGTGTGTGTGAGGGGTATATAGTGTGAGGCAGGAAAATGGATGTGCAATGTGAATGTGAGATATATTTCTATGCTGTCCATATGTACTTGCCACAGACATAGTGCTGTGATATCACAACAAATACTTTTAGAGTGGGATAATTAATATACTTGCATCTTCATCCTGCAGCGATTTTTACAAAGAGGGTATGACCAAACCCGCTCGCAGGCGGACAATCCTAAATTGTCCTTGGGGTCAAGCAGGAGCTGGAGGACAAGCACAGGAGGAGGCATACCGCCTTAGCAAATGTCAAGAAGTGGTCAGATCTAAAGCGGAGGAACCTGGATCTGATCACTAAGATCAGGGACTGGAAGTGCTGGAGTGTTGGTGAGAGAAACAAATGTAATGTACATATACAGTTATGAAAATAAGTATGTCATCCCTTTACAAATGTGATGAAAGGTGAAAAAGGTGCTTTTTTAACAAAGAAATGTTGTGCCTGAATTTTCCCACTGACCTGAAATGCAATATTTGACAAGCAAATAATCTCACAATGGCTATGATAAGAAAAAGCATTTTAAAGTTACTACCGTATAAAGTGACCCATGTCCAATTTGCTGAAAAGGTGGAAAATGGCCCAGTCATTAAGGGGTGAATTTGCATTGGTTATGAGTTCTAAGTTGTTTGTCTACATTCTCAACATTGTGTGATTACAGAAGCTCCACTTCCCTCTGTTAGGAGAAGGAGAGAAGCAGAAGAGATGGAGTTGGAGGAGGATGATGATGATGATGATGATGATGGAGAGGAGGCCGGACTATCATGGCAGTCACCATCTTCACCACCGGAAGTGGGGGAGAACATTGAGGTGGTGGCGGAAGAGGAGCCGCATTTCCTTTTAACCTGATCCCTGCAAAGACATAGCTTTGCATGGATCAGCGTTCTAGGGGCTCGATTGTTCAAGCCTGTAGCTCAGGCTTGGAGCAATCAAAAGCCGATCAGACACAAAGGAGCAAGGTAAGACGGCCTACGCTCACGTCCTAGCCGATCGGGACATTGCGATTTTATCGCGATAGTCCCGATCAGCCCAACTGAGCTGCCGGGAAGCTTTTACTTTCATTTTAGACGCCGCGATCACGTCTAAAGGGTTAATAGCGCACGGCACAACGATCTGTGCTGGACGCTATTAGCCCAGGGTCCCGGCTATCATTAGCCACCTGGACCGACCCGGTATGATGCGGGGTCATGGCGTGACCCCATTTTAACCCCTTAAGGACCAAGGACGTACCGGTACGTCCTTGGTCCTGCTCTTCTGATATAACGCGGGGTTACACAGTAACCCCGCGTCATATCATGGCGGGCCCGGCGTCATAGAGAAGCCGGGACCTGCCTCTAATAGCGCGCAGCGCCGATCGCGGCGCCGCGCGCTATTAACCCTTTAGCCGCGCGCTCAGAACTGAGCCGCGCGGCTAAAAGTGAAAGTGAAAGTTCCCGGCTAGCTCAGTCGGGCTGTTCGGGATAGCCGCGGCTAATCGCGGCATCCCGAACAGCTGACAGGACAGTGGGAGGGCCCCTACCTGCCTCCTCGCTGTCCGATCGCCGAATGACTGCTCAGTGCCTGAGATCCAGGCATGAGCAGTCATGCGGCAGAATCGTTGATCACTGGTTTCTTATGAGAAACCAGTGATCAATGATAAAGATTAGTGTGTGCAGTGTTATAGGTCCCTATGGGACCTATAACACTGCAAAAAAAAAGTGAAAAAAAAAGTGAATAAATATCATTTAACTCCTCCCCTATTAAAAGTTTGAATCACCCCCCTTTTCCAATAAAAAAAAAAACACAGTGTAAATAAAAATAAAAATAAACATATGTGGTATCACCGCGTGCGGAAATGTCTGAATTATAAAAATATATCATTAATTAAACCGCTCGGTCAATGGCGTGCGCGCAAAAAAATTCCAAAGTCCAAAATAGTGCATTTTTGGTCACTTTTTATATCATTTAAAAATGAATAAAAAGTGATCAATAAGTCCTATCAATGCAAAAATGGTACCGTTAAAAACTTCAGATCACGGCGCAAAAAATGAGTCCTCATACCGCCCCATACACGGAAAAATAAAAAAGTTATAGGGGTCAGAAGATGACAATTTTAAACGTATTAATTTTCCTGCATGTAGTTATGATTTTTTCCAGAAGTCCGACAAAATCAAACCTATATAAGTAGGGGATCATTTTAATCGTATGGACCTACAGAATAAAGATAAGGTGTCATTTTTACCGAAAAATTTACTACGTAGAAACGGAAGCCCCCAAAAGTTACAAAACAGCGTTTTTTTTCAATTTTGTCGCACAATGATTTTTTTTCCCGCTTCACCATAGATTTTTGGGCAAAATGACTGACGTCATTACAAAGTAGAATTGGTGGCACAAAAAATAAGCCATCATATGGATTTTTAGGTGTAAATTTGAAAGAGTTATGATTTTTTAAAGGCAAGGAGCAAAAAACGAAAATGCAAAAACGGAAAAACCTCCGGTCCTTAAGGGGTTAAATACCAGGCATAGGGCATACAGGTACGCCCTACGTCCTTAAGGAGTTGAAGGAGTAGTCCAGTGGTGAAAAATGTATCCCCTATCCTAAGGATAGGGGATAATTTTCAGATCGCGGGGGGTCCGACCGCTGGGGCCCCCCGTGATCTCCTGTACGGGACCCCGACAGCCTTCGTTAATCTCTGGCTCTGCCATAGAGTAGTATTGAGGGGGCGTGTCAGCCGCCGCTTCATGCGGTGGTCAACACGCGCTATCTGGACAGTGAGCCGGGGGCCCCATACAGAGAGATCGCTGGGGGCCCCAGCGGTTGGACCCCCGTGATCTGAAACTTATCCCCTATCCTTAGGATGGCGGATACGTTTTTCACCACTGGACTACCCCTTTAAACCGCATAACACCTTTCTCCTGTGTGCACTTTATAAAGTGTTGTGGATTTTTTCTCACCAAACACCAATTTTATATATGATATATATGTTTTGTTTTAAATATGTTTCCAAAATAAAGATTATAATTTTATATTTAATGGTCATTTTGCCTCTATAGTTTTCTATGGTATAAGAATCTTTTATACTGTGTATCTATTAAATCCACTCTTTTTCTCTAGCTAGTGTAACACCTCATGGGTGTGGACCCACTGTGCCACAAGTGGCAGCTGGCCAGGCAAGGAGAATGGGGCAAACTGACACTATAGATAGTGCCAGACATAGCAGAGGTGAACAGGTGGTTATAGCAGATGCTGTGACAACAGCTAGTCAAGATGGCTACAGGTGCAGCAAGTTGGGACAAGCTTTGAAAAGACAGGAATCCTGGTGGACAGTCCAAGAACAATGACAGGAGAGAAAGGTCCAGATTCCGTAAGACAGAGGCAAGATCCAGTAGTCAGGCAATGGTCAGGAACACTTGATCAGCAGATAACTCAGAGACCTAAGCTGTGCGGGAAACTACACTGTTTCCAAGGCATCAGGGAACAGGAGGGGCTACTTTATATAGGGAGTGCCTAGCAGGGATTGGAGGGGGAACAATTAAGAAGTGCACATTAGCCCTATAGGTTCCAGGCAGTACTCATACACGGCCCCTAGTGGACAGAGCAGAAACTGCAAAGGCTGAAGCAGCAGGAGATAATTCAGAAGATGTCGCTAAACGCTGGTAAGAACACATAGTACGCCGATGGTTTTCAACCAGCGGCGTTACAGCTAGAATATAATATCTATGAAAGAAAATCAAAAATTGTAACAAATCTATAAAATATTTAAGAGAGTATAAAAATGCCATGTGTATATTTCAGAAGCAGAAGCCCATTCATTAACTGTATAGAGATGTTGTGTTGACACCTTTCGACATGTAATCTATCTTAGGATCACAAGCATCTACAATATATGTGAGAATTCCTATCTTATCAGTATAGCAATAGCACGCAGCTCTGTTCATAAGTCATCGGCTTTCAATTTCTCATTTCTCGCATGCTAATCACACAAATATAAAGATAATTTAGCTTTATTCATCAGACCTATTTTTCTACAATGCACAGGAGGACTGCTAAAAGCTATGTAAGGGTGATAGAAAACCATTCATAAATACTGTGTTCTGGTGACATGCTTATTCAGAATTCCATTAACTATCATGTAGATCATTTTCTTTTATGTTACAGGAACCATCAATTTCTATTGGCAAACAGGTTTTAATCAACTTGACTCAGTTTAAGAAATTGCCTCATGTCACATACTATACAGAGTGAAATATGTACCTATGAATAGATTTCCATCATTATACAGTCTTAAAGTGAATAAAATGTAAATTATCTATATCAGCTCTCTGTGTAAAAGGCATATAGTGTCCCCATGTGATATATAGGGGGGTTTATACTAAAACCACTAATTCAGCTTTTCAGGCTCTTAAATAAAATTGGTACTGCACTGCAAACACTGAAAACAACCTTACTCTGGAGTTTTTTCTTTGTATTTATAAGAAATGGATTACAAAGTTTCTTTAGCAGACAGCAAATATAACATTTAGAGCACTGACCACCGAGTTTCAAAGCCACATGCTTTTTGACAACCCAAAATTTTCTTTACAGATCTTTTCACGTAGCACCATGATGAATAATGCCATTCCATTTAAGCCATTTCTTTACAGGTTCAAAGTTGTTCACACATTTATACATCTCAATTTGTTACATACAGGAAAAGGAAATAGAATAGGGGCCACATTTGACATGTTATATGTGTTATGTTATGTTGTTATATACAATTACATACAGAGTGCATTTACCAAAGAAGAACAGTTTTAGATAACATTTTATAAATGTTTATTAAATATTTAGATATTTAGTTACCTTAATTTATTGTAAGATGCACTCCCAGTATTTCTTTTTACTCACCATTTAGGACTACATAAATAATATAGATTAACAGACTCATTGAGCTCTATTTTTATGTATTTTCATGCATGAGACTATGAGACCACCATTGAGACTCTCTGAATCCCACAGTGTCTGCTCTCTGGACTGTTAAAGGGGTACTCCATTTCTAGACACCTTATCCCCAATCCAAAGGATAAGGAGTAAGATGTCTGATCGCAGGGGTCCAGCCACTGGGACCCCTCAAGATCTCCGTGCAGAGACCACAGCCGTTCAGGAGGCTGTGGTCATGACGTCACGCTATGCCCCTTCGTGATGCCATGTCACACCCCCTCCATTCATGTCTATGGAAGGGGGCATGATGGAGGGGGTGCCGGGTGTCTTCACGGAGATCGCGTTCAGACATGTCATCCCCTTTTACAGTTGCGGATTATCAACTGAATGAGCATTTGTAGAAATGTCTGTTCCCAAAAAATGACCAATATGAAAGGGCAAATAATTAGCAGATAAAAGAGAGTACACTTGTTCTGCTGATGGCATTTTTTGTGCGTCCATTTAAATCATTGTTATCAAGTGCACATTGTCTGTGCAAACAGCTGATCTGCTGATGTGGGGCAAGCAATGATGAAATGAAAGGCTTTCAATTGATTTAGTCATGTAAAGGTTTATCAAATAAGCACCAAACTATAAGATTATCTTGCAGTTTTTAAAATCTTAAAGAGGGCCTTTAGTCACTTGAGCATCTCATGAAAAGGAATAGATGTACGATGACTACTAGTCCAAACACTAGATCAGTGGCAGGCCCGTCGCTACCAGACCGGCAAACCAAGCAATTGCTTGGGGCCCCGAGCTGGCTGGGGGGCCTCGAGCAGAGCCGGTGCTTGCCCGTCCTGTAGTGACGGGGCACTTCGGGGGCCTGCACATTTCAATGAAGTTACCTTTTTGTATAAAGCGTAAGGTGAAAAATTCAAACCGGCACAGGACAGGTCAGGGGCTGATTGGAGTAGAGACGTCAGGTGCCCCGCGCAGGCACGCACGTCTACGCCAATCACCTGACCTGTCCCTGCTTACGTCCCCACGCAAACCTCCAGTATCCTCCGTGCAGTGACAGGAGCAGCAGCAGACTCACGCCGCTGCAACGATCCCCGGCAGGGTAAGTAAACTGGCGCGGGGGGGGGGGGGGAGGATTGTATGGTGGTTAGGGGACTGCAATGGTGATGAGAGGTATGTGTGTGTGGGGGGGGGTATGGGGGTCATGAGAAATTCAGGGGGGGTATGGGGGTCATGAGAGATGCAGGGGGGGTAAGGGGGTATGGGGATCATGAGAGATGCAGGGGGGTATGGGGGTCATGAGAGATCCAGGGGGGTATGGGGGTCATGAGAAATGCAGGGGGGTGTTTTGGGGGTCATGAGAGATGCAGGGGGGTGTTATGGGGGTCATGAGAGATGCAGGGGGGGTGTTATGGGGGTCATTAGAGATGCAGGGGGGTGTTATGGGGTCATGAGAGATGCAGGGGGGGTATGGGGGTCATGAGAGATGCAGGGGGGTATGGGGGTCATGAGAGATGCAGGGGGTGTTATGGGGGTCATGAGAGATGCAGGGGGCTGTTATGGGGGTCATGAGAGTTGCAGGGGTTGTTATGGGGGTCATGAGAGATGCAGGGGGGGTATGGGGGTCATGAGAGATGCAGGGGGGGGGTATGGGGGTCATGAGAGATGCAGGGGGGGTGTTATGGTTGTCATGAGAGATGCAGGGGGTGTTATGGGGGTCATGATAGATGCAGGTGGGTGTTATGGGGGTCATGAGAGATGCAGGGGGTGTTATGGGGTCATGAGAGATGCAGGGGGGTGTTATGGGGGTCATGAGAGATGCAGGGGGGTGTTATGGGGGTCATGAGAGATGCAGGGGGGTGTTATGGGGGTCATGAGAGATGCATGGGGGGTGTTATGGGGGTCATGAGAGATGCAGGGGGGGTGTTATGGGGGTCATGAGAGATACAGGGGGGGTATGGGGGTCATGAGAGATGCAGGGGGGGTGTTATGGGGGTCATGAGAGATGCAGAGGGGGTGTTATGGGGGTCATGAGAGATGCAGGGGGGTATGGGGGTCATGAGAGATGGGGGGGGGTGTTACGGGGGTCATGAGAGATGCAGGGGCTGTTATGGGGGTCATGAGAGATGCAGGGGGGTGTTATGGGGGTCATGAGATATGCAGGGGGGTGTTATGGGGGTCATGAAAGATGCAGGGGGGTGTTATGGGGGTCATGAGAGATACAGGGGGGGTGTTATGGGGGTCATGAGAGATGCAGGGGGAGGTCTTATGGGGGTCGTGAGACATGCAGAGGGGTGTTATGGGGGTCATGAGAGATGCAGCGGGGTGTTATGGGGTGATGAGAGGTGCAGGGGGGTGTTATGGGGGTGATGAGAGGTGCTGGGGGGTGTTATGGGGGTGATGAGAGATGCAGGGGGTGTAATGGGGGTGATGAGAGGTGCAGGGGTGTAATGGGGGTGATGAGAGATGTAGGGGGGTGTAATGGGGGTGATGAGAGGTGCAGGGGGGGTGTAATGGGGGTGATGAGAGGTGAAGGGGGGGTGTAATGGGAGTGATGAGAGGTGCAGGGGAGGTGTCATGGGGGTGATGAGAGGTGCCCCCACCCTGCACCTCTCCTCATCACCCCCCATAACCCCCCTGGTTATAATAGTGATGAGGAGAGGTGGGGGGGAGTTATAGTAATGATGAGGAGAGGTTTGGCGGGGGGGTTATGGGGGTAATGAGGAGAGGGGGGTAATAGAAGTGATGAGGATGGGTTTGGCCGGGGTTTTGGGGGTGATGAGGACACAGAGGATAAGAGGGGTGTAAATGTATATATGATGTGTACGCATGTGTGGCAGTATTGTATTCAGTGGATACAGTGTGTGGCAGTATTATATTCAGGGTACAGTGTGTGGCAGTATTATATTCAGGGTACAGTGTGTGGCAGTATTATATTCAGGGTACAGTGTGTGGCAGTATTATATTCAGGGTACAGTGTGTGGCAGTATTATATTCAGGGTACAGTGTGGGGCAGTATTATATTTAGTGGGTACAGTGTATAGCAGTATTTTATTTAGGGTACAGTGTATGGCAGTATTATATTCAGGGTACAGTGTGGGGCAGTATTTTATTTAGGGTACAATGTGGGGCAGTATTTTATTTAGGGTACAGTGTTGGGCAGTATTATATTTAGGGTACAGTGTATAACAGTATTATATTTAGGGTACAGTGTTTAGCAGTATTATATTTAGGGTACAGTGTATAACAGTATTATATTTAGTGGGTACAGTGTATGGCAGTATTATATTTAGTGGGTACAGTGTGTGGTAGTATTATATTTAGTGGGTACTGTGTATAGCAGTATTATATTTAGGGTACAGTGTGGGGCAGTATTATATTCAGGGTACAGTGTGTGGCAGGATTATATTCAGGGTACAGTGTATAGCAGGATTATATTCAGGGTACGGTGTATAGCAGGATTATATTCAGGGTACAGTGTATAGCAGTATTATATTCAGGGTACAGTGTGGGGCAGTATTTTATTTAGGGTACACTTTCTGGCAGGGTTATAATGATTGCTGTCTTCATGCAGAGGATGAGGATCTGCTGACAGTGAGGAGCCAATGATGTCTGGATGTCAGATTTTGTAGAGAAGATGGAGCTGGAGGAAGACCTGGTCTCTGGACCCGATGAAGAAGAAAAGATAACAGAGAGGAAATCACTCAAGTCAGAAGACATCACTCAGGTCACTGATATCATTGTGTGTTCTCCTGACTGTCCCATCAGAGCTGTAGTCACTTGTAAGTTCTGCAGTGATGATGGGTAAAACTGTGTTCAATCTTTGTCTCTCCAGCTGTTACAAAACTACAACTCCTATTGCCAGAGGCTCTTCAGACATGATGGGTGTTTTAGCTTTCCAACAGCTGGAGAACCACTTCAACCGAAATGATCGGTGGGGGTCTCAGCAGGCAAACCCCCACCAAAAAATATGGCCCTGGGGGGGGGCTGGAAAGGGGGTATGGGTAGGGAACACTGCTGCACCTAATGTGGGGGGAACACTGCCTGCCTAATGTGGGGGGAACACTGCTGCACCTAATGTGGGGGGAACACTGCCTACCTAATGTGGGGGGAACTCTGCTGCACCTAATGTGGGGGGAACTCTGCTGCACCTAATGTGGGGGGAACTCTGCTGCACCTAATGTGGGGGGAACACTGCTGCACCTAATGTGCGTCGTATCGACGTTCACTCACGTTGCGCTCCCAGAATTCAAAGGCTGGCGTTACTATGTCCTGATGCCGGCCCTAGAGCGTGACGTGCGTGAACATCAAAGGGGGGGGGGCTCCATATCCATTTTGCTTGGGGCCCCCAAATTCCTTCAAACGGCCATGATCAGTGGATCTCAAAGTGGGCGACATTTCCTCTGGTGGGCACTTGAATGATCCAAGGGGGCAGTAGTAGCCTTAGATGCAATTGGAAGGTGTGTCATAAAAATAGAGTAATCTATCTATATATATATATATATATATATATATATATATAAAACTCAATGTGTGTGTGTATGTATGTATGTATGTGTGTATGTATGTATGTATGTATGTATGTATGTATGTGTGTATGTATGTATGTATGTATGTGTGTATGTTCCACAAAAACTTCCAAACGGCTAAAGATATTAACATGAAACTTGGCACACATGTTACTTATATGTCAACAACAAACATAGGCTAGGTGATTTAACCCTTACTGATCCCCATTTGCCAGGGGCGGGGTTTATGTTTAAAGTCTTATACAAGTCAATGGGAAATATATGTTACTGCATAACTTCCAAATGGCTGGAGATATTTCGATAATGCTTGGTCACATGTTACTTATATGTTCTCTTAAAATATAGGATAGTTAATTTAACCCTTAACTACCCCCATTTGTGAGGGTCGGGGTTTTTTGTTTAAAGTCCCATGCAAATCAATGGGAAATGTATGTTCCCACATAACTTCCATACGGCTGGAGATATTTCAATACCTGGTACACATATTACAGGTTGGGATATGAGGACGGGATGGGAGGTCGAGATAGGAGGTCAAGATAGGAGGTTAAGATAGGAGGGCAGGATGGTCGGGATAGGAGGTCGAGTTAGGAGGTCGGGATATGAGGACGGGATATGAGGTGGAGATAGGAGGACGGGATAGGAGGACGGGATAAGAGGTCGAGATAGGAGGTCAGGGTTAGGAGGTCGGGACAGGAGGTTGAGATAGGAGGACAAGATAGGAGGACGGGATAGGAGGTTGAAATAGGAGGTCGGGATAGGAGGTCGGGATAAGAGGTGGAGATAGGAGGATGGGATAGGGGGTTGAGATAGGAGGATGGGATAGGAGGATGGGATAGAAGGTCGGGATAGGAGGTCTGGATAGGAGGTCGAGATAGGAGGTCGAGATAGGAGGATGGGATAGGAGGATGGGATAGGAGGTCGAGATAGGAGGTCGAAATAGGAGGTCAACATAGGAGGACGGGATAGGAGGACGGGATAAGAGGTCGAGATAGGAGGAAGGGGTAGGAGGTCGGGATAGGAGGTCGGGATAGGAGGTCGAGATAGGAGGACGGGATAGGAGGTTGAGATAGGAGGTCGGGATAAGAGGTGCAGATAGGAGGACGGGATAGGGGGTTGAGATAGGAGGATGGGATACGAGGTCGGAATAGGAGGACGGGATAGGAGGTTGAGATAGGAGGTCGGGATAGGAGGATGGGATAGGAGGTCGAAATAGGAGGACGGGATAGGAGGTCAGGATAGGAGGTCGGGATAGGAGGTCGGGATAGGAGGTCGAGATAGGAGGTCGAGATAGGAGGATGGGATAGGAGGACGGGATAGGAGGTTGAGATAGGAGGTCGAGATATGAGAACAGGATAGGAGGATGGGATAGGAGGACGGGATAGGAGGTCAGGATAGGAGGATGGGATAGGAGGTCGGGATAGGAGGATGGGATAGGAGGTTAGGATAAGAGTTCGGGATAGGAGGTCAGGATATGAGGATGAGATGTGAGGATGGGATATGAGGTTGGGATATGATGACGGGATATGAGGTCAGGATATGAGGACAGGATATGGGATTGGGATATGACAACAATAAATGAGGACGGGATATGAAGTCAAAAGCTTCCTCCTTTGTTTATTTTCCTCCCCAACAAGGATTAGGAAGGAAAAACTGGGCAACGCCGGGTATTCAGCTAGTATATATATAAAACTCAATGTGTGTATGTGTGTGTATGTGTATGTATGTGTGTATGTATGTGTGTTTATGTGTGTATGTTCCAGCATCACATCCAAACGGCTAAAGATATTAACATGAAACTTGGCACACATGTTGCTTATATATCAACAAAAAACATAGGATAGGTAATTTAACCCTCACTCACCCCCATTTGCCAGGGTCTGGGTTTTTGTGTAAAGTCCCATACAAGTCTTTGGGAAATATATGTTACTGTATGACTTCCAAACGGCTGGAGATATTTCGATAATACTTGGTCACATGTTACTTATATGTCCACTTAAAATATAAGATAGACAATTTAACCCTTAACTACCCCCATTTGTGAGGGTCGGGGTATAGTATATGGGACTTACTCCACAAGCTCCGCATCTCCTGGTGAATGTGTTAATTCGGCTTGTAAGCCACACCCCATCTCACAAAGACACGCCCACATTTTAAGCCCAACCCTTTTATTATCTACCCTATTTGTTCATTGGTCTTGCTTGCAAATCACGCACAGTCCCACAAAGCTACGACACGTACTATTTTCAGCTTAAAATATCTTCATGACAAATCACTCCCACCTGAGAACAGGATATGAGGTCGGGATATGAGGACGGAATATGAGGTCGAAGTAGGAGGACGGGAAATGAGGTCGAGATTTGAGGTCAGGATATGAGGACGGGATATGAGGAGAGGATATGAGGATGGGATATGAGATTGAGATATGAGAATATGAGGACAGGATAGGAGGTCGGGATAGGAGGTCCGAATAGGAGGTCGAGAAATGAGGTCGGGATATGAGGATGGGATATGAGGACGGGATATGAGGACGGGATATCAGGACAGGATATGAGGCCGAGATAGGAGGACGGGATAGGAGGTCAGGATATGAGGATGGGATAGGAGGATGGGATATGAGGTTGATATATGAGAATGGGACAGGAGGTCAGGATATGAGGTCGAGATATGATGACGGGATATGAGGCCAGGATATGAGGTCAGGATATGAGGATGGGATATGAGGACGAGATACGAGGACGGGATATGGGGTTGGGATATGATAAGAATATATGAAGACGGGATATGAAGTCAAAAGCTTCCTTCTTTGTTGATTTTCCTCCCCAACAAGGATTAGGAAGGAAAAACCGGGCAACGCCGGGTACTCAGCTAGTAAAAGAATAAAGAAGTCATTAACATTATTTTCCATATAAACAAAAAAGGTAAACTATAATCGATCAACTGACAAGTCATTTGACAGGTATTAAAAAGCAGGTATTGGTAAGCAAGTGTGTCATGCATCGGAAAGTCCAGCATGCATTGGCAGTAATATGTGCATGTAATGATTTGTTCATGATACTATAAATAGGTGATATAAATTAAATTGAATTTTATACTGATCTGTGTGATCAGCCACATGCATTGGAAGAGACCGGAAGAACTAAGTGCTGTGTGAATGGAATTTTTTTTTAATTAAAATCAGTGTATATGGGTGTATATGTATAGCAGAACTGTGTGTTTGTATGTATCAGAGCTGTGCATGAAGGAAGGTGCAGGAAGGCTGTGTGTACGATGTAGGTAGAAATATAAAAGGACGTTAAGAAGTTAAGAGATTTGTGGGAGTGCATTAGTGATCATGTGGTCTTACAGGAAGACGAAACAGGATGCCGGCGCGTGCGCGCCCTAGGAGGTGGGGGGGGGGGTGGTGTAGGGCAAGGCCGGAATCAGCGGAGAAGCCAGCAGTTTCACATGCGGGCGCATCCCGCAATGCGAATCCCGGACCCGCCAGAAAAAGAGTGGCCAGAGCGCTCGCCACAACACATGGTAGGTATTCTTTTGTATTCTGTCTCCGGTGTACTAAAGCTAGTCCTCTTCATGTGGTGCATTGTATCTGACTTGCAGGTTTCTTTTATTCATGCTCTGGGGTCCAGCAGTTCTGTAGTTCTAGTGTTTGTCTGGCATCCATTTTTACTGTGACCTTTATGCATCATATGTATTTGCATCTAATTCATTACGTGTAAGTAATCATGATATGTACCCTGTGATCACCACTTCCTCTTCTGTAGTCTCTGTGCCTCTATCTTTATGCTTTTTAAATTGTTTTTATGTATATTGATTAGTAAAGTTTTGTACTATTTTTGTGATAAGTCTTAGTGGCTGGTCTTCTTTCTTTTTTGCGCGAGTTAATTTATATTATGTCCAAGTCTCGTCTATTCTCTGACAATTTGTTGGAGTAATTATAGACTGTCCAAGAGGTTACATTGCATTTACATCCAATGACTCAAAGTTGATGTCTTTCAAACATTATTCATCTCTGCAGAATCTGACGAACATTTTAGGCTCAGCACCTTTCCAGCAAATTCCCCACCTGTTTCCTACCCTCAATGCCCCAAATGATGCCTCCTTGATGCCCTGCATAGTGTGAGTGAGTAGCTAAGTTGGTTGAGGGGAGAGGGTAGGATGATTGTTAGTTGGGGTGAGTTGGTGATTTGGGGTCAGACCTTGAGCGATGTTCGCTCTGGGGCCTGATGAGAACGGGGTGCTGCGTGCGAGATCGCGGGGGGACCCCGCTTGATCAGGCAACTTATCCCCTATCCTTTAGATAGGGGATAAGATGTCAGCACGGTAGTACCCCTTTAAAGTGTAAAAAAAAAGTTTAAAAAAAGTTTAAAAGCACACACATTAACCCCTTCCTTATTAAAAGTTTAAATCGCCCCCTTTTCCCAAATTCCATATAAACAATATATAAACATAATAAAAATAAACATAAGTGGTATTGCCGAGTGTGTAATTGTCCAAACTATAAAAATATATTGTAAATTAAACCGCACGGTCAATGGCGTACGTGCAAAAAAACTCCAAAGTCCAAAATAGAGTATTTTTGGTCACTTCTTAAATCATAAAAAAAGGAATAAAAAGCGATCAAAAAGTCCTATCAAAACTAAAATGCTACCGATTAAAACTTCAGATCACGTGGCAAAAAATGAGACCTCATACTGTCCCGTATGCGGAAAAATAAAAAAGTTGTAGGGGTCAGAAGAGGACAATTTTAAATGTATTAATTTCCGTGCATGTAGTTATGATTTTTTCCAAAAGTACGACCAAATCAAACCTATATAAATAGGGTATAATTTTAATCGTATGGATCTACAGAATAAAGATAAAGTGTCATTTTTACAGAAAAATGTACTGCGTAGAAGGTATTTGGTCGAGTAGGTAGGAAATTGAGCCCATGAGGTAGATGCCCCAAGTAGGTAGATATTTCCCCAATAAGGTAAATGCCCCCAGTAAGTAGATATTTTCCCCCATTAGGTAGATGCACCCAGTAAGTAGATAACCCACCAGTAGGTAGGTAATCCCTTTTTTTATGTAGATGCCCCATTAGGTATATATTTTCCCTCATTAACCCCTTAACGTCCTCAGCTGGCTCCCGCGATATGCCGCGGGGTCACGCGGTGTCCCCGGATCATATCGGGTCGGTCCCGGCGGCTATCAACGGCCGGGACCCGCGGCTAATACAGGTCATCACCGATCGCGGTGATGCCCTGTATTAACCCTTCAGACGCAGCGATCAAAGCTGACCGCCGCGTCTGAAGTGAAAGTGAAAGTAACCCGTCTGCTCAGTCAGGCTGTTCGGGAGCGCCGCAGTGAAATTGCGGCGTCCCGAACAGCTTACAGGACACCGGGAGGGCCCTTACCTGCTTCCTCGCTGTCCGATTGACGAATGACTGCTCCGTGCCTGAGATCCAGGCAGGAGCAGTCAAGCGCCGTTAACACTGATCACAGGCGTGTTAATACACGCCAGTGATTAGCATTAGAGATCAGTGTGTGCAGTGTTATAGGTCCCTATGGGAGCTATAACACTGCAAAAAAAGTTTTAAAAAAAAGTGTTAATGAAGGTCATTTAACCCCTTCCCTAATAAAAGTTTGAATCACTCCCCTTTTCCCATAAAAAAAAAAAAACAGTGTAAATAAAAATAGAAATAAACATATGTGGTATGGCCACATGCGTCAATGTCCGAACTATAAAAATATATCGTTAATTAAACCGCATGGTCAATGGTGTACACGTAAAAAAATTCAAAATTCCAAAAAAGCTTATTTTTGGTCACTTTTTATACCATTAAAAAATGAATAAAAAGTTATCAAAAAGTCAGATCAAAACAAAAATGGTACCGATAAAAACTTCACATTACGGCGCAAAAAATGAGTCCTCATACCGCCCTGTACGTGGAAAAATAAAAAAGTTATAGGGGTCAGAAGAGGACAGTGAATTTCGCAGTGAATTTTTGGGTAAAATGACTAATGTCACTGCAGAGTAGAATTGGTGACGCAAAGAATAAGCCATAATATGGATTTTATGGTGGAAAATTGAAAGAGTTATGATTTTTAAAAGGTAAAGAGGAAAAATCGAAAGTGCAAAAACTGAAAAACCCTGCATCCTTAAGGGGTTAATGTAGATGCCCCCAGTTGGTAGATAATTCCCCCTTCATTAGGTAGATGTCCTCAGTAGGTACATAATTCCCTCTTCATTAGGTAGATGCCACAATAAGTAAAGATGTAGTCAGCATCATCCAGATCCCTGGTGCATTAAGATATTTTTACTGCACTCCTGAAGTTGAGATAAATTATCCTAATCCATTGCACAAACCTAATTTTAACAATACTTCTCAATTACTGAATTATTGATATCAAGGGTATTATAAAAACAAATAAAAATATGTAAAAATATAATCTCTTGTGCATAATGATATCCTATCACATTATAGTTAACACACTATGTTAGCACCATTACAATAACATTGGCTACATCTGTACAAGCCCCCTGTCACGTATGGGCAAGGAACAGTAAAGCCCTAACTCCCCCACAGCCACTGTCCCTAACTATTGCCTGTCCGCCAGAAGTGACGGATCGACATCCAGGATGACAATCCCTCCCTGCTAAGTTCTAGGGCAGGGTTGTCAAAATAATAAAATACAAAAACAGTAGGAGTCAGCAAACAGCTGGAGGCACACAAACTAACAGAGATACACTAAGACACACACACGGTCAAAGCAATGTCAGTCTATCCGAGGTCGGTACCAGGAAATAGCAGAGTACAGGAACACAGAGCAAGAGAAGAGTCAAGGGAAAAGCCAAAGATCAATAAACAAGCAGGTATCCAGTAAGGAGGAGTTGTCAGCTAAGGTATAACCCTTCACAGACAATAAACTGATCAGTGCTTCTAGCTTATATAGGCAGGTGATCAGGGATACACCTTCCTGGTAGGTAGCAGAGCTGAGAACCACACCCAGACGACACAGGTGAGCTCCAAGCAGCTCCAGCCCAACTAAAGTAATTTAACTATTCGTGTTCGGCACAAGTGAGTGAGTAGGTACACCCCCAATAGGTAAATATTTCTCACCATGTTTTACGTGCCCCTAGTAGGTAAATGCCCCCAGTAGATAAGTAACCCCTCCATTAAGTATATGCCCACAGCAGGTAGGTAGTTCCCTCCCCAATAAGTAGATTCCCCCAATAGGTAGATAATCCTGCCATTAGATAGATGCCCCCAGTAGGTAGATACTCCCACATTAAGTAGATATCCCCAGTAGGTATGGAGGTAGGTAATGTCAACCCCCATGTCCTAGTGGGAAGACAATTTTCCCCACTAGACAGAGCCCCACCAACAAAAGAAAATAATATAAATCTCACTTAACTTTCCTCTGCTTCTGTGCTAAAGCTGGACCCTTTTTTCACCTGGAGAGGCACAGAAGGTTGTGTGAGATAAAAATACATCATAGCGCATGACCCGTAGCAGAACACTCTCCCCTGAAGCTAAGGGTATTGCATGGTAAGCTAAGGGTATGAAGCTATGAGCAATTGAAGTAATGGAAATTCACAATGCTGTTGTATTCAATGCAAATTGGTCATAGTCATGGTCTTTTTAGAAAGCATCTTGACTGGTAAAGTCCACGATGCTAGAGAAAAATTGTAAACACTACAAAACAATAGCCTTGTGCTTGGCCACTTCTAACCCTTTTAAAGCAGCTTTCTTAAGCTATGGACTCATTTCCATTTTTATACATCCTTTTATTGTATATGAATAAAGTGAAAAGAATCAAGCACAGCTTCCATTGACAAGGAAAAGGCCTGGCTTTAATGCATTTTAGAAATGCACAAAATATGCTCTATTTTGGCTGACTGCGGTGCCGAACATCCTACTTACTGAGCTCGTATCGCAGGCACAAGCTGTGATGTTCCCAGTTTTACTTGTGTGCCTACTTACTTTTTATCTCTCAGTCAGCACATTACATTTCGCTTGAGAAGAATTATTCCAACAATCAGATTAGTACTGCATTTACAGTCACCATGATGTACAGTTTAACTTAGTTTATTATTCAGTTTACAATAAATGCGAAGAATAAATCTTTAGCTGCAGAGAGAAAAGACAAAGTAATTGCTATATTCTGTTCCTATATATTTTTCTTTGCATCTTGCTTAACTACAACAAAAGATTCAATGGTTCTCATGACAATAAGAATTCAATAAGCATACAGTGAAAACACATATGGCCATCCCAAATGTAGGAGCTTTTTTTGTATTTCCATAAACACAACACTGAATCTTCTTAATACAGATGTCTTGAATGGTATAATTGCTATAAGCAAAACTTTAAGGTAAGGAAATCGTAACTATCTTATAAAAATAAAAGTGAATTAGGTTAAGACTAAATAAGGCATGTTAAATAATTAAATAGGCCAACTAGATGCCTTGCAGCTTGGCCTAGCTTAGCTTAGTACTGGAAAAAGGATGATTCTATATACTATACTGGTGAGAAACTGAGCATGTATTGCTACCAATATCTCTGCGAAAAGTGTTATAATAAAACTCTTAATAAAAATAAATAAGTAAATAAACAAATAAATATACACATGTGTGTGTGAGACACACTGCCCAATGCAAATGGCAGGCCCACGTGTCCTTTAAATGGAGGAGGAATAAAGGCCTAGTGACCCAGACCCAGTGGTGCCCAATATTGGGAAACTCTGCTCACAGCAGCATAAGAAGTGCAGGTCCTCAGTCTGGAGCTATCTATTGTTGTTGCTATACTTGAGAAGGAAATTTTGGCTCTGGGGCGTTTCCTACAATAGAAACCAAAGCTGTAAGTGACAGTCCCGGTTCCTATGCATGATCTAGAGCACAGACTGTGGTCTGTGACCATGTTTGTCATGTTTTAAAAGCAATGTAAATATGAGTAATGTTTTAATAGTGTTCACCCACAGAATTAAGATACTGTCATTTTAATGTAAAACTGCACTGCGTTGAATTTTTGGAAAAAGGTGTAATTGCAAAGTACATTTGGTCGCACAAATGACAAGCCCTCATATGGCTATGTGGATGGAAAAATAAAAGAGTTATGTCTCTTAAAAGCCAAGAAGGAGAAAAAACACCAAAATTTGAATTAGCTGTTTTCACAAAGCCAAAATCTGCCGTATCCTTAAGGGGTTAACAGACTTCTCTTAGCAAACCTGTGCAATGTAATTAATGAATAATCTTTATTTCAAAAACAAAAAAAGACAGATATATTCTATATATGTATATATATATATATATATATATATATATATACAGTACAGACCAAAAGTTTGGACTCACCTTCTCATTCAAAGAGTTTTCTTTATTTTCATGACTATGAAAATTGTAGATTCACATTGAAGGCATCAAAACTATGAATTAACACATGTGAAATTATAGACATAACAAAAAAAAGTGTGAAACAGTTGAAAATATGTCATATTCTAGGTGGAAAGTGTCCCCAAGTGCGGTCACAAAAACCATCAAGAGCTACAAAGAAACTGTCTCACATGCGGACCTCCCCAGGAAAGGAAGACCAAGAGTCACCTGCTGCGGAGGATAAGTTCGTCCGAGTCACCAGCCTCAGAAATCGCAGGTTAACAGCAGCCTAGATTAGAGACCAGGTCAATGCCACACAGAGTTCTAGCAGCAGACACCTCTCTAGAACAACTGTTAAGAGGAGACAGTGTGAATCGGGCTTTCATGGTAGAATATCTGCTAGTAAACCACTGCTAAGGACAGGCAACAAGCAGATGAGACTTGTTTGGGCTAAAAAACACAGGGAATGGATATTAGACCAGTGGAAATCTGTGCTTTGGTCTGATGAGTCCAAATTTGAGATCTTTGGTTCCAACCACAGTGTCTTTGTGTGATGCAGAAAAGGAGAACGGATGGACTCTACAAGCCTGGCTCCCATCGTGAAGCATGGAGGAGGAGGTGTGATGGTGCTTTGCTGGTGACACTGTTGGGGATTTATTCATAATTGAAGGCATACTGAACCAGCATGTCTACCACAGCATCTTGCAGTGGCATGCTATTCCATCCGGTTTGTGTTTAGTTGGACCATCATTTATTTTTCAACAGGACAATGACCCCAAACACACCTCCAGGCTATGTAAGGGCTATTTGACCAAGAAGGAGAGTGATGGGGTGCTGCGACAGGAGACCTGGCCTCCACAGTCACCAGACCTGAACCCAATGAAGGCAAAAGGGCCAACAAGTGCTAAACATCTCTGGGAACTCCTTCAAGACTGTTGTAAGACCATTCCAGGTGACTATCTCTTGAAGCTCATCAAGAGAATGCCAAGATTGTGCAAAGCAGTAATCAAAGCAAAGGGTGGCTACTTTGAAGAACCTAGAATATGACATATTTTCAGTTGTTTCACACTTTTTTGTTATGTAGATAATTCCACATATTTTAATTCATAGATTTGATGCCTTTAGTGTGAATCTACAATTTTCAAGAAAACTCTTTGAATGAGAAGGTGTGTCCAAACTTTTGGTCTGTACTGTATATACACATATATATATATATATATATATATATATATATATATATATATATGTATATCTATATATATATATATATATATATTTATATATATACATATATATATATATATATATATATATATATATATATATATATATCTTACAAGGTGACTAAAGTCTGGACAATAAAAAATCTTGAAATTCTCCAAATAAAATACATAAAAGCCTAAGGTGAAATAGAAGAGGAAAATTATTATTATTATTAAGGGATTAATGAGAAATATTGGTTAATCCACAAAACCAGACGCCTCATTTACATTCATGACTGTAGCTAGGAGTACAAGTTTGGGTTAGTGTGCCAGAAATCTGGTGAAAATGCTATATTCAAGTTATATAAAGGTCAGAAATTTTGCTTCTCTTCAGGTACTGTACACACAACAATTTATTTTAAAAAGCTACAAAAACAACAAGTAGTAAACCAACTGAAGTCCGGCATTAACCCTTCAGATGCCACAAGCCCACAATCAAAGTTGATTACAGCGTCTAAAAGTAGTAAAATGCGCGATGAGTGATGTGCAGACACAACTCGATGATGATGAAGCCGATCGCACTTGGGAGCCGGGTGCAGAAGGGGCTTCAACATCATCAGGAGAAGATGGTGGCAGGTTGCCCATGAGGCAGCAGCTGAGCCAGCAAGGTGGTAACATGGTTGGGAGTCAGCATGGTGGCAGCAGTGGGAAGTCAGGAGCCAAACATGCCACCTCTCCTCATGCTTCTGCCACTTCCAGGCTCAGTCATTGTGCTGCCCTATGGTCTTGTCATGCGTCTGCCACCTCCAGGTTCTGTCAGTGTGCCGCCCTATGGTCTCGTCATGCAGCTGCGACCTCCAGGCTCTATCATTGTGCTGCTCTGCGGCCTACATAGGCTGCTGCCACCTCCAGGCTGTGTCATTGTGCCGCCATGTGATCTCCTCATGCTGCTGGCACATTAAACTTGTTAATCTCTTCAAAATCTTCAATTGACATTTAAAAAATCTCTTTAATCTCTTCAATTGTGAGACCCTATTGTCTCGTCAGGCTGCTGCCACATCCAATCTCCTAAGCCCATTTTTTCCTCCTCACCTTCTAAAAAATTACACCTTATCTTTATTCTGTAGATCCATACGTTTACAAGTATACCCAATTTATGTAGGTTTTATTTATTTTACTACTTAAAAAAAATTATAACTACATGCACCAAAATTAGTATGTTTAAAATAGTAATCTTTTGACCCCTATAACTTTTTTATTTTTCCGTGTACAGGGCTATATGAGGGTAAACTTTTTGCGCCGTGGTCTGTAATTTTTATCTGTCATTTGTGTTTTCATGGGACTTTATGATAGCTTTTTATTAATATTTTTATGGTATGTGAAGTGACCAAAAATTCACAATTTTGGACTTAGGTATTTTTTTACGTGTATGCCATCAACGTGCGGTTTAGCTAAACTTATATTTTAACCCCTTAAGGACGCAGCCCTTTTTCACCTTAAGGACTGAGCACTTTTTCGCAATTCTGACCACCGTCACTTTACGCATTAATAACTCTAAAACGCTTTTACCGAATATTCTGATTCTGAGAATGTTTTTTCGTGACATATTCTACTTTATTTTGGTGGTAAATTTTCGTCGTTACTTGCATCCTTTTTAGGTGAAAAATCCCCAAATTTCATGAAAATTTAGAAAATTTAGCATTTTTCTAACTTTGAAGCTCCCTGCTTGTAAGGAAAATGGATATTCCAAATAAATTTTATTTTTATTCACAAATACAATATGTCCACTTTATGTTGGCATCATAAAGTGTACATATTTTTACTTTTTGAAAAAATTAGAAGGGTTCAAAGTAGAGCAGCAATTTTCAAAAATGTCATGAAAATTGCTAAATCTGAAGGGGCAGATGTTACAGAACTACAACTCCCAGCATTCCCTGGGCAGTCTAACAGTGGTCTGTAACAGTGGTCTTCAAACTGTGACCCTCCAGATGTTGCAAAACTACAACTCCCAGCATGCCCAGACAGCCTTTGGCTGTCTGGGCATGCTGGGAGTTGCAGTTCAGCCTTTCTAGTGGTTGCCACAGTAAAGATCGCTTTACTGCAACTTTCCTTCCCCCCCACCATCGCTTCCCTACCTGCGCCGTGATCTCCGCTGATGTCTCCGGTGATCAGAGGTCCCCACGGCATCTTCTTTGCAGGTACCCGGCCTCCCACTTCTCCCCCCGTTCTGCCCGACATCCCGGGTTGGGCAGAATGGGGGGTTTCCATGGCAACCCACAGTCCTTCGCTGCCATTGGTCAGAATTCATTTCTAACCAATGGCAGGGGATAGGAGGAGATCGCAGCACTTCGACCTCGCTCCTATCTCTCAGGATGATCGGGGCTGTCCATATTTTCTGGGTGATCGGGTCAACAGAGACCCGATCAGCCCGGAATAGCAGAAAATCGCATGTCTGAATTGACATGCGATTTTCTGTGATCGCCGACATGGGGAGGTCTCAGGACCCCCCTCGGCGATGTGCCGGGATGCCTGCTGAATGATTCCAGCAGGCATCCCGGTCCGATCCCCAACCGGCTAGCGGCGGGGACCGGAATTCTCACGGGCGTATGCATATGCCCTATGTCCTTAAGGACTCGGGATGCAGGGCGTATGCATACACCGCACGTCCTGAAGAGGTTAATAGTTCGGACATTTACTCCTGCGGCGGTACCACATATGATTTTTTTGTTTTGTATTACATTATTTTATTTATAAAATAGGAAAAGGGGGTGATTCAAACTTTTATTAGGGGGTGGCTTATTCAGATGTATTCTCTTTTTTTTGTAAACACTTTTAACTTTTTTTTAGCCCCCACAGGGACTATACCATGCAATCTTTTCATTTTATACACTGATCAATGCTATGCCATGTGTTCTGTCCCCACATGAAGGCGAATGAAGGTGTAACTGATAGTGGCTGTGTGACTTTCCTACCTTCATATCTAAGCAGTGGAGCAGACCGGACCGGCAGGAGCTCAGGCAGATGGATTCAGGCATAGACACAGTGTTGAGAATGAATGTGGGTTTATTTGACCCAAAAGCAGTGACAAGCGGTGATACAATACTGTAATGGTAGCAGAGGTATTGATGCTGTACTGTATGAGTATTCCTGATACTATAGCAACTGTTGCTGAGACTTTGCTGTAACTTCTGCTGGTCAAAAACTGATGCCTTCACAAGCCCAGAGATGAATGTCCAGTCACACAGAAAGCAGACTAAAAACCAAAATGCCTGCAGAAAGTGAGAGGGACCCAGGCTGCCTAGCAACCACTCAGGAAGAAAAACTTTACCAGCAATGAACAAGAGCAGTGGCATTGAGTGCACAAGTTCTGGCCAGCAGATGGCAGCAAAACAAAAATGCATAGAAACAACATAGAGAAGGGATAATTGCAATAGACAATTAGGTAAATGTGAGGAGAACAGCACACCATGCATACACTGACAATGCTATGCTGAGCAGGCTTGGAGCAGTAGATCGCCGATCGGACGACCAGGTGGCAGGTGAGGACCCTCCTGTCGCCCAGTAAGCTGATCGGGACATCACGATTCTGTCGCGATAGTGATGATCAGCTCTGTTGAGCTGCTGGGATAGTTTTACTTTCACTTTAGACTCCACAATCAACTTTGATCGCAGCATCTAAAGGGTTAATCCCGGGCATCGGCCCGATTGGCGGTGCCCGGCATTAACCAGGTGTGCTACCTGATGACAGCAGTCGGGACCCACGGGGTTTGAAGCATTTTCTGCTCGTGAGAATGCTTTAAACCTCGGTAACAGGACTTAGGACATACAGGTATGCCTGGAGTCATGAAGGACTCGGGAATGGGGGCATACGTGTACGCCCTGCGTCCTTAAGTGGTTTAGCTGCTCGTCGTCATATATTAGCTCTGGAATTACCACAGGATTCCAGGAAACAGATTGGAGCGATACAAATAAACCATAACTGATTAAATGACACATTTACAGTTTCATACGCAGTGTTACAGTACCAGCCGTGTTTACTTACACGTGCATGGCTTAATATTTTTGACAAGCATTTGATACTGGCAGGACCTACCCAGTAGCCCTCCCGGGTCAGGATTGCACCACTGAGAGGGAGGACAAACTGACACACTACTCTGTCATTGTGCCACTCTGCAGCCTACTTAGGCTGCCACCACCTCCAGACTGTGTCATTGTGCCTCCATATGATCTCATGCTGCTGTTGGCGCATTAAACTCATTAATCTATTTAAACTCTTCAATTGACATCTCAAAAATCTCTTTAATCTCTTCAAATGTGACCCCATATGGTCTCCCAACCCTGCTGCCACATCCAGACTCTGTCATTGTGCCGCTCTGCGGCAGTGATTTTAATAGCAATGTCTGTAATCTGCATGTTATACTGAATAACAGTATTATTTCACTATCACAGCACACTCCCTATGCGTGTTACGGCAAGGCAAAGTGTTCTACACCCCTATTGAGGCTCTCTGTAGTCTAGAAATAGCTGTTTTTAATCGTCCGAATCGAATTTTTAAAATTTTACCCATCTCTAATAGTAATTTTTGTACAAAAAGAACACAAAAGTTTGGATTAAGAAAAAAATTTAAGTGTGATATTGTTCGTAACAGACTATTGTAAGCACATTCATTTTCTTACTAAAAGTAATTTTTAACCTGTTAACGACCAAGGACGTGTATACATGTTCTTGTGCCGTTAATAGTGTACTGCGGAGGTTCCTGACTCGAGCCCGCGCCATACCGGGTGGCCCTCAGCTGATTCCTGTAGCTGAGGGTCGCCATTACTTGCCAACTTGCGGTGATCGCCACAGCCAGCTATAAACCCTTTAGATCGCTGCTGTCAAAGCTGACAGCAGCATCTAAAGGGACCTTCAAACAGTCCATGGTGATCCAGTGGGGTGGATCGTCCCTCTGCAGCACAATCGTGGGGGGGGGGGGGGGGGTCCACTGTGAAGGTAGCTGGAGACCTTACTTCTCTCCTCCTGTCCCGGAACCGGCTCTGTCATTGATAGAGTCTGTCTAGACCAGGCTTTATTAATCGAGGGCAGAGCACACAGATCAATGTAGTTCTATGGAACTACATTGATCTGTATGAGGAATCTAATGACTCCTCCTACATGTCCCCTAAGGGGACTAATAAAGTTTAAAAAAAAGTTAAATAAAAGTAAAAAAAAAACACCCATAAAGCCCTCCCATATTAAAAGTTGAAATCACCCTCCTTTTCCCAAATTCCATATACAAAATATGTAAACT
Source organism: Hyla sarda (assembly GCF_029499605.1). Lineage (NCBI taxonomy): Eukaryota > Metazoa > Chordata > Amphibia > Anura > Hylidae > Hyla > Hyla sarda. The sequence goes on from NC_079192.1 coordinate 226,224,348, forward strand.
TAATAAAAATAAACATATGTGGTATCGCCGCGTGCGCAAATATCCAAACTGTGAAAATATAATGTTAATTAAAGTCCAAAATTGTGTATCTGTGGTCACTTTGTAAACAATAAAAAAATTTATACAAAGCGATCAAAAAGTCCCACGGCACAAAAAATTTGACCTCACACATCCCTGTATATGGAAAAATAAAAATGTTATAGGGGTCAGAAGAGGAAATTTTTAGACATACAAATTTTCATGCAAAAAGTAATAATTTTTTAACAGAAGTAAAACAAAATCAACCCTATGTATGTGGACAAGGAAAGGTAGGAACCAGCGCTGTAAAATCTTCAGATATATTGGAGGTTAAAACACAGAGGCGGATAAGAACACATACCGACATGCAGTGACACGTTTTTGAATTTTGAAGCATATAGTAGCGCATTTTTTCTGCCCTCATAAGTGCATACCACATACATACATCTAAGTGGACTCATATCTTGTACCTGTTAATCTATCAAGGGCCTACATACTGTGAAAGGACAGCCAAAAGTAATCACCTGCTGGTGTTTTACTCAAATAATTGTACAGTACAATAAGTGTACAGTAGCGCATTTTATACCCTCATAAGTGAATACCACTTACCTACATCTAAGTGGTGTACTATTTTGTACCTGTTAATCTGTCAAGGGCCTACATACTGTGAAGGGAATGCCAAAAGTAATCAACGGCTGGTGTTTTACTCAACAGCGACTGTGTGCTGCAGAACTGTTGTGTACTGCTGCTGTTGTACGAAAATTAGTTTTTTAAGTGTACTTTTGCAAATTTTTCTGCCCTCATAAGTGCATACCACTTACCTACATCTAAGTAGTGTGCTATTTTGTACCTATTAATCTGTCAAGGGCCTAGATACTGTGAAAGTCCAGGCAAAAATACTCACCGGCTGGTGTTGTACTCAGATACTTTTTTAAGTGTACTGTAGCGCATTTTTCTTCCCTCATAAGTGCATACCATATACCTACATCTAAGTAGTGTACTATTTTTTACCTGTTAATCTGTCAAGGGCCTAGATACAGTGAAAGTCCAGGCAAAAGTAATCACCGGCTGGTGTTTTAACCCAGTGCTTTTTTAAGTTTACTGTAGCACATTTTTCTACCCTCATAAGTGCATACCACATACCTACATCTAAGCAGAGTACTATTTTGTACCTGCTAATCTGTCAAGGGCTTAGACACTGTGAAAGTCTAGCCAAAAGTACTCACCGGCTGGTGTTGTACTCAGATACTTTTTTAAGTGTACTGTAGCGCATTTTTCTGTCTTCATAAGTGCATACCACCTACATACATCTAAGTAGTGTACTATTTTGTACCTGTTAATCTGTCAAGGGCCTAGACATTGTGAAAGTCCAGGCAAAGTACTCACCGGCTGGTGTTGTACTCAGATACTTTTTTCAAGTGTACTGTAGCTAATTTTTCTGCCCTCAAAAGTGCATACCACATACCTACATCTAAGTAGTGTACTATTTTGTACCTATTAATCTGTCAAGGGCCTAGATACAGTGAAAGTCCAGGCAAAAGTAATCATTGGCTGGTGTTTTACCCCAGTGCTTTTTTAACCCCTTAAGGACCTAGGGCGTATGGATACGCGCTGGCTTTCTGGTACTTAAGGACCCAGGACGTATCCATACACCCGTGGGAATTTCTGTCCCCGCCACGTGCCGGGCGGGGACCGAACCGGGGTGCCTGCTGATATCGATCAGCAGGTACCCCGCACAAATGCTCAGGGGGGTCATCATGTTGGCGATCGGCGCAAATCTCAAGTGAATTCACACTTGCGATTTGCGCCGATTCGGGTCTATGGTGACCCGATGACCCGGAATAGAAGGGGGATCGTGGGTGTCCAAGACACCCACGATCCCCCTGAAGCGATAGGAGTGAGGTGGCAGGGGTGCCACCCCTCCTATCCCTGCTATTGGTCATCAAGATGCGATGACCAACAGCAGATCGGGGGCAGGGGGCTTTACTTTCGGTTTCCCCGTCCTGCCCACCCACAATAGGCGAGGCAGAACGGGGAAACAACACAGGACAGGCGCCAAAGTCCACTCACCCATCGGCGACGGCAGCGGCCGACGATTGACGGCGGCAGCAGGCGATGATCGACGGAAGAAGAGGGCGGCGGAGGACTACAGGACTAACATCTGGAGGACTACAGTCTTAGACCACTGTAGAGTGGTCTCTAAACTGTAGCCCTCCAGATGTTGCAAAACTACAACTCCCAGCATGCCCAGAGAGCTATTTAGGAATGCTGGGATTTGTAGTTTTGCAACAGCTGGAGAGCTACAGTTTGAGACCACTGCACAATGATCTCTATACTGTCGCTCTCCAGATCTTGCAAAACTACAACTCCCAGCATGCCCACATAGCAGTTTGTTGTCTGAGCATGCTGGGATTTGTAGTTTTGCAACATCTGGAGGTCCACAGTTTGGAGATCACTGTGCGGTGGTCTCTAAACTATAGCTCTCCAGATGTTGCAAAACTGCAAATCTCAGCAAGCCGAAACAGCAAACAGCTGTCTCGGCATGCTGGGAGTTGTAGTTGTGTACCTCCAGCTGTTGCATAACTACATCTCCCAGCATGCCCTTCAGCAATCAGTACATGCTGGGAGTTGTAGTTTTGCAAAAGCTTGAGGCACACTGGTTGGAAAATACTGAGTTCGGTAACTGAAGGTTTTCCAACCAGTGTGCCTCCAGCTGTTGCAAAAGTACAACTCCCAGCATGCACGGTCTGTCAGTACATGCTGGGAGTTGTAGTTTTGAAACAGCTGGAGGTTTGTCCCCCCATGTGAATGTACAGGGTACATTTACACAGGCAGGTTTACAGTTAGTTTTCTGCTTCAAGTTTGGGCTGCGGCAAATTTGTCGCCGCAGCACAAACTCCTAGCGGTAAACTCACTGTAAACGCCCGCCAGTGTGAACGTACCATAAAAACACTACACTACACTAACACATAATGAAGGGTAGAACACTACATAAACACCCCCTTACACTGTCCCCCCCCCCCCAATAAAAATGAAAAACGTATCGTACAGCAGTGTTTCCAAAATGGAGCCTCCAGCTGTTGCAAATCAACAACTCCCAGCATTTCTGGACAGCCACTGACTGTCCAGGCATGCTGGGAGTTTAGCAACAGCTGGAGGCACCCTGTTTGGGAATCACTGGCGTAGAATACCCCTATGTCCTCCCCTATGCAATCCCTATGAAGTCCTCAAATGCGCATGGCGCTCTCTCACTTCAGAGCCCTGTCTTATTTCAAGGAAACAGTTTAGGGTCACATATGGGGTATTTCCGTACTCGGGAGAAATTGCACTACTAATTTGGGGGGCTTTTTTTCCTTTTACCTCTTATGAAAAGGAAAAGTTGGGGTCTACACCAGCCTGTTAGTATAAAAAAATATATATTTTTTAAACTAACATGCTGGTGTTGCCCCATACTTTTTATTTTCACAAGCGGTCAAAGCAAAAAAAGACCCCCAAAATTTGTAACGCTATTTCTCCTGAGTATAGAAATACCCCATATGTGAGCGTAAAATGTTCTGCGGACGCACAACAAGGCTCAGGAGTGAGAGCGCAGTATGTACATTTGAGGCCTAAATTGGTGATTTGCACAGGGGTGGCTGATTTTACAGCGGTTCTGCCATAAACACAAAAAAATAAATACCCACATGTGACCCCATTTTGGAAACTACACCCCTCACGGAACGTAACAAGGGGTATAGTGCGCCTTAACACCCCACAGGTGTTTGACAAAATAGTTGGGTGAGAAAATGAGAAAAAAAAATTTTGCGCTAAAATGCTGGTGTTACCCTAAATTTTTCATTTTCACAAAGGAAAATAGGAAAAACGTCCCCCAAAATTTGTAACCCCATTTCTTCTGAGTAAGAACATACCCCATATGGGAATGTAAAGTGCTTTGTGGGCGAACTACAATGCTCAGAAGAGAAGGAGCGCCATTGTGATTTTGATGAGAAAATTTGTCCGGAATTGAAGGCCACGTGTGTTTACAAAGCCCCCATAGTGCCAGAACAATGGACCCCCCCACATGTGACCCCATTTTGGAAAATACACCCCTCACGTAATGTAATAAGGGGTACAGTGAGCATTTACGCCCCACAGGTGTCTGACAGATTTTTGGAACAGTGATCCGTGAAAGTTAAAAATTTAATTTTTCATTTGCACAGCCCACTGTTCCAAAGATGTGTCAAACGCCAGGGGGGTGTAAATACTCATTGCACCACTTATTAAATTCTGTGAGGGGTGTAGTTTCCAAAATGGGGTCACATGTGGGGGGGCTCAACTGTTCTGGCACCACGGGGGGCTTTGTAAACGCACATGGCCCCTGACCTCCATTCCAAACAAATTCTCTTTCAAAAAGCTCAATGGCGCCCCGTCTCTTCTGAGCATTGTAGTGCGCCAGCAGAGCCCTTGACGTCAACACATGGGGTATTTCCATACTCAGAAGAAATGGGGTTACTAATTTTGGTGGTCATTTTCTCCTATTACCTCTTGTAAAAATGTAAAATTTGGGGAAAACACAGCATTTTTGTGAAAAAATAACTTTTTTTAATTTACACATCCAACTTTCACAAAAAGTCGTGAAATACCTGTGAGGTGTTAAGGCTCACCGTACCCCTTGTTACGTTCCGTGAGGGGTGTAGTTTCCAAAATAGTATGCCATGTTTTTTTTTTTTTTGCTGTTCTGGCACCCTAGGTGCTTCCTAAATGCGACATACCCCCCAAACACCATTTCAGCAAAATTTGCTTTCCAAAAGCTAAATGTGACTCCTTCTCTTCTGAGCATTGTAGTTCGCTCGCAGAGCATTTTACGTCCTAACATGGGGTATTTATATACTCAGAAGAGATGGGGTTACAAATTTTGGGGGGCATTTCCTCCCATTACCCTTTGTAAAAATGATAAATTTGGGGGGAAAACTGCACTATAGTGAAATTTTTTTTTTTCATTTAGACATCCCACTCTAATTCTTCACCAAGAAATGATGCAAGTATCGACAAAATTTTACCACTAGCATAAACTAGAATATGTCACGATGTTCAAAAAATATGTCAGATATTCAAAAAATGGCCGAGTCCTTAAGGTATATTATGGCTGGGTCCTTAAGGGGTTAAGCGTACTGTAGAGCATTTTTCTGCCTTCATAAGTGCATACCACATACGTACATCTAAGTAGTGTACTATTTTGTACCTGTTAATCTGTCAAGGGCCTAGATACTGTGAAAGTCCAGGCAAAAGTAATCACCAGCTGGTGATTTACCCCAGTGCTTTTCTAAGTGTACTGTAGAACATTTTTCTGCCCCCATAAGTGTATACCACATATGTACAACTAAGTAATGTACTATTTTGTACCTGTCACTCTGTCAAGGGTCTAGATATTGTGAAAGTCCAGGCAAAAGTAATCACCAGCTGTTTTTTTACCCCAGTGCTTTTTTAAGTGTACTGTATTGCATTTTTCTGCCCTCATAAGTGCATACCACATACCTACATCTAAGTAGTGTGCTATTTTGTACCTGTTAATCTGTCAAGGGCCTAGATACTGTGAAAGGACAGCCAAAAGTACACACCTGCTGCTGTTCTTGATAAATACTGTTTTAAGTGTAGTAAAGTGTATTGTACTCCCCTCAAATACGCACTAAGTATGTCAGGCAGAGAAGTGCCAGGACTTGCACAGAGGAGTGGCAGAGGCCTAAATTCATCAGGCAGAGGTCGCAGCAGAGTAGGGGCGAGTGGCAGCAGGAGTCACAGTGAGAGGCCTGAGCTCCCGGTATCAGCTAGCGGACGTGTCTCAACCAGCAACCCATCTGTCGTCATTGATTGGTTAGCGAAGATACAAAGGGGAAATGGAAGCTGGATCGTGCTGTCACAGAGGAGGTAATCCAAGGCTTGTGTGGATAAGAATCTTTATTCTTCAAATATGCAACGTGTTTCAAAACCATCCTTTTTTTTCATCAGGCATGATAAAACCAAACAATAGGCAGAATTTATACATTTAGATATGCGGACATCACTCACAGACGTGACGTGTTGTGATTCACAAAACATGGAAAATACAAATAAAACCTGAAAAAAGGGATCATGTCACAAGATGGTAGTAAATACATAAAAAACTGTAATATAAGATGCAAAATTTAAAAAATGAACACAGATATAAATACTAAATGGGGATTTAAAAAACAGCAACCTCACATCAGGAACCAATAGGGCTTTAATGGTAGTTTTTTCAATCAACTATATTGGCCGGACAGTGCAAACACTCAGAGCGAGAATGAACAAACACCGTCATAATATCCACATTAAATTCATGCAACAGAGTGTTTCAAGACATGTTACTATGGTTCATGCGGGTGATCCCCATTGTTCGTCAGTTTGTATGATTGAGTCTATCCCAGAAGGGACACACAATAGATATCAGAGACTTATTAATAGAGAATTGTTTTGGATTTTTAACATTAATTCTTTATGGCCCTATGGGTTAAATGAGTTGATTGAAAAAACTACCATTAAAGCCCTATTTGTTCCTGATGTGAGGTTGCTGTTATTTAAATCCCCATTTAGTATTTATATCTGTGTCAGTTTTTTACATTTAGTATCTTATAGTACTGTTTTTTATGTATTTACTACCATCTTGTGACATGATCCGTTTTTCCAAGTTTTATATGTATTTTCCATGTTTTGTGAATCCCAACACATCCCATCCGCGAGTGACGTCCGCATGTCTGAATGTATAAATTCTACCTATTGTTTGGTTTTATCATGCCTGATGAAAAAACTGGATGGTTTTGAAATGCGTTGAATGTTTGAAGAATAAAGAATCTTATCCACACAAGCCTTGGCTTACCTCCTCTGTGACAGTGCAATCCAGCTTCCATTTCCCCTTTGTATCTTCGCTCCCCATTGATTTCACATCTGCTAGTCAGCGTGGGAAGCCGCTGCAGTCTCTATTTACCTCTACGCCCTTCCAAGTGTTGTGCCTTCTCTGCACAACCACATCAGGTGAGCGAGTAATCTACTAGTTCACACCACTCTTGTACCATCACCAATTCCGCACAGGGAGCACTCCTCTTCTCTTTTATGTCATTAATTGGTTAACACGGTCATCCACTTCATCACAAGTGACATCTGATACCCCCAGTCAACAGTTGGTGGGTTCCTCAGACACAACCCTCAGTTGGCATAGCCCGGAAGCAGTCCCTGTCCTCCCATTGCCTCTGTCCTATGCTGTTCCCTGCAGAAGGTGAAGCATGGCCAGGGTCGCAATGTTGGCACCACGACCCTGTGTCAATATATGGTGCGCCACCATAAAGCGGCCTGGGAGAACCGTGGCTCCGATGTAGTGGTCCAGCCTGCTACATCACCCAGTGGCACACCGTTCTTTCAGCCAGCCAAGGCTCCACCAGCTCAGCCGAAGGGAGCTGTGTGTCATACCCTCCAGTTGCTCCTGCTTCTCCTACTTTTAGTCAGTAATTCCGCCAACAATCCAACGGCAAAGCCACGTCTAAGAGGCAACAGTATGCGCCCACTCATCCAATGGCGCAGAAGCTGAATGTGCTCCTGTCCAAGTTGCTGATGCTGCAGCCTCTCCCTTTTCAAGTGGTGGACTCTGCACCTTTCAGAGAACTGATGGCTTGTGCCGAGCCGAGGTGGAGAGTGCCAAGCCATCATTTCTTTGCGAAGAAAGCAGTACCAGCCCTGCACAATTTTGTGGAAGAAGGTGGTCCAGTCCTTGAGCCTGTCAGTGTGTACCAAAGTACACGGCAGCACCAACGTTTGGAGCTATAACTATGGTCAGGGACAATACATGTCCTTTACGGCTCACTGGATGAATGTGGTTCCTGCACAGCCACAATACCAACTTGGACAGGTCACGCCGCTTCCTCCTCCACGCTATCAAGCCATTGGTTCTGTGACAGTGTGCGACACCGCCTTTTCATCCTCCACTGCATCCTCAGCCTCGACTACCCAGACAAGTCTCAGTGGCCCTTCAGCATACCATGTGTGCAGGGCATGGCGGTGTCACGCTGTTCTTCACATGGTTTGCCTTGGCACCGAAGTCGCACAGGGAAGGAACTACTAAAAGTCATTCTTAAAGAAATTGGAGCATGGCTTACTCCACGAAATGTGAAAATGGGAACCATGGTGACTGACAACGGGAATAAGATCTTGCATGCGCTGCGACTGGGAAGGCTGAGCCATGTGTCCAGCGTGGCACACGTGTTCAATCTGGTTGTGAAGCGGTTCCTGAAGTGTTCCCCCCATTTGCAAGACATCCTAACAATGGGATGGAAACTTTGCATGCACTTCATCCACTCTTACACCGCAAAGCAAACCCGCCTTGAGCTGCAGCGTCAGAAAGGTATCCCCCAACATAGTCTGATTTGTGATGTTGCCACATTTTGGAATTCCACCCTCCATATGTTGGACCGACTGTATGAACAGAGAAAAGCCATCACTGATTTCTTGATGATCCAAGTGGATAGGGGTAATCAATGTGAACCAGTGGCAGGTCAAACATGACACCTGCCGTTTGCTCAGGCCCTTTGAGGAAGCCACATTATTAGTCAGTCGCGAGGATTACGGGATGAACGACGTCATTCCACTGCTTCATTTATCACAACATGTGTTGGAAACAATGGCTAGTCAGGGCACTGGAGACGTGATGCCTACATCTCACGGCCACATGAGCCCTGTGGTGGCTGAACTGGAGGAGGAGGGGGAGGGGCACAGTGGAGCACAGTTTAGGTTTCGCCAATTTTTCTAGTAATCTGTCAGAAGAGGAGGAGCAGGAGAAACCAGAGGAGCTAGAGGGTTATGAGAAAGGCTAGACAGAGGACCCAGACACACGATGGCAGTATGCAGTGGATATGGAGGCAGGAAGTTTTTCTGAGTCACTTGCACAAATGACACCATGCATGCTCCCTTGCTTGCATAGTGACAGCCGAATTGTCACCATTCGCCAGCGGGATGACTTCTGGCTCTCCACCTTATTGGACCTTTGCTACCTCCACAAAATAGGGTCCTTTTTTACACCCACTGAGAGGGAGGACAAAATGACCTACTACAGAGCCATCCTATGTAGTCAGTTGGCCAATGCCTATTGGCGCCATCGTCCATCCTCTTTCAGGTCTTAATCGGGGAGACCTCTGTGCTCACCTTCCACTGCCATGGCTGCTGGGGAGCGGTGGGGTGGCAGGAGCAGTACCAGCTCCATCAGCAGCAGCCTGAGTCTACAGTCCGCATAGTGAAGCAACTCATCAGCAGCAGATAGACCTGGAGCAGGACCTGAACCAGCAGGAGGTGGAATATCTTGACATGACCATGCCAACACACCTTGAAGATCCGCTGAACTTCTGGGCAGCCAAACTTGATTTGTGGCCACAACTAGCGGAGTTTGCCCTGGAAAAGCTGTCCTGCCCAGTCAGTAGTGTGCTATCAGAGCGAGTGTTTAGAGCGGCCGGGGCCATAGTCACCACAAGGAGAACTCGTCTGTCCACAAAAAATGTGGAGAGAATGACCTTCGTGACAATGAATCAGGCATGGATCAGCCATAAATCTTAAATGTAACCCCTTAACGACCACGGACGTATATTTACTTCCATGGCCGGCTCCCGCGATATAACGCGTGGTCACCGCGTGTCATCATGTAATTGAAGCAGGGACTCGGGGCTAATAGTGGGCGGCAGCGATCCCGGTGCCACGCACTATTAACCCTTAAGAAGCGGCATTCAAAGTTGAACGCCATGTCTAAAACTAAGGTAAAACCTTTCCGGCTGCTCAGTGGGGCTGATCGGGACCACCGCAGTGAAAATGCGGGGTCCCGATCAGCTAGGATGCGAGCAGAGGGTCACTCTCCTTCCTCCGGCATTTCCAATTGGCGATTGATAGCTCCAAGCCTGAGATTCAGGCTTGAGCAATCGACCGCCGATAACACTGATCAATGCAAAGCTGGCAGTGCTGGCAATCAGTGCATGCAATGTTATAGCCTCCTATAGGGGCTATAATATTGCAAATAAAAGTGTAAAAAAAAGTTAATAAATGTGATGTAACCCTTTCCCTAATAAAAGTCAAAAATCCCCCCCTTTTCCCATTTAAAAAAAAACATGTAAATAAAAATAAATATAAACAAATGTGGTATCGCCGCGTGCATAAATGTCTGAACTATAAAAAAATATAATTAATTAAATTAAACCGCAGGTTCAATTGCGTACACGCAAAAAATTCCAAAGTCCAAAATAGTGTATTTTTGGCCAAGCTGAGCCAGTCTGTGATATGGAGCCCAGCGAAATAGGGGCTTCCATCCCAGGTTTCCTGCACACAGCGGAGCGGTGAGTGGTGCAGAAGCACCGGCATATATTTGATACTTTATTTGCTACTATTTTGCTAAACTTCAGTGGACTGCAACACTACCAATATACTTGAAGTATACCCGACATTTGGAAAATTATCTCTGTGGATTACAAAGCATTTCTATGGATTACAAAACGTTATAAATGTCCATAATTTCCTATACCATTGGTGAATGCCCCATTATTTTATTTTATTTTTAATATTTTTTATTTTTTATTATTCTTTTCACAACGTAATATTATTTGTAACAGTTTTTGCACAAATTCGTTGCTAATATATTTAGTAGATCCATAGCAAGGGCCCTGCTAGGACTACTATATTTTACATTAATAAACTAATTTTTACTCATATCATCTACTGCTAGTCTATTTGCACATACACACCTACCTCACATCTCAATTCTAATATTTATCTAATACAATTTTATCTAATATATACTTAGAGGTCTGTATAGCACTATATTCTTTATTCCCTTTCTGGCACGTAGGGTTACGTGTAACACAGAAACCTCGGTACATTTTAGCACAGTGTGAGCCCCTAAACTCTTGTTTTCCAATACAAAAATTGTACCGATAAAAACTTCAGATCACGGTGCAAAAAAATAAGCCCTCATTCCGCCCCATACGCAGAATAATAAAAAAGTTATAGGGGTCAGAAGATGACTAGTGTTGCTCACAAATATTCGCAATTCAAATTTTAATTGTGAATGTCGCATATTCGCGAATTCGCGAATATTGCTAATATAGCACTATATATTCGAAATTGCGTATATTCGCTTTTTTCCCACATATGCGCATATGTGAATATTCGCATATGCGCATATTCGCATATGTGAATATTCGTATATGTGAATATTCGCATATGTGAATATTCGCATATTCCCTCTTTTCACTTGTGGGCCAATTAGAATGATGCAAATACACTTGTCAAAGGTTATCAACAATATCCCTAGCAACCAATAGTAAAGTTGCCCACCCCCTCACTGTTTTCTTCCTCGAATACGTAAAATTTGCACATTTCACATATGCGAATATAATGAAAACACGAAATTCGCGAATATAGGATGAATATTCGTCTATATATTCACGAAATATCACGAATTCGAATATGGGCAAAGCCGCTCATCACTAAAGATGACAATTTTAAACATATAAATTTTCCTGCATGTAGATTTTTTCCGGAAGTACAACAAAATCAAACCTATATAAGTAGGGTATCATTTTAACAGTATGTACCTACAGAATAAAGATAAGGTGTCATTTTTACTGAAAAATTTACTGCGTTTAAATGGAAGCCCCCAAAAGTTACAAAATTGTGTTTTTTCTTAAATTTCGTCGCTAAATGCTTTTTTTCCGTTTCACCATAGATTTCCGGGTAAAATGACTGACGTCACTGCAAAGTAGAATTGGTGATGCAAAAAATAAGCCATCGTATGGATTTTTGGGAGCAAAATTAAAAGGGTTATGGTTTTTAAAATGTGAGGAGGAAAAAAACGAAAGTGCAAAAACGGAAAAACGTGTGGTCCTTAAGGGGTTAAATAAATAAAAAAATTCTATGTAATCTTTTCAAGACTGAGGCCCTATGGTCCTCGACATCATATTACCTGTTGAATTATCACAAGAATCCAATGAAACAGCTTGGAGCGATAACAATGAACCATAACTGTTTAAATGAAACACTTTCATAGTCATGGGGGCTCTGAGAGGCAGGGGTTGGAACAGGTGGTATTTTGCCTAGCGGAGGACCGCCAGCTCGACGCTCACCAGAATGGGTACTCAAAAAAGTTTAATAAATTGAAATTAAATTAAATTCAATTAAAATGGCATGAAAAAATCTTCTTCAATTTTGACACCATGTGGTCCTCCCGCTGCCACATCGACGCTCTGCTGCAGTGATTCTAATAGCAATGTCTGTAATCTGCATGTCATACTGTATAACAGTATTATTTCACTAACACAGCACACTCCCTATGCATGTTAGAGCAAAGCAAACTGTTCTACACCCCTAATGAGGCTCTCTGTAGGCCAGAATTTGCAGTTTTTAATACAGATTCGCCGCAAATAAATTCGACCCAGAACAAATTTTTTCGGAAAATTCGGCGAATCGGCCGAATCAAATTTTTCAAAAGTTTGTTCATCTCCATAGAATAGGAAGCCCCCAAAAGTTACAAAATGGCAAAGTTTCTTTTTCAATTTTGCCCCACAAATATTTTTTGGGGGTTTTGACATAGATTTTGTGGTGAAATTTTTTATATAATTACAAGTTAAATGTGGTGGCACAAAAAACAAGCCCTCATATGGGTCTGTAGGTGGAAAATTGAAAGCGTTATGATTTTTAGAAGGTGAGGAGGAAAAAACGAAAGTGAAAGAATCAAAAAACCTGTGGTCCTTAAAGGGGTACTCCGGTGGTTAATTTTTTGACTATATGGCATCTTCTTTGTAATTTTTGTTTTTTTGCAATATACATGTGATATATGTTTTGGCAGCATGTATGTGTTTTTCTTGCCTGTTTGTTGGGCAGGAAGTTCTGTAGTTCAGAGGGTTTTCTTTTACTGTTATCCACAGTTCTGAGTCTGTTGTGGACAAGATGTCACAGCTTTTTTTTTTCTCTGTCTGCATGAGAAAAATAAGCCACGCCCCCTCATCTCATCCAGCTGAGTACACAGCTCCTCCCCTCCCCTCCCCCTGCTCTGTATTCTAAGGATGCAGGTCTGCACATGAGAAAGAACACAGAGAAGATAATTGTTATCTGAAGGGGAGGATGAGAAGGTGCATGGGCTGGGGATGTATGGACTGCAGGGGAATAAATCTCATACTGGGAATGATCTCTATATGTGAAGGGGGAGGGGGGAAACTCCTGAATGACACATGCTGGGAGTTGTAGTCCCTGTTGTGTGTGTGTGTATGCTAGTGTTTACAAACCAGTGTGCCTCCAGCTGTTGCAAAAGTACAATTCCCAGCATGCCCTGACAGACTTTGGGCATGCTGGGAGTTGTAGATTTGCAACAGCTGGAGGCACACTGGTTGGGAAACACTGTTCTAGCCTATTCAGCATACACATCATGTTACACCAGTGTTTCCCAACCAGTGTGCCTCCAGCTGTTGCAAAACTACAACTCCTAGCATGCCCAAAGGCTGTCAGGGCATGCTGGGAGTTGTAGTTTTGCAACACCTGGAGGCACCCTGGTTGGGAAACCCTGGTGTATGCCCTACAGAGGTGTGGTGAACTACAACCCCCAGGAGACTACAGTGGCAGCATGCTGGTGTTATACTGGAGACTGCTGAATGACACATGCTGGGAGTTGTAGTCCCTTTTGTGTGTGTATGCCAGTGTATCCCAACCAGGGCTGATTATATTAGTGTGCTGTGTATAAGGGGGTCGACCCGGGAAAATAGTAGGATGGGTAAAGGGCGGAACAAACAAAAAAAGGGAGCCGCCCCAAACCAGCAAGGCATATGGCATGCTGGGATTTGTAGTTTTCAGCACAGCAAGAAACAGGAAATAGAAGCAAAGATAGGAAAACAAAGTGGGGGATAAAAAGACATCAAAGAACGGAAATAGAGTAGGCTAAACAAAAAGAAAAGAAATAAAACAAAACAAATAGAGTAAGTCAAAAACGGAAAAACACTTTGACCACAGGAGTACCCCTTTTAACGGGTTTAAAAAATAAAACAAAACCAATATAAGTTGGGTATCATTGTAGTTATATTTACCTACAGGATGAAGATAACATGCCATTTTAGCTGTGAAGCACACTAGGTACAAACATAAACCACCAAAATTATAAAATTGCGTATTTTGTTTTTCATATAATTAAAAAGTACAATTGGTCACGCATAAAACAATTCATATATGGCCACGTAAAATTAAAAGACATATGTTTATTAAAAAATTGCTGTGTCCTCTAAGGTTATGTTCACATATTTCAGTGTGGACATTCCACTGACAGCGGAGTGCCAGCAGAACGTGCCAGTGCTGGGACCGCTTGAAAGTGCGCTGTTTCATAGATGGCAATGCACTTCCATGCGGACTCCGCAGAAACAAAAGACGTGTCTGTTCTTTCCGTGGACTGCAGAATTGTGATTTTCTGCTGCTGAAATTCCGCGTGTGAACACTGCTGCAGTGTCATGTATATGTGGAATACCTCTGCAGAATGTATGAACATATCCTAAGGGTTAAAGTGTACCTTTTAATTCAGATATTTTAAATATGTAACTTTTATATGGACATTTAATCACATTTATACTTCACAGGCTTCTTTTCTAATTTCCATTTGTCCCGGAGCTAGTGAGTGGAGCCTAGCCTCTTTGATGGTACCCTTACACGGCACAGACCACACACAGAAGAGCAGATACTTTGGAGGAGATTTATCAAAACTTGTGCAGAGAAAGAGTGGTGCAGTAGCCCATAGCAACCAATCAGGGCATTATAGAGCAATTCTAAGCAGTCTAAGCTGTGAATCAAGTATTGGCGTGAGATCTTATTTTCACAGTAAACTTGTGTATTTTTTTTTTAAGTCTCTATTTGCTTCTGGCTCTCGACAATTACTAACCCTCCCCCCCCTCTACTTCTCCACCTTTCATCTCTATAGACTTTTTTATGGGCTACATGTTACCTGAACACTTAGAGAAACATTTGACATTTATTCCATCACAACTAGAAATGTTTACATAAACAGACATGGACACACATATACATATACAACTTATTGAGTCTATTTTACAGTCAAATCATATTTACATGTCATACTGATATTTATATATATATATATATATATATATATATATATATATATATATATATATACATATAAACTGTCCGTGAAGCAAAGTCACCAACATAACTGAATAACACCCCTGTTGTCCTGAAATCCTCCCAAACTATGCCAAATGCCTCAACCATTTTTAATTACCTTCAAAAGGCTTTCACACCAGTTTTCAAATGTACCATGAGTTGGACAAGTGACAGTATTCCAGCTAAGCTATAGATATTTGATCTGTCTTAAATTGCCTACTTTATTTGTGAAATCTTTGTATAGAATGGCAGAATATGTCAAAAAAATTCTTTTTATGGGAAAAAAAAGATTCTACAACTTTTGCAAGTAAAAGAAATGTGATAACTGGTCGAAGATAACGTTTCACTATAAGACACTCCAGCACTTTTGTTGTGACAATTTTCTAGAATGACAAGCCTATACTTTCTTAGCAGTAATGATTAAGAAATCATACGCTCATAAATGCATTTATATAATACATTTCTTTGTTCACTTTACTGGGAAAAACAACAGGTTTTTGCAGATAATTCAATCTGAATTTTAGTCTTATAAAAAATATAATAAGACTCTCAAGTGACTTAATGTTTCCTTTTTCTATTTTGTTGTTTTGTGTTGTTTGTATTTTCTATTTTTTTTTCTTAGCAAACAATCTACATTTAAAGGGGCACTCCACTGAAAAACATTTTCTGTAATCAACTGGTGCCAGAAAGTTAAACAGATTTGTAAATGACTTCTATTTAAAAATCGTAATCCTTCGAGTACTTATCAGCTGCTGTACATGAAGTTCTTTTTATTTATTTATTTCCTTTCTGTCTGACCACAGTGTTCTCTACTGACACCTCTGTCCATGTCATGAACTGTCCAGAGCAGGAAAGGTTTGCTATTGGGATTTGTTCCTACGCTGGACAGTTCCTAAAATGAACAGATGTGTCAGCAGAGAGCACTGTGGTCAGACAGAAAGGAAATTCAAAAAGAAAAGAACTTCCTGTGGAGTATATAGCAACTAAAAAGTACTAGAAGGATTAAGATTTTTAAATAGAAGTAATATACAAATCTGTTTAACTTTCTGGCACCAGTTGATTTAAAAAAAATGTTTTCCAGTGGAGTACCCCTTTAAGGATTTATGTCATGAGAACAAAATTTACCCCTATCCAAAAGATAGGGAATAAGTTTTAGATTACAAGGGAACCGACTGCTGGGATCACCCACGATCTCCTGTACGGGGCCCTGGCTCTGTCCAGTAGCAGCACGTCAAGACCCCAGCACAAAGCAGCAGCCACCATGCCCCCTCCATATATCTATATGGGAGAGCCATTTATATGGGAGAGCCATTTAGCTATCTCTGGCACTCCCATAGATATATATATATATATATATATATATATATATATAGATATATATTTAATCTAAAACTTATCCCCTATCCTATGGATTGTGGATATGTTTTTACCCATGAAGCTTCTTTTAAGGTAACGTAACTAACATTGATTATCCTGTAATACTGCAACCAACCAAGGGGAAAGATATATTAAGAAACGAGCAGTCAGGTAAAATAAGCAAACTTTATTATAATAGACTACTGGGTTTACTTTGCCGCAAAACAAGCCCCCAAAGCCTTTATACATAGCATCCCGTGTTTAGATATCACAATATTACTCAAGATATAAGCAGGGGTATTGAGAACTAGATCAGCATGAAAGGAGATCACATATACATCTGTACGCCGATTTGCATTCGGGTGGTTTATGAGAGCAATAAATCTATGCGATAAAATCCAATTTCAAAAATAGCATCCTTACACATAGACTGAAGTGGAGCCCAAATGTAAAGTGGCAAGTGCCAAAAATTAGATACCATTCAACATGCATTACACCAGTTCTAGAGAACAAACAGCATAAAGGTCACACTTCCGACGTGTAATCCACCAATCCGGCGTGTTTTGCAAGGCTGCTTCATCAGCTTTAGGCCTGTTGAGATACATTTAAAAAAATAAAATAGCACTGTAATCATCTATAATAAAACATGCTTACTAATACAGTATATCAAAGAGCAAGAACATTTAACAATGGAATAGTTGTCCCAACAAGCATGACCCAGTGGCCTCACCCTATTGTAACCTTCTTAGGTATTCTTCAGAGAGAAATGCATTTATAAATTTTACATGAAAGACGCAAGGACATACTTCATTCATGTCCACCTGTTGTAATGCATGAACACTAACAGAAAAATTCAGAATGTCAATAATTTTTAATATGTTCCAGTCTCCAGAAGTTCATGACTTTGTGGGGGAAAAAATGAATAGCATAAAATGTTCTGTAGTTTTATGTCATTAATGTAGTAATGAGGTGCAAATTATTCATATTCCTTTTTATCACAATTTATTATACAACATTATAGTCAATTTTAATTGTTTCCATTATTAAAAAGCAATCATTTGTGCTAATTGCTGTAATAATGCCAACATTCGACAATGACAACAATTACAAGGGATGATGACATTTGATAATGTCAACAATTAAAATAGATTTTAACATTTTTAATGACTTGTGATAAAAATGGGAATACTAATCGACAATGCATTTCATCACATGTTTTTTACTTACAAATGTACACATTGTTTGAGGGTCTTGAGGGATCCTGTATAAAGTGTCCCAGGACCCTGGGAAATATCTGAGAACCTGGCAGGATCATCAGCATGTTGTTGTAATGTTACTGTATTTTCAATAATTTTTAGGATGATTTTTTAGAACCATTTTTCAGAACCATATCATTTCTCATAGTGAAAATGTTTCAAGGACCAGATTTTAGTCTGGAAATGTATTATACGCATTGTCACAGCTAACCCCTTAACCCCTACTTAGCGCACAGCGCCGTACATTTACGGCGCTGCGGTTCTTGATCACAGCGTCTCCGGATGCGGTGGTCAGAACAGGATGACTGCTGATATCTATCAGCAGCTATCCCTGCATATCATCCAGGGGTGTCCCGAGACCCCCCCCCCCTTGTCAGTGATCGCCGTGATTCGCCAATCAATCCTGACTGGCGAATCGCGGCTTTTTTTGGCTGATCAGGTCTCTGGTGACCCAATCTCCCGAAAAATAGGGTTGATCGGGGCTATCAGAGACAGCCTCAATCATCCTAAAGCAGGGGTCGGCAACCCCTTGCACGCGTGCCATTTATGGCATGTTGGGTGCTTTTGAATGGCACACTGGGCCCCGAGCTGAGAGGCACTAACTCCACTAATGGGGATCCAAGATTCCCAGGCGAGTGAGCGCTGCTTTAAGCTGTGTGCACACACAGCTAAAACTTCCACCCAGCTTGAGCTGCAGGACCTGCGGCTTCACTGAGAGGAGACCTGTGACCTCTGCCCACACGCAGCGCAGGCACTGATGACGTCTGTATTATGGTGGGGTCTGATTCTGGGGTCTGCATGATTCTGGGGTCTGTATTGTGGTGGGATCTGATTCTGGGGTCTGTATTATGGTGGGGTCTGATTCTGGGGTCTGTATTGTGGTGGGGTCTGATTCTGGGGTCTGTATTATGGTGGGGTCTGATTCTGGGGTCTGTATTGTAGTGGGGACCGATTCTGGGGTCTGTATTATGGTAAGGTTGGATTCCGGGGTCTGTATTGTGGTGGGGACTGATTCTGAAGTGTTTATTATGGTGGTGGACTGATTCTGGGGTCTGTATTATGGTGGGGTCTGATTCTGGGGTATGTATTGTAGTGGGGACTGATTCTGGGGGTCTGTATTATGGTGGGGTCGGATTCTGGGGTCTGTATTGTGGTGGGGACTGATTCTGGGGTCTGTATTATGGAGGGGTCTGATTCTGAGGTCTGTATTATGGTGGGGACTGAGTCTGGGGTCTGGATTATGGTTGCAACTGATTCTGGGGTCTGAATTATGGTGGGGTCTGATTCTGGGGTCTGTATTATGGTGGCGACTGATTCTGGGGTCTATATAATGGTGGAGTCTGATTCTGGAGTCTGTATTATGGTGGAGACTGTTTCTGGGGTCTGTATTATGGGGAGGTCTGATTCTGGGGTATGTATTATGATTCTGAGGTCTGTATTATGGTGGGGTCTGATTCTGGGGTCTGTATAATGGTGGATTCTGATTCTGGGGTCTGTATTATGGTGGGGACTGTTTCTGGGGTCTGTATTATGGGGAGGCCTGATTCTGGGGGTCTGTATTATGGTGGGGGTCTGATTCTGAAGTCTTTATTATGGTGGGGTCTGATTCCGGGGTTTGTATTATTGTGGGGTCTGATTCTAGGGTCTGTATTATGGGACCTTTATTATGGTGGGGTCTGCATTATGGTGGGGACTGATTCTGTGGTTTGTATTATGGTGGCCTCTAATTCTGGAGTCTGTATTATGGTGGGGTCTGATTCTGGGGTCCGTATTATGGTGTCACTATAATACAGACCAGAGAATCAGACCCCACCATAATACAGTCCCCATAAATAGTCCCCACCCTAATACAGACACCAGAATCACCACCCACAACAATACAGACCCCAGAATCAGACCTCACCATAATACAGACCCCAGAATCAGACCCCACCATAATACAAAGCACAGAATCAGTCATTACCATTGGTTATTAATGCATAAAGTGACAGAGGTCCGATTTGAAAAAAAAAAAAACGTCTCCGTCCTTAAATAGGCACTCTCAGATACAAATACTTTTGATATGTTGTAAAGTATGCAAAACCAATAGGTCAAACAATTGCCCCCCCCCTGCCTGCTTGGACACATACTAGTCCTGCTGTGTCCATGCATCATCACCTATGTCATGGACACACTTCCTTGATTGACAGCTGTGAATGCAGGGCTCACAGCTGGAGGAAAAATCCTCCCACTGTCAGCTTGTGTCCCGCTAATGTCAGAGAGGACAAGCTGGGAGTTGTAGTTTTGCTAATGCTAGGGGAGATGTGAGCAGACAGCATACTGAGGGAGGGGGTGGAGACCTGTAGAGTGAGGCCACTCCCCCTTCCTTTGAGAAGAATTCAGACTAGTGAGCTAAATTAAAAGTGTAATAAAAAATAAATAAAGGTGCTAGACATATAAAAATTAGATGTACATGGTCAGGATTAGATACTGAGCGATATATTTAAAAAAATTGTTGGATCTGACGGGTCCGACTTAAGGCCAAAATGGGCTGCATCCTTAAGGGGTTAAAATATGTAAATTGTTGGGCCAGATGATTTTTGTTTTAGGACAGACTATACTTTTTTATTTAATATTTTTAATTTATTATTACATTTGCCATGAAGTTCACTCTGTAATTACTTGATTTGTTTAGCAAAGGTTGGTAATTATTTTTTTTTATAGAAAACTTGAAACTTTGGCTTACATGTTTCAATAATGTCTGTTTATATGCCAGTCCTGGGCAGATTTTGGGCTTTGCCATGCAACAAATTTATGAGATGCTACAAATCATTTGTTAAAGAGAATGGAGCAGATTTATGAAAATATTTCTTTTGTTTGTTGCTCATAGCAATCAATTACAGGGCAAATGTAAAGGGAACCTGTCATCACTTTCATGCTGTCTAAATCACAAACCATGGGGGCTCCTGCCTGCCACGATGGATTTCATTGATAGATCTATGCCTATACACAAACAGGTAGAGCTATTTCAGGCAAGGCTGGTGGGTTGGGGAGAAGCCACTTGGGACCAACCTGATGACTCTGATTATTTACACTGGATGCACTGTGATCAGTTTCTAGGGGTAACACAATCTGACTCACTTTTGGCTGTATCAATGGAATGGGCGGGCACCATTCCATTGATTTTCTGTGGGGCTGACAAACATTTCTGAGTTCAGCATTCAGAAATGTTCAGTGGCCCCATATGAAATGAATGGAGTGGTAGCTGCCTAGGTACGGTGCACTCTGTTTATTCTGTGGACTATTAGGTGTCTCAAGACCAGTGGAATATGAAAGTTCTTACTAAGGCAGATACAAAGCAAATCTGTCTGTTCCTCTTTCATAGTGTTGAGCGGCATAGGCCATATTCGAATTCGCGAATATTCGCGAATATATGGACGAATATTCGTCATATATTCGTGAATATTCGCATATTCGTAATATTCACGTTTTATTTTCGCATATGCGAAAATTCGCACGCCAGTCTCACACAGTAGTATTAGAGCCTTCTTTACACCACACAAGCTGGAAGCAGAGAGGGGTGATCACTGTGATGTGTACTGTGAGAAAAAAACAAACAAAAAAAAACTAATATTCGTAATTACGAATATATAGCGCTATATTCGCGAATATTCGCAAATTCGCGAATATGCGATATTCGCGAATAAAATTTGCATTGCGAATATTCGCGAGCAACACTACTCTTTAAGGGTGGCATACAAAGTACAGATTTGCTGGAAGTCAAGGGAAGTCATAGGAAAGTCAAAATCTACAACAAATCCACAACATATCTGTGACATGAGTATACCCTAAGGGTCAGTTCACACATGCATATTTTCTGCTGCAAATTTGCTGTAGCAGATTTTGCCACCATTGAAGTCAATGGGCAGCATATCTGCAGCAAAAAAACAGACATGTAAACTGACCCTAAGGGTACGTTCACATGTACAGGATCTGCAGCATATTTTAGTGGATATTATCTTGAAGTCAATGGGTAGCAAAATCAGCATCAGATCCTGCACTTGTCAGCGTACCTAAAAAGGATATGCTAGCCAGCAGCAATTCTCATCTATCCACAGTGGCATAGACTTTTAATGGAGCAGCATGATGCATGGGAAACAAAGAATTGAGGTCCCCGCTGCTGTCAATTGTGGTGGATTCCAATGGTTAAACCCCACAATCTAGCATGTATACCTTATTCAGTAAATAGGTCATAATTGCTGCAAGCCATAATATTTTCTTAAATATAGTTTTACTGAAATTTGTTTTATCAACTTTAACAACTTTTTAAAATCATGTAATGTAGTTCAGATGAAAGTGTTTACTTTCCTTAATGGTTTGACTTTGTAGATTCAACTTTTTATGTACAATACGAGAATGTTCTATATTTTTTTTAAATATCGACTAATTGTAGGACACTGAATGTCGCTCAATTGATCAGGGCTCCCTGGCCCATTTATCAGGTGACATAAAATAGAGACTAAAGCATTTTCTGGCATTCCATTTAATTCCATCTACTGATAATGAATAAAAAAGTGTCCTACACACCATGTTTTCTATTTACAGAGATAATGTATAGTACTATAGAATAGAATAACTTCAAGATATTCATATTGCTTAATATGTGCTTATTGCTTGGCAACACATTTCAACTTGGCATCAGGAAGTGCAGTCACATTGATTGTCACCTCTAAATTACCTCTGAGACCGATTGTCAAGTTTCATTTTGTCATCCTGTTCATTCAATAACACGGTGACCATTATGCCAGTGGTCCAATAACTGAATCACTAATATTTTATTGGCAATTTTATTTTCTTTGGGCAGAAATCCTCTTTAAAGATGTTAAAGGGGTACTCCGCTCCTAGACATCTTATCCCCTATCCAAAGGATAGAGGATAAGATGTCTAGGGGCAGAGTACCCCTTTAAAGTGTAAGAGGCTTTGAATAATAAGAAAACAGGTCTACTTTTTCCTCTAAAAACAGTGTTCCTCTTTTTTATGGACTATGACTAGCACTGAAAAATGGCTTCGATTTCAGAAACAGTTGATGATCTGTGAAGACATGAGCTGGCCATGCATTTAAAATAAATTCCCCAACCCATTCCTCAAGGCCCACCAACAGTCCAGGACTAGAATTGTCCTCTGTTCTATTCCAATGGTGTAACTGGAAAAAAAAAAAAAGATTGTCAGTGGGCCTTGAGGACTGGGTTGGGGACCACTGATGTAATTCATGAATGGGTCAGGTTTGTCAACACAAGAACTACTCTTTGTTAACAGCTGTACAGTCACACAGCTAACAGAGGAGGATACGAGTAAGGGTTATCAATGACGACAATATTCCAAAATAGGACACATAGAAGAGTACTGGGATAACTGTTCTAAACAACCTTAATAGTACACAGTAAAAAATGAAAACCTCTGAGGGGTTAATACATTTTATTAGCATTGCATAAAGTATTCAGGGAATTTTTCAGATTGTTTAACCACCTAACCAATCGACAGAAAAAATTCCCTACTGTTCAATTGCATATTTGTCCTTCAAACTTCTTGATTCATATCTCGTATTAATCATGAATAATGAACTCATTCAGTACCTTTTAGTAAAGTATCTATATTGTTTAATGCAATGAAAATTAGATGCAAGTGCAAGCTATTTAACAACATATTCATGAGACAAAATAGTAACTCACTAGAACATTTCCAGGCATTTTTCTTAGTTGTCGCTATTTTATATTCCCTCCCTAAATTGGAGAAAGTACTTGCTTGGTCATTAATACTGACTTGCCTGGCAATATTGTGTCTTTTTTGTTCCTCTGGGC
Source organism: Hyla sarda (assembly GCF_029499605.1). Classification (NCBI taxonomy): domain Eukaryota; kingdom Metazoa; phylum Chordata; class Amphibia; order Anura; family Hylidae; genus Hyla; species Hyla sarda. The sequence continues at coordinate 226,247,986 of NC_079192.1, forward strand.
TACTCTCTGATTACAAATCTTTCCAAATACTGGCTCAGTGAAATACTGTAATCTGATTAAATAAGACTTATCTGCCCATTTTGCCTTTTATTACATTTCAAATGTTGAATGCATTCTCTCTCTTAGAACCATCCATCGACTAAAATTCATCTGCCCCGGGCACCTGTGACTTTTACAGTAGCTTATGAATCCATCACAGCCTCCCTACGGCTTAAATGGCTCTGAATTTGACCCTAATAAATTAAGCAGTCTTTACTTATCTGTAAATCGGACAGAAAGAACATTTACGAATATGTAAAGAGGTTTATTTGCTAAATGACCCTTTATCACAGGAACGATGCAGTATTTGTGTGTAAGAATTGCATCCGCACAGTTGCATATTATTAATACCTAAGTTATATAGACTAATATTTAGCAGTACAAAATGTCTTTATACTGAGATTCAAAGTACCAATATGTGACAGACAGACAATCTCCGTCCACCAAATAGAACTTGTCGCACATAATCAGATCCATCGTGTTCCAAAAATTAAGACTCATTGGATATGATGTGTGTATGAAATGCAACAAATAAAATGAATACATGTCAAAATGATATTGCAAGGAGTAATACAATTTATCCAAATTATCTCTTTTTTGGTTTTGATTTCGGACCTATAGCATTCACATATAAAATTTTGGTCACTATTTGTCGGAATTTTAAGCCAAACCGGGAGGGGGCAAAGATATAAGCCTTTTTGTTAATATGTAAATGAGGTTCAAAAACCCAGAATGCATTTCCTAGCAAGGAAAGGGCCCAGGTTAGTCCACCCATGCCATGCTGGAAAATGCATTCTGGGCTTTTGAGGCCACATTTTATCTAGAAAAACAGAATGGCTCTGCGGTTAATGGACAGCAATAATGGAAACATGGGCATAGGACCTTGCCACGCCAGGCTTTTGAGCCTCATTTGCAAAATAACAAAAAGGCTTATATCTTAAAAAAAAATAAAGTATGGCTGGAATTCTGTTGATCAGCTAAATCTAGCTATGTGCCTATTTACACCCATGTTTTCCTACTAACAGGTTTGGTTTAACCCCTTAACCCCTTAAGGACGCAGGACGTAAATGTACATCCTGGTGCGGTGGTACTTAACGCACCAGGACGTACATTTACGTCCTAAGCATAACCGCGGGCATCGGAGCGATGCCCGTGTCATGCGCGGCTGGTCCCGGCTGCTGATCGCAGCCAGGGACCCTCCGGCAATGGCCGACGCCCGCGATCTCGCGGGCGTCTGCCATTAACCCCTCAGGTGCCGGGATCAATAGAGATCCCGGCATCTGCGGCAGTTCGCGATTTGAATGAATGATCGGATCGCCCGCAGCACTGCTGCGGGGATCCGATCATTCATAACGCCGCACGGAGGTCCCCTCTCCTTCCTCCGTGCGGCTCCCGGCGTCTCCTGCTCTGGTCTGTGATCGAGCAGACCAGAGCAGAAGATCACCGAAAACACTGATCTGTTCTATGTCCTAAAAATTTAAAAAAATGTAAAATTAAAAGTAAAAAAAAAGTGAAAAATCCCCTCCCCCAATAAAAAAGTAAAACGTCCGTTTTTTCCTATTTTACCCCCAAAAAGCGTAATTTTTTTTTTTATAGAAATATTTGGTATCGCCGCGTGCGTAAATGTCCGAACTATTAAAATAAAATGTTAATGATCCCGTACGGTTAACGGCGTGAACGAAAAAAAAAATAAAACTCCAAAATTCCGACTTTTTTAATACATTTTATTTTAAAAAAAATTATAAAAAATTTATTAAAAGTTTTTTATATGCAAATGTGGTATCAAAAAAAAGTACAGATCATGGTGCAAAAAATGAGCCCCCATACCGCCGCTTATATGGAAAAATAAAAAAGTTAGGGGTCATCAAAATAAAGGGATTTTAAACGTACTAATTTGGTTAAAAAGTTTGTGATTTTTTTTAAGCGCAACAATAATACAAAAGTATGTAATAATGGGTATCATTTTAATCGTATTGACCCTCAGAATAAAGAACACATGCCATTTTTACCATTAATTGTACGGCGTGAAAACGAAACCTTCCAAAATTAGCAAAATTGCGTTTTTCGTTTTAATTTCCCCACAAAAATAGTTTTTTTTGGTTGCGCTATACATTTTATGATATAATGAGTTATGTCATTACAAAGGACAACTGGTCGCGCAAAAAACAAGCCCTCATACTAGTCTGTGGATGAAAATATAAAAGAGTTATGATTTTTAGAAGGCGAGGAGGAAAAAATGAAAACGTAAAAATTAAATTGTCTGAGTCCTTAAGGCCAAAATGGGCTGAGTCCTTAAGGGGTTAAGGACCAGGTTTTTTTTTTTTCATTTTTGCACTTTCATTTTTTCCTCCTTACATTTAAAAAATCATAACCTTTTCAATTTTGCAGAAAAAAATCCATAAGATGGCTTATTTTTTTGCTCCACCAATTCTATTTTGTAATGGCATCAGTCATTTTACCCAAAGATCTATGCTGAAACGGAAAAAAAAGTCATTGTGCAACAAAATTTAAGAAAAAACACCATTTTGTAACTTTTGGGGGCTTCTATTTCTATGCAGTACATTTTTCAGTAAAAATGACACCTGATCTTTATTCTGTAGGTCCATATGATTAAAATGATACCCTACTTGTATAGGTTTGATTTTGTCGTACTTCTGGAAAAAATCATACGTACATGCAGGAAAATGTATACGTTTAAAATTGTAATCTTCTGACCCCTATAACTTTTTAAATTTTTCGCGTACGGGGCGGTATGAGGGCTAAATTTTTGTGCCGTGATCTGAAGTTTTTAGCAGTACCATTTGTATTGATCAGACTTTTTGATCGCTTTTCATTCATTTTTTCAAGATGTAAAAAGTGACCAATTATACACTATTTTGGACCTTGCTGTTTAATTAATTATATATTTTTATAATTTGGACATTTCTGCATCCGGCGATACCAAATACGTTTATTTTTATTTTAATTTACAGGTTTTTTGTTTAAATGGGAAAAGAGGGGTGATTCAAACTTTTATTAGGGAAGGGGTTTAATGATCTTTATTAACTTTTTTTCCCCATTTTTTTTATTGCAATGTTATAGCCCCCAACACACTGATCTTTTACACTGATCTTTGTTATCCCATAGGATAACATAGATCAATGATTCTGCCGCTTGCCTGCTCATGCCTGGATTTAGATGCGGCAATCAACTTTAAACGCCTCGTCTAAAGGGTGATCAGTGCCGCGCGCTATTAGCCAAGGGTCCCAGCCGACCTGCTATGGCGAGGGGCCATGCTGTGGCCCCACGTTATAGAAAGGGAGCAGACTCAGGGCATACAGGTACACTCTTGGGCCTTAACAGGTTAAGATACATTACTGTCAAAGGGTTTTTACACCAAATCCTGTCAATCCTGCTTATCAGTTGATATGTGACACAGCATTCATTGTTTACAAGGTACAGCACTGAACCTTTTGCAGAGGAAGTGTCTAGTATTACAGATAAGACCAATTTACTGGAATGGGATGGTGTTACAAGAGCTTTAGCACTTGCCTGTTAAACAATGAAGGGAATGCAGAACACTGAAACCACTTCAGTCAGCTGATCAATGTATGTACAGAGGTAGGTATAGCTTTTAGATTAACATGGAAGTAAATAAATGTATCAGTTCTTATAACCAGTCATTGCCCCCGAGAATAGAGGGATGACCTGTATAGGACTAGACGCCCAGGGTTTCTAAACAAGTCCCATATTTTTATTAGCACCAAAACTTTTGTGGTGACCACTGGGTGATGGTTTTGGTGATGAAATGCAGTGGGTAAGGTGTCGTTCGTGATGTCAGAGCACCATTAACCTCCACGGTCCAAGAATGAGATAGTTTCTCCTGGGCCAGGTGCGGGGTAATAAATACACCAAAATAAGGTTATGGATAACTATCTTTACTGTTGCTAGAAGTGGCAGATCTTAAAACAGTACAGTATTTTGTGCAGATAGATGGTCAGAGTGGAACCCAGGGGGCCTTGCTAGGAGTTGTAGTTGCTGTTTGATGCAGCTTTAAGATTATTAGCAGCGCACGCTGACTTGAAAGATTTAACTTGACTGACTGACTGAAGAAAAGATTTTCCCCAAGAGCTTTGCTTACCACCAGGCTTTGACATTTACCTGAGCATTGTTTTTTTTTTTGAGAATGGCATGGCTGTGGAATTTTGTAGTTTTCTTCTCCCTAGGCTTCTCCTCTCAGTACCTGCACTCCACTCCTTACTGAAACTCTGACTAGACTAGACTGCACTCTCCTCTCCCCTGACACTACATCAGTGGTTGGTTTAGGGATCCTCCATTGAGGCCTCAGGGTCACCTGGTCACTTTGCCACAATCCCTTAAAGATACAGTGCATAAATTAATACATAATATAACACAACAATATATCACAGTATAACAGGTCAGACAATGGAGCAGTGGGACCAACATTTAGACATCAGGGATGCCCGAGGCAATCTTTAACCAACAGGACAGCCTTTGGTGCTGGGATACCACATTTTTTAAACTTATGTACAGCTGTTAAAAATAGTGTGTATCTTTCCAGCTGAGAGTGAAGCAATATACTATAGAAAATGTATGTCATCTCCATTTATCCCTAAGGAAGTCAGTTATTTTGGGTGACTGGCATTATTTGCAATGCAGAACTTTTAGGCACTGATAACCCTGAAATATTAACTGTGGTAAGATCTTGAAAAGTGCTATTTGAAACATTGTCAATGATGAAGCAACCTGCCTCAGAAGCCTTGACAAGTGTGAACTTTCAGAACTTAGCATATGCCTACTGTTCATTTTATTAAAGAAAATGTGTTAAAATTTAGATATACAGTATTCTGCTAATATAACTCACAGTGTATGTAATTAATGTATAAAATATTTTATATTATATTCATATTTTATATTTACAAATTATAGATGCTGAAAGCCTAAAGAGCTATTCTAATACACACACACACACACACACACACACACACACACATATATATATATATATATATATATATATATATATATATATATATATATAGTAAATTTGAGTAGCCGTATTAGTCCAGTGATGCAGATACAAATCATAAAATGTTCCAGTATCTTGTAATACCATTTTTTATTGGACTAACAGCATTTTGTAGAGACAAGCTTTCGGGATTCCTCACTTTATCAAGTCCAAAGCAAATCTGTGGCAAGGGAAGTGTGTATTTCCCTAGCTAACCCTGGAGAAACCTCCACCTGTGGCCTAATTAATGAGGTTGCAGAAGGGGGAAGTATGTTTGAAAGGAAGCCAGACAATGTAGTCTGGGCTCTCCCCAGAAGACAATAAGGTGGCTGTACGGGGGAGGCAGGGGTCCTGGTGAAGAACACACAGCCCGAGCTGTGAGTGGCCCCAAGTGTGGACGAGACACACAGCAAGAGGTTGCAAACGCTGTGTGTGTGAACAGTGAGTAGAAGGTTGCAGGAGGCATAAGTTTAACTGGCCGGGAAAAGCCCACCAGTTGATAGTCAGGGCATGCTGGGTTGTTTAATTAGTGACTGGACGGTCTAGGGTTTTGTTTGTTCCTGTCTTATGTTTTTAATTTATCCTGCAACCTGTCTAATAAAGCTCATGAGGAGCCAGACTTGCATAACATAGTTCATAGTAACAAAGTTCATGAGGTTGAAAAAAGACCAGCGTCCCTCAAGTTCAACCTATACCCCTAATAAGTCCCTACTGAGTTGAGTTGATCCAGAGGAAGGCAAAAAAAACCTCATACTAGAGGTAAAAATTCCTTCCTGACTCCAAATATGGCAGTCAGAAGAAATCCCTGGATCAACGTTCTGTCCCTATAAATCTAGTATACATAACCAGTAATGTTACTATTCTCCAAAAATGCATCCAGACCCTTTTTGAACTCTTTTACAGAGTTCACCATGACCACCTCCTCTGGCAGAGAGTTCCATAGTCTCACTGCTCTTACAGTAAAGAACCCCCATCTGTGCTGGTGTAGAAACCTTCTTTCCTCAATACGTAGAGGATGCCCCCTTGTTATAGATACAGTCCTGGGTATGAATAGATCATGGGAGAGATCTCTGTACTGCCCCCTGATATATTTATACTTAGTTATTAGGTCGCCCCTAAGCCTTCTTTTTTCTAAACTAAATAACCCTAATTCTGATAATCTTTCTTGGTACTGTAGTCCTCCCATTCCCCTTATTACCCTGGTTGCCAGTCTTTGAACCCTCTCCAGCTCCACTATATCTTTCATAAAGAACTGTTGTTTGCCTGTTGATTGAAGTGGACACGTTTCATGTGGCTGTGTCAAGGACGATCCCAGAGCTATCCCCAGGATGAAAACCTTACAATATATATATATATACACACATGAAATCCAAGAAACCCAGTACCAGTCAGGTCACAGATCTTTAAAAAGCTGGGTTGTCTTTATTATCCCAAAATCAGAGCAACGTTTCAGCAGTAGTAGCCTTTATCAAGCATTCTTGATAAAGGCTACTACTGCCAAAATGTTGCTCTGATTTTGGGATAATAAAGACAACCCAGCTTTTTAAAGATGCGTGACCTGACTGGTGCTGTGCTTCTTGGATTTCGTGTACAATTTTCCTGGGCAAGCACGGGCACAGAGTTCGAGCCCCGGTGCTGTCTCACACACCTCTTCTATATATGTATACATATGCAATTGCTCAAAACTATTAGGACACTTCGTAACTATTAGGACACTTTCACTTCGTAAGCTTTTAAGACACACCATAGGCTTAAATATGGATTTGGATTATGGAGTTTTTCCTTTCATTCTTAAAGGGGTATTTCGCCCCTAGAATCTTATCCCCTATCCAAAGGATAGGGGATAAGATGTCAGATCGCCGGGGTCCGCTGCGACACCCCGCTATCATTACTGCACAGAGCACACTCAATCTGTGCGTAATGACCGACGATATAGTGGCCATAGCATCGTTATGTCAATACAAGTCTATGGGAGGGGGCGTGGCGGCCATCACGCCCCCTCCCATAGACTTGCATTAATGGGGCGGGCCTTAATGTCACGAGGGGCAGAGCCGTGATGTCACAATGATCCGGCCCGTGTATCGCCGGTCATTTTACACAGAGCGAGTGTGCTCTGTGCAGTAACGATAGCGGGATGCCGCAGCGGAGATCCCGTGGGTCCCCAGCAGCGGGACCCCGGCGATCTGACATCTTATCTCCTATCCTTTGGACCCTCTCCAGCTCTCACTATTGTTTATGTGCCTGTTGGTGCTGTGCTGCCTTCCTTCCTGACGTAAACCGCAAGACTCCGGCCCACCAACGTCACAAAATGCGGGCTCAAAATTAAACAAAAAAGCCTCCATAGTACGGATATTCATGGTGTGGCATAGTATGTTTTTAATATTTTTTAATTTCTGAGGAGGGTGGATGGGTTGTTGCGGTATAGTTGGAGTGCAGCTATTTAGTTCCAAGCAGGCCAGTCAGGGAGTCACCCGATGTGGTACGCCCCACCCCTCCCCGTCACTCTCTAGCAACACTACTGGTAATAAAGGGTAGATAAAGAACTTTGGCTATTAACATAAGGGAAAACTTTTCTGCTTTAAAAAATGCTTTTGTAAGCGGGTTTCCCGGGTGTTGCTTACGTGTGATTTATTTATCAAGGTTGTGCGACTATTTGATAGGTCGCATGTAAGCAAAAGTTAGTTAAAAAAAATTGTCATATAAAAGCCATAAGTTTGAAAAAGAATGATAAATCTCCTTTATGTGGTTTTCACTTTGTGGTTTTCACTTTGAAGTCTCGGACAGCCCCATTCACCCTTTTTTTCCGGGCCACCGGGGCACCAGAGACCCGATTGTTGGAGTGAGGCAGACTGCCCTAAGTGTGGCAGAGCAGAAGCTAATTTGATCCATTTGTTATGGTTATGCCCAAAGATTAAATAATTTTGGAGTAAAGTCTTTCCGAGTATTGAGAATAAACTTAATCTAGGGAAGGAGTGGTCAGCAATAGAAGTAATCCTGGGCGATTTGAGTAAGGTCACGAATTGCTAATTCGGTTATTTATGTTAGCTAAGGTTGTGACCCTTAGAGGGCTCTTGGACAATAGAGGTCCAAGTGTTTTCAAGTGGGAGAAGTTAGTCATAAAAATCCGAAGGTATGAAGAATGGAGGGCCAGTGGATCTAGGAAAGGATTAAAAAAATTTAGACTGATATGGGCAGATTGGGATGAAGAATCATTTTTCTTTTTTATATTTTTCTCTTCTGGTGGTAGGATTGGGGGTGGGAGGGGAGGGTGGGCATATAATGTAATTTTTTGCTGAATATGTTAATATATTAGATTTTTAACTGCTAAAAAAAAATTTATAAAACAAAAAAAAGGGTTTATTTTGGTTTTAAAATCTAATAGTACAATACAATATTATTCAATTCTGCTATATGTTTTGTGTCAATTTCCCATGGTGTACAGTGGTCCCTCAACATACGATGGTAATTAGTTCCAAATGAACCCTCGTTAGTTGAAACCATCATATGTTGAGGGATCTGTGCAATGAAAAGTATAGGAAGTTATACTCACCTGTCCCCGCCACTCCGGACTGTCTCTGCTGCGTGGGATCGTTGCTCTTCATTGCCATCATCACGTCGCTGCACACGGCGCTCCTATTAGATGACAGGACGACGTGCGCCGTGACGTGATGACGACGAAGGAGAGTGACGACGATGCAGGGGATCCTGAAGAGAACGGTCCGGAGCACCGGGGAAAGGTAAGTGGTCATCACCGGACCACACGGGGCACCATAAACGGCTATCAGACGGCAGCTGAAGCAGTCTGCGCTGCCAGATAGCCGTTTATGCGATGGCCCCGACATACAAAAGCATCATATGTTGATGCTGCCTTCAACATGCGATGGCCTCTGTCGGGGCCATCGTAGGTCGGGGGTCACTGTAGTTATGCTTGTAGTTACTAGGTGCCTTGACATATTACTCCCATGGTATAGAAATCCGTTCTGATCATATGATGGAAAGGTGCAGGGGTGAATGGAACTTCAGTATGTGTATCATACTTCTGTAATGTTATATACTCCTCAGTGTCCATTACATGACCAGAAGTAAACAATACTTTCTAATAGCATTTATTTGCTAAAATAGAAATAATGCTTTAGGGTAGGGTCACACATGCTGCATGTTGCTGCATATTTCATAGTCAATGGGTAGCAAAATCAGCTGCAGAAAATATGCAGCAAAGTACGGTATGTGTTACTCTACCCTTAGGGCTCCTTCACACAGGCGTATTTGATTGTGAATTTGCAGCAAATCTTCCGCAGATAGCCTACCCCATTCCAACTTGCAGCAGGAAACACACTACAAGTTCCCATCAAATGCATCTGTGTGAACAAGCCTATAGGGTGTAAACTAAATGACTGAACACAGCATCAAATTTTCAACATCAAATATATGCAGAATACTGTACGTGTGAATTAAGTGACATAAAATTTGTCTGGCCCAGATAAGATGTCAGATGATAACGCCTCGGAATACTAAGTCTGTACCGAGTTAAGCACACAATATCTATGTACATCTTCTGTTTTTGGTGGATCAATATTGACTCCCTGAACCTTTTAATCTATCTGGTCTGTCCTGTGATGAATATTATGATGTTCATTTCACTGTATGATTTTAAAGTCTGAATAAAAGGCTTTGCCCTCATCACAGCACAATCCAGACAGAAATGTAAGCATAAAATGATCAACTCATTTCTGATCTGCATATGAACTGTCTAGTGACATTGAAATAGAATTGTTTTCCTGACTTGTGCACCATGACTCCTGAAGAAGTTGCTGTTGATCAGCACTTAACATTGATCTACAGAGTTCAGAATTTACATTGCCTTGCAAAAGTATCCACCCTCCTTGACTTATTTTTTTCTGATTTTGGTACATTACAGCCTTAAATTCTATGTTTTGTTAATCTGAATTTTATGTGATGGATCAGAACACAATAGTCTAAGTTGGGGAAGTGAAATGAGAAAAATATATAAATAAAACTATTTTTTGGGAAATAGAAAATTTGCATGTCCTCGTGAAAAATGGTGGGAGCAGACCTGGAACTCCATACCCCATATCCTCCCGGAGCAGTGGGAAAGTTGAAAGACTGCCCATAGCCCTGTACTCTGTTAGAAACACACCCCAACAGCCAACAGGCCATACCCCATATGAGACACTCTTGGGGGGGGGGGGGTCCCTAAGCTAGGATGTTATTACCCTCATCACCCTCAGTAGCTTAGTGCAGGAAATGATAGTGTGGTAAAATTTGTTATTACCCTGTGTAATGAGCTGAAAGCAACATATGTTGCAGTTTTATTCTTCCATTCCAGATCCAGACACTGAGCAAGGAAGTCACAATCTGCAGTTTCGCTGGACATGTCCTAGTTTACCACATCTTTAGCAGTTGGTGGTTTTGCCGGATGGTCTTCGTTGTGCATCATTCCGAACACGGTTCTGAGGAGAAACAGTTCGGTCCTGAGGGACATAATTCTGAACGGGTATTGAGTAGTTTGCGGTTGGTTTGCTCCATTATACATTGTAAGTGCATCTTGACAGATTGCCACTTCCAAGCTCTCCTTAGTAGGTGCCACTCCAGTTTGTTTTTCAATAGCTTCAACAATGAGTAAAAGCATTTTTGGTTCAAGTGTCACAAATTCAGGCCTAGTGTCCGTAAGCCTTTCTTTAGCATCGTGGAGGCCAGTAACAAAGGTGCTAATGAAAAAAGTGTCTTATGGAAGTTGCTTCCTAGGTCATAACCTTGATCTTGGAACAGATTATGTAGTCTGGAGAAAAACTTTTCAGCTGATTCTGTAGGTTCCTGAGAGGCATCAGAGAAATTGGTGGAGCTTGAAGCTAGTCTGTCTCTGGCCCAGGCTTGTAGTTGTCGGCAGAATTCTATTCCAGAAGAGTATGTCTCCTCGTCCACAATAGCAGAGCTATCAAGGCTGGGGAAATGATAGGCCAGAAGGCGTCTCCAGTTCTGATAGAGACTAGATTATATAAATTCTTCCATACTGATGAATAGGTTTGTTGGATTTGCTTGTTATTCTGTAGAAAGGCATTGGCTGTTTCTTTGGGTCAGGGAGTTGGTCTACAAGATTATTTACGTGCACCGAGGTAAACAGAACATATTTATAAAGAGTTTCTGAAAGAGGTTTTTCAGACCCTTTAATACCACCATAGGTAAGTGGCATTGGCATAGTTTGCGGTGGACTGGATTCACCAAAACTATGCAGGAGATTTCTGGAATAATCAGGCTGTATAGGCAAAAGTTTAGTTGGTGTGGATCTGGGTAATCCATGTTGTGGGTTATCTGAATAATCACGTGGCAGATTAGGTTTCTTGAACAAGTTGACAGCATCCACCAGAGCTTGGACTGTTTCGTATGTTTTAGAGATAAGCCTGATTTCTTGCAATGCTGATATTGGCTTGTGATGTTTAATACTGGACACTATTACATTGGCACAGATATTAGGAGGAAATCCAAAGAGTCCAGAACTGATGGGTGGAAATTTCCTTCTCTTCAGCTAGATCAAGAATGTGGTGTATTGTGTACTGAAGCTGCCTTACGCAGGCATCATGTTGGGCAGAGGAATATCTGGGACCAACATCATGTATTATTATGTTTCAAGGCAATGTCCCAGAGCCTGTAATGGCCAGTTGGGAGGTTGAAATGGGCCCTTGTTGAAGTATCAACAGATCAGAGTCATGCTGTATACTAGTCCCCCCCTGCATGCACTAAGGCAGCAGCAAGGCCATCATTATGCTGAAGATATGGATTTGCAGGGTTATCTATAGCTTGCACTTGCTGGGTTTCCATGGAATCCATGCCAATCCAGAGTAGGGTGTTATTCCAGATCTTTGTTCCAAGGGCCAGTTGAAACAATTCAGACACCATACTTGATCTAATGGTTTGCTACATGTTACTGTTGGAGGTATTGGGATGCTCATGAAATTGCACCATAAAAATCAGCACACTTATGGTGTTTTCGTGGGGTTGATCAGGTCCCTAGTTTGGGTATTAATGGGTTGCTCAAAGTGTCGCTCCATTGGATCTGTATCTTCCCTCGAGTGTGGTTCAGGCTGATCCCACTTCTGACACCAAATTGTAAAGGATGCCTTAATGTGCGGCCCTAAACTGTGAGTGACTACCGCTGTGCTAATTTGCCAACCTTGGCGTTCTCTGGCAAATGCCAAATGTCCTGCACGGTGTTGGGCTGTAAGCACAACCCCCACCTGTAAATTATTTTACACTTTATTGGTCCACTTAGGGGACTTTTCTGAGAAGTCATTCGATTAAACTGCTTGATCTATGTGCTCTGTTTTTGAGTGATAGAGCCTATGGGCTTCTCCATGCTCATTCTAATGATCAATGAGGGTCCGAACACCCACAAACCCATCGATCAAAACATCTGACACGTCTTTAAAATTTTTTTAAATATATATTTTTTCTCAATAAACAAATGACCATGTATAATATTTTAGACTCTTTTTGATTTAATTCCACTGTGTCTCTGTCTACTTTAGTTGTATACAACCTCTGCATTGTAAAGAGCCATTAAATGGTAACTCTGATCACCTTACTGTATCTTCAAAGGCCTGAGGTCTTCTATGGTGACTTTGTAGGGTCAGATTCTGTAGGGGTCAAGTAGAAAAACATCCATCAGAGTGAACTATTTTAAAAGTTCTGCTAAAAATGCTGTACAATCCCACTCCTTACCTGATAATCACTCCCTTTATAAAAGGGAATGTGTAACCAAATGTGATTATTATTTTTTTTTCAGAGGTTAAATATTTTTAAAAATATTTTTCGAAATATAAAAAAAAAAAATTACTGGTCACAAAATATGAAAATTTTTATACTAACTTGTCATATCTCCCACTGTTGACCAGCAGAGGGACCTAACATGAGGAATCTGGTGAAAGCAAGCAAATTGTCTGGCTGTTGCAAATTAGACCTCGCCCGTCTACCTTCCTCCTCTGCCTATGTACAAAAGGAGAGGGGGAGGGGTTTTTGTACTTTTTCAAATTCCACTTTCACAATTTTGTTGGTGTCTGAAGAGTGGTAGAGAACAGACTAGATATCGCTTGATAGTTCACTGTTCCTCAGGGACATCAAGAAAATGGTGCTGGCTCCTCCTTTCATTTCGCCTAGCCTGTGCTATGCACATGTGCAATAAGCAGCCCATGCTTTTCTATGAGACACTTTCAGTCTTAAAGGGGTATTCCGGGCAAAAACATCTTATCCCCTATTGAAAGGATAGGGGATAAGATGTCTGATTGCGGGGGGCCGGCCGCTGGGACCCCCGCGATCTACCTGCAGCAGCCCGTATTCTATGCGTAACTGCATCTGCTGTTTTGGAAACCACCGGGCTTCCGAAATGGGGACATGACGTCACGCCACGCCCTCTCCATTCATGTCTACGGGAGGGGGCGTTGCGCCCGTTACGCCCCCCTCCATAGAAATGAATGGAGGGGGCGTGGCGTGACCTCACGTCCCCTTCTCGGAAGCCTGGCAGTTTCCGAAACTGCAGACGCAGCTACGCATAGAATGCTGCAGAGAGATCACGGGGGGGGGGGGGTCCCAGCGGCGGGCCCCCTGCGATCAGACATCTTATCCCCTATCCTTTCGATAGGGGATAAGATGTTTTTGCCCGAAATACTCCTTTAACTTTCTTATGCTCTGTGCCTGCCATAAAGCAACTGTGTAGGTGTTGTGAAGTGACACACTACAAAGAGGCTACAATTATGGCAGCCTCCAGTACACACTTTATTGATAAATAACTTTAAAACTACATTGTCCTAAAACTAAATACATAAATCAAATGCTTTATCTTGACAGAATCATTTTGTTTATTAAAAGAATAAAATGGTGACACATTCCCTTTAAAATTAAGTTCACACCCATCTGACTGATTCACTGAATAGTCAGACAAACTATAATACATTACATATTTCAGGAACTGAAGTAGCAAGAAACTGTAAAAAGGTTTGTGATCATGGCACTTTAAGCTATTTAATGATAATGCAATCTTAATTTTTGGTGATAAAATGCTAAATGCTGAAGGCTTATATTACTTCTTCATCAGTATTATGACCTAATTGATTCCTTCTTGTTAGAGTATGTATTCACATTCCAAATATTGTCTCAGAATATTAGACTGACAAACAAGCATGTTTTGTTTCAGAGGGAACAAAAATGATTGTCAGTATTGGTTCTAAACTAGAATGGTCCAGAAGAACTTACAGTGCATTGTTTCTTTGTATTCCTTTAACTGGTAAGTTGATAGTAACACCTTCACTTTGTACCTGAATGTCACCTTATTTTTTTCCATTGTCAACATGTTTCGGTATTACAGCATATAGTTATAATTAATTTACGTTCTCTCTTCGATATACAGTGAGGAAAAAAGTATTTAGTCAGCCACCAATTGTGCAAGTTCTCCCACTTAAAAAAGATGAGAGAGGCCTGTAATTTTCATCATAGGTATACCTCAACTATGAGAGACAGAATGAGAAAAAAAAACATTTATTTAAATAAGTATTTTGTCAATAACAAAAGTTAATCTAAATACTTTTTTTATATACCCTTTGTTGGCAATGACAGAGGTCAAACGTTTTCTGTAAGTCTTCACAAGGTTTTCACACACTGTTGCTGGTATTTTGGGCCATTCCTCCATGCAGATCTCCTCTAGAGCAATGATGTTTTGGGGCTGTCGCTGGGCAACACGGACTTTCTACTCCCTCTAAAGGTTTTTTATGGGGTTTAGATCTGGAGACTGCCTAGGACCACTCCAGGACCTTGATATGCTTCTTACGAAGCCACTTCTTTTGTTCCCGGGCAGTGTGTATGGGATCATTATCATGCTGAAAGACCCAGCCACATTTCATCTTCAATGCCCTTACTGCTGGAAGGAGGTTTTCACTCAAAATCTCATGATACATGGCCCCATTCATTCTTTCCTTTACATGGATCAGTCGTCCTGGTCCCTTAGCAGAAAAACAGCCCAAAAGCATGATGTTTCCACCCCCATGCTTCACAGTAGGTATGGTTTTCTTTAGATGCAACTCAGCATTCTTTCTCCTCCAAACACGACAAGTTGAGTTTTTACCAAAAATTTTTACTTTGGTCTTTTCATCTGACCATATGACTTTCTCCCAGTACTCTTCTGGATCATCCAAATGCTCTCTAGCAAACTTCAGAGGGGTCCAGACATGTACTGGCTTAAGCAGGGGGACATGTCTGGCACTGCATGATTTGAGTCCCTGACGGTGTAGTGTGTTACTGATGGTAGCCTGTGTTACTTTGGTCCCATCTCTCTGCAGGTCATTCACTAGGTCCCCCCGTGTGGTTCTGGGATTTTTTCTCACCATTCTTGTGATAATTTTGACACCATGGGGTGAGATCTTGCATGGAGTCTCAGATTGAGGGAAATTATCAGTGGTCTTGTATGTCTTCCATTTTCTAATATAATTGCTCCCACAGTTGATTTCTTCACACCAAGCTGCTTGCCTATTGCAGATTCAGTCTTCCCAGCCTGGTGCAGGTCTACAATTTTGTTTCTTGTGTCCTTAGACAGCTCTTTGGTCTTGGCCATAGTGGAGTTTGGACTGTGACTGTTTGAGTTTGTGGACAAGTGTCTTTTATATTGATAAAAAGTTCAAACAGGTGCCATTAATACACGTAACAAGTGGAGGACAGATGAGACTCTTAAAGAAGAAGTTACAGATCTGTGAGAGCCAGAAATTTTGCTTGTTTGTAGGTTACCAAATACTTATTTTTCACAATAATTTGCAAATAAATTCTTTAAAAATCAGTTAATGTGATTTAATGGATTTTTTTTTCTCATTATGTCTCTCATAGTTGTTATACATATGATGAAAATTACAGGCCTCTCTCATCTTTATAAGTGGGAGAACTTGCACAATTGGTGGCTGACTAAATGCTTTTTTGCCCCACTATAGTTTGCAATATTTTATTCAGATATACTTCAATCCCCTTTTAAAGCTGTAGCGGTTTTGTCACCTTAAAAACAAGCGACATCTCAATTTAATGAATAAATTACACACCAGAAAATATTTAGAAAATGATGAAGCATTATCCCCCTGTTCTGCCTTTGTCTAGGAGATAATTGCCCATGAAATTAATGGACAACAATAAACATAGTCTAGTATTAGACCTGTCACAGTGATTAATAACACTTTGAAGACTGGATAGTTGAAGATTCAAAACAGCCAAAAAAAAAAAGTCTTTAAACCGTAGGATAATGATGTGGCCTTTTAATGTGTTAAATGTGATATTTAGGCCTAAATTCATTGTACTTCAGTTTGTTTTTAAAAATTCATTTAATTCATATGCCAGAGCCTTCTGAAATCCCACTACGGAATTTTCTATTCCGCTCCAGCCAGCAGCCAACCCTCGTGCCAATGTGACTTTGACAACAGGCTGTCAACCTATTTCCCCTCAGGCCTAGCTACTTTGCAGAATTCCTTTGTGGGATTTATTTGGAAAGAGGTTATTTGGGAAGTGTGTTTCATTTGTTTTCATAATTGAACCTTGTGAAAGTTGGATTAGTAGCAGTCAGCGGAAGCCACTAATAAAAGACATGGAGGTGTTTTCAGGTGACAGAGAGGACTGTCAAAGCTGCATTATGTCTCGGAAATATATGCAGGAACTGGTCAAAAAAGCCCTCAGCTACTGTATCGTGCGATAGCTACAGAGGCTGGTGACATTTATAAAATGCTTCATTTGCAGATAAATAGGGCAGTTTTTATTAGACACGTGCGCAATGCAGAGAAATCACACATACTGCATGTAATTTATATAGTTACACTGACAAAATAGAGACGCTGCACACGTTACGCATCTATTCAATGCAGCTGCTCCTTCAGGGTCACAGACCACATCTGCAACCTTTGTGCAGACTGATTTTTCCAGTGATGAGCTGCACTATTCATGGGCCCCTTGTGTCTTGTTAACCTACTCATGATCTCTGTAGGGACATCTTTGGTTAGAAAAGGTTGGTATTATTTACACACAGCATGTTATATATGTTACATATTCCTGAAACTTCTGGCATTTTTCACAGAAATTGTAGCTTACTTATCCATGTCAGTGACAGAGAGAGAGAGAGGATGGAGGAAGATACATAGGCAAACAGGCTATAGAAAAAGGAAAAAGATGTGAAGAAAATGCATCACATAGAGAACCCCTTGAGCTTTGAACTTGGAGAATCACAAGTAACCGCAAATAAGCATTGACAACAGAATAGTCAATACAAAAGTCAGCATTTTTTTCTATGACAGTAGTTGACATAAGTCTTATATATTATGTAGAACCCATGAAAGTAAATAGATATCTATTGTGAGACAGCGACAGGAATGGTTGTTACAGATCGATTTTTTTTCCTAAGGCACCTGTTGTTTGTGGATACCGGGTCTCAGGGTCTCAGAAAGTGCATAACTCATTCAGGGTAAACTAGGTGAGATATTGGCAATCCAGAAATAGTTAAATCTCCTTGAAAGGCTTACCTTACTAGGGTAGTTCCTGTTATTATGCCTGAGTTTTTACAGGATAAAAGACAGGTTTGGTAGTGGGGCCTTTAGTCCCCTTCCTTGGTCACTCTACCTTTTTTAGACCAGCCCAGATGAGCACAGATGCTGAAGATAGCTTATCACTGGGTCTGAAAAATAAGTGAAAGTCAGTCTGCAAGTGAGTGATGAATCTCTGATGAGAGTTGGAGTCCTGAGGTCTGCAGCCTAAAAGGTATTTACTTGGTGTAAATAATCTATTGTTGATCACTGTTTTGTTGGGTGGCTGGCAGTAAGCCACTTGTGTAGTTAGTGAAGATTTCTGTGTAGGCAGCACTGAACAAGCAGGATTTTTTTTTATTGTATGCCTGGTGGTAAAGGTTGTATTTTGTTTTGTGTTATAATGACAGGAAAAGCCCTGTTTGAACTAGATGTCTCTATCACTGTTTCTCACTGCTGTTTTGCCATTACTTGGCTGACTCTAAGGGGTTAATCTTCCAGTCTATGTAATATATGCATGCTCTTTGTGTACTAATGATCATATGACATTTTTAGATTTTCATCAAGCATTCCAGTTTATTTTCAGAAAAAAATGCAGAGGTATTTTCCCAGAACCTCAAGGGAAACCTGACAAACGTCTTTACAAGTTAACAGGATCCAGCAGGATTAGTTGGGATCTGTTTGAAAACAGATCAGGCATAATTGTAATTGCTCCAGTATAAATTGAAGCTTTGATGCTGATCTGATTAGATACTTATTATAAGCTATGTGACATTTAACACAATGACAGCTATTAGATAACACCAATCTCTGTCATGTCATACTGTGTAACATTCTATTTACTAGCCAGATAGGCAAAAGCCAAGGCTTGTACACTAGGGGTCATATTCAAAACTCTAACGTCAAAAATGTCCCATTTTTTGCAAAAATTCTGGTGCTAAAAAGTTTCCATCAGATATTCAAAGTGTTTTACATGACAGTGATCAGAAGTTTACACTAGTCACGCCAGTTTTGCAAAGTGGGCGTGTTTATGTACATTTCATGCTTCACATGATATTATCAAAGGAGTCCATTTCACATCAGAAATTTCCCACCAACTCTTTGCTAGTGGGGGGGGGGGATGTGTTATTTAGTCAATTACTGAAAAATAAATCGCTTGTATGAGCACTAGTAAACATGGACAATCATGTGAGATGCTAATGCCAGAATTTTCCATATTTCACAATTTGGTGCCAAAATATGCAATTTTGGCGTTAAACTAAAAAAAATAAAAAAAGTGGCACGAAAAATGAACTCTTAAATATTTTCATATTTTCAAAGCAGCACAAGAGACCTTTGAAAATGTGAGGAGAATTAAGTGTGATTAATATCACTGGAACAGAAATTACAATAGTTTTTGCATATATCCCCACTGTGTTGTGGTTCTACTCTGCAACTTGCCCAGTACCCCAGAACTAAAGGAGTTATCTAGTATAAAAAAATATCCCCTAAACTTATCCCTTATCCACAGTGTGAGATCACTGGGGGTCCAACCGCTGGGACCCCCCGTGATCTCCTGCTCGGCACTCTTGCTCTCGCTGTTTTGACCCTCTCGGGCTCTCGTGTTGACTGCCGCGTCATGACCAGTGGTCGGACCCCAGCAATCTGACACTTACAGCGATCTGACAGTCGGATTGGCATACATAAGCAGGGTGTTTAATCTGAAGATCCAGGCTTCATGTCACTGTAAACTTAGGGCTTTGGAACACCCCCTGTGCACTTAAAGGATAGGGGATAAGATGTCTGATTGCTGGGAACTCCCGCGATCTCTCCTGCAGCCCCCCTGTCATCTGGTGCTTCGCTTCATACCTGATGACTGGCTATGTAGGGGCTGGAGAATTGTGATGTCATGGCCTCGCCCCTCATGATATCACGCCCCACCCCCTCAATGCAAGCCTATGGGAGAGGGCATGATGGCTGCTGTGCCCCCTCCCATAGACTTGCATTAAGGGGGAAGGGTGTCATGTCACAAGGGGACGGGGCCATGACATCACGATACTCTGGACCCTGCATCACCAGTCATCAGGCACGGAGTGAAGCTCCCTCCATGCACCAGATGACTGGGGGTGCTGCAGGAGAGATTGCGGGGGTTCCCAGCAGCAGGACCCCCCCCCCCCCGCGATCAGACATCTTATGCCCTATCCTTTGGATAGATGATAAGATGTCTAGGGAAAGAGTACCCCTTTAATTAGCATAATTTAAAAACTGGAGTAATGGAGCAACAGAGCTACATATCATAAGATGGTAAAACCCATTGTCATCAGTGTCACCCACACTACAATTCTGTACCAGTATGTTAGTGTGAGTAATGCCAGTTCTCAGGATATTCAGGAGTCGCATCAGTGTGTATATTTACCTAATATATCACATGTCTGTGATGGTAAAATACATATTAAACACCCTCACTATACCACCGGTATAATTTATAATCCTGCCCTGCTATTTCTGAGATATAGGTAAAATATAAATTCTGTGATTTGCCATTATGTTAACTTTTTCCTTTTAAAATGTAAAATGTATGACAACGGTAAAAAAAAAAAAAAAAAAAAAAATACTCATTGTTGTCTATAATAATGGAGAGGCTTCTTATTCATTAGTGTGTTAAATATTTTCTTCATTTTACCATGTACATAATAGAATCAATATCAGAATTTTTTTATAAACCTCTCATTTAAAAAGCAAATAGAAAAACTGCACTTGAGGCAATAAGTACAGACATAACACAGAAAATTAAAATAAGGAAATTTCCTATTTAGCCAAAACATTTTATTTCTTTAAATGTTTTGCTCTGAAATGGATCTAAAATTCCTTTCTAAAAGGTCTATTTCCACTTACTGAACAGTCCTTGGGTATAATGCGCGGTATTTAATAACCCTCAATTTGGAGCACAATTAATAAACAGCTATAAGCAGACTATCAGGGAAGCCATGATGAGATAGAAAGTGTAAAAATAGTTGCCTATAAACATAAAACCGAATATCATTTCTTGATTTTTAATACAGCTATATAATCGTCTGCAGCTGAAGTTCACTGAAAATTACACATATACTGCTCTCCTCCATATTCCCCAAACAAATAATTGAACACGAAGAAGCAGCCAAATTGCAGCACTTTCCTCAAAACACTCAATTAAAAAGTGAGTGCTGCTGGATGTCACTATAATTAAGTGGAACAGTCTGTAAATGGGATGGCGGTTTATTGCTATACAGCCCAGGCACGTAACAGCGGAAAACAAAAAAAAGGAGATGTGCATCCAAACAAATTTCCAAATTGATCTTTAGAAAGAAACAATTTTCACAAATTAAGCAAAACGATTAATATTTTTTTTCCCCCAGTGTCAGGTGCTAAAATATGAACTGAGGCTCTTCTGGATCTTGAATACTTTAAGAGAGTTAGTTATACAGGAGCTATTTGTTTCTTAACATATTTTTAGTAGCCATTAGGTGGTGCTGTCATGCTTCCGGAGAATGTAATTGAGAATGTCTTCACATAACTTTTTGATGATTCCCTAGAACACTGTATATAACAACAGCTGAAACCATAAAAAATAGAAAGTGAACTTTCAGCAAGTAAAAAAATACTATTTATCATCTGTTTGATTGCCTTTCGCAACAGTCACCCAGGCAGTGCATCTTTGTGATGGTTTAATTGTAAAGTCAGACAGGTACGAAACGTGTTTGCCTTTCTATATCAGACAGTCACCCAGACTATTTTAGTATTTTCCAAAAGTCTTTGTAATAGCAATAAATGAGCGCTCGCAACGACTGAAAATCACCTCTCGTCACATATTGAACAATATCTCGCCCTTGTAAGTGCTACTGAAGTACTCCAGGGTTCCCTTCGAACAGATGACGCGTTTGTTTATAGATCCATTCAAAGGAAAGCTGCCTATGCATCCCTTTTATTCATTATTACTAGGATGCGCGCAGTAGGATGTCACTGTGCTCGCACACCATTATTTTTATTGTTCCTTGCTAGTCTTGTTACACTTAACAGAGCAATAGGCTTAGATCGTACAAATGCTAACCGCTACAAGGTAGCGCAACGGAAATACAAAAAGAGGACATTGTTTATTCACATTTTGTTATGGTTCAACATTCCAATAACCATTTGCTAAGGCTTGCAGTCAGGGACACATAAATCAAGTATATCAGTGTCAAATTGCAGCTGAAACCGCAAACACTATTGATTATCTATCTCAGTAACAAGCTGCATGGGATTACATGAGAGGGTTCTGACAGAAGGTAAAGACCAGTCATCTCATGTTTTTTTCCCATTTATCTTTCCTGGTATGATAAAAGAGGTCAGCTGGATGTGGTAGGACGACATGATGATATGATGCAGTGCAACCTAATATCCATGTAAAAAACAAAGTTTTCCATACTTCCTGTAGTGTTCATCTAATGTTCAAAGAAAAAGAAAAAAATATATATACAGTGGTCCCTAAAACTATATACAGTGGTCCCTCAACATACGATGGTAATCTGTTCATAATGGGCCATCGTTTGTTGAAACCATCGTATGTTGAGGGATCCGTGCAATGTAAAGTATAGGACAGTGGTCTACAACCTGCTGACCTCCAGATGTTGCAAAACTACAACACCCCGCATGCCCGGACAGCCAACGGCTGTCCGGGCATGCTGGGAGTTGTAGTTTTGCAACATCTGGAGGTCTGCAGGTTGAAGACCACTGGTATTGGAGGTTGTACTCACGTGTCCCCGCCGCTCCGGACCGTCACCGCTCGTCACCGCTGCACGGGATGTCGCCTTCCATCGCTGTCACCGCGTCCTGGGGTGTCCCCGACGCTCCAGCAAGGCCTCTGCTTCCCCGGCATCCTCGATCTCTCTCTTCTGGTGCTGTTCTCTCTATGGAATCAGAATATACAGTAGTAATATGTCTCTCCTGAAGCTTTGCATTTCTTGTTAAAGTTTTTCTGTTTTTGATCTGATTTTCCCAATATCGGTTATAGGTCAAATCACCTTCACCTTGTGAATTTCTCTACAAAATCACATTGAAAGAGAAAAAGAAAAAAATGCAAGAAGTGTGAACTGACACCAACCGACTTATATGCTCAGCTGTTTATGCTTCTGGTTGAGTTTAGCCAGATGAATAAGTTGGTCTCATTAGGTGAATTGTATAACCCCTATCTATTTATATAGCCAGAGAATTCATGCCTGTCAGCAGCAAAAGCTAGGTTCACACTACGTTTTGTACTTACGGTTCCCGTATAAGGCTGGGAGGAGGGGGGCAGGGCTTAATCGCGGTGCCCGCACTCAGCCGTATACGGGAACCATATTTAATGCATGTCTATGAGCCGATCGGAGTGAACCGCAGCCTCCGGTCGGCTGCGTTTTGGCCGTATGCGGTTTCCCAACCGTAGGCAAAAACGTGCTCGACCACGTTTTTGCCTGCGGTCGGGAAACCGCATACGGCCGAAAACGCACCCTTAACTTAATATTTGGTTGCACACCCTTTGGAAAAAATAACTGAAATCAGTCACTTCCTATAATCATCGATAAGTTTCTTGCACTTCTCAGACGGAATGTTGGACCACTCTTCTTTGCAAACTGCTCCAGGTCTCTCTTATTGGAAGGGCGCCTTTTCCCAACAGCAATTTTAAGATCTCTCCACCGGTGTTCAATTGGATCCTCTGTGCCAGAGAGGGATTGGCGTGGACCGTGCTGGTGGACCGGTTCTAAGTTGCTACTGGTATTCACCAGAGCCCGCCGCAAAGCGGGATTGTCTTGCAGCGGCGGTAGCAACCAGGTCGTATCCACCAGCAACGGCTCAACCTCTCTGACTGCTGAAGATAGGCGCGGTACAAGGGAGTAGACAAGAGCAAGGTCGGACGTAGCAGAAGGTCGGGGCAGGAATCAAGGATCGTAGTCAGGGGCAACGGCAGGAGGTCTGGAACACAGGCTAGGAACACACAAGGAAACGCTTTCACTGGCACGCTTTCACTGGCACAATGGCAACAAGATCCGGCGAGGGAGTGCAGGGGAAGTGAGGTATAAATAGGGAGTGCACAGGTGAACACACTAATTAAGCCAACTGCGCCAATCAGTGGCGCAGTGGCCCTTTAAATTGCAGAGACCCGGCGCGCGCGCGCCCTAAGGAGCGGGGCCGCGCGCGCCGGGACAAGACCGTCGGAGAGCGAGTCAGGTACGGGAGCCGGGATGCGCATCGCGAGCGGGCGCCTCCCGCATCGCGAATCGCATCCCGGCTGGGAGAGGTATCGCAGCGCACCCGGTCAGCAGGTCTGACCGGGGCGCTGCAATTGCGAGGATGTTGCGAGCGCTCCGGGGAGGAGCGGGGACCCGGAGCGCTCGGCGTAACAGTACCCCCTCCCTTGGGTCTCCCCCTCTTCTTGGAGCCTGAGAACCTGAGGACAAGACTTTTGTCTAGGATGTTGTCCTCAGGTTCCCAGGATCTCTCTTCTGGACCACAGCCTTCCCAATCCACCAAGAAATTTTTTTTTCCTCTGACCGTCTTGGAGGCCAGAATCTCCTTCACGGAGAAGACGTCAGAAGAATCGGAAACAGGAGTGGGAGAAACAAGTTTGGGAGAGAAGCAGTTAATGATGAGTGGTTTAAGGAGAGAGACATGGAAGGCATTGGGAATACGAAGAGAAGGAGGAAGAAGGAGTTTGTAAGAGACAGGATTAATCTGGCACAAGACTTTGAAAGGACCAAGATAGCGTTGTCCCAGTTTGTAACTGGGGACACGAAAGCGGACATATTTAGCGGAGAGCCATACCTTGTCTCCGGGAGCAAAAATGGGGGGAGTTCTTCTTTTCTTATCGGCAAACCTTTTCATGCGGGATGAAGCCTGTAAAAGAGAATTTTGGGTCTCTTTCCATATGGTGGAAAGATCACGAGTCACTTCATCCACAGCGGGCAAACCAGAGGGCAAGGGAGTAGGGAGGGGGGGAAGAGGGTGACGGCCGTACACCACGAAAAATGGGGACTTAGCAGAAGATTCTGAGACTCTGAAGTTGTATGAGAATTCGGCCCATGGTAGAAGATCTGCCCAGTCATCCTGGCGGGAGGAAACAAAATGCCGTAAATAGTCACCCAGGACCTGGTTAATTCTTTCTACTTGCCCATTGGATTGGGGATGATAAGAAGAAGAGAAGTTTAATTTAATCTTGAGCTGTTTACAGAGGGCCCTCCAGAATTTAGACACGAATTGGACGCCTCTATCCGAGATGATCTGCGTGGGCAAACCGTGAAGACGAAAAATGTGTACAAAAAATTGTTTTGCCAACTGAGGCGCTGAAGGAAGACCAGGCGGAGGAATAAAATGTGCCATCTTGGAAAATCGATCAACGACCACCCAAACAACAGTGTTGCCACGGGATGGGGGTAAGTCTGTAATAAAGTCCATACCAATCAGTGACAAAGGCTGTTCGGGGACAGGCAGAGGGTGAAGGAGACCAGCAGGCTTCTGGCGAGGAGTCTTATCCCGGGCACAGACAGTACAGGCCCGCACAAAATCAACAACATCCGTCTCCAGAGTCGGCCACCAATAGAAACGAGAGATGAGTTGCAAGGATTTTTTGATGCCCGCATGGCCTGCGAGGTGGGAGGAGTGTCCCCATTTGAGAATCCCGAGACGTTGGCGTGGAGAAACGAAGGTCTTCCCAGGAGGAGTTTGCCTGATGGAGGCTGGAGAAGTGGAGATCAGACAGTCAGGAGGAATGATGTGTTGCGGAGAGACCTCTACTTCCGAGGCATCCGAGGAACGAGAGAGGGCATCGGCCCTAATGTTCTTGTCGGCAGGGCGAAAATGAATTTCAAAGTTAAAACGGGCAAAGAACAACGACCACCTGGCCTGGCGAGGGTTCAGCCGTTGGGCAGACTGGAGATAGGAGAGATTCTTGTGATCGGTGTATATGATAACTGGAAATTTTGATCCCTCCAGCAGATGCCTCCATTCCTCAAGCGCCAATTTAATGGCCAGTAGTTCTCGATCCCCGATGGAGTAGTTTCTCTCCGCCGGAGAGAAGGTCCTAGAAAAAAAACCACAAGTAACAGCATGCCCGGAAGAATTTTTTTGTAGAAGGACAGCTCCAGCTCCCACTGAGGAGGCATCTACCTCCAATAGGAAGGGTTTAGATGGGTCAGGTCTGGAGAGCACGGGAGCAGAAGAAAAGGCAGACTTGAGACGTTTAAATGCGTCTTCCGCTTGGGGAGACCAGGACTTGGGATTGGCATTTTTCTTGGTTAAAGCCACGATAGGAGCCACAATAGTGGAAAAGTGTGGAATAAATTGTCTGTAAAACGTTGGATAGCACGGAGTCCGGAGGGGCGTGGCCAATCTAAGACGGCAGAGAGTTTATCTGGGTCCATTTGTAATCCCTGGCCAGAGACCAAGTATCCTAGGAAAGGAAGAGATTGACATTCAAACAGACATTTCTCCATTTTGGCATAAAGTTGATTGTCTCGAAGTCTCTGAAGAACCATGTGGACATGCTGGCGGTGTTCTTCTAAGTTGGCAGAAAAAATCAGAATATCGTCCAGATAAACCACAACACAGGAATATAAGAGATCACGAAAAATTTCATTAACAAAGTCTTGGAAGACGGCAGGGGCGTTGCACAGGCCAAAGGGCATGACCAGATACTCAAAGTGTCCATCTCTGGTGTTAAATGCAGTCTTCCATTCGTCCCCCTCCCTGATGCGGATGAGATTATAAGCACCTCTTAAGTCCAGTTTGGTAAAGATGTGGGCACCTTGAAGGCGATCAAAGAGTTCTGAGATAAGAGGTAGGGGGTAGCGGTTCTTTACCGTGATTTTATTAAGTCCGCGGTAATCAATGCAAGGACGTAGGGAGCCATCTTTTTTGGACACAAAAAAAAATCCAGCTCCGGCAGGAGAGGAGGATTTGCGGATAAACCCCTTTTTTTAAATTTTCCTGGATGTATTCAGACATAGCAAGAGTCTCTGGAGCAGACAGAGGATAAATTCTGCCCCGGGGTGGAGTAGTACCCGGGAGGAGGTCAATAGGACAGTCATAAGGCCTGTGAGGAGGTAAAGTCTCAGCTTGCTTTTTGCAAAACACGTCAGCATAGTCCATATAAGCCTTAGGAAGACCGGTTACAGGGGGAACCACAGGGTCACGGCAGGGAGTACTGGGAACCGGTTTAAGACAGTCCTTGAAACAAGAAGTACCCCAGCTCTTGATTTCTCCTGTGGACCAATCAAGGGTTGGGGAATGGCGTTGAAGCCACGGTAATCCAAGAAGAATTTCGGAAGTGCAGTTGGAGAGGACCAAAAACTCAATTTTTTCGTGATGAGGTCCGATGCACATTAGGAGAGGTTCCGTGCGGTAACGCACGGTACAGTCCAATCTTTCATTGTTAACACAATTGATGTAGAGGGGTCTGGCGAGACTGGTCACCGGGATGTTGAACCTGTTGATGAGAGAGGCCAAAATAAAATTTCCTGCAGATTCGGAATCCAAGAAGGCCATAGTAGAGAAGGAGAAGGTAGAGGAAGATATCCGCACAGGCACAGTAAGGCGTGGAGAAGCAGAGTTGACATCAAGAACTGTCTCACCTTTGTGCGGAGTCAGCGTACGTCTTTCCAGGCGGGGAGGACGGATAGGACAATCCTTCAGGAAGTGTTCGGTACCGGCACAGTACAGGCACAGATTCTCCATGCGGCGTCGTGTCCTCTCTTGAGGTGTTAAGCGAGACCGGTCAACTTGCATAGCCTCCACGGCAGGAGGCACAGGAACGGATTGCAGAGGACCAGAGGAGAGAGGAGCCGGGGAGAAAAAACGCCTCGTGCGAACAAAGTCCATATCCTGGCGGAGCTCCTGACGCCTTTCGGAATAACGCATGTCAATGCGGGTGGCCAGATGAATAAGTTCATGCAGGTTAGCAGGAATTTCTCGTGCGGCCAGAACATCTTTAATGTTGCTGGATAGGCCTTTTTTAAAGGTCGCGCAGAGGGCCTCATTATTCCAGGATAATTCGGAGGCAAGAGTACGGAATTGGATGGCGTACTCGCCAACAGAAGAATTACCCTGGACCAGGTTCAGCAGGGAAGTCTCAGCAGAAGAGGCTCGGGCAGGTTCCTCAAAGACACTTCGAATCTCCGTGAAGAAGGAGTGTACAGAGGCAGTGACGGGGTCATTGCGGTCCCAGAGCGGTGTGGCCCATGACAGAGCTTTCCCAGACAGAAGGCTGACTACGAAAGCCACCTTAGACCTTTCAGTAGGAAACTGGTCCGACATCATCTCCAAGTGCAGGGAACATTGCGAAAGCAAGCCACGGCAAAACTTAGAGTCCCCATCAAATTTATCCGGCAAGGATAATCGTAGGCCGGAAGTGGCCACTCGCTGCGGAGGAGGTGCAGGAGCTGGCGGAGGAGATGATTGCTGAAGCTGTGGTAGTAGCTGCTGTAGCATCACGGTCAGTTGAGACAGCTGGTGGCCTTGTTGCGCTATCTGTTGCGACTGCTGGGCGACCACCGTGGTGAGGTCGGCGACAACTGGCAGTGGGACTTCAGCGGGATCCATGGCCGGATCTACTGTCACGCTCGGCTGGCAGGAGGTGGATCCTCTGTGCCAGAGAGGGATTGGCGTGGACCGTGCTGGTGGACCGGTTCTAAGTTGCTACTGGTATTCACCAGAGCCCGCCGCAAAGCGGGATGGTCTTGCAGCGGCGGTAGCAACCAGGTCGTATCCACCAGCAACGGCTCAACCTCTCTGACTGCTGAAGATAGGCGCGGTACAAGGGAGTAGACAAGAGCAAGGTCAGACGTAGCAGAAGGTCGGGGCAGGCAGCAAGGATCGTAGTCAGGGGCAACGGCAGGAGGTCTGGAACACAGGCTAGGAACACACAAGGAAACGCTTTCACTGGCACAATGGCAACAAGATCCGGCGAGGGAATGCAGGGGAAGTGAGGTATAAATAGGGAGTGCACAGGTGAACACACTAATTAAGCCAACTGCGCCAATCAGTGGCGCAGTGGCCCTTTAAATTGCAGAGACCCGGCGCGCGCGCGCCCTAAGGAGCGGGGCCGCGCGCGCCGGGACAAGACCGACGGAGAGCGAGTCAGGTACGGGAGCCGGGATGCGCATCGCGAGCGGGCGCCTCCCGCATCGCGAATCGCATCCCGGATGGGAGAGGTATCGCAGCGCACCCGGTCAGCAGGTCTGACCGGGGCGCTGCAATTGCGAGGATGTTGCGAGTGCTCCGGGGAGGAGCGGGGACCCGGAGCGCTCGGCGTAACAGTTGATAAGATCTGATGTGCAGCACATACATATATGTAAATGATTTAGGAAAATTAATACATCTTTAGGGCCTATTCACACATACAGTATCCTGTGCATATTTGATGCGCAGAATTTGACATTGCAGATTTGAATCTGTGTTCAGCCATTTAGTTTACATTGAACTCTGTAGCTTTAAATCCTGCGCATAACGTATGCACAGAAAACTGTATGTGTAAATAAACCTTAAGGGTAGGCTCACACATTGCGTATATGCAGGGTATTTCATGCTGCACAAGATCCACTGTGCAGCGGTAAATACGTGCGTATTCTTCTATGAGCAGACACTCAGGGTTTTCCGGAGGTAGCCCTGTGTGTGCAGTGATGTTTGCAGGCGGGGCCAACTCGACAACTTGACTGTGACCTCACGGTGCGCACGTCTGTGGCGGGTAGCCCTGTGTGTCTGCTCATAAGAGAATACACAGCATATTTCCTGCTGCACAGTGAATTTTGTGCAGCGTGAAATATGATGCGTACACGCAAAGTGTGACTCTACGGGTGTATTCACATGTACAGTATCCTGTGCATATTTGATGCAAACGATTTGAAGCTGCACATTTTATGTTGCAGAGTTCAATGTCAACTAAATGATTGAATGTAGCATTAAATCCTGTGCATCAAATATGTGCAGGATTCTGTACGTGTAAATACACCATTAGGGTAGGGTCACATGTGCCATATTTTGATGAGTATTTTCTGCAGCTGATTTTGCTACCCATTGACTTCACTGAGTAAGAAAATACACAGCAGCAAATACGCAGCAAAATAGGGCACAATGAACCCTACCCTTAATGAATATTCTGTATTCAAGAATTTGCTGACAAAGATTTAAATGACAGAATAAAACCACATTACTGGTTCCCTCCAAATGGCATGTTATCTGTCATTGACTACGCTCTATTCTATTCAGTTATGTATTGTGATTTTTATGCAAATCATAGAGGATATTTTACTCCAATGCAGTTATTTGCCATAATAGCTCCGAATACCCTTCATTCCAGTGATAGTGACCTTACAAATACTGTTCCTAGACAGTATACAGACAGGTAATTGAGGATTCTCTAAAGCAGCCCTTTCTGAGCTGAACTGTTTAAGGTAATGCAATCTATGAAGGCAAGTTATGTAGGATAAACCATATTGCTTATAACAACCTGGCACGCCAACACAGCAAAGCATATTTTCAGGTCAAGTACGGTAATAGGTGTTGTGAGAAATACACCAGGAATGTAACATTTTCTGTATTCTGTGAATTTAATTCACTTGACAGACAGATTCATAAATACATTGTATGAGATGTTCGGCAAGAAATCATCATTTCTTCAGTGTGAAGCTGAATAGCAATCTTGTACATGTATAACAAACTGTCTAGACACTGTAGGCAATCAAATCGCTTCCATAGTAGGATTTATTGCTCTCCAGCATTTTGACTAAACCCACAGTACATTTTATCTAGGAAAGTATACCGCAGATCGGTGTGACTGTCTAAAATAAACCTTGGAATCCTGCACTAAAAATTTGAATGTTGATTCTGTAGTATTATTTATGGCCTACTGTTTTAAATATGGTATAAGGAACTTTGTACTTTAGCTTCTTAAACAATATAGGGAAAATATTGCCTGTTTATCATGTGGAACACTATGACTATCATCATGATGTTGTTTGTTATTGTAGTTATGATGTGAAATTTCCATTTATTTTGACCCCTTGAAAGTGCAAAAATGTACAGCCCATCCACAGTATGTGTCATAAATGTCTGCTAGATGTGGGTTTACCTTCTGGAACTTAAACTTATCTCAAAACTGTGACACCCCCCCCCCCCCCCCCCCCATTCCTTTGTCCTGCTTGGTCAGGCAGAGGCTGGTAGTGACATCCAGACATGGGTTGAACCGAGGGGTGTCAAGGATTACAAAAACAGCTTAGCTTGCTCGCTTCTGCTGTTCCTCCAAGTCACGGGCAAGTGGTCCCTCTATCTGTACTACAGCTCTGCTCCATTATACTTTATTCTGCCCTATTATATTCCACCCTGGTTACTACTGGTTACTTTCCCTCTCTTCTCCGCTACACTATTGCTCCATTTTGATGTTATTCCCTCCTCTAGGTACACTATTATGTGCCCCACAGTGCAATCTTAACTCAGACAGCGCTGTGAAAGAGTGACTCGTGCTGACAAATCAGTGCAGAGCCTGCAATGCACTGATTGGCTGATGTCCAATCACATGATCCTCAGCATAGCAACGCATTCTGAGCAACCAGCCTGACACTCAGAAGCACTGTTGCACATGTAAACAGCGATCTGCGCTCCAAACATGGATCGCACTGTTTACTATTCACACGCCACAGCGGGCCACTTCTGGTCCACTGCAGTTCTTCAGAGGTTGCTTACCAGTTTATTCCTTTAGATATGTTGCATTATTAACAAGATACTGAGCTGTATATTCGTTTGCTGTGTACTATCACTGCATATTGCATTGTCATATTGTTTTTTATGGAATATCTGTTTATAACTTCCCACTGTGCACCCCTCCCCCTTTGTTTTGACACCCATTTTTGGGCTATATAAACCTGTACCTTGTGTTAATACCTCACCCTTATCTGAGGAAGGGAGGGCTCCTCCCAAAATGCGTAATGCTGTCATTTTATTATTTTTATCAATAAACTGTCCTGCTGAGGACCTTTCTACTACTCCTAGCATCCGCCTCATCCATCCCTAAGAGTCTGCAGTGCCATACTCTAAGGGTTTTTTCCTTCTGCTTCCACATTCCTATCTTCATGATTTACAGCCCAGACATGGGCTGAACATCAGGGAGACCAGAATTGTTGCTTGTTTTGTTTTAGTGTTTCCACAAATGCCGAGTTAGGCACCAAATATCTCTGTGCGGGCATTGTTTCTGAAGGCGTAGAGCTGGCATAACATGGTAACCACTCGGGAATGTGCCGTCTCATAGACGGCAATGCATTCCATGGAGATTCCATAGAAAGAATATACAAGGCTTCAGTGTAGGTGCAGGCTTCAAATGGTGCAGGAAACAGGATATCGACAGGAAAGTAAAGAGTGGAGGTAGTTTATTCTCCCAACATGCAACCCGTTTCACAGCCACAGCAGCTTCATCAGGCATAACAAGAGACATATGGGTGGTGAATTTATACAGGTAGTGGGAGGGCACATCAGAGCAAAAAAGCTACGATGGTCCAATCCCCACCCGGTAAATTACACCGTATAAATACATATGGTAGAAATATATAATGGAATGTACAATAAAAATACAATATGAGTAATAATACAAAAAGCTATCAAAAATAGAAATGTAAAAGTCGGAATAAAAAAAAATTAAATAAAAAAATAATAATAAATATGCATTATATATAATAATGTAAAGAATGTATGTAAAAAATATATAATAAAAAATATTATGGGGGCATTCGAGGCCATCCACATAGCACAGTCTCTGATTTTTTCACCCTACATTTAATTTTTCCGACGTTATATTGACGATTTATTCTTTCTTTGGACGGGTACAGAAAATCAAGTGATAGATTTTGTTAATTATTTAAATTCTAACTCTTGGGGCATACAATTTACTCTAAATTTTTCCACTACCAATATTAATTTTCTAGATCTGGAAATTATTAATTATATGGGACAAATACACACTAGAACTCATTTTAAATCGGTCGATGTAAACTGTTTTTTGGAGTATACCAGTGCTCATTATCCGAGTTGGTTAAAAAGGGTCCCCTACGGACAGTACCTTAGAATTCATAAAAATTGTACCACTAGTCATGATTTTTCTTCACAAGCAGAGGTTTTAAAAAACGGTTTTCTGTCCAAGGGTTATCCTAGTTCATTACTCACAAAGGCATACCATAGAGTGAAAGATAAAAGACAGATTAATCTTGTGACTACTAATAAACAAAAAGACATAAAAAAGTTTAATAACAAATTTAAATATAATTTTATCACTAACTACAATAGAGCTGCTTCTGTAATACATAACATTTTGAAACGCAATTGGCATATCATTCGTAGTGATTAGATACTCAAGGATATAGTCCCCATCAAAACTGGGCATCACATGTAGAAGATCAAAAAATCTTCAAAATCTACTTGCTCCCAATAGATTAAAAAATATTTCATCTACAAATACGTCTTCTTCTCCCCTTACCATTCATGGTTGTTCACCATGCAAAAAAAAAACAAAAAAAAACGGTGTTTATGTTGCAGTATGATGGATTCATTCACTGATACATTTTTTTCATTTTATACGAAAAAATCTTTTAATATTAACCAATGTTTGAATTGTAACACTCAATATGCAATATACCTGCTTTCATGTAGCTGTAATTTACAATATGTTAGACACACGATTCAAATTGTGCGTTGTCGCATGTCTAAACATCAGTCTAACATTAAGAACAAATTCACACTTCATAGTGTGTCCCGTCATTTTACTCTTGTTCATAAAAACGATATATCATCCTTACGTTTAACTATTTTAGAATCCATTCCCTCCACTAAACCTAACCGTTTTCAATATTTAATTAACCAAGAATCATATTGGATTTTTACTCTTTCCACATTAATACCGCAT
The DNA here is from genome assembly GCF_029499605.1 of Hyla sarda. Lineage (NCBI taxonomy): Eukaryota > Metazoa > Chordata > Amphibia > Anura > Hylidae > Hyla > Hyla sarda. The sequence continues at coordinate 226,281,491 of NC_079192.1, forward strand.
GGTCTGAATGAGACCATAGAGAACTCTCGTTGATTATACGACCGTCCTCTTTTTTCTTGTTCTTTTTAGTTCTTTTTATTTATTATTATATATTTTTTACTTACATTCTTTACATTATTATTTATACTGCATATTTATTATTATTTTTATTTTATTTATTTTATTTCATTTTTTTTTTTTTTTTTACTTTCACATTTCTATTTTTGATTGCTTTTTGTATTATTACTTATATTGTATTTTTATTGTACATTCCATTATATGTTTCTACCATATGTATTTGTACGGTATAATTTACCGGGTGGGGATTGGACCATCGTAGCTTTTTTGCTCTGATGTGCCCTCCAACTACCTGTATAAATTCACCACCCATATGTCTCTTGTTATGCCTGATGAAGCTGATGTAGCAGTGAAACGCGTTGCATGTTGGGAGAATAAACTACCTCCACTTTTTACTTACCTGTCGATATCCTGTGTCCTGCGCCATTTGAAGCCTGCACCTACACTGAAGCCTTTTCTATTATATCCTTATCCAGCCGGCTGGCTGCGGACACCGTTTTACCATGTGTTCACCATTGTTGTGTATGTGGCTACACAACTTTTCCAGGTGAGCTGCCATTTGCGTGCATACTATTACCCTACAGGTCTTTCTTTTAATACACTATGGAGTGCTGTATTCTCTCTTTTTTATATTCTTTCTGTGGACACAGAATTAAAATTTCTGTGTCAAATTATTCTTGCCTAAAGAAAGGATGTTTAGAGGCTGTTTTGCCCCAGCTTGAGGTCATATACCATCTCATCATACTTTTGCCATTTTCTGAAGTAAGGGTGTGTTCCCATTTAGTTTTTTTTATTTAAATTATTGAATACAAAGCCAGGAATGGATTTGAAAGGAAGCGAAGACTCAATCTATCCTCCATACATGTTCATCATTTAAGATATGTTTCTGGCTGTGTATAAACAATTGCTTGAGAATCAGTCAAACTGGCTAGATTTGGGTCTTTTTTCAACTTATAATTGATAAATCTAAAAGAATATCCAGTTGTAGCCGTGTCATACTGCTGGACTTGGAGGAATACAGAGAAAAATGCTACATATTCAAACCCTAGATAAATCATACATTTGAGCAGTTGTATATTTGTAAAATTGACAGAGAACTTGAACGCAGAGTCCCAATGATATCACCCGGGCGCTCTGAATTCACTTCACGATCTGCAATTAAACCTTGTAAAGCTGAGGTAACTATTTTGTGTATGGGCTCTCCGAGGCTATTCAAATATTAATTAATCATTGTTTGGAGGGAACTGAGGTAATAAGCCTTACTCTATGGGCTCCTGCAAGTAGGAGGAAGAGAGAGAAAATATTATTCATAGACTACAGTTTACTTTGTTTTTGACGAGTAGGGAAATGTAATTTTGGACATTGGGGTATTGAAATGATGGATTATAGTCAGCTAAAATACAAAGCTGAACCATAAACATTCCCAGTATGACTTCCCTCTCCACTCAGGATTCATATTTGATCAGCAATCCACATAAGAATTACATGAGATTGCTGGCTTTTTGATGGCGCACTTGTTATCCTTCCCTCATTACATCAATATGAAGCTTGGATTTATGTATTTTTACTTTATTTTATTCTCTTTCGGGCATGTTTATACAAATTAAATTAAGACCATCCAGATATATATATATATATATATATATATATATATATATATATATATATGCCGGTATATATATATATATATTAATTAAGATTTTAATAATAATAACCTTTGCATTTAACTGAAAAGAAGGTAAATGGATATTTAACTTTCTATGACGGGATTTTCTGGGACTTTTATACGGATGTTGTCAGGATTCGGCAGGCTGGAGGTGGATCCTCTGTGCCAGAGAGGGATTGGCGTGGACCGTGTCGGTGGACCGGTTCTAAGTTGCTACTGGTTTTCACCAGAGTCCGCCGCAAAGTGGGATGGTCTTGCAGCGGCGGTAGCAACCAGGTCGTATCCACCGGCAACGGCTCAACCTCTCTGACTGCTGAGATAGGCGCGGTACAAGGGAGTAGACAAGAGCAGAGTCGGACGTAGCAGAAGGTCAGGGCAGGCAGCAAGGATCGTAGTCAGGGGCAATGACAGGAGGTCTGGAACACAGGCTCGGAACACACAAGGAAACACTTTCACTGGCACAATGGCAACAAGATCCGGCAAGGAAGTGCAGGGGAAGTGAGGTATAAATAGGGAAGTGCACAGGTGAAGATACTGATTAAAACCCATGCGCCAATCAGTGGCGCACCGGCCCTTTAAATCGCAAAGACCCGGCTAGCGCGCGCCCTAGGGAGCGGGGCCACGCGCGCCGGGACAGCACAGACGGGGAAAGAGTCTGGTAAGCGGGTCGGGATGCGCATTGCGAGCGGGCGCGTCCCGCATCCCGGCTGGGGACATTATCGCAGCGCACCCGGTCAGCAGGTCTGACCAAGGCGCTGCGAACAGGAGAACACTGTGAGCGCTCCGGGGAGGAGCGGGGACCCGGAGCGCTCGGCATAACAGATGTCCTATCTTCAGCATAGCCTAAGGGTACACAGTGTCAAATTAAAAACCGTATTTTACTTACACACGTGTAAAAATCAATATGTTGGTAAATTTTACGCAATAATATCAGGTGTTAGCTGCAGAGATCTGTACCAAACACAGCTGCTACAAAATGTACGCAGCTATGTCTAGTAAACAATGAAGAGGTCGCAGAGCTAAGCAGAATGCCGCACTCCCATTCAGTTAGCTAGGGGTGTTGAGTGGATATTGAAGGCCTATCCAAAGGACAGACCATCAATATTAAAGCCCCAGAAAACCCTTTTAGTCTTATGTCCACAGAAATAGGAGATACAAATTAGTTCAGTCACATTAGGGATCTGTACACAGTTATGCCTTGGTTTCTGGCAGACCCCTTAGACCATAGTGTGACCATAGACTATAACTTTTCTTATGATAAAACCCCTTCTACTGGTTTGTGCAGCTATTTTAGATTTGAATGAGAAAAAAAACCACATACTGTAATATGGAAATAAATGAAGAGCTAATATCTAACTTTTTAAAAGCATCTCTAAGGAATCTTTTCCCCATGCAATTGCACTATTTTCCAAATAAACATTCCATTTTTGTCCCTACATACAGGGCTGGTTTTAGGGGTGAGTTACTGATCCAACTGCACAAAACACATTACTTTCCAATTGCTCAGGGGGCGCTGCAGAGCTGATCAGCAATCAACTAGCTGTAAGGAATAGACTCTCAGGAGAATGAGGAGTCTGAGGCTAGAATTCCACTGAGGTTACCCCCCCCCCCCCCCCCCAGCAAAAACGCTAGGAAAAACTGATAGGAAAACTGCCACTGATTTTTCCTGCGTTTTGGCAATTTTTCTGGCATTTTTCCTGGTGTGTGGAAATAGCCAGTTTTGAACCCTGTGGCAGTTTTTTTTACTATCTTCATGTACCACTCTGTGGGTTGGATGCTGAGCGCCCGGTCCACAGAGTGTAAGGAGATGAGGAGTGATGTACAGCATCACTACTCACCTCCCCAGGCGGTATAGTATACAGGGGAGCATAGTGTACCCATGTATACTATACAGGAACTGGGAATCCTGTCACTATACAGACAGGACTCCCTGCTCCTCTAGCCCTTTGGACGTAATACAGAAAATACGGGGAACCCTATGCGTTTTTTAATTTATCCATTTATTTAAAAAAACACATAGGGTTCCCCGTATTTTCATTCTTAGCCCAATACCAACCAAACAGCAACAGCCTGACGTTAACAGGGTGGGCGAGGACCATTGTCACTGGCCCTCCCCAGCCTAAATAACGCAAACCTGTTACCACCTATGCCCAGGAGCGCCATTTTTGACACTCCGGGCCTGTTGGTACCAGCTCTTCCTGGCACCCCTGTGGCGGTGGGTACTGGGGTAATAATTGTGGGTTAGTGCTAGCTGTTTTTGGTGCTAACGCTAAGCCCTGGCTTAGAAATGGATTCCGTCAATAAAACCGGCTTCCACTAATAAGCCTGAAAATTCAAAGAAAAAAAAAAAACCACAACACATTCTAAAAATTATTTTATTTAAAAATACACTCCCCCACAGCCCTTGTTAACCATTTTATTAAAAGAAAAAAAACGTTCATCCGTCGTAATCCATTAAATCCGCCATAATCCTCTGCATACACGGATCTAAAATGAGAAGAAAAAACACAAAAAAACACAATAAAATGTTGGCGCTGTCCGCAGGGGAGAGCGCCCATAATGCAATGTCTACCCAAACAGGGAGCCTACAATTGGTGCAAAACTACAACTCCCAGCATGCCTTTGGCTGTCTGGGCATGCTGGGAGTTGTAGTTTAGCAGCCTGGCTCCCGACTGAAGCTCCGCCCCTAATGACGTCATCACTACACAGAGCTACACGGACCCTCCCGGGACTGGAGGGAGGAGAGGGATTTCTTCATCTTCTGTATACACTATAGACAGCTATCTATAGATACTTATATATAGTGTATACCACCCAAAGGGTTAACCTACACTGTCCAGCAGTGTAAGTTAACTCTTTCCTTGCTGGGCTTGCACATAGCGAACAGCTCAGCAAGGGTTTAAGTGAACCAGCAATGTGTATACTGTATATACAGTGCAGGCTCACTGTAAGTTCTTGCTGGGCAGTAGATATACAATGTATATCTACTGCTCAGCATCAGCTGTTCTCCCAGCTCTGTAGCCTTGAGAACAGCTGATCCCGACATTCACATCAGGAGGATCGCAGGGGTGTCAGGAGGAGTGATATCCGCTGTGATCTGTACCTTACTGCAGCTGCTACTGCTCCCAACATGCAGCACACTTTGCTCAATGCTGGGAGCAGTAGTACCTGCATTAATAGACAGATTGCAGCGAGTGTCACTCCTCCTGACACCCTCTGTGTATAGATGCGGTCAGCCACTCTTCTATGGTCCCCTGCACTGACGTATATATACACCTATTCATATTTCCTGCAGAGAGCTGTGATTGGCTGGAACCATCTGGCCAATCACAGCTTTGCGGGAAATATGAATAGGTGTATATATACGTCAGTGCAGGGACCATAGAAGAGCGGCCACATCTATACATTATACAGGAGGATCACAAAGGGGTGATCTGTCAATTAATAAAGCTACTACTACTCCCATCATGGAACAGTGTGTTCCATGCTGTGAGTAGCAGTACTACCTAAAAAATAAACTGTTAAAAACACACACACACATTTTTATTATTGTCGGCTACATTTTTAGGTCCCTGTCCGCACACATAAATTGATCCATATTTAAAAATTAACAAACATTTTTTTCTAAAAAAGATACATTTCGTTAAATACAATTTTTTCCATCACACCTGTATTTTTTTTTATTATTATTTTTTAATGATACACTACTAAATTTTAATAAAAAAGGTATCTCCATCACTTTTTTGGTTCGCTAAGGTCCAAAATAGAATAAAAACTGCCGGCAAAAAAGCCAAAGTTAAAACCCACATGGCATTTTTCTTGGCGTTTTTGCTCTCCCATAGACTTCTATGGGAAGAAAACACCACGATTTCAGTGCAAAAGATGCCAAACTAGGTTTTGTCGGGCGTTTTGGAAAACCAGCCTCTGAGCCCAAAATTGCTAAAAAAAACGCCAAAAGGATAAAAAAAAAAAAAAGAAAAAAATTTGAAAAATGCCAGGTGGATCTATTGACTTGCAGCTAACATCTGGACGTTGCGTTTTTTCACTGAAAAAACGCAGTGTGGGAAAATTAGCGTTTTTTATGGCGTTTTTGCAAAAAAAAACCTCAGTGGAATTACAGCCTCATGATTTGATCCCAAGCTGTTTCTGAACCTTCGAGTCCACTCCTTCATGCATTTCCAAACCATATTAAAGAACAATACCCTCTATTTTTCACAGGTAATTAAATTTGGCCATGATTTCAGTAAAAACACTGCTTGTTTGCCATGATTTACGCAAATCGCATGGTTTCTTGCGCAGTTCTATAAATATAGAACAATTTGCAGAACAACAGCAACTAAAAGAGATGCAAGGCCTTTCATGACACCAAGATCACATGACAAAGGTCCCGCAGACTAAGCAAAAAAGAAGGGGTACCGTAAGTAAAGTCTGAGTGTTATTAAAACCTGTGTTGAGGAAAAGCAGAGCAGTTGCCCATTGCAGCCAATCAGATCGCTTCGAAATTAGCAATCTGATTGGTTGCTATGGGCAACTGCTCCACTTTTCCTCTACACAGGTTTTAATAAATCTCCCCGATAGTGTCTATGTATTAAGAGTCTGAATAAATGTCTTTGTATGGTTGTGTTACCATATGTATTTATTGTGCTTAGTTTTAGCATAATGATTATAATCTAAGCTTGTTTCTTGTGGAAAACAGATTGTCATAACTCCTCCTCTACACACATTTAACAGATTTCTAGAATGTGTGAGCATGCAATTATACTCTTTATATTTTTAATGTATATAATGTTGTATATACTGTCTTTAAGTAGTATTCTGATTTATGGATGGGTATTAAGTGTCTGTACTCAACAGGCCTTTAAAGTGCTATGCCAATAAAAATAAAAAATAAACACAAGATGTAGATTTTGGTGGAAGTGCCATTTTGTACAAAAATTCTGCTACTATTTTTACTTTAAGTTAAGGAATAACTTAAGGACATAGCGTTTTTCCATTTTTGCACTTTCGTTTTTACCTCCTTATCTTTTAAAAATCATAACCCTTTCAATTTTGCACCTAAAAATCCTCATGATGGCTTATTTTTTGTGTAACCAATTCTACTTTGTAATGACCTCAATCATTTTACCCAAAAATCGACGGTGAAATGGAAAAAAAATCATTGTGCGGCAAAATGGAAGAAAAAAACGCCATTTTGTAACTTTTGGGGGCTTCCGTTTCTACGCAGTAAATTTTTGGGGTAAAAATGACACCTTATCTTTATTCTATAGATTCATATGATTAAAATGATTCCCTACTTATATAGGTTTGCTTCTGTATTACTTCTGAAAAAAATCATAATTACACGTTTAACCCCTTAAGGACTCAGCGTTTTTCCGTTTTTGCATTTTCATTTTTTCCTCAGCAACATCTAAAAATCATAACGCTTTCAATTTTGCACCTAAAAATCCATATGATGGCTTATTTTTTGCACCACCAATTCTACTATGCAGTGACATTAGTCATTTTACCAAAAAATCCACTGCGAAATGAAAAAAAAAATCATTGTGCGACAAAATTGAAGAAAAAATTTCATTTTGTAAATTTTGGGGGCTTCTGTTTCTAGGCAGTGCATTTTTTGGTCAAAATTACACCTTATCTTTATTCTGTAGATCCATACGGTTAAAATGATACCCTACTTATATAAGGTTGATTTTGTCGCACTTCTGAAAAAAATCATAACTACATGCAGGAAAATTTATACGTTTAAAATTGTCATCTTCTGATCCTGTAACTTTTTTTTATTTTTCTGCGAACGGGCCAGTATGCGGGCTATTTTTTTTGTGCCGTGTTCTGAACTTTTTATCAGTACCATTTTTGGGTTGATCGGACTTTGATTGCTTTTTATTCATTTTTTTATGATATAAAAAGTGACCAAAAATATGGATCAGTCAGATAGGGGCTTCATTGCTCAAGCCTGTAGCTCAGGCTTGGAGCAATCAATTGACGATCGGACGCTGCGGAGAGAGGTAAGGAGACCTCTGCCTGCATCCCAGCTGATCAGAACATCGCGATTTTATCACGATGTCCCGATCAGCCCGACTGAGCTGCCGGGAAGCGTTTACCTTAGTTTTCAGACGCGGTGGTCAACTTTGATCGCCGCGTCTGAAGGGTTAACAGCGCGCGGCACAACGATCGGTGCCGCACGCTGTTAGCCCAGGGTCCCGGCTATCGTTAGCAGCTGAGACCGACCCGGTGTGATTCGGGGTCACGGCGTGACCCTGTTTTTCACACCAGGACCCGGCTCTTGGCGTACAGGTGCGCCCTGAGTCCTTAAGAGGTTAAAATTGTCCTTTTCTGACCCCTTTAACTTTTTTATTTTTCCACGTATGGGGCGGTATGAGGACTCATTTTTTGCACCATGATTTAAAGCTTTTATCTTTATCATTTTTGTTTTGATCAGACTTTTTGATTGTTTTTAATTCATTTTTTATGGTTCATAATATGCTATTTTTGAATTTGTGTGTACGCCATTGACCATGCGGTTTAATTAAATATATATTTTTATAGTTCGTACATTTACGCACGCGGTGATACCACATATGTTTATATTTATTTTAATTTACATGGTGTTTTTTTAATGGGAAAAGGGGGGTGATTTGAACTTTTATTAAGGAAAGGGTTGAATCACTTTTTTTCCCACTTTTTTCACTTTTTTTTGCAATGTTTTAGCCCTCATAGGGGACTATAGCATGCAGTACATTGATTCAATACACTGATCAATGCCTTTGCATTGCATTGATCAGTGTTATTGGTGGTTGATTGCTCTGGATTTCAGGCTTGGAGCAATCAGTCGCCAATCGGATGCACAGGAGGCAGGTAAGGCACCCTCCTGATTGCGTCCTAGCTGATCGGGACATCGTGAATTTATCACAATGGTCCCGATCAGCATTGTCCGGCATTAGCCATGGGTCCTGGCTGCTGATTGCAGCCGGGAATCGTGCGGGTATGATGCGAGCACAGCTCCTGAGTTTGCTTCATAACTAGTGATGAGCGGCATTGCCCATATTCGAATTCGCGATATTTCACGAATATATAGATGAATATTTGTCCTATATTCGCGAATTTCGTGTATTTGTTATATTCGCATATGTAAATATTTGCATATTCGAGGAAGAAAATAGTGAGGGGGCAGGCAACTTTACTATTGGTTGCTAGGGATGTTGTTGATAACCTCTGACAAGTGTACTTGCATCATTCTAATTGTCCCACAAGTGAAAAGAAGGAATATGCGAATATGCGCATATGCGGAAAAAAGTGAATATTCGTAATTTCAAATATATAGCGAATATATTTGCGAATTTGCGATATTCGCGATAAAAATTCTAAATACGAATATTCGCGCCCAACACTATTCATAACCCTCCCGTGCCGCAGTGCCGTTTATATATGGCATTTTGCGGCAAGGGTTTAAGAAGAAGACATGTGGATTTACTCCTTGATAGATACAACAAGTTCATGTGCACATAACCAGAGAGTCACACAAAAATTCAAGTGAATAAAACTTTATTTACAACAAATATTTTTTCTGCCAAGTAAAAGTCAGCAATTTAATGACAAGTTAGTTTCCCATTTTTCAGAGTTAGTGGCTAAAATGTCGAGCTGAAGATCTGTAGCTGATGATTAAATGGCAAAAAATATGCTTTGTCATAATGTTACAATTATATTTGCAAGCAGAAAAATCATTATTCTGTGATACACAAATGTGACTGATTTTAACATCTGGATGGCTTGCAAAGCTTTACTGTGGTGCATTAAATGACTTTATATTTCCTCAAGAAGGAAACAATAGTGTAAATTAGGCGTCTCTACCCAGCTTATATGTTCTCTACACATTTTCATTATCTCTAATCATTTACAAAGAATTTTGCTGAAAAGATTTTTAGTTGTTTAGCAGCTAGTAAGTTTTGACTCATGAGTTTTTGATCTAGTTTTCATAGAGCCATAATACAATTATAAACAAGTTTCTTATTTACTGTGTTCAGATATCTCAAATATATATGCAGTAGCCCAGGGACTGAAGTGTGTGGTAATGAGAGCCCAGTGGGTATTACTGAAATGATTGAGGTAGTAGTTCCGAGAGGTCACAGTAGAATTTTTGTGGAGTGCCTCCACTAGTCCTTGCACACTCCCCTAGACTGCCATAGTGACAAGGGAATGCACTAATGATAGTGGTACTGATGTTACACCAGGGCACACCCTGGGTAGTGTCTTGACTGACAGTGTTTTGTGGTGCCCCTGATGATTATATTTAAAAAAAATTAAAATAAGAAGAGGCTGATGGATGAGCTCTACAGAGCTGAAATGTGCTGTAAAAAAACAAGTGGACCAATATATTGTAGTCAGTCTCGCCACTGATTGGATTCCCTATTTAATGAACTGATAGTTGTGTGCTGAAGTGTGGGAGTGACTCACCACTGGCTATTTTGGATTTCTGTTACACACCTTGACTCTGTTCAACATGTGGTTCCACAAGGTGCTGCATCAACCTACTCACTGTGGAATTCACTAGTGTTGTGCTTAAATTATACAACTGCATAAGGTTTGTGCACTAAAGGGCAGGCTGAGCCATTGTTGTCTCTATTATATCTCTTGATGATACCACACGAGAAAGTGTCCTTATATATTTTGTCTTTACCATTGTGTGTACATGTGAGGATAGACACAATAGTAAACCTAAATAGTCTCACAGTTCTTTTACTAGAAGCAGACTATCAGGATCTGGGCTGGTAGCTGGTAGCGGAGGCTGGTGGTGGATCCGCTGTGCCAGAGAGGTGATGATGTGGGCAGTACCAGGGCAACGGAGTCTAAGGAGTTACTGGTTTTCACCAGAGCCTGCCGCCAAGCGGGATGGATTTGCTGCGGCAAGTAATCCCCAGGTCATTCCACCCAGTAGCGACTCAACCTCTCTGGCTGCTGAGCTAAGGCAAGGTACAAGAGGATCAGGCAGAGGCGTAGTCAGACGTAGCAAATGGTCAGGGCAGGCGGCTCAGGTTCACAGGTGGAAGTCAGTAGCAACGGGAACGGCAACAGGCAGGGTAACACAGGAACAAGAAATGCTTTCTCTCAGGCACAAAGGCAACAAAGATCCGGCAGGAGGCTGTGGGAGGAGACTGTACTTATAGGCAGTGTACAGGTGAGGCCTAATTAAGTCCAAACAGCACTCCCTCTCACAAAGCTTAACCCTTAATGAACCACTTTGGACCAGGCACCAATCACCTGTGCACTGGTCCTTTAGATCTAAGAGTCCCAGTGCGCGTGTGCCATAGAGAGTGGGGATGTACACGCTGTGAGCGCTCCGAGGTTCATTCACAAGGGATTGTCAATTGATGAGAAGATTAAAAAGCAGGTTTGGGGCTAAGGAAGGGTAACCTAAAATGTTGGTGTTACTAGGCTGCCTGGAGCTAGTCCAAATTACTCCATCCCTTGATGCTGTCACTAGTGCTTTTGTCTTTCTCCCTGAAGGAGGTTTTGTTTGTTTGTATCACAGCCTTTAAAGACCTTGATTATGGCTGAATTCAAAGGTGAAAAGCTCTTTCCACTTGACATCCATTAGTGCTGCAAATCCTAAACGTGGGGTGCAGGTCTTGATTGTCAGCCACACAGTACTAGGTCTGACTTGAAGCCTACTTGGATCCTATTATATTGCTATGGGACCTTTGTGCAACCTATCCTCAAAGGCTTTAGTTCTCCTTTCCTGCTCTCAGATAGAGAACTAAGATGAACTAATGTCCTAGACCTTGGTTTTATCGGGAGTTCCTTGATCTGTTTTTGGCTTCTCATTTCTGTGGCCTTGGCTTGGGTCCTGTCCTGTTCCATGTTCTATATCTGATCTTGCTTGTATTGTATTATGCCCAACATCTAGCTTTGTTCCTATTTTGCCATCGCTATTGTGTCTGGCTGTTAGCTAGTGTATATTTCAGCAAATATGACCTGGGATCTCCTTGCAGCTGAGTCCATACTTTCTTGAAGGGGAAAAGAGTAAAAATTGGAGATCCCTTTATACCCCACTCTATCGGATGCAAAATTAGTTGGAGTCAAAACACCATTACATAATTGTTTACTCTCAAGACATCAAACCTTACTTCTGTATCAGAAATTATCAATTATTACCTTAATATTCTTTTATTTCGGAAATCGTTTTCTTTATTGGGAACAATGAACAGATCTTTTTGTGATACAATTTGGAACATCTTCTGTCTTTAATAATGATAAATCTCTCTGAAATGTGCTTGCCCAGTTAACTCCACCTACTTGTCTTGCCAATTATCATAAAAAGCAAGAGAGAAAAGTTACACATTTTATTGCAAATATAGCGCATTCCAAAATTTACGACATCTTAAGACCAAAATAGATTACTGGTACAAAACTGCTGCTAAATTCTATCTAGATCATAAACCACTCTATTTGTACACGTGGAATTTTCTTTCAGATGGTAAATAACATGATTATGGTAGTTTAAACATGAAGAAATAAAATAATGCAATGATCTCAGCAGAGTCTCACTGATCCATAGAAAACAAAACAGTGTTCAACTCAATTGCAGCTGGTTAGCATAATCCAGGTATATGCTACATATCCATAATTTATTAAGCTGTTTTTCATATCCCAAAGGAAAAAGTATTCACTTTCCATTAAAGCAGATTATTTTGAAGTATGAAAAGCTTTCCAATAGTATTAAAATCATGAGACTGAATTATTTTTCAATATTATCTAGTACTTGGTTTATACAGGACTTTTCATTTTAAGTGGAAATCCTCAATTATCATCAACAGAGGGGATCAGCTACAAGTACTTAGAGGTTTTATCATTTATAAAATGCCTAGAACTAAACTTAGAGTAGGAAGAGATAAGAAGGAAGACTAAGGATACATTTCTAAATTGCTTATTGGTTAAGAAGGGAATAAAGAGACTCTGCAAATTGCTGTGAATACCGTATTTATCGTATCCACGTGTTGCTTGAAGACACTGAAGAATAATTAATACAATAGTTCCTGATTTTATAAGCATTATTGACACTGTATCAAGTATCAAATGTACTAATGGAAATTTGGATTTAATAATACCAAAGAATAACAAATAGCTGTAATGACATATGTGGTGGGCTACTGTTGTATGCTGGCTAGTGTAATGCTGACAAATAGACAGTTTGTGATGCCATGGTAGCATTGAACTCCATGCTCCAAGGGCAGTAGCTTCCTGGGCCAAGCACTGGGGTAATAACAACCACAGATGCAGGGTTACAGAAACTACTGAATTTTACCCAGGAACTTGCAAACTAAACAGGAATAGTTCAACAGTAGTGCGAAGTTCACTGGAGTTTGCTTCAGGGATCACAGTTGTTTCAGGGCAAGATTCATAAATCTCCCCCAAGTGACTTTCAAAACAAATCTAGAACAGCGGTCAGAAGTCAAGACGCTAGCGTGAAAGGAACCTAAGTCTCGAAGCAAATGTAGCAGTCAAAAATCAAGGAGACCCATTTGCCTCTGTAAAAGAGCACAACTACATATATAAATATTTAAAGAAATGGAAGAACATCATCATTAGAAAACACTGCCTACAGTCTATGGATAATTTACATAGTTTTTATTGCCTTTTTTTCCATTTTTGTCAAATGTTTCCTTTCCAATGATAGCAGGATCAATGGGCAAGTGTCATATAGGATGAAGAGTGTTTCCACCATTTGATGACAGTAAGCTGAACCATAAAAATGCAAGCATATGCTATCCACTTCCAGCATGAGCATATTTACTTCAGCAACAATCTGGTTAGAGATAATAGTGTAAAATATCAGATCTTCTGCAAAAAGCACTACCACTTTGTTTATAGTGCAATTTAGTGCATTTTCATTTAAGATATATAACAGTTTTAGTGACTCACGGGACAATGTGACATGTCTTTAAAGGGGTACTCCGATGGACTTTTTTTTTAAATCAACTAGTGCCAGAAAGTTAAACAGATTTGTAAATTACTTCTATTAAAAAATCTTAATTCTTCTAGTACTTATCAGCTGCTCTGTGCTCCACAGGAAGTTCTTTTCATTTTGAACTTGTTTTCTGTCTGACCACAGTGCTCTCTGCTGACACCCCTGTCTATGATCAGGAACTGCCGAGAGCAGGTGAGGTTTGCTATGGGAATTTGTTCCTACTCTGGACCGTCCTGATACAGACAGAGGTGTCATCGGAGAGCACTGTGGTCAGACAGAAAAGAAATTCAAAAAGAAAATAACTTCCTGTGGAGTATACAGCAGCCAATAAGTACTGGATTAAGATTTTTAATTAGAAGTAATTTACAAATCTCTTTAACTTTCTGGCACCAGTTGATTTAAAAAAAATATATATATTTTCCACCGGAGTACCCCTTTAAAGGGAAACTGGCAGTGGGTTCACCAATACACAGGGTTGTAGTGCAGGATTACAAGGAGGTGTCACTTACCCGAATCCTCGGTCCAGTTTTGGAAATACCCGATGTATTAGCCAGCATTGCTAATCTAGAAACATGTGGCTTTACGCAATGGAGGTGGGACTGTCTTACCCGGCATCCCTGCCCACATCCCTTCTGCTCTTAAAATAGAAAGGGGAGGAGAGAAAAACGAAAACACAAAAGTAAAAAATTCCTGTGTCCTCTAAGGGTTAAAGGGATTGCCTGGAAATATATGTTTACTTGTCAAAGTTGCCAGGCTGGACTAAACAAATAAAAGGAGGTGTGGTGACCCAGTACACAGTCATGTACTCCTCTGTACTCCTGCCCATCATGTCTGGCAGATCCTACTCGATGTCCATCATGGGTTTCCTCTTAGAACTCTCTTTACTGCACTACAGAATGCACTTGGTATATAAGAGTTAATATACTGTGTTTTATATGTACTGTTACTTTAAATCTCTGTTGCTAAGGAGCCTTTGTTGTCAGGGGGGGGGACTATGCAAGGTGAACAGGTGGCTTGTCAGTGACCAATGGGTCACTGTCCCCCTTATATAGTGAGGTCAGGGTTCAGCTCACGCTCTTAGTCTTTGTTGAAGCACAGAGAAGAGAAGTCTGTGGAGTCTGTGGAGTGTTCCTGAAGGAGGCCTGAGGCCTAGTCCAGCAACCACGCATCTACTGAAAGTTAACCCCTGCACCATGGGTGAAAGTCAAATCCGTGGGGATTCTGCTGAAGTCCAGTGCAGTCCCATCCAATTAGTCAATCAAGTCAAGTCTGACAATTACTAAATTCAAGCGTGGCTGCATCAGTCTATACAACTGCAACTACAAGTCTCAGCAATCTGCTAAGCTTCCCTAAATCCCTCCGGCATCTCCTTAGTGCCTACTTGAGCTGTATGGACTTTAACACTCAGTTAAGCATACCAGTTAACCCCTTAAGGACAATGGACGTACTCCTACGCCCCCGTTTCCGAGTCCTTAAGGACCGGGGACGTAGGAGTACGTCCTGTCCATTCCCAGCCCCCCGCCGCTAGCCGGGGGGGAACCGGTGCCCGATGCCTGCTGAAATCGTTCAGCAGGCATCGCGGCATATCGCCCAGGGGGGTCATTATGCCCCCCCATGTCGGCGATGGCCGCAGATCGCTGGACAATTCAGTCCAGCGATCTGCGGCGATTCCGGGTAAATCGGGTCTCCAGTCAGAGACGGCCCCGAACAGCCAGAGCCTGCAGGGGTGAGGTGGCACTGGTGCCACCTCACGATCGCCCTGATTCGTCGGCCGGATTCCCGGCCGACCAATCAGGGCGCCTGCTGCGGGTGTCACTCCCGCACCCGCTCCGACCCTCTTCCGGAGGACGTGAGCGGGTGCGGGACGTGCACCCCTGGTGCTGGGGACCCCAATCCCCGGCGTTAATGTTGGGATCGGGGCCCCAGGAGCGACGACGGCGGCGGCGGGACTGACCTGCAGCGTCGATCAGCAGCAGCAGGAGGTGAGTGACAGCCTCCTGCTGTTGCTTAGCAACAGCTCCCAGCATGCAAAAAGGGCATGCTGGGAGCTGTAGTTATGCAACAGCAGGAGGCAGACCACCACAACTTATGGGCATGCTAGGACTTATGGTTTTGCAACAGCTGGAGGCACATTCTTTCTATGGAAAAAGGTACCTTCAGCTGTTGTGTAACTACAACTCCCAGCTTGCACAAACAGCTAAAGTGCATGCTGGGAGTTGTAGTGGTGCATCTGCTGGTTGCATAACTACAACTCCCAGCATGCCCGTTGGCTGTCGGTGACTGCTGAGAGTTGTAGTTTTGCAACAGCTGAAGGCACACTGAGTTAAGTAGCAAACCAGTGTGTCTCCAGCTGTCGCATAACTACAATCCCCAGCATCCCCAGCCAAAGTTGTACGCCTCCCGCTGTTGCATAACTACAACACCCAGCATGCCCTTCCGCAGTCCGTACATGCTGGGGGTTGTAGCTTTTGCAACAGCTGAAGGCACACTGGTTGCAAAACACTGAGTTTGTTGCCAAACTCGGTGTTTCACAACCAGTGTGCCTCCAGCTGTTGCAAAACTACAACTCCCAGCATGCACTGATAGACCGTACATGCTGGGAGTTGTAGTTTTGCAACAGCTGGATGTTCCCCACCCCCCCCAATGTGAATGTACAGGGTACACTCACATTGGCGGAGGATTACAGTAAGTATCCGGCTGCAAGTTTGAGCTGCAGCAAATTTTCTGCTGCAGCTCAAGCTGCCAGCGAGAAATGACTGTGAACCCCCCGCCCGTGTGACTGTACCCTAAAAACACTACACTAACACAAAATAAAATAAAAAGTAAAAAACACTACATATACACATACCCCTACACAGCCCCCCTCCCCAATAAAAATGAAAAACGTCTGGTACGCCACCGTTTCCAAAACGGAGCCTCCAGCTGTTGCAAAACTACAACTCCCAGCATGCACTTATAGACCCTACATGCTGGGAGTTGTAGTTTTGCAACAGCTGGATGTTCCCCCCCCCCCCCCCCCCCCCCGTTGTGAACGTACAGGGTACACTCACACGGGCGGAGGATTACAGTAAGTATCCGGCTGCAAGTTTGAGCTGCGGCAAATTTTCTGCCGCTGCTCAAACTGCCAGCGAGAAACTACTGTGAACCCCCCGCCCGTGCGACTGTACCCTAAAAACACTACACTACACTAACACAAAATAAAATAAAAAGTAAAAAACACTACATATACACATACCCCTACACAGCCCCCCTCCCCTCCCCAATAAAAATGAAAAATGTCTCGTACGCCACTGTTTCCAAAATGGAGCCTCCAGCTGTTGCAAAACAACTACTCCCAGTATTACCAGACAGCCACTGACTGTCCAGGCATGCTGGGACTTTTACAACAGCTGGAGGCACCCTATTTGGGAATCACTGGCGTAGAATACCCCTATGTCCACCCCTATGCAAGTCCCTAATTCAGGCCTCAAATGCGCATGGTGCTCTCACTTTGGAGCCCTGTCGTATTTCAAGGCAACAGTTTAGGGTCACATATGGGGTATCACCGTACTCGGGAGAAATTGTGTTACAAATTATGGGGGATATTTTCTGCTATTAGGGGCTTCCTAAATGCGGCATGCCCCCAGAGCAAAATTTGCTTTCAAAAAGCCAAATGTGACTCCTTCTCTTCTGAGACCTGTAGTGCGCCAGCAGAGCACTTTTCACCCCCATATGGGGTGTTTTCTGAATCGGGAGAAATTGGGCTTCAAATTTTGGGGGGGTATTTTCTGCTATTATCCTTTTTAAAAATGTAACATTTTTGGGAAACCAAGCATTTTAGGTAAAACTTTTTTTTTTTTTTTTACATATGCAAAAGTCGTGAATCACCTGTGGGGTATTAAGGTTCACTTTACCCCTTGTTACGTTCCCTGAGGGGTCTAGTTTCCAAAATGGTATGCCATGTGGTTTTTTTTTGCTGTTCTGGCACCATAGGGGCTTCCTAAAGGTGACATGCCCCCCAAAAACCATTTGACGCTCCTTCCCTTCTGAGCCCTCTACTGCGTCCGCCGAACAATTAACATAGACATATGAGGTATGTGCTTACTCGAGAGAAATTGGGTTTAAAATACAAGTAAAAATTTTCTCCTTTTTACCCCTTGCAA
Organism: Hyla sarda; assembly: GCF_029499605.1. Taxonomy (NCBI): domain Eukaryota; kingdom Metazoa; phylum Chordata; class Amphibia; order Anura; family Hylidae; genus Hyla; species Hyla sarda. The sequence continues at coordinate 226,299,318 of NC_079192.1, forward strand.
AAATTAAAAAATTGGGTCTACAAGAACATGCGAGTGTAAAAAATGAAGATTGTGAATTTTCTCCTTCACTTTTCTGCTATTCCTGTGAAACACCTAAAGGGTTAATACACTTATTGAATGTCATTTTGAATACTTTGGGGGGTGTAGTTTTTATAATGGGGTCATTTATGGGGTATTTCTAATATGAAGACCCTTCAAATCCACTTCAAACCTGAACTGGTCCATGAAAAATAGCGAGTTTGAAAATTTTGTGAAAAATTTCCAAATTGCTGCTGAACTTTGAAGCCCTCTGGTGTCTTCCAAAAGTAAAAACTCATTAATTTTATGATGCAAACATAAAGTAGACATATTGTATATGTGAACCCAAAAATGTTTTATTTTGAATATCCATTTTCCTTACAAGCAGAGAGCTTTAAAGTTAGAAAAATGCTAAATTTTCATTTTTTTCATCAAATTTTGGGATTTTTCTGTGCGACAGCCTCAGAAATTTACACCAATTCTGAGCTAGCAGGCAAAACCATACCCTCTCTGGTTGGCACCACTAACTTGGTGAGCACAGTAGAGATTAGTTTCAGTAGCAACATTTGGTGCAAACCATGCGCTTTACGTAAAATGTTAGACTATTTACTGATCTGCGGCAAATAGAATTTATGAATTTATTTAACGTAGATTTTTTTTTCATTTGGGCTAACAGCCTTGTTTTCAGACAGGCCTTTCAGTGATCTTCTAACATAATAAGGGGAAGGTTGATTATTCAAGATCCAAGAATAAATCTGGAAATAAGAGCAGTGCAGAGATTAGGTTCAAAGTAGTCTGTGGTTCAAAGAATTACAAATGTGAATTAGTAGCAAAGTTCTGAGAATCAAGTTCTATTTTATCTGCAGGCATCCGTAGATTAATCTTTTAAACATTTCAGATGCAGATTTTGACATCTCACTATACATATATTACAATTGTTTATGCCACTTTAGTTAAAAAAATACATTTTGAAGTATAAGCAAACATGAACCCTATTGTACATACACCTCACCTGTGTCTCCAAAGAATAGTTTAGTTTCCAGATAACAACTTAATCACACAGCAGTGAGAGAAGCATTCCCAATATACGGATACCAATGTCTTCATTGCTGCCAGTCTTATATATTTTCTTAAGTTTCATCATTAATTTTGGAAAAATTGGTATGAATGTCAGTTTGAAGTAGAAAATAAATCAAAAATCTATTCAATGCATTCACGGGAATATTTTCAGCAATATGTTCTGCCAGACTATCATGTGTTTACTTATTTGTTTTGTTTATTATTCTTCAATTTATAATGTTCATCACAGATAAAATATTGTTCTTTGTCAATAAGAAATATATCTTGAAGCTCCTGGACTCCAATGCAAAATGTGAAATAGTGGCCGACCAAGTGCTATTTATAATACAGGAGCCCTTAGGGTCAGGTACCAGGGTCCAAATATGACTACTAAGTCTGCACGCCCTATAGTTACATGCCTGATTATAGATCAATTATATCTACTGAATACATAGTAGGAATAGCAAGGTATTGTGACAACAGAAGACAGATTCTATAGAAAGTCTATCCTGCATTGAGGAGAGAGATGAGGAGAGCAGCACTTAGCTGAGCATTTGCTACTTCTGGCAATCAGTGGAGGTCTCAGCACCCAGATCCTGACCAATCAAAACCTATTACATTTCTCAATGACATATAATTTTTTTTTATTAAAGTTAACACGTAAAAGACGATCTTTACCCAAAAGGTAAATGTTGACCATATAGTAGTAAATCAGAAGGTAAAGTTGAAGTCAAAATTTAGTGACTATATCTATTTTACTTACAGAGTTATCGTCCTGTTATTTCTTTTTCATGCATTAAGGAGAGAGATGAGGAGAGCAGCACTTAGCTGAGCATTTGCTCCTTCTAGCAATCAGTGAAGGTCTCACTAGTGATGAGCTGCATTGCCCATATTCGAATTTGCGATATTTCGCAAATATGTAGACAAATATTCATCCTATATTCGCGAATTTTACTTATTCATTATATTTGCATATGCGAATATTTGCATATTCGAGGAAAAAACAGTGAGGGGTTGGGCAACATTACTATTGGTTAATAGGGATATAGCCTGCGCGTCCTGATCATCAAGGTCTACAGGAGACAAAGTGACCTCTCCTTAGGCTGCCATACCGCTGCAAACACGGAGGCCTACACCTATCGCTACCCTCCATAGACCACACGACCGGCACCCCATCCACTAGGGCATATATACATATGAGAACTGGCATCAAACTACAGGTACCCACTATATGTAATATCAAGCATTTATCACCTGAGTATAAGTTCATCATAATCAAGAAATCTATTTCCTGACGGACTGTCTGCCTCAAGTGATGAACACATATATATAGGAATCCTCCCAATAAAGGGGAGAACTCTGACACACATTTTATACCTCCATGCTATATATCTAGCTTGACACTAACGTGGGAGAAGAGAGAAAGGCACTTATCTACAGTGTATCTCTAACTTGAATTTCCCTGATGAATTGTGCCACAGAGTAACAGGCACAATGAAACGCATTGGTTAATAATTATATATTTATGCATATCAATTGGATGTTAACTATTTAATTATATATATCAATTGGTTGTTATTTGTATACTAACTGTACTGTATACATCTGACTCACACGTGATATCTGGAGGTACTATCTAACAAATATCTGCCATATATGCTTCCCCATACCTACCTCTATCCCATCCTTAAGCCCTAGGATGAGATAGGAGGATCCGGATGCAGGCTGGCTCTTTATAGGAAGGCCTCCCTGCATTAATAGGTAGGGGGTCTGTTGACCAGCAGGGTCAGCCTAGGCAATTCAAGTGGGCCTTACCTAGGCCTTCACTGTACATAATTTTTCATCACAATTGTTTATGTTCCTCTTATTGTATTGTTAATAAAAGCTATGTTTTATTAAATCTGTGGACTTCCTATTATAATAGGGATGTTGTTGATAACCTCTGACAAGTTTATTTGCATAATTTTAGTTGGCCCACAACTGAAAAGAAGGAATATGCGAATATTCACATATGCGAATATGCGCATATGCGGAAAAAAGTGAATATTCGTAATTTCGAATATATAGTGAATATATTCCCAATATTCGCGAATTTGCGATATTTGCAATAAAAATTTGAAATGCAAATATTCTCACCCAACACTAGATCTCACCATCCTGACCAATCAAAACCAAAAAATCATATTTCTCAATGACATATCATTTATTTATTTTTTTTATTTAAAGTTACCACGTAAAGACGATATTTACCCAAAAGTTTAATGTTGGCCATATAGTAGGAAATCAGAAGGTAAAGATGAATTAAAAATGTAGTGATTAAATCTATTTTACTTACAGAGTTATCGTCCTGTTATTTATTTTTCATTTTACTTGGAAGTGCAGCCATATTTGTTGTCTGATTCTCATTCAGCTGCTCATCAGTTAATTTCCTAAAAGACTACAGCGATAAAGCAAAATGTCAATACCCTAGTAAGCATAGGGAACATAATAAGGATCATGTAAGGAATCAAGCTTGCAAGAACTCAGAAAACACTATTTTTAGGAAGTTCCGTTTCTATGCAGTGCACTGTATGGTTCAAACAATCCTTTATTCTGTAGTAGAATATGATTACAACCATAACCAATTTCAATGTTTTGTTTCATTTTACTATCATGCAATCTTACTTCATAGAAGATTGACGCTCAATGATGTCATTTCACATTAGCGTTTTCCCGCCAATGGCGTAAGTATACATGATTGGGTGGGAAGTGGTTAAGGTCAAACATCTGTAATCCATGGAAAGTCAGGATGCTAAAACAGAGGGGTATTCTTATGTGGTAGGACCCAGGATTGATAACCAACAGATACCTCTACACTCGATATAGCTATAGGACTGGCCTCAGACACTATGGGGGGTATTTATAGGCCATATTCGAATTTGCGATATTTCGCGAATATATGGCTGAATATTCATCATATATTAGCAAAATTTGCATATTCGTAGTATTCGCGTTTTATTTTCGCATATGCGAAAATGTGCATATGAGAAAATTAGCATATAAAAATTAGCATATGCAAAATTAGCATGTGCGAAAATTAGCATATACAACATTTTGCACATGCGAAAATTTGAAGAGAGGGGTGATCACTGTGATGTGTACTGTGGAAAAAAAAACAATATTCGTAATTGTGAATATATAGTGCTATATTCGCGAATATTCGCAAATTTGTGAATATGCGATATTCGTGAATAAAATTCAAATTGCGAATATTCGCGGGCAACACTATTTATGAAGCACTTTACCCTTGTTTTCTGGCATTAATTTAATGCAAAAATTTGGCGCAGTGTGATTTTTGCGCCTTTTGTTGTGCCTTTTCAATTATGCACATTCCTTTCCTTGGCGGCAGTATGTGTGTTTTCAGTCGGTTTTTGCAGTGGTCAGAAATTTATGAAAATGTAACTTTTTAAAAAGGCCAAAATTTTGCGCAAGCCCTTTAAAAAGGTGCAAATCCCCTACATAAAAAAAAGTGGCATAGAAAACATACATTACAAAAACTTGTTGAAATTACTTTAATATAAACAGACCACCTTGTTATTGAAAAAAAATGATATATATATATATATATATATATATATATCCTATAAAAAAAAATATAACAAAAAAAATAACTTAAAATCTTTTTTTTCTTATTTGGAAACATTTTTCAATATGGTTAGGATGGACATGTTTAAAATCTGGATATTTGGTACAATTAAGTATAACACACTAGGAATCACCTCTGAAAGAGCCTCCTGTAACACTAACCTGTAAGGTGAGAAAATTCAAACATTTTTGAAATTGCACCAAATTGATAGCTGCCTTTTTGTAAATTTGGTGCAGTGAGTTAAAGGGGTACTCCGGTGCTTAGACATCTTATCCCCTATCCAAAGGATAGGGGATAAGATGCCTGACCGCGGGAGTCCCGCCACTGGGGACCCCCGTGATCTTGCACGCGGCACCCCGTTTGTAATCAGTCCCTGGAGCGTGTTCGCTCCGGGTCTGATTACGGGTGATCACAGGGCGGGTGGCGTGTGACGTCACGCCTGCGCCCCGTGTGACGTCACGCTCCACCCCTCAATGCAAGCCTATGGGAGGGGGTGTGGTAGCTGACACGCCCTCTCCCATAGGCTTGTATTGAGGGGCGGAGCGTGATGTCATACGACACCCGCCCTGTTATCACCCATAATCAGACCCGGAGCGAACACGCTCCGGGGACTGATTATAAACGGGGTGCTGCGTGCAAGCTCACGGGGGTCCCCAGCGACGGGACTCCCGCGGTCAGGCATCTTATCCCCTATCCTTTGTATAGGGGATAAGATGTCTAAGCACCGGAGTACCCCTTTAAAGAGCCACCCATGCAAAAAAGGAGTAGAAAAACACATGCCACAGCCATTATTCATAAACACCCCCCTATGAATACAAGGGCCCCCACCCAATTAAAGCACGTGCACACTGCATGACTATTACAGCTTTTAACTCAGTATAAAATTCTCCATAAAAGTTCCTTAGTGTTCTATTCCCACTCTGTGCCATGAACTGTATATTGGGAGCATCACCAGACCCTGCACAGAGCCCCTGAAATATTGTTGTATTTCATTCTTCTCAGCTGCCAATTGTCTGATAGCATTGTGTTTGAAATGAAGCAGTCCCTCATTCCCTAATGGACTTATACAAGTGAATTAAAACATTCCATTTAGGCAGAATATAACTGCTGGTTTGAATAACACTTTAGATAAGCAATAAAATATGGCCCTAATGGGATAGATATAGTAAATAAGCTTGTTTATCTCATCCTGATTACCAGGCTGGTTATTTGAGTTCCTATGTGCTAAGTGGCCACTCCAATTCCCTCTGTTCTGCTCTATAATCTATATTTAGATCCTAAGCTGATCCTACTTCTTCTACGTCCTAATACTCTTCTTCATTATGACATGCTTCATTTATTGTCTGCATTTAAAGCATAAGGCACCTCGAGTGTGCTAACTCCTCCAGGTAACATCTCCTTGGATAAAACAAATACAAAAACAGAATACATGTTATCAAAGTATTATCATATATAAACATGACTTTTTTGATCAAACACATTCAAACAAAGTTATTCCCAATTCCATTTTAAGCAGCTGTCATCATAAGTTGCTGATCATTTACTTTATATTATACTTTATATTATAAAAGTACAAACAGTGTAATAGCCATTGTGGTGCATTTATCATTGTAGGTGTAAGTGAAGCATTTTTCTACACCTTTTTTTGTGTGCTGGTAATGTGTAGAAACACCAAATTAATTAAAGAGCATTTCAAAAATGTTGTGCAGGTCCCATTTTCTGAAATTTTACTCTTCACATACACCATAAAGCTAAGCTAAGTCTGGGCTGGTGTAGTTTTAGAGACTTTTCAGTGGCTTTGCACCTTTTTTGCGCCTTTTCACAAAAAGGTGCAGTTCATAAAACCCTTCCATATCATGTGTATTGCCAAAATCAGTGGAATGCAACTCAAAATCAGCAGAAATGTGTAAACCAAAAGGCGCAAATAAACCCTGCTTGCACCTTTTTGTGCGCCTTTTCTAGACACAAAAAGCTGTCTAAAGACAATGATAAATGTCAGCCATAATCACTATGGTAAACATTTATCTTAGGTGAAATTTTTCAACACATAAATTTTTTTTTCTATTTGTATATCCTTGAACCTGCTTTAAATGGTCATTGCGGTTTTAAAAAAAACTGTGCATAAATCCACTACTAATACAAATAGTACAAATTAATGTATAATCACCATTTATCAGCTTCCTGCTAAACTCCCTTTCTGCTTAACTCAGCATTCACTATAAAAACCAGTTCAAGTCCATCACACCTCTGTTTGTGTCAGGAACTGTCCAGAGTAGAAGCAAATCCCCATAGCAAACTTCTCCTGCTAAAAACAGTTCCTGACATGGACAGAGGTGTCAGCAGAGAGCACTATGGACAGACAGAAAAAAACAATACAACTTCCTCTGGAGGATACAGAAGATAATAAGTACTGGAAGGATTAAGATTTTTAAATAGAAGTAATTAACAAATCTGACACCAGTTGATTTGAAAAATTTTTTGCCACCGGAGTACCCCTCTTACTCCAGTCATACAGAACCAGCTTATGCTGGATTCACATGTCTGGCATCTGGCATAGGGGAACTCAGCCTAGATCTCGACACAACTGATACAATAACTGATGACAACAAATTTAGACAAAATTGACAAAATTGAGATGCTGGATGATTGTGAACTGTTCCATTCAAATGAATGGGATCAGTTCTAGTATCAGTTTCCCTCCAGTGCACGCCAGAGGGAAACTATCCCGGATGCTGGACATATGTGAACCCAGCCTTATACTGCTCACTACTGCCCTATGACCTCTCACACACTAATGCTGCTTAGGATGTGCAAAAAAGATAGAGAAGAGCTTATACAAGTTAAAAATGCTATATAAAGGTTTTATTATGTTCACACATAGGGCAGCCTATCTTGAAAAGCTAGGTATGCTTTAAATAGGCACTGTTATTTTGATCAGTTGGGGTCTAAGTGTTCAGACCATGTCCAATCTTTAGAACAAGACAAGAAAAAGTAGACGCTTATTGCACTCTCTCCCGCTCTGTGTCACATGATCAAGACAGTCTCATAATGTAAGTCTATGGGACCCTCTCGCTCCCATAGACACGAAGCAGGGAGCAAACCACATGGACAAGCTCTTTTCTCTCCACTCGTTCTAGTGATCAATTTGTGTCTTAACATTCAGATCCTGACTGATTAATATCTTTTGACATGTTTTTTGTAATGACAGGTACACTTGATACAAAGAATTCTGGTTCATTTCATTACACTATATTTAAATGATGGAGCATAAATAATTTGAAAGCTATTGTGTTAAAACTGGACACTATTATTAGGACAGGAAACTGTTTGTCATTAAATCGGTTTGCTACATAATTTACCCTGTGGCAGCAAAAAGTCAAACGATAAAAAGAACACAAAAAGAAAAAAACTATATGAACACACATAAAAAAATACAGTCATAAACCATGAATGTGAAGGGAGTGTATACTGTAAGTGAAGCGAGAAATAGTACAAAGATCTAGCAGATACCAACTGAAGGCTTGTGTGTCGTCTGTAGCTTTGTATCCTATTGAAAATGCATATCCAGTGATTTGATAATACAGCTATGCCAGGCGCTTGTTCTACTAAACATTCACATTTGTATTATTAAAGAATCCCCACAGCACCTATCAGCTTCATAACAAGAGCACATGTAATGTGCAGTAAAGTATAGGGACTCTAACAAATGTAGACATGTAACATATGACACCATTACAACTAGTACATTCTGTTATTTGTAGTGTAGTGCTCCATCTCAATGCACAACAAAGTGAATTATTCATATCTACACATCAGTGAATGCTATTAGAGCCTGCTGGTATGATTCCCTCTCCTGCCTTTGTGTTCCATTGCATTATTGTCTTATATGTGTTCATGACCTTTAATCTGGCCTTACCGACTTCTCCTGCCCTTCCTCTTAGATAACATATGCCACTTCTCTTTTGATCTTGTTTGTGCACTACACTATCTTATTTAAACCTTCTTATAGATGAATTTATTTTCACACATAAAGTCTAGAGTCATTGATAATTGAATGTATGTTTCTAAGAAAATGTGGCAAAATTCCATATTTTACACCATCTCTTCATGATCACAGCATTTGGGGGTAGGCAACAATAATTTTGCTGCTCAACTGTGTCCTAGTCCTAAAAGCAGATTTGCTTCATACACAAGATTTGTGTTCCCATAACTCCTTAAGTCATGGAAATTAGCAAAAGTAACAGTAAAAGGTGTTTTATTTGTACATGTAAATGTTAAGCTATGTTTAGAGTTTTGTGACGTCTACTTGCAGATATAGCTGTATTATTGTATTAAATAACAATAATGCTTATGAAGAAATATAAAATCCCTTCCCCAATATCGCGCCACACCCCTACCCTTCAATTCCCTGGTTGAACTTGATGGACGTATGTCTTTTTTCAACCGTAAAAACTATGTAACTATGTAACTATGTATACATTTCTTTTCATTGTTTTGCAGTGACCTCTATTATTTAGCTCTTATAATTAACAATTCTTTACCAGTTTTATCACTGTCATGATTAAAACTATATAATGCTAATATACATACTCTTCTCCTAACCACATAGATAGGGATTATTAAATATGCATCAAGAGTTTACAGTATAAATGTCACATTACCCATAACAAATAGCTATAATGACTAGCCATTTAAGCAAATAGTTACATTTTTAAACGTAAAATTCAGCTTCTGTTAAATGCCATATAAGCTATGATAATATCATATTAAGGAATAGCTTGTTAGAGTAACATAGTGGGCCTCATTTACTAAGAGTGTCAAGTTTTTACTAGTTGGAAATGTTGTTTCAGACTTGCAGGATTCCTTTCTATTTACTATGGGGATTCACAGATTTACAAGTCAATAACATTTCTGACCAGCTTTTTCTAGGTGGAAATTTCAGGCCATTTATCCAGAGGATTTTCTGTGAATAGGTAAAGGTTTCTAGTAAATCGGTTTCTAGTAAATAGGTCAGGTTGTGAAACCACACCCCATTTGCAGCAAATCACGCCCCCTTTGCAGCTTTGTACAGTGCAATGTCGGGTTTTGTCGGATTTTCCTGGTGCACACTGTCTGCACCAAAATAACCCGACAAAAACTGGTCAGTGCAGTTTTTGATAGTGGCATGATAAATGTTGGTGGCATGGTAAATGTTGGTGGGAATACCAGGAGCTTCTAAACAGGGAGTCCCTTTTTTATGGCTTTGATGCTCTTTGGCCTAGTCTCCTTGGAAAAATGCATGAGTTTGCAGGTTAGATCCCCCACAAACTTAAACTCATACACTTATACCCTTGTGTTACGCCGAGCGCTCCGGGTCCCCGTTCCTCCCCGGAGTGCTCGCAGCGTTTACCTGCTCACAGCGTCCCGGTCAGACCTGCTGACCGGGAGCGCTGCGCTAGTGTCTCTGGCGGGGATGCGACCCGCGATGCGGGACGCGCCCGCTCGCGGTTCGCATCCCAGCCTGCTTACCCGACCTGTTCCCCGTTTGTCCAGTCCCGGCGCGCGCGGCCCCGATCCCTAGGGCGCGTGCGCGCCGGCTCTCTGCGATTTAAAGGGCCAATGCGCCGCTGATTGGCGCCTGGCCCAAATTAGTAACTTCACCTGTGCCTTGGTCTATATTACCTCACTTCCCCTTCCCTGTATTGCCGGATTTGTTTGCCATTGTGCCAGTGAAAGAGTTCCTTGTATGTCCCAAGCCAGTGTTCCAGACCTCCTGCCGTTGCCCCTGACTACGATCCTTGCTGCCTGCCCTGACCTTCTGCTACGTCCAACCTTGCTCTTGCCTAATCCCTTGTACTGCGCCTATCTCAGCCGTCAGTCGGGGTTGAGTCGCTATCGGGTGGAACGACCTGGGAGTTACCTGCCGCAGCAAGTCCATCCCGCTTTGCGGCGGGCTCTGGTGAATACCAGTAACCCCTTAGACTCCGTTCCCCTGGTACGGCCCACGTCATCACCCCACTGACACAGAGGATCCACCACCAGTATCCTCACAGTACCCGGATCCTGACAACTTGTACCTGTCACCAAATAAATAAAATGTTTAATATAGTGTTCCTTGTGTAATTAGCAGACACTTTCCCTTTCACTTGCTTTTAAAATTATCAACATAAATATGCGTAAAAGGTAATTTAAAAAAATGCCCACTAGGTCTCTCTGTTCTGTTCCCTGCCACAATTAATATAGTGAGTTTGGTCTCCTCCCGGCCTGGCAGGAGACCAAACTCAGGAAGTGGTTCTCTGCACAGAGCTTGATTGACAGCTGCAAAGAGCCTCACTGAAAGCTGCAAAGAGCCTCATTGACAGCTGCAAAAAGCCTCACTGAAAGCAGCAAAGAGCCTCACTGAAAACTGCACAGAGCCTGAGATTTTCTATTCATCACAGCACTGCCAGCATGTGAAGGCGGAAGTGGTCCCCCAGCAAGCTTCAGTGATGTCATGCCTGCTGGAAGATGCCCACTTTCTCCTGCTGGGAGATTGCACTATGTGAGCAAGAATAAAGGTAAGATACACAGCTTTTTAAAGCTCTGAAAAAGGGTGGAAGGAGTGTAAGGAATAGTTAGGGAAAATAGCCTGAGTTACTTTAGAAAAGTTTATTTGGTGACAGGTACTTTTTAATATTTCACTACACACTGAAAGGGGAAAATTTTCCAATCAACTGGTGCAAGAAAGTTAAACAAATTTGTAGATGACTTCTATTTAAAAATCTTAATCCTTCCAGTAATTATCAGTTGCTGTATGCTTCAGCGCGGAAGTTGTGTAGTTCTTTCCAGTTTGACCACAGTGCTCTCTGCTGCAATCTTTGTTTGTGTTAGGAACTGTCTGGAGCAGGAGCAAATGCCTATAGTGAACCTCTCCTGCTCTGGACAGTTCCTGACATGGACACTGGTGGTAGAAGAGAGCACTGTTGTTAGACTTGAAAGAACTACACAACTTCCACTGGTGCATACAGCAGCCTTACTGGAAGGCTTAAGAATTTTAAATAGAAGTTATTTACAAATCTGTTTAACTTTGGAACCAGTTGATTTTAAAACGTAAATTTTTTCCTCTTTTTTCCCCTCTTTTTTTCCTTTTATCTGGCCAAATGTCAAACATTTAAATGCCACTATCAGTTTATACAAACGACACTAACAATGACACTAATAATGTTATTAACCTGTTAAGGACCCAGGGCATACCTGTACGCCCTGAGTCCGCTCCCGATCTATAACGCGGGGCGCTATTAACCCTTTAAACGCGACGTTCAAAGTTGAACGCCGCGTCTAAAATGAAAGTGAAACCATGCCGGTTAGCTCAGGGAGCTGTTCGGGATAGCCGCGGTGAAATCGCGGCATCGCGAAGAGCTTACTGGACAGCTGGAGTGTCCCTACCTGCCTCCTCGCTGTCCTATCGCCGAATGACTGCTCAGTGCCTGAGATCCAGGCATCAGCAGTCAAGCGGCAGAATCATAGATCACTGGTTTCTTATGAGAAACCAGTGATCAATGTGAAAGATCAGTGTGTGCAGTGTTATAGGTCCCTATGGGAGCTATAACACTGCACAAAAAAAAGTGAATAAAGATCATTTAACCCCTCCCCTATTAAAAGTTTGAATCACCCCCCTTTTCCCATAAAAAAAAACAGCGTAAATAAAAATAAACATATATGGTATTTCCGCGTGCGGAAATGTCCGAATTATAAAAATATATCATTAATTTTACTGCAATGGCGTGTGCGCAAAAAAATTCCAAAGTCCAAAATAATGCATTTTTGGTCACTTTTGATATCATGAAAAAATGAATATAAAGCGATCAATAAGTCCTATCAATGAAAAAATGGTACCGCTAAAAACTTCAGATCACAGCGCAAAAAATTTGCTATATAAAAAGTTATAGGGGTCAGAAGATGACAATTTTAAACATATAAATCTTCCTGCATGTAGTTTTGATTTTTCCCAGAAGTACGACAAAATCAAACCTACAAAAATAGGGTATCATTTTAACCGTATGGACCTACAGAATAAAAAGAAGGTGTCATTTTTTACGAAAAATGTACTGTGCAGAAACGGAAGCCCCAAAAAGTTACAAAATGGCGTTATTTTTTCAATTTTGTCTCACATTGATATTTTTTCCGTTTCGCCGTAGATTTTTGGGTAAAATGACTGATGTCATTCCAAGTTAGAATTGGTGGCGCAAAAAATAAGCCATCTTATGGATTTTTAGGTGAAAGATTGAAAGAGTTATGATTTTTTAAAGGTAAGGAGGAAAAAACGAAAATGCAAAAAACGGAAAAAACCTCGGGTCCTTAACCCCTTAAGGACGCAGGACGTAAATGTACGTCCTGGTGGGGTGGTATTTAACGCACCAGGACGTACATTTACGTCCTAAGCATAACCGCGGGCATCGGAGCGATGCCCGTGTCATGCGCGGCTGATCCCGGCTGCTGATGCCGATCTCGCGGGCGTCCGCAATTAACCCCTCAGGTGCCGGGATCAATACAGATCCCGGCATCTGCGGCAGTTCGCGATTTAAATGAACGATCGGATCGCCCGCAGCGCTGCTGCGGGGATCCGATCATTCATAAAGCCGCACGGAGGTCCCCTCTCCTTCCTCCGTGCGGCTCCCGGCGTCTCCTGCTCTGGTCTGTGATCGAGCAGACCAGAGCAGGAGATGACCGATAATACTGATCTGTTCTATGTCCTATACATAGAACAGATCAGTATTAGCAATCATGGTATTGCTATGTAAAAAAAAATGTAAAAAAGTAATGTAATGTAATGTAAAATGTAAAAAAGTGTAAAAAAAATGTAAAAAAATGTAAAAGTAAAAAAAGTGAAAAATCCCCTCCCCCAATAAAAAAGTAAAACGTCCGTTTTTTCCTATTTTACCCCCAAAAAGCGTAAAAAACATTTTTTATAGACATATTTGGTATCGCCGCGTACGTAAATGTCCGAACTATTAAAATAAAATGTTAATGATCCCGTACGGTGAACGGCGTGAACGAAAAAAAATAAAAAAAGTCCAAAATTCCTACTTTTTTAATACATTTTATTAAAAAAAAAAATTATAAAAAATATATTAAAAGTTTTTTATATGCAAATGTGGTATAAAAAAAGTACAGATCATGGCGCAAAAAATGAGCCCCCATACCGCCACTTATACGGAAAAATAAAAAAGTTAGAGGTCATCAAAATAAAGGGATTATAAACGTACTAATTTGGTTAAAAAGTTTGTGATTTTTTTTAAGCGCAACAATAATATAAAAGTATATAATAATGGGTATCATTTTAATTGTATTGACCCTCAGAATAAAGAACACATGTCATTTTTACCATAAATTATACGGCGTGAAAACAAAACCTTCCAAAATTAGCAAAATTGCGTTTTTCGTTTTAATTTCCCCACAAAAATAGTGTTTTTTGGTTGCGCCATACATTTTATGATATAATGAGTGATGTCATTACAAAGGACAACTGGTCGCGCAAAAAACAAGCCCTCATACTAGTCTGTGGATGAAAATATAAAAGAGTTATGATTTTTAGAAGGCGAGGAGGAAAAAATGAAAACGTAAAAATTAAATTGTCTGAGTCCTTAAGGCCAAAATGGGCTGAGTCCTTAAGGGGTTAAGGGGTTAATGCATCAAAACACTGGGGTATCCTGATTCATCATTCTGTGGCTTCAGACTATTTCTAGAGTTGTGATCATAATAGGCTGTGCGTAGGCCTGGTCTAAGTATATGGGAAAAAAAATCTTCTTGTATCAGACGCTAGCGATATGATAATTCAAGTGTAGAAATTCCATCTTGACATTTCCGTGTAACTACTCTACCTTATACAATTTTATTTCCTGTTTTGCTGAACTAAGAGCGCTGAAAATAAATAGCTCAAAATGAAATGTCTCTGTGCTTCCTTGAGCCTGATAATGTAACCTTTGCCATGAGATGCATAGACTGAATAAGGGGGCATTGCCTTGTCTGATATGTGAATAATCTAACGATTTTTCATTAACCAACAGCTTATCTTCAGGTAGCTAAATTTTATGGTCCATTAGCAGGCTCAGAAGGTACAAATGACTAGCAAGATCCTGCAGCATATGATGAATTACTTTTTTTTTCTATTAGACTTTGCAAAATAATGTTGTGCAATTCAAACAAGTTCATCTGCCTTGGAAGCTTTATAGTTATAGTTTGTCTTCAAATCATCTGGGAGAAATTGCATCTATTTAAAGCACATTTAGGGTGGATTCAAACATAGTATTTTTCAGTCTTTTCCTGACATTTTTTCCAGCACTTTTTTCTTTATAAAAACTTCTGCATCCAGATGTTTGCTGAAAGCCAATGGTAAAATAATAAATGCACCATAGACAATTGTATGGTTATACTCCACATGTCTTTCCTTTTGTTGCATTTTGGGGTCTTTTCTATTTTTTCCCAAAGGTAACATGCTCTAGGTCAGGGCTTTGGAATTTTTTTTCTATTGGAGCCTTATCCAAAAGAACAAAGCAATGTCTGGTCCTCACCTGACAGACCATGAAGTATCTGGGCATAGCCATCTATGGAGGGAGTTCATTCACAAATTCCAAATACTGCATGATATACCTTTCATTTACCACTCTGCTGCTATCCACAATAGTGTACCTGACACCGAATGCATTAGCACGTGCCATTTTGCCCAACCTCAAACGTTTTTATTAGATATTATGTTGTGGGTGTGCAGATACAACAGGTTTTATATTTTATGCCACAATAATATGTATCAATTTCTATCAACAGGCTAATGGCAGGGATAGGGTGTTGAACAGAAATAAAACTGTGGCCATTTAATAGCACCCACAAGTGCATTCTCCCACTCTGTGCCACCCTAGCTATTGGACCTTAAAGGAGAACTCCACCACTAGACATCTCCCACTCTGTGCCACCCTAGCTATTGGACCTTAAAGGGGTACTCCACCACTAGACATCTTATCCCCTATCCAAAGGATAGGGGATAAGATGTCTGATCGAGGGGGGTGTTGTTGCTGGGACTCCCTGCGCTCTCCGACACAGCACCCAGTCATCTGGTGCATGGAGTGAACTACACTTCATGACTGGTGACCACGGCTTACAACTTACAACACAATATACTAATACTAAGCAATTGCTTGTCTTATTACTGGAGATGTTGCTAACATAAAGCTATGTTGTACATTGCATACTTTAATCTGCGTAAACATGTTATTGCTGCATTGTTTGGCAACATATTGATGAGAAAATTAGGGGGAAAGACTATATATAAAGCATGTGTACCTGGGATTGGTGTGAATGAGGCCATGTAACCATTCTTATGCTTAAATAAAATGGGTTGGATTTGAGCCAATCTTGTAGAATGTGTTGCAAATTGACGTAACAGACAATAACATTTATGGGTTGCATGATAAGCCACTATGGCTGCAGGGCCGTGTGTGTTGAGAGAGCAGACAGATTAGAAGTAGTGCTTCCTGTTGAACAAATGTGACATCTGTTACATCCAAAACATTTAAAGGAAATCTGTCACCAGTGTCATCTGCACTAGCTTGTCGGTGCCGACAGGTAGTGCAGGTGACACTGATGACAACTTTACTCACCTTGTCCCGTTCCGTGGCTAGGATGTCCGGTAATCTTGTCTGTTAGCTCCAGCTCTGGGCCCCCAACTTGGGGCATGGGTGGAGCTTAGTGATGTCATGGCTGTTGCGAGACCCAGCAGAGAGCAGCAGCGGCTTGAGGCATGGGCTGCTCACTGCTGGGTCCCGCTGCTAGAGAACAGCCGCGGTGACATCATTAAGCTCCGCCCCTGCCTCAGGCCAGGTGCCAGGAGCTAAGGGAGATTAGCTGAGATTCCCGCTATGGAACGGAACAAGGTGAGTACTATTGTCCTCATTGTCCCCTGCACTACCTGTCGGTACCGACAGGTTAGTGCAGGTGACACTGTTGACAGATTTCCTTTAAGTTAGTGTTGCTAATTTGGCGCAGAGACTATGTAGTATTGACCCCAAAATAAGGTCCTACTAACAGAGGTAGAGACTGCATAATAAAAAGGGCTTGTTACAGAGACCTAGCGCCGAGACTGAGACATCAAACCCTTTGCTCCAGGTCAGAGTTAGAGATTGCATTGCATACCATCATGCCCCTGGCTCAAGTGATGGAGCATATCAGTTTGCGCAAACAAGCAACAGTGTCTGTCATATTATTGTTATGCTATTCACAACTATGCACATAGTAAGGTTAGCTGCAAGGCCACCACTCACATATGACACCTCGTACAGGTCATTTCTGATGGTATGTTTTATATTCTTTAGGTATTATTCTTTAGGGTTTTACTGTTTGCATAATGCAGAGAACAATAGCTGTTGTGTTGCATACCATGCATGAATGTGCAGTGTTGAGTTCCAACAATAGATTCAGAATTGGGTTAGTTGAGAAAGCTTCCACACAAGAGCCTAGACATCAAATACCAACTTGTTACCTGAATTAATGCATAACAAGATTATCACTTTTTTTCACCCTTTAGCCTTGATAAATTACACCGCCGGTGCTTGGAGACCTGCTTTTCCTGATGGAATAGAAGAGAATGCTAGTTAAATCCTAAGATGAATAGGCGTTATTTTCAGTGTACATTGGGGATCATTTACTGAAAAAAAAAATATAAGAAAGCTCAGCCATTTGTATGGGCGATTGCTGTTATTTTGAAGAAACTTGACTCCTGTGACAGGCAATATAAACTTTACGGTACACTGTCCTGCTTTTAAAACAACTGCGGAAAGGTAAAAAACTATTTTTAGAAGAGCAGTCATTTATTTGGTTGAAATACCAAGTGCAAATCATGTGTGACTATGACTTTTACATCCCTTTTCAGATTAACCACATCCTCCTCAGACCTGTTAGACTGAACATTATCTTGAGTGATCTCTGTGAAGGTGCACTGTTAGAAGCATCAGTATATGTGGCTGCTGAATCTGCATATTGTTCATTAGTGCGTATTGTTTATAAACCTTGAATTGAGTACAGTACTTACATTTATTTGTTTTGGTAAAATGTGATTCGGTAAGCTATATAAACTATATCTATGGTATAAATATAGCAAGCAACATTATCTTCCTTCTCTATACACTTCTCTTCCCAGACTGTATATTATTTCAAATTCTGTTTCCTCTTCTTACTTTAAATCTTCCAAGGGATATCTGGCAGCTTGCAGCCTGAGGGAGTAAATCCAAATAAATGTCCCAAAAATGAGGCAACCCTTGGTGACACCATTGCCCCTTTTCTGTTGGAATGCCCCCAGCACCCAGTCTGCAAGGCCAGACTCTTTTGATTTCTTGTCTATTTCTACTTCCAAGTTCATCTGCTGTAATGATTTTCCCTCTCTGCCTGTCAATCGTCATTCTATTCTGTCAGTAGCAACATTGCAAACCACTTACAGTTTTGATGTCTACCCCTCTAGGTTTGGCCTGTGACCTAAAATAACGTACAAGAAGCAGACTAATAGGAAAAAAAATTAGGCAATAAGTTGTAGGGAAAATATGGCTGTAGCATGTGGATATACTGTACAATATATAATATTTTAGTCAGTATAACAGATTAGTTGTTGGTCTGTTTCCAGTCCATATGCCATTTTTATTTTCATTTGATTATCATTAGAGATGAGCGAATCGAAGCTGACGAACCCGAATTCCCTAAAAATGGCATGAAAAATTCAATTTGCAACGAATACGAATATTGCGCGAATCGCTTCATTAAAGTCCATTTCCTGCGGTCCAGGCTCCAGGGCAATAAAAATGGTGGATCCACATGTCAGTACATGGCGCAAGGAATTCTGGGAAGGCAAGGTGGGAAGGGAAGTGGTAAGACTCACCGCAGACGGCAGGTACCCAGGGAGTAGATGATCCGTAATACCACGGTAGTCTGGAACAGGTGATGTAGTAGATCCGCTGGACCTGTGTCGCAGATGACATGGGTCATGCCAGGGAGCAGAGTCTAAGGTGCCGCTGGTTTTCACCAGAGCCCGCCGCAAAGAGGGTTGGGTTTGCTGCGGCAGGCGACACCCAGGTCGCTACCCCTGGCACGACTCGACCACACAGGTGGCTGAGGTGAAGCGTGGTACCAAAGGAATAGGCAGGACATAGTCAGGCACGCTAGAGGTCAGGGCAGGTGGCACGGGAGCGTAGTCAGTGGGGTAGCAGAAGGTCAGTAGGCTGGCGGATAGAATCACGGTCGGGTCACGGAATACAAAAGACTGGTACACAGCTAGGAATAACAAGAACTGCTTTCTCTAAGGCGCAAGGCAAACAAAGATCCGTCAAGGGTACAAGGGAGGAGCAAAAATTTATAAGAAAGGTGCAGGTGCGAACATTAATTATGGGCGCACTGGCCCTTTAAATTTCAAAGCTCTGGTGCGCATGTCGGAGCTGAAGGACAAAGGCCGGGAACGGAGGTGAGTGACGGGCTGGGACTCGCATGCGGGCGGTCCCGCGATGCGAAACCCTGCCCCGCCGGGGGCTGACACACGGGGGGAGATGTGCTCACGGCCGATATGTCCGGCCGGAGCACCGCACGTTACAGTACCCCCCCCTTTGGTCTCCCCCCCTTCTTGTGGGACAAAAAATTTTTGACGAGATTACCATCCAAGATGTTTTCCTCGGGCTCCCAGGACCTCTTCTCAGGACCAAAACCCTTCCAATCGAGCAAAAAAATGTTTTTGCCACGTACAATTTTAGAGGCCAGGATCTCTTTAACTTGAAAAATATCAGAGGAACCGGAGACAGGAGTTGGAGCGGAATTTTTTCTTTGAGAAACATGAAAGGAGTTAGGAATGCGTAAAGAAGGTGGCAAGTGGAGTTTATATGAAACTGGATTGATTTTTTTGTAATACCTCGAATGGACCCAGGAAACGAGGACCAAGTTTGTAACTTGGGATTTTAAACCAGATAAATTTAGAAGATAACCAAACTTTATCACCAGGAGAGAAAGATGGAGATCTTCTTTTTTTGTCTGCCTGAGTCTTCATTTAGGAGGATGCCAGAGATAAAGATTGCCAAGTCTGTCGCCAAATGGAGGAGAAATCTCTGACAAGTTCATCTACAGCAGGGAGACTGGAACAGACTGGGACCGGAAGAGGAGACCTGGGATGATGACCAAAAACAATAAAAAACGGAGATGTCTTTGTGGACTCAGAGACTTTCTGATTGTAGGAAAATTTGGCCCTGGGAAGAAGATCTACCCAGTCGTCCTGACGAGCAGACACAAAATGGCGTAAATATGTCTCCAAAATTTGATTTACCTTTCCACCTGACCATTGGACTGGGGGTGGTAGGCAGAGGAGAAATCCAAACTGATGCCAAGACAGGAACAGAAGGCTCGCCAGAATTTTGACACAAACTGTACTCCGCGATCCGAGACGACGTTTTCTGGAAGACCATGTAGATGGAAGATATGAAGTAAGAAGTGCTTAGCCAGTTCTGGAGCTGATGGGAGCCTGGGGAGAGGAATGAAATGAGCCATTTTAGAAAACCGGTCTACCACAACCCAGATGTGTTATCACGTGATGGTGGAAGGTCGGTAATAAAGTCCATAGCAATGTGAGTCCATGGAATCTCAGGAATGGGCAACGGCTGCAAAAGTCCTGCAGGTCTCAGTCAGGAGGTCTTGTCTCGAGCACAAGTGGTACAGGAATGCACAAATTCAGAGATATTGTGTTCCAGACGTGGCCACCAATAGTGTCGGGAGATAAGAAGAAGTGTCTTGCGTACTCCAGGATGGCCAGCAAATAAGGAAGAATGACCCCAGTTTAGAACTTTGCGTCTCAATCTGACTGGTACAAAAGTTTTACCAGGAGGCTGCTGTAGAAGATGGGCAGAAGCTGCAGAAATCAGGAGGGATAATATATCTTGGAGTAGGATCCAAACCCACAACGTCAGAAGATCTGGAGAGGGCATCAGCTCTGATATTCTTATTAGCTGGATGGAAATGAATAAAAAAATGTAATCGGGAGAAGAACAAAGACCACCTTGCCTGACGAGGATTCAAACGTTGGGCTGACTGGAGGTAAAGAAGATTCTTGTGATCAGAATAAATACTGATCGAATGTGGAGATCCTTCCAACAGTTGTCGCCACTCCTCTAAGGCGAGCTTTATAACAAGCAGTTCACAATCTCCGATGGAGTAGTTTCTCTCCGCTGGCGAGAAGGTTTTAGAAAAGAACCCACAGGTCACAGTTTTTCCCTTTGCACTTTTCTGGGTAAGAATGACGCCTGCTCCGATGGAGGAAGCATCAACTTCCAAGGCAAAAGGTTTTCCCAGATCCGGTCTTGATAGCACGGGAGCTGAAGCAAAAGCAGACTTTAAGCTGGAGAAAGCTTGCTCGGCCTCAGGAGGCCACAACTTCGGGTTAGCGCCCTTCTTGGTAAGAGCTACAATGGGAGCAACCACAGAAGAAAAATGTGGGATGAACTGACGATAGTAGTTTGCACATCCCAGGAAACGTTGAATAGCCTGTAGCCCGGTAGGGCGAGGCCAATCCAAAACCGCAGACAATTTTATTGGATCCATTTGCAGTCATTGATGAGAGACAATGTATAGAAAAGGAAGACTGGATTTCTCAAAGATGCATTTCTCCAGTTTGGCATAGAGATGATTCCTCCGAAGGCGTCGTAGGACCAGACGATCATGAGTACGATGCTCCTCCAAGTTGGAAGAATAAATCAGTATGTCATCCAGATAAACGACTACACAGGTTTAGAGAGGTTCGCGGAAGATATCATTGACGAATTCCTGGAAAACAGCTGGAGCATTGCATAGGACAAAAGGCATCACAAGATACTCAGAATGCCCATTGCGGGTGTTGAAAGCCGGTTTCCATTCGTCTCCCTCTCGAATTCGAATCAGATTGTAGGCACCACGTAAATCCAGTTTGGAGAAGACTTTGGCCCCCTGAAGACGATCAAAGAGTTCTGAGGTTAGAGAAAGAGGATAACGATTCTTGACCGTGATCTTGTTGAGACCTCTGTGATCAATACAAGGACGGAGTGAACCATCCTTCTTGCTGACAAAGAAGAACCCGTCTCCGGCCGGTGACAAAGACTTCCGGATAAATCCTTTTTGGAGGTTCTCTTGAATGTATTCTTGCATGGCTTGAGTCTCTGGGACAGACAAAGGATAAATTCAACCCTGAGGGCATAGTCCCTGGCAGTAAATCAATTGGGCAGTTGTAAGAACGATGTGGAGGCAAAGTCTCGACCTGTCTTTCGCAAAAGACATCAGAAAAATCTTGATAAGGCGTAGGCAGAACTGGCATGGGAGAAATTGCAGAAGGAATTTTAGGCTGGACTGACTCTAGACAACGATTATGGTAGCATTGTACCCAGCGAGTGACCTCTCCAGATTTCCAGTCAAGCTGTGGGGAATGGATTTGGAGCCAAGGAAGACCGAGAAGTATCTGGGAAGTAGAATGTGGTAGCACAAAGAATTCAATCCTGTCCTTATGTGAGACTCCCACCTGCAGAAGAAGAGACTCCATGTGATATAGCACTCTACAGTCCAGATTTTGTCCAGTCACTGGAAGGCGATATTCATGCACGAGAGAGGCATCAATAAAATTGCAAGCAGAACCAGACTCTAGTCTGATCTGTGACATTGCCAAACATTGGAATCCCCCCCTCCATATGTTGGACCAACTGTACGAACAGAGAAAAGCCATCACCAATTACTTGATGATCCAAGCGGATAGGGGTCCTCCCCTGTGTAACTTCAATGTGAACCAGTGGCAGCTCGTACGTGACACCTGACATTTTCTCAGGCCCTTTGAGGAAGCCACATTATTAGTAAGTAACCAGGATTATGGGATGAGCAACGTCATTCCACTGCTTCATTTCTTACAACATGTGTTGGAAACGATGGCTGGTCAAGGCACTGGAGATGTAGTGCCTACATCCCATGGCCACATTAGCCCTGTGGGGGCTGAACTCGAGGAGGAGGAGGGGGAGGGGCACAGTGGAGCACAGTTTAGGTTTCATAAATAGTTTTTTTTTTCTAGTAATCTGACAAGAGAGGAGGAGCAGGAGTAGCCAGAGGAGCTAGAGGGTTATGAGGAAGGCGAGACAGAGGACCCAGACACACCGTGGCAGTATGCAGTGGAGAGGGAGTCCCTCAGAGTCACTTTCACAAATGACACGATGCATGCTCACTTGCTTGCGTAGTGACAGCCAAATTGTCACCATTCGGCAGCGGCATGACTTCTAGATCTGCACCTTATTGGACCCTTGCTACCGCCACAAAATAGGGGCCTTTTTTATACCCACTGAGAGGGAGGACAAAGTGACCTACTACAGAGGCACACTATGTAGTCAGTTGGCCGATGTCTATCGGCGCCATCGTCCATCCTCTCGCAGGTCTGAATCGGGGGGACCCTGCCCTCACGTTCCACTGCCATGGCTGCTGGGGAGGGGTAGGGTGGCAGGAGCAGTACCAGCTCCATCAGCAGAAGCCAGAGTCTACAGTTGCTGATGAGTAGCTTTCTTCTACCGCATAGTGAAGCAACTCATCAGCAGCAGGTAGACCTGGAGCAGCAGATGGTGGCATACCTTGACATGCCCATGCCAACATACCTTGAAGATCCGTTGGACTTCTGGGCAGCCAAACTTGATTTGTGGCTGCAACTAGCAGAGTTTGCCCTGGAAAAGCTGTCCTGCCTGGCTAGTAATGTGCCATCAGAGCGGGTGTTTAGGAGGGGTGGGGGGCCATGGTCACCCCAAGGAGAACTCGTCCATGAAAAATGTGGAGAGACTGATCTTTGTGAAGATGAATCAGGAATGGATCAGCCAGGATTTCCACCCACCAATGCCTGATGCATCAGACTAGATTGACCATGGTGCCACACCAACACTTCACAAATATGGATAGTGCCAAACAGATTTAGGGCGCTGCTCACCAGTTACAAACATTCCTCCGCATCAGACCTTTTTTCACCCACCTTTGTCACCGGGTACTGGTATAGCCACCCACTTCACCAATCTGTCAACGGGTCATTTTCAGGAATCCGGATGCTGCTGCTGCCACCTCCAGGCTGTGTCATTCAAACACTACATGGTCTCTTATCATGCTTCAGCCACCTCGAGGCTGTGCTATTCAGCCACTATATGGTCTCCTCATGCTTCAGCCAACTCAGGCTGTGCCATTCAGCTACTATATGGTGTCTTCATGCTGCCACAGACTCCAGGGTGTGCCATTCAGACACTATATGGTCTCCTCATGCTTCAGCCAACTCCAGGCTGTGCTATTCAAACACTATATGGTCTCCTCATGCTTCAGCCAACTCCAGGCTTTGGCACTCAAACACCATATGGTCTCTTCATGCTTCAGTCACCTCCAGGCTGTGCCTTTAAGCCACTATATGGTCTCTTCATGCTGCCACAAACTCCAGGCTGTGCCATTCAGCCACTATATGGTCTCCTAATGCTTCAGCCAACTCCAGGCTGTGCCATTCAGATACTATATGGTCTTTTCATGCTTCAGCCACCTCCAGGCTGTTCAATTCAAAATTGATGAAAGGTGTCAACGCAGGATAGTCCGAATGGTGGATAAGCAGCCCCAAAAAAGTTCCAAAGATGTTTAAGCTTTCCTACAGGCTCAGGGAGCATCAGTGTCAACACAAACTATCCGTTGAAATTTAAATGAAATTAAATGCTATGGCAGGAGACCCAGAAGGACCCACTTCTGACAAAGAAACATAAAAAAGCAGGACTACATTTTGCCAAAATGAACTTGAGTAAGCAAAAATCCTTCTGGGAAAACGTTTTGTGGACAGATGAGACCAAGAGCTTTTTGGTAAAGCACATCATTCTACTGTTTACCAAAAATGGAATAAGGCATACAAATAAAAGAACACAGTACTTACAGTGAAATATGGTGGAGGTTCAATGATGGTTTGGGGTTGTTTTGCTGCCTCTGGCACTGGGTGCCTTGAATGTGTGAAAGGCATCATGAAATCTGAGGATTACCAACAGATTTTGGATCACACTGTATAGCCCAGTGTCAGAAAGATGGGTTTGCATCCGAGATCTTGGGTCTTCCAGCAAGTCAATGACCCCAAACATACCTCAAAAATTACCCAGAAATGGATGGCAACATAGCGCTGGAGAGATCTGAAGTGGCCAGCAATGAATTCAGATCTAAATCCCATTGAACACCTGCGGAGAGATCTTAAAATTGCTGTTGGAAAAAGGGGCCCTTCCAATAAGAGACACCTGGAGCAGTTTGAAAAGGAAGAGTGGTCCAACATTCCGACTGAGAGGTGTAAGAAGCTTATTGATGGTTATAGGAAGCCACTGATTTCAGTTATTTTTTCTAAAGGGTGTGCAATCAAATATTAAGTTAAGGGTGTCAATAATTTTGTCCAGCCCATTTTTGGAGTTTGGTGTGACATTATGTTCAATTAACTTTTTTCCTCCCTTTTTTTTGTTTAGTTCCAATACACACAAAGGGAATAAACTTGTCTATAGCAAAACGTGTTACTGCAATCCTTTTCTGTGAGAAATACTTCATTTTCTTAAAAAATTCAGGGGTACCAACATTCATGGCCATGACTATACATAGTGGATACAGCACAGTTGATGTATATAGCCCCGCAGACCCAAGGATTATGTCACTGTATACCAATGTCTGTGCTGTGCCCTCTGCCCTGTTTAGCCCATACTACACAATAGCTCTGATTTACTAAGAGTGTCGGCTTTATCTCTGCACAGCGCTATCATATACCCACCGCAGCGCATGTATATATATATATATGCCCCCCGCACAGCGCTATCATATGCCCCAGCAGCGCATGTGTATATATATATATGCCCCCGCACAGCGCTATCATATGCCCCCAGCAGCGCATGTTATATATGCCCCCCGCACAGCACAATCATGATATCCCGGTAGCGATATCATTGACAAGCATTTTATTAGCAGAGTATCTCTCCGGGAAGCCGCTGACCAATGCTCTGCTAATGCTCTGCTTATCAGTGATAGCGCTTCAGAGGCATATGTGTATAGAAGCGAAGTGGTGGCCAGACATATAGCGTTATCTGGTCCCCACTTCGCTTCTATACACAGTCCTCCTCAGTCCAACCACCACAGCTGCCCCATCACCTCCCCCCTCCCCGGAGTTATAATTACCTGTTCCTGAGGTCCGTGCTTCTTCCGGCTTCGGCGCTGTTGCTGTGTGCTGCGATGCGCAATGACGAGTGACGTCCCCAACACAACGTCACCATCCGTGCGCACAGTGACAGCGCACAGCAACAGAGCAGGAGCCAGAAGGATCGCGGACCTCGGGAACAGGTAATTTTAACACCGGGGATGGGGGAGGCGATGGGGCAGCTTTGGTGGTTGGACTGAGGAGGACTGTGTATAGAAGCGAAGTGGGGACCAGATAACGCTATATGTCTGGTCCCCACTTCACTTCTATACACATATGCCTCTGAAGCGCTATCACTGACAAGCAGAGCATTAGCAGAGCATCGGTCATCGGCTTCTCTGCTAATAAAATGCTTGTCAATGATAGCGCTACCGGGAGCTTATGATTGCGCTGTGCGGGGGGCATATATAACATGCATTGCTGGGGACATATGATAGCGCTGTCCGGGGGACATATATAACATGCGCTGCTGGGGGCATATGATAGCGCTGTGCGGGGGACATATATAACATGCGCTGCTGGGGGCATATGATTGCGCTGTGCGGGGGGGCATATGTGTATATATATATATATATATATATATATATATATATACATGCGCTGTGGTGGGGACAAGATATATAGAAGCTGTGGGGAGCCAGACATACACAAAACCCCCAGCGATTCTATATATCTTTCCCCACTGCAGCTCTTATATTTGAGAACCCCGCAGGGATCACTGAATGGCTACTCAGTACCAGCCATTCAGGGATCCCGGCGGGGAATTTGAAAATGAAAGTAAAATACATCGTACATCGCTGGGGAGCGGACCATGCCGCCCGCTCCCCTGCTTAATAACTTTTGATCGGATCGGGCCTCAGAAGTGAGACACGAAGCGATCAACCCCTTTGCCCCTGTACCACTACCCCCAGCATGGAACAGACCCTGTTCCATGATGGGGGTAGGATTTAGTCAGTTTTGAGTCATTTCGGATCTTGGTGAAGAAAAATTCACAGGTTTTCCTGTGAGTTTCTCATCATACTCCGAGTGTTTTTTCTTTTTTGTTGGGAACACGACCCTTTTTGTGATAACCACGCCCATTTCGACGGGTTTAAAAAACACTCGGAGGGATGATATATTTGTCAGGTTGTGCGACCAAATTTGTGTCGCAGGGGCTATGCGACACAAATTTGGTTGCACAACCCGACAAAAAGAGTCGGGTTGACATTAGTAAATGAGGGCCAATGTGGGCATTCTGGGAGTTGTAGTTTTGCCACAGCTGGAGGCACACAGGTTAAGAAATAATGTGATAGTGCCTAATAACCTCCATCTCATTGTTTCTCAACCAGGGTGCCTCCAGCTGTTGCAAAACTACAACTACAAATCTATCTATCTATCTAAAAAAAAAAAATAATAATAAAATTCCAGGAGAGCAGCACAACCAAAAGCAAGATAGCTGTTGAATTGGTGCAGGCCGTATGGGAGGTCTGGTCAGTAGCTCCACTCTTCAATAGTATTCCAGCAAACCGCAGCACACAAAGCAGTGGTGTAAAAAAAGTGAAGGTTTATTCCATCAATCCAGTGTAGTACAGAACAACGTTTCTGCGACCTCACAACGCCATTCTCAAGCTCAAAGAGCTTGAGAATGGCGACGTCATGTCGCAGAAACGTTCTTCTGTACTAAACTGGATTGATGGAATAAACCACTTTTTTTTTACACCACTGCTTTGTTTGCTGCGGTTTGCTGGAATACCATCTATCTATTGATCTATCTCATATCTATCTATCAATCTATCTATCTCATATCTATCTATCTATCTATCTCATATCTATCTATCTCATATCTATCTATCTATCTATCAATCTATCATCTATCTCATATCTATCCATCTATCTATCTATCTATCTATCTATCTCATATCTATGTGTGTATCTATCTATCTCATATCTGTCTGTCTATCTATCTATCCATCTCATATCTATCTATCTATCTCATATCTATCTATCTATCTATCTATCTATCTCATATCTATCTGTCTATGTATCTATCTATCTATCTATCTATCTATCTCATATCTGTCTGTCTATCTATCTATCTATCTATCCATCTCATATCTATCTATCTATCTATCTCATCTATCTATCTATCCATCTATCTATCTATATATCTCATGTCTATCTATCTCGCTTCAAGCCCCCAACCCCAGGTCTCCCACATACGCCCTCCCCCCCTACTCTCCACCTCCACTCCTGTGCCCCTATTCACTTAGATGCCAAGACAGGCTGTAGGACCTTTAAAATCAGCACAGGGGCTGCAACTACAGGGGTAGCTACTATCTACTGGGGACACTATCTACTGGGGGCATTACCTACCAGGGGGAACTTTCTACTGATCGTACTACCAACTAGGGGCATTACCTACCCAGAGTGTACTGTCTATTGGGGGCATTGCCCACCTAATGGAGTTACTACCTACCTGATGAAATTACCTACTACCTACTGGGGGAATTACTTATCTAGGGGCACTACCTACTTGGGGCATTGCCTTCTACATACCTACTGGGGACATTAATTGTCTGGATGCACTACCTACTGGGGGCATTATCTACTACATACTTACTGGGGGCATGAAATACGATCTACCTGGGGGCATTACCTACTACTTACCTACTGGTGACATTATCTATCTAGGGGCATTACCTACTAGGGACATTATCAACCTACTTGGGTGTTCTATCTTATAGGGGGATTCCCTTCTGGGAGTTGTACCTGTGTAATGGGGGAAACAATGTAAAGGGACCTGTCTACCCACTTGAGCAACCAACTGCCTTATTGGGGAGGGGGGCTACCTACTCTTCCCCCAACCCACTTATCTACCCACTATACTGTGAGGGACACCCATGGGGTTATTATTATTGTATAGAGTGCTATAAGTGCTGGAAAACTGCAGAGGCTTAAATGTTTGTCTGGCAGGTTCTGTGGAAATGATTTGTGGTTGGAAGAAATAGTCATGATGGTCTGGGCCGGAAGGATAAGAAAAGGAAATTGACTGACACCGATCAGAGAAGAAGTCACCTGCGAGTCACCTGATGTAACTATATGTAATAATTTATATGGTCTGCAGAGACTGTGTAGAGCTGAGGCCACTAACATCTGTGTAAAGCGTTTTATTAAGTATTAGTTTGGTAGTATTATCCTGTTTCAATGTGGGGGTAATAGTGTGGTACAATTATTTGACCCTTGTATAGTGGTGTTGTTTGTTATACTGGTCTGTGTATAGTGGTGTTATTGATGATACTGGTATCAGTATAGTAATATTATCCTGTCACTATGTGGTGTCCGGGTGTTGTGGAATTATTTGGCTCTTGTATAGTGGTGTTTTTAGTGATACTGATTTTCGTACAGTGGTTTTAGTCAGTATCAGTATGGTAGTATTATCCACTCTATGCTGGTAATGGTAGTGGTCATGTTGCAGTGCGATTATTTGTCCCTTGAATAGTGAAGTCATTGGTCTCTGTATAGTGGTTTTTATACAATAACATCAGGAGTACTATGTTGTCCTGGTGTGGAGGTATTATTTTATGTTTTTAAATCCCAACCCTTGAAAAAATCCTGCGTGCGCCACTGGTGAGCGGCGATGAATACACTGTATGCGGCGCAATTCTCTTAAATTCGCAGGCTGGGGGGGGGGGGTTCCCTCATGATTGAGTTTCGCCTAAGGCCTCACAAGGTCTAAAGCTGCCTCTGCTACTGTTGCAACTAGCGCTCTAGCCAGACAAGCTAGCCGCAAGTGCTCTCCTGCCCAGTTCTCCTCTGCCGGTGGTGCCACGGTTCGCATCGCGGGAAGCGCCCAAACGCGAATGCTGGGCCATTACTCCCCTTCTGCTTCCTCTGCGGTCCCAGGTCGCCGGCATGTGTGTATCCGCCCTCTACTGGCCCTTTAAATCACCGGCTCCCTGTGATTTAATGGGCCAGTACACCCTTAATTGGTTACTGCTGCTTAGCACTTCCTGTTTCCCCTTTCCGGATCTTTGTGCTCAATAGTCAAGAGAAAGCATTCCTGTTCTGTATTGCCTTGCTGTATTCTGACCTCCTTGCTTTGTTCCTGACTACACTCCTGTGCCGCCTGCCCTGACCATCTGCTTTTCTTGACTACGAGTTTGCTTCATCCTTCCAGTGCCACGTGTCACCTCGGCAGCCTGTGTGGACGAGTCATGCCAGGGGTAGCAACCTGGGTGCCGCCTGCTGCAGCAAGACCATCCTGCTTTGCGGCGTGCTCTGGTGAATACCAGCGGCACCTTAGACTCTGCTCCCTGGTAGGGCCCATGCCATCATCCACACAGGTTCAGCAGATCCACTTCTTCAGTGCCGCTTACAGCTGCAAGGCAACAGTGCTAACCACTGAGCCACAGTGCTGCCCCATACTGATGTATTTTAATGTGGCATTGTTTTAATTGACCTATGCAAGGGACAGCATGTAGTCAGCACTATTGCTTCGTCTCCAAGCACACCTGGTATTCTGAGCAGTACACACAGTCCAATTGTTACCTTGGATGGTGCTCTATCTTGAAAGTATTAGCATGTGTAGAATAAGATGGCACTCTAAGTAATTGTGGTGGTAAGGAAATCGAGTTCTTAGACGCTTAACTATTAGTCCATAATAACACCTTAGAGATATGGCAATATGAGAGCTATCATCCCCGACATGTTAAGCATTCACTACCCTTTGGACAGTTTATCAGATTGCAGAGGATTAATTCTTGTAATCAAACATTTCAGATACAAGCACATGAATTATGGTGTAGATTAAGGCGTAGAGGTTACCCAGAAAATGAACTAAATAATGTGCTGGAAAAAGTAAGGGCAATACCCTGTAACTTGGAAAAAAAGAAAAAATTTAGGAAAATCGCATCATCTAAACTAGAACCAAATGAAAATGACAGCACAATTAGCAAAATATTTGTTTTCTTATTTGTTTTTGGCCCTATGGAACAAACTATAAAAACTGCCATTCATAAAAATTGGCACTTGCTACAGAACGATTAGATTCTCAGTATGAAAAATATACTGTAGGTAAATCGTTAGTTTCATTCCGCAGGACCAAAAACATATGGGATATCCTGGTCCCATCCTTTGGACAATTTTGGTGTATGTGGTATTGTGGTCCCCTTTGGGAAATATTGTGGCAGGACAGCATGCACTAAAATTTTGGCGTAAAACCTGATAAAAACCAATCTAGAACCCAATAGTACATTAGGGCCATTATTTTCAATCCTGACTTCTGATGGTGCATGTCAGCTGCATATAGCAGATGACACCCAACATGTATGGTCTTGACTAAGGTCCTGTGCCTGCACTACAAGCTTGAATCGGACATTTAAAATACATGTACTAAATTCTGAACTTTTACACTAAGACAGTACTGATACAAAATTTCTAATGTGATATCGATGTTATTACGTACTGTATGACTGTAGATAACATAATTAAATTTACAATAATAATGTACAACCAAAGAAGTAAGCTGGATGTACATGAGGGATTTCAGACTACCATATTTTGTGAAGGTGGCTGTCTTGGATAGCAATATCATAACTTGGAAAAAATGACCGCACAGTCTTTGACATGCTCTGTGGCCTAGTATGTGCTTCAAATAATGGGATGCAAATCTGTCTTTTGGCATGAAGGACTTTTTAACTATAACACCTTGCAACAACCAAAAACATCCATTACGGCAGATCAACTTTTCGACATGTATCTGCCATCTGTCTGCATCTGCCATACTGAAGGCAGGAAAAGGCACAGATGGTTGGCAGAAAAAGATCTAAATCTGCCTTTTTGGCTATCTAAAATCTCCAGTGCATGGCCACCTTTACATGACAAAATCATCTGTACTAATGTCTAATAGCCTGATGAGCCTGCAATGATATATTGTGGTTACTATCATTCTTTATTTTAAAAAAAATTGGCAAAGCCATTGACTTATTTGTCTGAGTATTTTAACTTGCAATTAAATAAAAACTCTCTTGTTCTATTTAATAAGATAGCGATGGCTGCTGACGGTAGCTTTAGAGTCGATTGACAGTTTCACATTTTTGACATTTATCTATAAAACAAGAATGGAAGCAACTCCCTCTCCCTTATCTCCCTTTCATCCTTACCAGCTTTGTCTACAGAAATGAGCAGAGTGTCAGATGCCATATTATACATTTTCTAGAGCCAGTAGCTCTGACTGGATTCAAAATAGAAACTGTAGCAACATTCTGTATTAGTGAAATATCACTGACTTTTGTATAGCTCTTTTAGCATTTGCAAATGTTTCAGACCACTAATGGATTGGAACACTGGGAATCTACTAATAGGGCTATAAAAATAACTGGATTTCACATATCTAGCAAGTATCCCTCATGCTTCTCCTCTTAATGTTCCAATTGCTGCACAACTAAGCTTGTAAAATTGAGTTAAGCAGCTGGTACATAGCTTCTCATTTTGTAACCTCATTTTTCTTTTACAGTAGGATGAGCCAGGTGTGGATAGCTCTTATTTCAGAGCATTGCATGACATCAAGCATTACATGCCTTATCTTTAGGCAGCACTAATGATTCTGGATAGACACTTTCTGATTAAATTGTACCTTTCGAATAACATAAAAGTATTTAAAAATGAAAAGTACAGTGAGCAAAATAACTCATCCTTTACATATCTTACCTTCACATTCTGATCTTCTAATCGGGAGATATTCTCTGTGAATTTTTCTTACCTCTATTGAACTTGCATGTCCTTTGAAGAACAGCCAAAAGTAGACAAAAACATTCAGAATGAAGTTAAAGAATATCGTGAGATACTCTTGGGAGATGGAAACTGGAACTAATAGATTTAAGTAAAACAGCATTTGAATAGTGTTGAGCGGCATAGGCCATATTCGAATTCGCGAATATTCGCGAATATATGGACGAATATTCGTCATATATTCGCGAATATTCGCATATTCGTTATAGTCTCGTTTTATTTTCGCATATGCGAATATTCGCGTATGCGAAAATTAACATGTGAATATTGACATATACAAAATTAACACATGCATAAATTCGCATATGCGAACATTAGCATATGCTAATTTTCGCATATGCGAATTTTCGCGCGACAGTCTCACACAGTAGTATTACAGCCTTCTTTACACCACACAAGCTGGAAGCAGAGAGGGATGATCACTGTGATGTGTACTGTGAAAAAAAAAAAGAAAAAAAAAAAAAAAAAAAACGAATATTCGTAATTACGAATATATAGCGCTATATTCGCGAAATTCGCGAATTCGCGAATATGCGATATTCGCGAATAATATTCGAATTGCGAATATTCGCGAGCAACACTACATTTGAACTGTGAGCTATTAATATATGGACATTATACAGTAAGGCTATGTGCAAGAACGATTGTTTTGACAACATTTTATGGCTATAGACTTTTTTTTACAAAGAAAATCAGAATTTTTCTCTATTGCTTTTAGGACATTTTTTTTCAGCTGCATTATTTTTTTTAATGTATTTTGGACCATCAATAAAACAAAATATGTCCTATATTACATATAAAAAAAAAATCATGCCAAAGTACAGCCACGTTTTTCCATGTAAACATAAAAAAAGGCCTGAAAACGTAATATTATATCTGAATTAACTCCTTTACTACGCAGGGTTTTTCCATTTTTGCATTTTCATTTTTTCCTCATCACCTTCTAAAAATCATAACGCTTTCAATTTTGCACATAAAATTCCATATGATGGCTTATTATTTGCACCACCAATTTTACTTTGCCGTGACATTAGTAATTTTACCCAAAAATCCACAGCGAATCTGAAAAAAATATTCATTGTGCGACAAAATTGAAGAAAAAATTTCATTTTGTAAATTTTGGGGGCTTTCGTTTCTACGCAGTGCATATTTCGGTAAAAATGACACCTTATCTTTATTCTGTAGGTCCATACAGTTAAAAGGATACCCTACTTATATAGGTTGGATATTGTCGTACTTTGTAAAAAAATCATAACTACATGCAGGAAAATTTATATGTTAAAAATTCGTATCTTCTAACCCCTATAACTTTTTTATTTTTCATCGTATGGGCCGGTATGGGACTCATTTTTTGCGCCGTGTTCTGAAGTTTCTATCGGTTCCATTTTTTTATTGATCAGACTTTTTGATCGCTTTTTATTCATTTTTACATGATAGAAAAAGTGACCAAAAATACGCTATTTTGGACTTTGGAATTATTTTGCGCATATGCCATTGACCGTGCAATTTAATTAATTATATATTTTAATAGTTCGGACATTTCCACACACGGTGATACCACATATGTTTATTTTTATTTACACGTTTTTGTTTTTTTTTATTAGGGAAGGGGTTAATTGACCTTTGTAAAAAAAAAAATTCACTTTTTTTTTTTTTTTTTTTTTTGCAGTGCTATAGCTCCCATAGGGAGTTATAACACTGCACACACTGATCTCCTATGCTGATCCCTGCAAAGCCATAGCTTTGCATGGATCGGATAGATAGGGGCTCGATTGCTCAAGCCTGTATCTTAAGCTTAGAGCAATCGAACCCAGTGCAGAGACAGGTAAGGGGACCTCCACTCACATCCTAGCTGATCGTAACATCGCAATTTTATCGCGATGTCCCGATCAGCCCGACTGAGCTGCCGGGAAGAGTTTACTTTCACTTTCTGACGCGGCGGTCCACTTTGATCACCACATCTAAAGGGTTAATAGCGCATGGCACAAGGATCGGTGCTGCGCGCTGCTAGCCCAGGGTCCCGGCTATGAATAGCAGCCGGGACCGACCCGGTGTGATGCGGGGTCATGGTGTGATCCCGTTTTAAACACCAGGAACGGGTGTAGGGCGTACAGGTATGCCCTACGTCCTTAAGAGGTTAATTAATATCATAAATTTATGTGCATTTAGTCCAAATAAGGCTAGGTTCACATCTGAGTCAGTGTCTGTTGATTTAACAGGATTCGACCATACCAAGAACACCCGAACAGATGTGAACCTTACCTAAAGGCTGAAAACAGATCTTAATTAATTGATTGGATCAGCCTAAATAAGCCAAAATAAATAAAACTGCCAGCCAAACCAGTCCATCTTACGTAGATAAAGTATATATACACATTGAGGGAGATTTATCGAAGCTGTCTATGTCCCACATCAATATAGACCAAACTACAGAGGGTTTGGCTGGTCTATCGTGCGCCTAAATTATCAAAAGGTGCACGGTTCTTGATAAACTCTGCGCACGGACTTCGGAATCTATGCTTTAAACCAGCTCTAGCATGGTCTGACATTTTGGCGTAGTTTCAGCCAATGCGACTTGTCGCTGAAAAGTCACTTTTGATAAATTCAGCAACAATGCATTTTTCCATCTAAAATCGACTGAAATATTTAGACTGCGACTTTCTGTGTGACTGGAAAAAACTGTCTAAATCCTTTGATAAATCTCCCCCATTGTGACCAAACTGTATGGGGTATCTTAAATGCCATTTTACAACTGTAACTAATTATTTATGGTGAAATGTTGTAGAAGGAAACTACTTAATCTTAATGTCCTCTTTGTATCCTTAGTCAAGTTTCACAGAGAACAGCTTGTTGGGCTTGTTCACACTATGGAATCTCCTCAAGCGAAATTCCAATCAGGAATTTCACTTAGAAATTACATCTGACAGCCACCGCCAAAAGGACCAGGCAGACCTGCGCCATCTTAATGGACAGCACTGCAGTCTGGGCTTAATTCCACCAAAAGAATGAACATGTCATTTAGAGATGAGCGAATCGAAGCTGACGAACCCAAATTCGTTATGAATTTCAGAAAATATTCAATTCGCAACAAATGAGAATATCGCCACAATTCTATTGCGCAAATCGATTCATTAAACTCCATTTTACAGCGTTCCAGGCTCCAGGACACCTAAAATGGCGGATCCACATGTCAGTGCCTGGGGCAAGGGACGCTGGGAAGGCGGGAAGGCAAGCCACTTCATTCAGTACACTGTAGAGAGATAGGACAGACAGCCTGTGTGTGTGTGTGTTACAGCAGAGAAAAGCGCATTCCAGCAGTGTTTAACATCCTCCTAGTCACATCAGCGTTCTCGTGGACGGAGAGCATTGTTTTTTTCAATGAAAAGGATTTTTACTGCAGCTGCAGGCATTAACCTCCCAGTCACTTTCTTTGGCATAGTGTTACAGAGAGGGGCAGATAGCTGTGTGTTGCCTCATACATTTCAAAAAGCTGCCTCAACTTCATAAACCTTAGCAGAGGAGGCAGAAATAACTTTTCAGCGCAATTCAGTGTCTTTGTTCCACAGAAAATCATCTACTGTTTATACTAGTCTGTAGATGTTATAATACCCAGCAGTCTATTCCTAATAGTCTGTGACAGAGTGCAATTTCATGTTTAGTACACAGCTTTTTTTGGCTGCAGCACTGTTGTGTACTGCTGGTGTTTTACAAAAAATATATATATTTTTAAAGGGTACTGTAGCGCATTTTTCTGCCTTCATATGTGCATACCGCTTACGTACATCTAAGTAGTGTACTATTTTGTACCTGTTAATCTGTCAAGGGCCTACATACTGTGAAAGTCAAGGCAAAAGTACTCATCAGCTGGTGTTGTCCTCAGATACTTTTTTTTAAGTGTACTGTAGAGCATTTTTCTGCCTTCATCAGTGCATACTACATAACTACATCTAAGTAGTGTACTATTTTGTATCTGTTAATCTGTCAAGAGCCTACATACTGTGAAAGGACAGCCAAAAGTAATCACCAGCTGGTGATTTAAAAAAATTACAGAGTTATTAGGCTAATTGTAGCACATTTTTCTGCCCTCACAAGTGCATACAGCATACATAGATCTAA
The DNA here is from genome assembly GCF_029499605.1 of Hyla sarda. Taxonomy (NCBI): domain Eukaryota; kingdom Metazoa; phylum Chordata; class Amphibia; order Anura; family Hylidae; genus Hyla; species Hyla sarda. The sequence continues at coordinate 226,336,100 of NC_079192.1, forward strand.
GTAGTGTACTATTTTGTACCTGTTAATCTTTCAAGGGCCTACATACTGTGAAAGGACAGCCAAAAGTTATCACCGGCTGGTGTTTTAAAAAAAAAAAAACTTAAGAGTTTTTAGGCTCAATGTAGCACATGTTTCTGCCCTCATAAGTGCATACTGCATACGTACATCTAAGTAGTGTAATATTTTGAACCTGTTAATCTTTCAAGGGCCTACATACTGTGAAAGTCCAGGCAAAAGTACTCAGCGGCTGGTGTTGTACTCAGATACTTTTTTCAGTGTACTGTAGAGCATTTTTCTGCCCTCATCCGTGCATACTACATACCTACATCTAAGTAGTGTACTATTTTTTACCTGTTAATCTGTCAAGGACCTACATACTGTGAAAGGACAGACAAAAGTAATCACCGGCTGGTGTTTTAAAATAATTACAGAGTTTTTAGGCTCATTGTAGTGCATTTTTCTGCCCTCATAACTGCCTACCGCATACGTACATCTAAGTAGTGTACTATTTTGTACCTGTTAATCTGTCAAGGGCCTACACACTGTGAAAAGATAGCCAAAAGTAATCAGCGGCTGGTGTTTTAAAAAAAATTACAGAGTTTTTAGGCTCATTGTAGCCCATTTTTCTGCCTTCATAAGTGCATACCGCATACGTACATCTAAGTAGTGTACTATTTTGTACCTGTTAATCTGTCGAGGGCTTACATACTGTAACAGTCAAGGCAAAAGTACTCATCGGCTGGTGTTGTACTCAGATACTTTTTAAGTGTACTGTAGAGCATTTTTCTGCCCTCATCAGTGAATACCACATACCTACATCTAAGTAGTGTACTCTTTTGTTCTTGTTAATCTGTCAAGGGCCTAGATACTGTGAAAGAACAGCCTAAAGTACACACCTGCTGCAGTTCTAGACAAATACTGTTTTAAGCATGGTGAAGCGTTTTGCACTCCCCTCATATACACACTAAGTATGTCAGGCAGAGAAGTGCCAGGACGTGCACAGAGGAGTGGCAGAGGCCTAAATCCTTCAGGAAGAGGTCGCAGCAGACTAGGGGTAGCAGGAGTCGCAGCAAGAGGCCTGAGCTCACATTATCAGCTAGCGGTTGTGGCTCGACCAGCAACCCATCTGCCATCGTCGATTGGTTAACATGGTCATCTACTTCATCACAAGTGACATCTGACACCCCCAGTCAACAGTTGGTGGGTTCTTCAGACAAAATCCCCAGTTGGCATGGCCCGGGAGCAGTCCCTGTCCTCCCATTGCCTCTGTCCTATGCTGTTCCCTCTCTTACAGAAGTATCTTATGCTGTGGGTTCAGCTCCACTAGAGGGTTATGAGGAAGGTGAGACAGAGGACAGAGGACCCAGACACAGCGTGGCAGTATGCAGTGGAGATGGAGGTAGGGAGTCCCTCCGAGTCACTTGCACAAATGGCACGATGCATGATCAGTTGCTTGCGTAGTGACCACCAAATTGTCAACATTTGGCAGCGTGATGACTTCTGGCTCTCCACCTTATTGGACCCTCGCTACTAGCATAAAATGGGGGCCTTTTTTACACCCACTGAGAGGGAGGACAAACTGACCTACTACAGAGAGATCCAACATAGTCAACTGGCCGATGCCTATCGGCACCATCGTCCATTCACTAGCAGGTCTTACTCGGGGGGCCCTCTGCGCTCACCTTCCACTGCCATGGCTGCTGGGGAGGGGTGGGGTGGGAGGAGCAGTACCAGCTCCATCAGCAGCAGCCTGAGTCTACAGTTGCTGATGAGTAGCTTTCCTCACCCGCATAGTGAAGCAATTCATCAGCAGCAGGTAGACATGGAGCAGGACCTGAACCAGCAGGTGGTGGCATACCTTGACATAGCCATGCCAACAAACCTTAAAGATCCGCTGGACTTCTGGGCAGACAAACTTGATTTATGGCCGCAGCTAGCAGAGTTTTCTCTGGAAAAGCTGTCCTGCCCGGCCAGTAGTGTGCCATCAGAGCGGGTGTTTAGTGCGGCGGGGGCCATAGTCACCCCAAGGAAAACTCGCCTGTCCACGAAAAATGTGGAGAGACTGACCTTTGTGAAAATGAATCAGGCGTGGATCATCCAGGATTTCCACCCACCAATGCCTGATGCATCAGAGTAGAATGACCATGGTGTTACACCAACACTTCACAAATATGGATAGTGCCAAACAGATTTAAGGCACTGCTCCCCATTTACAAACATTCCAGCCACCTTCATCACCGGGCACTGGTACTGCCACCCACCGCACCACTTTCAGAACTCCTGACGCTGCTGCTGCCACAGTCACATAGTGGCTGTTTCATTCAGCCACTATTTTGTCTCCTTATGCTTCTTCCAACTCCAGGCTGTGCTATTCAGCCACTATATGGTCTCCTCATGATTCAGCCAACTCCAGGCTGTGCCATTAGAACACTAGATGGTCTCCTCATGCTTTAGCCAACTCCACGCTGTGCCACTCAAACACTATATGGTCTCCTCATGCTTCGGCCACCTCCAGGCTGTACCATTCAGACACTCTATGGGCTCCTTATGCTTTCCCCACCTCCAGGCTGTGTCATTCAGCCAATATATTGTTTTCTGATGCTGCTGGGACTGTCTTGGATATTAACTACAATTTTTTAATGGTAGCACTAGCAAACATACATGCTCAATCGAGATTTCAACATTGACCATTTAATGTTAGGGGTTGTGAAGCCCTCTTATGTACGCATCCTGCCGCCTGATCCAGGTTGTGTGTTTCAGGAACTACTTGGCTTCCTGATGCTGCTGGGCCTGTGCCTAAATTTTTTTGATGTTAACACTACCTAACATACATCTTCTATAGAGATTTCAATATTCACCTTTTCATGTTAGGGGTTATTAGGCCCCTTGTGTACTTCTGCTGCTGCTGCCTGATCTAGGCTGTGTATTTCAGCAACTAAATGGTTTAGTGATGCTGCTGGTCCTCTACATAAAATGTTTTGATGTTAACACTAGCTAACATACATCTTCTATACAGATTTCAACATTAACATTTTAATGTTAGGGGTTGTGAAGCCCTCTTGTAAACTCATGCTGATGCCTGCTCCAGGCTGTATGTTTCAGGAACTACTGCGCTTAGTGATGCTCCTGGGCTTGGGCCTTAAATTCTTTGATGATAGCACAAGGTAACATACCTCTTCAATAGTGATTTCAACATTGATCTTTCAAACTTAGGGGTTATGAAACCCTCTGGTGTACTGCTGATGCCTGCTCCTGACTGTGTGTTTCAGGAACTTGGCTTACTGATGCTGCTGGGCTTGGGCCTTAAATATTTGGATGTTAGCACTAGCTTACATACATGCTTCATTGAGATTTCAACGTTTATCTTTCAATCTCAGGGGTTATGAAACCCTCTTGTGTACTCCTGCTGCTGACTGCTCCTGCCTATGTCATTCAGAAACTACATGGTTTAGTGATGCTGCTGGGCTTGGGCCTTAAATTATTGGATGGTAACACTAGCTAACATGCATCTTCAATAGAGATTTCAACATTCACCTTTTAATGTTAGGGTTTGTAAACCCCTCTTGTGTACTCATGCTGCTGCTTGCTCCTGTATGTGTCATATAGCAACTACATGGCTCAGTGATGCTGCTGGGCCTAGGACATTACCTATATATGTTTATGGTAGCACTAAGTACCATACATCTTCAATTGAAATTTCAAAATGAATCTTTTATTCTTAGAGATTGTGAGGCCCTATTGTCTCCTCATCTGCCGCCAACTCCAGGCTGTGCCATTCAGACACTATATGGTCTCCTCATGCTTCAGTCAACTCCAGACTGTGTCATTCAGACAATATATGGTTTACTGATGCTGCTGGGCCTGGGAATAATTTTTTTTGTTAAAGTAGCACTAGCTACCGAAAAGCTTAAGTTTGAATTTCAAACTTCGTCTTTTTTTCTTAGGAATTGTGAAGCCCTGGGGTCTCCTCATACTTCAGCCAACTCCAGGCTGTGTCATTCAGGCAATAAATGGTTTACTGATGCTGCTGGGCCTGGGCCTGGGAATATCATTTTTTTGTTATATTAGCACTAGCTACCCAAAATCTACAGTTTAAATTTCAAACTTCATCTTTTTATCTTAGGGATTGCGAAGCCATGCTTCAGCCAAATCCAGGCTGTGTTATTTAGACACTATATTGTCTCCTTATGTTGCTGCCACCTCCACACTGTGTCATTCAGCCACTATATGGTCTCCTCATGCTTCAGCCTCATCCAAGCTGTGTCATCCAGCCACTATATGGTCTCCTCATGCTGCCGACACCACCACACTGTGTCATTCAGCCACTATATGGTCTCCTCATGCTGCCAACATCTCCACGCTGTATCATTCAGCCCCTATATGGTCTCCTCATTCTGCCAACACCTCCACACTGTGTTATTCAGCCACTATATGGTCTCCTCATGCTTCAGCCTCATCCAAGCTGTGTCATCCAGCCACTATATGGTCTCCTCATGCTTCCAACACCTCAACGCTGTGTCATTCAGACACTATCTGGTCTCCTTATTCTGCCAACACCTCCACGCTGTGTCATTCAGCCACTATATGGTCTCCTCATGCTTCAGCCTCATCCAAGCTGTGTCATCCAGCCACTATATGGTCTCCTCATGCTGCCGACACCACCACACTGTGTCATTCAGCCACTATATGGTCTCCTCATGCTGCCAACATCTCCACGCTGTATCATTTAGCCCCTATATGGTCTCCTCATGCTGCCAACACCTCCACACTGTGTTATTCAGCCACTATATGGTCTCCTCATGCTTCAGCCTCATCCAAGCTGTGTCATCCAGCCACTATATGGTCTCCTCATGCTTCCAACACCTCAACGCTGTGTCATTCAGACACTATCTGGTCTCCTTATTCTGCCAACACCTCCACGCTGTGTCATTCAGCCACTATATGGTCTCCTCATGCTTCAGCCATATCCAAGCTGTGTCATTCAGCCACTATATGGTCTCCACATTCTGACAACACCTCCACGCTGTGTCATTCAGCCACTATATGGTTTCCTCATGCTGCCAACACCTCCACGCTGGGTCATTCAGCCACTATATGGTCTCCTCATACTGATGCCACCTCCAGGCTCTGTCATTGTGCCACTCTGCAGCAGTGATTCTAAAGGTGAAGTCGGTAATCTGCATGTTATTCTGAATAACAGTATTTTTTCACTACCCCAGCACACTCCATATGTGTGTTAGAACACAGCAAAGTGTTCAACACCCCTATTGAGGCTCTCTGTAGGCCAGAAATAGCTGTTTTTAACATAGATTCACCGTGAATAAATTCGGATCTAAACAAAATTTTTTCAAAAAATTCGGCGAATCGCCCGAAACAAATTTTTCCAAAGTTCGCTCATCTCTAATATCATTCTTTCGACGAAACACATCCTGAATCCATGGAAGGCCTATTTACACCAATTCCCAAGCGCAATTCCATGCACAGAAACTCCCTAGTGTGAACATACCCTTACTGTAATACGTTGCTTAGATATTGGTTTACAATATTTCTGCCATGTGAGACTTTCTAATAATCGGTATACCACTTGATGAATTGTGCAGAGCAGAAACAAACCGTACAGCACTCAGCTGAGTGCTTATGCCCACTTTTTTTTTAGGAATTGTGCGGGTGTCAGCACTTCTTTCCCCACCATTCAAAACTTCTTACATGTCAGAACCCATGCTCAGCACCCCCAGAGCAAAAGTTTAAAAGCTATATACATTGAATAACTGTTGGGCAAACATAGATTTGGCTCAAATTTATGTTTCCTGACTATGGCTAACATACATGTTTTCTATGGGAAAAAAATACCCCCTTGGTAGCAGTTTATCTTCCATAAAGATAAAGGTTAGATTATATGGAAATGCAATATGCTTTCTCACCTCCATCTTCCAAATGTCCAATCCCACCTAATTCACCAGGTTTGGCAGATCCTTTGGTGCCTTTGTATATAACAAATTACTGTCTTGATGGATACTTTTACACAATTGCACGCTATGCCTATACTCTATACCTTACTTATATCAATATGTTCCACTTCAGGCAAAACTTGTTTTGCCTGATAACTTAGTAAGTATCCAGAAAACAAAGCTATCCAATTATACTCTAGCACATTTTCATAGAATGTTCTGCCTAAATTATGACTTTGTAAAAGATTGCAGGCCTTTTTATCTCATCTTTTTCTTTGTTTCTGGTCTCACTGGTAGAAGCTCTTCAGTAATCATGCACTGACTGGAAGATAGCCAAGCCAACTGTTTAAAAAGGCAAGACAGCGGGATTTGATGAGGAGAAGTCCCATGGCCCTCTCTAATTCCTAATTCATTTTAGTAAAGACAACTGCATACATTCCTGCATGATCAACTACTGCATTAACTGGTAAAAGTTATTAAGTCACACTTATGAAATAAGTAGGAATCTTTGATTTGCAGCTGAGAGAAAGATGTGTAGTGATGGTTTTAATTAAGGATGGCAAGGAAATGTAATTTATCTTAGGTATAAATCAGTCAAAACTACTCAGGACAACCCATGAGCTATTCATTTGAATGTCTAATAGCGTGACATCTGAGAATCTGTAATAATAACAATGGCCAAGTTGATTCATCTATTCCAATCTCGGTTGGTGGCACAAAGTTGGTAATTAGAATTATTCCTAAAAGACTAAAAAAGGGTACTCCACATTAATTCCGACTTCCACTCAGAATGAGAAATATTAATGAGATACATGAATAGTGGAGATTTTTAAAGAGCATAGCTTTGGAAAATTACATTTTTTAATCAAACATCCCCAAAGTGTTATATTATGCTGAGAAAATTTGTGAACTATAATATGTTAAAACTTTTGGCGTGATCGGTCTCAGCATGGTTTAAATAGACTGATCGATGACAGCTTTGATGTATATTGATAATATTTAAATCTCCTTGTCTGCTTGAGGCTGGAATATGCTGTTTTTTGTGGCAGTTTTTAATGCAGTTTCTTGAGCCAAAGCCAGGGGTGAATACAAAAAGAATGGTAGATGTAAAAAAAAAACTTTGATTTTTACTATTTGCATGACCCTCTTCTGACTTTTGGCAAAAAAAACTGCATTGAAAACTGTATGTATCAATCCAGTCCAACTGATACAACACTGATTAATCATTGTTACAGGAATAATTGTGCGCTCCGAACTGGAATAAAGGCACAACAGCATAAAATAAAGGTAACCAGGAAAGGGATCAGCAGAACTATAGCTTGCCTGGTCCCTACCTACTTTGATGATCCGCCCCCTAAATGGCGGCCCATAAACTGGATGACGGTCCCAGCGATGGACTAACTGCTTAAGCTTTAGAAGTGCGGGTCACTATACAAATACAGAAAAGTGGTTAACCAGAGACCAGCAAATTGGAAAAAAACAGACACAGACACACAGAGCAAAGTCAGGATAGCATTTGGACAAACCTACTCATCAGCATAGTACAAAAACCAGAAGACAATAACAGAATCAATGAACAAGCCAAAGGTCAGATAAAGGAGGACTAACTAGCAATAAGGATATCAGGAAATAAAATGCTAGTGTAGGATGAAAACCACTATTACTGACCTCTGACTGCAGTAGATGCCTAGTTTAAATATCTCGCCCTCAGTAGGTGAATGGCCAGCACCTCCACCTCATGATTGAGGAGCAGGGCTATCAGCATTACACGGAGCATCACTGCACCAAGCAGAGCTGGTTATCATACTAACATTTAAAATGTACACTGCATATTAATATAGTGTTATACATGTTATTAGAGAACAGTTTGTAGGATATACATAAATTGCTTAAAGGGGTATTCCAGGCCAAAACTTTTTTTATATATTAACTGGCTCCGGAAAGTTAAACAGATTTGTAAATTACTTCTATTAAAAAATCTTAATCCTTCCAATAGTCATTAGCTTCTGAAGTTGAGTTGTTATTTTCTGTCTAACTGCTCTCTGATGACTCACGTCCCGGGAGCTGTGCAGTTCCTATGGGGTATTCTCCCATCATGCACAGCTCCCGGGACGTGACATCATCATTGAGCAGTTAGACAGAAAACTTCAGAAGCTAATAACTATTGGAAGGATTACGATTCTTTAATAGAAGTAATTTACAAATCTGTTTAACTTTCCAGAGCCAGTTGATATATATAAAAAAAGGTTTTGCCTGGAATACTCCTTTAACACCTGACTACAGATTCTGGGCTCTTAAGTCTACTTAAATTAAGCTTGAAAACCTGGGAGTAGCTAGTTCTCCAACAAGTGAGAAGTGGGAAAAAGGAGGTGATACAAAAGGGTTAAATCAAATGTATTAAGACTTTATTTATTGTTTTAAATTTTTTGCACTATTTTTTAGTCCCTATAGGGGACGATTACATGCAATCATTAGATTGCATACTGTAAAAAATGCTATGCCATAGCATAGCATTGATCAGTGTTATTTGTGCTCCATTATTGCTGCCTGCCATGGCTGACTGGAGCCTTGGAGAATCAATCAGACAGTGACGAGGCAGGTAAGGGCCCTCCCACCATTCTCTCAGCTGATCAGGACATCATGATTTCACTGCCTGGAGTTTTTTTTTTTTACTTTAGAAGCCGCAATCAACTTTGATTGCGGCATCTAAGGGGTTAATGCCAAACAATACCGCATTAGACATGGGTCCCGGCAGATGATAGCCGCCGTGACAACCACACTATTAGGGAGTTTTTATTTTTAATAAATTAAGTCAAGAGGCAACTTTATATGAAAATATGTATTCTGGGGGAATTGTTCAAAGTGCATCCTAGAAATAAAAAAATAGTAGAGAAGCTCATTTTTCTTATCCTATAATCATCAAGACATGGTTCGCTAGGACACAACCCTCTGTGGAAGCATGGGAGGAGCTTACTGGTAAGAAATGAATGCTATGAGCTATAATTGCTAAAAAGAAAGAGGTAAAATTGTTCTGGCCATAGATATGGTAAAGAGTATTAAATGGCTGCAATAATTGGTTTTTAGACATATTTGTTTTATTTATCTTTTTCATTTGTGGGGGTTAAGGGTGAGGAAAATGTAGGAATATAAATTTATTGGCATAAAAAAAGGAGTTAAATAAAATCAATAAACCTTTTTTTTTTTTTTTTTTAAATGTGTACCATAGCTAAATATTGGCCCAAAAGGTGTTTTTTCAGCAAGTCTGCCCAGTATGTCATCATAACCTTGATATCTCCTGTTTGCAAGACAATACTGTACAATGGTAAATTTCCAAGCCAATAATTATTGACATTAAGAGTTGCAGTTATTTTTTATGATGGCATGACATCATACATTCATTATAGATTGAATGTATTTTCATTACATATCACAAGTAAAAGTTCACAAATAAATTTTCTTTTATTTCTACAGTACTGAAATGAATAGGCCATTGAGAAGAAGCTCTAAAGTGAACCTTGATGAGTTCACACAATGAATCTGGGAATTATAAACCAATTACACCTGCACATGATTACATTGTGGTTTGTTGTTGAAAATTAACAACTAATTAGATCTTATAGTTAATTATTATAAACATAAGGCTATTAACCCAGTTATATGCTGGACTGTACGGTGCCACACAGTGGGCAGATGTTCGCTTTCATTCAGGGTTCCAACAAATCTTATTTCTGAACAAAAAGATTTTATTTTCTTATTTGTGTCTGAACTTTTAGCTTTGAAGCAACATATTTATGGCTTGAAGAATGATATTTAGTCAATATAATTCATGATATATTCGCTTTCTCTACACATGAGTAATACAACATTTTGTCAGATCATTTTAATGCAAATCCCATTATATCACTGGTATTCACTGAAAAGAAATGTGTCCCTGCTCTCGCTTATTTGAGATCTATAGCATTTAATTCCAATCTAAAGCAAAGTGGAACATACTGTATTATTCTGGCATGGTGGGAGCTGTTAAAAGAAATGATAGCATCAAGATTTACAGAAAGTCATAGATAAGTTAAGACATTGTGAGCCTGCACTAGTTAAAAGTTTGTGTGGAACAGACATTCAACTTTCATGACATTTTCATGAAACTTTCATATGATATATGTAACGTTATGTGCTCCGGCCGCACACGCTGGCCGTGAGCACATGGTCCCATTACCTGCTGCTGCCGGCAGGGCTGGGACTCGGATCACGGGACGCGCCTGCATGCGAGCCCCAGTTCGTCACTCATCTGTGCTTCTCCTGCCCCTGCCTCTCTGCACTGGCGCGCGTGTCCCCGTCCCCTAGGGCATGCACTCCTGGAGCTTTAAGATTTAAAGAGCCAGTGCGCTCAGTAGTTTAATTCACCTGTGGCTCATTGATAAATTCCTCCACCCTCCTCACTTCCCTTCTGGATGTTTGTTGCCTTGAGCCTGAGCAAAAGCATTCCTGTTATTGCTTTGCTGTGTATCCGATCCTTTGCTCCATGACCTGACCTTGCTCCTTGCCGCCTGCCTACTGACCATTTGCTATGTTCCTGACTACGCTACTGTGCCACCTGCCTTGACCTTCTGCTGTCCTGACTATGAGCTGTCTTATCCCTCCTGTGCCTCACATCTCCTCAGCCGCCTGTGTGGTCAAGCCGTGCCAGGGGTTGTGACCTGGGTGCGGCCTGCCGCAACAAGTCCATCCCGCTTTACGGCGGGCTCTGGTGAAAACCAGCGGCACCTTAGATTCCGCTCCCTGGTATGGTCCGAGTCATCTGCCACACAGGTCCAGCTGATCCACATCCATCGGGGTTCCTGTCTTCTGAAATGTGAGTGTTACAGTGAGATCCGGCCATGGATCCCGCTGATGTACCCCAGCCTAAAGTCGCCTATCTTCCCTCCATTGTGGTACGTAAGTTGCAGCATTCGGCCTGACAGGTGCTGCAACTTTCTCAACTTTCTGCTATAATGCAACAGCTTTTGGCCTTACAACAGCAGCAGGTACCGCAACCTGGCCCACTCCCACCACCGGTTCCTGCAGTGTCTTCTGGCTCCCACCTATGTTTTCCGTTACCTTCCAAGTATGATGGGGATTTCAAGTCATGCAGAGGCTTTCTTGGCAGAATTTCGCAGTGTCTTTGAGGAACCCGCACGTGCCTCTTCTGCTGAGATGGCTTTGCTGAACCTCTGTCAAGGGAATTCTTCTGTAAGTGACTACGCGGTTCAATTGCGCACTCTAGCCTCTGAACGTGCATGGAATGATGAGGCCTTATCTGCCAAATTCAAAAAAGGACTGTCAAGCAGGATTAAAGATGCCCTCAAAGCACATGATCCTCCATCCTCTTTGACTGAATATATCCACTTGGCCACTCACATTGATGTGCGTTTTGCTGAGAGACAGGAGGAAATTTGCTTAGAGAGGGAACCTTCCCGAACAAAGAGATATCCTCATCTAGCACCCATGTTTCAACGTCCACCTCTTCTGTTTCCTGCATCTCTTGCCAAAGAGGCTATGCAAGTGGATCATTCTCATCTTACGCAACAGGAGAGGTCCCAACGACGAAGTGAGAATTTGTGCTTGTATTGTGCTAGCCCGGAGCACTTCCTCATGGATTGTACAGCTTGTCCACAGCATCTGGGAAACGCTCGCACCTAGGGTTTGTGGGAGAGGCATCCCTGGGTGTGAATTCTACCTCTCCACGCTTAACTATTTCTGTTCAAGTCTTCACTTCAGCCAAGTCTTCCTTCAGTGCTACAGCATTTTTGGATTCTGGATCAGCAGGTGACTTTATTGATGCTTCTTTGGTCCACATGTATCATGTTCCTCTTACTCGGCTTGCCAAGCCCTTGTTCATCTCCTCTGTTAATGGACAAAATCTGGACTGTATGGTTCACTTCCTTATTGAATCTCTTGTCATGCAAGTGGAAGTATTGCACAAAGAAAAGATTGAATTCTATGTTCTGCCACACTGTACTTCAGAGATGCTTCTTGGCCTTCCTTGGCTGCAACACCATTCTCCGCAACTGGATTGCAGAACTGGAGAGATTATTCATTGGGGACAATCCTGTCAAAATCTTTGCCTCCAACCAGTTCAGCCTAAAGTTGTTTCTCATCCTCCTCCTTTCCCTGGCCTGCCACCACCATACCAAGATTTCTCTGCCTCCACATTGTCCTTACAACTGCCCTATTGATCTTCTGCCTGGTACCACTGCTCCTCTTAGAAGGATATACTGTCTATGAGTTCCTGAGCCATGGCTGAATATATTCAGGAGAATCTCCAATAGGAATTTATCCGTAAGTCCTCTTCTTCTGCTGGAGCTGGTTTCTTCATTGTTGGAAAGAAGGATTGCTCACTCAGTCCATGCATTGACTACAGGGGACTTAACAAAATCACGGTCAAGAACCGTTACCCTCTACCTCTTATCTCAGAACTTTTTGACAGTCTACGTGGTGCCAAGGTCTTCTCCAAGTTGGACTTACGTGGAGCATATAACCTCATTCATATCCACAAGGGAAATGAATAGAAAACGGTTTTCAATACATTTTGAGTATTTTGTAATGCCTTTTGGTCTCTGCAATGCTCCAGACGTTTTTCAAGAGTTTGTCAATGATATATTCCGTGATCTTCTCTACACTTGTGTTGTCGTATACCTAGATGACATCCTGATCTTCTCTTCCAACTTAGAGAAGCATCGTACTCATGTTCGTCTAGTTCTTCAGCGATAACGGAAGAACCATCTCTATGCCAAACTGGAGAAATGCCTGTTCGAGAAATCTAGTCTTCCATTTCTTGGCTACATTGTCTCTCATCAGGGCCTGCAGATGGATCCAGATAAATTGTCTGCAGTATTGGATTGTCCTTCATCCTGCGGGCCTATGTGCTATTCAACACTTTCTGGGATTCACAAACTATCATCGTCACCTCTGGCTCAATGAACCACTTGTGGCTCATTGATAAATTCCTCCACCCTCCTCACTTCCCTGCCAGATCTTTGTTGCCTTGAGCCTGAGAGAAAGCATTCCGGTTATTACCTTGCTGTGTATCTGATCCTTTGCTCCGTGACCTGACCTAGCTCCTTGCCGCCTGCCTATTGACCATTTGCTACGTTCCTGACTACACTACTGTGCCGCTTGCCCTGACCTTCTGCTATCCTTACTACAGGCTGTCTTATCCCTCCTGTGCCTTGAATCTCCTCAGCCACCTGTGTGGTCGAGCCGTGGCAGGGGTAGCATCCTGGGTGCCTCCTGCCGCAGCAAGTCCATCCCGCTTTGCGGCGGGCTCTGGTGTAAACCAGTGACACCTTAGACTCCGCTCCCTGGTACGGTCCGAGTCATCTGTCACACAGGTCCAGCGGATCCACATCCACAGGGGTTCCTGTCTTCTGAAATGTAAGTGTTACAATATATCAGAAGGAAAGTTATGTGTGGGTGTCATGCATCTCAAGCACAAATCAGCAGAAATTGTCATGGAAACTGTTTTATGACGTCTATGTCTATGTCTATGACGACACGTTAAATTTTTTTGTATGACTAAAAAAATCATACTTATCTACCCCAGTTCCCTGCAGCTCCTGGTCTGACGTCAGTCGGTCCCCTGCTCATCACCAATACTTTCTGCTTCTGAGATGAGCAATCATTGTATAATCTGTCTTCTTAGCCAAACACTGAGTGAGGTAAGACACTATTGTGGCCAGTGATACTCTGGTTCCCTGCAGCTCTTAGTCTGACATCAGTCGGTTCCCTGCTCATCACCAATACTTCCCGCTTCTGTCATGAGCAATCTTTTTATTAACTGTCTTCTCATCCAAACATTGACTGAGTTAAGATGCCATTATGGCCAGTGATTGGTTGAGCAGGCAGTTCTTGCTGAGACAACACATCTCAAAAACAGGAAGTAATGGTGATGAGCAGGTGACCAAATGCCATTACACCGGAATGTCATTACACCGGAAGTTATAGGTGTCCGGGATTGACACCTATGACATTTTTTTTATCTTTACAACAACCCAAGCTTTAGTAAAAATAAATCAATGTCCCCGGGCAAACCCTAAAATTATGGCACTGCGTAGAAATGACATACCACTGCTCAAGATCACCAGGGCTTACTTCAAAGAAGAAAATTGACAGAACTTTTAGAAAATCAGTCACATTTGCATAACTGAATAGGCACATACTATTTTAATTTGTTTTACAGATACTGGAAGTGTTTACATCAACTAAGTAGATTTTATGTTTGACAATGGGACATTTAGTCTCCCTGAGGCACCAGGGTGCAGGTACAACCTCTGCTCTTGTCTGTTCTAGCTATGTCTCTCTTTTTGAGTCAATAATAAAAGCTATCTTTTAGATTTTTCAAGCCTAGGAATGAGAAAAGTTCCAACATTTGTCAAAATTGGAAGGGGTATTCCAGGATTTTTTTTTTATTTGACAATGCTACAGGGGCTGTAAAGTTAATGAAGTTCATAATATAGTGTATGTACCTGTATGTGACGGTTTTGTCACATTTCGCCCTAACATTTATTTTTAACAGCATACAAAATTACTGTTGTCTCAGATTTTTCCCAGGTTGCAGTGCGGCCGAGACCTGACTCACTAGTCAGCTGATGACAGGGAGCCTGTCTGCTTCAATTTGTGGAGCGATCGCTTGGTGGGAGAGAGATCAATTTGCAATTAATGCAGCAGCTTTAGGCACCCTGATTGAAAACCATAGGTCTTTTGAATGGATGCAGCTCATTTATGTTTCAATGGATGGGGTGGCTAATGTGTGAGAGGGAGGAAAATGGAATTATGGGATTTGTAGTAAAAAAAAAAACTAAAACAAGAAATATCAGTTCACAAAAAGCTAGCCACAGTATTGTGGTAATCTCACAACATAGCCATTTAGCTCCAAGACACGTGCAGATCCTTCCTAAGCATGTACATTACTGCCTGCCAGGTACGTACTAAAGTCACCCTATGATGGATAACCCCTTTAACCTCTTAAGGACCCATGCTGTAAATGTACGTCCTGAGTCTGCTCCCGTTCTATAACGCGGGGCCCTGCCTCTAACAATGGCCAGGACCTGTGGCTAATAGCACGCGGCACTGATCGCGGTGCTGCATGCTATTAACCCTTTTGAACGCCACGTCTAAAGTGAAAGTAAATCGTTGCCGGTTAGCTCAAGGGGCTGTTCTTGATGTCTGCTGCGAAATCGCGGCTTCCCGAACAGCTGTAAGGCAGGAGGGTCCCTTACCTTGCCTCCTGGTGTCAGATCGCCAAATGACTGCTCAGTGCCTGAGATCCAGGCATGAGCAGTCAATCGGCACAATCATTGATCAATGGTTTCCTATGAGAAACCATTGATCAATGTAAAAGATCAGTATGTGCAGTGTTATAGCCCCCTATGGGAGCTATAACATTGCAAAAAAAAAAAAAAAGTGAAAAAAAAGTGAATAAAGATCATTTAACCCCTTCCCTAATAAAAGTTTGAATCACCCCCTTTTCCCATTAAAAAAAAAAAAAAAACTCTGTAAATAAAAGTAAACATATGTGGTATCGCCGCATGTGGAAATGTTCGAATTATAAAAATATATTGATAATTAAACTGCACGGTCAATGGCTTAAGCGCAAAAAAATTCCAAAGTCCAAAATATCAATACAAATCAATATGTTCTATCAATACAAAAATGGTAACGAAAAACTTCAGATCACAATGCAAAAAATGAGCCCTCATACTGCCCCATACGAGGAAAAATAAAATAGTTATAGGGGTCAGAAATTACAATTTTAAACGTATACATTTTCCTGTATGTAGTTATGATTTTCTCCAGAAGTACGACAAAATCAATTTAATCATATGGACCTACAGAGTAATGGGAGAGTGTCATTTTTACTGAAAAATTTTCTGTGTAGAAACAGAAGGAGGAAAAAACATAAATGCAAAAATGGAAAAACCCCGGGTCCCTAAAGGGGTTAAGTAAAGTTAAAAAAGGACAAGAAAAATGGTTCCACTTATTGTAATACTACATTGATCCAGAATTTTTGTTTTTTGTTTTACTCCAAGTATGGCAATCAGACCCCTGGATCAATTACTTATATCAAGCAAGCAAAAACCCTTAAATGGGTACTCCTCCCCTAGACATCTTATCTCCTATCCAAAGGAAAGGGGATAAGATTTCTAATCAAGGGGGCCACTGGGACCCCCCACGATCTCTGTGCAGCACCCATTTAGAATGGAGGGTTCCCTTGGCGGGGGTCATGATGTCACGCCACGCCCCTATTGACATTATGTCAGGCCCTCTCCATTCTTATCTGTGTCTATGTGACAACACAAAGGGGGCGTGGTGTGACACCACGACCCCTGGCATGAGAACCCAGTGTTCTAAACATACTGTTTAGAAGGCCGGGTGCTGCACGGAGATTACTGGAGGACCCCCGCGATCAGACATCTTCTCCCCTATACTTTGGATAGGGGATTAGATGTCTAGGGGCGGAGTATTCCTTTACAGGGGTACTCCAGACATCAACTGGTGACAGAAAGCTAAACTGATTTTCAAATTACTTCTATTAAAAAATGTCATGCCATCCAGTACTTCTGCTCTCTGCTGACACCTCTGACATTTGCTATGGAGATTTGCTCCTGCTCCGCACAGTTCCTGACACAGAAAAGGGGTGGCAGCAGAGAGCACTGCATCTGACTGGAAAAACTACTAAACTTTCTCCAGGGCATACAGCAGCTGATAAGTACTGAAGACTTGAGATTTTTAAATAAAAGTGATTTGCAAAATCTGATTAACTTTCTGACACCAGTTAATTTGAAAACTTTTTAAACTTAAAGATCCCCTTTAAATCCTAAAGAAATCAGGGTTTTTTTTCTTGTTAAATTTAAGCCAATGGACATATAGCACAATACATTTTTAAGATACCAATTAAAAATAATAAAGCATATGTAAAGAGTAAAGACATTTTATATAGTGAAGTAGAAGTGGCTCATCAGACACTTGGAGCCATGCATTATGCTAATTTCTTTTTTAGGAGATGGTAAAGGTCTTTGAGGTTGAATACCTGGCTGTAATAGTAATATATAATCAAATTGTTTAGGACTCTCTTACAACAGAGAAATGAGAATGGCGGCTATCCATATTTTTTTATTACTAATCAAGCAGTATTGTCTTCTTTTGAAAGACGTTCACATATACATTGTAAAATGTAAAATCAAATTGATCATGGCCTTTTTCGGAATTCAGAAAGAAGTCCTGTTCATTGTTTAAAACTATAATATTTTTCCTATTGTAAACCTAGTCAAAGAAACAGAAGTAGCAGGGATATGGGAAGAATACATTTTGTTAATGAAGATGCCTATGTTAGGTTTCTGCGTTATTGAAGCCAGGTTCAAGGAGAGTGTCTTCTGCTGATTGTTTTTATCACCTAGCTTGTACAGGAAAGAATGCACTGTTTCATATTGTAATGCCCTCTACATCATTACAAACATTGGGCATGTCAAATCATAAATTCAAGGTAAGCCCATTTTTACGACAATGAATAACCATTAGATAGTCAAACTGCATGTCTACAGAATTCATTTTTATTAGCAATTGCATTGCAACTTTATTCAAACCCAGAGAACATGTCCTTAGATTCCAGGAAATTAATCTTTAAGATTTTATAATGAATTAATCTCTCATGATTTTCTAAACATTAATATATCTGTCTATCTAATACAATAAAGATTCTTGCAATGTACTGCTTGTCCTTTGCTAAAGCCATCAGATCTTATTCATATATTATGTAGTTACTAAAAGCCTCAATTCATTAGGTTTTATTTTTTGCACATTGTACTGCAAGTAAATAGTTGTTGGCAAGCAAATGTCTTTAGTTGTGTAACCTCGGAATTAAAAGTAGGACAGATGTACTGCAGTTTATAACTATGTAATGTCTTCTAGACAGTAGGAACTGCTGTGATAATATACAGTTATTATGCACTCTGCAACAGCTTGAGTAATATTAGGTGGCCAGAAAACCAAACAAAATTGCAGCTATTGATCTCAGTTAAGTCAATTAAACAATTATTATAACCTTTTGTAGATAATATTGTTATATGCAAGCACAATGTGTTTTTTTAACACTTTTATACAAGAATAAAGACTCAATTTGCTATTCAAGACTGGACCCGATTAAGGTCTAATACTTGATCCCAACAACTTCTTCCTTCTATCTATGTAAAGAAAGTGTCAACTGTGGAAAAAGCAATATGTCAATATTGCTCTCTCATATGAGCTATATGGGAACCCCATTTTCTCTGATGGCGTCCTTTAATTTAAAACAATATGGAGATTGGAGGAGTACCATAATGGACAGTTACGGGTAAAAAGTCATTATACTAATATTTTCAATGTTATAAACCTTTTGCCCCCCGTTGGTAAGTGTAGGGATTGGATATGTTCATAAATGTAGACCAGTGCTGTGACCCAGTGTGAGTGCATAGCAGTGGCTGCTCTTTAAAGGGGTACTCAGCTGGCCAGAATTTGGAAGTAATTTTAAGTAATGCCCCTCCCATCACGCGCCTACCATAGACTTGCATTAGGGGGCATGGTTGTGACATCACAAGGGGGCATGGAAGATTTTAGATAATGATATTATGGTTTATATCTTTGGCTTGCAACAAACTCACTTGAAAGGCTAAGAATTGTATCGCTACAAAATTATGGTAACTTTTGTAATCTAAGAAATCTAAGATGCTCTACTATAATATAAAAATAAGATATGAAATGGAATCACTAACAAATAACTGCTCAACATCAAAAGGTGGAGATCCAATAATTAAAGGGGTACTCCACTGGAAAACATTATTATTTTTTAATCAACTGGTGCCAGAAAGACATAGGAGGATTGGGACGAAATGTGGGCATTTATATTGACCAATGCCTGAGAGATTTTGTATTAGCCTTGCCGTTTTAAATGAGAGATACCACAGACCTTAAAAAATTAGAGGGCCTGACGATAGAGAAGGAGACCTTATTGACAAGTATACATGTAGAATCGCTATATTCTTCAATTCCACATGAGGTTGGATTACAAGCAATATCATATATTTTTTTTTTGTCTTTTAGAGGCATACATTTGCAGGAACATAACAACTTTATTCTTCATTTATTACGATACATCCTTACACATAATTATTTTTTATTTAATGGTAAATTCGTCCACCAGCTTAGGGGTATGGCCATGGGGAGCCTGTGTGCCCCCACATATGCCAGGCTGGTGGGAGGCTACTTTTGTTTCTTCTCGTCCAAGTGAAGTATTTTGTGAATGTGCCCTAATTTGGGCGAGATTTATAAATGAAATTCTGATCCTGTGGCAAGGTTCTTCCATGCAGTTCAAGGACTTTATTAAGTCCTTGAATGAGAATACTTTTTGATTGTTTTTACTTTTGAGATTCAAAAAAATTGTTTGCCATTTATGGATATCAACATACATAAAAAGGATGATGGCTCCCTATGCGCTACAATTCATAGAAAAACTACTGCAACAAACAGCCTTCTGAGGTTGGAGAATTGCCACCCAGGACCCCTGAAAAGGGGAATCCCGTGTAGGCAATAGGCCCGCTTCAGGAGGGACTGTTCTGAGAAGCAGGATTTCATAGCAGAGGCCAGAGAAATGTTAACCCGTTTTCAAGAAAGGGGTTATCGCTCACATGTGTTATCTACTGCCTATAAATATGCTTTATCTAGGCCTAGGGAATCATTATTAACACTGAAACCACATTTATTAGAGAGTAATACAACACGCATTATAGCCACGTATGATCATGGCTCAATGACTATGTGGAACATCCTTAGAAAATATTGGGATATAGTACGCATGGATCCGGATATTTGTGACAAGGTACCAGAGATCACTTTGATCACCTATAGGAGGGGATGAAACCTTGCAGACATCTTGACACAGAGTCATTTACGTCCAACAAATTCTGGGAGAGGGACCTGGTTGGACAGAATCCGATGAAATACTGGAAAGTATTACTGTGGTCATTGTAAAGCGTGTTCTAATATACTGTATTACAATCCAGAAATTTCAAAAATGATTACACAGGAGAAGTTTTCATCTACAAGAGTTTATCAATTGTACAACACGGTCTGTGATTTATATAGCCATATGTCCATGCTCATTGAAGTATGTGGGTAAAACTAGGAGAGCTCTCAAAAATCGTATATTAGAACATTTGGGAGATATTAGACACAATCGGGATAAACCGTTGGCATGACATATGAAAAAGGTACATAGAGGTGATGTTAGCAATCTTAAATTCATGAGCATTGAAAAGGTCTGGTCCTCACCTAGAGGGGACGAAGTGGATAGACTTCTGCTCCAAAAAGAAAGCAGATGGATTCACAAATTAGATACAGTTGCCCCGAGGGGTCTTAATGATCAGCTCAATTTTGCATGTTACCTATAGTGTACTTTTAGTGGCGGTGTTGTTAGGAAGAAAGTGGAGACTGTAGTCAGTCTGGACTTAGTTGCTCCGCTTGGAATAGAGTATGTTTAGGCAGGTAGGAGGTTTCCGGAGCGGGGCTACCCTTTTAAGGGCGCAACACTCCGCCTAGGTTATTGGGGAACAATGAGTTAAGATTGGGGCCTCAATAGGTTCACTAGGCCCCTGCTAAATTGTCTCCCTCCCCTTGCTAGATTTTGTCCCTTTGGGGGTTCTCCTATTTGCTTTGTTATGCTTATGTTAGATGACCCTTAATTGTGTTTCTTTTGTGAAGAGAAGGGACATTGGGTCCAGAATTGCGCCAAACATCAGCAGCTGATAATCACCAGCGCCTAAGTGACAATCGGGGAGGTCATTTTGGCGCACAGGTATCTCTGAAATGGTCTTCTAAACTTTTGTCTAAAAAAAAAAAAAAGTATTTGGTAAAGCAATTGTTGATTCTGGTTCTGCTGCTAATTTTGTTGATCTGAATTTTATTAAGTCTTTTAATTT
Organism: Hyla sarda; assembly: GCF_029499605.1. Taxonomy (NCBI): domain Eukaryota; kingdom Metazoa; phylum Chordata; class Amphibia; order Anura; family Hylidae; genus Hyla; species Hyla sarda. Next base: position 226,357,032 of record NC_079192.1, read on the forward strand.
ACCCTTGAAATTGTTGGAAAGACCCATTCTGATTGCTGGAGTGGATTATACACTCTTGTCAGGGGGTTGTGTCAGTTCTTTCACTCCAGAGGTGGGATTACTGGTGGGTTCTCTGCATTTTGAAAAAATCTAATTTTATATTCTGGAAAATGCGTTGGTAAATGTGATTTTGGGATTACCTTGGTTAAGGAAACATAATCCTGTTTTTGATTGGTCCTCTGGGGAACTCATCAGGTGGTGGTCCAGATGTTTAAATAAATGCATTTCTAGATGTGTTGCAACTCTCGGTGTGGCCGAAAGTAATCTTCATCCATCTGTTTCTCCTATGGGTGCAGGGTGCTTCTTTGTGGTAAAGAAGGATGGAGATCTAAGGCCTTGTATTGATTATCGGGGTTCTAACAAGATTACAGTCAAGAATCAATATCAATTGCCTCTAATTCCAGACTTGTTTAATCAAATTCAGGGGCATGTTGGTTTTCTAAACTGGACCTTCGAGGGGCTTATAACTTGATCAGAATAAAAGAGGGGGATGAATGGAAAACTGCATTTAACACCCCTGAAGGTCATTTCGAGTGTCTGGTAAGTCTCAGTAATGCACCAGTAGTTTTTCAGAATTTGGTCAACGATATTTTTTGTGAATTTTTGGGTAAATTTCTAGTAGGTTATTTAGATGATATTCAGATTTTCTCTCGAGATTGGTCATCTCATGTTGACCATGTACGTTCTGTTCTTCAGGTACTGCGTCAAAGCAAATAGTTTTTTAAACAGGAGAAATGTGTCTTTCGTGTCAAAGAGGTACAATTTTTGGGGTACTTCTTAACTCCAGGATGTTTTAAAATGGATCCTGAGAAGGTTAAGGCTGTTTCTGACTGGGTGCATCCTACTTCTTTAAAGGCACTACAAAGGTTTTTTGGCTTTGCGAACTACTACAGGAAATTTATTTCAAAAATGTATTTTGTTGCATAACCATTGACAGATTTGACTCACGAAGGGGCAGATCTGGATAACTGGTCTCTGGAGGTGGAGGCAGCTTTTAAATACCTTAATGGATGCTTCATCTCCGCTCCTATTTTAGTTCAACCAGATCAGACCAAACCTTTAATTGTTGAAGTTGATGCTTCTGAAGTAGGTGCTGGAGCAGTTTTGTCACAGGGAACTGCTTCTTTGACTAAGTTACATCCTTGTGCCTTTTTCTCTCATAAATTTTCCGCAGCTGAACAAAACTATGATGAAGGAAATCGAGAACTTTTGGCAATCAAGTGAGCTTTTGAGGAATGGAGACATGTTCTTGAAGGGGCAGTTCATCAGGTGACAGTAATCACTGACCATAAAAATTTTACCTTTCTTGAATCTGCCAAACATCTTAATCCTCGTCAAGCCCGGTGGGCCTTGTTCTTTACTCGGTTTTATTTTGTTTTTACCTACCGACCGGGTACTAAGAATGTCAAGACTGATGCCTAATTTGAGTTTCAGTGCATCTCAGCCTATAGATTCTAATCCAGAGACTATTCTTCTAGAAGGTGTGGTTATTTCTGCAGTGTCTGCTGATTTCACTTCTGAGATATTGAGTAATCAAGGCTTGGTCCCTCCAGAGACTCCTAGAGGCAAGATCTTTGTACCTGGTCAATTTCGCCTCTGTATTATTGAGGAGTCTCATTGTTCCCCCATTAGCATGTCATCCTGGCATTCGGGGTACAAGAAAATTGCTTCAAAGGAAGTTCTGGTGGCCAACTCTCAACAGGGATGTGGAGGCTTCTTGTGAAATTTGTGCTTGAGCAAAAACTTCTCGTACACATCCTGCAGGAGAGTTGTGCCCATTGTCCATTTCTAAAAGGCCCTGGACTCATATTTCTCTGGATTTTATGACCGATCTACCTCCATCTGAAGGATAAACTGTTCTATGGGGGTGGTGGACAGGTTCAGTAAACAGTGTCAACTCATTCCTTTGAAAAATCTCCCTTCAGCCAAAATTCTGAGTTTTTTAAATCATGTTGTTAGATACCATGGGGTTCAGGAAAATATTGCATCTGATCGAGGGGTACAATTTGTTTAAAAATTTTGGCAAGCTTTTTGTAAACAGTTGAGTGTTGAGTTGTCTTTTTCATCCACTTTTCATCCCCAATCTAACGGTCAAATTGAAAGAATGAATCAAAATGTTGAAAAATACCTTAGATGTTATGTAGCAGATAGACAGGATGAATGGGTATCTTTTCTGTCTCTCGCTAAGTTTGCCCTGAATAATCAGGAAAATTCTTCTACTGGTATGTCACCATTCTTTTGTGTTTATGGATTTAATCTGCGGTTTTCTTCCTGTACCAATACTTATAATGATAACCCTGAATTCGAGACTACCATGAGTAAACTGTCCACAGTTTGGGCCCATATACAGAAGAACCTGAGAAATGCCCAAGAATTACAAAAGAGGTCTGCCAACAAGAGACGTACTTAAAATTTAAAGTTGGTGATAAAGTGTGGTTATCTACAAAAAAACTTCATCTTAAAGTTCCATCTAAAAAGTTGGCATCTAGGTTCATTGGACCTTATGAGGTAATTGAAGTTATTAATCCTGTCTGTTACAGATTAAAATTTCCTGCTTCATTTAAGGTTCCTAATGTGTTCCTATTCAGTCTCCAGTCCCGGTGCCACCCCCTCCAGTGGCGATCAACGGGGAACTGGAGTATGAGGTCTCCAAAATACTGGATAGTCGAAGGGTACAAAATTCTGTCCAGTATTTGGTTCACTGGAAAGGTTATGGTCTGGAGGAGAGATCAATCCGGCCTCTTCTATTCATGCTTCCTCTTTGGTAAAAAGGCTTTACGATTCTCATCCGGACAAACCTAAGCCCAAATTTAAGGGTCCAATGGCCCCTCTTAAAAGGGGGGTACTGTCAGAACCTATAGGGTTAAACAGTTCTGAGAGGTTCTTTGTTTGTTTGTTTTTGTTTCCGGGTTACGCTTAGCTGTCTGGCTGGTCAGCTGACCTTTTGATGAGAGCACTTGTGGGGTTGCCTATTTAGCCTGACAGCTGCTCTCATTTAGAGCCTGTGAAAGAGTCTTCACTCCCGTAGCTAGAGTGTTTTCCCTGTTTATTCTTGTTTACCCAACAGCTTTGACTTTTGGCTTCTTCTTGACTTCTCTCTGGTATTAGCGATTTTGTACTTTGACATTTCTTGGCTTTAGATGCGGGTAGTTGACATTGGACTTATTGCGTGAGTGTGTAGTTTTGCTTTGTTAGTCTGTCTGTATCCTACTGTCCTCTGACCCGAGTCTGTGTCATTGTAGTTTATTATTTTGACAAATTACGCCCCTCACGTGTCTTCGTGGAGTGGGCGAGACTAGTGTGCACCCCTTCCCTGCCCATATGTGACAGAATGTATCATGTATTGCAATTCATTACTAATAGTATGTAGAAATTAATTAATTGAAATTATTTAAATATTGCAGATAGGCATCTAGGACTGCTATTTTGAACTAAAACAGCTCAAATGAATAGGAGTCAATGAAGGAAAAAGTATTATAGGCTATTTTAGTTTTTAGGTAAAGATGAAGTACAGTACCGGTCACAAAGTGGCAAAGAAGATGTTCACAGAGGCTTATCTGTTTTTATAGTTAATAGCATAACCTTAGTACTCTTGGATTGCTCATTCCCAATAACTGGTGGATCTAAAAGGACCAGCAATCACCCAATCGTCAACTGACTGAATCTTTTGTACAGCCAATAAAATCCTTTTTATTGGCCACATATCACTCCATGTAAACAGTCGATAATATTGCATTTTGCCACACATTAATTGATTTTTGTAAAGGCTTAGCAGATGAGCACCAATCACTATGATTGATAAACATATGAATTGGGCAGCCACAGAGGATATAAAAGTGCCTTTACATATTCCTGATTATTATTACATGTAATTGAACTTGAGATAAGCTGACAAACAGGAACATACTAATTTGTTGCCATATTACATCTTTTATGTGGCAGTAAAACATTGTCAGCAGTATATCTCTCCATGTAAACAGGGGGTGTCCTGTGCCAATAATAAAAATGATTGATAACAGGTGTGAAATATCATTCATGTGTGAGTCAGTGGGCCACCCACTGACTCTTTTTAATGAATACCGATCGACATCCCATTTCCTCAATATATCTTCTAGTCAATCAAAATCTTTATTATATTTTTGTGGTTGCAGCAATGTTTGTCTTTACAGTTAGTGAACAATAGTGCCTCTCAATATCTTTATCATTGAGACATCTAGATCTTGAGCAGTGTCTTCAACAGGGAATTATTGTTTTGGTCTACCTGATTATTACAAAGACAGAAAACTAAGACTATAAATTTCCCTCCCGCAAACCTAAGACAGCTCCTGATTCAGTTTGATAACATCGACGAAAATTGGATGAGGGGAAAAAGGTTCTTTATGTTTAATAAGCTTCTTTTTCTTTAAGTAATTTTGTCTGTGTATCCTGAGGGATGTCCAGCACAGAGGAAAAGCTGATCTTCTCTATGGCAGCATGATCTGAGTTGTACCTTTTTGAGAGAAGTATGAGAATGAAGATAAAAGGCTGGCCTGTACTTTAATCACAATGTCTCCTGAAATAGCTATCTTTATTTATCTTTGTGTAGTAACAGCTTTTACTTTAGCTGTGGACTACAGAGGTGATAAATCATAATATTCAGGCAAGTCAGCCTAACACTGTACAGCAGGGCTAAGATGATGAAATCCTATTTAGAATCTAAATGTCACATCTATAGGATCCATCTGTAAAATTGTAGGCACATACAGAACTAAGAATAGCTGTATAGGATAGAAAGGACCTTGGGAACTAGTAGATTAGAAAATAAAGTCTGTATTGCCTTCTAAATATACTTTGCTGCAGCTAAAGCATCAGATATACTAAAGAACAAATAATATCACTTTACAGTTGTATAATCTGGAGTGTACATTGTTAGTGTCTTTCCATACGTGTATGATACAATTATAGAATGTTGCAGAATTATACGGGTGTCCTCCCTTTATAAAGTCAAAAACATTTCTTTATCAAGTTAAAAGTAAGGAGTCCTGAAAGCTTGTCTTTACAAAATACTGCTACAGTTCATACCATATGTCAGAAAAAAATATATAAAAAGTGATCAAATAGTTCCATCTAAAATGGTAGTGATAAAAACTATAGATAATGACACAAACAGTCCTCACACAGTTATTTGATGAAAGAATAAAAAAGTTATAGGAGTCAGAATAGGGCAATGTTAAAGATATTAATTTAAAGAAAATATTTAACGGTTTAAAAGTAGTAAAATAAAACAGAACCTATGTATATATTTGATATCTTTGTAATCATAATAACTCACAGAATATAGATTTTGTCATAATTTTTTTGGTAAACATGTGGTGTTGATAAAAAAGTTTAAAAAAAAAGTAAAATTGGTCCCACATAAAACAAGCCCTCAAATGGCCTTGTAGATGGGAAATGGAGAGAGTTAGAGCTTTTCGAATGTGAGAAGGAATAAATGAAATGACAAAAAGGAAAATAGGCTGTGTCATCATTTAAAACTTGTTCTTAAACGATTCCTTTTCTGTGCCGTATGCACAACTGAAACCCTGCTACAATGGCCGGGATCAGAGTTAACTAAAACCCTGACCTTTAGCCAATAAAGTGACACTGGCGTCTGTTGGCAGAAAATAGAAGAAAAAAATGTTTACATTTAAAAAAATCCACAGTTTCTGTATATCATGCCGTCTTGTTATAGTTACCGATTATGTACACAGGTTGTGATATTATTGATGTAATTTTACTGGGAAAAATTGCTTTTTTAATTGGTCTGTACAATAAGTGTGTTTACCTAACAGGTCCCCTCTATTCCACTGGTCGCTTGATCCACTCTCTTGACTATGTGATTAATTTACTTGTATATAGGTGAATTGCTCCGGTCCCATGTTCTCCCTGCAGAATAAAATGGAGATATAATCTACATACAGGTTGTAATATTATTGATGTAAATTTAATGAAGCACATTGCATATTTCATTTGTTATTGATTTGTACAATAATATATTATATTATATTGCATAGAATCTCATTTGATATAAAGTACACATGCATTGGTGCAGAGCTTATTGTACATTGAATTGAACGCTTGCATGGACATGTAAAAACCTGCCATGATTTTGATAGATGTGTTAAAGAAAGTTTTTTTTGTATTGCCCATATTATGCACACTTACGGTATCATCCGTTACTGTATTTATTTTATTCTAGCATAGCTGTATCCATGTGTTTTGTTACTATAACACAGTCTGAGTTTCACAAAGTTATCATGCTTTATGTGTGTCAGAGGATGTCAACTGGGTCAGTGACTTACTATGAACTATAGGATGACATTATCACCTATTAAATTCCCTCCTAGCAGTTCACAGACCCCCCCCCCCCCTCCTCATCCATATTTGTATACTACTGCTGTTATTTCTATGGGATCAAGATATATATCAGTTATACACCTCCCCTGAGGCTGTGTTCACAACTAGAGATGAGCAAGCTTTCTGAAAGCTTGGCTCACTGGGCTCTCTGAACTTTTGAAAAGTGTTCATTTTTGACACTCAGGGCCTGTTGTACACCCCTGTGGAGGTGGCTACTGGGTAATAATTGGGGGTTAGTGCTAGCTGATATTGTGGCCAATGCTAAGCCCCTGCTCAGTAATGGCCTCTGCCTAGAAAATGGCTTTAACTACTAAACCTATAAAGTAAATAAAATTAAAAAAACACAACACGTTAAAAGCTCCCTGTTTTGGAACACACTGACACAAAGGGTCTGTTCACATAATACATTTTTTAACATGCCTTTTTGTTTTCTAAAAACCCATAATGTGAACAGGCCCTAGTTACCAACCATCTTCTTGGTCCTGGGCTCGATTTTTGCAGTTCCACTTTTAATTACATCATCACTAGAGTCAGAGCTACAGAAGAAGAGCCCCTGACCAAGAAGAAGGTTGGTAAGATCTTCTGTATACAGATCACTGGTTTACTGTGACACATTACTTTGATTAGAAACAACTTTTGACATGTCAATCAGACATGTCAAAAGTTGTTGATTGCATCGGGTCTCACTCCTAAGGCTAAGTCTCCACTTATTTTTTTGCAAAACGCAAAGAAAAATGCCAATTCTGCCGCATGGTGTTTTTTGGGTCAAAAAAACGCTGCGGCCACATGTTAGCTGTAAGTCAATGAGAAATCGCAAATTTCGAATTCCACTTTGCGTTTTTTCACTTTGGCGTTTTTTAAATCCTTTTGGCATTTTTTCACTTTTTCTGCACTTTTTTCCGCTCTTTGGCGTTTTGAAAAAAACGCTGTAGTTCCCTCAAACCGGCGTTTTTTTTGTCAAAATCGTGGCGTTTTACTCCAATAGAAGTCTATGGGAGTGAGAAAACGCCAAGAAAAACACTATGTGGATTTTAACTTTGGCGTTTTTGCAGGAGGTTTTTCATCTTTTTTGGACTTTAACGATCCAAAAAAGTGATGTAGATAGCTGTTTTTAATAAAATTTCGTAGGGTACCATTAAAAAATTTTTTTCAAAAATATACAGTAGTGAAGGAAAAAATTGTATCTAACGAAATGCATATTCTTGAAAAAAAAACTATTACTTTTTAAACAGGGATTAATTTATGTGTGCGGGGAAATAAAAATGTAGCCAACAATTATAAAAATGTATTGTGTGTGTGTTTTTCACTTTTTTGCTTTATTTTGTAAATTTTTTTTAGTTAGTAATACTACTCCCAGCATGGAACACACTGTTCCAGGATGGGAGTAGTACTACCTGTACAAATAGACAGAACGCCCTCTGCGATCTTTCTGTACAATATATAGATGCGGCGGCCGCTCTTCTATGGTCCCCTGCCCTGACATATATATACACATATTCATATTTCCCGCAGAGCTGTGATTGGCCAGATGGTTCCAGCCAATCACAGCTCTCTGTGAGAAATAGGAACATGTGTATATATACGGCCATGCAGGGGACCATAGGAGAGCGGCCGCTGCATCTATACATTATACAGGAGGATCACAGCGGCTGTCAGAAGTGATGCCCGCTGTGATCTTTCCATAACTGCAAGTAATACTACTCCCAACATGGAGCACACTCTGCCTCATGCTGGGAGCTGTAGTACCTGCATTAATAGACAGATCACAGCGGGTGTCAGAAGTTACACTTGCTGCGATCTGTCTATTAATACAGGTACTACAGCTCCCAGCATGGAGCAGAGTGTGCTCCATGTTGGGAGTAGTAGTGCCTGCTTAAGGACACATCACAGTGGATGTCACTACTGACACCCTTACTGATCGTCCTGTCTATAGCAGAGATGGAGTGACTGTATACATCGCTCACATCCCTGCTCTGCACTATACTCAAAATTTTGGGTACCAAAAAAACCCGCAAAGGTGCAATTTCCACACAAATGAAAAAACGCCAGAAAAAATGCAAGAAAAAACGCATGATGATGTCACTTGCACTGGCGATTTTTCAGGCGTTTTTTTAATCCCTAAAAACACAGTGCAAAAAAACAAGTGGAGACTTAGCCTAAGACCTGCTGTGATCGTTAATTATAGGACGGGGAAGCCATTGACATTGCACTTAGATCTCTCTGCTGGCCGGGTAGCTGTAATTTTTCTGCATAGAAGGCTAGTTGTATGGGCTATATGACTTTATCAGTTATATGTTGATAGGTAGTTACCTACTATTTAAACTTACTTGTTCAGACTTGGCCACAATTCAGACAAAGTTGGAAACAAGCAAAATGTGCATTCTGGGCACAAGCGCACCATTTCTGGGGATAGATAGAATAGGATACAGATTCACATTCATGGGGCCTTACAATGTTCCAATACAACAAATTGCTGTAACAGGTTAACACACTCAAGATAACCATGGCTACATCTGTACATGGCCCACTTGTGTATTCCAAAGCGTAGGACAAACAAATTGAGCAGTGCCCAGTTTTTTCCTCTACAACTACTGCATGTTTGTGTTAGAAGAAATCTTTAAGTTACATGTGTCCAAAAATGTTGCCAATGGAAACTGCAAGCCCCCATAAAGCTGATAACAAATAAAAATGTTATGGATTTTAGAACTCACAAAAAAAAGTATTATGTAGGCTTTTTTATGATTTTTTTTTTCATTTTGATAAAACATTTCTATTGTTGCTCTATTTTCATCCACACATGATTTTTGAGAATAAATTCAGCTGTAATATTACAGAAAAGCTCTACAATTATTTGTCAATGGAAAGATTGTTTGGGGATATCAACTGTCATTTAAATTTCAGCTTTGTACAAATGTCAAGCTGTACTATTTGTCAGACACCCCTTCAGGGAAAAGATCAAATTGAGTTTTACTTCTTCCTCACAGGACTTGTTTTATTTGTCATCCTGGAAGCAATCTGTGACAAGCCATGCTACTTGCTCGATACTTTCAAGGCTGAAATGCCTTTGAAAACAAAATCAAATCTAAGTGTACAATGGTCTCTTTCCTTTAAAGCTTTAGCACGTTGGGCTACTCTAGCAAAGCAGGCGTATAGTGCCTGAGGGCTTGAAAGACTTGTATAAAAGGACAAAAAACCTCGTAATGAATAATGAAAATAAACAGGATATTGACTTGAGCATGTATAGCCATACAGCAATGTCCTAGAACTTGCCTAGACATAATGCATAATCAACTCACCTCTAATATGGGACACACAGTCCAAAGTTATAAAATCCAGAAGAACGTGTCGCTCAGTGGTGCACAGTCTTCCCATGTTTAGTTGTATCTGATATTCTACCTAAAAATTCCACAAAAGCAGTAAGCTAAGAGGACCTTGATTTTGGGAGGGGTGTCCTATATCTTTGTGCAGAGGTATAGCTTTAAGCACTAGGGGGTTTCATTTAAGAGGAATGGAAATATGTGTTACTACAGTTTTGTTATGAGGGTGGGTTTAGGAGAAGATGTACACTCACTACTTTACATTGTAATAGTTAAAATAAAAATTACAATATTTACAAAAATGTGAGGGGTGTACTCACTTATGTGAGATGTAGTATATTGCATCTATTACTGTTATGATATATCAATCTGAGAAAGGGGTAAATGCCTCTTAAATATATTACTGATTCATTTTAACATTGAATAAACACTTTTAAGTACACTAAGAGATGTGTGAAGACTGGAGCACAGAGCTGACTACTTGTTCCTCTTTCTATATTCCTGACCGCTGTGTGGGTTTTGTAAGGCATATCCTTAACCAGTGACTACCAGCACAAGCAGTCTAGTCCTCACTTCACAACCGCACTGTGAGGTAACAGACATATATTACCTATGCATAAGGTGATAATCTAATTGTGAAAGCGACCACCAGAGGATGGGGCAACTACTACACTGAAGGACTAACATGAAGTGTTGCCATCCTATTGTATTTCTGTCTTGTAGACTGACAGTGATGACAATGCATGTATAGTATCATAACCACTACATAGCAGTTCAAATTAAAAATCTAGCTTAATAATGGGGAAGACATAGAAGAGAGCACATCAGACAGTTAATGTGAGAGTACAGCTAGATAGTATAGTGTGTAAGTGTCAGTAAGTCAGTGGTTTAATAAGGAGAACAAGAGAAAAAAAAAAAGATTTGAGAGAAAAAGAAAATTTTGTGGTAAACGTTTTTCCACAAAATTATTAAATACCATCAAAAATGTATGTATTTTTTGTGCCAAGCCTTTATACAGCAATGTTATACAGTGGTCCCTCAACATACGATGGTAATTCGTTCCAAACGACCCATCGTTTGTTGAATCCATCGTATGTTGAGGGATCCGTGCAATGTAAAGTATAGGAAGCTGTACTCAACTGTCCCCGCCACTCCGGACCAGGTCCTCACCGCTCCCGATGCTGTCCAAGAGGCTCCCGATGCTGTCCCGCTTCTCCGGTGTCTTCTTCGCGATCCTCTGGCTTCTTCCGAATCTTCTGCAGGGTCCGGGCCTCTCTTTCTGGTGACGTTATTACGCTGCTGCGCCGGTGCGGCGTGCGTAGTGATGTAATAACAACGCCAGAAAGCGAGGCCCGGACCCTGGAGAAGATGCAGAAGATGCCGGAAAATCGCGAAGTGGACCCGGAGCAGCGGGAATAGGTAGGCGAACCTGCCCGGGATGCTTAAACTGCTATCCGTCAGCAGCTTAAGCATTTTGCGCTGTCGGATAGCAGTTAATGCGATGGCCCCAACATATAAGAGCATCGTATGTCGATGCTGACATCGACATGCGATGGCCTCTGAGAGGCCATCGTATGTTGATTTTATCATATGTCGGGGCCATCGCAGGTCGGAAGGTTACTGTACTTCGAATTTCATCCAAGTAAGAATGTTATTCCTGTTGCCGATAGCAACATGTACTCCTAATCTTACATGGAATTGTTGATACCAGTTATCATATTCTATTCTGTCTTTGTTGATACAAGTTGTCATATTCTTTTCAGGCTTTCTCTTCCTCCATGTCCATCTCAGTAGACACTTCCCTCCATTTTTGTACTTGTGTAGACTGAAACACTGTCATCTTCTTACATACAAATGCAGAAAAACTGGCATAGGACACTTCCATTTAACCTTTGGTTGATGCTCAAGTTTACAGTTTGTATTGTTAACAAAGAAAAAGGCCTATTCCCAACTTTGCCGTTGAGGACATTCATTTTATAAGAGATGTACAAATTACAAGCAACGTACAATCTAACAGAAACCTTTTCTCAATAACTAATACTATTCACTGTTTATTGCAAAACTCTAAATAATCTAATAAAAGAAAATGAAAAAATCTTGTGTAGTTTAATAACCTATGTTAAGCAACATTTCAACCACCCTCTGCGGTCTTTCTCAAGCATAATAATAACGTGAATAATACTACGGAAAAATATAATTTCATAAACTGGATTCCCAAAGATGAGCAGATAACAATATAAGTCATCTCATTAAAGAAAAATAGGAAAGAGTTCAGCAAGTCTTTCAGCTGACAGGCGGGAGATGTGTATGGATAAGAAAACACACTGGCAATGCAACAGTAGAAAGACTAGAAGCTTCAGCAGCCTATTTGTTAACTATCAATATGTTACTGCATAAAAGCAATGTATTTATGTCTGTAATAAAACTGCAGTTCATTATTAGTTACTTACTGAACTGCAGTTGATTTATTTAATATCACAAACAAAATCACTAATATATAAATAGAATATATTTTCAAGTGAGTCCCTAACTAAAATGTACCATATAGGACGCACTGGCCTATAAGACGCACCCAATTTATAGGTGCAAAATCTAAAAAATAAAGATTTTGAACCCAATAGTGGTCTTCAACCTGCGGACCTCCAGATGTTGCAAAACTACAACTCCCAGCATGCCCGGACAGCCAACGGCTGTCCGGGCATGCTGGGAGTTGTAGTTTTGCAACATCTGGAGGTCCGCAGATTGAAGACCACTGCATAGGAGGTAATATTCACGTGTCCCCGCCGCTCCGGACCCGTCACCGCTGCCCTGGATGTCGCTCCATCGCTGTCACCATGTCCCCGTCGCTCCGGAACGTCTCTGCTGCCGGCCGGGTATCCTCGCTCTCCGTCGCCGCCATCACGTTGTTACGCACGCCGACGCACGTACGTGACGACGTGATGACGAGGAAGGAGAGCGCCGACCATACAGGGGATCCCTGAACGGAGAAGACACCGAGGAGGCAGGTAAGGTCCCTCCCGGTGTCCTGTAAGCACTAACCCGGCTATTCAGTCGGGCTGTTCGGGACCGCCGCATTGAAATTGCAGCGGTCCCTAACAGCCCGACTGAACAGCCGGGTTAGTGTCACTTTCCCTTCAGATGCGGTGGTCAGCTTTGATCGCCGTGTCTGAAGGATTAATACAGGGCATCACCGCGATCGGTGATGTCCTGTATTAGCTGCGGGTCCCGGCCATTGATGACCGCAGGGACTGCCGCGATAGGGGTGTATTCGCCGTATAAGACACACATACTTTTTCCCCCCAGTTTTGGGGAAGAAAAAGTGCATCTTATACGGCAAAAAATACAGTAATACTACCTATCTTTCAAAGCTCCATTAGTGATGTCAAACTCACTCCATGATATCTGTAAACACACTCAAACATAGTACAAACATTTATTACTTTTATCCTACAGCGGCTGCCTAATATGATTGCTGTCTATACAAATCATTATGTAGCCAGACGTACTTTACCAGTGCAGTGTCTTCGCAAGGTTAAGGGTCACCAAGTGCCGACGTGCCCTACAATTTTATGTGGCTATTGTTAGTGTCTGTTCTGGTTGTTTATTGCAACACATAAGGGTTTATTGATAAAATAATCCTCAGACTGTCAATCTGTAATGTTTTATAGTTTACTGATGAAAAAAAAAAGATGGCTAAAGCGAAAAGTGTAATACATTGTGTGTAAGGAAAAGACAGGGTATGTACCGTATATACTCGAGTATAAGCCAAGTTTTTCAGCACGTTTTTTGTGCTGAAAACGCCCCCCTCGGCTTATACTCGAGTGAACTCTCCGCCTGTCAATCCTTCCAGTGGTCTTCAACCTTCGGACCTCAAGATGTTGCAAAACTATAACTCCCAGCATGCCCGGCCTTCGTCATCATCCAGACCCCCCTTTAGTTTTCTAGTCAACTCCCCTCGGTGGGAAGGAAGGGTGAGCTGGTCCAGGCCATCTATGCTGCAAGACCGTCCAGTGGGGAGGGTTAGTCATTCCGGGCTGTCCATTTTCACCGGGAGACCCTCTTCTCCGGGCCTGCCCCGGCCTAGTGACCTTGCCTTGACGACGACGCACAGGGACGTCCGTGCGCAGCAGACGTCCCTGCCCATGAACGTCCCTGTGTGTCGTCATCAGGGCAACGTCACTAGTCCAGGGCCGGCCCGAAGCGGAGAAAAGGGCCTCCCGGTGAAAATGGACAGCCCGGAATGACTAACCCTCCCCACTGGACGGTCCCTGCAGCATAGATGGCCCAGACCAGCTCACCCTTCCTTCCCACCGAGGGGAGGTGAGTAGAAAACTAAAGGGGGTCTGGAAGATGACGAAGGCCAACAGTGGTCTTCAACCTGCAGACCTCCAGATGTTTCAAAACTACAACTCCCAGCATGCCCAGACAGCCGATGGCTGTCTGGGCATGCTGGGAGTGGTAGTTTTGCAACATCTGGAGGTCCGCAGGTTGAAGACCACTGATTGACAGGCGGTGATGATGAAGGGGGGGATGATGACAAGGTGATGATGATGGGGTGATGATGATAGGGTTGAAAATGACAGGGTGATGATGATGGGGGTGTTAATGACGGGGGTCTGAATGATGACATGGGGGGATGATGACATGGGGGGGGTGATGCATTTCCTACTCTAGGCTTATAGTCGAGTCAATAACTTTTCCTAGGTTTTTGGGGTGAAATTAGGGGCCTCAGCTTATATTCGGGTCAGCTTATACTCGAGTATATACGGTAGATCAGTTCTGTTGAGCCTGGCGTACTCCATAATATCATGCTGATCAGTGAGTGGAATATTAACTAGTATGTGGTTAGCAACAATTAATCTATTCACCTCTATGGAAGGATAATGGACAAAACAAGTCAATTATAGAGAAAAGTAATGACAGTTTTCTCCAGGACAAATAAACAACAGGAAAAGATTGCCTTGTTCAGCACATTTTTAAAATCAGCAAGTATGTTTTTCTCCCAAAGGTCTACACCTGTCAGGTACATGACCCGGTGACTTCAGCATCATCCCCTTGCAAGGTCAGCTCTGAATCTCATCCTTTTTAGAATGAAGTGAAGAATACAAAACAATGAGATGAAGACTGGCATAAATGTGACACAAATCCTAATGCTCAATGCTAAAACTCAACCGATATAACAGTCCGAAGCTGGCATATGATTTATGTAAACTGCACCTAGCAGGGTTAATAAGGATTTTTTATTACAGGACAGCTAAGGATATGTTGCCCAGACATATATAATTCAATTTCAATATATATCTTTTAATGTGGAAATTGAAGGAAATATCTGTGGCCATGCAGATTTATGGATCTTTAGGCTACTGTATTACTGAAGATTGAGGTTTCCCACTGTGTCAATATAGCAGTTTAACTAAAAGGACAAAATGGCCATGTGCTGACAACAGAAATAGGATAAGTACAATGTTCTGATGTCCCGCCGCTATTTATGGTTTAACAAGAAAAAGCTTCTTTATTAGCCAAAAACAGGATTAGATTAGCTGCAGGAAATTGAGTTTGCAAGTCCCAGTAATACTTTATCGTTCATGCTATTGTATAGCTCATTTTCTATCAGACTTAATTTAACTGTAGAAAAGAAACATTGAATTAGATGTAAATTTTTGGTCTAATGTAACCTACACAGTAATATACTGTATATTGCAAAGCTGTTCAAAATATAATTTAGAGTTTGTTTCAAAATACCTGTTGTAGATTGCTATCTGGTCTGGATTGGAATGGCAGAAAATAGGATAGGAAGGAAAATTTATTATCCATGTTAGATGGGATGTTCATCCTCCACTATTTCAGTTAATCAAATCATATAATTAGAAAAAGAATTCCAATTGAACAGTTTAAGACTGGGGCCTATTTAATGCTTTTCGACACCAAAATTTTTCCTGTTTCCAGAATTGAAATAATAATAGTAAAATGTGCTCTACTTAACCCCTTAAGGACACAGCCCATTTTGACCTTAAGGACACAGCCAATTTTATTTTTGCGTTTCCATTTTTTTCCTCCTCGCCTTCATAACTCTTTTATACTTCCATTCCCAGACCCATTATGAGGGCTTGTTTTTTTGCGTGACCAGATGTACTTTGTAATGACTTCACTTATTTTACCCTAAAATGTATGGTAAACCCCCCCAAAAAAATTTTGTGTAAGGAAATTTAAACGAAAATCATAATTTTGCTAATTTGGGGTGGTTCCGTTTTCGCGTTGTACACTTTGCAGTAAAAATTACATGTTTTTATTATTCTCTGGGTCAATATGATTAAAATGATACCCATGGTTAAATACTTTTCTATTATTGCACTGCTGTTAAAAAAATCTCTAACTTTTTTTTTTTTTTACAAAATCAGCATGTTTAAATGGGCACTGTCACCAAACTTTTTCTTATATGTTGTAGTACTTATGTACTACAACATATCTCTAATATAGATCCATTGTTTTTTTTTTTTTATTATTAAAATAGTTTATTTTAATTTTGAAAACCGTCCACTAGGGGTCTCCCTCCTAGTGGCCGGCTGCAGGCTGGTGTGACGTCACGCTTGGATTCGGACCAATGCCAACAGGGCAATTGGTCCTAATTCATTCAGCCTGCGCTCGCTCCCTGCCTGTTAATCAGACAAGCGGGGGCGAGCGCTGAGAGCACATTGGCTCCCTGGCCTCACGCTGCTGCTGCTGCCTCAGAACTCTGCATAGGGTATGTCTTGGGGAGAGTGGGGTATGGGGTTTTCAACACAGGGGTTGGGGTAGAGCGGGGTTTGGGGTTCTGGGGTTCTCAACACAGGGGGGGAGCGGGGGTTCAGGGTTTTCAACACGGGAGGGAACGGGGTAGTGCTGCGGCCATAGCCCTAACTTATTTTTTTCAACACAGGCTGCCTCCAGCTGTTTCACTGCAACAACTCCCAGCATGCCCTGACAGCCAATAGATGTCAGGGCAAGCTGGAAGTTGTAGTGGTGAAACAGCTGGAGGCACCCTGTATAGATGAACCAGCAGGCATCAGTGACGTTGTGCCTGCTGGGGAAGTCTGCCTGGTAAGTGAGCACACTACCAGGCAGACAAAAAGGCCTTTTTAATCTAGTAAAAAAAAAAATTAAGGCAGGGAGAGGGTTAGGGATAGATGGGCAATAGGCAGGGACAGAAAAAACAAAAACAAAAGGATGGTGGGAGCTACTCTTTAAAATTGCCCTATTTTGACCACCTCTAACTTTCTTATTTTTCTGTATTCAGGGATGTGTGAGGGATCTGTAGTTTGTTTTGGTACCACATTTGCGTATATGTGACTTTTTGATCGCTTTTCATTAAATGTTTTGCAGTTTGATGTGACAAAAAAGCTGAAGTTTTTGAATATTTTTTTTTTTTTACTTTAACACCATTCGCTGTACGGGATCATTAACAATATATATTTATAGTTTGGACATTTACGCATGCAACAATACCAAATATGTTTATTATTTATAGTTTTTTTACGCTTTTTTGTATGAATATGGGGAAAAGGGGTGATTTAAAACTTTCTTGGGGGAGGGATTTTTTCACATTTTTTTCCCACTTTTATTTACATTTATCTTACACTTTTTTAGTCCCCATAGGAGACTTCTTATGGAAATAATTAGATTGCTAATACTGCTCAGTGCTATGCATAGGGCATAGCACTTATCAGTATTATCGGTGATCTTCTGCTCTGGTCTGCTGAAAGGCAGATAAGTGCAGAAGACCCCAGGGGGTGGACGGAGGCAGGTGAGGGGACCTCCGTCCACCATTACAGATGATCGGATCCCCGTGGTAGTGCCGCGGGTGATTAGATAAGCCATTATAAGTGCTGCACTGCCGTAGATGCTGTGATCTGTATTGATCACAACATCTGAGGGGTTAATGGTAGACATCAGCGTGATCACTGATGTCCACCATTACCGGTGGGTCCTCGGATGCTGACAGCTGCTGGAACCTGCTGGGAATGAAGCAAGCGCATCTCCTGCGTTCGCATCACAGCCATGCCATAAATGTATGGTGCTGTGCGCTAAGTGACACTATGCAGTGCCGTACATTTACGGTGCATGTTCTTAAGGGGTTACTATTGTTAAATGATTAGAATTACTGGCATTTTTAACCCGTTAAGGACCTATGACGTACCAGTACGTCATGCGTCCGCTCCCGTTCTATCACGCGGGGCCAGCGGGCCGGGACCCAAGGCTAATAGCGGCATTGATCACGGTGCTGCATACTATTAACCCTTTAGATGTTGATCGCCGCATCTAAAGTGAAACTAAAACGTTGCCGGTTAGCTCAGGGAGCTGTTCGGGATCGCCGGAGCGAAATCGCAGCATCCCGAACAGCTTACATGACAGCCAGAGGGTCCCTACCTGCCTCCATGCTGTCCGATCACCGAATGACTGCTCAGTGCCTGAGATCAAGGCTTGAGCAGTCAAGCGGCAGAATCATCGATCAGTGGTTTCCTATGAGAAACCAATGATCAATGTAAAAGATCAGTGTGTGCAGTGTTATAGCCCCCTATGGGAGCAATAACACTGCAAAAAAAAAAAAAGTGCAAAAAAAAGTGAATAAAGATCATTTAACCCCTTCCCTAATAAAAGTTTGAATCCTACTCCCTTTCCCATAAAAAAAAACCCCAGTGTAAATAAAAATAAACATATGTGGTATCGCCGCATGTCGAAATGTACGAATTCTATGAATATATCATTAAATCGCACGGTTAATGGCGTACATGCAAAAAAAATCCAAAGTCCAAAATAGTGTATTTTTGGTCACTTTTTATATCATAAAAAAATGAATAAAAAGTGATCAAAAAGTCCGATCAATACAAAAATAATACTGTTAAAACTTCAGATCACAGCGCAAAAAATGAGCCCTCATACCGACCCATACGCAGAAAATAAAAACGTTATAGGGGTCAGGAGATGACAATTTTAAACGTATACATTTTCCGGCATGTAGTTATGATTTTTTCCAGAAGTACGCCAAAATCAAACCTATATACCGTATATACTCGAGTATAAGCCGACCCGAGTATAAGCCGAGGCCCCTAATTTCAACCCAAAATCCCAGGAAAAGTTATTGACTCGAGTATAAGCCTAGGGTGGGAAATACATCATCCCCCCCCTGTCATCATCCAGACCCCCGTCATTAACATCCTCATCACCGCCTGTCATCATCCAGACCCTCATCATCATCACCTGTCATCATCCCCTTGTCATCATCCCACACCCCCCCTTCATCATCCCCTTGTCATCATCCCCACCCCCTTTCATCATCCTCTTGTCATCATCCCACACCCCCCCCCTTCATCATCCCCTTGTCATCATCCCCACCCCCTTCATCATCCCACACCCCCCCTTCATCATCCTCTTGTCATCATCCCACACCCCCCCTTCATCATCCTCTTGTCATCATCCGCCCTCAGTGGTCTTCAACCTGCGGACCTCAAAAGGTTTCAAAACTACAACTCCCAGCAAGCCCGGGCAGCCATCGGCTATCCGGGCTTGCTGGGAGTTGTAGTTTTGAAACCTTTGGAGGTCCGCAGGTTGAAGACCACTGCGGCCTTCGACATCATCCAGCCCCCTCTCACCCCCTTTAGTTCTGTACAGTACTCGCCTCCGCTCGGCGCTGGTCTGGTGCTGCAGGACTGTCCGGTGGGGAGGTCGTCCGGTGGGATAGTGGTTCCGGGCTGCTATCTTCACCGGGGGCGCCTCTTCTCCGCGCTTCGGGCCCAGAATAGAGGCGTTGCCTTGACGATGATGCAGAAGTACGTTGGTAATGAACGTACCTCTGCGTCGTCGTCAAGGCAACGTGACTATTCTGGGGCCGGGCCCGAAGCGCTTAGAAGAGGCCTCCCCGGTGAAGATAGCAGCCCGGAACCACTATCCCACTGGACGACCTCCTCACCGGACAGTCCTGCAGCACCGGACCAGTACTGTGCGAGTACTGTACAGAACTAAAGGGGGTGAGAGGGGGCTGGATGATGTCGAAGGCCGCAGTGGTCTTCAACCTGCAGACCTCCGGAGGTTTCAAAACTACAACTCCCAGCAAGCCCGGACAGCCGATGGCTGCCCGGGCTTGCTGGGAGTTGTAGTTTTGAAACCTCTGGAGGTCCGCAGGTTGAAGACCACTGCGGGTGGAGAGTTCACTCGAGTATAAGCCGAGGGGGGTGTTTTCAGCACGAAAAATCGTGCTGAAAAACTCGGCTTATACTCGAGTTTATACGGTAACTAGGGTATCATTTTAATAGTATGGACCTACAGACTAAATAGAAGGTGTCATTTTTTAGCGAAAAATTTACTGTGTAGAAACGGAAGCCTCCAAAATTACAAAATGGTGTTTAAAAAAAAAAATTCTCACAATGATTTTTTTTTCTGTTTCGCTGTAGATTTTTGGGTAAACTGACTGAAGTCCTTACAAAGTAGAATTGGTGGCGCAAAAAACAAGTCATCATGTGGATTTTTAGGTGCAAAATTGAAATAGTTATGATTTTTTAAAGGTAAGGAGGAAAAAACAAAAATGCAAAAACGGAAAAACCCCGGGTCCTTAACCTTTGGGGATGGAGCCCATTATGACCCTAAGGACGGGAGCATTTTTTGCAAATCTGACCACTGTCACTTTAAGCAATAATAACTCTGGGATACTTTTACTTATAAATTTGATTCGGAGATTGTTTTTTCGTGACATATTCTACTTTATGGTAGTGGTAAATTTTCGGCGATACTTGCATCATTTCTTGGTGAAAAATTAAAAAATGTGATGAAAAATTTCTAACTTTGAAGCTCCATGCTTGTAAGGAAAATAGACATTCCAAAGAAATTATATATTGATTCCCATATACAATATGTCTACTTTATATTTGCATCATAAAGTTTACATGTTTTTACTTTTGGAAGACATCAGAGGGCTTCAAAGTTCAGCAGCAATTTTCCAATTTTTCACAAAATTTTCAAAATCAGAATCTTTTAGGGACCAGTTCAGTTTTGAAGTGGATTTGAAGGGCCTTCATATTAGAAATACCCCACAAATGACCCAATTATAAAAACTGCACCCCTCAAGGTATCCAAACTGACATTCAGTAAGTGTGTTAACCCTTTGGGTGTTTCACAGGAATAGCAGCAAAGGGAAGGAGAAAATTCAAAATCTTCATTTTTTACACTCGCATGTTCTTGTAGACAGAAAAAGCCCTCTAAAATTTGTAACCCAATTTCTCTCAAGTAAGGAATGTGTATGTCAAGTGTTCGGGGGCACAGTAGAGGGCTCAGCAGGGAAGGAGCGACAATGGGATTTTTGAGAGTGAATTTTGCTGAAATGGTTTTTGGGGGGCATGTCACATTTAGAAAGCTCCTATGGTGCCAGAATAGCAGAAAACCCCACATGGCATACCAATTTGGAAACTAAACCCCTCAAGGCACGTAACAAGGGGTCCAGTTAGCCTTAACACCCCACAGGTGTTTGACGACTTTTCCTTAAAATCGGATGTGTAAAGGAAAAAAAAAATGTTTTCACTAAAGTGCAGTTTTTCCCCCAAATTTACCATTTTTACAAAGGGTAATGGGAGAAAATGCCCCCCAAAATGTGTAACCTCCATCTCTTCAGAGTATGGAAATACCCCATGTTAGGATGTAAAATGCTCCACGGGCAAACTACAATACTCAGAAGAGAAGGAGCGCCATTGAGCTTTTGGAAAGAGAATTCGTTCGGAATTGGTAGTCAGGGGCCATGTGTATTTACAAAGCCCCCCGTGGTGCCAGAACAGTGGACCCCCCCCCCCCCACATGTGACCCCATTTTGGAAACTGTTCCAAAAATCTGTCAGACACCTGTGGGGTGTAAATGCTCACTGCCCCCTTAATACATTACATGAGGGGTGTAGTTTCCAAAATGGGGTCACATTGTTCTGGCACTATGGGGGTTTTGTAACCACATGTGGCCTTCAATTCCAGACAAATTTTTCTCTTCAAAATGCCAATGGCGCTCCTTCTCTTCTGAGCATTGCCTGCAGAGCACTATACATCCACATATGGGGTATTTTCTGTCTCTGAAGAAATGGGGTTACAAATTTTTGGGGGCTTTCTTCCTATTTGCCCTTGTGAAAATGAAAAATTTAGGGTAACACCAGCATTTTAGTGAAATTTTTTTTTTCCCATCCAAATTTAATGAAAATTCGTCAAACACCTGTGGGGTGTTAAGGCTCACTATACCCCTTGTCACATTTGATGAGGGGTGTAGTTTTCAAAATGGGGTCACATGTAGGTATTTATGTTTTTGCATTTATGTCAGAACCGCTGTAAAATCAACAACCCCTTTGCAAATCACCAATTTAGGCCTCAAATGTACATGGTGCGCTCTCACTCCTGAGCCTTGTTGTGCGCCCACAGAGCATTTTACACCCACATATGGGGTATTTCCATACTCAGGAGAAATTGCGTTACAAATTTTTGGGGTCTATTTTCCTTTTGTGAAAATAAAAAGTATGGGGCAACACCAGCATGTTAGTGTAATTTTTTTTATTCTTTTACACTAACAGGCTGGTGTAGCCCCCAAATTTTCCTTTTCATAAGGGGTAAAAGGAGAAAAAGCCCCCCAAAATTTGTAGTGCAATTTCTCCCGAGTACGGAAATACCCCTTATGTGGCCCTAAACTGTTTCCTTGAAATACGACAGGGCTCCAAAATGAGAGAGCGCCATGCACATTTGAGGACAAAGTTAGGGATTGCATAGGGGTGGACATAGGGGTATTCTACGCCAGTGATTCCCAAACAGGGTGCCTCCAGCTGTTGATAAACTCCCAGCATGCCTGTACAGTCAGTAGTTTTGCAACAGCTGGAGGCTCCGTTTTGGAAACACTGTCATACAATATGTTTTTCATTTTTATTGGGGGGGGGGGGCAGTGTAAGGGGGTGTATATGTAGTGTTTTACCCTTTATTTGTGTTAGTGTAGTGGTTTTAGGGTACATTTGCACTGGCGTGTTACGGTAAGTTTCTTGCTAGGAATGGGAAATATTTGCTGCAGCCCAAACTTGAAGCAGGAAACTTACTGTAAACCTGCCTGTGTGAATGTACCCTGTATGTTCACATGGGGGGGGGGAAAACTCCAGCTGTTTCAAAACTACAACTCCCAGCATGTACTGACAGACCATGCATGCTGGGAGTTGTACTTTTGCAACAGCTGGAGGCACACTTGTTTGAAAACCTTCAGTTAGGTTCTGTTACCTAACTCAGTATTTTCCAACCAGTGTGCCTCCAGCTGTGGCAAAACTACAACTCCAAGCATGTACTGATCGCCGAAGGGCATGCTGGAAGATGTAGTTATGCAACAGCTGGAGGTACGCAACTACAACTCCCAGCATGCTGAGACAGCTGTTTGCTGGGATTTGCAGTTTTGCAACATCTGGAGGGCTACAGTTTATAGACCACTGCATAGCAAACAGCTGTTTGGGCATGCTAGGAGTTGTAGTTTTGCAAGATCTGGAGGGATACAGTTTAGAGACCACTGTATAGTGGTCTCAAACCGTAGCCCTCCAGCTGTTGCAAAACTACATATTCCAGCATACCCAAACAGCTGTCTGGGCATGCTGGGAGTTGTAGTTTTGCAACATCTGGAGGGCTACAGGTTAGAGACCACTGCAAAGTGGTCTCAGACTGTAGCCCTCCAGATGTTGCTAGGCAACTTACCGGCTTCCATAGGATCCAGGGAGCCGTCCTCTTCTGCCGCACGACATCGCCGCCCGCCGATCACCGTAGCCAGCTGCCTCCGGATGTTAAGTGGACTTCGGCCCCCGGTCCCTGTCGGTTTCACCGTCCTGCCACCTCACTCCTATCCCTTCAGGGGGATCGTAGGTGTCTTAGACAACCGCGATCCCCCTTATAGAGTCACCGGGTCACCATAGATGCCGTATGACCCGGAATCGGCGCAAATCCCAAGTGTGAATTCACTTGCGATTTGCGCCGATCGCCGACATGGGGTGGTCTGATGACCCTCCTGGGCTTTTGCATCGATATCAGCAGTCTCCCCGTTCCGGTCCCCGCCCGAAATTCCCACGGGTGTATGCATTCACCCTTCGTCCTTAAGTACCAGGACGCAAGGGCGTATGCATACGCCCTTCGTCCCCAACAGGTTAAGGGGTTAAATAAAGTCATAGGGGGAGATTTATAATTGCTTTTAGAGCATTTTTTGTCTATGTTTTGGCACAGTTCAGGCGCAAGCAGCATATTTAGCGACTTTTATGCGTCTATTGATATAGACAGTTTTACTCTTTTTGTCTACCCGTAAAACTTTTTCTTTTTGACCCTGCAGTGGTCACGTATTTATCATTTGTGTCTTTTATCAAAAGTCGATATTTTGTGCACAAAGGTCCTTTTTTAGGCGCAAAGCTACACCACTTACCAGTAGACGTGAGAATCACTTCTACCTTCTGCAATTCAACCTTTAACCTCTTGTGGACGATAGTGTCCCACTCCCCTTCTATGACACGCGCTCAGGAGCTGAGCATGGGTCATAGCTGGGTGGTCCTGGTGGCTATCTGCCACCAGGAACCATCTCTAATGCCAGACATCACCGATCACGATGATGCCCGGATTTAACCCCTTAGACACCACAATCAAATTTGATTGTAGCATCTAAAATGCAAGTAAAAATGTCCCCGGCAGCTCTGTGAAGGTAAGTAAAAACACCTAACCTGACAAATTCAGGACCCGGGAAAGGGTCTACTTCCCTCCCTCACAAGTGTCTAGAAAAAGTGTATGTGGTAGAGCTTTTCCCACCCCAGCAGATCTGGGCAAAAGTCATCATCCTGCTGCACCTTCTTGATAAATAAGATGCACGGTAGTCAACCTCACCACCCAAATAAATGTGGGAAAATAGCTCTACTGTAGACATTCTGGACCACAGTGCATATGATGGGTCACAGTGCAAACGGAAGGTTTTATTTCTTTTTATTTTTTACATTTTTTAAAGGGGTACTCCGGTGGAAAACCAACTGCCATAAAGTTAAACAGATTTATAAAGGACTTCTATTTAAAAATCTTAATCCTTCCCATACTTATCAGCTTTTCTTTTTTAATTTATTTTCTGTCTGACAACAGTACCAGGAACTGTCCAGAGCAGGAACAAATCCCCAGGGCAAACCTATCCTACACGACAGTTCTTGACATCGACAGAGGTGTCAGCAGAGAGCACTGTGGTCAGACAGAAAAGAACTTCCGCTGTAGTATAAAGCAGCTGATAAGTACTGGAAGGATTACAATTTTTACAAATCTGTTCAACTTTCTGGCACAAGCTGATTTAAAAAAAAAAAAAAGTTTTCCACCAGAGTACTCCTTTAAAGGATAAGTATCATGAAAAGAAACGTATCCCCTATTCGAAGGATAGTGGATAAGTTTTAGATTGCGGGGGTCTGAGTGCTGGTGTCCCCCGCAAACTGCTGTTTGGAACCCACTCTCTCCTTTACAGCCGTGCGTCATGACCCCCACCGGAAATGGGGGCCGCCACGCCCCCTCTGTATAGTTCTATTGGGGAGTCAAAGATTGCCGAACAGCTCTCCCATTGGGCTATATGGAGAGGGCATGGTGGGGGCAGTTGGGACTGCAAACAGCAGATCGATTGGGACCCCAGTGCTTGGACCCACTGCAATCTAAAACGTATCCCCTATCTTTAGGATAGGGGATATGTTTTTTTTTTCATGATACTTATCCTTTAAGGACACCACTTGATTTTATCTGGTGCCAGGAAGTTAAACAGATTTGTAAATTACTTCTATTAAAAAATCTTAATCCTTTCAGTACTTATCAGCTGCTGTATACTACAGGAAGTTGTGTAGTCAGACCACAGTGCGCTCTGCTGAAACCTCTTTCTGTGTCAGGAACTGTCCAGAGTAGGCACAAATCCCCACAGCAAACCTCTCCTGCTCTGGACAGTTCCTGACATGGACAAAGGTGTCAGCAGACAGCACTGTGGTCACAGAGAAAAGAATAACTTAACTTCCTCTGGAGTATACAGCAGCTGAAAAGTACTGGAAGGGTTAAGATTTTTAAATATAAGTAATTTACAAATCTGTTTAACTTTCTGGAGATAGTTTATTTGAAAAAAATTTCCCATTGGAGTACCCCTTTAACCTCTTAAGGACGCAGGGCGTATGGATACGCCCTGCATTCCGAGTCCTTAAGGATGCAGGGCGTATCCATACGCCCGTGGGAATTATGGTCCCCACCGCTAGCCGGTTGGGGACCGGAGCCAGATGCCTGCTGAAATCATTCAGCAGGCATCCCGGCATATCGCCCAGGGGGGTCATTATGCCCCCCCATGTCGGCGATGGCCGCAGATCGTTGGACATTTCAGTCCAGCGATCTGCGGCGATTCCGGGTCAATCGGGTCTCCAGTGACCCGGTGACACGGAATTACTGGCTGATCGGGGCCGTCTCTGACGGCCCCGAACAGCCAGAGCCTGCAGGGGTGAGGCGGCACTGGTGCCACCTCACGATCGCCCTGATTCATCGGCCGGATTACCGGCCGACCAATCAGTGCGCCTGCTGCGGGTGTCACTCCCACACCCTCTCCGCCCCTCTTCCGGAGGACGTGAGCGGGTGCGGGAAGACGACCCCGGGGGCTGGGGACCCCGATCTCCGGCGTCCATGTTGGGATCGGGGCCCCAGGAGCGACGGCGGCGGCGAGGGACAGTCCTGCAACGGAGCAGCAGCAGGAGGTGAGTTACAGCCTCCTGCTGTTGCTTAGCAACAGCTCCCAGCATGCAAAAAGGGCATGCTGGGAGCTGTAGTTATGCAACAGCAGGAGGCAGACCACCACAACTCCCAGCATTCCCTTATGGGCATGCTGGGACTTATGGTTTTGCAACAGCTGGAGGCACATTTTTTCTATGGAAAAGTGTACCTTCAGCTGTTGTATAACTACAACTCCCAGCTTGCACAAACAGCTAAAGTGCATGCTGGGAGTTGTAGTGGTGCATCTGCTGGTTGCATAACTACAACTCCCAGCATGCCCGTTGGCTGTCGGTGACTGCTGAGAGTTGTAGTTTTGCAACAGCTGAAGGCACATGTCACGATGCCGGCTGGCAGGAGGTGGATCCTCTGTGCCAGAGAGGGATAGCGAGGACCGTGCTAGTGGACCGGTTCTAAGACACTACTGGTTTTCACCAGAGCCCGCCGCAAAGCGGGATGGTCTTGCTGCGGCGGTAGTGACCAGGTCGTATCCACTAGCAACGGCTCACCTCTCTGGCTGCTGAAGATAGGCGAGGTACAAGGGAGTAGGCAGAAGCAAAGTCGGACGTAGCAGAAGGTCGGGGGCAGGCGGCAAGGTTCGTAGTCAGGGGAGATAGCAGAAGTTCTGGTACACAGGGTTTTAAACACACAAAACGCTTTCACTAGGCACAAGGGCAACAAGATCCGGCCAGGAAGTGCATGGGAGGAGGTTAGATATAGTCAGGGACCAGGTGGGAGCCAATTAAGCTAATTGGGCCAGGCACCAACCATTGGTGCACTGGCCCTTTAAGTCTCAGGGAGCTGGCGCGCGCGCGCCCTAGAGAGCGGAGCCGCGCGCGCCAGCACATGACAGCAGGGGACGGGAACGGGTAAGTGACCTGGGATGCGATTCGCGAGCGGGCGCGTCCCGCTGTGCGAATCGCATCCCCAACGGCCATGACAGAGCAGCGCTCCCGGTCAGCGGGACTGACCGGGGAGCTGCAGGGAGAAAGACGCCGTGAGCGCTCCGGGGAGGAGCGGGGACCCGGAGCGCTAGGCGTAACAGTACCCCCCCCCCCTTAGGTCTCCCCTTCTCTTTATCGGGTAACTGCCTCCCCTGGGATGAGGACACCGGGAAAGGATGGAGGGATTCCTCAACGGCAGGCAGAACCGCAGGAGTAGGAATGGGGAGAGAGGGCAGAGGGCGAGACCTGGCACGGGGCAGTGTGACACCAGGACGAGGGCCATGAGGGGACACAGAAGCTTGCCTGATGGAACTGGGAGGGGGGGAGGGGCATTTCCTGTGGCAGGCAGAGTCCTTAATGACCTTAGGGGGACCGGATACAGGAGGAACCACAGGGTCACGGCAGGGAGTACTGGGAACCGGTTGAAGGCAGTCCTTGGAACAAGAGGGACCCCAACTCTTGATCTCCCCAGTGGACCAATCCAGGGTTGGGGAATGGTGTTGAAGCCAGGGTAGTCCAAGGAGAACTTCAGAAGTGCAATTAGGAAGGACAAAAAATACAATCTCCTCGTGATGAGGTCCGATGCACATTAGGAGGGGCTCCGTGCGGTAACGCACGGTGCAATCCAACCTGGCTCCGTTGACCGCGGAAATGAGGAGTGGCTTGACAAGACGGGTCACCGGAATGCGGAATTTATTCACAAAGGACTCCCGAATAAAATTCCCAGAAGCTCCAGAGTCCAGGCAGGCCACGGCTGAGAGGGGAGAGCTGGCTGAAGTGGAAATCCGAACAGGTACCGTGAGACGTGGAGAAGCCGACTTGGCATCAAGAGACGCCACACCCACGAGAGCTGGGTGCGAGCGTGCGTTTCCCAGACGTGGAGGACGGATTGGGCAATCCACCAAAAAATGTTCAGTACTGGCACAGTACAGACAAAGATTCTCTTCCTTACGGCGATTCCTCTCTTCCAGGGTCAGGCGAGACCGATCCACTTGCATGGCCTCCTCGGCGGGAGGCCTAGGCGCAGATTGCAGTGGAGACTGTGGGAGAGGTGTCCAGAGATCTAAGTCTTTTTCCTGGCGGAGCTCTTGATGCCTCTCAGAAAAACGCATGTCAATGCGAGTGGCTAGATGAATGAGTTCATGCAGGTTAGCAGGAGTCTCTCGTGCGGCCAGAACATCTTTAATGTTGCTGGATAGGCCTTTTTTAAAGGTCGCGCAGAGAGCCTCATTATTCCAGGATAGTTCAGAAGCAAGAGTACGGAATTGTATGGCGTACTCGCCAACGGAGGAATTACCCTGGACCAGGTTCAGCAGGGCAGTCTCAGCAGAAGAGGCTCGGGCAGGTTCCTCAAAGACACTTCGAATTTCCGAGAAGAAGGAGTGTACAGAGGCAGTGACGGGGTCATCGCGGTCCCAGAGCGGTGTGGCCCATGACAGGGCTTTTCCAGACAGAAGGCTGACTACGAAAGCCACCTTAGACCTTTCAGTAGGAAACTGATCCGACATCATCTCCAAGTGCAAGGAACATTGCGAAAGAAAGCCACGGCAAAACTTAGAGTCCCCATTAAATTTGTCCGGCAAGGACAGGCGGAGGCTAGGAGCGGCCACTCGCCGCGGAAGGGGTGCTGGAGCTGGCGGAGGAGATGGTTGTTGCTGCTGTAGCTGCGACTGTACTTGCTGTAGTTGTGACTGGAGTTGCTGTGTCATGGTGGTCAAGTACGACAGCTGGTGATCTTGTTGCGCTATCTGTTGCGACTGCTGGGCGATCTGACGAGCTTGCTGGGCGACCAGCGTAGGGAGGTCAGCGACAACTGGCAGAGGAACTTCAGCGGGATCCATGGCCGGATCTACTGTCACGATGCCGGCTGGCAGGAGGTGGATCCTCTGTGCCAGAGAGGGATAGCGAGGACCGTGCTAGTGGACCGGTTCTAAGACACTACTGGTTTTCACCAGAGCCCGCCGCAAAGCGGGATGGTCTTGCTGCGGCGGTAGTGACCAGGTCGTATCCACTAGCAACGGCTCACCTCTCTGGCTGCTGAAGATAGGCGAGGTACAAGGGAGTAGGCAGAAGCAAAGTCGGACGTAGCAGAAGGTCGGGGGCAGGCGGCAAGGTTCGTAGTCAGGGGAGATAGCAGAAGTTCTGGTACACAGGGTTTTAAACACACAAAACGCTTTCACTAGGCACAAGGGCAACAAGATCCGGCCAGGAAGTGCATGGGAGGAGGTTAGATATAGTCAGGGACCAGGTGGGAGCCAATTAAGCTAATTGGGCCAGGCACCAACCATTGGTGCACTGGCCCTTTAAGTCTCAGGGAGCTGGCGCGCCAGCACATGACAGCAGGGGACGGGAACGGGTAAGTGACCTGGGATGCGATTCGCGAGCGGGCGCGTCCCGCTGTGCGAATCGCATCCCCAACGGCCATGACAGAGCAGCGCTCCCGGTCAGCGGGACTGACCGGGGAGCTGCAGGGAGAAAGACGCCGTGAGCGCTCCGGGGAGGAGCGGGGACCCGGAGCGCTAGGCGTAACAGCACACTGATTGTGAAACCCATTTTTTTTCCCTAACTCAGTGTTTCACGACCGATATGCCTCCAGCTGTTGCAAACTACAACTCCCAGCAGTCACCTTACACCATGCACCGTACATGCTGGGAGTTGTAGTTTTGCAACAGCTGGAGGCACACTGGTTTTGAAACACTGAGTAAGGTCACAAACTCAGTGATACATAACCAGTGTGCCTACAGTTGTTGCAAAACTAAAACTCTCAGCCTGTACAGTCTGTCAGCGCATGCTGGGAGTTGTAGTTTTGCAACAGCGGGATGCCCCCCCCCCCAATTGAATGTACAGGGTACACTCACATGGGCGGAGGCTTACAGTAAGTATCGGGCTGCAAGTTTGAGCTGCAGCAAATTTTCTGCAACAGCTCAAACTGCCAGCGAGAAACTACTGTGAACCCCCACCCGTGCGACTGTACCCTAAAAACACTACACTACACTACCACAAAAAATAAAATAAAAAGTAAAAAACACTACATATACACATACCCCTACACAGCCCCCCCCCCTCCCCAATAAAAATGAAAAGCATCTGGTATGCCACTGTTTCCAAAACGGAGCCTCCAGCTGTTGTAAAACAACTACTCCCAGTATTGCCAGACAGCCACTGACTGTCCAGGCATGCTGGGAGTTTTACAACAGCTGGAGGCACCCTGTTTGGGAATCACTGGCGTAGAATACCCCTATGTCCGCCCCTATGCAATCCCTAATTTAGGCCTCAAATGCGCATGGCGCTCTCACTTTGGAGCCCTGTCGTATTTCAAGGCAACAGTTAAGGGTCACATATGGGGTATCGCCGTACTTGGGAGAAATTGTGTTACAAATTTTGGGGGGTATTTTCTGCTTTTACCCTTTTTAAAAATTTCACATTTTTTGGGAAAAGAAGCATTTTATCTAAATTTTTTTTTTTTTTTTACATATGCAATAGTCGTGAAACGCCTGTGGGGTATTAAGGTTCACTTAACCCCTTGTTACATTCCCCGAGGACTCTAGTTTCCAAAATGGTATGCCATGTGGTTTTTTTTTTGCTGTCCTGGCACCATAGGGGCTTCCTAAATGCGGCATGCCCCCAGAGCAAAATTTGCTTTCAAAAAGCCAAATGTGACTCCTTCTCTTCTGAGACCTGTAGTGCGCCAGCAGAGAACTTTTCACCCCCATATGGGGTGTTTTCTGAATCGGGAGAAATTGGGCTTCAAATTTTGGGGGGTATTTTCTGCTTTAACCCTTTGTATAAATGTAAATTTTTGGGGAAACCAAGCATTTTAGGTAATTTTTTTTATTTTTTTTTTACATATGCAAAAGTCGTGAAACACCTGTAGGGTATTAAGGTTCACTTTACCCCTTGTTACGTTCCCCGAGGGGTCTAGTTTCCAAAATGGTATGCCATGTGTTTTTTTTTTTTTTGCTGTCCTGGCACCATAGGGGCTTTCTAAATGCGGCATGCCCCCAGAGCAAAATTTCCTTAAAAAAAGCCAAATGTGACTCCTTCTCTTCGGAGACTTGTAGTGCGCCAGCAGAGCACTTTTCACCCCCATATGGGGTGTTTTGTGAATCGGGAGAAATTGGGCTTCAAATTTTGGGGGGTATTTTCTGCTATTACCCTTTTTAAAAATGTAAAACTTTTGGGAAACCAAGCATTTTAGGTAAAAAAATTATTTTTTTTTTACATATGCAAAAGTCGTGAATCACCTGTGGAGTATTAAGGTTCACATTACCCCTTGTTACGTTCCCTGAGGGGTCTAGTTTCCAAAATGGTATGCCATGTGGTTTTTTTTGCTGTTCTGGCACCATAGGGGCTTCCTAAAGGTGACATGCCCCCCAAAAACCATTTGACGCTCCTTCCCTTCTGAGCCCTCTACTGCGCCCGCCGAACAATTAACATAGACATATGAGGTATGTCCTTACTCGAGAGAAATTGGGTTTCAAATACAAGTAAAAATTTTCTCCTTTTTACCCCTTGCAAAAATTCAAAAATTGGGTCTACAAGAACATGCGAGTGTAAAAAATGAAGATTGTGAATTTTCTCCTTCACTTTGCTGCTATTCCTGTGAAACCCCTAAAGGGTTAAAACGCTTACTGAATGTCATTTTGAATACTTTGGGGGGTGCAGTTTTTATAATGGGGTCATTTATGGGGTATTTCTAATATGAAGACCCTTCAAATCCACTTCAAACCTGAACTGGTCCCTGAAAAAAAGCGAGTTTCAAAATGTTGTGAAAAATTGGAAAATTGCTGCGGAACTTTGAAGCCCTCTGGTGTCTTCCAAAAGTAAAAACTCATCAATTTTATGACGCAAACATAAAGTAGACATATTGTATATGTGAATAAAAAAAAAATTATTTGGAATATCCATTTTCCTTACAAGCAGAGAGCTTCAAAGTTAGAAAAATGCAAAATTTTTCATCAAATTTTGGGATTTTTCACCAAGAAAGGATGCAAGTTACCAAAAATTTTTACCACTAAGTTAAAGTAGAATATGTCACGAAAAAACAATCTCGGAATCAGAATGATAACTTAAAGCATTCCAGAGTTATTAATGTTTAAAGGGACAGTGGTCAGATTTGCAAAAAATGGCCGAGTCCTTAAGGTGAAAAAGGGCTCAGTCCTTAAGGGGTTAATGACCAAGCTCAATTATTCACATCTGGCATGTGTTTTTTTAAGTGGTAATAACTTTGACATGCTTTTACTTAATGACGAGATTCTGAGAGAGTTTTTCTTGACATATTGTACTTTATATTAGTAATAAATCATTGTTGATTCATGCCGCATTTGTTTGTGAAAAATTGGAAAATTTCTGGTGTTTTAAATGATTTTTTTTTGGCATTCAGTATATGGTTGAAAAGTATGTTATTTTTTTTCTGTGCATCGGTATGATCATGGCAATATCCAATTTATATAGCCTTTTTATTTATATAGTCTTTTCCCCTTTTTTGTGTTATTATGTTCTGATTTTTTTTTCAGCCAACGCCATTGTGTGAGGGCCTATTTTTTTCGGGACAAGCTATTCTTTTTATTGGTATCATTTTTGCCATTCATGCTATCTTGTGATTTCTTTAGTCCATGTTTTGGACCAAAATGTGCCTTTTTTTTTTTTTTGCTGGTTTTTATTTTTATTTTTAACTGTGTTCACCATTATCGTTTTATTGTACAAGTCATTACAGATGTGGAAATACCTATTATATATAGGTTAAAGCATTTTTTTTTTTGGGAGGGGGTGATAATACAGGGTTTTCAATGACGCTTTCTGTAAGTCTTCACAAGGTTTTCACACACTGTTGCTGATATTTTGGCCCATTCCTCCATGCAGATCTCCTCTGAAGCAGTGATGTTTTGGGGCTGTTGCTGGGCAACACTGACTTTCAACTCCCTCCAAAGGTTTTCTATGGGGCTCAGATCTGGAGACTGGCTATGCCCCTCCAGGACCTTGAAATGCTTCTTACAAAGCCACTCCTTCGTTGCTCAGGGTGGTGTGTTTGGAATCATTGTCATGCTGAAAGATCCAGCCACGTTTCATGTTCAATGCCCTTGCTGATGGAAGGAGGTTTTCTCTCAAAATCTCACGATACATGGCCTAATTCCTTCTTTCCTTTTACACGGATCAGTTGTCCTGGTCCCTTTGCAGAAAAACAGTCTCAACGCATTATGTTTCCACCCCCATGCTTCACAGTAGGTATGGTGTTCTTTGGATCTAACTCAGCATTCTTTCTCCTCCAAACACGATAAGTTTAGTTTTTACCAAAAAGTTCTACTTTTGTTTTATCTGACCATATGACATTCTTCCAATACTCTTCTAGATCATCCAAATTCTCTCTAGCAAACTTCAGATGGGTCCGGACATGTACTGGCTTAAGCAGGGGGACATGTCTGGCACTGCATGATTTGAGTCCCTTGCAACATAGTGTGTTACTGATGGTAGCCTTTGTTACTTTGGTCCCAGCTCTCTGCAGGTCATTCAAAAGGTGCTTCCCATAGGGTTCTGGGATTTTTGCTCACCATACTTGTGATCATTTTGACACTATGGGGTGAGATCTTGTGTGGAGCCCCAGATCAAAGGAGATTATCAGTGGACTTGTATGTCTTCCATTTTCTAATAATTTCTCCAACAGGTGATTTCTTCACACCAAGCTGCAAAGATTCAGTCTTCCCAGCATGGTGCAGGTCTACAATTTTGTTTCTTGTGTCCTTCAACAGCTCTTTGGTCTTGGCCATAGTGGAGTTTGGAGTGTGACTGTTTGAGGTTGTGGACAGGTGTCTTTTGTACTGATAACGAGTTCAAACTGGTTCCATTAATACAGGTAACAAGTGGAGGACAGAGGAGACTCTTAAAGAACAAGTTACAGTTCTGTGAGAGCCAGAAATCTTGCTTGTTTGTAGGTGACCAAATACTTATTTTGCACCATAATTTGCAAATAAATTCTTTAAAAATCAGACAATGTGGATTTCTGAATTTTTTTCCCTCATTCTGTCTCTCATAGTTGAGGTAAACCTATGATGAAAATTATAGGCCTCATCTTTTTAAGTGGGAGAACTTGCACAATTGGTGGCTGTGGCTGACTAAATACTTTTTTTGCCCCACTGTATAAGAAAAGACAGCGAGGAGGTCTATCTACTATGATATTATATATCCCTGCAGTTACCTACTACAAAACCAGTTGTTCTCTGTATCATCATACTCTATAGATAGTGCTCCCCGTCATCACTCGTGGTGTTCCGGAGACTTTCGGTTCCGGCAGTGAACCGTTCCCAATGCTAGCGTTCCCTGGGACGCGCTCACGTGACGGGTCGCGGTAGCACTGCTTCTATAAATGAGATGCCGATGGGCACATTTAGCAAGCGTCGACGGCACAAGACGGGTCTCCTGCCACTGCAGGATTATGCTTCAGTTTAAATTATTATCGAGTAAGTAACAGCCTATGCATTTATGTTTTGGTAGGCATGTTTGTCTGTTTCGTGGTCATCAGACCTTCAATGTATTAATATGCACCCTGGTCCTTCTTCCTTAAGCAGCTTGGGATTGGCCTTCTTTCCCCACTGTGAGTATATCTGCAAATGTATACTACACCAAGAGAGGGTAAGCACCTATTTAGTATAATTTACTGAGTGCTGTATTTGTTTTTTTCTTTTATTCCTAGGGCACTTTGTGTACCATGATACCCCAGTGGAGTGCGTTATGAAATATGGGAGGAGAAGAGACTAAACCCCAAATCTATTTGGCATTGACCTATTAGCAGGTTATCTTACCTGCTGGGGAGTATCTTTTAGTCATATTGAGTACCTCTTGTTCTGGCCACCAGCTGCAAATTATTGATAAAACATTTTGCAAATATGTTTATTTACCCTTTACGCTTCATTAACCCTTGATGATGTCCAGTCTGTCCATTATCATTGCCTAACAGAAACACGTTGGGTGAATAGCAAGGGGTTATAATCATAATGTTTATACATAATGTGATGTTTGGAATGCAATAGTTGTCAAGAACTACGACCAAATGGCGAGTTGCATTTTAGTTCTATCATATTTATTTTCTGTTGGTGATAGTACCATTTTGATAAACATACACTTTTTTGATTGGGTGTAGTTTTTAATAGAGAGAATAAATATTGAGTTTTACGGCACCTTTTTGTTTTTTACACAAAGCATTTAAAAAGTAGTAAAATAACTTTATTTACAGTATATGTTTATTTATATTTTAAACAGTTGAAAACAGATTTCTTCGTAAGACAACCCCTGTAAAAGTGTAGATACAGCATTTAACAAGAGCAATTGTCAATCTATGGACTTTGTATTTCCTTGTAAATTCTTTGAGATACACAAAATATCACTTACTTTCTAGCCCTTAAATGGGTACTCTGTCCCTAAACATCTTATCC
The DNA here is from genome assembly GCF_029499605.1 of Hyla sarda. Classification (NCBI taxonomy): domain Eukaryota; kingdom Metazoa; phylum Chordata; class Amphibia; order Anura; family Hylidae; genus Hyla; species Hyla sarda. The sequence goes on from NC_079192.1 coordinate 226,392,884, forward strand.
CCTTTCCAAAGGATAGGGGATGAGATGTGTAATCACGGGGATCCCACTGCTAGGACATCCCGAAATATACATGATGGCACTGTAGCGTTCCGGACACGGAAGTTGTGTACTGGCTGTCACACCCCTCCGATAGACATGAACGGAGGGGGCATGGTGGGATGTCATGAACACGGAAGCCCCAAGCTTCCGTGTTTGGAATGGCATGACCCAGAGATCACAAATCGTATCCCCTATCCTTTGGACCTCATTGAGTCACACATCTTCAAGGAGTTTTCTGATGATGAAACCTATTTTCAACTGTCTAATAAAAGAACATATGAAATCTTCACTAATATAGTTACATGTATATGTAAAGGTTTTACTAACTTTCTGTGGTCTTGCTCTCCTTCTACTCCTGCTACCAAATGAGTGCTCTTTTCTCTCTTCAATGCCCCACTTCATGTCATAAGTACCCCCTCCCCTTACATTTTTTTCAATTTCATCCCATAAAGTATATTTTATGATAAAATAAAATATGTCTTGTAATTATTACAATGTACAATTGGTTATGCAAAAAGCAAGCCCTCATATGGGTCTGTAGATGGAAAAATAAAATAGTTATGTCTCTTAGAACGAGAAGAGAAAAAAACAAATGCAAAAATAATGCTCAGGGTTGTTATGGGGTTAAAACTGTTTTTAGTAAATTTTAGACAAAATGAGTAAATATGAGGTATGCATCTTCTGCAAACATCAAAGAACTAAATTTCCATGGCTAAAGATCAGTTACATGTTGTAAAATTATCTCTGAAGCAGAATGTCAGCACATCTGAACATTTGCTTTGTGCCAGCATATTCGCATTGATTTTCACTTTGGAGAATGGACTTGTAAAATGTCTCAAATGTACTAGCAAATTAATTGCTTGTTGTAGTATCAACTCTGTATGTGAGAGCTTTAAGAGTAATAAATAATTCAATTAAAACTTGGAAAGTTACTACAGTTGGCATGCAAGCAAAAATATTTCTAGGATGATAATGCTGTTTGTTTACTTTTCAGTTTTTACATTATCATTTTTGCTGTATTCTAGGTTATTGAACTTCAGCCTCACAGTTTAATTAATTAAAATTAATTAAAATTCCAACAAAAAATGTTTGGTAAAATGTTGGGCCACTCTCGCTCCACTGCCTTGTCAGCACTACCCCTTCAAGAGGCAGCATAGCCATATTGAAGTATATGATGACAAAAGTTTTTACATCCAGTATGCCAACTTGACATAAATTGTCACCAAAGAGATGTTTACCACATCCTGAGCAACAAAGTTGATATATGCCCGAGCTGTGCCCTTTCACTGTCAGACACCATCAGCCCAGATCCCATGAACTTCTAGGTCACCAGACTAGACCATTGGCCCCAGCTTGTCCAGGTTGCCATGGGTGTTCTGTCGTGTTCACTCTGCAGTGTAGCATCAGTGAGAATATTTAGCTTGGCAGAGAGCGATGTCATCCCGAAGCAAACAAGATTGTCTGCCAGTAAAATAAAATAACTCACAATATACATACATTATATATGAGTATTAGGGTTATTGCTGAGTTCTGGCTTCAGTACAAGCTTATTTGAGCAGAACGAACATTTTTGAAATTAAATGGCCAACCTGTTGAAGCAAATTTTTTGAAAAGTTTGCTCACCGCAAGTGACTTCACATGAGCCCAGACATATTTTCTTTAAGGCCATTGTTTAGATGAATTTAATTTATCTTATAATTAAATTTTTTTTTTTTTTTAGCAATATTGGAGGTCTATGTTTCCCAGTCTGTCCCATGAGGTTACTTTTGATTTGCAATAGTATATTGCCTTTTTATTTGTATACTATCGTTACATATGTCCTGGCCCTTACCACCGTCTTGCAGCATCCTCTGTGCCATGTATCTGCCATGTTTCATGGTCTTAATGCTCTGGAATGTCTCTTGCTGCAGTTCCTGCTCTGTCGTCTATTGTCCATGCATGAGCACTGGCTGTATCTGAATCCTCAGGTTTACCCACCATAACCCCCTTCAGAATTATACCTTTTTTTTATACAATGAGTAATAATATCAAATAATGCTGCCATATGAAACCAAATAAAACAGTCATGCAGTGATAGAATATTATCACCAAACACAAAGTAATAACACTACACAGTGACTAAAAATGCTATCATACTAGACAGACAGTGCTCTTTGTATTGTCCCAGACAGATAGTTCTAACATATTGTGGTAGCCTCAATGCCACCATATACTGTGCGGGTCAGAGAGTGTTCCCTAATATACAAAAATAAAACAACTTACACTTATAAATGTTCACACCAAAAATATATACTGATGCATAAAATCTCTTTATTGGCAAACAGCTTCATGATCTAGACAGTGCTTTAATGTCTACCACTTCTTCATTCCAGCATTGACTAGAAAAGTGATTCCTAAGCGCAATCATCAAGTTACCTCCAACTGGTCATGGTCTTAGGATATCCAGTAACAAGAACACTTGTGGTGATGCCTGATGCACTGATCATAATAATTAGAGATGAGAGAATTTTTGTAAAATTTGATTTGCCGAATTTTCCCCAAAAATTAGTTTTGGTCCGAATTTAAATCGCTATTAAAAATGGCTATTTCTGGCCTACAGAGAGTCTCAATAGGGGTGTAGAACACTTTGCCTTGCTGCAACACCCATAGGGTGTGTGCTGGGTTAGTGAAATAATACTGTTGTTCAGTATGACATGCAGATCAGAAGCATCACTACTAGAATCACTGTCGCAGAGTGGCACAATGACAGAGCCTGGAGGGGGCATCAGTATGAGGAGACCATACAGTGGCTGAATGACACAGCTTGGAGATGGCAGCAGCATGAGGAGACCATATAGTGGCTGAATAAACCAGCGTGGAGGTAGCAACAGCATGAGGAGACCATATAGTGGCTAAATTACACAACCTGGAGTTGGTGGCAGCATGAAGAGACCACATAGTTGCTGGATGACACAGCCTGGAGTTGGCGGAAGCATATGGTGGCTGAATGACCCAGCCTGGAGTTTGCGGCAACATAAAGAGAACATATAGTGGCTGAATAACACAGCCTGGAGGTGGCATAAGCATGAGGAGACCATATAGTGGCTGAATGACACAGCGTGGAAGTGGCGGCAGCATGAGGAGGCCATATAGAGGCTGAATGAAACAGCGTGGAGGTGGCAGCAGCATGAGGAGAACATATAATGACTGAATGACATAGCCTGGAGTTGGCGGCAGCATATAGTGGCAGAATGACACGGCCTGGAGTTTGCGGCAACATGAGGAGAACATAAAGTGGCTGAATGACACAGTCTGGAGGTGGCGGAAGCATGAGCAGACCATATAGTGGCTGAATGACTTAGCATGGAGGTGGCGGCAGCATGAGGAGACCATATAGTTGCTGAAAAACACAGCGTGGAGGAGGGAACTCAAAGGGCCCCCCAAGTCAGACCTGCGAGAGGATGGACGATGGCATCGGCCAACTGACTACGTAGGATGTCTCTATAGTAGGTCAGTTTATCCTCCCTCACAGTGGGTGTAAAAAAGGCCCCCATTTTGTGGAGGTAGCAAGGGTCCAATAAGGTGGAGAGCCAGAAGTCCTCCTGCTGCCGAAAGGTGACAATTCGGTGGTCACTATGCATGCAAGTGAGCATGCATCGTGCCATTTGTGCAAGTGAGGAGGAACTCCCTGCCTCCATCTCCACTGCATACTGCCACGATGTGTCTGGGTACTCTGTCTCGCCTTCCTCATAACCCTCCAGCTCCTCTGACTGCTCCTGCTTCTCCTCTACTGTCAGATGACTAGAAAAACCACCCATCTCGTTAAACGTAAACTGTGCACCACTGTGCCCCTCCCCCTCCTCCAGTTCAGCCCCCACAGGGCTCATGTGGTAGTGAGATGTAAGTGCCACGTCTCCAGTACCCTGATCAGCCATCATTTCCAACATGTGTTGTAGTAAATGAAGCAATGGAATGATGTCATTCATCCCATAATCCTGGCGACTGACTAATAATGTGGCTTCCTCAAAGGGCCCCTAGCAAACGGCAGGTGTCACGTATGAGCTACCGCTGCTTGACATTGAGGTTACACAGGGGAGTCACCCTATCCACTTGGATCATCAAGAAATTGGAATTCCAACGTGTGAAAGCATCGCAAATCAGACTATGTTGGGGGATGCTGTTCTGACGCTGCGGCTCAAGGAGGATGTGCTTTGCGGTGTACGAGTGGCTGAAGTGCATGCAAACTTTCCTTCCCATTGTAAGAACGGCACACGAGTTCAACCAGATTGAACACGCGTGCCATCCAGGGCGCATGTCTCAGGCTTCCTTGTCACAGCACAAACAAGATGTTCCTCTCGTTGTCGGTCACCATGGTTCCCATTTCCAGTTTTCATGGAGTAAGCCATGATTTGATACCTTGATGAATAGCAGTTCCTCCTCTGTGTGACTCCGTTCGTCAAGGCAAACCGTGTGAAAAACAGCATGACACCGCCGTGCCCTGCACACAAGGTATGGTGGTAGGGCACTAAGCCTTGTCTGTGCAGTGGAGGCTGAGGACATGGTGGAGGATGAGGAGGCGGAATCGCACACAGTCACAGGACCAACGGCTTTGCAACTTTGATCGTTGCGTCTAAAGACATCTGCGGGAAAGGCAATGTCGGCATGGCTGCTAATTGTAGTTGGGACTGTGTGGCTATGATGCGAGCTCAGCTCCTGAGCTCGCTTCATATACCTCCCGTGCCACAGCGCCGTATAAACCCGGCGTTTTGCGGCAAGGGGTTAAAATCTCTCTCCGCCAGCGACACCGTCGAGAAGTGCTTCTGGATCCGCTTACGTATCTCCTGCGATTTCTGTCCCACATAGACCTGTTTGCAAGGACAAGAGATGGCATACACTACATTCTTAGTTTTACAATTTATGTAGTGCTGCAGCTTGTAGGCAACGCCATCTTGGGGATTCGTAAAGACCTTAGTCGGCTCCATATACTGACAGATGGAGCACCCCTCATACTTATAATTTCTCCTCCTCTGGGCTCCCCAGCTGAAAAATGGCTTCTCGTTAGCACATCATTCAAATTGGGGGCTCATTGTGCCGTCATCATGGGAGTAGGGGTGATGAGTGTGTTGACCTTTGGATCCGATTTGAGGATCCCCCAATGCCTGTCCAATATCTCAAGATCTGCCCCAGAAGCCTCCACTGATTGTTGAAAGTCAGGACGAAGCACAGGCTATCATCATCTTGCCTAATCTGTGGGTGTAGAAGCATCTCCCGGTCCGAATTTTTGGTCCTCTGATAGGCCCTTGAAATAACACCCTGTGGGTAGCCTCTTGCCCGCAGACGATCCATCAGATCTCTTGCATGCCTTTTAAATTCTTGAGGTTCCAAACAATTGCCTTTAATTCTAAGAAACTGGCCCATGAGGACACCCTTCAGTGCATGTTCTGGCAGGAAGCTCCCATAGTGCAGTAGGCTGTTTATTGCTGTGCTTTTCCTGTGAAGTGTTGTGGTAATCCGGCCATCAACCTTCATCAATTTCAAGTCCTTAAAATCAACTGCTATATACGAAATCTGCCAGGAAAGTTTGATCCATACATCATTCTCGTTGAGCTTTTCAATGAACCGCACGCACTCCTTCTTTGTGCCTGTCCAAATAAACAAAATGTCATTGATAAATCAAAACCTTTTGAAAACATGTGCCCTGAACCCATCCGATGGGTACACGTGTGCCCCTCCCACCACCACCACCACCACCACCACATAAAGAGCTTGGCGTAGGAGAGGGCACAACGGGCACCCATCGCCGTTCCGGACACCTGTCAATAAAACTTGCCTGGAAACAAAAAATAATTGTGACACAATAAAAACAGCAGCAGATCAATGATGAAGGAGTCGTGCATCCTATCCCTGTTACCTTTAGTATTGAGGATCTCTATGGCTGCTTTTATTCCGTCTTCATGCATAATGTTGGAATAAAACATTATGCATGAAAACGGAATAAAGGTGTATATGAGGGGAGTACAATATGCTCCACTACGCTTAAAATAGTATTTGTCTACAACACCTGCAGGTGTGTACTTTTGCCTGGCCTTTCACAGTATCTAGGCCCTTAAGACTTTAACATGAACAAAATTGTACACCACTTAGATGTACATATGTGGTTTGCACTTATGAGGGGAGGACAATGCGCTCCAGTACACTTAAAACAGTATTTGTCTGCAACACCAGCAGGTGTGTACTTTTTGCTGGCCTTTCACCGTATCTAGGCCCTTAAGACTTTAACAGGAACAAAATGATACACCACTTAGATGTACACACAGGTAACACTTAATACGCAACCTGTCTTAGGCACTAATAGCAGGTGATTATGGATTTTAGTGCTCTGCTCACCCTAACTGGCTGGCTACTATTAGCTTTTCAGTTGTTGTACACACCATTGCTGCAGCACACAGTCACTGTGTACTACACCCAAAGTTGCACTCTCTCTCTCTATCTCCCTCCCTTCCCTATCAGTGCTTCTAAGCTGGATTTGGGCTTTAAGTGAATCGCTGCTGTAAAAAGGCTTTTCTGTGCAACACACTACTGTCTGCCCTTCTCTGCAATAGAACACTGATGTGACTGGGAGGGGAATCACTGCTGTAAAAATGTTTTTCTGTGCAACATATGCTGCTCTCTGTCCCTCTCTCTGCAATAGAATGCTGGTGTAACTAGGAGGTGAATCGCTGCTGTAAAAATGATTTTCTGCGCAACACACACTGCTCTCTGTCCCTCTGTCTCTGCAATAAAAGGCTGAAGTGACTGGTCACAATATGGCTGCCAATTATATAAGGCTGTGACATCACAGGGGTGATTGGCTGCTGATAGGTTGCATGTGATTCAGGGTCTTCCCGCCGACCCTTGTTCCCGCCTTCCCAGGATTCCTTGCCCCATGTCCTCACATGTGAATCTGCCATTTTTGATGCCCTGGAGCCTGGACTGCACTAAATGGAGTTTAACCCCTTAAGGACTCAGCCCATTTTGGCCTTAAGGACTCAGACAATTACATTTTTACGTTTTCATTTTTTCCTCCTCGCCTTCTAAAAATCATAACTCTTTTATATTTTCATCCACAGACTAGTATGAGGGCTTGTTTTTTGCGCGACCAGTTGTCCTTTGTAATGACATCACTCATTATATCATAAAATGTATGGCGCAACCAAAAAACACTATTTTTGTGGGGAAATTAAAACGAAAAACGCAATTTTGCTAATTTTGGAAGGTTTCGTTTTCACGCCGTACAATTTATGGTAAAAATGACATGTGTTCTTTATTCTGAGGGTCAATACAATTAAAATGATACCAATTATTACTTACTTTTATATTATTGTTGCGCTTAAAAAAAATCACAAACTTTTTAACCAAATTAGTACGTTTATAATCCCTTTATTTTGATGACCTCTAACTTTTTTATTTTTCCGTATAAGCGGCGGTATGGGGCTCATTTTTTGCGCCATGATCTGTACTTTTTTTTTATACCAGATTTGCATATAAAAAAATTTTAATACATTTTTTATAATTTTTTTAAATAAAATGTATTAAAAAAGTAGGAATTTTGGACTTTTTTTTTTTTCGTTCACGCCGTTCACCGTACGGGATCATTAACATTTTATTTTAATAGTTCGGAAATTTACGCATGCAGAGACACCAAATATGTCTATAAAAAAAATTTACGCTTTTTGGGGGTAAAATAGGAAAAAACGGACGTCTTACTTTTTTATTGGGGGAGGGGATAGGGGACTATTCATAGCAATAACATGATTGCTAATACTGATCTGTTCTATGTATAGGACATAGAACAGATCAGTGTTATCGGCGATCTTCTGCTCTGGTCTGCTCGATCACAGACCAGAGCAGGAGACGCCGGGAGCCGGACAGAGGAAGGAGAGGGGACCTCCGTGCGGCGTTATGAATGATCGGATCCCCGCAGCAGCGCTGCAGGCGATCCGATCATTCATTCAAATCGCGCACTGCCACAGATGCCAGGATCTGTATTGATCCCGGCACCTGAGGGGTTAATGGCGGACGCCCGCGAGATCGCGGGCGTCGGCCATTGCCGGCGGGTCCCTGGCTGCGATCAGCCGCCAGGATCAGCCGCGCATGACACGGGCATCGCTCCGATGCCCGCGGTTATGCACAGGACGTAAATGTACGTCCTGGTGCGTTAAGTACCACCTCACCAGGACGTACATTTACGTCCTGCGTCCTTAAGGGGTTAATGAAGTGATTTGCCCGATCGAATAGCAGCAATATTCGCATTCATTGCAAATCAAATTTTTCCTGAAATACGTAACGAATTCGGATTCGTCAGATTTGATTCGCTCATCACTAATAATAATATCACTGATGAAAGACAGAAAATCCTGAAACACATGACCCTTTGAGGGTACTTGAGGACTGTGCATGGGAAACACTGTCCTAGAAGGAAATGACATGTGAGTTGTCAGTCTGCTGCTGATCTCAAATAAGAAATTAAGCTACTGTATTAGCTACATTTTCCCTCTAGGCTCAACTCCCGCCTTTGGCATGAATAAAACTGTATAGTAAAAACTGCATCAAAAATGCAAAGAATGAAACAAGCCTAAGGCTGGAATTCCACTGAGGTTCCCCCCCCCCCCCCAGCAAAAACACCAAGAACAACTGCCAGGAAAACTGCCACGGATTTTCCTTGCGTTTTGGCAGTTTTTCTGGTGTTTTTTCTGGTGTTTTTCCTGGTGTGTGTAAACAGCCAGTTTTGTCCCCTGTGGCAGTTTTCTCACTGGCTTCAGGTACCACTCTGTGGATCGGATGCTGAGCGCCCGATCCACCGAGTGTAAGGAGATGAGGAGTGATGTACAGCATCACTGCTCACCTCCCCCGGCCGTATAGTATACAGGGGGCATAGTGTACCCGTATATACTATACAGGAGCTGGGAATCCTGTCACCAGACTTACAGGACTCCCTGCTTCTATAGCCTCTTTGGGCGTTATACAGAATATACAGCTATCTATAGATTAATTATTATATATATTATATATTATCTATTATAGGTGGAGCTACACGGACCCACGGGGACTGGAGGGAGGTAAAGGGACTTCTTCATCTTCTGTATACACTATATACAGCTATCTATAGATAGCTGTATATAGTGTATACAGCCCAAAGGGTTAACCTACACTGCCCAGCTGTGTAAGTTAACTCTTTCTTGCCGGGCTGGCTTAGCGCCCAGCTCAGTAAGGGGTTAAGTGAGCCAGCAATGTGTATACTGTATACACATTGCAGGCTCACTGTAAGTTCTTGCTGGCAGTAGATATACGATGTATATATATACTGTTCAGCATCAGCTGTTCTCCCAGCTCTGTAGCTGTGATTACAGCTGAGTCCCTACAGTCACTTCAGGAGGATCGCAGCAGGTGTCAAGAGGAGTGACATCCGCTGTGATCTGTACCTTACTGCAGGTACTACTACTCCCAACATGCAGCACACTCTGCTCCATGCTGGGAGCTGTAGTACCTGCATTAATAGACATATAGCAACGAGTGTAACTTCTGACACCCAATGCGATCGTCCTGTATAATGTGTAGATACGGCCGGCTGCTCTTCTATGGTCCCCTGCACTGCCGTATATATACACCTATTCATATTTCCCACAGAGTTGTGATTGGCTGGAACCATCTGATCAATCACAGCTCTCTGTGGGAAATATGAATATGTGCATATATATACCGTATATAGAGCGGCCGCATCTATACATTATACAGAAGGATCGCAAAGGGGCGATCTGTCAATTAATACAGGTACTACTACTCCCATCATGAAACAGTGTGTTCCATGCTGTGAGTAGTAGTACTACCTAAAAAATTTAAAAAATTGTTAAAAACACACACACAATAAATTTATATTATTGTCGGCTACATTTTTTTAGTGCTCTGCCCTGCCACATAAATTGATCCCTGTTTAAAAATGTACAACAATTTTGTTCTAAAAAAGAAAAATGTTGTTAAATACAATTTTTTCCGTCACTACTATATCTTTTTTTATAATTTTTTTTAATGATACCCTGCGACATTTTATTAAAAAAGGTATCTCCATCACTTTTTTGGTCCAAATAAGGATAAAAACCGCCTGCAAAAACACCAAAGTTAAAACTAACATGGCGTTTTTCTTGGCGTTTTTGATCTCCCATACACTTCTATGGGACGAAAACGCCACGATTTCTGTACAAAAAACGTCAAACTAGGTTTTGTTGGGCGTTTTGAAAAACCAGCCTCTGAGCCCAAAATTGTTGAAAAACGCCGAAAGGATTAAAAAAATGCCAAACTGAAAAACGCCAGGTGGATCTGGCATTTTGCAGTTTACTATTGACTTGCAGCTAACATCTGGATGCAGCGTTTTTTTTGCTGAAAAACCGCAGTGCAGGAAAATTGGCATTTTTTACGGCGTTTTTGCAAAAAAATCCTCAATGGAATTCCAGCCTAAGCCCATCTTTCCACATTTGTTTTTTTTTCTTATAGCCAAAATCAGGATTGAATACAAAAACAGAGAAGTGTAAGTCCCTTGTATGTTTCTTATATGTTTTCCATCCAACTCCAGCTTTTTTCTGAATCTGGCCAATGAAGTAGCACCAATAAGGTGTCAAAGATAATATTATTATTATATACAGTGACCCCCTGACCTACGATGGCCCCGACATACGATCATTTCAACATACGATGGCCTCTCAGAGGCCATCGCATGATCAAGGCAGCATCAGCATACAATGCTTTTGTATGTCGGGGCCATCGCATAAACGGCAATCCGGCAGTGCAGACTGCTTCAGCTGCCACCATATAGCCGTTTACGGTGCCCCGCATGGTCCGCTGATGATCACTTACCTGTCCTCGGGGCTCTGCGCGTCCTCTTTGGGATCCCCTGCATCGTCGGTGCTCTCCTACAACGTCATCACGTCGCTGCGCACACCGTCCCGTCATCCAATAGGAGCGGCGTGCATAGCGACGTGATGGCGGCGACGGAGAGCGAGGATGCCGGGGAAGCAGAGGCCTTGCCGGAGCGTCGGGGACACCCCGGGGACGCAGCGACAGCGATGGAAGGCGACATCCCGGGCAGCGGTGACGAGTGGTGACGGTCCGGAGTGGCGGGGACAGGTGAGTACAACTTCCTCTACCAGTGGTCTTCAACCTGCGGACCTACAGATTTAGCAAAACTACAACTCCCAGCATGCCCGGACAGCCGTTGGCTGTCCGGGCATGCTGGGAGTTGAAGTTTTGCAACATCTGGAGGTCCGCAGGTTGTAGACCACTGTCCTATACTTTACATTGCATGGATCCCTCAACATACGATGGTTTCAACGAACGATGGTCCGTTTGGAACGGATTACCATCATATGTTGAGGGACCACTGTATACTGTATTTTACTACCAGAAAATGACAAGGGTAACCTTATGTAAGGTAAAGATGGCCTTGTGCACGCCACCAACCACTACTTGCCTTGAATGCCTATGTGTCCCCCAAGTCTAGCTTTCTGCAAACTTGGAACAAAGACACTTTCCAACACAATGATATGCATCAGAACATTACTTAGATGTTAATTCCCTTTTCTTTAAAGCCTACATTATCAAAATGGAAATAACTTTCAGGCTTGTCCCAATGAGGTTGGGAGGATGTCTGTATTCAGTGCTCATACTTCTCTAAAACACATTCACATTAACACCTTTATTTGCTGCAGCAAAAGGAATTGTTTTTCTTATCACATAATCTGGCAGTGTTCACAGTTTTCCCTACAACATTTATACAATATAAAAGTTACCAGGGATATTAATATTAATTGACCTTTTTGTACCTAATCTCTCTGCCGGGCTGCTCTTGTTTTTATTTTCGGTGGCTCATTTGACATACACAGCATTTACATAGTCTGATTATCTTATCATTAAGGTGAGAGGCAAACAAGATGGAAAATCAATCTTCCTTTAGAGGCCCTATTAGAGAGTAGAAGCCAGGAGACTCTCGGAAGCATAGAAATAATTTGATGCTTTCAAGTTGTGTCCTCAACATTTAGTAACCCAGTTTCAGCTTCGGTGCTATCATGTAAATTTCTGATTACTTAGAAAATGAAACAGCTCTTGGCATTTTCGCACGTACTGTTAACATAAGACTTGCAACAGCAATTTTATACTTGATAATCTGGTGCCTGTTGAAACGGGGTCACTTTGTCCAGACATGGCAATAAGTTATACTTTAACAAGTTATACTGTAATAAGTTATATGTCACAATTTTTAGTGAGACAAAATATTAACACCTTCCCCTGACTTTTGGCACATGTATAACGGTGCATTCACACCATGATATCACGCGGATCCTAAAAAATCATGAAGAAATTGTGGTGTGAATGCACCTTGTCACAGCAAGCGCTCCGGTCCGTGCCTCCGGACCGGAGCGCCCGTGTTCTCGCCTCCTCTCCCCGGGATCCCGCCTTCTCCCGCTCGGATACACCGACCGGGAGCACGGGATTCCTTGTGTCGGGGACGCGGCTGCCGTGGCGACTGGTCCCCGCACACGTGCCGAGTCCCTGTCTAACTTACCTAGCACCTCGCTCAATACGCCAACTCGCTCTGCTTCTCGGCGCGCGCAGCCCCCGCTCTCTAGGGTGCGCGCGTGCCGCCTTGAGTAAATATAAAGGGCCAGCGCACCTTGGTGCGCTGGCTAATTGTTCCCTGTTCCTTCCCCATAAAAGTTACCTGCCTCTTCCTGCCCTTGCCGGATCTTTGTGCCCTATTGCCTCAGAGAAAGCGTTCCATATTGTGTGTATTGCCTTGCCTGTTGCCGAACCCGTTGCTACCACCTACTCACCTTTGAACCCTTGCCACCTGCCCTGACCTCTGCTACGTCCGACTATGCTCCTGCCTTCTCCCTGTGTACCATGCCATATCAGCTGCCAGAGAGGTCGAGTTGTTACTGGAAGATACGACCTGGTGGTTACCACCGCAGCAAGTCCATCCCGCCTTGCGGCGGGCTCTGGTGAAAACCAGTAACCACTTAGAACCGGTCCTCTGGTACAACCTGCGCCATCGCCTTTCTGGTCAAGACGATACACTACCAGTCCTGCCGTTACGTGACACACCTTTACTGCTTGTCTTCTAAGGACACTATCAGTGAAAAAATTTGACATTCTAGTCCAACTAGCTAGATCAAATAATATGTCACTGACAAAACAAACTAGCTAAAAAATTCCTTTTATTGCCATCAATCCAGACATACAACAATGAAGCCTAAAATCAAATGTATGACATAGCAATGTATTTCTATTAGATAGAACAAAGCAACTACAGGGGTTCCCTTTGTCCCCAATATCCTAAACTCATTCTAGTAATCAATCATAAATAAATATGCTAAGGGCAGTAATAATATGATACAGAATTCGCCCCAGATAATAGTGACCGATGGGTTTTCACGCATAAACAGATAACCAAACAATACGGTTGATCAGGGGACTATAAAAATGTAATAAAAAAGTAATGTGATTTGGGTGGCGGATAACATAGTAGGATGATAAATAATAGCAATATAGTCACAACGCAGGCATTAGATGTAGACGGCAGTATACTCTGTTAGTCCTGAATTGGTCCCATGATCATGTGACTTATTCAGGACTATCAGAGTATACTGCCGTCTAGGTCTTATGCCTGCATTGTGACTATATTGCTATTATTTTAAAAATGGGAAGAGTGGGTGATTTCAATTTGAAATTAATTTTCTTCACTGCCGTCATGTTCTGCTCCCTCACTACATCCGGAAGAGCAGTGCTTGCGTTCTGCTAAAATAGCAGAGAGCTCACATGAAGAAAACTGAATATTCATGTCGGGAGCAGATATTGTGCGGCATATAGAAGAGGCAGGAAAGCTTGGCAAGCTGGCTCTCCTTCTCCTTTGCACACAGAATAGTTGTAGCAATACAGCAATGGGGGCCATATCTTGGCCTTTACCAATTTCTGTAAGGAAGACATCATTCGACTTCCATTTACCAACATTATAACCTAGTGTTTACAGTTTAGTGTGGTGAACAGCCTGGCATTTTCCCTTTATCAGTTTTACCTTGCATTTGATGGGCTACAGCTATAGAAAGTTTACAAATACAATTTCTTCCATTTGTATTTTACCACTTTATTCTTACTTATGCCAAACCCCATATACCCTACCAAAGAAGCAATATGTTGATCCAGTTCATAAATAAAACCGGACTTTTTAATTTTTTTTTAAATTACAACTTTATGAACCTTTTCTGAAGATAAACATTTGACTTTTACTCCTTCTAGATGGTGGAACTGTCTTGAATGTGATTTTTTTTTTTGTTCTACCACCATAGTGTTTTTTTTTGCTGGACATTGAGATGACTTCTGTAACCTGTTTTCTTCCTCCTCTCTTCCTCCACCGCCTTTCCCCTTTGTTTTGATTTGTCTATTCATGTTTGATAAGGTAATATTTGTATGTACAGTATGTTTTTATATTGCCATCACTGTATATTTGTTTTCTTTCGAAATTTGTATGCAATGTTAGATTTTCTCTGACATTCCATTGTTCTTTCTCATTTTTTTCTGAATGAAGTTTGTTGCAATGTATCTGGGCCAACCCTCCCAAACATAAGATTGCATTTCATTAAATAGCTTAGGGTGCCCTGATTACACACCTTTTAACAGTTTCATGATTCATCATCCTGTTCCTGAGATATGTCTGACAATTTAGGAAATTAGTCAAATGGGTGTGAACTTAATATAAAAAATGGGAGTGATCAGCTGACAGGCAGGCATATAAGCCCCTCATTGTTAAACATACAAACCCCCTGACTGTATAATCTTGCCTATCACCTGATATTTACTCTAATTTTTAAAATTAAGTACACGCCCATCTGCCGATTCCTTGCATTGTCACACAAACTATAAACTCTCATATCTCAGGAATGAAAAGGCATATCAAGAAACTGTAAAATTGTGTATGAACACCCAAAGCTATTTAATGATATTGTTGTCTGATATTTTACCTCTTAAGGGCACAAGGCATACATGTACACCCTGCGCCCAGTCCCAGTATATAACGAGGGGTCACGCCGGTGGCTAATGAAAGCCGGCACCCTGGGCTAATAGCGTGCAGCACCGAATGTTGTGCCATGCGCTATTAACCCTTTAGACGCGGCGTTCAAAGTTGATCACCATGTCTAAAATGAAAGTAAAAGCTTCCTGGCAGCTCAATCGGGCTGTTTGGGACCATCGTGGTAAAATCGCAATTTCCCAATCAGTTAGAACGCGAGCGGAGGGTGCCTTACCTGCCTCCATCACGTCCGATCGGCAATTGATTGCTCGAAGCCTGAGATCCAGGCTTGAGCAATCGACCACTGATAACACTGATCATCTCCATGTTAATCCATGGGGCTGATCTGTGTATAAGATTGGCATGTGCAGTGCTATAGCCACTAGAGGGGGCTATAACATTGCAAAAAAAAGTGTAAAAAAAAGTTAATAAAGACCATTTAACCCCTTCCCTAATAAAAGTAAGAATCACCCCCCTTTTCCCATTAAAAAAAAAAAACTGTGTAAATAAAAATAAACATTTGTGGTAAACCGCGTGCAGAAATGTCCGTACTATAAAAACATGTCATTAACTGTATGGACCTACGGAATAAAAATAAGGTGTCTTTTTTACCAAAAAATGCACTGCGTAGAAACAGAAGCCCCCAAAAGTTACAAAATGGCATTTTTTCTTAAATTTTGTCGTACAATGATTTTTTTTTTCATTTCACCAGGGATTTTTTGGTAAAATGACTAATGACACTGCAAAGTAGAATTGGTGGCGCAAAAAATAAGCTATCATATGGAATTTTAGGTGCAAAATTGAAAGCGTTATGATTTTTAGAATGTGATGAGGAAAAAATGAAAATGCAAAAATGGAAAAACCCTGCGTCCTTGAGGGGTTAATGACAGTTACATGGCAATTTTTGAGGTTGGACACAGGTACTCTTTTTAACTACAATTTTAGAAAAGCTTTGACATATTATATAGACATGTTAAAAGTTTAACTCTTTGGGGTCTAAGTGTTGAGACCCCCACCGATCATTAGAATGAGCAGGGAGAAGGCCTTCGCTGAATGTTCCCTGCAGTCTTTGTGCTGCTGAAGACAGGTTCCATAGAAAGTCTATCAGATACTTTGTTAGTAGTTCATTTGATATATGACTATAGACTTTAAAGCAATATCTGTCCTCCGTGATTTTGTCTAAAAATTTAAGGTAACAATAAAAGCCATGAAATGCATTCAAAACACTGTGTATGGATTCAGCTTTGAGGTATCAGTATTATAGAGATAGGATGACACATCAGTATCACACTACTCCTTTTTTGTGAGCATCTAACAGTACATTGTTATACCTTTAAATCCACTTAAACAATGGTTGTGTCACGATGCCGGCTGGCAGGAGGTGGATCCTCTGTGCCAGAGAGGGATTGGCGTGGACCGTGCTAGTGGACCGGTTCTAAGTCACTACTGGTTTTCACCAGAGCCCGCCGCAAAGCGGGATGGTCTTGCTGTGGCGGTAGTGACGGTACAAGGGAGTAGACAGAAGCAAGGTCGGACGTAGCAGAAGGTCGGGGCAGGCAGCAAGGATCGTAGTCAGGGGCAACGGCAGGAGGTCTGGAACACAGGCTAGGAACACACAAGGAAACGCTTTCACTGGCACAATGGCAACAAGATCCGGCGAGGGAGTGCAGGGGAAGTGAGGTATAAATAGGGAGTGCACAGGTGAACACACTAATTAGAACCACTGCGCCAATCAGCGGCGCAGTGGCCCTTTAAATCGCAGAGACCCGGCGCGCGCGCGCCCTAGGGAGCGGGGCCGCGCGCGCCGGGACAGGACCGACGGAGAGCGAGTCAGGTACGGGAGCCGGGATGCGCATCGCGAGCGGGCGCCACCCGCATCGCGAATCGCATCCCGGCTGGAGACGGTATCGCAGCGCACCGGGTCAGTGGATCTGACCGGAGCGCTGCAGTAGCGAGAGTGAAGCGAGCGCTCCGGGGAGGAGCGGGGACCCGGAGCGCTCGGCGTAACAGTACCCCCCCCCCCTTGGGTCTCCCCCTCTTCTTAGAGCCTGAGAACCTGAGGAGCAGACTTTTGTCTAGGATATTGTCCTCAGGTTCCCAGGATCTCTCTTCAGGACCACAACCCTCCCAATCGACCAGAAAAAAAGTTTTCCCTCTGACCTTCTTGGAGGCCAGTATCTCTTTTACGGAGAAGATGTCCGAGGAGCCGGAAACAGGAGTGGGAGAAACAAGTTTGGGAGAGAAACGGTTGATGATGAGTGGTTTAAGAAGAGAAACGTGAAAGGCATTAGGAATTCGAAGAGAAGGAGGAAGAAGAAGTTTGTAAGAGACAGGATTAATCTGGCACAAAATTTTGAAAGGACCAAGATAGCGTGGTCCCAATTTGTAGCTAGGAACACGGAAGCGGACATATTTAGCGGAGAGCCATACCTTGTCTCCAGGAGAAAAAATGGGGGGAGCTCTTCTTTTCCTATCAGCAAACTTCTTCATGCGTGATGAAGCCTGTAAAAGAGAATTTTGGGTCTCTTTCCATATGGTGGAAAGATCACGAGATATTTCATCCACAGCGGGCAAACCAGAGGGCAAGGGAGTAGGGAGGGGGGGAAGGGGGTGACGGCCGTACACCACGAAAAATGGGGATTTGGAGGAAGATTCAGAGACTCTGAAGTTATACGAGAATTCGGCCCATGGTAGAAGATCTGCCCAGTCATCCTGGCGGGAGGAAAAAAAATGGCGTAAATAATCACCCAGGACCTGGTTAATTCTTTCTACTTGCCCATTGGATTGAGGATGATATGCAGAGGAAAAGTTTAATTTAATCTTGAGTTGTTTACAGAGAGCCCTCCAGAATTTAGACACGAATTGGACGCCTCTATCCGAGACGATCTGCGTGGGCAACCCGTGAAGACGAAAAATGTGTACAAAAAATTGTTTTGCCAACTGAGGCGCTGAAGGAAGACCAGGAAGAGGGATGAAATGTGCCATCTTGGAGAATCGATCAACGACCACCCAAACAACAGTGTTGCCACGGGATGGGGGTAAGTCTGTAATAAAGTCCATACCAATCAGAGACCAAGGCTGTTCGGGGACAGGCAGAGGATGAAGAAGGCCAGCGGGCTTCTGGCGAGGAGTCTTATCCCGGGCACAGACAGTGCAGGCTCGCACAAAATCCACAACATCCGTCTCCAGAGTCGGCCACCAATAGAAACGAGAGATGAGTTGCACGGATTTCTTGATACCCGCATGACCTGCGAGATGGGAGGAGTGACCCCATTTGAGGATTCCGAGGCGTTGGCGTGGAGAAACGAAGGTCTTCCCTGGAGGAGTTTGCCTGATGGAGGCTGGAGAAGTGGAGATCAGGCAGTCAGGGGGAATGATGTGTTGCGGAGAGAGCTCTACTTCCGAGGCATCCGAGGAACGAGAGAGAGCATCGGCCCTAATGTTCTTATCGGCAGGCCGAAAGTGAATTTCAAAATTAAATCGGGCAAAGAACAGAGACCACCTGGCCTGGCGAGGATTCAGCCGTTGGGCAGACTGGAGATAGGAGAGGTTCTTGTGATCGGTGTAAATAATAACTGGAAATCTTGATCCCTCCAACAGATGCCTCCATTCCTCAAGTGCTAATTTAATGGCTAGAAGCTCTCGATCCCCGATGGAGTAGTTCCTCTCAGCCGGAGAGAAGGTCCTAGAAAAAAAACCACAAGTAACAGCATGCCCGGAAGAATTTTTTTGTAGAAGGACCGCTCCAGCTCCTACTGAGGAGGCATCAACCTCCAATAGGAAGGGTTTAGATGGGTCAGGTCTGGAGAGCACGGGAGCCGAAGAAAAGGCAGACTTGAGCTGTTTAAAGGCGTCTTCCGCTTGAGGAGGCCATGACTTAGGATTGGCATTCTTTTTGGTTAAAGCCACGATAGGAGCCACAATGGTGGAAAAATGTGGAATAAATTGTCTGTAATAATTGGCGAACCCCAAAAAACGTTGGATAGCACGGAGTCCGGAGGGGCGTGGCCAATCTAAGACGGCAGAGAGTTTGTCTGGATCCATTTGTAGTCCCTGGCCAGAGACCAAGTATCCTAGGAAAGGAAGAGATTGACATTCAAACAGACATTTCTCCATTTTGGCATAAAGTTGATTGTCACGAAGTCTCTGAAGAACCATGCGGACATGCTGGCGGTGTTCTTCTAGGTTGGCAGAAAAAATCAGGATATCGTCCAGATATACAACAACACAGGAATATAAGAGATCACGAAAAATTTCATTAACAAAGTCTTGGAAGACGGCAGGGGCGTTGCACAGGCCAAAGGGCATGACCAGATACTCAAAGTGTCCATCTCTAGTGTTAAATGCCGTTTTCCATTCATCCCCCTCTCTGATGCGGATGAGATTATAAGCACCTCTTAAGTCCAGTTTGGTAAAGATGTGGGCACCTTGGAGGCGATCAAAGAGTTCAGAGATGAGAGGTAGGGGGTAGCGGTTTTTTACAGTGATTTTATTAAGACCGCGGTAGTCAATGCAAGGACGTAGGGAGCCATCTTTTTTGGACACAAAGAAAAATCCGGCTCCGGCAGGAGAGGAGGATTTGCGGATAAAGCCCTTTTTTAAATTTTCCTGGATGTACTCAGACATAGCAAGAGTCTCTGGAACAGAGAGAGGATAAATTCTGCCCCGGGGTGGAGTAGTGCCCGGGAGGAGGTCAATAGGACAGTCATAAGGCCTGTGAGGAGGTAAAGTCTCAGCTTGTTTTTTGCAAAAAACATCCGCAAAGTCCATATAGGCCTTAGGGAGACCGGTTACAGGGGGAACCACAGGGTCACGGCAAGGAGTACTGGGAACCGGTTTAAGGCAGTCCTTGGAACAAGAGGGGCCCCAACTCTTGATTTCCCCAGTGGACCAATCCAGGGTTGGGGAGTGGTGTTGAAGCCAGGGTAGTCCAAGGAGAATTTCGGAAGTGCAATTGGGGAGGACCAAAATCGCGAATCGCATCCCGGCTGGAGACGGTATTGCAGCGCACCGGGTCAGTGGATCTGACCGAAGCGCTGCAGTAGCGAGAGTGAAGCGAGCGCTCCGGGGAGGAGCGGGGACCCGGAGCGCTCGGCGTAACAGGTTGTACAAGAAATGTACTATACCCCGAAGATGTCATTTTATTTCAAGCTCTCTTATTCTTAAATACAATATATAATTTGCTTTCTCATCATGTTCTTTAGAATGTAATTGGCAAGTGGATAACCATACAATCCTAGAAGTTTGGATTAATTCCATGAGAGAAAAAAAATGTCAAGAAAAAAATGTTTTTATTGAGTCTTTGTACAAAAGACTTCAACATTATGGTACATTCAAATTTGTATTTTGCTGCTTATTTTGCTGGAGCATTTCTGCTGCTGATCTTCCTATCCATTGACTTCAATACATAGGAAAATCTTCAGCAAAATATGCACGTGTGAACGTTCCCGTAAAGTATTTAGTGTTACCATTTAGCATTTTTGAATAGATGTTAAAAGGCCAAAAAAGGTCAGGAAACATTATATTTAGTAGTCCTCAAAAACACAAGTCATTCAAATTCCCATACTATTTTTTTCAAGAAAAGTAACAAAAAAGATTTTAATTAATTAATTAATTTTATAAAAGGAAAAATTCTATTTGTCATCTAGAGATTAGACTGCAGGTTGTAGTATATTACTTTACCTAGATGTTTTAGCTAAAAAGAACCTCAAAAACTTAAAAATTTCCTTTTCAGACGTTTATGACGTGTTAGAAATTGACTTGCATATTGTATACCAATTCTTATTTACCTAAATATGAAATATTAATGCTTCCCATCACTCCCAGCTTTTCATGTACAATAACTTAGTGATGCCTTTTAACTTAAATCCTTACCTTTTTATGCTGTGGAACTCTACTTTTCATTATTTTACTATTAACCCCTTAAGGACCACGGGTTTTTCCATTTTTGCACTTTCGTTTTTTCCTCCTCACCTTTTAAAAATCATAACCCTTTCAATTTTGCACCTAAAAATCCATATGATGGCTTATTTTTTGCGCCACCAATTCTACTTTGCAGTGACATCAGTCATTTTACCCAAAAATCTACAGCGAAATGGGAAAAAAAATCATTGTGCGACAAAATTGAAGAAAAAACACCATTTTGTAATTTTGGGGGCTTCCGTTTCTACGCAGTGCGTTTTTTGGTAAAAAATGACACCTTATCTTTATTCTGTAGGTCTATACGATTAAAATGATACCCTACTTATATAGGTTGGATATTGTCGTACTTCTGTAAAAAATCATAACTACGTGCAGAAAAATGTATACGCTTAAAATTGTCATCTTCTGACCCTATAAATTTTTTATTTTTCCACATATGGGGCAGTATGAGGGCTCAGTTTTTGTGCTGTGATCTGAAGTTTTTAGCAGTACCATTTTTGTATTGATCGGACTTTTTGATCGCTTTTTATTCATTTTTTCATGATATAAAAAGCGACCAAAAATAAGTTATTTCGGACTTTGGAATTTTTTTCGCGTACGCCATCGACCATGCGGTTTAATTAATGATATATTTTCATAGCTCAGACATTTACGCACGCGGCGATACCACATATGTTTATATTTATTTTTATTTACATGGTGTTTTTTTATGGGAAAAGGGGGGTGATTGAAACTTTTATTAAGGAAAGGGTTAAATCCCATTTATTAACTGTTTTTTTACACTTTTTTTGCAGTGTTATAGCTCCCATAGGGACCTATAACACTGCACACACTGATCTTATACCCTGTTCACTGCAAAGCCATAGCTTTGCAGTGATCAGGGTTATCGGCGGTCGATTGCTCAAGCCTGAATCTCAGGCTTGGAGCAATCAATCGCCGAGGGGACACGCCGGAGGCAGGTAAGAGGACCTCCGCTCGTGTCCCAGCTGATCGGGACACCGCATTTTCACTGTGGTAGTCCCGATCAGCCCGCTGAGCAGCCAGGCAGCTTTCACTTTCGGTTTAGACGCGGCGTTCAACTTTGGACGCCGCATCTAAAGGGTTAATAGCGCGCAGCACCGCGATCCCTGCCGCGCGCTATTAGCCCCAGGTCCCGGCATCAGATACATGCTGGGACCGACCCGATATGATGCGGGGTAACCGCGTGACCCCGCGTTATGTAGCGGGAGCCAGCCAAGGACGTAAATATACGTCCTTGGTTATTAAGGGGTTAAAGGGGTACTCCGCTGCTCAGCGTTTGGAACAAACTGTTCCAAATGCTGGAACCGGTGTCAGGAGCTCGTGACCTCATAGCCCTGCCCCCTCGTGATGTCACACTCTGCCCCCTCAATGCAAGTCTATGGGAGTTTGTTCCAAACGCTGAGCACCGAGTACCCCTTTAAGACATTATGATTGTCTGTAGATACAGTAGAACCACAGCCCAGTCTTGGTCATGATGTCTACACATCTGCTGGCTCACACTACACTTATACATCACATTTTTCCCCTCACCCATCTCACACACTGCTTGCCTCAGTCATTGCTGATGGATCATAGAGCACAGTCCTCTCAATCCCTGTCCTCATTCTGTTCAGGCAATGTGCATTGATTTCACAGTGGGTACTGCTTCCCCATTCTGTCTTGGTTAAAGGAGTATCATAATATCAGAAAAATGTATTTAATTGAACCTCAAAACAAAAAATGTATTGCAATATAAAAAAGATGCACAATGTACGGAAAATGTCAAATGAAGTTAAAGGAAATTACAGTATTTAAAGCATATGTATGAACTGCAGTGACACTGATCCTCATACACATGAACAATCAGTTAAAAACATAAACCTTTGCAAACAGCAAGATATGTGGGTTTTCAATATGTGAGTAATTACAATGTCGTATATAAGAGAGAACAACTACAGGAAACACCTCTGGAAACTGATTTTATTGTTAAAATTGGTTTTGGTTTGGACGTGTTGGGAGCAGTGGATAGGTGAGGCCATGCACAAACAGAGAACATGCAATGGACAGCCCAGACCAACCACCAGCATAGATGATGGTTTAATCTACTGACAGTTTCCCCGATGGCACCCCTATTACTCAGCCAAGGTGCTTAGCAAAAGGAAACTTGATGCTGTGTCATCCATTACATGCCCTGCCATTGACAGCCAGCCACCGACACCTTAGTTTCCATTGGACACCATATCGTCTTGCCAAAACTGCTGGTGGGATGACCTGGGGAGCCATCACTGACAAAAGTCAGGAACACTAATAGCTCAGCAGTATGAAGGGAATCCTGTAGACACATGCGTTGACTCTCATGGCAGGGCTTCCAGCTGACATTCTTTGCCATGATAATACTCTCCCAGACGCAGCAAGTATTTCCCAGGAATGTCTCTGCCAGATTGCAACACTTCTTTGGCCTTGCCAGAATTATTGCCAATTGAACATGTATGGGACTAACTCGATCTATAGACCCAGCTGCAACATCTGTGGACAAATGTATCCCAGGATGCAATATGGGACCTGTATGTCTCCATGACCAACTTTGTCTCTTCTTTTGTCTAGACTCGAGGCAGCCTAATGGGGAACTACATCCTCCTTTCAATGATACACTTTCTCTCAATAGACTTATCTCTTCCCTCTGATATTGTAATCACCTGCATATATGATCATTATAATTATGTATATATTATACCCGGCCAGGCTATGAATTCTACTCCCTGGTCCGGTAAGAGTGAGGGTATGTTCACATGGCGGAATATCTGTACAGAATTATGTAAGAATATTCCGCTCAGACATTCCCCTACAGCAGATTCCAATAAAAATTCAATGGGATTTTGCTGCACTGTTCACATGGTGGGATTTCCATGGCAATAAATAAAAAAAATAATAAACAATAACTTTTTTATAAAGTATTCAGAAACGCTGAAAACATTAAAAACAGTGCCTATTATGTAATAAAAACCTGTATCACAATAAAAGAGGGGACATTTTTAAAAGGAAGTGCTGGAGTTTAGCTCAGTAAAGATGGGCAAACAGCAGGCTGAGACAGTGACACAGTTCAAATGGAGGCTTTCCCTTGCTCTTTTTTTAAACACAAAGTACAGCCCAGTTCCCACTGGCACAAAACAAAGCAAACTTTTCTTTCCCAGCACTAATTAGATACTTTGTGCCCTTATTAGAAAAGTGGCTTACTACTAGACATCTGACAAAACTACTTTTAATAGTATTAATAGTATTACAAGTATGCTTTTTGAGGCTACAGCTTTCTGGAGTCTGTATGCAGCCTTTACAGGTGCCTGCTCGAAGCGGCAAGCTGCCGCTTCAAGCAGACACATTAAAGCGATGTGCGAGTCGCTGCACATGCGCGGTGTACTCGCACACATCGCGGATGCTCTACTGTGCTCTATGAGCTAGGCCAAGAGCTGCCGCGATGTGCGAGTATACTGCGCATGCGCACAACAACAGCAGTGTGTCTGCTCGTAGCGGCGTATTGCCGCTCCGAGCAGGTACCTGTAAAGGCAGCATACACCGATCCTTCAGCTGCGGATCCGCAGCGTAATACACGCTGGGGATCCGCTCGTGTGAACGTACCCTAAGGGTCAGAATTCCTCTCATCCTCTCTAGGCAGACTGATTCTCAGCTATTCTTATTACCCAATGATGAGCTGCCTCCAGCACCCATGCTGCGCCAAGTGGCACAGGAAGTGGAATGAAAGGCTCCACTATCAATTCTGCCTTTCATACCACAAAAGTCCAGGTCCAAAAATAGAATTTAACAAATTTTCCTAGCAAGCTAAATATTGTCAGGTATTTAATAACTTATGGATATCTGATAATTAACCCAGCTTAGCCTGGATGGGCTATGCGCTTTCTGAAACCTAGTGTCTACATATGACAGGCACCTTGGGGAAATATAGTAATCACTGACCACCATTCTTGTCACTGTCTCACAGAAAGCATTCAGCACAAGTGGAGAAGCCCCCACACAGATACACTTACACATCTTCCCACCGTTGACAGCATTATGGAAATATTGAATCCTTCATATCTACCATCAGATGAACAGCTGTAATCTAATCAACAATCCAACAGAGGCAACTCTTAAAAATTGACCATTGACAATCTAGAACTCCTAGACTTCAATCAACCGGCTCTTCTTCCTCTTCAATGGAGACCTGATTAATAAAATTCACACTTTGGTATAGAGAAGTTGCACCTTTAAGTGGCTGTTGATTACATGTACAGTCCTTCTCCGAGTCAGGGAGCTATTACACAAGAAGATAAATTGGTCAAAAGGAGGACTGATCAAAAAAAAAGCATGTATTTTACATTCAACCACATGAATTTACAAATTGCAATATTTGTATGTTTTTTTCTATAATTTTGAATTCTGTTGATTCATATTTTTTTAGATCTCTCTTTCAAATCGTTCACTTTCCTCATTTTCTGCATCTGGCTTAGACCCCCAGAATGACTTTTGGTTACTGGCTATAGGGACAGTGTGCTTGAGGATTAAGTGTACTGTAACTAGTCATTGGGGGGGGGGGGGGGGTAAGGGTGGTGGGAGACACCAGGGGAGTACCAGGGGAGTATAGTGGTTGGTCACATGGGGGCAATATGACAGATAATAAGGAGTGTTGGGGGTTGTAATATGAAATTAATGTGGCAAAATCTGGAGTATTTAGGCTGGCAATTAAGGTTGGGGAGCATGAAGCCTCATAAATGTAATGTGAGTGAGGTCTAATGGATACAATACAGAGGTGTGTATATAATGAAGATCTGTTAAAATCAAGTGTGCAGTATGGGCAGAGGGGATCAGGTGTGTGTGGGGGGGGGGGGTGTTCATTATGTGTGCATTTGTGTGCGAGTATAGTGCAGAACTGTGTGTTCCTATGTATGTGTGTCTATGTGTGGGTCTTGAGATCAGTGGTGGCCAAAAGGCCAAAGGCAAGGTACCAAAATCAATCACCACTCTGGTTATCAGAATCTAGGGTGCCATAGCCTGCTACAAGAAAGGACAGTCTTTTACTGCTAGGAACCTAGAAGTCTGGTGACAATGTGAGACAAATAGCCAGAAACAAATCCAGAGAACCCAAGAGGGGCATAGAACAGTCACCTAGCTGAGGTCAAAACCTGGAGAGAATGGATAAACAAAATCAACAGGCAAAATTCCGCAAAAAAAAGATAATGAATACAAAAAAAGACCCACTAGTTTCCCTTTAACAGATATGGAATCAGGATACATGAAAGAATAACAGGCACTTAAACCCAGGGTAAGCCTAATTGTAATAGGGTGTATCAGCTTAGGACTGGAGGTTAAGCAAGGGACCCCATTGGCTCATTGCCTCAGCATAGCAATAGGCTGAATGACATGAGTAGTTGACATGGCAATCCCTACATGCCAAGGATTTTTCACTGATCTCTGTGATGGTTGAATATATTTACACTATCCTGATGGCAAAATATTATGATGGCAAAATATTACTTATTATAGTATTTTAAAGAATGAACTCAACATGCAATTACTACACTAATGGCTGCTAATCTGATAGTTTAGTGGGTTTAGTGAACAGTCTACAACTACATTAGTATTGCAGTTAAAAAAATTCTATTTGACAAAGAAGTTAGCCTAATAGGGCATATTCAAAATGTTCTAGTTGTGACGGCCTCTATCAATCTTTCATTAAGGGGCACTTATACATCTTATCCCCTGTCCAAAGCATAGGGGATAAGATGTGTGGGGACCCCCGCGATCAAAGTGTAGCCCCTGGCATTCTGTGCGGGGCGCTACCTCTGAGACGGGGGTGTCACAGCCATACCCCCCCCTAGTGATGTCACGACACGCCCCCTCCCTTCATGTGATGGTTGTAATGCCCCCTCACATAGACATGAATGGAGGGGGCGTGGTGTGATGTCATGTCCCTGTCTCTGAGGTAGTGTCCAGCACAGAATGCCGTAGGCTGCACAGAGATTGCGAGGGTCCCCAGCGGTGGGACCCCTGTGATCATACATTTTATCCCCTATGCTTTGGATAGGGGATAAGATGTATAAAGCTGGAATACCCCTTTAATGAAAGAGGAAAAGCTGTAAAACTAGACATATTCAAAATTGGAAATGTTTTAGTACGTAATGATAAAACACGTTTAATACATAAACACAAGCCTAATAGCATATTT
Source organism: Hyla sarda (assembly GCF_029499605.1). Taxonomy (NCBI): domain Eukaryota; kingdom Metazoa; phylum Chordata; class Amphibia; order Anura; family Hylidae; genus Hyla; species Hyla sarda. The sequence goes on from NC_079192.1 coordinate 226,420,132, forward strand.
TTTATTTATTTTAAAACGTAAACTACTGTGCTCGCACTGAAATGTGCTTGTTATTGCACCGAAGGCGTTCCATTGATGTCTTTAGCATGTATACCACATAGACTTCATTTCTACAGAGCTTTTCGGCTACACCTGACACAGAATCTGCACCAATAATTTCACTTGTACGTCGGCTGTCATTTAAAAATAAACCATGATAGACTACTGCTTTAGGTTACCATTGCATTGTGTCTTCTAGCCTATTAAATTAAGATAAAAGGCAAAGGCAAACAGGTTAGTTTTACATATCAAAAAAAAGAAAGCCAGAAAAAATGCATTCCTGCTGCTGACAGACTGTTATGTTGTGATTTATCTGGAACGGAAAGCACTGAGCTTAGGCGTCCCCCAAAGGACTATATCACAGTAGTCATTGAATCATCGTCAGCCACAGCTTATTAATCAAGCATGAGTATAAGAAACCACTGGAGTGTTTAGAAAGTATGCTGGACTGGAGAGATTAAAGGAGAATATCAAAGCGGAGGATTTGGACAGTGATGTGGGCTGATATCTTTCTGGATGTAACCCCCACCAGCCACAGCTGTAAAACTTATCATCTTCTCTCCATAACATGCTGCTGCTTCATGCAATTTCTGCCATTAAAAGCGCAGTTTGCAGTGACAGAAAGGGGCTGTTTAGCATGCTGCTTCTGTAACACATTCTTACACTTTGCATGTCTTGCTACATACTTGTGATGTTTCAACTGACAGGTGCATGTCCTAATAAGATCTACCGGGGAAGAAATTAGTCCACAAGAGAGCCTCAAGCAATTGAAGCATCTGGCAGGAGGAAAAAACAACTTCTTGTACTTTATATTCTGTCAAATGTAATTAGACTTGCCAGAAGTCATTGCTATCAGCATTTAGTTAAATAAGTTTCTCTGATCCTCTCTATCTTAGGAAAGTCAAAACTAATACAGTGAATCATAAGAAACATCATTACTAAACATATTAAAATTTTGATAAACTGCTTTGCTGCCCAGTATGTTAATATGTAATTTTAGAGATGTCACTATCAATTAACATTCCAGTGGCTCTTAACACCGTGGCATAAGATGTCACATTTAGTGCTTTAAATGCATGCATATTTCAGCACAAATACATTTATATGTATTGGACCACAAGGAAGACATTCTGAATACAAATCTCTGCTATACAGTAGTGGTCTAGACCGTGCCTAGAAACCATTTCTTCTATACATTTATTTTTCATGTGATAGACTAAAAGGTGTCATTTTATATTTTGTCCTCCCTGATCCCCCACTGCTCTTGAAACACAGGAGATTCCTGTTCAGCAAATCAATGGCTGTGGGCAGCGATTGGCAAAGCAGGCATTTCCTTAAATTTGCTGTGTTTGTCAAAAGACCAGCAGTGAGAAATCAGGTAGGTCAAAAATGCTCACAATATTAAATTTTTTGTCACCCAGTCTCCCCCGTTTTAAAATAAAATCATCCCTCTGGCCAAACCTTTTAAGTGCATTCAACAAGCAATGTAAGCATTGAGGTAAAGCTTTCAATGACACTAAAAGTATGAGAAAATATGTACACTTATACTTTTTTAACAATTGATTCTTGTTTGGAGGTGAAAACATCATAGTGCAGATATTTTTGGTTCTGCACATGTCTAGTGATCCCTCAACATACGATGGTAATTCGTATGTTGAGGGATTCGTACAATGTAAAAAGTAAAGTCCTACTCACCTGTCCCCGTTGCTCCCGATGGTGTCCCCGGGCCTCCGCTGGGCTCTCCTAGTCCTCTTCGGTACTGCTCGGCTGCTTCAACTGCTATCCGGCAGCAGCTTAAGCATTATACGCTGCCGGATAGCAGTTGATGCATGGCCCCGACATTCGGTATACTGATAATGAATGCATTCGTTGTTCGTTAACATGCATATTCATTCTAATGCATTCATTAGCTGTATATTCGTATGCTTTTTCGGGATTTTCTAATTTTTTTTTTTCGTGCATTCTTTTCGTAACGAACATCCGAAGAAGGGAAAATTTGTTTTGTTCATTGTTTGTTACAAAACGAATTGCACATGTCTTATTTCCACCTAAAAACCCTGGGAAGTGGCAGTGTTTGTTGGGGGAAATAAGGAAAAGTTATTGTGTGGGGCTGCCCTTTTTAGGGCGAGTAACACTTGCCAGGAAGGGAATTAATGCGAGAGGAGGGCCTTACAGGGGAAGTTTTTACCCACACCGTTTACAATGGACCATACGTTGTTCCCTTTCACCTTTTAGAGGTCTTTGTATCACATCAATATTTAGTGGTGTAGGTGGTACATGGTGTTTTTTGCACACTTTTCCTTTTGTTTGTACAAATATTTTATCCTAAGAAAAGTTAAGTTTTAGCTAAAGCATATCCTCAATACTTACTTGTGGTGTGGTGGCGAGGTATGTCTGTAACTGGGGAGCAGCACAATAAACATGTTTTTCCTTATCCATATTTGTGAAGTTTTGGTGTGGCACCATGGTCAATCTATTCTGGTGCATCAGGCATTGGTGGTTGGAAATCCTGGCTGATCCATGCCTGATTCATCTTCCCAAAGTTCAGTCTCCCCGAGTCAGACCTGCAAGAGGATGGACGATGGCGCAGATTACTGACTACGTAGGATGTCTCTGTAGTAGGTCAGTTGGTCCTCCCTCTCAGTGGGTGTAAAAAAAAGCCCCCATTTTGTGCCTGTAGCAAGGGTCCAATAAGGTGGAGAGCTAGAAGTCATCCCGCTGCTCAATGGTGACAATTCAGCAGTCACTATGCAAGCAAGTGAGCATGCATTGTGTCATTTGTGCAAGTGACTCAGAGGGACTCCCTGCCTCCATCTCCACTACATACTGCCACGGTGTGTCTGGGTCCTGTGTCTCACCTTCCTCATAACCCTCTAGCTCCTCTAGCTGCACCCGTCCCTCCCGTCCTGTCAGATAACTAGAAAAACCGCCCATCTCACGAAACCTAAACTGTGCTCCACTGTGCCCTCCTCCTCCTCCAGATCAGCCCCCACTGGGCTCATGTGGCTGTGAGATGTAGGCGCCACGTCTCCAGTGCCCTGACCAGCCATCGTTTCCAACACGTGTTGTAGTAGATGAAGCAGTGGAATGTCGTTTATCCCATAATCCTGGCGACTGACTAATAATGTAGCTTCCTTAAAGGGCCTGAGCAAACGGCAGGTGTCACGTATGAGCTGCCACTTCTTGACATTGAAGTTACACAGGGGAGTCCCCCTATCCGCTTGGATCATCAAAAAATTGGTGATGGATTTTCTCTGTTTGTATAGTCAGTCCAACATATAGAGTGTGGAATGCCAACACGTGGAAATGTTGCAAATCAGACTATGTTGGGGGATGCCGTTCTGACGCTGCAGCTCGAGGAGGGTGTGCTTTGCGGTTTATGAGTGGCTGAAGTGCATGCAAAGTTTCTTTCCCATTGTTAGGATGTCTTGCAGATGGGGAGAACACTTCAGGAATCGCTTGATAACCAGATTGAACACGTGGCTCAGGCTTCCTTGTAGCAGTGCAGACAAGATGTTCTTCCCATTGTCGGTCACCATGGTTCCCATTTCCAGTTTTCGTGGAGTAAGCCATGATTCCATTTCTTTATGAATGACTTTTAGCAGTTCCTCCCCTGTGTGACTCCGTTCGCCAAGGCAGACCACATGAAGAACAGCGTGGCACCGGCGCCCTGCACACATGGTATGCTGGGGGGCAACTGAGACATTTCTGTGCTGTGGAGGCTGAGGAGACGGTGGAGGATGAGGAGGCAGAGTCGCACACTGTCACAGGACCACCGACCTGAGAGCGTAGAGACGGAAGCGGCGTGACCTGTCCAAGTTGCTGTTGTGGCTGTGCAGGAACCCAGTGGGCCGTAAAGGACATTTATTGTCCCTGACCGTAGTTATAGCTCCACACCTCAGCGCAGCCGTGCAGAAACGTGTTGTCCTATTACTATTCTCATTAAGGTCGATTTTTGCCATGTGCATCATCTATTTCCTGTCCGTCCAGCAGCGCCTCTGTGCACCCTATTTTTCCTCTCTCTTGTTCCTTCATGAATCAGTCTCTGGGGTCAGAGTGAAGCAGCTTCTCCCACCATTTACATGTACAACTGGTTTCATGATTGGGCACACAACTTTATTGAAAATCTACACAAGAAAGTGCCCCTGTCTTTTGCTTTTTGTTCCCCCAAACATAAAATTATAACATTTGTTGGTTAAGACTAGTGTTGAGCGACATAGGCCATATTCGAATTTGCGAATATTCGCGAATATATGGACAAATATTCGTCATATATTCACAAATATTCGCATATTCGTAATATTCTCGTTTTATTTTCGCATATGCAAAAATTTGCGTATGCGAAAATTAACATATGCTAAAATTCGCATATGCGAAAATTCGCACACCTGTCTCACACAGTAGTATTAGAGCCTTCTTTACACCACACAAGCTGGAAGCAGAGAGGGATGTGATGTGTACTGTGAAAAAAAAAAACGAATATTCGTAATTACGAATATATAGTGCTATATTTGCGATATTCGCAAATAAAATTCGCATTGCGAATATTCGTGAGCAACACTAGTTAAGACTGTGCACATTTGCTTAATTTTAATTTATTTTATATTGCAGCAATAAAAAACTATATATATTAACTAGCTGAGTACCCGGTGTTTTGCCCGGTTTTTCCTTCCTAATCCTTGTTGGGGAGGAAAATCAACAAAGGAGGAAGCTTTTGACTTCATATCCCATCTTCATATATTGTTGTCATATCCCAACACCATTTCCCGTCCCCATGTCTCAACCTCATATCCCGTCCTCCTTTCCTGTCCTCCTATACCGTCCTCCTATCTCGACCTTCTATGCCGTCCTCATATTCTGTCCTCATGTCTCGACCTCCTATCCCATCTCCATATCCCATCCCCCTATCCCGACCTCATATCCCGACCTTATATCCCGTCCTCCTATCCTGTCCTCCTATCTCGACCTCCTATCCCGTCCTCATATTCCGTCCTCATGCCTCGACCTCCTATCCCGTCCTCATATCCTGTCCTCATATCCCATCCTCATATCCCGTCCTCATATCCCATCCTCATATCCCGACCTCACATTCCGACCTCATATCACATCCTCATATCTCGACCTCATATCCTGTCCTCATATCCCGTCCTCATATCTCAACCTCATATTCCATCCTCATATCCTGTCCTAAGGTGGGACTGATTTGTGATGAAGATATTGTAAGCTAAAAATAGAAGAGGACATGGCTTTGTGGGACTGGGCATGATTTGCAAGCCAGACCGATGCACAAAAAGGGTAGAGAATAAAAGGGGTGGGGCTTAAACATTGTCTTTGTGAGATGGGGTGTGGCTTGAAAGCCGGATTGACACATTCACCAGGATATGCAGAGCTGAGCTTGTGGAGTAAGGTACTGAAAGTCCCATATACTTGCATGGGACTTGAAACAAAAACCCATCTTTTATATAAGGATGTAGGTAAGGGTTAATTTAACTATCATATATTTTTATTTGACATATAAGTAATATGTTTATCAGGTATTATTGAAATATCTCCAGCCGTACAGAAGTTATGTGGGAACATACATTTCCCATAGATTTGCAAGGAACTTTAAACAAAAACCCCAAGTAAAGGTTAAATTACCTATCCTAATATCTCCAGCCGTTTGGAAGTTATGCAGTAACATATATTTCCCATAGACTTGTAAAGGACTTTAAAAAAAAAAACGATCCTGGCAAATGGGGGTGAGTAAGGGTTAAATCACCTATCCTATGTTTGTTGTTGACATATAAGTAACATGTGTGCCAAGTTTCATGTTAATATCTACAGAAGTTTGGACGTGATGCTGGAAGATATACACACATACATACACACACACACATACACAGACACATAGAGTTATATATATATATATATATATATATATATATATATATATATTATAAAAGTATATTAGTAGTATGTTAGAAATACTTATTTTTTACCTTGTAGTGTTTAGGGTGTTTTTTTTTTCTAAAACCTTTGCTTTCAGAACTTGACAGTATGATGTGTTCCGATGAACCGAAAATGTCTGTTAAAATCAGGCCTAAAAGAAATGCACAAAGGGTATGAAATGTATTTGTATGGGGCTTTATTTGCATGTTTCATGTTGTAGTCTTAAAAAGAAAGGAAAGAACAAGGATGACAAAAGCCATAAAAAGCAATGATCCTGTGGATATGTTCAGACAAATGAGCCTTAGTGCTGGAGTCCTCAGGGAAAAGAGCTTGTAACAACTTTACCACACTTATGAGCACCTTACGGAAATAACTTCTTGACCCTACAAGCTTTAATAGCCCAAACTGTCAGACATAACATAGAATATTATGACACCATGAAGCAAATAAAGATGTATGTTGCTTCTAGACATATAGCAAAGCCAATTACAATGACAAAACAAAACACTCTAACACAATTGATCCATCCAAGTACTGTACATCTCTAAATGAAAAGCCCTGTTAGGTATATAGTACAAATTCCCCAATACATATATCCTAAGCATGAACACATGACAAATAAAGTTCAAGGGGCTATCACACCAAATGAATGCTGCAAGACAAGTTAAAATGGCTGTATGGCACCAGATGTATTACTGTACATTTATTAAAAATACAGAAATGTTAAAGGTTTTATTATTTCAGTAACACTGTGATCTGGATTATTGCCATAAATCCCTACAGATTTCACCATTGTCAGACATTTTAGGACAGAAAATCTAATTTTATCCTTTTATTTCCAAATATTTTATTTTAAAATAAAGACTAATATGGAAAACTCGCAACACCTGCTTAAAATACAATGGTTACTATTTTGCACAGAAAACAGGATGCAGTTAAACAGTATATAGATAGATAAATAAATAATATAGGGATATATGTGCACATTCAAACAAAATGTTACATGCTGCCCTAACCCCTTCTTGATACTATGCAGTACAAAAGACATGTTAATATATATTGTTTATGCTATGATCACCATATTACATTATGCCTCAGTTGACCTGTGTGAAGACTTGTTTCTTGCAGAGGAATATTTATTTTATTTAATTAGTATCATTTTGGGATAGATGTGACTTTTTGAATGTTTGTAATACAGCTATTTGTGACAGTTTTTTTTATTAGATTTTTGGGCCAGAGCTAGAATGGATACAAAAGGAATAGGAAATAAAAAGGAGGGAATTTAACTTCTCATTTCAACAGGATCCACTTTTGGCTTTTGCTTAAAAAAACAACAAAAAAATAAAAAAAACATTAAAAAAAAAATAAAGAAAAAACCCTACAGCCCACATACAATATACTTAGAAAAGAGTCCCTGATATCATACTAAGACCCCCTAAAACTAATATGGACCCCAGACCTGACCCCCTAAAAGTACAGACCTAAAACCAGAACCCTCCCCAAAGAAAAATAAAACATACAGGCCCTAGTCTACTCATACGTTTTATCTCGTACACTTTAACCCATTGATGACAATGGACGTAAATGTACGTCATGGTGCCGTGGTACTTAACACACCGTGGCATACATTTATGCTCCATCATGACCACAAGCACCAGACCGGTGCTCGCGTCATGTGCGGCAGGACCCGGCTGCTACCAGCAGCCAGTGACCCGCCGGTAGGGGGCACTCCCTCCGGCTGGAGAAGAAAAAGTTTAGTCTCAAGGGGTGACACGCCTTCTTTACCATGAGAACTGTGAACTTATGGAACAGTCTACCTCAGGAACTGGTCACAGCAGGAAATATTAACAGCTTTAAAACAGGATTTGATACATTCCTGGAACAAAATAACATTAATGCTTATGAAGAAATATAAAATCCAATCCCTTCCCCAATATCGCGCCACACCCCTACCCTTCAATTCCCTGGTTGAACTTGATGGACATATGTCTTTTTTCGACCGTACTAACTATGTAACTATGTAATGGCCGACATCCGCGATCGCATGGATGTCCGCCATTAACCCCTCAGATGCCGTGATCAATACAGATCACGGCATGTGCGGCAGTGCGATACTTTAAATAGATGATCGGATCGCCCGCAGCGCTGCCGCAGGGATCCAATCATCCAGCATGGCAGCCGGAGGTCCCCTCACCTGGCTTTGCCGTCTCCCGGGGTCTTCTGCTCGGGTCTGAGATCAAGCAGACCAGAGCAGAAGATGACCAATTATACTGAGCAGTGCTGTGCCCTATAAATAGCACTGCACAGTATTAGCAATCAAATGATTGCTATGAATAGTCTCCTATGGGGACTATTTAAATGTAAAAATTAAAGTAAAAAAAGTAAATAAATATGTGAAAAATCCCCTCCCCCAATAAAAATGTAAAATATCCTTTTTCCCATTTTACCCCCATAAAGTGTAAAAAAAAAAATTTATACTCATATTTGGTATCACCGCATGCGTAAATGTCCATCAAAATAGAATGATTTTAAACATACTGATTTGGTTAAAAAGTTTGCGATTTTTTTTTAAGGGCAACAATAATAGAAAAGTATGTTATCATGGGTATCATTTTAATCGTATTGACCCACAGAATAAAGAACATATGTAATTTTTGCTGTAAATTGTTTAGCGTGAAAATGAAACCTTCCATAATTTGCAAAATTGCGGTTTTCTTTTTAATTGGGTTTCCCCATACATCTTATGGTAAAATGAGTGATGTCATTATGCAGTACAAGCTCTCATTCTAGTCTGTGGATGAAAATTTATGAGTTCCGATTTTTAAAGACGAGAAGGAAAAAACAAAAAATCCAAAAATAAAATTGGCCTGGTCCTTAAGGGGTTAAAGAAAGTGTCATCAACCCCCATCCCCCCAGATCTTTCCCCTTAACTCCCCATTTACCTGATTTACTTTGGACTTGTTTGGCAGCTGGCACACTGCCTCTCAGGGGCAAAGCTAATCCATGTGAACTGGCTGCTTTCAGAAGGAGAAAGTCAGAAAGAACACTGTTGCAGGAAGTTCGGTACTCAGGTGCAGGGCCGTTTAAAGGAATTTGGGGGTCCCAAGCAAAATAGACTGGAGGCCCCCCCTCCTCACAGGTGGCATTATATGTGAGGGGCACAGGACAGGGGTTATTATAACCCCACATATAATGCCCTATGTCCTGTGCCCCTCACATATAATACCCCCGTCATGTTCCCCTCACATATAATGCCCCCTGTCCTGCCCTCTCAGGGGGCATTATACGTGAGGGGCACAGAACATGGGGCATTATATGTGAGGGGCACAGGACATCAGGCATTATATGTGAGGGGCACAGGACAGGGGTTATTATAAGTGAGGGGCACATGTCAGGGGAGCATTAAATGTAAGGGGCACTTGACAGGGGGGCATTATAAGTCAGGGGCACATTACAGGGGGGGGGGCCCTGTCATGTGCCCCTCACATGTAATGCCCCTCTGTCATGTGCCCCTCATATATAATACCCCCTGTCCTGTGCCCCCCGAATATAATGCCCAATGTCCTGTGCCCCTCACATATAATCCCCTGTACCATAGTGACCAAGCAGCTCTCACCTTTCTCACACGCTGCTCTGTTCTTGCAGTGTGAGCCGCGGGGACGTAATCTCTGGGCGCCGGCGCAATAGTGTGACGTAATTGCGCTGGCCTGTCGTAGATGGCATCCCCGCGGCTCACACTGCAAGAACGGAGCAGCGTGTGAGAAAGGTGAGAGAATGGTGGAGCTGGACAGCTGACAGCTCCCGCTCCACCATGCTACAGGACAGGAGGGGCTTTAGTCTCTGCCTCCCGTCCCACTCCAGGCTCTCGCACTGCTGGCCCGGCTGGTGTAGTGAATAAAAATGTGTTTCATCAGCTGTTCGGGACACAGAACGCTTCAAGACACAGTTTTCTTCACTATACCGGCCGACAGGGCGAGCTGCTGAAGCGGATAGGGGCAGGAGGACGGCCCGGCAGGACAAGCACCTGCTCTGCTTGGGGCCCCAAGCAATTGCTTGGTTTGCCTGTCCTGTAGCGACAGGCCTACACCGTGTGACATGTAAAAAGCATAAATGACAGAAACACTTCAAATAATCCATATTTTACTCTGGCCACTAAAGTATAAATAATAGGCACATAGGGTGAGATTAATCAAAACCTGTGTAGAGGAAGAGTGGTGCAGTTGCCCATAGCAACCAATCAGATTTTTCACAGGTCTATTTAATAATGGAAAAGTGATCTGATTGGTTGCTATGGGCAACTGCACCACTCCTCCTCTACACTTGTTTTGATAAATCTCCCCCATAGGACTTATTCTTCAAACCACATCTGTATAATCTTATGGCAATTTTCTAGCCACTATATTCCATGTATTACCACACAACACAAGCATCCTGCTGCACTGTCTTTATCAATGATATGGGAAGGAAGGATGTGCATGCAGTAAGGTAGACTAGCCATAAAGAAAAACGTAACACACATATATTTGCTTATATATTTACAATAATTTAATGAAAGAACACCTGTTAATATTTTACCTGGTACTATCCATGACATTTGTTACGGAATCATTAGCAATAATACAAATCATATCACATGAGTCTGTTCCTTTGTATACACTGATGGAAAGTAATAGTTCTGTCATTTCATTATTACATGTAAACACATTGCCATTTATACTCTTTGGGGATCCATATATTCCTGTGATTTGATGACATACCTAAAGACTCTTCTGAGTTGTTGATGGTATTTTCTGCAACTTATATTAAAGGGTTAATCCGGTCAAACACTATTTTTCTAAATCAACTGGTACCAGAAAGTTAAACAGATTTGTAAATTACTTCTATTTAAAAATCTTGATCCTTCCAGTACTTATCAGCTGCTGTATACTACAGAGGAAGTTCTTTTCTTTTTAAATCTCTTTTCAGTCTGACCACAGTGCTCTCTGCTGACACCTCTGTCCATTTTCGGAACAGTCGAGAGCAGGAGAAAATCTCCATAGCAAACCTGTCATTCCGGACAGAGGTGTCAGCAGAGAGCACTGTGGTCAGACAGAAAAGAAATTTAAAAAGGAAAGAACTTCCTGTGGAGCATACAGCAGCTGAGAAGTACTGGAAGGATTAAGATTTTTCAACCCCTTAAGGACGCAGGGTTTTTCAGTTTTTGCACTTTTGTTTTTTCCTCCTTACCTTTTAAAAATCATAACCCTTTCAATTTTCCACCTAAAAATCCATATTATGGCTTATTTTTTGCGTCACCAATTCTACTTTGCAGTGACATTAGTAATATTACCCAAAAATTCACGGAGAAACAGGAAAAAAATCATTGTGCGACAAAATCAAAGAAAAAACACCATTTTGTAACTTTTGGGGGCTTCCGTCTCTAGGCAGTGCATATTTCTGTAAAAATTACACCTTATCATTATTCTGTAGGTCCATACAGTTAAAATGATACCCTACTTATATAGGTTGGATATTGTTGTACTTCGGGAAAAAATCATAACTATATGCAGGAAAATGTATATGTTTAAAAATGTCCTCTTTTGACCTTTATAACTTTTTTATTTTTCCACGTACAGGGCGGTATGAGGACTAATTTTTTGCGCCGTGATCGGAAGTTTTTATTGGTACCATTTTTGTTTTGATCAGACATTTTGATCACTTTTTATTCATTTTTTAATGGTATAAAAAGTGACCAAAAAGAAGCTTTTTTGGACTTTGGAATTTTTTTGCGCGTATGCCATTGACCGTGCGGTTTAATTAATGATATATTTTTATAGTTCGGAAATTTACGCATGGGGCGATATCACATATGTTTATTTTTATTTACACTGTTTTATTAATGACCTTTATTAACACTTTTTTAAAACTTTTTTTTTGCAATGTTATAGGTCCCATAGTCCCATAGGGACCTATAACACTGCACACACTGATCTCTCATGCTGATCACTGGTGTGTACTAACACACCTGTGATCAGTGTTATCGGCGCTTGACTGATCCTGCCTGGATCTCAGGCACGGAGCAGTCACTCGTCGATCGGACACCGAGGAGGCAGGTAAGGGCCCTCCCGGTGTCCTGTAAGCTGTTCGGGGTGCCGCGATTTCACTGTGGCGGTCCCGAACAGCCCCACTTTAATTTCAGACGCGGCGGTCAGCTTTGATTGCCGCGTCTGAAGGGTTAATACAGGGCATCACCGCAATCGGTGATGTCCTGTATTAGACGCGGGTCCCGGCTGTTGATAGCCGCCGGGACCGACCAGATATGATGCGGGGACACCGCGTGACCTCGCGGCATATCGCGGGAGCCGGCGGAGGACGTACATATACGTCCTTCGTTGTTAAGGGGTTAATAGAAGTAATTTACACATCTGTTTAATGTTCTGGCACCAGAAAATAAGAAATGTAAAACGTTTTTCACCGGAGTACCCATTTAAAGCTATTTTATTACCATCCTGGAATTTTTGAAAATTCTGCCCAAATATAACACTTGTTGAATTTGTATTGTGTCCCCCTTTACTGTCCAGGCATGCTGGAAGTTGTAGTTTTGCAACAGTAGGAACCTCCCTGTTTGTGATGCACTGTCTTAAATGTAGATTGGATGCTATTATGTAATCTTGGACCAAGCTCGACCTTACATTGATTCCATAGTTGTAATCCAGTGGATCCACAGATGCCAAATACAATAGCTAAGTGATTCGAAAGGTTAGTTTACTTAACCCCTTAAGGACCAAGTCAATTTTCATTTTTGCACTTATGATTTTTAGAAGGGTAGGAGGAAAAACTAAACGCTTTCAGTTACACACCTACAGACCCATATAAAAGCTTGTTTTATGCATCACCAATTGTACTTTGTAATGACATCAATCGTTTCATAAGAAAATCTATGGCCAAACTAAAAATATTTGTTAGGTGAAATAAAAAATGTGTTTTTTCTCAGTGCACTTTTCTGTAAAAATTATGTGTTATCTTTATTCTGTAGGTCCATATGGTTACAAGGATGCCCATTTTATGTAGGTTTCATTTTATTTTACTACTTTAAAAAATTATAACTATGTGCACCAAAATTTGTATGTTTAAAATTGTCGTAGTCTGACCCCTATAACTTTTTAGTTTTTCTGCATACAGGGCTATATGAGGGCTCATTTTTGAGGCCATGATCTGTAGTTTATATCTGTATCATTTTTGTTTTGATGGGATTTTTTGATCGCTTTTTATAAATTTTTATGGTATATGAAATTTCCAAAAATGCGCAATTTTGGACTTTGCTATTTTTATTTTTACATGTACACCATCGATCGTCCGATTGAACTAACCTTATGTTTAAATAGTTTGTACATTTATGCACACGGAGGTACCACATATGATTTTATCAATTTTTTTAATACATTGTTTTAATTTTAAAAAATGGAAAAAGGGGCTATTCAAACTTTTTTTTTAGGGAAGGGGTTAATTTACTTTTACTAACTCTTTTTTTTTTTTTTTTTTTACACTTTTCACTTTATATGGGGCTATACCATGCAATCTTGTGATTGCATACACAGTTCAATACTGAGCTTTGCTTCAGCATTGATCAGTGTTATCGGTTCTCAGAGGACAGATCGGACAGCGAGGAGGCAGGTAAGGGCCCTCCCGCTGTCCACTCGCTGCGATGGTCCCGATCAGCTCTGCTAAGCTAAGCGACACTGTTAACCTGAATTTAGACACCACAAATTAACTTTGATTGCAGCTTCTAAAGGGTTAATTCCGGGCACCGGCCCGATCGGTGATGCCCGGCATTAACCATGGTTCCTGGCTGCTGATAGCAACCGGGACCCAACAGGTATGAAGCATGTGTGAGCATGCTTCAAACACCGGTAATGGGATCAGGACGTACAGGTACACCCTTGGTCCTTAAGCACCAGGGCTCAAGAGGCTACCTGTCTGCCCTTAGTCCTCAAAGTATTAAAGCAGTTCACTGGGTGTTTTTTTTCTTTACTTTAAATATTTCTAACATAATAAAAGAAAAACAAAACATCAAATGCACATCAACAGAGCATAGATACAGTAGGCCATCCATATAATTGTTACGCCGAGCGCTCCGGGTCCCCGCTCCTCCCCGGAGCGCTCGCCACATCCTCGCTACTGCAGCGCCCCGGTCAGATCCACTGACCGGGTACGCTGCGATACCGCCTCCAACCGGGATGCGATTCGCGATGCGGGTGGCGCCCGCTCGCGATGCGCACCCCGGCTCCCGTACCTGACTCGCTCTCCGTCGGTCCTGTCCCGGCGCGCGCGGCCCCGCTCCCTAGGGCGCGCCGGGTCTCTGCGATTTAAAGGGCCACTGCGCCACTGATTGGCGCAGTTGTTCTAATTAGTGTGTTCACCTGTGCACTCCCTATGTATACCTCACTTCCCCTGCACTCCCTCGCCGGATCTTGTTGCCATCGTGCCAGTGAAAGCGTTTCCCAGTGTGTTCCTAGCCTGTGTTCCAGACCTCCTGCCGTTGCCCCTGACTACGATCCTTGCTGCCTGCCCCGACCTTCTGCTACGTCCGACCTTGCTCTTGTCTACTCCCTTGTACCGCGCCTATCTTCAGCAGTCAGAGAGGTTGAGCCGTTGCTAGTGGATACGACCTGGTTGCTACCGCCGCTGCAAGACCATCCCGCTTTGCGGCGGGCTCTGGTGAAAAGCAGTAGCAGCTTAGAACCGGTCCACTAGCACGGTCCACGCCAATCCCTCTCTGGCACAGAGGATCCACCTCCTGCCAGCCGAATCGTGACAGTAGATCCGGCCATGGATCCCGCTGAAGTTCCTCTGCCAGTTGTCGCCGACCTCACCACTGTGGTCGCCCAGCAGTCGCAACAGATAGCGCAACAAGGCCACCAGCTGTCTCAACTGACCGTGATGCTACAGCAGCTACTACCACAGCTTCAGCAATCATCTCCTCCGCCAGCTCCTGCACCTCCTCCGCAGCGAGTGGCCGCTTCCGGCCTACGACTTTCCTTCCCGGATAAATTTGATGGGGACTCTAACTTTTGCCGTGGCTTTCTTTCACAATGTTCCCTGCACTTGGAGATGATGTCGGACCAGTTTCCTACTGAAAGGTCTAAGGTGGCTTTCGTAGTCAGCCTTCTGTCTGGGAAAGCTCTGTCATGGGCCACACCGCTCTGGGACCGCAATGACCCCGTCACTGCCTCTGTACACTCCTTCTTCTCGGAAATTCGAAGTGTCTTTGAGGAACCTGCCCGAGCCTCTTCTGCTGAGACTGCCCTGCTGAACCTGGTCCAGGGTAATTCTTCCGTTGGCGAGTACGCCATCCAATTCCGTACTCTTGCTTCCGAATTATCCTGGAATAATGAGGCCCTCTGCGCGACCTTTAAAAAAGGCCTATCCAGCAACATTAAAGATGTTCTGGCCGCACGAGAAATTCCTGCTAACCTGCATGAACTCATTCATCTTGCCACTCGCATTGACATGCGTTTTTCCGAAAGGCGTCAGGAGCTCCGCCAGGATATGGACTTTGTTCGCACGAGGCGTTTTTTCTCCCCGGCTCCTCTCTCCTCTGGTCCTCTGCAATCCGTTCCTGTGCCTCCCGCCGTGGAGGCTATGCAAGTTGACCGGTCTCGCTTGACACCTCAAGAGAGGACACGACGCCGCATGGAGAATCTTTGCCTGTACTGTGCCGGTACCGAACACTTCCTGAAGGATTGTCCTATCCGTCCTCCCCGCCTGGAAAGACGTACGCTGACTCCGCACAAGGGTGAGACAGTTCTTGATGTCAACTCTGCTTCTCCACGCCTTACTGTGCCTGTGCGGATATCTGCCTCTACCTTCTCCTTCTCTACTAAGGCCTTCTTGGATTCCGGATCTGCAGGAAATTTTATTTTGGCCTCTCTCATCAACAGGTTCAACATCCCAGTGACCAGTCTCGCCAGACCCCTCTACATCAATTGTGTTAACAATGAAAGATTGGACTGTGCCGTGCGTTACCGCACGGAACCCCTCCTAATGTGCATCGGACCTCATCACGAAAAAATTGAGTTTTTGGTCCTCTCCAATTGCACTTCCGAAATTCTCCTTGGACTACCGTGGCTTCAACGCCATTCCCCAACCCTTGATTGGTCCACAGGAGAGATCAAGAGCTGGGGTACTGTTACGCCAAGCGCTCCGGGTCCCCGCTCCTCCCCGGAGCGCTCGCTACACTCTCCTCACTGCAGCGCTCCGGTCAGATCCACTGACCCGGGGCGCTGCGATACCGCCTCCAGCCGGGATGCGATTCGCGATGCGGGTAGCGCCCGCTCGCGATGCGCACCCCGGCTCCCGTACCTGACTCGCTCTCCGTCAGTCCTGTCCCGGCGCGCGCGGCCCCGCTCCCTAGGGCGCGCGCGCGCCGGGTCTTTGCGATTTAAAGGGCCACTGCGCCGCTGATTGGCGCAGTGGTTCCAATTAGTGTTATCACCTGTGCACTTCCCTATATCACCTCACTTCCCCTGCACTTCCTTGCCGGATCTTGTTGCCATCGTGCCAGTGAAAGCGTTTCCTTGTATGTTCCTAGCCTGTGTTCCAGACCTCCTGCCGTTGCCCCTGACTACGATCCTTGCTGCCTGCCCCGACCTTCTGCTACGTCCGACCTTGCTTCTGTCTACTCCCTTGTACCGCGCCTATCTTCAGCAGCCAGAGAGGTTGAGCCGTTGCTAGTGGATACGACCTGGTCACTACCGCCGCAGCAAGACCATCCCGCTTTGCGGCGGGCTCTGGTGAAAACCAGTAGTGACTTAGAACCGATCCACTAGCACGGTCCACGCCAATCCCTCTCTGGCACAGAGGATCCACTACCTGCCAGCCGGCATCGTGACAGTAGATCCGGCCATGGATCCCGCTGAAGTTCCTCTGCCAGTTGTCGCTGACCTCACCACGGTGGTCGCCCAGCAGTCGCAACAGATAGCGCAACAAGGCCAACAGCTGTCTCAACTGACCGTTATGCTTCAGCAGTTACTACCACAGCTTCAGCAATCATCTCCTCCGCCAGCTCCTGCATCTCCTCCGCAGCGAGTGGCCGCTTCTGGTCTACGACTATCCTTGCCGGATAAATTTGATGGGGACTCTAAGTTTTGCCGTGGCTTTCTTTCCCAATGTTCCCTGCACCTGGAGATGATGTCGGACCAGTTTCCCACTGAAAGGTCTAAGGTGGCTTTCGTAGTCAGCCTTCTGTCTGGAAAAGCCCTGTCTTGGGCCACACCGCTCTGGGACCGCAATGACCCCGTCACTGCCTCTGTACACTCCTTCTTCTCGGAAATTCGAAGTGTCTTTGAGGAACCTGCCCGAGCCTCTTCTGCTGAGACTGCCCTGTTGAACCTGGTCCAGGGTAATTCTTCCGTTGGCGAGTATGCCGTACAATTCCGTACTCTTGCTTCAGAATTATCCTGGAATAATGAGGCCCTCTGCGCGACCTTTAAAAAAGGCCTATCCAGCAACATTAAAGATGTTCTGGCCGCACGAGAAATCCCTGCTAATCTACATGAACTCATTCACCTAGCCACTCGCATTGACATGCGTTTTTCCGAAAGGCGTCAGGAGCTCCGCCAGGATATGGACTCTGTTCGCACGAGGCGTTTCTTCTCCCCGGCTCCTCTCTCCTCTGGTCCCCTGCAATCTGTTCCTGTGCCTCCCGCCGTGGAGGCTATGCAGGTCGACCGGTCTCGCCTGACACCTCAAGAGAGGACACGACGCCGCATGGAGAATCTCTGCCTGTACTGTGCTAGTACCGAACACTTCCTGAAGGATTGTCCTATCCGTCCTCCCCGCCTGGAAAGACGTACGCTGACTCCGCACAAAGGTGAGACAGTCCTTGATGTCTACTCTGCTTCTCCACGTCTTACTGTGCCTGTGCGGATGTCTGCCTCTGCCTTCTCCTTCTCTGCTGTGGCCTTCTTGGACTCCGGATCTGCAGGAAATTTTATTTTGGCCTCTCTCGTCAACAAGTTCAACATCCCGGTGACCAGTCTCGCCAGACCCCTCTACATCAATTGTGTAAACAATGAAAGATTGGACTGTACCATACGTTTCCGCACGGAGCCCCTTCTAATGCACATCGGACCTCATCACGAGAGGATTGAACTTTTGGTCCTTCCCAATTGCACTTCTGAAATTCTCCTTGGACTTCCCTGGCTTCAACTTCACTCCCCAACCCTGGATTGGTCCACTGGGGAGATCAAGAGTTGGGGGCCCTCTTGTTCCAAGGACTGCCTAAAACCGGTTCCCAGTAACCCTTGCCGTGATTCTGTGGTTCCTCCCGTAACCGGTCTCCCTAAGGCCTATATGGACTTTGCGGATGTTTTTTGCAAAAAACAAGCTGAGACTCTACCTCCTCACAGGCCTTATGATTGTCCTATCGACCTCCTCCCGGGCACTACTCCACCCCGGGGCAGAATTTATCCTCTGTCCGCCCCAGAGACTCTTGCCATGTCTGAATACGTCCAGGAAAATTTAAAAAAGGGCTTTATCCGTAAATCCTCCTCTCCTGCCGGAGCCGGATTTTTCTTTGTGTCCAAAAAAGATGGCTCTCTACGCCCTTGCATTGACTACCGCGGTCTTAATAAAATCACGGTTAAGAACCGCTACCCCCTGCCTCTCATCTCTGAACTCTTTGATCGCCTCCAAGGTGCCCACATCTTTACCAAACTGGACTTAAGAGGTGCTTATAATCTCATCCGCATCAGAGAGGGGGATGAATGGAAAACGGCATTTAACACCAGAGATGGACACTTTGAGTATCTGGTCATGCCCTTTGGCCTGTGCAACGCCCCTGCCGTCTTCCAAGACTTTGTTAATGAAATTTTTCGTGATCTTTTATACTCCTGTGTTGTTGTATATCTGGACGATATCCTGATTTTTTCTGCCAATCTAGAAGAACACCGCCAGCATGTCCGTATGGTTCTTCAGAGACTTCGTGACAATCAACTCTATGCCAAAATAGAGAAATGTCTGTTTGAATGCCAATCTCTTCCTTTCCTAGGATACTTGGTCTCTGGCCAGGGACTACAAATGGATCCAGACAAACTCTCTGCCGTCTTAGATTGGCCACGCCCCTCCGGACTCCGTGCTATCCAACGTTTTTTGGGGTTCGCCAATTATTACAGACAATTTATTCCACATTTTTCTACCGTTGTGGCTCCTATCGTGGCTTTAACCAAAAAAAATGCCGATCCCAAGTCTTGGCCTCCTCAAGCGGAAGACGCCTTTAAACGGCTCAAGTCTGCCTTTTCTTCGGCTCCCGTGCTCTCCAGACCTGACCCATCTAAACCCTTCCTATTGGAGGTTGATGCCTCCTCTGTGGGAGCTGGAGCTGTCCTTCTACAAAAAAATTCTTCCGGGCATGCTGTTACTTGTGGGTTTTTTTCTAGGACCTTCTCTCCGGCGGAGAGGAACTACTCCATCGGGGATCGAGAGCTTCTAGCCATTAAATTAGCACTTGAGGAATGGAGGCATCTGCTGGAGGGATCAAGATTTCCAGTTATTATTTACACCGATCACAAGAACCTCTCCTACCTCCAGTCTGCCCAACGGCTGAATCCTCGCCAGGCCAGGTGGTCTCTGTTCTTTGCCCGATTTAATTTTGAAATTCACTTTCGGCCTGCCGATAAGAACATTAGGGCCGATGCTCTCTCTCGTTCCTCGGATGCTTCTGAAGTTGAACTCTCTCCGCAACACATCATTCCTCCTGACTGCCTGATTTCCACTTCTCCAGCCTCCATCAGGCAAACTCCTCCAGGAAAGACCTTTGTTTCTCCACGCCAACGCCTCGGAATCCTCAAATGGGGCCACTCTTCCCATCTCGCAGGTCATGCGGGCATCAAGAAATCTGTGCAACTCATCTCTCGCTACTATTGGTGGCCGACTCTGGAGACGGATGTTGTGGACTTTGTGCGAGCCTGCACTATCTGTGCCCGGGATAAGACTCCTCGCCAGAAGCCCGCTGGTTTTCTTCATCCTCTGCCTGTCCCCGAACAGCCTTGGTCGCTGATTGGTATGGATTTTATTACTGACTTACCCCCATCCCATGGCAACACTGTTATTTGGGTGGTCGTTGATCGATTCTCCAAAATGGCACATTTCATCCCTCTTCCTGGTCTTCCTTCAGCGCCTCAGTTGGCTAAACAATTTTTTGTACACATTTTTCGTCTTCACGGGTTGCCCACGCAGATCGTCTCGGATAGAGGCGTCCAATTCGTGTCTAAATTCTGGAGGGCTCTCTGTAAACAACTCAAGATTAAATTAAATTTTTCTTCTGCATATCATCCTCAATCCAATGGACAAGTAGAAAGAATTAACCAGGTCTTGGGTGATTATTTACGACATTTTGTTTCCTCCCGCCAGGATGACTGGGCAGATCTTCTACCATGGGCCGAATTCTCGTATAACTTCAGAGTCTCTGAATCTTCCTCCAAATCCCCATTTTTCGTGGTGTACGGCCGTCACCCTCTTCCCCCCCTCCCTACCCCCTTGCCCTCTGGTCTGCCCGCTGTGGATGAAATTTCTCGTGATCTTTCCATCATATGGAGAGAGACCCAAAATTCTCTCTTACAGGCTTCATCACGCATGAAGAAGTTCGCGGATAAGAAAAGAAGAGCTCCTCCCATTTTTTCCCCTGGAGACAAGGTATGGCTCTCCGCTAAATATGTCCGCTTCCGTGTCCCTAGCTATAAGTTGGGACCACGCTATCTTGGTCCTTTCAAAATTTTGTGCCAGATTAATCCTGTCTCTTACAAACTTCTTCTTCCTCCTTCTCTTCGTATTCCTAATGCCTTTCACGTTTCTCTTCTTAAACCACTTATCATTAACCGTTTCTCTCCCAAATCTGTTCCTCCCACTCCTGTTTCCGGCTCCTCGGACATCTTCTCCGTCAAAGAGATTCTGGCATCTAAAAAGGTCAGAGGGAAAACCTTTTTTTTTGTGGATTGGGAGGGTTGTGGTCCAGAAGAGAGATCCTGGGAACCTGAGGACAACATCCTAGACAAAAGTCTGCTCCTCAGGTTCTCAGGCTCTAAGAAGAGGGGGAGACCCAAGGGGGGGGTACTGTTACGCCAAGCGCTCCGGGTCCCCGCTCCTCCCCGGAGCGCTCGCTACACTCTCCTCACTGCAGCGCTCCGGTCAGATCCACTGACCCGGGGCGCTGCGATACCGCCTCCAGCCGGGATGCGATTCGCGATGCGGGTAGCGCCCGCTCGCGATGCGCACCCCGGCTCCCGTACCTGACTCGCTCTCCGTCAGTCCTGTCCCGGCGCGCGCGGCCCCGCTCCCTAGGGCGCGCGCGCGCCGGGTCTTTGCGATTTAAAGGGCCACTGCGCCGCTGATTGGCGCAGTGGTTCCAATTAGTGTTATCACCTGTGCACTTCCCTATATCACCTCACTTCCCCTGCACTTCCTTGCCGGATCTTGTTGCCATCGTGCCAGTGAAAGCGTTTCCTTGTATGTTCCTAGCCTGTGTTCCAGACCTCCTGCCGTTGCCCCTGACTACGATCCTTGCTGCCTGCCCCGACCTTCTGCTACGTCCGACCTTGCTTCTGTCTACTCCCTTGTACCGCGCCTATCTTCAGCAGCCAGAGAGGTTGAGCCGTTGCTAGTGGATACGACCTGGTCACTACCGCCGCAGCAAGACCATCCCGCTTTGCGGCGGGCTCTGGTGAAAACCAGTAGTGACTTAGAACCGATCCACTAGCACGGTCCACGCCAATCCCTCTCTGGCACAGAGGATCCACTACCTGCCAGCCGGCATCGTGACAGGTACTTCTTGTTTCAAGGACTGTCTTAAACCGGTTCCCAGTACTCCCTGCCGTGACCCTGTGGTTCCCCCTGTAACCGGTCTCCCTAAGGCTTATATGGACTATGCTGACGTATTTTGCAAAAAGCAAGCTGAGACTTTACCTCCTCACAGGCCTTTTGACTGTCCTATTGACCTCCTCCCGGGCACTACTCCACCCCGGGGCAGAATTTATCCTCTGTCCGCCCCAGAGACTCTTGCTATGTCTGAATACATCCAGGAAAATTTAAAAAAGGGGTTTATCCGCAAATCCTCCTCTCCTGCCGGAGCTGGATTTTTCTTTGTGTCCAAAAAAGATGGCTCCCTACGTCCTTGCATTGATTACCGCGGACTTAATAAAATCACGGTAAAGAACCGCTACCCCCTTCCTCTTATCTCTGAACTCTTTGATCGCCTTCAAGGTGTCCACATCTTTACCAAACTGGACTTAAGAGGTGCATATAATCTCATCCGCATCAGGGAGGGGGACGAATGGAAAACTGCATTTAACACCAGAGATGGACACTTTGAGTATCTGGTCATGCCCTTTGGCCTGTGCAACGCCCCTGCCGTCTTCCAAGACTTTGTTAATGAAATTTTTCGTGATCTCTTATATTCCTGTGTTGTTGTGTATCTGGACGATATTCTGATTTTTTCTGCCAACTTAGAAGAACATCGCCAGCATGTCCGCATGGTTCTTCAGAGACTTCGAGACAATCAACTTTATGCCAAAATGGAGAAATGTCTGTTTGAATGTCAATCTCTTCCTTTCCTAGGATACTTGGTCTCTGGCCAGGGACTACAAATGGACCCAGATAAACTCTCTGCCGTCTTAGATTGGCCACGCCCCTCCGGACTCCGTGCTATCCAACGTTTTTTGGGGTTCGCCAATTATTACAGACAATTCATTCCACATTTTTCCACTATTGTGGCTCCTATCGTGGCTTTAACCAAGAAGAATGCCAATCCTAAGTCCTGGTCTCCCCAAGCGGAAGACGCATTTAAACGGCTCAAGTCTGCCTTTTCTTCTGCTCCCGTGCTCTCCAGACCTGACCCATCTAAACCCTTCCTATTGGAGGTGTATGCCTCCTCAGTGGGAGCTGGAGCGGTCCTTCTACAAAAAAATTCTTCCGGGCATGCTGTTACTTGTGGGTTTTTTTCTAGGACCTTCTCTCCGGCGGAGAGGAACTACTCCATCGGGGATCGAGAACTACTGGCCATTAAATTGGCACTTGAGGAATGGAGGCATCTGCTGGAGGGATCAAAATTTCCAGTTATCATTTTCACCGATCACAAGAATCTCTCCTATCTCCAGTCTGCCCAACGGCTGAATCCTCGCCAGGCCAGGTGGTCGTTGTTCTTTGCCCGTTTTAACTTTGAAATTCATTTTCGCCCTGCCGACAAGAACATTAGGGCCGATGCTCTCTCTCGTTCCTCGGATGCCTCGGAAGTAGAGGTCTCTCCGCAACACATCATTCCTCCTGACTGTCTGATCTCCTCTTCTCCAGCCTCCATCAGGCAAACTCCTCCAGGGAAGACCTTCGTTTCTCCACGCCAGCATCTCGGGATTCTCAAATGGGGTCACTCCTCCCACCTCGCAAGCCATGCGGGCATCAAAAAGTCCTTGCAACTCATCTCTCGTTTCTATTGGTGGCCGACTCTGGAAACAGAGGTTGTTGATTTTGTGCGGGCCTGTACTGTCTGTGCCCGGGATAAGACTCCTCGCCAGAAGCCTGCTGGTCTCCTTCACCCTCTGCCTGTCCCCGAACAGCCTTGGTCTCTGATTGGTATGGACTTTATTACAGACCTACCCCCATCCCGTGGCAACACTGTTGTTTGGGTGGTCGTTGATCGATTTTCCAAGATGGCACATTTTATTCCTCTTCCTGGTCTCCCTTCAGCGCCTCAGTTGGCAAAACAATTTTTTGTACACATTTTTCGTCTTCACGGTTTGCCCACGCAGATTGTCTCGGATAGAGGTGTCCAATTCGTGTCAAAATTCTGGAGGGCTCTCTGTAAACAACTCAAGATTAAATTAAACTTATCTTCTGCTTATCATCCTCAATCCAATGGGCAAGTAGAAAGAATTAACCAGGTCCTGGGTGACTATTTACGGCATTTTGTTTCCTCCCGCCAGGATGACTGGGCAGATCTTCTACCTTGGGCCGAATTCTCGTACAACTTTAGAGTCTCTGAATCTTCTGCTAAATCCCCATTTTTTGTGGTGTACGGCCGTCACCCTCTTCCCCCCCTCCCTATTCCCTTGTCCTCTGGTTTGCCCGCTGTAGATGAAGTGACTCGTGATCTTTCCACCATATGGAAAGAGACCCAAAATTCTCTTTTACAGGCTTCATCTCGCATGAAAAAGTTTGCCGATAAGAAAAGAAGAGCTCCCCCCATCTTTGCTCCCGGAGACAAGGTATGGCTCTCCGCTAAATATGTCCGCTTTCGTGTCCCCAGTTACAAACTGGGACCACGCTATCTTGGTCCTTTCAAAGTCTTGTGCCAGATTAATCCTGTCTCTTACAAACTCCTTCTTCCTCCTTCTCTTCGTATTCCTAATGCCTTTCATGTCTCTCTTCTTAAACCACTCATCATCAACCGTTTCTCTCCCAAACTTGTTTCTCCCACTCCTGTTTCCGGTTCCTCTGACATCTTCTCCGTAAAGGAGATACTGGCCTCCAAGACGGTCAGAGGGAAAAAAAATTTTTTGGTCGATTGGGAGGGCTGTGGTCCTGAAGAGAGATCCTGGGAACCTGAGGACAACATCCTAGACAAAAGTCTGGTCCTCAGGTTCTCAGGCTCCAAGAAGAGGGGGAGACCCAAGGGGGGGGTACTGTTACGCCGAGCGCTCCGGGTCCCCGCTCCTCCCCGTAGCGCTCGCCACATCCTCGCTACTGCAGCGCCCCGGTCAGATCCACTGACCGGGTGCGCTGCGATACCGCCTCCAGCCGGGATGCGATTCGCGATGCGGGTGGCGCCCGCTCGCGATGCGCACCCCGGCTCCCGTACCTGACTCGCTCTCCGTCGGTCCTGTCCCGGCACGCGCGGCCCCGCTCCCTAGGGCGCGCGCGCGCCGGGTCTCTGCGATTTAAAGGGCCACTGCGCCACTGATTGGCGCAGTTGTTCTAATTAGTGTGTTCACCTGTGCACTCCCTATGTATACCTCACTTCCCCTGCACTCCCTCGCCGGATCTTGTTGCCATCGTGCCAGTGAAAGCGTTTCCCAGTGTGTTCCTAGCCTGTGTTCCAGACCTCCTGCCGTTGCCCCTGACTACGATCCTTGCTGCCTGCCCCGACCTTCTGCTACGTCCGACCTTGCTCTTGTCTACTCCCTTGTACCGCGCCTATCTTCAGCAGTCAGAGAGGTTGAGCCGTTGCTAGTGGATACGACCTGGTTGCTACCGCCGCTGCAAGACCATCCCGCTTTGCGGCGGGCTCTGGTGAAAACCAGTAGCAGCTTAGAACCGGTCCACTAGCACGGTCCACGCCAATCCCTCTCTGGCACATAGGATCCACCTCCTGCCAGCCGAATCGTGACAATAATATTGGGGGGTAGTATTTTATTATCTAATATACTATACAGCATTAGTAAATTCAATGGGGCAACCAATTGTTGTTCTTATAGAACAAGTTTGGCCAAACTTGTTTAACATAAGAGCCACATCCAATAGACTTATAATGGTTAAAAACCATAAAATATGCATGTACATAAAAATTAAGAAACATGCTTAGGTAGTAGTATTTATTCATATGTAGCATTCAACCACATATAAATAAGTGATATAAATGTTATTATTAGTTAAATCACAAAATATATTTATAGTGAAAAAGAGACGTAGTAAAGCACTCACCCGATCTGCTCCTCCCATATAAAAATATATTTACATACCATACTAGTAGAAGCCCCTGTATATGTAGTAGCAGCACAGCTGTATACAACAGCCCCCATGTATTTGGTAGAAGCCCCCTTGTATGTTGTAGCAGCCCTCCTCTAGGTAGTAGCAGCCCCCTTTAGTAGGAGCCCCTATACGAGTTAATTAGCTTTTGCTCATGCCCCTCTTTGGCAGAGGGATGTTGCTATAGGCTGACATCACTGGCCGGTGTCACCAAGCAGACATGCCTATGGGCAGGGTGTCTTCTACCAGCTGCCCATACTCTGTTAAGGAGGCAGAGTAGGGGGCTGCTGCATTTAAATGGCAGTGTAAGCTGAAGGTGTGAGCCACATGACACTTAGCAAAGGGCCGCATGTGTCTCAATAGCCGCACTCTGGCCACCCCTGTTATGGAACATACTACCTAGTGCCTAGTACATGCACATAATTGCCTGAATTTATAGAAAACCAAGTTTACATTAAAAATAATGTTATATTTCTACAAATGATGGCAATTAAATATCTCATGTGTTTCCTGTCCTGAGCAATCAGAAATAAAAAATATTATTATACAACAGGTACTTTATCTGTAAAACTAATGAAGCTCCAATAGTCTAGAAACTCAATGAGAACGGTATAACATTAAATTGTCCTGTATTAGTAGATGGTGGTTGACATTTAGGAAGATGCGGCATGACCTGATTGAAGAGCATTCACAGTGTAAGTGGCAATCTCCCACATTAATTGCAAATTTCAGTAATATCCTTTCGAATGGGAGAATAGAGTATGCATTAAAATGTACTGCACATTTATTCAAGATATAGGATATAAACTGTAGAATGCTCTAAAATAGGTCAGCATTTAGGAAAATCTAAAGTACTCATGAATAAGTTACACAGACAGTAAAGCGCTGAATCCAGACAGTATATACTTTTTACTACTTTTGTTCAATATGTTCCTTCAAATTATTTCTGATTGATTGTAATTCTATTTGCGATCACCAATCAGACTTAACATGATCAATATGGTGCATTTATTTTTAAGTTTACTTTTTATGCATTCATTAAAAATAGGCCAAATATTGTTTTGCTTGTGAAAATTGCAGTATCCAATCTACATTTAAGACAGTGCATCACAAACAGGGAGGTTCCCGCTGTTGCAAAACTACAACTTCCAGATGCCTAGACATTTTAGCCAAAGCGCACTTGTTTCAAGAAATGGTCCTGAAACGCTTATCACTCCAGTGCTTACCTCTGCTTTTGCAGTCCCAATACAGATCATGATGATGGGATGGTTGCTTATCAGCCCCACATGTCATCAGCAGGGACGTGCACAGACATTGTGGAGGGCAGGGGCTGAAATAAAAAAGGCACTATAAAAAATAGCATATTTTTTATAATATAATTTTTTTTTTATAAAAAGCGGTCAAAACAAAAATGATACAGATAAAAACTTCAGATCACGGCGCAAAAAATGAGCCCTCATACTACCCTATATACCGAAAATAAAAAAACTTATAGGGGTCAGAAGATGACAATTTTAAACACGAATTTTGGTGCATGTAGATATAATTCTTTTAAAGTAGAAAAATAAAACCTATATAAATTAGGTATCCTTGTAACCGTATGGACCTACAGAATGAAGATAGTGCCATTTTTACCGAAAAGTGCATTGCGTAGAATCAGAAGCCCCCAAAAGTTACAAAATTGCTGTTTTGTTTTTACTTTTGCCCCACAAATATTTTTCTGGTTTTGCCATAGAGTTTGTGGTGAAATGATTGAAGTCATTACAAAGTACGATTTCTGATGCAAAAAACAAGCCCTTATATGGGTATATAGGTGGAAAATGGAAAACGTTATGATTTTTAGAATGTGAGGAGGAAAACACGAACGTGAGAAAAATTACTTCTGTAGTTCTATTCTTCTTTTATTTTGTTCTGGGAATGTTTGATTCAGAGTTTCCCAACCAGGGTGTCTTCGGCTGTTGCAAAACTCATCTGGGCATGCTGGGAGTTGTAGTTTTGCAACAGCTGGAGACACCCTGGTTGGGAAACACTGGTTTGGTTATAGGCCATTATATGCTTGATCTCCTCAAAATCATACCCCCCCGCCTCCTCCCAAACATAGCTCAACTACAACCACCAGTATGTAAAGGAACATAGTACTACTACATCCACCAGTAGTATGTCCCTGGTGTCGAGTGATAGGAGTCCCACATCCCTGAATATGTATGTGTGTGTGTGTGCGTTTCCCAACCAGAGTGCTATCAGCAGTTGCAACAGCTGGAGGCACTCTGGTTGTGAGACATTGATAAATACACATACATGCATAAATCAGTGTTTCACTACCAGGGTGACTCTAGCTGTTGCAAAACTACAACTCCCAGCATGGCCAGACAGCCAATACAGCTGGCTGCACCCTGGTTGGGAAACACTGATTACAGACAAATATAAAAACTTATATACACAAACATTAGTGTACTTGAGGGGCGCCATGCGATTTGTGACCACCACTGCAATAAGTGCTGCATCAATCCTGGGCCTTGTTGGCCTAGTGACAGATACAGCACTGCATATAACATACATCAAATACTATACATATACACACTTACATACACCATACATGTGTATATACATGCAGTACACACACCACACTATACACAAAGGCTTCACAGACATGTTCACACAATACATCTGCACACTATATATGAATACACTCACTTTTATAGGAAGCTGGCTGGGTGCAGGGAATACTTCAGTAACTGGATGTTCGGCAGGACTCTGTGCTTCCTGGTCCCTGCAGACTCAGCCGACAGGAAGTTACACTGTGCGAGATCGTTCAGCAACAGAACAGGAGGGGGGCGGCTTGTTAAAGGAGCCGAGCATCTCCCTGCCAGTGCCAGCGCTATACAAGTGACCCCTGCAGAGAGGTAGCACCTCTATAGAGTGAGCAGACTCACTTTGTCTACCAGTTTTGCAAAAATAAAAAAAAGGGCATTAAAGAAGCAAGGGCGAAAAAGGGCAGGGGCTGAAGCCCCCTTTGAACCCTATGTGTGCACGTCCCTGGTCATCAGGATCTACAGCTTTGACATGGCTAAACATCTGGACCCAACTCCATACTAACAGGCCAGACTGGGTTTCTGGTCATCTTTGTGTAGCCTATGGCAGCTACATCTAACAATGCTCGCCTACTGCTGACTGCATTACCACTCTGGACAGGAGTGTTATCTCAACTAGCACCCACTCTTAGTGATGTAGCAAACATAACATTTCCGGTTCGCCAACCGCGAATGGGCAAGCGAATTTTAAAACCCACAGGGAATCTTTCTGGCCACAATAGTGATTTAAAAGTTGCTTCAAGGGGACTAACACCTGGACTGTGGCGTGCCGGAGTGGGATCCATGGCAAAACTCCCATGGAAAATTACATAGTTGATGCAGAGTCTGGTTTTAATCCATAAAGGGCATAAATCACCTATTATTCCTAAATGGTTTGGAATAAAATGCTTTAGCCTCCTTTAGGCAGCACATAGAGCCCCCCTTTAGGCTTCACATAGTTAGATTCCCCCATATTAGGCAGCACATTGTTAGAGCCTCCCTTTAGGCAGCATATAGTTAGAGCCCCCCTTTAGGCATCACATAGTTAGATTCCCCCTTTAGGCAGCACATAGATTTCCCCCATGTTAGTCAGCACATAGTTAGAGCTCCCCTTTAGGCAGCACATAAGATTCCCCCATATTAGGCAGCACATAGTTAGAGTCTGTACAGCATCCTGTCCTTGCCGGCGTGTTCGTGGGAGGAGGATTACTTTCACCTCTTCCCCTGTTAGATCCCTGTTGTGCTGTGACACGACCCTTATACGCTGTGTACAGCATACTTCTTAATTTATTTTGGACCTGCTGAATCCTTTCCGCCTTACTGTAATGCAGTAACATGTCAGGCACTTTATGTTTATACCGGGGGTCTAGTAGCGTGGACACCCAGTACAGGTCGTTCTCCTTCATCCTTTTTATACGAGGGTCCTTCAACAGGCACGGCAGCATGAAAGACCCCATTTGCACAAGGACGGATGCTGAGCTACTCATGTCCCGTTCCTCGTCCGCAGTGATGTCAGGAAAGGTATAATCTTCTTCCCCCCAGCCACGTACAACACCACGGGAACCAGATAGGTGACAAGGAGCACCCTGGGATGCCTGCTGTGGTTGGTTTTCCTCCTCCTCTTCAAAGCCACATTCCTCCTCTGACTCCTCTTCCTCACAATCCTCTTCCAGCATTGCTGCAGGTTCAGCAAGCGATGCTGATAAGGCTGTTTCTGGTGGTGATGGTGTCCACAACTCTTCCTCTTCACGCTCATCTACTGCCTGATCCAGCACTCTTCGCAGGGCACGATCCAGGAAGAAAACAAACAGTATGATGTCGCTGATGGTGCCTTTGGTGCGACTGACCAGGTTTGTCACCTCCTGAAAAGGACGCATGAGCCTACAGGCATTGCGCATGAGCCTCCAGTAACGTGGCCAAAAAATTCCCAGCTCCGCAGATGATGTCCTAGGACCCCGGTCATACAAATATTCGTTGACGGCTTTTTCTTGTTGGAGCAGGCGGTCGAACATTAGAAGTGTTGAATTCCAACGTGTTGGGCTGTTGCAAATCAAGCACCTCACTGGCATGTTGTTTCGCAGCTGGATATCTGACAAGTGCGCCATGGCTGTGTAGGAACGCCTGAAATGGCCACACACCTTCCTGGACTGCTTCAGGACATCCTGTAAGCTTGGGTACTTGAGCACAAAGCGTTGTACAATCAGATTACACACATGTGCCATGCACGGCACATGTGTCAACTTGCCCAACCTCAATGCCGCCAACAAATTTGTTCCGTTGTCACAAACCACCTTGCCGATCTCCAGTTGGTGCAGAGTCAGCCACTGGTCCACCTGTGCGTTCAGGGCCGACAGGAGCGCTGGTGCGGTGTGACTCTGCGCATTGAGCCAAGATGGCGTGACACTGCCATATCTGGGATGTGGAATAGCACCTGGGGAGCTGGGGGGGTGCCGGTGATGTGGAGCAAGACGCAGCAGTGGAAGAGGACTCGGCCGAGGATGTTATGGAAGAGGATGGAGTAGGAGGAGTAGAGGAGGTGGCAGCAGGCCTGCCTGCAAGTCGTGGCGGTGTCACCAACTCCTCTGCAGAGCCACGCATTCCATGCTTGGCAGCCGTCACCAGGTTTACCCAATGCGCAGTGCAGGTGATATACCTGCCCTGACCATGCTTTGCAGACCAGGTATCAGTGGTCAGATGGACCCTTGCCCCTACACTGTGTGCCAGACATGCCATAATTTCCTTTTGCACAATGGAGTAAAGGTTGGTGATTGCCTTTTGTGCAAAAAAAAATTCGTCCGGGTACCTTCCACTGCGGTGTCCCAATGGCTACAAATTTTTTAAAGGCCTCAGACTCCACCAGCTTGTATGGTAAAAGCTGGCGGGCTAGCAGTTCCGACAAGCCAGCTGTCAGACGCTGGGCTAGGGGGTGACTTTGAGATATTGTCTTCTTGCGCTCAAACATCTCCTTGACAGACACCTGACTGTGGGCAGATGAGCAGGAACTGCCCAAGGCGAGAGACGGAGAGGCGGATGGTTGAGAGGGGGCAAGGAGGGCAGTAGTGGTTGACCTGGCTGAAGATGCTGGACCAGGAGGAGGATGGCGGCTTTGACTTTGTGTGCTGCTTGTACTGACGTGTTGATCCCATAGGCGTTTGTGATGTGACATCATGTGCCTTTGCAAAGCAGTTGTGCCTAGGTGGGTGTTGGACTTCCCACGACTCAGTTTCTTCTGGCACAGGTTGCAAATGGCCTCGCTGTTGTCAGAGGCAGGCACACAAAAAAATGCCACACTGCTGAGCTCTGTGATGACGGCATTCTGGTGGTGGCACCAGCATGCGTTGATTGGCATCCAGTCTGGCTGACCCCGGGTGCCGTTGCATGCTGTCTGACTGTGCCACTAGCTCCTTGCGATGACCTCCCCCTGCTTCCAACTCGTCTCCTCCTCCTCTCTGTCTCCCCATCTGAACTTTCCCCCTCTTCTTCTCTTCTAGCGGGCACCCACGTGGCATCCACGGACACATCGTCATCATCAACACCTTCACCGCTATCTGACACCTCAAGAAAGGAAGCAGCAGTGGGTACAACATCATCATCACACCGTACGTCCATGTGTGTAATGCTACCTGACTGAGACATATCCCTGGTAACTACATCCTCTGGCAATAATGGTTGTGCATCACTCATGGCAAATAAAACGAAATGATCCAGCACTTGGAAAAACGGCAATCTTTATTGTAGAAATCCTCGTAAAAACAGTACAAGACCGTGGCACCTCACCACCTCTGAGAAATCTTGACGTGTTTCGAACGCATGCGCTCTTTGTCAAAAGATACCTGCTCTACTTCCTGAAACCCTTTTATGGGCTGGAATCAGGTGGATGCAATTAGTAAAAGGACAGGCTGCTAGGAAAAAGCAGAACCATCCTTAAGTCTAAAAAAACACATGAGACACTCATGTCTTCAAATTGATGTGTAAATAACTCCTCTGACGGATCAAGTAAAGCTGCTGTGGTGCTAGTGTTGGTGGTGGCGGCAGGCGGGTAAGTGGTAGCATGAGAGGTGCCCGAAGCTAAGCTAGAGGAGGAGAAGGATGGTGCGTCAAGGTTCCGAGCAGAAGCTTTAGTAGTAGATTGGGTGTCTTGTGATAGCCAGTCAACTAAGTCCTCAGAACTTTGGGGGTTCAGGGTACATGGCCTCTGAACACTGGCAATTCTAGGGCCAAAGGGAATCCCAGCACCACAACGGCCCCTGCGGGGTGCCCTTCCTCTGTCTGTCATTTTTTTGGTAAAATTTTCACATGTGTCACACCTAATGTGATTTGCACTAGGGTGACACAATTTGCCCTGCAAGCAAGAAAAATGGCAACTGTGACGTGAACTAACAGTGACGACTGATTTTATTTAATAGCCAAAAAAGTTTTTTTTTTTTTATTTGCACAACTGTCACACCTAATGTGATTTGCACTAGGGTGACACAATTTGTCCTGCAGGCAAGAAAAATGGCAACTGTGACGTGAACTAACAGTGATGACTGATTTTATTTAACAGCCAAAAAAGGTATTTTTTTTTAATTTGCACAACTGTCACACCTAATGTGATTTGCACTAGGGTGACACAATTTGCCCTGCAGGCAGAAAAAAAATGGCATCTGTGACGTGAAATGACAGTGACGACTGATTTTATTTAACAGCCAAAAAAGGTATTTTTTTAATTTGCACAACTGTCACACCTATTGTGATTTGCACTAGTGTGACAATGAGCAAAAAACTTGCCAGCGGAGTTCCCCTTTTATGCAGTGGTCCCCAACCAGAGTGCCTCCAGCTGTTGTAAAACACGGACTGATATATTTCAGCCCTTTGAATACTGTAGTAGTTAGTTGCTTTAAAGAAAAAAAGCTTGCCAGCGGAGTTCCCCTTTTATGCAGTGGTCCCCAACCAGGGTGCCTCCAGCTGTTGCAAAACACATGGACTGATATATTTCAGCCCTTTGAATACTGTAGTAGTTAGTTGCTTTAAAGAAAAAAAGCTTGCCAGCGGAGTTCCCCTTTTATGCAGTGGTCCCCAACCAGGGTGCCTCCAGCTGTTGCAAAACACACGGACTGGTATATTTCAGCCCTTTGAATACTGAAGTAGTTAGTTGCTTTAAAGAAAAAAAGCTTGCCAGTGGAGTTCCCCTTTTAAGCAGTGGTCCCCAACCAGGGTGCCTACAGCTGTTGCAAAACACACGTACTGATATCTTTCAGCCCTTTGAATACTGTAGTAGATAGTTGCTTGAAGGAACTTAAGTTTGATTCTGGAGTACCCCTTTTAACCAGCGGTTCCCTCCCAACCAGGACTGATATCTTTCAGCCCTAAAAAGGGCTTTTTTGGGTTCTGTCCTTTAAGCAGATGTTACACTAGTGTTTTAGGAGTAAACTGGACCCTGAATACACCACCTAGCAGCAACCTAGCTATTGCTTTCCCTATACAGCAGGAGCAGCTTCTCTAACCCTCCACTTCCTAAGCCTGCAGCATGCTGAATGAGGCTAAAATGGTGTCCATGCAAGAGGTAGGAGGGTCTGGAAGGGAGGAACTGCTGCTGATTGGCTGTAATGTGTCTGCTGACTCTGACTCACAGGGTCAAAGTTTACTGCAATGTTAAAGTATAGGGGGCGGATCGAGCTTCACATATGTTCGCCCGGCGATGCGAATGCGAACATGCGAAATTCGCCGGGAACTGTTCGCCGGCGAACAGTTCGCGACATCTCTACCCACTCTATCCTTTGTAGCTGTTCATTGCACACATGATGGCTCTAACACTTCTATTTATAGGCCTAGCCCTGCATAACAGCTTTAGGACCTTCCAGGCATAATCATGTAATCCACCTCAACAGGTCCTCAAACAGTACCAAGAATTTATTGAAATAGAAAAAATCATACTTTATTGACTTGTGGACCTGCATTTCTTGATATGTCCTACACACAAACACAAACCAGTATGAACACAGTTATACACAGAAGTACTGGTGAATAAAAAGACCTGTCAACTTTGCTTTAAAAGACATGGTCCAATCATAAAATGACATTATGCAACATTATACATGTTTTTTTTCATTGGGCGTTTACATTTAAATTGGCACTGTCAGATGAAAAAAATTTTTGTATGTTTTACATCTTGGCAAAACACTAACCTTTCTAATATGCTTCATAAGAATTTTTTTTTCCTTTTTATGGAAATCATGGCTTATAAAATCATGGCTTTGTCCAAGCCGAAGCACAGGCATAGACAAAGTCTAGTAAGTGAATGTGGGCTAGCACTCCTCTGTGTCTGATAGGACAGGAGAGAGCACAGAGGAGTACTATCATACAGGAGAGAGCACAGAGGAGTGCTATCAGACAGGAGAGAGCACAGAGGAGTACTATCAGACAGGAGAAAGCACAGAGGAGTGCTATCAGACAGGAGAGAGCACAGAGGAGTACTATCAGACAGGAGAGAGCACAGATGAGTACTATCAGACAGGAGAGAGCACAGAGGAGGACTATCAGACAGGAGAGAGCACAGAGGAGTATTATCAGACAGGAGAGAGCACAGAGGAGTATTATCAGACAGGAGAGAGCACAGAGGAGTGCTATCAGACAGGAGAGAGCACAGAGGAGTCCTATCAGACAGGAGAGAGCACAGAGGAGTCCTATCAGACAGGAGAGAGCACAGAGGAGTGCTATCAGACAGGAGAGAGCACAGAGGAGTGCTATCAGACAGGAGAGAGCACAGAGGAGTACTATCAGACAGGAGAGAGCACAGAGGAGTCATATCAGACAGGAGAGAGCACAGAGAAGTCCTAGCCCACCCTCACTTACTGGTCTGTGCTTCAGCTTGGACATAGCCATGATTTTATAAGCCATGATTTCTATAAAAAGGAAAAACAATTTTCTCATGAAGTATATCAGGAGGATTAATGTTTTGCCAAGATGTACAAGAACATATAAAAAGTTTTTTGTATCTGACAGTGCCCATTTAATGGACAGTATTACAGAAATGGAGAATGTAGATGTATTTTGACAAATTGACAATAACTATTTGAGTATATTACTTGTTACAAATTTGGCTAAATGACATTCCAATGTATTTACAGTGATCTTATGCAAAATGTTTATATACATTTTTTTTTACATTTTCCCTCATAGTTTAATCTTTCGTTTTGAGTTTAATTAATATTGACACTAGAATGTTGCATATAGATATTAGTATATTGTGTGATGGCAGCAAAGCGCACAATACTAAATGTGAGCTTTCATCCCTACACTAGAAAAAAAAACTATATAAGCCCTTATTGAACAGCACTATTTAAAAGAGGACAAGTATTTGTTGGCATCGGAAATCAATAAGTGTGTTGTTGCTTTTTTCTTGTCTTTCTCCTTGGCATCTTGCCCACATTACCTCATTAAGCTTTTGTTAAGCAGCTTCCCTTTAGTCATTACATTTCCTGAAACAACATAATAAGGTTTATGTTATGGGATATTGTTTGCTCCAGTTGGAAGGAGAAGATATCATTATTGTGAGCTGTGCCCCACATTACAATTTGCTGGCTTAAGCTGGATATTGCTCAGGTGTTTTGAGCATTACACACTGTTCTAAACTCCTAAACAGATTAACTCTACAAGTAATGAATTTAGGACAGCTGATTTGTTCCCTTGGTTTGGATAGAAAATGATCTATCATTATTACAATATTGCAAAGTAGTGTAATATAATATCAGTACGCTGGCCTGGCTGTGTGAAATACTAATTAAAGTAAAAGTCGCTATCAAATCTGAAGTACCTGGATGGATAATTATAGTGAAGGAGATTGTATTTTCATTAAAGAAAGCTAAACTTAAAAAACAAGCAACTTTTGTGTAATGAGCTTCATGAACCATTAACAATACATCAGGTATGTGAACTTTCTGTACAAGGTTGATATCAAACAATGCAATAAGCAACTTACAGGATATCCATATAAAGTAAAATCCATATGTACACAAGCAGCCAACCAAACTACGATCACACTTATAAAATATGATATAAATCACATAATGCATAATATAATAAGAGATACACACTGTATGATAAAACTGACAAGGAAAACAAAAAAATATGATCCCCCTTTAAGTGCTGCTATAGATGAAGCTCATAGACTCTTGCTAAGGCTTGTTTCACACTACAAAATTACTCTGTTTTAAAGATCCATACGAAGTGCTGTCTGAAAATCAGCTGAAAACGGCAGTTACAAAATCCTATACGTCCATTAGAAAATCCCATTTTAGTCTATGGGATCTTTCTAATAGTGAATGCACTATTTCTCCCGTTACTATCTTCCGTCACAAAATAACGGCCATTTTTAATAACGGCAATGGATATTTGTCTTCAAAAGGATCCGACTCACGGCGCTGATCGACCAAGCAGGTAGATTGACTAAAAGAGGATTTATTGACGAGAATGCAATGCGTTTTGCTGCGCGTGCGCAGCTTCCTCAGGTTTTTAGTAATGGGCTATAACGGGTTAAAACGTCTATTAGAAAAATCCCATAGACTAAAATGGGATTTTCTAACGTCGGTATAGGATTTTGTAACTGCCGTTTCCAGCTGATTTTCAGACGGAACGTCATACAGATCTTTAAAACAGAGTAATTTTGTAGTGTGAAAGGGGCCTAATATTACCCCATGCCAATTGCACTCCCTCCCCTTCACACCAGCTGTCACCACATTCAGTAATCATGGCCTTGGTATTTAATTCTGCATATTTGTGTTAACCCCTTAAGGACTCAGGGTTTTATCATTTTTGAACTTTCGTTTTTTCCTCCTCACCTTGTATAAATCATAACGCTTTCAGTTTTCCACCTACATACCTATATGAGGGCTTGTTTTATGCGCTACCAATTTAACTTTGTAATGACATCAGTTATTGCACCACAAAATCTACGGCAAAACAAAAAATAATTATTTGTGGGACAAAATTGAAAAACAAAAATAGTATTTTGTAATTTTTGGCGCTTCTGTTTCTACTCAGTGCACTTTTTAGTAAAATGACTAGTGTTGAGCGTGAATATTTGAAATGCAAATTTTTACTGCAGATTAACCAAAAATACGCAAAGTAACCAAAAATACGCTATTTTGGACTTTGGTAATTGTTTTTACATAAACACCGATACCACATATGTTTATGTTTATTTTTGTTGACATTTTTTTAATGAGAAAAGGGGGGTGATCAAACATTTATTAGGGAAAAGGTTCATTCACATTCATTGACTTATTTTAACATTTTTGACACTATACTTTATTCCCCAGAGGGGACTATTACATGCAATCCTTGAATTGCATACACTGTTTAATGCTATGCCACAGCATAGCATTGATCAGTGTTATCGGCGGTCGATTGTTCCTGCCTGCCATAACTGGCTGGAGCATCAGATCACCACAGATCATCGGACAGTGAGGAGGCAGGAAAGGGCTCTCCAGCTGTCCTCTCAGATTTTACCACAGTGGTGCTGATCAGCTCTGCTGAGCTGCCGGGACTGTTTTAATTTTTTATTTTTTATTTTACAACCCCACAATCAACTTTTATTGCGGTGTCTAAGGGATTAATGTCAGGAATCATAATAATTGGTGATGTCAGGCATAAGACAAAGGTCCACCCCACTATGATGCGCGCTGAGCTCCTGTGCCCGTAGAAGGGGAGCCGATGCAGGGTTTACAGGTTTGGCCTGAGTCCTTAACCCCTTAAGGACCAAGACAATTAAAACTGTATGCCCCTTAAAGACCAAACCTGTTATTTCCAATAGGGGATGTCTGACTTTATTAGAGATTCTGACATAGCTTTTTTCTGACATTGTTTTTTTTGTCATAAGTTGTACTTATTAAAAAAACAGCTTTAAAACAGGATTAGATACATTCCTGGAACATTCCTGGAACAAAATAACATTAATGCTTATGAAGAAATATAAAATCCCATCCCTTCCCCAATATCGCGCCACACCCCTACCCTTCAATTCCCTGGTTGAACTTGATGGACATATGTCTTTTTTCGACCGTACTATGTACTTTATGTACATAGTAAATAGGCACCAACAACTCCTGAGAAGCGAGGCCAGGTGGATCATCTGGACGGATGCCACTGGCCTGCTAGGACTTCATGAAAAACAGAAATATGGTGCACTATTATAAGGTTTAATTACATTGTATTGTTGTTTCGCATGATAGGAAGTTGCTTTTAAGGTTTGTACAACATGTTTTGTAATGTATTTTTGTACAATGACCTGCAATTCACCTGCAGCGTCACTAAGACTTACCTGTTTTAAGGCACACCCCTTCCCGTCGCCAAACGGTCCCGTCACTGAGAGGATACCCCCACGTCCTACGCTCACTCTCCCCTGCTTGTCTTCCATGGTTGAAGCTTTGGAATAAAGTACCACTTGCAAAGATCATATGGTCGGTCTGGTGAGTTGCTCCGTTTTCCTTTTTCTCTTCTGAATGTACCTTGAATGGACTTGTCCTATACGTAGAGCAGCACTGAAGTCCCTCCAGCAGTTGCAAGGGAAAACACAGTATAACCGAGTATATTGCTATATCCTAAGTGCTAATGGCGGTGGTGCCGAGTCCCTCTTGGCATTTGTTTTACATAGTAGAAGTAAGTTGATATAATTTGTAGTTCTTTTTTTTTACAGTGTAAAAAATCATGAGCAAAATAAAACAAAAAACTGAGCAAATAGTTTATGAAACTTATACTTTCAGATGTCTGCTTTATTTTAAAATCATTTATTGTTAAAATTTACATTTTTAATGAATTAGAAGCCTAGAATTTTACTTGAAATTTTCAAAATTTAGGAAATTTGAAAAGTACATCTTATTTTTATGTGCTATGCAAGGTTTGCAGAAACTTGGAGATGGTAGAACATAGGAACCCTCCGTGGCCGCCATTTGGCTTTCAGGGCATCATTTTAGACCAAATGGATTATAGGCCGTACTTCATGCCTGCAAAGGGTTTTAGCTGCCAGAACCATACAGATCACCCACAAGTGACCCCTTTTTGGAAACTACACCCCCTAAAATATTCATTTAGACCCAAAGGAAGTACTTTGATTCCCTTTTTTTCACAAATGCATAATTTGTGGGACATTGTGTTTGAAAAGGAGGAAATCAGCCCCATATTTTATTCAGCTGCTCATCCGTGTTTCAAAATACCCCCCGCTTAGGCTATATTTAGTTCCTTGGCCGCGTGGTGAGACCCAAAAGGAGAGGAGCGCTGTTTGGCTTTCAGGGCATCATTTTAGGCTGGAAGGATTATAGACCACACTTCATGCCTGCAAACTAGAACCATACAGAACCCCCACAAGTGACCCAATTTTGGAAACTACACCACTTAAAGCATTCCTCTTGACCAAAAAGTGAGAAGTTTGAGTGATTTTTGTGTGGCAGGAATGGATGCAAAGTCAGTGGAAAATTGAAATTAGCTTTTTTTTCATGAATGCATCATTTGTCTGAAAAGGAGGAAATGCACCCCACATTTTATTACGCTGTCCATCCCGTGTTTGGCAATACCACTGCTTAGGCCATATTTGGTTGCATGGCCACATGGTGGGACCCAAAAGGAAAGGAGCGCCATTTGGCTTTCAGGATGTTATACTACAAATTAATACAAATTATAAGCCGCACTACATCTTGCAAAGCATTCTAGCTGTCAGAACAATACTGCAGCCTAAGAAATTGGCTTTTTAGATTCTGAAATGGAGGAAATATGCCCCCTATTTAATCACGCTGTTCATCCCTGGCTTTGCAGTACTCCCATTTAGGCCATATTTGGTTGCCTGACCGCCTGGTAGGACCAAGAAGGAGAGGAACGCCCTTTGGCTTTCAGGGCATCATTATATGAAATATAGACCCCACTCCGTGCCTGCAAAGGATTGGAGCTGGCAGAACAATACCGCACCCCTACAAGTGACCCCATGTGGACTGCAAGATTTTTGACTCAGGAAGATATATGTATTAGCTGGACCAGGGACCGCTCTGATTGGTCCTTGGTTGGCTAGCAGTGACGCGCAGCTGTCTGTGATAGTTAAAGTTCCTGATGTATATATCCGTCATATTGTGGGAATAAGCACCTGCTTATGGTGAATATATCCATCACTGATCGTTTAACCCCTTAATGACAATGGAGGTAAATGTACATCATGGTGCCGTGGTACTTAACGCACCATGATGTACATTTACGCTCTGCCATGACCACGAGCACCGGACCAGTGTTCGCGACATGCACGGCAGGTCCCTGCTGTTATCATCAGCCAGGAACCCGCCGGAAATGGCGGACTTCCATGATCACGTGGATGTCCGCCATTAACCCCTCAGATGCCATGATCAATACAGATTGGATGGTCCGCATCGCTGCCGCAGGAATCCGATCATCCATAATGGCGACGGAGGTCCCCTTACCTGCCTCCATCCATCTCCAGATTGAGCAGACCAGAGCAGAAGATCACAGATAACACTGATCAGTGCTATTGCCTATGCATAGCACTGAACAGTATTAGCTATCAAATGATTGCTATAAATAGTCCCCTATGGGGACTATTAAAGTGTAAAAAAAAATAAAAAATTTAAAAAAATTTAAAGTAAAAAAAAGTGTGAAAAATATCCTCCCCCAATAAAAGCGTAAATCATCAGTTTTTCCCATTTTACCCCCCAAAAAAGCATAAAAAATAATTAAAGGGGTTATCCAGGAAAAAACTTTTTTTTATATATCAACTGGCTCCAGAAAGTTAAACAGATTTGTAAATTACTTCTATTAAAAAAATCTTAATCATTTCAGTACCTATGAGCTTCTGAAGATAAGGTTGTTCTTTTCTGTCAAAGTGCTCTCTGATGACACGTGTCTCCGGAACCACTCAGTTTAGATGCAAACCTCTTCTAAACTGGGCGGTTCCCGAGACACATGTCATCAGAGAGCACTTAGACAGAAAAGAACAACCTTGGCTTCAGAAGCTCATAAGTACTGAAAGGATTAAGATTTTTGAATAGAAGTAATTTACAAATCTGTTTAACTTTCTGGACCCAGTTGATATTTAAAAAAAAAAGTTTTTTCCTGGATAACCCCTTTAATAAACATATTTGGTATTGCCGCATGCATAGAAGTCTGAACTATCAAAATATATTGTTAATTATCCCGTACGGTGAATGACGTAAATGTAAAAATGTAAATAAAAAGTACAAAATTGCTGCATTTTTGTCACATTTTCTTCCAAAAAAATTAATTAAAAAATGTAAAAAATGTATAACCTAAGCAAAAGTGGTAACGATAAAAGCTACTGATTAGAGATGAGCGAACTTACAATGATTCGATTCGTCACAAACTTCTTCGCTCGGCTTTGCTGACTTTGGCCTACATAAATTAGTCTCCTAGGACTGTATCCACCTTTTCCAGCTCACTGGAGCACCTAAAAGCTGAACTAATTTATGCAGGCTAAAGTCAGCAACTGCCGAGCCGAGAAGTTTGTGATGAATTGAATTACTATAACTTCGCTCATCTCTACTACTGATCACAGCGCAAAAAAATTAGCCCTCATACCACCCCATATACGGAAAAATTTGAAAGTTATAGGTGGTCAAAATAGGGCAATTCCAAACATACTACTTTTGTTAAAATAGTTTGAGATTTTCTTTAAGCGGTACAATTATAAAAAATCATATCATAGGTATAATTTTAATCGTATTAACCCACAGAATAAAGAAAACATGTCATTTTTACCAAAAAGTGTACACCATGAAAACAAAACCTTCCAAAATTTGTTGAATTGCGGTTTTCTTTTTACAATTTTTCCACATAAATAATATTTGTTTGGTTGCGCCGTACATTTTATGGTAAAATAAGTGATGTAATTACAAATTAAAATTGGTGATGCAAAAAACAAGCTCCATATGGGTCCGTGGATGGAAATATAAAAGAGTTATGATTTTTAGAAGGCGAGGAGGAAAAAACGAAAATGCAAAAATAAAATTGGCCTGGTCCCTAAGGGGTTAAAAAAAAATCTTGAAAAAATTATTTATCTTGCTGGGGGGGGGTGATAGTCCCCATTCATACTGCATTTCTGCAGTATGTTAGAGGTGTCCGTTGGAGTAAAAAAAAAAAGGCATGCCAATGTATACTGTAGCAGTCTCATTCAGAAATGAATGGGTCTGTTACAGTATACGTTGGCACCACTTTTTTGGACGTGATGCTGAGGGATACCTCTAACTAACATGCTGCTGAAATGCAGTATGAATGTGGCCTTTGTAAAAACATATTTCATATTTCAAGGGTAGGGACACATGGAGCGCATCCGCAGGATATTTCACACCGCTCATGTCGCACAAGCAGTCACAACAGTGAGCTCACTGCTGCGGCTGGGTAGCTTGCGACTGCCAGCAGGAAATCCACCGCTATGAGTGAACGCACAAAGCTACCCAGCCGCAGCAGGGAGCTCACTATTGTGACTTCTGGTGGGGCAACCGTAGCATGTAATATGCTGTGGATGTGCACCATGTGATCCTATACATTATATATTTGTATTATATTTATTTAATAAATGTATTTTTTTTTACTTTTTTTTTTACACTTTTTGAATTTTTTTACACTTTTTATTAGTTTTTACACTTTTTTTTACATTTTTATTTATTTAATTTTTTTACACTTTTTTTAATGCTTTGGAATACTTAGTATTCCAAAGCATAGCAGTTATATGCTGCCTGCCAGTTTAACACTGGTAGGCAGCATATCAGGACATGTGAGCTGCCCAGGCAAGCAGCAGCACCCCGCGAATGTTGTGAGGTGCTGCTTGAGAGAGACAGAGGGAGCCCCCTCCCTCTGTCAAACACTGCCAGGACCAAAGTTTACTTCGGTCCCAGCAGTGCGGCAGGTGCCCGCCTGCCAGGGATCACACACAGCTCCCCATGATCGCGTCGCAGAGTGCTGCAGGGAAGACAGAGGGAGCTCCCTCCCTCTGTCAAACCACTTACAGCCCACAGTCGCTTCCGACCACGGCTGTAAGGGTTAAACTACCGAGACCGAAGTTTACTTTAGTCTTGGCAGTGCAGCAGGGTACCGGCTGTGTGTTAAAGCCGAGTCCTTGCTGCGATCTCATGGATACACTGGGCAGTACCCACGAGGACCATGGACGTGTATACTCATCCAGGTGCGGGAACGTGCACCCCCCCCCCCCCCCCCCGTCCGTGTATACATGGTTGTTAAGGTGTTAAGGAGTTAAATGTACATATGTAGTTGTGAAAACTAATTAGAACATAAATAATATGCTTGGATGGGATTTATATGGTGATTAATATTGGAAGACTCAATCAGATCATTTATGACATTAAAGACTTTGTGCAGAACCGTGTTTTGGCGGCTGCTGTTTATACATGAATAATGTTTTAAAAAATAATTTTTTCATAGCATTTTTTTATTGCAATTTGAAATGGCAACCAAAGACATTATTTGTGAACCTGGCCGGCAGGTGCAGTGAATAGAGACAGGGTATATTAGGCAGCAAGTGAACAGTCCGTTCACTTTGTTTACCTGAGGAAGAAATGGAACTAGGATGCACCTAGGAGAGGAACTAAGCTGAATGAGGTAATGCAACTTTGTGGTCTCTGGTTTTGCTGGAAACTTCTTGTGGATGTTACCTTGCTGTGTACCACCAATCTAAACATCGATGCAGACCACATACACCCCTTCATGCCAGTAGTATTCCAGAATAGTAATGATGACAGTATAATATTGTTACCCTGCAAAAAATGTCAAGAATGATTTCAGAAACATGTCAAAGATTTAAAGATATTAAATGGGTTATCTGGCAATAGCAAAATGTTATCCCAAAACAGCCTCACACCTGTCCTCAGGTTGTGTGTGTTATTACAACTTGACTCC
This sequence comes from Hyla sarda, assembly GCF_029499605.1. Lineage (NCBI taxonomy): Eukaryota > Metazoa > Chordata > Amphibia > Anura > Hylidae > Hyla > Hyla sarda. Next base: position 226,464,288 of record NC_079192.1, read on the forward strand.
ATTAATATCAATGGAACTAGGTGGCAATACCACACCCAAGCCGCACACAAGTTTGGTACAGTTTTTAGAAGGAATCAGTTTGGCTTTTCTAATGCTCTTTAACTCATCCTGCAAGTTCTTTAGATATTAATCCAACTGAGCATTTATAGAAAGTGTTAAAAAAAAGAAGTCCAATGTTATCGGATCTGCTGCTAATGCCAGAAGACAGATGGCACTGGACACCTTGGGAGGTCCTGGTCCTTTCATGCCTTGAAGGTGTGAAGCTGTTTTAGAGGGACTTGCAATATTAGGTATTAATGTTATGGCTCATCAGTATATGTAATAAGCTCTTGTTTAAAAAAAAAATGGCCCTCATTTACTATTGCAAACTTGACATGTTTTGTCGGGTTGTGCGCCAGATTCTGTCGCATTGTGCCAGAAATTCGGTCTGCGCCAGATTTTGTGCCAGAAATTGCGCCAGAATTGAAAAAACCCCGACTAACTCTCCATTTTGCTAAGAAAACCCAAAAAGGGGCGTGGTCACTGGGGAAAGGGGCGTTGTCTCCGAAAAGGGGCGTGTTCCCAACATTTTCACAAAAACCCAACATATTTACTAAGGTTTCCACATAAAATGTGGTGGATCTGAGCTGAGGAAAACCCTACAGATCAGAACATGTGTAAAAAAAGCAAAGTGTAGGGAAAGTGGAAAATGTAGGGAAACCTTAGTAAATACTGTGGAAAATAAATTGTAGGGAATTAAAACCCACAAAGAAACCTACACAACACTCTTAGTAAATGAGGGCCAATAACTTGTTTATTCTTTCCTTTAACACACTGTAGTACAGTAGAAATAAATAGCTGAGTGTTTACAGCTTCTGTCTTTCTTCTATATCAACAATTGCCCACCATGTATCCCTAGTCAACACAGAAATGGTGGGATGCAAGTTGGGCTAGTAAAACACAGACTGTGCGTGGTATTTTACATAAAGAAGACTGGGAAATAGAGGCCCATGGGAAAAGTAAATGGTTTTCTATGCAATATAAATCCACTTCCACATTCTGTGACAGTTGTAGCAAAATCACTGAACAGAAACACTTGGGCGGAAAGAAAAGAAAAGCTGTGTCAGAGAAAAAGAGTTTCTACAGAAAGGCAATTCATGCTGAAACAATCTATATGATGCTGGATATCTTTGCAATTAACTACAATTATGGCAATAGTCTTCTACCTCAATTAAATGTTATCAACAATAATGTTTGTTCTGATGGCATGTCCATCCCCAAACAAACTGTTCATGATACTAAGGAAACAGTATTGTTGGTATATGGAATATGATGCCCATCGTAAAATGCAGTAATCTCTTCCAGACTAATAAATTAACTTGCTGTCAATATATAGGTAGATCGGCAGACAGGCAGACTGATAGACATCATTAGAATATGAATATATATATATATATATATATATATAGTAGAAGGAGAGCAGCACCCAAAAAAAAGGAGAGAAATTCGGTGCACGCAGAGTCCAGACCCGGGTCAGGGATCCATGTATAAGCAGAAATTGGAAATATCCGCAGCACACTAAGTAGTAAAATTCAAAAAAGTTTTATTCCATCACAGTGGGGGTGTCCAGAACAACGTTTCAACCAGCTCCCTGGTCTTTTTCAAGCTTGAAGCTTGAAGGAGCTTGAAAAAGACCAGGGAGCTGGTTGAAACGTTGTTCTGGACACCCCCACTGTGATGGAATAAAACTTTTTTGAATTTTACTACTTAGTGTGCTGCGGATATTTCCAATTTCTATATATATATATATATATATATATATATTTATATATATATATATATATATATATATACATATATAGATATATATATATATATATATATATATATATATATATATATATATATATATAGCTTAAAGGAGTATTCCAGTGGTGACTCAGTGGTGAACAACTTATCCCCTATCTTAAGGATAGGGGATAAGTTGCAGATAGTGGGGGGTCCGACTGCTGGGGCCCCCTGCGTTCTCCTGTACAGAGCCCCGACAGCCCGCGGGAATTGGGCGTGTCGACATCCGCATGAAGCGGCGGCCGACACGCTCCCTCAATACAACTCTATGGCAAAGCCGAAGCGCTGCCTTCGGCAATCTCCAGCTCTGCCATAGAGATGTAGTGAGGGGGCGTGTCGGCCGCCGCTTTGTGCGGGGGTCGACACCAGCTATCTGGCCGGAGAGCCGGGGCCCTGTACAAAGAGATCGCAGGGGGCCCCAGCGGTCGGACCCCCCGCGATCTCAAACTCATCCCCTATCCATAGGATAGGGGATACGTTTTTAACCACTGGACTACCCCCTTTAAGAGACAACTTTGTCAGCTGTCTGACAAATTCAACAGTGCTTCAGACGGTTCAAAACATAACATAGATCTATAAAATTTACCCTTAGCTATAAAGCCCACATCATCCATTTCCTAGATGTGAAAATTCATGAAGAAGGTGACAATTTTGTGACAACTCTTTTTACTAAATCCACAGATAGGAACAGTATGCTCCACAGACTGAGCTTTCATGCACCTTTTACGCGTTATTGAAAAGTCAGTTTGCACCTACCCAATAGATCAGCACCACTGAGTATGAGAAAAACAAACAATTTATTACAAGTTTTTAAACAGAGGATAGTCGCAGTGGGTGAAGATGTAGCCAAGATGGAACATAATGTAGTAAAAACTGTGTAGTTGACCAGTTGACCATAGAAACCAATCAGATTGCTTCTTTCATTTTTAAAAAGGCCTCTGAAAGTCTATCTTCCTAAGTGTCCTTGTGGTGTTGCTTATGTCAAACAAACTGCAGGAATAATAAAAACATGCATAACCAAACATAAGTCAGTATTCAGACTTATCTTTGAACCATTTCATGTGCTGATGGAAGGGTCTCTCTAGCTAAATTCTGAGAAACTACAGTTGCCAAGTATTTTCTTTAAAAAACAAACAAAAAAACACACAACGTTAACCATCTTAGATGGTACCGTTAAATATGGACATGAATAAGGAGATATGCTACTTTAAATCATAAAATTTGTAATATTGTAGTATTCTGGTTGGAAGTATTTGGTATGGTAGAACAGTTTAGGTTAGTTATATTTAGTTTGATCTAATGTATCAGGTGTGTGCTAGATATTTAAATGATTTTGTACCTGACTTTAGCATGAAAGGGTAAAGGGGTGAAACTGAAACATTGCGCATCAGAACTCAGGTGGTTTGAAAAGAACATCGACAACAGCTATGGTATTGTAATACCTTTATTTGACCTTAAAGGGGTTCTCTGGTGCTTAAACATCTTATCCCCTATCCAAAGGATAGGGGATAAGATGCCTGATCGCGGGGGTCCCGCCGCTGGGGACCCCCGGGATCATGCACGCGGCACCCCATTTGTAATCAGTCCCCGGAGCGTGTTCACTCCGGGTCTGATTACGGGCGGGCGTCGTGTGACGTCACGCCTGCTCCGGCGTGTGACGTCACGCTCAGCCCCGCAATGCAAGCCTACGGGAGGGGGCGTGATAGCTATCACGCCCCCTCTCATAGGCTTGCCTTGCGGGGCGGAGCGTGACGTCACACGCCAGCGCAGGCGTGACGTCACACGCCGCCCGCCCTGTAGTCGCCAGTAATCAGACCCGGAGCGAACATGCTCCGGAAACTGATTACAAACGGGGTGCCGCGTGCATGATCCCGGGGGTCCCCAGCGGTGGGACTCCCATGATCAGGCATCTTATCCCCTATCCTTTGGATAGAAGATAAGATGTTTAAGCACCGGAGAACCCCTTTAAGGCATTGCATTGTACTTTATGAAGACAAAAAAATTTCATAAGGATTTTGCAAGAAAGGTTACTTCAGTACTGTTCATTCACTGGAAAGCTTGCATATTTCTACTAAAGTTCTTTTCTTTGTGGACTTTACAAGTATGGTCAGAACAAAGCGTGGTGAAGCTCTGCCCAAAACGCCATGTGCTGAAACACTCAGGTGCACAACGTGATTGTTTTTCTTAGCAGTTAAATGACAAGCTCAGCTGTGATACATTGGATGTAAATAAAACAAAAAGTAGTGTAAAACACAGTGGAGGGGTATTTACTTATTTATTTAGTTATTAATATCCATTATTTATTTGGAACCAACGTAATCCACAGTGACATCTACAGAATATATTCCCTCGCATCAGTCTTTATTCCTTGGGGAGCGCTTGCAATTTTATTTCCCTACTTCATGTATAAACAGATGCATCCTAGGGTCCAATTGAGAGTAAACCAACTAACCTAATAGTACACCAAGTAACCTAAGGGAATATTTAACCCCTTAAGGACCAAGCCCATTTCCACCTTAAGGACGGGAGCATTTTTTGCACATCTGATCACTGTCACTTTAAGCATTAGTAACTCTGGGATGCTTTTACTTTTCATTCTGATTCAGAGACAGTTTTTTCGTGACATATTCTTCTTTATGTCAGTGGTAAATTTTGTCAATACTCATTTCTTGGTGAAAAATTCCAAAACTTGATGAAAAATTTGAAAATTTTGCATTTTTTTACTTTGAAACTCTCTGCTTATAAGGAAAATAAACATACCAAATAAATTATATATTGATTCACATAAAAAATATGTCTACTTTATATTTTCAACATAAAGTTTACATGTTTTTACTTTTGGAAGACATCAGAGGGCTTCAAAGTTCAGCAGCAATTTATCACAACATTTTCAAAATCTGAATTTTTCAGGGACCAATTCAGTTTTGAAGTGGATTTAAGGGGCCTTCATATTAGAAATACCCCATAAATGACCCCATTATAAAAACCGCACCCCTAAAAGTATCCAAAATGACATTCAGAAAGTGTTTTTACCCTTTAGGTGTTTCACAGGAATAGCAGCAAAATGAAGGAGAAAATTCAAAATCTTCATTTTTTTACACTCGCATGTTCTTGTAGACCCAGTTTTGGAAATTTTACAATGCGTAAAAGGAGAAAAAGGCCCCCAAAATGTGTAACCCAATTTCTCTCGAGTAAGGAAATACCTCATATGTGTATGTAAAGTGTTCGGCGGGCACAGTAGAGGGCTCAGAAGGGAAGGAGCGACAATGGTATTTGGGAGAGTGAGTTTTTCGAAAATGGTTTTTGGGGGCATGTCACATTTAGGGAGCCCCTATGGTGCTAGAACGGCAAAAAAAATAAATAAAAAAAAAAAAAACACATGGCATACTATTTTGGAAATTACACCCCTCAAAGAACGTAACAATTGGTACAGTGAACCTTAACAGGCTCGCAGAGCACTTTACATCCACATATGGGGTATGTTCTTACTCAGATGAAATGGGGCTACAAAATTTGGGGGGCTTTTTTCCTATTCTCCATTGTGAAAATGAAAAATGTAGGGTACACCAGCATTTTAGAGAAAAATATATATATTTTTTTTTTCACATCCAATTTTAAATAAAAATTCGTCAAACAACTGTGGGGTGTTAAAGGGGTATCCCAGGCAAAAAATTTTTTTTATATATCAACTGGCTCCGGAAAGTTAAACAGATTTGTAAATTACTTCTATTAAAGCATCTTAATCCTTCCAATAGTTATTAGCTTCTGAAGTTTTCTGTCTAACTGCTCAATGATGATGTCACGTCCCAGGAGCTGTGCATGATGGGAAAATATCCCCATAGGAACTGCACAGCTCCCAGGACGTTAGTCATCAGAGAGCAGTTAGACAGAAAACAACAACTCAACTTCTGAAGCTAATAACTATTGGAAGGATTAAAGGGGTTATCCAGGAAAAAAACTTTTTTTTATATATCAACTGGCTCCAGAAAGTTAAAAAGATTTGTAAATTACTTCTATTAAAAAATGTCAATCCTTTCAGTACTTATGAGCTTCTGAAGTTTAGGTTGTTCTTTTCTGTCTAAGTAATCTCTGATGACACATGTCTCGGGAACCGCCCAGTTTAGAAGAGGTTTGCTATGGGAATTTGCTTCTAAACTGGGTGTTTCCCGAGACACATGTCATCAGAGAGCACTTAGACAGAAAAGAACAACCTTAACTTCAGAAGCTCATAAGTATTGAAAGGATTAAGAATTAAGTAATTTACAAATCTGTTTAACTTTCTGGAACGAGTTGATATATATAAAAAAGTTTTTTCCTGGAATACCCCTTTAAGATTTTTTAATCAAAGTAATTTACAAATCTGTTTAACTTTACGGAGCCAGTTGATATATAGAAAAAAGTTTGGGCCTGGAATACCCCTTTAAGACTCACTATATCCTTGTTACATTCCATGAGGGGTGTAGTTTTCAAAATGGGGTCACATGTGGGTATTTTCTTTTTTTTTTGTGCTTATGCCAGAATCGCTGTAACATCAGCCACCACTGTGCAAATCACCAATTTAGACCTCAAATGTACTTCTGAGCCATGCTGTACACCCACAGATCACTTTACACCAACATGGGGGGTATTTCCGTACTCAAGAGAAATTGCGTTACAAATTTTGGGGGGCTTTTTTTCCTTTTACTGCTTGTGAAAATTAAAAGTATGGGGCAACAACAGCATGTTAGTGTCAAAATTTTATTTACCTTTTCATAAGGGGTAAAAGGAGAAAAAGCCCCCCCAAAATTTGTAACGCAATTTCTCCTGAATACGGAAATACCCCATATGTAGCACTAAACTGTTGCCTTAAAATACGGCAAGGCTCCAAAGCGAGAGAGCGCCATACGCATTTGAGGCCTGTTTTGGGGATTTGCATCGGCCACCAAAATACCGTACGGCAGTGTTTCCCAAACAGGGTGTCTCCAGCTATTGCAAAACTCCCAGCATGCCTTGACAGACAGTGGCTGTCCAGCAATACTGGGAGTTGTTTTTCAACAGCTGGAGGCTCCGTTTTGGAAACAGTGCTGTACAGGACTTTTTTTTTATTTTTGATTGAGGGGGGGGGGGGACTGTGTAAGGGTATATTTATTTGTAGTGTTTAATTTTTTTGTGTAGAGTAGTTTAGTGTAGAGTTTTTAGGGTACATTCACATGGGCGGGGGTTTACAGTGAGTTTCTCGCTGGGAGTTTGAGCTGTGGCAGGAAAATTTGCCGCATCTCAAACTTGCAGCAGAAAACTCGCTGTAAACCCACTCCCGTGTGAATGTACCCTAAAAACACAGATTTTGTTACTTAACTCAGTGTTTCGCAACCAGTGTGTCTCCAGATGTTGCAAAAATAGGACTCCCAGCATGGTGCATGCTGGGAGTTGTATTTATGCAACAGCTGGAGGCACATTGGTTGCAAAACACTGCCTTAGGACACAAACTCTGTTTCACAATCAGTCGAAGGGCATGCTGAGAGTTGTAGTTTTGCAACAGCTGGAGGCACACTACTACAACTCCCAGCATGCCCTTTGGTAGTCTCTGCATGCTGGGAGTTATAGTTATGCAACAGCTGGATGCACACTTTTTCATAGAAAAATGTGACTCCAGCTGTTGCATAACTACAACCCCCAGCATGCACAGACTACCAAAGGGCATGCTGGGAGTTGTAGTTGGACCTCCAGCTGTTGCAAAACTACAACTTACATCATGCCCTTTGGCTGTGCATGCTGAGAGTTGTTGCTAAGCAACAGCAGGAGGTCAACAGGCCTCACCTCCTGCTGTATCCTGCCGCTGCTGCTGCTACCGCTCCTGCCGCCTGAACCGCCTCCACCATTCCTGAGAGGACCCCCGCCAGGCTTGGGAGAGGTAGGAGACCTCCACCGGCCCCGATCGCCACCCTGATCGCTGCCCGATCACCGCCCAGCAGGGCAGTGATTGGTCGGTCGTTCCGACCATCACTCCTGCTGGGTAAGGGTGAATGGGGCTGCCCCATTCACCCTTTTTTTTCCGGGTCACCAGAGACCAGATTGACCCGGAATTGCCGCAAGTCGCTGGTCTCAGGACCCCCCCCCAGGGGTTTGCACGTGGTGCCTGCTGATAGATATAAGCAGTCACCCTGGTCCCACGGTCCTTAAGTACCAGGGCGTTGGGGCGTACTGATTGACAATCAATTAAATTATAGGCAATTAGCAAGACACCCCCAATAAAGGAGTGGCTCTATAGGTGGTGACCACAGACTACTTCTCAGTTCCTATGCTTCCTGGCTGATGTTTTGGTCATATTTGACTACTGGCAGTGCTTTCACTCTAGTGGTAGCATGAGACGGAGTCTACAACTGTAACAAGGAGCTCAGATAGGGAAGCTCATCCAGGATGGCACATCAATGCGAGCTGTGGCAAGAAGGTTTGCGGTGTCTGTCAGCATAGTGTCCAGAGCATGGCAGCACTACCAGGAGACAGGCCAGTACATCATGAGACGTGGAGGAGGCCGTAGGAGGGCAACACATATATACACATATATCTATTAGCATGCCAATGCCCTGGGGGGTCTTGAGACCCCCCATGTCGGTGATTGCCACAAATCGCCGGTGAATTCACACCGGTGATTCGGGGTCATACGGGTTTCCGGTGACCCAGAAAATAAGGGGGATAGCAGATCGGGGGTGGGGCAGGGGGGGTTAAAGTTTGTTTCCCCCGTTCTGCCCACCCACAGTAGTCCGGGCAGAATGGGGGAACCAATGGTGACTGGCGCCAGAGGGACACTTACAATCGGCGATCGGCGGCGGGCATCAGAGGACGGCAATGTGGCTACCTGGTGCAGCTCCCTGGTGCAACAATCCTACAGAAGCCGGTGAGTAATTGCATAGCAACATCTGGAGGGCTACAGTTTTGAAACCACTATGCAGTGGCCTCTAAACTGTAGCCCTCCAGATGTTGCAAAACTACAACTCCCAGCATGCCCAGACAGCTGTTTGCTGTTTGGGCATGCTGGGATTTGCCGCTTTGCAAGAGCTGGAGGGCTACAGTTTGGAGATCACTGTGCAGTGGTCTCTAAACTGTGGCACTTCAGATCTTGCAAAACTTCAACTCCCAGCATGCCCAAACAGCAAACAGCTGTCTCGGCATGCTGAGAGTTGTAGTTTCGTGCCTCCAGCTGTATAAAACTACATCTCCCAGCATCAATACATGCTGGGAGTCATAGTTTTGCAACAGCTGGAGGCACACTGGTTGGAAAATACTGAATATCGTAAAAAAAAAAAACGTATCGTACGGCAGGGGTTCCAAAATGGAGCCTCCAGCTGTTGCAAAACAACAACTCCCAGCACTTCTGGACAGCCGCTGACTGTCCAGGCATGCTGGGAGTTTAGCAACAGCTGGAGGCACCCTGTTTGGGAATCACTGGCGTAGAATACCCCTATGTCCACCCCTATGCAATCCCTAATTTAGTCCTCAAATGCGCATGGCGCTCTCTCACTTCGGAGCCCTGTCGTATTTCAAGGAAACAGTTTAGGGCCACATATGGGGTATTTCCGTACTCGGGAGGAAATTGCACTACAAATTTTGGGAGGCTTTTTCTCCTTTTACCCTTTATGAAAAGGTAAAGTTGGGGTCTACACCAGCATGTTAGTGTAAATTTTTACACTAACATGCTGGTGTTGCACCATACTTTGTATTTTCATAATAGGTAAAAGGAAAAAAAGACCCCCAAACTTTGTAACACAATTTCTCCTGAGTACAGAAATATCCAATATGTAGGAGTAAAATGCTCTGCGGGTGCACAACAAGGCTCAGGAGTGAGAGAGCACTATGTACATGTGAGGCCCAAATTGGTGATTTGCACAGGGGGGCTGATTTTACTGCGGTTCTGACATAAATGCAAAAAATATACCCACATGTGACCCCATTTTGGAAACTACACCCCTCACGGAATGTAACAAGGGGTGCAGTGAGCCTTAACACTCCAGCGGTGTTTGACAAATTTTCATTAAAGTTGGATGGGAAAATGAAGAAAATATATTTTTTTTCACTAAAATGCTAGTGTTACCCTAAATTTTTCATTTTCACAAGGGAAAATAGGGGGGAAAAATGTAACCCCATTTCTTCTGAGTAAGAACATACCCCCATATGTGGATGTAAAGGGCTCTGTGGTAGCACTACAATGCTCACAATTTGTCCAGAATTGAAGGCTACATGTGTTTACAAAGCCCCCATAGTGCCAGAACAATGGACCCCCCCCAAGTGACCCCAATTTGGAAACTTCACCCCTCATGTAATGTAATAAGGAGTGCCGTGAGCATTTACTTACATTTACATTTAATTAAATTTTTCATTTGCACAGCCTACTGTTCCAAAGATCTGTCAAACACCAGTTGGGTGTAAATGTTCACTGCATCCCTTATTACATTCTGTGAAGGGTGTAGTTTCCAAAATGTTGTCACATGTGGGGGGACCACTGTTCTGGCTCCATTGAGGGCTTTGTATACGCAAATGGCCCTGACTTCCATTCTATACAAATTCTATACAAATTCTATCTCCAAAAGCCCAATGGTGCTCCTTCTCTTCTGAGCATTGTAGTGTGCCAGCAGAGCACTTGACGTCCACACATGGGGTATTTCCATACTCAGAAGAAATTGGGTTACAAATTTTGGGGGTCATTTTCTTCTATTACCACTTGTAAAAACGTAAAATTTGGGGGAAAAACTGCATTTTAGTGAAAAAAAAATTTTTTATTTGCACATCCGACTTAAACAAAAAGTCGTCAAACACCTGTGAGGCTCACTGTACCCCTTGTTACGTTCCTTAAGGGGTGTAGTTTCCAAAATAGTATGCCATGTGTTTTTTTCTGCTTTTCTGGCACTATAGGGGCTTCCTAAATGTGACATGTCCCCCAAAAACCATTTCAGCTAAATTCACTCTCCAAAATCCCATTGTTGCTCCTTCCCTTCTGAGCCCTCTACTCCACCCGCCGAACACTTGACATCCACATATGAGGTATTTCCTTACTCAAGAAAAATTGGGTTACAAATTTTAGGGGGCTTTCTCTCCTATTATCCCTTGCAAATTTTCAAAAACTGAGTGTACAAGAACATGCGAGTGTAAAAAATTAAGAGTTTGAATTTTCTCCTTCACTTTGCTGCTATTCTTGTGAAACACCTAAAAGGTTAGCAAACTTTCTGAATATCATTTTGAATACTTTGAGGGGTGCAGTTTTTATAATGGGGTCATTTATGGGGTATTTCTAATATGAAGGCCCTTCAAATCCACTTCAAAACTGGACCTTGAAAAATTCTGATTTAGAAATTTCCGTGAAAAATTTGAAAATTGATGCTGAACTTTGAAGCCCTCTGATCATAAATTAGAATATGTCACGGAAAACCCGTCTCGGAATCAGAATGAAAGGTAAAAGCATCCCAGAGTTATTAATGCTTAAAGTGACAGTGGTCAGATCTGCCAAAAACGCTCTGGTCCTTAAGGTGAAAATGGGCTTGGTCATGAAGGGGTTAATAAATATAACTTATAAAAATAATAACATTGAAAAATAGAAAATATAAATGGTGTAAAACTAATCCAACTTCTGTCTGATGCAACATTGTATCTGTGTAGTGCAATAATTATAAATATAAGACCGTAAATAAAACAGAATAAAACAGACAGTAAAGTAAACAGAAGAATTATTAATGCAGTCATAAACTTGCTTATATCAACATTAGAACAAAGATGGGATTATGCACTAAATTCAGTTGTTTCCAGCTGTCTTTCTGTCCTTTACTATTCAGGTTTTTCCATTCTAACAACCCAATAATTGATTTGACCTGTTTGGATGATTATTTTTTTATGAAATCAGAAGTGGGAGGATGGAAGTAAATGAGATATCTAGCTGTTAATTACAAAGAAAGGGAAAGGTGCTGAACAGTAGCAGCAATATAGAAAGTTCAACAAGATTCTTTACCTGATAATCAGTTATTTCATCTCCACATGTACTCTGAGCACATCCACTGCAGCGTTCTTCAGTTGTGCACTACAGGAGAGTGGTAACACAATAGTAACCCAATAAATCTTGCCAATCTAATAGATGTATGCGGAGAAAAAAATTGCATGCTAGCTAACACCAGGCAGCAATGCTTTCTACATTCATTTTTCCCCCCTAAGATTCAATATTCAAGTCTCCAAAAACTTGAAAAATTTAATTACATTTTTATAAAATTTAAGTCAAGTTAAAAAACAAAAAGAATGAATTGTTATAGTTGCATAATAACAGTAACAAAACATCTATGCCGACTATACTTTTTTGACACTTGTGCCTATTTAAAGCTATGTGGCTCAGGACTACGCGTGACTCTCAGGCATCATACATGTGGCTCCAAAGTTTTTGTCAGCATCATATACTATTCTATTCTACATGACCGGCACCAGGTATATCAAATAAATACAAGAATCTAGTACTCATAATCATTAGCAGTTAGCATTATGGTAAAAACATATTACTTGGTCTTTTAAAATTTTTAACATTAGGTATAGCTCAACCCCACCCATCATATTTGGTCAGTGTCCCACTAGTGGTGCTTGGCCTGTGATTAGTGGCTGTGACTGTCAGAATCTCACAGTTACTGCTGTGTGAAAGGGAAGTCAATTTTTACCTCTACATCTCTATAAGTCCAAATCCGCTTTACCAGATAGTCTTGCTGTGGCATGGACTGGGGTGGAAAATTTACTGGAGATACGAAGATGAAGAAATGAAGTCCAGGACAGCTTCTTGTGCATAATAGCTTTTGACTTTAGTTGACCAACTAAAAATTATTTTGATTATTCTTATTATTCATATTGAGGGGTATTTACTAATCTTATACTATGTAGTCTGGTTTTTACCCTGTTTTATTCTACTTCATTTTTGACTATGTGCGACAAATTTACTAAATTGTTGCACGGGGTTAATAAATTCGGCACACATAGGCAAAATTGGTAAATTTAGTTCATGTAGTAGAAAAAATAGTCTGTTCCTTTTTCCTGCTGTCTGAATAGGTTTGGCTGCTAGGTTTCCTTCTGGATCTTTTGTTTTTGAGTTTATTTTTTTAGCTTTTTCACCACATCTAAATAATTAAATAACTAAATTGTAGTCATGGCTCAGAATAGTGGTAAACGGCGTTTACTGTGTGTGTGTGTGTGTGTGTGTGTGTGTGTGTGTGTGTGTGTGTTTATTACATTTTTTTAACACTGTTTTTTCTCCCTAAATGTACTTACTCTTTTTTTTTTTTTTGTTACTTCTTCAACAGATCCATGTATCCTGTGGACTCCTTCGGATTCGGTGGACTACTTCGACGACCAGCGTTTTTCTTTGCTTGATGTCAATAAAATGGTTAACGAGGGCTTGTGGGGGAGTGTTTTTTTGTAATACATTTTTTTTTAAACTTGTTGTGTTTGTTTTTTTTACTTTACTAGACAGGCTTAGTAGTGGAAGCTGTCTTACAGACGGAGTCCATTACTAAGCCGGGCTTAGCATTAGCTACAAAAACAGCTAGCGCTAACCCCCAATTATTACCCCGGTACCCAACGCCACAGGGGTGCCGGGAAGATCCGGTACCAACAGGCCCGGAGCATCAAAAATTGCGCTCCTGGGCCTAGGCGGTAACAGGCTGGCGTTATTTAGGCTGGGGAGGGAGGCTGGTTGGTATTTGGCTGAGAATAAAAATAGGGGGGACCCTACGTGTTTTTTTTTAAATATTTAATTATTTATTTAAAAAAAACGCATAGGGTTCCCCCTATTTTTATTCTCAGCCAAATACCAACCAAACAGTAACAGCCTGACGTTACCAGGGTGGGCGAGGACCATTGTTACTGGCCCTCCCCAGCCTAAATAATGCCAGCCTGTTACTGCCTAGGCCCAGGAGCGCCATTTTTGACACTCCAGGCCTGTTGGTACCGGCTCTTCCCAACACCCCTGTGGCGTTGGGTACCGGGGTAATAATTGGGGGTTAGCAATAGCTGTTTTTGTGGCTATTGCTAAGCCCAGCTTAGTAATGGACTCCGTCTATAAGACAGCTTCCACTACTAAGCCTGTCTAGTAAAGTAAGGAAAAAACACAACAGATTTAAAAAAAAATGTATTACAAAAAACACTCCCCCACAAGCCCTCGTTAACCATTTTATTAAAATCAAACAAAGAAAAATGCTGGTCATCGAAGTAGTCCTCCGAATCCAAAGGAGTCCACAGGATACACGGATCTGAAATGAGAAAAAAAAATGGGTTAGTACATTTATTATCACCTGCTCACACATCTCCCGCCCCGCACGACTACAACTGCCAGCATGCCCTTACAGTAAGGACATGCTGGGAGTTGTAGTTGTGTGGTGCAGGAGATGTGTGGGCAAGTGACAAGCTTGTCCCCTGCCCCCAGCTGCAGGACTACAACTCCCAGCATGCCTTTACAGTAAGGTGGGGCGGAGGCGGGGCACAGTGTTTCCCAACCTGGGAGTTGTAGTTTTGCAACAGCTGGAGGCACCCTGGTTGGGAAACACTGTTTTAGGCCAGTGTTTCCCAACCAGGGTGCCTCCAGATGTTGCAAAACTACAACTCCCAGGTTGGGAAACACTGTTTTAGGGCTTGGGCAACTTACCGGCTTCCGTAGGATCCAGCTTCGCACGTCACTGCCGCAAGACACTGCCGCGCGACAATGCCGCCCGAGGATCTCCGTCACCGATCGTCGCTGGAGCCTCGGAAGGGTAAGTGAACATCTTCGCCGGTCCCCTTCAGCTGTTTAGTTTTGCAACAGCTGGAGGACTACAGTTTACAGATCCCAAACCAGTGGTCTGCAAACTGTGGCCCTCCAGCTGTTGCAAAACTACAACACCCAGCATGCCCTGACAGCCAAAGCCTTTGGCTCTCAGGGCAGGAGCCCGGGCTGACATTACAGTGCAGCCGCCCGGGCTCCTCATACTGCCTCCCCGCTACCCTCACTTATGGGGACACTGATATCCCCCCCTTGTCTCCCGCCCGCGCCGCTCAGCTCCCGCTGCTACAAGACTACAACTCCCAGCGTGTACTCACTGTAAGGGCATGTTGGGACTTGTAGTCTTGCAACAGTTAGCAGACAGATGGGAGTTGTGTGGCGCTGGCAGGTGAGAGGGGGGGATGTAAATCACTGCAGCGAAGTGAGGGTAGCGGGGAGAAAGCATGTCGGAGCCCGGGCGGCAGTAGCTTTTCCTGCTCCATTTTGGAGCTGGAGTAAATTTAGTAAATTTTTACGGCCGTTGCGACAGTTTATTGCGCAACTGCGACTATCTCAGTTAATAAATACCTAACCACTGCAAGTAAAAAATGAAAACTTGCGTAAATCTAGCGGGAAAAAAAATTTGACTTTCTAGCTCTTGCTAGAGAAAGTCGAACAAAAAATAGGGTAGGCGCAATTGCGACAATTTTGTGCCAAAAATAGTCAGAAAAAAATGACTAAACCCCTTAGTAAATGCCCCTCATTGTTATTATTATTTATTTATTTAGCATCCTTGGTTTCAGGGCACTTTACATTTTATGAGGGTTAAATACATAACATGCATTTTATAAGCTTGACACAGACTTAATTTGTGTCTAATATAAAAGTGGAAAAGACCCTGCCTGCAAGGTTTTATAGTCAACAAGAATAATCAGACTTTATTTGATCAAGTAAAAACCACGTCGGGACTGGTGAACAAGCAGAAAGTGACTTGATTCGGATAGGAAAACCACCTACTGACAGTACGGCCAAAGATGGCCCCAAACATGTCCCAAACAAGTCACTTCTTGCTTGTTCACCAGTCCTGATGTGTTTTTTTACATGTTCATATAAAATCAGAAGTTTTTATACATGAGCAGTTGCGCTTGACCTTAATTCTTTATCCCTATTGGACTAGTCAAGCATCCAATAGAGATGTATAGGAAAAGTGGTGTCCAATCCATAAAGCTGTGATAGTCATAAATGTGGTTATGTGGGCAATCAGTAGGACCAGAAAAGCATCATATCCAAGAAAATAAGCTGTCTAAGAAGAGGACAGAGGAGCATTGGCCTGGCTGTTCGATCATTTCCAGGGTGGTCATTTCATATATAATAAATTACTAAATAACTGACTGGGAAAAGCTATTCCATATAATAGCCTCTAAAAGGAAATCCCATCTGTAAAAAGAAAAAAAAAGAAAGAGAATGTTTTCAGGATAAGAAAAACATGGCTGTTTTCTTCTAACAGCACATTGCTTGTCAACGGGAAAGTCTTTGGGTTGTTTGGGGTTTTACAACTCGACTCCTTTCCCTTCAATAAAGTTTGGCTGAAGACTGAAGACAAATGGAGGACAAGAGTGGAATGAAGAGGAAGAAAGCAGCTATATTTTATCTAATCTTGGATAACCCCTTTAAAGAAAAGTTGACAGGCCCCTGATGCCCACACACACTGGCCCTAGGACCTGACAAGTGACTGCTAGTCATTCATGAGGAAGAGGATGTGGTGGCCTTCAGTCACACTTGCTGCCTCCTTCTCCCACCATTCATGCTTGATTGACAGCATTACTGTATTGATGGGATACTGTACATTATCGTACATAGAGGGGACAGTGGAGGCACATTTTATTTAGATGGTTTTAATGAAGCTTGAAGATTTATATCGCCTGATTGTGCTAAAGTATACTTCACCATTAAGTGTGGCTACACACCAACTTTGAATTTGAGACCTCCGTATAAACATTTCCTCACTATAAAGGGGGGGGGGGAAATAGATAGATATAGATATATTACAGTACATATAGCAATTATGACTGTGTAACATGGCTAATATTGTATTCATATTTAGTTGTTTGAAATGGGGAAACATTAAAATTTTATCTCAATTAATCACAGAATAAGATGATACAAACATTGTTTAGTAGAACAATTAAAGGAAGACAATAGGAGGCTGTTACATTCATTCCAAATATCCCATGAAGGTCACAAAAAAACACCAAGTGACTGCTGAGCCCCCTGGCTGATTTAGTGAAGAACGCTTCCATTCAATGAGGAATAGTGTTTGACTGATTAATTACATAGATCTGTTTATACAACAAAGAATAGCTAAATAAAACAGCTGTTACATTGTTAGTGCATTGTGCTTCTTGTTCTGATAAGAACAAGGCTAAGAAGACAGTCAACTTGCAGCAAAAAATGAGAACAAAACACTTGTAATAGGTATCTTCACACATGAGTAAAGCTGAGCGAAATTACTATGGCCAAATTAATGCTGTTGAAGTGACCATTCATGGGATTAAAGGACATCTGCAGCAAAAGACAACTTATCCCCTATCCACAGGATAAGGGATAAGCTTCTGATCACGGGGATCCCACCGCTAGGACCCCCCCCCCCCCCGCTATCTCCTGCATGGGCCCCCACATTCCATTGTCCTTAAGGGGTTAAAGGGATGAATATGATACATTTTATGGGGAAAAATAATACAAAATCTGTGCAGCAGAAAAGTTTACCAATTTTCCATAGTAAATCAGATTGCTTCTTTAATTTTTCAGAGGCCTTTTTAAAAATAAAAGACTCAAAGTAATCAGATTGGTTGCTATGGGCAACTGGTTAACTTTTCCTATTCACAGATTTAAAAAATCTCCCCAATGAGCTGGTTTTACCTACTTAATTTAATTTTCTGAGATAGAAACATAGAACGGTCAGCCATTTTGCCCGACTAATCAGCCCAATAATCTGAATACTATGAACTGTCCCTTATTCTATCTTATATGAAGGATAGCCTTGTGCTTATCCCATGTATAAACTCCTTCACTGTATTTGCAGCTACCACTTCTGCAGGAAGGCTATTCCATGCATCCACTACTCTCTCGGTAAAGAAATACCTTCTAAAGTAATGATATACTTCCTGATCTATAATGCTTCCTAGCATACTTTATTTTTTTATATCATAAAATGATCATGGGGCTGACACTGTTGGCCTCATTTGTGGATTTCCCCTCCGTCCCCCTTTTCATAGTGGATTTTCATTTCTTTTCCCTCATATGCATGCATATGTTTTAACCTGTTGTGAAACTTTGGCAGTTTTCATTAATTTAATCATACCGGTAAAAGTGAAAAATTATAGTCTGAAAAGTTGCCAAAAACTGGGAACCAATTTAATAAAATAAAAAAAATAAAAATTAAAAGTAGCTGAAAATGGTTAACACAGTGAAAAAACATGGAAATCACAGGAAAAAATATTATATAACGGGAAATGCATTTTTCCCATACTTTTTTCACCTAAACTGACAAGGAACTACAATGGTACAGAAGGCTCTATGTGTGAACTAGAGCTAGTGAAAAGATTACATTTTATCTTTTAAAGGGGTACTCCAGTGGACAGCTATTTTTTTAAATCAACTTGTGCAACAAAGTTAAACAGATTTGTCAATTACTTCTATTTTTTTTAAATACTTCTATTTAAAAATCTTAATCATTTTAGTACTTATCAGCTGCTGTATGCTACAGAGGAAGTTGTATTTCTTCTGCCTGACCACGGTGCTCTCTGCTGACACCTCTGTCCATGTCAGGAACTGTCCAGAGTACAAGAAAAACCCCATAGCAAACCTCTTCTGTTCTGGACAGTTCCTGATATGGACAGAGGTGTCAGCAGAGACCACTGTGGTCAGACTGAAAAGAACTCCAGAAAGAAATACAACTTCCTGTGGAGTATACAACAGCAGATAAGTACTGGAAGGGTTAAGATTTTTAAATAGAAGTAATTTACAAATCTGTTTAAAGGAGTAGTTCAGTGCTGAAAAACGTATCCCCTATCCTAAGGATAAGGGATAAGTTTAATATTGCAGGGGGTCCGACCGCTGGGGGCCCCTCTATCTCCTGTATGGGGCCCCGGCTCGCTGGCCAGATAGTGGGTGTCGTCCACCGCATGAAGCGGCGGCTGACACGCCCCCTCAATACAGCGCTATGGCAAAACTGGAGATTGCCGAAGGCAGCGCTCCGGCTTTGTCATAGAGTTGTGTTGAGGGGGCGTGTCAGCTGCCGCTTGGTGT
The DNA here is from genome assembly GCF_029499605.1 of Hyla sarda. Taxonomy (NCBI): domain Eukaryota; kingdom Metazoa; phylum Chordata; class Amphibia; order Anura; family Hylidae; genus Hyla; species Hyla sarda. Next base: position 226,483,150 of record NC_079192.1, read on the forward strand.
GGTGGTCAACACACCCCCTTCTCGCGGGCTGCCGGGGCCCCATACAGGAGATTGCGGGGGGCCCCAGCGGTCGGACCCCCCGCGATCAGAAACTTATCCCCTATCCTTAGGATAGGGGATACGTTTTTCAGCACTGGGTATCTCCTTTGTTTTCCACTGGAGTACCCCTTTAAGCTTAAAGGCCCCCATACTCTGGATTCTGACATAGCTTAAAGGGCTATTCTTGCACTTAAAAATGTATTCTCTTTACACAGATCACTGAGGGTCCTACCTCTGGGACCCCTTCGATCTCCAGAACTGGGGCCCTGACTCTCCCCAGTACATGTAGTTGTGGAGTTGGCATATATTCCATGCATTGTTTATGGTAATGCCAAAGATACCACAGCACTGTTTGCTTCAGCTTTTTGGATAGGGGGATGTTTTTAAGTGCTAGAATACCCCTTTAACATGCCCCTTAGTTAAAGGGGTACTCCATTGAAAACATTTCTATAAAACAACTGGTGCCATTAAGTTAAACAGATTTGTAAATTACTTTTTAAAAATCTTAACCCTTCCAGTATTTATCAGCTGCTGTATGTTCCAGAGGAAATTATTTTCTTTTGAATTTCCTTTCTGTCTGACCGCAGTGCTCTCTGCTGACACCTCTGTCCATTTTAGGAACTGTCCAGAGTAGGAGCAAATTCCCATAGCAAACCTATCCTGCTCCAGACAGTTCCTAAAATGGACCGAGGTGTCAGCAAAGAGCACTGTGGTCAGACAGAAAGGAAAATCAAGAAGAAAATAACTTCCTCTGGAACTTACAGCAGCTGATAAGTACTGGAAGGGTTGATATTTTCAAATAGAAGTCATTTACAAATCTGTTTAACTTTCTGGCACCAGTTGATTTAAAAACATATTTATATTTTCCAGGGGAGTACCCCTTTAAGTTCAGTGACCTTTTATGTTACTATGTTACAATTTTATTTTTAGCCATGTTACCAATATTTGATAGTTAATATCCTAGAATCTTTCATGATTGTAGAAAGAAGATTCATGAAACAGTGAAGAAACTGCTTGAGGGGAACGTGAGAAACAAACAATGAGATTATACTTTCTATATACATTAATCCTGTTGATTTATGTGGCAGTTAGATAAGCTACAGGCTGTTGCTTCAAATAATATGTTAATGCATAATATATAAACAAAGTTGAAAGAGGTGAGTCTTACATACAGGTCTGCGTTATCTATATTATAGTTCTTATACTGTATGTTCTATTGTGACTAGAACCATTGTCAAACAAATGTGACTATTCAAAAACATAGACATTAATGTCCTAGAATCCTTTTCAGTGGAGACCTTGAAATCATCTTTTATGTCAAATTGTCTTTTTACGGTGCAATGAATAATGAAGAAACGCTACAATTTATATACAACAACAATAGAAGATACATTTTGTTTATGCCAAATTGGTCACATGAGATGTCTGCCAGAGAGCAAAATATTTGCTGTAAATAATAACTAACTTACTGGTCAATGGACTGCTTTTATAAACTACTGACATGGGGAATCACATTCATTTACATCTTCAGGCTTCAATGCATTACAGTTTACTTTCATATTCATGAACTGCTTGGAATAGGACTCATTTCAGGGGGCATAGTTTATTCTTATGTGTAGACACAGTATAAGCGTAATTCATTTATGGGGCACAGTATATCATTAATTCATAAATGGGGCAATGTGGGGCACAGTATATAATTACTGCATATAGAGGGCTCAATTTTATTTATTTACATAGGTAGATACAGTGTATAATTAATTCATATATTGGGCATCATATATGATTTATATATTAATTCATATATGAGGCAGAGTATATCAATTAATTTATATATTGGGCAATGTGTATAACTAATTTATATATGGGGCACAGTATATAAATAATTCATAAATGGGGCAATATGGGGCACAGTATATAATTACTTCATATATAGGGCTCAATTTTATTTATCTATATAGGTAGATACAGTGTATAATTCATATATTGGGCATCGTATATGATTTATATATTAATTCATATATGGGGCAGAGTATATCAATTAATTTATATATTGGGCAATGTGTATAACTAATTCATATATAGGGCTATGTATACTATTGATTCATATATGGAGCATAGTATATAATTCATATAAGGAACATAGTATATTAACTAATTTATGGATGATGCACAGTATATAAATTCGTATATGGGGCACAGTATAATAATAATTTAATATATGGGGCAGAGTATATTAATTAATTTATATATGGGGCAGAGTAAATAACTCATATATGGGGGCACAGATTATTCTGATTCATATCTGGGGCACAGCATATAATTCATTTTGGGGGACACGGTTTATAATGTATTCATATACGCAGGCACCGTATATTATTTATTCATATATGGGACACAGTATATAATTAATTAATTTTGGAGGCACAATGTATCATTTATTCATATATGTGGGCACAGTGTACAATTAATATATAAGACACAGTGCATTCATTCATAAAGAATTTATTTATGGGGCACACTATATAATTAAAAGAGAAATGTTTAGCTCACCGCACCTGTGTTATAACACACCCCACCTTGGCGCTCGGACAGCTGAAACACACCAGAAGCAACATCATGAAAGAAGATCCGGCTCTCGAGGTAGTAGTCCTCAAATAATTTAATTATTTATTCTTTCAGCATCCAAAGTTGAGATAAAAATGGTGATACTAAAAGCAAGACTGGCGTGTTTCGGACACCATGTCCTTAGTCATAGTCATGACCCATTTATGGAGGCACAGTGTATAAATATTTTTATTATGGAACCATAGTCTACAGACATTGTATTAAAATGGACTGTCAGCTTTAATTTGAGGGTATTTACATCGAAATCAGGTGAACGGTGTAGGAATTACAACAGTTTGCATAAGTGCCTCCCACTTGCTAAGGGACCAAAAGTAATGGGACAATTGGCTTCTCAGCTGTTCCATGGCCAGGTGTGTGTTATTCCCTCATTATCCCTATTACAATGAGCAGATAAAAGGTCCAGAGTTAATTTCAAGTGTGCTATTTGCATTTAAGATATGTTGCTGTCAACCCTCAAGATAAGATCCAAAGAGCTGTCACTATCATTGAAGAAAGCCATCATTAGGCTGAAAAAACAAAACAAACCCATCAGAATGATAGCCAAAACATTAGGCGTGGCCAAAACAACTGTTACATTCTTAAAAAGAAGGAATGCATCGGTGAGTTCAGCGACACCAAATGACACGGAAGACCAAGGAAAATAACTGTGGAGGATGCCCGAAGAATTCTTTCCCTGGTGAAGAAAACCCCCTTCACAACAGTTGGCCAGATCAAGAACACTCACCAGGAGGTAGGTGTATGTATGTCAAAGTCAACAATCAAGAGAAGACTTCACCAGAGTGAATACAGAGGGTTCACCACAAGATGGAAACCATTGGTGAGCCTCAAAAACAGGAAGGCCAGATTAGAGTTTGCCAAACATCTATAAAATCCTTTACAGTTCTGGAACAAAATCCTATGGACAGATGAGACCAAGATTAACTTGTACCAGAGTGATGGGAAGAGAAAAGGATGGAGAAGGAAAGAAGCATGATCCTAAGCATACCACCTCATCAGTGAAGCATGGTGGTGGTAGTGTCATGGCGTGGGCATGTATGGATGCCAATGGAACTGCTTCTCTTGTATTTATTGGTGATGTGACTGCTGACAAAAGCAGCAGGATGAATTCTGAAGTGTTTCGGGCAATATTATCTGTTCATATTCAGCAAAATGCTTCAGAACTCATTGGACGGCGCTTCATAGTGCAGATGGACAATGACCCAAAGCATACTGCAAAAGTAACCAAAGAGTTTATTAAGGGAAATGTTATGCAATGGACAAGTCAATCACCTGACCTGAATCAGATTGAGCGTGTATTTCACTTTCTGAAGACAAAACTGAAGGGAAAATGCCCCAAGAACAAGCAGGAACTAGTGTTGAGCGGCATAGGCCATATTCGAATTTGCGATATTTCGCGAATATATGTGTCACGATGCCGGCTGGCAGGTAGTGGATCCTCTGTGCCAGAGAGGGATTGGCGTGGACCGTGCTAGTGGATCGGTTCTAAGTCACTACTGGTTTTCACCAGAGCCCGCCGCAAAGCGGGATGGTCTTGCTGCGGCGGTAGTGACCAGGTCGTATCCACTAGCAACGGCTCAACCTCTCTGACTGCTGAAGATAGGCGCGGTACAAGGGAGTAGACAGAAGCAAGGTCGGACGTAGCAGAAGGTCGGGGCAGGCAGCAAGGATCGTAGTCAGGGGCAACGGCAGGAGGTCTGGAACACAGGCTAGGAACACACAAGGAAACGCTTTCACTGGCACAATGGCAACAAGATCCGGCGAGGGAGTGAAGGGGAAGTGAGGTATAAATAGGGAGTGCACAGGTGAACACACTAATTGGAACCACTGCGCCAATCAGCGGCGCAGTGGCCCTTTAAATCGCAGAGACCCGGCGCGCGCGCGCCCTAGGGAGCGGGGCCGCGCGCGCCGGGACAGGACAGACGGAGAGCGAGTCAGGTACGGGAGCCGGGATGCGCATCGCGAGCGGGCGCTACCCGCATCGCGAATCGCATCCCGGCTGGAGACGGTATCGCAGCGCACCGGGTCAGTGGAGCTGCCCGGAGCGCTGCGGTAGCGAGAGAGAAGCGAGCGCTCCGGGGAGGAGCGGGGACCCGGAGCGCTCGGCGTAACAGTACCCCCCCCTGGGTCTCCCCCTCTTCTTAGAGCCTGAGAACCTGAGGAGCAGACTTTTGTCTAGGATGTTGTCCTCAGGTTCCCAGGATCTCTCTTCAGGTCCACAGCCCTCCCAATCCACTAAAAAGAACCTTTTTCCTCTGACCATCTTGGAGGCCAGTATCTCTTTCACTGAGAAGACGTCAGAAGAACCGGAGACAGGAGTGGGAGAAACTAATTTGGGAGAGAAACGGTTGATGATGAGTGGTTTAAGAAGAGAGACATGAAAGGCATTAGGAATACGGAGAGAAGGAGGAAGAAGAAGTTTGTAAGAGACAGGATTAATTTGGCACAAGACTTTGAAAGGACCAAGATAGCGTGGACCCAGTTTGTAACTGGGGACACGAAAGCGGACATATTTAGCGGAGAGCCATACCTTGTCTCCGGGAGCAAAAATGGGGGGAGCTCTTCTTTTCTTATCGGCAAACTTTTTCATGCGAGATGAAGCCTGTAAAAGAGAATCTTGGGTCTCTTTCCATATGGTGGAAAGATCACGAGTCACTTCATCTACAGCGGGCAAACCAGAGGGCAAGGGAGTAGGGAGGGGGGGAAGAGGGTGACGGCCGTACACCACGAAAAATGGGGATTTGGAGGAAGATTCAGAGACTCTAAAGTTATACGAGAATTCGGCCCATGGTAGAAGATCTGCCCAATCATCCTGGCGGGAGGAAACAAAATGTCGTAAATAATCACCCAAGACCTGGTTAATTCTTTCTACTTGTCCATTGGATTGAGGATGATATGCAGAAGAAAAGTTTAATTTAATCTTGAGTTGTTTACAGAGAGCCCTCCAGAATTTTGACACGAATTGGACGCCTCTATCCGAGACTATCTGTGTGGGCAACCCGTGAAGACGAAAAATGTGTACAAAAAATTGTTTAGCCAACTGAGGCGCTGAAGGAAGACCAGGAAGAGGGATGAAATGTGCCATCTTGGAGAATCGATCAACGACCACCCAAACAACAGTGTTGCCACGGGATGGGGGTAGGTCTGTAATAAAATCCATACCAATCAGAGACCAAGGCTGTTCGGGGACAGGCAGAGGATGAAGAAAACCAGCGGGCTTCTGGCGAGGAGTCTTATCCCGGGCACAGACAGTGCAGGCTCGCACAAAGTCCACGACATCCGTCTCCAGAGTCGGCCACCAATAGAAGCGAGAGATGAGTTGCACAGATTTCTTGATGCCCGCATGGCCTGCGAGATGGGAGGAGTGACCCCATTTGAGGATTCCGAGGCGTTGGCGTGGAGTGACGAAGGTCTTCCCTGGAGGAGTTTGCCTGATGGAGGCTGGAGAAGTGGAAATCAGGCAGTCAGGAGGAATGATGTGTTGCGGAGAGAGTTCAACTTCCGAGGCATCCGAGGAACGAGAGAGAGCATCGGCCCTAATGTTCTTATCGGCAGGCCGAAAGTGAATTTCAAAATTAAATCGGGCAAAGAACAGAGACCACCTGGCCTGGCGAGGATTCAGCCATTGGGCAGACTGGAGATAGGAGAGGTTCTTGTGATCGGTGTAAATAATAACTGGAAATCTTGATCCCTCCAGCAGATGCCTCCATTCCTCAAGTGCTAATTTAATGGCTAGAAGCTCTCGATCCCCGATGGAGTAGTTCCTCTCCGCCGGAGAGAAGGTCCTAGAAAAAAAACCACAAGTAACAGCATGCCCGGAAGAATTTTTTTGTAGAAGGACCGCTCCAGCTCCTACAGAGGAGGCATCAACCTCCAATAGGAAGGGTTTAGATGGGTCAGGTCTGGAGAGCACAGGAGCCGAAGAAAAGGCAGACTTGAGCCGTTTAAAGGCGTCTTCCGCTTGAGGAGGCCAAGACTTGGGATTGGCATTTTTTTTGGTTAAAGCCACGATAGGGGCCACAACGATAGAAAAATGTGGAATAAATTGCCTGTAATAATTGGCGAACCCCAAAAAACGTTGGATAGCACGGAGTCCGGAGGGGCGTGGCCAATCTAAGACGGCAGAGAGTTTGTCTGGATCCATTTGTAGTCCTTGGCCAGAGACCAAGTATCCTAGGAAAGGAAGAGATTGGCATTCAAACAGACATTTCTCTATCTTGGCATAAAGTTGATTGTCACGAAGTCTCTGAAGAACCATACGGACATGCTGGCGGTGTTCTTCTAGATTGGCAGAAAAAATCAGGATATCGTCCAGATATACAACAACACAGGAGTATAAGAGATCACGAAAAATTTCATTAACAAAGTCTTGGAAGACGGCAGGGGCGTTGCACAGGCCAAAGGGCATGACCAGATACTCAAAGTGTCCATCTCTAGTGTTAAATGCCGTTTTCCATTCATCCCCCTCTCTGATGCGGATGAGATTATAAGCACCTCTTAAGTCCAGTTTGGTAAAGATGTGGGCACCTTGGAGGCGATCAAAGAGTTCAGAGATGAGGGGTAGGGGGTAGCGGTTCTTTACCGTGATTTTATTAAGACCGCGGTAGTCAATGCAAGGACGTAGAGAGCCATCTTTTTTGGACACAAAGAAAAATCCGGCTCCGGCAGGAGAGGAGGATTTACGGATAAAGCCTTTTTTTAAATTTTCCTGGATGTACTCCGACATAGCAAGAGTCTCTGGGGCGGACAGAGGATAGATTCTGCCCCGGGGTGGAGTAGTGCCCGGGAGGAGGTCAATAGGACAATCATAAGGCCTGTGAGGAGGTAGAGTCTCAGCTTGTTTTTTGCAAAAAACATCCGCAAAGTCCATATAGGCCTTAGGGAGACCGGTTACAGGGGGAACCACAGAGTCACGGCAAGGGGTACTGGGAACCGGTTTTAGGCAGTCCTTGAAACAAGAGGGCCCCCAACTCTTGATCTCCCCAGTGGACCAATCCAGGGTTGGGGAATGGAGTTGAAGCCAGGGTAGTCCAAGGAGGATTTCGGAAGTGCAATTGGGGAGGACCAAAAATTCAATCTTCTCGTGATGAGGTCCGATGCACATTAGAAGGGGCTCCGTGCGGAGACGTATGGTACAGTCCAATCTTTCATTGTTTACACAATTGATGTAGAGGGGTCTGGCGAGACTGGTCACTGGGATGTTGAACCTGTTGATGAGAGAGGCCAAAATAAAATTTCCTGCAGATCCGGAATCCAAGAAGGCCATAGTAGAGAAGGAGAAGGCAGAGGCAGATATCCGCACAGGCACAGTAAGACGTGGAGAAGCAGAGTAGACATCAAGGACTGTCTCACCTTTGTGCGGAGTCAGCGTACGTCTTTCCAGGCGGGGAGGACGGATAGGACAATCCTTCAGGAAGTGTTCGGTACTGGCACAGTACAAGCAGAGATTCTCCATGCGGCGTCGTGTCCTCTCTTGAGGTGTCAGGCGAGACCGGTCGACCTGCATAGCCTCCACGGCGGGAGGCACAGGAACGGATTGCAGGGGACCAGAGGAGAGAGGAGCCGGGGAGAAAAAACGCCTTGTGCGAACAAAGTCCATATCCTGGCGGAGCTCCTGACGCCTTTCGGAAAAACGCATGTCAATGCGAGTGGCAAGATGGATGAGTTCATGTAGGTTAGCAGGGATTTCTCGTGCGGCCAGAACATCTTTAATGTTGCTGGATAGGCCTTTTTTAAAGGTCGCGCAGAGGGCCTCATTATTCCAGGATAATTCTGAAGCAAGAGTACGGAATTGTACGGCGTACTCGCCAACGGAAGAATTACCCTGGACCAGGTTCAACAGGGCAGTCTCAGCAGAAGAGGCTCGGGCAGGTTCCTCAAAGACACTTCGAATTTCCGAGAAGAAGGAGTGTATAGAGGCAGTGACGGGGTCATTGCGGTCCCAGAGCGGTGTGGCCCATGACAGAGCTTTTCCAGACAAAAGGCTGACTACGAAAGCCACCTTAGACCTTTCAGTAGGAAACTGGTCCGACATCATCTCCAAGTGCAGGGAACATTGGGAAAGAAAGCCACGGCAGAATTTAGAGTCCCCATCAAATTTATCCGGCAAGGATAGTCGTAGACCAGAAGCGGCCACTCGCTGCGGAGGAGGTGCAGGAGCTGGCGGAGGAGATGATTGCTGAAGCTGTGGTAGTAGCTGCTGTAGCATCACGGTCAGTTGAGACAGCTGTTGGCCTTGTTGCGCTATCTGTTGTGACTGCTGGGCGACCACCGTGGTGAGGTCGGCGACAACTGGCAGAGGAACTTCAGCGGGATCCATGGCCGGATCTACTGTCACGATGCCGGCTGGCAGGTAGTGGATCCTCTGTGCCAGAGAGGGATTGGCGTGGACCGTGCTAGTGTCTCGGTTCTAAGTCACTACTGGTTTTCACCAGAGCCCGCCGCAAAGCGGGATGGTCTTGCTGCGGCGGTAGTGACCAGGTCGTATCCACTAGCAATGGCTCAACCTCTCTGACTGCTGAAGATAGGCGCGGTACAAGGGAGTAGACAGAAGCAAGGTCGGACGTAGCAGAAGGTCGGGGCAGGCAGCAAGGATCGTAGTCAGGGGCAACGGCAGGAGGTCTGGAACACAGGCTAGGAACAAACAAGGAAACGCTTTCACTGGCACAATGGCAACAAGATCCGGCGAGGGAGTGAAGGGGAAGTGAGGTATAAATAGGGAGTGCACAGGTGAACACACTAATTGGAACCACTGCGCCAATCAGCGGCGCAGTGGCCCTTTAAATCGCAGAGACCCGGCGCGCGCGCGCCCTAGGGAGCGGGGCCGCGCGCGCCGGGACAGGACAGACGGAGAGCGAGTCAGGTACGGGAGCCGGGATGCGCATCGCGAGCGGGCGCTACCCGCATCGCGAATCGCATCCCGGCTGGAGACGGTATCGCAGCGCACCGGGTCAGTGGAGCTGCCCGGAGCGCTGCGGTAGCGAGAGAGAAGCGAGCGCTCCGGGGAGGAGCGGGGACCCGGAGCGCTCGGCGTAACAATATGGATGAATATTCGTCATATATTCGCTAAATTCGCATATTTGTAATATTCACGTTTTATTTTCACATATGCAAAAATTCTCGTATGCGAAAATTTGCATATGCAAAAATTAACATATAAAAAATTAGCATATGCGAACATTCGTATGCCAGACTCACACAGTAGTATTAGAGCCTTCTTTACACCACACAAGCTGGAAGCAGAGAGGGATGATCACTGTGATGTGTACTGTAAAAAAAAAAAACACGAATATTCGTAATTGCGAATATATAGTGCTATATTCGCGAATATGCGATATTCGCGAGCAACACTAGCAGGAACTGAAGACAGTTGCAGTAGAGGCCCGGCAGAGCATCACCAGGGATGAAACACAGCATCTAGTGATGTCTATGCATTCCAGACTATAGGTTGTAATAGACTGCAAAGGATTTGCAACCAAGTATTAAAAATTTTAAGTTTGATTTATGATTATTATTCTGTCCTATTACTTTTGGTCCCTCAACAAGTGGGAGGCACATATGCAAACTGTTGTAATTCTTACACTGTTCACTTAATTTGGATGTAAATACCCTCAAATTAAAGCTGACAATCAATCTGCAGTTAAAGCACATCTTGTTAGTTTCATTCCATTTCATTCCAATCCATTGTGGTGGTGTATAGAGCCAAACATTTTTGAATTGTGTCAATGTCCCAATATTTATGGACCTGACTGTAATGAAATCCAGCATCCACTTCATGTGTTCAATATATACCAGCAGCATCTTATTACATTGTCAAAGTTTCGACCCTTCCTAAGTGTACAGGTCTTTATCAAGCATCTAGACATGTCAAAAGATTAGTTATAACCCAATAAATTGTGCGTCCGAACCCAGGCTGTTAGTTAAACTCAACACATTCATCTTAGTGTATAGTGAACAGGTTGGATGAGGCAGCTAATCAGGCTTCACTGCGTTATTACTCACAATAACAGTGGGTCTTAGGACCCTGCAATCTGAACTTTTAACATGTCTGGATGACAAGTTTTTACAAATGGTAATAACACTTTAAAGGGGTAATCCGGTGAAAAACAATTTTTTTCTAATCAACTGGTGCCAGAAAGGTACACAGATTTGAAAATTATTTCTATAAAAATGTTTAATTCTTCCAGTACTTATCAGCTGCTGTATACTACAGGAACTGTCCAGAGCCAGAGAGGTTTGCTATGCGGATTTGCTCCTACTCTGGACAGTTCCTGACATGGACAGAGGTGTCAGCACAGAGCACTGTGGTCAGAAAGACAAGAACTATACAACTTTCTCTGGGACATACATCAGCTGATAAGTACTGGAAGGATTAAGATTTTTAAATAGAAGTAATATACAAATCTGTTTACTTTTTTGGCACCAGTTGATTTAAAAAAAAAATTCTACTGGAGTACCCTTTAACCTGTTAAGGACGCAGGGCATACAGGTACGCCCCTGTTCCCGAGTCCTTAAGGACTCAGGGTGTACCTGTACGTTTGGGTCCCATTACTGGCATTAAAATCTTTAACTCCAGTAACGGGACCCATGCTTTAAACCCGATGGGTCCCGACTGCTATCAACAGTCAGGACCCAGGGTTAATGCCGATCACCTTTTGTTCAAAGTTTATCGCGGCGTCTAAAATGAAACTGAAAGTATCCCAGCAGCACTGATCGGTACTATCGCAACGAAAATGTGATGTCCCAATCAGTGAGAGAGAGAACAGCGGGAGGGTCCTTACCTCCCTTCTCGCTGTCCGATCGGTGCTCTATTTCTCCAAGCCTGCCATGCAGGCTGGAGCAGCAGAGCACCGATAACACTGATCAATGCTATGCCATGGCATAGCATTGATCAGTTTATGCAATTAAAAGTAAAGTTAAAAGTGTAAAATAGTTAATAAATAGAATAGAAGTTTGAATACATTTTTGGTCACTTTATATAAAATAAAAATATTAATAAAAAGTGATCCAAAAGTCTCATCAAAACAAAACAAATATGGTACCAATAAAAACGATAGACCATGGCGCAAAAAATAAGCCCCCACACATACAAAAAATTTAAAAGTTATAGAGGTCAGAAGATGACAATTTTAAAAATACAAATTTTGGTGCATGTAGTTATGATTTCTGTAAGTAGTAAAAAAAAAATAACATATAATAAAAAAAATAACATACATAAATTGGGTATCCTTGTAACTGTATGGACCTACAGAATATAGATAAGGTGTCATGTTTACCAAAAAGTTTACTGCGTAGAAACGGAAGCCCTAAAAATTTGCAAAATGGCAGGTTTTTTATTTATTTCACCCCACAAATAAGTTTTGCTGCAGATTATGTTATAAAATAAGTGATGTCATTACAAAGTACAATTGTTGACACAAAAGACAAGCCCTGATATGGGTCTGTAGGTGCAAAATTGAAGACTTTATGATTATTAGAAGGAAGGGAGGAAAAAATGAAAATTGATGAAAAATGGGATGAGTCCTCAAATGGTTAAATGGGTACTCCAGCCCTAAGACATCTTATCCCCTATCCATAGGATAGGGGATAAGATATCTGACCACGGGGGTCCCGCCGCTGGGGACCGCCGCAATCTTGCATTTGGCACCCACCTCTTTGAGCTGCACACCGCGCTGCCAGCTCACAAACTGCTGGGTGCCGACCACAGGGCCGAAGTATCGTAACATCACGACTCCACCCCCATGTGATTCATACCCCGCCCCCGCTATGCCATAGACTTGCATAGTGGGAGGCGCGGCATGACGTCCCACGGGGGAAACATTATCAAACAGGTGAAACAGACTTCCATTCATCCCAAACTATTGATATGGAATATTATGTATATACCCACTTGACACAAGTATACATGAGTCTATTGTATGAGATAATCATAAAAAAGCACCTCTGAACAATGAATAGTGATTTTTTTTTGGGTGGAAAAATGTTCTGGACACAAAAAATGCTTTCCTTTTCCTGGCATATGAGAATTTGCAGCATATTGTTGTTTGCAATTGTGCTGTTCAACAGTTGGATATTAATATTGCCATAAAGGAAGGCTGTCTACTAACAACATTCTAATAAATAAACATTTGTTCAATTTGATATCTATCCCTGTGCATTTGTCTATCTTTACACCTGTAGCATTTCTCAACATGAAAAAAAGATCTTAATCTGGATGGATAAAGAATATTAGATGTGAAATGCTGCATAAAAGCAATGGCTAGACATCTTGTTTTATTTTGGAAAGTAAAAGAAACAAAGTGGTTTGTGTGGTTGTAAATAATTGCACCTCAGCTTCCAGAGAGAAGAAAAAACACCATTGTTCTCTTGGGATGCGAACGCTGCTCAGTCTAAGCCACAGGAAAATAAATGGCTTCTTTTTAAACAAAAATGTCATTCAGTGCACAGCAATCAGTCTTAAAAGGTGCCACTTGCTTGACATTGCTCCAGTCGCTGTATTCTCCTCAGGATCTTGCACTATTATTAGCATAATTCTTGGAGCTCCAACAGTGTTACAGTCACAATGCAGATCAGCATTAATCACGCTTCCAGACAAAAGCAAGAGAAATATATGATAGAAATAAGAAGAATGCCAGCTAGGCTGATGCTGTGAAAAAATAACATTCAGGTGTCAGGTATGCTGACAAAGTGAAAATAGGAAACTCTATGCCCATGCATTGTATACAAACAGCAAGAGAAAAGAACTCTACAAGTCAAGGAACTGGCCTAGTGAATCATTGCTCATAAAGCCTTCTTAATTACAGTGCTACAGGTGGGGCAATTACATATATAAGTATACATACACATTAGTAATAAAGCTGCATATGATTACAGTGACCCCCCGACATACGATCATTTCAACATACTCTCAGAGGCCATCACATGTTGAAGGCAGCATCAACATACGATGCTTTTGTATGTCGGGCCATCGCATAAACGACTATCCGGCAGCGCAGACTGATTCAGCTGCCACCGGATAGCCGTTTACGGTGCCCCGTGTGGTCCGCTGACGATCACTTACCTGTCCCCGGAGCTCCGGCGCGTCCTCTTCGGGATCCCCTGCATCGTTGCCGCTCCCCATCGTCATCATCACGTCGCTGCGCACACCATCCCGTCATCCAATAGGAGCGGCGTGCGTAGTGACGTGATGGCGGCGACGTGAGAGCGAGGATGCCGCGGAAGCAGAGGCCTTGCCGGAGCATCGGGGACACCCCGGGGACGCGGTGACAGCGATGAAAGGCGATATCCAGGGCAACGGTGACGAGCGGTGACGGTCCGTAGCGGCGGGGACAAGTGAGTAAAGCCTTCAATACCAGTGGTCTTCAACCTGCGGACCTCCAGATGTTGCAAAACTACAACTCCCAGCATGCCCGGACAGCCATGGCTGTCCGGGCATGCTGGGTGTTGTAGTTTTGCAACATCTGGAGGTCTGCAGGTTGTAGACCACTGTCCTATACTTTACATTGCACGGATCCCTCAACATGCGATGGTTTCAACAAACGATGGTTCATTTGGAACGGATTACCATCATATGTTGAGGGACCACTGTACTAGGTGTGGTAAAATGACCCAAGATTGTCTACATTATTACGGTATAAATGGTAAGATTAGAAACACTGCTTAGTAAATGTTAACACAGGCAGGTGTTAGTATTCAACAAATTAGATGGAAAGGGACCTAATCATCTCCCAGCACCATTTCCCCATTGTGTTGTTGAGATTGATGTACTCCACTAGGTCCATGAAAATAAGCATAGGGATTTACACAGCTTCTACATCATTGTGTCCCTCACCGCCCCTCAACATTCATTTCTTATCGATTCCGCACATCATGAATTATTTCACCATTTTTTAATCTCTCCTGGTTTACAAATGGAAATAACATTAAGGAAGAGCCGCGGCACTTTAATGCATAGCCAGCTTGGATATCGATTTGCAGCAGTTACTAAGAACCTTCAAGAAATGTTTGAGAAAGTTAGATTTTTCCAATATTTTTACTTATAGAAACCATTTTGTATTCATGCTTATGATAAATCAATGTAAATAGAAGAAAACTAAATAGTAAATAGTTTTTATGATACGTTCAGTGAATTTCAGTGGTTACATAAGTTCTTCATCTTGGAATCTAGCTAGCTTCTTACTAGGTGTCTTTTTATGTTTGCATTGATTTTGTGTAGGTACTTTATTTCCTACAACTAAAACCAATTTAGTATGCAAATTGACTTTATATGAGATTACATTGAGTATCTGTCGGGGTATGCACCCACTTTCAGGTTTTTTTTTTCTATGCAGTTGTCACGTACTGGCAGGATAGGTAGTGGATCCTCTGGACCAGAGAGGCGATGGCACGGGTTGTACTGGAGGACCGGTTCTAAGCAGTTACTGGTTTTCACCAGACCCCTCCGTAAGGCGGGATGGACTTGCTGCGGCGGTAACTACCAGGTCGTATCCCCCAGTAACAACTTGACCTCTCTGGCAGCTGATATAGCGTGGTACACAGGGAGCAGGCAAGAGTGTAGTTGGAACGTAGCAGAGGTCAGGGCAGGCAGCAAGGGTTCACAGGCGAGTATACGGAAGCAATGGGTACGGCAAATGGCAAGGCAATATCACAGTAGGGAACTCTTTCTCAAAGGCACAAGGCACAAAGATCCGGCAAGGGCAGGAAGGGGCAGGTGCCTTTTATTGGGAAGGACCAGTGGGAGGTGAGGAACCAGCGCACCAATTACCGGTGCGCTTGCCCTTTAAATTTACTGAAGCCGGCGCGTGCGCACCCTAGAGAGCAGGGCCACGCGCGCCGGAAACCAGGAGAGCAGAGCGCCACGCGGGGAGCAGGTACCAGTGTCAGGGGTGGGAGAAAGAAGTTTAGGAGAGAAGGGATTAAAGATAGCAGGCTTGAGTAGGGAGACATGAAAAGAGTTAAGAATTCTGAGGGAGGGAGGAAGATGGAGCTGGTAGGACACCGGATTGATGCGGCTCTTGACTCTGAAGGGACCCAAATAACGAGGGCCCAGCTTGTAACTTGGTAACTTAAATCTGATATACTTCGAGGAGAGCCACACCTTGTCACCGGGACTGAATTCTGGAGGAGCTCTACGACTTTTGTCGGCCTGGAGCTTCATACGGGCCGAGGCCTTGAGGAGGGCAGAGTGGGTCTCTCGCCAAATAGAAGTGAAATCCAGAAGGAGGTCCTCTACAGCTGGTACAGAGGAGGGGGCGGAGGTCCTAGGCAGAGGAGGCAGAGGATGATGGCCATAAACCACAAAAAATTGAGACTTATTGGTGGCGGAAGATTGTTTGAAATTATAAGAGAACTCTGCCCAAGGGAGTAAGTCCGACCAATCATCTTGGCGAGAGGACACGAAATGGCGTAGATAATCTCCCAGAGTCTGGTTCACCCTTTCTACTTGACCGTTGGACTGAGGGTGATACGAGGAAGAAAAATCCAGCTTGACTCCGAGTTGACCACAGAGAGCCCGCCAAAACTTGGAAACAAACTGCACCCCACGGTTAGAGACGATGTTTTGGGAAGACCGTGGAGGCGGAAGATGTGAAGAAAAAACTGTTTGGCCAACTGAGTCGTAGACGGGAGACCAGGCAGGGACACAAAATGAGCCATCTTTGAAAAATGGTCAACCACGACCCAAATGACTGTCATACCATGGGAGGAGGGAAGATTAGTGATAAAATCCATGGCGATGTGTGACCAAGGGGTCTCCGTAACAGGGAGGGGCAGAAGAAGACCCGCAGGTTGCTGAGGAGGAGTCTTGTCCCGGGCGCAGATTGCACAGGACTGGACAAATTCAGTGACGTCTCTGTCTAGCGAGGGCCAACAATATCTTTGAGAAATTAACTGCAGAGACTTCTTAATCCCAGGATGACCGGCAAGGAAGGAAGCGTGGCCCCACTTGAGAACTTGCAACCGCTGGCGAGGAGGAACATAGGTCTTACCCGGAGGAAGAAGCCGTAAGTCCACAGGTGCAACCGAGATGAGACACTCAGGTGGAACAATGTGTTGAGGAGTGGGTACGTCGCCCACCACATTCGAAGAGCGAGAAAGGGCATCTGCCCTGATGTTCTTGGCAGCGGGATGGAAGTGAATCTGGAAGTTGAAGCGGGCGAAGAAGATGGACCAACAGGCTTGGCGGGGATTTAGTCTCTGAGCAGACTGAAGGTAGACTAGGTTCTTATGGTCCGAGAAAATGGTCACAGGGTGAGGAGCACCCTCGAGAAGATGTCTCCACTCCAAGGCCAATTTAATTGCCAACAGTTCTCTGTCCCCAATAGCGTAATTCTTCTCAGCGGAAGAAAAGGTTTTAGAGAAGAAGCCACAAGTTATGGTCTTGCCCCTGGAAGACTTTTGAGTTAATACAGCTCCAGCTCCCACCGAGGATGCATCCACTTCAAGATAGAATGGCTTGGAAGAATCTGGCCGGGAGAGAACAGGTGCAGATGCAAAGGCGGCTTTCAGGGACAGAAAGGCCTCTTCAGCGTGAGGAGGCCAGGTCTTGGGATTGGCACCCTTTCTAGTCAAAGTCACAAGAGGAGCCACCAGGGTGGAATAATGAGGTATAAACTGTCTGTAGTAATTGGCAAAACCCAGGAATCTCTGTTTGGCTCGGAGACCAGAGGGGCGTGGCCAGTCCAGAACTGCAGATAGCTTGGCAGGATCCATTTTCAGACCTTGGGCAGAGATGATATACCCCAGGAATGGCAAGGAGGTACGCTCAAATAGACATTTCTCAATTTTGGCGTAGAGGCGGTTACTTCTGAGTTGGGTGAGAACTTGCCGGACATGGACTCGATGTTGATCCAGATTGGATGAAAAAATAAGGATATCATCCAGATATACTACAACACAAGTGTAGAGAAGGTCCCGGAAGATGTCGTTCACGAACTCCTGGAAGACTGCGGGTGCGTTACAAAGTTCAAAGGGCATCACTAAGTACTCAAAGTGACTGTCCCGGGTGTTAAATGCGGTCTTCCACTCGTCTCCTTTACGAATGCGGATCAAATTGTAGGCCCCGCGGAGATCCAACTTGGTGAAAATCTTGGCTCCTCTGAGACGGTCAAACAGCTCAGAGATTAGAGGAAGAGGGTAACGGTTTTTAATGGTAATTTTATTGAGTCCTCTATAATCGATGCAGGGTCGGAGAGAACCATCCTTTTTAGACACAAAGAAAAACCCGGCTCCAGCAGGAGACGAAGACTTCCTAATAAAGCCTTTCTGTAAATTCTCACATACATAGTCCGACATGGCCTGAGTCTCTAGAGGTGAGAGAGGATAAATTCTGCCCCTAGGAGGAGTAGAGCCCGGTAACAGGTCAAGGGGACAATAATAAGGCCTGTGAGGAGGAAGAGTCTCTGCTTGTTTTTTACAGAAGACGTCCGCAAATTGATGGTAAGGCTTGGGGAGACCTGGTGGCGGAGGAACTGGCGAGACCCGTTTGATAGGAGCAGGCTTGAAGCACCGGTGAGGGCAGGAGGAACCCCAACGCAGAATCTCCCAGGTGGACCAATTCAATACAGGAGAGTGGCGTTGCAATCACGGTAAACCCAGCAGGAGTTCGGAGGAGCAGAAAGGAAGAACAAGAAATTCCAGAGTCTTGGTATGGAATATCCCAATGTCCATCCGCAGGGGCTGGGTGCGGTATTGTACCGTAGCAGAGAGTTTCTCCCCGTTGACCGTAGAAATAAGGAACGGCTTGGGCAGACGGGTTATAGGAATTTGATACTTGTCGACCAAGGAGGCGTGGATGAAGTTGCCGGCAGAGTCGGAATTCAAGAAAGCAGCAGCAGAGAAGAAGGACTTGGCCAAAAGGAACAACTGCATGGATATAATCAGGCGTGGAGAGGAATAATCCACACCTAGTAATGCCTCTACCACATCCACTAGGTGTGAGCGTTTCCCGAACGTGGAGGATGAAGAGGACAGTCCTTAAGGAAGTGCTCAGTACTAGCGCAGTACAAACACAGGTTCTCGTCTCTACGGCGGCTCCGTTCTTGAGGGGTCAGGCGAGACCGGTCCACCTGCATGGCCTTCACAGTGGAAGACCCAGAGACAGGTAGAGGTGGACGCAGGAACACTGGAGTCAGACGAGGGCAGCGTTTAGGACAAGCTTTTTCCTTTTCAAGATGGAGTTCCTCTTGTCTCTCAGAGAAACGTTTGTCAATCCTGGTGGCTAGCAAGATGAGGTCACTCAGGGTGGTAGGCAGGTCACGTGCATCAAGGACATCTTTAATATCACAATTAAGTCCCTTCTTAAAGGTCTGATGAAGCAGATAATCTGTGAAACGCGTTACATGATGGGTGATTAAAGTGGATTTTACCCTCCGAGTGTGTCCAGCACCTCTTGATGACCGCCACCTCCTTGGATGCTCCTTGTTTCTTTGTCCTTCTTAAAGGTGGCACAAAGATCTTCATTATTCCAGTTCAGTTCGGAAGCAAGGGTGCGGAACTCGACGGCATAGTCCCCCATGGTAGAATTTCCTTGGGACAAGTTTAACAAAGCAGTCTCTGCGGAGGTAACCAGGGCAGGTTCCTCAAAAACACTACGAAACTCCTGACAAAAACTCTGGACAGAAGCGGTGGCTGGATCAGCGCGGTCCCAAAGTGGTGTAGCCCAGGCCAGGGCCCTCCCGGAGAGCAGACTGAGGATGAAGGCTAACTTGGCTCGCTCAGACAGAAACTGGTCTGATAGTAGCTCGAGATGAAGAGAGCACTGAGACAGGAACCCTCGGCATAGTTTAGGATCTCTGTCGTATTTGTCTGGTAGAGACAAACGGATTATGGCTCCAGTGGTAACTGCAGGCAGAGGTGATGCAGCAGGTGCAGGCAGAGGTGCAGGCTGTTGCTGAGCAGGCAGGAGCTGTTGCATCATGGCGGTCAACTAGGCCAGCTGCTGACCTTGCTGGGCCACAATGGAGGTGAGGTCCGCTAGACTTGGCAGGGGAACATCAGCGGGATCCATGGCCGGATCTTACTGTCACGTGCCGGCAGGATAGGTAGTGGATCCTCTGGACCAGAGAGGCGATGGCACGGGTTGTACTGGAGGATCGGTTCTAAGCAGTTACTGGTTTTCACCAGAGCCCGCTGCAAGGCGGGATGGACTTGATGCGGCGGTAACTACCAGGTCGTTTCCCCCAGTAACAACTCGACCTCTCTGGCAGCTGATATAGCGTGGTACACAGGGAGCAGGCAAGAGCATAGTCGGACGTAGCAGAGGGCAGGGCAGGCAGCAAGGGTTCACAGGCGAGTAAACGGAAGCAATGGGTACGGCAACTGGCAAGGCAATATCACAGTAGGGAACGCTTTCTCAAAGGTACAAGGCACAAAGATCCGGCAAGGGCAGGAAGGGGCAGGTGCCTTTTATTGTGAAGGACCAGTGGGAGGTGAGGAACCAGCGCTCCAATTACCGGTGCGCTGGCCCTTTAAATTTACTGAAGCCGGTGCGCGCGCGCCGGGAATCAGGAGAGCAAAGCGCCGTTCGGGGAGCAGGTAAGGCGAACAGGGACGCGGCGTATGAGCTGGGACCAGCCGCCACGCTAACCGCGTCTCTGCCACTGTGAGACCCGCGCTCCTGGAGCAGAGGACAGAGGTAGCGGGCGCTCCGGTCCAGAGGTGAAGACCGGAGCGCTCGCTGTGACAGCAGTTTTAAAGCCAAAGTCAGAAATGGGTCATAACTGCAGAACATCAAGGAAAAACTCCTCTTTTAAATTCATTCTTGGCTTTGGCTTCATAAGTTACATTAAAAAATGAACATGGAAACATTCCCTTTGAATTACTTATTAAATTGTCACTTTCAATTTAACATATTTTGTATAAATTAATAAAATAAGCTAATATAAGAAACCTTGTAATATATTGTATCAGAATAAAATGCCCTTTCTCCTCTTATCAGGTTCCTTCCATGCCCCTCCTCTCTCTAAAATCATTATTCACTCTGAAAGTCTGAAAGACAGTGCAAATGTATCCTAAAAGGTATAACAGGTTAGCAGCTTACTGATGGATCAAGTTACATGCTGCCCATAGAAGGTGGGAAGAGGTATAGGAGAGGAAAGTAGCAGAAGAGAGAGATTGAGAGAGGCAAACAGAGAGACTGCAGAGTGAGGCATACTGCTTGGTACTGCTCTATAATGTTCTCCATCCATATTGTTGAGTAGAGCACTTGGCTATCTCTGGAGGCACCCATAGAGAATTATCAGTGATCCGCACCTGTGACTGTCACTTCATTTTTAGGGAACAATCTGGTCCCTTTTCTCAGGAAAGAATCTGTTCCTCATTCTGGATATCGAGGGGGTCTCAGCAGTCAGACCCTTACAATACGATAGTTTTTGTGGAAAAATCCCTTTGAATTCTTCATATGTCTCTAAACATGTTTCATAGAAACATGTCGGTGATTTTTATAGCACTGTTAAATCAGGAGACACTTTGGACTTATATTATAAATACTGTGTCTCCTATTGATTCATTATGTTCAGTTATTTTCAAAAATCCTGATATGTAATGGGTACATGAGTAATGGGTGTTTGTTATTATTCCCCAAGCATGTCAAGTGTACAAAGGTACAGAAAGGGAGGAGTATTGGTTTTATATTCCATTCTTTATTTGAACCCAGTCAGATGATATATAAAGACCAGAGGGTCTGAAATGTGTCAGTTAACTTGAAAGATTTTAAACAATTCAAGTTCATATGTTTTATTTAAATTTGCAGATTTTCTGCATATTTTTATGATAATGTCAATAAACTATGTGATATTATTGACTATGAAAGTGCTGGAGACAGTATGCTATACTTATCTTTTCCAGGAGATTTAATCCTGTTCACCCTATCACTCCTCCCAAAATATTTTTTTTTACAGTAGTTTTTGCTAATTTTATGTAGTTTTGATACATGCATTTTTTGGTTGTGTTTTTTTTTTGTCTGTAGCCTTTTTCTCATTACAAGTAATGGCATTTTTAAATAATATGAGTTAAGACATTTCATAAACTGTGTGTAAAAAAAAACACACCTGGAGCATGTACCTGGGGCAAACCACAAACAAAAAAGTATTGTAGGCATAGTGGTGGACATTTATCTTTGTTTGCTTTGGTAAGCAAGTTCTAAAGTCATTTTATTATTATTTTTATTTTTTTGCTTTAGTTTTGCTTACTTGCCACATATTTATCATACTATCACAGGGGGTTGATAAATGTGGAGCACATAAGCAAAACAAAAAAGTTGCAGCTGAGACTTTTATGAGACTTTTTAGCGACTTTTTAAATTTGCTCATGTACGGGAGTTTTGTACTCCTGGTTAGACCTGGAGTAAACTTGCAACTTTTTGTGAGGGGTTTGCAACTTTTTTTTTGCCAATGTGCGACTGACCACTGCAAAGTGAAAACTGAAATTTGCTTAGGTAAGGCTATATGTAACATTTTGCTTACCCACAAAAGTCGCACAAAAAAGTGCTAAGGCACACTTGAGACTTTTTGTGCAACTTTTGTAAGCAAAATATAAGACTCTAAATACCTTGATAAATGTCCCCCAGGGTGTTATATTCTGTATTAACTTTCAGCTCATTTTTAGCTGAAGTGCTTTTTCATTAAAAAAAAAGCAAAATAGGCGACTTTCATCATCCCTGTGCCTGGTGAAACAGGCAAAAAATCTTTTTTTTGCGCTGGGCTCATCAAATGGGCAGAGCTTGTAGTAGAGGGGATGTGGTGAAAGAGGCATTTCCGTCCCTGTGTAAATTTACAACAATTTTTGTCTGCTAGCAGGTGACATTTTTTGTGGACATTTCTGCCAGCTCAAAAGCTGGCATATCTGTCTGATACTGCTTCCCATGCACCTAGATTTATCAGGAGGTGCGCGCCCGTTAATAAATCCAGTGGACTGCACTTGCAGGGGGATTTATTTACACCAGCTTGTGAGACACCGGTTCTTGATAATTTCCACAAAAGCTCTAATAAAAAAATAATAATAATAAATAAAAAAATAAAAAAAGAAATGTAATGTTTTAACTTTAAATAAACCTTTAGAAACTCTAGCTAAAAAATAAAAATAAAAACAACTTCTATAATTTATTAAGGTTTCTTCTTTTTAAATGTTAAGCCAGTCTATGCTTCATTTTCCCAAATAACACTGGTCTCGTTGAAAAGAAAGAAAATATTAATTATCACAAAACAGCTTAAGAAGTGGAAGGCCTTGGAATGACACTGATTAAGATGGTGCTGATAATATGTGAAATGACCTCCAACTATTTTTAAGTTTAAGAAAGTTTTGCAGATGTTTCTTTGCCGTCTTCTTGCCCAGGCTTTCATAGATGCAGACAAATGCACGAAAAAAAAAAATGGGAATCTTTACATCCCTAGCCAAAGGCACCAAAGAATCATTTCAAGATTTAGAATTCACAGGCCACTGGCCAAACCTTTTCTGTACATCTCAGAATACATAAAGTGCTGCTGTCTTGATTGTCAGCTTTTCCTATAATTTGTTTCTTTACTTTCTTGCCCATAGGGGCAGAGGGAAAGGTAATCTTTCATACCTTTTTTATTTCTTCTGCTCTTTCTGATCATTTTCACTATAAACCCCAGGGAGCTTCATAGTACTGAATTTAAAAATGTTTCTTGTTGAGTACAGAATACACAAATCCCTCAAAGCAGCTTAACATCTATTTTCATATTCACAGCTCATGTTCTCTGACACAATCCCGTTACAAATATTGGGATGCTCTTCAATCAAGTGTTGTGTGGTTGAGAGGCCTATTTGTAAACAAGCTTAAAGGCTGCAATGAGTATTAACAGTATTCTTTACTGCCGCTCATTATAATCACATTTTATGCAAAAATCCTACACGTAAAATTACATACGCTACATATATGGAATAATGCTTCCATATGTGCAAAACTGTAAACAAACTGTTCATGGACATTTGTTTACAGTCAGATATGCAATGAAATGTGTTATTTCCACAGTGAAAAATGATTGCTATGAAAAACAATAGCATAAAATATTTAGTCGGCACATTTGTTGAAAATAAGGCTATACGTCTATAAAAACAAAAGTATAAAAAGTGATACTATAATATTTTCATAGCTTTCTATGAGCAAAGTACACAGAACTGTAATTTTGTTTGCATTGATACTGTTTTGTTTGTTTTTCAAATGAACAGCAAGATTTACTATTAAAAGAACAAACATATCGGTCCAACTGAGGAAATAAGCAAAAGAAAAATTAGCTTCCGCTTGAAAAAAACTGACCTGACAGACACATTTAACAGTATACAGAAGCTCAAGTCTATAGACCAAAAGTGTGGATACCCAAAGACGTTATGCACATGGCAGAACTGTTTATATTGAGCCAGAAGAGCAGTATGCAGAGTCCTTTAAGGGATATTCCAGAAAGTATTTTTTTTATTTGACTATGATACAGTGGCTGTAAAATGAGTGTCGTTCATAATATAGCGTCTGTACCTGTGTTTGATGGCTAGTCTCACAATTCTTATGTAATCTTTACCATGATGTGGGGGTTGCTTCCACTACCTAAAGGGGGGCTGCTGCTAACACCTACCTAAAGGGGCATGCTACTACCTAGATGAGGCTACTGCTACTACAGATAGGGAGGGCTGCAACTATTTACAGGGGACTGCAACTATATACACAGGGGCTGCAACCAAATACAGGGGGCTACTATATACAGGGGGACCTACCTACAAGGAGTAACCCTACTTAAAAGGGGCTGTTACTGCATACAGGGAGTAACTATCTACAGGGGGCAGCTATCTACACAGGTACCTAACTACATATGGCACCTGCATAGTGAGGGAAACCATGTGAAGGGACCTGTCTACCTAGTGGGCAACCTAAATACCTAATGGGGGGACCTACCGACTCTTCCACAACCCACTTATCTACCCACTCTACTGTGTGGGGCACTAAGGGATTTATTATTAATGTATGGAGCACTATAGGTGCTGGAAAAGTATGGAGTCTAAAATGTTTGTCTGGCAGGATTCTGTGGAGATGAGTTGTAGTGGGAAGAAATCGTCATGACCGTCTGGGCCAGATGGAGAAGAAAAATTAAAGTGAATGACTACAACTAGAGAAGACATCACCTGATGTAACTGTATGTAATAACTTATATGGCCTGTGAAAAGCTGATATCTACCACTATATGGTCACTCTATGTGGGAAATATTTCTGTCTTGTATACTGGTATTATTAGTATTATTGGTAACAGTCTACAGGTTTTGGTCAGTAATAGTATGATGATTGATAATACTCATGGTGATATTATTTATTTTTTTATTCTGGTATTATTGGTAATATTGGTCTCAGTATACATGATTTGGTCAATAACGGTATGATGGTAATATGTATGGTGAGATTTCTCCTTGTCTACTGGTATTATTGATATTATTGGTCTTAGCATACAGGATTTTGTTAGTAAAAGTATGATGGTAAAATGTATGGGGATAATATTCCTCCTTGTATACTGGTATTATTGGTCTCAGCATAGAGAATTTTTTTTCAGTCATGTACCCTATTTTCCCCAAATAGGTTGACATTTGGCCCTTCCCCTTTGTGGCTTCACCTTTACATCCAAGACCGATATGGGCTACTTAGTCTAAAATACCCAGGCCAATTTTTGGTCCCAATCTGCAGTTGATCAACTAGACAACCCATGAAGTCAGTTTTTAAGTTCTGTTGTCTGACAGAAACAATCTTATTGCCACCAAATCTATCTTGAAGCCCATCAATTTGTCGAGATAAGTTGGAAGAAGATGACACTTCTGTTTGTTCAGCCCAAAACCGTGGTTCTCCAGGACTGAGATGATGAGTTGGACATTCTGAATAAGATGATGCCTGTAATGCGCTATGATCAATCGTCCAGATAGGATATGAGGCACATACTTTGAAGCCTGAGATAAGCTACAAAGAACACTGCCACTTTCGTAAATACCCAAGGGGCTGAGAAAAGCCTGAAGAGTAGGCATGAGAGCAGACCTTCTCTAAGAACCGCCACTCTCAGGAATCTTCAATGCGATTTGAGGATGTGGACATGGGCATATGTATCTTTGAGACTGATTGTGGTCATTGGATCTCCTTGCTACTGGACTGTCAACACAGAACGGATTGACTCCATCTTGTACCTTTTTATTATGATGAAAATTTTTCAAAACAACTTTTGTAAAGGTGCCCAGACTTTGAAGTTCTTTTCTGGAGAAACTCATCTATGAGGGATAGCACATGTGTTCTTCCAATGTTAAGGGAATTAATATAAAACAGATTTTTCCTTAATTCTAGAGCATAGCCTGTTGCAATCACAGATGTCATCCAAAAGTTGGTAAATGTCTGAGACGAGACTCAAAGTGGGCAAAGTGGGAGAGTCTGGCTCAATCCAGGGCATTAGAGAATTGATGTTAAAAACCTTTAGACTTTTTTTCCTCAAGGAGGAGACTTCTTTTTTAAGACAGAGGTCTGAGAATTATATTTCTGATGCTGCTGTATGCCCCTCTGCACAAAGTTTCTTCTATGTTAAGGAGACCCTCTATATTGACTCAACCTGGATGAAACCTTGGTTTTGGAGGCTTGGGGAAACGAGACGCAATTCTCTGCACTTAAGCCTTTCAATAAGGGATTTAATTAGGGGCCAAAAAGATTACCCACTTGGAAAGGCAGAGAGCAAGAATTATTCTTGGCTAGCCATATTATCCTCTTCGCTGCTGTAGACAGCATAATAAATCAAGCAGAAAGTTTGTCAAAAAATCAGATGCCATCTTTATATCTGGGATGTTACAAGGAATATCCTCTCCTGGAGGCACAACCTCTTGGAGACCCCTTATCAACTGGCTAAGCCAAAGCTTTTAAACCTTTATGGTCCTATGTGAAAAAGTAATTGCCCCTAAACCTAATAACTGTTTGCGCAACCCTGAGCAGCAAATACTGCAATCAAGTGTTTGCAATAACTGGCAATTTTGGCCCACTGCAGAAACTGCAGAATTGTTTTAATTCAGCCACATTTGAGGGTTTTCTAGCATGAGGTCACAAACTGATGGCCAGACAGTCCCCTTCAGTATATTTTGGTAGAGAACAGAATTCATGGTTCCAATAATCATGGCAAGTATCCCTAGACTATAACACTACCACCACCACAGTGGTTTTTGCCTTGCAACACTGCCATGGATGCCATTTTTGCCCAGTGCCTTTCTTATAGTTGAGTCATGAACACTGACCCTAACTGAGGCAAGTGAGGCCTGCAGTTCCTTAGAGGTAGTTGATGGTTCTTTTGTGACCTCTTGGATAAGTTTTTTATGCACACTTAGGGTAATTTTGGTACTCCTGTTCTCCTCTTTTTCAGGCTTTCTCTATTTGTGGATAATGGCTCTTGCCATGATTTTGCTGGAGTCCTAAAGCTTTAGAAATGGCTTTGTAACCCTTTCCAGAAACATAGATGTGAATTACTTTGTTTCTCATCTGTTCCTGAATTTCTATTTCTGTGGATTACGGCAAGATCTTGCTCTTTTGAGATCTTTTGGCCTACACTTGGTCAGGCAGGTTCTATTTAACCCCTTTAAGGACATGGGTTTTTAGTTTTTTATTTGTACTTTTGTTTTTTCCTCTTCGTCTTCTAAAACGCTTTTAATTTTCTACTTACAGACCCACATAATGGCTTGTTTTTTGCACCAACAACTGTACTTTGTAATGACATCAATCATTTTACCACCAAATTTACAGGGAGATGAAAAAAAAATATTTGTGTGAGAAAAAAAAAAGTAGTTTAGCAATTTTTGGGGGCTCCCGTTACTAGGCAGCGCACTTTTCGGTACAAATGAGATGTTATATCTATTCTCTAGGTCGATACGATTAGAATGATACCCAACTTATAGGTTTTGTTTTATTTTCCTACTTTTAAAAAATTATAAATTTTTGTATGAAAATTTAGCATGTGTAAAATTGACCTCTTCTGACCCATATAACTTCTTTATTTTTCTGCATACGGGGACGTATGAGAGCTAATTTTTTGCACCATGGTCTTAAGTTTTTAGTGATACTATTTTTGTTTTTAAGGGACTTTTTTTTATAACTTTTTATTCATATTTTCTGGTATAATACGCAACCAAAAATATGCAATTCTTGATTTGGTATTTTTTACATTTACGTCATTAACCATGTGGTTAAATTAACATGATACTTTAATAGTTCTGACATTTACGCACATGGCGATACCACATATGATTATATTTATTATTGTTTACATAATTGTATTTAAAAAATGGGAAAAGGGGGTGATTCAAACTTTTATTAGGGAAGGGGTTAAATCAAATTTATTAACCTTTTTTTTTTTTTTACTATTTTTTTTACTATTTTTTTGTACCCAAAGGGGACTATAACATGCAATCTTCAGATTGCAAACACTGATCAATGCTTCTCCATAGGAGAGCATTGATCAGTGTTATCGGCGCTCCATTGCTCCAGCCTGCAATAGCTGGCTGAACCATAGGAGCACCAATCAGACTTCCCTCCGTCTGTACAGCTGATCAGGACATTGCGGTTTCCTGCTGAGCTGCCGGGTATAGATTTTGGCTGATAGCAGCCGGGACCATGCGGGTATGACGCGAGCTCAGCTCCTGAGCTCGCTTCATAACCCTGCCGTACCACAGTGCCGTTTATAAATGAAGGTTCAGAAAACTTTTTTCCCACAATAAATGAAATGATCACTTGAAAACAAAAATTGTTTTAGTTGAGTTATCTTTTTGTTTGATGTTTTTGTATAAAAATTTGTTTGATGATCTGAGACATTAAAGTGTGACAAATGTGCATTAAAAGAAAAAGTCAGGAAAGGGGCAAATACCTTTTCACAGCATTGTACCTACCAATGCTGTGTGCTGAAGTTAGACTATCACTCTGGATAAGGAGCCAAAAAATTTCTGTGCACTTATTTTCTCTCGTCAACTATTTCCAATGTAGTCCTTAACCCCTTTGGGTCTTAGGGTTTTTCTGTTTTTGCACTTTAGTTTTTTCCTCCTCACCTTTTAAAAATCATAATCCTTTCAATGTTGCACCTACAGACCCATATAATGTTTTTTTTTTTTTTTTTTTTTTTGTGCCACCAATTCTACTTTGCAATGTAATTTTACCCAACAATCTACTGCAAAAGAAATAAAAAAATCTAAATTGAAAATTTTTTTTTGAAGAAAACCACGCCATTTTTAAACTTTTGGGGCCTCCGTTTCTACGCAGTACATTTTTTAGTAAAAATTACACCTTATCTTTATGCTGTAGGTTCATACGATTAAAATGATACCCTACTTATATAGGTTTGATTTTGTCTTACTTCTGGAAAAAATCCCTACCACCAATATACAGTCCCATGTAAATAACATCACTCTTATACCCCAACATACAGTCCCATGTAAATAACATCACTCCCCTATCACTAACATACAGTCCCATGTAAATAACATCACTCCTGTACCACCAACATACAGTCCCATGTAAATAACATCCACCAACATTCAGTCCAATGTAAATAACATCACTCCCCTACCGCCAACATACAGTCCTATGTAAATTACATCACTCCCCTACCACCAACATACAGTCCCATGTAAATAACATCCACCAACATACAGTCCCATGTAAATAACATCACTCCCCTACCACCAACATACAGTCCCATGTAAATAACATCACTCCCCTACCACCAACATATAGTGCCATGTAAATAACATCCACCAACACACAGTCCCATGTAAATAACATCACTCCCCTGCCACCAACATACAGACCCATGTAAATAACATCACTCTGCTACCACCAACATACAGTACCATGTAAATAACATCACTCCTATACCACCAACATACAGTCCCATGTAAATAACATCCACCAACAAACAGTCCCTTGTAAATAACATCATCCCCTACTACCAAAATACAGTCCTATGTAAATAACATCACTCCCCTACCACCAACAAACAGTCCCATGTAAATAACATCCACCAACATACAGTCCCATGTACATAACATCACTCCTCCACCATCAATATACAGTCCCATGTAAATAACATCACTCCCCTACCACCAATATACAGTCACATGTAAATAACATCACCTGTGGGGTATTAAGGCTCACTGGACCCCTTGTTACGTGCCTTGAGGAGTGTAGTTTCAAAAATAGTGTGCCATGTGTTTTTTTTTTTTTTTTTTGCTGTTTTGGCACCATAGGGGCTTCCTAAATGTGACATGCCCCCCAAAAAACATTTTAGCAAAATTTGCTTTCAAAAAGCCAAATGTGGCTCCTTCTCATCTGAGCATTGTTGTGCACCCACAGAGCACTTTACATCCACATATGAGGTATTTCCTTACTCAAGAGAAAATAGGTTACACATTTTGGGAGGGCCTTTCTCCGTTTACCCCTTGTAAAAATTCAAAAACTGGGTCTACAAGAACATGCGAGTATAAAAAAAAATGAAGATTTCGAATTTTCTCCTTCACTTTGCTGCTATTCCTATTACACACTAACAAACTTTCTGAATGTCATTTTGAATACTTTGAGGGGTGTAGTTTTTATATTGGGGTAATTTATGGGGTATTTCTAATATGAAGGCCCCCCAAATCTACTTCAAAACCGAACTGAACCCTGAAAAATTTCCGATTTTGAAAATTTTGTGAAAAATTTGAAAATGCTGCTAAAATTTGAAGCCCCTCTTCCAAAAGTAAAAACATGTAAACTTTACAATGCAAACATAAAGTAGACATATTGTATTTGTGAATCAATGTATAATTTATTTGAAATGTCTATTTTCCTTTCAAGCAGAGAGCTTCAAAACTAGAAAAATGCTACATTTTCTAATTTTTCATTAAATTTTGGAATTTTTCACCAAGAAATGATGCAAGTATTGACAAATATTTACCACTATTTTAAAGTAGATTATGTAACAAAAAACATTCTCGGAATCAGAATGATTAGGAAAAGCATTCCAGAGTTATTAATGCTTAAAGTGGTCAGATCTGCAAAAAAACGCTCTGGTCCTTGAGGCCATAATGGACTGTGTCCTTAACCCCTACAGGACCCATGACGTAACGGTACGTCCCGACACCCTGGGTCTTAAGGACCAGGGACGTACATTTACGTCATGGGCAGTTTTAGTCCCCGCCGTGTGCCGGGCGGGGATTGGAGCGGGATGCCTGCTGAAATCATTCAGCAGGCATCCCGTGCAAATGCCCAGGGGGGTCATCAGACCCCCCCCATGTCGGCGATCGCGGCAAATCGCAAGTGAATTCACACTTGCGATTTGCGCGATTCCGGGTCATTACGGGTCTATAGTGACCCGGTGACCCGGAATGTAAGGGGGATCGCGGGTGTCTAAGACACCCACGATCCCCCTGAAGCGATAGGAGTGAGGTGGCAGGGTTGCCACCCCTCCTATCCCTGCTATTGGTGGTCTAGACGCGATCACCAATAGCAGATCGGGGGCGGGAGGGTTTACTTTCGTTTTCCCCGTCCTGCCCACCCACAATAGGCGGGGCAGGACGGGGAAAGTGACGGGGACCGGTGCCGAAGATCCACTTACCGATCCGGGCGGGCGTCGGAGGCTGCAGGCGACGGAGATCGGCGGGCGGCGATGACGTGCGGCTGGATCCGACGGAAGCCGGTCAGTTGCCTAGCAACATCTGGAGGGTACAGTTTGAGACCATTATACAGTGGTCTCTAACTGTAGCCCTCCAGATGTTGCAAAACTACAACTCCCAGCATGCCCAGACAGCTGTTTGGGCATGCTGGAATATGTAGTTTTGCAACAGCTGGAGGGCTACAGTTTGAGACCACTATATAGTGGTCCCTAAACTGTAGCCCTCCAGATCTTGCAAAACTAAAACTCCTAGCATGCTCAAACAAATGTTTGCTGTCAGGGCATGCTGGGAATTGTAGCTTTGCAACAGCTGGAGGTCCACAGTTTGGAGATCACTTTGCAGTGTTCTCTAAAACTGTAGCCCTCCAGATGTTGCAAAACTGCAAATCCCAGCATGTCCAAACAGCAATCAGCTGTCTCGGCATGCTGGGAATTGTAGTTGCGTACCTCCAGCTATTGCATAACTAGATCTCCCAGCATGCCCTTCGACGATCAGTATATGCTGGGAGTTGTAGTTTTGCAACAGCTGGAGGCCGACTGGTTGGAAAATACTGTTAGGTAACAGAACCTAACTGAAGGTTTTCCAACCAGTGTGCCTCCAGCTGTTGCAAAAGTACAACTCCCAGCATGCACGGTCTGTCAGTACAGGCTGGTAGTTGTAGTTTTGAAACAGCTGGAGGTGTGCCCCCCCCCCCCCCCCCATGTGAACGTACAGGGTACATTCACACGGGCAGGCTTACAGTAAGTTTCCTGCTTCAAGTTTGGGCTGCGGCAAATTTTTCGCGCAGCTCAAACTTCTAGCGAGAAACTCACCGTAACCCGCCAGTGCGAATGTACCCTAAAAACACTACACTACACTAACATATAATAAAAAGTAAAACATTACATATACACCCCTTACACTGTCCCCCCAATAAAAATGAAAACCGTATTGTATGGCAGTGTTTCCAAAACGGAGCCTCCAGCTGTTGCAAAACAACAACTCCCAGCATTTCCGGACAGCCACTGACTGTCCAGGCATGCTGGGAATTTAGCAACAGCTGGAGGCACCCTGTTTGGGAATCACTGGCATAGAATACCCCTATGCCCACCCCTGTGCAATCCCTAATTTAATCCTCAAATGCGCATGGTGCTCTCTCACTTCGGAGCCCTGTCGTATTTCAAGGAAACAGTTTAGGGCCACATATGAGGTATCTCTGTACTCGGGAGAAATTGCACTACAAATTTTGGGGGGCTTTTTCTCCTTTTACCCCTTATGAAAAGGAAAAGTTGGGGCTACACCAGCTTGTTAGTGTAAAAAAATAAAAAAAATTTACACTAACATGCCGGTGTTGAGGTAAAAGAAAAAAAAGACCCCCAAAATTTGTAACGCAATTTCTCCTGAGTATAGAAATACCCCATATGTGGGCATAAAATGCTCTGTGGGCGCACAACAGGGCTCAGGAGTGAGAGTGCACCATGTACATTTGAGGTCTAAATTGGTGATTTGCACAGGGGTGGCAGATTTTACAGCGGTTCTGACATAAACCCCCCCCCAAAAAAATACCCACATGTGACCCCATTTTGGAAACTACACCCCTCACGGAATGTAATAAGGGGTAAAGTGAGCATTTACACCCCACAGGTGTCTGACAGATTTTTGGAACAGTGGTCCGTGAAAATGAAAAATTTTATTTTTCATTTGCACAGCCCACTGTTCCAAAGACCTGTCAAACGCCAGTGGGGTGTAAATACTCACTGCACCCCTTATTAAATTCTGTGAGGGGTGTAGTTTCCAAAATAGGGTCACATGTGGGGGGTTCCACTGTTCTGGCACCACAGGGGGCTTTGTAAACGCACATGGTCCCTGACTTCCATTCCAAACAATTTTTTTCCCAAAAGCTCAATGGCGCTCCTTCTCTTCTGAGCATTGTAGTGCGCCAGCAGAGCACTTGACGTCCACACATGGGGTATTTCCATACTCAGAAGAGATGGGGTTACAAATTTTTGGGGGTCTTTTCTGCTATTAACCCTTGAAAAATGTGAAATTTGGGGGGAAACACACATTTTTGTGAAAATCTTTTTTTTTTTTTTTTACATATGCAAAAGTCGTGAAACCCCTGTGGGGTATTAAGGCTCACTTTATTCCTTGTTACGTTCCTCAAGGGGTCTAGTTTCCAAAATGGTATGGCATGTGTTTTTTTTTTTTGCTGTTCTGGCACCATAGGGGCTTCCTAAATGCAACATGCCCCCAAAAACCATTTCAGATAAACGTACTCTCCAAAATCCCCTTGTCGCTCCTTCGCTTCTGAGCCCTCTACTGCGCCCGCCGAACAATTTACATAGACATATGAGGTATGTCCTTACTCGAGAGAAATTGGGCTACAAATATAAGTATAAATTTTCTCCTTTTACCCCTTGCAAAAATAAAAAAATTGGGTCTACAAGAACATGCGAGTGTAAAAAATGAAGATTGTGAATTTTCTCCTTCACTTTGCTGCTATTCCTGTGAAACATCTAAAGGGTTAAAACGCTGACTGAATGTCATTTTGAATACTTTGGGGGGTGAAGTTTTTATAATGGGGTCATTTGTGGGGTATTTCTAATATGAAGATCCTTCAAATCCACTTCAAACCTGAACTGGTCCCTGAAAAATAGTGAGTTTGAAAATTTTGTGAAAAATTGGAAAATTGCTGCTGAACTTTGAAGCCCTCTGGTGTCTTCCAAAAATAAAAAATCATCAATTTTATGATGCCAACATAAAGTAGACATAATGTATATGTGAATCAAATATTTTTTTATTTGGAATATCCATTTTCCTTACAAGCAGAGAGCTTCAAAGTTAGAAAAATGCTAATTTTTCAAATTTTTCATCAAATTTTGGGATTTTTCACCAAGAAAGGATGCAAGTTACCACAAAATTTTACCACTATGTTAAAGTAGAATATGTCACGAAAAAACAATCTCGGAATCAGAATGATAAGTAAAAGCATTCCAGAGTTATTAATGTTTAAAGTGACAGTGGTCAGATGTGCAAAAAACGCTCTGGTCCTGAGGTGTAAAATGGCCTGGTCCTTAAGGGGTTAAAGGGTTAACTGTGCTAAGCAATGTATGTTGCCTTTTATGAAAGAAAACCTCAGTTTCAAAACATACATATATATATATTTATGATTCACCTAAAGGAACTTTAATCATGGTGTTTCTCACAAATACAGACCAGCTCCTTCTATCAAAGAAACTGCTTGCATCACCTTTTTTCCCACTCGCATAGCTAAAGGCTTCTTCGCCCTAGGGCAGCTTTTTGCCACAAACCAAGTGAGACTCTTGTGCCTGTTGATCATATAAAGCCTCAACCTGGGAAAAGTCTTGATCTTGGCCCTGAGCTTTTCTATATTATACATAATAAATGAAAAATGCAACCCTTGTTAACATTAAGACGGCAGTGTACAATCATTATCCATGCATTATCCATAAGATAGAAAATTAACATACTGCAAACTTCTGCACTATTCTATTAGAAAAATCTGTTGAAATTCTGTAGAAGCCAAACTAGAATAAGATATGTATTTGTTTTTTTTTTTTTTTACATTAGCAATGTGATAATGAACTATAATACTTAATCATACTCACAATATGGAGACATGAGGCAAATATATTATAACGTTAGTGTCACAGTGAAACCCCCTGTGATCGTGAGCAAAAGCCACTCCCCAGCTTGCCACCAGATGCCACTCTTTTACTAATAAACTAATGCAGTAAAAAAAAACAGATTAAAGGGGTTATCCAGGAAAAACTTTTTTTTATATATATCAACTGGCTCCAGAAAGTTAAACAGATTTGTAAATGACTTTAAAAAAATCTTAATCCTTTCAGTACTTATGAGCTGCTGAAGTTGAGTTGTTCTTTTCTGTCTACATGCTCTCTGATGACACGTGCCTCGGGAACCGCTCAGTTTAGAAGCAAATCCCCATAGCAAACCTTTTCTACTCTGTGCAGTTCCCGAGACTAGCAGAGATGCAGAGATGTCAGCAGAGAGCACTGTTGCCAGACAGAAAAGAACAAGTCAACTTCAGCAGCAGATAATTATTGAAAGGATTAAGATTTTTTAATAGAAGTAATTTACAAATCTGTTTAACTTTCTGGAGCCAGTTGATATATATAAAAAAAAAAAAAAAAAGTTTTTTCCTGGAATACTACTTTAAATTGACAGGGGAGTGAAGAACTTGCTGCCGTGCACTTCATTTGGCTTAACTTAATAAATAGGTTATAGAGCATTGGGTACTCTGCTAGTCATTAATAAATATGTTCTAGAGAATCAGGTACTCCACTAGATATTAACAAATAAGTTATAGAGAACCGAGTACTCTACTAGCCATTAATAAATAAGTTATAAAGAACCGAGTACTCTACTAGATATTAACAAATAAGTTATAGAGAACCGAGTACTCTACTAGCCATTAATAAATAAGTTATAGAGAATCGAGTACTCTACTAGCCATTAATAAATAAGTTATAGAGAACCGAGTACTCTACTAGCCATTAATAAATAAGTTATAGAGAACCGAGTACTCTACTAGATATTAACAAATAAGTTGTAGAGAACCGAGTACTCTACTAGATATTAACAAATAAGTTATAGAGAACCGAGTACTCTACTAGCCATTAATAAATAAGTTATAGAGAACCGAGTACTCTACTAGATATTAACAAATAAGTTATAGACAACCGAAAACTCTACTAGCCATTAACAAATAAGTTATAGAGAACCGAGTACTCTACTAGATATTAACAAATAAGTTATAGACAACCGAAAACTCTACTAGCCATTAACAAATAAGTTATAGAGAACCGAGTACTCTACTAGCCATTAATAAATAAGTTATAGAGAACCAAGTATTCAGCTGGTCATAAATAAAAAGTTAAAGAATAAAGGGTCCAGTACTGCACCTTGGACTACATCAACCAGGGACAAATCAGTTTAGGAATCATTTACCACCACCCTCTAGATACAGTCATTAAGACAATTTTCACTTCAGATACACAGTATACTTTCTTATCAAGCTGTCTCATAGTATTCCCCATACCAAGATTCCCCATACCAAGCAGTCACAGTTTAGCTTTCATTTCTATCGTTGCTATGGTAAAATGTAAGCTAAGCTCTCATTGGCTACTATGGGTAACACTGAGAATCTTACTATAAAACAGCTTGATCAATCTTTCCCATAGACCATAATTTATCCATCAGGTATATAGGAGTGACAGTGTCAATGCTTCTGCAAAGTCCAAATACACTTTGGGGGGGAGATCCATCATAACTTGTGTAGAGGAAGAGTGGTGCAGTTACCCACAGCAAACAATCAGATCGCTTCTTTCATTTTTCAGAGGTCTTTAGAGGAAATTGGCACATTTGTCCATAGCAACCAATCAGATTGCTTCTTTTATTTTTTTTAAAGACCTCTGAAAAATAAAAGAAGCAATCTGATTGGTTGCTATGGACAAATGTGCCAATTTCCTCTATACAGGTTTTGATAAATCTTCCCCTGTATCCACACCTGCTTCTCTGACCAGACTTCTATTCACCTTTCTACATAAAAACAAATCAGGTTGGTTAGACAACTTCTTTCCTTAGTAAAACCATGTTAACTTTCACTTACAGTGACCCCCCGACCTACGATGGCCCCGACATACGATCATTTCAACATTCGATGGCCTCTCAGAGGCCATCGCATGTTGAAGGCAGCATCAACATACGATGCTTTTGTATGTCGGGCCCATCGCATAAACGGCTATCCGGCAACGCAGACTGCTTCAGCTGCCACCGGATAGCTGTTTACGGTGCCCCGTGTGGTCCGCTGAGGATGTCCTCGGGGCTCCGGCACGTCCTCTACGGGATCCCCTGCATCGTCTGCGCTCTCCATCGTCGTCATCACGTCGCTGCACACGCCGTCCCATCATCCAATAGGAGCGGCGTGCGTAGTGACGTCATGGCGGCGACGGAGAGCGAGGATGCCGGGGAAGGAGGGGCCTTGCCGGAGCGTCGGGGACACCTTGGGGACGTGGCAACAGCGATGAAAGGTGACATCCAGGGCAGCGGTGACGAGCAGTGACGGTCCGGAGTGGCGGTCTACAGGTGAGTACAACTTCCTATACCAGTGGTCTTCAACCTGCGGACCTCCAGATGTTGCAAAACTACAACTCCCAGCATGCCTGGACAGCCGTAGGCTGTTGGGGCATGCTGGGTGTTGTAGTTTTGCAACATCTGGAGGTCTGCAGGTTGTAGACCACTGTCCTATACTATACATTGCACGGATCCCTTAGCATACGATGGTTTCAACAAACGATGGTCCATTTGGAACGGATTACCATCGCATGTTGAGGGACCACTGTATAATACTATTACATCCTTCAAATTCCTGTATGTAGTCCCTTATGTAGCCCTTTAAATTGTTTTCCCACAATGGACTTAAAAGTGTAACTGAAGTTATGCTCCAGTGGCAAAATATCTGTTCAAAGCCCATTTAGCTCATTTCTGGTGTCCCAAAGTTTAATGTGAAACCATACTTATGAAAAAATTATAAAATATCACAATGAGGGAAAAAAGGGGAATCATAGTAAACAAGGCCGAGTGTGTCAGAAGAATAAACCTCAGTCAAAAGTGGATAACTGGACTTTAAGGGGGAGATTTATCAAAACCTGTGCAAAGGAAAAGTTGCCCAGTTGCCCATAGCAACCAATCAGATTGCTTCTTTCATTTTGCAGAGGCCATTTTAAAGGACACCGGGAGGGACCTTACCTGCCTCCTCGGTGTCTTCTCCGTTCAGGGATACCCTGTATGGCCGGCGCTCTGCATCCTCGTCATCACGTCGTCGCGTACGTGCGTCGGCGTGCGTAACGACGTGATGACGGCGGCGGAGAGCAAGGATACCCGGCCGGCAGCAGAGACGTTCAGCAGCAGGCCGGCAGCAGAGCGGCGACAGCGATGGAGCGACATCCAGGGCAGCGGTGACGGGTCCAGAGCGGCGGGGACATGTGAGTATTACCTCCTATGCAGTGGTCTTCAATCTGCGGACCTCCGGATGTTGCAAAACTACAACTCCCAGCAATTCATCCATCAAATAATGGGGAAAAAATGGAGGGTTATTGTTGCCACGTCCATTCATGAGGGGGACAGGGGACAGAGGTTGCATCCTTTGTATTTCACATAACTGTACAAGGCAATTAAAAAATCAGTAGATTATAAATTTCAGACTAATGTCAGTGCATTATCTCTAAAGCAAGGAATTGTTTTTTTTTTTTTTGCTTTTTGTTTTCTATGGAAGCTTTAGGTGAAGTGCTGTTTGCATAAATTGCCATTACATTAGATGTACATTAAAATGTCATTGTGTTCAGAAGACTGAACGTTTCTATATGCTGCTGTTCGAGTATGCTGCTATGGATAGCCAACTAAAGGCAGGACCCCATAATGACACCAGAGTGAGATCTGTGTACAGAACACAAATAACCAGCACAACAGTAATGCCTTATTAAGATGACTGTCATTTTCCTGACCTGAATAAGGAACAATGCTGATGTCAGTGATGTATCAGATAATGCCCTCATTTGTTACCTGTGATGTTATTAATGTTACTTCTGTAAAATAACAGATTGCTCTGTCTCCGCGATTGTTTATGTGATACTATTAATACTTCTGTTAACGGTGATGCCTGTAATGTTCCAACTAATATGAATGAGCATTCAGCATCTCAGATACATGTTCAGCATGATAGTGGTGATTTACTATGAGGCAATTATCCACCCATGAGACACTCTTCTTTCTTCTCCACAAATAGATCAATTACTCTTATTCAGATTAATGCACATGTATGCTTTAGTCAGCTGTCTATTCTCTTCAAAAAAGAATCTTCCATAGAATAATTGCTCGTTTTAACATTCTTGCCCAGATTATTTTTTTATGGTCATTACAGTTTAGACTGCTATCAAAGACGAACGCCTTTAAATCTCAAAAGAACATTTTAGATGAGTTACCTTCTTTACATTTGACACCATCTCTTTTGCACATTAAAAAATGACCACCATATGGAATCCTTTATAGTTAAGACTCTCTATGTTGTGGGATTTTTTGCAGCCATCGTTAACCACATACTCTTGGCTTTCTGCCACAGATTTTCACCTTCTATGTTGCAGAATTGTCAACAACTTTGGACATGGATTTAGTCCTATTCGATTAAATAGTGATAATAAAGCTAGACTGTATCCAGTCTAGGTCGTACTCTGTGAGCCTCAGGGACGTCACGTGCACACATAGGCAGCAAAGGGGGCTGGAGCCCCTGCCCTTTTTCTGCATCTGCCCTTTGGTGTCCTATTGACAGGCATAATACATTTTGCTGCGATATGTGCAAAATCAAGGTAAAAATGCAGCAAAAAGTATTGCATTAATATGATTTTTTTCTGTATATATTATCTCTGCACTTTGACATCACTGTGCACATTATTCCTGTACTGTGACATCACTGTGTGTATTATCCCTGTTCTGTGAAAATACTGTGTATTATAACTGTACTGTGCTATCACTGTGCATATAAACCCTGTACTTATTGTCACTGTGCACATTCTCCATGTACAGGCATAATACACACAGTGACAGCACAGTACAGGAATACTACGCACAGTGATGTCACA
Source organism: Hyla sarda (assembly GCF_029499605.1). NCBI lineage: Eukaryota > Metazoa > Chordata > Amphibia > Anura > Hylidae > Hyla > Hyla sarda. The sequence goes on from NC_079192.1 coordinate 226,523,121, forward strand.
GTACAGGGATACTACACACAGTGATGTCACAGTACAGGGATACTACGCACAGTGATGTCACAGTACAGGGATACTACACACAGTGATGTCACAGTACAGGGATACTATGCACAGGGATGTCACAGTACAGGTATACTACGCACAGTGACGTCACAGTACAGGGATACTACGCACAGTGACATCACAGTACAGGGATACTACGCACAGTGATCTCACAGTACAGGGATACTACACACAGTGATGTCACAGTACAGGGATACTACGCACAGTGATGTCACAGTACAGGGATACTACACACAGTGATGTCACAGTACAGGGATACTACGCACAGTGATGTCACATTAAACAAACAATGTGCACAGTGATGTCACAGTATAGGGATACTACACACAGTGATGTCACAGTACAGAGATAATGTGCACAGTGATGTCACAGTACAGGGATAATATGCACAGTGATGTCACAGTACAGGGATAATATGCACAGGGATGTCACAGTACAGGGATAATATGCACAGTGATGTCACAGTACAGAGATAATGTGCACAGTGATGTCACAGTACAGGGATAATATGCACAGTGATGTCACAGTACAGGGATAATATGCACAGTGATGTCACAGTACAGGGATAATATGCACAGTGATGTCACAGTACAGAGATAATGTGCACAGTAATGTCACAGTACAGGGATTATATGCACAGTGATGTCACTGTACAGGGATAATATGCACAGTGATATCACAGTACAGGGATAATATGCACAGTGATGTCACAGTACAGGGATAATACACACAGTAAAGTGCCCTTTTTTTTTTTTGTGCTCCTGCCCTTCAAAATGTCTGTGCACGTCCCTGGTCATACAAAAGCAACAGTTGCACAAAACTCTCTGGTAATTCTCTATAAGGTATTAGTCCAGGCAATTGAGTGCACAGAGCATTGTCAAGGTGGGGCACAATTTTATCTAATAAGTTTTCAGATACATACAGTAATTTGTCTTAAAGTGAACCTGTCTTGTTAAGTCTGCTGTTAAGTCTGTGGGCAGCATGTAATAGAGCAGGAGGAGTTAAGCATAATGATACATAGTTTTGTGGGAAAAGATTCTGTAGAACATGTAAATTATTCATCCAAAGTTCTGCTCATTCTGGGCTTAGGAGCAGGGGCATTGCTGGGATCATAAAAAAAAATCTGAGGAAGGAGCCCAAATGCATTTGCCTTCCCCATGTCCCGTTAGTGGGAAATGAAGCATGCTCAAGGGCTGAGTGTGCTTCAATCCCGGTGAGTCGCAACTACTATCAGCAGCCAGGACCCAGGGTTAATGCCGGACATCATCGATCAGGCCAATGCCCGGGATTAACCCTTTAGATGCCACAATCAAAGTTGATCGCGGCGTCTAAAATGAAAGTAAATCAATCCCGGCAGCTCAGTGGAGCTGAAAGGGACCAGAAAGATGAAATTGCAATGTCTCGATCAGCTGAGAGGTTGGCGGGAGTGACCCTATGCTGCCTCATGTTAAAGCCCTCTATGGGGGATAAAAAAAAATAAAAAAAATATAGCATGTGTAAAAAAAAAATGTTCATAAATGTGAATAAGCCCCCCCCAATAAAAGTTTGAATCACCCCCTTTTCCCATTTTTTAAATAAAATTACCGTATATACTCGAGTATAAGCCGAGTTTTTCAGCACGATTTTTCGTGCTGAAAACACCCCCCTCGGCTTATACTCGAGTGAACTCCCCCACCCGCAGTGGTCTTCAACCTGCGGACCTCCAGAGGTTTCAAAACTACAACTCCCAGCAAGCCCGGGCAGCCATCGGCTGTCCGGGCTTGCTGGGAGTTGTAGTTTTGAAACCTCCGGAGGTCCGCAGGTTGAAGACCACTGCGGCCTTCGACATCATCCAGCCCCCACTCACCCCCTTTAGTTCTGTACAGTACTCACCTCCGCTCGGCGCTGGTCCGGTCCTCAGGGCTGTCCGGTGAGGAGGTGGTCCGGTGGGATGGTGGTCCGGGCTGCTATCTTCACCGGGGAGGCCTCTTCTAAGCGCTTCGGGCCCGGCCTCAGAATAGTCACGTTGCCGTGACAACGACGCAGAGGTGCGTTCATTGCCAACGTACTTCTGCGTCATTGTCAAGGCAACGCCTCTATTCCGGGCCGGAAGCGCGGAGAAGAGGCGCCCCCGGTGAAGATAGCAGCCCGGACCACCTCCTCACCGGACCACCTCCTCACCGGACAGCCCTGCAGGACCGGACCAGCGCCGAGCGGAGGTGAGTACTCAGAACTAAAGGGGGTGAGAGGGGGGCTGGATGATATTGAAGGCCGCAGTGGTCTTCAACCTGCGGACCTCCGGAGGTTTCAAAACTACAACTCCCAGCAAGCCCGGACAGCCGATGGCTGCCCGGGCTTGCTGGGAGTTGTAGTTTTGAAACCTCTGGAGGTCCGCAGGTTGAAGACCACTGAGGGCGAATGATGAGAAGAGGATGATGAAGGGGGGGGGGGGGTGGGATGATTACAAGGGGATGATGAAGGGGGGATGTGTGGGATGATAAGGGGATGATGAAGGGGGGATGTGTGGGATGATAAGGGGATGATGAAGGGGGGATGTGTGGGATGATAAGGGGATGATGAAGGGGGATGTGTGGGATGATGACAAGGGGATGATGAAGGGGGGATGTGTGGGATGATAAGGGGATGATGAAGGGGGGATGTGTGGGATGATGACAAGGGGATGATGATGAGGATGTTAATGACGGGTCTGGATGATGACAGGGGGGGATGAGGTATTTCCCACCCTAGGCTTATACTCGAGTCAATAACTTTTCCTGGGATTTTGGGTTGAAATTAGGGGTCTCGGCTTATACTCGGGTCGGCTTATACTCGAGTATATACGGTATGTAATAAAAAATAAACATAAACATTTGTGGTATCGCCACATACGTAAATGTCCAAAACTTTAAAATATAAGGTTAGTTAAACCGCACTATTAATGGCGTACACAAAGAAAAATACCAAAGTCCAAAATTGCACATTGTTGGTCACTTCATTCACCATAAAAAATGTATAAAAGCTATACAAATTTTGGTGCATGTAGTTATAATTTTTTTAAAGTAGTGAAATTAAATAAAACCTACATAAATTGGGTATCCTTGAAATGTTTTGACCTACAGAATAAAGATAAAGTGTAATTTTTACCAAAAAGTGCAGTGTGTAGAAATGGAAGCCCCCAAAATAAAATAAAAATTGTGTTTTTTTATTTTATTTCACCACACAAATTCATTTTGTTTTTGTTTTGCCACTGATTATGTTATAAAATAAGTGATGTCATTACAAAGTACTATTGGTGAAGCATAAAAATAAGCCCTTATATGGGTCTGTAGGTGCAAAATTGAAAGCGTTATGATTATTGGAAGGGAAGGAGAAAAAAACAAAAGTGCAAAAACAAAAATTGTCCGGGGCCTTAAGACCAAAGTGGGCTGAGTACTTAAGGGGTTCATGTCGGTCAACTCTATAAAATGTGCATTGTAAAGACATGTATAGCAGTCAACATTATCTCACTAAGAGGTACACTATCCAAAAGTAACCTCTGAAAGCATTTTTATAGGGTAGTGATAATCATTTCAATCATTTACAAGTCTGCCTGAGACATACAGTAACTGCATGATGAATTTAGTAGCAGTCTGACATTTCCGGCATTCTGTTTTCTTGTCTATGAATGTATAGAAAGCTCCTACAACACATGCAAATTAGAGCTACAGTATAAGGAAGACTAGTGAACAGTAAATGCTTGATGTGCATATTTTTATAACTTCTGTTTAATTTATTGACCACAATGCCATAATCACCTTGTTTACAAGAAGAGGAAAATAATAGTACCATTCACTGCCTGCCTCCTTCCCATTACACAGTGCCCACCAGATAATATGAAACTAGTACACACAGCAGGTATGCATAGGGTTACAGTATATAGATTAACTTTTTATATCAGAACTTTTGAAAAAGCTAGCCAATGATCTGGCTTTGTTAGACATTTTCAAGTTAAAAAAATTTTTTCAGAAGATAGAAAAAAATAAATAAAGATGGTTGTTTTTTTTGTTTTTTTTAAATGATGAGAAGGGGTGCTATAAAAAGCAGTGTAGTTTATCATTGGTATCACCTGATGTATTGATCCCCGACCATCATTCCTGACTTAATTGTTAATTCAAAGCATAGTTACATAGAATGTGGCAAAATGTGGCAGATAACAAACATTCGGCCAATCTAGTCTGAGCACTATCCTGAATACTATTGATAGTCCCTGGCCCTATCTATTATAAGGGTTAGCCTTATGCCTATCCCATGCATGATTAAACTCCTTTACTGTATTTGAGGCTAACACTTCTGCAGGAAGGCTATTCCATGCCACCACTACTCTTTCAGTAAAGTCATATTTTTAATATGTCTTAATATTTATGCACAAACCTTTGCCCCTGTAATTGAACTGGTTAATGACAAAGGACGTGTATACACGCCCTTGTGCCGTTAACGATGCATGGAGCGGGCTCCCATCTCGAGCCCACTCCATACCGGCCGGCCCTCAGCTGATTCTTGTAGCTGAAGGCCGGCATTAATAACTGACATGTTGCGATCGCCGCAGCCAGCCAATAACCCTTTAGATCACCAATGTCAAAACTGAACCAGGGACCTTTAAAACACTCCCTGGTGGTCCAGTGGGGTTGATTGACCCCCCTTGCAGAGCGATCATGGGGTCGAGCCTCCGCTGAGGTAGCCGGAGGGCTTACCTCTCTTTCTCCGCCGTCCATGGCTCTGAGATTGATAAAGCCTGGTAGGACCAGGCTTTATCAATCAAGTGCAGAGCACACAGATCAATGTGGTTGTATGGAACTACATTGATCTGTATGATAAATCTAATGATTCCTCCTAAAAGTCCCCTAAGGGGACTAATAAAGTGTAAAAAAAAATAATAATAATATGTTTAGTAAAAGTTTAAATGACGCACACATAAACCCCTTCCTTATTAAAAGTTTAAACCCCCCCCCTTTTCCCAAATTCCATATAAAAATATAAAGACATAATAAAAATAAACATATGTGGTATTGCCGCCTACGTAAATATCCGAACTTTAAAAATATATCATTAAATAAACCACATGGTTAGTGGACTATAGTTAAAAAAATATATTCCAAAGTACAAATTTGCGTATTTTTGGTCACTTGAATACTATTGATACTCTAAAACAATTTATAAAAATCAATCAAAAAGTCCCATCAAAACAAAAATGGTACTAATGAAAACTTCAGATCATGGTGCAAAAAAATAGCCCTCATACCACCCCATATATGAAAAATAATTTTAAATGTACAAATGTTTGTGCAATTATTTTTTTACAATAGTAAAACAAAATCAAACCTACTGTATATAAGTTGTGTCTCATTTTAATTGAATGGACCTACAGAATAAAGATAAGGTGTCATTTTTACAGAAAATCTGCATAGAAACGTAAGCCCCCAAAAGTTACACAATGGCGTTGTTTTTTTTTATCAATTTAGCCCCACAAATATATTTTTTCTGGTTTCTGCATAGATTTTGTGGTTAAATTATTGATGGTATTACTCTCCTATTTCAAACAAACACTCAGCAATATTCTTCGGGAAGCGGAGTCATCAAAACCATTGATGGTGGAACATGCACGGATGCAAACATTGTATCAACTTCCAAAGATACATAGACATTTGACAAAATCTCCTGGATGCCCGATTATTTCAGCTAAAATTTATATCAAATTAAAACCTCTGGTGGAGAACTTGCCTTCATTTGTACGCGATACAAGTGACATGCTAAAAAGACTTGATGGGATACATGTAGAGGACAATTTCATTCTGGTGACATGTGACATCAAGTCACTATATGCAAATATATGCTACAGGGATGGGATCGAAGTAGCTAAGTTTTTCCTGGAAAGTAGTGATGTGGGACGAGACATGTCTTCCTTCATTTTACAGATGTTGGAGTTTACCCTAACTCATAATTTTTGCCTTTAAAGGGTCCCGCTACTTGCAGTTCCAAGGTACAGCAATGGAGGCGACCTGTACGCCCTCATATGCTAACCTATTTTTGGGGTTGTGGGAGAGGGACCTCTTCCTGACAGATCGTGGGTACGTCGAGATGGATTGTGTCCTTTTTTTGGGCAGGGTACATCGACGATAGACCTGCATGCATCCTCTTCTCATCCCCAGCATATGATCGATGCAATAGCGGTTGGACAATATTTGAGGGCTCGACGTATATGTTCTTCAGAGATATCCTTTCAAGTTCAGGCAAGAGATTTAAGAAGATTCAGTGAAAAAGGTTATAGCCAGAGGTGCCTGAAAAGGGCAAACAGAAGAGGAGTTAATACTCCAAGACAACAACTATTACAACCGAAGGTTAGTGAAGATGATGTACAACCAGCGAGATTTAAAATCAGGCGAATATGAGGAAATGTTTAGAAAAATACTGGCCTTTGCTGACCACAGATTCGGTTTTGAAGCAATACCTATCCCCACATGCGAAAGTTACAGTTAGAAGAGCAAGGAACCTGAGAGACATACTCATAAAAAGTGAGTACTCACCGTCCTGTTACCTGATGCATTTGGTTCCACAAGAGGTATATAAAAAAATGGGTGCTTACCATGTGGGCACTGTGTTGCCTGTCCCAAGATACAGTGTGCTGATACATTTCTCAATCCCACAGGGACAAAAGAGTACAAGATTAGATCTAGAATTACGTGTCAAACTAAGGCAGTAGTATATTTTGCCTCTTGTTCCTGTGTGAAAATTTACATAGGGATGACATCAAGACCCCTAAAGGTATGTGTTCGGGAGCACGTACGGGACATCAGATTGGCTAGTTCTTGTGATGCTACTGACCATCTCAAACCCACTGCCCGTCATTTTGCCAAGTACCACAATTGTAATCATGCACTTTTGAGAGTGAAGGGAATTGAATCTGTGGACTTAAGCATTAGAGGGGGTAATGTTGAAAAAATCCTGGCACAAAAAGAAAGTTGCTGGATTTGGACCCTTAAGACATTACACCTAGAGATGAGCGAATGTTTGAAAAATTCGATTCGGGCGTTTCAGCGAATTTTCCAAAAAAGACGAGTGATATTCTGATACATACCATCCGATCATCATGCAATATACTCCGATCCACTTACATACATTAAGGACTCCAGTCATAGCTACAGATATCAGTCTAGCCGACACACTCAGAAGCAAGCAGTGTCTGATCACAATCACGGACATCTCAGTAGCCACATATGATTCCGAATCGCATACTGTCACACCAGCATCTGTACTTGACAGTGATGCTGCTATTTAGTATATCAAAGTGACAGCTGTCATATCCACTAGCATCTCCGCTAACCATGACAACAACGAAGCACACTTGTGAACACATCACTTCCTCCCCAGTGACATCACTAATCTCTCCCGTGCAGATTTGAAAACTTTCCCCATATATACCAGAGGTGCAGGTTTCATTGATATCAGCCTGACGAAGCGAAACGCATTGGTTCCATTCCATTTTATCTTTTTATTTTGTTACTATCTCCAATAAAACAAGTATCCTTTACCACATTAGACACTTGTCTCTTTGTTGAACGAAACCCGATCCTCAGGCGCGCAAGAAGCCTTCCTTTTTTCCTTGGTAACCGCAGAAGCTATCGAACCAAGGACCCTCTCTTCCTTTTATTTTTTTGAGCAGTGTACTAGTTTAGTAACTCTTCTCTGAACTCAAAGTATGTTTATCCTTGTGAATATACAAAGATACAGTCTATAGTACTGCGCATAATACTCCAAGTGAGACCACACCAGTGCTCTGTATGGTGGGATGAGCACTTCCCTCTTTCCACTGCTAATACCTCTGTATACACCCAAGCATTCTGCTGTCATTTCCTGCTGCTCTATGAAATTGTCTGCCTACCTTTAAAGGGGTACTCCAGTGGAAAACATTTTTTTTGGTGCCAGAAATTTAAACAAATTTGTAAATTACTTCTATTAAAAAATCTTAATCCTTCCAGTACTTATCAGCTGATGTGGGATCCAGAGGAATTTCTTTTCTGCCTCAACACAGTGCTCTCTGCTGACACCTCTGTCCAAGTCAGGAACCATACAAACCTATCCTGTTCTGGACAGTTCTTGATACAGACAGAGGTGTCAGCAGAGACACAGGGAATTAGCAACAGCATGAGGCATCCTGATTAGAAAGCACTGGTCTTTTGTATGGAAGCACAGTTCTTTTGTATGTTTGTAGTTCAATGGGTTGGGTGGCTGATTTGTGGGAGGAAGAAAAGTGGAATTATGAGATTTGTAGTAAAATTTAAAACTCCAACAGGAAAAAGCCAGTTCACAAAAAGATTGCCACAGCTTTATGGTAATTGTCACGATGCCGGCTGGCAGGAGGTGGATCCTCTGTGCCAGAGAGGGATTGGCGTGGACCGTGCTAGTGGACCGGTTCTAAGTCACTACTGGTGTTCACCAGAGCCCGCCGCAAAGCGGGATGGACTTGCTGCGGCGGTAGTGACCAGGTCGTATCCACTAGCAACGGCTCAACCTCTCTGACTGCTGAAGATAGGCGCGGTACAAGGGAGTAGACAGAAGCAAGGTCGGACGTAGCAGAAGGTCGGGGCAGGCAGCAAGGATCGTAGTCAGGGGCAACGGCAGGAGGTCTGGAACACAGGCTAGGAACATACAAGGGAACGCTTTCACTGGCACAATGGCAACAAGATCCGGCGAGGGAGTGCAGGGGAAGTGAGGTATACATAGGGAGTGCACAGGTGAACACACTGATTAGAACCACTGCGCCAATCAGCGGCGCAGTGGCCCTTTAAATCGCAGAGACCCGGCGCGCACGCGCCCTAGGGAGCGGGGCCGCGCGTGCCGGGACAGGACCGACGGAGAGCGAGTCAGGTACGGGAGCCGGGGTGCGCATCGCGAGCGGGCGCCACCCGTATCGCGAATCGCATCCCGGCTGGAGGCGGTATCGCAGCGCACCCGGTCAGTGGATCCGACCGGGGCGCTGCGGGAGCGAGAGTGTAGCGAGCGCTCCGGGGAGGAGCGGGGACCCGGAGCGCTCGGCGTAACAGTACCCCCCCCCTTGGGTCTCCCCCTCTTCTTGGAGCCTGAGAACCTGAGGACCAGACTTTTATCTAGGATATTATCCTCAGGTTCCCAGGATCTCTCTTCAGGACCACAGCCCTCCCAGTCAACCAAAAAGAAGGTTTTTCCTCTGACCTTTTTGGAGGCCAGTATCTCCTTTACAGGAAAGATGTCTGAAGAACCGGAGACAGGAGTGGGAGAGATAAGTTTAGGAGAGAAACGGTTGATGATGAGTGGTTTAAGAAGAGAAACGTGAAAGGCATTAGGAATACGAAGAGAAGGAGGGAGAAGAAGTTTATAAGAGACAGGATTAATCTGGCACAAAATTTTGAAAGGACCAAGATAGCGTGGTCCCAATTTGTAGCTGGGAACACGGAAGCGGACATATTTAGCGGAGAGCCATACCTTGTCTTGGGGGGAGCTCTTCTTTTCTTATCAGCAAACTTCTTCATGCGTGATGAAGCCTGTAAGAGAGAATTTTGGGTCTCTTTCCATATGGTGGAAAGATCACGAGTTATTTCATCCACAGCGGGCAAACCAGAGGGCAAGGGAGTAGGGAGGGGGGGAAGAGGGTGACGGCCATACACCACGAAAAATGGGGATTTGGAAGAAGATTCCGAAACTCTGAAGTTATACGAGAATTCGGCCCATGGTAGAAGATCTGCCCAGTCATCCTGGCGGGAGGAAACAAAATGCCGTAAATAATCACCCAGGACCTGGTTAATTCTTTCTACTTGCCCATTGGATTGAGGATGATAAGCAGAAGAAAAGTTTAATTTAATCTTGAGTTGTTTACAGAGAGCCCTCCAGAATTTTGACACGAATTGGACGCCTCTATCCGAGACGATCTGCGTGGGCAACCCGTGAAGACGAAAAATGTGTACAAAAAATTGTTTTGCCAACTGAGGCGCAGAAGGAAGACCAGGAAGAGGGATGAAATGTGCCATCTTGGAGAATCGATCAACGACCACCCAAACAACAGTGTTGCCACGGGATGAGGGTAAGTCTGTAATAAAGTCCATACCAATCAGAGACCAAGGTTGTTCGGGAACAGGCAGAGGATGAAGAAGACCAGCGGGCTTCTGGCGAGGAGTCTTATCCCGGGCACAGACAGTGCAGGCCCGCACAAAATCAACAACATCCGTCTCCAGAGTCGGCCACCAATAGAAACGAGAGATGAGTTGCACGGATTTCTTGATGCGTTGGCGTGGAGTGACGAAGGTCTTCCCTGGAGGAGTTTGCCTGATGGAGGCTGGAGAAGTGGAGTTCAGGCAGTCAGGAGGAATGATGTGTTGCGGAGAGAGCTCTACTTCCGAGGCATCCGAGGAACGAGAGAGAGCATCGGCCCTGATGTTCTTATCGGCAGGCCGAAAGTGAATTTCAAAATTAAACCGGGCAAAGAACAGAGACCACCTGGCCTGGCGAGGATTCAGCCGTTGGGCAGACTGGAGATAGGAGAGATTTTTGTGATCGGTGTAAATAATAACTGGAAATCTTGATCCCTCCAGCAGATGCCTCCATTCCTCAAGTGCTAATTTAATGGCTAGTAGCTCTCGATCCCCGATGGAGTAGTTCCTCTCCGCCGGAGAGAAGGTCCTAGAAAAAAAACCACAAGTAACAGCATGCCCGGAAGAATTTTTTTGTAGAAGGACCGCTCCCGCTCCTACTGAGGAGGCATCTACCTCCAATAGGAAGGGTTTAGATGGGTCAGGTCTGGAGAGCACGGGAGCAGAAGAAAAGGCAGACTTGAGCTGTTTAAAGGCGTCTTCCGCTTGAGGAGGCCATGACTTAGGATTGGCATTCTTTTTCGTTAAAGCCACGATAGGAGCCACAATGGTGGAAAAATGTGGAATAAATTGTCTGTAATAATTGGCGAACCCCAAAAAACGTTGGATAGCACGGAGTCCGGAGGGGCGTGGCCAATCTAAGACGGCAGAGAGTTTGTCTGGATCCATTTGTAGTCCCTGGCCAGAGACCAAGTATCCTAGGAAAGGAAGAGATTGACATTCAAACAGACATTTCTCCATCTTGGCATAAAGTTGATTGTCACGAAGTCTCTGAAGAACCATGCGGACATGCTGGCGGTGTTCTTCTAGGTTGGCAGAAAAAATCAGGATATCGTCCAGATACACAACAACACAGGAATATAAGAGATCACGAAAAATTTCATTAACAAAGTCTTGGAAGACGGCAGGGGCGTTGCACAGGCCAAAGGGCATGACCAGATACTCAAAGTGTCCATCTCTAGTGTTAAATGCCGTTTTCCATTCATCCCCCTCTCTGATGCGGATGAGATTATAAGCACCTCTTAAGTCCAGTTTGGTAAAGATGTGGGCACCTTGGAGGCGATCAAAGAGTTCAGAGATAAGAGGTAGAGGGTAGCGGTTCTTTACCGTGATTTTATTAAGACCGCGGTAGTCAATGCAAGGGCGTAGGGAGCCATCTTTTTTGGACACAAAGAAAAATCCGGCTCCGGCAGGAGAGGAGGATTTGCGGATAAAGCCCTTTTTTAAATTTTCCTGGATGTACTCAGACATAGCAAGAGTCTCTGGGGCGGACAGAGGATAAATTCTGCCCCGGGGTGGAGTAGTGCCCGGGAGGAGGTCAATAGGACAGTCATAAGGCCTGTGAGGAGGAAGAGTCTCAGCTTGTTTTTTGCAAAACACATCAGCAAAGTCCATATAGGCCTTAGGGAGACCGGTTACAGGGGGAACCACAGGATCACGGCAGGGAGTACTGGTAACCGGTTTAAGGCAGTCCTTGAAACAAGAGGTACCCCAACTCTTGATCTCCCCTGTGGACCAATCCAGGGTTGGGGAATGGTGTTGAAGCCAGGGTAGTCCAAGGAGAATTTCGGAAGTGCAATTGGAGAGGACCAAAAACTCAATTCTTTCGTGATGAGGTCCGATGCACATTAGGAGGGGTTCCGTGCGGTAACGCACGGCACAGTCCAATCTTTCATTGTTAACGCAATTGATGTAAAGAGGTCTGGCGAGACTGGTCACTGGGATGTTGAACCTGTTGATGAGAGAGGCCAAAATAAAGTTTCCTGCAGATCCGGAATCCAAGAAGGCCATAGTAGAGAAGGAGAAGGTAGATGCAGATATCCGCACAGGCACAGTAAGACGTGGAGAAGCAGAGTAGACATCAAGGACTGTCTCACTTTTGTGCGGAGTCTGCGTACGTCTTTCCAGGCGGGGAGGACGGATAGGACAATCCTTCAGGAAGTGTTCGGTACCGGCACAGTACAGGCAGAGATTCTCCATGCGGCGTTGTGTCCTCTCTTGAGGTGTCAGGCGAGACCGGTCAACTTGCATAGCCTCCACGGCGGGAGGCACAGGAACGGATTGCAGAGGACCAGAGGAGAGAGGAGCCGGGGAGAAAAAACGCCTCGTGCGAACAAAGTCCATATCCTGGCGGAGCTCCTGACGCCTTTCGGAAAAACGCATGTCAATGCGAGTGGCTAGATGAATGAGTTCATGTAGGTTAGCAGGAATTTCTCGTGCGGCCAGAACATCTCTAATGTTGCTGGATAGGCCTTTTTTAAAGGTCGCGCAGAGGGCCTCATTATTCCAGGAAAGTTCTGAGGCAAGAGTACGGAATTGCACGGCGTACTCGCCAACGGAAGAATTACCCTGGACCAGGTTCAGCAGGGCAGTCTCAGCAGAAGAGGCTCGGGCAGGTTCCTCAAATACACTTCGAATTTCCGAGAAGAAGGACTGTACAGAGGCAGTGACGGGGTCATTGCGGTCCCAGAGCGGTGTGGCCCATGACAGAGCTTTTCCAGACAGAAGGCTGACTACGAAAGCGACCTTAGACCTTTCAGTAGGAAACTGGTCCGACATCATCTCCAAGTGCAGGGAACATTGTGAAAGAAAGCCACGGCAAAACTTAGAGTCCCCATCAAATTTATCCGGCAAGGATAGTCGTAGGCCTGAGGCGGCCACTCGCTGCGGAGGAGGTGCAGGAGCTGGCGGAGGAGATGATTGCTGAAGCTGAGGTAGTAGCTGCTGTAGCATCACGGTCAGTTGAGACAGCTGGTGGACTTGTTGCGCTATCTGTTGTGACTGCTGGGCGACCACCGTGGTGAGGTCGGCGACAACTGGCAGAGGAACTTCAGCGGGATCCATGGCCGGATCTACTGTCACGATGCCGGCTGGCAGGAGGTGGATCCTCTGTGCCAGAGAGGGATTGGCGTGGACCGTGCTAGTGGACCGGTTCTAAGTCACTACTGGTGTTCACCAGAGCCCGCCGCAAAGCGGGATGGACTTGCTGCGGCGGTAGTGACCAGGTCGTATCCACTAGCAACGGCTCAACCTCTCTGACTGCTGAAGATAGGCGCGGTACAAGGGAGTAGACAGAAGCAAGGTCGGACGTAGCAGAAGGTCGGGGCAGGCAGCAAGGATCGTAGTCAGGGGCAACGGCAGGAGGTCTGGAACACAGGCTAGGAACATACAAGGGAACGCTTTCACTGGCACAATGGCAACAAGATTCGGCGAGGGAGTGCAGGGGAAGTGAGGTATACATAGGGAGTGCACAGGTGAACACACTGATTAGAACCACTGCGCCAATCAGCGGCGCAGTGGCCCTTTAAATCGCAGAGACCCGGCGCGCGCGCGCCCTAGGGAGCGGGGCCGCGCGCGCCGGGACAGGACCGACGGAGAGCGAGTCAGGTACGGGAGCCGGGGTGCGCATCGCGAGCGGGCGCCACCCGTATCGCGAATCGCATCCCGGCTGGAGGCGGTATCGCAGCGTACCGGGTCAGTGGATCCGACCGGGGCGCTGCGGGAGCGAGAGTGTAGCGAGCGCTCTGGGGAGGAGCGGGGACCCGGAGCGCTCGGCGTAACAGTAATATCACAACATAGCCATTTAGCCAAAAGACAAGCACAGATCCTTATTAAGCATCTCCATTACTGTCTGGAAGGTAAGTACTAAAATCACCTTATGTTAGTTTCCAGAATTCTGACCATTTTTCTAGTTTACCTACATTTTTTTTTTTTGTGTATCCCTCCAGGAACATCAACCCTGTTACATATCTTTGTGTCATTAGCAAAAAAACAGGGCGTTCCCTGAGGAAGGAGCAAAAGCGCGCTAGGGGTGTCAAGAGAGCACACTGTCATAGCATGGGTGAGTTACAGTGATCATTGTAGGAGCTTTTCCATATGTATCTGATGCACTTTATTGTATCTGATTATTACTTTATTGAGATGTATGTACATTTTGCTCATTTAATATGATTACAGTTACTGTGATAGCAATATCATTACTTTTAATGTCCCCTATTGTGAGTTTTGTATATCCTCACACTGCTATTTGCAATTTTTTGACCACTAAATGTTCCTGTGTGTTCTACTAGCCATTGTTTTGTCTGTATTTTTTATCTGAGCATCAATCATGTATGTTTTATGTCATTTATATTAATAAAGATATTGTATTTTATTATTGATATTCATGAACAACTGGTGGTTTTTCTTGGTATATATTGTTGATTCGAGTTGATATAGGATGCATTTCCTAAATATAAGTCCATTAATGGCCCCATAGAATATGCATAATAAATAAGGGGTTCATGCGGAGACGCCTGAAGGAACTTTTTGTGTATATGGTATGAGCTGTAGTAGTCTGTGGACAAAAAGGCTGTGGTGGATTGGTTGTTGTTGTAGTAGCCAGTGGACAAGACAGGTAGTGGTGGATTGGTGGGAGTTGTAGTAGCAGCAGATAGCTGGCAGTGGTGGGTTGGTGGGAGTTTTAGTAGCCAATGGACAGCAGACACGGAATACTGGTGGGAGTAGCGGTAGCCAGCAGGCATGACAGCAAGTGGTGGACTCTGGGAGTTGTAGTATCCACCGTACAGCAGGAAGTGGTGGACTGATGGAAGTTGTAGTAGCCAGCATACAGGACAGCAGACAGTGGTGGACTGGTGGAAGTTGCAGAAATCAACAGACAGGAAAGCAGGCAGTGATGAACTGGTGGGAGTTGTAGTAGCCAGCAGGGGTGGTGGTAGTTCTTATCAGTGGTTAAAATTCCTCCCTGAACCATGCCTAATTCATTGCTGACAGACAATCTTGTTGTCTTAGGGGTGACAATGTCAAACTGAACAAGTTCTGGCCAATCGTCTTATCTAGTGACCCAGAAGTTCATGGGGTCTGGGCTCATGGTATCAAGAATGAGCATAGGTATACATCAACCTGTTTGCTGAAGTGGTTGCTTTGGGGACAACTCATGTGTGGGTGGAATACTGGATGTAAAACATCATAATCATCATAATCCTGTACTCCACCAGGAAGATGCCGCTGCTGCTGTTACTGCTCCTGCCTCTTTGTGGGAAAGTGTTGGCAGAGGAAGCGGAGAATTGACTTAGTTCGGCAGGTGTTTGATGCTGGAAAGCTGTGGGCACACTGGTTGCGTAGCTTATCTCTATAAAAATCTGAATTATCCTCTTTGATAATCACTGTCGCCTTGTGTGAGTTCTTCATCCCCTGTCCCTTCAACAGATTCTACCTCCAAATCCTCCTCCTTAGGTTCCACTTTCTCATCTACCTTATGCAACTCCTCCTTAAGAACAGCCAGATGTGAACTTTCCTCCATCCCTCCTTCCTCAATCATAACATTGAGTGTTTGCTCCAGAAGCAACAACAATAATTCCACTGTTGTCCTTGCTGACACATTGGGTTGCCTCTTCGAAAGGCCTGAGCGCGTGATAGCTGCAAGAATAAGTATGGATGAACCAAACACAAACTTTCCTGCCCATAGCCAGCACATCTCTGAGACTGAAATAGTTTCTCAAGAAATGTTTTAAGACAAGATTTAGCATGTGTGCCATGCAGGGAGAGCGTGTCATCTCACTTAGACACAGGGATTTTCTGGCCTTGTTGTGGTGGAGCCTTAATCTGAAAAATGTTGACCCAGCAGTGGGCCATTTAGGACATAGCTACCCCCAAGGCATGCACTCTGCTGCACATCTACAACTGCATGGAGTGGCCTGCCCCCTCTGCCACATTATTGAGCAAAACAAGGATAGATTTTTTTTTGCAAAGAAATGGCAACTACCTGGGCACACACCATTAGTTGTCTCAAGGTCAAGAAGTCTACAAAATGGTACGGGGGTACCTGCACCACCAACAACTTAGCCAGGTGCAAATTAAAGCACACTCCAACAGAGGGACTGGGAAATACTTTTGTCTGTCTGACAAAAAATTCCCAATTAAGGCCCCTTTCACTCTACAGGCATCACCCTGTAGTGAAAAATAAACGGATGCAATAACTGGTAGTAACAGATGATAACTGATGACCATGATCCGTTATTTTTAATGGGTTTTTTTCTTTAAAAAAAACTGATGTTATTACCAGTTACATTCATTTTTAAAAAAAAAATCAGGTTTGTAACCCTTTTTTTAAATCTGTACTGGGCATGCTCTGTACAAAAAACGGTTGTTAAAAACCCCACAATAACTGATGATAACAAATGGTTTTTTTTTGTTTTTTTTGAACATCTGGTTCCCAGAGACTTCAATGTAAAATTTTAACGTCCTGTTTTTCACAATCTTTTTTGCCGGACCAAAAATTTGTGCATGCACAGTCTTTTGTGCCAGCAAAAATAACTGACAAAGGACATGTCTGATGCAAAAGGATGTTCACAAAATCCCATTGACATGAATGGGATTTTTTGCCAGCCGTTTTCAGGACTTTTTGCCGGGAGTAATAACGGAGTCTTTTTTTACAGGATGATACCTGTAGTGTGAAAGGGGCCTAATACCTGACGGGATAGAAGAGGCAGACACGACATTAATAGGGACACAACAGAGAATGCGCTGCGTGTGGACGAGGGGAAAGGTTTTCCTCACATTCTAAGGCATCTCAACTGTCCCATGAGGACTTGTGATGTCACGGAAAGACGGTGTTCCTATACTGATACCCTGGCCAACACTTACTTTATGTTTGCAGAAACTGCACAGTGCTACATTTTCTCCATCTGGTAAGGTAGAAGAGAATTACCAAACAGGTACACCAACACCTGACTGTGCCCCTCCTCTGCAAGGTTTTTTTCATGAGCCTACTGATGCATCATCGTTGCAGTCACCTGAGCTGATTAGATCAGCAGTCCTAAGTCTGTTACGTTTGACAAGTGTTCTCGCACTTCCTCAACTATACTCTTCTTTGCTGACAGTACTACTACTCTTCTGCTCTGAACATGCCACCTCCTCCGCACCTGATTCCCATGTCCTGTCCAACACTATGCCATCATCAAACTCCTCCTCATCATGCCCACCTCTCCACTTTGCATGAACTTCTGATGTCTGATCATGCTCCCCCTTAGCATATCCACCATTACAGTATCCCCACCACGAATACCACCACTAGTCCCACTAGTGCTATGACCGGCCACTTATTCCACTTCCTCTGCAACACACTCTAAAGGTTGAATGTGCCTCACACAACACCTACTTGTGGATAGTGCTATCCTTCTGTTTAGCACTAGGGGGATGCAAAGACAGAGATGATGAAACATTTCTAGGATGGACATTTTCACCAAGTCTTGCAACTGTAGACGATGAGGAATCCACTAACACAACGTCTAACTCAATATCATTTTGTCAAACTCTTCTTCCTTCTCCTGAGAAGATCTCAAACTAGTCGACCAGTCCACAAGATCCATACTATCCTGTGAAACCACACAAACCCTGAAAGACAGCAAAAACTTTTGCTTGTTGCCACGGCAGCTACTACTACCACCAGGTACCGGGCTGCTGCTACCTGTACTGGTGCAAGGGTATGGCAAGGGTGCACTGTCCTCTACCCATTCAATGATTCCTTTTCAAGAACATTTTTAGGCATTTGGAGGTTATTTTTATGTTTTTAAGGTGATTTGTCACTCATCTATTAGTCAACTTTCACTTTCAGCGCTTTTAACTGTGTAGTAATGTTAAACTCAGGTAGAAACTCTGAAAATACTCATAACTGAGCCTCAGAGGGATATTCCACATTCACTTTCAACCGTGTAGTTATATTAAACCCAGGTAGAAATATTATATGTTCAATTAAACCCAGAAAACATATGTAGCTTAGCCTTAGATGGCTATTTCACATTGATGCTCAATGCTTTCAACTTATACCTAGGTTGACGTATACCTAGGTAGAAATATTATATGTTTGATTTAACACAAAAAATATACATAACTGAGCTATTCCGCATTCATTCTCAGTGTTTGTAACTGCATAATTATGTTAAACTCAGGTAGAAATACAGTATTTTTGATTAAACTCAGCAAAGCACATAACTAAGTCTTATATGGCTATTCTGTGCTCACTCTCAACACTTTCAACTGTGTAGTTATGTTAAACCAAGGTAGAAATACTATACGTCCAATTATACCCAGAAAATACATTGACTTTAGTTTTAGATAGCTATTTGGCATTCATACTGAACACTTTCAACTGCGCAGTTATTTTACCAAGGGGCCTGAGGAAATGCTGACAGGCATGAAATGGCCGCCGTCGTCCAGGTGAGAAGTCTTCTATGACGCTCTGAACGCTGCACTTCGCTGAAGCTATATCTTTTCACTGCTGTTGTTCATAGCATATGAAGTATGAATAAATACCAAGCAAGAGAACTGAATGGGTAAGTGCATCTTTTTCTACTCACCTTTGGATTGATAGATGGACTTACAGTACACAGATTGCACCACCCGCATCCTTATCACCAGCTCCCCGCATCACAGTGCTGCTACAGCCACATTACACTTCATGTGACCTCCTAAGGGACGTGGGCAGTGCCGGAAGTTATACTCTATATTGTACATTGCTCAATTATGTTAAACCCAGGTAGAAGTACTATATATGCGATTAAATCCAGAAAATGCAGGTCAGCCCACTGCTTTGCTCAGTTTGCTAGGCATTGTAATGTGATATTTTTTATAGGCTTATTCACTGCTGGCTGGAATTTGTAGTGTACTAACTGGACACAGCACTGCAGATGACAGTAGGTCACTGTCTGAGGTTATTCCACTGATCAATGCTTTGCTCTGATTGTAATGTGCTGGCTTTTATGCGCTTGTTCACCGCTAGCCGGAATTGGTAGTGAACCAACTCGACACAGCGCTGCAAGTGACAAAAGATCACTGTCTGAGGTCGGCCCACTGATTAATGCTTTGTTTAGCTTGGAATTCTATAAGATTTGTGAAGGCTTTCTGTGTCAGTAATCCTTGCTTTCTCTCCCAGCTTTATCTCTCCAAAATGACAGCCCTAATACCATGCATGGGGCTTTTTAATAGCCTATTAAACTAACCCTTGTGTTGTGTCTTCATTGGCTTGTGAGCTCTATGGCACATGAATGCAAGCAAATATTGCATAACCTGTGTAATGTGATTTTGCTTATAGCTGCAAGGAATTTTGGGCTACCATTACATCATTTAAGTGTTTCTAGTACTTCCTCCTTTCACTTAGGAGTCAAAACATCATGTGTTCCTTATTCCTTCTGCTATTATTACCTTCATTATTACCTGGCAATGTTCAAAAGTTCAGGAAGTTACTGTCACCCCAAAGTTCGGAGTGAGACCGGGTTCGTTGGTCTCAGCTCTCTCATCTCTATTACACAGAAATACATGAAACTATGTAAACGGCATCTTCATCGCCTTGTACCAGCCTTCAATTCCCAATTGTTTTCTACAGGTTAATGTTTATAAACCACTTCAGGCACTTCAAAGATGATTTTCAGAAACACTTTAGTAACTGTACATGCAGAGCAGAGAAAGGATCGTCTTACAGTCTGACTATGCTTGAGTTTGCAGCTAATCCTGTGAGGAGCAGCAGGTGGAAGGTGCTGAGTGGCTCAAAGCACACAATACAGCTCTGACATCATACCGAGAAGATCTTGCCCACTCAGCACATTCAAAGGAAGAAGATAAATAGTTGAAAAAAAAATACAAAAAGAGGAAAATATATGCATGTTACAAACATTTCTATATGTGCCACATCTAATATACATCTACAAAGGCTTAGGAGAGAATTAGATGTTTTTTGGAATAGAGAGGTACACTTAATGTAAAGTTTTTAGCCATGTCTTAGTAAACACTTTGATTAGGTTAGCAGTGGGGTGTCACTGCTGGGAACCATAAAACTGGCTGTTTATAGCACGGGGGGATACGCTGTTTATGCAGTTTTTGAAAACAGATAATATATGAGTGTTCTAAATGCAATCCATTGACTATATTGTCTGTTATGTGAGAGATTAGGTCAACTTTCCCTAAAACACCATCTGATAAGGGGAGTAGACAACCACTTTAATGCCAAAACTATTTATCCTTTGCGTTCTCTGCATATAAAATATTAACACAGGTAAAGTCACCTACAATGCCTGGAAATATTTTGAAAACAAGAAAAGCATGTAATTTGCAATTTTTCCATTCCACCAACCGTAAATGAAAAATATATCTAAAAGAAGAAATAAACATGAAAGAGCAAGCTAACTCTGATCCACTGAAAACAGGCTTTTATTAAAGCTTATGAGCAATAAAAGGCTGTTTGCATTGGATTGCATTTGTCCACCTCTTGTGACTTTTCTATGGAAAGTTAGGAAGTTTATTTTTCTTTTAGTTATAATGAATTAAAATGCTAATAATAGGGTAAAACATCCTCTTTTGTGAGAGTAGTTAAAACAAAAAATGAAAAGATCCACATTTTAGAATACGGTATCTTTTTATTTTATTTTGCACCTACGAAAAATTAGCACATTTTCCCAGGGAAAATGCAAATAGTGTTTTAAAGTGCAAGAAAATGTCCGTATATGATTCATACTGATTTCTGTAATTTATATAACACTTGTACATTTCTTGGAAATACTACCCCTATCACTAGTAGAGCTCTTCATCAGGCTTTCCCATATGAGAAAAATCATTCATGCCAGCCTCCAAACTGGTACTTGTTATATATTGTTTTAATTAACTGTCCTTTCCATCAATTGTCAAAAACAATGACAGCAAGTTAGTTCTTAGGTTCCCCTCTGGATTATTTGTTACTGTCATTTAGAAAGGATAGCCTAACACAGATTCATATCACACATAGTCCAAAAATATATATGATCAACAGCATTTTACAATATATTTTAATGTGACAACACTGAAGAAATGACACTCTGCTACAATGTAAAGTAGTGAGTACACAGCCTGTATAACAGTGTTTAATGTTGTGTCCCCTTAAAATATCTCAACACACAGCCATTAATGTCTTAACTTAGGCAACAAAAGTGAGTACATCCCTGAGTGGATGGAAATGTCCAAATTAGGCTTAAAGTGTCAATATGTTGTGTGGCCATCTCCCACAGTTACCCATAGTCCCACAGCTTCACACTTACCTCTGGAGTCCTATTCCACTCCTTCATGACAATATCACGGAGCTGGTGGACGTTAGACCTTTCGCCCCCCCACCTTCCATTTGAGGATGCCCCACAGATGCTCAATAGGGTTTAGGTATGGAGACATGCTTAGCCATTCCATTACCTTTACCCTCAGCTTCTTTGCGGGGTGTGTGAGGCCATTATCATATTGGAATAATGCCCTGCAGCCCAGTCTCTGAAAGGAGGAGATCATGCTCTGCTTCAGTATGTCACAGTACATGTTGGCATTCATGGTTCCCTCAAAGAACTGAAGCTCCCAGAGCCAGCAGTACTAATGTAGCCCCAGACCATAACAATTCCACCACCATGCCTAATTGTAGGCAAAACACACTTGTCTTTGTGCTTCTCACCTGGTTGCCTTTACACGCTTGACACCACCTAAACCAAATAAGTTTACCTTGGTCTAATCAGACCACAGGACGTTGTTCCAGTAATCCATGTCCTTACTCTGCCCGTCTTCAGCAAACAGTTTGAAAGGATTTCTTCTGGGACTACAGGTTTACAGCCATGCAGACCAATTTGATGCAGTGTGTGGCATATAGTTTGATGACACTGACAGGCTGACCTCCCACCCCTTCAACCTCTCCAGAAATGCTGGCAGCACTTATATGTCCTTTTCCCAGAGACAACCTCTGAATATGGCTGAGCATGTGCACTGAGCTTCTTTGATTGACTGTGGCGAGGCATGTCCTAATTGGAACCTGTCCTGTATATGTTATTGCCCTCGGGGCTGCAACTCAGTTTCAAAGTCTTGGCAATCTTTTTAGAGCCTAGGCCATCTTTATAAAGTGCAACAATTCATTTGTTTTTAGAGTTCTTTGCCATGAGGTGCCCTGTTTAACTTTCAGTGAGAGTGGGAGAGCGATAACACCAAATTTAAGGCACCTACTCCCTATTCACACCTGTATCTTGAAAGAGGTACATGATACTGGGAAGGGCAATTAGCTATTAGATGTCTATTCTGAGTTCATTCTCAACACTTTTAAATGTGTATTTATGTTAAACTCAGTAAAAAAAAACAAAAAACTTTATATTTGAATAAATCCAGTAAGTACATGTAACTTGGCCTTAGATGGCTATTCCATGTTCACTCTCAATGTATATTTATAGTAACTCCAGGTAGAAATACTGTTTGTTTGGTAAAATCCAGAAAATACACATAACTGACCTTAGATAGCTTTTCCGCATTCACTCTCAATGCTTTAAAATATGTTTTTATGTTAAACCCAGGTAGAAATACTATATGTTTGATTAAACCCATAAATACACATAACAGCCTTAAATAGCTATTTCACTTTCACCCTCAACGTTTTTAAATGCATACTTCGCCTAAAATGCATATTTTACGTTTACAGCGCTTTTAATTCATATTTATGTTAAAATACTAGTCATCCAACTACTTTTTAATGTGATAGCTTTCATAGGCTTGTTCTGCAGTGACAGGGGATGTCACCGCTGGAATTTGTAGTGCACCAACTGGACACAGTAATGCAGGTGACAGAAGGTCACTGTCTGAGGTCAACCCGCTGCTCAATGCTTTTATTCACTTGTAATGTGAAAGCTTTTATGGGTTCGTTCTGCAGTGACACTGTTAGGTGGATTTGTAGTGCAATAACTGAACACAGTAATGTAGATGGCAGGAGGTCACTGTCTGAGGTCAGCCCACTGCTGAATGATTTGCTCAGCTTACTGTCAAATGCTATTGTATTTGGGAAAGCTTTCTAGGATCAATAGTTCCTGCGCTCTCTGAGCTTTCTCTCTCCAAGATGTTGGCCTTAATGCAGTGCATAGGGTTTTATCAGCTTCCCTATGCTGTCTCCTGATTGGCCTGGGAGCTATATGGCACATAAATGCAAGCAATGTTTGGAATTGTCTGGGGTTATGTAATCTTGGTGCTAGCTGCAAGGTATGCTGGGCTATCCTGACATCATCTCAGTGTTCCTAGTACTTCCTCCATTTATCTAGGCAACAAAACACTACATGTTTTTTTCATCCCTTTTGCTATTATTACCGCCGTTGCCAAGCGAGCCAAGCCTGGTAGAGTTTTAAAGCTGGGCAACCCAATGTCGCCCCAAAGTTCTGAGCGAGACCGGGTTTTCCGGGCTCGGCTCGCTCATCTCTAGTAATTATGTATAAATTATATTGAAAGTGAAATTCTAAAGCAGAGCTATCATAAATAGACAGTATGTTGTCTAATTACATGGCATATTATAGTGCTAAGACCATTCTGTACCTATACAGATGCATAAAGAATGTCTATGATCCCCTCCTCCCTTTTTGTTGTGACTGACGGCCACCAGTACATTCAAACATATATAGAAAAGCTGAATTTTCCATTAAAACTAGCTCTATTAAACATTTAGTTTAAAAGAAAATACATATCAAAAATGTATAATGCTCCATAAATATAGCAGACCTTTAATACCTGACACAATTAAAACAACATAGTGGTTTATGTGCAGCTCGAAACTAAAACAGAGATAAACTATTTTAAAAATGCACGTAGTGCCAGATGACTAACTCCGCTCTTAAAATCTATACATTTATGTTTATACTTTTGTGAATATCGTTATATAATCTGTGCAAGTGCACGATGCTGAATACATAATCCCACATTTCCCTGTAACTCTGGCCAAATAGCGGAGCATTTTACCAGCAGGTAAGATTAATAGTGATCGGCTTGAGTAACTATAACATGACATTTCCTAAGACCTGACTGAAGAGCTGTGCAAGCATCATTCATACACTTAGTTATGCTTTCTCTCATTGAGGCCATTGAGCTTATATTTTACAATGGTGTATGCTTATTTCATAGGAAGCATGTATGTGTATTTTTGGATTGTGAATGCCACTTAGTTAATGGGCATTATGGGTGATAATTGAGCTTCACAGCACCAAAAAAAAAAAAAAAAAAAGTTCAAGCTATGTCTACTATAATGCATTCCTCAAAACATCAAACACCAAATCTTACCTATATCATACAATATCTAAGCTAGCACTTCAACTTCCCTACTGCTACCATTAGGCTCATGTTTACTGTATTTCTTCCTTTGTTGCTTCTTATGAACATAAATATTTTTTCATATGTAAAGTGCCATGAAATTAATGGTGCTTATTTTAAAGAAATAAATAAATATAAAAGAGAAAATATTTATTATTATACAAATAATTATAATATAATATAGAATGGTACAGTGCCTACCAAAACAAAACACCATCTGTCATAATAGTGAATCAATTCTGATTCATTGTATAAATACCGCATCCTGTACAAGCCCTTAAATGCACGTTCTCCAGAGGCACCTGAGTTGCTTGTCAAGTGGCATGGCTTATGTAGAACTGGTTTGTAGGGACCAAAGGGACCAGTAGGGGGAGCTGGAGCACTGCAGCTAAAATACAGACATGCAGGCTGCACCTACATAAACACAAGCCTCCAGAATTACTGTCCTGTCTATGTTATTTTCTTTTCAAATTTTGTGCTTTTTTTATGGGCAGCTAAAAATCAAGGGAACATTTCAAAATATGTAATTGAAAATAAAGAAATTGCTTTCAACAGACCAGCACATGTAAGTGTTAAGAGTGGTTTTACAATCTTTTCTTTATTGCAGACATGTCATTTAGAAAGTATGCTCTCACTTATCTTCCCTTTGTATACAACCTGAGCCTCATCTACAAAGATGTGCGCAAAGGATTTAAAACCAAGCAAACAGGATACATCTGTGTTTGTAAAATATCCCTGTGGATCAGGAACTGTTAATAGGATGCAGCCAAAGTATAATTCCTGTAATTATTGCCCTAATATTGCAAGAAATATCTCTCTTATTCTGCTAATTATGCCTCTTGTTTTT
Source organism: Hyla sarda (assembly GCF_029499605.1). Lineage (NCBI taxonomy): Eukaryota > Metazoa > Chordata > Amphibia > Anura > Hylidae > Hyla > Hyla sarda. The sequence continues at coordinate 226,548,492 of NC_079192.1, forward strand.
CTGTCTGCATTCTATTCCTGCATACCCAAATGACTAACATAATCTGGCAATATTTCATTTTGCTAAGAGAAAAAATAACTAGAGCTGAGGTCCTGCAAGTAGAGGTGAGTAAACCTAACATGAAAATCCATCCTCCCATCCTTACCTTGTAACAAGCCCCTGAGGACTTCTATTGCAGGGAACTCCCAGGTGACTTCCCTTAAAATGGTCACTGTTCGAAGCTGCTGATGACGATACAGCATAGTACAAATGGATTTTTACCCACAAAAAAGAAACTAAGCATTACCATTGCAAAAAAACATTACTTTTATTTAAATCCAACATTGAAAAATTGTTAAAACAGAGATGTTGCTAGACAGACCACTTATGAAAGCAGGATGAAGGTGTCAACCAATATAAATCACAATATTGCACTTGGAAAGATGGGATCAGCTATATAGTATATCACACTGGATAGTAGTCTAAAATGCACGTGTCGGCTGGTACACAGACCCCAGTGACCACCACGCAATCTATTGCACTTCCCCACTATGTATAGTATTTGCTCCATGGCAATGGTTGTAGCTTACCCATCTTATGTGGCCCGAATCCTGCCAGCCCCAACGTACGTTTCGTTGCCACAAACTTTATCAGAGGATGCTTTTACCTCCGTGGTGCTTCCCTATTATATCTGCCTGATACACCATGCTGCCATTTGTGAGATACGCCAGCTTCTGGACGTCGGAGCATGCACCGTGTTCCCGCTGTGTATCATGTGACACACGCCGTTGCGTCACAGACCCACCGCGCAGGATCCGAAACATCAGTTTCCAGTCATGTGCACTGAGACCTCAGATGCCCGGGGTGTATACTCTCACTAACAGGACACAGCGCATGCGCACATGGGAAACTAGCGCAACAACGGAAACTCAGAGTTGCCATTAATCTTTCTCAACTATGGTCTTTGTAGTGAACACAGTGCATGTTAGAATACGTATATCACATTGCACATTTGCCCTAACACTAATTGATTGTGGGGAATATTCATATATTCCTCTCAGTCTCATTAATATAACTCTAAAAAAACATAAACCCATCATAAATATATTTACTTTTCCATATCCAACCTCTTATAATGACATAAACATTCACGTGATCACTGATAATGTTACCAGTGATATTCCTATGTAATCTTATTTCTTATATGCTTGAATTATTATAAATATAAAGAATTGTGACTAAAAAGTCAAACCCAAGTGTTATACTCAGTGTAACATTGGGAATTAAATCCCATTACTAAATGTGAGATACCTATATGTAATTAGTAATTAATGCACATCTACAATGATGATAATAAAGTGCAATGTGATGATAATAAAGTGCAATGTGCTGTTATAAGTGTGCGATCATGATAATAAAGTCACAAATTAGTGCATTATAGTTGTTTCTCAATCTAATAAAATTAATGAAAATCAGAAAGGTATGAAAACTTGCTTCCCTAGATGAAGGCGCTTGCTTTAGGAGAGGTACTGAACAATTTTTATTCTATGTTTGCATAGAACTAGGATCTTCATCAGGTATGCTTGACGAAGATCCTAGTTCAGGATCAAAACGCGTTGCCAACATAAAATCAAAATTGTTCAGTACCTCTCCTGGAGCAAGGGCCTTCATCTAGGGAAGCACACTTTCATGCCTTTCTGAATTTCATCAATATACCGGACTGACGGTGTCATCTCCGGCACTTCCCTGTGGCAGCCGCCTCATACCTTGACTTTCCCAAGGAGCCTAATTTTATTACTGCTTCATTATACCCTAGCGGTCCTCACGAGGGGCGTTCCCTGCTGTCTTTTTTGTTTCTTTCATTTATCCAAGCAAATTAAACATTTACAAAGTGCTCCATATAATACATGGGGAAAAAAAAGGGTAAGAGAGGATTTAAGCTGGCATGTGCATGTCACCCTGGACAATAAGTGTTAAAATACAAAACAATTTAGAGAAAAAACTAAGTTAAAATCATCAAACGGATATATGCAAATATGTTACAAAAGGGGTACAAAGCTCAATTGCTCATTGTTTCTAAAGTTACAATCCAACAGCTCCCTTTCTGAGCCAAAACTTTTTTACTATCCCCTCCTCTTATTCCACAGTTAATTTTTTATATGCCTCTTATTTCAAGGGTCCTGGGATCACAGTTATGGAATTTTTTTTTAATCCCTGGGTAGAGTTTTTAGTTGTTCATATTCACTTACATCTTTTGCCACCAGTATGTCTTGCTCATGTTCCCTGGAGGTGAGACCAATGTATATTTTGGAACAAGTACACGTAGCATAATAGATAACACCAGTGCTACTACACAATACGTACTGGTGGATAGTGAACTGTCTCTGTCCATCTGAGGAAGAAAAGGTAGCGGTTCTCTGAATATTGCTACACGCCATACAGTCCCCACATGGGTAACAGCAATTCCTAGGACAGCGAGAACCGAATGGGTTGTTTATTTTGGGGGTGTAGCGGCTTTTCACTAAGGAATCTTTTAAGTTTTAATTTGCTTGCTGTCATCTGTACATTCTCAGGGATATGGGATCTTTGACAGGTCAATCGTCAGTATTCCCCAATGCTTTTGCATACAAAACCGTATTGTCTCCCATTCACAGTTGAATGTTGATATAAATCTTACAGGTTCCTTAGATTTATTATTTTTATTTTTAATTGTACCTTTTAGTAGGTCTTCCCTCTTAGTGTGGCGTGCATGTTGAAATGCCTTTTTCAGGCACCGTTTGCTATACCCGCTCTCTGAGCGGTCAGTCAGCTTCTTGCTCTGTTTTTCAAAATCCTCCTCTGAAGACGGTGCCTGAAAAAGACATATCAACGTGCACACTAAGAGGGAAGACCTACTAAAAGGTACAATTAAAAATAATAAAGCATCTAATGAACCTGTAAGATTCATATCAACATTCAACTGTGAATGGGAGACAATACGGTTTTGTATGCAAAAGCATTGGGGAGTACTGACAAGTGACCTGTCAAAGACCCCATATCACTAAGAATGTACAGATGACAGCATGAAGAAATTTTAACTTAAAAGATTCCTTAGTAAGAAGTCGCTACACCCCCAAAATAAAGAATCCTTTCGGTACTCACAGTCCTAGGAATTGTTGTTACCCTTGTGGAGCATGTAGCAATATTGAGAGAACCACTACCTTTTCTTCCTCCGATGGACAGAGACAGTTCACTATCCACCAGGACGTCTCGTGTAGGCGTACTGGTGTTATCTACTATGCTTCGTGTACTTGTTCCTAAATATACATTTTCTCACCTCTAGGGAGCTGAGGGTGAGAACCAGGGAACATGAGCGAGACATACTGGCGGCAAAAGATGTAAGTGAATTTTAGCAACTAAAAACCCTAGCCAGGCATTGAAAAAAAATCCATAACTGCGATCCTAAGGGCCCTTAAAATAAGAGGCATAGAAAAAGTTAACTGTGGAATAAGAGGAGGGGATATTAAAAAAGTTTTGACTCAGAAAGAGAGCTGTTGGATTGTAACTTTAGACACAATGGTCCCGTCAGGTCTCAATGAGCAATTGAGCTTTGTACCCTTTTTGTAATATATTTGCATATATACATTTGATGATTGGAACTCTGTTTTACCTCTTTATTTTTTAGTATTTTAGACACTTATTGCTAATACATTGTGATGCACTCCCACTGCCTGACCACTACTTCATTATCAATTACAACTGGAAAAAATATACACAGATGAAAAACGGAACACAGACATGAATGACATGAATTACCGGGACAACTGGTTACTGGTGACATGCAAATGCCAGCTTAAATACTCTCTTACTTTTTTTTTTTCCATGTATGATATGGGACACTTTGTAAATGTTTAATTTTATTAGATGTGAGAAACAATTATAATGCACTAATTTGTGATAAAAACATTTTGGCACCTTATTATCATAACAGCACATTGAACTTTATTATCATCATTGTAGATGTACATTAATTACTAATTACATATAGGTATCTCACATTTAGTAATGGGATTTAATTCCCAATGTTACACTGAGTATAACACTTGGGTTTCCCTTTTTAGTCACAATTCTTTATATTTATAATAATTCAAGTATATAAGAAATAAGATTACATAGGAATATCACTGGTAACATTATCAGTGATCACGTGAATGTTTATGTCATTATAAGAGGTTGGACATGGAAAATATATGTATGATGGGTTTATTTGTTTAGAGTTATATTAATGAGACTGAGAGGAATATATGAATATTTCCCACAATCAATTAGTATTAGGGCAAATGTGCAATGTGATATACGTATTCTAACATGCACTGTGTTCACTACATAGACCATAGTTGAAAAAGAAAGAATAATGTTACCTTTGAATTCTGCATACAATCAGGAGCAGTTGCCAAGGGTAAGTGTGCAGTAAAAAGAGTGGGCCAGCTTAATCTTTATTGTTCATGATGATATAAGCACGCATGAATAAGGTGGTGGGACCAACTCCAAAAAGTCACATGGTTGTTGCTGCTTCAAAGCAGGTATCACTGCTTACTAATAAAACACTGCTTCCTGTCATTAGCAATGAGGTCCTGGCTACTGATATCAGTCATTCCTAACTCCATATGAAGCAAGCACAGCTTCTGTGCTCAATTTATAGACAATTAATGTTCCAGGCTCTGTGTCATTAAGTCCAGGACGACAAGAGCGCACATGTATGCCTTATGTTGTCTAAAGTTTAAAGTAGCTTGTACTTTGAAACGAGTCTATAAAAAACAGCATACTTTTGTATTATTAAACACTTAGAGTGGTGACAATGTCATTTTTTGGCTCTTACTGCTACTATTAAGCCATTGAGAGTCCCATCCATGGTGCACAGCTATTTCTCACTCACTACATTTCAGGGGGCAGGACCAGAGCTGGCCTATTTGCCAGCAGTACTGGCAAATAGGGGGACTTTCTATTCCTTACCTCTCTGTCCAATCACAATAGCCCATCTTCTTGTAAGCCCTTCTCTCTGCTACACCATGGCATAGTTAGTCCTGGAGAATGTGTAGTGCTCAGAACACACAAGCTGGTTCTGGTTTGGGGGTTGATTTACAGTACACTTTCGTAGATTGCATGTAGGTCGAGAAGGAAGTTAATGATGTACTGGGTTTTGCTATGTGAGCTAAAGGGAAACAAATAAGGACAGAGGAGATTACAGCAAGAAAGGAATTACATCACAATAGCAACCCTGGTCTAGTGGCCAAGACTTCTTTTCTGTGGTAAGCAGTCATTTTTGTTAAATGAAAAGATTTACAATAGAGGGAAGTTTTTTTCAATCATTTAAATGATAACACATAAATAATATAGACACTCCGGTAATATTAAAATGTATAACACACAAATATGCATCAGAATCCACATCAGAATATTGTTATTTTTTTAGTAGGAGGGTGTTTTCTGATGTATTCGAAACAGTCCAAGCATCACAAAAGAGTGAAAAAGGGCTAAGCCACAATTGTTAAACAGGAAGGAAATCTCAACATTGTAAACATCAAGGATTGAAAGTTTTCATCACACCATCTGGCTCAGAATTATTAGACAAGATATCAGCTATAGTGACTGGATGTCAGGGCACTGATGAAGCGGTTGGTTACCGTGAAATGTATTGCATTCTGGGTAATAAACTTGTTTTATTGAATCCTGAAATGAAAGTTCTTCCAGTGCTGTTTTTAATCCCATCATTACTTGAAGGAAGCTTTTTGGAAGGTTTGTATTTACTTAAAACAGTCTGAAGAGTCTGTTTACAATTTAGGATTCAGCTCAGGAGCCTTCTTTGTATTTCGTTCATTTCATCCTACAAAAAATCTTTATATTTTTCTCAAAATATTATATGGCATATTAATGGTGTCATGCAATAGCAGATAGATTTAATTAGAATTTGATAGATGCTAAAGACATATTTAAATAGATTTAGATATATACTTCTACCTGAATGCTTTATCCCAGATAATTTCTTACTGTGAGTCTTGAGATTTTACCTAAGGCTAGAGAAGACTTGATTTATTTGGATGTTCATATAATATATACCTGCCTTAAGGAGTTTTTACTTTGCCTTTGGTAAATTTCATCAGGCCATCCACTACTTTGAAAAAGTCATCTCTACTCCGTCTATTTTCTATAGGGAAATAATGGCTTATACTGTAGTCTTATACCCAAGGGCTTATCAGTTAGGATTTTTAACCATTTCTAGCTACATATACTTCCAAAAAAAAAATTTCTTGTCTAAAATTTCTTTTAATCATTTCACTGCTTTTTTTTTTTTTTTTTTGCTTGAATTTTATAAAATTTTCACTCTCACATTGGGGTTCAATATCGAGTTGGAGAGTTTTTTGCTTGCAGTTAAGCTCTACTGTATATTAAGTAAAATTGGTCAGTTTTTTGGTTTGAATAGTATGAAGGATGGGTCGGCACTTTGCATGTTGCCTGGTGCTCGCGGATAATGAAGTTCACAAAGAAATTAGAAAAAAATCCTGGCAATCATGTCTTTCTTGAAGAATATGTTCATGTTTATTCACATCATATATGCACAATCCTAGCTCCTGAGCTGCCATTGTCCATATATAGTGTGAATAAACATATTCTTCAGGAAAGACGTGTGCGCCAGGATTTTTTATTCTAGTTTTTTGGTTTACTCCAGGAACAGTAACTTTTTCTCAGATCACGCATAGTTTCTATGTTGCTATGAGGTTTTAAAAATAAATTAATATTGACAGTAATAATTCAGGAATTGTGCTGTTTACACAGATTTTCTTTATCAAATCAGACATTTTACATGAACAGAACAAGGGAGAAGAGGCAGGGTCGAAAACACCAAAGACTCTTGGGTACCACCTTTTGACTTTTTTTCTAGAGGTACCATGAAGTCATGGTATATATAATGCATACAACACATGCAATTAGAATTGCAGATATTTAATAACTTTGTTGTCCCTCAAAAGGAAATACAATTTTGTCACATTTGTCAACTGACCCAGGGTAGTAGCCATAGTAACTAATCAACAACCAACTGCGATCAATAAGATACAAATGAGTCTGTAAAATAAAATGTCTAGCATGTTTGCACTTTATAAATAACCTTCCCAATCTCAAGAATTCCACCTTAGTGTATGTCAAATACTGTTATGATATGACAAATAGATCAGAAAAACTTTCCAGTGAGGTGTCCAATTAACAGAATGTGTTTAGCGTTCTCTATGATATCCGCCATTCTGAAAGGATTCGGTCTCGACATTAAGCTTTATGGGGATTTTGGAATAGTCACTTTATTTCTTTGTGTTCCAGGTACCAGGGTAAGATTGAGATCAAAGACTCACGACTTAGAAAGGCACACAATGTTAATAAAAATAGCTTCATTCAATCACCATGGCCCCAAGGCTGTGGTGCTGGAAGTAATGTTAAATAATAGCACTGCATAAGGTACTTGGAAAGCCTAATGACCTGAATGTTTTCAGACCATGACATAAGAAAGCTGACATTACTTAGATCCTTTACAATCAACTAAAGGGCCAATTACAATACTAACCTTGTAATGGGAAGATGAGACTTTTTGTGCCCTTCACCTCATTTATATGACCCATGTTTAAACCATAAAGTACAACGAATAGCTCAATATCTATGAAAGCTACACAAAGATAGACTTTCATAACATATATACATTCATCAAAATCGCGCCAGCAGACTGCATATAGGAGCATGTATTATCAGGATCAGGAAATGTGTAATGTGCTTCATAATATCTAGAAATGATTAAGGATTTGCATTACGTGAATATGTTATACATTATGTATGTTCTTTGAAAGAAATTACAATATAAAGAACTATAATATTCAAGACATTAGATAGTCAGACCTAAAGGCAGACACGTCTTCAGAAATTTTCCCTGCAAATAGTCCAATTTATAGGATATTTAGCTTATTCATTGCTATTTTTACTTTTGTAATGCTACATTGTTAGATTATGTATGTGGATGCTAATACACACTTTGTTTTCAGTCTGATTATAATCTAACACTGGCATTAAACAGAGTCGGGCTTACATTTAGGTGATATGCATATGGCTATACTAAGGATAAACGTTGTGCAATCCAGTAAGGCTAGGTTCACACATATCAGTTGTCCGGCACAGTTTGCCTTCGGCGTGCAAGGAAACTGATTCTAGAACTGATCCCATTCATTTTAATGGGACAATTTTGACACCGGATGGGTGGACACGCCGGAGGGCACCTGACAGGGGAACGCAGCTGGATGCCATACAACTGATGACAACTTGTCATCAGTTGTGGCATCAGTTGCACAGAAATTTAGGCTGAGTTTACGGATGCCGGACATGTGAACACAGCCCAATATGCCCTTATTATGCCCCATAGCCCTTAGCATGAAAAAAACTAAAATGCTCAATCAAATTTGGTAAAATTATAATATTTCCAAAGCATGTTTCTCTACTAGGAATTCAATTGTTGTATATACCACAGAACTAGAGGGAGCGACCTCCTTAACAGGGTGGCCTCAACCACAGTGCCGTTCCCTACAATCATCAAGTGAGGGGCCTAATAGGGTAAGCTAGGGGAATGAGAAGGGATAGATATAAAAGATAACACAACATCCTCCATCTATGATCCACCACTGCCCCAATGCCAATTGTCAGTCTCTAACCTCCATGTCATGAGTTATTTCAATAGATAAATACAATACATCGATATCTTGTCCTCTTTAGGAGCTCAATATGTTAAAGAGAAAATGTCAATATACTACTCCTTGTACAAAACCCCATATTGCTTTACATCTCAACTGTACAATAGACACTACTTTATTCAATAAAAGCTGAAAAATTACAGTGTTCATTGAGACCACAAGGATTTACTGTTTTTAATCTGAATATCCATTCTGTCTCTTTCCTGAGGACCATTTTGTCCCCATCACCCCTCTTACCTGTAATTTCGGAATGTTTTGGACCTATGTGGGGACATGCTATACCATCCCCTTCCCATATATAAGTCCCTGTTGGTTTCCTTCTATGCTACGAATCAGGGGGTGCTGGTAGTTGTAAATGACTGTTTACCAGTGAATCCCTTAGTGATCTACCCTTCCGAAATGTTTTCGAAGGATGATCTGACAAGACCTCTGAGTTTAAAATTTCCCAGTAATGGCCTAAGATATTTTTGACATACTCAGACCTCTCATCAAAGGTTCCTATCAGGCGGATTTGTTTGTCCATACCAGATGCCGATTTTACCTTTGGGACCAAAAGGTCAGGTCTATTGCTTCTTGTAGGCTTTTCTTAAAACTCTATCAGGGTATCTCCTCTCTTGAAACCTCCTCCTAAGGTCATCTGATTGTTTAACAAAATGAAGTGAAGCCATTGCCCTTTAGAGATATCCTGATTCAGAAAGGTGGGGTGGTGGCTTTCCCACCAAAGTAAGTTCTTGATAGGGGTTGGTTTTCCACAGTATATATGCTTGTGCTCAAGCCCCCTCATCCATTCATCCTAATCAGTACATCCAGAAAGGTGATGGAGTCCAGACTGCATTCTGATATAAACCGCAGTCCTAAAGGGTTTATATTCAATGACCACACAAATTGTTTGGGACACCTCCGTATGACTCCATAGAATGAAAATGTTGTCTATGTACCTGCCCCAGTATAAAATATTAGATGTTAGAGTATTCTCCACCTCGCCAAAAAACGATATTGTACTCCCACCAGCCCAAGGTAGCTGTCGCATATTTGGGGGCACAGGGGCTCCCCATCGCCATGCCCCTGAGCTGTTGGTAGAAACGGCGATTGAACAAAAAAACAATTTTAATGTAATACAAATCTGAGGAGAGATAGAACAAAGTCACTATGCTCCTGGCATGGAGTGCCCTGTGAACAAAGGTAATGTTCTGCAGCTTTTAAGCCCCATTCATGGGGAATGCTACTTTACAGCGCCTCTACGTCCACTGAAGCCATAAAAATATTATAATTTTCAATTGTCAGTCCATCAAGTTTTTTTCACAAATCTGACATGTCTCTTATATACAAGGGCAAAGCTGTCTTGAGCACTCTCAAGACTTTGTCCACATAGATACCACTGTTCTGTGTAAGGGACGAAACCCCAGAAACTATAGGACATCCCTTAAGGGGACTCAGCCCCTTATGCACTTTAGATAATGCAAAAAACGTGGCATCCCTATTTATTAGTCTTTTTTCTAGGGCTTCCACAAGTATATTTTCAAGTTCAGCCAAATAACGATCGGTTGGGCTAGATGGAAGAATAGTGTAACCTTGTCGATCTTTAACCCCTTAGGGACTAAGCCCATTTTCATCTTAAGGACTCAGCCCTTTTTTGCAATTCTGACCTCCGTCACTTTATGCATTAATAACTCTGAGAGGCTTCTACCTTTTTATTCTGATTCTGAGATTGTTTTTTCATGACATATTCTACTTTAACATACTGGTAAATTTGTGTCTTTACTTGCATCCTTTCTAGGTGAAAAATCCCCAAATTTCTTTAAAATTTTGAAAACTTAGCATTTTTCTAATTTTGAAACTTTCTGCTTGTAAGGAAAATGGACATTCCAAATAAATTATATATTGATTCACAAATACAATATGTCTACTTTATGTTGGCATCATAAAGTTGACATGTTTTTACTTTTTGAAGACAATAGAGGGTTTAAAAGTATAGCAGCAATTTTCAAAATTTTTGCGAAAAATTCAAAATCTGAACTTTTTCAGGGACAAGTTAAGTTTGAAGTGGATTTGAGGGGCTTTTCTGTGAGAAATTCCCCATAAATGACCCCATTATAGAAATTGCACCCATCAAAGCATTCAAAATGACATTCACAAAGTTGGTTAACCCTTTAGGTATTTCACAGGAATAGCAGCAACGTGAAAGTGAAAATTCAAAACCTTCATTCTTTTACACTCATGTTCTTGTAGAGCCATTTTTTGAATTTTTACAAGGGGTAAAAGGAGAGAAATCCCCCCACAATTTGTAACCCAATTTCTCTCGAGTAAGGAAATACCTCATATGTGGATGTAAAGTGCTCTGTGGGTGCACTAGAGGGCTCAGAAGGGAAGGAGCGACAATGAGATTTTGGAGAGTGAATTTTTTTTATGGTTTTTGGGGGGCATGTCGCATTTAGGAAGCCCCTATGGTGCCAGAACAGAAAAAAAACACATGGCATACTATTTTGGAAACTACACCCCTCATGGAATGTAACAAGAGGTACAATGAGCCTTAACACCCCACAGGTGTTTGACAACATTCCGTTAAAGTCAGATGTGTAAATGAAAAAAAAAAATCCCCAAATTTTACATTTTTTCAAGCGGTAATAGGAGAAAATGCCTCCCAAAATTTGTAACCCCATTTCTTCTGAGTATGGAAATACCCCATATGTGGATGTCAAGTGCTCTGCTTGCGCACTACAATGCTCAGAAGGGAAGGAGTCACATTTGGCTTTTGGAAAGCAAATTTTGCTGAAATGGGTTTTGGGGGGCATGTCGCGTTTAGGAAGCCCCTGTGGTGCCAGAAGAGCAAAGAAAAAACACATGGCATACTATTTTGGAAACTACACACCTCAAGGAACGTACAGTGAGCCTTAACACCCCACAGGTGTTTGACGACTTTTCTTTAAAGTGTGATGTGTAGATGAAAATACATTTTTTCACTAAAATGCAGATTTTTCACCAAATTTTACATTTTTACAAGGGGTAATAGGAGAAAATGCCCCCCCCCCACCCCATTTCTTCTGAGTATGGAAATACCCCATATGTAAAGTGCACTGTGGGCGAACTGCAATGCTCAGGACAGAAGGAGCGCCATTGAGCCTTTGAAGAGCCACATGTGACCCAATTTTGGAAACTACACCCCTCACGGAATGTAATAAGGGGTGCAGTGAGCATTTACACCCCACTGGTGTTTGACAGATCTTTGGAACAGTAGGCTGTGCAAATGAAAAATGTTCCACCGTGCCACCTCAATCCTGCTGTCAAAGGATGATAGGTGCCGTCTTGGTCACAATACTGGGGAGAACCACAACTTGCGGCGGTGTGGGGGGAAAAAAGGACACTTCTCTGGCGCTTGCTGGAAGTAACTCAGTAATGATGATTTCAGACTCAAAGTGGTAGAAGTAAATAGCATTTTATTTGTACAAAAACGGATGATGTAGGCAGGGGAAAAGGACTGGACGCTGGGGCCGGCGTCCAGTCCTTTTCCCCTGCCTACATCATTCTTATACCTTATTCCTTATATCATCCTGCTATACCCATAACAATAATCACACAGAATTTTTCAGTAGACTAAAACCAGATCTTGCCTCACATTCATGCCTTGTGGTTGATGTATGTCAAGCAGCAACATTCAAAAGCCCTTAGCTTTCCTCTGAGAACCCCACCTGGTATGTGTGATGTCACTCCCTAAATGCCCATAACTTGTAATGAGGAGGTTATCCCCACACGACAATCCCAAAAATTGTGGGACAGGACGGAAACATTACCATTGTTATCTCTGACTTCAAATAAATGCCTGCTTATCCTAACTTTAAATGGGCACTGTGAGATCCAAAAACATTTCTAATATGTTGTTACTGAAGAAATCTAAGGACTTTTTGTAATATGGTTGTTTACATTTCTTTTAATAATTAATAAAGAAAACCGGTACCTGAAAATCCCACCACTACTGGGACATTAATTAGTCCTGCAGCAGCATCAGCTTGTCCATGAGTCATAGACAAGAGATGACTTATGGACAAGGCTGCATGAGTAGACACACCAATCACCTCCCACCACCACAAGGAGGGACACGCCCCCTTCCCGAGAGGATTTCTAACACTTTGAGCCAATGAAAAGAGGTATCTTTATAATAAATATAGGTGTTAGAGGCATAAAAATTAGGTGTACATCAAGATTAGGCACTGAGTATAAAATACATGTTTTTTTGTCGGATCAAACAGGTACTCTTTAAGAGCAAAAATTTTGTCCCACATACTAACATTCACACATTTTGCAGGAGATCAACTTAGGTTTTACAGTTAATATAGCTTTTTATTTTGTACATTTTGCCTGTGCTATATGACTGAAAACAATCAGTAATTGCCATGTGACTGCAAGTTATGCATCTACTATACCCACATTTTCATTTATCTATACTGTATGTTTTAGCCACATACTTTTATGTTTCAAGTCTAAATGAACAAACTTGGTGAAAAAATGAATCCTAAAGACGGCCCCCATCTTAAGACCATGCTGACCCATGGAGAAATAATTGGAGGTAACATGATGCAACCAGCAACTTTTCTGTCAATAACCCCCAAAGCTATCCCCCTCGTAAAGTAATCTTGCTTTAGATAGCCAACATGCTTTAGTAGGGTCACTCGTAAGTCTCTTGTGTGTGGAAACCTCCTGTAATAACTCTTTGTTTAGCTTGCAGTAAAAACCTGCTCCAAGCTCAACAATAGCCTTACCTTTGACCGCATTACAGTCAGAGCCCATGCTGTAGACTGCACGTGCTCCATTCATTTGTATGGTAGCACTGAAGAAGAATGAATACTGGACTCTGGCATATCTGGCACTCCCATACCAGAGCTATTAAGGGGATCATTAAAAAGAACTTAACCACACTAGAACAAGATTGGTTTTGAGAGAAATTATTTCTCCAGCGGTTAACACGGGTTCAAGACTGGTCCATCTTTAGAAGCTATTTTGTCAATGACTTTGTTCAATTCTAACAAGGGTGGAGAATAACAATACATGGCTAAATCATATAGGTAATTGGAAATGTGGCCATAGTAGGTGCGTACCTTTCTGTCACATGACAACTACTGAATGTTTCCACAGGCAATATGTACAAAATGAAAAGCTAAATTGCGATATTTGCCAATGTCACTACATGGGATGTATGTCATCCGCCCTTAAAGTTAGGACACACTGGCATTTATCTGATGTCAGAAATAACAATGCCTTTTCCTGATATTCTGTAAGTGTTGTAGTTGGATAAGCTCCTCATTCCAAGTTGTGGGCATCAAGAGAGGGACATCACACATAAGAGGTGGGATTCTTAGATGAAAGCTGCTTAGTTTTGCTTAATTTTGAGAGTTCTGAATGTTCCTACTGGACACAGGTCAACCATGGGAGATGAACACAAGGCAAGATCTGCTTTTAATCTATTGAAAAAAGTCTTATAATTGTTATGGGTAAAGCATTGCCTTGCACAATACATATTATGTGGTATTGGTATTGTATACTAATGAGGAGCCAGTTGGATAATGATATTAGCTGGCCATGTAATGGTTGAAAAAAATATTACCCATGTATTTGTGCTCCCCACATATTTTGTTTCTTTCTCCCCTTTTGTTCCCCTTCCTCTGTTTATACATTGTATAACTACATCATATGTGATTTAACCCTTTAAGGACCCAGCCAATTTTTACTGTAGGACCCGGCCATTTTTTGCACATCTGACCACTGTCACTTTAAGCATTAATAACTCTGGAATGCTTTTACCTTTCATTCTGATTCCGAGATTGTTTTTTCGGGACATATTCTACTTTACGTTAGTGGTAAAATTTTGTCGATCCTTACATCGTTTCTTGGTGAAAAATTCCAAAATTTGATGAAAAAATTGAAAATTTAGCATTTTTCTAACTTTGAAGCTCTCTGCTTATAAGGAAAATTAATATTCCAAATAAATTATATATTGATTCACATATACAATATGTCTACTTTATGTTTGCATCATAACGTTGACATGTTTTTACTTTTGGAAGACACCAGAGGGATTCAAAGTTCAGCAGCAATTTTCTAATTTTTCCCAAATTTTTCAAAATCAAAATTTTTCAGGGACCAGTTCCGTTTTGAAGTGGATTTGAAGGGCCTTCTTATTAGAAATACCCCAAAAATTACCCCATTATAAAAACTGCACCCCCCAAAGTATTCAAAATGACATTCAAAAGGTTTGTTAACCCTTTAGGTGTTTCACAGGAATAGCAGCAAATTGAAGGAGAAAATTCAAAATCTTCATTTTTTACACTGGCATGTTCTTGTAGACCCAGTTTTTGAATTTTTACAAGGGGTAAAAGGAGAGAAATCTTCCTAAAATGTGTAGCCCAATTTCTCTCGAGTAAGGAAATACCTCATATGTGTATGTCAAGCGTACGGCGGGCGCAGTAGAGGGCTCAGAAGGGAAGGAGCGACAATGGGATTTTGGAAAGTGAGTTTTTCTGAAATGGTTTTTGTGGGGCATGTCGCATTTAGGAAGCCCCTATGGTGCCAGAACAGCAAAAAAAAAAACACACATGGCATACCATTTTAGAAACTACACCCCTCAAGGAACACATCAAGGGGTACAGTGAGCCTTAAAACCTCACAGGTGTTTGACGACTTTTTGCTAAATTCGGATGTGTAAATGAGAAAAAAAAAAAATTTTCACTAAATTGCTGGTTTTCCCCCACATTTTATATTTTTACAAGGGGTAATAGGAGAAAATGACCCCCAAAATTTGTAACCCCATTTCTTCTGAGTATGGAAATACCCCATGTGTGGACATCAAGTGATCTGCTGGCGCACTACAATGCTCAGAAGAGAAGGAGCGCCATTGAGCTTTTGAAGACAGAATTTGGTTGGAATAGAAGTCGGGGGCCATGTGCGTTTACAAAGCCCCCCCGTGGTGCCAGAACAATGGACCCCCCCACGTGACCCCATTTTGGAAACTACACCACCCACAGAATTTAATAAGGGGTGCAGTGAGTTTTTACACCCCACTGGCGGTTGACAGATCTTTGGAACAGTGGGCTGTGCAAATGAAAAATTACATTTTTCATTTTCACGGACCACTGTTCCAAAAATCTGTCAGACACCTGTGGGGCGTAAATGCTCACTGCACCCCTTATTACATTACGTGAGGGGTGTAGTTTCCAAAATTGGGTCATATGTGGGGGGTTCCATTGTTCTGGCTCTATGGGGGCTTTGTAAACACACGTAGCCTTCAATTCCGGACAAATTTTATCTTCAAAATCCCAATGGTGCTCCTTCTCTTCTGAGCATTGTAGTTCGCCCACCAAGCACTTTACATCCACATATGGGGTGTGCTCTTACTCAGAAAAAATGGGGTTACAAATTTTGAGGGGCTTTTTTCCTATGTTTCCTTGTGAAAATGAAAAATTTTGGGTCACACCAGCATTTTTGTGAAAATTTTTTTTTTTCATTTTTCCATCCAAATTCGTCAAACACCTGTGGGGTGTAAAGGCTCACTATACCCCTTGTTACTTTCCGTGAGGGGTGTAGTTTCCAAAATGGGGTCACATGTGGGTATTTATTTTTTTGCGTTTATGTCAGAACTGCTGTAAAATCAGCCACCCCTGTGCACATCACCAATTTAGGCCTCAAATGTACATAGTGCGCTCTCACTCTTGAGCCTTGTTATGCGCCCGCAGAGCATTTTGCGCCCACATCTGGGGTATTTCTGTACTCAGGAGAAATTGCGTTACAAATTTTGGGGGGCTTTTTTTCCTTTTAACACTTGTGAAAATAAAAAGTAAAGGACAACACCAGCATGTTAGTGTAAAATTTAAATTTTTTTTACACTGACAGGCTGGTGTAGCCCCCAACTTTTCCTTTTCATAAGGGGTTAAAGGAGAAAAAGCTCCCCAAAATTTGTAACGCAATTTCTCCCGATTACGGAGATACCCCATATGTGGCCCTAAACTGTTTCCTTGAAATACGACAGGGCTCTGAAGTGAGAGCGCCATGCGCATTTGAGGACTAAATTAGGGATTGCATAGGGGTGGACATAGGGGTATTCTACGCCAGTGATTCCCAAACAGGGTGTCTCCAGCTGTTGCTAAACTCCCAGCATGCCTGGACAGTCAGTGGCTGTCCGGAAATACTGGGAGTTGTTGTTTTGCAACAGCTGGAGGCTCCGTTTTGGAAACCGTACAATACATTTTTCATTTTTATTGGGGGGACAGTGTAAGGGGGTGTATGTGTAGTGTTTTACCCTTTATTATGTGTTAGTGTAGTGTAGTGTTTTTAGGGTACAGTCACACTGGCGGGTTACAGTGAGCTTCCCGCTAGAAATTTGCGCTGCGGCGAAAAGTTTGCTGCAGCTCATACTTGAAGCAGGAAACTTACTGCAAACCCGCCCGTGTGAATGTACCCTGTACGTTCACATGGGGGGGAAACCTCCAGCTGTTTCAAAACTACAACTCCCAGCATGTACTGACAGACCATGCATGCTGGGAGTTGTAGTTTTGCAACAGCTGGAGGCACACTGGTTGGAAAACCTTCAATTAGGTTCTGTTACCTAACTCAGTATTTTCCAACCAGTGTGCCTATAGCTGTTGCAAAACTACAACTCCCAGCATGTACTGATCGCCAGAGGGCATGCTGGGAGATCTAGTTATGCAACAGCTGGAGGTACGTAACTACAACTCCCAGCATGCCGAGACAGCTGTTTCGGCATGCTGGGATTTGCAGTTTTGCAACATCTGGAGGGCTACAGATAGAGACCACTGCACTGTGATCTCCAAACTGTGGGCCTCCAGATGTTGCAAAACTACAAATTCCAGCATGCACAGACAGCAAACAGCTATGTGGGCATGCTGGGAGTTGTAGTTTTGCAAGATCTAGAGTGCTACAGTATAGAGATCACTGTGCAGTGGTCTCTAAACTGTAGACCTCCAGCTGTTGCAAAACTGCATCTCCCACCATGCCCAGCAGCTGTCTGGGCATGCTGGGAGTTGTAGTTTTGCAACATCTGGAGGGCTACAGTCTCAGACTGTAGCCCTCTAGATGTTGCTAGGCAACTTACCGGCTTCCGTCGGATCCAGGGAGCCGTCCTCTTCTGCCGCACGACATCGCCGCCCGCGCCGATCACCGCCGCCGATGCGGTCCCGCAGCTTCCACCGACGGGTAAGTGGATCTTCGGCATTCGGTCCCCGTCATTTCCCCGTCCTGCCCCGCCTATTGTGGGTGGGCAGAACGGGGAAAATGAAAGCAAACCCCCCCGCCCCTAATCTGCTATTGGTGGTCGCGTCTAGACCACCAATAGCAGAGATAGGAGGGGTGGCACCTCTGCCACCTCACTCCTATGGCTACAGGGGGATCGTGGGTGTCTTAGACACCCGCGATCCCCCTTCTATTCCGGGTCACCGGGTCACCATAGACCCGAATGACCCGGAATCGGCGCAAATTGCAAGTGTGAATTCACTTGCGATTTGCGCCGATCGCCGACATGGGGGGGTCTGATGACCCCCCTGGGCATTTGCACGGGGTGCCTGCTGATAGATATCAGCAGTCCCCCCGGCCCAGTCCCCGCCCGGCGCGCGGCGGGGACCGAAATTCCCACGGGCGTTCAGGTACGCCCTGGGTCCTTAAGACCCAGGTACAGAAGGCGTATCCATACGCCCTAGGTCCTGTACGGGTTAAAGGGGTACTCCGGTGGAAGACTTTTTTTTTTTTAATGAACTCGGGCCAGAAAGTTAAACAGATTTGTAAATTACTTCTATTAAAAAATCTTAATCCTTTCAGTACTTTTTAGCAGCTGTTTGCTACAGAGGAAAATCTTTATTTTCTACATTTCTTTTTAATGCTGACCACAGTGCTCTCTGCTGACACTTCTGTCCATGTCAGGAACTGTCCAGAGCAGGAGAAAATCCCCAGAGCAAACCTATGCTACTCTGGACAGTTCCTGACATGGACAGAGGTGTCAGCAGAGAGCACTGTGGACAACACAAAAAATAAATTTAAAAAGTAAAGAATTTCCTGTGTAGCATGCAGCTGTTCAAAAGTACTGGAAGGGTAAAGATTTTTTAATAGAAGTAATTTACAAATCTGTTTAACTTTCTCGTACCAGTTAATTAAAAAAAAAAAAAAAAGTTTTCCACCGGATTACCCCTTTAATGTATTGATTGGGGATATTTTTGTCCATGTTCTTTATTTGGTCTTAATTCAAATTATACACTATGAGCAAAGGCTATTGAACCCATAACACGTCAGGTATTGCTGTGCATTGTGTTGCTATATTGGACATTTGATATCGATAAAGAAGACATTTTAGTTGCATGGCTTACTGCTGGACATCCTGTTTGTTAAAGGAAATCTGTCACAAGTTTCACCCGCACTAACCAGCTGTACTGGCTGGTAGTGCGGGTGACACTGATTAAAATGGTACCTTCTGTGTCCGGCTCTGTCGCTCAGTTGAGGCGATATTTTCATTTTTCAGAATATGCAAATGAGCTGTCTGGGGCATGGGCGGGACTAAGATCCGGCCTCGGGCACAGTGACGTCAGCGCTCAGCCTGGCTAATTAATATTCACTTCATTCTGCACTCTGTCTAAGTGCCTACTGCACAAAGCAAAACTACAACTCCCAGCACGCCCAGACATATGGGATCATAGCCCTGCCCATGCCCCAGACTGCTCATTTGCATATTCTGAAAAGTAAACATATATCCTCAACTGAGCGACGGATCTGGACACAGAAAGTACAATTTTAATCAGTATCACCTGTACTATCAGCAAGTACAGCTGGTTAGTGCGGGTGACAGATTTACTTTAAGCTTCAATATGTGGATTTACTGCAGGTAAACATATCATTAAAAACGGGGGTAGTTTGCTAGCAGTAGGAATTTCATTTCTTTAGGGTAAGTATTTTCACTATACAGCGACCCCTCGACCTACGATGGCCCTGACATACGATCATTTCAACATACAATGGCAACTAAGAGGCCATCGCATGTTGAAGGCAGCATCAACATACAATGCTTTTGTATGTCGAGGCCATCGCATAAACGGCTATCCGGCAGCGCAGACTGCTTCAGCTGCCACCGGATAGCCGTTTACGGTGCCCCGTGTGGTCCAGTGATGATCACTTACCTGTCCTCGGGGCTCTAGCGTGTCTTCTTCGGGATCCCCTGCATCATCGGCGCTCTCCATTGTCGTCATCACATCGCTGCGCATGCCGTCCAGTCATCCAATAGGAGCCGCGTGCATAACAACGTGATGGCGGCGACGGAGAGTGAGGATGCCGGGGAAGCAGAGGCCTTGCCGGAGTGTCGGGGACAGGTGAATACAACTTCCTCTAACAGTGGTCTTCAACCTGAGGACCTCCAGATGTTGCAAAACTAAAACACCCAGCATGCCCGGACAGCCAACGGCTGGTTGTAGACCACTCTCCTATACTTTACATTGCACGGATCCCTCAACATGCGATGGTTTCAATAAACGATGGTCCGTTTGGAACGGATTACCATCGTATGTTGAGGGACTACTGAAGATCATGAAGATTTGGTAGAGTGTAATGCTTGTTGACTGCAGTTTTCTTTTTGGGACCTGGGCCACATTTCCATTTGCATGCAGATGCCCAATTTATATGGCAATATTTCTAAGCTACAGCCTTTATACTGGATCTTTCAGTCTGAAGTGGTAAGACTATCTCAGCCACTAGCCACCACTAGCAAAAAAGGCCTCCAAGGAGAAGAGCTGTGAGGATTACAGGTACTGATTACAGGTACTGGAGCGCAAACATTCTAAGACTCAAATGGACTAGGTGGCCTTTTTTGTTTCTATAATGGGGCTTTTCTGTAACACAACTGGTAATTTCCCAAACATCATCAGGAGAGACAATTAAATAATATAACATGCAGCATCTCCACAACAAGTGCCCCTTTAAATAGCAGCTCCAATATGGCAGCTTGTGATAAGTATGTTATCTCAGAAGCAGTGTACAGCATTCACCCACTGCCAATGTTAAAGTATTTGTTTGTTACAACATTGATTAATTTACCTTAGCCATAGCGACAACAAGGGAATTCCTGGTAGAAATGTCTTAGGCACTGTATAAATAATTACCTATCTCTAATTATTTTGAAGGATTTTGGAAAACAGCGCCAGCTTGTTCAGTCTGCAGAGTAACCTTCAAAATCAAATCCAGCGAATGCTACGCAATGTTCAGTTATAGCAGCATTTCTTATATTTCACTACTATTCTCCAAATGCTTTGTCCTATGGTTTGGGAAGATGAAGCAAAGTCTGTCACCACTCAAATGCCAAATTCAATACATTCCTTTGCTTCATAGACTTTGATCATTATTTTCCTACCTATTATTCATCTCACGCCATTCTTTATGTTTAATAGAAAATCATTGCTATGAAGGCAAATTATATATGTAGGACTCTTCCACTGAAATGTGTTCTCTTAGATCTATACCCTTAGAGTCCTACGGCTTCAAGTATTCATGGCGACCTTATTCACTTCTCTTGGATAATTAGTGTAAGAAGTGACAAGTAATCAAAGGAGGACTCCTTCCTGAGCTGCACACGACTGGGGTATTGTCAACTCCTTGTATTCATACAGTGAACCATGCAAATAATGACAGACATTGGAATGGATTAAATTGGCAGCAGCATCCATTTTATTGTAACATTTATTACAAAATATATTCTCAACCTCAACCCATCACCTCAACCTGCTACGGTCCCTGCAACTTTTAAAGTGCAATTTTTAAATTAAAAACCTCAATAACAATCTAGCATATTCATATATCCATAGGACACAGGTGGTCCTTGAAGCCCACAAGTCCCCATAATGTGTCCCAGATCCTAAACTTTACATAACAAGGCTTAGACTCCACGTTCCAAGAGTACAAAACCTACTTGGTTTGCTCCCTCCAGCTTCAACACCATCGAATTATTTTTTTTATCAACCTTGAAGATGTCCTTAAGGGTTTGCATCCCTTACCGCCACTACTATGCCAGGCACCACATATCAGTTTCTCTTATATATAGCAAACAGCCCAAGGTGGGGAAAAGTGATCGTATAAACCATGTGGTATGCAGAGGCTAAAGGGGTATTCCAGGATTTTTTTTTTATATTTGACTATGCTACAGGGGCTGTAAAGTTGCTGTAGTTCATAATATAGTGTCTGTACCTGTGTGTGACGGTTTTCTCACAATTCTTCTGTGATTTTCACCCCAATATTTATTTTTAACAGCATACAAAATGACTGTTGTCTCAGATTTTTCCCAGCTTGCAATGCGGCCAAGACCTGACTCACTAGTCATCTGATGACAGGGGGCCTGTCTGCTTCAATGGGTGGAGAGATCAATCTGCAACTAATGCAACAGCTGTAGGCACCCACAGGTCTTTTGAATGGATGCAGATCATTTATGTTTCAATGGGTGGGGTGGCTGATGTGTTGGAGGGAGGAAAATGGAATTGTAGGATTTGCAGTAAAAAAAAAAAAAAAAGAAAACTGTAACAGGAAATACCAGTTCACAAAAAGCTAGCCACAGTGTTATGGTAATCTCATGACATAGCCATTTAGCCCCAAGACAAGCGCAGAGCCTTCCTAAGCATGTCCATTACTGCCTGCCAGGTACGTACTAAAATCACCTTAAGGTGGAGAACCGCTTAAAGTGTACCTGTCGTTAACAAAAATCTTTTATATAATGTAGATAATACCATTATATGTACAGTATGTTTGTAATATACATTGGTTAAAAAATGTGTATATTTTTGTGTGAAAAAATGCTTTTTCTGCAGCTATTTCCTGTGTGTCTCTGTGAGAAGACAAAATACAGGAAGTGAGGACAGGACAAGCAGGGCTCTGTGCAGGCTCCTGGCTTGTCAATCATCCTGCTGTGTTAGCCGGGAGTGTGTCACAGAGCCCTGCTTGTCCTCACTGCATAGAGCCCTGCTTGTCCTCACTGCACAGAGCCCTGCTTGTCCTCAGTACACAGAGCCCTGCTTGTCCTCACTGTACAGAGCCCTGCTTGTCCTCACTGCACAGAGCCCTGCTTGTTCTCAGCACATAGAGCCCTGCTTGTCCTCACTGCACAGAGCCCTGCTTGTCCTCACTGCACAGAGCCCTGCTTGCCCTAAGTACACAGAGCCCTGCTTGCCCTCACTGTACAGAGCCCTGCTTGTCCTCACTGCACAGAGCCCTGCTTGTTCTCAGCACACAGAGCCCTGCTTGTACTCACTGCACAGAGCCCTGCTTGTCCTCACTGCACAAAGCCCTGCTGGTCTTCAGTACACAGAGCCCTGCTTGTCCTCACTGCACAGAGCCCTGCTTGTCCTCAGTGCACAGAGCCCTGCTTGTCCTCACTGCATAGAGCTCTGCTTGTCCTTATTGTACAAAGCCCTGCTTGTCTTCAGTACACAGAGCCCTGCTTGTCTTCAGTACACAGAGCCCTGCTTGTCCTCACTTCACAGAGCCCTGCTTGTCTGCAGTGTACAGAGCCCTGCTTGTCATCACTGTACAGAGCCCTGCTTGTCATCACTGTACAGAGCCCTGCTTGTCCTCACTGCACAAAGCCCTGCTTGTCCTCACTGCACAGAGCCCTGCTTGTCCTCACTGCACAGAGCCCTGCTTGTCCTCACTGCACAGAGCCCTGCTTGTCCTCACTGCACAGAGCCCTGCTTTTCCTCACAGCACAGAGCCCTGCTTTTCCTCACTGCACAGAGCCCTGCTTGTCCTCAGTGTACAAAGCCCTGCTTGTCTTCAGTACACAAAGCCCTGTTTGTCCTCAGTGCACAGAGCCCTGCTTGTCCTCAGTGCACAGAGCCCTGCTTGTCCTCAGTGTACAGAGCCCTGCTTGTCCTCACTGCATAGAGCCATGCTTGGCCTTATTGTACAAAGCCCTGCTTGTCTTCAGTACACAGAGCCCTGCTTTTCTTCAATACACAAAGCCCTGCTTGTCCTCACTGCACATAGCCCTGCTTTTCCTCACTGCATAGAGCCCTGCTTGTCCTCAGTGCACAGAGCCCCGCTTGTCCTCACTGCACAGAGCCCTGCTTGTCCTCACTGCACTTAGCCCTGCTTGTCCTCACTGCACAGAGCCCTGCTTGTCCTCACTGCACAGAGCTTCACAGAAACACACAGGCAATAGCTGCAGAAACAAAAATATACACATTTTTAACCAATATATATTACAAATATACATATATTGTTATTTTCTTAATCATATGAAAAGTTGTTGCTATTGACAGGTACACTTTAAAGCAACCAAGTCTAAGAGCTGTTAATGTGAAAAGTCATTAGTATGTATAAAAAGCAGCTATCCTGTATGTGGACAGAACAATTACCTGCTATCCATGTGTACAGAGAAGTTTGATCCAGGTTTACTATTACATCATTTGATTTCCATTCTAGGTGTTTGAGGAACTGAATAGATGCTCAGAATCCTTTACGTTCTGTACACATGGTTGAAGTAGTCAGTGCACCAATCCCAGAAATGACACATATACCAGGAAGATTAATCGGGTACTTATGGATTTTTGGAATGTGGTAGAAAAACTGGATTTTTGGGTAATTTACAAGGATGTATTCTTTTTTATCTTTTAAATAGGATATTTTGAGTAAGCCACTCATTTAATAATTCCTTAAGTTCCCTTTTGAACAGAGTTGTGGGGTTGCATATGAGTTTTTTTTAAAATATTTTTGTATCGCTAAGTAAGCTTAAAGGGGTACTCACGTGGAAAACTTTTTTTTTTTTTTTTTTAAATCAACTGGTGCCGGAAAGTAAAACAGATTTGTAAATTACTTCTATTTAAAAATCTTAATGCTTCCTATACATTTTATGGGCTGTATACTACAGAGGAAATGCTTTTCTTCATGGATTTCTCTGATGTCATGACCACAGTGCTCTCTGCTGACCTCTGCTGTCAAATTTAGGAACTGTCCGGAGCCGCATATGTTTGCTATGGGGATTTTCTCCTGCTCTTGACAGTTCCAAAAATGGACAGAGAAGTCAACAGAGAGCACTGTGGTTGTGACATCAGAGTAATCCAAAAAGAAAAGCATTTCTTCTGTAGTATATAGCCCCTAAAAAGTACTGGAAGGATTAAGATTTTTAATAGAAGTAATTCACAAATCTGTTTAACTTTCTGACACCATTTGATTTAAAAAAAAAAAAAAAGTTTTCCACGGGAGTACCCCTTTAAGGATTCTTAATGGTAGTACGTATCATTTAACATCACTATGCCCCCCCCCCCCCCCACTTGTCCCCAGGATTTATCACTACATTGTTACAGTATTTGCAGTTTTGATAGCTTCCCTTTCCTGTTTGGTTAAGTTGTCTGATTGGTAAATGGGGTTTATTTTACTTTCCTGATATCACGTGTTACCATAATATTAAGAGGATTTCTTTGGTGTATATGTGAACTGCCCTGGGGTAGGGTTAGGTTCTGTAGTTGTCAATTTTGAAAAATATGTATTTATTTAACATAAGATTCCCTTTAAATTTTTTTACCACAATGTGTGCTTCAGACTTGGAATGAGCAGTGAGTGCAAATTTGTATCTATTTTGTTGTAGTTTCTTCTCTTTTGTAGGGTATAATGACTCAGGTTGTATATTTTATGATCAGATTATTTTATTTAATACCCTTCTCTTCTTTTTTCTTTTGAAAACTGTCCCTTCTCTACACACTGTTGTGTTTTTTTTTTTCCTTTTGCAAAAAAAAAAAAACTTCTGGGACATTGTTTTGGTGTTATTGTTCATCCCTGTATTATTTCTCTTATGTGAAGTTCTTAGTTCTTCTCTGTTCGGGGATTGATTTATTAGGTTCTAAATGTTGAAAATGCTCAAACCTTTTTCAGTAACCACTGTAGAATATGGTGACCAGTTCCTTGGTTCAGCAGAGCTAATATCATTAAAAGCATGATAGACATTATAATTATTACCTGCTACCAATACAATGGGGGAGAAAGATGTGGGTATGGAATCTAACATGCCGCTCATGTTACTTTGAGCCCCCCTAGTGGTATTTTCTTCCCCAATAGGAATCACCAGCAAATAGTATATTGAAAACACGGAATCATGGCGTGTGAGGGTCTTGTTTATATCCTCTGGGTTTTTTTAAACTTGAGGGCATTGTGAAAATGCTTCTTTTTCTATTATTTCTTCTTCCTTTGAGGTAATCTTTTTTGTTATACTTGACAAAAGTGATTTGTTTTCTGGGTGTTTCTTGTAGAGTTGAATGTTGTTAAAGTGTTGACCAATTTCTGCTTTAGTTTTGAGTAATTGCCTGTTTGGAGAAGTTGTGGAACAACATTGTCCCATTCCGGTAATGTGGTGGGCCCTCCCAAGTCTCCTGATAAGGCCTTATGGATTGCTAAGCCTTTAGAGGTAGTATACCAATCCAGATATACTTTAGAATTTTTCCTATGTTATGGGCAATTGGCATCAGCCTTATTGTTTTTTTATTTTTTTTTTGCTTTTGTATCAATACAATAGGGATACAGGTCGAAATTATAGACTTTGGTCTTTTTCAACCTTATAAACTATGTATCTATGTAAAATAGGCACAGGATAACAAACACCACATTAGCCGACATATGTTTACAAAATATTGGCCCTCACAACAACTCAACAATTAAGCTCCAGATCTATCCCATCATTTAAAGAGAACACCTTTGGAAAAGAAAGATGAATGAGCTGGAATTAGTTTGGCTCCTTTATTTTGTCAAATTCTCCCAATGGACAAGCATTGCACCTGAAACAAACATCGGGTTGTGTCATTTCAGTGCTCCACTTCTTATTTATGGGTATGGAATGTTAGGGTTCTTGATGCCCTTGTCATTTTGGGTATTTTTGCAGATTGCTATGCAGCCTATGATAATATGTTTAGAGCAGGGGTAGGCAACCTTTTGGTCGTGCTGTGCCCAAATTTTTTTCGAACACGCTTGGTGTGTCGGCAACATGGGTTTGGCTTGTTGGTGTGGTTTGTTGTGGGTGTGGCTTTCTATGGTTGTGGTTTGTGGGGTGTGGCTTGTCACAGGGTGGGTTTTTACAGAATTGTCCCTATATATTGTTTTTGCTGTAAGGACAGTGAGAACAACCATTTTAACTCAGACCTGTATAATACAAACCCCAGAATCACCACCCTGCATAATACAGCCCCAGAATCAGTCCCCACCACAATACAGACCCCAGAATCAGTCCCCACCATAATACAGACCCCTGAATCACCACCCACCATAATACAGACCCCAAAATCACCACCTACAATAACACAAACCCCAGAATCACCACACACCATGATACAGATCCCAGAATCAGACCCCTCCATAATACAGACCCCAGAATCACCACCCGCCATAATACAGACGCCAGAATCATCCCCCACCATAATACAGACCCCAGAATCACCACCCGCCATAATACAGACCCCAGAACCAGTCCCCATTATAATACAGGCCCCAGAATCACCACCTGCCATAATACAGACCCCAGAATCAGTCCCCACCCTAATACAGACCCCGGAATTACCACCCACCATAATACAGACCCCGGAATCACCACCCACCATAATACAGACTACAAAATCACCACCCACCATAATACAGACCTCAGAATCCCCACCCACCATAATACAGACCCCAGAATCACCACCCGCCATAATACACATCCCAGAATCACCACCCACCATAATACAGATGCCAGAATCACCACCCACCATAATACAGACCCCAGGATCAGACCGCAGTCATGCTGCACAATAATATAAATACAATTACATACAGTAACTGACTCACAATTCACAACTTTTATGGTCGACGTCATCCTCTTTCCTTCTGTTCTCCATCTGGCTTATGAAGACTTCTTCCAGCCAAAACCCATCACTGCACCATCTGCAGGACAAACATCTTAGTTTCTAGTGCAGTCCCCAGAAGTGCAGAATTCAGTGGAGTTTATTCCATACCAAACAGTGTTACAGAGCAGGCTGCGTTTCAGCATCCTGTCTTCGCCAAGCACTAGAAGCGATGAATCATAGCCTGCTATGTAACACTGTCTGAAATGGAATAAACTGCACTGAATTGCACTTTATACTTTGGTGTGCTGCAATTTTCCTTGGATATAGGTAGCTAGCTAGGTTGGTAAGCAGCCAATTAGGTAGGTAGATTTGGAGATTCATAGGTAGGTAGCAAGGTGGCTAAGTAGGTAGCCAGGTAGGTAAGTGGGTAACTATGTATGTAGGTAGGTAGCTGGGTAGCTAACTAGCTAGGTAATTAGGTTGCTGTGTAAGTAAGTGGCTATGTAGGTAGGTAGCAAGGAGGTTAAGTAGGTGGGTAGGTAGCCAGGAAAGTAATAAGGTTGGAAGGCAGGTAGGGAAGTAGACAGGCACGTAATTAGGTAGGTTTAAGGTAGGGAAATAGCCTGGCAGGTAACTAGGTAGGTTACCAGATAGGAAATAGCCAGTCAGGTAACTAGGTAGGTTTCCAGGTAGGGAAGTAGCAAAGCAGGTAACTAGGTAGGTGGCCAGGTAGGGAAGTAGCCAAGCAGATAATTGGGTAGGTAACCATGTAGGGAAGTAACCAGTGCTCCTCCACATCATCACCCCCCTCTCACCTCCTCCACATCATCACCCCCCTCTCACCTCCTCCACATGACCCCCCTCTCACCTCTTCCACATCTCCCCACCACCTGCCACCTCATCACGTCCCCTCTCACCTCTTCTACATCATCACCCCCCTCTCACCTCCTTCACATCATCAACCCCCCCCCTCTCACCTCCTCCACATCATCAACCCCCCTCTCACCTCCTCCACATCATCAACCCCCCTCTCACCTCCTCCACATCATCAACCCCCCCCCTCTCACCTCCTCCACATCATCAACCCCCCTCTCACCTCCTCCACATCATCAACCCCCCCTCTCACCTCCTCCACATCATCAACCCCCCCCCCCTCTCACCTCCTCCACATCATCAACCCCCCTCTCACCTGCACACCCTTTCATCACCTTCCCTCTCCAGCTGATGCCAGGATAATTTATAAAAAAAAAAAACTTTTACTCACCTATACGCAGGCAGGGATCTCATCAGCAGCACAAGCTTGCTGCATTCTTCTCCTGCTACAGTGCAGGCACCAATGAGTGACGTCATCGGCGCCTGCACTGCATGGGGGCAGAGGTCACAGGTCTCCTATCAGTGAAGCCAAAGGTCCTGCGGCTCACACTGAGAGGTGGCTTTAGCTGTGTGTGCATGTGTGCACACAGCTTAAAGCTGCACTCACTCGCCTGGAGATCCGGAACAAGTGTCCTGGATCCCCATTAGTGGAGTGAGTGCCTCTCCACCCACAGGCCATGAGTGGCACGCGTGCCAGGGGCCTGTTTTAGGGGGTGAGTAAGGATAAAGGAGGTCTAGTAGCCCATAACAGTGAACAGCTTTTGCCGTCAGCTGAAGTTCATAAAGTGTATGGACTTTGTGAAAGAGGCAAAAAAGCTACGCACATGATTCCAAGAGAGAGGATACCCATCATTTGTATTATCCTCAGCTTATCAACATGCCCTTTCTAGACCTAGAGATTCACTTCTTATATCTAAATCACAGAATACAGATACAGATATTACAAGAATAGTGGCAACTTTCAATCATGGCTCAACAGTCATGTGTGAGATTTTGAATAGACATTGGGACATTCTTTGCATGGACCAGGATGATTGGAATAAAATTCTAGAAGTTCCCCTACTTACCTTTAGACGGGGATGCACTATAGGGGATATTCTTACACATAGTCATTTGCAACCTCCCAGATCAGGAGGAGATACCTGGTTGGAGAGAGTCCAAAAAATCCGGGATGCTACCAATGTGGCCACTGCAAGGCTTGTTCCAATGTCATGAGATCTAAAACATTCAGAAGTGACAGTACAGGGGAACAATTCAGTGTACGGGAATTTATCAATTGTTTGACTCGATCTGTTATCTATTTGGCCATCTGTCCCTGCTCTATGAAATATGTTGGAAAAACCAAGAGTGCTCTTAAAACCAGAATTTTTGAACATCTAGGGGATATTAGGCATGGTCGAGATAAACCCCTGGCTAGACATATGAATGAAAAACACTCTGGGAATATCTGTAATTTGAGGTTTATGGGCATAGATAAAGTTTGGCCCTCCCCTGGAGGACTTGGATTGAGTGCTTCTGCAGAAAGAGTGCAGATGGAGCTATAAATTAGGTACATGCACTCCTAATGGTCTGAATGACCAGTTAAATTTTGCTTGTTTTTTGTATATTACCTTATGTGGTACGCTCCGATATACGGTGATTGTAGACAGCTAGCGGAGACCGTAGCTGGTCTGAAGATAGTATCACCGTTTAGTTCAGGAGGTTCGGGAGCAGGGCCACCATTTTCAGGGCGTCGCACCCTGCCTAGGTGTAGGTAATCAGTAGTGTGAATAGGGTGAGTTAGGTTCCCTAGGCCTCTGTATTATTATCCCATCCATCCTCTAACATGGACATGACCCAAGGAGGGTGCTACATTGATTAGATTCATCTTTAATGTTATTTGCCTATGTTGTAAAGTTCTACTCTATGATGCAATTTTATTGCATAAATCATATATTACAAAAGGTTGTGTCTTCTTATTAGTTGTGTATTATCTTAACCATTATGGATTCCATAATATTAACTATGAATATATTGGTGGTGCTGTAGAGTGAGGGACGTGTCACTACAGATGCATAGCTTCTGTGCCCATTACATGATACCTGATATTACATACTTACCCTGAATTAACCCTTCTACACAACAATCACATATCCTTGCTGCTTATAATAATAATTTTCAACAACTAGAATACAATAAATAACTTTATTTGTACAGAACAAAGTAAGAACCAATAGCTGTAATCACAAAGTTTGTTTATATCCCGCTAACACTAGTGTCCGCAGCATCGATCCTTTCTCCGCCCCAATGCAACGTCATAGTGGGGCGTATCTTGATCTCCGATACGTAAGCGCAGTGAAGCCAGTGTTACTGCATGGCTCACCGCCACTGCAGGTTGTAGCGCTCCGTCCGTGAGATCCTGACCAGGCAAGGAACTGTGAGTAGCCGCATATGTGGGTGGCTTTCTTTTGCAGGTACTCGGGCAATGAGATATGCTTATAGGAAGTATGTATGCTTTCTTCTAGGTTGATGCGGGATTATATATGGACCTGTGAGTAGAGGACTACAACTAATCCCTGTACAATTGGCATACATCTAGAGGAGCTCTGACAGTGGGTTCTTTGTCTATTTGTGTTTCTCTTACAGGTCACCCGGAGCAACAGTACTTGCCGCAGCCATATATAGATATAATTCTATTTATTTTTTCTTTTTGTATGGTGCTCATATCTACTTACCCATTTCATGATGCATTATTTTGGATACATGAGTCTGAAAGCCTAATAACTTAGGAGACTGGGTTCCATAACATATTTGCCGGATCTATGTGTATTGGTCTAGTGGCTTGGTGGATTGCTACGTATTTTGATGATATTGGGGACCACATAATTGACACAATAAACAGTAACCCAGTAATTTTATGCTTTATATATAACTTTTGGTCCGTTATAGCAGTTTTTGGGGTGTGGATTTTAATACCTAATAAATGTTAAGTTTTAGGCACCGGCCCAGGGTACTTATTATTTTGCAAATACTATACATTGTTCTAGTTTCAGTTGGGAGCGTTATTCTGACCTCTTGCGAGTCAATATATAACTAATCAGTGTTACGGCAAGCGCTCTGGCCGGTCACACTGGCCGTGAGGGCTCTCTCCCTCTGTCCTCCAGCAGGCCCTGGATTTAAATCGTGGGACGCACCCACATGCGAATCTCGGGCCGCCACTCACCTCCTCCTTCCTCTGTTTCCTCTATGTTCTCACACTGCCAGCGTACTCGTTCCCCCCTCCTAGGGCATGCGCGTGCCGGAGCTCTGAGATTTAAAGGGCCAGTTCGCCCTTAATTAGTGTTTGCACCTGTCCCTTCTCTATTAGCATGCGCACCTCCCTCTACATCTTGCTAGATTTTTGTGTGCCCAGTGCCCTAGTGAAAGTGTTTATTGTGTCTTGCTTTACCATGTTCCTGACCTACCTGCTCCGTGACCTGACCTTGCTCATGTGCCGCCTGCCTACTGACCTCTTGCTATGTCCCCGTTCACGCTACCGTGCTGCCAGCCCTGGCCTTCTGCTACGCTGACTAAGAGTTGACATTTTCCTCCTGTACCACATTTTCTCCTCAGCAGCCTGTGTGGACGAGTCGTGTCAGGGGTAGTGACCTGGGTGCTGCCTGCCGCAGCACAAGTCCAGCCCGCTTTGCGGCTGGCTCTGGTGAAAACCAGCTGCACCTTAGACTTCGCTCCCTGACACGGCCCAAGCCATCATTTACACAGGTTCAGTGGATCTAGTACCTCCTTGCCGCTAACAGTCAGTAGGCTTTATGATTTTTCTTTATTTCATCAACATATGATTCATTCCCTTGAAATCTTTCATGTTTTTTTTTACCTGCCTTTTCCTTTAATGGACATTCAATTACTCACTAATACAAGCGATTCCTTTCTCCACACTGGATATTTACCTGCAGGATGTCTGCCTGTTATGTTTGACACATGTGTTACGCCTAGCGCTCCGGGTCCCCGCTCCTCCCCGGAGCGCTCACGGCGCCTTTCTCCCTGCAGCTCCCCGGTCAGCGCTGACCGGGAGCGCTGCCCTGTCATGGCCGTTGGGGATGCGATTCGCACAGCGGGACGCGCCCGCTCGCGAATCGCATCCCAGGTCACTTACCCGTTCCCGTCTCCTGCGGTCATGTGCTGGCGCGCGCGGCTCCGCTCTCTAGGGCGCGCGCGCGCCAGCTCCCTGAGACTTAAAGGGCCAGTGCACCAATGATTGGTGCCTGGCCCAATTAGCTTAATTGGTTCCCATCTGTTTCCTGGCTATATCTAGTCTCTTCCCTTGCACTCCCTTGCCGGATCTTGTTGCCCTAGAGCCTAGTGAAAGCGTTTTTGTGTGTTTATACCCTGTGTACCAGAACTTTGCTATCTCCCCTGACTACGAACCTTGCCGCCTGCCCCCGACCTTCTGCTACGTCCGACTTTGCTTCTGCCTACTCCCTTGTACCTCGCCTATCTTCAGCAGCCAGAGAGGTGAGCCGTTGCTAGTGGATACGACCTGGTCACTACCGCCGCAGCAAGACCATCCCGCTTTGCGGCGGGCTCTGGTGAAAACCAGTAGTGGCTTAGAACCGGTCCACTAGCACGGTCCACGTCATCCCTCTCTGGCACAGAGGATCCACTACCTGCCAGCCGGCATCGTGACAGTAGATCCGGCCATGGATCCCGCTGAAGTTCCTCTGCCTGTTGTCGCCGACCTCCCCACACTGGTCGCCCAGCAAGCCCGACAGATTGCCCAACAAGATCACCAGCTGTCGTACTTGACCACCATGACTCAGCAACTCCAGTCGCAGCTACAGCAGATTCAGTCTCAGCTACAGCAGCAGCAACCATCTCCTCCGCCAGCTCCTGCACCTCTTCCGCAGCGAGTGGCCACTCCTAGCCTCCGCCTGTCTTTGCCGGACAAATTTAATGGGGACTCTAAGTTTTGCCGTGGCTTTCTTTCCCAATGTTCCCTGCATCTGGAGATGATGTCGGATCAGTTTCCTACTGAAAGGTCTAAGGTGGCTTTCGTAGTCAGCCTTCTGTCTGGAAAAGCCCTGTCATGGGCCACACCGCTCTGGGACCGTGATGACCCCGTCACTGCCTCTGTACACTCCTTCTTCTCGGAAATTCGAAGTGTCTTTGAGGAACCTGCCCGAGCCTCTTCTGCTGAGACTGCCCTGCTGAACCTGGTCCAGGGTAATTCCTCCGTTGGCGAGTACGCCAT
The DNA here is from genome assembly GCF_029499605.1 of Hyla sarda. Classification (NCBI taxonomy): domain Eukaryota; kingdom Metazoa; phylum Chordata; class Amphibia; order Anura; family Hylidae; genus Hyla; species Hyla sarda. The sequence continues at coordinate 226,582,154 of NC_079192.1, forward strand.
ACAATTCCGTACTCTTGCTTCTGAACTTTCCTGGAATAATGAGGCTCTCTGCGCGACCTTTAAAAAAGGCCTATCCAGCAACATTAAAGATGTTCTGGCCGCACGAGAGACTCCTGCTAGCCTGCATGAACTCATTCATCTAGCCACTCGCATTGACATGCGTTTTTCTGAGAGGCATCAAGAGCTCCGCCAGGAAAAAGACTTAGATCTCTGGCCACCTCTCCCACAGTCTCCACTGCAATCTGCGCCTAGGCCTCCCGCCGAGGAGGCCATGCAAGTGGATCGGTCTCGCCTGACCCTGGAAGAGAGGAATCGCCGTAAGGAAGAGAATCTTTGTTTGTACTGTGCCAGTACTGAACATTTTCTGGTGGATTGCCCAATCCGTCCTCCACGTCTGGGAAACGCACGCTCACACTCAGCTCTCGTGGGTGTGGCGTCTCTTGATGCCAAGTCGGCTTCTCCACGTCTCACGGTACCTGTTCGGATTTCCACTTCAGCCAGCTCTCCCCTCTCAGCCGTGGCCTGTCTGGACTCTGGAGCTTCTGGAAATTTTATTCGGGAGTCCTTTGTGAATAAATTCCATATTCCGGTGACCCGTCTTGTCAAGCCACTCCGCATCTCCGCGGTCAACGGAGCCAGGTTGGACTGTACCATACGTTTCCGCACGGAGCCCCTTCTTATGAGCATCGGATCTCATCACGAGAGGATTGAACTTTTGGTCCTCCCCAATTGCACCTCGGAAATTCTCCTTGGACTTCCCTGGCTTCAACTTCATTCCCCAACCCTGGATTGGTCCACTGGGGAGATCAAGAGTTGGGGGTCCTCTTGTGCCAAGAACTGTCTAAAACCGGTTCCCAGTATCCCTTGCCGTAACTCTGTGGTTCCTCCTGTATCCGGTCCCCCTAAGGTCATTAAGGACTCTGCCTGCCACAGGAAATGCCCCTCCCCCCCTCCCAGGCAAGCTTCTGTGTCCCCTCATGGCCCTCGTCCTGGTGTCACACTGCCCCGTGCCAGGTCTCGCCCTCTGCCCTCTCTCCCCATTCCTACTCCTGCGGTTCTGCCTGCCGTTGTGGAATCCCTCCATCCTTTCCCGGTGTCCTCATCCCAGGGGAGGCAGTTACCCGATAAAGAGAAGGGGAGACCTAAGGGGGGGGGTACTGTTACGCCTAGCGCTCCGGGTCCCCGCTCCTCCCCGGAGCGCTCACGGCGCCTTTCTCCCTGCAGCTCCCCGGTCAGCGCTGACCGGGAGCGCTGCCCTGTCATGGCCGTTGGGGATGCGATTCGCACAGCGGGACGCGCCCGCTCGCGAATCGCATCCCAGGTCACTTACCCGTTCCCATCTCCTGCGGTCATGTGCTGGCGCGCGCGGCTCCGCTCTCTAGGGCGCGCGCGCGCCAGCTCCCTGAGACTTAAAGGGCCAGTGCACCAATGATTGGTGCCTGGCCCAATTAGCTTAATTGGTTCCCATCTGTTTCCTGGCTATATCTAGTCTCTTCCCTTGCACTCCCTTGCCGGATCTTGTTGCCCTAGAGCCTAGTGAAAGCGTTTTTGTGTGTTTATACCCTGTGTACCAGAACTTTGCTATCTCCCCTGACTACGAACCTTGCCGCCTGCCCCCGACCTTCTGCTACGTCCGACTTTGCTTCTGCCTACTCCCTTGTACCTCGCCTATCTTCAGCAGCCAGAGAGGTGAGCCGTTGCTAGTGGATACGACCTGGTCACTACCGCCGCAGCAAGACCATCCCGCTTTGCGGCGGGCTCTGGTGAAAACCAGTAGTGGCTTAGAACCGGTCCACTAGCACGGTCCACGTCATCCCTCTCTGGCACAGAGGATCCACTACCTGCCAGCCGGCATCGTGACAACATGCCTTCCCTTTCAACTCCTTGCAGAGCTTTTTCTAAGTTTCCACTTTCATGTCCATTCTTGGAACTTAATCTTTTTCTACACAACAAATGGTAATTTATGCTGTCAATCCTAATTCTTCTTGACTCTTGCAGAATCCTTTTTAATTTGTCTCATTAAGATCATTCCTGGAAAATAGATTTTATCCGTTTTCTATATCCTCAGTTCACTTTGCTACTACTTCATTAAATCTTCAATGAAGCCAAATTCCTTAGTAAAATAATCCATTGTGATGTACCTAGAACCACTAAGTACTATACAGCTGGTCTGATCTCTTACCCACAGGGGAAACTTGGCTAGATATAAAAAGGTTTAATACATTTTACAGATTTATAAATATATGTACAGAGGGCATATAAAAAAATCTATTGGATGCACAACTCATTCCTATCTCTATTTGATTTGCTGCATTTCAATTGCAATCTGATTTTGTGGCATGTCTTCTACTGAGCTCAAGAATTGTGACTGGTTAAATGGGTGTCTCTCTCTCTCTTCATATATATTCCATATGTTTCAATGAAGTTTGCATTGCTTTAGTAGAGTAAGAGTGTTCCACAATACCTTCCTTTGTAAACCATCTAGACAAGAAAAAGAGAAAGCTGCAACGGAATGCCCTCCTCGCGGTTTCACAGTATAGGTTCCACTCAGAACAGGCCTCACCATGGTCTACCCAAGAAGTTGAGTGCACGTGCTCAGCATCATATCCAGAGGTTGTTTTGGGGAAATAGACGTATGAGTGCTGCCATCATTGCTGCAGAGGTTGAAGGGATGGGGAGTCAGCCTGTTGGTGCTCAGACTATACACCACACACTCTATGAAATTGGTCTGCATGACTGGAGTCCTAGAAGGAATCCTCTTCTTAAGAAAGCTCATAGACAGTTTGCTGAAGACAGGCAGACCAAGGACATGGATTACTGGAACTATGTCCTGTGGTCTGAAGAAACCAAGATTCTCTTATTTTGTTCAGGTGGAGTCAAGGGTGTGTGGCAGCAACCAGGTGAGGAGTACAAAGACAAGTGTGACTTGCCTACAGTCAAGCATGATGGTGGGAGTGGATCAAACAGGAAGAGAGATGCGGCTCAAAAAGTACTTGTTAAGAAAATTTATATATAAGGGTGCATTCACATCTCAATTTTACCATCCTACTTCTTCTCACAATTTTTTACTTTGAAATCGTACAAATCTGCATGCCAAGTCGTATCCATTTGACTTCCATTCATTAATGAATGACAACAAATGCATCAGTTTTCATCCGCATCGAATTTTGCACGATTTAAGACCAGAGGTAAAATCGTGTTTGACCACGATTTTTCATCCAGATTCAAAATCAGATCGAAATCGTGTCAGATTTTTTTTTTATTATTATTGATGTCTATTTAAATCACATGGAATCGTGTGACTGTGTGATTCTATCAGATTAATCGCACACAATTTTTTTGTACGCATGCACAGTAGACTTCAAAACACATACACTTCAAATATATAAAACTTTATTGCCATTGGCATACATATACATTTTTATTAAATCAGGATCAGATTTTTATTGAAAATCGGATGTAATTTTCATCTGTACGATTTTTGGATACGATTTGAAATCAGAAAGCAAAGAAATGTTAACATACGATTGTACACGATTTTTTTGCAATCTGATTTTGTCCGATTTTACGGTCCGATAATCGGATGGTTAAATCGTGAGATGAGCCTAGCCTTAATCAGGATGATGCCTCAAAGCCCACAACTTCTAAATAACATGTGATGATGGTTAATAGTTAGACTGTAGAGAGTCAAAGAATTTAAAATGGTTGGATCCCAAAGGTGGTAAAAAAATGATAAGAAAAAGTATATGGTATAAAATATAATGTATATTCAGAAAGAGTAGTTGTAACTCTCTAAAATACGAATATCTGCAGTACTAATGACCCACCCTCCACCAATATTTCACCATATATAAATTTATTGAATAAAAATGAATAGACAATATATAAGGTATAATAGACAGTATATAATATATACAAATGAGTGCAAAAATACAGGGGATCACAATGCTAAACTTACTTTATGAATAGTTAAAAGGTCAGTAAAAACAAATATGCATATATAAGCAGTTTTTTTCGAAGTCCAGTATTTCTTTGGTTAAACTATAGTAAAACAAACTGCCGTTGCACATGTATACAGCTGCGGAGGTTTCTCCGTTCTGTCTGAAATACACTGCTCAAACAAATAAAGGGAACACTTAAACAATACAATGTAACTCCAAGTCAATCACACTTCTGTGAGATCACACTGTCCACTCAGGAAGCAACACTGATTGACAATCAATTTCACATGCTGTTGTGCAAATGGAACAAACAACAGGTGGACATTACTGGCAATTAGCAAGACACCCCAAATAAAGGAGGTGACCACAGACCCCTTCTCAGTTCCTATGCTTCCTGGCTGATGTTTTGGTCACTTTTGAATGCTGGCGGTGCTTTCACTCTAGTGGTAGAAAGAGTCTGAGTCTGCAACCCACACAAGTGGCTCAGGTAGTGCAGCTCATCCAGGATGGCACATCAATGCGAGCTGTGGCAAGAAGGTTTGCTGTGTCTGTCAGTGTAGTGTCCAGAGCATGGAGGCGCTACCAGGAGACAGGCCAGTAAATCAGGAAATGTGGAGGAGGCTGTGGGAGGGCAACAACCCAGCAGCAGGACTGGTAACTCCGCCTTTGTGCAAGAAGAATTGTGCATGTGTCCACTCAAACGGTCAAACAGACTCCATGAGGGTGAATGAGGGCCCGACATCCACAGATGGGGGTTGTGCTTACAGCCCAACACCGTACAGGACATTCAGCATTTACCAGAGAACACCAAGATTGGCAAATTCGCCACTGGTTCCTTTTGCTCTCCACAAATGAAAGCAGATTAACACTGAGAACATGTGACAGATATGACAGAGTCTGGAGACACCGTGGAGAATGTTCTGCTGCCTGCAACATCCTCCAACATGACCGATTTGGAGGTGGGTCAGTAATGGTGTGGGGTGGCATTTCTTTGGGAGTCACAAAACCCTCCCTGTGCTTGCCATAGCATTGTCTGACTGCCATTAGGTACCAAGATAAGATCCTCAAACCCCTTGTGAAACCAGATGCAGGTGTGGTTAGCCCTGGGTTCCTCCTAATGCAAGACAATGCTAGAACTCATGTGGCTGGAGTGTGTCTGCAGTTCCTGCAAGAGGAAGGCATTGATGCTATGGACTGGCCCGCCTGTTCCCCAGACCTGAATCCGATTGAGCACATCTGGGACATCATGTCTCGCTCCATCCACCAACACCACGTGGCACCCCAGCTGTCCACCACTTCATCAGGAGCATGCCAAGGCGTTGTAGGGAGGTCATACAGGCACGTGGAGGCCACACACACTACTGAGCCTCATTTTGACTTGTTTTAAAGGACATTACATCAAAGTTGGCTCAAACTGTAATATGGTTTTCCACTTTGATTTGGAGTGTGACTCCATATCCAGACCTCCATGGGCTGATAAATTTGATTTCCATTGCTAATTTTTGTGTGATTTTGTTGCCAGCACATTCAACTATGTAAAGACGAAAGTATTTCATACGATTAGTTCATTCAGTCAAATCTAGGATGTGTTATCTTTATTTTTTCGAGCAGTGTAGTATAACAGATGAGGGTTATGCTGTAACTTGTAGTTGGGGATGGTATTATAGCAGTGTTTTACCTTATTTTTTATTCCCATATAGCGATCTTCATCCACAGTCACTTATGATGGTGAGAATGTCATGGTCTGAGCCTATATGAGCGCTGCTGGCACTGGGGAGCTACAGTTCATTGAGGGAACCATGAATGAGAACTGTGAGATACTGAAGCAGAGAATGATTTGTTTCAGAGACTGATCCTCAAACAAAAGGTGCAAGATCTCTAATATCCACCAGCTTATGTGGTCATCATGGAGGGGTGGAGGAGGACTCCAGAGGCAAACTGTGATGCTCTGATGAACTCCATGCCCTAGAGGCTTAAAGGGGTTATCCAGGAAATAACTTTTTTATATATATATCAACTGGCTCCAGAAAGTTAAACAGATTTGTAAATTACTTATATTAAAAAATCTTAATCCTTTCAGTACTTATGAGCATCTGAAGTTAAAGGGGTACTCCCATGTAAAACTTTTTTTTTTTTTTTAAATCAACTGGTGCCAGAAAGTTAAACAGATTTGTAAATTTCCTCTATTAAAAAATCTTAATCCTTCTAGTACTTTTTAGGGGCTATATACTACAGAAGAAATACTTTTCTTTTTGGATTTATCTGATGTCACGACGACAGTGCTCTCTGTTGACCTCTGCTGTCCATTTTTGGAACTGTCCAGAGCAGGAGAAAATCCCCATAGCAAACATATGCTGCTCTGGACAGCTCCTAAAATGGACAGCAGAACTCAGCAGAGAGCACTGTGGTTGTGACATCAGAGAAATCCAAAAAGAAAAGCACTTCCTCTGTAGTATACAGCCCATAAAATATATTGGAAGGATTAAGATTTTTTAATAGAAGTAATTTACAAATCTAAAAATAGAAAAAATCTCAGCTCACCTGGGACTTGCACGGCTACCTCCAGACATCAGGAAAAAATAGGAAAAAAGGCCAGTAGAAGCATAAAAGGAACTTGACTTTATTCAGGATTCTTCCATTAAAAAACTTTCAGGTGGCAGACAAACATGGACATGTAAAAATACAAAAACAGCACATGTAAAAAAGGTCCCAAGCAGTAGCTGACGCGTTTCCGATCTATCGATCCTTACTCATAGCTATTTTTTCCTAATTTACAAATCTGTTTATATTTCTGGCACCAGTTGATTTAAAAAAAAAAAGTTTTCCACGGGAGTACCCCTTTAAGGTTGTTCTTTTCTGTGTAAGTGCTCTCTGAAGACACGTGTCTCGGGAACCACCCAGTTTAGAAGAGGTTTGCTTTGGGGATTTGCTTCTATCTGGGCGGTTCCCAAGACACCTGTCATCAGAGAGCAGAAAAGAACAACCTTAACTTAAGAAGCTCATAAGTACTGAATGGATTAAGATTTTTTAATAGAAGTAATTTACAAATCTGTTTAACTTTCTGGAGCCAGTTAATATATAAAAAAAAAGTTTTTTTCCTGGAATACCCCTTTAAGGTAGCGCTGGAAAATAATGATGGCCACACAAAATGTTGGCACTTTGAGCCCAATTTGAACATTTCCACTTAGATGTGTAGCCACTTTTGTTGCCAAGGTTTAGATATTAAAGGGATACTCCACTTGAAAACATTTTCTTTTACATCAACTGGTGCCAGAAAGTCAAACAGATTTGTAAATTACTTCTATTAAAATAAATCCCAATCCTTTCACTACTTATCAGCTGCTATATACTATAGAGAAAGTTATGTTCTTCTTGAATTTCCTTTCTGTCTGGCAACATGCTCTCTGCTGACACCTCTGTCAATTTAGGAATTGTCCAGAGTAGGAGCAAATCCCCATAGCAAACCTCTCTTGCTCTGGACACTTCCTGACATGGACAGAGGTGTCAGCAGAGAGCATGTTGTCAGACAGAAAGGAAATTCAAAAATAAAAGAACTTCCTCTGTAGGATACATCATCTAAAAAGTACTGGGAGGATTGATATTTTTTAACAGAAGTAATTTACAAATCTGTGTAACTTTCTGGCACCAGTTGATTTAACAGAAAATGTTTTCCAGGGGAGTACCCTTTTAATGGCTGAATGTGAGGGAAGTACTTACAGTACTTATGTAAAAATGCACAGAGGTTCCCTCTCAAGTCAGACCATATCCATGTGATTGCTCTGTAGGAAGGCATATCGGAGCAAAGGAGGTGGAGAAAGGGAGGCTCATAATGCCAGCTCCCACCTGCATTGTGCAAAGGGGACAGTTAGCATATTAGCAATAGTCTATATATCTCTGCAACAGCAGCACTGATTAAAGTAATACAATGTTTTTTATAAAGTAATAAATCATGTATTTAGGTTAGTGTACGTGAACCATCTGTCAGATTCCCTTTTCCTTAGGAATATGTGACAAGACAACCCCCTTAAATCACCAAACCCTGTCCTGTTTTTCACATTTGATTTAAGGAAAGGATAATCAGAGTATAAAAGATTTTATCAAACACTGTACTTTTTTCCCTCAGTTATACTTGCTATCCTTTTACATAAGTTTTAAGGGGAGTCGATCATCAATCTGACATGAGTGAAAATGTTGACAGTGTGATATAGCTGCTTGTATAATAAAGTGAATAATACCTTTGTGGTAGCTGTCCATGTTGTCAGAATGGAGAAAATTGTCCTTTAGATCATCTATGAAGAGTCTAAGAGTCAGGGCTGTGGTCTGACATGCTTCACCAATCCCTTTACCTTTCCTCTCCCTACATGATTAATATGCATGGCTCCGCCTACTGTACTGAGCCTTACATTCAGGTCTTGCTCTAACACTGTTGAGTTAAAGGACGTTGCACATGTGGTGAGTGTCTGAGGCTGTCAAACTCACTGCACGTGGGATGCCCTATAAATCTTTAGCACTGGAGTAAGACTTGGATGCGGAGCTCAGTGCAGTTGGCTGAGCCATGCATATTAATTAAGGGGGGGGGCATCCAGACTAATGTGGCTGGTGAACGCCTCTTTGACTCTTCATAGAAGATCTAAAGTGCGAGTTTCTCCTTTTAACAACACGAACAGCTACCACAAAGGTATTATTCACTCTATTGTATAAGCAGCAATATCACACTGTCAGCAGCTCAAATCCTGTCCAAGCTCTGACAGATTCCCTTTAAGTAAATGTGCCATCTAAGCTATCTACATTTGGACTGCTCGGCTGTTGTTATGTAAAATAGACAAGAGACAAAAATACGGCATGGCAGGTATCCTCAAGGGGTGTGAGACCTCATAATTCAAACATTTCGATTATAGCCAAGATGTTCCTGATAAATATTCCAACAGAAACAGAGCATTGACCCACTATTAGACACTGAAACTCATGTGAATTCATGATGCACTTCACTTGCTGCAGAGGTGCAGGCAGCACATTCACTTTGATTGAAGGTGTTAGACTTGACAAGGCTATATTGGGATTAGTGGAGTGCATATGATCGCACCAACATAATTGTTATAGTCAAGGCCAGTGGCTGCTGGGTACAAAGGAACAAACTGTCAAGCCCAAGCACAAGGTTGTTGAGACAGAATTCATTCAGGGAGAAGTCAGTCTTCTCTCCCTTAGTCTGGGTTAAGACATAGATCATCTTGGCAGTGATGTTCAAAAAAAATCAAATATAGTATCTCCAGCTGTACTGGCAGATTTCTTTTTGAGATTTCGCTTGCAGTCTTGTAAGGTTTTATTGCACATAATTGTATTTCAAATGAATTAGCTAAATTTGTCCTATTGATAATTGAAAATGTAAGGAAAATAATAAGCATATTAATCCCATTTATAGTCACAGGGGAGAGGAACAGCAGGGAGTTTCTTCTATCTCGGCCATTTATTTCCATGTTATTGTCACACTGTGCTTTCGACTCTGTACAGCACAATAACGCTGACATATTTAATTGCTTGTTTTCAGTTCTCATTCCTGTAGTATTATTCCCGCTCCATGAGAGGTACAGAATATACCAGGATCTCAATAAACGGAGAGCTTTAATATGGATATGCCACTTTTCTGGTTTTAATTTATTGAAATGTCATGGTGTGTTGAACAGTTTTTTTTTTTTATGAATTATGCCAAGGGTCAATTTCTGTAGAAAATACAAAGAAATGGGATGGTGAAGGAGAGTAAAACTATTATAGCACAAAAGGTATGTTTGGCTTCAAGCAAAGCTGAGCAGAATTTTTTTAGACTCTAGGAGAATGGACCAAAAGATTCAATGAACCCACAAGTTTTTACATATTTATCCATATTGTGAACATAAATAGCAACTCTGGTTGTCAGTCAAGAAGTAATGGGGGGGGGGGGTGACTACTTTCTAGCAGGTTTCATTATTAACTACAACGTGTGCCATTTTATGTTCTTGAAGAAAATAAAAATTGTCAAGGTAATTGCGTTGTCATAAGGAGCTAGTCTAAATGCCCTATTACAGCATGTGTCAGTCATAGTGGAGTTTTTAAGCTTAGAAATACCTTTATAAACCAGAGTGGAACACTGCTAAGACTGGGTTCACATATGTCCGTCATCCGGCATAGGTGAACTCAGCCTAGATCTCGATGCAACTGATGCCATAACTGATGACAACGTGCATGAAGTATGGACACCGTAACGCAGCAAGTGGTGTTCCCCTGTCCGGTGCCATCCGCTGAGTCCAACCATCCGGCGTCAAAATTAAGACGCTGGATAATTGTGAACTGTCCCATTCAAATAAATGGGATCAGTTCTACCATCAGTTTCCCTCCAGTGCACGCTGGACATGTGAACCCAGCCTAACAAAGAGAAGTTCTAGTGGACCAGGCACATCCTTGTATTGCAATACAACAATGCCACACAACAATACATAGCCAGCCACAACTTTCCCAACAATAGCTGTTCACCAGGCCTTTAAATTATCATAGGTTTTGGGGTGCTTGAACTACAAGCATGAAACAGATATAGGCTCACTTGTTAGAGTGCATTCACACTACGGAATATTTACCCTAAGAAATTCTCGGCAGATATTTCAAGTGCAATGAACGTCAGTAATATTAATCGGTGATAGTGCCACGTGGACATACGCCGTCCTCATTGACAGCAATGCAGTCCATGTAGAAATTCCACTTAAAGATTGAACATGTTTATTCTTCTGACTTGTCCAGAATCAGTTATTTCCACAGTGCAAACTAGTGAACGAAAAAACCCATTCACATCAATGTTAGTTTCATGCAGCAGAATTTCTAAGCGGAGTTCTGTTTGGAAATTCCGTAATGTAAATGCATCCTTACATTGGTGTATAATACACTCTAAAATTGATGACATGTTTTCTTTCATTCAAGCACATGTACAAAAATGATCAGTATCTGCTCATCTATATACTGCTGCATTTATCCATATATGAACAGCAGCTGAGTTAGAATACAGAGGATAGAAAATTAATTACTGAGACACGATAAATTAGATTAAATCGTCCCGTATAAAAGGGGCAGCAATACGACAACTAACAAGCATATAATATCATAAAACCATTGAAATCATGAACAGCCTTACTTTTCCCTGTGTACGGAACATGCGGCAGATAATGATAAATTTAAAGTCCACATAAACGATCCAGCACTTGCTGTGGCCCCACGATTAATCGAGCCATGTGAATGCTTTGAACTGGGTCTTTACAATACAAGAAATAAGGTGCACTACAGTGGTAGATGTAAACAATGACATTGGCTAACCCTCACAACTGATGTTAAAATTGAGACATTGAGACCCGTGCCACTTGAGAAACCTTGGCGTGGGTGTGCGGGCACAGATATGTTCTTCATACAAGGATATACTGGCTAATGTCTCAATTTTAACATCAGTGTTGAGGGTTATCCAATGTCATTGTTTAAATCTACCACAGTAGTGCACCTAAATTCCTGTTTTGTATTATTCTGATTGTTACACATCCACACCTTTCATCTGGTGTAGGATTCTATTGTGGCACTTGTAGTCTGCTGCAGGCAATCCTCCATTGTATGCATTTTTATGCTGGGGATCACCCTTAGCAAAAGACCACAAGGGCAGGATCTGCTCCCCCAGTATAAATGCACAACTGTATTTGGGGTTGAGCACCTCCAGCCATTTTAGACCACGTCTTTGTTGTTGTTTAGAACTGGGTCTTTACCAAGAAATACAGGAATTTACAAATAGTTTTAGTTATTTATTAATTATTCTTAATACAAGCTTCACTTTTTTCCGTCGTGCTCAAACCAGAAGCAACTTTATCCACATGGCAATATAAGGTAAAAGATGGCACTCACGTATATTCAGTGTCCAATGGGTTTAAACAGTCAGGTTGTAAAATATTATGAGTTATAAGACCTGTATTTTTAATATACAATGTGTAATCCATGCAAGGTAATTGTACAAGGATATACACAGGCTGGCCCATTCGGAGGTAGTACCGACTTGCTATATTTCTGATAAATATTGATTACATTGCTGTTTGGAGTCTAAGCCCGCTATTTAATGCAATATGATGGACCCGAATGGGCCAGCCTGTATATATGACCTGACTGTTTAAATAAACGCATTAGACACTGAATATACGTGAGTGCCATATTTTACCTTATATTGCCATGTGGATAAAGTTGCTTGTGGATTGAGCACCACGGAAAAACATTGAAGCTGGTATTACATGGTGTGGAGCTGCGGGGTATGTTCCAATTGCACAGAGGTAGTGCCAACTTGCTATATTTCTGATGAACATTGCATAATAAAGAGTGTTGACCTCTATTGCTTGCAGTATTTTTTCATTGGGTTCTTCAAGAATAGTTTCACAACTGAGAGATCATGTGACCCTGTCTGTTAGACATATCTCCATCAGACAACCGCACACAACAAATTCACACCAGAAATATATTTTCCTTTCGAATTGTTTACATCACAGAACTTTGCACATGTTGTTCCCCTCTGAACCTCCGATTTGTATAATCCTGCAGGAAACTTTGTGAGTACAAAGCATTCTACACTGAACCTGTTCAGTAACTTTTAGACTAAGGCTGCACTCGTAAATTGCAAGAAAAATACTATGAAGATGCAACCATAGTATGATTTCAATGTGTCCTTAGGCAGAACATGCCGGCACTATAGCTGCTCAGAAATGTGCCGTCTCCAGTTCATTTCTGAGCTGTTTCTGCTGAAAGAATTGATTTTTATGGCAGGCCTGGAATTGGGATTTCCGCAGCAGATGTTTCCTTTGCAGGAATTCCGCGGTGTGCATGGTGCAGCAGAATCTCATTGAAAACAATGGGACTCTGCTGCAACAGAAATTCCGCCATGTGAACATGGCCTTAATTGGAAAGATGTTGCAAACAACCTTACATCAATCACAAAAATGTAAGATAAAAGATAAAAACACTGATTTAAGATAAAAACACTGATACTTGGGCATTGTCACAGCAATCCCAAACTTTATTTCCATGACTGCAGTATAGTAATCTAACCTAGGTATAGACAGTCCATAATAAAACCGCATCATCCATAAGGTGTGTTGAAGCTAGGGAAATGGTTTTGCTAATATACTGAATGTTACTAATAGAAACCATAGAAAAAAAAAGAGTTCAAACAACACCTATGTAAAAAGTATATACATCTTTATTAAACACATTCAATTAAAAACATGTATCCTGCAGTAGTGGAGAAGTGACAAGGATGGGTATCCAATACAAAAAGGGGCATAAAATGGTTGCTCAGAAAAGTATGTTCACATAACAGCTCCTGATCCAACTACAAAAGAATTAATAACATGAGTAGACATGCATAATCTCAAATACAACAAAAGTATTTCCTTTGTAGCATTAGTGCATTAGATATGGACTTATGTCAATACAATGTATCTATAGGGATAACCATTAGTTAATCCCACCCAGAACTAAATATATATATATTAACCATAAAGTGCAAATGCATCACATATGTGAGATAAGTACTGGGTAAATGCAGACATAGTCCGTACAGCTGTAGAGATAATGAGCGATCACATCAGCGTACTAGTATATCCTTACCCATGTGGGAGAGCAGCCACCGCCCCGACCCCTACGATCGTTTCGCTTTTCCTTTCTCAAGAGGCACTGATAGTATCAGTGACTACCGGAATTTATATGGTGAATCAATAAACTAAACTAAATTACTTACAGCAGTGTATAATCGCAATGGCGCCTGCGTGCTACTCCCCCGGAACTATCTGTGAGCCCCACTTCCGGCGTCTCCATCCCAATGCGCAGGCCTGGAGAACAATCATTTCCGGGCATTCGCACAAGGACTTCTGTCGCGTCGGGGAGCCACGTCACGGACGGGGAAGCCTAGCGCAGTCGCACTGAAGAACAATGCTGTATTAGAGTACGGGGAACGTCTGCATCAACCCAATACCCATTCACAGTGAGCGGTTCACATGGTAACGTGTGAGTGACATTAAGTGTATTCGTGAATAATGAAAAATAATAATAAAAACAACACATATGCAAAATATAGCAAATACATACAGCAATTTATATCAATCTTGTATTTAGGTTAATTGTTGGGTTTTATAGATTTATTTTATTCACACATTCTCACATCTAATAATTGGGATTGCTACTGATTTAATAGTAGTGGCACTTCACATATATTTCATATTATATTGCACTTTTTTTGCATACACAATAGGGTTCTATAATATATATGGGATTCACACTATGGCACATTCACAGTGCATTGTACTATGCTTATTAATGTATAAAAAATATTTCTTAAGGTGACTCTGATGTCACATAACACTATGTATTTTGACTTGTGTTTGATATCTTTTTCATTGTTTTGGATTGATATAAATTGCTGTATGTATTTGCTATATTTTGCAGATGTGTTGTTTTTATTATTTTTCATTATTCACGAATACACTTAATGTCACTCACACGTTATCATGTGAACCGCTCACTGTGAATGGGTATTGGGTTGATGCAGACGTTCCCCGTACTCTAATACAGCATTGTTCTTCAGTGCGACTGCGCTAGGCTTCCCCGTCCATGACGTGGCTCCCCGATGCGACAGAAGTCCTTGTGCACATGCCCGGAAATGATTGTTCTCTGGGCCTGCGCACTGGGATGGAGACGCCGGAAGTGGGGCTCACAGATAGTTCCGGCGGAGTAGCACGCAGGCGCCATTGCAATTATACACTGCTGCAAATAATTTAGTTTAGTTTATTGATTCACCATATAAATTCCGGTAGTCACTGATGCTATCAGTGCCTCTTGAGAAAGGGAAACCAAAACGATCGTAGGGGTCAGGGCGGTGGCTGCTCTCCCACATGGGTAAGGATATACTAGTACGCTGATGTGATCGCTCATTATCTCTACAGCTGTACGGACTATGTCTGCATTTACCCAGTACTTATCTCACATATGTGATGCATTTGCACTTTATGGTTAATATATATATTTTTAGTTCTGGGTGGGATTAACTAATGGTTATCCCTATAGATACATTGTATTGACATAAGTCCATATCTAATGCACTAATGCTACAAAGGAAATACTTTTTTTGTACTTGAGATTGTGCATGTCTACACATGTTATTAATTCTTTTGTAGTTGGATCAGGAGCTGTTATGTGAACATACTTTTCTGAGCAACCATTTTATGCCCCTTTTTGTATTGGATACCCATCCTTGTCACTTCTCCACTACTGCATGATACATTGTTTTAATTGAATATGTGTTTAATAAAGATGCAGTGGCGTAGCTATAGAGGTCACAACGGTCGCCATGGCGACCGGGCCCCTTTGCCAGGGGGGCCCGCAGGGCCCCCCTTTCCACATTTACATGATGGCCGGACGCCGCCATCAGTACTTATGTTATTGTCCTGGTGGGACATTCTTCAAGTCCAGGCGTGGCCCAGTGGAGTCCAGATAAGGGCCCAGGCCCTGAACATATACCGGGATGAGCGGGGACAGCGCAGAGGCATCATCATGCCCTGGCCCCGACTGTCCCACCCTTGCCTTGCCGCTTTGTGATTGGAGAGGAGGAGGAGGAGGAGGAGGAGGAGGGGCACGCACGAGTCCCATCCAGGAAGCTCTGCCCTTCTCTAATGTGGTGTTCAGTGCATTGCAGCCACCCGCCTGTCCTATATTGCCGACAATTGCCGCAAAGTGACATGCAGTGTTTCCCAACCAAGGTGCCTCCAGCTGTTCTAAAACTACAACTCCCAGCATGGCCAGACATCATTTTGCTGTTTGGGCATACTGAGAGTTGTAGTTTTGCAACAGCTGGAGGCACCCTGGTTTGGAAACGCTGCATTATTGTATATGTAACCCAGATTAATTTATAGAAAAAAAATGTAATTTATGGAAACTCACAATTAAAACATTTATGATAAAACATCTTGTATGGATTAAAGTATTATTCCCATAAAGCAGTGGTCTCCAAACTGTGGCCCTCCAGCTATAGCAAAACTACAACTATCAGCATAGCCTGTCTAGGTATGCTGGGAGTTGTAGTTTTGCAACAGCTGGAGGTTCACAGTTTGGAAACCACTGCTTTATGGGAATAATACTTTAATCCATACAAGATGTTTTATCATAAATCTTTTAATTGTGATTTTCCATAAATTAAATTTTTTTTTCTATAAATTAATCTGGGGTACATATACAATAATGCAGTGTTTCCAAACCAGGGTGCCTCCAGCTGTTGCAAAACTACAACTCTCAGTACGCCCAGACAGTGTAAATCCCAGTGAGGACACATCATGCTGGTGTCAACCATTTACTCTATAGATGCCATGATTAATGCTGATCATGGCATCTATAGTGAGGATGGAGGTGCAGGTTTGGGTGAGCTCATCACAGCGGGATGTGTATGATGGATGTGTGTATGGGGGCGTTAGTGGGATGTGTATATGAATGATGGATGTGTGTATGATGAATTTATGTATGTTTGATGGTTGTGTGTATGAATGATGGATTTGTGGATGGATGTGTGTATGTATGACTGATTCGTGTGTATGTATGATGGATGTGTGAGTATGTATGATGGATATGTGTATGATGGATGTGTGTCTATCATACATACACAAATGTATCATACATACACAAATCTATCATATATATATATATATATATATACACACACACACGTCTATCATACATACATCTATCATACATACACACCTGTCATACATATACACACCTGTCATACATACCAACACATCTATCATACATATATTGTACATCAATGCGGAGGGATGGGGGGCCAGGGGGCGATGGGGTACGGGTTGACCTAGGGCAGTACAAAACTAGAATACACCACTGATGGGTTGAGGAATTTTGGTTTAGATTGGTGTTATCCAATCTGTTGCTCTTCAGCTGTTGCACAACTACAATTCCTACCATGTTCTGACAGCTTTCTGGAGCAGGACTTAGGGGTCTGGGTAGGGGAGAAGAGGAGCATGGAGGAGGACTTAGGGGTCCACGGAAGGGGGCAGAGGAGCATAGAGGAGGACTTAGTGGTCCACGGAGGGGGCAGAGGAGCATGGAGGAGGATTTAGTGGTCTTGGGGGTGGGGTGTGGAACAGAGGAGCCGAGAGGAAGACTTAGGGATCTGGGGAGACAGAGGACCCTGGAGGAGGACAATGCAGGGGTGGGATTCAGCTGAACTGAGAAGAAACAGTGTGTGACAGTATTATATTCAGAGGGCACAGTGTGCGGTAGCATTATTTTCAGAGGATAGAGTGTGTTGTAGTATATTTAGAGGGTACAGTGTGCGTTAGTTTTATATTCAGAGGTCACAGTGTGTGGTAGTATTATATTCAGAGGGTACAGTGACTAACAGTATTATATTTTAGAGGGTACAGTGACTGGCAGTATTATATTCAGAGGATGCAGTGTGTGGCAAGGTTGTAATAATTATTGTCTTCTTATAGAGGATGAGGATCTGCTGACAAAGTGGGGAACCAATGATGTCCGGGTGCAAGAAAATGCAGCAGAAGTAGTCCAGGCGTCTGGGCCAGATGAAGAAGAATGGGAAAGACAACAGCGAAGACCGCACTCAGGTCACGGATATCATTGTGTGTTCTCCTGACTGTCCCATTGCTGCTGAAGTCACTTGTATGTTCTGCAGGGGTGATGGGTAAAACTTTACACCAATCTGAGGCTCTCCAGCTGTTACAAAAATACAACTCGCATAATGCATAAGGCTCTCCCGACATTATGGGAATTGTAGCTTTCCAACAGATGGAGAGCCACTTGAACCGAGGTGATCACTGGGGGTCCCAGCATTAGGACCCCACAAAAAAAAAAAATGGTCTGCTTAAATTAGTCCCAGTCTGGCCCTGTCTGTGAGTCAATTATATCATTGTATATTCTTCTGACTATGTCCCATCAGTGCTGTAGTCACTAATATCTTTGTGTGGTTGGGGAAAGCGGTTGTTTGAGGTTGGGGGTCTTCAGGGGGTGGAGCCCAGGTAATTTTTTGGCACCAGGGCCCTGTGGTTTCAAGCTACGCCCCTGTAAAGATGTATATCCTTTTTGCATAGGTCTTGTTTGAACTCTTTTTTCTATGGTTACTAATAATATTATTGAGTTCCCCTGTTGATGACAGGATTTTTTTTGCACTCCCTTATGGGTGTCGATATGACACAAGGGAGATACTTTCGTAATAAGCTAGAACTGTGGTATTTAATATTTGGTATTGAATGTTACTAATGTTTACAGAAAAGTACTGTATATAGCAAGATGTCACTAAAAGATTAAACTAGTGAATAGTGTTGAGTGAAGTTTTCACTTCAGTAGTTGTCAAATATTTTCAAAAAGTTATTTTCTGATTGAATAAATTTGGACCCCAGAAGGGACACAGCAATAACCCTAAAATGTGTATATAACACTGTCTAAGAGCCCTAATTCCTGCATTAGGGTACTTCACACACTCGGATTTTTGCAGCGTATTTAGCTGCGGATCCGCTGGTGAAGGCCCCGCTCTATGCTGGCTTTACATGTGCCTTCTCGTAGTGGCAATACGCCGCTACCAGCAGGCACACTGCAATGTGCGAGTCGCTGTATACTCGCACATCGCGGGAGCTCTCTGCCTAGCTCAGAGCAGGGAGAGCGGCCGCTATGTGCGAGTACGCCGCGCACATCGCTGCAGAGTGTCTGCTCATAGCAGCGTATTGCCGCTACCAGCAGGCACATGTAAAGCCAGCATAGAGCGGGGCCTTCACCAGCGGATCCGCAGCTAAATACACTGCGAAAATCCGCGTGTGTGAATGTACCCTTAGGTTAGAATTCCACTCAGGTTTCTTTCCCACTAGCAAAAACACCAGAAAAACTGCCAAGGCTTTTTCCTGCATTTTGGCAGTTTATCTGGCATTTTTGCTGGTGTGTGGAAACAGACAATTTTGTACCCTGTGGCAGTTTTTCCACTGCCTTCAGGGTACCACTCTGAGGGTTGGATGCAGGGTGCCCGAGAATGAAAATACGGGGAATCACACACATTTTTTATTTGTTTATTTTTGGGGGATGAAAAAAAAAAAACTTGTGTAGTTCCCCCTTTCTTCATTCCCCTTTTTTCATTCTCAGGCAGATACCTACCAAGCAGTAACAGCCTGAAGTTACCAGGGTGGGTGAGGACCATTGGTACTGGCCCTTCCCAGCCTCAATAATGCCAGTCTGTTACCACCTAGGCCAGTGATGGCAAACCTTTTTGAGCCTGAGTGCCCAAATCGTAATGCACGCCAACTTTTTTCCCTCAAAGTGCCAGCACAGCAATTAAATCAGAAAACTGAGGTTTAAGTTTAGAAAAAACAACTTAGGTAGGCAGTATGTTCCCCTACATTAGGTTGCAGTTCCCCCACATTAGGTAGCCAGTTTTTTCCCCCACATTAGGTTGCAGTTCTCCACATTAGGTTGGCAGTATGTTCCCCCACATTAGGTTGGCAGTATAGTTCCCCCACATTAGGTTGTATTTCCCCCACATTTGGTAGGCAGTATAGTTCCCCCACATTAGGCTGCATGTCTGTGTACTGCCTCACTGTGCTCCGTCCACTGCGCCTCCGGTCAGGGGTCACGATCTACTGTAGCAGTAGGTCCTGGGACCGGAGGAGCAGTGGTCGGAGCACAGAAGCTGAAGTGTAGCTGGTAACTTACTATGCCAGCCAGCACACTTCCTCCTCCTTGATGCTCTGCTCCTCTGTTCCTATGGGTGCACGCACAGAACATCAGTGACGTCCCTGCGTGCGCGACCTCCCGGCGTCCCCTGCATTTTTAAAGTTAACGCGGGGCTGCAGAAAGGTAACCGGGACATCCTTGTGTCCCAAGAAAGATACTTTGGGACACAGGGATGTCCCGGTTTGCTCCACCTGGTGAACTATGGCCGCTGCCTACAGAGGGGGCTCGGTGTGTCACCTGTGGCACGCGTGCCATAGGTTCGCCATCACTGCCCTAGGCCCAGGAGCACAATTTTTGACGCTCTACACCTGTTGGGTACCGGGGTAATAATTGGGGGTTAGCACTAGTTTTTGTGACAAAAGCTAAGCTCTGGCTTAGTAATGGATTCCGTCTATAAGATGGCTTCCACTACTAAGCCTGAAAATTTTATTAAAATAAAAACACAACACATTGGAAAAATTAGCAATTTTATTAAAAGAAAAGAAAATGCAGATTATCGCTGTAATCCAACGAATCCGACGTAATCCACAGGATACACGGACCTGAAACGAGAAGTAAAAAAACAAAAAAATTGGTTAGTACATTCATAATGCATTGTTTTCCCAAACAGGGAGCCTCCAATTGTTGCAAAACTACAACTCCCAGCATGCTCTGACAGCCTTTGGATACCAGGCATGCTTGGAGTTGTAGTTCAGCAACAGCTGGAGTCTCCCTGTTTGGGAAGACATTGCCAGAAGTGTCTGTTCACATTATATAAACGTACAATGTGAACAGAGTCTCACACTTACCACCCCTGGCTCCCGGCTGTAGCTCTGTCCCAATGATGTCATCACTAGGGGTGGAGCTACACAGACCAGCTGCAGCTTTTCCCGTGGAAAAAAAGGCGTTTTGGCGTTTTTGGGGCAAAATGTCCAACCCCAAAAAATAAGTGGAATTCTAGCCTAATACTGCTAGATCACCTAGGAAAGTATCTAAGTAGTTCTGAACTGGTTTTAAGGCTAAGGTAATGTCAAAGTTCCAGCAATATTCGCTCATAACCCCTGGTAAATGTTTTTTTGGGATAACTTTTTACAAACTAAAATCTGTACACACAAATTTTGTACACACTTAAATCTGCAGCAGCAATTTTGTGTATTGTGTTTTCTCAGATCACAAACATTTTTGGGGGTCATTTTCCCCTACCTATATGTGTGTGTCACTTGCACAAATGTGGCAAAGCAACCCCTGTTTGCACACTTTTTTCCCATCTGTGTGCCACACAAATAATAGCAGTGGTTCTGTGAGCTCTGAAAACACACTATAAGTGAGCCTGACTGTTCCTCAGAGATCTTCTTCTTCTTCTCACCCTGACTTGACAAGGTAAATGTAGCACAAGGACCTGCAACTGTTGTAATACCATAGTACAGAGATGGCTCTGTCTGTGGCTGGGATATAAACACACTTACTGAACTGACCCTGACAGCTAAATATCCCACACACCACCACAATGCAGCTGCTATAGTAATGTCAATATAGTGCATCACTGCTTTTCTGGCCTCTGATCAAACTCTAAGATGTTGTGCTGTCAGCTTTTCTGCCTAAAATGATGCAGCTGTCCACATAGTTTTCTCTGGTGCCCCTGTCCCAAACACTATAATGCCTCACATGACATCAAGTAAGCCAATTAGCCTGGAGCCTGAGGTCATGTGATCTTGCAAGTTGCAAGGTACTCTGGGATGGCTACCCTGATGTTCCTTTCTTCATATGCTAAAATGGCACTAACAATACCATGTATTCAAACCTCATGGGGGACATTTTCTTGGCACACTTTTGGCCCCATAGTACCAATTGAGTATTGTTGCTGACAATGTCCATCCCTTTATAACCACAATGTACCCATCTTCTGATGGTGACTTCCAGCAGTATAATGCACCAAAGCTCACATCATCTCACATGACCAATGTCACAAAGCTCACATCATCTCAGACTGGTTTCTTGAACATGACAATTAGGGATGAGTGAATGGAATCTGACGAATCCGAATTCGTTCCGAATTTCAGGAAAAATTAGATTTGCAACAAATCCGAATATCGCTGAGATTCGATTGCACCAATCGCTTCATTAAACTCCATTTAGTGCGGTCCAGGCTCTAGGGCATCTAAAATGGTGGATCCACATATAAGGACATAGGGCAAGGAACTCTGGGAAGGTGGGTAGGTGGGATGACCCTGAATCACATGCAGCATGCAGCCTATCAGCAGCCAGCTTGCCCTGTGATGTCACAGCCCTATATAAATCGGCAGCCATCTTGCGGCCAGGCATTCCAGCATTTTATTTCAGAGAGAGTGTTTCATTGCAGTGTGTGTGTTGCATAGAAAAACAGAGAGAGAAAGTACACAGCGATTCTGTACTGCTGCAGTGGGGTGTACAGCAACTCTAAAGCTCATAGGGGCCAGTTAGGCTGAGCACTAAAAGCCATTGTCACCAGCTATTAGTGCGTAATAATACTGTACTGGGCTCTACTACACAGCAATTCTGTACTGCTGTAGTTGGGTGTACAACAACTGTAAAGCTAACATGGGCCAGCTAGGGTGAGCACGAAAAGCCACCTGATTACAGTGCCTAATACAGGTTACATAGCGGAGCTTATTGTCCTCTCATAAGTGTACGTTTTTTTTTTCTTCCTGTAAAACTAATTTGGGCCTAGTTACTGTGAAAGGCCAGCCAAAGCTACACCCGTTTTTGTAGCCTTACACAGCTTTAAGCAGAGTATATTGTTCACCTCTCATAAGTGTAACCTGTGCGTACATAGGTGGTGTACTTTTTTTTCCCTGTAAAACTAATTTGTGCATAGTTACTGTGAAAGGCCAGCCAAAGCTGCACACTTGTTTCTGTAGCCTTATACAGTTGGTAGTGGAGCGCAGAGTCCTCCTCTCATAAGTTTAAACTGTACATACACCTACGTGGTGTCCTTTATATATTTTCCTGTTAAACTAATTTGGGCCTAGTTACTGTGAAAGGCTAGACAAAGCCACACACTTGTTTCTGTAGTCTAATACAGTTTTAAGCATAGTGGAGCGCATTGTCTCTCATAAGTGTAACATATACGCACTCATCTGGTATATAAGTATGTCAGGCAGAGAAGTGACAGGATGTTCACAGAGGAGTGGCAGAGGCCTAAATTCCTCAGGTGCAGGGAGAGGTTGCAGTAGAGTAGGGGTGTGTAGTAGCAGGAGTCGCAGCGAGAGGTCTAAGCTCCCGGTGTCAGCTAGCAGTTGTGTCTCGACCAGCAATCCAGCAGCCGTGATTGATTGGTTCCCTCGGTCATCCACTTCATCCCAAGTGACGTCCGACACCCCCAGTCAACAATCGTTGGGTTCCTCAGACTCAACCCTCAGTTGGCATGGCCCTCATGCTGCTGCCACCTCCAGGCTCTGTCATTTTGCCGCCATATGTTCTCCTATTGCTGATGCTGCCACCTCCAGGCTCTCTCAATGTGCTGCCATATGGTCTCCTCATGCTAATACTGCCACCTCCAGGTTCTCTCATTGTGCTGCTATATGGTCTCCTCATGCTGATGCTGCCACCTCCAGGCTCTCTCATTGTGCCGCCATATGGTCTCCTCATGCTGATGCTACCACCTCCAGGCTTTGTCATTGTGCTGCCATTTGGTCTCCTCATGCTGCTGCTGCCGCCAACTCTAGGCTCTCTCACTGTGCTGCCATGGATACTGCAAAAAATAATTAAGGTGCTGGTCCCCAGTTACAGAAATTCCTCCGCATCAGACCACAAGTCAGTATTGAGGATATGAATTACCCAAAACTTTACTTTTCTTAGGAAAAAATATATGGACCCAAAAATTATTTTAAATCTAACAAAAGGAAAGGTGTGCAAAAAACACCATGTGCCACCTACACCACCAAGTATTGATGTGATGCAAAGACCTCCGAAAGGTGGAAGGGAACAACATATGGTCCATTGTAACAGGTGGGGGTAAAAACTTCCCCTGTAAGGCCCTACTCTCGCACTATTAATTCCCTTCTTGGCAAGGGTTACTCTCCCTAAAAAGGGTGGCCCCACACAGGAACCACTGCCTATTTCCACCTAAAAAGACTGCCATTTCTCAGGGTTTTTAGGTAGCAATAGGAAGAGGTTCCTGTGTGGGGCTGCCCTTTTTAGGGCAAATAACACTTGCCAAAAAGGGAAATAATAGGGCAAGAGTAGGGCCTTACAGGGGAAGTTTTTACCCCCACCTGCTACAATGGACAATGTGTTGCTCCCTTCCACCTTTTGGAGGCAAGTGTTACTCGCCCTAAAAAGGGCAGCCCCACACAGGAAACTCTCCCTATTTCCAAATAAAATTCCTGGGAAATGGTTGTGCTTTTAGGTGGAAATAGGGAGAGGTTCATGTGTGGGGCCCCCCATTTTAGGGCGAGTAACACTTGCCAATAAGGGAATTAATAGTGCGAGAGTAGGGCCTTACAGGGGAAGTTTTTACCCACACCTGTTACAATGGACAATACGTTGTTCCCTTCCACCTTTTAGATGTCTTTGCATCGCATCAATACTTGGTGGTGTAGGTGGAACATGGTTTTTTTTGCACAACTTTCCTTTTGTTAGGATATAACATATGGATTACATTTTTTTTTAAATCTAAGAATAATATTAAAAGTTACATTTTGCTTAATGCATATCCTCAATACTTACTTGTGTACACCAACCTTCTGCTTACCTGCCTCAGCTACTATCCTGATCCTGCGACCCGCCTGATGCCACACATCTGATGCCAAGTTCTCTTCGTCATCGGGTACTGGTATTAACACCCACCACCCCACTCAAACAAAGTGAACCTAAGTGCACGGCAGCGCCGAAGTGTGGTATGGTATGGTAAGGGACAATAAATGTCCTTTACGTTCCACTGGGTGAATATGGTTCCTGCACAACAACAGCAACTTGGACAGGTCACGCCGCTTCTGCTTCCACTCTCTCAGGCCGTTGGTCCTGTGACAGTGAGCGACTCCACCTCCTCATCCTCTAGTGTGTCCTCAGCCTCCACTGCACGGACAAGTCTCAGTGCCCCTCCAGCATACCATGTGTGCAGGGCACGGCAGTGTCATGCTGTTCTTCACATGATTTGCCTTCGCGAACGAAGTCACACAGGAGAGAAACTGCTAAAAGTCATTCATCAAGAAATCTAATCATGGCTTACTCCACAAAAACTGGAAATGGGAACCATGGTGACCGACAAGGGAAAGAACATCTTGTCTGCACTGCATCAAAGAAGCCTGAGGCATGTGCCCTGCATAGCACACGTGTTCAATCTGGTTGTGAAGCAGTTCCTAAAGTGTTCCCCCCATTTGCAAGACAACCTAACAATGGGAAGGAAACTTTGCATGCACTTCAGCCAATCGTACCCCGCAAAGCATTCCTTGAGCTGCAGCATCAGCTGCAGCATACCCCAACATAGTCTGATTCGCGACATTTCCATATGTTGGAATTCCACCCTCCATATGTTGGACCGACTATATACGAACAGAGAAAAGCCATCACCGATTTCTTGATGATCCAAGCGGATAGGGGTACTCCCGTGTGTAACTTCAATGTCAACCAGTGACAGCTCATATGTGACACCTGCCGTTTGCTCAGGCCCTTTGAGGAAGCCACATTATTAGTCAGTCGCCAGGATTACAGGATGAACAACATCATTCCACTGCTTCATTTCCTACAACACATGTTGGAAACAATGGCTGGTCAAGGCACTGGAGACGTGGCGCCTACATTTCACGGCCACATAAACCCTGTGGGGGCCGAACCGTGGGAGAAGGGGGACAGTGGAGCACAGGCAAGGTTTTACAAAATGGGTGTTTTTTATAGTCATCTGACAGGAGAGGAGAAGCAGGAGCAGGCTGTGGAGATACAGAGTGATGAGGAAGACGAGACAGAGGACCCAGACACACTGTGGCCATGTGGTCTCCTCATGCTGCTGGCACATTAAATTAAACTTTAAAAATCTAAATCTGTATAAAATCTTCAATTTAAATTTGACAAAATATCTTGGTCTCGTCAGGCTATTGCCACCTCCAGGCTGGGTCATTCTGCCACATTAAGGTCACCTCATGTTGCTGCCCCCTCCAGGCTGTGTCATTGTGCCACCATATGGTCTCCTCATGCTGTTGGCACATTAAATGAAACTTTCAAATTTTTCATCTATATAAAATCTACAATTTTAATATTACAAAATAGCTTTCATCTTTTCAATTGTGAGGCCCTATGGTCTTGTCAGGCTGCTGAAACCTCTAGGCTCTGTCATTGTGCCGCTATGTGACTCCTTGTTATATTGGGTTTTGTGGTCATACAGTATTAGTTCAAAGTAAACGCTTTGGGCACCCGGGACATTAAACTTGTGAATCTGATCAAAATCTTACATTTAAATTTTAAAAAATCTCTTCAATCTTTCAATTGTGAGGCCCTATGGTCATCATCATATATTACCTGTGGAATTACCATAAGAATCCAATGAAACCGGTTGGAGCGATAACAATGAATCATAACTGATTAAATGAAACATTCGCACTTTCACAGTTGGGGGGGCGGGGTGAGGCAGGGGCTGGAACAAGTGATAGCTCGCCTCGCAGAGGACCGCCAGCTCGATTTTAAGATACAAGTACTAGCTTTATGTGCCCACTTATCCAACGGCACAGAAGCTGATGTCCTCCTGTCCAAGTTGCTGATCCTGCAGTCCCTCCCTTTTCAAGTGGACACTCAGAGCATGGGTGTCCTGAGAAGCAGGGTCTGGAACAGGTGGTAGCTTGCCTTGTGACGGACCGCCAACTCGATGCTCACCAGGATTTAAAAAAATAAAAATAAATTCGAATTAAATAAAAATTACATAAAAAATTTATTTAATCTCTCCAATTGTTACACCATATGGCCTCCCGACCCTGCTGCGATATCCAGGCGCTCAGTGGCAGTGATTCTAATAGCAATGCCTGTAATCTGCATGTCATACTGGATAACAGTATTATTTCACTAATACAGCACACTCTCTATGCATGTTACGGCAAGGCAAAGTGTTCTACACCCCTATTGAGGCTTTCTGTAGCCCAGAAATAGCTGTTGTTAATAGCGATTCTCCGCAAATAAATTCGGACCGAACCAAATTTTTTAAGAAAATTCGTCCATTCGGCCAAATCAAATTTTCAAAAAATTCGCACATCTCTAATGACAATTAGTTCATGGGCCAAAATTTTGGAGAAATGTTTCCAGCACGTTGTAGAAAGTATGCTTTGAAGAAGAATGAAGGCAGTTCTGAAGGCAAAAGGTGGTCCAACTCTGTGCTAGAAAAGTGGCCATGAAGTGTATATCTCAGCTTATCTTCCAGACTTGGAGGGAAACTGTCGGCTTTAATTTCTGCTACAGACACTATTGGATAGCTGTTGGATAGGGGGGGGACTCAGTACTCAAATGCCACAGCCTGGCATCCCTCATCGCTTGTCCTCACCTCCCAGCCCCTTCAATGACTGATGTACAGAGCTCATAATATCAGTCAAGGAGGGCTGGGAGGTAAGGGCAAGTGAGGAGGTATGCCAGGCTGTCACACTTTGTCAGCTTGGCAATCTACCTGACCCTTGGCTGAGAAAAAAATAAAGATTTTTGTAAGTTTGTCAACCACCTTCAGCTCCTGGAAAGGTACAGTTTGCTTATATACCATAACAGCTATCCAACTGTGTCCGTAGCTCATAGCAACAAATATAGCTGACAGATGGCCTTTAGAGGGTATTCCATAGATTAGAACATTTGAAAGAAGGTTGCAAGACCATTACACACAAAGCAACATACAGATGTATGTAAGCCATCTAATGATAGCTTATGGCTGAATGTTTAAAAAAATAAATAATAACATCCCAATTAAAATTTTAATCACCCCCCTTTTAAAAATTTTACAAAACACTGTAAAACAAATAAAAAAAAAGCAAACAAACACATTTGGTATTGCCATGTTCGTTTTTGTCAGAACTATTACATTAATACATTCCTGATCCTGTACGGTCAAAGGCGTAAGCACCCAAAAAATCCACATGCCAAAATTTTAATATAAAGTAATTAATAAAAAAAAGTTTTATGGTAAAAAAAAAAAGTTAAGAAAACAATATCCAAGCTTGGTATCATGTCAGTTTTACCATATTGTGAACAATTACATAATTTTTCAATATTTCTATATATATAAATTTTTTTTTCTTCGTAACACATTATATATTAAAATAAAGTACACCAATGAAAAGTACAACTTGTCCCATAAAAAATAAGCCCTAATACAACTTTGTCAGGGGAAAAATAAAAAAGTGAGGAAAAAAAACATAAACCAGAAATCAACATTTTCTGGGTCATGAAGGTGTTAATGTGAATTACTGACTTCCTGTGGACCACAAGATAACATCACCCTCTATCAGATCCTCTCTTGAGCTGTGTTCACACATCAGTAATGTCCACACGGAAAGCATTTTTACATTCTGAACAATATGCTGGTGCTAGGACTGAGCGCACTGTCATGTAACGAGCCCGGGCAGCATGGAGAAGGTGGGGCCCAGGCTCTTACATGACAGTGTGCTTAGCATGAGTTAAAGTTTGTTTTGACCCCATATAAGTGAATGGGGTCTGTCGGGACCCGATAATAGCCGTTTGCATCCGACCCATTTTAGTCCGATTGTCCCGGTCTCGGCAGTATTAACCCTCATAGATGCCTGATCACGGAATCTATGGGGTTGACAGGGGGAAGAGGCTCCCCCTTTCCACCAATAGTGATCCCGTTGGTTGCCATGGCAGCAGGAGGCCAGCTGATGGCCTTCTGTCTGACTAGTACGGCAGCCTATGAGGTCCAGCCATAGGCTGGATCGCACAGGCTGAATGTCAATGTACACTGACAGTTATACTGTGCTGCAGTACAGATGTACTGCAGCATAGTATAACAGGTAAAAAGTGAAAAGTAAAAAAATTTAAAGGTTTTAAATAAATTAAAGTGTAAAAAAAATTATAGTAAATACCCCTTTCCCAATAAAACCATTGTTACGCCTAGCGCTCCGGGTCCCCGCTCCTCCCCGGAGCGCTCACGGCGTCTCTCTCCCCGCAGCGCCCCGGTCAGTCCCGCTGACCGGGAGCGCTGCACTGTCATGGCCGTCGGGGATGCGATTCGCACAGCGGGACGCGCCCGCTCGCGAATCGCATCCCAGGTCACTTACCCGTCCCGGTCCCCTGCTGTCATGTGCTGGCGCGCGCGGCTCCGCTCTCTAGGGCGCGCGCGCGCCAGCTCTCTGCGACTTAAAGGGCCAGCGCACCAATGATTGGTGCCTGGTCCAATTAGCTTAATTGGCTCCCACCTGCTCCCTGGCTATATCTGATCTCCTCCCTTGCACTCCCTTGCCGGATCTTGTTGCCATTGTGCCAGTGAAAGCGTTCCCTTGTGTGTTCCTAGCCTGTGTTCCAGACCTCCTGCCGTTGCCCCTGACTACGATCCTTGCTGCCTGCCCCGACCTTCTGCTACGTCCGACCTTGCTTCTGTCTACTCCCTTGTACCACGCCTATCTTCAGCAGTCAGAGAGGTTGAGCCGTTGCTAGTGGATACGACCTGGTCACTACCGCCGCAGCAAGACCATCCCGCTTTGCGGCGGGCTCTGGTGAATACCAGTAGTGACTTAGAACCGGTCCACTAGCACGGTCCACGCCAATCCCTCTCTGGCACAGAGGATCCACCTCCTGCCAGCCGGCATCGTGACAACCATATATCATCACCCCCCAAAAAAACACCCAAACCTATACATAATAGGTATTGCCACATCCGTAATAACTTACATATTAGTAACAATAAATTGATAATTGTATTTATCCTGCACAGTGAATGCCGTAAAAAAAAAAAAAAACGTACAAAAAAACAAAAATGTTGGTCCAAAACGTGAAATAAAAAAGATCAAAAGGTAGCATGAATAAAAAGTACAGGTTGTCCCACAAAAAAATAAGCCCGCACACAATGGCGTTGGAGGAAAAATAAAAAAGTTATGGCCGTCAGAACATGACAATGCAAAAAGGGGAAAAAAGGTTTATGTTGAGAAAAGGGAAAAGGAACATAAAGCTATATAAATTGGGTTTTGCCATAATCGTACTGACCCACAGAATTAAAAAAACATAATTTTTTATCATACAGTGAAGTCCATAAAAAAATAATTTAAAAAACGCCATAAATTTCAAGCTTTCGCAATATTTTACCATTTTTCACAAAAAATGCTGCACGAATCAAAGATTTACCACTAATATAAAGTTCAATACGTCTACATAAAAGCATGTCAGAGGTATTACCACTAAAAGGTACACAGGACAGATTTGAAAAATTGGGCCCCCTGATTAAGGTAAAAACAGGCGGAGTCCTCAAAGAGGTACTGTGCCCATAGACATCTTATCCCCTATCCAAAGGATAGGGTATAAGATGTCTGATCGCAGGAGTTCCACCACTGGGAACCCCCGCAATCTCTCCTGCAGCACCCACCTGTCATCTGGTGCACAGAGGGGGCACCAGATGACAGGGGGTGCTGCAGGAGAGGTTGCAGGGGTTCCCAGTGGTGGGAACCCCGCGATCAGACATCTTATTAGACATCCCCAAAAGGATAGGGGATAAGATGTCTAGGGGCGGGGTACCCCTTGTGAATGAGGGATTATTGAGCACACATTTCAGTATACTAAAGTGCAGTGAGATATACAAAACTTGACTTGTTTTTATTCTGCTAGCCTTTTTTTCACTTCTTTATTTTCCTGCTGAAATAGACCGCATGATCCAAACTTTAAAGTAAAACAGGTAAATAAAAACTATGCAAGTCCCATAACAGCGACAAAGCCAAATTTGTTGAGGAGTCTCTACATGGGATTAGCAATTTGGGGGCTTAATTAAGAACTATGCACATACCAATCAATCTTTCATTTACTTTAATTAAGTTTAATTAGTCTAATGCGAACGTAGTTGGCTAATGTTAATATTTGCCTGGTTCATCCTTACAGCGCATTTGTTGTACCATATCATTAAATGAAACATTATGTTACCAATTATCTTGTCAAGCATAACTTTCCTTTTCTGCTACTTCTGAAAGTTGTTGTCGGCCATTTGCATTGTCTGGGAAATTACAGGGCCGGCATTTATAGAAGGGACATTACCTACTGTGCTAGTGTAGGCTGAAGGTAACATTAAGTCTACTCTGTCAATATAAGTGAAGATAAGTGGCACAGAAAGTTATGAATTGTACAGTGTCTTCTAATTCACAACAACTATGGTAATTGGCGGAACTATGGTGTACAATTGGGTACATTAGGTACAAATCAATCAATGAACTAGTAGCAACATTACATGACCTTTTGTCTCTATATTGTAAACCTTCTGGAATCCACATTGTGTCACTGCTTACACTTTTGATAAATTAAGCGGCAGAAGAATTATCTTTGATAATTACAATTTTCCAAAAAGCAATTCACGTCCAAATGATTGGCATCAAGAAAACAAAATTCACTGGTTAAAATGAATAGGCTGCCCAGTACCAGCATAGACAACTGAATATCAAAAGATTGTGTTTAATACAGTATGATTAATAGCACATTCAATTATCACAGCGTAAAAAATGAGCCCTCATATATCCCCATATATGTAAAAATAAAAAAGTTATAGTGGTCAGAAGATGACAATTTTTAAACATACAAATTTTGGTTCATGTAGTAATCATTTTTTTAAAGTAGTAAGATAAAATAAAACCTATATAAATTAGGTATCCTTGTAACCGTATGGACCTACAGAATAAAGATAATGTGTCATTTTTACCGAAAAGTGCACTGCATAGAATCAGAACCCCCCCCCCAAAAAGTTACAAAATGACGTTTGTTTTTTTTTTTTCAATTTTGCCCCACAAATATATTTTTTCTGGTTTTGCCATAGATTTTGTGGTGAAATGATTTATGTAATTACAAAGTACAATTGGTGGTGCAAAAACAAGCCCTTATATGGATCTCTAGGTACACAATTGAAAGCGTTCTGATTTTTAGAAGGTGGGGTGGAAAATACAAAAGTGCAAAAATGAAAAAACCTGTGGTCCTTAAGGGGTTAAGCTTTTGCCTTGATGGAAGATGTCATAGAGAGGAGGAAAGGGTGGCATGGTGGATTTCAAAATGCATGATCTTTTCTTTCCTTGAGACATAAACCACTACAAGAAGAGTCTGACAGTGTCTTTTCCACCTTCTCCCCATCAAAATAACCAGTTAGTCATCCCCAATCTGGCTATACAAGTTAAGATCCAATGTCCAACCCAGTAGGGACTTTATTGATATATGTCTTAACAATAATCTATAGATCCATAACAAGTGTTCTAATTGTTACTATTGTCCGGGTTGTAGTAGGCTGAGTGTTAAAGATGGCTGCACCAAGAGAAATAAAGATTTTGAAAATGTAAACACTCAAACTCCGGGGTCTATCTGACTGTCACATATATAGGAAGCTGTATATGAAATATGTCACAAATGGTAGTTTTCCTCTCTGAAGACATATTTTCCTTAAGCTGATGTCAGAGTATCTATATTGCTTGCTCCAGAGGGAGAAAATGACAGTGAAATATAGCCTAGCACAGACATACATCAATGTTAGCACCAATTCATAATAGTCATATGCCTCAGATCACATAGGGGAAGGCGATAATTTATTGCTTCTAGATATTATACAGAGATAGGACCTTGATATGCTTTTAAATATTTGCTGCTTATGATAACTGTCTTTTTCAATATAGATTATAAGTTGAAGGGTTACACAAATAAGAAACCTTACCAGGCCATAATAAAAAATTATGTACATTTTGAAGAAAATTGAACTCATTGTGCAGGAGACTGTAGTTCGCTCCAGCAAGGTTGGGCTAAATGCCGGGTCTTACTGCTGCTCTCCATTTTTGATTCCTGTGTTGTTTTTCTTAAAGGGGTACTCCACCCCTAGACATCTTATAAGACATGAATGGGGGAGGCGTGGCGTGCCATCACAAGGGGGCCACAAACCCAGCGCCCCAAACCCAGCGTTTGAAACAAAATGTTCAGAATTTCGGGGTGGCGTGCAGGAGATCAGACATATTATGCCCTAGCCCTTGGATAGGGGATAAGATGTCTAGAGGCGGAGTACCCCTTTAAGGCCATTTAACACATTCCGAGGATTTCACGATGGGGAGCTATGATCTCATTGATCGACACTTGTCTAATTACCTTTACATAGCTTGACCAAATGAAGGGTTAACATGTCAGGTGTACATCCCTCCTTTTCTCAGGGTAATATTCAGCCAATAATGATGTTCACGGCTACACAAAGGGTCTGATCAACAGATCACCTGAAAATAATAAGTGAAAGCAGAGTAGGAAGGCAACCATACTTTCATTAGTAAAAGGATCAAAGGGGTATTTTATTTCACTGGGGGGGGAAATGGGGAATCTATTATTTGTTTACACTACATGGACTACAGATACTATTGTAACTAAACTGCTGGCTAGTCAGATCCTATGGATCAACATTGCTACCTTCTCCATTCTAATGCTCTGGCATGGTCTGTCAGGCTTTTGATTTAGACAGGTGAATAGAAACCATTAAAATAAAAAAAACCTCACTGGAATAGAGAATAAGTAATGAAGGGCGGTACAGTTTCATCCTTTGTATATGGCTCACATATTCTTTATGGCAGCCCTAGGTATAAGAATATTATACATCACCGCTACCTGACTATTCAAAGGCGAACTCCGATCCAGTTCTGCTAAGCAGTACACCATTCCCAGAATCATCTTCCAGGCAGCATTGCCCAAGCGCCTGTGACGTCACCCACCATCAAGTTACCTAGAAGTCCGCACCTGCTTCATCGTGTGGTTATCATCTGCAGCGGTTATTATTACAGCTGGTCTGTGGCAGGCAGACCGCCGCGAGGACGCATGCCAGTGTCTGGTACCACCTAACCGTGCGGACTCCACATTTTCAACTCAAGGTGACTTTCTATCGGGATGTATTGCAGACTGGTAACTATAATTGACCTATTCTACGTTTAAAAATTGGAATTTATCCTATATGGGACTTTACCTTACGTATAATTGGAATCCATACCTTTTAAGGGACATTTAACCCATTTGAAATATCGGAGGCCGGATTTAAAGTACTATTGCATTGTTAAAAAATTCTCAAAAAATTCTCAATGCTAGCTATTGGTGTGTGTATAAGTTTTATATTGTAATTTTCCTCGGCACAAGGGCCCTTGTGTTTCGAGGAGTTATTGTTTATATTTTATATGTATTTTATATTGTGTAATAAATTTGCACTTTCATATTATAATTGAAGCACAATCCAGTCATCATTTATACCATTACATCACTGTATCAGGCAACTGATGCTAGCCTAGAGGGGTTGGCTACTTTTTTAGTTTTTGTTTCCCTTATCACAACACCAGGTGTAGGTGTACAGCCCTCTTACCTCGGCTAGTTAATTGTGAGCTGCACATCCCCAGTTTTTTACCTAATTTTCAAATCTGTTTAAAGGGGTTATCCAGGAAATCACTTTTTTTATATATATCAACTGGCTCCAGAAAGTTAAACAGATTTGTAAATTATTTCTATAAAAAAATGTTAATCCTTTCAGTACTTATGAGCTTCTGAAGGTAAGGTTGTTCTTTTCTGTGTAAGTGCTCTCTGATGACATGTGTCTCGGGAACCGCCCATTTTAGAAGCAAATCCCCATAGCAAACCTATTCTAAACTGGGTGGTTCCCGAGACACGTGTGATCAGGGAGCACTTAGACAGAAAAGAACAACCTTACCTTCAGAAGCTCATAAATACTGAAAGGACTAAGATTTTTTAATAGAAGTCATTTACAAATCTGTTTAACTTTCTGGAGCCAGTTGATATATAGAAAAAATGTTTTTTCTGGATAATCCCTTTAACCTCTTAAGGACATAGGACGTTCTCTAACGTCCTCACTACCTGGGCTTTAATGCCCAAGGACGTTAGAGAACGTCCTGTTGTATTTCCAATCTCTGCCGCTCGCCGGGCAGAGATCGGAACTGGATGCCTGCTGAAATCCTTCAGCAGGCATCCAGGGCAAACGCCGAAGGGGGCCATGTAGGCCCCCCATGTCGGCGATCGCCGAAAATCGCAAGGGAAATCGCCCTTGCGATCTGCGGCGATACCGGGCTGATCGGGTCTCTGGGACCCGACCGCCCGGTAATTTCGCATGATCCCGGCTGTCACAGACAGCCAGGACCATGCTAACGTATAGGAGCGAGGTGGCAAGCCTGCCACCTCCTCCGATCCCCTGCGATCCGTCGGTTAACTAACCGACCAATCGCAGGAGGGGGGGCGGTTACTTCATCCCGTCCTGCCCGGCCCCTTGAAGTCCGGAGAGGACGGGAGGAAGACCGGAGGACGCGGCGGGGGACGGGGGAGTGCTGGGGACCGGCCCCGGTACTTACCTCGTCCCTGAAGACCCGGATCCCGGCGAGGAAGATGGCGGCGGCGGCGGCGGCGACAGGTGAGTATATCTTCAGCCGCGGTCGGGCCCTTTACAGCAATGCACGTCGCCGTAAAGCGACATGCATTGCTGTATTGGGACCCTGTAAACTACAACTCCCAGCATGCCCAGACAGCCCTTGGCGTCTGGGCATGCTGGGAGTTGCAGTTTTGCAACATCTGGAGGTCCACAGTTTGGAGACCACTGTGCCCTTCCAGATGTTGCAAAACTACACATCCTCAGCATGCCCTTACTGTCCAGGCATGCTGGGAGTTGTAGTTCTGTAACATCTGGCCCTTCAGATGTTGCAGAACTACAACTCCCAGCATGCCTGGACAGTTTTGGCATACTGGGAGTTCTAGTTTTGCAACATCTGGAAGGGCACAGAGTGGGAACCACTGTATTAGTGGTCTGCAAACTGTAGTCCTCCAGATGTTGCAAAACTACAACTCCCAGCATGCTGGGAGTTGTAGTTCGGCAACATCTGGCTCTAAAGATGTTGCCAAACTACTACTCCCAGCATGTCTGTGAATGCTGGGAGTTTTGGTTTTGCAACAACTGGAGGCACACTGGTTGGGAAACATTGTCTGTTTCCTAACTCAGTGTTTCCCAACCGTGTGCCTCCAGCTGTTGCAAAACTATAACTACCAGCATGCACTGATAAACTGTGCATGCTGGGAGTTGTAGTTTTGTAACAGCTGGAGGTCCCCCCCTGTGAATGTACAGGGTACATTCACATGGGCAGGGGGCTTACAGTGAGTATCAGGCTGCAAGTTTGCGATGCAGCAAATTTTGCGCGGCAGCTCAAACTCGCAGCGGGAACTCGCTGTAATCCCCCGCCCATGTGACTGTACCCTAAAAACACTATACTACACTAACACAAAATAAAATAAAAAGTAAAAAACACTACATATACACATACCCCTACACAGCCCCCCTCTCCTCCCAATAAAAATGAAAAACGTCCGGTACGTCACTGTTTCCAAAATGGAGCCTCCAGCTGTTGCAAAACAACAACTCCCAGTATTGCTGGACAGCCGTTGACTGTCCAAGCATGCTGGGAGTTTTGCAACAGCTGGAGGCACACTGTTTGGGAATCACTGGCGTAGAATACCCCTATGTCCACCCCTATGCAAGTCCCTAATTCAGGCCTCAAATGCGAATGGCGCTCTCACTTTGGAGCCCTGTCGTATTTCAAGGCAACAGTTTAGGGTCACATATGGGGTATCGCCGTACTCGGGAGAAATTGTGTTACAAATTTTGGGGGGATTTTTCTCCTTTAACCCCTTATGAAAAGGTGAAGTTGGGGTCTACAACAGCGTGTTAGTGTAAAAAAATAAATTTTTTACACTAACACGCTGGTGTTGCCCTTTACTTTTCATTTTGACAAGAGGTAAAAGGGAAAAACGCCCCCCAAAATTTGTAATGCAATTTCTCCCGAGTACGGAGATACCCCATAAGTGGGCGCAAACTTCTCTGGGGGCGCACAACAAGGCCCAGAAGGGAGAGTGCACCATGTACATTTGAGGTGATTTGCACAGGGGTGCCTGATTGTTACAGCGGTTTTGACAAACGCAAAAAAAAAAAAAAAACACATGTGACCCCATTTCGGAAACTACACCCCTCACGGAATATAATGAGGGGTGAACTGAGAATTTACACCCCACAGGTGTCTGACAGATCTTTGGAAGAGTGGGCTGTGCAAATTAAAAATTTTGTACAGCCCACTGTTCCAAAGTTCTGACAGACACCAGTGGGGGGGTAAATGCTCACTGTACACCTTGTTACGTTCCTCAAGGGGTCTAGTTTCCAAAATGGTATGCCATGTGGGGGTTATTTTGCTGTCCTGGCACCTTAGGGGCTTCCTAAATGCGACATGCCCCCCGAGCAAAATTTGCTCTCCAAAAGCCAAATATGACTCCTTCTCTTCTGAGCATTGTAGTTCGCCCGTAGTGCACTTCAGGTCCACTTATGGGGTACCTTCATACTCAGAAGAGATGGGGTTACAAATTTTGGGGGGTATTTTCTGCTACTAACCCTTGCAAAAATGTGAAATTTGGGGGGAAACACACATTTTAGTGAAAAAAAATATATTTTTTTTACATATGCAAAAGTCGTGAAACCCCTGTGGGGTATTAAGGCTCACTTTATTCCTTGTTATGTTCCTCAAGGGGTCTAGTTTCCAAAATGGTATGCCATGTGAGGGTTTTTTGCTGTTGTGGCACCATAGGGGCTTCCTAAATGCGACATGCCCCCCGACCAAAATTTGCTCTCCAAAAGCCAAATATGACTCCTTCTCTTCTGAGCATTGTAGTTCGCCCGTAGTGCACTTCAGGTCCACTTATGGGGTACCTCCATACTCAGAAGAGATGGGGTTACAAATTTTGGGGGGTATTTTCTGCTATTAACCCTTGCAAAAATGTGAAATTTGGGGGGAAACACACATTTTAGTGAAATTTTTTTTTTTTTTTTTTTACATATGCAAAAGTCGTGAAACACCTGTGGGGTATTAAGGTTCACTTTACCCCTTGTTACGTTTCCCAAGGGGTCTAGTTTCCAAAATGGTATGCCATGTGGGGATTTATTGCTGTTCTGGTACCATAGGGGCTTCCTAAATGCAACATGCCCCCCAAAAACCATTTCAGAAAAACGTACTCTCCAAAATTCCCTTGTCGCTCCTTTGCTTCTGAGCCCTCTACTGCGCCCGCCGAACACTTTACATAGACATATGAGGTATGTGCTTACTCGAGAGAAATTGGGCTACAAATATAAGTATAAATTTTCTCTTTTTACCCCTTGTAAAAATTCAAAAATTGGGTCTACAAGAACATGCGAGTGTAAAAAATGAAGATGGTGAATTTTCTCCTTCACTTTGCTGCTATTCCTGTGAAACACCTTAAGGGTTAAAACGCTTACTGAATGTCATTTTGAATACCTTGGGGGGTGCAGTTTTTATAATGGGGTCATTTGTGGGGTATTTCTAATATGAAGACCCTTCAAATCCACTTCACACCTGAACTGGTCCCTGAAAAATAGTGAGTTTGAAAATTTTGTGAAAAATTGGAAAATTGCTGCTGAACTTTGAAGCCCTCTGATGTCTTCCAAAAGTAAAAACACGTCAATTTTATGATGCAAACATAAAGTAGACATATTGTATATGTGAAAAAAAAAATTTTTATTTGGAATATCCATTTTCCTTACAAGCAGAGAGCTTCAAAGTTCGAAAAATGCAAAATTTTCAATTTTTTCAGCAAATTTTGAAATTTTTCACTATGAAACGATGAGAGTATCGACAAAATTTTACCAATAACATAAAGTAGAATATGTCACGAAAAAACAATCTCGGAATCAGAATGATAGGTAAAAGCATTCCAGAGTTATTAATGTTTAAAGTGACAGTGGTCAGATGTTCAAAAAACGCTCCGGTCCTAAGGTGTAAAATGGCCTGGTCCTTAAGGGGTTAAAGGAGTTGTGCGCTGCCCTGCCTTTCGGAGCTCCGCTCGCAGCATCCGGAAGTTCATTACTCCGAATGCTGTGTGCGGGCTTCCGTGTTCACGGCCGCCCCCTCATGACATCACGCCCGGCCCCTCGTGACGTCATGCCTGCCCCCTCAACGAAAGTCTATGGGAAGGGGGCGCGACCGCTGTCATGCCCCCTTCCCATAGACTTTGGTTGAGGGGGCGGGCGTGACGTCACAAGGGGCCGGGCGTGACACCACGAGGGGGGCGGGCGTGACGTCACGAGGGGGGCGGAAGCCCGCACACAGCGTTCGGAGTAATGAACTTCCTTATGCTGCTAGTGGAGCTCCGAAAGGCAGGGCAGCGCACAACCCCTTTAACTTATTGGCACCAGTTGACTAGAACAAAAATAGTTTTCTACTGGAGTACCCCTTTAAAGCACATGTTCTGCAACTCTATCACCTTCAGAAGAACTTTGCACACACATCTTCAATATCTCTAGCACTGAGTCAGCAAAGCTTATCCTGCCTAGCGTGTCCTGCTACAGATACTACAAGAGGTAGTAGTGAGGAGAAAGACAAATTTAAAAGGGTCTGATTTCAAGAAAACTAAGTGCTCTTTTCTTACAGACCTGGCCTAGTAAGCGACAAATTAAAGTCTGAGGGTATACCCAAAACTGTTCGTGAGGTAAGGGCTCCTCGCAACAGTTTACCATGGACCACCCCCCGTGAAGACTCCTGATAGTTTGCTCAGTAAGCTAGTGCAGTGTTCCAGTCACAGGTCAAGTGGAAAATCAAACAACCAAGTCACATCCAGCATCATAAGAACAAGCCAGTTTGCACCAGGAGTAAAGTGCAAGTTGATTTCCAGAAACCCTTGCTGTAGATGTTTTATTTTCCGGGGTCTTTGTGTAAGGATTACAGCTTCTTTGGAAATTGTGGTTTGTGGGATGCAGGGTTATGCCACTCAAGCCAAGTAATACTGCAACACTCGCCATATAGTACTACAGTATATATGCACAACACAATACGAATTCTGACAACACAAACTTGACACTTTTGCATACCTTTAGCCATAAAACCTATGAGATTGCCACAAGCACCATATCTACAATTTGACAGCACACCACAATACCATGAAACTTTGATTAATTTTAGGATAGAACATTATTTTTGGAAAGATCTTGTATAGAACTTAGTTTGCTCCTCCTTAGTAACGTCTCACTGTTGTTAGCCAGAACATGCAAATAAATAAATGCAAGAACACAGAAAAAAACTGTTATACAAACATAACATCTCTCCCTCACTTGTGAAAAGCGAAATCAAAATGTAACCATTCTGAATAAAATACAAGACCAAAAAGGTTTTGTGACCGGGCCTAGAACCGTGGTATACCATGGTTTCAGGTCTGGTCACAAAACAGGATACGGGGCAAAAATGAGCCGACCGCAGTCACTATTTGACTCATTCAAATGAATGAGATATGGGCCAGATCCGGCTGGGATACGGGAGCGCCCGGTTTTCCCATGTTCCAGCCGGATCCGGTCCCCGTATGTGATAAACGTAGTGTGAACCCAGTCTAAGACTGTGTTAATGAAATGTGACCAATTACCGTATATACTTGAGTATAAGCAGAGTTTTCCAGCACGATTTTTCGTGCTGAAAACGCCCCCCTCAGCTTATACTCGAGTGAACTCTCTGCCTGTCAATCCCTTTCAGTGGTCTTCAACCTGCGGACCTCCAGATGTTGCAAAACTACAACTCATAGGAAGCCCGGACAGCCATCGGCCATTGGCTGTCCGGGCATGGTGGGAGTTGTAGTTTTGAAACATCTGGAGGTCCGCAGGTTGAAGACCACTGCGGCCTTCGTCATCATCCAGACCCCCCTTTAGTTTTCTACTCACCTCCCCTCGGTGGGAAGGAAGGGTGAGCTGGTCCGGGCCATCTATGCTGCAGGGACCGTCCGGTAGGGAGGGTTAGTTGTTCTGGGCTGTCCATTTTCACTGGGAGGCCCTCTTCTCCGGCCAGCCTTGGCATAGTGATGTTGCCTTGACGACGACGCACAGGGACGTCTGTGCGCAGCAGACATACCTGCGTATGAACGTCCCTGTGTGTCATCGTCAAGGCAACTCCACTAGTCCGGGGCCGGCCGGGAGTGGAGAAGAAGGCCTCCGGGTGAAAATGGACAGCCCGGAACGACTAACCCTCCCCACCAGAAGGTCCCTGCAGCATAGATGGCCCGGACCAGCTCACCCTTCCTTCCCACCGAGAGGAGGTGAGTAGAAGAAGAGAATAATTCTGCTCGCATATAAACCATTGTACAGTAGAAAATGGCCCTCAACAGGAAAAGGAATGCAGTGTGTATTCAGTATAAAATGTAAATCAGTAATTAACCTGTAAATTATAGCTCTTTCATCTCCATAAATAACTAGACATTATAATAAGCAGTAGTAACTAAATTAATATATTTTAATTACTGTACAGCTATCTTAGCTTTTTAGCTATTTTTTTTTAATATTGGGTTTTGTGTTATTTTAAGTGTGTGATAATTTTATGTTGACCTTTTTATTATAAACCACTTTTCAAAATACTAAGAAAAGTAAGTACCTTGTGATGTTTCTTGTAAATATACAGAGATGGAAAATAAAATAACAGTAATTAACAGTTTGTGTTATACTGCTCAACCAAGAAAAGAATAGTACCGCCAAGGAATTTACACTGTTTCCTGATATAATGCTTTTAGTTTTCAAGTCATTCATCTTGCATCTTCAGTATAGTTTCATAGATTTACTAGATTAAAGAGATCTATTTGTTCCTGATATGCCTATAACCTTCTCGTTTACTCTGCTTTCTATATGTAGCCTGTCTGAACAGCTCTTACATATCATTACTCTCTACTCACTTTTTAAGTTAATTTACATGACTTATGAAAAGGGGGTTCCTGCTCGTGTTTCTTCTACTATGGATCCTCGGGGGGATGCTGTAACATTCATTGTGTGGTAACATCATTGTGGTCTATATATAAAGAATGGCAAAATCAATCACATACAATGTATTCAGCTTACACTGGGGAAGGACATGACACATTGGTCCACAAAATCTTTCATGGCTTCTTGGACCCTGTAAAATTTTACCATACATCTGAAATAGTTCAGTAGGATTGTGATTATTAAAATGTATAAAAATGTTTTATTACAATTAGGCTGGAACTCCACTAAGGTTTTTTGTTGTTGCAAAAACGCCATTAAAAACGCCAATTTTCCCGCACAGTGTTTTTTCTGTGAAAAAATGCTGCGTCCAGATGTTAGTTGCAAGTCAATAGTAAACTGCAAAATGCCAGATTCACTTGGCGTTTTTCAGTTTGGCGTTTTTTTAAATCCTTTTGGCGTTTTTCAGCAATTTCAAGCTCAGAGGCTGGATTTTCAAAACGCACGACAAAACCTAGTTTGGCATTTTTTTGCCCTGAAATCGTGGCGTTTTCCTCCCATAGAAGTCTATGGGAGAGCAAAAACGCCAAGAAAAACGCCATGTTGGTTTTAAATTTTGCGTTTTTGCAGGATGTTTTTATTCATTTTTGGACTTTAGCGATCCCAAAAAATTATGGAGATTATGGAAATTATGTATTGTGTGTGTTTTTCACAGTTTTTTTTAGATTTTTTAGTTAGTACTACTACTCCCAGCATGGAACACACTGTTCCATGATGGGAGTAGTAGTACCTGTACAAATTGACAGATCGCCCATTGCGATCCTCCTGTATAATATATAGATGCGGCGGCCGCTCTTCTATGGTCCCCTGCACTGCCGCATATATACACATATTCATATTTCCCGCAGAGAGCTGTGATTGGCCAGATGGTTCCAGCCAATCACAGCTCTCTGTGAGAAATCGGAATGTGTATATATACGGCGTGCAGGGGACCATAGGAGAGCACCGGCCGCATCCATACATTATACCAGAGGATCACAGCGGGTGTCAGGAGGGATACTCGCAGTGATCTTTCCTCAATTACAAGTACTACTACTGCCAACATGGAGCACACTCTGCTCCATGCTGGGAGCTGTAGTACCTGCATTAATAGACAGATCGCAGCAGGTGTCAGAAGTTACACTCGCTGTGATCTGTCTATCAATGCAGGTACCACAGCTCCCAGCATGGAGCAGAGTGTAGTCCATGTTGGGAGTAGTAGTACCTGCAGACATCACAGTGGATGTCACCGCTGTGACCGTCCTGTCTATAGCAGAGATGCAGAGCGTCTGTATACAGTGCTCACATCCCTGCTCTGCACTATACCCCTGGACGGCGGCTAATTCATTGATATTTTCCTCAGAGCTGTGATTGGCTGCAACCGATCTATAGGTGATCTATAGGTGTGTGCTACTTGCAAGCACTTGATTCTTCACTAGCAAAACTGTGCACAAATGTGACCCAGAACCTTTGTTAGCACACCTTTTCCACTGCACTTAAATCTTCACTTGAAATGTGACACAAAACCCTTGTTTGCACACCTCCCCCCCCCCCCCCAAAAAAAATGGCACTTTCCACTGATGCAGCAGAGGTTCTGTGGGCGCTGAACATATACTCTTACTGAGTCTGACGGATCCTCAGAGATTACATTTTTCTTCTCAACCTGACCTGACAAGGTAAATAGGTAAATAAAGCCGAGAGCCTGCAGCTGCTTTGATGCCGTGGATCTTTGTGTGGCATGGCTCTAAAACCACAGGCAGGGTTCACACAAACTACTGATCCGCTCAGGAATACATTGCCACCTATAGGGATGGCAATGCAGTCTGCACAGTCCTAACACTGACTGCTGTCAATACTGGCCACCCTCAGGATCTCCAGCCACAATTCCGGACAAAGATTTTGTTTGTGTGAACCCAGCTTCACTGTAACTGAATGTTGTGCTGAGGAACATAAACAAAAGGTAATAATAAAATCAATTCCGCATGGGACTCATGTATGTTCACCATTGGACACCAATTTACAGTCTCTACATAGGTGTAAATGAACATAGCAAAAGCCATTAGGATTGTTATGTGTATAACTACATGTATTTTTAGGGAAAGGGAGGTCTTGACTTCATTGTATTTGACTACCCGAGTATAAGCCGACCCGAATATAAGCCAAGGCCCCTAATTTCCCCCCAAAAACCCAGGAAGAGTTATTGAGTCGACTATAAGCTTAGAGTATGAAATACATCATCCCCCCATGTCATCATCCAGACCCCCGTCATCATCCCCCCCCCCCCCCCCTTCATCATCACCGCCTGTTAATCCCTTCAGCCATCGGCTGTCAGGGCATGCTGGGAGTTATAGTTTTGAAACCTCTGGAGGTCTGCAGGTTGAAGACCACTGCGGCCTTCGTCATCATCCAGACCCCCCCCCCCCCCCTTTAGTTTTAGCCCCCCCGGTGAAAATGGCCAGCCCGGAACGACTAACCCTCCCCACCGGACAGTCCCTGCAGCACAGATGGCCCGGACCAGCTCACCCTTCCTTGCCACCGAGGGAAGGGGAGTAGAAAACTAAAGGGGGGTCTGGATGATGACGAAGGCGGCAGTGGTCTTCAACCTGCGGACCTCCAGATGTTTCAAAACTACAACTCCCAGCATGTCCGGACAGCCGATGGCTGTCCGGGCATGCTGGGAGTTGTAGTTTTGCAACATCTGGAGGTCCGCAGGTTGAAGACCACTGAGAAGGGATTGACAGGCGGAGAGTTCACTCGAGTATAAGCCGAGGGGGCGTTTTCAGCACAAAAAATCATGCTGAAAAACTAGGCTTATACTCGAGTATATACGGTAAGTGAAAACGTACGTGGAGTATTGCTTTAATTTCTTTAAACCTTACCTTCAAAAATGTTG
This sequence comes from Hyla sarda, assembly GCF_029499605.1. NCBI lineage: Eukaryota > Metazoa > Chordata > Amphibia > Anura > Hylidae > Hyla > Hyla sarda. The sequence continues at coordinate 226,626,702 of NC_079192.1, forward strand.
ACAAGATAAAACTGATTCAAAGACAAATGCAAGGTCTGGACCATAAAACACAAATGGGATGACTTGAGACACTAAATATGCATAGTCTTGAGAAGAGAAGGGCTGATATGATTGATATCCATAAATATGTTAGCGGATGAATAATGTTCAATGATATTTCAAATGAATCAGAAACTGGAAGGTGAAAGATCAGAAGTAACACAAAAACCTGTGTAATGGTTCGCTTTACACATTAGACAAAAGCAGAACAAACGCACTTATTTGAGCTCTACTGGCGGACGATCTAATATGGATGGAGGTCGCCTGACTTCCTCCCAACAGATGATGTTACAAAGAGAAGCAATAGGCATGCTAAATGTCTACGCCCGCAAGCTTTTCCTCTGCCAAGAGACAAACTGCAGTGATTTTTGTCAATTTTCAGTTTGTTTAGTTTTTTGGCACAATTATTATCTTTTTGTAACCTGTATGTGGTCCCTAAACTGTGGGTCTCCAGCTGTTGCAAAACAGAAACTCCCAGCATGCCCAGACAGCAGTCACAGACTATTGCTGTATGTCACTTGTTTCCGTATTTTTGCCCATAGCACAGTGAAACCTTTTTTCAGATTAAAAGGTAGGGTCACATGCTACGTATTATCTGCAGCTGACCTTACTAACCATTCATTTCAATTGTTAGGAAAATACGCAGCAGCAGCAAATTCGCAGCAAAATACGGCACACGTGATTCTACCCTTAAAGCAGTACTCCGGTGGAAAACAAGCAGGTGAAAGAGCCAGAACATTAAAATCCAGAGTTTATTTATATCTTTTTAAAAGTCCATAATGAAGGCAGGTAGAGGAGTGCATCGGGCGATATCACAATCAGTTGACAGAATGGAAAGAGGGTCCCTTTACACCAACGCGTTTTGGGTCACAGACTCTTAATCATGGCATGTTCATTCACCAAATAAAATTTTTATACTGACCTAAAAGGTCCACCTCCAAACAAAGGGAGGGGGAACTTCTGAGGAGGTTTATAAAACTTTATTGCCTATGTGCATGTTAAAAGCAAGAACAAACAAAAAGAAAAAGAAAGGGACTCCAAAATAACAAAAAAAAAAAGAGACCTACAAATGCTCAGAGCTCAGTAGTGTAAGATAAGATCAGTTTCACTATTCATTCCGTTTGGTTGAATACTGTTTAAAAATATATCAATAAACTCCGGATTTAATGTACTGGCTCTTTCACCTGCTGTGTTATTTGTCTTGAGGACTGCCGTGCACTGGAGGCTCAGGTGAGCTGATAAACTTTTTCTACTATATATAGATTTGTAAATTACTTCTATTAAAAAAAATCTTAATCCTTCCAGTAATTATCAGCTGCTGTATGCCCCAGAGGAAATTGACTTGTTCTTTTCTGTCTGACCACAGTGCTCTCTGCTGACACCTCTGACACTGTCCACAGAAGGAGAAAATCCCAATAGCAAACCTATCCTGCTCTGGACAGTTCCTGACACGGACAGAGGTGTCAGCAGAGAGCACTGTGGTCAGACAGAAAAGAACAACTCAACTTCCTGTGGAGCATACAGCAGCTGATAAGTACTGGAAGGATTGAGTTGTTTTAATAGAAGTAATTTACAAATGTAAATAAATGGGGGAGGCTCACTGTCTCCTGCACACTAAAACCTGAGCAAGCCAAACCCACACCCACACCTATGGTGTCAACAAAATAGGTTACAGTAGATGAAGATTTTGGGTACTACCGTGGAAAACTTTTTTTTTTAAATCAACAGGTGACAGAAAGTTAAACAGATTTGTAAATCACTTCTATTAAAAAATCTTAATCCTTCCAGTACATTTTAGGGGCTGTATACTAAAGAGAAATCCAAAAAAGAAATGCATTTCCTGTGATGTCCTGATCACAGTGCTCTCTGCTGACCTCTGCTGTCCATTTTAGGAACTGGAGAAAATCCCCATAGCAAACATATGCTTCTCTGGACAGTTCCTAAAATGTACAGCAGAGGTCAGCAGAGAGCACTGTGGTCAGGACATCACAGGAAATGCATTTCTTTTGGGATTTCTCTTTAGTATGCAGCCCCTAAAAAGTACTGGAAAGATTAAGATTTTTTAATAGAAGTGATTTACAAATCTGTTTAACTTTCTAGCACCAGTTGATTTAAAAAAAAAAAAAGTTTTCCACGGTAGTACCCCTTTAAGGACGCAGGGTTTTTCCGTTTTTGCATTTTCATTTGTTCCTAATCACCTTCTAAAAATCATAACGCTTTAAATTTTGCACATAAAATTCCATATGATGGCTTATTTTTTGTGCCACCAATTCTACTTTGCAGTGACAGTCATTTTACCCAAGAATCCACGGCGAAATGGAAAAAAATTCATTGTGCAACAAAATTGAAGAAAAAATGGCATTTTGTAATTTTTGAGGGCTTCCGTTTCTACGCAGTGCATTTTTCACTAAAAATGACACCTTATCTTTATTTAGTAGGTCCATACAGATAAAATGATACCCTACATATATAGTTTGGATATTGTCATACTTCGGAAAAAAATCATAACTACATGCAGGAAAATTCTCATTTTCTAACCCCTATAACTTTTTTATTTTTCCGTGTACGGGCCAGTATGAGAACTCATTTTTTGTGGGGACTAATTTTTTTGTGATTTTATCGCGATGTCCCAATCAGCCCGACTGAGCTGCCGGGAAGCGTTTACTTTCACTTTCAGACACGGCAATCCACTTTGATCGCCACGTCTGAAGGGTTAATAGTGCGCGGCACAACCATCGGTGCCGCACGCTATTAGCCCAGGGTCCCGGCTATGACTAGCAGCTGGGACCAACCCGGTGTGATGCGGGGTCACAGCGAGACCCTGTTTTAAACACCGGGACCAGGCGAGGGTGTACAGGTACGCCCTTCGTCCTGAAGGAGTTAATGGAGATCCAGATACAAATACTAATCATAAAGCATATAATTTATTAAACATAAGTAAATAAAAATACATATAAAAGTAAATCCTAGTGAGTCACAGGGCCCTTGCGACCCCCCACAGGTATTACAACAATTGGACTAAATGAATAATCAATTAAAAACTTCAATAAAGAATTCCATAAAAGTATCATAAAATAAATCCTTCAGTATATATGATTTCAGGTAAAGTAATATGTGCTGGATCACATGTAAACATATATTTCATAAATAGTCTTTCAGCAGGCTTCCTATTATACAATGCAATTAAATAGTCTATGTGGCAGGATCACACCTCTTAATCCGTGCTGCATAACATGCTGATGTTGGTAGATCAAATGGTATATATATATATGAAGGCCACCACTTCACTGAGGACAAAAACCTTCCGCAATAGGCACAGATAACAAATTCCTGTCAATAAAACCACACTCCAAATGGTTTCTCTATAGAGTGCATGTAGATGTAATAGTGGAAAAACAAATAAACAGTACTTTGTTTGATAAAAGCGACTGGTACAAAGCACCCCTTACCAAACCAAATCCGAAGATGGCACTGTGGGAGGGTAGTATTAGCCGGCTAGTCTGGTCTTCGCTCTGCGTGTGTGCTCCTGATGTGAGTTCGCCACTCTGGCTGGATGCCTGTACAGTGAGGAGTAGGTACGTGCATGACAGTTGGAGACAGACTACTACATAGGCCGGTGAGGGTTTAAGGAGGCGGCTTAAAACCATGTATAAGGATGTGGCTTAAAACAATGTATAAGGAGGCGGCTTAAAACAATGTATAAGGAGGCAGCTTAAAACAATGTATAAGGAGGCGGCTTAAAGCAATGTATAAGGATGATGCTAAGCCGGATTGCTATAGATCAACATTGCAGACAAGTGGCATCCTTGTGGTTGGTGGTGGAAAAGCTAGCAAATATAAACAGGCTGAAGTGATCTGTTTTTACAGTAAACCTGGGGTCCCAATACAGTAAAGGCTGGACACGTTTCAGGACCGCCCTTAGGTCCTTTCTTCAGCAGTAAAATATTGCTCTAATATTTTGTTGCTGAAGAAAGGACCTAATTGCTAAACAGTTTATTTTAATGGGAGGGCTATTCTGTTTTGTGATGTTCTAATTTGGTACTAATAAAGATGTATATTGTTTTTTGGGTGTCAGTCTATTATAATTATAATTTTTTTTTTATGAAAGTATGATTGACAAAATCCTGGTTTCCTTCATTTGCCAAAACAATGTGGCATTATTAAAGGGGTACTCCACCCCTGGACATCTTATCCCCTATCCAAAGGATCCTGGCTGCAGCATCCCCCTATCATTATTGCACCGAGCAAACTCATTCTGTGCGTAATGACGTGCGATACAGGGGCCGGAGCATTGTGCAGTCATGCCCCCTCCCATAGACTTGTATTGAGGGAGCGGGCCGTGATGTCACGAGAGGGCGGAGCCATGACATCGCGATGCTCCGGAACCCTCTATCTCCCGTCATTACGCACAGAGTATGTTTGCTCTGTGCAGTAATGATAGAGGGGTGCTGCAGCGGAAATCGCAGCGGAAATCCTTTGGATAGGGGATAAGATGTCCTGGGGCAGAGTACCCCTTTAAACACTGCCTGCCTGCAGTGATCCGGACTTGAGGTTAATGGATTTCTCCTGTGCTGATCTGTATTGTCAGTAACGCTGATTAGTGACCACACAGTGTCTGCTCTCTCTCTAGCCAGAACGAATGCGGGCTTGAGGTGAACGGATTGGCCGCTGTAAAGATCTGTATTGTCAGTGCGCATACACAGTCTCTGCTCTCGGAAATGCCTGTCTTCACCAATGGCTACCAAATATATAGGGCTGTGACATCACAGGGCTGGCTGCTGATAAGCTGCATGTCACCATGTGATTCAGGGTGATTCCGCCTGCCCGCCTTCCCAGACTCTCTTGCCCCATGTTCTCACACATGTATACATCATTTTAGCCCACCAGCCACACAAAATGTAGTGAATGAAGCGATTACCACGAAGCACAAGGAAATTCGGATTCATTCAGAATCAAATTTTTCATGAAATTCAGAATGAATTAGACTTCATCAGCTTCAATTTGCCCATCTCTAATTATCATGTATCAAAAGAAACATGAACTCAGAGAACAGAGGCATATTAGCGCTTTATAAAGCATTGATACGGCCTCACCTGGAATATACTATTCAGTTTGGGGCAACGGTTCATAAAAAGGATGTTCTTAAACTGGAAATGGCACAGAAGTGTACAACTAATCTAATAAGGAGCATGACACATCTCAGCTATGAGAGAAGATGAAAAGAAGTATTTTTGTTTGGTCTTGAGAAGAAACATTTAAAGGGGGATATGATAAAGTTGTTTAAAGGGGTACTCCGCCCCTAGACATCTTATCCCCTTTCCAAAGGATAGGGGATAAGATGTCAGATCGCTGGGGTCCCGCTGCTGGGGCCTCGGGGATCGCTGCTGCAGCGCCCCACTATCATTACTGCGCAGAGCGAGATCGCTCTGCACGTAATGACGGGCAATACAGGGGCCGGAGCATCGTTATGTCACGGCTCCGCCCCTCGTGACGTCACGGCCCGCCCCGTCAATACAAGTTTATGGGAGGGGGCATGACGGTCATAGACTTGCATTAAGGGGACGGGCCGTGATGTCATGAGGGGCGGAGCCATGACGTCACGCTGCTCTAGCCCCTGTATCACCCGTCATTACGCACAGAGCGAACTCGCTCTGCGCATTAATGATTGCGGGGTGCTGCAGCAGCGATCCCTGGGGTCCCCAGCAGCAGGACTGCGGCGATCTAACATCTTATCCCCTATCCTTTGGATAGGGGATAAGATGCCAGGGGCGGAGTACCCCTTTAAGTATATAACTGCCCCATGCTAAAAATATGGGGGAACTCCTATTCCACATAAAACCCCCTCAAAAAACAAGTAGGAACTCATCCCATCAGGAGAAAAAAAAGTTTAGTCACCAGTCTATCTCAGGAACTGGTCACAGCAGGAACAGTTGTGGTCTTCAAAACAGGGTTAGATACATTCCTAGAACAAAATAACATTAAATGTTTATGTAGAAATATACAATCACATGCCCTCCCCATCATCCAACCATAACCCATCCCTGCAACTTCTTGGTGGAATTTAAGGACATGCCTTTTTCAACCGAACTTTATATCTATGCTGTGGACACTCTCTTCAACAAATCCACCTTGAAATGCTCAACACAAATTTTATTGCAGATCTACAGAAATGACACAAAAAAATGTAAACACAGAAAATTAGGTGGGTTTCACACTGTAGATATTGGTGTGGATTTATGTGGAAAGATTTGTCAATTGTTCTTTTAACCCCTGATTTTCTACACAACAACCTATTGTTCCTTTTATCATGAGTAGCAAAAGGGTAGATGAAATATCCGCACTCACCACCAGGAACGGCTGACGGTGATCCTATGTGAAGTCATGGTGTGTGCTCGGAGTCTATAACCGGTCATTTCGTGCATTTGCACTTCATCCGGCCTCTCGAGGCCGGATGAAGCGCAAATGCGCGAAATGACCGGTTATAGCCTCTGAGCACACTCCACGTCTCTGCAGCCTCGGTCCCGAGATTGACTCCACATAGGAGCACCATCAGCGGTTCCCGGTGCTGAGTGCGGATGTTTCCTCTACCCTTTTGCTACACATGATACTACAAACCTATCTCAACCTTAATCCTAGCACCGCCGCCTGGCTTATCTGAATTTAGCTGGTCTCGCTATGCTTCATTGTCCAGCTGACATCATTAACCCTAGAGTCACCATATGCTTTTAGTGCCTTCCTATACTCCTCTTCCCACTCGTGTATATTGCTCCTTTTAAATTGACCTTACAGAGAAAAACAATTCAAAGCAATGTATGTGATCATTTACTTACGTACTTCTGTCTTCCAACAGTGTCAACAACATTTTTAGACCAGCATTAGCTTTCATAAGATTAGACATGCAGCCTTCCTTGGAGAATTTGCAAGGCATGAGACCTGTGGGATGCAAAATGGGATTCTGAAGGCTGCAGTGTAAGGCAGATTATTCTCTGCATAACCATGTTCAGTACTGTGAACAGATGAGCTGGCATGCATTCGCCTATTGGCATGTGATCATTGAGGCAGTCTGTCACATCGTCTTATTTAGGATGTTGGAACTGCCATGACATGTTTGTCGTACATGCCAAGGAACAGCTGGCACAAAAAATTAATAATCCCTGTTTATCCCTTTCTTAATGTAGTACTTTACAGCCTAATTAACCCTCTACATGCAGTGCTCAGCAGTTCTAGAAAGCCAGTGTTCTCCCAAACCATAACATTTAAGCACAATATCCAATTTATATGTTTATTACTGTAACAAACATAAATACACAACAACCATCCGTTTCTAGAGTTTATGTCACTGTACATTGTCCTGCAGCTTTTTGTTTTCCCTCTAAACCGTTCTTAAAGTGTTTTCAATTTTGAAGAACTGTCCGCACTTCATTGTAATAATTATCACAGGATAGAAAACAAAAGAGATTTAAGGTGATGCAGATTCTTTGTTCTATCTTTTCTTAATTAGGAAATGTAACAATGCGTACAAAGTGCCATTATAACATCACAATGGCCACCTTGTCAGTCAAATGACGAATTCAGTACAACAATGAAACAGATGGTCTTGATGGGAATACTCTTTTTTACCTCCGCTTAAAAATATGCTTAGATACAGAAGACAAAAAAAAAGGCATTGTTATGCCACCATTCCCAAGTAAGTACGGAGAATTGGGAACTGTTACCATGGTAACTGTGACTTGCTTAGATTACTGAATTTAGGCAAATGAAGTTTAGACTATTGGGTAGCAGTTTGCCCTAGGAAAGAGATAAAACAAAGACACTTGAATATCTTTCAAAAACTAAAATATAAAAAAAATGCACAAAAAATTCACAAATTTCTAAGGCAGACAAATAGACTTGTCTGATGCTTTTTTCTGGAAATGAACACAGACGTTTCATTTTGGGTAAAACGTGTGTTTACCTATTTTATAAGCAATAAAGAAGAGTGAATTATACTTTCATGCATAATTAAATTATAATTACCCACTGGTGGTTTGAGCGAACATACAGAAGCCTGAATGGAAGCTGTAAAATAAACACTGCAATGCACAAAAACAGGGTGATAATGATATGATAAATGAAATACTGTACATAAGCAAATGTCCACAATGTGCATTTCACAGTTAGGTAAATGTGTAAAACAGCATATGTAATAGTTACTGAGGACACAGAGAATGTCTACAGCCAAAACAGATTTGGAAAGCGTTTTACACGACTGGTTTAGCTTATTGGGCTGAAAACGCACAGACATCAAATACAAAACTGAACAATATTCACAGCAATCAGTGAGCAGTGATACACTATATCTACTAGATAGTAAATTCATAGAAATATAAGAGTGTTCACTCTTGAGCTTAGGATAATACCCATAATTATCAGGGTAATATATATCTGTAAAGTCATATGCAATATATCATGGTGAAATAGTAACTTTTCAAGTTCTGTATACATAACCTCAATCCAGAGACAAATGCAAATCATAGACCTTGCTTGTAACTTTATATAGTGAAAATGTATTTGCATTTGTATTGTCATATTCAAAAATGTTTTATATGTCATACAACATTAACCTTTCTAACATAGTTCTTAAATTTTTTTTTTTTTTAGATATCATGGCTTATAAAAAAAAGAAAACCACTTGGGGTCCCCATACCATTCAGAACATAATCCTGTCAAGCTGCAGTATCCTCTTTGTCCAAGCTGAAGCACAGGCATGGACAAAGGCCAGTGAGGGTGGGATAGGGATCGGACTTCTCTGTGCTCTCTCCTGTCTGACAGGACTCCTCTGTGCTCTCTCCTGTCTGATAGTACTCCTCTGTGCTCTCTCCTGTCTGATAGTACTCCTCTGTGCTCTCTCTCTCCTGTCTGATAGGACCGCTCTGTGCTCTTTCCTGTCTGATCGTACTCCTCTGTGCTCTCTCCTGTCTGATAGTACTCCTCTGTGCTCTCTCCTGTCTGATAGTACTCCTCTGTGCTCTCTCTCTCCTGTCTGATAGGACTCCTCTGTGCTCTTTCCTGTCTGATCGTACTCCTCTGTGCTCTCTCCTGTCTGATAGTACTCCTTTGTACTCTCTCCTGTCTGATAGGACTCCTGTGTGCTTTCTCCTGTCTCATAGGACTCCTTTGTGCTCTATCCTGTTTGAAAGTACTCCTCTGTGCTCTCTCCTGTCTGATAGTACTCCTCTGTGCTCTCTCCTGTCTGATAGTACTCCTCTGTGCTCTCTCCTGTCTGATAGCACTCCTCTGTTTTCTCTCCTGTCTGATAGGACTCCTCTGTGCTCTCTCCTGTCCAGAGTTACAGAGCAGTCTACAGTGATTGGATGAAGAGATCCAGCATAGCAGAGGGAGGAACATGAGCAATGCAGAGGGAGTACACACCCTCTCCAAAAGCACAGGATGACAAACCAAGTGAGCAATATATAGAAGGTATTTGTAAGAGAAATATAGGTGCTAAACAAATATAGGTGTAACAAGTTACAAATTATATATACACACATGTTCAGGCTTATGTGCAGAATAACTTTTTTTTTTGGGGGGGGGTATATGGGGGGTATATGACAGGTACACTTTAATATGAAACCCATTGGTCTAGGAGTCCAGATCATCCACTATGTGCCAAAAATACTCTACTGCAAGATTGTGGTCTAGTCTAGTCAATTACTGTTGTTGTCAGTTTTAGTTTTTTTTCAACACTGAAGAAGAAAAAATGTGAACTAAATTCTCCCTATTTGATCACTGCAGAGGAATTAGCAACATGCCTCCAATACTTTTTTTTTACCGCACCCCGACCACAACCCCACCCCAATCCAGATTACAAACACTTGACGCTTAAAGCAAATGAAGATCCAAGAACATGGTTGGAGACAGAATTTAAAATAAACACGTCAAGACACACGGGGGAACTAATGATTGGTTTAACCCTGTTTATTTGGTGTTGATTTGTTGCACAATTTGTCGTAGTTGCTGTTTAGAGACTTTTCTTAGCGACTTTTGCTTTGGATGTTTTTCCTAATATTGTGCAGCTATGCCATAGGTAAACTTTTTTCTGTGGCTGAAATTTTATCATGTTAGATTTGTTGTACAATTTGTCACAAAGCCCTCAATTTGTCTATACTAATCCAGTTCCTAGCTTACAAAATTGGCAGTGGACAGCAATGGTAAAAAGTCACACATTTTGGTGCAACAGGTTAAAAAGTGGCATAGAAGAAACTATACAAATTGGTGTACTTAAGTGTCATTTCTAAAAAAAATAAAAATAAAAAGCTTGTGCTAGCTCCACTTATCATTGTCTGCATCAGTTAATACATTTGGCGCACGTACACAATATAACCACATAAATTACAAGTGCAGAAAAATCCTCCACTTGCCCCACCCTAGATAAATTTACCCCGTAGAGCTCTTGATCCCCAACCAACCACAAAGATTGTTATAGTAGCAGATGCACTATGTCTTTAGTTCCATACATGAAACTTTACGCAGAATTTATAGAATTCTTAATTTTTGGATCACCCGATGGGAACAACTTCACTGCAGGTTAGGGAACAGCCAGCATTGTAAGCAACAAAAATATAGGATCTTCACAGCAGGTAATAACCAATTCTTATGTAAATATACAGTCATTTCCACATACAGTAAGGTCACAGAACTATAAACAGCTGTGCATATTATTCAGCATGCTGATAAAGTCAAGAGGATTTGGCCAAGCTGTTATTTCACGCAGTGAGCATACATTATATAGTAATATGTTACAAATGAGAGTTTACTATCATACAGATGGAATATTAAAAGTGACATAAATATTTCAATCGGCAGCTTGTACAGTTCCTTCATGGAAAGAGATATTCACGTATATATCACAGTAGCCACTACCACTGTGAAGGTGCTGATGGCCTTGCCACTATGCTTTAATGCTGCTTTCTTATTAAGTGTGGTACTGCAGTTACAAAAAAAGTAACAATGGACATCATTTGTATAAAAGGCACAAAAATGTCCGGAGCTGAAGGGAAATATGTAAGCTCATACCAGCTACAGAGCTACAGAACCCAGGCCATGAAGATAAAACTAATCATTAATTTAGTTTTGCCAATCACTGTTTGTATTATATAAGTGCATGTTTTTAATAGCAGCTGAAAAGTCTAACTAGTGGTAGTGCTGAGCTGCAGCAGTATGTCTCCTCTAGAGATGAGTGAATTTTAGAAAAATTCGATTCAGCCGATTCTCCGAATTTTCCGAAAAAAATTTGGTTTGGCACTAATTTATTTGCTGTGAATCTGTATTAAAAATGGGTATTTCTGGCCTACAGAGAGCCTCAATAGGGGTGTAGAACACTTTGCCTTTCTGTAACACGCATATGAAGTGTTCTAAGGTAGTGAAATAATACTGTTATTCAGTATGACATGCAGATTAGAGGCATTGCTATTAGAATCACTGCCGCAGAGCGGGACAATGACAGAGCCTGGAGGTGGCATCAGTGTGAGGAGACCATATAGTGGCTGAATGACATAGCGTGGAGGTGGTGGCAACATGAGAAGACCATATAGTGGCTGAATGACACAGCGTGCAGGTGGTGGCAGCATGAGGAGACCATATAGTGCCTGAATGACACAGCGTGGAAGTGGCGGCAGCATGAGGAGACAATATATAGTGGCTAAATGACACAGCATGGAGGTGACAGCAGCATGAGGAGACCATATAGTGGCTGACTGACCCAGCCTGATGAGACCCTAGGGCCTCACAATTGAAAAGATTAAAGATATTTTTAAAAATTTTAATTGAAGATTTCAAATAGATGAACCAAAAACTAAAAAGTTGTATTCAATGTGCCAGCAGCATGAGGAGACCACATGGCGGTACAGTGACACAGCCTGGAGGTGGAGGAAGCATGAGGAGACCATGTAGTGGCTGAATGGCACAGCCTGTAGTTGGTGGCAGCATGAGGAGACCATATAGTAGCTGACTGACACAGCCTGTAGTTGGCAGCAGCATGAAGAGATCATATAATGGTTGAATGGCACAGCCTGGAGTTGGCGGCAGCATGAGGAGACCATATAATGGCTGAATGACACAGAATGGAGTTGGCGGCAGCATGAAGAGACCATATAGTGCCTGAATGACCCAGCGTAGAGGTGGCAGCAGCGGCAGCATGAGGAAACCATATAGTTGCAGAATGAGACAGCCTGGAGGTGGCAGCCACATGAGTAGAACATACGGTGGCAGAATGAGACAGTCTGGAGCTGGCATCAGCAGCATCAGGAGTCCTGAAAGTGACCTGGTGACATAGTGGGGCGGTGGGTGGCAATACTAGTACCCGGTGACGGAGGATGAAAAAAGGAGAAATTGACATCATATGTGTGGCATTAGGAGGGTGGCAGGATCAGAATAGTAGCTGAGGCAGGTAGGCAGAAGAATACGGTCTCTTTTGTAAAAGTGTTAGTGTGCACAAGTAAGTATTGAGGATACGCATTACGTAAAACGTAACTTTTAATAATATTCTTGGGATAAAATACATGTACCCCACTTTGGTACACACCGACAGGCTCAAGGACTGGCCCACCTTCTCTTCCTCAAAATTGTGCAGGGCTGGTACTGCCATCTTCACAAAGAAATGACGGCTTGGGACTCTCCACCTCGGCTCGGCACAAGCCCTCAGTTTTCTGAAAGGTGCAGAGTCCACTACTTGAAAAGGGATGGACTGCAGCACCAGCAACTTGGATAGGAACACATTCAGCTTCTGTGCCGTTTGATGAGTGGCCGCATACTGTTGTCTCTTGGACGTGGCTTTGCCAATGGATTTTTGGTGGCATGACTGATTAAAAGTAGGAGGAGCAGGAGCATCTGGAGTGAGGTGGTGGAGCCTTGACTGGCTTAAACATGGAGTGGAGTGCCACTGGGTGATGCAGTAGGCTGGACCACCACATCGGAGCCACGGTTCTCCCAGGCTACTTTATGGTGATGCTGCATATGTTGACGCAGGGCTGTGGTGCCAATATTGGGACCCTGGCCACGCTTCACCTTCTGCTGACACATCTTGCATGTAGCTATGTGAACCTCCTCCGGATGCTTGATGAAAAACTGCTACACCGCTGAGAAGCTGATTTTCCCACCAACAGTCTGCACTGTTTGACTGCTACTACAGCTTACTCAAGGAAGCCCTGTTCCACTACCTCCTGGGAAGGTAGGTTGCCCCAAAGCAGGTGGTCTACCCCAGGCACGTTTGGCTCCAGACTTTCTACTTCTGCCATCTTGCTGGCTCAGCTGCTGCCTCATGTGCAACCAGCAACCCACTTCTCCTGATGATGATGAAGCCCCTTCTGCGCGCAGCTCCCAAGTGCGATCGGCTTCATCATCATCAAGTTGTGTCTGCGCGTAACTGATGTCCTCCTCAGGTCCCTCAACAGTGTCTGCTTCAGGAGCCTGAATGCTTGCACCACCTCCCACGCCACTCTCCCCGTCTAGCGGAGTAAGCAGCGGATGTCTCCTCCACTTCTTGGCTGGGCACTAGCTGTTGACTGTCCTCTAGTAGATCATCCTCACTAAATAGTGGAGATGAACCCACAGCATAAGATACTTCTTTAGGGGAGGGAACAGCATAGGACAGAGGCAATTGGAGGACAGGGACTGCTCCCGGGCCATGCCAACTGAGGGTTGTGTCTGAGGAGCCCACCAACTGTTGACTGGGGGTTCAGATGTCATTTGTGATGAAGTGGATGACCGTGTTAGCCAATCAATGGCGGCAGATGGGCTGCTGGTCAAGACACAACGATTAGCTGATACCGAGAGCTCAGGCCTCTCGCTGCGACTCCTGCTGCCACTCGCCCCAGTCTGTTGCCACCTCTGCCTGATGAATTTTGGCCTCTGCCACTCCTCTGTGCACGTCCTGGCACTTCTCTGCCTGACATACTTAGTGCGTATATGAGGGGAGTACAATACGCTCCACTACGCTTAAAACAGTATTTGTCTCTAGGCCCTTAAGACTTTAACAGGAACAAAATGGTACACCACTTAGATGTACGTATGTGGTTTGCACATAATAGAGGACAATACGCTTTTAGTGCTCTGCTCACCCTAACACCCTAACTGGCTGGCTACTATTAGCCTTTCAGTTGTTGTACACAGTCACTGTGTACTACATTCAAAATAGCACTCTATCAATCTCACTCCCTTCCCTATCAGTGCTTCTAAGCTGGATTTGGGCTTGAGGTGAATCGCTGCTGTAAAAAAGCTTTTATGTGCAACACACTACTCTCTGTCCCTCTCTCTCTGTTATAGAACACTGATGTGACTGGGAGGTGAATCGCTGCTGTAAAAATGCTTTTCTGTGCAACACACTGCTGTCTGTCCCTCTCTCTCTGTAATAGAATGCTGATGTGACTGGCCGCAAGATGCCTGCCGATTATATAGGGCTGTGACACCACAGGGGTGGCTGGCTGCTGCCATTTTAGATGCCCCCTGGAGCCTGGACTGCACTAAATGGAGTTTAATGAAGCGATTTGCGTGACGAAATCACGGTGATATTCGCATTTGTTGCAAATCAAATTTTACCTGAAATTCGTAACGAATTCGGATTCGTCAGATTCCATTCGCTCATCCCTAGTCTCCTCCTTCCCCCACCTTGCCATTCATTGCACAATTCATGTACAGGGAGGGCTCAGCTTTGAGCATTGTGCACCAATTTGATTATTCATTTGATTCTGTATAAATTTCTAAGGCATTTCAATAGAATGTATAGTTATTTTACAGAATGTCAAGCATTTTATGGCAAATACAACCTTAAAGAGGTTATCCACCATAAGGTGATTTTAGTATGTACCTGGCAGACAGTAATGGACATGCTTAGGAAGGATCTGCGCTTGTCTTGTAGCTAAATGGCTATGTTGTGAGATTACCATAACACTGTGGCTAGATTTTTGTGAACTAGTATTGTTTGACTTTTCTTTTTTTGACTAAAAATCCCACAATTCCATTTTCCTCCCTCCCACACATCGGCCATCCATCAAACAACCTGTGATTTTCAATCAGGGTGCCTACAGCTGTTGCATTTGTTGCAGATTGATCTCTCTCCCACCAAGCGATCGCTCCACCAAATTGAAGCAGACAGGCTCCCTGTCATGAGCTCACTAGTGAGTCAGGTCTCAGCCGCATTGCAAGCTGGGAAAAATCTGAGACAACAGTCATTTTGTATGCTGTTAAAAATAAATATTGGAGTGAAAATCACAGAAGAATTGTGAGAAAACCGTCACACACAGGTACAGACACTATAGCCTGTGCTAGCATTTCTCCTGCGGTGTTGCTATCAGTGTGTGAAGAGTGGGAGAGGAGGGTTGCATTGACAATCCAACACAATGGGCAGCACATTGAACACATTTTATAAGTGGTCAGAAACTTGTAAATAACTCATGAAAGAATAAAGTTACGTTAAAACCAAGCACATCATTGTTTTTCTTGTGAAATTCCCAATAAATTTGATGTGTCACATGACCCTCTTCCTATTGAAAAAACAAAAGTTGGATTCAAAATGTCCGACTTCAAAATTGCCGCCATGGTCACCACCATCTTGAAAAGTTTCCCCCCTCACATATACTAATGTGCCACAAACAGGAAGTTAATATCACCAACCATTCCCATTTTATTAAGGTGTATCCATATAAATGGCCCACCCTGTACACTTCACAGCCCCTGTAGCATAGTCAAATAAAAAAATTCCTGGAATAACCCTTTAATGTCATACCTATTCAGCAACTAGTAGTGGAGGTGTACCTACCTTGCTGCAATTTTAGCACTCTACTTCATCCACTGTTGATAGCCTTCATCAGTTAAACAAGCCAAGTTATTTGCTGCAGCATACCAATGTTTTCTCAATTTGGCATAATAAATGTTGTGGTAATACACACAGGTTCACTAGGTGCATGTCTGTCTCCTATCATGACACTCCCAATGATTTCAAATGTAGATTCCTTTTTTTGGGCTGCACTTTTATTTTTTCTGGAGAATTGTGTAACTTATTATCCAACAAGCCTGTGCCCTTTTGTGTAGTATGGTGAAAAACTCCAGCTGGCATACAAGCTTTCAATGTGTACGGATTAGTAAATATACCATATTGTTTTATATGCTTTCTTTAGATAACGTAGAACGACCTTCACATTGTCCCATACCACTGCCCATTGCCATGTAAGAAAACCAAATGTGGGTAAACCAGGTTTGCAGCTTTGGAAATTAAAGGTTAAAATAAAGGTCTTTAAATAAACACAGAGGAGCCTGTAGAATCTGTGAGAATTTGTTTCCTCCAGTAGCAGACTTGAATATTTTTCCCAGTGGTATTAGTCTGCAATACTATTAAAATCCAAAATATTCAGCCATCCATAAATTATGATATAATACATATTACAAATTGAGTTGAATCCAAAACAAAATGAGTCTCACCACACTCAAATAGAAAATATGTCAAGATGATCAATGTGTGTTTAAAATTTCAATAATAGCGAAAAGAAGCAATTATGGAAGCTGGTTACCTTCCTGATAGGGAGAGATTTGATTGCTTGTCCTGGCTAAGAGGTGCAGACCTCAAGACAGCAACAGATTTTTTTTATATATATATTATTGCATTTATTTTGCTTAAGATGTTTGTTTTGCACTGAAAGCTATAGCTAAAGCACAAAATGGGATGTTTTTCTTCAACCTTTCTAATAAGAATGATGCTCAGTCTGTAGTTAGAGGCTAATGAAAAATTTAGAAAAAAATATATTCAACCACCAAACCACTTCCAGAAACCTATTTTAGACCTATTTATAAGTAACACTTGTTTTATTATTCATAAACTGAAGAATTGCAACATGATGCAAATTAACAAGAAAATCAACTATAAGCTCAGACAAAGGTAAATCTCAAACTCTTACATAGACTGTAATGCTTGTGGTTGGGTTCCCACCGTTGCTGGCTCTTGAGCTGTTTCCACCTTGCTCTTTCGAACCACCTATCATGCTATGTCCTCTGCTGCTGTTCCTCAACTGGCCTCTTGGGTATGTCAGCCTCTTCTATTATTTACTGACATCTGTCCCCTTCCAATCCTAGCTCAGCATTATCTATTTAAAGGGGTATTCCACTGATAGACATCTTATGGTCATAACGTCACGCCCCCTCCATTCATGTCTATGGGAGGGGGCGTGTTGGCTGACACGCCCCCTCCCATAGACATGAATGGAGGGGGCATGGCATGCCATCACAAGGGGCATGGTAGTGACATCACAAACACAACCTTGGCTCAGAGCGCTCTGAACGCTAGAGCACCAGAGTACCCCTTTAAGGCAACTCTGTTTCCGGATGCCCAATCCAATTTAAAAAAAAATCATGTGCCCAACGCTGTAACCATGTAAGTAGCAATATTACAAAAATTGTGGGCACAAATGTAAGGAAGGTCATTTCTATGCACAATACATCACAGAAATAGGGGGTGATTTATCAAAACCTGTCCAGAGGAAAAGTTGCCCAGTTGGCCATAGCAACCAATCAGCTCGCTTCTTTCATTTTTAACAAGGCCTCTGCAAAATGAAAGAAGTGATCTGATTGTTTGCTATGGATAACTGGACAACTTTTCCTCTACACAGGTTTTGATAAATCTCCCCCATAAACTCTACAAATAAATACATGGAGGAGATTGAGGCAATTTACTCCTACAGAGAGAGGCTCGTTGGATCGTACAGCTAGACGCCACTGGAAGTCTAGGTCTGAATGAGCACAATGAACTGCTCTCGTTTCTATCTTAAATAAGATAAAGATGGTTATAACTTAAATTGCTGTTAAAGTTACTAAATATATCTATATAGTCACATTACCTTTTTGTATTCACTGAATTGTACGTTCCAAGATAATGATTCTTGTATTGATTAAGTGTTCCCATGACAACATTCCTGACGTGTTCCATGCACTTAAGTCCGGTGCATGCATCCACGCCAGTGTATCAGCTTGTGGAAGCGCAGGAGACGCGCGAAACAGTGCTGTCCCGAGACCCCTATCCTCTTCACCCTGCCCGCTGATTGTCTGTCAATGCACCATATCCTACAATAAAGAGACCACTGAATGGTGAGTGCTGGCTATTTTTCTTTTCTACGTGACTACTACTTGTTGCATAGCATTGTTCACAGCCGCAACCAGGGGAGGTGCGTGAAGTTTTGGCATTTAACCCAAGGGGAAAGTCTGAATACTAGTAGTGGAGA
The DNA here is from genome assembly GCF_029499605.1 of Hyla sarda. Lineage (NCBI taxonomy): Eukaryota > Metazoa > Chordata > Amphibia > Anura > Hylidae > Hyla > Hyla sarda. The sequence goes on from NC_079192.1 coordinate 226,644,983, forward strand.
TGCCGGTGTCTACAAATCTCCCTGAACTCACTCTACAAATAAAGTTGTGTATTCATAGACAATATATAATCTTTTAAACAACAGGTTTCATAGACACATCGAAATAACACAGCAGCTAAAGAAATGAAGAACACTCCTGGGGCCTTGCAACAAATCAAACATCTTCTATACAGATGTAATAAAAAGGTATAATCCCATAAAAGGCACTCCCATTAAAGGATCACTCAAAATAAAGTGCAAAGTGCCACATAACATTACATGATAATCATAGTTAATGCATTACCAAAAGTGCAGAGAACAATCTCTTTAATGAGGCACCACAATGCAGAAGATAATATCTTTCCAGCAGTGCTAAAATAACATCATAGTACAGCACATAATACCTTTTCTGCAACATCATATACCAGAGTGCAACCTCTCCAGCAGTGCCAAATACCATGTTGCAGTACAAAATACATCTCTAGCAGTGCCAAATACCACATTGCAGCACAAAATACCAGTTTGCAAAACAAATACCATATTGAGAACAAGGTACCACTCCAGCAGCGCTAACAAACTCCAAAGTGCAGCACAAAGTACCCTCCAAGTGGCGAAAACCTGGTTCTGGCAGGTGGACCTGGTTAGTGCATCCGGCATTGCTGTGACGAGGCCAATAAGGGGGCTTGGACGATGGGCCAATTACATCTGGCCTCAGCATTCTCGTGAGATATATACACACACACTTACTCAGCCACTCTGTTACTCCTTGTCTTGTCTTGAGTTCTTTCTACACTAGCTCCTGAATTTCTCCTTGCTTGATCTATCCTGTGTATTTTGACCCTTGCCAAAGTGACCAGAATATTCTTGTTTTCTGTACTTGTTCTGTATAACGTGTCTTGTATCTAGTTCTGTGCCTGTTAACCCATTGTGCCCTGACCTTCCCTGACTTTTGTACAGTGTTTTTTTTATTGTATTGGGCTTTACTATGCCTTGTAGCACAGTAGAGTTGGGTTCGGCATCGTTGTTGAGGGCCATCCTATTATGGAATGGACATGGATGGCTTTGAGGAGGAACCAGGCTCAGACGGCGCTGACCGATCACGACAAGGTATGGAGGATAAAGGAGGATTTTATTGACCAAGATGCAACGCGTTCCACTGTGCTTGGACAGCTTCCTCAGGCATGACAAAGGAGGTACAACAGCATGTTTATAAAGGTAAGAATTAACCCCTTCTTTAACAAGGCAGGAACCAGACACAAGACAACAGGAGAAATTAACCTCCTGTGTGTCTGACATTCCCCACATTGCGAGTTGCCATGGGCAGTCGCAAAATGCAAATCCTGTGGCAAATCGCAAAGTGCACTTAACACGAGAATTAACACCAATATATGTTACAAAAATAAAATATAAAAATTCTTACAAAATTACAAAGTATACATGTATTTTTTTTATAAAATATACATACATAAAAAATCATTATACAAAAAAAAAATAATATATATATATATATATATATATATATATATATATATATATTTATTACATGCAGCAAAAAAACATGAAAAATATACAATACTGTAAATAATCACCGAACATTCTCTATTGATTCATTAAGCCCCTGGGGGGTCAATGTGGCAGGCTTAAAAATTCAATAGTATTCACGGTTAGTTTTTGATAACGGTTAGGAGTTGTTTCAGGGATAGTTTCTAAATTGATAAGATGTAATTCTCGTGTTAACTGCACATTGCAATTTGCCACGGGATTTGCATTTTGCGACTGCCCGTGGCAACTCTTAATGTGGGTAATATTAGACACACAGGGGGTTAATTTCTCCTGTTGTCTTGTATCTGGTTCCGGCCTGGTTACATGCTGTTGTACCTCCTTTGTCATGCCTGAGGAAGCTGCGCAAGCGCCGTAAAACGGGTTTCATCTTGGTCAATAAAAACCTCCTTTATCCTCCATACCTTGTCGTGGTTGGTCAGCGCCGTTTGAACCAGGTCCCTCCTCAAAGCCATCCCTGTCCATTGCATATACCAGTGACCGGAGGGCAGCAGACGACCTACTATTTGTATGCTATCATCATTGTTGTGTATGAAGCTACACAACCACCCAGGGTGAGCAGTCATTCGTTTACTACCTCACACTGGGGCTTAAATAGGCACTGTCAGATATAAAAACTTTTGATATGTTGTAAAGCAACAATTGCAATTGCTTTCATTAGAACATTTTCAGTATTTCATACTGAAAAAGCCAGTCAAAGAAGTGCCCCCCGCCCCCCACCCCGACTTCTGGGATGCATTCAGTCCTTCTCTGTACACTGCTTCGTCCTGGACGTTGGAGGGGGAGGGGCTGTGCAGACTCATGTGAAGAGAAGGGGAGGGGGAGGAAGGCTGCTGCCAGGCTCTCACTGATGTCTGCTGAGAGAGGCAGAAACACATTGAATTGCAGACGGAAAAGTAAATGCCCCTGCATGTGTGTGTGTGTGGATATATGTGTATGTGTGTGTATCAGCGTGTCTATCTAATGTGTATGTGTAAGAATATATGAAGCCAGTGTGTGTGTGTGTGTGTAATAAAGGGGGACTACAATCATATGCCTCCAGCTGTTGCAAAACTAAAACTCCCAGCTTGCCTGCACAGCCAAAAACTCCCAGCATGCCCATATATTATATTATGGGCATGCTGGGAGCTGTGGTTTTGCAACAGCTGGAGGCACCCTGGTTGGGAAGCACTGGACTGAGGTGAGGGAGGGGAGTGGTTATCACAGTGAGAGACCCGCCCCCCTGCTTCTGGTGGACAAAATAAAGATATTTCAGAAGTAAAGCTATTTCAGAAATAAAGCTAATTCTGAGAGAAATGTAGATCATAGACACACAAAAAAGTTCATGTACATCATCAGGATGAGATGATGGGCAACATATAACAGTTTTGTTTTTTTGAGTGATCTGATGGGTACGCTTTAACAATATTACCCTATGAAGCGCTTGTTTTTCTAATTCTATTATGGAGGTAGGCACCCCAGAAGGCAGAGACAGTAGTATGAGTGAGCTCTGGGCTGCACTTCTCCCTGCCCAATGGGATACCTGCCAAGAAGAACCAAATAGCACAGTGCAGTACAAAATACCCATCCAGAAGCTCCAAAAACTATAGTGAAGTACGACATAACTCTCCCGCTGTGCAAATCAAAATGTAACAGTGCAGCATAAAATACCCCTACAGCAGCATCAACAAAATAAAACAGTGAGGCAAAAAATACTTCTGCAGTAACATAGTAATTTTTTTTCTCTGTGGGAGGTAATTTTGTGAATGTTTGAAAAAAGACCTATGGGTGGCTGTCTAGGGGGGTTTCAAGTGAAAACAAGAAACACAAGAAGAGACAAATTCTTTAATATCCTTTCCCCAATCAGGCCACTAAAAGTGGTCAGTAAGGAGCTTACAAGTGCATCTGACTAAAGGATGGCGAGAGCCCATAGTAACACCTTATGGTGTTTTTAATTTGGAGATACTAAAGGACCCCCTCAGGGAGCATTGTCAATGGAAATTATGGTCATGGCAAGGATACAGCTTTGATTTAATGTGTATTCTGGATAATAAGTAGCAGAATCAGAAGTGTCAAAAGATCTGGAGAGTGTGTATTCTATGCTACTCTTCTTTGGTAGACAAATTAGGAGATAAAGTATATCCACCATACTTGACACAAATTAAGTTTCTGAGCAAAATAAGGGCATTTCATATTCTTATGATGGTGACATTTATTTGATACTAGTGGAGTACCCGTCGTTGCTCGGTTTTTCCTTCCTAATCCCTGTTGGGGAGGAAAATCAACAAAGGAGGAAGCTTTTGACTTCATATCCCATCCTCATATATCGTTGTCATATCCCAACCCCATATCCCATCCTCATATTTCAACCCCATATCCCATCCTCATATTTCAACCTCATATCCCATCCTCATATCCCGACAACATATCCTCTCCTCATATCCCGTGCTCATAGCCCAAGCCCATATTCCGACCTCATATCCAGTCCTTATTTCCTGTCCTCATATCCTGACCTCATGTCCTGTCCTCATGTCCTGTCCTCATACTTGAATGGGACTTAAAACAAAAACTAATCTTTTTTATAAGGGTGTAGGTAAGGGTTAATTTAACTATCATATATTTTTATTTGACATATAATGAATATGTGTACCAGGTATTATTGAAATATCTCCAGCCGTATGGAAGTGATGTGGGAACATACATTTCCCATAGATTTGCCTTTTGACTTAAAAAAAAAAAAAAAAAGACCCTCACAAATGGGGGAAGTGAAGGGTTAAATTAACTATCCTATATTTTAAGTGGACATATAAGTAACATGTGACCAAGTATTATCGAAATATCTCCAGCCGTTTGGAAGTTATGCAGTAACATATATTTCCCATAGACTTCTATGGGACTTGGAACTATGGAACAAAAACCCTGACTCTGGCAAATGAGGTAAGGGTTAAATTACCTATCCTATGTTTGTTGTCAACATATTAGTAACATGTGTACAAAGTTTTATGTTAATATCTTTACCGGTTTGGACGTGATGTTGGAACATATACACACATACAGAGTTTTATATATATACTAGCTGAGTACCCGGTGTTGCCCGGTTTTTCCTTCCTAATCCTTGTTAGGGAGGAAAATCAACAATGGAGGAAGCTTTTGACTTCATATCCCATCCCCATATATTGTTGTCATATCCTAACCCCTGGATGCTGGAACATACACACACACACACACACACACACACACACACATTGGCCCTCATTTACTAAGAGTGTTGTGTAGGTTTCTTTGTGGGTTTTAATTCCCTACAAGTTATTTTCCACGATATTTACTAAGGTTTCCCTACATTTTCCACTTTCCCTACATTTTGCTTTTTTTTTACACATGTTCTGATCTGTCGGGTTTTCCTCAGCTCAAATCCACCACATTTTCTGTGGAAACCTTAGTAAATATTTTGGGTTTTTGTGAAAATGTCGGGGACACGCTCCTTTTTGGAGAACACACCCCCTTTCCTGGCAGCCATGCCCCTTTTTCTGGTTTTCCTAGCAAAATGGAGAGTTAGTCAGGGTTTTTTCAATTCTGGCACAAATTCTGGCGCAGACAGAATTTCTGGCGCAATGAGACAGAATCTGGCGCACAACCTGACAAAACATGTCGGGTTTGCAATAGTAAATGAGGGCCAATGAGTTATATATATATATATATATATATATATATATATATATATATATAGATAGATAAATATCCAATAAGAACAGCACCTCCAGAAATGTCAAGAAAAAAAGAAATTGGGGTGCCCGCATATTCTGAACCTCGGTCCACTGGTTCCTCAATGCATACAAAAATATAGAAGCAGCACACCACAGGTAGAGTTCAAAGGAACAGTGAATTTATTCCATGATGTGAGAGACTACGTTTCTCCAGCCTCACGCTGGCTTTCTCAAGTGAGAAAGATATATAGATAGATATATAGATAGAGAGAGAGAGAGAGAGAGAGAGAGAGAGAGAGAGAGAGAGAGAGAGAGAGAGAGAGAGAGATTTGAAGGTGAGGACATAACAGTCCATCTTTGATATTTTAAAGTTACCTCTACAGTTTAAAGTTACCTCTGTCTTTATAACACAATAACAAATCTCGGAGGAACAGAAAGGTGCAGAGTAACAGCGTTGAAAGGTACTGGTGAAATAGTTACTTCTGCTGTCTGGTGGATCATGTAAGCTCCAGATAGACTGACAGTAGTGGATTAAAAGAGCTTGTGGGCAAACCAGTGATTAAACAATCTCTTGTTGGCAGCAGCATTGCTGAGTAACTGGGACAGCAAGTGCAATAAAAAAAACAAAGGTAAAGAAGTAGACATAACCCAACTTTTGAATGCCATGGCCCGCAGCTACTGTCACTTTAGATGACAATCTTCTGAGTTACAATCAGTTTGGCACTGGCAAGACTGGGTTATGGAATCTTCTAAATCTTCAACCACAGACCTTATAGAAATGTACCCTCCCTTCAGATTTCCAGGTTGTGGTCCTCACAGAGCAGTAGAAAGATCAGGAATGGAGCCAAGAGAGTGGTCAGGGTGTGACAGAGTTACACATTACACAAGACTCAGGAATGGCACCAGACCCTAGAGTAAATTAACAGGTACCAGGCAACCGATCTGAAGGGTGAGACTTAAGTGTAATCCAATAAACAAGGCTGAGTTCAAAGTAAGAAATTACCAAGGTGTCTAAGAAGTCTAAGCTGCAGCCATCAGCACAGACCTGGAGCTTAGTGAGGGGGGTAACATAAATGTGGTCTATATAAGATTTTACAGCATGTAAACATCCTACTTTAAAGTTTATTAATAGATGGTTTTGCATTAAATGTTATTTAACCCCTTCCCGCTATTGGACGTATGCATACATCCAGGCGAATTACACATTCGCGCAAATGGACGTATGCATACGTCCAAGCGATCTCCTGCTCTGCCGCGGGCAGCGCAGGATATCGCGGGTGGGACTCAGCTGTCAATCACAGCCGGAGTCCCACCGCAGCTGTCGGGGCCGCGATCGCGCCTGTCCCGGCAGCATTAACCCCATAGATGCCGTGATCAGTTCTGATCACGGCATCTATAGTGTTTGCAGGGGGAGCGCTCTCCCCCTGCCCATCAACGGCGGCTCCGCGATAAAATAAGGGGGATCGAGGGTGTCCAAGACACCCTCGATCCCCCTTGAAGAGATAGGAGTGAGGTGGCAGGGTTGCCACCCCTCCTATCCCTGCTATTGATCGGCAGAGCGACCGACCAATAGCAGACTGGGGGCGGGGGGGTTAAAGTTCGGTTCCCCCCGCTATGCCCACCCATCGGTGTCCGGGCACAGCGGGGGGAACCGTGTAGTAGCGGCGGCGGCAGCGGCGATCACTTACCCAGCGGCGGCTGTGATCATGGCGGCGGTGGAGGTGAGTATGACGCCGCGTGTCCGGGAGTCTATTGCCTAGCAACATCTGCAGGGCGACAGTTTAGACAGTGGTCTCTAAACTGTCGCCCTCCAGATGTTGCAAAACTACAACTCCCACCATGCCTTGACAGCTGTTTGCTGTGTTGGCATGCTGGGAGTTGTAGTTTTGCAAGATTTAGAGGGGTTCAGGCTAGAGATCACTGACAGTGGTCTCTAAACTGTAGCCCTCCAGATGTTACAAAACTACAACTCCCAGCATGCCCAGACAGCAGTTTGCTGTCTTAGCATGCTGAGATTTGTAGTTTTGCAACATCTGGAGGGCCACAGTTTAGAGACCACTGTCAGTGATCTCTATACTGAACCCCTCTAAATCTTGCAAAACTACAACTCCCAGCATTTAGGAACAGCAAATGGCTGCCTCGGCATGCTGGGAGTTGTACTTGCGTGCCTCCAGCTGTTGCATAACTACATCTCCCAGCATTCCCTTTGGCAATCAGTACATGCTGAGAGTTGTAGTTCTGCAACAGCTGGAGGCACACTGGTTGGGAAATACAGAGTTAGGTAATAGGTTCTATTACCTAACTCAGTATTTTCCAACCAGTGTGCCTCCAGTTGTTGCAAAACTACAACTCCCAGCATGCACGTTCTGTCAGTGCATGCTGTGAGTTGTAGTTTTGCCCCCTCCCATGTGAATGTACAGGTTACATTCACACTGGCGGCGGATTACAGTGAGTTCCCTGCTTCAAGTTTGAGCTGCAGCAGCCGCAGCTCAAACTCCTAGCGGGAGACTCAGTGTAATCCGCCGTCAGTGTGAATGTAACCTAAAAACACTACACTACACTACACTAACATAAAATAAAGAGTAAAACACTACATATACACACATACACTGCCCCCCCCCACCACCCCTTCCCCCCCAATAAAAATGAAAAACGTATCCTACAGCAGTGTTTCCAAAACGGAGTCTCCAGCTGTTGCAAAACAAAAACTCCAAGCATTTCCGGACAGCCATTGACTGTCCAAGCATGCTGGGAGTTTAGCAACAGCTGGAGGCACCCTGTTTGAGAATCACTGGTGTAGAATACCCCTATGTCCACCCCTATGCAAATCCCTAATTTAGGCCTCAAATGCACATGGCGCTCTCACTTTGGAGCCCTGTCGTATTTAAAGGCAACAGTTTAGGGCCACATATGGGGTATCGCCGTACTCGGGAGAAATTGCCTAACAAATTTTGGGGGGCTTTTTCTCCTTTTACCCCTTATGAAAAGGTAAAGTTGGGGTCTACACCAGCATGTTAGTGTAAAAAAAAAACATTTTTGTACACTAACATACTGGTGTTGCCCCATACTTTAAAATTTCACAAACGGTAAAAAAAAAAAAGCCTCCAAAATTTGTAACGCAATTTCTCCTGAGGACGGAGATACCCCATATGTGGGCGCAAAGTGTTCTGGGGACGCACAACAAGGCTCAGAAGGGAGAGTGCACCATGTAAATTTGAGGTCTAAATTGGTGATTTGCACAGGGGTGGCTGATTTTACAGCGGTTCTGACATAAGTACAAAACAATAAATACCCACATGTGACCCCATTTTGGAAACTACACCCCTCACGGAATGTAACAAGGGGTACAGTGAGCATTTACACCCCACAGGTGTCTGACAGATCTTTGAAACAGGGGTCTGTGAAAATGAAAAATAAATTTTTTTATTTGCACAGCCCACTGTTCCAAAGATCCGTCAAATGCCAGTGGGGTGTAAATTCTACCTGCACACCTTATTACCTTCCGTGAGGGGTGTAGTTTTAAAAATGGGGTCACATGTGGGGGGGTCCACTGTTCTGGCACCACGGGGGGGCTTTGGAAATGCACATGGCCAAATTCTCTCTCCAAAAGCTCAATGATGCTCCTTCTCTTCTGAGCATTGTAGTTCGCCCCCAGTGCACTTCACGTCCACTTATTGGGTATTTCCATACTCAGAAGAGTAGGGTTAAAAATTTTGGGGAGTATTTTCTGCTATTATCCCTTGTAAAAATGTAAAATTTGGGGGAAAACAAGCATTTTAGTGTAAAAAAAATTTTTTTTTACATATGCAAAAGTCGTGAAACACCTGTGGGGTATTAAGGTTCACTTTACTCCTTGTTACGTTCCCCAAGGGGTCTAGTTTCCAAAATGGTGTGCCATGTGTTTTTTTTTTTCTGTCCTGGCACCATAGGTGCTTCCTAAATGCGGCATGCCCCCAGAGCAAAATTTGCTTCCAAAAAGCCAAATGTGACTCCTTCTCTTCTGAGACCTGTAGTGCGCCAGCAGAGCACTTTTCATCCCCATATTGGGTGTTTTCTGAATCGGGAGAAATTGGGCTTCAAATTTTGGGGGGTATTTTCTGCTATTACCTTTTTTTTAAATGTCAAATTTTTGCTAAACCAAGCATTCTTGGTAAAAAAAAAATTTTTTTTTTTACATATGCAAAAGTCGTGAAACACCTGTGAGGTATTAAGGTTCACTTAACCCCTTGTTACGTTCCCCGAGGGGTCTAGTTTCCAAAATGGTATGCCATGTCATTTTTTTTGCTGTCCTGGCACCATAGGGCTTCCTAAATGCGACATGCCCCCCGAGCAAAATTTGCTCTCAAAAAGCCAAATATGACTCCTTCTCTTCTGAGCATTGTAGTTCGCCCGTAATGCACTTCAGGTCAACTTATGGGGTACCTCCATACTCAGAAGAGATGGGGTTACAAATTTTGGGGGGTATTTTCTGCTATTAACCCTTGCAAAAATGTGAAATTTGGGGGGAAACACACATTTTAGTGAAAATTTTTTTTTTTTTTTTACATATGCAAAAGTCATGAAACACCTGTGGGGTATTAAGGCTCACTTAATTTCTTGTTACGTTCCTCAAGGGGTCTAGTTTCCAAAATGGTATGCCATGTTTTTTTTTTTTGCTGTTTTGGCACCATAGGGGCTTCCTAAATGCAACATGCCCCCAAAAAACCATTTCAGAAAAACGTACTCTCCAAAATCCCTTGCGCCCGCCGAACAATTTACATAGACATATGAGGTATGTGCTTACTCGAGAGAAATTGGGCTACAAATTCAAGTATAAATTTTATCCTTTTACCCCTTGTAAAAATTCAAAAATTGGGTCTACAAGAACATGCAAGTGTAAAAAATGAAGATTTTGAATTTTCTCCTTCACTTTGCTGCTTTTCCTGTGAAACACCTAAAGGGTTAAAACACTTACTGAATGTCATTTTGAATACTTTAGGGGGTGCAGTTTTTGTAATGGGGTCATTTATGGGGTATTTCTAATATGAAGACCCTTCAAATCCACTTCAAACCTGAACTGGTCCATGAAAAATAGCGAGTTTGAAAATTTTGTGAAAAATTGTAAAATTGCTGCTGATCTTTGAAGCCCTCTGGTGTCTTCCAAAAGTAAACACTTGTCAATTTTATGATGCAAACATAAAGTAAACATATTTTATATGTGAATCCAAAAAAAAAATTTTTGGAATATCCATTTTCCTTACAAGCAGAGAGCTTCAAAGTTAGAAAAATGCAAAATTTTAAATTTTTTCATCAAATTTTGGGATTTTTCACCAAGAAAGGATGCAAGTTACCACGAAAATTTACCGCTATGTTAAATTAGAATATGTCACGAAAAAACAATCTCGGAATCAGATTGATAAGTAAAAGCATTCCAGAGTTATTAATGTTTAAAGTGACAGTGGTCAGATGTGCAAAAAAGGGCTGCGTCCTAGAGGTGAAAATGGGCTGTGTCCTTAAGGGGTTAAGTGAAATAATTTGTTGTGACAAATGTGGATAAGGAGTGCAGACTCACATTTTGCCCCAACATCAGTTAGTCAGGAAATGTTTGTAAAAAAATAAAAATACAGTGGTGATATTCCATTAGAAAGTACATAAGTAGCTTCGGCTTTTCTCACAGAAAAGGATTGCAGTAACACATGTTTTGCTATATACATGTTTATTCCCATTGTGTGTATTGGAACTAAACCAAAAAAGGGAGGAAATAAAAGCAAATTAGATAATGTTACACCAAACTCCAAAAATGGGCTGGACAAAATGATTGGCACCCTTAACTTAATATTTGGTTGCACACCCTTTGGAAAAAATAACTGAAATCAGTCGCTTCCTATAACCATCAATAAGCTTCTTACACCTCTCAGCCGGAATGTTGGATCACTCTTCCTTTGCAAACTGCTTCAGATCTCTCTTATTGGAAGGGCAGCAATTTTAAGATCTCTCCACCGGTGTTCAATGGGATTTAGATCTGGACTCATTGCTGGCCACTTTCGAACTCTCCAGCGCTTTGTTGTCATCCATTTCTGGGTGCTTTTTGATATTTGTTTGGGGTCATTTGTCCTGCTGGAAGACCCAAGATCTTGGACGCAAACCCAGCTTTCTGACACTGGGCTGTACAGCGCGGCCCAAAATCCGTTGGTAATCCTCAGATTTCATGATGCCTTGCACACATTCAAGGCACCCAGTGCCAGAGGCAGCAAAACAACCCCAAAACATCATTGAACCTCCACCATATTTCACTGTAGGTCCTTTGTTCTTTTCTTTGTAGGCCTCATTCCGTTTTCGGTAAACAGTAGAATGCTGTACGTTACATAAAAGCTCTATCTTGGTCTCATCTGTCCACAAGACGTTTCCCAGAAGGATTTTGGTTTACTCAAGTTCATTTTGGCAAAATGTAGTCTTGCTTTTTTATGTCTCAGTGTCAGCAGTGGGGTCCTCTTGGGTCTCCTGCCATAGCATTTCATTTCATTTAAATGTCGACAGATAGTTTGCACTAACACTGATGCTCCCTGAGCCTGCAGGACAGCTTGAATATCTTTGGAACTTGTTTGGGGCTGCTTATCCACCATCTGGACTATCCTGCGTTAACACCTTTCATCATTTTGTCTCTTCTGTCCACGCCCAGGCAGATTAGCTACAGTGCCATGGGTTGCAAACTTCTTGATTATGTTGCGCACTGTGGAAAAAGACAAATCTAGATCTCTGGAGATGAACTTGAAACCTTGAGATTGTTGATATTTTTCCACATGTTTTGTTCTCAAGTCCTCAGACAGTTCTCTTCTCCTCTTACTGTTGTCCATGATTAGTGTGGCACACACAGACACACAATGCAAAGACTTAGTGAACGTCTCTCCTTTTCATCTGCTTTCAGGTGTGATTTTTATATTGCCCACACCTGTTACTTGCTCCAGGTGAGTTTAAAGGAGCATCACATGCTTGAAAGAATCTTATTTTTCCACAATTTTGAAAGGGTGCCAATAATTTTGTCCAGTCCATTTTTGGAGTTTGGTGTGACATTATGTCCAATTTGCTTTCTTTCCTCCCTTTTTCGGTTTAGTTCCAATACACACAAAGGGAATAAACAAGTGTATAACAAAACTTGTGTTACTGCAATCCTTTTCTTCAATTTCAGGGGTGCCAACATTTACGGCCATGACAGTAAGAATTCTCTAGTTGTTATATAATGATTAAACTCTGCAAATGTGATAATAAAAGTACCATGAAATGTTTAAAGCATTGCAAGCAGCTGAACAATATTTTACTGTTCACACAACTGATGCCCACATCTCATCTCCATATGCTGCAAACTTTCATTAAAAAAATTTAAAATCCTATCTATCAAGTTCTCTTTCCTAGAATGTATTTGTATATCAGTGGCAGACACATGAGAATACCAAAGCTTCACAATAAACAAGGGAAAGCCGAAATGCAGCCAAATACAAAATCTTCAGAAATACAGACATTCCTGATGTTTAAGTTTTATCAAGTGCTCTCTCGGTTTAATGTGGAAAGCGAATGAAATCTAACGGTTTAAAGTTTTCACAGTTTATCACCATTTTTAGTCATGCTACAATGTGAATTTTCACACATCTTATCCACTCTGCATACTCTTTCTTTACAGAAATGTCATCTGACTGCAGATTCCACCACTTTTATTCCATTAGAAAACATACAAGATGTAACAAAATAATAAAATTATTTATTTAAAGGGGTAGTCCAGCGCTTAGACATCTTATCCCCTATCCAAAAGGACAGGGGATAAGATGCCTGATCGCGGGGGTCCTGCCGCTGGGGACCCCCGTGATCTTGCACGCAGCACCCCAGTTAAAATCAGTCCCCGGAGCATGTTCGCTCTGAGTCTGATTACCGGCGACCAAAGGGCCAGCGGTGTGTGACATCACGCCTCCGCCCCCGTGTGACGTCATGTTCCGCCCCTCAATGCAAACCTATGGGAGGGGGCATCACAGCTGTCATGCCCCCTCCCATAGGCTTGCATTGAGGGGCGGAGCGTGACGTCACACGATGGCGGAGGCGTGATGTCACACGCCGCTGGCCCCGTGGTCGCCGGTAATCAGACCCGGAGCAAACATGCTCCAGGGACTGATTTTAACAGGGGTGCTGCGTGCAAGATCACGGGGGTAGGGGATAAGATGTCTAAGCGCTGGAGTACCCCTTTAAAGAGATTTTTCTACCTTAGATTATTCCAGCATATCCATCTCCAGCGCACTTCTTACAATGGCCAAACACATAATAGACCCACTAAGTTTGTGACAGATTTGGCTTAGATATATTATCCCTATTAGCCCTTTCACACAGCCGAATTTCCGAGCGGAATCCAGCAGAAAACTTCCACTTGGAAACTCTGGAGCAGCAGCCTCCCTCTGCAGTGGAAATTCAAATTCTGGGCTACGCAGAAAGAATAACTATAGAGACAGCACATTTTCGAGTGGTCCTAGCAGAGACTGCCGTGCACGGAACATCCACTTGAAACTTTTCTTTTAAGTAATATTCCACCTTTTAAAAATGATTCCCTATTCAAAGGTGAGGGCTAAAACGCTCTGATCATGGGGACCCCCATGATCTCCTTCTCCACAGTGGCCTCCACCATACATACATACTGGTGCTGAATAGAGGTGACAGCCAATCACTCATCGAGTAGGGTCCTTGTCTCAGCCAGTGATTGGTTGAGCAGGCCATCACTTCTAGCAAAAGTGCGTCTTCGAGGGTGGAGGCCACAGCACACCGGTTGGACCGCTCACAATCAGACACATCATAGGGGATCATTTTTCATAAAGTGAAGTACACCTTAAAGTATGGTGAAGGGCTTAGATATAGAGTTGTTACTGTTTTAATCTAGTGCACAGATTCACAATGCACAGACAATACACATGCATACAATGGAAATGACAGATTAAGCCCTGCTCATCTATCCACCACTGCATGATATGTAGCATTTCATCAGATCTTATAATTTGCAATAAATTATGCAAACATATTATAAACATCGATGTTACATTTGCAGCTGTGCAAATGTTTCTCCTTTCCAAATGTTACATGAAATGTCAGTGTTTTTTCCCCTGAACATAGCTGCGTGGGTTGACGTTTCTATTTTGGAATCTTCTTGTGAAGTACCTTGACCTCTAATTAGCTACATCCCACTACCAACACAAATGAGCTTCACTATGGCTGCTCAACAAAGGACACTGGGAAGTAAATGTATCATAGAATGCACATCCTTCAAAAGCAATTAATCCAATGCATAATGCTCTATGCCACGGTTTTGTAAAAATATATAAATATGAGACAGAGTCTTATATAATGAGGGATTTAATGTACTTTAGACATTGGATGAAAAAATAAATACATTTCCTACGTCAAAACGGTTGAAAAACCCTACTAATGTAACATCACTTTCCATTCCAAGCAATAAATAAAACATTTCCAAATTCCACAAGGCATAAAGAAACACATTTAACCATGTTTATGGCTCAAATGTTGGCGCACATTAAACCTAAAATGAACACATAATACTTTCACATCAAATACATAAAGTTGCCACATCCGCCTCAAAAATGTATGTGCTATACAACCACTTGTCGGTTAAAGGAAGTGCGCATTGACGTGCAAAATTGCTTTCCCAACAACCCTGCTGTCTGTTTGTTAATCCCTGCACTTTGTAAGTAATGTACCATAACTAATAATGAAGAAGAAAACCTTCCACAAGCAGCGAGTGCCACATATATCATCTATAGTCGTCTGATCGTGCTGATTACGACAAGATGCTGGATATAACCGTATAGGTGGAGTGGTGTGCTTCTGTTGTACTGTCTGGCTTCTGGAAAGTAAAGTGTACAGAGACATACCAGGCAGTGACGGATGTCATTCTTGTCTCATCAAGACTGTTTTAGGGCTACACTGAGGTCTTGGCCAGATAGAGAAGAAAAGAAAAAGTAAATTACTCAGATCAGCGAGGACATCACTAGTAAGTTGCTAAATGTAACTAATGTAACCACTTATATGGTCTGCAGAGCTTGTGTTCAGCTTGTATCTACCTCTATATGGCCTACTACTGCTATATGGTAGCTGTATGGGGGCCTTCTACTGCTGTATGAAGGTCTTAAAGGGGGGCTCTGGGGAAGTTAATAAAAATAAAAATGCCCTAAAGCCACCACAATACCTGTTCTGTGTCCCCTGTAGTTATCCATGTGGTTTTGGCAGCTCCTATAGCCCTTGTTGCCTCCTCCTTTTTCCTTGCTTGAAGCCCAGACTACTATTCCCAGAAGTCAGTTGTAGCTCTTCCTAAAAGCAATTGACTGGCAGCCATTACAAACTATGTGCATGCTGTGTTGTTGTCAACATATTCAGCAGCACACACTGTACATGTCTTTTCTTTCAGACTATCCTTCAGAACCAGTAATAAATCATGCTAAGCTCTGAATGGCAGCAGTGATACGATCTACAGCAGGAAAAGAGCAACGTTGTGACTGAGAATCTTCACTGGGCTTCTCTTACCAGCAAGCTCCTCACACAGGGAGAGAGAGAGAGCTATGGCTTTGAAGCCAGAAATCATGTGTTTGTCTTGCAGGAGGGTGGGGGCTAGGTCTCAGTGAAGGGTTTACTCAAAGACAAGCAGGATTAGATTATGATGTCTTTCTCTCACTCCCTGCATGTAAGTGACAGCTGAAAGAGGAAAACAGCTCTATATAGCTAATGAATGATATTTAGACAAATAAATTGGTTGGTTTGAGGGAAAGGATATGGGTTTAGTTCCCAGGAGCACCCCTTTAACACTAAATGGGAACCTACTGCTACAGTGGGGCAAAAAAGCATTTAGTCAGCCGCCAATTGTGCAAGTTCTCCCACTTAAAAAGATGAGAGAGGCCTGCAATTTCATCATAGGTATACCTCAACTATGAGAGACATAATGAGAAAAAAAATCCATAAAATCACACTGTCTTATTTTTAATGAATTTATTTGCATATGATGGAGGAAAATAAGTATTTGGTCACCTAAAAACAAGCAAGATTTCTGGCTCTGACAGACCTGTAACTTCTCCTCTGTCCTCCACTCTTTACCTGTATTAATGGAACCTGTTTGAACTTGTTATCAGTATGAAAGACACCTGCCCACTACCTCAAACAGTCACACTAAAAAATCCACTATGGCCAAGACCAGAGAGCTGTCGAAGGACACCAGAAACAAAATTGTAGACCTGCACCAGGCTGGAAAGACTGAATCTGCAATAGGAAAGCAGCTTGGTGTGAAGAAATCACCTGTGGGAGCAATTATAAAAAAATGGAAGAGATACAACACCACTGATAATCTCCCTCGATCTGGGGCTCCACGCAAGATCTCACCCCGTAACATCAAAATGATCACAAGAACGGTGAGCAAAAATCCCAGAACCACACAAGGGGACCTAGTGAATGACCTGCAGAGAGCTGGGACCAAAGTAACAAAGGCTACCATCAGTAACACACTACGCCACCAGGGACGCAAATCATGCAGTGCCAGACGTGTCCCCCTGCTTAAGCCAGTAGATGTCTGGGCCCGTCTGAAGTTTGCTAGAGAGCATTTGGATAATCCAGAAGAGTTTTGGGAGAATATCATATGGTCAGATGAAACCAAAGTACTGTAGAAAGTTTTGGTAAAAACTCAACTCGTCGTGTTTGGAGGAGAAAGAATGCTGAGATGCATCCAAAGAACACCATACCTACTGTAAAGCATGGGGGTGGAAACATGTTTCCGCACTGTTTTTCTGCTAAGGGACCAGGACGACTGATCCGTGTAAAGGTAAGAACGAATGGGGCCATGTATTGTGAGATTTTGAGTGAAAACCTCCTTCCATCAGCAAGGGAGTTGAAGATGAAATGTGGCTGGGTATTTCAGCATGACAATGATCCCAAACAAACCGCCCAGGCAACGAAGAAGTGGCTTCGTAAGAAGCATTTCAAGGTCCTGGAGTGGCCTAGCCAGTCTCCAGATCTCAACCCCACAGAAAACCTTTGGAGGGAATTGAAAGTCTGTGTTGCCCAGTGACAGCCCCAAAACATCACTGCTCTAGAGGGGATCTGCATGGAGGAATGGGCCAAAATACCAGCAACAGTGTATGAAAACCTTGTGAAGACTTACAGAAAACTTTGGCCTCTGTCATTGCCAACAAAGGGTATATAACAAAGTATTGAGATGAACTTTTGTTATTGACCAAACACCTATTTTCCACCATAATTTTGCAAATAAATTCTTTAAAAATCAGACAATGTGATTTTATGGATTTTTTCCCCCTCATTATGTCTCTCATAGTTGAGGTTTCCCTATGATGAAAATTACAGACCTCATCTTTTTAAGTGGGAGAACTTGCACAATTGGTGGCTGACCACAGTTTTTTGCCCCACTGTATATGCTGGCAGTATGGTGACCTACTGCTTTATCGAGGCCATACCGTATATAAGTAATGGTAAAGATAGCAATGGTATAGGGGTGATAAAAGCAGTTGATGTCAGTCTGTCATCTGAGTAAAGGAGGTCCATCTAACCTCAGGTGACAGGGTGACCACGTTTTTACTTTTAAAGCTGTATTCCTACCAATTCTCTGATTAACTAGGTGATCAGTGGGAGTCTGACTGCTGGGACCCCCACTGATCACCAAAATGGAGGAGAAATATCCCCCGAAATGAATGGACCAGCACTCCGCTTATTCTTATTAGAGAGGCACTGCTCCATAAACAATGAGTGGATTGCTGGTCACATATGTGCGGTGTGTTATTACAGCAGTGGGAGAATATTTAAAAAAAAGGCTGGGTGTGCTTGGGCGTGTCCATGGGTGTGGTTGTGGTTATGACATAGCTGGAGCTATGGACTCTAGCCCCGAGTCTTTTGGAGACCTAGCAATGCCCCAGCTTCCCACCAAAACAACAGAAACCACAAAGTAACCCAAAAGTACCTAATATAAGTCACTTGGGCTGGGTTCACATGTTGAGGCTAATAAATGGTACCGCAAGTAATTAATGCATGCGTTTTTGCAATGTTTTACCAAATGACTGAAATAGGTGTAAAAATTACTCATTTGCATAATAATCTCTGTAAACAAATAATTTTTACTGCGATTTTTGTTATTTGCGACAAAACCGCATGTGGTTGTAAACGCAGCCTCTGATTCACCAGGTGCAGCTGGTGTCCTTCATGTGTTTGATCCATCACAGTTTGAATTACATTTTTCTGCATCTATATGGAAGAAAAAAACTGAAAAAACAATGCAGGTGTGAACTCAGTACTAGGCCATAATAACAGAAAGAGATAATCATGAGCAAGTTAAATGGACATGAGGTCAACCACTATTCCGTTTTTCATTAAGAAAGACCCTATATTGAACATAATGATTAGCAAATTGATATAAATTGCATAAAATGAGCAGTGAGCTTCGGTAACCTGCAAAAAATATGACTCTACAAATAAAACAATTGTTAATCTATATCAGCTACAGTGATTATGCAGCTCTCATTAGTATAACCTAATGAACAAGATGATACAAGAAAGCAGATGGTTCCTCCAAGGGAGAATTACAAGACTTGTGCTCTCAATATGTTTTCTGCTCCATGGAATTAAACCATTGGACAAAAAGTTTTATGTTTTCGATTTTGCAGAACCCAGCAATACCACATCGTAAAATCAAGTTTTTTTTTATTGTGCTATAAACCTGAAAAAATTCATAAGATTTTTTTTGTGTCGTGATTTATATTCAGTATTATTTTATAATAAAGAATACGTTCACATTTACTAATGCAACAAATTAAAACCTTGCTTCTTATATTCTTCATTAAAATTCTGAAATATATGGTTGCGGTGATCAAAAGATAAAATTGGTTCATTATATAGAAACAGAAGCTCTTGTTGTGTTCCATGGAGAGACAGAACCCAGCAATGGTTTGTCCATTTACTTTGTTACTGGCTAAGGGGCACCTCTTCAAATGAACTGGCCAGTTAATCTCACTACCATATATATTAATAATTAGTTTTTAAGAATGTGTGATGCCTTTATTGGTAACCCATTGAAGGGGTACTCAAACATCAGGTACCAAAAAAATATATATAAATGCTGCAGAAGCATTTAGCATTGCTTACTTGTCTGTTACAATTGTGAAACCACCAACAATGTATTTCTTTGGGGTTCTTAGTCCTGTACTTTCTGGCTGTACTTCTTGGTTGATCAGTGCACTACAGTGCCCAGAATGCGTTCTCAGCTCTTCACAGTTCTCCCTTTCCTGCTCCCTCTGCTTAGAGCTGTTGAAGAACATCTCATTACATTAGCACTATCCCTCTCTGTTCATTCAGCCCAAGGCAGCATGGTTATACATACACCTCATTCTCACTAAATGTCCCCCAAAAATGTATTTGTGTATATGACAGGGAGATGGTGATGTGGTAAAGCTGGAGGGGCTGGTCAGGCGTGGTGACATCACTCAGGGGGCAGGGCTAGAGCTCAGAGACAAGATACTGCCAAGTGTCCTGAAACTGTAAAAGATGAGATGTTGTCACGGAAGAAAGGGGGGAGCCAGGGAGCTGGAGACAACTTCACACTGAAAATAAAAGGACTACACAACTTCCTGTCTGGAAGAAATCATGCTAAAGCCAGTATAATTTGTGATTACAATATTTTAGTAAGTTATTTATTTTAAAGGGGTACTCCGCCCCTAGACAACTTATCCCCTATTCAAAGGGGACTCGCCGCTGGGGACCCCCACAATCTCCCTGCTGCCGGAGGCACGTGATGTCAAAGGCATGCCCCACTCCTTGTTACGCCTAGCGCTCCGGGCCCCCGCTCCTCCCCGGAGCGCTCACGGCGTCTTTCTCCCTGCAGCTCCCCGGTCAGTCCCGCTGACCGGGAGCGCTGCTCTGTCATGGCCGTTGGGGATGCGATTCGCACAGCGGGACGCGCCCGCTCGCGAGTCGCATCCCAGGTCACTTACCCGTTCCCGTCCCCTGCTGTCATGTGCTGGCGCGCGCGGCTCCGCTCTCTAGGGCGCGCGCGCGCCAGCTCCCTGAGACTTAAAGGGCCAGTGCACCAATGATTGGTGCCTGGCCCAATTAGCTTAATTGGCTCCCACCTGCTCCCTGGCTATATCTGGTCTCCTCCCTTGCACTCCCTTGCCGGATCTTGTTGCCCTTGTGCCTAGTGAAAGCGTTTTGTGTGTTTAAAGCCTGTGTACCAGAACTTCTGCTATCTCCCCTGACTACGAACCTTGCCGCCTGCCCCCGACCTTCTGCTACGTCCGACTTTGCTTCTGCCTACTCCCTTGTACCTCGCCTATCTTCAGCAGTCAGAGAGGAGAGCCGTTGCTAGTGGATACGACCTGGTCACTACCGCCGCAGCAAGACCATCCCGCTTTGCGGCGGGCTCTGGTGAAAACCTGTAGTGGCTTAGAACCGGTCCACTAGCGCGGTCCTCGCCATCCCTCTCTGGCACAGAGGATCCACTACCTGCCAGCCGGCATCGTGACAGTAGATCCGGCCATGGATCCCGCTGAAGTTCCTCTGCCAGTTGTCTCTGACCTCCCTACGCTGGTCGCCCAGCAAGCTCGTCAGATCGCCCAACAAGATCACCAGCTGTCGTACTTGACCACCATGACACAGCAACTCCAGTCACAACTACAGCAAGTACAGTCACAGCTACAGCAGCAACAACCATCTCCTCCGCCAGCTCCTGCACCCCTTCCGCAGCGAGTGGCCGCTCCTAGCCTCCGCCTGTCCTTGCCGGACAAATTTAATGGGGACTCTAAGTTTTGCCGTGGCTTTCTTTCGCAATGTTCCCTGCACTTGGAGATGATGTCGGACCAGTTTCCTACTGAAAGGTCTAAGGTGGCTTTCGTAGTCAGCCTTCTGTCTGGAAAAGCCCTGTCATGGGCCACACCGCTCTGGGACCGCAATGACCCCGTCACTGCCTCTGTACACTCCTTTTTCTCGGAAATTCGAAGTGTCTTTGAGGAACCTGCCCGAGCCTCTTCTGCTGAGACTGCCCTGCTGAACCTGGTCCAGGGTAATTCCTCCGTTGGCGAGTACGCCATACAATTCCGTACTCTTGCTTCTGAACTATCCTGGAATAATGAGGCTCTCTGCGCGACCTTTAAAAAAGGCCTATCCAGCAACATTAAAGATGTTCTGCCCGCACGAGAGACTCCTGCTAACCTGCATGAACTCATTCATCTAGCCACTCGCATTGACATGCGTTTTTCTGAGAGGCATCAAGAGCTCCGCCAGGAAAAAGACTTAGATCTCTGGGCACCTCTCCCACAGTCTCCACTGCAATCTGCGCCTAGGCCTCCCGCCGAGGAGGCCATGCAAGTGGATCGGTCTCGCCTGACCCTGGAAGAGAGGAATCGCCGTAAGGAAGAGAATCTTTGTCTGTACTGTGCCAGTACTGAACATTTTTTGGTGGATTGCCCAATCCGTCCTCCACGTCTGGGAAACGCACGCTCGCACCCAGCTCTCGTGGGTGTGGCGTCTCTTGATGCTAAGTCGGCTTCTCCACGTCTCACGGTGCCTGTTCGGATTTCTACTTCAGCCAGCTCTCCCCTCTCAGCCGTGGCCTGCCTGGACTCTGGAGCTTCTGGGAATTTTATTCGGGAGTCCTTAGTGAATAAATTCCGCATTCCGGTGACCCGTCTTGTCAAGCCACTCCACATTTCCGCGGTCAACGGAGCCAGGTTGGATTGCACCGTGCGTTACCGCACGGAGCCCCTCCTAATGTGCATCGGACCTCATCACGAGGAAATTGTATTTTTTGTCCTTCCTAATTGCACTTCCGAAATTCTCCTTGGACTACCCTGGCTTCAACACCATTCCCCAACCCTGGATTGGTCCACTGGGGAGATCAAGAGTTGGGGTCCCTCTTGTTCCAAGGACTGCCTTCAACCGGTTCCCAGTACTCCCTGCCGTGACCCTGTGGTTCCTCCTGTATCCGGTCCCCCTAAGGTCATTAAGGACTCTGCCTGCCACAGGAAATGCCTCTCCCCCCCTCCCAGTCCCATCAGGCAAGCCTCTGTGTCCCCTCATGGCCCTCGTCCTGGTGTCACACTGCCCCGTGCCAGGTCTCGCCCTCTGCCCTCTCTCCCCATTCCTACTCCTGCTGTTCTGCCTGCCGTTGAGGAATCCCTCCATCCTTTCCCGGTGTCCTCATCCCAGGGGAGGCAGTTACCGGACAAAGAGAAGGGGAGACCTAAGGGGGGGGGTACTGTTACGCCTAGCGCTCCGGGCCCCCGCTCCTCCCCGGAGCGCTCACGGCGTCTTTCTCCCTGCAGCTCCCCGGTCAGTCCCGCTGACCGGGAGCGCTGCTCTGTCATGGCCGTTGGGGATGCGATTCGCACAGCGGGACGCGCCCGCTCGCGAGTCGCATCCCAGGTCACTTACCCGTTCCCGTCCCCTGCTGTCATGTGCTGGCGCGCGCGGCTCCGCTCTCTAGGGCGCGCGCGCGCCAGCTCCCTGAGACTTAAAGGGCCAGTGCACCAATGATTGGTGCCTGGCCCAATTAGCTTAATTGGCTCCCACCTGCTCCCTGGCTATATCTGGTCTCCTCCCTTGCACTCCCTTGCCGGATCTTGTTGCCCTTGTGCCTAGTGAAAGCGTTTTGTGTGTTTAAAGCCTGTGTACCAGAACTTCTGCTATCTCCCCTGACTACGAACCTTGCCGCCTGCCCCCGACCTTCTGCTACGTCCGACTTTGCTTCTGCCTACTCCCTTGTACCTCGCCTATCTTCAGCAGTCAGAGAGGAGAGCCGTTGCTAGTGGATACGACCTGGTCACTACCGCCGCAGCAAGACCATCCCGCTTTGCGGCGGGCTCTGGTGAAAACCTGTAGTGGCTTAGAACCGGTCCACTAGCGCGGTCCTCGCCATCCCTCTCTGGCACAGAGGATCCACTACCTGCCAGCCGGCATCGTGACACTCCTGATGTCACGGCCATGCCCTGCATTGAGGGGTCTTGGCCGTGACGCCACAAGCCTTCGCCATGCATTGCCAGTCATCCGGCATGGAGCAAAGTTCGCTCCGTGCACCAGATGTCTGGGGTGCCGCAGCTGAGACCACCGTGGTCCCTAGCGGCGGGACCCCCACGATCAGACATCGTATCCCCTGTACTTTGGATAGGGGTTAAGATGTCTAGTGGCGGAGTACCCCTTTAAAGTTATAGCCTTATTTAAATATAATTTTCTGAATTCGGAAGACCTCTAAGAATGGATATATAATGGGAAGATGATAACTTGATCCACGTAGTTGCACGCTTGTTCTAAACGCTTATGTGAATGTTTATCTCCCAAGCCTTTGAATATTGTCAAAAACATTATACACAAAGCAATTACTTTTATGCATCATTCTTATGGTCCAGTAATAGGATCACAGCCGATTTATTTGCCATTTTTACTGCTCAGGAGGTGTAAGATGTCATAATTCATGGAACAATTTTATGTCATGTATGCTGCTCTTCGAAGGGACAAAAGTAGAGGTTTCCAGTAATGCTGCCCATCCATCTTAGATAGCGGTCTGAACATTTTTCAGCTGACAGCTATCTCTCCTGATTCCAGCATATATATGGATGTTTAGTTAGGCTGAATGTTCCCGAGTTCTGAGATAAGTGGCTATCATTGGTTAGCTCCCTGAAAACAAAAGGGTCAGGCAGTTAAAATCCAACATGTCCAATCCTACTCTTCCGTAATCAGTTGGGACTGTTGGTCAGTCTTGCCAAAAACTGAGGTTTTGGCCAATATGTATAGGAGCCTGTAAGTAGCTTTAGGATTATATTTGGTACTTGCCTCTCCAGCCATGGCTGTCTGTATTCCTCATGGTTGGCTGTATTTCTCAATGTGCCTCAAGCTGTTGTAAAACTACAACTCCCAGCATGCCAATGGCTGTCCATCCATGCTGGGAGTTGTAGTTTTGCAACAGATGAAAGCACACTGATGGGAAACACTGCTCTATAGAGTTAGTTTCATGGTAGGCGCGCTATTGTAAGGCATAGCAGACACCATGATGGATAGGTTTTAATTATGTTTGTCTCAATATGATCCAATAGGTTTTATTTAGGTCTAATAAGTCTGTTTTTACACAGTCCTAATATTTATTCTTTTACGTATGCATTTATTTATTAACATCAAAATAGGTTGACAGGTTAAGTAAACCTGTTTATTTAGCAAATTTTTATAAATATATAAGCAACATATTTTATTACCTGACCATGTTTATTTTGGTCCTTCATTTTGAAGCTGTCCAGACTACCTGTTGCCGAGCAGTTCCCAACCTGTATGTGTACTTACATCTCAAGCCACGACTGCCTTTACTTTCAATGGAGCAAGTTCTATACTGGGAACTTTGTCTTAATGACATAGCAGACACTATTATGGTATTCTATTTTTACTGTGGTCATGATATGTATTTATAGCATCCTTTTTATTATTGCAATAAGCTAATTGATAGATTATGTTTTATGCTTGATGTTTTATATATGAAGTGTTCTATGTGAATTAATTTGTTGTTTATGTTGCTCTACTGTGTGTGTGTATTTTTATTTAATTTTTTTTCTGTGGAGGTAATTTTTCTTCCTGGTTATTTTTTTCTGCTTTTCTTCATTGTCTTGATTTGGTTACGTAGCATCATGGGAGCATGGACTTTTACGGGATTGCGCAAATACATCCACCAACCTTTTTTCATGGTGTCTGTCTAGCTTTGCTGTCTTTGAAAAGACTGTTCCCAGTAAGGATCACTGTTTAGTCCAGGCTGAATCCCTGAGATCTGAATACAAGCTATTTATAGTGTTGTGTCCAGAGCAGTACATGAATCTATTAAAGAGTTAACGGCACGTGTAGAACATTGTTGTTTTCTTTTTCTTTTTCTGTCTATTTAAGACATTGTTTTCTTAGGGAAAAAAAAGATGTATTTACATAACGATTACAGCCATTAAATTAGTGTTAATGGTAAACAATAGAACTCACATGGATCAAGGAGGAACAGTCCTAAAAACATGAGAAACCAAAACTCCTCAACTGAAAGCTACTGACAGCAGTGACTAAACAATGTATATCTACATAACTGCATTCACCAACTAAAAGTGAATATGGCAACTAGAGATGAGCGAACTTACAGTAAATTCGATGCGTCACGAACTTCTCGGCTCGGCAGTTGATGACTTATCCTGCATAAATTAGTTCAGCTTTCAGGTGCTACGGTGGGCTGGAAAAGGTGGATACAGTCCTAGGAAAGAGTCTCCTAGGACTGTATCCACCTTTTTCAGCCCACGGGAGCACCTGAAAGCTGAACTAATTTATGCAGGATAAGTCATCAACTGCCGAGCCGAGAAGTTCGTGAAGAATCGAATTTACTGTAAGTTCGCTCATCTCTAATGGCAACTATAGATGGGCGAGCTGAGCCTGGCAAAATCTGGTCTTGCTCAGAACTTTGTGGTAAAAGGGAGCATGGCAAAGGAACTATTATAGCAGAAAATTTGAGGAATACATGGGGCTTTGGCACCTGCATGCATGATAGGATGAGGAAGTACCACTGAGCTGACGTCAGGATAACCCAGCATACCCTGAAGCTAGCTGCATGGCTTCATGTTAGTCATGTAGCTTTAGGTTACATACAGCTTCCAGGCCAGTCAGGAGACAGTATAATGATGGATTTCAGAGGCTTATAAAACCCAGGAAAGGAACTACAGATCCCAAAAACCCTTTCAACACCTATTTCCACAAGTAAATAGAAAGCAAGCCGAGCAAAGCTTTGAGCAGTGAGCTGACCTCAGACAGTGACTTGTCACCAGCACTACTGTGTCCAGTTGTTGTACTACAAATTAGTATTACTGCAGAACGAGCCCATAAAAGCTATTACATTACAATACAATACAGATAAATATGAGCAAAGGCCAAGCTCAGGATGTGCAATAAAACTTAACTTTTTATTAGTCAATATTAATAGAGTACTAAAAGACAAGTGATGTATAATGATACGGTCAAGATAAATACTGGTCAGTCCTCGGACCAAGGTCAGACGCCAGTTCTCGCCGCAGTAGGCGAGAGGATCCGGACACCTCCGGTACCCTGCTATAGACAGGGAACCGTCTACACGCTCTACAGATCAGCTAACCGTGGAAACCGGGAACTCTGCTGAGATCTGCCACAGACCATGTGTGACATATTAGTGATTAGCAGGGATAGCCTTTCTCCCCCACAGGATTCATGGATGTGATTCTATGTCACATTGTGAACTGGCTCAAACTGAGCAACCTTGTAGGGAGAGTCATTTGCTTCTTTATTTGCAGGCTCGTTGGTCACTAAAAACTGCGTCACTCATTTTATTAGAGGTCTGGTTCTTAACAGAATATTAGTTTCATATAGGACTATATATTATAAGTCCTAGTATGTCGGTCTCTATATTTGCTATTGTTGATACCTCCTGATGACACCTGCTATAAACCAGTAGGTAGAAACGCGTTGTGGTATATGAAATTGCTCACCCTGTGGTGTCACTTTTATGCGCACCCTAGGTGATAGGTCAGACTGGGCTGGCTGGGCCCTGCAGAGCCCGAGGACTGACCAGTATTTATCTTGACCGTATCGTTATACATCACTTGTCTTTTAGTACTCTATTAATATTGACTAATTAAAAGTTAAGTTTTATTGCACATCCTGAGCTTGGCCTTTGCTCATATTTATCTGAATTTGATGCTGGATGCTCCTTATAACATGGGGAATGCGTGGACCCCAATATTAATCTCTTGCACTAAATTTATATTACAATACAATACAAAGCAAGCTGACCTGTATTTTACCATACATAAGCATTAAAAACATTGAGTGAAATAAGTATGTTACGCCAAGTTACCTGTTTTGGGTTTAATCATATAGCATTTCTACCTGGGTGTATCATAAATACACAATACATGTCTTTTACAGTTCACTGGATCAACATCTTGCAGAATGAGGCTCTACCGCAACAAAGTTAGGAAATAGTGACACCTCCACAGTTGCGCCAATTCAGTTCAACTTCTGACACTTACCACCTATTCTCCTCATCCAGAGCCTCTTCCATAGACATCTTGCATCCTCCCACAGGGAAGTCAAGTGCTGCCAAGCTGTATTACACCTGCTAAGCCTGGGGGGAGAAAAGCCACACAGCGGAGGACTCACTGCCCCGTCTGCAGTAGGAGGTTTCACACTAGCTCTCTTCTCATAATCCAAGGTTGGAAAACATCAAAAACATTGTTTCTGCTCACAGCGCCTAATTTGCAACATTCCAACAAGGTGGAACTTAACATTACACATGTCGGACATCATGTACCAACAGTGGTGATAGAATACCTAATGTCGAGTGTAGCATAAGAGGAAATGTTCAGTGAGCAAGATTGTCTCTTAGCAATGTGGAAAAACTCAAATTTGTTACAATGAATCAGGCATGGATCAGTGAGGAATTTAAACCTCCAGTGTCAGGAGCTACTGATTAAATCATAGTCCTGCTGTCCGCTGGTTACTGCAAATCCCACCATTTCACCATTGCCTGCGGTTCGCTGGCTACTACAATACCAACAGTCCAACACTGCCTGCTGTCCACTGGCTATTACAAATTCCACCAGTTTACCACTGACTGCTGTTGGCTGGATACTACAAATCCTACCAGTCCACCAATGCCTGCTGGCTACTACGGCTGTTACAGTCCACCACTGCCTGCTATCTACTACAGCTTCCACCACTGCCTGCTGTCTGCTGGCTACTACAAACCCCACCAGTCCACCACTGCCTGCTGGTTACTACAACTACCAACAGTCAGTTCACAACTGCCTGCTGTCTACTAAAACTCACCAGTACACCACTGCCTGCTACAATTCCCACCAGTCTACCACTGCCTGCTGTTACTACAACTTCCACCATTCCACCACTGCCTGCTGGATACTAGGACTCCCCACATTCAACCACTGTTGCTGTCTGCTGGCAACTACAAATCCCACCAGTCCACCACTGCCTGCTGTACTGTTCGCCGGCTACTACAACTCCCATCAGTCCACTACCCTTGTTGCTACTACTATCAGTGAGGCCTGAACATATACAACCCATAATCTCTCCAAAAAAAAAAAAAAAAAGATAATTTTTTGGGCTTTTCATACAAAAGCTCTCTCCTAGTTCTTTTGGGACACCAAGCCTGATGCAATTCCAAAAGTGAATTTTTTTTGGAATACATGGAAAAATCCCTTACGTCTTCCAATAGCTTTGTGAGCAATTCAACACCTATTTCAATAAAGTTATACTTTATGCAGCTTTATTTCAGTGTTAAAGAGCATACAAAATCTGCTAGTATAGTGTGATTTTAACAAACGATTAGTTACCAAGACTACCACATGTTGCCATAGCTGACATTAAAGGGGTATTCCAGAGGAGCCTGTCTGCCTCAATGGGTAAAGCAACTGTTGGGGGGGGGGGGGGTGTAAATCAATCCCCACAGGTCAACAGGTAATCCTGCCAAACTTTTGAAAAAAAAAAACTTTTGAAAAGTTATACCTTAAACTATGACTTGCTTTTCTGGTCCATCTGAGGCTGGGTTCAAAGTGGAGTGGAACAGAAAGTTAAAGGAAGACTGAAAGACTAGACTCAATATACAGGATGACAGTTCAGGTGAGGCACATTACAAAAGAGTATCAATTACCCTTATTCATGGTCCAGTTCAAGAGATACCTTTTGTATTAGCTTCCATTATAATCGGCATTGAGCAATGGAGGCAGAAGCAGGCATACTCAGCATGCCAGGTCCCGCTTCCATTGCGCAAAGTGTAATTGCAGAGAGGCCGATACAACAGGTATCTTTGAAAACCTTTTTTTTTTTTCCTGTGTTTTGGGCATCAAATATTGGGCCTCATTTATAAAGGCTTTTCAGAGTAGATTTATGTGTTGCATGTCAACATTTTCAAAAAACTAATTCTAAAAACAAAAAACTAAATCTACAAATTTACTAATCTTACCACATAAAATGTAGTGGATATGAGCTTTGGAAAACCCAACAGCTCAGAGCATGTGTAAAAAGTTCCACAAAGAAACTACACTCCACTCTTCGTAAATGAGGCCCATTGTGTGTGAACTCAAATATAGCCTTAAATATAAAAAAAATATATAAAATTGCATCAAAACAGGGTTTTTCACAGATGAAAATGTAAAATTCAACTCATTGTTGAAACCTACCTATTAGCGACAGACAGGTCTTTATTCCCTGATGGAGATATAACTTCCTACCCATTGTCTGACAGATTCCATCTTTTATAATGGTTGTGGAATTGTGAAGGGAAAAAAAAAAGAAAACCTTTTTCCAGCTGCTGTTCTGTTTTATTTAGCCTGTCATTCACATGGGTTTCCCAATTTAGACATCAAGTTGTGAAATTGCAGAACCTTCTAAAACAAATGGCACAACAACAGATATATACTACACAATCAAACTGGATAAACAGTAGTTTCTCTCTTTCACAGAATCGCAGTAGACACCCTACCAAAAAAAATGAAAGCAGGCACTTTAAAACAATAGAGGAAAAAATTACAGTAATTGACAAATTGAATAGACTTAAAATTTTTTTTTTTTTTTTTTTTAATCTGTAGGAAATAATCCCACATGTTTGTTTTAACTTTCACTGGGGATATCAAAGTTAAAGGATTCTAAGAATATAAACGGGGACAGTACATTTTTAAAGCTGTATTATAAGCCGTCTATACAAATACCTTGAGACCTTAGCAAAGGAAAATTCTAATATTCGGCAGATCCATTTAAACCATTCAGCATGTTAAACGGCATGCTGTGTGGCATCTTTGAATCGGCAGTGAAGGCCACGAAGACATTTTCTCAGATCACTGAAGAATAACATGTATACACAGCTTAAGTAAAAAAACTGGGTTCTTCTCAAAGATATAGCTTCAATGTGCTGAGAATAGAACAATGCACATCTTCTACCTTAACTGAAAGGAAGAAATGAGACCTGTCATCCGTAGCTTTATAGCCACAAATTTTGAAGTTTGGATCATCCTTCCATGATCTTTTTAACTGTGTAGTATCGTTTTATATATGTATTGCTCTGTGTGCCTTGGCTATTAATTTCAGAGCTGACCACAACTTATTAGAACCTATTATTTTTAACTTTGTTCACACAATTTTGTCCTGAATTTTTGAAGAAAAAATAAATAAAAATCTATGCCCATTTTGTTTGTTTGAAATTTGCTGTAATTTATTGTCATCAATTTTCTTTCATTCACAAACAACACAGGATAAGAGACTTCTATAAGGTCAGCATATAACAAACAATCTTTATGGATCCAAAGTACAGATAAGAACAAGTGAAAACAGATGTAATAGACATCACTCTGGTAGGTAATGACCATAGACTTTGTAAGCTTTTCTATTCAATTTAACATTTGTTTTACAGATTTCCTAAACAATATTTGTGTAAAATAGCAAACTACACTATAGGCCACTCTGATGACTTTGGTTACTTACCCTTATGGCGCATGACCCCTGCTCTACTGAATACACGGCAGCCTCAGTGATTGGAGAGATAAGAGTACACTTCATCAGGTTGAAGGGGGTACTCCAGGCAAAACCTTTTACTTTTATTTACTTTTTTATCAACTTTGTTTTTATTTATTTATTTTTAGTAACCTGTAATAATATGTCGTAACATAACACACGTACCCCGAACAAGAAAGGGGGGGGGGGGGGGGTAAAAGGAAAACATCATTACAGCGATCATACAAAAAAACAACCATAAGTTACAATCGGCCAGTAAAGGGAGAGGGGAGGGGCTAATGGAGAGTGGAGGGGGGGGGGGAGGGTGGTATGAATAGGGAGGGGTGGAGGGGGTGAACTGATTTGGAAGGAGTGAAAGGAAAGGGGGGGAACAGTAGTATCAATACATCAATGTTGAAAATACATACATACAGCAAGTACAGTTGCAGAACAATGGTGTAGGTACTATAAGAAGCTGACTTAATACAGGATCCCAGATCATCCACTAATACATAAAGTATAAGGGGGAGGAGAGGGTCATGATAATTTCCTCTTACGGAAGCAAATGATGGAGGTCGGACAAAACCTTTTCTGTTCTAACTAATCAACTTTCTAAACGTATATGTACTTGTACTCAAGTGGCAAATTTTGTATGGTTACCGCAATAATATAGCTGTTCACCCTTGCTGAAAATACCAGATTTCCTTAAAAGTTGCCAGCATTCATCCACATGCAAGGACTTTTTTTTTTTTTTTTTTTTTTTGAACAACCAAATCATACTATGTAAATACACCTTTTATATTACCTTAAAATGTACGGTGAAGCAATATTATTATTTATGGGGGAAATAATATATTGACCCAATAACTTTACATTTTTTTTCACATACGGTGCTGCATGAGGACTCATTTTGTGTATTGGTTCACTCTTGCATATATGTGACTTTTTGATCACTTTTTATTTCAGTTTTTCTGGTATATGAGGTCACCAAAAAATCTGCATTTTGAGTTTGGTATTTAAGTTTACGCTGTTCACTATACATGATCATTAACATTATATTTTAATAGTTTGGACATTTCCGCATACGGCAATATCAATTAGGTTTTATTTATTTTTTTATTTGTACATTTTCTAAGTCTCCCCAGAACACTATTTACAGCAATCTTTAAATTGCTATTACTGTTCAGTGCTATGCATTGTCTAAGCACTGATAAGTACATTCAGCAATCTACTTGTATAGTCTGTGCCATACGAGATGTTCCCCGGAGCAGATGTGGACAGGTGAGAAGAGTTCTAGCCGCCATCTTGACTTAATCATGCCGCAGGTGGTCCAATGGGTCTCAAAATGCCCAGTTATACTGCAAAGTGCTGTGATCAGTATTGTCTGCCATTAGCGACGAGGTCCCAGCTGCTAATAAAAGCTAGGACACACTGTGCATGCAGTGAGTGCTGCTCCAATCATTTTTTTTCTTCATGCTTCATAATGCAGTTTTAGTGGCTTATTTTGCTATAATAATATGTTTTAGTACATGCTTTTTGGTTTGTTTTTTAGTGCCATTTTTCTCATTGCAAGTAATTTGATTCAGAGATTCCTATTGAAGTACAAAAAAGTTTTAGGCAGGTGTGGAAAATGTTGTAAATTAAGAATGCTTCAAAAGGAAAAATAGAAGTATAATAGTTAATAGCATCAGTTCTTCCAGGTACACAGGTATTTAGTAGGATTAGTCAGGTGTATGATTATCCAATTACACCAAACAGACGCTAGTGATCATCATTTTCATATATAAATTATATAGGTTGAAATTTAGTCATTAACTGAAACAGAAATAGCTGTGTAGGTGTCTTAAAACTGGGCGAGGAACAAATCAAACTGCTTCAAAGATTAGGTATTGAGTCATGTCACACTTCATACACCATGGAAGATTGAGCGCAGCAACAAAACACAAAGGTAGTTATTCTACAGGAGCAAGGTCTTTTCCAAATCTTTCAAAGCAGACTGGGGTTTTAAGATGTGCCGTTCAAGCTATTTTAAAGCAGCATAAAAAAATGGCAATACTATGGACCATACACATAATGGTCAACCAAGGAAGCTTCATGCAACAGATCAAATACACATCGGGGGAGATCTATCCAGACCTGTCCAGAGGAAAAGTCGACCAGTTGCCCATAGCAACCAATCAGCTCGCTTCTTTCATTTTTAACAAGGCCCATGCTAAATGAAAGAAGGAATCTGATTGGTTGCTATGGGCAACTTTTCCTTTGCACAGGTTTTGATAAATCTCCCCCATCATCTTTATTTCGCTTCAAAGTGAGATGCCTAGGAGTGCCATCAGCTCAGAACTGGCCAAAACCATTGGAACCCAGGCATTGTTCTGAGGGGTGGTCATCATGGAAGAATTGCAGCCAAAACACCATGCCTTCAACATGGCAATAAGGCCAAATGACTCAAAGGGGTACTTCGCCCCTAGACATCTTATCCCCTATCCAAAGGATAGGGGATAAGATATCTGATCGTGGGGGTCCCACCGATTGGGACCCCCGTGATCTCGGCTGCGGCACCCTGCTGTCATCACTGCACAGAGCAAACTCGCTTTGTGCGTAATGACGAGTGATAAAGGGGCCGGAGCATCGTGATGTCACGGCTCTGCCCCCTTGTGATGTTACGGCCCACCCCCTTAATGTCTATGAGAGGGGGCGTGATGGCTGCCACAGCCCCTCCCATAGACTTGTATTGAGGGGGTGGACCCGTGACATCACAAGGGGGTGGAGCCATGACATCACAAGGGGGCAGAGCAGTGATATCACAATGCTCCGGCCCCTGTATCGCCCGTCATTACGCACAGAGCGAGTTTGATCTGTGCAGTGATGACCGCAAGGGGCTGCAGCCGAGATCACGTTAGTCCCCAGCAGCGGGACCCATGCGATCAGACATCTTATCCCCTATCCTTTGGATAGGGAATAAGATGTCTAGGAGCAGAGTACCCCTTTAACTATGCATGAGAACATAAGACCTGGGGTGCAGAATAATGGCAACAGGGGGTCTGGACTGATGAGTTAATATTTTTTTAGTTTTCCCTGCTATTCTAGCCAAAGATTTAAAACTTTTAACACTTCTATTTTTGAGTGCATTTTTAATTTGCCACATTTTTGCACAATAATGTATGAGAAAAAAAAACACCAGAAAATTCCACACATTTAATTTTTTTTTTTAAGCAGGAAAAAGACTCTGGAGATTTATGAGAAAAATACCCCATCCTAGGTGAAATGCTGCACTTTTAAAAAATAGTCAATGACCCAAAAAAACAAAAAACAAAAAAAAAAACACCCCAATTGAGGAAAAGAACCACAAAACATTAAGCATTGTAGGTATAGCATTTCCTATTTCACTAATGACTTATTCATTTGTATATTTCTATCATAATTACATTTAAGAAGCCCTCCTAACGCATCCTTCACACATTTTATATTGTTAAATTGGCTTGCAAAAAAAAAGAAGCAATATTTGGTGGTTACTGATCGGGACAGTTTCCTATAATTGTCTAATTTCTATCAGTGCAAACGTAGACTACATAGTTTGTGAATGCCCCAGATGTCACAGTGGCTTGGGATGTTTAATAAATCTGTGGCATCTGTAGACTGTCAAGTTTAAACCAACTACAAGCTGGCTTACTTTACACTAGGTTCCTAAACCAAAATTGTGGCACATTTTTGGGCAAATCTACAGATGTAGCTTTGGATGGTTATCTTGAGTCTACGTTCACCCTACACAGCAATGTGTTGTGTTGGGATATCCGATCTGCAGGCCTGAGAGAGGCATTGCTTACAAGATAAAGAACCATAACATCCCAGTCCAAGGGAGAATAAAATGTATACTGAGACCACTGAAGAGCAACTGTTGCCACATCCCCAACCTTTGTATCACAGGTCACCATCTGGGACATAAGACTTATTTTGGTTACACAAATCTGGGCTTTTTGTCAAATGCACTACGATGCTATCCTGCCTTACCTACAATGCACACAGCCTAAAATCACAGAACAAAAAGTATATCTTTGAGATTTTAAGCAATTTAGGAAGTAAAAATCTAATGACTATAAGAAGGTATGTAAGGCAAATAAATGGGCTTGGTGACATTTCCCAACAGGAGTTTAAGGCTAATAAACATTTTGCAAAATGCAATTATTGAAGTTACAAATTTGCATATTTGACTCGAAATGTTCAGCTAAAAACTAATCTGTTAAAGATACTTTTTTTCTTGGTGTGCCAAAACAGATGCAATGAGTAGTGGTGTAAGAATGTGCAAAAAAAAAAAAAAGGACTTACTATAGTAGGGTACTACAGCAACAGATACCATAAGCCACTTGACATCTAAAACCAGAAATTATACATAAAATTGAACACAGAAAAAATATAATTTTGCGTAGTAGTGTAAACAAAATGTCCCCTGGTCTTAGCAACAGAAAGCAAAGACCCAATAAATGCAATGTGTTCAGCAATATTGAATGATAAGATCCTCTCCAGAACCTACCTGTAATTGATATCAGAGGAGAGACAAAGCTCTAGAGGAAAATACTGCTAGAGTAACAAGGTAGATCCAGGTGAACATCCAGGTGAAGTCCACAACTCTTCCAATTCCAGTGTTTGATTTCAAAGCAGAAAATGTATAAAATCTCTGTAGGCTCAGGCATAAAAGGCTTCATACCATTAATCATCTTTATACCAAAAGTCCTTTATGCCAAAAGACTTGATGGAAATTAATAAGGGGAAAAAAACTCAAGTTTCATTTTTATGGGTCCACCTTAGTGGTGTTGCTTATGTGTCTGCTGGCTCGGGACAGAAACACTCCCTGCACTCCTGGCAGCTTACAATGTAGTTTAATCTTTACTTCTCGGGCAAAAGAAGCACATCCTAGGCAAATGCTGGAGATCTGTATTATTATGCTGATCAAGAGTGTAAAGGAATTCAATAAAAATAACATTTTTAACCATCTGATGAGCGCTGGAATACTCTTCATTTGTTTGCTCCACTGCACTGTGGATACCACTGCGCCTGGTTTTCTTTCCGGTTAGAGGGTAAGTTGACATTCTATGCCTACCGTATATACTCGAGTATAAGCCGAGTTTTTCAGCACGAT
Source organism: Hyla sarda (assembly GCF_029499605.1). Lineage (NCBI taxonomy): Eukaryota > Metazoa > Chordata > Amphibia > Anura > Hylidae > Hyla > Hyla sarda. The sequence goes on from NC_079192.1 coordinate 226,680,878, forward strand.
TTTTCGTGCTGAAAACACCCCCCTCGGCTTATACTCGAGTGAACTCTCCACCCGCAGTGGTCTTCAACCTGCGGACCTCCAGAGGTTTCAAAACTACAACTCCCAGCAAGCCCGGGCAGCCATCGGCTGTCCGGGCTTGCTGGGAGTTGTAGTTTTGAAACCTCCGGAGGTCCGCAGGTTGAAGACCACTGCGGCCTTCGACATCATCCAGCCCCCTCTCACCCCCCTTTAGTTCTATACAGTACTCGCCTCCGCTCGGCGCTGGTCCGGTGCTGCAGGACTGTCCGGAGAGGAGGTGGTCCGGTGGGATAGTGGTTCCGGGCTGCCATCTTCACCGGGGAGGCCTCTTCTAAGCGCTTCGGGCCCGGCCCCAGAATAGTCACGTTGCCTTGACAACGACGCAGAGGTACGTTCATTGCCAACGTACTTCTGCGTCATTGTCAAGGCAACGCCTCTATTCCGGGCCGGAAGCGCGGAGAAGAGGCGCCCCCGGTGAAGATGGCAGCCCGGAACCACTATCCCACCGGACCACCTCCTCTCCGGACAGCCCTGCAGCACCGGACCAGCGCCAAGCGGAGGTGAGTACTCTACAGAACTAAAGGGGGGTGAGAGGGGGCTGGATGATGTCGAAGGCCGTAGTGGTCTTCAACCTGCGGACCTCCGGAGGTTTCAAAACTACAACTCCCAGCAAGCCCGGACAGCCGATGGCTGCCCGGGCTTGCTGGGAGTTGTAGTTTTGAAACCTCTGGAGGTCCGCAGGTTGAAGACCACTGAGGGCAGATGATGAGAAGAGGATGATGAAGGGGGGGGTGTGGGATGATGACAAGAGGATGATGAAGGGGGGGGTGTGGGATGATAAAGGGGGGTGGGGATGATGACAAGGGGATGATGAAGGGGTGTGTGTGGGATGATTACAAGGGGATGATGAAGGGGGGTGGGGATGATGACAAGGGGATGATGAAGGGGGGTGGGGATGATGACAAGGGGATGATGAAGGGGGGTGTGTGGGATGATTACAAGGGGATGATGAAGGGGGGTGGGGATGATTACAAGGGGATGATGAAGGGGGGTGGGCATGATAAGGGGATGATGAAGGGGGGTGGGGATGATGACAAGGGGATGATGAAGGGGGGGATGTGTGGGATGATGACAAGGGGATGATGACAGGTGATGATGATGAGGGTCTGGATGATGACAGGCGGTGATGATGATAAGGATGTTAATGACGGGTCTGGATGATGACAGGGGGGGATGATGTATTTCCCACCCTAGGCTTATACTCGAGTCAATAACTTTTCCTGGGATTTTGGGTTGAAATTAGGGGTCTCGGCTTATACTCAGGTCGGCTTATACTCGAGTATATACGGTACATTGTTTCTGTATTTTTGCATCCTGTATAATCTTTCTTGCAGAGGAAGGTAGGAGAAATGTTTTATGTTCTAAAATTCCCCCAACACAGGACATTGGGGGGATGGATCCTCCCAGTTCCCTGGCATGGCTTGTTGGATGCCTTTATGTAGTTAAAAAATATTCTGTTATATTGCTGGGCCTAGTGAAAAAAATAATAATAAGAATAATAATATTATATATATACTTACCTACCCCACAGCTCTTCTTGCAGCATCTTCTGTCTGCTTCGAGATGAAAGGCTGCAGCAGGATCTGCCCATTTAGCCAACTACTGGCCAAGATATGACACTGCTCCACCCAGTGATTGGGCAACAATTTGACATTTCTATGACAGTGAATTATTTTTTTGTCAACGCGTGTACATCAAAAATAAAATGAATAAAAAAAGGGACACTGCCAATGACTCTGAACACCTTCGTGCTGCATAAAAAGGAAGGTCCAAGTTCTCCAACCCTTTTGACAAAAACAAATTACAAAAAATCTGTACCTCTATGGCAAGAATATATGTCGGTACTCTGGCTAGCACTGCACTGGAATCAATACTGCCAATAAGAGTATGTTAAAGGGGTTATCCAGGAAAAAAAACTTTTTTTTATATATATATCAATTGGCTCCAGAGAGTTAAACAGATTTGTAAATTACTTCTATTAAAAAATCTTAATCCTTTCAGTACTTATGATCTACTGAAGTTGAGTTGCTCTTTTCTGTCTAAGTGCTCTCTGATGACACCTGTCTCGGGAACTGTCAAGTGTAAAAGCAAATCCCCATAGCAAACCTCTTCTACTCTGTGCAGTTCCCGAGACAAGCAGAGATGTCAGCAGAGAGCACTGTTGCCAGACAGAAAAGAACAACTCAACTTCAGCAGCTGATAATTATTGGAAGGAGTAAGATTTTTTTTTATAGAAGTAATTTACAAATCTGTTTAACTTTCTGGAACCAGTTGACATAAAAAAAAAAAAAGTTTTTTCCCGGAATACCCCTTTAAGTGCACACAGCGTTTCTTGGGAAAGTCGCTCACGTTTACTTGGGCTATGTTCTCACACTGTAATAAATTCATTGTACTTATATTTCTTATGGGAACCAGAGCCATATCAGTTTCCCTTCTATAAATAAGGATTATTATTGAAAGTATCAGAGCTGCAAAATTTAGCCAGTAGGACAGTAAATTCATTGCTGGACTTCTCATGGCATAGATTTTTCTCCCAGTTATGTAGCCTCATAGCAGATTTTCAAAGAGCATGCAGAAAATGATCAAAAATGCTATCTAAATGTGCCATCTGGTTTCTGGCCATGGATATTTACACTAAAATATTTTGCACCTTTGGCAAAGCTGCTGTTACAGTTTGCACTCCGGCCGCCCGTGAGCGCATTTTCCTGCTCTCTTCTGCATGCCGGCGGGCTGGGGTTCGCATTACGGGACGCGCCCGCATGCGAATCCCATCCCATCACTAATCTCGGTCCTCCGCCGCCTTCTCTCCTCCCTCTCCGCTCTGGCGCGCATGTCTCCAACTCCTAGGGCTCGTGCGCGCCAGAGCTTTAAGATTTAAAGGGCCAGTAGGCCCTTAATCATGTACAACACCTGTGTCTCCTCTGTACGTTCCTGCTCCTACCCCACATCCCTGCCAGATCTTTGTTGCCTTGTGCCATTGAGAAAGCTTTACTGTGTTTTGCCTTGCCTTATTACTGACGACCTGCTACGTTCCTGACCTTGCTCCTGTGCTGCCTGCCTACTGACTTCCTGCTACGTTCCTGATTACCACCTGTGCTGTCAGCCCTGACCTTCTGCTATCCAGACTATGAGTTGCTGTTTCCCATCTGTACCTCGAATCTCCTCAGCCGCCTGTGTGGTCGAGTAGTGCCAGGGGTAGCGACCTGGGTACCGCCTGCCGCAGGAAGTCCATCCCGTTTTGCGGCGGGCTCTGGTGAAAACCAGCGGCACCTTAGACTCCACTCCCTGGTATGGCCCGCTTCATCTGCCACACAGGTCCAACGGATCTATTACATCCTGTGTTCCTGTCTACTGTACAGTAAGTGTTACAGCTGTTTTAGCCTATTGTGTAGTGGCCTTATTGAATATCCCCGTTTTGTATTCTGCATGGCTACTACAGTCTGTTGGAATATGACCAAGTTCCTCTAAAGCAGAATAGTTGCCACAGGGGTTTAACAGTTCCTCTCTCATTTGGGACCAGCTTGTTTCCTTGTCAAATTTCCTTTGTAGGTCTTTACTGGTATACTCTTCTGAGTGTGGGTAACCCGTTCAGTATAAAAAGGTATCACCTTAGTGAAGCTTCTGCAAAGGAGGCAAATATGTTTTAAGCTCTGGACAATTATTTCACCTGGAAAAGGAAATGTTAAGTGTTGATCTCCCTTTAATGATCTTATTTCTTGTTTGACAACTATTGCAAAGATAATTTTCAGTGGAGTTTTCTTTGTATGGTAAAATACATTTGCACAAGATTAGAAAACCCCAAATATGTGCTGAGAAAAATCCTTGCAGAATTTACTTAATGTGAACATACTGAAACAAGAGATAGTGGGAAAGTACATATTGGGTCACACAGCAGCAGTTTAGAGAGGAAATCTGAAGGGCATAGATCCATGAAGTAGGGGAACAGTTCAGTGATCTGCATTTTTTTTTTTTAAAGGTAAAATTAACCTACATTTGTATACCTTTACATTTTATATGAGGTAGGCATCTGATTTTATTGACTTTGACCCCTTGCTTCCTTGACCTCTTACAGTCTGGTTTCCGCTCCCTATACTCCACAGAAACAGCTCTAACCAAAGTCACTAATGATCTTCCGAGTGGCAAATCTAATGGCAAATTTGCTCTATTGATTCTCCTAGGCCTCTCCGCAGCTTTTGACCCTATAGATCGCCAACTCCTCCTCAGTAGTCTCTGCTCCATTGGTCTTAAGGACTCTGCTCTCCCCTGGTTTTCCTCCTCTCTCTGGTCACTCCTTCATTGTCTCTTTTTCTGGCTCTACTCCTCTACCCCTTGCTGTTGGGGTTTCCCAGGGATCAGTCCTGGGTCCTCTACGCTTCTCTCTCTACACATCCCCCATTGGAATAACAATCAGAAGATGTGGTTTTCAGTACCACCTCTATGTTGATGACACCTCTATACCTCTTCCTCCAAAATCCCCCCTACACTTCTACAAAGTACCAGTGACAGTAGCTCATATCATGTCCTCCTTATATCTGAAACAAAATCTTTCTAAGGGTACATTCACATATACAGAATCCTGTGCAGATTTGATGTGCAGGATTTGTAACTGCCGATTAGAAGCTGTGCACAGTTTACATTGAAATCTGCAGCAGAAAATCCTGTGCATCAAATCCTGCACATGTATGAACGTACCCTAAAACAGAACTTCTTGCATTTTCTCCATCAACTGATGTCCCTAAACCTAACATTTCCATTTCGGTATGTGGTACTACCATAACTCCCAGGGAGCAAGCTCACTGTCTTGGAGTTATACTAGACTCTGATCTGTCTTTCACTCCCTATATTCAGTCCCTTTCACGTTCTCTTCACCTGCACCTCAAAAACATCTCTAGAATCCACCCTTTTCTCACTATTGAAACTGCTAAAACTCTCATTATTGCTTTGATTCACTCCCGCCTTGACTATTGTAACTTTTTACTAATAGGCCTTCCCTTCTCTAAACTTTCCCCTCTCCAGCCCATCCTCAATGCCGCAGCCTGACTCCTCTTCCTCTCCAGCCGGTACACCGATGCCTCACCCCTGTGCCAGTCAATACACTTGTTACATAACCAGTCCAGAATACAGTATAAAATCCTCAGTCTCACACACAAAGCTCTCCACAGTGCTGCACCTCCCTACATCTCCTCTCTCATCTCTGTCTACCATCCTACACGTTCTCTCCGCTCTGCTAATGATCTCACATTAATATCTTCTATAATCCGAACCTCTCACTCCAGTCTTCAAGACCTCACTCGTGCTGCCCCAGCTCTCTTGAATACGATACCTCAGATTCAACCACAACATCCAGTTTTAAACATGCCTTAACCCCTTAAAGGGGTACTACTGTGCTGACAACTTATCCCCTATCTAAAGGATAGGGGATAAGTTGCCTGATCGCGTGGGGTCCCGCCGCTGGGGACCCCCGCGATCTCGCACACAGCACCCCGCTCTCATCAGGCCCTGGAGCGAACATCGCTCCGGGTCTGATGACTGCCGATCACAGGGCCGGAGTATCGTGACGTCACGGCTCCGCCCCCTCATTGCCAGTCTATGGCAGGGGCGAGACAGCTGTCTCGCCCCTGCCATAGACTTGCATTGAGGGGGCGGAGCGTGACGTCACACAGGGGCGGAGCTGTGACATCACGATCACTGGCCCCATCATCAGACCCGGGGGATGGATGTTCGCTCCGGGGCCTGATAATAGCGGGGTGCTGCGTGAGAGATTGCGGGGGTCCCCAGCGGCAGAACCCCGCGCGATCAGGCAACTTATCCCCTATCCTTTAGATAGGGGATAAGTTGTCAGCACGGTAGTACCCCTTTAAGGACCAAGCCCATTTTCACCTGAAGGACCAGGCCAATTTTATTTTTGCATTTTCGTTTTTTTCCTCCTCGCCTTCTAAAATCAGTAACTTTCATATTTCCATCTACAGACCCATATAAGGGCTGGTCATATAAGGACCAATTTTACTTTGTAAGGAAACATCTGATTTTACCATAAAATGTACGGCGAATCCAAAACAATTTTAAAATAAATGAAAACCACAATTTTGGACATTTTAGAGGGTTTCGTTTTCACACTGTACAGTTTATGGTAAAAATGACATGTGTTCTTTATTCTGTGGGTCAATACGATTAAAATGATACCGATGGCTAGATACTTTTAGATTTTTGTACTGCTTAAAAAAAATTCTTAAACTTTTTGTACAAAATCAGTAATCTAAAATCACCCTATTTTGACCACCTATAACTTTTTCATTTTTCCGTATATAGGGCGGTATGAGGGCTCATTTTTTTGCGCCATCTGAACTTTTTATTAATACCACATTTGCATATATAAAATTTATATTTTTATAAAAAAAAATTTAATATAATGTGACAAAAAAGCTGCATTTTTAATTTTTTTTTTTACATTTTTTACATTTACGCTGTTTACCATACGGGATCATTAACATTATATTTTTATAGTTCGGACATCCAGGCACGCGGCGATACCAAATATGTTTATAAAAAAAAATTGCGCTTTTTAGAGGTAAAATAGGAAAAACGGCCAATTTGTATTCTTATAGGGGGAGGGGATTTTTCACTTTTTTACATTTTCCAACTTTTTTTTTCATGTCCCCATAGGGGACTATCTATAGCAATCATTTGATTGCTAATACTGTTCAGTACTTTTCTCCTGCTCTGGTCTGCTCGATCTCAGACCAGAGAAGGAGATGCCGGGAGTCCGCCGGAGCCAGGTGAGGGGACCTCCGGCAGCCATTAAAGATGATTGGATCGCTGCGGCAGTGCTGCGGGCGATCCGATTATCCATTTTATTATGCGCATTGCCGCGGTCATACACAGGACGTAAATGTACGTCCTGGTGCGGGAAGTACCGCCAAACCAGGAAGTACATTTACATCCGTGGTCGTTAAGGGGTTAAAAACATCTCTTTAAGCAGGCCTATAACATTCCCTAATTGGCCTCCACTACTACCACTTTGCCCCTTTTGAGACCTCTGGGTCTTGGAGATATCAAAAGCTTTATATTTGGGTGGAGGGGGTGTGGTCTGCCAGTGAGGTGAGTGATCGCATGCTGCCGATTTGCACACTTCCCCTGGAGGGGACTCATGCACTGCCATGAGTGCAGACTGGGAGGCATCCTCTGAAACATCCGAGGACTGTGTGGAGGCCTCTCACTCCGGATCATCTTTCCAGGCAGGTGCATCACAGCGGCCTGGTCAGGTTAGTGCAGGAGCTACCCGTAGTACCATCTACTGGACAGCCTGCTCCTTCCTCCATCACGGAGCCCACCATGAGGCACATTTACTCTGCAGTCCTGGCCCTGGAAGTTGATATTGGCTCTATTAACCCCTTAATGTAAATGTATGTCCTGGTGAGGTGGTACTTAACGCACAAGGACGTACATTGGAGCGATGCTCAGGTCATGTGCGGCAGGTCCCGGCGATCGTGTGGATGTCCGCCATTAACCCCTCAGATGCAGTGATCAATACAGATCAGGGCATATGAAGAAGTGCGGCACTTAATGTGGACGATCAGATCGCCCGCAGCGAGCCGATCATCTAATGGCGGACTGAGGTCCCCTCACATGCCTCCGTCTGTCTCCCAGCATCTTCTGCTCTGATCTGAGATCGTGCAGACCAGAGCAGAAGATAGCTGATAACACTGATCAGTGCTATGTCCTTTGCATAGCACTGAACAGTAATCGCAATCAAATGATTGCTATAAATAGTCCCCTATGTGGACTATTAAAGGGGTACTCTGGTGCTTAGACATCTTATCCCCTATCCAAAGGATAGGGGATAAGATGCCTGATTGCTGTAGTCCCACCGCTGGGGACCCCGTGATCTTGCACGCGGCACTCCGTTTGTAATCAGTCCCTGGAGCGTGTTCGCTCCAGGTCTGATTACCGGCGACTACAGGGCGGGCGGCGTGTGATGTCACGCCTCCGCCACCGTGTGATGTCATACTCCACCGCTTAATGCAAGCCTACGGGAGGGGGCGTTATAGCTGTCATGCCCCCTCCCATAGACTTGCATTGAGGGGCGGAGCATGACATCACACGCCGCCCGCCCTGTAGTCGCCGGTAATCAGACCCCGAGCGAACACGGTCCGGGGACTGATTACAAACGGGGTGCCGCGTGCAAGATCACGGGGGTCCCCAGCGGCGGGACTCCAGCGATCAGGCATCTTATCCCCTACCCTTTGGCTAGGGGATAAGATGTCTAAGCACCGGAGAACCCCTTTATAGTGTAACAATAAAAGTAAAAAAATTAAAGTTAAAAAAAGTTAGAAAAATCCCCTCCCCCAATAAAAATGTAAATTGTCAGTTTTTCCCCATTTTACCCCCAAAAAGTGTAATTTTTTTTTTAACATACATATCTGGTTTCGCCGTGTGCGTAAATATCCGAACTATTAAAATATAATGTTAATTGTCCTGTATGGTGAACGACGTGAACGTTATATATATAAAAAAAATAAAATAAAAAGTCCAAAATTGCTGCTTTATAAAATTTTATTCCCCCCAAAATTTATAAAAAATTTATGATTTAGATATGCAAATGTGGTATGAAAAAAATGTAAGTTCACGTCGCAAAATAATTTTCCCTCAAACCGCCGCTTATACGGAAAAAAAAAAAAATTATAGGTCGGTGAACTAGAGGAATTTAAAACGCATTAATTTGGTTAAAAAACTTGCGATTTTTTTAAGCGGTATAATAATAGAAAAGTATGTAATCATGGGTATCATTTTAAATCGTATTGACCCACAGAATAAAGAAAACATGTCTATTTTAACGTAAAGTGTAAAGCATGAAAACGAAACCTTCCAAAATTAGCAAAATTGCTGTTTTCTTATCAATTTTCCCCCATACAGTATTTTTTGGGTTGCACCATACATTTTATGGTAAAATGAGTTCTGTCATTACAAAGGACAACTGGTCACGCAAAAAAAAGAAGCTCTCATACTAGTCTGTGGATGAAAATATAAAAGAGCTTTGATTTTTAGAAGGCAAGGAGGAAAAAACTTAATAAAATAGTTTGAGTCCTTAAGGGGTTAAGGAGGAAGTGTCCTTGATACGGCACAATCTCCGCCACACGAACGAGCGGATTACGGCCCTAGAAGACACACTAGGAAACGTTGAGGATAAGTTTCCAGCTGTGCAGAGAGATCTGGGTCGTGTGGTGCACAATGTTTCTTTGCTGATTGCCAAGTCGGATGACTTAGAAAAACTTCTCTGACGGAACAACCTCAGACTCATTGGCGTCCCTGAACGCGCTGATGGGAAAGCTGTGGGAGACTTCTTTTAATCTTGGCTAGTAATTAAATTTGGCAAGGATACACTGTCTCCATTATTTGCGGTGGAGCGGGCGCACAGGGTGACTTTCTGTGCTCCCCTGCCCGATTCTACTGCAAATACTTAATTTCAAGGACAGGGACACCATATTGTGTGCTGCCCGTGACCATCCTGACCTTACCATTGACGGGGCATGTGTGTCTATTTTTCCGGATTTCTCCAATGAGCTGCAGAAGTAGAGAGCACAATTCCTAGACATTAAGAGGCGACTCAGGGTGCTCAATGTTGTTTATTCCATGCTCTACCCTGCCAAGCTACGGGTAATTGCCCTGGGGACAATACACGTGTGAGTCACAAACAAGCTCTGCAATGGCTGGATGCCAATGAGGCTCGAATCCACCGTGCTCCTGAGGATGACTGAGGTCTGCGATTCTCACCTATGATTACCTTGCTCCCAGAATGCTCTGCTGCTTTGCCTTCCTGGTCCAGATGTGTTACTTTATCCAATATTTGTTTTTGACTACGTTCTCCTGGATGTTATGGCCGATGCAACCTCAGACTTGTGCTTATTATCCTGTGCTGGGGGACATGGCCTTTTTTGATATTGCGGCCTATTCTCTGTCAGTCCGCTAGCAGGATGTTTGGAGCATACCCACCTGTGGATTATCGTTTGCTCCATTCTGGCGATCTATCTCCCGTGCCGGAGACCATGTCTTTTATGTACTTTATTGGTTTGTTTACCCGTTTTTGTTTTTCTATTTTTTACAGTTTTTTTTTCTTTACCATGCACACTTTCTCCATATGCTGTTACCCACGATGTATGCTCTGCCTTTATCTAAGGTCCTGGGGAGACTCCGTAAATTTGCCTTTTATATGTTTGTATGTCTAAATGGCTAATCAAGTCCATCTCCTTTCCTGGAATGTGAGGGGCCTAGGGGAATGCCAATAAGCGCTGCATTTTTCAGCAGCTGAAGGACATTCATCCGGACATTTTCTGCCTCATGGAGACGCATCTTATTCCTGACTCCGTGCATGTCCTTTGCCGCTCTTGGGTGTACCAGGTCTTTCACTCCACCCATGCACAGGGGGTGTCCATTCTGGTCCATAGGGTCATTCACTTTTGACTTACTTCCCATATTGACCCCAGAGGGGTGTTATATTTGTTTGCCACAAGGATAACCTGTTCCTTAAAAATAGTGCAATGCAATCTATATTCCTCCTCCCTACTCTAGCAATTTCCTTAAGAAGGTGTTTTCTGTCCTCTCAGCCTTGCTGCAGGTGCCCACTCTACTTATTGGGGATTTTAATGCTGTCCTTTCACCCCAACTGGACAGACACTATGCTGTTCCAGGTGTTGGTCCCCCCATGTCGGTCTTCACTAGCATCTCTCCTTGAGGAGGTGAGCATCTGCGACCTGTGGAGGATACGGAACCCTACCACTCGCCATTATTCCTGCTATACTAGTTTCCACAGGACCCTTTCTCGCACTGACTTAGCACTAGGTACTTACCCCTTACTACCCTCAGTAGGGGACCTGGAATACCTTTCCCGTAGTGTTTCTGACTATTCCCCTATTCATCTGAGATTATCCTGGGCCGCCTTCTTTCAGGATGGTGAGAGCGCCGGCCACATGTTGGCCACTATTGTCCTGGCAGTCGGGTTCTCCATATATAGCCGAACCTGACTCTGCATCCGATTTAAAAAAAATTAATAAAAAAAAAAGCTTCATATTTGACAGTCTCCCCCCTACTCTCTATGCACTTTAGACATTCGGAGACTAGCTAGTGACTGGTTCACTCTTCTGTACATAACCTATTTATGAAATATGGCTGGACCATTGTCTCAGTACAGCACCTTATGCCTTCTGTCTCAACCCCATTCTTTATAGTCTGTAAGCTCTCGCGAGCAAGGTCCTCCCTCTCCTGTTTGAATAGTTAGTGTGTAATATTATTGTCTGATACTTACCTTTATATGTTCCCCAATATTGTAAAGTTCTGCGGAATCTGTTGGCGCTATTTAAATAAAATCATCATTATTACTTTGCTTAATGAGAACCACTTTAAGGAAGGGACTACAGTGACATTTTGCAGTGCTACAATTTATTATAACTATAGAGCTACAGCTGCAGATTAAACTAATATTCAGCTGCATGAAATCTCAGCTGCAGCTGTCAATCAATAGTTTAAATCTATCCGTAGCACTTGAAAAAGTTGCAATGTAGCCTTAGCCCATGCAAAAGAGCAAATCAGTAAAGTTTTCTGGGTCATAAGTATTATACATAAGAACTGTTCAATACTGCCCGTTTTAGTGTAGAAGTGTAAGGTGGCCTATTGGCCGCTCCTAATTCTTGTCATGTTAAGGCAGATTCAATTTTTTATTTAATATGACAATTAATAAAGAGTAAAACCAAATCATTTTTTGCATACTAAAATATTTATTTCATGATTTAAAAATAGCAGGAATGTTATTTTGTTTGCATTGCCGAGTTGCACAGTAAAACCAAAATGACAAGGAACATGCATTTGCACATCACCAAATACATTCTAATGTTAAAGTATGTACTTTGGAAATATTAACAATAAAGACTGGCATCAAGGCAATCTTAGCTAGCTAGCTGTTTATAGCTTAATATTTCATGCTCCATAAACACAAACAAAATCCAAACATCCTTTGAAATTTTTGGGAAAATCTCCTTTGCCTCTTGAAGGAGTCTTAATAAAATCAGCAATACATTACTACTTACTGTAATCCATACTGTGCAAATCACATGCAGCTCAATATAGAAATCTGTCTCACTCATTAAAATAGTACCTATCAAATGTGTTCTGCATAACAAGGCAGTCACTATGATCAACATAGTGTGGGGGGAAAAAAAACAAAAACCTTTGTTTGGTCTCCAGGACCAAACTCACATATGGCCTTAATTTAGATTCATCATCCTCCTCAAGAATTTAAATTTAACTTATTCCAGAAAAGCAGTATTATATATGGCTGTATTCAAGAGAACTGAATAGTTTTTCTTTTTAAACCAAACACAATCGATGGTTTAATGAATTTTTCCTATGAATTAGACATCTTAATCCCAATGATTCTCACAACCTGCACAAGGAATCTCCTCTCAGCATAGTGAGGGGGGTCATCGTTGTAGGTGACTGTTCTCACGTTCTTTACATTTTCAGACTGTGACAGTATTAAAGTAGTACTCCACCCCTAGACATCTTATCCCCTATCCAAAGGAACGGAAGATCGTGACGTCACGTCCGCCCCCTCAATGCAAGTCTATGGCAGGGGGCGTGACAGTCGCCACGCCCCCTAACAGACTTGCATTGAGGGGGCGGGCGTGATGTCACACAGGGGCGGAGTCGTGACGTAACGATCTTCCGTTCCCGTGGTCGGGACCCAGACCCTCCAGCACTTCCGGAGCAGAAACAGGTGGGTGCCGCATGCTATATTGCGGGGGTCCCCAGCGGCGGGACCTCCGCGATCGGACATCTTATCCCCTATCCTTTGGATAGGGGATAAGATGTTTAGGGGTGGAGTACCCCTTTAATAAATATTTTTGTGGTGGCATGACTGGTCAAGATAGATGAAAGTCTTGTTTTCTACATTCATGTTAGCACATCTCTTGACCTACATGTGTTGCTACCAAAGCCTGGCTAAAGCATGTGATTGTTTCAAAACGCTACCAAGTAATATAAGGAAAAAGTTTCCCTGGACAAATACTATACAATATTTTTAGTCAAAAATATCTCCAGTTAAAGCACACACATCTAAATAATGCTTCACCCAATATATGTCAAATAACATGTTTATTGCATTTAGCTTCACATGCTTTTAATAATTCTTCTGAAGTGAAGTATTGCCAGAACAGGCATTAGCTATCGGATTATCACTTCAACCACTTCATTCAAAGCCCTAGTGAACAAGCTTGGAAACCCCATTAATAAAAAGATAACCAAACTATATTTTAGATGAAACGTTATTAAGTTTGCTGGTGACCTTGGACTGGTGCACAACAATTTGCTGGTACCTAACAAAAAAATCCTTCATTAGCCGCTCAGCCAAAAAACATCAAGAGCTTTGTATGGAACGTAACAAAAGCAAAAGCGAGGATTTATGCAGACAGACTCTCAAAATTCTAAAATAGTACAAATCCTGCAGATCAAACAAATGCTGGGAAAGTTTAAAAACACTTAAGGCTAGCTATAGCTAACTAACCTGCCAAAGCAGTCACATCAGTTTTATGAGCTACTATAAAAAGGTCCATACAAGTAAAGATGAGAATCAATGTTCTGGATCTAGACCTAAAGGACCGAACAGTGTTGCAAAATCTTTTAATGATCCGTCATTAATAAAATGCTGTACAACACCACATCCCAAATAGAACATAGTAAATTATGTCTACTATCAGACTTAGATTTTATCGATATCAAATCTACATAAAGCATATGTAGTCTAAAAAATCTTGAAGATACGCATCAATTTAGGTAACACTTTAAAGCCTACTTGAAGCAAATATAAAGGCTACATGATGTGTTCTGTAACTATGCCACAAAAAGAATGAGTTAATAAATCACTATAAATTACACCAACTTTAAACTTAAAATACATAATATATTTTTTTCCTTTTTTAAATTATGTTCCACAATATTCTTTCAAAGTGGATTACATCTGAATGTAAAATAAATAAACAAAAACATCATGATCGCTGGAAAACACACCAAACGTCCAACTAAACTTTGCTTGGGTTTTTGTCTTCTTGCTGGGATTCCTCAATGCCACGTGCAAACAATTTAATCAATTGACAGTGAACTCTGAAAGAAATCACAAAATAAAATAAGATATAGAACCCCCAAAGAGGTTTACAATCTTAAAGGGGTACTCCGCTCCCCAGCATTTAGAACATTTAGTTCCGAACTCTGTTTGCGGGCTTCCGTGGTCGCCCTGCCCATTTGTGACATCACACCCCGTCCGACCATGGAAGCCCGCACCCAGCATTCGGAACTAAATTTTCCGGACACTGGAGAGCGGAATATCCCTTAAATTAAATTAACCCATCAGTATGTGGGAGGAAAACGAAACACAGAAACACAGGGAGAACATACAAACTCCATGCCCACCCATCAAAAGATAAAATGCAGGGACTTCAAGTAAAATATGTTGATAGGTAACTAAGGGAAGATTATCATGAGGAATAGCCCAATTGTCATTTGACTTCCTGCTATGTCAGATTTATTTTTATTTTTTTTGCAGTAAAAACATGCCATTTAATGTGAGCAGGGGGAAACCCCATGCAAACACTAAGTTCAGATTGGCATTGAATTGCTGTGGATTTCAGAGCAGAATCTAGGCTCTCAGTGTTCATACAGTGGAATGTTATATTAAATGAATAATTCAAAATATATACATTGCCATTTGCCTAGAGCAAGACCTGGAAGGGTGCATGGCAAACAAGGATCATCTCTCTGGTGACCTCTGAATCTGTGTCGATCACTGCCTACTAACCATAATAGTGTATTGTTTCACCCAGTGTTTATTTACGTTGTATTTTAGGTACCATATTTAAAAAGGAATGGGTCATAAGTGTAACCCGCACACTAATCTGTTAGTAAAAGCAGGTGGTACAGGTGACACTAATTAAAAAAATACTTACCTACCTCTGATCCATAGTCTTGATTGTCTGTTATCTTCTTTAATTTAGCGGCAGGCTTGGTGCATAGAAGGACTGACCTCATGCATACGTCAGTGCTGCTTCCCCAAGCCTGCTTGCAGTAGGACCCAGCGGAAAAGCAGCAGTGGTGGAGTCAGCGTGCTCCTGCCATGCACTGGGCCCTACGAAGGGCCGTAGTGTATTGTTATAATCAGTGTCACCCACACTACCTGCCTGTACAAACAGGTTAGTGCAGGTGACATTGATGACAGATTCTCTTTAAGATATTGTTAATCTATTAATACTGTAATTTTAATAGACAGCTGTATTTTATATTGTGTCGGTAAGGTGACACATCAGAATATTAAAGAGTTACTGTCCTTCAACATGTAAAAAATTTGGATTGAGAACTAGGTTCAGACCACATGAGCAACAGAACAAGCTGGAAGAAGCATGCTATGGAGCCTGCCTCCTGCAACTGGTGGGAGATTGCAGGGAGTGATGCAGGCAACCATGCTTCTCCTGGTTTGTTCTAATGATCAATGGGGTCTGATCACCCAGACCAATCAAATCTTTTGACCCGTCTCTAGGACACGTCAAAAATGTTGTTCAATGACAGGGACACTTAAAAATTTACACAACATTTAGTGATATCATGCAAACCACTGACCCATTTCAACTGGTTAAGGCATTAATTATTCTGACAGAAAAAAGGAGTTTCTTTTAGTACCTCATTTCAATGGCAGTTTGCTCCAGAGTTTCCCCATCACAATTCCATAGACTGTTCATTTGACTGCACCCACAGGAAGGATGATCTGTGCAAATCTGAGCAAAGTTCTTTTTGCCAATATTACCCAAATCATTGCTTTCTGCATCCTCCTCTTCAAAATGTTTCGGGGTAAACTGAAAACTCTTTATCCGATAAATATCAACAAATGGGAA
Organism: Hyla sarda; assembly: GCF_029499605.1. Taxonomy (NCBI): domain Eukaryota; kingdom Metazoa; phylum Chordata; class Amphibia; order Anura; family Hylidae; genus Hyla; species Hyla sarda. The sequence continues at coordinate 226,696,882 of NC_079192.1, forward strand.
ATCAAACTATAAAAAGGCAACAGAACAAGATGTTGTAAGCAACTTTTAGATAAGAGATGTTACCTACAGAATCAAATGACAAAATTAGTAAGACCATGGCATTTGTGTCACTTCCACATGCAGAAGCTAGGATCATCCATGCGATTGGCACTCCAATGCTGCAGGAAGTCATGGCAGTCTGGATCAACGGAGCGCCGATAACCTTGATCGATGCTGTGTTATGGAGCAGCATTGTTCAGTGTTTGCAAATAAAGATTGCAAGCAATAGTGACTAAAAAATTATGTAAGAAAAAGCTAATAAATGTGAATAAGCCTCTTCCCCAATACAAGTTTCAATCCCCCCCCCATTCTTTGCCATTTTTTAAATAAAATAATGTAAACAAACATATGTGGTCAATCAATGTGTGTGTCAACTTCTCAACTAGGGCTCGGGGAGGGGATTGGACTGAAGGACTTCTGTGTGTTTTAGGTAAGGGATGCATTGTGTGTTATAAGAATTTGTGGGGTCTGCTAGATACTAAGCTTTGCGGAGGCTGAGAGGAGGAACTTTTAATTATATTTATATACATTTAATAATTATTTTAAAATATAATTATTTTTTTTTTCCGCCTTGTAAGGGCTATACCCCCTTTCCCATTTCTTGCCTGTGGCAAGATAGGAGGGGAAGCACATTCCCTGGTTGTCCATCCTACATGCCCCCAGCAGTGTCTATTCAGTGAAAAAGGGGGTCAGCACAATATGGGGAGATTTACTAATCTGCCTGAAACCCTAATTGTCTTTTTTTCCATAACCAGTCACAGCTCAACTTTCAGATCCTAACGAGCTCTTGTAAAGTGAAAGTTGAGCTGTGATTGGTTGCTATGGGAAAAACAGACAATTAGGGTTTCAGGCTGACTGATAAATATGGGCCATAATCTTCTACTTCCTGCATCTTCTCTCTGCAACTACTGCGAGTCTGGCCTTTAGAACAGAGCCTGACAATCGGGGACTCACGATAGCTGCTGAAAGGAGCTGCAGGAAGCAGAAGATGGTGTGAACAGACTGCCAAAGACCACAGGTGCATATATATACATAGTGGTTATCTCTACATATATGTGAACTTTAGAAATTGGGTGACCAACTAATCGATCAACTGATTTGTCGGTTATAAAAACAGTTGACAACTATTTTTATAATCAACTAGTTGCAGATTAAATCGATCAGTTGTTTAAGCCCTATTCTCAACAATTAAAATAAAATGTTAAACTGCACGGTCAATTGCGTAAACGTAAAAAGAAAAAAAAAATGCCAAAGTCCTGAATTTCTTATTTTCCATTCACATACCATAAAAAATTAAATAAAAAAAATTAAATAAAAAGCAATAAGAAAAAAAAATCCTATTAAATCAAAAATGGTAAAGATAAAAACTAAAGATCATGGCACAAAAAAGAAGCGCTCATACATCCCTGTATATGGAAAAATAAAGTCATAGGGGTTAGAAAAGGACAATTTTAAGCAAACTAATTTGCGTACAAAAAGTTAGAAGTTTTCTTTAATTAGTAAAAGAAAATAAACCCTTTATAAATTACTATTACTATTGCAAACCTGACATGTTTTGTCAGGTTGTGTCCCAGATTATGGCGCATTGCCATTTTGCTAAGAAAACCAGATAAAGGGGCGTGGCTGTTTGGAAAAGGCGCGTGTTCCTGACATTTTCACAAAAAAACTACATATTTACTAAGGTTTCCACAGAAAATGTGTTTGATTTGAGCTGAGGAAAACCCTACAGATCAGAACATGTGTAAAAAAAGCAAAGTGTAGGGAAAGTGGAAAATGTAGGGAAACCTTAGTAAATACCGTGGAAAATAAATTGTAGGGAATTAAAACCCACAAAGAAACCTACACAACACTCTTAGTAAATGAGGGCCACTGTGTCTTTTTTTACCAAAAAAGTGCACTGTGTAGAAAAAGAACCCAAAATTTACAATTTTTTTTCTTCAATTTCACCCCACAATTTTCTTTGTTTCACCCTAAATTTTGGGATGAAATGATTAATGTCATTACATACAAGGCCTCATATGGGTCTGTAGGTGGAAAATTAAAGATATTAGAAGGTGAGGAGGAAAAACAAAAGTGCAAAAATTAAGAAGAATTCCCAAGACCTCAAGGGGTTAAACCTAAGAAGTGTGGCTAATCACAGAGGGAGATTTATCAAAACCTGTGCAAAGGAAAAGTTGCTCATAGCAACCAGATTGTTTTTCATTTTTGACAAAGCCTCTGAAAAATGAAAGCAGCAATCTGATTGGTTGCTATGGGCAACTCAGCAACTTTTTTGATCAATCTCCCCAATAGTATCTGATGGGAATTCAGTAATAGCAGTTCTATTACTAATATGATCCTACACTGTTAGTAGGCCATACGATAAATTTAATGACATGCTCTATTCTTTATGCCGAAAGCATTAGAATATTTTAGAAACACTTGATTTGAGACCCATCTGCTCCTTTTTATATTAACCCATACCTGATCACTAGTGCTGGTTGTATGTCTGATAAGGTGCAAAAGAAAATGCAATCTGGAACATTTACGAACTAAAATAAGATCAGCTGTTCCATCTGCCAAGTGAGCTGCTGGTGACAGGCCTCTCGGACTGCGTGGACAAGCACAACTCATGTTGGCTGCATTAATCGCCATGAACTTTCCTTTGATTGTTGTCCAATCATCTTGTTCTAAAAGAACAGCAATGTTTATAGTTATGAACAGAAAATACATTTCAGTTAAAATCAGAACTCAGCATTGCCAAGCCATTACAGAACAAACAATATCAATCCCTATAACCCATGGCAACATTACTGACAATTCACCTCGTAAACATTTATTTTACTTGTCAGCCCACCAATGATGTTATGTTATAGATCCACATACAAGACGAGTGTGAAAGAAGAAGTAGTCATCCATGTGCACAAGTCTCACCATTAGGTTTTAATAAAAGGGAACATAAGTTTCATGCTGCCCGAATGTTCAGTATGGAACAGTGACAGGATCTTGGTTGACAGGTCTTTCCTAATCTGTGTAAAGAGATCCATCTATAAATTAAGACCAGAACTCTACCCATTTACCCTTTGGTGGAGGTCACAGAAGCTTATTCTATTAAAACAAACTAGATTCTTGTATTTTTTAAGTGGAAAACCATGGTGCAAATATATAAACTTATTTTTTACCTTCAAATGATTATAATTTCAGAGAAGAGACAAATTCCTTCTCACTAGAAGCGGAAAGAGATCATTGACCTCTATGGCAGGGACAATAGTGTGCTCACAAGGGCCTCTTCGTAGGACACATGGCAGGACTGGATTTTACTTGCCAATTTATATGCTACTTCTCCCAAAAAAAGGTATGCATTTTGCCAGAAGATGTAAACAAACTTGCAATATTAATTATAGTAGTATAATATATTACAATTTTGAAAGCTGCCCCAGAGGCCTCCTATTTCAATGCCAATCCTTGAGAATCCTGTGACTCTGCTATTCCGAGACCGCAGGGCACTTCCACCTCACTATGTTGGTGATGTACATGACGGTGGCTAGCTGTGTGGATCAGTATATTGACCAAGTCAGCCCTCATCTCCACCTCTGAATTAGTCATGACAGGGAAGTAGGCTGGCTTAGCTAATAAACTGATCCACACGGCCAGCCTCCTTCAGGCACATCACAGACACAACAGAGAAGATGTATTATGTTGTGTTCAAACAGCAGAACAACAGGACTTGTGGATTGAAGGACAAAATTAATAAACACCTTTCAGTTGTGGGAAAACCCCTTCAAACCTAACTGACATTTTAGGTGACTCTTCAGAATAAGCTTTCACTTTCACGTGTACATGAAGAATTTTACACCAGTTTTTCCATCCAAGGGTTCTCTTCCTAATTGTCATTTTATTCTGAGCATATCTTAAAAGCCCCTCCTTGTCCTCCTCTCCATAAACTTCTACAGGCAGCATGTAACCGATTCCTCAGTGAGTTGATAAGTCTGGTCTCTCAAGATTGATTTTAGCTATTAAATGAAAGTGAATGTTCAGTACAGGAGGTAGAGGAAGTGGCTGATATGTGGAAATAAATGCATTTTTCACTTAGAATCGTCTGCACTAATGGTATATACAAACCTTGTCAAATATCTTGAACTTTGTTAAAACAAGAGTGACCATTTAATCCAGCCAGTGTTCGGTCATCTACTTTGTAAGCAGGTCATTTTAGTTTACGTATATAAAAGTCTATAGTCGGAGTTCTATCTTTCCAGTATTATACATAAGTCCCACTGTGGTCAGACTTATTTTTTGATATAGGGGGGTATTTATCAATTTTGCCTGTTGACAGTTTTTTTTTTTTACCTTTTTTTCACTTTAGTTTTTGCGGACGTGTGCCAAATGTATCATATTGCGCACATTGTTAGTAATTTTGGCGCAAACGCCAAAATCAGCTGTTCACAGCGACTTTTACACAGAGGACAGCATATTTTACCCTGTAGAGCAGCCATTTTGGAGTCCCCCCTGCAGTATATCAGCAAGCGACGTGAGTTATTTTCTTTTGTGGGGTTTATAGTCACCATGTGAAATGGATTTTATTTTTAACTTGTGTTTTTTTTTGTTTGTTTGCTTGTTTTTTTGGTTACCTTTAGTGCTTACCTTTCCTGAACCTATGTGGCCATTTCCGATACTGGCTCAATGGAGGGTGAAGGTCCCTCAGAGACAACCATGTTGCAGGATAGTAGTTCGCAGGGCCTGGAGGCATCGCTGCTTTCAAAATTTCAAAAATTTTTTATGTGTTTTGACGCCTTTACATTTTCTGACATTGCTATGTGTGTTTTCCACGTACAAAATTCTCGGTGGTGAATTGCGCCAAAAAAATAAAAAATAAACCCTAAAAGGCTCAAAATGACGCTAAAGATCGATTGGCGCAAATAATGAATTACTGTCCAAAGCAAAAATCACACACAGGACTGTGTGATTTTGAGCTTAATAAAACGACAGTGGATAGAATGCGCCAAACTTTGGCGCAAAAAGTCTCTGCACCAAAGAATTGCGCCAACGTTACGCAAATAAAACCACATAATTCTGTTGATAAATCCCCCCCCCCATAGTGTCTAAAGTGTAAGGTGCTGTTGCGAATCAATTCCAGAACCAACACACTTTTCATTGCCGTCTACACAGTGGATGAGCTAATTAACTCCTTTATTGAAGCACTGACTCAGAGTAATCACTACAGTGCAAAAATAGGTTTCTGCTTGTTTTCTGCTTACCTAAAACAAAAAGATAATGACAAGGAAAAAAAATATTCAGTCAGGCAAAAGAATGACATTCACAGCTGATTGAATCCTGTTCACAGCTGATTTGGTGGGCTGAAAGAGTACAGATCCATGTCCAGTCAAAGGTACTACATTCATGTCTACCGGAGGTCACTGGAAGCTTGTCACTGTTCAACATGTGTTTACAGACAATGTTGCTGCAAATCACTGCTATGAAAAACACAAACAAAAACTGCCTTACGACCATGCTTTCCAAAACTTCTGCTTTCCTACAGGATAAAAAAAAGTTGCAGATAAAATACGTTTTTTTTTTTATTCCCAGTCTAATGTCACTAATCCAAATGAATATTTGTAAGTCTTAATTCAGCTGTAATTTTCTTTATATGCTATGGTATTAGATCCAAATAAAGAGAAAAAGAGCTAAAATTTTTCATCTTTTTATTCCTCGGTACAATTATGACAATACTAAATTTATATTTATTTATTGCTACATTTGCGCAAATTACTAAAAATCAAATTTTTTGCATTACCATTTTTTTTTTTTTAAGTGAAAAGTTTTGGGACCATTTTTGGGTACATGTAACTTTTTATTCCATATTTTGGAGGTGAGGTAGCAAAAGGATTGTTATTACACAATGTGATATGCAAACTTTCTGTGTCATCTAAGGTGTTAAAGGGATACTGCAATGCTCAGCGTTTGGAAGAAGCTGTAGAGAACGCTGGAGACGGGAGCTCGTGACACCATTGCCCGCCCCCTCATGACGTAACACCCCGCCCCCTCAATGCAAGTCTATGGGAGGGGGCGTGATGCCCCCTCCTATAGACTTGCATTAAGGTGGGGCGTGAGATGATGGGTGGGGCTATGACATCACAAGCTCCCGGCTCCAGCGTACGGAACAGTTTGTTCCAAATGCTGAGCAGCGGAGTACCCCTTTAAACAGCCATATTTGGAGCCAGGTTCCATAAAGTCATCATGACATGAGCCTGGCTGTACAATACTGCCTCTCCAGATAGCGATATTCGGGACTGAGCCTGTGCTATGTGGGTGCTGTAATATTTGGGTTGATTTCAGTTCTTTAGTTTACAATATTATAGTGGCCTAAAAGGAGACTGAATTTATAACTGAAAATCCAGGTATGTGTTTATTTAATTCTACATAAAATGAAATTTTTTTAATCCAGCATCCAGCAATAGAAAAAAAAACTCTCACAATAGGTCACTAGTGTTGGCATAGGACTACAATTTAATGTGAAACTCAAAGTAAAAAAGGTTAATCCTTTTAATACAGTATCCTGGTGCCAAGACAGACATGTTACTGTAAAGCTTCATCCATACTGCTGAATCTCACCCTGAAGATAGGTATCGCAGGAATTCTCTCTGGAACAGGCACCACTGAAATCATCCAGGTAGGACTGCATGGACATGGACTCCATAGACCGCAATGCTGTTCAATGGGATTCTGCCCAAAGAACGTACATGTCTTTTGGACAGCTGTTCCACCGACGGAATTCCGCTGCTGAAGTTTCGGTTTTCCATCGAAATCCAATTTCTCATCAGAAGTTGTCACAGAACTTCCGACGTGTGAACATAGCAGCAAAACATAGTGTGAACTGGGATTCAGTTTTTTTTTTTATGTTGATTTAAAATACACAATACTTTTTTTCCACTTCCTTTCTATCACTATAACTGCTGCGGATAATAACCATTAAAGTATACCAGGATAAGCTTTTCAGGATAAGTTGTGATTGTGTGTGTATATGAGGTGCAGTATTTCAGGCCATTATGTATAACTTGTATAAAAGTTATTTTTCACCAATTTACCCCTCCCCAGGTTGTATCAAATTCTACATGGGTCTTCCCATCTCTTAGGGTGTTTCACACCACGTTTTGTACATACGGGTATCGGATCTGGCTGGGGGAGGGGCAAACCGGGCGCTACCGTACCCCGGCCGGTTCAGCCCGTGACTTAATTTACTTTAACCCCTTAACGACGAAGGATGTAAATATACGCCCTGGTGACGTGGTACTTAACGCACCAGGACGTACATTTACGTCCTAAGCATAACCGCGGGCATCGGAGCGATGCTCGAATCATGCGCGGCAGGTCCCGGCTGTGGATCGCAGCCAGGGACCCGCCGGTAATGGCGGACATTCGCGATCCCGCGGATGTCCGCCATTAAGCCCTCAGAAGCCGTGATCAATACCGATCACGGTATCTGCAGCATCGCGGTCACTTAATTGGATGATCGGATCGCCCGCAGCGCTGCCGCGGTGATCCGATCGTCCTGCACGGCAGCCGGAGGTCCCCCTCACCTGCCTCCGCTGTCTTCCGGGAGTCTTCTGCTCTGATCTGCCTTTCCGCAGACCAGAGCAGAGGATGACCGATAGCACTGAACAGGATTAGCAATCGAATGATTGCTTTAAATAGTCCCCTATGGAGACTATTAAAGTGTAAAAATAAAAAAAGTAAAAGTAAAAAAAAATTGAAAAAACCCCTCCCCAATAAAAAATGTAAATTGCCCCATTTTCCCTATTTCACCCCCAAAAAGGGTTAAAAAAATCTTTTATATACATATTTGGTATCGCCGCGTGCGTAAATATCTGAACTATTAAAATTAAATGTTAATGATACCGTACGGTGAACGGCGTGAACGTAAAAATAAAAAATAAAGTCCAAAATAGCTGCTTTTTTATAACATTTTATTCCCCCAAAAAATTTATAAAAATTTTATTAAAAGTTTCATATAAGCAAATATGATATCAATAAAAAGTACAGATCACGGCGCAAAAAATTTGCCCTCATACCGCCACTTATACGGAAAAATTAAAAAGTTATAGGTCTTCAAAATAGGGGGATCTTAAACGTACTAATTCGGTTAAAAAGTTTGCGTTTTTTTTTTTTTTAAGCGCAACAGTAATAGAAAAGTGTATAATCATGGGTATCATTTTAATCGTATTGACCCAAAGAATAAAGAACACGTCATTTTTACCGTAAATTGTATGGCGTGAAAACGAAACCTTCCAAAATTAGCAAAATTGCTGTTTTCTTTTTAATTTCCCCACACAAATAGTATTTTTTTGGTTGCGCCATACAATTTATGGTAAAGTGAGTGATGGCATTACAACGGACAACTGGTCGCACAAAAAAACAAGCCCCCATACTAGTCTGTGGATGAAAATATAAAAGTCATGATTTTTTGAAGGCGAGGAGGAAAAAATGAAAACGTAAAAATAAAAATAAAATTTTCTGCGTCCTTAAGGCCCAAATGGGCTGCATCCTTAAGGGGTTAATGACCCCACCGGAGTCAAACGGTGACTCCGGTCGGCTCAGTTTTGACCCCTATGCGGTTTCCCGACCGGACCTAAAACCATCCTGGAGCACTAAGTGCCAGCGGACAAGGACGTACATTCAGGTCCTATGTCCTTAAAGAGTACCTGTTACTAAATAATTTTTAATACAGTGTTCCTTGCGTAATTAGCATACACGTTCCCATTCTCTTGCTTTTAAAATTAACATATATATGTTTAAAATGTAATAGAAAAAAGGCCACTAGGGGGCTCTCTTCTGTTCCCTGTCACAATTAATACAGTGAGTTTGGTCTCCTCCTGGCCTAGCAGGAGACCAAACTCAGGAAGTGGTTCTCTGCACTGAGCCTGATTGACAGCTGCACAGAGCCTCATTGAAACATGCAGAGATCCTGAGGTCTATTCATCAGAGCACTGCAACAATGTGAAAACGGAAGTGGTCCCCCACCAGGCTTCAGTGATGTTCTGCCTGCTGGGAAATACCCACTTTCTCATGATGGGAGATTGCATGTGAGCAAGAAGAACAGTAAAAAAAATTCGAGCTGTATCTTAAGGGTGGGAGGAGTGTAAAGAGTAGTTAGGAAACATAGCCTGAGTTAGTTTAGAAAAGTTTATTTGGTGACAGGTACTTTTTAAGGGGTTAAACTTCAATTAACTGATCAATGAAAGGTAGACTTTAGCAATTTAGGAAATTATCCATTTCTAGTAAGATATATAAAGATTATATACAGAAAAGTAAACTAAGACCTGGACCACATGAAGAATGCTTCTCTGGGGATCCCCTTCTAAATGTCTGCAGTAAAAACTGGCATGTGTTTTGCAGATGACTTTGTATGATATTGCATCTCAGGTTTATTGACGTGAAAGGAGCAGAGTTGTAATATCACTCACATCCTGAGGACAGGTGTGGTGCTGCTTTTAATGTGCTTTGTTATTCTATATCAGAATAACAGTTTCTGAGCCTGCTCCACATTAAACAATGTTGTTAAGGGGTTAAATTTGGAACTACAGCTGTTGACAACAAATTGGAGTTGCATTTACCTAAGTGAACTCCTGTGGACTCCAACTGCTGCTTAAAATTTATAATGGGAAACTCCTGCTCGAAAAAACAGTGTGTGAAGCCCTAGCTTTCGACTGAGAGGAAACAGTTAATTTCACAGTAACTGTAAAACTTATTCTTAAATAAATACCAACCATGTAAGTTTTACTTATAACATTGTAACATTACACAATTTAATAAGCACACCGCCTAAACAAGCTATCCTATAGGTGGATTATGCAGTAGTTTACATTTAAGTTTCTATGGGCAAAAAGCCCTAATGTCACCCATGCCAAACACCAACCAACAAGATTATCTGCCAATCCCATAATTGTTTTTGTTTCCTATGACATCTGGATAAATCACCTCAACAAATGTGCCAAATATGATAACGCCATTAGTCTTTGTTCATATTAACCTTGTCAGCAGCAACAGAAGATGGGGTTAATAATCAGCCCAATAAATGGTCACTCCATACACCAACAGTTGATAACGTGACATCACAGAGGTGAATAAACAAGCCGAAAACCAATATTTTGTCCTTGCTTCCAGATGAGCCAATTATGTGACTTCCACCTGTGCTATAATAGATTTCAGATGATAATACAAGTCATTTACTTTCCATCTGTTACGCAGAAAGGCTAACACTCTGCTGTTACCAATAACCCAGCAGCTATGGAGACTTCTCTTCCTGCATGTACTTTACAAGAACATATGGATAGGGTTTGATTTCAGTTAAAACAAAAATACTGAAAAGTTAAAAAAGGAAATCCATTCACAAGAGGAACTGGAACAGCATTAAATCTGTTACATATATAGTGAACTTCTATGATTATGTGGGTTATGATGTCAAAATGTCATTGTTGTAGTCCCAGTGATGAAGGCCCTACTACCAAAGATAATGGACTAGCGACAATGTCCACCATTAACTCCTCAGATACCGTGATCAGTATTAATCACTGCATATGAGGAGTTAATGGCGGACATTAGCACGATCTCTGATGTCCGCCATTAGCAGCCGGGATCTGCCGTGCATAATGTTTCATGTAAAGGAGATCACAGGGGGCCACAACGATCAGACCCCCTGCAATCAGAAACGTATATGTTGTGAATAGGGGACACATTTTCTCTCCCCGGGAATACACCTTTAACAATACATGATGGAGCATGCCACAATATATATATCATTTTTTTTTATGTATTTATTTATTTTTTGAATCTCCCCTTTGTTCAGCCTTTTCACCAGGACAATGTTTTGGATCCAAATAACCTAAAGATGTATTTGGATTACAAGTGCACATAAAGAGACATTAAAGGATCGAGAGGAATAACTTTTGGCCAAACAAGCACTTGACAGTCTCCATCAATGCCATAGACTCTGAATAACACAGTAGGACACATAATCCAAGAAGAGATGTACAGCACAAGCCGGAGACTCCAATAGCAAAGGAAAGTGACTTTTATTGGTTGCTACCCAGATGCAACATTTCGGCAAACAAAACTGCCTTTTTCAAGCTTGCTTGAAAAAGGCAGTTTTGTTTGCCGAAACGTTGCATCTGGGTAGCAACCAATAAAAGTCACTTTCCTTTGCTATTGGAGTCTCCGGCTTGTGCTGTACATCTCTTCTTGGATTGTTGTTACTCTGGATTGGCCCTCCGGATAGGTACGAGCACAGCCGAGTGGTCCAGTGCTGTCTCTTGGGACTTTTTTGCTGCACAGTAGGACACATGCTTGACTAACATTTCATTCAAGCTGTGTTCACGGGAACTTATTCTTGTGACTAGTGAAAGTCTCAGGAGTGAGACCAACAGTTATTGATATTTATCCTATGGGGTTTTCCCAAAATTAACACATTTCGTTAAAATGGCCTCACCATTGTTTTCAAACCCACACGTCTTCATTCTCTGCTGCTCCTCAAGCCGCATGCTACTTTGCCTGCAAATGTAGCACCTGGAACATCAAAACCTCTTGTTAGAAATGAATAGAATTACACACCAACATAAAAGACAGCTAAAGAGGAGTTTCCAGCTCCCAGTATGGAACTCCTCATGATTTCTATGTAATATGACCAGTCTCCAAAATTTTGTTCAGGGATGTACTGTAACTAAAGCAGGCCTGAGTTTCCCCTCTATTTCCCTCCTTCGTGACTGCTCTGAGGCTACAGCTCGGACAATCTGTACTGACACGTATTTTACTGTGGATTTCACTGCTCACAACAGAGTAGGGAAAACCTGTGGCAAAATCAAGAACAAATCTGCAAATTATAAAATCTGCCCCAATCCTTCCCGCATCCTCCTTCCGATGACTGACAGGCTGCTGGGCAGGCCTATACACAGTAGTCATGCACCCAATACTGCCAAGAAGGGCAATGGAAGGGGGGAGGAGTGCTTCCCTTGTGAATATAGAAAAAATCATCATTTTGATTGCTCGGAACAACAATTTGGTTTGCCATTTTTAGCTAATAGTAGAATCAAACTGCCAGTACACTACTATGCCCTTACACAAAATAACATATATAGGCGGAAGAGTCACTAACAGTGTAACAATTTAAATATTAGTGTTAACCTTTTAACAAAAAACTACAAAACCTGCAGAACTGTTCCAGTCTAACAAAGATATTAGCTTCACACTGTAATGTGCTTGTTAGAATATCAGATAAATCGTATTAAAGCTACTTGCCCAGATGTGCAACAGATTGTGTCCCTTGGAGACCCCACAGCCCACTTTGCTGGTTGAAAGGAGACCGTTCCTTCATAGTAGCGATGCGACAAAAAGGTCTTGAAACCTAACAACAGACATAATATTAACATCAATTCTGGAACTTTAACACTGATGAACGAGAATGAAATTGTACAATTATAGAAATGCTTATTGGACTGTAAATGACAGGGGCAATAGAAATGCAAACAAGATACATCGCAAATGTTCAGCCATATGTACACTTTGCTAGAAGAAAACATCCCATTACAGTTAAAGGAGTAGTCCCGTCTCATCAAGTGATGGCTTTTTATTTTTTTTATTTTTATTTTTTTATTAAAGGGGTACTCCACTGGAAAACATTTTTTTTTTAAATCAACTGGTGCCAGAAAGTTAAACAGATTTGTAAATTACTTCTATTAAAAAAACGTAATCCTTCCGGGACTTTTCAGTTGCTTTTATGATCCACAGGAAGTTCTTTTCTTTTTGAATTTCCTTTCTGCCTGACCACAGTGCCCTCTGCTGACACCTCTGTCCATGTCAGGAACTGTCCAGAATAGGAGTAAATCCCCATAGAAAATCTATCCTGCTCTGGACAGTTCCTGACACGGACAGAGGTGTCAGCAGAGAGCACTATGGTCAGACAGAAAGGAAATTCAAAAAGAAAATAACTTCCTGTGGATCATAACAGCAGCTGATAAGTACTGGAATAATTAAGATTTTTAATAGAAGTAATTTACAAATCTGTTTAACTTTCTGGCACCAGTTGATTTAAATTTTTTTTTTCAAGTAGAGTACCCCTTTAATAGAGACAATAGAGCAGTAAGATTCATACACATGGTGCTACTGAATTCAGCAAGGTGAACCAACTTATAAGTTAAAACTTGACTTTTAGTCTTTTATGGCAAATCATGTAAAATGGCCTTCATGCACGCATAACTAGGGTAATTAAATAATACCCCAGCAATCCAAAATTAATTTGAGGGTGCCAATGGAGGACTGAAAACAGTCAAATCAACTCAATATCAAAATCCACAGCATAAACAACAGATCCTCCATGTTTAAAGTACACTGATGCAGACTCCATCATGTTATACATTTAACTAGATTACTCCTATATATAAGTAACAGATGAAGGTCAAAATAACTAAATTCATAATTATTAACATGTATCTCAAGTTTCACGACTTCTGGCATGTCATAGAAGCATCTTAGAAGTTGTGATGAGTAAGTTGTAATGAAGTTGTCAAGCTGCAGGGACTGCCATCAATCACTAGAACGAAGGCACAGAAGTGCTCATCTAAGTTCTGTGTCCTTTCATTTCTGCTCGGATCTCCTCAGAAACTGAGCGTATGGTGTCCAGACGCAGTGTCAGATTTTCACCCAGTCCATACTCTAAGCTTGGCTTTTCGAGGAACGCTAAGCAGAAATAAGGGGACACAGCACTCAGCCGAGCACAGTGATCTGCTGCTGTAGCCTGTCTGCTTCAAGGTTCAACGTGTTGCTAGTTCACATATGGTATTCTGCATAGCAGGGTTGTATCAATTGGGGATTTGAGTAAGGCTGGGTTCACATCATGTTTTTGCCACTGTTTTCAATCCGTTTTTCTAAAGAAAACCGTATGGCAAAAAAAACGGATGGAACTGTATGGGAAAAAGTAACCCATATGCGTTTTTAAACTGTATACTGTTTTTAAAAGTGCATACAGTTCCGTCCGTTTTTATAGAAAAAAAAAACATACGTTTTTGAAAATTTTGTCCATTTTTAATGGGAGGGGTCTTGGGTGGGGACTTTAGGATGCCAATGCGCATGTGCAAAGTAAAAACCGTATACGTTTTCCCGTATGGAACCGTATACATGTGCATTTCCCATTGACGCCCATGTTAAAAAAAACGTATGCGGTTGCAGTACGGTTTTTAAACCGGAGTCAAAACTGTGGTCAACCATGATTTTGTCTCCTGTTTGAATAAGGGTGTCCGCCCCTGAAACGTTGTGTTGTGACTGATGAAAGTATGGATCTCGCTGCTATTTTCTGCTGCTAATATGGAATCATTCAAGTCCTGCAAGACTATTACAGTGTAACATGGAATAAGAATCTTCCTGAAAAATGGGAGTTGTTCTATGTTTTACTCACGTATCTTATGGCTAAAAAGTTGGCGTGCTGACAGCATTTTAATCGCCCTACACACGTGTCTAATTTAGTGCGTCTAAAACACATAACCTATTCCTGATCAGTTGTGTGTTGCTGCAGTAGATTGTAACTGGATGAAAAATAAAAGTCAAATTTGAAGTTAACAACTTTGTTCCTGGATTTACTGCTTGTCTTCTCTATTTTGGATTAATTTCTGGTTCAGTTGTATTGTTCCTATTTAGTGAAAATGAAGTTTCACCTGTATTACATCCTCTATTAACAGAGCTGTAAAATGGGTCATATATTTGGGAACTGCTCCTAAGTTAAAGGGGTATTCCAGGCCAAAACTTTTTTTTATATATCAACTGGCTCGGGAAAGTTAAACAGATTTGTAAATTCCCGTAAAAAGATGAAGCAGAGCACTCACCTGAGGGAGTGCTCCGCTTCATCTTTTTACTGGAATTTCACATTGTCTATCAGTGTAGTAGCACCTGTATGTACCTCCAGCAGTTGCAAGGGGAGAAGAAATCAAGGGTCCTAGCCTTTCCCGTCCCTTTCATATACAGAGAGTGGTGCCGAGCTCCCTTCGATACAGATTTGTAAATTACTTCTATTAAAAAATCTTAATCCTTCCAATAGTTATTAGCTTCTGAAATTGAGTTGTTGTTTTCTGTCTAACTGCTCTCTGATGACTCACGTCCCGGGAGTTGTGCAGTTCCTATGGGGATATTCTTCCATCATGCACAGCTCCCGGGCAGTTAGACAGAAAACTTCAGAAGCTAATAACTATTGGAAGGATTAAGATTTTTTAATAGAAGTAATTTACAAATCTGTTTAACTTTCCGGAGCCAGTTGATATACATAAAAAAATGGTTTTGCCTGGAATACCCCTTTAATTTCCCATAAAGTGGCTCCAATGTGGAACCTTGCATTACATAGTATGATTGAAAAACGGACCCATGCCTAACAAGTTCAACTAAGGGAGGGGAAAAAATGTGGATGAAGGGGTATGGGAAACCTTAGAACTTTGTTTATCTCCACTGATCCATAAGGCATAAACGAATATGCCCTAAAAAAAAGAACAATTTCTCTGCTGATCCCAAATGACAGACTGGACCAAAATGGGAATGCTATATATTTATGTGTTATGTTATTGTGTTTTAGTAACCAGCTTTAAAATTTTTAAATAAAAATCTGTTTCACTTTCTGCCACCAGTTGATTGAAACAAAAACAAAAATTCCACTGGAGTACCCCTTTAAAAGGGTACTCTGCCCCCAGACATTGTGTCCCCTATCCAAAGGATAGGGGATAAGAGGTCTGATTGTGGGGGGTCCGGCTGCTGGGACCCCCGGGATCTCCAGGCCGGCACCCCAAAGGTCTGAACATATATGTTCAGAACCCCGGCTTTGGGTGGTCGGGGTCGCTCAACCACAGCAGTCACGGCCCCCTCCTATAGTGTTCTGTTTGAAACAGGTCATCAATTTTTTTAGATCAATTAACATAGATGATAGGAGCTGTTTAAAACGGATGTCGAAAGCAAATGTGAACTGTGCTCTACTACCTAGCTTTGCACCAACTACACTGCTCAAAAAAAATAAACACTTAAACAATACAGTGTAACTCCAAGTCAATCACACTTCTGTGAAATCACACTGTCCACTCAGGAAGCAACACTGACTGACTAATTTCACATGCTGTTGAGCAAATGGAACAGACAAGTGGAAATTATAGGCAATTCGCAAGACACCCCAATAAAGGAGTGGTTCTGCAGGTGGTGACCACAGACCACTTCTCAGTTCCTATGCTTCCTGGCTGATGTTTTGGTCACTTTTGAATGCTGGCGGTGCTTTCACTCTAGTGGTAGCATAAGACGGAGTCTACAACTCACAAAAGTGGCTGGGGTAGTAAAGCTCATCCAGGATGGCACATCAATGCGAGCTGTGGCAAGAAGGTTTGCTGTGTCTATCAGCATAGTGTCCAGCGCATGGAGGCGCTACTAGAAGACAGGCCAGTACATCAGGAGACATGGGAAGAGGCAGCAGGAGGGCAACAACCCTCACCTTTGTGCAAGGAGGAGCACTGTGGGAGCCCTGTTAAATGACCTCCAGCAGGCAACAAATGTGCATGTGTCCACTCAAACAGCCAGAAACAGACTCCATGAAGGTGGTATGAGGGCCCGACGTCCACAGGTGGGGGTTGTGTTTACAGCCCAACACCGTGCACGATGTTTGGCATTTGCCAGAGAACACCAAGATTGGCAAGTTTGCCACTGGCGCTCTGTGTTCTTCACAGATGAAAGCAGGTTCACACTGAGCACATGTGTCAAACATGACAGAGTCTGGAGATGCCATGGAGAATGCTCTTCTGCCTGCAACATCCTCCAGCATGACCAGTTTGGCGATGGGTCAGTAATGGTGTTGGATGGAATTTCTTTGGGGGGCCGCAAAGCACTCCATGTGCTTGCCAGAGGTAGCCTGACTGCCATTAGGTACAGAGATTATATGCTCAGACCCTTTGTGAGACCATATGCTGTTACGGTTGGCCCTGGGTTCCTCCTAATGCAAGACAATGCTAGACCTCATGTGGCTGGAGTGTGTCAGCAGTTCCTGCAAGAGAAAGGCATTGATGCTATGGACTGGCCACCCGTTCCCCAGACCTGAATCCGATTGAGCTCATCTGGGACATCATGTCTCGCTTCATCCAATAATGCCACATTTCACCATAGACTGTCCAGGAGTTGGCGGATGCTTTAGTCCAGGTTTGGGAAGACATCCCTCAGGAGACGATCCGCCACCTCATCAGGAGCAGGCCCAGGCATTGTAGGGGGGTCATACAGGCACGTGGAGGCGCCACACACACACACACACACACACACACACACACACACACACACACACACAAACACTACTGAGCCTCATTATGACTTGTTTTAAAGGACATTACATGAAAATTGGATCAGCCTGTAGTGTGGTTTTCCACTTTGATTTTGAGTGTGACTGCATATCCAGACCTCCATGGGTTGATAAATTTGATTTCTATTGATAATTTGTGTTTGATTTTGTTGTCAGCACATTCAGCTATGTAAAGACGAAAGTATTTCATACGATTAGTTCAATCATTCAGATCTAGGATGTGTTATCTTAGTGTTTCCTTTATTTTTTTGAACAGTGTACAAAGACAGAAACAGTGCTATTAACTCTTAACTTATACTCTTGTCTTATATACCATTAGCAAATACCGTAAGTGATACATGGGGGAACATTGTGAGTAGAAATAATTTACCCCAACGCTCCTAAAGAATATTCTTTCTATACGACTATACCATAGGTGAATTTAAGGGGAATCCATCAGCTTTATATTATTCTCAGTGGTGGAGATATGGGCATATAAGCGGATAGGGAGATAAAACAAAATATATCTATCTCTTAGCTGTTTGCAAAGATATATGCATTCATGTTTTTCTTCTAAGCTTAAGAGTCAAAGAGGTTGGGCTCTGCTGCAGCATGCATGCCTCCCCTCCTATCATACCCATCCACGATTGATGTACAAGGCCCAGTGCTGAAAGCCAAGTCCTGTACATGAGTCCGCTAAGCCTGGCCTCTACGACTCTTGTGCTTATAAGAAAAACAAAGATGTACAGTGATCCCTCAACTTACAATGGCCTCAACATACAATAGTTTCAACATATAATGGTCTTTTCTGGACCATTGTAACTTGCAACCAGACTCAACCTACAATGCTATGGAATCTGCAAAACATGTCAATGGCTGGAAGAACCGACCAATCAGAATGGGCATTTACTGGTAAAACCCCTGTATTCCTGAAGTGTATGCACTGACTGGTGTCTGGTAGCGCCCCCTACAGTACAGGGAGGCATTACATGTCCTGTACTAATTTTAAACTATTCCATGTTAGCTGCTCCTTTGGACACCAAGTAAGGGCAGCTCCATTTTCCTTTTTTAGGACATTTTGTGTACTGTACAGGACCCTGTAGAAGCTCTAGTAAATCTCTGTCTATTTCAGTGTTCTCCAGTGTTCTACTTTTATCTATATTAGTTATCTAATTATTTTTCTTTAATCCTCCCTTTTTCCTATTTTTGGATGACATTTTGGCGGCTTCAGAACCAATTACCAGGTTTCCATAGAGTTATGGTCGCAACATACAATGGTTTCAACATACAATGGTCGTCCTGGAACCAATTAATATTTTAACTTGAGGGACTACTGTATAAGTTTGCAAACAGCCATCAGCTATAAAACACAGGTATGATTTCTTTTTTTCTCCCCATCAGCTATTAGCCCAGGTCTGCACCTCTGATCATGATAAAGCAGACAAATTCCCTTAAAAAATTGTCAAAAACTGATAATAACCTTCACAGATGTCAATATTTGGCTTTTGCGCAACTTTAAAACTTGTATTTGTCCTACAAAAACCGTTTGATAGAAATGATGCAATCTTTATAAAAACATTGGGACAAGACTGGAACACAATGATTATACAACAGATTTATGGACAAAAAAAAGACACACGAAACACTATTAAACTATCCATAGATCTCCTGTGGCTACTACTTTTATTAAAATAATATTACACTCACATTAGTAAAATCACATGTTGCCTACAATCGGTCCCTGACATTTTCTCTATATACAGGTTTTTAGCATACAAATATTAACTTTATTTGTATTTCTAGCTAAATATTTACTTGTCACAACGCTAAATGTGGGACAAGCTGGAAGTGGAGCATGTGTAATATATAAATAGTTTCAAAAGAGCAGGAAAATAATCGGCAACTCACCGCAACCAGCTGAATGAAATCTTCTTTTATTTCATACTCACAAATATGTTACATGGGAAGAGGGTAGTGGGGGGACACAGGATGGCGACCAAGCTCAGTTTTGCACGGTGATCATGCTTCCTCCGGCCAATGGCTCCGTTTCGCACGGTGATCGTGCTTCCTCCGGCCAATGGCTGGAGGAAGCAGGATCACCGTGCGAAACGGAGCTTGGTTGCCATGCTGTGTCCCCCCACTACCCTCTTCCCATGTAACATATTTGTGAGTATGAAATAAAAGAAGATTTCATTCAGCTGGTTGCGGTGAGTTGCCGATTATTTTCCTGCTCTTTCGAAACGTCTTCGTGCACTATTGTCAATCAGAGCACCACCTCCAGCATTCCTAGTCCAAGTCTGCCATTTCATCATTGTTCTATACTCAGATAGGGAAGCAGTGCCGTGCTAGCTATCTACGAACTGTGAAGATATAAATAGTATTTGTAATATATTAATAAATATAACACTACTCCGTGATGGCAAGCAAGCTGTAATTTGCTTTGAACCTAATTTTGATATGAGTAAAGGTAATTTTACTTAAGTAAATTGCCAAGATTTATGGCAATTGGACTCACAGAGACATAAAAAAAAAAAAAAAACAACAAATAGAATTTCCATAATTCTATTTCCGGATGCTGGAGTTTCTGAGACACTTAGCGCTGTGAAATGATAGATCACTGTTGCTCGGCAAAAGAACTTTCAAACCCACAAATTACATTTAAATTTTTAATTGCGTATCACAGCTTTGATGACTTTTGTGCAAATTTATTTTTAATTTTCCTACTGGGACATCACATTCTAAACATTACTCTTTAGGAAGAGAAAGATTTGATGGATGGCAACTGGATACAGATCTGAATCACTTCTCATGATGAAGGATTAAACTTTTATCAGCAGATATGACACAATCTTTACAGAGATTAAGAGATGTAAGAAAGGAAAGGCTAAATACTAAAGCTTGTGCTCAGTCTGTAGTATACGTTCATGGGTCATAGCTTCTATCGGTCCAGTATTTAACAAAATATTCCAAAGAAAGATGCCAAAATAAGTAGCAAGTCCATTATGTAAAACACACAAATTGTATTATTTTACCTGAAAAGTCATATCTAGCCGGACCCAGCCAGCGATTCTTTTCACTGCCTTTTAACACATCACCATAGAAACCGTAGCCCAATAATGACACATTGTACTTAAGTAACATTTTTTTGTGGTGGACCGAGCTTACATCTAACGGCTGACAGTCACCTGTATAAAAAATAAATAAAAAAAAGCACAAGGAAATGTTATGTTCTGACAGAACGGAATGTCCAAAAAACAGAAAAAAAGGTTTGTTAATCTTCACATCTCATTGTTTACAGACTAATGTGACAGTATTGTGTAGCAGAGAAAATAGGCAGAAGCGTTTCTAAAGTAAGAACATACCTAAAATGATGTGAAGTGCTGAAGTCACTGGATCATTAATGCCTACAGTGGCAAAGCAAACACAGTCGGTAGAACCTGGGGAAACATATGAATATTTTATACACCAATATATAAAAAAACATCCAGTATGACAAAAACTAAAATCAATAATAAACTCATTTTGTATGCTCACATGAAGCCTTTTAGCTGCTCTTACCTTAGGGGATAAGATGTTTGATCGCGGGGGGCCCACCGCTGGGAGCCTCGAAATCCCCCTGCAGTACCCGGATTCTATGCGGGAGCTGCGTCTCCAGTTTCGGAAACCTCCGGGTTTCCGGGACTGGGGACGTGATGTGACGCCACACCACACCCCCTCCCTTCATGTCTATGACGGCCATCACGCCCCCTCCCATAGACATAAATGGAGGGGACATGGCGTGACGGAGGTTTCCAAAGCTGGAGAGGCAGCTCCCGCATAGAATCCGGGTGCTGCAGGGGGATCATGGGGGTCCCAGCGACAGGCAGCCCGCGATCAGACATCTTACCCCCTATCCTTTGGATAGGGGATAAAAGGTTTTTGGCCGGAATACCCATTTAAACAATTTAAGAGGAACCTGCCACCATGAAACAGCTGTACAATCTAATAGCATCATGTAATAGAGCAGGAAGAAGCGAGCAAACTGAGATAGTTTTATAGGAATAAGAATACTTCATATAACTTGTAACCTATTGATTAAAATTCCTGCTCTTTCTGGACTAAAAAGTCCCCTGGGTAGAGTAAATGTGACTGACAGTCACTGATCTGGACTACCCACTGGATTTCTAAGCATACAAAAGGTACTTTGCCAATATGAGGAAGGGATACTAACCCCGAAACGCGTTATTGCTGTACTGAATAAAGCGTACTCACCTTAACATCTCTATGCTTATGGTTGAATAATATTTAGAGTGCCTGAACACAAGGTAATTTTTCTTGCCATTATACAGTAAGCATACATAGACCAGGGATTTCAATCAGGTTAGGGCCCATGCACATGACGGAAATTCAGATTTATTCTGAACGAAATTCTACTTGCATTGGCCTTGAATTGGTTTTAATGGGATTCTGCTGCGATTTGCACATGGCGGAATCTCCAAATTCGGTATTCTGCTGAAGGAGCGAACGTTACTTGCAGAAGGCTAAGCAGACTGCATTGGCATAAGGACAGAGCAGGTCTGCATGGGCACAGCACTGATAGATATCGGCATCCGCAGCTTCCGTATACTGAATCTCTCCAGACAGAAATTCCACCATGTGCATGGGCCCTTACATGTTCTAGTCAATCTGTTCCTATACAGCTATACATCAATCTGCTCAGCTCTTCCTGCTCTATATCATGATACTGAAAGATCAGACTGATGTTTCAATGTGACACCTTTCCCTTTAAAAAGGTAACATTAACCCCCTCTTCGTTCTATTTTAATGGTGGTTGATGATTGGGTGCAACCTAACTTGCCAATTCAAGAAGATGACTCCAATTTCCTCTGAAGTAGATCAGTAATTATTGGAAATCCTATTCTTTATTGGGTCTTTTGAATCCATGTTGCAAGGAGTTAACAGGAGTCCTTGGATAATACTTGGCTCCAATCTTTACAATACCTGATGTAACCAGTAACACATAACGGTGGCAGGTCAAAATCATTAACTAAATTAAATAGAAAATACTGGAAAAAATGGAAAACAGCAATGACTAGAATAAAAGATGCCCTCCAAAATCAAAATGAAAACGTGATAGTTCAGTTGGTTACAAGATTAGCTTTTACGTCCCTGAAATGGACAGAAAATTGGTGAGTTTCATTTATTTTCTCTTTTCTGCGGCGAATAGCTGGAACCCTGCCCAGCTCCGGCTACTGTACTGTATGTTAAATCCACTTTTACTAAGCTTGTAGTAAAAGCCGCAATGGATCAAACCGCTGTACAGAAGCAGCCCTATTTTTATCACTGCCCACATAAAAAGTTTAATGTAATTCCAAGGGCATATGCTCCTCAAGAAAGGATTAGTCTTTGCGGCTCTTAAGGAAAAAAATGGTGCTTCAATAGAACTATACGCTCAAGTCAACACATCAGATAAATCTAAGTCTTTGACATATGACTAATAAAACCTCTGCCTTACAGAGCAGTAGGATTTCAGAGGTATTTATTATATTTGGAGTTTGTTGCAATAAGTCAAGACCTCAGGAAAGAAATTGTGCTGTGTATGGAAGTAAAAGGGGGTGGGAAAGCGGACTAATAAGGGATAGCTGTGTAACTAGTCCAAAGAAGATTCATAAGAGTGTGGCAATGCACAAGAGAGTACACTTCATCATTACAAGGATGAGCACAGTGCTGCTAAAGTCTCTCATTTATTACCAAGCCGTAGGCTACATTTAAACACTTATTGTCAAGACACTACAAAAAGGCAGCGCAATAGCCACAAAAAAATATATAGACAACATACAAAAAGGGAAAAGAAACTTTTCAAGGATCTACAATAGCAATTTGTTAACTCTTTAAAAACAGGTAGAAATTGCTTTGGCTTCTATCGTCTGACGATAGGCATAAAATGAACACCATTACTTGTAAAGTAAATTTGGTTAAATGTGGAACAGAACTTCCCAGCTGCATACTTTACATATTTTTCTGTGTATCCAAAAGGCTGATCATACACAGAGGTAACACATACTGCTGATAATCCATCATGAAATGTGGATAGTCCTAGGGTATTGCTCTAAGTGACTGGAGTCCTCATGGGAATTGCCTTTTTAGACAGCCGCAAATCCATGTACTGCATATTGAGGACTCCACAGGGTCACAGAAAAAGGTTGCCAGCTGGATCGTTCCCACTAATAGTTGTTGAATTCTATTTACTGGTATTGGTATGGAGAGGAAACAGGAAACACATTAGAATTAAGAACAGCATTAGGCCCACTGGCATTTACTGAAGGACCACAGATGAACTTCATAGTAGGCTCAGATTGTACTAACAAGAAGCTATTGTCCTTAAAGGGGTACTCCGGCCCTAACACATTTTATAAGCTGTCTGGTCACGGGGGTCCCGTCCCCCCCGCAATCTGTCATTCTGCACCCACCTTTGTGAGCTTTGAGTGTGACCATCACTGGGTCAGAGTATAGTGACGTCACGACTCCGCCCCCGTGTGACGTCATGCCCCCCCAATGCAAGTCTATGGGAGGGGGCCTGACGGCCGTGGGTGGGTGCGGAATGAAAGATTGCTGGCAGGACCCAAGGGATCATACATCTTATCCCCTAGCCTTTAGATAGGGGATAAGATGTATTAGGGCCGGAGTACCCCTTTAAGTCTGGCCCACAATGACAAATCCACTTTCCAGGAAACGGTTCATCTAGGAATGCACTGACCTGGCACGTTCCCTGAATTTTTCCTGCAAGATGGTGCACCACCACATTATGGGTGTCAGGTCCGAGCATTCCTAGATGAACAGTTTCCTGGAAAGTGGATTGGTTGTCATGGGCCACTTGAATGGCCCCCAAGGTCTCCCGATTTGACCCCCTTAGACTTTTATCTTTGGGGTCATCTGAAGGCAATTGTCTATGCTGTGAAGATACAAGATGTGCAACACCTGAAACTATGGATACTGGAAGCCTGTGCTAGCATTTCTCCTATGGTGTTGCTATCAGTGTGTGAAGAGTGGGAGAAGAGGGTTACATTGACAATCCAACACAATGGGCAGCACATTGAACACATTTTATAAGTGGTCAGAAACTTGTAAATAACTCATGAAAGAATAAAGTTACGTTAAAACCAAGCACATCATTGTTTTTCTTGTGAAATTCCCAATAAGTTTGATGTGTCACATGACTCTCTTTCTATTGAAAAAACAAAAGTTGGATTCAAAATGGCCACCATGGTCACCACCCATCTTGAAACGTTCCCCCCCCTCACATATACTAATGTGCCACAAGCAGGAAGTTAATATCACCAACCATTCCCATTTTATTAAGGTGTATCCATATAAATGGCTCACCCTGTATACAGGTGGGGATGTTCCCTTGTAATTCTGTTCTTGTCAGCACAATCAAGAGACACTAAAACAACAGCTATGGCTCACAATACTATCTGGGTAGGACAAAATATTTCATACTAACAACATACCACAATCTTTTCAATAATATTTGTCTAAAACGTTTTTTAATAATAAAAATAAATAAATTAAAAAAAGACAAAAAATTTAATAAGAGTCAGGAAGAAATTTGACATTTTCAATTATATATACATTTGCACTTGGACATATATGAACACTTGAAACATCATTTAGACCACAAAGATACAGAACACCTGCACTGCCCCATCGCCATAACACTCGGGGAATTCTCACACATCACTAGCCATTTCTGAAAATAACGCTGGTTGTAGAATCAGAAATTTTAGCTCCGGCAGGGACAGGACCTGATCACTTCTGCAGTGATAGGCCACTTGCTGCTTTATCTCCACAGCCCAGTATTACCGAAATATGGAAACTTAACTTCAGGAACTAAAAGGCTGCAGTGGACAGTCGCACGTCTACATTAAGAGACACCAGAAAACGGAGAAGCATTGGAAATGGAGCAGTGGGGATACATAAGGCTCTTATTTTACAACACCACAAGCTGTTCAACAGGAAAAAAAAATAATTGAGGGGGCAGATAACCCGTTAAAGCTTCTATGTTACACCAGACATTCCGCATCTGTCATATTATCAGAAACCAACTAACAGAAAGTATGTCAAGGAGCCTAGGGACAGGGCAATCCCTGTAGCAATTTCAGATGACACAACATTCTATTTTCTCATGAAGGTACAAGGCATTTCTTACAGCAGGATTTAAAAGTAAAGTCAGAGATCTGAACCATTCTAAGCTATGAACACCTTTGAAAAGGATTTTTATTCTTGCTTTGTACTTATGATACAAAAAACTCTCTCTCAATAAGCCTGTATTAAAATATTTTGCTCTATATAGTGGTGTGTAACCCCCTCCCAGCTGTTATCACTAACAGAACAGAAAGTCCATCAGACTACAACAGACTCCCCTTTCTCTGAGTGGTAACTAAAATGGTAGAGAATTTCTAGTAAAGACTATTTAGAAAGTTCAGAAAAGCAATGCTTGATGTCAGCTTCCACTGGGCGGTCAAGAAAACAGACAGATGCCGGCACTCCTAAAATCTTTGTTTCTTAAATGCAGGTTCCCCCCCTCCCCCCCCCCCCCCGTGGGCACTGGTGTCGCGGCGGTGGTGATCGGCGCCCAGTGCTACGCCATTTTATGCTAGGGACGTTAGGGACCCACTCCGAATAGGTGGCCTTGATGTGGCGAGTGGGCTTGTACTTTTTGATCACAACGTATACTAACAACCTGTTAGTTTTTGATATTATGCTGAGAAGCAATCAGATCATTATACAAGATTGTAGATGTGCACCATGTCTGTTTTTTACCCGAATTCACATGCATGTAAAAAAAAGATAGAATCTATATAGTATGAAAAAGCATGGTTGACTAGTTTCTAATCGGGTCGACGGCCCGAAACTAGTCAACCATGCTGTTTCCTACTATAAAATGTTTTATATTTTCTTCTCTTTTGTTTTAATATACTTACAATAAAGGAATACAGATTTTAGGAGTGCCGGCATCTGTCTGTCTATTAAGAAAGTTGCTTTATTCTGTATTCAGGAAAGAAATCAGTTTAAAAAATAAAACTGAAAAAGTGTCCATAGCCTTTCATACTCCAAGTCAATGAGTTGTTTACTTAGCTCAGGGGGGAAATACTGACTCATTATTTATTTAGCACAATGAGTTTTATGTATAAATTACTGAATCATATGCATCACAAAGTGAATGGTTTATAGCATCGACAACTGACATAAGTGTATAAAATGATTGACTAAAGTATGAAAGACGATGACATAAGTGACCCTGCCCAGAAGCAGAGAAGCCTAATGAGTAGCTGCACCCGGTCTCATCCTCACTGATGCTAGCATGAACCAGAATGTCTAATCAGTTTGATATGCTCTCTCTGTACCATACTTAAAATAGCTTTGAGAGCAGTGCAAGGTCACATATGGAATATTAAAATGAGCTGCATCACTGAGCAGAAAAGTCAATGTCACAAAATCACAAACGAAGCAGAACAATGTGAGGTCAGCATGAACATAATGAGTGCCCTTACCAGCAGGAATAATGCCAATCCTCAGATTGCAACGAGATAATGGGACTTTGGGATTGTTATGATCAACATCAGAATCCTTCTGTACCCGGCCTATGAGGCCATGAAGCACTTCACTGAACATTCCATCACCACCAACACAAATAATGCTGCAAGTGAAGAGAGAGAGAGCAGTAAGAATAAACACGCAAAGCTTAAAGTGTACCTGCCACCATCTCCATTGCTTTATGTTATGCTGCTGGTATGTTCCCCTTTTCATTATCTGCACCCTGCAGTTTTCCTTTTTTCATTTTCACCCAGTATTTCCTTCATAATCCTCTTTCAAAACTTGCTCACTGCAGGCAGTCTTCAAATGTAGCTGAGAGGCGCCATGCAGCGGGCACAGCGCTTGCTCCCGTCTGTCTGATTGACAGGCAGGGAGCTGATCTGTGCTCATCAGCGTCCAGGCTGCACTATTTGGACTCATGCATGAGTCTGAACTCTATGAGAGACTTGCGGTGTGATTTGTAAGGAGACCCCTAGTGGACAGTTTTCAACTCAAAATAAATATATAGATATATAAATATAAATTTTTAGAAATATAGAAAGTTGTTTCTAATACATTAATTAACATATAAAAAGTTTTTGTGATGACAGGCAGTCTTTAACGACACTTAACACATGAGGGTAAATACACTGCTGGAGGGGTTTACTGTATGAACTCTCTGCCAGTGCTCCAGTGTCAGGTATTACAAAACATGAAATACATATGCATTTACTACTGTTTTGTGCAATATGATATTTTTATGCCCAAGAAGAATAACATATGTTTCTAAATAATGGGTATACCGGGCAAAAATATTTTTGGGGATAAGGTGTCTGATCGCGGGGGTCCCGCTGCTGAGATCCCCCAAGATCTCCCAATTTTGCAAATTTTGGAAGGTTTCGTTTTCACGCTGTACAATTTATGGTAAAAAACATGTTTTCTGTGGGTCAATACGATTAAAACGATACCCATGATACATACTTTTCTATTATAGTACCGCTTTAAAAAAAAATCTCAAACTTTTTAACCAAATTAGTACGTTTAAAATCCCTATATTTTGACAACCTATAACTTTTATTTTACTGTATAAGCGGCGGTATGAGGGCTTATTTTTTGCGCTGTGATCTGTACTTTTTTTATACTCCATTTGCATATATGAAAATTTAAAAAAAGAAAACTTTTTGTGGAATATTATATGACAAAAAGTAGCAATTTTTGATTTTTTTTTTCAATTACGCTGTTCACCGTACAGGATAAATAACATATTTTGATAGTTCGGACATTTACGCACGCGGCAATACCAAATGTAAAAATTTTTTTTTTTTTTTTTTTTTTTTTTTTTTTTTCACACTTTCTGGGGGTAAAATGGGAAAAAGTGACAATTTACATTCTTACTGGTGGGGGAGATTTTTCCCATTTTCACTTAAAAATTTTTTTTTTTTTTTTTTTACACATTAATAGTCTCCATAGGGCATTGCACTGATCAGTGTTATTGTCAATCTTCTGCTCTGGCCTGCTCGATCTCAGACTGGAGCAAAAGAGCCCTGGGGACAGACGGAGGCAGGATAGTGGACCTCGGGCCGCCTTTATGGATGATCGGATCCCAGCGACAGTGCTGCGGGCGATGCGATCATCAATTTTAGTGACCGCAATGCCCCAGATGCAGTGATCTGTATTGATCACGGCATCTGAGGGGTTAATGGCACACATCAGAGAAATCACTAATGTACGCCATTGCCCACCGATCCCTGGCTGCTGATAGCAGCCGGGACCTGCCATGAATGACACGAACACCACTCCGGTACTAGCGGTCATGTACATGACGTAAATGTACATCCTGGTGCGTTAAACACCAGGGCACCAGGACGTACATTTGTCCTATGTCGTTATGGGGTTAAATGTGGTGATGACCTTTAGATTTGAAGGTGAATAAGAATACAGTGTATCGGGTTTGTGCGGGTGAACAATCTGTCAGTTTCCCTTTAAAACTACAACCTTTTAGCCTCCTTTGGGTAATGGGGAGGTCTATGAGTAGATTTGCTTTACTGCTGAGTGCTGTCTTGACGTATTCAGAAAGCGACAATTACTTCCTCAGTATGAAGAGCCTTGCCTTTATCGCCTTTTCCTCTAGAGATACTAACAAGCACCAATGACCGTAGATGAGTGGGGGATGTACTGGCTCTAGATCATCATTTTATATTTCCCTCACACATATCTTTATCAAAATATGTATTCCTAAAAATAATCGTAGCCTATGAAGGTTTAAAGGTGAAAGACTTACCCATCATACTTCTCTAGATTTACTTCATACAGGTTCTCTCTAGCGTGGTTTGCGTATTCTGTCACTGTTAAAAGCAAAAGTAGGGAGGGGGGGGGGGGGGATGGGTTTAATATGGACCTAAAAGTAAATGACATTTTAACACTTCGAAATACTGTAATTCATCCAGCCATTTGAGTTACTATGTAATCCCTGACACTGCTCTAAAGTGATGCTTTTAAGTTGTATAAAAGCTTAAATGTACAGGCATTGTCCCTGGACTCAGTAGCCGATTTCTTTTGAGATTCCTGCTTTACCAGGACACAGCTTGTTAAGATTGGTCAGATCCAGGTGCAGTTTCTACAGGATATTGTATGGAAAGATGATATCTACTAAAGACAGAATGATTGTGAGCTATAGGTAACTAACAACCAATGAGAAAAGAGAGATGTACTATAATGCGAGAGTGCGTATGAATTCATTGCTTAGCTCTCCACAATCTCAGACAGTAGTAGATAAATAAATACCAAAAGTTGCAGAAGAGAAAAAGGATATATCTAGAAGATTGTGGCCTACACTAAACCAAAGCCAAGACAGGAGTTAAAAGATCCTCTATTTACTTATTTCTAGTTATTTAAAGACTAAATGTCACCAGTTCTGAATTGTGTTTTAGTAAATACTTGCTTCCCCCAATGAAATAATTCTGAAACGTTTTATTACAGCTTTGTGTTGGTCCATTCTTCTGCTTTATACCAAATATACTAAGACAGGCTTGTCAGGAGAGACTTAAAGAACATATAAATCAATATCTAAATAATTTACCAGGATGTAGAGTAGTAATGTCGGAAGCAAAAACAAGTTTACTTGTGTAAGTTTAAGACTGTAAGAATCTGTTCACAGGATCACGGTGGCTTCTGTAGTATCATGCCAGAATTCGGCACCACCAACACAGCCCATTGGCATACAATCTGGCACCACCAACACAGCCCATTGGCATACAATCTGGCACCACCAACACAGCCCATTGGCATACAATCTGGCACCACCAACACAGCCCATTGGCATACAATCTGGCACCACCAACAGAGCCCATTGGCATACAATCTGGCACCACCAACAGAGCCCATTGGCATACAATCTGGCACCACCAACAGAGCCCATTGGCATACAATCTGGCACCACCAACACAGCCCATTGGCATACAATCTGGCACCACCAACACAGCCCATTGGCATACAATCTGGCACCACCAACACAGCCCATTGGCATACAATCTGGCACCACCAACACAGCCCATTGGCATACAATCTGGCACCACCAACTCCATGCAAATAGAAAAAAATAAAAACTATAAATGTATTTGGATCTTATTTACGAAAAAAAAAAAAAAAAAAAGCAAGCCCAGGAACTGACAACCCTAGAGACTTAGATCACTCAGAGGCTGCTGCTTTTATGTAATTTAATTGATCCTTTCACATTCCTACTACTAAAGATGAACCCATGAATTACTTTCCACTATAATGTCTGTGTTTACTTCAGTAAAATAATTCTAATCATGAACTAAGTAATATAATCAAGTAAACTCTAGCACGTAGTGTTGGAGTAAATAAACCAAGTGGCACTGACCCGAAAGGCATCAATTTATATATTCTCTCAATTAATGCAGCTATGGTAATTACCCTGAACTCCCTGGTGCCAGCCGAGCATGCTGAGAAAGCTGAAAAATCCCTTTAAATTAAAGTGAATTGAAAGAAAACAGATGAAATATGGGAATACTGACAAACCTGATAATTACTACAGTTCCAGATTTCTAAGAAGTTGCTGCAATTATAAAGATAAAAATAAAACAGCAATGTGTAGTTTATGTGACACTGTATCATTAGTGGTGACAACTGCCAAATGTGCCTGAGCTGTGAATGGCATTCCGTCATCATGTTCCAATAGCAACTCCGCTAATCATTAGCAGACCAGCAATAACCTTCCACCATTGCCTTATCTCACCAAAACACACACATATAATATCACTTATACCACAAAACCCTACCAGTCATATAAGGGGGTAAGGAAAACAATCTAAGAAGCACATTATAGTACTAAGGGTGTACTACTCCAAACTTATCGCTATATCGCAAAAAGCAAAAATCGTAATTCAATTGCTTTTGCGATATATCGTGCAGCCCTAATATACACATACACACACACACACACACACACACACACACACACACACACAGTCATGGCGTAAATGTTGGCATCCCTGAAATTTTTCTAGAAAATGAAGTATTTCTCACAGAAAAGTATTGCAGTAACATGTTTTGCTGTACACGTTTATTCCTTTTGTGTGCATTGGAACTAAAACAAAAAAGGGAGGAAAAAAAGCAAATTGGACATAATGTCACGCCAAACTCCAAAAATGGTCTGGACAAAATTATTGGCACCCATAACTTAATATTTGGTTGCATACCCTTTAGAAAAAATAACTGAAATCAGTCGCTACCTATAACCATCAATAAG
This sequence comes from Hyla sarda, assembly GCF_029499605.1. Taxonomy (NCBI): domain Eukaryota; kingdom Metazoa; phylum Chordata; class Amphibia; order Anura; family Hylidae; genus Hyla; species Hyla sarda. The sequence goes on from NC_079192.1 coordinate 226,728,552, forward strand.
CTTCTTACACCTCTCAGCCGGAATGTTGGACCCCTCTTCCTTTGCAAACTGCTCCAGGTCTCTTATTGGAAGGCGCCTTTTCCCAACAGCAATTTTAAGATCTCTCCACAGGTGTTCAATGAGATTTAGATCTGGACTCATTGCTGGCCACTTCAGAACTCTCCAGCGCTTTGTTACCATCCATTTCTGGGTGCTTTTTGACGTATGTTTGAGGTCAGTGTCCTGCTGGAAGACCCAAGATCTCGGAGGCAAACCCAGCTTTCTGACACTGGGCTGTACAGTGCGACCCAAAATACATTGGTAATCCTCAGATTTCATGATGTCTTGCACACATTCAAAGCACCCAGTGCCAGAGGCAGCAAAAACAAGCCCAAAACATCATTGAACCTCCACCATATTTCACTGTACAATGTTTTCTTTTTGTAGACCTCATTCCGTTTTCAGTAAACAGTAGAATGATGTGCTTTACCTAAAAGCTCCATCTTGGTCTCATCTGTCTATAAGACGTTTACCCAGAAGGATTGTGGCGTACTCAAGTTCATTTTGGTAAAAGGTAGTCTTGCTTTTTTATGTCTCTGTGTCAGCAGTGGATTCCCTTCTGGGTCTCCTGCCATAGTGTTTCATTTAATTTAAATGTGATGGATAGTTTTCGCTGACACTGACGCTCCCTGAGCCTGCAGGACAGCTTGAATATCTTTGGAACTTGTTTGGGGCTGCTTATCCGCCATCCGGACTGTCCTGCGGTGACCCCTTTCATCAATTTTTTTCTTCCGTCCACGCCCAGGGAGATTAGCTACAGTGTCATGGGTTGCAAACTTCTTGATAATGTTGCGCATTGTGGACAAAGGCAAATCTAGATCTCTGGAGATGGACTTTTAACCTTGAGATTGTTGATATTTTTCCACAATTTTGGTTCTCAAGTCCTCAGACAGTTCTCTTCTCCTCTTTCTGTTGTCCACACACAGACACACAATGCAAAGCCAAAGTGAACTTCTCTCCTTTTTATCTGCTTTCAGGTGTGATTTTTTCTATATTGCCCACACCTGTTACTTGCCCCAGGTGAGTTTAAAGCAAGAAAAGAAAAATCCTATTTTTCCACAATATTGAAAAGTTACAAATAATTCTATCCAGCCCATTTTTGGAGTTTGGTGTGACATTATGTCCAATTTGCTTTTTTTCCTCTTTTTTTGGTTTAGTTCCAATACACGCAAAGGGAATAAACATGTTTATAGCAAAACGTGTTACTGCAATCCTTTTCTGTGACAAATACTTCATTTTCTTGAAAAATTTCAGGGGTGTCAACATTTACGGCCATGACTGTAGAATACTGTGTACAGTACTTGGCACTAGTGTACAAGAAAGATATAGGGGAGCTGGAGAGTGTTCAAAGACGGGCAACCAGGGTAATACGGGGAATGGGAAGACTACAGTACCCAGAAAGATTACCAGAACTGGGGTTATTTAGTTTAGAAAAAAGAAGGCTTAGGGGAGATCTAATAACTATGTATAAATATATATGGGGGCAGCACAGAGATCTCTCCCATGATCTATTCATACCCAGCACTGTATCTATAACAAGGGGGCATCCTCTACGTCTTGAGGAAATAAGGTTTCTACATCAGCACAGACGGGGTTCTTTACTGTAAGAGCAGTGAGACTATGGAACTCTCTGCCAGAGGAGGTGGTCAAAGTGAACTCTGTAAAAGAGTTCAAAAGGGGTCTGGATGCATTTTTGCTGAGTAATAACATCACTGGTTATGTATAATAGATTTATTGGGACAGGACCTTGATCCAGGGATTTATTCTGACTGTCATATTTGGATGACATTTTGGTGGCTTCAGAACCAATTACCAGGTTTCCATAGAGTTATGGTCTCATCATACAATGGTCGTCCTCGAACCAATTAATATTGTAACTTGAGGGACCACTGTACTGTTAATGGTAACAACATGCAGTCTGGGCCTTATGGTTGAGAAATATGAAACCGCTGGGAATTAAAACATACAATGCTTAGCTGTTGCAACCACATAGAATTCTTTAGTTTATTGTTTTGTGCTGCAGAGTATTCTTTATTAATGGATCAGAAGACATTTTATTTCTTACCGATAACTTCTGTAGATATGGAAGCAAGGCTGAACAAAGGGGCCACTTTCTTCTCATATATTTGTTTTCCTTTCTTCTTCCCACCATATGGGTTTATATAGACTAGTAGGTGCTTTGGTCTCCATGCTATGAAGAAGAAAATAAAACACTAAGACTGACAGCAAAGTGAGAACTGAGTCAAAACATACCTCAGACATTGGAAGAGGTCATATCCATTCTATTTTAAGTAGAGAAAAGGTTATGCAAGATAGAAACAAGCCTTTACATGGATTATATAACAAAGTCTCTTTGGGCATACTAAATCCTTATCAGCAATAGATATTGCAGGATAAGGGACAGAATATTTTATTGATGGTAATCCCCAAACAAGAAAACTGCCGTAAGGTAGAGGTACCTTTGTCTTTGATGACATTATCTTTCAGTATAATTAAAAAAGGATTCTTAAAATTTAACAACTTTACAGTCATTGCACATTTTTCTGACGTTTATTTAGCCAGGCACTATCCTAAATCTTCACCTAATGTGCATTCATTTTCTTGATTAGCACTGCCAACAGAATTTTGGGGAAAAGGGGTTGATGGCTTTCTGCTGAAGAAGATGAAAAGCAGCACTGGCTTGCTTGTACAAATATATTCTGCATTTTGATGGTGTCTAAAAATGATTGCCTACTGTCTCCAAGAATATGAAAGCTTTCTTAAAGGGGTACTCCGCTGCTCAGCGTTTGGAACAAACTGTTCCGAACCTTGAAGCCAGCAGCCCGTGACATCATAGCCCCGCCACCTCATGATGTCACGCCCCACCCCCTCAATGCAAGTCTATGGGAGGGGGCGTGACAGCCGTCACACCGCCTCCCATAGACTTTCATTGAGGGGCGGGGCATAAGATCATGAAGGAGTGGGGCTATGACGTCACGAGCTGCTGGCTCCAGCATTCGTTACAGTTTGTTCCAAACACTGAGCAGCGGAGTACCCCTTTAATCCTTGATTTTAACTAAAGGTGAGACTGGTGTATCCTCAAAGTCAACCAGTCCTATCATGTACTCCACCACAACCAATCAATCATCTTAATGGCAAATATGGCGCAAGTAAAAAATAAACAAATAAAAATACTCACTCTGTTGTTCAAGTAGATCATTAAGTGCTTGTATCCATTGGCAACACAGAATTTCATCACTGCACCAGAATGTCACTGCTTTGCACCGCCAGCGGTGTTTCGCCATTCTTTGCACGTAGTGCACTAAAGAAAAGTTAAATACACATCTAAATAAGCCGATTTACCAGAGTAAGGCTGGGTTCACACTACGTTTTCCCCCATACGGGAGCGCATACGGCAGGGGGAGCTAAAATCTTGCGCTCCCGTATGTCACCGTATGCGCTCCCGTATGCCTTCGTATGCGCTCCCGTATGTCATTCATTTCAATGAGCCGACCGGAGTGAAACGTTCGGTCCGGTCGGCTCATTTTTGCGCCGTATGCGCTTTTACAACCGGACCTAAAACTGTGGTCAACCACGGTTTTAGGTCCGGTTGTAAAAGCGCATACGGCGCAAAAATGAGCCGACCGGACCGAACGTTTCACTCCGGTCGGCTCATTGAAATGAATGACATACGGGAGCGCATACGGTGACATACGGGAGAGCGAGCTTTTAGCTCCCCCCTGCCGTATGCGCTCCCGTATGGGACAAAACGTAGTGTGAACCCAGCCTAACATATAGTCACTAAACATATGAAACAGCCCAGATTATGCCCCCCCCCCCACCCCTACATATCACATTCTAGAGATACTTGTTTAGACTAAAGGGGATTCAGATTGTAACACAAAGGAGAGGGGAACCATTCCCTAAGGAAATACGTGTCAAAATCTATTCCTCCTTATAATTTAAGAGGCACACAAGGGTGGAATTTCTTAACATTAATCTTCAAGGAGCCTTAATGACAAAATAAAAAAAAAAATTCCTGGTGGAATCCATTTATGCAATTTAGGCTGAATCTTCCCATTACAGCATAAAATAAATATATATATATATATATATATATATATATATATATATATATATATATATATATATATATATATAAATAAATAAATAAAAAGTTATAGCCATCTATGGCAAAAATGCTGTGATTTTTCTGCAGCATTTCTGCAGCCGAGAATGATGCAGGTTTTGTAGGGAATTGGCTGGTGTGTACAGTATTCCTGTCCACTTCTGGGCTTCCTGCTCCTGTACAGTACTAAACAGTGATGCATTCAGTACGGTTTGTATTGCAATGTTTTGAAAATCACATCCACCTTGTTGGCAATGGGAATTCAGTGCAGAAAATCAGCACATTTCTGCTACCTGTACATTTAAAGTTGAACAACCATCTAATATGTATGATGGCCTCCAAACTACAGATTATTTTTTTTTTGGGGGGGGGGGGGGGGTTAAGCAATGCCTGCTGGCCTCCGGGATCCTACTTATGATAAAAAGGCACAGCCAATGCAATTACCATCACTTACATGTATGGCATGGCACCTTAAAACACGTCACTTCACAAAGTACATGTACGTCATTTTGCATAAAGGAGTTAAAATAGGGAATCTCTAATATTTTGTATCTTAAAAGGAAAACTGTCAGCCTGCCATACTGGCTGGTAGTGCAGGTGAGCATGAATAAAATGGATCTGTTGCTGCATTCCTTTGACATCTTCATAACTGCAATTAAGCAAATCATCAGCCAGAGGAACAGGCGGGGTTATGATGGCGGCCTCGGGCACAGTGACATCAGATGTTCGTTCAGCACTAGGCCCAATCATACATATTCATACAATCCCCTCTTTAGTCACTCCTACTGCACATGTTCTTCTTCCTGGGTACACCTTAAAGCAGTCACAGTGCAGCTTTACATCAGCGGTGGCCATCATGGATGTGTGAGCTGCCTCTAAGCAATCGGACCATCAGCCTCCATAAAGTTTACATTGTGCAGGCACAGAGATTGTTTCAATAAGTAAACTTTATGTAGGCCGTCAGTCTGATCGCTTCCGGTTGCATCCAGAAAGCAGCGCACACGCAGTAGGAGTGAATCCAGTTGTAACCCTGTCTGTGCCTCTGGCTGATCCCTTGCATAATCACAACTATTAAGATAACGGAGTAACTCAGCCACAGGGCATGGTAGGCATTGTTTTATTCGTACCACTGGTTAGTGCGGGTGACTGCTGACAGTTTTCCTTTAAAAGCCAATTTAAGTGTATTTGAATTTTAAACATTAAAGTGAATGTGTGGCTTAGATGTTTTTTTACTGATTACAGCCAGATAGTAAAAGATGTTCTTAATTTTAAATATTTGCAATCTGTTTTCATTTTTAGTACAATATTATGGGGGGTAGCCATATTTCCTAAGCTGTATTAACAGCATTTACTGACTTGTTTTTTTACAACAAGTGCGATGGACATAGACACAATAAACATCTCTGGACCCACTCATAAAATGGTTTTGTAAGCATGTTCTGTGACCTGTGCAGAGGTCATTCTACAGGGGAGAGGAGGCTGAGCTGCTATTGTGTTGTGTCATCTTTTGCTGTAATGCTGTACAGATCACTTTCCAGCAGCCTTCTCTTTATAATAACAGGCAGAACATGAAGTCTCATCTTTTTTTTTATGTTTCTGATGACACATTCCCTTTAAAAAGGGGCTCTGTTACCCCTTCCCGAACAGCACCAAACTACAGAAATGAGTTAATAGGCTATAAGATGCAGATTCCAAATCTGTCACTATCCCTTTCCTGCAGTAAGCCTACAAACACACGAGTCTTCATAGTCATCTCCATTATATGGATGAGCTTAGTAACACCGTTTATGCATCAGTATGCAGTGCATGTCCCATCTGCTGGCTAACAGGAGAATGCAAGTACGGAAAAAGATGAAAATCACAGATTTGGAATCAGCATTTACTGATTCCTATAGTTTAGAAGGGTTTCTGAGAGGTCAGTCTCTTTCCACATTTGAAGATAAATATTTATTTGGACTTTTACACTACACTGGTATCACCTTATTAAAAACTGCCATTATGTAGGGGTATGGATATGTCTGCAATATTGTCAATACACAGTGGGGGGAAAAAGTATTTAGTCAGCCACCAATTGTGCAAGTTCTCCCACTTATAAAGATGAGAGGCCTGTAATTTTCATCATAGGTATAACTCAACTATGGGAGAATACAAAAAAAATATACTTGATAAAATAAGTATTTGGTCACCTACAAACAAGCAAGATTTCTGGATCACAGACCTGTAACTTCTTTAAGAGTCTCCTCTGTCCTCCACTTGTTACCTGTATTAATGGAACCTGTTTGAACTTGTTATCAATATAAAAGACAACTGTCCACAACCTCAAACAGTCACATTCCAAACTCCACTATGGCCAAGACCAAAGAGCTGTCAAAGGACACCAGAAACAAAATTGTAGACCAGCACCAGGCTGGGAAGACAACCTGCAATAGGCAAGCAGCTTGGTGTGAAGAAATCAACTGTGGGAGCAATTATTAGAAAATGGAAGACATAAGACCACTGATAATCTCCCTCCATCTATGGCTCTAATAGAGATCTCACCCCATGGTGTCAAAATGATCAGACAAACTGTGAGCAAAAGTGCCAAAACCACACAGGGGGACCTAGTGAATGATCTGCAGAGAGCTGGGACCATAGTAACAAAGGCTACCATCAGTAACACACTATGCCACCAGGGACTCAAATCATGCAGTGCCAGATGTGTCCACCTGCTTAAGCCAGTACATGTCCAGGCCCCTCTTAAGTTTGCTAGAGAGTATTTGGATGATCCAGAAGAGGATTGGGAGAATATCATATGGTCAGGTGAAACCAAAGTAGAACTTTTTGGTAAAAACTCAACTCATAGTGTTTGGAAGAGAAAGAATGCTGAGCTGCATCCAAAGAACACCATACCTATTGTGAAGCACGGGGGTGGAAACATCATGCTTTGGGGCTGTTTTTCAGCAAAGGGACCAGGATGACTGATCCATGTAAAGGAAAGAATGAATGGGGCCATGTATCGTGAGATTTTGAGTGAAAACCTCCTTACATCTTTTACGTCTTTCAGCATGACAATGATCCCAAACACACTGCACGGGCAACGAAGGAGTGGCTTCGTAAGAAGCATTTCAAGGTCCTGGAGTGGCCTAGCCAGTCTCCAGATCTCAACCCCATAGAAAACCTTTGGAGGGAGTTGAAAGTCCGTGTTGCCCAGCGACAGCCCCAAAACATCACTGGTCTAGAGGAGATCTGCATGGAGGAATGGGCCAAAATACCAGCAACAGTGTGTGAAAACCTTGTGAAGACTTACAGAAAACGTTTGACCTCTATCAATGCCAAGGGTATATAACAAAGTATTGAGATGAACTTTTGTTATTGACCAAATACTTATTTTCCACCATAATTTGCAAATTAATTCTTTCAGACAATGTGATTTTATGGATTTTTTTTCTCATTATGTCTCATAGTTGAGGTATACCTATGATGAAAATTACAGGCCTCTCATCTTTTTAAGTGGGAGAACTTGCACAATTGGTGGCTGACAATCCTTTTTCCCCACTGTACCTGTCACTAGTGCATATTCTATGGTCATAAATAAGAGATCCTAGAGAGCCAAACTGCTTGGAATTACAAGTCACATAGTTCTGGAGTCATTTAGTAGGGCCCATTGCCAAACTATAAGGGTGTTTTTACTCACAGCTTTTTAATAACAGTTATTTGATATTTGGAATTATAGCCGTAGGTATGTCAAGTAGGCAGTCAAAAATAACTGGTTAAAAAACTGCCACAAAAAGCTGTGTGTGAAACATACCTTACATTTTCAGGCAGCTAAAATGTAATTAAATGAACTTGAACAGAATTCACAAATCATAGTATATCAATAGACAGACATTTGGTATTACAAAAAAATGTATTATTATACGAGTCGCGACTGCTGCTTTTGAAGTTGGAGAAGCCAGATTATTTCTTCTGAAGCTGCTGCACAAAAGTCTGGGTGTATCCCCAGACAAAGGAAGAGGTTCTTGTAACAAACATACAAGAAAACAGACAAAAGACAGAAAACTGTGAATTTATAAAATTCTATAACATAAAATGTACCGTTACAAATCCCTCATAAGGCCTGATAATCAATATGGAGAAATATGAAAAAGTTACTTGAACACAGCAGAAAATTCAGGTAGCAATCTATAACACCACAAAAAAAAATAAACCAGGCTTGTGCTTCATCGGGAAACAAAGTTTTAGAGCTAATCTTATAGATACATAGTATCAATACATAGGTTAATAAAAATAATTGGAATGCAAACTATTCACTCCAATAATATTTTTACATGCTGAGAAAATATGACAAGATTCTTTTCAGCAAGAGTTGGCTATACATTTATCTATTGATCTAATATTCAGTTATAGTTCAGATAAAGTTGTCCAGGCAGGCTGAACGTAGTAGTTTTGCAACAGCTGGAGGCACTACTGGCGAGCACTAGCAGTCCATGCATCTTTTCCTGATGCGGAGAACACACATTACCTGTAAATGCATGAGGTTTGCACATGTGTTTCCACTGCATGCCTTGATAGTATTTCTCATCAATCTCAGCTTCTCCAACTGAAACAATCTCAGATACAGGGACAATATGACCACCTGCAAAATGGAAAAGGAACAAACCTGGATGTTAGAAGTCAGGAATAAGTACAAGCCTCTTGTATGGCAAGTAGCCTAATAAAGCATGAAGGGAAGAGGTGTTCTGCTCTAGGTGACAAGCTGCTATTCTCATTGAAAAAATACTTTAAAAAAAAAAGAATTGCGCAAAAGGAATTTTAAAGTAAAATCCTTTTGTCCTTTCATCTAACTGTATTATAAGTCCAGTTAACCCCTTAACTATGCAGGACGTAAATGTACGCCCTGATGAGGTGGTACTTAATGCACCAGGACGTACATTTACGTCCTATGCATAACCGCGAGCATCGGAGCGATGCTTGTGTCATGCGCGGCAGGTCCCGACTGCTGATAGCAGCCAGTGAACTACCTTTAACCCCTCAGATGCTGTGATCAATACAGAGAACAGCATCTGCAGCATTGCGGACACTGAAATGGATGATCGGATCGCCCGCAGCGCTGCCGCGGCGATCCGATCATCCAGCATGATAGACTGAGGTCCCCTCACCTGCCTCCGTTGCCTTCCACGGGTCTTCTGCTCTGGTCTGCAATCAAGCAGACCAGAGCAGAAGATGACCGATAATACTGATCAGTGCTATGCATATTTCAAAAAATATTTGAAAACACCTCCCCCAATAAAAACGCAAATTTTCACTATTTTACCCCCAAAAAGTGTAAAAAATATATTTGATATACATATTTGGGATCGCCACGTGTGTTAACATCCGAACTATTAAAATAAAATGTTGATACCGTACGGTGAACGTTAAAAAAATAAAATAAAAATGTCCAAAATAGCTTTTTTTTTTTATAACATTTTATTCCCCAAAAAGTTTTTTTTATAAAAAATGTATTAAAAGTTTTATATAGGCAAATATGGTATCAATACAAAGTACAGATGACGGGCCAAATAATAGGGGGATTTTAAAAGTACTAATTTGGTTAAACAGTTTGCAATTTTTTTTTTTTAAGCGCAACAGTAATAGAAAAGTATGTTATCATGGGTATCATTTTAACCCAAAGAACACATGTCAGTTTTACCGTGGCGTGAAAACGAAACCTTCCAAAATTTGCAAAATTGCGGTTTTCTTTTTAATTTCCCCAAACAAATAGTATTTTTTGGTTGTGCCATACATTTTATGGTAAGGTGAGTGATGGCATTACAACGGACAACTGGTCGCGTAAAAAAAAAAAAAAAAAAAAAAAACCCTCATACTAGTCTGTGGTTGAAAATATAAAATAGTTATGATTATTTGAAGGCGAGGAGGGAAAAACGAAAACTTAAAAATAAAATTGTCTGAGTCCTTAAGGCCTTAAAGGAAATCTGTCACCAGTGTCACCTGCACTAACCTGTCGGTACAGATAGTGCAGTTGACACTGATGACAACGGTACTCACTTTGTCCTGTTCTTTGACAGGGATATCCGGTAATCTTGTCAGATATCTCCGTTCCAGGCACCTGGCTTGGGGCACAGTTGGAGCTTAGTGACCTTACCGCTGCTGCGAGACCCAGCAAAGCGCAGAAGCGACTTTAGGCATGGGCGGAGCTTAGTGACATCACCGCTGCTGCTCCCTGCTGGGTCCAGCTGTGAGAGAACAGCAGCAGTGACATCACTAAGCTCCGCCCGTGCCCCAAGCCGCTGCTGTTCTCTCCTGGGACTCGCAGCAGCGGTGACACCACTAAGCTCCACCCATGCCCAAAGCTGGTGCCCAGAGCGGAGCTAACGGACAAGATTACTGGAGATCCCCTCCACAGAACAGGACAAGGCAAGTATCGTTGTCATCAGTGTCACCTGTACTATCTGTCGGTACCGACAGGTTAGTGAAGGTGACACTGGTGACAGATTTCCTTTAAGAAGTGTGAGAAATATTGACATAATCCTCCTTATGTTTCTTTAAAAAAAAAAAAAAAATAACCACAGATGCCCAAGAAAAGTTTACATTAAAAAAATACATAAATAAATAAATAAATAAAAAGGTCCCAGAGATCCTATCTAGAGATAAGCGAACTTACAGTAAATTCGATTCGTCACGAACTTCTCAGCTCGGCGGCCGCTGACTTTTCCTGCATAAATTAGTTCAGCTTTCCGGTGCTCCCGTGGGCTGGAAAAGGTGGATACAGTCCTAGGAGACTCTTTCCTAGAACTGTATCCACCTTTTCCAGCCCACCGGAGCAACGGAAAGCTGAACTAATTTATGCATAAAAGTCAGCAACCGCCGAGCTGAGAAGTCCGTGACGAATCGAATTTACTGTAAATTCGCTCTTCTCTAATCCTATCTTGTGGAATAAAAGAATAAAAATAAAAAATAGTACTTCTAACAGTGTGTTACATGAATTTAATAAACAGGAGGGCAGCCTTTCTTTATAGGAAGCCTGGTTTCACACAGAGTCCTATCTATAACCAAGTATCTCTATTAATAAGGGTTTTAAATAGTTTAAAGAGAAAAAAAAATGTATTATTAACTGTGATTTTTCTACTTCAATTATTCTTTATGAGGATGACAAAAGTCTACCCGTTGCGAGAAGAAAATCAAATAAGCATCCTTAATTGAATCCTACAATGTGATTACGCTTGTTAAGTAAATCTAAATTTACAAGCACAAGGCAGAAAAAGTCCTAGGAGTTGTTCTAAACCTAAACAACAAATCACAGGAGGAAAAAAAAAAATGACAGCTTTACAGCTGCAGTAGACTATAGAACAGTGTTTCCCAACCAGAGTGCCTCCAGCTGTTGCAAAACTACAACTCCCAGAATGCCAGGACAGCCTTCGGCTGTTCGGGCATGCTGGGAGTAGTAGTTTTGCAACAGCTGGAGGCACACTGATTGGTAAACACTGTTCTAGAAACTGCAGAAAAAACGATTAGGTCTGAGAAGCCTCACAATGATGGCTACAGCACAGATAGCAATACATTGTGACGAACTGCTAACAGTGACAAGAGACGCCAGGGGATTAGCCTAGAATTGCCCACAGCCCAAAAGTTCTCTAAACTACAAGTAGTATTGATAGCTGGAACATTTATTTAAAGGAAAAAAAAATACACTGCCTGTTTAAGTAAAGAAGAGTTGCCTTTAATTTTTTTAATACTATAGTTAAGAGGAAATAGAACACAGCAGAGAATGTCCCACAGAATGTCAGGATGTCAAAAATACAGGACACAATAACAAAGGATCCAGACATTTTAACATTTACCTTCTAGGGTCCGTTGGGTGCCACTGATGTCTGTCATACTAGCGATATTTTTGCAGTTTTGCTCCTGTGATGTAGGAGAACCTCCGAAAAGACACAGCTCTGAACAGAGCCTAAAGAGATTGTCTATGTGCCAGGTCCTAACTTATAATAGTAACATAATTGCAATTTCATGTAGCTGGAGGTCCTACAGCACTCGAAAAACAGAGCAGATTTCTTCAAACAACTGCACCAAATTTGTCCGCAGGTTTTGTGTGGTGACTAGGTAACTTTTGTATATTCAAGGTTAAACATAATTCACTATATTAATACACCATAGGCTCTGTGTAATACCACCTAGAGCACGGGTGTCAAACACAAGGCCCGCGGGCCGAATCCGGCCCGCCAGACCTAGTCATGTGGCCCGCGTAGCCGCCGCCGGCCTTCACCTTTTATTCTCGCTTTTTTTTTTTGGGCACAAGAAAGCCGCCTCTTCAGCGCATGCGCGGCAGCCTACAAGCCAGAGAACGTCTGCCCTCTAGCGATCCTCCTTCGGTCCTCCGCCTCTATGGTTGTACGCACGGGACTTCAGTGACGTCCCGTGTGTACAACCATAGACACGCGGGAGGACCAGGACGACGACGGGATCATCGCAGGATGCGCGCCGGCCAGGGCCTGGTAAGTGACTGGCGGCACATCTTCTTCAGCGTTCCGGTCACTGCTCAACCGGTCCTGGCACCTACTGCTATGGTCCATAGGCCATAGCAGTAGATTGTGACCCCGGGCCGGAGGAGCGGTGACCGGATCACAGTGGGGGCAGCACACAGACATACAGCCTCCAGCCGTACACTGTATATGGCTGGAGGCTATATGTCTGTGGGGAGGGAAGGGGGGGGGGGGGATGTGCTGCCTACCTAATGTGGGGGGGAACTATACTGCCTACCTAATGTGGGGGGAACTATACTGCCTACCTAATGTGGGGGGAACTATACTGCCTACCTAATGTGGGGGGAACTATACTGCCTACCTAATGTGGGGGAACATGCTGCCTACCTAATGTGGGGGAACATGCTGCCTACCTAATGTGGGAGGGAACTACAAGGTACTGTACATTGCGGTAGGAGGGGTAGTCTTATATGGCGAGTATATCCCAAACTCTACATTTTAACTGTAAAAGTTGGGGGTCGTCTTCTACACCCAGTCGTCTTATACGCCGGCATATATGGTATGTGGGGGGGGGGGGGGGTGGAGGGGTCCTACAGATACAACCGGCCCTTTGAGGGTGACCAAACTGCTGATGCGGCCCCCGATGAATTTGAGTTTGACACCCCTGACCTAGAGAGATAAAGAGCTGATACAACATCACACCAAGAATAGTCCTGTCCACTCTTCTGAGTTCCAGAGTTCAGAGTTGTCTGCTGTTGTATTGAGACATTACCCTATAAGGCTGGGTTCATACTACGTTTTTAGCAATACGGGACCGTATACTGCTGGGGGGGGGGGGATGCAAAGGAGTCTTGGCAGCAATTGACCCTGGCATTTTGGTTGATCATAATAATTGGATTTTAAAAACTAGTACTTTGTAATGTATAAGAAAAACATTATGGATGTTGGAGAAACCCCAATAAATAAAATGCATTTGGTAAGTTTTTAGCTGAATGGAGCAATGTAGAGGGATATTTTTTGTGAAAATTTGAATGAGAGTGCTCTGGACCTCCGACTGGGTGGAAGGTTCACCTTCTAACACGACAATGGGGGAGATTTAGCAAAAGCTGTCCAGAGAAAAAGCTACTGAGTTGCCCATAGCAACCAGTCAGATTCCTTCTTTCATTTTTAATAAGGCCTCTGGACAGAAAAAAAAGTCGTGATTGGTTTCTATGAGCAACTCATGACTTTTCCTCTGGACAGGATTTCATAAAATTTCCCCAATGACAATAAGCACACAGCCAAGAAAACACAGGAGTGGCTTGGGGACAACTGACAATGTCCTCGAGTTACACAGCATTGTCGCTGACTCTTACCCAATCTAACGTCTCTGGAAAGACTTGAAAAAAAGGCAATTCACTGATGGTCCTATCCAGTAGTTAGTCAAAATAATTGGTTGAAAAATTGCCACAAAAAGTTGTGTGTGAAATATATCTTACATTTTCAGGCAGCTAAAATGTAATTAAATAAATGGACATGTACATGGTGGTGCTACTGCAAAAAGTATATCAATATAGACAGACCTAAGCAGAGCAGTAAATCCCCCAAATCCACATTTACAAACCTTGCGGCAACATACCCAAGAAGACTGGGGGCTGTAATTGCTGATGATGATTTCTAACAGTCTTTTCTCACTGTCATTTTGGAGTATTGAGTGAAGAATGATGGGGGAGGGAAATTAGATTTATTTTTACATTTTTATTTAAGTACAAGGCTGCAACATGAAATGTGAAAAAAGTGAAAGGATCTGAAAAGTGTCTGAAGGCACTGTCCCAAACTAAGAGCTATGCAATACTTTGTTGCAGTATTTTATTTTTATTTCTGCGTAGAAAACTAAGAGCTCATGCACACTACAGAATTTTTCGTGTGCAGTAGACAACACAGGAATGAATAGGCTTTATGACGGCTTGGACATGTGCCATACCCACTGACAACAAAGGAGTTTTGGGCGGAATTCTGTTGAAAGAGTGAACAGGTTATGGACTATAAAAAACTGAAAACACAGAATAACCTGAACCTCCACTACTATCGTAAGACCTGGAATACATTGGAACTTTTTGCAGCACTACTAGCCGATATTAACTATGAGGCTACAGTATAAATCCAGAGCAATACACTGCATTGTATGCAATTTTGTGGACTATTGGTTTCACGTAATGGTTAATATCAATCAGTAGAAAGTCTTATTGTGGCCAACGCTTGACTCTCCATGGAAAGTGGCCAGCTGGGCTGAATGGCAGACTTGTTCATATTATACAAACCTCTTATAGGCAGAGAACTATAAGAGGGTATAAAGAGAAAATGTAACAGTCTTAGCTGCTTGTCCAGTACAAGATTTCTGTGGGCATTTCCACACATAAGAAGCATACAAAATAGAGTCTGTTTCTTACCTGTATACAACCGATGAGTGAAGCTGCCTGTCAGACCTTGTGCTCTACGTAGGACTCGTGTGAAGCACGCACCTAATGAAAAAAAAATAAAAATAAAACATACATAAATCAAATCAACTAGATATACTACTAATTTGAAAAGTTTGGAATTCTCTAAAAAGGGGAAAGTTGCAAATAATTGTGCAAAATGCAGCTTGCATTTCCACCGACTGGGTCTGTCAGGAGTATGTGTTCACAGTGGGCATATACCACATTATTTCCCTAGACTACAGTCCTTCCAGCCAGCAGCTGTGTACAGAACTGCAACGCTGTTACATGAGTTACGGCAAAGATCCGGCAGGGATACAAGCAGGAGGTGGTTTTGAGATTCTCCTGGCTGCATTTTTTTCAGATAGACGCATACAATGTCTACACTACAGCACATCCCTATCCTACTGCTTGCGTTGTAACTGTTCTACAGCTTCTCCCATAGGTTCACAACATGGCACTAGACCAGTCCTATTATAGGAAAACAAAATGGCAGCAATAAACTTAGAACCAAACCCTATAACTACAATTTACAAGTCTACTTAGTGCTCCGTTTTAGTCTCTTGGACAAGTAGTTAAAAAAAAATAAAAATTAAATCCACACCCCTGCTCACCTTTCAGCTATACTGTAAGCTTGGCCTATGTCATTGCTATCATTTGATTACCAATAAACGTGTGCACACATTTCCCCTTCTATGGGCCTCACATGCACCTATTTCACCAACCTTTACAACTATGTCTTACAATTGCAAGTAGCACCGTGCCATAGAAAGTGTATCACTGACAGTCAGACGTCATTCCTAAATATACTCAGGTCATTTTTCATACAAACTTTGTTCACTGCTATACATCTTGCTCATCTTTCCTTCCGATCTGTCAACCTTCCAACAAATCTTGATCAACTCACTGCCAAACTATGATAACCCCTCTGTCATAACAAATAAATCTTACATGTCTTGGGTACTTTCTGTTGTGTAGTATGCCAAAGGCTTTAAAGACACACTGCATGCTTGGTGGCCAAAATAAATGTTTATCTCTTAACAAATCCAGTGGCTCACACGTGACACTTCCTGGGGCTCTCATATGAACCACATGAATGATTAAGGGTGCGTTCCCACCTGGTGTATACGCAGCGTATTTTACGCTTTGCAAAAAACTTGCGGCAGCAGCGGGAAATACGCTGTGTGTTCCTAGCTCACTATACACACAGGACCTTCCGGCGGCAGCCCTATGCGTGCAGTGAGTTTTGGAGGCAGAGCCGCAGGCCACAGTCACGCCGTAACACGGCCCCACCTCTAACACTTACTAAGCACACAGGGCTGCCGACGGAAAGTCATGTGTGTATAGTGAGCAAGAAATACGCAGCGTATTTCACGCTGCTGCCGCAAATTTTGCACGGTGTGAAATATGCTGCGTATACGCCAGGTGGGAATGCACCCCAGATGTTTCTGTAGACCACACAGGTCACAATATAAAGCTCAGTAATCTACCCAACCTCAATATACTACAGGCACTGGACTTCAGTTACAGTCAGAGCACCTTAAACATAAAGCAAAATTAATAAATAAATACATAAATAAATAAATGAATAAATAAATAAAAAGTCCATAAATGCAATTCAAATACACTGCTCAAGAAAATAAAGGGAACACTTAAACACAATGTAACTCCAAGTCAATCACACTTCTGTGAAATCACACTGTGCAGATGGTGACCACAGACCACTTTTTAGTTCCTATGCTTCCTGGCTGATTTTTTAGTCACTTTTGAATGCTGGCGGTGGTAGCACAAGACGAGTCTACAACCCACACAAGTGGCTCAGGTAGTGCAGTTCATCCAGGATGGCACATCAATGCGAGCTGTGGCAAGATGGTTTGCTGTGTCTGTCAGCGTAGTGTCCAGAGCATGGAGGCACTACCAGGAGACAGGCCAGTACATCAGGAGACGTGGAGGAGGCCTTAGGAGGGCAACAACCCATCAGCAGGACCGCTACCTCCACCTTTGTACAAGGAGGAGCACTGCAACAAATGTGCATGTGTCCACTCAAACGGTCAGAAACAGACTCCATGTGGGTGGTATGAGGGCCCGACGTCCACAGGTGGGGGTTGTGCTTACAGCCCAACACCGTGCAGGATGTTTGGCATTTGCCAGAGAACACCAAGATTGGCTAATTAGCCACTGGCGCCCTGTGCTCTTCACAGATGAAAGCAGGTTCACACTGAGCACACGTGACAGATGTGACAGTCTGGAGAACGTTCTGCTGCCTGCAACATCCTCCAGCATGCCCGGTTTGGCTGTGAGTCAGTAATGGTGTGGGGTGCCGCACAGCCCTCCATGTGCTTGCCAGAGGTAGCCTGACTGCCATTAGGTACAGAGATGAGATCCTCAGACCCCTTGTGAGACCATATGCTGGAGCGGTTAGCCCTGGATTCCTCCTAATGTAAGACAATGCTAGACCTCATGTGGCTGGAGTGTGTCAACAGTTCCTGCAAGAGAAAGGCATTGATGCTATGGACTGGCCTGCCTGTTCCCCAGACCAGAATCCGACTGAGCACATCTGGGTCATCATGTCTCACTTCATCCACCAACACCACATTGCAAAAAAGACTGTCCAGGAGTTGGTGGATGTTTTAGTCCAGGTCTAGGACATCCCTCAGGAGACCATCCGCCACCTCATCAGGAGAATGCCCAGGTGTTTTAGGGAGGTCATACAGGCACGTGAAGGCCACAGACACTACTGAGCCTCATTTTGACTTGTTTTAAGGACATTACATAAAGTTGGATCAGCCTGTGGTGTGGTTTTCCACTTTGATTTTGAGTGTGACTCCATATCCAGACCTCCATGGGTTGATAAATTTGATTTCCATTGATCATTTTTGTGCGATTTTGTTGACAGCACATTCATCTATGTAAAGACGAAAGTATTTAATCGGATTAGTTCATTCATTCAGATCTAGGATGTGTTATCTTAGTGTTCCCTTTATTTTTTTGAGCAGTATACATATTCTAATAACTGTTGAACAGAATGAGCCATGTAAAACTTGGTATAACAAGGAAGGCAGGTCATTTATTTAGCAGTAGAAAAGTTTAGCAGGCAAAACTATATTATTTTATATACATTGATTTTTTACACGGTTCACATATTTTAGAAAATGGATTCAAAAGGTCAGTACATGGGAAACAAAAACCTACAATAAAAAATTTTTTGTACAAACAAAAACATGCTTTTGTGCATTCAGAGGTTGATGACCTGTACACGTCTAGTTCTTTTTACACAGCTAAACACTGACATTGCAAAAAAGATGCAGCTGTTCCAACAGGACAGTGTCAGGACAGGTTGGCAGCCTCAAACAAGGATGTTTCCAGTCACTGGGCAGAGATTTATGAGACACTAGGTTGCATAACTTTTCCTTGTGTGTGTGTGTTTGTGTGTATATATATATCAGGGATGTGGAAATAGAAATAAATACTTGTCCGAGGGTCTAAAACGGAACACAATCTACTTGTCCCAGTACACAAAATAATTTAAACCAAACGAATATGTAAATAATGTCTCTATTAGTTTATTAGGTTTTTCCACTTTCATTTTTTCTTACTCACCCTATAATAGACATATGTCTTATTTAATAAAAATACTATATATGAATAAACAGTCCTGCTAGGTATATTCTATACTACTTGTATGGAAATGTAGTCAATTGCTCTGATATAAGTATAAAATGTATATAAAGAATAAGAATATATATAATAAATAAAATATTTATTACATAAAAAATTTAATATGAAGAGATTAGTAGTAAGGTAGCCGCATCACTAGTATAAGGAAATAATACATTAAAACAAAGAAAGAAAGAAAGAATAAAAACAAAAGAAAGAAAGGCTAATTTTTTCCCCATATCCGGTTTTGTAGCCGGACTGAAAGACGCAGCATATCAGGGTTTTCAGTTGGGCAGCAAAACCAGATACCGGTCTAAAATGAGCAGACCAGACTCCTGTCGGCGCATTTAAATAAATGAGATTCGGCAGGATAACGTCAAGGGCCAGTTTTGACATTTCTAAGCCAGATTCAGACGGATCTCTGAAACATGGTGTGAAGGCACCTATAGGGTGCATTCACAGGAGCGGATTTACGTTCAAAGTCACAGTGTGTTTCTCACAGAGTTTGAAATGGGGGCGGGCTCTTCAGGGGAAATTTTCGGCAGCGGAATTTCCACTGCGAAAAATCCACCACAGAATCAATTAAAGTCAACAGGGTCAGAAGCAGATTTTACACTGCGGAAATTTGCTGCTGAAAATCTGCTGCGGAGAGCCCATCCCCTTTCAAACTTGCAGCAGGAAACACACTGAAAGGATGAAAGTGAATCCGCTCCTGTAAACGTACCCTAAGGACCCCTCCGCACTGCTAAAGTTCAGCTTGTCTGCTCTGAATTAAAATTGCCCTTTTGGACCATTTGCATACCAGACCAGACAGTACCAACGAGAAGAGTGTGCTGACAGAGACCCAGAAAGACAACAGAGATGGGCTAGTACAGCGATGGCGAACCTTTCTTGAGCCAGAGGGACAAAACTGTAATGCACAACACCTTTTTTTCCCTCTCAAAGTGCCCTCAAATAGAAATCATCCCCAGTCTGTGATGTCCCCCCCTTATCCCCAGCCCGTGCAGTATGTTCCCTCCCCCTTATGCCCAGCCCGTGCAGTATGTCCCCTTCACACATAGAAATCATTAAGCAGGGGAGATGACAAGCCGTGTACGTCCTCTTTCCCCTGCTCTTCTGGCTTCTTTTCCCCATGGAAACTTTCATCCTCTGAAGGCAGAGCAGGGGGAGGGGAGGAGAAGCTGTGTATGTCCTCTCTACCCTGCTCTGCCTTCTTTCTACCTTGCAGACCTGCATCCTCCAGGAGGGGGGAGATGAGGGGGGCATGGCTTCTTTCTCCCGTGCAGACCTGCGTCCTCTGTTCTGCCTTCACTCCCCCCAGCTCTAGCTTCAGAAACCTTCGGAGAGCTGAGGGGAGGAGCAGTTGCAAGTCTGCACGGGTTGCATGGCGAACTATGGCCACGTGCCCACAGAGGGAGCTCGGCGTTCCACTGGGCTAGTACAAGCTCCAATGCGCTGTTTTAATAATAAATTCCATCCTAAAATCCCAGACGGAATTTCCACTGTAATTCTGCTACTATTCCGCTTACACAACTGATTTTAGATGAAAATACAAGTCCCATTGACTTCTATGGGATTCTGCAGCTGAATTCTGCCCAAAGAAGGAACATGTTCATTGTTTTGGCAGATGTCCGTTCTGCCGGCTAAATTCTGTTGCTCAAATTCAACAGTGTGCACAGAGCAGCAGAATCCCAATGAAAACAATGGGACTGTGCTGTAAGCATAATTCCACCAGCTGAAATTCAGCAGTGTGGACAGGCCCTAAATCCATCTTGAGAAACTGGGTTACATGCGGACACAGAAGTCTATGAAAAGGGCAGGGGAAGAAGGGGATGGCTGCAGAGAGAGACAGAAAGTGATTGTACACCATCTTACTGTGAGTATTAGATCTCAGCCCAGTGCTCAATTACAGCTTACCCTGCTCAGTATGGCTTTAAAATGTCTACCATGCTGTTGCTTCTTCATAGTGTGTACTACAGAGACATAGAATGAAGAGGACCCACTATTCTGTGTGTGCAGTGAATGGCAAGCAATCAGAGGGTCAACTGCTCAGGACCCCTGTTTTCTGGCAAAGTTTCTGCTTTGATTTTCCAAAATTGTGGTAGGTGCAACAAAAATGCTATATCCTGACTCCATAGAGATCGCAGTCTGCAAATTGAGCTAGTGGGGTGGAAAGGAATCTGACTGGTGATGTCATTCACAGGAAGCCAGCGGCGACACTGATTTTTTGGTTGTCAGTAGTGATCACACCTTACAGCTACTGTTATGAAACACATGGATGCTGCTGTGCTGGAATTAAACAAATGGCGCTGTAGGACTAGTGTTGGTGCATAATATAAGGGGAAAAAACTAACGAACCTGGAGTGCTTCTTTAACCCCTTAACAACCACAAGTGTATATTTACGCTTGTGGTCGGCTCCAGTTATGTGAAGAGCGTGCTTCATATCTGGCAGGTCCCGGTTGCTATCAGCAGCCAGGACCCGTGGATAATACAGGACATTGCCTATCGGGCCGATGTCCGGTATTAACCATTTCGACGCCGCGATCAAAGTTGATTGTGGTGTCTAAAACGGGAGAAAACAGTTGCCAGTTAGCTCAGTGGGCTTTTAGGGACCGCCGCAGCATCCCAAGACAGCAGGAGACTTCAAACATTAGTGTGATTTAACCCCTTCCCTAATAAAAGTTTGATTCCCTTTTCCCACAAAACAAAACAACTAAATTTGTAAATAAAAATTAAAAACATATGTGGTATCGCCGCGTGCGTAAATGTCCGAACTAATATAAATGTTAGCTAAACCGCACAATCAATGGCATACACATAAAAAAATTCCAAAGTCCAAAATTGCATCTTTCTGTCACTTTATAAAAAACAATCAAAAAGTCCCATCAAAACCAAAATGGTACCGATAAAAACTTCAGAACACGGCGCAAAAACTCAGCATCCCTATATATGGAAAAATAAAAAATAAAGTTATACACTTACTAATTTTGTTTCATGTAGTTATAATTTTTTTCAAGTAGTAAAATAAAAAAACCTTTATAAGTTGGGTATCCTTGTAACCGTATGGAACTACAGAAAGAAAATTTGGTGTCATTTTTACTGAAAAGTGCACTGCATAGAATCGGAAGCCCCAAAAAGTTTTTAAAAAATTGTTTTCCCCCCCAATTTTGCCCCACAAATATTTTTTTTCTGGGTTTGCCGTAAATTTTGTGGTGAAAGGATTGAGGTAATTACAAAGTACAATTGATGGCACAAAACAAACCCTCATATGAGTCTGTAGGTGCAAAATTGAAAGAGTTATGATTTTTAGAAGGTGATGAGTGCAAAAATGGAAAAACCTGTGGTCCTTAAGGAGTTAAAGTAGAAGCATATACTGATTTTTTTATGTCAGTTTTAGCATGAAACATACATTAAAAAGGTACTCTACTCCCAAAGAAGCAAAGATAAGGAGCCCAAGGGGTTTCATGTGACTTTAAAAAAACGACAGGCTCGTAGCTCTGCCATGTCCATGAGGATTTTATCTCAAACATAATTCGTATAGATATCACATCATTTAGAAAGACCATGATAACTTTAGCAGTGTTCAGTATTATTTGATTGTGTCCCCTCACCCCGACACATCTGTACGACGACACTTTGCTCTTTGTAGCTAGGATGCCGCTAACATGACAGTCCAACGAATGCCAAGCAAGTTCCGTAAGAGTATACAAAGGAAGCAAACTGTACAATACTCTAAGCAGACTAAGTGAAAGCGCACGGCAAAAAAAAATAAAAAAATGGAGACGTTTGAAAAGGTCACGACTCATTTTTATAGTGAAGCAGCTTCCCGATTGAGGATGTCATTTTAATTGAAAAGACAAAATCGCCCAATAACCATGGAATGTGCAAATGTGATGAATATAAATACCACGTAAACTAAAATGTGGACGCTTCCTTTCGGGAAATGCTGGATATGTCACCCAGAGCGCGGCACATTTCTGCTACATTGCTCAATTACTGCTCATTATTGGTCTCACTCTAATTACCGGGCTGTCAAATTAATGGATGAAACACTAATTATGCTTCATTTTTCCGGACTATTCATCTGCACTAGGGTATACTCATCTACTGAGCATTTCTGTTTCTTCCAGACATCTCAAGTGCTAGTCAAGGAGAAAAGATCAAGTCATTTTGGCCATGGTCGTAAGAAAATGACGCCATGATTACAAAAAGGTCTTTGAACAGAAATTCATAAGAAAAAATTATTTTATTTTAAAGGGAACAGGACCTAGTAAAATGAAATACTGTACAAAAGTCAGAAAACATCCATTGTTTCATATCAAGTCCAAACAGCCACTACATAGGCTATACGATTAGATAAAAGGTTCTTCTGTTATGCCCCAAAAACACACCATGTCTATGGGTGGTGATTGGTATTGCAGCTCATTCAGTGTCTGTGTGCCGAGACCTCCACCAATCAATAGAATGAACAGGAAGAAGTATACAGCTAGGAACTTCTCTTCCCATCTCTCTCCTTGCTGCAGGAATCTGATCCTATAGAAAATGGATGGGCCCGCCGCCCGGCTTCTTAACCCCTTAAGGACCAGGGGTTTTTCCATTTTTGCATTTTCGTTTTTTGCTCCTTGCCTTTAAAAAATCATAACTCTTTCAATTTTGCACCTAAAAATCCATATGATGGCTTATTTTTTGCGCCACCAATTCTACTTTGTAATGATGTCAGTCATTTTACCCAAAAATCTACGGTGAAACGGAAAAAAAATCATTGTGCGACAAAATTGAAAAAAAAACGCAGTTTTGTAACTTTTGCGGGCTTCCGTTTCTACGTAGTACATTTTTCAGTAAAAATGACACCTTATCTTTATTCTGTATGTCCATACGATTAAAATTATACCCTATTTATATAGGTTTGATTTTGTCGGACTTCTGGAAAAAATCATAACTACATGCAGGAAAATTAATACGTTTAAAATTGTCATCTTCTGACCCCTATAACTTTTTTATTTTTCCGTGTATGGGGCGGTATGTGGGCTCATTTTTTGCTCCGTGATTTTTAACGGTACCATTTTTGCATTGATAGGACTTATTGATCGCTTTTTATTCATTTTTAAATGATATAAAAAGTGACCAAAAATGCACTATTTTGGACTTTGGAATTTTTTTGCGCGCACGCCATTGACCGAGCGGTTTAATTAATTATATATTTTTATAATTCGGACATTTCCGCACACGGTGATACCACATATGTTTATTTTTATTTACACTGTTTTTTTTTATTGGAAAAGGGGGGTGATTCAAACTTTTAATAGGGGAGGAGTTAAATGATCTTTATTCACTTTTTTTTTCACTTTTTTTTTGCAGTGTTATAGGTCCCATAGGGACCTATAACACTGCACACACTGATCTATGCTGATCACTGGTTTCTCATAAGAAACCAGTGATCAACGATTCTGCCGCATGACTGCTCAGGCCTGGATCTCAGGCACTGAGCAGTCATTCGGCGATCGGAAAACGAGTAGGCAGGTAGGGGCCCTCCCGCTGTCCTGTCAGCTGTTCGGGATGCCGCGATTAGCCGCGGCTATCTCGAACAGCCCAACTGAGCTAGCCGGCCACTTTCGGTTTCACTTTTAGCCGCGCGGCTCAGCTCTGAGCGCGTGGCTAAAGGGTTAATAGCGCGTGGCTAAAGGGTTAATAGCGCGCCGCGCGCTATTAGAGGCGGGTCCCGGCTTCACTATGACGCCGGGCCCGCCGTGATATGACGCGGGGTTACTGTGTAACCCCGCGTTATATCAGGAGAGCAGGACCAAGGACGTACCTGTACGCATTTTTGGCCCCTTTGTTTGGTACCAAAAAAAAAAAGTATAATTATAATAATATAAATAATGATGGGAGTAGTAGTGACTGTACTAATAGACATATCTCCCCGGTGTTACTCCTGAAACCCGATGCGATCATCCATAATATAGCAGAGATGCGGAGCGGCTCTATACAGCGCTCGCATCTCTGCTCTGTACTCTGGCCAGTGATGTGAATAGCACATCACTCATTCATATTTTCCGCTATTCTGCAATAGAAAGGACGATCACTGCGGGTGTCAGGAGTGACACCCGCTGTGATTTGTCCTCAACTGTAGCTACCACTGCTCCCAACATGGAGCACACTCTGCTCCATACTGGGAGCTGTAGTACCTGCATTAATAGACAGATCGCAGCGTGTGTCACGTCTGACACCTTTTGCGATCTGTCTATTAATGCAGGTACTACAGCTTCCAACATGGAGCAGAGTGTGCTGTGATTGTCCAGTATAATGTATAGATGCAGGCGGCCGGCTGCTCTTCTATGGTCCCCTGCACTGACTTATGTATACACCTATTCATATTTCCCACAGAGAGTTGTGATTGGCTGGAACAATCTGGCCAATCACAGCTCTCTGCGGGAAATATGAATAGGTGTACATATACGTCAGTGCAGGGGACCATAGAAGAGCGGCCGGCCACATGTTTAAATTATACAGGAGGATCACAACAGACCAGTAGTACAATTACTACTACTCCAGCATGGAACAGTGTGTTCCATGCTGGGAGTAGTAGCACCACCCAAAAAATGTAAAAAATAAAGTGAAAACCACACACTACATTTCTATTATTGTCTTCGACATTTTTAGTGCCCTGCCCGCACACAAATTGATCCCTTTTTAAAAATTTATAAAAATTTTGTGATAAAAAAAAAAAAAAAAAAAAAGATAACTATCGTTAAATACAATTTTTTTCCATCACAACTGTATCTTTTTTATTATTATTTTTTTAATGGTACCCTACAAAATTTTATAAAAAAAAAAAAAGGTATCTCCATCACTTTTTTGGATCACTAAAGTCCAAAAAAGAATAAAAATCGCCTGCAAAAACGCCAAAGTTAAAACCCACATGGCGTCTTTCTTAGCGTTTTTTTTACTCCCATAGACTTCTATTGGAGAAAAACACAGATTTCAGTGAAAAAAACGCCACAGGCTCTACCTGCTACGATTTAGCAAAACTGCCATGGAGCTGAAAAACGCCAAAAGAGTCAAAAAATGCCAAAAGGATTAAAATAAAAAAAATTAAAAATAAACGCCAAACTGAGAAACGCAAACTGGAAAAATAATTTTGCGTTTTTTCATTGATTTACAGCTAACATCTGGCCGCAGCCTTTTTTTGACCGAAAAGACGCCATGCAGCAGAATAGGAGTTTTTCTTGGTGTTTTTCCACACCCAAAAAATTTTAACAAGTGGAATTCCAGCCTTAGGATAGAATTGGCGAGGAATTCTCGCTTAAAAAAAATCTGCTGCGGAATTTGTTTGGGGTTTTTTAGCATGGAATTCCGCACGGAAATATAGGAGGAAACATTTTTTTTGCTGGATGGCAACCACTGATTTGAATATTTTTTTTATTTTTTATTTTTTTTTCCCCTTTTCTCCTTTTGCGCAGATATGGCATGGAAATTCCGTGCAAATCAAAAAAGAAATTGTAATTTGTGGTTGTCGTCCAGCATAAAAAAAGAAAAATTAATAAAATTTTTCCTCCTATATTTCCGCGTGGAATTCTGTGCGAAACGGTGTCGGGCTGAAAAAAACTTTTTCATTGATTTCTATGGGACAAAGACGCGGATTCCGCATGAAGAAAGAACATGTTCATTCTTCATGAGGAATGGAATTCAGCATCCAAATTCCGATTGCGGAATTCCTCAGTGTGAACTGAGGAGCGGAAATACAGTTAAACTCTATTGGATTCGTCATTGCTGACTGAATTGGAGAGGAATAAGCGAGAGGAATTACTCGAGTAGTAAATTCCTCTTCAATTCCTCAGTGTGAACATACCCTTAGCCTAACATAGTAGGGTGCTACCAAGTGTTCAAGGTGTATAACAATGTGCATGCTCACCTACTTTGGTGCTAAAGTGCTGATGGACATACATGCTTAGTCTCTCTACCACAGTCTTCTGAAAAGTGATCCTCTGGTCACTGACAAGCTTGGCTGAAAGCGGTTTCACTTGTAGAGAGGCCAGAGTTTTGGCAGTATAGCTGAAAATAGTCCCTCTGCAGGGGCACTAAGAGCAGCCTTATCAAATTCTGTCCAAATTTCACCCCTAGCACCAAAAAGTTTAGCTGCAGAATCAAAAGGCAACACATGGAAGCAATAGATAACCATAGTTTTATGCTAGAAACACTGCAAGGACATGCGGCTTCCTCCAAAAAAGGTCATCTGTCTTCAATGTCACCATCGCACCATAGAATTGGCTGCTTTTTTTCCCCCCTCTAGCACCCCCTTTTACTACCGACGGTGTTAGTTTGGGCACACTGGGTGTAAAAAAATAAAAATAATAGGAGGAGCCTAATTTATTTTAAAGTGCCTGAATCTGTAGAGGCTCCACCTATATGTTGACAACTTTCGAAAGGGCCCACAGGTTCTCTGTTAGGAGTTATGTTCCATGGAATAACCTGTTTAACCATTAGGAACTGCCCATATTACAAAACACCATCTATGGAGGTCCATAGCCTTACACACGAAAATACAACCAGTGCGATAAACTTGGCAAAACTGATACATTTACAGCATTTTTTTTTTTTTTTTTACAGAACATAATACACCCAGAGGATATTAAAAACTACTACTGTACGGTAAGATTTGACACACACAGTAAAAGCTGAAGTTTTAATTGCTAGGCAACGTAAGATTTATCACTGTCTCTGCTGTAAATTATTCATTAATCATTACCATAATGTATGAATACTGCATAACAATACTATCCTCCAGAGACAGATAGAGTTAATGAGGCCGCGCCGCCCCCTCCAATCTAGCTGAAAAACGAAGGCAAAAGACGTACACACAGAAATAACCCAGACAGTGTTCTCACTGAACATGTGGATCACCTTCCAACCCTTCTATATTACACACAACTTGTATAGTAACTCCACCTTCCCAGCTACAATACCAAATATAAGAGAATTAACTCATTTACTGCACCAAGGAAACGGCTCTCAAGAGATCAGGAATACAGTAAGGTAGTGGGGGTCCTGCCAAGGTGCCCAGAGAATCAGTGATTAGGCAAGGGGCTATAACTATGGCCTGCTTGCGGCTGCTGGAGACAGCCAGGAATCTGTAAACAGCCTAGCCAGTTGTTTTATGTACAGTGACCCCCCGACCTACGATGGCCCCCGACATACGATAATTTCAACATGCAATGGCCTCTCAGAGGCCATCGCATGTTGAAGGCAGCATCAACATACGATGCTTTTGTATGTCGGGGCCATCGCATAAACGGCTATCCGGCAGCGCAGACTGCTTCAGCTGCCACTGGATAGCCGTTTACGGTGCCCCGTGAGCTCCGGTGATGTCTCTCACCTGTCCTCGGGGCTCCGGCGCGTCCTCTTCGGGATCCCTGCATCATCGGCGCTCTCCATCGTCGTCATCACGTCGCTGCGCACAACGTCCCATCATCCAACAGGAGCGGCGTGCGTAACAACGTTATGGCGGAGAATGAGCGCGCGGATGCTGGGGAAGCAGAGGCCTTGCCGGAGCGTCGGGGACGCGGCGACAGCGATGGAAGGCAACATCCCGGGCAGTGGTGACGGTCCGGAGCGGCGGGGACAGGTGAGTACAACTTCCTCTAACAGTGGTCTTCAACCTGTGGACCTCCAGATGTTGCAAAACGACAACACCCAGCATGCCCGGACAGCCAACGGCCTATACTTTACATTGCACGGATCCCTCAACTTGCGATGGTTCCAACAAACGATGGTCCGTTTGGAACGGATTACCATCGTATGTTGAGGGACCAAGGGACCACTGTAGTTTGCTTAAGTGCCACTGACACTAGCAGGCCAGAGGGGCCGTAGGGCCATGTTTTAGCGAGGTGATAATATCCTTTTAATTGTCAGGATCAACTTAAGGCCCCCCAAGGTCATTTCCTAGTGACATGCAATCACTTTATGAGACGGGAAAACCCATTTAAAAAGCAACCATGTGGGCAAGGTGCAGTCACATCTATCAGTTGTGCTGACATGGATGTGGAATTCCTATCGTCTGATGCCCGGGCAGGTGAATTTTTCAAGCCCTTAGCCCCGCAGGGCCAGACCTGAAAGCCCCCGACAAGTGAGGCAGCGCTCGGAGGAGTGTATGGAGAAGGCTCCTGACTCGTGCCCACTCTATACTCTGCAGCCCCCTGGCTGTTTTCAGTAGCTGGACAAAGCTACAGGAGTCAGAAAACGGCAATTTAAAAAAAGTTTTTTTAATTAGTAAAACATGACAGAAACTATACAAATCTAGTATTGCTGTAATCAGGCGGCCTAAAGTATCAAAATAACATGTTCGCTCAACCACAAGGTAAATGGAGTAGAAGAGAAAACCACCAAAATTTGGCAAAATTTTCTTTTATTATTTCAATTTCACTTCACCGATATTTTTTTTTGTTTCGGAGCATATGTTATGGACAAATTAAAAAGGTATCATTATAGTAGGTAGTTATGGCTATTAAAAGGGGGAAGAGGAAAAAAGGAGAGTGTAAAAGCGAAAATTGGCCCGGACAAGTGGATCGTCATGAGGGACAAGTAGATTTTGCTCCATTTTAGTCGTGTGGACATGTAGTTTTTTATTATATTTCCACACCCCTGGCTGGCCATTTTTTTTACACGCCTGGACTCCGCAGATGACATGTTTGAACATATGAACTACTATGGTATTCACAGCAGACTATTTGCGTGCACCATTTTTACGCCCAGTGTCAAAGGAAGAGACAAAAAACTGTGCACACAGAAAACAATGGAATCCACAACGTAATGTGAATGGAGCTTTATTAATATACCGTGTTACCTGCAAATGACACTTTTTTGGAACATGCACGTCACTTGCTATTCAGTCAAGAAGCTGACACTTCTGCAGCCAGTACCAAGTAAAGGATGAATGCTGCAGTCTAGGGTTGCACAGCTTAAAGGAAAATGTCATTTTGTGATTATTAAGGTAAATATTATGATTTCATGCAATAGAATGAAAGTAGGCCAGAACAGAAAGAGGTAAAATGCCCTCCATTTTATGTCCAATCCATGTCTTATCCATGCCATTAGCCAATATTCTAATGTGACAAATCTAATCTGGTGACGGGGCATGGGGAAAAAGGAAAACTGATGCTTACCTGTCCCTAGTCCCCTACTGTTCTGCTGCAGCTCCCATTCTTTTATGTGCTTTTTTCAGAGACAAGCAGCTGGTGGTAAGACCTTCCTGCTTAGCCAATCACAGGCTGAGAAAGGACACGGCTGTGGCCAGAGAACGGCTGAGCAGAAAGATCCAGCAGGCAGCTGCTTGTCTCGGAAATAGGAAGCACAGTAAAGACAAGGGAGGAGCTAGATAAGAATCAGGTTTTTTTTCTGTTTCCCCAGCTCTCCAGCAGCCTTTTACACACACACACACACACACACACACACACACACACACACACACACACTCGGGTTAGGTGGAAGGTGGACAGCACTGGATATACAGTCATGGCCGTAAATGTTGGCACCCCTGAAATTTCTCATGAAAATCAAGTATTTCTCACAGAAAAGTATTGCAGTAGTACATGTTTTGTTTATTCCCTTTGAGTTTATTGGAACTAAACAAAAAAAAAAAAAAGAAGGAGGAAGGGGGGGGGGGGGGGGAGACAAATTGGAAATAGAGTCACACCAAACTCCAAAAATGGGCTGGACAAAATTGTCACCCTTTAAAAATTGTGGAAAAATAAAAGATTGTTTCAAGCATGTGATGTTCCTTTAAACTAACCAGGGGAAAGTAACAGGTGTGGGCAATATAAAAATCACTCCAGAAAGCAGATAAAAAGGAGAGAAGTTCACTTAGTATTTGCATTGTGTGTCTGTGTGTGCCACACTAAGCATGGACAACAGAAAGAGGAGAAGAGAACTGTCTGAGGAATTGAGAACCAAAATTGTGGAAAAAATTCAATAATCTCAAGGTTACAAGTCCATCTCCAGAGATCTAGATTTGCCTTTGTTCACAATGCGCAACATTATCAAGAAGTTTGCAATCCATGGCATTGTAGCTAATCTCCCTGGGCATGGACAGAAGAGTAATATTGATGAAAGGTGTCAAGGCAGGATAGTTTGGATGATGGATAAGCAGCCTCAAACAAGTTCCAAAGATTCAAGCTGACCTGCAGGCTCAGGGAGCGCGAACTAGCCGTCGACATTTAAATTAAATGAAACACTATGGCAGGAGACCAAGGAGGACCCCACTGCTGACACAGAGACATAAAAAAGCAAGATTACATTTTGCCAAAATGAACATGAGTAAACCAAAATCTTTCTGGGAAAACATCTTGTGGACAGATGAGACCAAGATAGAGCTTTTTGGTAAAGCACGTCATTCTTCTGTACTGTTTACCGAAAACGGAATGAGGCCTACAAAGAAAAGAACACAGTACCTACAGTGAAATATGGTGGAGGTTCAATTATGTTTTGGGGTTGTTTTGCTGCCTCTGGCACTGGGTGCCTTGATTGTGTGCAAGGCATCATGAAATCTGAGGATTACCAATGGATTTTGGGTCACACTGTACAGCCCAGTGACAGAAATCTGGGTTTGCGTCCAAGATCCTGGGTCTTCCAGAAGGACAATGACCCCAAACATACATCAAAAAGCACCCAGAAATGGATGGCAACGAAGCGCTGGAGAGTTCTGAAGTTGTCAGCAATGAGTCCAGATCTAAATCCCATTAAACACCTGTGGAGAGATCTTAAAATTGCTGTTGGGAAAAGGCGCCCTTCCAATAAGAGAGACCTGGAGCAGTTTGCAAAGGAAGAGTGGTCCAACATTCTGGCTGAGAGTTGTAAGAAGCTTATTGATGGTTATAGGAAGTGACTGATTTCAGTTATTTTTTCCAAAGGGTGTGGAACCAAATATTAAGTTAAGGGTGCCAATAATGTTGTCCAGCCCATTTTTGGAGTTTGGTGTGATATGTCTAATTTGCTTTTTTTACTCTTTTTGGTTCAGCTCCAATACACACAAAGGGAATAACGTGTATAGCAAAACATGTGTTAGTGCAATCCTTTTCTGTGAGAAATACTTCATTTTTCTAGAAAAATTTCAGGGGTACCAACATTTACAGCTATCACTGTTCATGGTGGTCAGTGGGAGGTAGTGGAAAGCCAAACACACACACACAGGAGTCGGATCTGGGGCCAGGACACCAAAACTTACTTTGGGTGCATTCACACCATGATTCTTACATACAGGGACCGGATTTGGCTGGGAGATGTGAAAACCGGGCGCTCCCGTATCCCAGTCGGACCTGGCCACCTTCTCATTTGAATGAGTCGTCCAGAGTCCGATAGTGACTTTGGTCATCTCATTTTTGCCCTGTATCTGGTTTTGTGACGGACTTAAAACCAGGTCTGGCTGGGATACGGGTGTGCCCGGTTTTCACATCTCCCAGCCACCTTACATGTTGATAATCGCAGCACTTCGTGGCATGCATAAATCACACATGGCTAACATAGCAACTCAATTGTTTTGAAATTATTCATGAAGCCTTTCTACAACCCACTGCAGATTCCTCAGGGACAGGGATACGGACCCTAGAGCATTAGGACAGCATTTTAATGAAATATTTTTGGGTGTGCCACATACAATGCTACCTGTGTGCCGAGGGAAAAGCTGTTAATCCCAGTCTCTTAAAAATGTTCAAATGCTTTTGTGCCATAATTATAACAGGAGTTTGGTAAAAAAATAAATAAAAAAATACATAATATCCCTGAGCTACACTGGTTACTCAACTCGGGGACTGACAAACAGTGTAGCTTGTGATACTATGAAGTTTACACCAACTCCCATTAAAGTTCATGGGCGATACACAAATTGCTAGGAATGCTTCCAAATTTTAGCAACAAAGAAGTATCGAATGCCTTTATCAGCATTTTGCCATTAGGTAAAAATGTGCCACAAGTGTCGGAATCACTGCAGAAGGCGCTGCTTAGCATCACACATTCAAGTAGACGTCCCCTACTCTGCCTCTGGTTCACAGTCACAATGGGTTATGACTTGTCTTCTCTCTTGGTCTCCATGATAAGTAGCACAGCCATGGCTCCAGCATTTTGGATCAGCTGCAGAGATGTTCACACATGCATATTTTAGAGCAGGTGCTTTTGCTACCCTTTGACTTAAATGGGTAGTAAAATCTGTTGCGGAAAATCTGCATTAAAATCTGCATGTGTGAATGTACCATAAAAACAAAGAAAACTTACTGCTGAATCCACTTCTCGCTTTGTCTAAAAATTTTTTAAAATAAAACCTTGTGTGTTTTCCAGCTTTCAACAACATACACCGAGATCCTATAGATTGCTTCTGCGTTTACAGGCATAGACCTACTTAAATATAAAAAATAATGCATCTGCATGAGCCTGGGTGCCTCAATGAAGAGTATTCCAAGTGGCGCATTTGTTCTCCCCGTGTTTATTTGATGTAACACGTACAGGATATTGTTTGCTTTTGGCAGGGGATTATTTCACACAAAAGCCCTTTAAATGGATAGACTGCCAGGCCTGTAGCACCTGAGTTTCTAGCACGAAGATACAAATTAACTAGACAAAGCCTGTGCGCCTATCAGCCGCTCATCGCGGGAACTGTGTGTGCTGCATTTGACCAGATGGCTTTATTATTACTTTGCAGAATTATCCGGCATAGGGCTTTTATTCTTGATCCCAGCAGATAGGAACTGGGTAGTTTCGTTTTTTTTAACAGACTTCAACAAGAAATGAATGCAAGCAAGTATGCGAATACTAATTTAGAGACATTTGGTCACCCTAGGAGGCCCAAGCACAGCTCATGCGAAGATCGCTGCTGCACTTCTCAAGCATCTCAAGAGACTGTAGTTACTATGGGAACAAGAGATACCGACAGGAAGAATTAAAAATGTAGACATGCAGTACTTCCATCCTACCAGGGACCTGTCTATACGGACTGCTGATCTACTCACCAACCGATACACTCCAGGAACAATCCTACAACATCTGCAGATCGGAGCTTTACAAAGTCATAATGGCCAAGGCCTCCTGGGCTGGACATGGACTACAGTAACCCAATTCATCCAGGAAACCGCTACCATACATAGACATTTACATTTTGTTGTATTTTTACAGAGATGATAAAATGGGAGAGAAATGCTAATGTGTTTGCCATTAATAGAGCCATGTTCAACCTCTGGGATATTGATTTCCAAGGACCTCCGAGCCCCTTTATACTCATCTGACACCAGGGACATTTTACTGGGATTTTTCTAGACAGTCAGTTGATTTAACAGAATACTTGTAAGGAAATTACCCATCCGCCCTGCTATCAATCAGCCTAATCGATAAGGGTTCAGGCTAAGTTCAGAGTTTACAGAAGAAAGAAATCATCCGCTATATACTCGCAGCAGTGGGGAGCAGACGGCTTCTAAAGATGGCTAGTGCTCTTGTTCAAAACAAACAGACCTGGAAGGAAAGACAGTAAGACATATACATAATTTAGGAAAACATTAGCTTGCAGAGCCCTGTGACATCCTTGCCAGCCGCATGTATCTTTAATAGGCTGTATACACAATAGATTTTTCTTTCCTTTTATTAAATTATTTTCATGTTTCTCTTAAATTAAATGTTACTAACAATGTAAGGACTTATTCCATTATAAATATTCATTATATGAAACAATGGACAAAGAAAAGTGAACTAACTACATATACTATATCAGGGATTGACAAATCTGAATCTAAGATTGAACAAATAAAAAATGCTGCATGGTACACAACACAATGCCATAGGATCAGTCATCAGTGTCCCCTCATCTCCCCCCCCCCCCCTGTGTGTCACAGTCATCAGTGTCCCCTCATCCCCCCCCCCCTGTGTGTCACAGTCATTAGTGTCCCCTCATCTCCCCCCCCCCGTGTGTCACAGTCATTAGTGTCCCCTCATCTCCCCCCCCCGTGTGTCACAGTCATTAGTGTCCCCTCATCTCCCCCCCTGTGTGTCACAGTCATTAGTGTCCCCTCATCTCCCCCCTGTGTGTCACAGTCATTAGTGTCCCCTCATCTCCCCCCCTGTGTGTCACAGTCATTAGTGTTCCCTCATCTCCCCCTGTGTGTCACAGTCATTAGTGTCCCTTCATCTCCCCCCCCTGTGTGTCACAGTCATTAGTGTCCCTTCATCTCCCCCCCCTGTGTGTCACAGTCATTAGTGTCCCTTCATCTCCCCCCCTGTGTGTCACAGTCATTAGTGTCCCCTCATCTCCCCCCCGTGTGTCACAGTCATTAGTGTCCCCTCATCTCCCCCCGTGTGTCACAGTCATTAGTGTCCCCTCATCTCCCCCCGTGTGTCACAGTCATTAGTGTCCCTTCATCTCCCCCCCTGTGTGTCACAGTCATTAGTGTCCCTTCATCTCCCCCCCTGTGTGTCACAGTCATTAGTGTCCCCTCATCTCCCCCCCTGTGTGTCACAGTCATTAGTGTCCCCTCATCTCCCCCCCGTGTGTCACAGTCATTAGTGCCCCGTCATCTCCCCCCCGTGTGTCACAGTCATTAGTGCCCCGTCATCTCCCCCCGTGTGTCACAGTCATTAGTGCCCCTTCATCTCCCCCCCTGTGTGTCACAGTCATTAGTGCCCCTTCATCTCCCCCCCTGTGTGTCACAGTCATTAGTGTCCCCTCATCTCCCCCCCTGTGTGTCACAGTCATTAGTGTCCCCTCATCTCCCCCCCTGTGTGTCACAGTCATTAGTGTCCCCTCATCTCCCCCCTGTGTGTCAGTCATTAGTGTCCCCTCATCTCCCCCCGTGTGTCACAGTCATTAGTGCCCCGTCATCTCTCCCCGTGTGTCACAGTCATTAGTGCCCCGTCATCTCTCCCCGTGTGTCACAGTCATTAGTGTCCCGTCATCTCTCCCCGTGTGTCACAGTCATTAGTGTCCCGTCATCTCTCCCCGTGTGTCACAGTCATTAGTGTCCCGTCATCTCTCCCCGTGTGTCACAGTCATTAGTGTCCCGTCATCTCTCCCCGTGTGTCACAGTCATTAGTGTCCCGTCATCTCTCCCCGTGTGTCACAGTCATTAGTGTCCCCTCATCTCTCCCCGTGTGTCACAGTCATTAGTGTCCCCTCATCTCTCCCCGTGTGTCACAGTCATTAGTGTCCCCTCATCTCTCCCCGTGTGTCACAGTCATTAGTGTCCCCTCATCTCTCCCTGTGTGTCACAGTCATTAGTGTCCCCTCATCTCTCCCTGTGTGTCACAGTCATTAGTGTCCCCTCATCTCATCAGCAGATGCCTTCAGTGGCGGCTCCGGTGTTACATGAGCACTGGATGTCAAATGACCACTGCAGCTGATCCTGACTATGGAGCATGACCCCTGAGGCTGCCGATTGGCTGCAGTGGTCACCTGACATGAGGCCAACACTGCAGGTAGCAATGACTGCAGGTAGAACTGGGTATCAGAGTTAAAATGAAGGTGAAGTTGAGAAAAACAGTTTTTATTTTTATTTATTTTTAAAAAGATGGACAACACCTATTGGAAAGAACTGACAAAAACGTAGGCGCCACCATGAAATTCTTAGGCGCTATGGAAACCTGGTGCCTGGGTTTTGTTGAGCCCTGTATTCTATACACTGACTAAATTAGATAGATGGAGGCCTAATCCAGAGAACAGGGAAGCTCTTCATGGACAGACCCAAAATGTTGCATGGCAGCATTCAAGTCTGCCTATGACCCCAGCCACTAAGGGGAAAGGGACCCTTTGTGATTCGTCCGAGCTGTAGATATCCACCAATTAGACATCTTCTAACCTAATCCACTAAAATGATAAATCTAGACAGACATATTGGGCTATAGTTTGTGTTTTTTTCAATCATGTCTGCTTCTAACTCTGCACTGATTTTTCAGATAATATGAATGTGGTTTAAATCACCAAGTATCACAGGGGAACCTGAGCGGATTCTCAGGATTAAGATGCCTTAATCCTAACAAGGCCTTAGGGGTCCCAAATCTCTTTGTTCCTTACCTTAAAGGAAATCTATCACCAGTGTCACCTGCACTAACCTGTCTGTACCAACAGGTACTGCAGGTGACACTGATGACAAAGGTACTTACCTTGTCCTGTTCCACTTAGGGGATCTCTGATAATCTTGTCCATTAGCCCCAGTTACGGGCACCCAGCTTTGGGCACAGGCAGAGCTTTATGACATCACTGCTGTTCTCCAGCAGCAGAATCCAGCAGGGAGCAGTAGCGGCTTGGGGCATGGGGCGGAGCTTAGTGACGTCACTGCTGCTCTTCTCCAGCAGTGGGATCCAGCAGGAAGCAGCAGCGTTGACGTCACTAAGCTCCGCCCATGTCCCAAGCCACTGCTACTCCCTGCTGGATCCCGCTGCTACAGAACAGCAGCAGTGATGTAACTAAGCTCCACCCATGCCCCAAGCCGGGTGCCTGTAGCTGGAGCTAAAAGACATGATTACCAGAGATCCCCTGCACGGAACAGGACAAGTAGAGTACCGTTGTCATCAGTGTCACCTGCACTGCCTGTCGGTACTGACGGGTTAGTGCAAGTGACACTGGTTAAAGATTTCCTTTAAGAAATGAAGAAAGCAAAACTTGTGAACCTCCAGATCGCATTTTGTCAGCATCGTTCCTTTTGTCATATAATCACAGTAGGTCTTTTGTCAGAGACATAAGAAACAGAGATGAAGGCTAGCAAGACGTATTACCCTTCTAACTCAAGTACATCCTTTCAGGGGTAGCAAAGCAAGCAAATGCACCGGAAAGTAGACTGTCGGATGATAGACTTTCTTCTGTCAGATTCAGTATTTCTAGCTGTATTCCTTCCTAGCATTACAGAGGAACATTTTGCATCCTAAATAAATAAAACCCAAGCTTTTTCTTTTAAAGGTTACAACTCTAGACTCCGTACAGATCCTCAATATGCCTGCAATTAGGGATCATAGAGCACTCATATGTCATAAGTGTTGTATCCATTACACATCCATAATACTGAAGGGCTGTCTAGAGGGAAGAAGAAACACATAAAACAGCCTCTTACAGATGCTATAGAGATGAATTTGTATTCCGAACGCTCTCCATAGGCTTCAACAAGCATATTGCAACACCAAAATGGATAAACGTAACTAACACATGCATTCTTTTACGCTCATGTGAATGCCCCATGGATTAACTCCACAATAAAGACTAACTGCAGACAATCCATAATATATACAGTCTAATAGAAGCCTAAATAAAGCCTTGTTCACACCATGGTTTTGTCCCCTGCTGAAAAGTACTCTTAGTGTCAAGATAGGATGCCACAAGATGTCTGTACTGTAGCCTCCTGTTCCCACCAACTTCTGCTTTAAATTATAAAAAATAAAAACATGCATATTTGTGTCATGTTGCAGCATTCTGTACCTTAAAAATTAGCACAAAAAAACCCACAAAAACACAACATTATAGGCAAGTCCTTATAAAGACAAGTTACCAGAGAACCAAGAAGTAAACTCATATAGAGGAACATTTTTCAATGCTGCTCTTTAGCTGTGTCATTCACATTCTGACCTGTACAAATTGTTTGTCAATTTATTTCTATCTGCTTCCTGTGACCGTCATCAAGCCTGACAAGCACTAGAATATTCACAATGTTTAAATAAATTATTGTGTAAAACTTCAAATAAGCCCTTAAAGGGTTATTCCCATCTGAGAACATGGGCACCCTAACCTGATAAATAAACATACTTACCTTTCTCCTCCCAGGGCCAGTACTGATGCACATAGCTAGCTGTGTTTTTGTCCAGTCAGCAGGTTTTTTCTTATTGCTTTTAAGCAGTGTCAGAATGTTTTAACAAGTTCGAAACCCTTTCAGCAGCGTAACACCACAAGCTATGCTGTTTCAGGAACTCTGGCTTTAGGGGGACTTGTCTTTTGTAAGATAACTTTTTTATTACTTTTTATTCCAGTTTTTTGGGAGGTGAGATGTATTTTTTTTAATTTTTTTTTTTACTTGACAGAATTTACAATGAAGGATAAATTTTGACATCACTTTGTAGCCTTAGTTGTCCCGACATGTTCCTTTTTTTCCAGTTCATTCATTTACAGCAATCTCCATGGACAGGAGCTTTCTTATTTACATGACCAGGGAAGGTGTCTGGACATACACTACAACTTTAGAAAATGTCATTTTACAAGGCAGGAGGAGGCCGAGCTTTATATATTGTCGTCTTCTCTATATATTGGTTTCACCTCACTGTATTTCCGTACAGACCCTTTTCCTACAACCTCCACCTTATCACATACAGAAGAGGAAATCTCAGGCTTGGTCACATTACTGCTGTACTACACTAAAAGGGGGCTCCATAGCGAAAGAACAGGAGTTAAAGAGGTACTCCGATGCAAAACTATTTTTTTTCACATCAACAAACTCCAGAAAGTTAAACAGATTTGTAAACTACTTCTATTTAAAAATCTTGATCCTTCCAGTGCTTATCAGCTGCTGTATGCTCCAGAGGAAGTCGAGTTGTTCTATTGAGTCTGACCACAGTGCTCCCTGCTGACACCTCTGTCTAGAGTAGGGGCAAATCCCCATAGCAAACCTCTCCTGCTCTGGACATTTCCTAAAACAGGTGTCAGCAGAGAGCATTGTGGTCAGACTGAAAAGAACTCCATAACTTCATCTGGAGCATACAGCAGCTGATAAGTACTGATAATCCTGAAATATTTCAGTTTCTATTCTAGCTATTAGGCCCAAAACTAAGCTGAAAGCTCCCTGCAGCTCTGTGTGTATGCTCGTAGTGGAGGATTTCCCAGCAGCAGTCACGAGCTGACTCACAGAGCTACCCAGCCGCAGCAGGTAGCTTGCCCTGCAGTTGCTCTGTGACTGACTGCACTGTGTCTGCCCCTACCCTTAAGAGGTATTTCAGGATTTTTTTTTCTTTTAAGTCTGAGCCCATAATGCCAAGATAAAATACTGTGTCCTTTGCTTCTATTACCGCCGAGCCCCGCTTTGTCCCATTTTCATGCACAGTACCCACACCTGGAAGTGCTGTAGAGCATGTCTTTTTATTTTCACTTTCGGGTGTGGGTCCAGAGCATGAAAACAAGACAAAGTGGTGCCCGGAGGTAATAGAAGCTTATTACTCAGTATTATTGGCCTCATGGACTCAAAGGCTAAAGAAAATAAATCCTTGAATATCCCTCTAAGACAGTGTTTCCCAACCAGGGTGCCTCTTCCTGACGTCACCCACACTACCTGCCTTTACCAGCAGGTTAATGCGGTGACACTGATGACTGTTTTCCTTTGAACCAGTTGGCAGGCTGTTTACTGGAGATCCATATGTAATAAATGAATATCTATCTGTGGAGATACAAAACATTTCTACTAGGTCTGCTCTGCCTCACATATTACTTCCAATTTATAAAGAAAAATGTATATAGACTATGGAGCCTTTCATAGCCAGCTGTTACTTGGACTCTACCTTGTGGGTGAATGACCAAACACAGACATGAGTCCAGTGACCTGAACTACAAGAATCAGGGCCTCTACGGTTAGGTCCAGTCTTGACTGAGGGTCCAGTGACCTGAACTACAAGAATCAGGGCCTCTACGGTTAGGTCCAGTCTTGACTGAGGGTCCAGTGACCTGAACTACAAGAATCAGGGCCTCTACGGTTAGGTCCAGTCTTGACTGAGGGTCCAGTGACCTGAACTACAAGAATCAGGGCCTCTACGGTTAGGTCCAGTCTTGACTGAGGGTCCAGTGACCTTAACTACAAGAATCAGGGCCTCTACGGTTAGGTCCAGTCTTGACTGAGGGTCCAATGACCTGAACTAAAAGAATCAGGGTCTCTACGGTTAGGTCCAGTCTTGACTGAGGATCCAATGACTACAAGAATCATGGCCTCTACGGTTAGGTCCAGTCTTGACTGAAGGTCCAATGACCTGAACTGAGGCCTTAATTTGGGAGCACTAATGGGCTTATATGTGATGGATTGGCAAGTTGTATTTCTTCTTACAGTATAGCATGACAAATATTTAGCTACACTGTATGCAAACAGGAAATGTCTTCTCCAAAGCAAGGGAAAGAGATGATAAGAGCTGATGCTATATGAACAGTCAGTAGATAGGAGAAGAGTGTCTTCAGCAGTAAGGGTGCGTTCACACGGCCGTCTGTCCCCGGTTTTTTATCCCCGTTTCGGTTCCGTTCTTGCAGGCTGTAAACTGATTAAAAAACTTTTTTTTTTTTTAAATCCATTTAAGTCAATGGGATTTTTTTTTTTTACAATCTGTTTGTACCAGTCTGCACTCATTTCCGTTTTTTTGACGGCAGAAAACGGCACCTGCATTATTTTTTCTTCCGTCAAAAGAACGGACACAGTAAATTTAACATTAAAGTTTATGGAAAACGGATGAGCCTTTAATGTCATCTGTTTCCATCCGTTTTTTGATCTGTTTTTAATTCTGAGCATGCTCAGAAAAAAATAATAAAAAATATTTTTTGGGGTTTATTAACTGAACAATAATGGATCCAAACAGATAACATCCGTTTGTATCTGCTTTGTGTGTTTTTTTTTTTTAAAGTACGTTTTTTATTTTGGATGGGAAAAGAACGGGACGGGTCTAGACGGCCATATAAATGCAGGCTAACCGGTACCAGCTATACCATGCACATAAACAGTCTAAAGAGTTCTACACTACTGGTGACAACTGTTTACTTTCTATAGCAGTGTTTCCCAACCAGGGTGCCTCCAGCTGTTGCAAAACTACAACTCCCAGCATGCCCGGACAGCCTTTGGCTGTCCGGGCATGCTGGGAATTGTAGTTTTGCAACAGCTGGAAGCACCCTGGCTGGGAAACACTAGACTATAGAGATGTTTCTGCTTACTCACGTACATGGTAGGAGGAATTCTTCAGCGCCACTTCCTCCTCTGCATACACTGGAATATGTAGGTCAGCTGTCGTATGTTCTGTTTCTGCAGTTGCACAATCAACAGAACTAAAGTATGTATATATATATATATATATATATATATATATATATATATATAAATATATAAAAATCATCAAACTCAAATATACAATTGTAAATGTATATATTTTTTACATATGTATATTTTAGTTTGACATGTTTTTTTTCGTGATCAGACACTTATCCTGTGTATAGGGGATAAGGGTCTATCGCTGCAGATCTCCTTTAATAAAATGTTCCCATTTAAACTCTGTATCACATTAATCTACTGATCCAGAGCAACTGTTCCATCATTACAACTGGTAACCTCATAGATAAAATCTCCCAGCAATCTTTGCTGACTGTCTACCTGGAGCTTGCTCTAGTGCAGTGTTTCCCAAACAGGGTGCCTCTCCAGTTGTTAAAAAAAACTACAACTCCCAGCATGCCTGGACAAATAAAGGCTGCCCGGGAATGCTGGGAGCTGTCGTTTTGCAACAGCTGGAGGCACCCGATTGGGAAACTGAGTTATCTTTACACCAGGAACTGTACAGTAACCTGAAGGACAATAATAGAATATAATGACAGGTCAGTACAAGATAAGAAATGCTATATTTTTACAGCTACTTCATTTTACCCAGATTATATTTATACTAAAAATTGTGTTCAAAGGTGAGCTAGAAGCTAATATGGGAAAAAGACATAAGAAAGTCCTGTAGTGACTGGATGGGAAGTGCATGGAAATATATCATTCAGAACCACTACTCTATACTCACCTGGTATGTTGTGGGTCCTGGATTTTTCTACATGTCTGACTTTAGGTTTAGTTGCCTTTCAATTGTAAAGAAGCACTCCAGGTTTTGTTTTGTCGGTTTTCTCCATATCACATACATTCACAATCAATAATCATACGGTGCTATTTGTTTTATTTCAGCAAAGCAGCAGTTATGCGTTTCATTACTGTAACTGGGTCGTGTGATCACCAGTGACTTAAAAAAAAAAAAAATAATGACTGTGCTTAATATGAGTGACAGGATGTCAGACCTGAATTTTCTGTGGACTACAGGCTGACATCACAACCTACCGTATCCCTTCTTGTAGCTCCCAGACCCCTCCCCTCCCAGCTCCACCTCCTATCGCTATGGGATCAGGCTATATAGTAGTTACACACCTCCCCTGAGGCTTCTTTTTGTTCTGTTTTTGCTATGATTCATTGCAAAAATTGAGGTATAGTATCAAAAAGTACAGTAAAAATATGGTAGTTTTTACCACGATTTTGTAAAATCACTGCAAAACCATCTAAAATGCAGTAGAAATATAAAACGTAGAAAATAAGCAGCTGAAAATCCGCACTGCTGCGTATTTTAGTGCAGATTTTCAGCAGCTTTTTTGTTGCTGCTTATTTTTTGCTGGTAAGTCAATGATAAAACACGCAGCAGATCAGCTGCGGAAAATCCACTTGTGTGAACGAGCCCCTACAGGGTGCCTCAGACTTGCCTGCTTGGAGCAGCAATACTCTCTAGGAGCAGACACACTGTGATCGAGTTGCCGCACGCAAGCGCAGTATACTCTCACATCTCGGTTGCTCTCGGCCTAGCTCAGGGAGCCGGGGTAGTGCCCGCGAGTACACCGAACATGTGGGCGACTCACACAACGCAGCAGTGTATCTGCGCGTAGCAGCGTATTGCCACTCCGAGCAGGCACATCTGGGGCACCCTGTAGGGGTCCTTAGGTGGCAGATCCGCAGAGTAAAATAGGCTTGCAATGTGTCTGCTTGTAGCAGCGTATTGCCACTACGAGCAGGCACATGTAAAGACAGCATAGAGCGGGCCTTCACCAGCGGATCCGCAGCGAAACTGCTGAGAAAATCCGCTCGTGTGAACATACCCTAAGGGTGCATTCACACGGGAGTATTTGTCAGCGGAACCGCAGCTGCGGATCCGCTGACAAAGGCCCCTAAAGTGCTGCCCTCTTTGTGCCTGCTAATAGTGGCAATCCGCCTCTACCAGCAGACACACTGCGATATGCGAGTTACCCTGCAGTGTAAATTGATTTTCAAACTCGTAGTGGAGCTCCCGCTGTGAGTTTGAAAAGGGGCGGGGTCTCCGTGCGCTACCTGCAGCAGATTTCCGCCAGCGCAACCTCCACTGTTGAAAATCCGCCGCAGACCCTTTTGACTTCAATGGGCAGCAAAGTCTGCAGAAGAAAATCCGCTTGTGTGAACGAGCCCTTATACACAATACTGTATGTAGTTTGGTTCGGGCTAAGCAGGAAACACCCGCACAGATAGTCACTGACAAAGGTTGGTCAGCACTATGGCCACTGAATAAAGTGGCACTTCCACACTTGTTAAGTGCTCTGACCCCCACCCTTTGAGATGAGCAGGAGTGACGGCCTGCGCAGCCAATCACCGGCTGAGACGGGAACTGTTAAGCCCCGTACAGGAGATCGCGGGGTCCCAGCAGTCAGCCCCCCTTTCCTGTTGATCAGCCCCTCCTCTTTCCTGTTGATAAGGGGTGAATTAGGTTCCCTGGAGTACCCCTTCAAATCTGTGTCAGTACTGAAAAATGTATCCAACAGACAACCTCTTTGAGAAGACCACCCCCTTATCCAGAACAGATTCTGTTCACTAGACATTATACCCTGTGGCCATTTTCTTTGAGAAGATCACTTTTTTAATGCAATGTTGGATGGTCTTCTCAAAGAGGTTTCACTATACAACTTTGAAAACAAAGACGTATTAGTCCAAAGTACCCAAGATAAAAAATTACTCCAAATCATTTGTTTTCAAACTAGAATTTGCATATATGTATACCTTTCTGGAACCAGTTGAAAGCATTTTCCCCTCTGGAGTACACCTTTAAGGCTTCCAGTACTACTTTCAATTCTGACCACAGTGCTCTCTGCTGCCACCTATGTCCTTGTCAGGAACTGTCCAGAGCAGGAGCAAGTCCCCATAGCAAAACCTCTCCTTCACTGGACAATTCCTGACATGGACAGAGGTGGCAGCAGAGAGCACTGTGGACATACTGTGGAAAGAACTACACAACTTCCTATGGAGCATACAGCAGCTCCTAAGTACTGGAAGGCTTAAGATTTTAATAAAGTAGTAAATTACAAATCTATAGAACTTTCTGGCACCCCAATCTGTTCAGCTGTTCCGAGATGCAGCACAATCTTGCAATATGAAAATGAACTCTTTACTGCACCAGGGGAAGGTTTGAAGACTATCTGCACGTCTGACGCCATCCCCTGGGTCCCATTCATGCCACCCCTGCTCTTCAATATACATCCTCTCATTCAATAGGCTG
The DNA here is from genome assembly GCF_029499605.1 of Hyla sarda. Taxonomy (NCBI): domain Eukaryota; kingdom Metazoa; phylum Chordata; class Amphibia; order Anura; family Hylidae; genus Hyla; species Hyla sarda. Next base: position 226,773,543 of record NC_079192.1, read on the forward strand.
TGCCCAGGTCTAGGAGGGGATGTATATTGATGAGCAGAGGTGGCACCAATGACTGCACTGGCACAGTTGTAGTGCCTGTAAGATCAGCAGGATAATCGGGTGGGTTTATCATTCAATCTAGACGTTATATTCTGTCTATCATTGGCGCTGTGATGGCGCAGTCATGTAATCTTAGCGACTTTTGAAGTAGACATTTCAGAAGTTTTTGTGTAGCAGTACACCTATTTCCGATAGACATGCAGTGCACCCTTATTTATCATAAGCGATTTTTATAATAAGTCGCTAAAAATTGCGCAAACCCCGATTTCTAAATGCTAAAGTACGCCGGCCAAAAGTACACGTACAAAACCTCTCTACCGTTCGCAAAGCACCATTACATAGCAAAAATGCAGATGCCGACAAAAATTGGTCATGCATTCATCTTCCTTATAATCGGGGGTTGGGACGTAGCGGCGGACTTGAAAAGATACTTGCAGAAGCAGAATCGTGTCGTTCCGGTCACCTTCCTAAAAACAGTCTAGCTAAATTTTACCTGATCCCCTGAAGGGCAGCATTCTCAGTGCTCATCGCGGTCAGGGTTTCTGATTAGGGCTTATCAGGGTTATGAATATTTGTTTATGGGTTAATATTTCTCATTAGGGCTATGATAAAGGTTTATTATGGCAAAGGGAAATGAATATGGGGTTTTATTACGATTTGTTTTATGTTTAGGGGTTAGCTTTAATTTTCAGAATTAGGGAAAGGGGTTATGATTATGGTTCCAAGTTATGATTAGGAAAAGGGATTATGATTCTGTTTAAAGCAGGGAGCCAGCTGTAAAGCAGCATCACATTCCTGACCAGTCACCTACAGTCATTCTACCCCTAAGCAACCACTGACATACATGTACCGTATTTTTCGCCATATAAGACGCACTTTTTCTTCCCCAAAACTGGGGGGGAAAAGTTGGTGCGTCTTATACGGCGAATACACCCCTATCGCGGCGGTCCCTGCGGCCATCAACGGCAGAGACCAACGTATAATGCAGGACATCAACGATCGCGGCGATGCCCTGTATTAACCCTTCAGGCGCGCCGATCAAAGCTGACCGCCGCGTCTGAAGCGAAAGTGAAACTAACCCGGCTGCTCAGTCGGGCTGTTCGGGACCGCCACGGTGAAATCGCAGCGTACCGAACAGCTTACAGGACATCGGGAGGGACCTTACCTGCCTCCTTGGTGTCTGCTCCGTGCCGGGATCCCCTGCATGGCCGGCGCTCTCTTTCGACGTCATCCAATAGGAGCAGCGTGCGTAGCGACGTGATGACAGTGACGGAGAGCTTGGATCCCGGGGAAGAAGTAGTCCGGAGAGTCGGGGACACCACGGGGATGCGGCGACAGCGATGGAGTGACATCCAGGGCAGCGGTGACGAGCGGTGACTGTCTGGAGTGGCGGGGACACGTGAGTATTACCTCCTATACCAGTGGTCTTCAACCTGCGGACCTCCAGATGTTGCAAAACTACAACTCCCAGCATGCCGGACAGCCAACGGCTGTCCGGGCATGCTGGGAGTTGTAGTTTTGCAACATCTGGAGGTCCGCAGGTTGAAGATCACTGTTGGGTTCAGAATCTTTTTTTTTCAAGATTTTGCACCTTTAAAATTGGGTGCGACTTATAGGGCGAAAAATACGGTACATCCTGTTGCGGTAAAAAAGAAAAGAGAAGGGTAAACTTTGAATGATAAATCTCCCCCAATGTGCTTGCTTGGATGAGCATTCTTGTCTACAACAACAGGTTAAAACCTTTGCCAAAGGAAGAACTTATACATACAGGGTATGGCGCCACCTGGCATTTAACCCCTTACGGACTCAGCCCATTTTGGCCTTAAGGACTCGTTTTTTCCTCCTCGCCTTCAGAAAATCATAACTCTTATATTTTCATCCACAGACTAGGGCTTGTTTTTTGCACGACCAGTTTTCCGTTGTAATGACATCACTCATTATATCATAAAATGTATGGCGCAACCGAAAAACACTATTTTTGTGGAGAAATTAAAAAGAAAAATGCAATTTTGCTAATTTTGGAAGGTTTCGTTTTCACGCCATACAATTTATGGTAAAAATGACATGTGTTATTTATTCTGGGGGTCAATACAATTAAAATGATACCCGTGATAACATACTGTTCTATTACTGTTGAGCTTTAAAAAAAAAAAATATATAAAATACGCAAACTTTTTAACCAAATTAGTGTGTTTAAAATCCCCCTATTTTGAAGACCTATAACTTTTTCATTTTTCCATATAAGCGGCGGTATGAGGGCTCTGTACCTTTTATTGATACCATATTTTCATATATAAAACTTTTAATACATTTTTTGGGAATAAAATGTTACAAAAAGCAGGAATTTTGGACTTTATTTTTTTCACTCTTTAAAGGGGTATTCCAGGCAAAAACTTTTTTTTTTTATATATATATCAACTGGCTCCGGAAAGTTAAACAGATTTGTAAATTACTTCTATTAAAAAATCTTAATTCATCCAATAGTTATTAGCTTCTGAAGTTTTCTGTCTAACTGCTCAATGATGATGTCACGTCCCAAGAGCTGTGCATGATGGGAGAATATCCCCATAGGAACTGCACAACTCCCGGGACGTGAGTCATCAGAAAGCAGTTAGACAGAAAACAACAACTCAACTTCAGAAGCTAATAACTATTGGAAGGATTAAGATTTTTTAATAGAAGTAATTTACAAATCTGTTTAACTTTCCGGAACCAGTTGATATATAAAAAAAAAGTTTTGGCCTGGAATTCCCCTTTAATAGTCCCCATAGGAGACTATTTATAGCAATCATTCAATTGCTAATACTGTTAAGTGCTATGCATAGGGCATAGCACTGATCAGTATTATCGGTCATCTTCTGCTCTGGTCTGCACGATCTCAGACCAGAGCAGAAGACCCATGGAAAGCAGCGGAGGCAGGTGAAGGGACCTCCGACTGCAGCTCTGGATGATCAGATTGCCATGGCAGCCGATCCGATGATCCATTTCAGGGACCACACTGCCGCAGATGCCGTGATCTGTATTGATCAAGGCATCTGAGGGGTTAATGGCAGACTGCAGCACGATCGTGGATGTCTGCCAGTACCAGCGGGTCCCTGTCTGCTATCAGCAGCCGAGACCTGCCACGCATGACCCGAACATCGCTCCGATGCTCACAGTTATGCATAGGACGTAAATGTACCTCCTGGTGTGTTTAGTACCACCGCACCAGGATGTATATTTACGTCCTGCGTCGTTAAAAGGGGTTCTCCACTGGTAACCTTTTTTTTCCCCTCAAATCAACTGGTGCCAGAAAGGTAAGCAGATTTGTATATGACTTCTATGGAAAAAATCTTAATCCTTCCAGTACTTAGCTGCTATATGCTTAAAAGGAAGTTGTTTTCTGTTTGGGTGGGAATAAAGTGGTACGGGGGGGGGGGGGGGGCAAAAGATATAGCACAGGGGATTGATCAAGGGGGGAGGGGATAAAAGTAAATGGGGGTAGCAGGCCGATTTGTAATGCTGGTACTGGTATCATGTTGTACGTTGTAGGACGCACAGCGTAATATGTGCAATTGGCGGTACTGTGAGGGGTGTCCAGGGGGCCACAAAATTTCTGATGGCAGCCTTGATCCTTCCAGTACTTGTCAGCTGCTATATGTTCCACAGGAAGTTATTTTCCTTTCTGTCTGACTACAGTGCTCTCTGCTGACATCTCTGTCCAGAGCAGGATAGGTTTGCTATGGGGATTTTCTCCTACTCTGGACAGTTCCTAAAATGGACAGAGGTGTCAGCAGAGAGCACTGTGGTCGTGACAAAAGAAATTCAAAAAGAAAAGAACTTCCTCTGTAGTATACAGCAGCTGATAAGTTCTGGAAGGATTAAGATTTTTAAATAGAAGTAATTTACAAATCTGTTTAACTTTCTGGCAACAGTTGAAAAAAAATCCAGTGGAGTACCCCTTTAAAGCATATAGCAATTTGCATGTCTACCTACTGGGCTGAGTGTTGCTTGACTCACAGCTAGCTCTCTGTAAAGTGACCCTCTGTTCTCTGCAGTCAGTAAGACCCAGCTATAATAACAGTTGCCAGAAGGGGAAGGAGACTAATTCTATCCAAAATCCTCTTCTAGCCCCACAGATCAACAGCAGCAGCCAGAATGCAAAGTTTACTAAAATGTCATCTGTTAACACTGCAGCTTTACACCAGCTTTCTGGTACAAGAATGAATCATGGGCTTTAGGGACACACATGAACCCCAGAAAACAAAATGTATGGTACGTATTCATCTACCACCAAAACTAACAAATACAACCTCCAGGCAGCTGACAGTGTGACGGTAACTGACGTGCCAATAAATGATTATGATCCATACCCAGAAGCAGTGTCAGTTACACAGCTGATCTTGGTGCCAAGCCTCTGTGCCAACCCTGGAGTACTGGAGTAGAACAAGGTGCCACATCAAGCCACTGGCTGGACCACCCAACCTACAACAACACTAATGTCAAAAAGGAAGAGTGCAGAAAGTTCTACCAGACAGTATACAGGAGTTACCGATAGAAACTAAGCTGCGCCAACAAGTGCCAGGCCAGTTTCACAGTGTGCAGTGTCCTATTACAAAGATCGCCCTTCTCCAACCTGTGGCTCTCCAGCTGTTCAGACTACAATTCCCAGCATTCCCACAGTCACAGACTACATTTCCCAGCATTCCGACAGTCACAGACTACAATTCCCAGCATTCCGACAGTCACAGACTACAATTCCCAGCATTCCGACAGTCACAGACTACAATTCCCAGCATTACGACAGTCACAGACTACAATTCCCAGCATTCAGACAGTCACAGACTACAATTCCCAGCATTCCGACAGTCACAGACTACAATTCCCAGCATTCCGACAGTCACAGACTACAATTCCCAGCATTCCGACAGTCACAGACTACAATTCCCAGCATTCCGACAGTCACAGACTACAATTCCCAGCATTCCGACAGTCACAGACTACAATTCCCAGCATTCCGACAGTCACAGACTACAATTCCCAGCATTCCGACAGTCACAGACTACAATTCCCAGCATTCCGACAGTCACAGACTACAATTCCCAGCATTCCGACAGTCACAGACTACAATTCCCAGCATTCCGACAGTCACAGACTACAATTCCCAGCATTCCGACAGTCACAGACTACAATTCCCAGCATTCCGACAGTCACAGACTACAATTCCCAGCATTCCGACAGTCACAGACTACAATTCCCAGCATTCCGACAGTCACAGACTACAATTCCCAGCATTCCGACAGTCACAGACTACAATTCCCAGCATTCCGACAGTCACAGACTACAATTCCCAGCATTCAGACAGTCACAGACTACAATTCCCAGCATTCAGACAGTCACAGACTACAATTCCCAGCATTCCGACAGACTTTTAATGCATGCTGGGAGTTGGAGTTTTGTACCAGCTGGAGAGCTACAGGTTGGAGGTAAACAGTAATCACACACAAACCGCCCTGTAGAGACACATGGCAGCGCCACCCACAGAAGGGGCACCCAGGGGCGCATACACACAATGCATATGCCATTGTTTCCCAACTACAGTGACTCCAGCTGTTGCAAAACTACAACTCCCAGCATGCCTGGACAGGCGTTGGCTGTCCAGACATGCTGGGAGTTGTATTTTTGCAACAGCTGGAGTCACTCTAGTTGGGAAACACTGGCATATGCCTATGAAGTCTGGTACGCTGCACTAAATACAAGGAAGATGGCACAGGGCCCTCCTGCATAACAAGTCACTGGTGCTAGCACATACATGTGTCCCATACACCGCCCGTATGATGCCTGGCACGTCTGCCCACCCCACCAGCCTGCTCTGCTGACACTGCCACTCACCAGCTCGGCTGCTGTCCCTTCCCCGCCGGGGCCTCACTTCTCTCCAGGATAGCAGCGCCCGGCCGGGGTCCAGGCTCACCTCGCAGCTGTGACTCCTCACGGACAGCACGGAGCACAGCACCGGGGATGAGGGCTGCTGTACGGGCTCCATGATGTCTGCCTGTGGGGCCCGCACACAAGCACATAACACGGAGTCCACACAGCACGATCACATGGAAGATCCCCAGCTAGCGGTCCGGGACCTCCATTGTCTGCGCCGGCAGCTTCTCTAACCCCGCCCCCGGCGTCAACACGTATGCAAATGAACCGCGTGTGGGAGGGGCTGAATGCTGGCAAAGCGAAAGAAGAGCGGGCAGACGAGAGAGGACAGATATAGGAGTGAGGAGAGGGCAGACAAGGGAGAGCAGCAGCTATAGGGGTGAGGAGAGGGCAGACAAGGGAGAGCAGCAGCTATAGGGGTGAGGAGAGGGCAGACAAGAGAGAGGAGCAGCTATAGGGGTGAGGAGAGGGCAGACAAGAGAGAGGAGCAGCTATAGGGGTGAGGAGAGGGCAGACAAGGGAGAGCAGCAGCTATAGGGGTGAGGAGAGGGCAGACAAGGGAGAGCAGCAGCTATAGGGGTGAGGAGCAGCTATAGGGGTGAGGAGCGGACAGACAAGAGAGAGGAGCAGCTATAGGGGTGAGGAGTGGGCAGACAAGGGTGAGGACAGATATAGGGGTGAGGAGCGGGCAGACAAGGGAGAGCAGCAACTATAGGGGTGAGGAGAGGGCAGACAAGGGAGAGCAGCAGCTATAGGGGTGAGGAGAGGGCAGACGAGAGAGGAGCAGCTATAGGGGTGAGGAGAGGGCAGACAAGGGAGAGCAGCAGCTATAGGGGTGAGGAGCAGCTATAGGGGTGAGGAGCGGACAGACAAGAGAGAGGAGCAGCTATAGGGGTGAGGAGTGGGCAGACAAGGGTGAGGACAGATATAGGGGTGAGGAGCGGGCAGACAAGGGAGAGCAGCAACTATAGGGGTGAGGAGAGGGCAGACAAGAGAGAGCAGCAGCTATAGGGGTGAGGAGAGGGCAGACAAGAGAGAGGAGCAGCTATAGGGGTGAGGAGAGGGCAGACAAGGGAGAGCAGCAGCTATAGGGGTGAGGAGCAGCTATAGGGGTGAGGAGCGGACAGACAAGAGAGAGGAGCAGCTATAGGGGTGAGGAGTGGACAGACAAGGGTGAGGACAGATATAGGGGTGAGGAGCGGGCAGACAAGAGTAAGCACCAGATATAGGAGTGAGGAGCGGGCATATATAGGGGTGAGGAGCAGGCAGACAAGAGAGAGGGGCAGATATAGGGGTGAGGAGCAGGCAAACAAGAGAGAGGAGCAGATACAGGGATGAGGAGCAGGCAGACAAGAGAGAGAAGCAGATACAGGGGTGATGAGCAAGCAGACAAGGGAGAGGAGCAGATACAGGGGTGATACAGGGGTGAGGAGTGGGCAGACAAGGGAGAGGAGCAGATATAGGGGTGAGGAGTGGGCAGACAAGAGAGAGAAGCAGATATAGGGGTGAGGAGCGGGCAGGCAAGGGAGAGAAGCAGATATAGGGGTGAGGAGCGGGCAGGTAAGGGAGAGGAGCAGATATAGGGGTGAGGAGCGGGCAGGTAAGGGAGAGGAGCAGATATTGGGGTGAGGAGTGGGCAGACAAGGGAAGGAGCAGATATAAGGGTGAGGAGTGGGCAGATAAGGGAGAGGAACAGATATAGGGGTGAGGAGCGGGCAGACAAGAGAGAGAAGCAGATATAGGGGTGAGGAGAGGAGCAGATATAGGGGGAGGAGCGGGCAGACATAGGGGTGAGGAGCAGGCAGACAAGAGAGAGGAGCGGATATAGGGATGAGGAGCATGCAGACAAGGGAGAGGAGCGGATATAGGGGTGGGGAGCGGGCAGACAAGGGAGAGGAGCGGATATAGGGGTGGGGAGCGGGCAGACAAGGGAGAGGAGCGGATATAGGGGTGGGGAGCGGGCAGACAAGGGAGAGGAGCGGATATAGGGGTGAGGAGCGGGCAGACAAGGGAGAGGAGCAGATACAGGGGTAAGCCGTGGGCAGACAAGGAAGAGGAGCAGATATAGGGGTAAGGAGAGGGCAGATATAGGGGTGGGGAGCGGGCAGACAAGGGAGAGAAGCAGATATATGGGTGGGGAGAGGGCAGACAAGGGAGAGAAGCAGATATAGCGGTGAGGAGCGGGCAGACAAGGGAGAGGAGCAGATATAGGGGTGAGGAGCAGGCAGACAAGGGAGAGGAGCAGATACAGGGGTAAGCCGTCGGCAGACAAGGGAGAGGAGCAGATATAGGGGTAAGGAGAGGGCAGATATAGGGGTGAGGAGCGGGCAGACAAGGGAGAGGAGCAGATACAGGTGTGAGGAGCGGGCAGATATACAGTGGGGATCAAAAGTTTGGGCACCCAAGGTAAAAATTATTAATGTGCATAAGGAAGCCAAGGAAAGATGGAAAAATCTCCAAAAGGCATCAAATTACAGAATATACATTCTTAGGGTATGTTCACACTGAGGAATTGGGGCGGAAATCAAGCAGACATTTTCTGCCTCAAAATATTGTTACTTTTCCACAAGAATATATTATATATATATATATATATATATATATATATATATATATATATATATATATATTATCCTCTTTTTTTTCAATCAGAAATTCCGCGCCAATTCTGTGCAAATTCTGCATAATTTTCACGCCATTTCCGCGCCAATTCCGTGTGGAAATGATTCTGACTGAAAAAAAATATTAACATTGATCTCTATGGGAGTAAGACGCTGATTCCGCCTGAATGAAAGAACATGTTCTTTCTTCATACGGAACAGACTTCCTCGCCAGAATTCTGCTTGAGGAAATTCCTCAGTGTGAACTGAGGGGCAGAAATTCTGCACAGCTCTATGGGGATTTTCACTGCTGAATGAATTGGACAGGAAAAGCGAGCAGAATTACTCGTGGACATTCCTCTCCAATTCCTCAGTGTGAACATGCCCTTATAATATGTCAACAAAAGTTAGATTTTATTTTCATCATTTACACTTTGAAAATAACAGAAAACAAAAAAATGGTGTCTGCAAAAGTTTGGGCACCCTGCAGAATTTCTAGCATGCACTGCCCCCTTTACAAAGCTGAGACCTGCCAGTGTCATGGATTGTTCTCAATCATCATCTGGGAAGACCATGTGATGTCAATCTCAAAGGTTATAAATGCCCAGACTCATCTGACCTTGCCCCAACAATCAGCACCATGGGTTCTTCTAAGCAGTTGTCTAGAAATCTGAAACTGAAAATAGTTGACTTCGCCATTCACATAAAAGTTTGCCTCATCACTGAACAAAATCTTCTGCGTAAACTGAGGGTCCTGTTCCAATTTTTGTTTTGCCCATTCTGCAGTACCTGAAACTACGGATACTGGAAGCCTGTGCTAGCATTTCTCCTGCGGTGTATATAGTAGTATATAGCAGTGTATACGGATACTGGAAGCCTTGCTAGCATTTCTCCTGCGGTGTTGCGATCAGTGTGTGAAGAGTGGGAGAAGAGGGTTGCATTGACAATCCAACACAATGGGCAGCACATTGAACACATTTTATAAGTGGTCAGAAACTTGTAAATAACTCATGAAAGAATAAAGTTACGTTAAAACTAAGCACATCATTGCTTTTCTTGTGAAATTCCCAATAAGTTTAATGTCACATGACCCTCTTCCTATTGAAAAAACAAAAGTTGGATTCGTAATGGCCGATTTCAAAATGGCCGCCAGGGTCACCACCAATCTTGAAAAGTTTCCCCCCCTCACATATACTAATGTGCCACAAACAGGAAGTTAATATCACCAACCATTGCCATTTTATTAAGGTGTATCCATATAAATGGCTCACCCTGTAGTTCCAATACACACAAAGGGAATAAACGTGTATAGAAAAACATGTGTTACTGCAATCCTTTTCTGTGAGAAATACTTCATTTTCTATAAAAATGGCAGGGGTGCCAACATTTACGGGCCATGACTGTATAAGTAACATGTGACCAAGTATTATCAAAATATCACCAGCTCTTTGGAAGTTATGCAGTAAAATATATTTCCCATAAACTTGTATGGGACTTTAAATAAAAACCCAGACTCTTGCAAATTGGGGTGGGTAAGGGTTAAATTACCTATCCTATGTTTGTTGTTGACATATAAGTAACATGTGTGCCAAGTTTCATGTTAATATCTTAGCAGTTTGGAAGTGATGCTGGAACATATACACACATGTTGACCTCATATCCCATCCTCATATCCTTACCTCCTATCTCGGCCTCACATCCTGTCCTCATATTTCGACCTCCTATCCCGACCTCATATCCCATCCTCATATCCCATCTTCTTATCCCGACCTCTTATCCCATCCTCATATCTCGAACTCCTATCCTGTCCTCCTATCTCGACCTCATATCCCATCCTCAGATCTCGACCTCCTATACCGACCTCCTATACTGTCCTCATATTCCATCTTCATATCTCGTCCTCATAGCCCGACCTTCTATCTCAACCTCATTTCCCGTCCTCCTATCTCGACCTCATATCCCTGCCTCATATCCTGACCTCACATCCCGTCTTCATATCCCGTCCTATCCCATCCTCATATCCCATCCCCATAGTTAATCTTCATTTCTAATCCTCATATCCCGTCCTCAGGTGGGGCTGTGGTAAAGATATTGTAAGCTGAATATAAAAGGGTGTGGCTTAAAAGGTGGGCATGTCTTTATGAGATTGTAAAATGGCATACAGGGAGGGTGTGGCTTACCAGACGGACTGACGCACTCACCAGGAGAAGCAGAACGGAGCTTGTGGAGTAAGGCACCAGAAGTCCTATATACTTGCATGGGACTTGAAACAAAACCCCCATCCTTCACATATAGGGGTAGTTTAGGGGTTCATTTAACTATTAAATATTTTTATTTGACATATAAGTAACATCTGACCAAGTATTATCAAAATATCTCCATCTGCTTGGAAATTATGCAGTAACATATATTTCCCATAGACTTGTATGGGACTTTAAATAAAAACCCCAACTCTCGCAAATGGGGGTGAGTAAGGGTTAAATTACCTATCCTATGTTTGTTGTTGACATATAAGTAACGTGTGTACCAAGTATCATGTTAATATGTTTGGACGTGATGCTGTAACAAACACACACATACACACATATGTTGAGTTTATATATATATATATATATATTTATACTAGCTGAGTACCCGGCGTTGCCCGTTTTTTCCTTCCTAATCCTTGTTGGGGAGAAAAATTAGCAAAGGAGGAAGCATTTGACTTCATATCCCGTCCTCATATATTGTCGTCATATCCCAACCCCATATCCCGTCCTCATATCCCTTCCTTATATCCCATCATCATATCCCATCCTCATATCCTGACTAGTGATGTGGCGAACATAACATCTTCGGTTCGCGAACGGCGAACACGAATTTCCGCAAAAGTTCGCGAACCGGGCGAACCGCCATTGACTTCAATGGGCAGGCGAATTTTAGAAACCAACAGGGACTCTTTCTGGCCACAATAGTGATTTAAAAGTTGTTTCAAGGGGACTAACACCTGGACTGTGGCGTGCCGGAGTGGGATCCATGGCAAAACTCCCATGGAAAATTACATAGTTGATGCAGAGTCTGGTTTTAATCCATAAAGAGCATAAATCACCTATTATTCCTACATTCTTTGGGCTAACATGCTTTAGCCCCCTTAAGGCAGCACATAGAGCCCCCCTTTAGGCATCACATAGTTAGATCCCCACTTTAGGCAGCACATACATTCCCCCATATTAGGCAGCACATAGTTAGAGCCCCCCTTTAGGCAGCACATAGTTAGATCCCCCTTTAGGCATCGCATAGTTAGATCCCCCCTTTAGGCAGCACATAGATTCCCCCATGTTAGGAGCACATAGTTAGAGCCCCCCTTTAGGCAGCACATAGAGCCCCCCTTTAGGCAGCACATAGATTCCCCCATATTAGGCAGCACATAGTTAGAGCCTCCCTTTAGGCAGCGCATAGGTAGAGCCTCCCTTTAGGCAGCACATAGAGCCCCCTTTAGGCAGCACATAGTTAGATCCCCCCTTTAGGCATCACATGGTTAGATCCCCCTTTAGGCAGCACATAGATTCCCCCATGTTAGGCAGCACATAGTTAGAGCCCCCCTTTAGGCAGCAAATAGTGCCCCACTTTAGGCAGCACATAGATTCCCCCATATTAGGCTGCTCATAGTTAGAGCCCCCCTTTAGGCAGCACATAGATTCCCCCATATTAGGCAGCACATAATGCAGGACGGTGGACCACCAAAAGAAATAATTTTCTAAATAAAATTTTTAATCAAATGAAGAAGCAGAATTTATCCCTCTCTGTATTTTTATTTTTTATTTTCTTTAACCCCTTAAGGACCAGGCCATTTTATACCTTAAGGACCGGAGCGTTTTTTGCAATTCTGACCACTGTCACTTTAAACATTAATAACTCTGGAATGCTTTTAGTTATCATTCTGATTCCGAGATTGTTTTTTTGTGACATATTCTACTTTAACTTAGTGGTAAAATTTTATGGTAACTTGCATCCTTTCTTGGTGAAAAATCCCAAAATTTGATGAAAAAAATGAAAATTTTGCATTTTTCTAACTTTGAAGCTCTCTGCTTGTAAGGAAAATGGATATTCAAAATATATTTTTTTGGGGTTCACATATACAATATGTCTACTTTATGTTTGCATCATAAAATTTATGAGTTTTTACTTTTGGAAGACACCATAGGGCTTCAAAGTTCAGTAGCAATTTTGAAATTTTTCACAAAATTTTCAAACTCACTATTTTTCAGGGACCAGTTCAGTTTTGAAGTGGATTTGAAGGGTCTTCATATTAGAAATACCCCATAAAAGACCCCATTATAAAAACTACACCCCCTAAAGTATTCAAAAAAACATTCAGTAAGTGTATTAACCCTTTAGGTGTTTCACAGGAATAGCAGCAAAGTGAAGGAGAAAATTCAAAATCTTCATTTTTTACACTCGCATGTTCTTGTAGACCCAATTTTTTAATTTTTATAAGGGGTAAAAAGGAGAAAATTTTTACTTGTATTTGAAACCCAATTTCTCTCGAGTAAGCACATACCTCATATGTCTATGTTAATTGTTCGGCGGGCGCAGTAGAGGGCTCAGAAGGGAAGGAGCGACAAATGGTTTTTGGGGGGCATGCCGCATTTAGGAAGCCCCTATGGTGCCAGGACAGCAAAAGAAAACACATGGCATACCATTTTGGAAACTAGACCCCTCAGGGAACGTAACAAGGGGTAAAGTGAACCTTAATATCCTACAGGTGTTTCACGACTTTTGCATATGTAAAAAAAATAATTTTTTTTTACCTAAAATGCTTGTTTTCCCAAAATGTTTACATTTTTAAAAAGGGTAATAGCGGAAAATACCCCCCAAAATTTGAAGCCCAATTTCTCCCGATTCAGAAAACACCCCATATGGGGGTGAAAAGTGCTCTGCTGGCGCACTACAGGTCTCAGAAGAGAAGGAGTAACATTTGGCTTTTTGAAAGCAAATTTTGCTCTGGGGGCATGCCGCATTTAGGAAGCCCCTATGGTGCCAGAACAGCAAAAAAAAAACACATGGCATACCATTTTGGAAACTAGACCCCTCGGGGAACGTAACAAGGGGTAATGTGAACCTTAATACCCTACAGGTGTTTCACGACTTTTGCATATGTAAAAAAATATATATTTTTTTTACCTAAAATGCTTGGTTTCCCAAAATTTTTACAATTTTAAAAAGGGTTATAGCAGAAAATACCCCCCAAAATTTGAAGCCCAATTTCTCCCGATTCAGAAAACACCCCATATGGGTGTGAAAAGTGCTCTGCTGGCGCACTACAGGTCTCAGAAAAGAAGGAGTCACATTTGGCTTTTTGAAAGCGAATTTTGCTCTGGGGGCATGCCGCATTTAGGAAGCCCCTATGGTGCCAGGACAGCAAAAAAAAACCACATGGCATACTATTTTGGAAACTAGACCCCTCGGGGAACGTAACAAGGGGTAATTTGAACCTTAATACCCTACAGGTGTTTCACTACTTTTGCATATGTAAAAAAATATATATTTTTTTTACCTAAAATGCTTGTTTTCCCAAAAATTTTACATTTTTTAAAAGGGTAATAGCAGAAAATACCCCCCAAAATTTGAAGCCCAATTTCTCCCGAGTATGGCGATACCCCATATGTGGCCCTAAACTGTTGCCTTGAAATACGACAGCGCTCCAAAGTGAGAGCGCCATACGCATTTGAGGCCTAAATTAGGGATTGCATAGGGGTGGACATAGGGGAATTCTACGCCAGTGATTCCCAAACAGGGTGCCTCCAGCTGTTGTAAAACTCCCAGCATGCCTGGACAGTCAACGGCTATCTGGCAATACTGGGAGTAGTTGTTTTGCAACAGCTGGAGGCTCCGTTTTGGAAACAGTGGCGTACCAGACGTTTTTCATTTTTATTGGGGAGGGGAGGGGGGCTGTGTAGGGGTATGTGTATACGTAGTGTTTTTTACTTTTTATTTTATTTTGTGGTAGTGTAGTGTTTTTAGGGTACAGTCACACGGGCGGGGGGTTCACAGTAGTTTCTCGCTGGCAGTTTGAGCTACGGCAGAAAATTTGACGCAGCTCAAACTTGCAGCCGGATACTTACTGTAATCCTCCGCCCATGTGAGTGTACCCTGTACGTTCACATTGGGGGGGACATCCAGCTGTTGCAAAACTACAACTCCCAGCATGTACGGTCTATCAGTGCATGCTGGGAGTTGTAGTTTTGCAACCGCTGGAGGCTCCGTTTTGGAAACAGTGGCGTACCAGACGTTTTTCATTTTTATTGGGGAGGGGGGCTGTGTAGGGGTATGTGTATATGTAGTGTTTTTTACTTTTTATTTTATTGTGTGTTAGTGTAGTGTAGTGTTTTTAGGGTACAGTCGCACGGGCGGGGGGTTCACAGTCGTTTCTCGCTGGCAGTTTGAGCTGCGGCAGAAATTTTGCCGCACCTCAAACTTGCAGCCGGATACTTACTGTAATCCTCCGCCCATGTGAGTGTACCCTGTACATTCACATTGGGGGGGGGGGAACTTCCAGCTGTTGCAAAACTACAACTCCCAGCATGTACGGTCTATCAGTGCATGCTGGGAGTTGTAGTTTTGCAACAGCTGGATGCACACTGGTTGTGAAACACCGAGTTTGGTAACAAACTCAGTGTTTTGCAACCAGTGTGCCTTCAGCTGTTGCAAAAGCTACAACCCCCAGCATGTACGGACAGCGGAAGGGCATGCTGGGTGTTGTAGTTATCCAACAGCTGGAGGCATACTACTTTGGCTGGGGATGCTGGGGATTGTAGTTATGCAACAGCTGGAGACACACTGGTTTGCTACTTAACTCAGTGTGCCTTCAGCTGTTGCAAAACTACAACTCTCAGCAGTCACCGACAGCCAACGGGCATGCTGGGAGTTGTAGTTATGCAACCACCAGATGCACCACTACAACTCCCAGCATGCACTTTAGCTGATTGTGCAAGCTGGGAGTTGTAGTTACACAGCTGAAGGTGCACTTTTCCATAGAAAGAATGTGCCTCCAGCTGTTGCAAAACTACAAGTCCCAGCATGCCCATAAGGGCATGCTGGGAGTTGTGGTGGTCTGCCTCCTGCTGTTGCATAACTACAGCTCCCAGCATGCCCTTTTTGCATGCTGGGAGCTGTTGCTAAGCAACAGCAGGAGGCTGTCACTCACCTCCAACGATCCTCGCTGCACCAGGTCAGTCCCTCGTCGTCTCCGCCGCCGCCGCTGCTCCTGGGGCCCCGATCCCAACAGGGGCGCCGGGGATCGGGGTCCCCAGCACCCGGGGTGCACGTCCCGCACCCGCTCACGTCCTCCGGAAGAGGGGCGGAGCGGGTTGCGGGAGTGACACCCGCAGCAGGCGCCCTGATTGGTCGGCCGGTAATCCGGCCGACGAATCAGGGCGATCGCGAGGTGGCACCAGTGCCACCTCACCCCTGCTGCCTCTGGCTGTTCGGGGCCGTCTCTGACGGCCCCGATCAGCCAATAATTCCGGGTCACCGGGTCACTGGAGACCCGATTGACCCGGAATCCGCCGCAGATCGCTGGACTGAATTGTCCAGCGATCTGTGGCCATCGCCGACATGGGGGGTCATAATGACCCCCCTGGGCGATATGCCCCGATGCCTGCTGAACGATTTCAGCAGGCATCGGGGACCGGCTCCGCTCCAGATGGTTGCGGGAGGCCGGTAAAACACATGACGTTCTCATACGTCATGTGTCCTTAAGGACTCGGAAATGGAGACGTATGAGAACGTCATGTGTCTTTAAGGGGTTAAGGTAACTTAAAAAATCACACGCAACAAGAGTTCCATGGTGTAATGGTTAGTACTCTGGAAAATTCAAGTTTAAATTATCAGAAAGTCCAGAAGACTCTATAATGCAGGACGGAGAAACACACAAAGAAATCCTTTAAAAAAAAAAATTTCATCAAATAAAGATGAAAGCAGCGGCCAGAAAAAGTGCAGCACCAGAAAAAGTGCAGCACCAGAGGCCAGAAAAATTAGGCATGTACACATGGCAGGAAAATTTGGTATTGTCGCAGCCGCTGCTGTAGCAGCGGCCAGAAAAATTTCTGTTTGTTTCCCATGCAGAAAGTACCCTAAAACATTGCGGCTTGAACCCTAGTTGGTGGCCTTACCCAGACGGAACGTGATTGGTCGGTTTCCACAAAAAAGAGTTGCCGCCGATGCCTCTTGGAATTCTCCAAAGAGGAAATACACGTCTCATCCCTGATTGGTCGCTGCCCGGACCTGCCCAGCAGCGATTGGTCGAATTCTTCAAAAAAGATTTGCCACCGATGCCTCTAGGAATCCCCCAAAGAGGAATTATGCGTCTTTAACCTGATTGGTCGCCGCCCGGAACCTGCCCAGCAGCAATTGGTCAAATACTTCAAAAAAGATTTGCCACCAATGCCTCTAGGAATCCCCCAAAGAGGAATTATACGTCTTTAACCTGATTGGTCGCCGCCCGGACCTGCCCAGCAGCGATTGGTCGAATTCTTCAAAAAAGATTTGCCGCCGATGCCTCTAGGAATCCCCAAAAGAGGAATTATATGTCTTTAACCTGATTGGTCGCCGCCCGGACCTGCCCAGCAGCGATTGGCTGAAAGATTTAAAAGACATCCTGCCGCCACCAGCGGCAAAGACTTGCAACCTGAACTCATACGTCCCCTCTCTGATTGACTCACTTGACATCCTGAACAGCCAATCAGAGTTAAGCCTACCATCCCCATGCCCATGTTTGGATGACATCCCCTCACCGACTTTTTCCTTTGACAGCGTAACTGTACACAGCCATGTACGGGACATTCCTGATTGGTCACCCCCATACCATCCAGCAGCGAGCGACCAATCAGCTTCAAGAGGCCCGTCTTCATTCAAAATCCACCGCGGCAACCCTGCACAGCGTCACCAGGTTTACCCAATGCTCAGTGTAGGTGATATACCTGCCCTGACCATGCTTTGCAGACCAGGTATCAGTGGTCAGATGGACCCTTGCCCCAACACTGTGTGCCAGACATGCCATTACTTCCTGTTGCACAATTGAGTACAGGTTGGGGATTGCCTTTTGTGCAAATACATTTTGGCTGGGTACCTTCCACTGCGGTGTCCCAATAGCAAAAAAAAAAAAATTTCAATTTTTTTTACATTTTGTTAATTTCGGCCGGGTACCTTCCACTGCAGTGTCCCAATAGCTAAAAAAAATTTTAGCCAAAGGATAAGTTAGCCTGCACTATTGATTACAAACTATTATATGGACCTGGCTAGCAAGTGCCAGCTGCTGGGCTAAAATATACAGCAACAGGAGAATACAGCAGCACACTGTTAGCACAAAGATATAGATAAAACATGAGTATATAGATACAACATGAAAAGCTATACAGCTATGGTGCAAAAAATTAAAATATAAAATGATGAAGTTATGAATAGTGAGGTACTTAGCTTGCAATTTGGCGGCCAAATAGCTTGGACCATCCCACCACGGTAAGGTGACCTCATTGGGACGGACCCTACACTATGAATATGCCTCTGTGTGAACAGTTCAGCAGGCATTGCAGGATTTGAAACATCCAAGACACCTAATATACACCTGATACAGATGGGTGGGATGCAAGAGCTGTAAAAATATTTTTATATTTTTTTGTAAATATTTTTAATAAAAAATAAAAAAAATTACATTTTGTTTAATTTTTTTTTTTTTAAGTTGGCGGGCTATGAGTTCAGACAAGCCAGCTGTCACACCACATAGGATTTGCACTAGTGTGACAATGAGCTCAGCAGGCCCAAAAACTCCCAAGTGTGAAGTGAACTGACTGATTTTATTTCACAGCCAAAAATGTATTTTTTTTTTTTTTAAATTTACACTATGTTCACACCACATATGATTTGCACTAATGTGACAATGAGCCCAGCATGCCCTAAAGAAGGCCTGGAAGAAGGGAGCCTTCTTGTCCCGAGAAGGCGCCTGCCTAGTCCCCTTCGTGACCCCGAAGGTCCGAAAGGACCGAAAAAAGGTAGATTTACGGCGGGAGGTAGTAGTACGGGCCTTATTTTGAGGTAATAAGGCACTCTTCCCTCCCGTGGCTTCCGAGATGATCTCGTCTAGGCACTTACCAAAAAGCATAGAGCGAGTAAAAGGAAGCTCAGTAAGAGACCTTTTAGAAGCTGTGTCCGCATCCCAGGCTTTAAGCCACACGGATCTACAGAGAGCCACAAGGTTACCCATGGCAAAAGCAGCACAGCGGGCCGACTGCATGGAAGCAGAACATAGAAAGTCTCCCACTTTAGAAAGCAGGAGAATTAAATCGGCCAGTTCTTCTGAGGAAGCCCTAGAAGAAATGCCCTGGCGGAGTCGGGAAACCCAAATCACAAGGGCCCTTGAAACCCAGGCAGAGGCAAAGGTAGGGAGAAGAGATGAACCCGTAGCCTCAAAGGCAAATTTTGCCAAGGTTTCCACCTTTTTGTCCTTAAAGGATGCAGCATCGGACAAGGGTAGGGTAGTGGTCTTAGATAGACGGGAGACTGGTGGGTCCACCGTAGGAGGTGAGGTCCACCGGGTCATAAGGTCCTTAGCAAAGGGATAATGCGCTTGAACCTTCTTTATTTCTTGAAACCTCTTGTCAGGGTGCCTCCAGGCAGACTCTAGCAAGGCTTCAAATTCAGCTCTGAACGTTTTGGGTGCCTGATGGGCACGATAAAAGGAAACTTCTGGGACAGCGTCCGAAGTTCCTTGGTCCTCTAGGCGAAAGGTGTCTCTTATGGCCGAAACCAATGAGTCCACCGTATCGGTCATGTCTGTGTGGTCTTCTGAGTCAGAGACAGAAGCAACTAGTTCACCAGGGGAGTGGGAACGGGTGGAGGCAGCCTTAGAGGAGGGAGACACTGACCTGGCACGCCGTTCTGGAGATTCAGAGCGGCGACTCGGGGAGCGTCTTCTAAAAGAAAGACACTTGTTGGGAGACATAGCAGAGGGACGGTGCCCATGAGAGGAGCGCCTACGCCTGTACCAGGACTCCGGAGAGGAGTCAGAGAAATTACCCCTATTACGCTTGTGAGAGCGTTTAAAATAGGGTGAGGGAGGGCGAGGCTCTCTAGTGGAACGGTGTAAGGAGTACCTCTCTAAGGCAGTCACCACGGAGCGGGAGACCTGCGCCAAGTCAGAAATAGACTGAGATAGGGAAGACACCCATATTGGAGGGGCAGCAGAACCCACTGGGTCTGGGGGAGCATCCTGAATAGAAATACCAGGGGGGTCAGGAGGTGCAGTGGTGCAGGCGGAACAAGTGGGTACAGCAGACCCAGGCATTTTGGAGTTACAGCCCTTACAAGAGTAGTAGGTGACCAGGACCCAGGTACTTGTTTAGAGGGAGGAACAATTCTGGGCTCAGACATGAATAAAACAAAATGAAACAGTCTCACCAGTGTCCGTGTCCCCTCAAGCAGCGGCTGTGAGGAAGGGAACAAGAAGAGAGAGAACACTAGCAGGGATGGCCGGACCAATCAGAAAAGAGGGGCCGGACTAGACTGAGGCGCCTCTGATTGGCTGAAGATCCCTGCTCAGTCCCCATTGGCCAGAGAGATTCGCGCTCTTCCTAGGGCGCGAACTCTGAGAGAAAGAAAGAGGCCGGTAGATAATGGCGCCCGCTCCCATCCCTGAAGCTTATGGGAGTGAAGGGGAACAGGAGCGAGCGACAATGCCAGCACAGTGGCCGCTGCGAAAGTGAAAGTAAACTGCGCTCCGGCCACGTCGCATAGGACGCGGCCAGAGCACAGAAGAAACTAAAGTAAAAAAGGCAGCCGCGGCTGCTGATAACTGTTAAAAGAAATCCATACACAGTCCTACACCACTGACTCCATAGGCCCTTGCATTCCCAAGTGTACACAATAAAAGTTAGGGAACCCTTGCCCAATAGGGATTCCCACTAGATAGAATAAAAAGGAGTGGGACCAAAACAGGGGGTATCCAGCAGTTGCAAGCCCCCGCACCTGAATGAAAAAAAAGGGGGGAGAATACTCACCTCAATCTGAAGAACTCACCTCATGAAGTCTTCAGCCAGCTTATTTGTCACCTGCATCATGCCAGGCTTGAAAAGCGAGACAAGCAGGGAAAAGTGGGGGACCCGGACCCATAAGGTACAACCCCAGGCGCTGACCGTTGGCGAGAGGGGGTTAACAGTACATCCACGATGCTTGTGCCCCCTCAATCGCAAATGGGGAAACAGTGAACGCTATGTTCCTGAGTCCCCACCTGAAAAAAGAAAAATAAAGGGGAATAAGAAAAACTAAACGTCCCTATTCTGTAAAAATAAAAAAATGTTAGACCAAGTCTGGGGGGAAACCCAGACTAGAGTCCATCTCCTGCGACACTAAGCTTAAACTGATTACCTCAGGCTCTGTAGGCGGGTATATCCTGCTGGGGGGAGCCGTCTTTTTGGTTTCCTTAGTGTCAAGTCTCCTAGCAACAACAGCATACACCCAAGGTCTGTGCCCCCAATGGAGCCGATAGAGAAAAGTATTTTTTTTTTCAAATTTACACTACGGTCACACCGTGACCACATATGATTTGCACTAGTGTGACAATGAGCCAAGCAGGCACAAAAACTCCCAAGTGTGAAGTGACTGATTTTATTTCACAGCCAAAAAAGGTATTTTTTTTTAAATTTACACTATGCTCACCCCAAAGATGATTTGCACTAGTGTGACAATGAGCCTTGATGGCCAAAAGACACCCAAGTGTGAAGTGAAGTGACTGATTTTATTTCACAGCCAAAAAAGGTTTTTTTTTTTTTCAAATTTACACTATGCTCACCCCAAAGATGATTTGCACTAGTGTGACAATGAGCTCTGAAGGCCAAGAGACTCCCAAGTGTGAAGTGAACAGACTGATTTTATTTTACAGCCAAAAAAGGTTTTTTTTTTTTCAAATTTACACTACGGTTACCCCAGAGATGATTTGCACTAGTGAGACAATGAGCCCTGAAGGCCAAAAGACTCCCAAGTGTGAAGTGAAGTGACTGATTTTATTTTACAGCCAAAAAAGGTATTTTTTTTTTCAAATTTACACTACGGTCACCCCAAAGATGATTTGCACTAGTTGCTGGGAAGAAAAAAAGTTTGCCAGCGGAGTACTCCTTTTAAACAGTGGTTAGCCAACCAGGGTTCCTCCAGCTGTTGCAAAACACAGGGACTGATGTTTGAGCCCTTTTAATACTGTAGTTGCTGGACTGTAAAAAGTTTGCCAGCGGAGTACCCCTTAACCAGAGGTTACCCAACCAGAGTGCCTCCAGCTGCTGCAAAACACACGGACTGATGTTTGAGCCCTTTTAATACTGTAGTTGCTGGACTGAAAAAAAGTTTGTCAGCAGAGTACCCATTTTAAACAGTGGTTAGCCAACCATGGTGCCTCCAGCTGTTGCAAAACACACGGACTGATCTTTGAGCCCTTCTAATACTGTAGCTGCTTGAAAGAAATCAAGTTTTCAACCGGAGTACCCCTTTTAACCTGTGGTTCCCTCCTAACCAGGGTGCCTCCAGCTGTTGCAAGACACACAGACTGATATTTGAGCCCTAAAAAGGGCTTTTTTGGTGCTGTCCTTAAAGCAGATGTTATATTAGTGGTTTTAGAAGTGTAGTGGACCTTGGATGAACCACCTAGCTATCGCTTTCCCTATTACAGCAAGAGCAGCTTCACTTTCCCTCCTCTCTCTAAGCCTACAGCATGCCGAATGAAAGTAAAATGGCGTCCGTGCAGGAGGTAGGAGGGTCTGGAAGGGAGGGTCTGCTAGTGATTGGCTGTAATGTGTCTGCTGACTGTGACACACAGGGTCAAAGTTTACCGCAATGTTAATGAATAGGGGGCGGATCGAACTTCACATATGTTCGCCCGGTGAGGCGAACGCGAACAAGTGAAGTTTGCCGGGAACCGTTCGCCGGCGAACAATTCGTGACATCTCTAATCCTGACCTCCTATCTCAACCTCATATCTCGACCTCCTATCCCGAACTCCTATCCTGACCTCCTATCCCAACCTCCTATCCTGACCACATATCCCATCTTCATATCCCGACCTCATATTCCATCCTCATATCTCGACCTCCTATCCCGAACTCCTATCCTGACCTCCTATCCAAACCTCCTATCCCGACCACATATCCCATCCACATATCCCATCTTCATATCCCGACCTCATAGCCCATCCTCATATCCCATCCTCATATCCCGACCTCCTATCTCAACCTCATATCCCGGCCTCACATTCCGACCTCATATCCTGTCCTCATATCCCAACCTCATAACCAGTCCTTATGGTGGGACTGATTTGTGATGAAGATATTGTAAGCTGAAAGTAGAAGGGGGCATGGCTTTGTGGGACTGGGCGTGATTTGCTAGCCAGACCGATGCACAAAAAGGGTAGATAATAAAAGGGGTGGGGCTTAAACAGCGGGCATGTCTTTGAGATGGGGTGTGGCTTGCAAGCCGGACTGACACATTCACCAGGACATGTAGAGCGGACAGGCCCGTCGCTACAGGACAGGCAAACCAAGCAATTGCTTGGGGCCCCAAACTGGCTGGGAGGCCCCAAGCAGAGCCAGTGCTTGCCTGTCCTGTAGCGATGGGGCAATTCCCCCCATCACTATTAAGGACATCCCTGTGTCCCGAAAAATCTTTTCGGGACACAAGGATGCCCCGGTTACCTCTGTGCAGCCGCCGGCCCCGCGTTAACTTTAAAAACGCAGGGGCTGATGGAGAGTCACTGACGTCCCGTGCGTGCGCCCATGGCAACAGAGCGGAGCGGTGAGGTGAGGAGAACGCGCGCGCATGGTAGGTAAGTAACCAGCAGGCAACGGCAAGTCATCTTCAGTATTCCGACCACCGCTCCGGGGTCATGATCATAGGCTATGGGCCATAGCAGTAGATCGTGACCCCGGAGCGGTGGTCGGAATACTGAAGTGGGGCAGTAAACAGGCATACAGCCTCCAGCCATATATATGGCTGTATATGGCTGAAGGCTATATGTCTGTAGGGGGAACATACTGCACCTAATGTGGGGGAGCTATACTGTACCTAATGTGGGGGAACTGTACTGCACCTAAAGTGGGGGACTATATACTGCACCTAATGTGGGGGAACTATATACTGAACCTAATGTGGGGGACTATATACTGAACCTAATGTGAGGGAACTATATACTGCACCTAATGTGGGGGAACTATATACTGCACCTAATGTGGGGGACTATATACTGCACCTAATGTGGGGGAACTATATACTGAACCTAATGTGGGGGACTATATACTGAACCTAATGTGAGGGAACTATATACTGCACCTAATGTGAGGGAACTATATACTGCGCCTAATGTGGGGGACTATATACTGCGCCTAATGTGGCGGACTATATACGGCACCTAATGTGGGGGACTATATACTGCACCTAATGTGGGGGACTATATACTGCACCTAATGTGGGGAACTATATACTGCACCTAATGTGGGGAACTATATACTGCACCCAATGTGGGGGACTGTACTGCACCTAATGCGGGGGACTGTACTGCACCTAATGTTGGGGATCTATACTGCACCTAATGTGGGGAGAACTATACTGCACCTAAGGTGGGGGGGAACTATACTACACCTAATGTGGGGGGGAACTATACTGCACCTAATGTGGAGAACTATACTGGACATAATGTGGAGAACTATACTGCACCTAATGTGGAGAACTATACTACACGTAATGTGGGTGAGCTATACTGCACGTAATGTGGGGGAACAATACTGCACGTAATGTGGGGGAGTTATACTGCACCTAATGCGGGGGACTGTACTGCACCTAATGTTGGGGGATCTATACTGCACCTAATGTGGGGAGAACTATACTGCACCTAATGTGGGGAACTATACCGGACCTAATGTGGAGAACTATACTGCACCTAATGTGGAGAACTATACTACACGTAATGTGGGTGCGCTATACTACACCTAATGTGGGGGAACTATACTGCACCAAATATGGGGGAATTATACTGCACCTAATGTGGGGGAGCTATACTGCACCTAATGTGGGGGAGCTATACTGCACCTAATGTGGGGGGAACTCTGCTGCACCTAATGTGGGGGGAACTCTGCTGCACCTAATGTGGGGGGAACTCTGCCGCACCTAATGTGGGGGGAACTTTGCTGCACCTAATGTGGGGGGAACTCTGCTGCACCTAATGTGGGGGGAACTCTGCAGCACCTAATGTGGGGGGAACTCTGCCGCACCTAATGTGGGGGGAACTCTGCGGCACCTAATGTGGGGGGAACTCTGGCTACCTAATGTGGGGGGGAACACTGCCGCACATAATGTGGGGAGATCTGTGCTGCACTTAACGTGGGGGGAACTGTGCTTCACCTAACGTGGGGGGAACTGTGCTGCACCTAACGTGGGGGGAACTGTACTGCACCTAATGTGGGGGCCTCGTATCGACGTTCGCTCACGTCGCGCTCCCAGAATTCAAGGGCCGGCGTTACTACGTCCTGATGCCGACCCTAGAGCGTGACGTGTGTGAACATCAAGGGGGGGGGGGTCCTCCATGTCCATTTTGCTTGGGGACCCCAAATTCCTTCAAATGGCCCTGAGAAATAGATGGTGGAGGGGCAGTAGACATTGCATATCTAGATTTTAGTAAGGCTTTTGACACTGTCCCACATAGAAGACTTATCAATAAACTACAGTCATTGAGCTTGGACTCCAATATTGTTGAGTGGATTAGGCAGTGGCTGAGTGACAACAGAGGGTTGTAGTCAATGGAGAATATTCAGAGCAAGGTCTTGTTACCAGTGGGGACCTCAGGGATCTGTACTGGGACCAATATTGTTTAATATCTTCATTAGCGATATTACAGAAGGTCTCAATGGTAAGGTATGTCTTTTTGCTGATGACACAAAGATATGTAACAGGGATGATGTTCCTGGAGGAATACGCCAAATGGAAAAGGATTTAGGCAAACTAGAAGAATGGTCAGAACTCTGGCAACTGAAATTTAATGTGGATAAGTGCAAGATAATGCACCTGGGGCGTAAAAACCCTCAGGCAGAATATAGATTATTTGACACAGCCCTGACATCAGTATCTGACGAGAGGGATTTAGGAGTAATTATTTCAGAAGACTTAAAGGTAGGAAGACAATGTAATAGAGCAGCAGGAAACGCTAGCAGAATGCTTGGATGTATAGGGAGAGGTATAAGCAGTAGAAAGAGAGAAGTGCTCATGCCGCTGTACAGAACACTGGTGAGACCTCACTTGGAGTATTGTGCGCAGTACTGGAGGCCGTATCTCCAGAAGGATATAGATACTCTAGAGAGAGTTTATGGAAGAGCTACTAAACTAGTACATGGATTGCAGGATAAAACTTACCAGGAGAGGTTAAAGGACCTTAACATGTATAGCTTGGAAGAAAGAAGAGACAGAGGGGATATGATAGAGACTTTTAAATACATAAAGGGAATCAACATGGTAAAGGAGGAGAGCATATTTAAAAGAAGAAAAACTACCACAAGAGGACATAGTTATAAATTAGAGGGGCAAAGGTTTCTGCAGTAATATCAGGAAGTATTACTTTAGTAATGGATGCATGGAAAAGCCTTCCTGCAGAAGTGGTCGCTTCAAATACAGTGAAGGAGTTTAAACATGCATGGGATAAGCATAAGGCTATCCTTCATATAAGATAGGGCCAGGGACTATTCATAGGATTCAGATTATTGGGCAGACTAGATGGGCCAAATGGTTCTTATCTGCCGACACATTCTATGTTTCTATTTTTCTATGTAGCAAGAGAGCAAGAATTGGCTGGCCGCTCCCTTATATGGGCAGGGGCTGGTCTTAAGCTCATTGGTCCATACCATCTGTCATTCACTTTACAATTCAACATTAAATATATAATTACATATGCATGTATACATCACAGAATTGAAGAAGTAGGAGGTGACTAGGGGTTATCCCACCAGGAGGACCCTACTGGAACGAAGAAACTCTGACTTTGGGGACCACCATACAAGGTACGGTATACCATACGGTACCGGGACACCACAGCTTCTCCTGGGCCAGACACGATCAGTGAATAAACACACTGATGTCAGGTTACGGATAACTGTCTTTACTGAGCTTGTGCAGATGTTAACACACAGACAGCTGGCCTTGTTGTGAGCATGCAGTGTACCCTTTGCAAGCCCTGTTGCCGTTCTGAGACTTGTGGTGATTTCATTTTAATTATAGACTGTTACTTGAGGTTCTTGTTGTTAGGGTCCTTCCAAGGCACTTTAGACTATTCTGCAGGGGCATGTATTCCTCCTGCGAGTGAACCTTGCAAGATGACTAGTAGAAAGATTAAAGCTGAAGTAGGCCTCTACTTAGAACACACGACACACAGCACACCCGAGCTTAGCTGTTGCTCAGGAGTCTTGCCGGAACTAGACTAGACTAATACCATCAGTGGACTGACTAACTCCTCCCCTTTAACTCACCATACATGGGAGACTTTTGGGGTCTCATTTGCTCACATGGGGTTCACTGCTCACATTTTAAAGGCACAGCAACATGTTAAACATATATACATAGAACAATTCTGAAATTAATTTAGAAAAATATATTACTTTGATATTACAGTATAAACATAATCAATATGACAGTAGGACTCTAGTGGGCCCAAAACCTCGTGCTACCAGGCTGCCTGAGACAGTCCAAAACCACGGAATAGCCACTTGTGCTGGGACAACACACAAAGCGCCCCCCTCTCTGGCCGACCAGCTCCCAGGAATAAGAAGCTACGGCTCTGTAATTTCATATTTCCCACCCGGAGCTGTGATGGGCCAGGACCAACTGGCTCAGGGCGGGAAATATAAAATCACAGTGCTGTACTTTCATATTCCTGGGAGATGGCCAGCTCCACTCCCCGGCCACCCGCCTGCATCTACCTCCTGCCCACTACCTGTTGAAAGACTACAATTCCCAGCATGCTCTTACAGTGAGTTGTAGTCTTGCAACAGCTAGCAGGAGGGTGGGGAGTGGCCTGGGAGCGGAGCTTTACAAAAAGCTGCGATTTTTGTGCAACTTTTAAAAAATGCTGTCAAAAGGCAATTTTTGCAAGCCAGGTCTGACCTGGCTTTGAGTCGCAACTTTTTGAAGGGGTTTGCAAATGTTTTGCCTATGTGCGACATTCACACGTCATAAATTCCCGACCACTGCAAAGTGAAAACTGAAAGCTGCTTAGGTAGGGCCATTTGCAACTTTATGCATATCCACAAAAGTCGCACAAAAAAGTGCCTAGGCGCACATGCCACTTTTTGTAAGCAAAAAAAGGCACTAAACACCATGATAAATGTCCCCAACTGATTTTGTTTAACAAATGTTGTTATTTAAAAGCAGTACAGTACATTAATTGAAAAGCATGTAAACATAGGTATCAATTTAATCGCATTGACCCACAGAATAAAGAAAACAGGTCAGTTTTGCTGTAAAGTACACAGCGTGAAAATGACATCCTCCAAAATGGTGTTTTTCTTTTCATTTTCTCCACTCAAATAATATTTTATTGGTTGCGTCATACATTTTATGGTAAAATCAGTTATGTCAATACAAAGTAAAGTTGGTCACGCAAAAACAAGCCTCATATAACTCATATAAAAGAGTTATAGCATTTAGAATGCAAGGAGGATGGCTGTGTCCTAAAGGCCCAAATGGGCTGTGTCCTTAAGGGGTTAAAGAAGTCAGTAGGGACCACATAATCATTAGGTAAACCCTGATAAGTATAAATATGGCATTGAAGGAGGGGGCACTTTGTTTTCCCATGACTGTATTTAGCAGGGTACATGACTTTAATTCTCAGCTGCCCCTACTGGGAATGGATTTAGCACTCTTAGCTAAAAGAAAAGGAATTCTCTCATCACTTCTACTACAGGGCAGCGTGGGCACAACAATTCGCACACTTGTCTTCTAGCTATTTGATAGACTATTGTGGGTGTTGGAATCTCGTAGCCGGGTAAGACTTGCTATTCTGTAAGCACGCACAGGAAAATGAAGAGGAGTATTATCAAATCTAAAGTAGCTAGCGTCCGGAATCTATCTTTTCACACTTACAGAAACAGACTCAATCATTTACATTCATCCAATGCTTTTAACTTGCACTTGTTTCATCATGTTTTGTTGGCCTTAGCACAAGGGATTTTATATAACCAAATAATTCACATTAGAGAAGCTGTTTTGAAAGTACAGAATGTGCGGGGTCACCGCTACAATACATTATAGAACATTTTTTCTATTTTGTATAAAGAAGCATTAGTTAGGGTCCATGTTGAGAACTTCAAAGTGCAACCCATGACACATTTCAGCCAAAACACCAGTAGTATAATTTCGCTGAAAGCAAAAACTAAGTCTTGGTCTACACAATGGGGAAATTTATCAAGGGATTTAGAGGGTTTTTTTGCATACAAAAGTCAGTTGCAGTGTAAGCAACTTTTTGTGCGACTTTTGTTGGTAAGCAAAAAATTTTCCATTTTCACTTTGCAGTGGTCGGAATTTATCAAGTGCGAAAATCGCAAACACCCTTCAAAAAGTCGCAAGTGTAAGCCAGGTAAGACCTGGCATCTCCGCTCCCCGGCCACCCACCCACTAGCTGTTTCAGAACTACAACTTCCAGTATGCCCTTGAGGACATGCTGGGAGTTATAGTTACAACAGCTTGCAGGCAGTAGATACAGGCGTTTGGACAGTTCATAATTTGTAATTTGAAAATGTAATTTCATATTTCCGAGGCAGATCTGTGATTGGTCCATACCTCCTGGCCAATCACAACCTTGTCACCCGCCCACACATCTTCCACCCGCCAGCGCCCATGACTATAACTCCCAGCATGCTCTTACAGTAAGGAAATGCTGGGAGTTGTAGTAGTGCGACAAGGAAGTTTGTCATACGCCCGCTCATCTTCCGCCCGCCCTCGCTGCGCGACTACAACTCCCAGCATGCCCTAAAAATAAGCAGGGTGGGTGACAAGCTTGTCACCTGTCCCTAATGCATGACTACAACTCCCAGAATGCCTTTACAGTAAGGAAATTCTGGGAGTTGTAGTCCTGCAGCGTGGGTGGGTGACAAGCTTGTCACCTGTCCCCGCTGCACCTGCCCCTGTTTCATGACTACAACTCCCAGCATGCCCTTACTGTAAGGGCATGCTGGAAGTTGTAGTGGTGCGGTGGGGGCGGGTGAAAAGCACATCTCTCGACTGCCTGTGTCACAAGACTACAACTCCCAGCATGTCCTTACTGTAAAGGCATGCTGGGAGTTGTAATCATGCAGCGGGGCAGGTGACAAGCTTGTCAACTGTCCGCAAATATCCCGCCCATGCTGCACGACTACAACTCCCAGAATGTCCTTACTGCAAGGGCATGCTGGGAGTTGTAGTCATGCAGCACGAGTGTCAGGAGATGGTTGAGCGGGTGACAAGCTGCACATCTCCCACCAGCCCGCTGTCACATGACTACAACTCCCAGCTTGCCCTTACAGTGAGGACATGCTGGAAGTTGTAGTCATGCGGTGGCAGGCGGGAGATAATAAATGTAGTAACCTATTTTCCGTGTTTTTTTCCCTCTCATTTCAGATCCGTGTATCCTGTGGACTACTTCGGATTCAGTGGACTACTACGATGACCAGCGTTTTTTTTTGTTTAATGTTAATAAAATGGTAACGAGGGCTTGTTGGGGAGTGTTTTTTTTTTTTACATTTTTTAATGAAACAAAAAAAAAATGCTGGTTATCATAGTCCACCGAATCTGAAGTAGTCCGTAGGATACATGGATCTGAAGTGAGAAGGAAAAAAAATGGATTAGTACATTTAGGGTGAAAAAAGTGGTTAAAAAATGTTTATTTAACACACACACACACATATATATATATATATATATGTATAAATACCGGAGTGGTTGCAGCACTTCCAAAATAATGCATGTGGGTGCCAAGCGTCCTAGGTCTGATCGGGACCCCTTAAGATATCCAACAAAGAAATGGCGCAGCACCCCAACGATATATCCAAAAGAAACTGTGAGTTTATTCACCACATGTTACCAACAGCAACGTTTCAGCTCAACACTAGAGCCTTTTTTAAGCTTGAAAAAGGCTCTAGTGTTGAGCTGAAACGTTGCTGTTGGTAACATGTGGTGAATAAACTCACAGTTTCTTTTGGATATATCGTTGGAGTGCTGCGCCATTTCTTTGTTGGATATATATATATATATATATATATATATATACCGTATTTATCGGGGTATACCACGCACCGGCCTATAACACGCACCTTCATTTTACCACGGATATTTGGGTAAAAAAAGTTTTTTACCCAAATATCCATGAAAAAATGAGGGTGTGTGTGTGCGTGTGTATACCCCGATATACCCCCAGGAAAGGCAGGGGGAGAGAGGCCGTCGCTGCCCGCTTCTCTCCCCCTGCCTTTCCTGGGGTCTAGAGCGCTGCTGTCGGCCCTTCTCACCCCCTGGTTATCGGCGCCGCTGCCCGTTCTGTCCCCCTGACTATCGGTGCCGGCGCCGATAGCCAGGGAGAGAGAAGCGGCGCCGACAGCCAGGGGGAGAGAAGGGGCAGCGGCACCCATTGCCGGCGCCGCTGCCCCGTTGCCTCCCCCCATCCCCGGTGGCATAATTACCTGAGTCCGGTCCGCGCTGCTCCAGGCCTCCGTCGTGCGTCCCCGGCGTCATTGCTATGCGCTGAACGGCGCGGCGCTCTGACGTCATGCGCCGCGCCGTGCATAGCAATGACGCCGGGGAGTGGGACGCACGACGGAGGCCTGGAGCAGCGGAGCAGCGCGGACCGGACTCAGGTAATTATGCCACCGGGGATGGGGGGAGGCAACGGGGCAGCGGCGCCGGCAATGGGTGCCGCTGCCCCTTCTCTCCCCCTGGCTGTCGGCGCCGCTTCTCTCTCCCTGGCTATCGACGCCGGCACCGATAGTCAGGGGGACAGAACGGGCAGCGGCGCCAATAACCAGGGGGTGAAAAGGGCCGACAGCAGCGCTCTAGACCCCAGGAAAGGCAGGGGGAGAGAAGCGGGCAGCGACGGCCTCTCTCCCCCTGCCTTTCCTGGGGGTGTATCGGCGTATAACACGCACACAGACTTTAGGCTAAAAATGTTAGCCTTAAAAGTGCGTGTTATACGCCGATAAATACGGTATATAATATGTGTGTGGTGTCCCGGTACCGGATTGCATCCGTTGCTATGTGGTGAGGTCCCCAAAGTCAGAGTCCCTAGGTACCAGTGAGATCCTCATCTATAGTTAGCCCCTAGTCACCCCTTTAACCCCTTAAGGACTCAGCCCATTTTGGCCTTAAGGATTTTTACGTTTTAATTTTTTCCTCCTCGCCTTCTAAAAATCATAACTCTTTTATATTTTCATCCACAGACTAGTACGACAGCTTGTTTTTTGCCCAACCAGTCATCCTTTGTAATGACATAACTCATTATATCATAAAATGTATGGCGCAACCAAAAAACACTATTTTTGTGGGGAAATTAAAAAGAAAAACGCAATTTTGCTAATTTTGGAAGGTTTCGTTTTCACGCCGTACAATTTACGGTAAAAATGATGTGTGTTCTTTATTCTGAGGGTCAATACAATTAAAATGATACCCATTATTACATACTTTTATATTATTGTTGTGCTTAAAAAAATCACAAACTTTTTAACCAAATTAGTACGTTTATAATCCCTTTATTTTGATGACCTATAACTTTTTTATTTTTCCGTATAAGCGGCGGTATGAGGGCTCATTTTTTGCGCCATGATCTGTACTTTTTTTTTGCTACCACATTTGCATATAAAAAACTTTTAATACATTTTTTATAATTTTTTTTAAATAAAATGTATTAAAAAAGTAGCAATTTTGGACTTTTTTTTTTACGTTCACGCTGTTCACCGTACGGGATCATTAACATTTTATTTTAATAGTTCAGACATTTACGCACGCGGCGATACCAAATATGTCTATAAAAATTATCTTTTACGCTTTTTGGGGGTAAAATAGGAAAAAACGGACGTTTAACTTTTTTATTGGGGGAGGGGATTTTTCACTTTTTTTTTACTTTTACTTTTACATTTTTTTACATTTTTTTTTTACACTTGATTAGTCCCCATAGGGGACTATTCATAGCAATACCATGATTGCTAATATTGATCTGTTCTATGTATAGGACATAGAACAGATCAGTGTTATCGGCGATCTTCTGCTCTGGTCTGCTCTATCACAGACCAGAGCAGAAGACGCCGGGAGCCGGAAGCAGGAAGGTGAGGGACCTCCGTGCGGCGTTCTGAATGATCGGATCCCCGCAACAGCGCTGCGGGCGATGCGATCGTTCATTTAAATCATCCACTGCCGCAGATGCCGGGATCTGTATTGATCCCGGCACCTGAGGGGTTAATGGCGGACGCCCGCAAGATCGCGGGCGTCGGCCATTGCCGGCGGGTCCCTGGCTGTGATCAGCAGCTGGGATCAGCCGCACATGACACGGGCATCGCTCCGATGCCCGCGGTTATGCACAGGACGTAAATGTACGTCCTGGTGCGTTAAGTACCACCGCACCAGGACGTACATTTATGTCCTGCGTCCTTAAGGGGTTAATAATTAAAATTATTCAAATTTTAATTGTCTATATGTATATAAAGTGAACTTACCTTGTTGTTAGTGTCACAGGACCTGCGGGTCACGTTATGCGTTCCAGAACTCTATGGTTTTTACTCAAGGACCTTTGGAGGTAGTCAGGTGATCACCCACCATGCTTTGTAACGGTGAGTGATATCTGACATGGACCAATCCAAAACGGCCCTGCCCCTGCCCATATAAGGGAGCGGCGGCCATTAATCTTTTCTCTTTCCTCGTGGGCTGCTGATGAGGACGGATCTGCGCAGCTGTCATCGGCAACCACTAGGCCAAAGCCTTGCGGCAACGGCGATCATTCTAAAACTGTTAGTTACTTCAATTCCCCGTTACTCCGCAAGATCACTGGACCTAAACAGACCCCTAAATCCAGCGGATCTCTTCAAAACCTAATTCTACTAATCTCAGGATAATTTATCGGTCCTAAGCAACTGTCAGTCACTGCCATGCTGATAATAGACTCAGTTACTAAGACTGTTACCGTTACTGAATGTACCGCAATTCATCAGTAAAGTTCCTGCAAGTTCAGCACTGCCGTGGACAATCATTTATTTCTGCACGCACCTATCGTTTCTGGGAAGGGTGGCGACAGGCCTAGCAATTACCTCAGCGTATTAACCCTCACCCTGGCGTCACGAGTGACAAGGGTTAAATGAACCCCTCATATTCCAACACAGCAACACCCCAACTACACTATACCCCCCAAGGGCTACCATATATATATATATATATATATATATATATATATATATATATGTATAAATATATATATATATATATATTTTTTTTTTTTTTTATCACAAATTTTTTTTCACAGCTCTGACTTGAAATTGGGTTACAAAGTGGTGTTCTGAAGTCATTTATTGTTTTTTGCTATTGTGTGTTAAAAAAAATGGTATTCAAAAGTGATTTATTGTTTTTTGCTTATGTGAGCCAAATTCATCAACCTCCTGTGATAGTATGATAAATATGTCACACATAAACAAAACAAAAAAATATATATATAAAAACAACTGCAGAACTCACTTACCAAAGCAACAATGATAAATGTCTCTCGATGACTTTGGGCGCAATCGTAACTCGGTTGACATGGACATTAACGGTTTGACATGGATTTTTTGTAGTGAGTCCAGAACTTCAAAGGAATTAAAGGGGTACTCCACTGGCCAGCATTCAGAACAAAAAGTGTTCCAAACGCTGGCCAGGGGAGTACCCCTTTAAAGGCATTGTCCAGAAAAAAAAACTGATTAGGGAGGGGTTAAAAAAATAATAGGAATAGTCTCTTACTTTCCTCGTACTTGTTCTGCTGCTTGTATAATGGAGCACAGTTTCCTGCACTGGGTTTAGAGACATCAGGGGGGATTTATCAAACTGCGTGAGAGAAAAAGTGGAGAGATTTCCCCACAGCAACCAATCACAGCTCAGCTAACAAGCTCTGGTAAAGTGAAAGCTGAGCTGTGATTGGTTGCTGTGGGAAAATCTCTCCACTTTTTCTCTCACGCAGTTTGATAAATCTCCCCCGATATCATGTCACATGCCTGCTTTGCAAATCAGCTGCTGAATGATCACCAAACCAGGACGTGCTGGACAGGGTGGAACAGAGCTCTGTTATACCAGTGGTCACGTGGGAGCAAAGAAAACATTTTTTCACAGACAACCCTTTTAATTGAATTAAACAATTGTCGCACCTTTTTCTGCCTTTCCTCTGATATGCCTTTAGAGGAACAAATTTGGGTATTAAATGGGCACTGTTTTTAGATGTTGTACTTCTTGGCAAAACATTAACCTTTCTAATGTTATTTCCTTTTTATAGAAAGCATGGCTTATAAAAAAAATAAAAAGACCACTAGGGGTCCCCACACCATCCAGAACATAATCCTGTCTGGCTGCAGCATCATCTTTGTCCAAGCTGAAGCCCAGGCTGGAACAAAGTCCAGGAAGTGAGGATGGGACTGGCACTCCTTTGTGCTCACTCCAGTCCTATCAGACTGCAGCATGAGATACATGCAACACAGAGGGGTGGGGGGGGGGGGGGTTAAAGAGCAGCTTTCACTGATTTGTTGGGGGGAAAAACAGCACAGAAGACTCAGGGAGGAAGTGAATGCACAGTGAGTGAGTCTGGGATCAGTGCTTTCCTGGAACACTCCCCTTCCTGAGCAGTGGATGTCAGTATGAGTGAGGGATTTGCGAGCCAATTACAGAAACCATGTACATAATAAAGACATGTAAAGCATCTTCATGATCTAATGAGTAACATATATAAGCCTTTTGATTTTGTATCTGTGTTTTGAGTCTGATGCATCACTACTTTCCCACCGTTTAAGGGAAACTATTATCACTTTGTTCCTGCAACTTGATTTTGTTAGATTAACCCCTCAAAGTGGTAACAAAATAATTTTAGTGATTTAAGTGCCGTGATTGAGCCCATGATGGGGTGGCTCAATACCCCTCCTTGGTGCACACCTATTTTTCATTCTCTCCACTTCAGTGAGCAAAGGCCAAAGCTGAGCTCTTTGCCAGTAGTACACACAGTTTCTTCCTTTCTCTAATTTCTCTGGCTAGTCACAGCACAGCGCATAGTCTTCTTTGCTATGCCATGACAACGTTCTAATTAAAGTGCATTGGACCGAACAGGCTGGCACCGTGCTGGGATTTTGGTAATTACAATTCACTACTATGAATGGGATGGAGGAAGAAGAGGCTATAAAGTTACTGATGGATGCACTGCCTTTGCAAGGTGTTATGTGAACAGAAAGAAAAGAAACCACAACAGCACAACAATGAATGGGTTACAATAAGCACTGAACTGCTGACAAGCTGCAGAGAAGGGAGATTACACTGCATCACTATGGAAATACAGCAAAAGGTACACAGGTATTTACACAAGGAACAGAGGCCCGAAGCTTTATGGGTGTTAAGAGATTAGAGGGAGCCTTGATTTGCCTTTGAGGGACAGTGTGGATTATCTTCAGCAGGAAGACTTGCTCAGCTTGCAAGTATAAGGCAGGGTGTTAGCAGACTGGAGAACTTACTCTTGAGTGTGCTTCATACACATGGACCGTGACCCTGTTTCGTTAAGGAGTTTATTAGCACAAAGTATTTTCTTTTTTTACAAACTATAACCCTTGTTCTTAACTTCAGAGTAAATAAACTGGCTGGTTATTCATAAGATATGATCTCCCACATATATACTAGCAAAATACATACCTGCATGCCAAGCATCTATGTCCAAAGTTAGCAAGCTTGACCAATATGGCGGCAGTCTGTTGTAGGTCTCCACTCACTCATTATCCCTTTACTCATCAAGCTACTGGTAAGAACAGTGAATAAAATTCATGGGGCTACTTCCTTATCATAATAGGCTGACACCTTCTGTTCTGTAGACTTCTCACCAGTCATACTATTATTATAACAGACAATGAAAGGCATAATACAGGATCCACCACTAACAGGTGATGGTCTCAGCTCTCCTCCACTCCCTCTTGGTTCAGTGTACTATATACAGAACACCAGGCATGTCTAGAAAACTCTTCTGAAGAAGTGAACAAGTCAGTTCCAGACTGCATGAGGGTTATTTATCAATAATGGTCTTGGCTAGATCTTTTTTGTTGTTTGGATGTGTTTTTTTTTTGCCTATGTTGCACCTAATTTATCAAATTGTCGCAGTGGCTATGATAAATTTCGCGCAGATCCGCTCCCAGATCATTTTCTACTGCCACTTTCAGATCATGTCTACCCTGCTTCTGAGGAGCTTGTTTGTCTGTGTGTTTGGCTTTGTTTTAGTTTAAATTTTAAGGCAAATTAACATCTAAAAGAAGGTCTGCAAAGAGAGTATCCCTCACATTTGGGTAGTGGTTTACCTTGCCGCAGGCCAGAAAAAAAAACTTTAGTGATCGAGAGACGGAGGTTTTAATTGAACAGTTCTTTTTTTTTTTTTTTTACCTTTCACCTTTTTTTATTTTGTTATCATCACTTTGTTGGATATTTTTTTTAAACTTGGGCCCATGAAATTGGGATATGTTGGCCATTGTAACAATCTCATTGTTTCTTAAATTTTTACCATTCCTGCTTTACTTCTGCTTTGCACGTTTTTTTATTTTTTAACTTTTTAAGTCTTTAAAGAGTACCTGTCACCAAAGTAAACTTTTAATATATTGTTCCTTATGTTATTATAAGACACTTTGCTATTTACTTGTTGTTAAAATTCTCAACCTTTATATGTTTATAATGTTATTGAAAAAACGCCCACTGGGTGGCTCTGTTCTGTTCCCTGTGCAAGTCAAACAGTTAGTTTGGTCTCCTCCCGGCCTGGCAGGAGAACAAACCCAGGAAGTGCTTGTGGGGCATGGCGAGGCACAGCTCTCGCAGGCTTAAGTGACGTTGCGCCTCCTGGGGAACGCCCACTTACTCCTGCTGGGAGCTCACAAATTGTGAACAAGGGGAAAGGTATGATACAGAGCTTTTTAATGGGCAGGTTGTTAGGAGCAGGAGGGTTGTAAGGCTAGAATTCCACTTGGTTTTTTGGTGGGGTGAAAACGCCAAGAAAAACGCCAATTCTGCCACATGGTATTTTTTTGGCCAAAAAATGCTGCAGCCACTCTGAGCACATCCGGCCAGTCCCCACTCTGGGCAGGAAATATGAATGAGTGATGTTCTATTCATATCACTGGCCGGAGTACAGAGCAGCGATACGAGCGCTGTATAGAGCCACTCCACATCTCTGCTATATTGTGGACGATCGCATTGGGAGTCAGGATTGACACCCGGGCGATATGTCTATTAGTACAGGTACGACTACTCCCAGCATGGAACATGATGTAGTACTACCTAAAAAAAAAAAAAAAAAAGAGAAAAATAAGTGATACACACACACTTTATAAAAAATTTATTAAAATTTCTTTATAAAAAATAAAAATTTCCTTAAATACATTTTTTCCCATCCCTACTACATCCTTTTTTTTTTTTTTTTTGGTACCCAACACATTTTGAAAAAAACATCAATGGCCTTTTTTCTGGTGTTTATTTTTCAGTGAAGTGGAATCCCAGCCATAGGAGTAGTTAGTTAGTTTAGAAAATATGGTTTCATGACAAGTACTCTTTAAACGTTCTTATTCTCTACCATTTTCTCTCTCTCTCTCTTTTTTTTGGGCAAACAGACAGAAGTGGTAATCTTTTTTAGACCTGGTGAGGAGGTGGTCTAGATTTGCGTTTTTTTTTTTTTTGCGTCAGTTGTGGGAAAATTTACACAAAAATCAAAAACACGCAGATAATAAATTTGTGACAACTGCATCGTCACTTCAAAACATGGTCTAGCAACACCAAAAGGTCAAAATGACAGCTTTTAGAACTTAGAGGGAAAAAAAATGCAAAAAGCGAAAAAAAATAAACCTGCAATGCGCAAAATGTAGACCAAAAAGGCAATAGAACACAATGATAAATAACCCCCATGTTCTTGAGGTCTATGTGGTTGCTGTGAAGCATATCTCAAAATGCTGTTAGCAGTTTAGACAAGGTGGCCATTATCATTCTTCAGAATATAGAACAAAAATATGTAGGAAACAAAAACAGATAAGAAAAAAGATTATTAGAATCTGTTTTTACTATAAGTAAAATAATCACTTTAATGGTAGGGTCACACGTAGGGTATACGCTGCATATGTAACACTGCAGGAAATCTGTTGGGCAGCGGGAAATATGCAGCTTATTTTGCTATGAGCAGACACATCAACGCTTCCCTGTCGTCACCTGTTTGCACAGTAAGGTTTTTGAGGCACATAGGACTGTGGTGGGGAAGCCCTGCGTGTCTGCTCATGGCCAAATACGCTGCAAATTTCCCACTGCCCAACAGATTTCCTGCAGCGTGAAATACGCAGCATATACGCTACGTGTGATCCAACCCTAAATGGGAATTTCTGCTGCAGACATTACTTAGACTACGTGTGGCACATTTACAGGGTATACCATAAACGTTTGATATCAAATGTTATGTGGGAACCATATCTATCTCTAGAGTGGTGGTCACTCGACTCTTGTCCTGCCACAAGTTGCTATATCTACGCAAAGAATGAATGGACAGGTTTGTTTAGCGTTCTCTCCATTCACTTCCATTAAAATAAGGCAAGCAGCCTCGTACACTTGCTTGGTTGTTTCCACAACTCCCATAAAAGTGTGTGTGAGGCAGTACTCCATTCCTTCTCCTCTGGAGGTGGTGGCACTACACCACACGGAACGGATTGTGAGATTTGCCATTATTGTGAAGGGTACAATTGTGTTAGGGCCTTTCTCTTTAAACAAGTATCATGATCATATTTTTTCAGAGGATGCATTTGTTTTGAATTTTGAATAATTGTAAACACAAATTTACATTTGCAAACTTGTGGTATTGACTTTCTCCTACCTCTGAAAATAATAATGTCACATAAGACATTTTTCTACATTAGGAGATTCTATAAAACAGGTCATCCTTGCAGAGTTAAAATTTATGAAACAGAGTTGAAGCAATTAACAATGTAGAAATGATTCATTGTAGTATCACTGTATCTTATCGTCTGTTTTCCAGCTCTTCATATTCATCCATTGCAGTTTTTAAAAGGAGTCTGCCAGGGGCATTACAATGTATAATACACTTGCAGGGATGGACAGCAACATGAGCTGCCAGTGGCTGCATCACAATAAAAGATGGTTATGTGATGCTCGTACCTAATTAATCCAGGAATCCATTTACAAATGTCCTATTCTGGTATGTACTGTTAACCTATACCGGAGTGATTACAGGCATGTGTACCTTGTTATGGATTAGTCCATGTATTGCTACCAATACATGTACTAGCTCCCTATCCTAAAATAAATGATGTACTGAAACCTTATCCTAAAATAACCTTGTGTTGCTTCCCTATTCACAGAATAGGGTATAAGTGTCAGATAGTGGGGGTCCGACCGATGAGACATACCCCCCCCTGCTGCTGGGGTCAGCATGTGCTCCATTCAATCTCTATGGAAGCATCGAAGAGACATGAGTGCTGAAAGATTGCCCACTACACTCAAATGCCTTCTGCAAACAGATGTTTGCTCTGTAAAAAAAATTTTTAATGAAAATAATTGATAGCAGATCTTAAAGCTGCATATTGATTTGTGCTTAGTAACTAGGCTCAAAGTCTACATGTAGCATTGTCAGCAGCCTTATGTCAGGCATATGAGAACCGTAACACTGGCAACTGGTTCAGTAAACAGCAAGCTTAGACATGTATTAGTTATATTTGTTTTTTCTTAACCCCCTTAAGGACCACATGTTTTTTGCGCCACCAATTGTACTTTGTAATACCATTAATAATCTCACCACAAAATTTATGACAAAACCAGAAAAAAATATTTGTGGAGCATTTCGTAATTGCCATTTTGTAATTTTGGGAGCTTCCGATTCTACGCAGTGAATTTTTATTTAAAAACAACACAATATCTTTATTCTGTAGGTCCATACGGTTACAAGAGTACCTAATTTATGTAGGTTTTATTTTATTTTACTACTTTAAAAAAATCATAACTACATGCACCAAAATTAGTATGTTTAAAATTGTCATCTTCTGACCACTATAACTTTTTTATTTTTCCATATACAGGGATGTATGGGGGATAATTTTTTTTTGTGCTGTGATCAGAAGTTTTTATCGGTTCCATTTTTTTTTTATGGGACTTTTTCATCACTTTTTATACATTTTTTTAAGGTATAAAAAGTGACCAAAAATACACAATTTTGGATTTTACGTGCACACCATTAACCGAGTGGTTTAATTAACATTACATTTTTATAGTTCGGACATTTACGCACGCGGCAATACCACATATAATTATTTTTATTTACATATTTTTAATTTGTTTTT
This sequence comes from Hyla sarda, assembly GCF_029499605.1. Lineage (NCBI taxonomy): Eukaryota > Metazoa > Chordata > Amphibia > Anura > Hylidae > Hyla > Hyla sarda. The sequence continues at coordinate 226,814,674 of NC_079192.1, forward strand.
TATGGGAAAAGGGGGTGATTCAAACTTTTATTACTGAAGAGGTTAAATCGCATTTATTAAATTTTTTAAAACTTTTTTTTTTAACCTTATTTTTTTAGTCAACATAGGGGACTATTCCAGTGGGGATCAAAAGTTTGGGTACCCCAGGTATAAAAAAGCCAAGGAAAGATGGAAAAATCTCCAAAAGGCATCAAATTACAGATTAGACATTCTTATAATATGTCAACAAAAGTTAGATTTTATTTCCATCATTTACACTTTCAAAATAACAGAAAACAAAAAATTGGTGTCTCCAAAAGTTTGGGCACCCTGCAGAATTTATAGCAAGCACTGCCCCCTTTGCAAAGCTGAGACCTGCCAGTGTCATGGATTGTTCTCAATCATCATCTGGGAAGACCATGTGATGTCAATCTCAAAGGTTTTAAATGCCCAGACTCATCTGACCTTGCCCCAACAAATGGCACCATGGGTTCTTCTAAGCAGTTGTCTTGAAATCTTAAACTGAAAATTGTTGACGCTCACAAAGCTGGAGAAGGCTATAAGAAGATAGCAAAACGTTTTCAGATGTCAATATCCTCTGTTCGGAATGTCATTAAGAAATGGCAGTCATCAGGAACAGTGGAAGTTAAAGCAAGATCTCGAAGACCAATTAAAATATCAGACAGAACGGCTCGCAGGATTGTGAGAAAAACTATTCAAAGCCCATGTTTGACTGCACAATCCCTCCAGAAAGATCTGGCAGACACTGGAGTTGTGGTACACTATTCCACTATAAACAGATACTTGTACAAATATGGTCTTCATGGAAGAGTCATCAGAAGAAAACATCCTCCAAGTCCTCACCAAAAAAAATCAGCGTTTGAACTTTGCAAGTGAACATATAGACAAGCCTGATGCATTTTGGAAACAAGTTCTGTGGACCGATGAGGTTAAAATTTAACTTTTTGGCCGGAATGAGCAAAGGTACATTTGGAGAAGAAGGGGAACATAATTTAATGAAAAGAACCTCTGTCCAACTGATAAGCATGGGGTGGATCAATCATGCTTTGGGGTTGTATTGCAGCCAGGGAACATCTCACTAGTAAAAGGAAAAATGGATTCAATAAAATTTCAGCAAATTTTGGATGCTAACTTGATGCCATCTGTGAAAAAGCTGAAGTTAAAGGGGTACTCCGGTGAAAACCTTTTTTCTTTTAACCCCTTCAGGACGGAGCCCATTTTGGCCTTAAGGACTGGAGCGTTTTTTGCACATCTGACCACTGTCACTTTAAACATTAATAACTCTGGAATGCTTTTAGTTATCATTCTGATTCCGAGATTGTTTTTTCGTGACATATTCTACTTTAACATAGTGGTAAATTTTTGTCGATACTTGCATCCTTTTTTGGTGAAAAATCCGTAAATTTGATGAAAAATTTGAAAATTTAGCATTTTTCTAACTTTGAAGCTTTCTGCTTGTAAGGAAAATGGATATTACGAATACATTTTTTTTTGGTTCACATATACAATATGTCTACTTTATATTTGCATCATAAAATTGATGAGTTTTTACTTTTGGAAGACACCAGAGGGCTTCAACGGTCAGCAGCAATTTTCCGATTTTTCACAAAATTTTCAAACTCAGTATTTTTCAGGGACCAGTTCAGGTTTGAAGTGGATTTGAAGGGTCTTCATATTAGAAATACCCCATAAATGACCCCATTATAAAAACTACACCCCCCAAAGTATTCAAAATGACATTCAGTCAGCGTTTTAACCCTTTAGGTGTTTCACACGAATAGCAGCAAAGTGAAGGAGAAAATTCACAATCTTCATTTTTTACACTCACATGTTCTTGTAGACCCAATTTCTGAATTTTTACAAGGGGTAAAAGGACAAACTTTTTACTTGTATTTGTAGCCCAATTTCTCTCGAGTAAGCACATACCTCATATGTCTATGTAAAGTGTTCGACGGGCGCAGTAGAGGGCTCAGAAGGGAAGGAGCCACAAGGGGATTTTGGAGAGTACGTTTTTCTGAAATGGTTTTTGGGGGGCATGTTACCTTTAGGAAGCCCTTATGGTGCCAGAACAGCAAAAAAAACCCACATGGCATACCATTTTGGAAACTAGACCCCTCGGGGAATGTAACATGGGATAAAGTGAACCTTAATACCCCACAGGTGTTTCACGACTTTTGCAAATGTAAAAAATAAATAAAAAATTTTACCTAAAATGCTTGTTTTCCCCCCAAAATTTTATTTTTAAAAAGGGTAATAGCAGAAAATACCCCTAAAAATTTGAAGCCCAATTTCTCCCGATTCAGAAAACACCCCATATGGGGGTGAAAAGTGCTCTGCTGGCGCACTACAGGTCTCAGAAGAGAAGGAGTCACATTTGGCTTTTTGAACGCAAATTTTGCTCTGGGGGCATGCCGCATTTAGGAAGCCCCTTTGGTGCCAGGATAGCAAAAAAAAAAACACATGGCATACCATTTTGGAAACTAGACCCCTCGGGGAACGTAACAAGGGGTTAAGTGAACCTTTATACCCCACAGGTGTTTCACGACTTTTGCATATGTAAAAAAAATTTTTTTTTTTTACCTAAAATGCTTGTTTTCCCAAAAATTTTACATTTTTAAAAAGGGTAAAAGCAGAAAATACCCCCCAAAATTTGTAACACAATTTCTCCCGAGTACGGCGATACCCCATATGTGACCCTAAACTGTTGCCTTGAAATACGACAGGGCTCCAAAGTGAGAGCGCCATGCGCATTTGAGGCCTAAATTAGGGACTTGCATAGGGGTGGACATAGGGGTATTCTACGCCAGTGATTCCCAAACAGGGTGCCTCCAGCTGTTGCAAAACTCCCAGCATGCCTGGACAGTCAACGGCTGTCCGACAATACTGGGAGTTGTTTTGCAACAGCTGGAGGCTCCGTTCTGGAAACAGTGGTGTACCAGATGTTTTTCATTTTTATTGGGGAGGGGAGGGGGGCTGTGTAGGGGTATGTGTTTATGTAGTGTTTTTTACTTTTTATTTTATTTTTTGTGGTAGTGTAGTGTAGTGTTTTTAGGGTACAGTCGCACGGGCGGGGGTTCACAGTAGTTTCTCGCTGGCAATTTGAGCTGCAGCAGAAAGTTTGCGGCAGCTCAAATTTGCAGCCAGATACTTACTGTAATCCTCCGCCCATGTGAGTGTACCCTGTACGTTCACATTGGGGGGGACATCCAGCTGTTGCATAACTACAACTCCCAGCATGCCCGTTGGCTGTCGGTGACTGCTGAGAGTTGCAGTTTTGTAACAACTGTAGGCACACTGGTTATGTATCACTGAGTTTGTGACCTAACTCAGTGTTTCACAACCAGTGTGCCTCCAGCTGTTGCAAAACTACAACTCCCAGCATGTACGGTGCATGGTGTACGGTGACTGCTGAGAGTTGTAGTTTGCAACAGCTGGAGGCACACCGGTCGTGAAACACTGAGTTAGGTAAAAAAAAACTGAGTTTCACAACCAGTGTGCCTTCAGCTGTTGCAAAACTACAACTCTCAGCAGTCACCGACAGCCAACGGGCATGCTGGGAGTTGTAGTTATGCAACCAGCAGATGCACCACTACAACTCCCAGCATGCACTTTAGCTGTTTGTGCAAGCTGGGAGTTGTAGTTATACAACAGCTGAAGGTACACTTTTCCATAGAAAGAATGTGCCTCCAGCTGTTGCAAAACCATAAGTCCCAGCATGCCCATAAGGGAATGCTGGGAGTTGTGGTGGTCTGCCTCCTGCTGTTGCATAACTACAGCTCCCAGCATGCCCTTTTTGCATGCTGGGAGCTGTTGCTAAGCAACAGCAGGAGGCTGTCACTCACCTCCAACGATCCAGACGCTGCAGGTCAGTCCCGCCGCCGCAGCTGCTCCTGGGGCCCCGATCCCAACAGGGGCGCCGGGGATCGGGGTCCCCAGCACCGGGGGTCGTCTTCCCGCACCCGCTCACGTCCTCCAGAAGAGGGGCGGAGCGGGTGCGGGAGTGACACCCGCAGCAGGCGCCCTGATTGGTCGGCCGGTAATCCGGCCGACGAATCAGGGCGATCGTGAGGTGGCACCAGTGCCACCTCACCCCTGCAGGCTCTGGCTGTTCGGGGCCGTCAGAGACGGCCCCGAACAGCCAGTAATTTCGGGTCACTGGAGACCCGATTGACCCGGAATCGCCGCAGATCGCTGGACTGAATTGTCCAGCGATCTGCGGCGATCGCCGACATGGGGGGACATAATGACCCCCCTGGGCGATATGCCGGGATGCCTGCTGAACGATTTCAGCAGGCATCCGGCTCCGGTCCCCAACCGGCTAGCGGTGGGGGCCGGAATTCCCACGGGCGTATGGATACGCCCTCGGTCCTTAAGGACTCGGGATTCAGGGCGTATCCATACGCCCTATGTCCTGAAGAGGTTAAATCAACTGGTGGCAGAAAGTTAAACATATTTGTAAATTACTTCTATTAAAAAATCTTAATCCTTCCTGTACTTATTAGTTGCTGAATACTACAGAGGAAATTCTTTTCATTTTGGAATGCTCTCTGATGACATCACGAGCACAGTTCTCTCTGCTGACGTTATTATAATAATAATAACGCTTTATTTATTGTTGTCCTTAGTGGGATTTGAACCCAAGCCCCCAGCACTGCAAGGCAGCAGTGCAAACCACTAAGCCACCATGATGCCCTTAGTATACATCTGCTATGCACGGTTGCTAAAATGGACAGAGATGTCAGCAGAGAGCACTGTGCTCGTGATGTCATCAGTGTTCCAAAAAGAAAGGAATTTCCTCTGTAGCATTCAGCAGCTAATAAGTACTCGAAGGATTAAGATTTTTTAATAGAAGTAATTTATAAATATGTTTAACTTTCTGCCACCAGTTGATTTAAAAGAAAAAATGTTTTCACCGGAGTACCCCTTTAAAGAGAGGATGGCTTCTACAAATGGATAATGATCCTAAACACACCTCGAAAATCCACGGGGGATTACATCAAGAGGCATAAACTGAAGGTTTTGCCATGGCCTTCACAATCTCCTGTCCTCAACATAATTGAAAATCTATGGATAGACTTTAAAAGAGCAGTGCGTGACAGACAGCCCAGAAATCTCAAAGCTCACCGATGCAAGCAAATGTTATTTATTGTATATCCAAAGTCACAGGACGCGTTTCGGCACTTAGCCTTCCTCTGCTGTGGCAAGTGCTGCTGTGCTAAGTGCCGAAACGCGTCCTGTAACTTTGGATATACAATAAATAACATTTGCTTGCATCGGTGAGTGCTGGGACCTCCTTTATTATATTACAATACTCCTTTCCTCGTGCACCACCACTTTTCAGATAGTGCCGACCATTGCTCTACTCCAGAAATCTCAAAGAACTGGAAGACTTTTGTAAGGAAGAATGGGCAAAGATACCTCAAACAAAAATTGAAAGACTCTTGGCTGGCTACAAAAAGCTTTTACAAGCTGTGATACTTGCCAAAGGGGGCAGTACAAGATATTAACTCTGCAGGGTGCCCAAACTTTTGCAGATGCCATTTTTTGGTTTTCTGTTATTTTAAAAGTGTAAATGATGGAAATAAAATCTAACTTTGGTTAACATATTATATGAATGTCTAATCTGTAATTTGAGGCCTTTTGGAGATTTTTCCATCTTTCCTTGGCTTCTTTATGCACATTAATACAAATTTTTACCTGGGGTGTCCAAACTTTTGATCCCCACTGTATATTAGAAAATTGACATTGACCAGACACTTCACAATATCTGCCAATAGTCATACTACAGATCTCATGCAATATTCTATTCCTATTCAGATTGACAATACCAAGATCTCTGATTTGCCGTTTAACCTCTTCAGCACACAGGGCGTATGGATACACCCTGCATTCCGAGTCCTTAAGGACCGAGGGCGTATCCATACGCCCGTGGGAAATACGGTCCGGTTGGGGACCGGAGCCGGATGCCTGTTGAAATCATTCAGCAGGCACCCCGGCACATCGCCTGATCGGAGAAGATCGCCTGATCGGAGAAAATCGCATGTCAATTCAGACATGCGATTTTCTCCAATTCCGGGCTGATCGGGTCTCTGGTGACCCGATCACCCGGAAAATCGGGCTGATCGGAGTTGTCAGCAACAGCTGACATACGTGGAAATTTCAGTCCCCGCCGCGCACCGGGCAGGGACCGGACCGGGGTGACTGCTGCAGGGGCGTACCTAGAGCATTTGGCACCCGGGGCGGACCCTTTGTTTGGCACCCCTCCCCCCACACACACACACACACGCACCCCCCCCTTAATTACACCCCCTCCCTCCCCTCCCCCCAGGAGCGGACTGAAAACACTCGGGGCCCCCGGACCAAAAAAAAAGCAAGGGCCCCTGCAGCTCGTCAATCTTCTGCCACACTCCTATTCCACCCAAATCCCACACACAATAAACTAAAATTTATATATATATATATAAAAGAAACACTTTAACGTAGGTAAATTTCTATGACCAATAATACTGGTATACAAGGAGTAAATATATACCACCACACAATAACTGGATAATACCGCCATACTGTATAAAACCACTATACACAGACCAGTATACTATAAAGGATCTGTATAAGTGATTATATACAGGACCATATGGCGGTAGATACCAGCTGTACACATGATCTGTATACCATATAAGTGATTACAGTTACATTTTGGGACTCACAATTACGTATTTTCTGATCAGCGGCGTCCTCTTTCCTTTTCTTCTCCGTCCGGATAAGACCATCATGTGGATCTCTTAACATCTGCAGGAAAAACTCTGCATATATTCAGTGCCCTCCCCTCCTATACACAATCTGCCCATCTATAGGCCCACAAACTGTAATAATGCCCTCCTTGGTGTCCTGCACAGTAAAAGGGCAGGTAGGTAGGTAGCCAGGTAACCCCATCTTTCCCATAGGTATATGCAGAGTTACACCCCCCCCCTATTTCCCATAGGTATATGCAGAGCTAAACCCCCCATCCCCTCTTCCCCATAGGTATATGCAGAGCTACACCCCCCCTCTTTCCCATAGGTATATGCAGAGCTACACCCCCCTCTTTCCCATAGGTATATCTAGGGCTGGGCGGTATACCGGTTCATACCGAATACCAAATTTTTTGGGCTGCACAATATGGATTTTCCCCCATACCACAATACCGGTTGGGCCCCTCCCCCTCGGGAATGTATTATCAGCCTAGCACAGCACTGTCCCCACATCGGGGAACTAATCCTATGTTACCCGCCAGCACTGTTCTACTCCCCCCAATTAATGATCAGCCCAGCTGGGTACTACTCACATATGTCAAGCACTGCCCTCCTCCTCTTTGTTGGGGGCCGCCGGCGATGGAACTCTATACTGTAGGCCAGTGGTCTCCAACCTGCAGACCTCCAGATGTTGCAAAACTACAACTCCCAGCATGCCCGGAAAGCCGGCGATGGAACTCATTGTACGCCAGGGGTCTCCACCCTGCGGACCTCCAGTTGTTGCAAAACTACAACTCCCAGCATGGGAGTTGTAGTTTTGCAACAGCTGGAGGTCCGCAGGTTTGAGACCACTGCTGTACGCTGTATACCTATGCCCGGGCTGCAAAAGATACAGAAAATAAACTTTTAACTTACCCACGTCGCTGGGGACAAGAACGCCGGACAGCCGTCAGCCTATCACCGGCCAGAGCGATGCCCCGCCCCTGCCAGTGATAGGCTGAGCCCACTGTCATGTATGAAGCAGTATACAGCAAACCTGCGGACCTCCATCTGTTGCAAAACTACAACTCCCAGCATGCCCGGACAGCCAACTGGGAGTTGTAGTTTTGCAACAACTGGAGGTCCGCAGGTTGGAGACCACTGGCGTACAGTGAGTTCCATCGCCGGTGGCCCCCAACAAAGAGGAGGAGGGTAGTGCTTGACATATGTGAGTAGTACCCCGCTGGGCTGATCATTAATTGGGGGGAGCAGAACAGTGCTGGCGGGTCACATGATTTTGGGGGGGAGGGGGAAGGCAAACACCGCGCGCGGGTCACATGATAGGGGGGGCAGAACAGTGCTGGCGGGTCACATGATTTTGGGGGGGGGGAATACCGTTATATACTGTGGAACCACCGTAAGTTAAAAAAATACCGTGATACACATATATATGGTCATACCGCCCAGCCCTAGGTATATGCAGAGCCCCCCCCCTTCCCTAGAGGTATATGCAGAGCACCCCCCCTCCCCCCTTCCCTATAGGTAAATGCAGAGCACCCCCTTTCTCCCCATAGGTAAATGCAGAGCACCCCCCTCTCTCCCCTTCCCTATAGGTAAATGCAGAGCACCCCCCTCTCTCCCCCTTCCCTATAGGTAAATGCAGAGCACCCCCCCACCCTCTCCACCCCTTCCCTATAGGTAAATGCAGAGCACCCCCCCCCCTTCCCTATAGGTAAATGCAGAGCACCCCCCTCTCGCCCCTTCCCTATAGGTAAATGCAGAGCACCCCCCCACCCTCTCCCCCCCTTCCCTATAGGTAAATGCAGAGCACCCCCCCACCCTCTCCCCCCTTCCCTATAGGTAAATGCAGAGCACCCCCCCTTCCCTATAGGTAAATGCAGAGCAGCCCCCCCTCCGCTATAGGTAAATGCAGAGCAGCCCCCCTCTCCCCTATAGGTAAATGCAGAGCACCCCCCTCCTTCTCCCCCCTTCCCTATAGGTAAATGCAGAGCACCCCCATCCCTCCCTCTAGGTATATGTAGAGTAACCCCCCCCTTCCCCATAGGTAAATGTAGAGCAAAAAATTAAAATAAAAAAGGATGCTCACCTGATGTCCCACGCAGCGATCTCCTCAGCTGCAGGGCCCGCGTCTTCTCCCCTCCACAGTACAGGCGCTGATGAGTGACGTCACCGGTGCCTGTACTGCGTGCTGCGTGGGGGCGGAGGTCACGCCTCCTCTGTGTAGCTGCAGATGCGGCTCACACAGAGGGGACGCCTTCTCCTGTATGTGCGTGTATCGCGCATACAGGAGAATGTAGCGCTGTCTGCTGGGGATCTGAGACGAGTGTCCCGGACCTCAGCAGCGGCGGCGGTGGGTCAGTCCGCCCCTGGCACCCCCCTTGAGAGTGGCACCCGGGGCGGGCCGCACCCCCCGCCCCCCCCCTTGATACGCCACTGGACTGCTGATATCGATCAGCAGGCACCCCGCGCAAATGCCCAGGGGGGTCATCAGCGACCCCCCATGTCGGCAATCGGCACAAATCGCAAGTGAATTCAGACTTGCAATTTATGCCGATTCCGGGTCATTACGGGTCTATGGTGACCCGGTGACCCGGAATATAAGGGGATCGCGGTTTTCTAAGACACCCACGATCCCCCTGAAGGGATAGGAGTGAGGTGGCAGGGGTGCCACCCCTCCTATCCCTGCGATTGGTGGTCTAGACGCGACCACCAATAGCAGATCGGGGGCGGGGGCTTTACTTTAATTTTCCCCGTCCTGCCCACCCACAATAGGCGGGCCAGAACAGGGAAAACGAAGAGGACCGTGCGCCGACGTCCACTTAGTGGAGAGACGGTGATCGGCGGGTGGCGTGCGGCAGAAGAGGACGTCTCCCTGGATCAGACGGAAGCCGGTAAGTTGCCTAGCAACATCTAGAGGGCTACAGTCTGAGACTACTATAGTGGTCTCTAGACTGTAGCCCTCCAGATGTTGCAAAACTACAACTCCCAGCATGCCCAGACAGCTGTTTGGGCATGCTGGAGTTTGTAGTTTTGCAACAGCTGGAGGTCTACAGTTTAGAGACCACTGCACAGTGATCTCTATACTGCCCTCTAGATCTTGCAAAACTACAATTCCTAGCATGCCCACACAGCTGTTTGCTGTCTGGGCATGCTGGGATTTGTAGTTTTGCAACATCTGGAGGTCCACAGTTTGGAGATCACTGTTCAATGGTCTCTAAATTGTAGCCCTCCAGATGTTGCAAAACTGCAAATCCCAGCATACCCAAACAGCGAAACAGCTGTCTCGGCATGCTGGGAGTTGTAGTTGCTTACCTCCAGCTGTTGCATAACTACATCTCCAAGCATCAGTACATGCTGGGAATTGTAGTTTTGCAACAGCTGGAGGCACACTGGTTGGAAAATACTGAGTTAGGTAACAGAACCTAACTGAAGGTTTTCCAACCAGTGTGCCTCCAGCTGTTGCAAAACTACAACTCCCAGTAGGCACGGTCTGTCAGTACATGCTGGGAGTTGTAGTTTTGAAACAGCTGGAGGTTTGCCCCCCCCCCCCCATGTGAACGTACAGGGTACATTCACACAGGCAGGTTTACAGTAAGTTTCCTGCTTCAAGTATGAGCTGCGGCAAATTTTTCGCCGCAGCGCAAATTCCTAGCGGGAAACTCACCGTAACCTGCCAGTGCGAGCGTACCCTAAAACCACTACATTACACTAACACATAATAAAGGGTAAAACACAACATATACACCCTCTTACACTGTCCTCCCCAATAAAAATGAAAAACTTATTGTACGGCAGTGTTTCCAAAACGGAGCCTCCAGCTGTTGCAAAACAACAACTCCACACATTTCCGGACAGCCACTGACTGTCCAGGCATGCTGGGAGTTTAGCAACAGCTGGAGGCACCCTGTTTGGGAATCACTGGCATAGAATACCCCTATGTCCACCCCTATGCAATCCCTGATTTAGTCCTCAAATGGGCACGGTGCTCTCTCACTTCAGAGCCCTGTCGTATTTCAAGGAAACAGTTTAGTGCCACATATGGGGTATTTCCGTACTCGGGAGAAATTGCAGTGCAAATTTTTTTTTTCTTCTCCTTTTACTCCTTATGAAAAGGAAAAGTTGGGGTCTACACTAGCCTGTTAGTGTAAAAAAAAATAATGTTAAAAGAGGTAAAAGGAAAAAAAGACCCCCAAAATTTGTAACACAATTTCTCCTGAGTACGGAAATACCCCATATGTGGGCGTAAAATGCTCTGCGAGCGCACAACAAGGCTCAGGAGTGAGAGCGCACTATGTACCTTAGAGGCCTATATTGGTGATTTGCACAATGGTGGCTGATTTTACAGCGGTCTTGACATAAACGCAAAAAAGTAAATATCCACATGTAGCCCCATTTTGGAAACTTCACCCCTCACGAAATGTAACAAAGGGTACAGTGAACTTTAACACCTCACAGGTGTTTGACGAATTTTCATTAAAGTTGAATGGGAAAATAAAAAAATAAAAAAAATTTCACAAAAATGCTTGTTACCCTAATTTTTTCATTTTCACAAGGGAAAATTGGGGGAAAAAAAGCCCCTGAAAATTTGTAACCCCAATACTTCTGAGTATATAAATACCCCATATGTGGATGTAAAGTGCTCTACGGGCGAACTACAATGCTCAGATGAGAAGGAGCACCATTGGGCTTTTGGAGAGAAAATTTGTCTGGAATTGAAGGCCACGTGTGTTTACAAAGCCCCATAGTGCCAGAACAAGGAACCTCCCCCACATGTGACCCCATTTTTGAAACTACACCCCTGACGGAATGTCATAAGGGGTACAGTGAGCATTTACGCCCCACAGGTGCCTGACAGATTTTTGGAACAGTGGTCCGTGAAAATGAAAAATAAAATTTTTTGTTTGCACAGCCCACTGCTCCAAAGATCTATCAAACGCCAGTAGGGTGTAAATGCTCACTGTACCCCTTATTATATTCCGTGAGGTTTGTAGTTTCCAAAATGGGGTCACATGTGGGGGGGTCCACTGTTCTGGCACCACGGGGGCTTTGTAAATGCACATGGCTCCCGACTTCCATTCCAAACAAATGATCTCTCTAAACGCTCAATGGCGCTCCTTCTCTTCTGAGCATTGTAGTGCGCTCGCAGTGCACTTGACGTCCATACATGGGGTATTTCCATACACAGAAGAAATGGGGTTACAAATTTTGGGGGCATTTTCTCCTATTACCCCTTGTAAAAAAGTAAAATTTGGGGAAAAAACTGCATTTTAGTTAAAAAAAAAAATTGCAGTTACACATCCAACTTTAACAAAAAGTTGTCAAACACCTGTGGAGTGTTAAGGCTCACTGTACCACTTGTTACGTTCCTTGAGGCGTGTAGTTTCCATAATAGTGTGCCATGTGGGGTTTGCTGTCCTGGCACCATAGGGGCTTCCTAAATGTGACATGCCCCCCAAAAACCATTTCAGAAAAACTCCCTCTCCAAAATCCCATTGTTGCTCCTTCCCTTCTTAGCCCTCTACTGTACCCGCCGAACACTTTACATACACATATGAGGTATTTTCTTACTAGAGAGAAATTGGGTTACAAATTTTGAGAGGATTTTTCTCATTTTACCCCTCAAAAAGGAAGATTTTGAATTTTCTTCTTCATTTGCTGCTATTCCTGTGAAACACCTAAAGGGTTAACACACTTACTGAATGTAATTTTGAATACTTTGAGGGGTGCAGTTTTTATAATGGGGTCATTTATGGGGTATTTCTAATATGAAGACCCTTCAAATCCACTTTAAACCTGAACTGGTCCCTGAAAAATACCGATTTAGAAAATTGTGAAAAATTTGAAAATTGATGCTGAACTTTGAAGCCCTCTGATGTTTTCTAAAAGTAAAAACATGTAAACTTTATGATGCAAATATAAAGTAGACATATTGTATATGTGAATCAATATATAATTTATTTGGAGTGTCTATTTTCCTTACAAATCTGAAAAGAGCAAAAGAAGGAAAGACCGACGGGAAGGCGCCTAGTGTGATACCGTTGATGACAGGTGGGAGGGGTTAGTCAAAGAGTACATAATGGGTGCTCACCTTGAGCGAGCAAAAAACTCGCATGTAGACCCACAATGGGGTTAGGGGTATGGATAATAGTCCACCGGATGCAGCTGCTAAGCCCAGGGTACAGGACAGGACTAGCCAGTCCTGGATAGATATGCAGTGGTAAGGAAGAAAAAAAACCTTTTCAAAGGGCGCTGCTGTTGTCCTGGTGAGATAAAGATGAAAAGTCCGAGGCAGAAGTATTTTGCAAGATATAGCTTCTTTATTGGTGTAGAATCATAGCAAGCAGGGATACAGGCTAGATTATGCGTTTCGGGGGACAGCGCCCCCTTCTTCAGATCAGTGATGAAGAAGGGGGCGCTGTCCCCCGAAACGCGTTATCTAGCCTGTATCCCTGCTTGCTATGATTCTACACCAATAAAGAAGCTATATCTTGCAAAATACTTCTGCCTCGGACTTTTCATCTTCATCTCACCAGGACAACAGCAGCGCCCTTTGAAAATGTTTTTTTTCTTCCTTACCACTGCATATTTTCCTTGCAAGCAGAGAGCTTCAAAGTTAGTAAAATGCAAAATTTTCTAATATTTCATAAAATTTTTGAATTTTTTACCAAGAAATGATGCAAGTATTGAAGAAAATTTACCACTAACATAAAGTAGAATATGTCACGAAAAAACAATCTCAGAATCAAATTTATAAGTAAAAGCATCCCAGAGTTATTAATGCTTAAAGTGACAGTGGTCAGATTTGCAAAAAATGCTCCCGTCCTTAGGGTCATAATGGGCTCCGTCCCCAAGGGGTTAAATCCGTCGATGTAAATAGTTTTCTTGAGTATACCAGTGCTTACTACCCTAGTTGGCTGAAAGGGGTCCCATACGGACAATACCTTAGAATTCGTAAAAATTGCACCACTGACCAAGATTTTTCTGTACAAGCATCAGTTCTCAAAAACCGTTTCTTTATCAAAGGGATATCAAGCTTCTTTATTAACACAGGCATACTGTAGAGTTAAAGATATGAAACAGACTAATTTAACTACCACCAAGACACAAAATGATATACCGTATGTTAAAATAAAAAATAAAAAAGATGATAGTCAATTTAAACATAATTTCATTACAAATTACAATAGAGCAGCTCCGTTAATACTTTTATAACAATATTTTAAAACGAAAATGGCGCATAATTCTCAATGACCCCATTCTCAAGGATGTAGTCCCCACAAAATCGGGCATTACATATAGAAGATCTAAGAATCTTCAAAATGTAATTGCCCCTAATAGATTAAAAAATGTTATGCCAAATAATTCATCTTTAGTATCTTCCAGATGGGGATGCTCACCGTGCAATAGGAACCGCTGCTTATGTTGCAGTATGATGGATCCCTTTACCAACAAATTCTCCTCTTTTATACTAAAAAATCAGTGTATAAATTGTAATACTCAATATGCAATTTATCATGTAGTTGCAAGTTGCCATATGTTGGATGTACGATCCAGACTGAGCGCTGCCGTATGTCCAAACACCGTTCCAATATTAAGAATCAGTTCACACTACATAGTGTATCGCGTCATTTGACTATTACCCACAGAAATTATATATCCTCTTTCCGTTTAGTTATCCTTGAATCTATCCCAGTATACAAACCTAATCGGTTCCAATAATTAACCGAGAATCTTATTGGATATTTACATTCTCTACGTTAAAGGGGTTTTCCGGGCAAAAACATTTTATCCCCTATCTTAAGGATAGGGGATAAGATGTCTGATCACAGGGGGCCCGCTGCTGAGACCCCCTGCAATCTCCCTGTAGCACCCGCATTCTTTGCGGGTGCTGAATCTCCAGTTTCGGAAACCTCCAGGTTTCCAGGACTGGGGACGTGACGTCATGCCACGCCTCCTCCATTCATGTTTATGGGAGGGGGTGTGACATCCCCACCCCCGCACTCCTCGTTATATGTCTAAGAGGTGAGAGAATCCTGACAGGCGAGGGTTGGGATACAGAAGAAATCCCTTATAAAGTTTTTGTGAGCCGCTGTTTTCTAGTCATTAACTCTCTGGTATCCAGTACCTTTGTTTTTCAACAGACGATGCTGTTTGTAACCTGTTCAAGAAATGTGCCTAGCAGGACTATGCCATGAAAGTTCCTGGTTCAGCAACGTAACAACCTAAGCTTTTGCCCGGCCCCTTGGCCGAGAGACTCCTGGTTCAGGGAGATTCGTAAGGGTGTGCCCGGCCTTGGCAGCAGCCATGTTAAAATATGGACTCATAACACAGGTGGACTGTTGATCCTTGTGTGCCTGTTTAATGTACATATTTGTATAGTAATATATTTTGTATGCAGAAGTGTACACATTATTGTCAGGTGAAAAGTACCTGAAACATCTTTATGTTCTGCTGTATGAAGAAAATGTCTGCTGACATCAAATGTCAACACTGTGTAGTGTTATTGTACAGAATTATCAACTCCAGTAAATCAAATGCATATTTTCATCAGTTGTTATAGTGGTTACTTTAAGGTACCCTCCCAGCTCTCACTAGCACCCACTGAAACATTCCTATCAGATATCAAGACTGACTGCACTCATAAAATATGTTGTACACATAGTACATCTCATAACTTTCATTAGTGTACTCCCCAATAAACTTCAGTACACATAATTCCAAAATATATCTCACAAAAACAACAAAAAAATATTCTTTAGGGACTGTAACATGCCAGTTCCATACCACTGTTTATGCACTAACATGTTTTCTTTTGTCCTCTACTTGTTCAGGATGCTCTTCCTGGCCAGAAAATGCTCCTGTAGCTCACTAAAATGCATGTATCCAGAAAGGTAACAATATGTAAGTGTTATCTAGACAGAGTTCTAGGGGTAAGAGTGTAATACCTATAGACCCTAGTAGCTAAGGCATTGGTCAGAAAGCCTCAGGCAAACCAATCTGAAACAAGTGTATAACTCTGGTAATGAATTTGTGGTATGATAACTAGTTGGTATATGTCAACAAACAAACAAATGGTGAGATCTGTTAAAGTATGTAGTAGCATTACTGTCCTTCATTATACATACTACTAGTCTTATATAAGCCTATTTGTCAGTTAAGAAAAAAAATATATATATATATCAGTCAAATTTTATTTGGTATTAACCCCTTAAGGACGCAGGACGTAAATGTACGTCCTGGTGAGGTGGTACTTAACGCACCAGGACGTACATTTACGTCCTAAGCATAACCGCGGGCATCGGAGCGATGCCCGTGTCATGCGCGGCTGATCCCGGCTGCTGATCGCAGCCAGGGACCCGCCGGCAATGGCCGACGCCCGCGATCTCGCGGGAGTCCGCCATTAACCCCTCAGGTGCCGGGATCAATACAGATCCCGGCATCTGCGGGAGTTCGCGATTTAAATGAACGATCGGATCGCCCGCAGCGCTGCTGCGGGGATCCGATCATTCATAACGCCGCACGGAGGTCCCCTCTCCTTCCTCCATGCGGCTCCCGGCATCTCTTGCTCTGGTCTGTGATCGAGCAGACCAGAGCAGGAGATGACCGATAATACTGATCTGTTCTATGTCCTATACATAGAACAGATCAGTATTAGCAATCAAGGTATTGCTATGAATAGTCCCCTATGGGGGCTATTCAAGTGTAAAAAAAAATGTAAAAAAATGTAAAAGTAAAAGTAAAAAAAAAGTGAAAAATCCCCTCCCCCAATAAAAAAGTAAAACTCAGTTTTTTCCTATTTTACCCCCAAAAAGCGTAAAAAACATTTTTTATAGACATATTTGGTATCGCCGCGTGCGTAAATGTCCGAACTATTAAAATAAAATGTTAATGATCCCGTACGGTGAACGGCGTGAACGAAAAAGAATAAAAAAAGTCCAAAATTCCTACTTTTTTAATACATTTTATTAAAAAAAATTATAAAAAGTGTATTAAAAGTTTTTTATATGCAAATGTGGTATCAAAAAAAAGTACAGATCATGGCGCAAAAAATGAGCCCCCATACCGCCACTTATACGGAAAAATAAAAAAAGTTAGAGGTCATCAAAATAAAGGGATTATAAACGTACTAATTTGGTTAAAAAGTTTGTGATTTTTTTTAAGCACAACAATAATATAAAAGTATATAATAATGGGTATCATTTTAATCGTATTGACCCTAAGAATAAAGAACACATGTCATTTTTACCATAAATTGTACGGCGTGAAAACAAAACCTTCCAAAATTAGCAAAATTGCGTTTTTCGTTTTAATTTCCCCACAAAAATAGTGTTTTTTGGTTGCGCCATACATTTTATGATATAATGAGTGATGTCATTACAAAGGACAACTGGTCTCGCAAAAAATAAGCCCTCACACTAGTCTGTGGATGAAAATATAAAAGAGTTATGATTTTTAGAAGGCGAGGAGGAAAAAATGAAAACGTAAAAATTTAATTGTCTGAGTCCTTAAGGCCAAAATGGGCTGAGTCCTTAAGGGGTTAAATTTCATGCATAGTCAATGGATGCATAATAAAGTAAAGTCAAATGTAGATATCAAAAGGATCTCTAGATAAGGTTATACTTTTCTATCCTGTTCGTGATCCAATCCCCAACAATCCGGTTTATATTGATTTTAGAGCTTGTATGGACATTTCCCAATGCACAAGAACTCTTTGTTGTTATTCATCTACAGCCTTATTAAGGACATTCCTAAATATGCCCAGGACTGTTTTGGACTTTATCATTACATCCCTCTGTCTTTGGGGACCTTCGTCGAGAATTAATTATTTTAAGTAAGGGGGTTTGTGGTGTCCCGGTACATGTCCTGTCCCTTTTGTCTAGAGTCCCCTCAACCAGAGTCCCTCCATGATAATGGTCTCTCCTGAAGGGCTAACCCCTAGTCGCCTCTTAATATGTAATATTCAATGTATATAATTATATATGTAATTACTCTAGGATACCTATGTATAGGACCTTAGAGGTCACATGCCTTTAATTTATGTAATGCTATGGTTTAACCCCTTAAGGACACATGACGTACTGGAATGTCATGTGTCCGCTCCCGATCTATAACGTGGGCCACGGCGTGGCCCCACGTCATAGCGGCCGGGACCCGTGGCTAAATAAAAATAAACATATATGGTATTGCTGAATGCGGAAATGTCCGAATTATAAAAATATATCATTAATTAAACCGCACGGTCAATGGCGTACGCGCAAAAAAATTCCAAAGTCCAAAATTGTGCATTTTTGGTCACTTTTTATATCACGAAAAAATGAATAAAAAGCGATCAAGTCCGATCAATGCAAAAATGATACTGCTAAAAACTTCAAATCACGGCGCAAAAAATGAGCCATCATACAGCCCCATACGCGCAAAAATAATAAAAGTTATAGGGGTCAGAAGATGACAATTTTAAACGTGTTAATTTTCCTGCATGTAGTTATGATTTTTTCCAGAAGTACGAAAAAATCAAACCTATATAAGTAGGGTATCATTTTAATCGTATGGACCTAAAGAATAAAGATAAGGTGTCATTTTTATCGAAAAATTTACTACGTAGAAACGGAAGCCCCAAAAGTTACAAAACACTGTTTTTTTTTTTTTATTTTGTCTCACAATAATTTTTTTTCCCGTTTCGTCGTAGATTTTTGGGCAAAATGACTGCCGTCATTACAAAGTAGAATTGGTGGCGCAAAAAATAAGCCATCATATGGATTTTTAGGTGCAAAGTTGAAAGAGTTATGATTTTTAAAGGCAAGGAGGAAAAAACTAAAATGCAAAAACGGAAAAACCCTCGGTCCTTAAGGGGTGACATACCCATAGTTCCTTAGGTCAGGACTTACAGGTTTGGCTGATCAATGAGCTTTGTCCCACCCTCTTATTATATAAGGGGCTGCTGCCACTAAATTCGCTCTTGCTCCTGCTCTTCCTGCCGGACTATCAGAGAAAGCACATCTCAGCACAAGTCAACATTTCATGCTAGGCCTGAAGCCTTATCTTCTGTAGCCTCTAAACCGTGAGTTATCCAGCTCAAAACTACTAAAATCCTGTGTGACTACTGCAACTCAATTATCTTCAAACCAGTAGCACAGTGGCTAGCAAACCAAAGCTCATTGCATTCAGAAGTCCCAGCAAACCTGTGAGGAACCTGAACTACGGTCCTCTATGCAAAGACTGTTTTGATACCTGCAGTTGCATAAAATATGCAGTAAAGTTTATTCCGGTTTTCATCAATATCTGCTGTGGACGTTCAATTATTTCTCCCTGCGGTTTCTGGGACGGTTGGCGGTAGGACCATTACCCTAAGGAAACCGCATCCTGGTGTCACGACAATATAGGGTTAATATCAACATACCCTACACTATTACCTGCACTACCTAGACATCACAATTTTATTTCTAATTATTTATTTTTTCTTATTCTTCTTTTTCTAATTTTATCATGATAAATTTTTTCTTCTTCTCCGTCATACTGTTATCCTTTATACATATTTTAATTTTGTCAATACTGGGTACTACTTATTATATGATTTAAAAATAGGAAAGGAAAACAGCGGCACATTGTAATGAACCTTATGGGTGAACAAAACCACTACTTTTTTGTATATTTTTGGAGTGCCGCTGTTTTCCTTTCCTATTTTTGATCTAAGAAGGTTTTGGAGTTTCGAACCTGGTACAGCTGAGCACCGACCTTGGGACTATAAGTCCATTCTACAGTGCCGGCTCTCCCCCCCCCCCCCCCCTTTTTTTTTCCATTGCATATTATATAATTTAAAATGTTTGGTGTTTCTATTGAGATGTAGATTCTTTTTTTTTTTTGCTTTTTATGCTGGTATATCTATATGTATGTTTGGGACCCTCCTCCTGACGTGTCCATTCACTATCAAGATAAATTCCCTACCCATATGTCTCTACTCATGCCTGATGAAGCTGGAGTGAAACGCGTTGCATTCTGGGAGAATAAACTACTAATGTTTTTACTTACCTGTCGACATCCTGTGTCCTGCGCCATGTGAAACCGGCGTCCTTGTCGAAGCTGTTTCTATTTCTATTTCACAGTATCTAGGCCCTTGACAGATTAACGGGTACAAAATAGTACACTACGTAGATGTAGGTATGTGGTATGCACTTATGAGGGCAGAAAAATGCACTACAGTACACTTAAAAAAACGTATTGGAGTAAAACACTAGCCAGTGATTACTTTTGCCTGGACTTTCAAAGTGTCTAGGCCCTTGACAGATTAACAGTTACAAAATGGTACACTACTTAGATGTAGATATGTGGTATGCGCTTATGAGGGCAGAAAAATGCGCTACAGTATGCTTAAAAACGTATTGGAGTAAAACAACAGCCGGGGATTACTTTTGGCTGTGCTTTCACAGTATCTAGGCTCTTGAAAGTTTAACAGGTACAAAATAGTACACTATTTAGATGTAAGTATGTGGTATGCACTTATGAGGGCATAAAAATGCGCTACAGTATGCTTAAAAAAGTATTTGAGTACAACACCAGCCGGTGAGTACTTTTGCCTGGCCTTTCACAGTATCTAGCCCCTTGACAGACTAACAGGTACAAAATAGTACACTACTTTGATGTAGGTATGTGGTATGCACTCATGAGGGCAGAAAAATGCGCTACAGTACACTTAAAAAAGTATCTCAGTACAACACCAGCTGGTAAGTACTTTTGCCTTCCCTTTCATAGTACCTAGGCCCTTGACAGGTTAACAGGTACAAAATAGTACACTACTTAGATGTATGTATGTGGTATGCATTTATGAGGGCAGAAAAATGCGCTACAGTAAACTTCAAAAACTTATTGGAGTAAAACACCAGCCGGTGATTACTTTTAGCTGTTCTTTCACAGCATCTAGGCCCTTGACAGATTAACAGGTACAAAATAGCACACTACCTAGATGTAGGTATGTGGTATGCACTTATGAGGGCAGAAAAATGTGCTACAGTATACTTAAAAATTATTTGAGTATAACACCAGCTGGTGAGTAATTTTGCATTGCCTTTCACAATATCTAGGCCCTTGACAGATTAACAGGTAAAAAATAGTACACTACTTAGATGTAGGTATGTAGTATGCACTTATGAGGCCAGAAAAAATTGCTACTGTAAGCTTAAAAAAACGTTCTGGAGTAAAACACCAGCCGGTGATTACTTTTGCCTGGACTTTCACAGTATCTAGGCTCTTGACAGATTAACAGGTACAAAATAGTACACTACTTAGATGTACGTATGTGGTATGCACTTATGAGGGTAGAAAAATACGCTAAAGTATTAAAAAAAAACGTATTAACGTTTAAAAAAAACTTTTTTTTGTACAAAACATACCGGCATACTTTCACTTTCACTTTAACTAAAGGGTTAATAGCACGTGGCACCGCGATCAATGCCGCACACTATTAGCCACGGGTCCCAGCCGTTGTTAGAGGCCGGGCCCGACCCGCCATGGCCCCGCGTTATAGATCGGGAGTGGACACATGATGTTCCAGTACGTCATGTGTCCTTAAGGGGTTAAACTGGCTTTTGGAAAAAAAAAACCCTAGGCTATGTATAACGTAAGCATGTAAAAAAAGAAAGGTTGCAGGAGCACTCGGTCAAAAAATGGAGGCTCTTAGCACTCTTTTTGATCAAAACGTATCCTCCATCCTCCACGCGGAGGTGGCCTCATTTCGGATGGGATCCTAACATGCTAAATCAATTCACCATCTGCTGGGCATATGGCCTCTGACTGGGTGACATGCAGGATCCACTACCAATTTTAAACCTCCTGTGAACAGGGAGAGGTGCAGGGCTAGATAGGGTGCCACTCCCCCTTGCCTTTAAAAGCAAATCACAAAAAGGAAAAATAGCCAGCACAACTACCTAGTACACGGGTGCACACTGCTGTGGCAAATACAGAGTATACAAAAAAGAAAGGTTGCAGCAGAACTCTTGGTCAAAAAAATGGAGGCTCTTAGAGCACTTTTTGACCAAAACATGTTCCCCCATCGACCACACGGAGGTGGCCTCATTTCGGATGGGACCCTAACATGCTAAATCAATTCACCTTCTGCTGGGCATATGGCTTATAACTGGGTGACATGCAGGATCCACTATCAAATTGAAATTGGAAACCTCCTATGAGCTATAGTGAGCATACCCTTATGACATCAGACTATTAAACATAGTTAACGATGATACACAACTGTTATTTCCACTAGGTTTAAATGTTCTAGTCAATGGCTTTAGTGTTTAGTGGGGTCTAAACTCACTGTGATCTCTGACATGTTATTGTGGCTGTACTGTATCTATAATAGATGAGAAATATCTGTTACAAATGTTTAAGAAGTAAAATATTATTTATTAATGGTTTATTCTGTGATCTACGAAAATTAAGAAGTGAAGAATGTTTTGTCTTTTTCCGTCTTACCCTACAGTATTAATACTAAAGCCAACATTCTACTCTTTGAGCTAATAAATTAAGCAATCATTACATTTTGGATCAAATGTTCCAGTACCTTTGGCATTCCTGTGGTCTATTTCAGCTGCCCATAGACATTAGAGATTTTCAGCAGCAATTACCAAAAATCTAATGGCTAAGCTGCTGCCCAAAAGCTTATATCATGGGAAAATGAGCTAGAATTTGTGCACCCAGTTCCATTGTCCCTCCTAAGATAAGCCACAGTGGTGGTCTTTAACAACCATTTCTCTTTCCCCTTTCTTTTTAGAACTGATATGAAAGGTGTCTCAGCTGGTAACTGGTAACAGGATGAGTATGGTTACCCAGCAGTATGGTATGGCATACATTACACCGGATAATAAATAATTGCCAGTAATAGGGGCATATTTGGGATTTACTGACTTGACTATCTGAACTGAACACGGGAAATGACTAAACCGCTAAAAAGGCAAATAGCCTAAGTATGATGACATAGCATTTTTCACTGTAAGATGATATTTGACTTTTATATTTAGGTCACACCGGTGTTTCTCACTTTGCTATAACCTTTCACTTGCGCAATGAATATTGTATTACCAGCACTCTGACCTATACAGTTAAGTATTTAATCTGCTAAATATCTGTAATTTACTACTTTTCACAAAGAAACTAGCCATTTAAAATTCTTAGTGTTAATTCTTAGTTTAATGTTATTTAAAATTATTTGACAAATACAAGTGAACTAAAGTAGACTTGCATCTGGTTGTGAACTCTTATGGGCAATAGATGTAAGATAGTGGCCGGTGTCGGGGATCGCTATATTTCCCCAAGGTACCTGTCATACGTAGTAATCAGGTTTCACCAAGAAGCAAGTGAGAGCTTTTTTTGGGAATTGTGGGTCACTACTGCAGAGCTTAGTACCATAGCAGCTCCCTTGACAGACCATACTAAGACAAATAAATCTGTTATAATTAGGTGGAAGCCAGAGGCTGAGGGTGCGTTTCGCAAAATGAAGATATTTGTGGTCCAGACATATTCATCTGATGTGGGCTTAATTAGATACAGTTCTTTTAAAGTAGCAGTTTTTAGCAATAAAGTGGGCTTTAGAATCACTGAGACATTATTTTTGGGCTGACATTTTTAGGTTGAACCACTCCCTTCTACAGCGACCCCCCGACCTACGATGGCCCCGACATACGATCATTTCAACATACGATGGCCTCTCATAGGCCATCGCATGTTGAAGGCCGCATCAACATAGGATGCTTTTGTATGTCGGGGCCATCGCATATCCGGCAGTGCAGACTGCTTCAGCTCCCACCGGATAGCCGTTTACGGTGCCCCGTGTGGTCCGCTGACGATCACTTACCTGTCCTCGGGGCTCCGGCGCATCCTCTTCGGGATCCTCTGCATCGTCGGTGCTCTCCATTGTCGTCATCACGTTGCTGCGCACACCGTCCCATCATCCAAAAGGAGCGGCATGGCAACATGATGCGTAGCAACGTGAAGGCCCGGGGCGGCGGGGACGGTGACGGCCCGGGGCGGCGGGGACACGCGAGTATAACCTCCAATAAGTGGTCTTTAACCTGCGGACCTCCAGATGTTGCAAAACTACAACTCCCAGCATGCCCGGAGAGCCGTTGGCGGTCCGGGCATGCTGGGTGTTGTAGTTTTGCAACATCTGGAGGTCAGCAGGTTGTAGACCACTGTCCTATACTTTACATTGCACGGATCCCTCAACATACGATGATTTCAACAAACGATGGTCCGTTTGGAACGGATTACCATCGTATGTTGAGAGACCACTGTAACTTGTATGAGCCAGGCCAAGGAGCGAAATGCAAGGTTGCTTTTCACCTTACAAAACTTAAAAATTTTCTGTGGAGCACAGGTAAGGAAAATAATCGTACATGACACATATGTGAGTGTTAAAAGTATCTTTGTGCAGCCATAACTGCATCTAAACATTTCCGGCAAATTGTTATTTAGTCC
Organism: Hyla sarda; assembly: GCF_029499605.1. Taxonomy (NCBI): domain Eukaryota; kingdom Metazoa; phylum Chordata; class Amphibia; order Anura; family Hylidae; genus Hyla; species Hyla sarda. The sequence continues at coordinate 226,838,871 of NC_079192.1, forward strand.
TGAATATCGTCTTGAAGGAATTTTAACCTATTCCTCTATACCAAACAGCATTATTTCTGTTATGTTGGTGGGTTATCTCCCATGAATTGCTCGCTTCAGGTCTTTCCACAACATTTTTATTTGATTAAGATACTAGAGTTTGAGTTGGTCATTCCCAATTATTAACTTTATTCTTCTTTAACAAGTTATTGTTAGAATGACTTCTGTGCTTAGGGCCGATATCTTGCTGCATCACCCACTTTCTCATGAGATTCAGCTCACAGACATTTGTCCTGACATTTTCCTTTTTGCATTTGCTGGTATAATTGACTTCATTGTTCTATCAATGAGGGTAAACTGCACCAAAACTCACCCAAACTATAATACTACCACCACCATGTTTCACAAATGGTATTAGGTTTTATGCTGCAATGCAATGTTTTCCTTTCTCCAAACATAACATTACTCATGTAAACCAAAAAGCTATATTTTGGTCTCATCAAAGCATAAATCATTGTTTCAATAGGATTCTGGCTTGTCCAGGTGATTTTTAGCAAAACTCAGATGGGCAGCAATGTTCTTTTTAAAAAGTAGTGATAGTAGACTCATGAACATTGACATTAGCTAATGTGAGAAAGGCCTTTAGTTACTCAGAGGTTATTTTATTTTATTTTTTTATTGGACTATTATGCACTATTCTCTTGGCGAGATCTCTGTTGGTCGATCGCTCCTATGGAGGGTAATAATGGTTTTAAAATTCCTTTATTTGCACACCATCTGTCTGAATGTGGATTGGAGTCCAAACTCTTTAGAGGTGGTTTTGTAACCCTTTCCAGCCTAATGAGCATCAACATCTCTTCTTCTGATTGTTTTCATTTGTGCGATGATACACTTTCACAAACTTGTGTTGGAAAGATCAAACTTTTATAGACCACTGTTAAAAAATAATTCCCATTCACAACTGATTCCGTAGATTGGTAACACCTGATGCTAATTTCACCTTTAAATTGCCTGCTAATCCTAAAGATTCACATAGTTTTGCAACTTACAAATTTGTGATAATGGATCATTTTCCTCAATAAATAGGTCACCTAATCTAATATTTCTGATTGTTTGATAGTTTTGTCTATCTACAGTTAACATGTGAAAACTAACTAACATAATTGTATATACATTTTTTTAAAAGGGTACTCTAGAGAACAAAAAATATTTCAAAGTTACTGGTGCCAGAAAGATATACGGATTTGCAAATTACTTTTATTTAAAAATCTCAAGACTTCCAGTACTTATCATCTGCTATATGCCCTGGAGGAAGTTGTGTAGTCTTTCCAGTCTTACACGGTACCCCCTCCCCCAACTCTATCAGTGTCAAGAACTGTGCAGAGCAGGAGAGTTTTTTCCATGAAGATTTGCTTGTGTTATAGACAGTTCCTTAATCTCTTAAGGACCAAGGGCATACCTGTACACCCTGGTCCCGCTCCTGCAGTTTGAAGCATGCTCAAGAGCTATCAGCAGCCAGGACCCACGATTAATGCTGGACATCCCTGATCGGGCCGATGCCCAGCATTAACCCGTTACATACCACAATAAAAGTTGATTTCAGCTTCTAAATGCGGGATTTAACGTTGGCAGTAAGCCCAGAGAGCTGATTTCGACATCCGTGGCAAAAGTGTGGAGTCCCAATCAACGGAGTGGATGGCGGGAGGGCACTTACCTGCCTTATTGCCATCTGATCGGAGCTCTGATGCTCCAGGAAGCCTCAGCAGGCCAAAGCAGCAGAGTGCCAATAACACTGATCAATGCTGAGCCAAAGCTCAGCATTGAACAGAGTATGCAATCACAAGATTGCATGGTATAGCCCCCTATGGGGGAGTAAAAAGTGTAAAAAAAAAAAAAAAAGTGTTAACAAAAGTGAATTAACCCCTTCCCTAATAAAAGTTAAAACCCCCCCTCCCCCTTTTCCCATTATTTTAAATAAAATAATGTGAACTAAAATAAACATAAAAATATGTGGTATCACCGTGTGTGTAAATGTCCGGAACAATAATGTAAATAAAAATTGCACGGTTGATGGTGTACACATAAAAAAATGCCAGAATCCAAAATTGGGCATTTTTGGTCATCTCATACACCATAAAATAATAAATGAAAAGTCCCATTAAAACAAAAATGGTACCAATAAAAACTACAGATCCCGACACCAAAAATTATCCACGCACCCATATGCTTGTTTTTTGCATCACCAATTTCACTTTGTAATGACATCACTCATCTTACCATTAAATGTATGGCGCAACCAAAAAATATCATTTATATGGGAAAATTGAAAAGAAGACCGCAATTTAGCAAATTTTGGAAGGTTTTGTATTCACTCTGTACTTTTTACGGTAAAAATGACATGTTTTCTTTATTCTGTGGGTCAATAAGATTAAAATGATACTCATGGCTTCTCTATTATTGTACTGCTTTAAAAAGAAATCTCATACTTAAATTGTATACGGTGGCCTTTTTGTCTGGGGCCCTACCTGACTCTATGAGAGAGGCTCTGATTGTAGTATTACCTAAGCCTGGTAAAGATCTGACCCTGCCGGATTCTTTTCACCCCATTTCCCTCCTCAATGTGAATATCAAAATTCTAGCGAAGATCCAGGTGAACAAGCTCCAGGGGGTCATTTACTCTGTAGTTCACCCTGACCAGACTGGATTCATGCCTGGGAGGGCGACTGATGTTAATGTGAAAAGACTCCAGCTTAACATTTCTGCAACGGAGGAGGATGGATCCCGTGGTTATGTGGTTAGCCTTGATGTTTATAAGGCCTTTGATTCAGTTCAGTAGCACTATATTTGGTGCCTGATGCGAATCCTCCGCTTCGGACCTGTTTTTCGGAAATGGGTTCAGTTGCTGTATGACTCCCCTAGGGCCCGAGTACGCACTAATTTGGAGATCTCTGAGTCATTCCGGTTGGGCAGGGGCACTAGGCAGGGATGCCCCCTATCACCCTTTCTAATTGCTTTAGCTGTCGAGCACCTGGCAGCGGCAGTTTGCTCCTCTACCTCAATTAAGGGGATAGCTAGGGGTTCCCTGACCGAGAAGATATCTTTATATGCAGACGATACCTTAGTGTACTTGGCTGATGTTGGGGACTCCCTGGATGCTTTATTTTGTCTGTTGGAGAGGATTGGGGAGGTCTCAGGTCTGCGGGTTAATTGGGCTAAATTATCTATAATGTCCTTGTCCAGTGCTGGGGTTCTGCCCTCTGTACTTCCTAATGGGTTACAGGCAGTGTCCCGCTTTAAATACTTGGGAGTGGAGGTGTCCCCTAACAACTCTGAGTTAATTATTGAGTAGGGGGATCTAATTTAGATGCCCTACTCAATAATACACTTACTCACTTACGGGCGTGGGACTCCTTGCCCTTGCCCTTTTTAAGATGATCTTTCTCCTCAAGTTCCTCTACCTCTTTCACTTATCCCTTATTATTCCTCCCAAAGGCTTTTTTGTCAATCTTAACCGGGCTCTGAGATCCTTCTATTGGCAGGACAAACCTCCGAGGTTGGGACAGGCTCTGCTCCAGGCGCCTAAGGGGGGGGGGGGGGATACTAGCCACCCCTGATATGCACAATTATTTTCTAGCTTCGTAGCTGGTGTGCGCGGCCTGGTGGATCAACCTGGACCTTTCCAATGCCTTCACAGCTTTGGCAGGGGCTCTCCTGGGTTCTCATGAGACACTAACACGTTGTACAGGTATCCCTCTCTCTCTTTACCGACCCCTGTTAAGACGGTGGCTGCGGTCTGGTCGGTGGTTTCTGGGCACTTCCCTCAGCCGGTTGTTTCTCTGAGAGCACCCCTGTGGGGTAATCCACATTTGGCTCACTTACGGGAGTTGGAGGCAGCCGGCTTTTGGAGCTCCCATGGAATCAAATTTGCCATGCACCTGTTTGGAGAGGACTGTGTCTTCCCTTCATTTGCTGAGGTTGGAGAGCATTTTAATGTCCCTCAGGATGCCCATGCGGTCTCTTTCCAGTGATTCACTGGAGGTTACCTTTGTATTTAATAAATTGGAGCTGCTCCTGGGGACCACTGACCTGGCGAAGCTTCTCACTTAGAGTTATGCTTTACTGCAGTCAGTGGGTCCGGACCCGTTTGCTGTGCCGCAGTTGAAGTGGGTTGAGGATATTCCCAGTCTTTCAGAGGATATGTGGAGGGAGGTTGTCAAAACGGAATATGGAATATGCTTATTCAGTCCAGGTTTATCCTCAGTTTATATTATACTCCAGTTAGGATACATCGGATGGGGGTCTCAAGGTCGGAGATCTGTTTCAGGTGTGGGAGTGAGAGGGGCACCTTCTTACATGTGATTTGGACTTGCTCCTGCGTTGTGCCCTTTTGGAGGGAGGTTATGACATTCTTGTCGAATCACTTAGAATTGCCCTTTGTTTAATGCCAGAGGTATGTTTGTTGGGGGTTATTAATGGGTTGGTGACGAGCTCTTACAGGCACATTCTGGTCCGCTTCCTTTTGTTTTGTGCTCGTAAAGTTATAGTGATGGCCTGTAAGGATGTTTTCTCACCCCCTTTGGCCAGGTGGATAGCCCTAGTTAATAAATATATCCCATTATATCATGCCCTTTATGTTAGTAGGAAATGTCCGAAAAAATTTGACAAGGTCTGGGTTCCATGGTTGTTGCTGGATGTCTCTACTGATCCTCCAGATGGGGGACCTCTCAGTCATAGAATGTCCAAATGGAAATCGAGGAGCTCCTAGGGTATGTTTGGATGTGTGTGTGTGCATAGTGTTGTAGTTCTGGGTGGACCTCCCTTCCCTCGATTGCTCATATTTGTTCCAGTTTTGAATTACTGTTCTTGTGGCATGACTATGTTGGGAGCGGAATGGGAGAGTCTGCTGAATTGTTATTTGTCTGTAGTTAAAGTTGCTTAAAAACCAATAAAAATATGTTTAAAAAAAAAATCTCAAACATTTTTAGTACCTATTTTGACCACCTATAACTTTAAAATTTTTCTGTATATTGTGTGGCATGAGGGCTCATTTTTTGTGCTGTGATCTGTAGTTGTTATCGGTACCACTTTTGCTTATATTTAACTTTTTAATTGCTTTTTATTTTGGCCTTTTTTTAGCATTATATTTTGATAGTTCAGACATTTATGCACGTGGTGATGCCAAATATGTTTATCAATTTATATGTTTTTTATGCTTTTTTGGGATAAAAAAAAGGGGGACATTTAAATTTTTATTGGGGGAGGGGCTTGTTCAATTTTTTAAAAGTTTTTAAAATAGTTTTTACTATTCTTTTTTACACTTTTATACCCCCCATAAGGGACTATTTTCAGCAATCATCAGATTGCATATACTGAACAGTGCTATGCAAAAGCATAGCACTGATCAGTATTATCGGCAATCTTCTTCTCTGGTCCGCTCGATCTCAGACCAGAGGAGAAGACCCCGTGATGACTGCCGGAGCAGGTAAAGGGCCTCGGGCCACCATGTTTGATGATCGTATCCCCACGGCAGTGCCGCGGGTGATCCGATCATCCGTTTAAATGCCTGCATTGCAGCAGATGCTGTGATCTGTATTGATCACAGCATCTGAGGGGATAATGGTGGACATCAGCGCGATCGCTGATGTCCACCATTACCAGCGGGTCTCTGGCTGGTGAATGCAGCCGGGACCTGTTGTGCATGATTCGAGCACTGGTCGGATGCTCGCGTCATGTACAAGGCGTAAATGTACATCCTGGTGCGTAAAGTACCAGCGCATCAGGACATACATTTGCATCCATTGTCCTTAAAGGGGTTATCCAGGAAAATATTTTTTTTATATATCAACTGTCTCCAGGAAGTTAAACAAATTTGTAAATTACTTCTATTAAAAAATCTTAATCCTTTCAGTACTTATGCGCTGCTGAAGTGCTCTCTGCTGACACCTGTCTCAGGAACTATCCAGAGTAGAAGCAAATCCCCATAGCAAACCTTTCCTACTATGTGCAGTTCCCGAGACAGACAGAGGTGTCAGCAGAGAGCACTGTTGTCAGAAAGAAAAGAACAACTCAACTTCAACAGCTGATAATTATTGGAAGGATTAAGATTTTTTAATAGAAGTAATTTACAAATCTGTTTAACTTTCTGGAGCCAGTTGATAACTCCTAGGCCGTCTAGCCATTCACTACACATGTAGCATGCCCTGACTAATAACTGATGGGCTTTTCCCTGTCAGTTTAAACACAATAAGTCCTGCGGCCTTATAAGACACAGTTCACATTTGAACATAAAGTCCCATTCGTACAGCCACCTGCTATATGTTACAGGAGCCGCGTCTCTCACTCCGGGAGTCCACGCTTGTGTCCTCAGCAGCCCTTGCTGTGCCCGCCTGGCACTGGACACGGTGTCTCCCCCCTCTAACAGCCACTTCTGTCTAGGGGAGAGCCCAGATTATTCTGTTTCTCTTGCTTTTAAGGACCCTTCCCCTTTCTGCTGCCTCATTGATTAGTCCACAGGTGGAGATTTCTGCAGGATCAGTGTGGGAAATGCACCCTTTCCTTGCCACACTGTCACAATATATAAAAAATTTCCTGGACTACCCCTTTAACCCCTTAAGGACACAGAGTGTACACGTATGCCCTGATGTCCTGGTAGTTAAGGACACAGCGGGATGCCTGCTGAAATCATTCAGGGGGCATCCCGGGAAAATGCCCGGCGATTTGCGGCGATTCAGGGTAAATCAGGTCTCTGGTGACTGGGTGACCCCAAAAAAAGGTTGAATGGGGCTGTCTGAGACAGCCCCAATCACCCTTACCCAGCAGGAGTGAGGTGGCACGGGTGCCACCTCACGATCACGTGATTGATCAGTCGGAATGACCGACCAATCACTACCCTGCTGGGCGTTGATCGGGGTGGCGATCGGGGCCGTCGGGGGGGTCTCCTATCTCTCCCTGGCCCTGCGGGGGTCCCCTCAGGAGCAGCGGAAGACGGCAGCAGCAGGAGCGGTGGCAGTAGCGGCGGCGGTCCTGGTGGCAGAATACAGCAGGAGGTGAGGCCTGTTCACCTCCTGCTGTTGCTTAACAACAATTCTCAGCATGCACAGCCAAAGGGCATGCTGGGAGTTGTAGTTTTGCAACAGCTGAAGTTCCAACTACAACTCCCAGCATGCCCTTTGGTAGTCTGTGCATACTGGGGGTTGTAGTTATGAAACAGCTGGAGGCACATTTTTTCTATGAAAAAGTGTGCATCCAGCTGCTGCATAACTACAACTCCTAGCATGCACGGACAGCCGAAGGGCATGCTGGGAGTTGTAGCAGTGTGCCTCCAGCTGTTGCAAAACTACAACTCTCAGCATGCCTTTCGACTGTCAATGTATGCTGAGTGTTCCAGTTTTGCAACAGCTGGAGACACATTGGTTGTGAAACAGAGTTTGTGTCCTAATTCTTTGTTTTGCAACCAGTGTGCCTCCAGCTGTTGCAAAAATACAACTCCCGGCATGTACTGAGAGACTGTACATGCTGGGAGTTCTAGTTTTGCAACAGCTGGAGGCACACTGGTTGCGAAACACTGAGTTAAGTAACAAACTCAGTGTTTTGCAACCAATGTGCCTCCAACTACAACTCCCAGCATGTATGGTCTGTCTGTGCATGCTGGGAGTTGTAGTTTTGCAACAGCTGGAGGTTTGACCCCCCCCAACCCCCCCAATGTGAATGTACAGGGTACAGTCACACGGGAGCCGGTTTACAGCGAGTTTTCTGCTGCAAGTTTGAGAGGCGGGACATTTTCTGCCACAGCTCAAACTCTAAGCGATAAACTCACTGTAAACCCCCTCCCGTGTGAATGTACCCTAAAAAACACAACACTACACAAAATAAAAAGTAAAACACTACATATACATATACCCTTACACAGTCCCCCCCAATAAAAAAATAAAAAAACGTCTTGTACGGCACTGTTTCAAAAACGGAGCCTCCAGCTGTTGAAAAACAACAACTCCCAGTATTGCTGGACAGCCACTGACTGCCAAGGCATGCTGGGAGTTTTGAAACAGCTGGAAACACCCTGTTTGGGAAACACTGCCATAGGGTATTTTGGTGGCGGATGCAAATCCCCAATTTAGGCCTCAAATGCGCATGGCGCTCTCTCTCTTTGGAGCCCTGTGGTATTTCAAGGCAACAGTTTAGTGCTACATATGGGGTATTTCCGTACCCAGGAGAAATTGCATTACAAATTTTGGGGGGCTTTTTCTCCTTTTACCCTTTATGAAAAGGTAAAGTTGGGGTCAACATCATGCACATTTGAGGTCTAAATTGGTGATTTGCACAGGGGTGGCTGATTTTACAGTGGTTCTGACATAAACACAAAACAATAAATACCCATATGTGGCCTCATTTTGGAAACTATACGGAATGTAACAAGGGGTATAGTGAGCCTTAACACCCCACAGGTATTTGATGAATTTTCATTAAAGGTGGATGTGAAAATAAAATAAAAAATAATTTTTCACTAAAATGCTTGTGTTACCCTACATTTTTCATTTTCGCGCTGAAATATCTCTCTCAGCCGGGATGCGATGCGGGAGGCGCCCGCGCGCGATGCGCGTCCCGGCTCCCGTACCTGACTCGCTCCCCGTCGGTCTTGTCCCGGCGCGCGCGGCCCGGCTCCTTAGGGCGCGCGCGCGCCGGGTCTCTGCAATTTAAAGGGCCACTGCGCCACTGATTGGCGCAGCAGGCTTAATTAGTGTGTTCACCTGTGCACTCCCTCGCCGGATTTATACCTCACTTCCCCTGCACTCCCTCGCCGGATCTTGTTGCCATTGTGCCAGTGAAAGCGTTTCCTTGTGTGTTCCTAGCCTGTGTTCCAGACCTTCTGCCGTTGCCCCTCACTACGATCCTTGCTGCCTGCCCTGACCTTCTGCTATGTCTGACCTTGCTCTTGTCTACTCCCTTGTACCGCGCCTATCTTCAGCAGTCAGAGAGGTTGAGCCGTTGCTGGTGGATACGACCTGGTTGCTACCGCCGCTGCAAGACCATCCCGCTTTGCGGCGGGCTCTGGTGAATACCAGTAGCAACTTAGAACCGGTCCACCAACACGGTCCACGCCAATCCCTCTCTGGCACAGAGGATCCACCTCCAGCCAGCCGAATCGTGACAATAAATGTTAAATCTTTATTAAATTATACACAGCATAGCCACAGACAATTAAAAACACAAAAAAATAGGGGGTCCATGAAAAGCATGTGACCCCCTTTAGTGATGGAGAGGGACCCCAAAACCCCAGGGGCTCCCCCCCCCCCCAAGGGACACCCGTCAAATCTCTCAACAATATATAAAGTGCAGTCTCTCTCGAGACAATTCAGCCCCTATATAGAGTGCAAAAACATGGATGCATAGTAAAGGACAAGCAGCTGTAGGTAATACACAAGTAAATGCCTGTTAAGGTGCACAGTCAATGAACCAAATAAACAATCATGTATAAAATATACTCAACATAAGGCAATGTACAATAGCAGCTATAAAGTTATGCAGTGATGTAAAAAATATATAGAAAAAGTTGTACAGCCAAGGGAGAGAATGAGATATACATCACACTGTCATATAGAGAGCGGCTGTCCCCCCAAAAACATGGTCCCCACACGTTCCGTCACTATCTGTGACTTCCTCAGGGGTGCATGGCTATAGTTTCAAAAACACATCCTTATATATCCTTATTTGTTAGAACCTCAGTGTCGGCAGGTGTGGGTTTCCCTATGCATACTCCCCATTCAAATCAGTTCTGTGCATGCATGGGCTTTTAGCCCAATTTCCATGTTGCGTTCGTGCACCATTGTGAAGGCATAGCCATTCCTACTGCGCATGCGTAGGGTTCACGGCCCTTCTCTGTGCTCACGCAGTCCCAGTGTGTTCGCATGTGCACAGAAAATAAAATTTAAAGATGGTAAGACTGGCTTCAAGATGTAGATCGCGTATGCGTCCCAAGGATGCGCATGCACCCTTTACATTATTACACGGTATATACTTACAGTCATGCAAGCGCAGATTAAGGAGTAATAAGACTGACTTCAAAATATTTACAGCACATGCGTCCGAAGGATGCGCTTGCGCATCAATCCTTCTGCTATTACACGGTGTATAAGACCTTAACTTGTTATATGTTTGGCAGTATAACACTACGCATACAAAAGCTGGCAAACTGGGGTTACAATACACTTAACCTTATATGCTGTCCTCCTGTGGGCAATCAACCAAATATATATATATATATATATATATATATATATATATCACAAAAATAATTCTATAAGAATAAATCAAAAACCCATTATATTTCTCCTATTGGCTGATGATGTCCCATCATAATGATAATATTTTTTTACTCTTTTTTGGGATAGATTGCACTTTATATATTGTTGAGAGATTTGACGGTTGTCCTCTGGGGTTTTGGGGTCCCTCTCCATGGCTGGGGGTGGTCACATGCTTTTCATGGACCCCCTATTTTATAGTGTTTTTAATTGTCTATGGCTATGCTGTGTATAATTTAATAAATATCTAACATTTATATTGCAATTGGTGTGCTATCTCTCTTTGCTTTGCTATTTTTCTTGGATGGTTTGTCATGTTGCTCTAGATAGCATAGATAGGCATAGATAGCACCCAGGTAATTATTTTTGTAGTTGAGCCTGCTACCTTTTAGGTGGAAAATATAATATAGACATATTGTATATGTGAATCAATATATAATTTATTTGGTATGTTTACTTTCCTTATAAGCAGAGAGTTTCAAAGTAAAAAAAAAATGCAAAAGTATCGACAAAAATTTACCACGGACATAAAGTAGAATATGTCACAAAAAAACTATCTCAGAATCAGAATAAAAAGTAAAAGCATCCCAGAGTTATTAATGCTTAAAGTGACAGTGGTCAGATTTGCAAAAAACGCTCTGGTCCTTAAAGGGGTACTCCGCCCCTAGACATCTTATCCCCTATCCAAAGGATAGGGGATAAGATGTCAGATCGCCACAGTCCCGCTGCTGGCGACCCCCGGGATCGCTGCTGCGGCACCGCGCTATCATTACTGCACAGAGCGAGTTCGCTCTGCACGTAATGACGGGCAATACACGGGCCAGAGCATCGTTATGTCACGGCTCCGTCCCTCGTGACGTCACGGCCCGCCCCCCTCAATACAAGTCTATGGGAGGGGGTGTGGCGGTCGTCATGCCCCTGCCATAGACTTGCATTAATGGGACAGGCCGTGATGTCACGAGGGGCGGAGCCATGACATCATGCTGCTCGGTGCCCTGTATCACCCTTCATTACGCACAGAGCAAATGATCCCGGGGCTTCCCAGCAGCGGGACATTGTAGCAGATGGGGGTAAAAACTTCCCCACTCTCGCCCTAATAGGCCCCACTCTCGCACTATTAAATCCCTTCTTGGCAAGTGTTACTCATGTATGAGCTGCCACTGGTTGACATTGAAGTTACACAGGGCAGTACCACTATCCACTTGGATCATCAAGAAATCGGTGATGGCTTTTCTCTGTTCGTATAGTTGGCCCAACTTGTTTCCTTCCCATTGTTAGTGTGTCTTGCAGATGGTGGAAACACTTCAGAAACCGCTTGACAACCAGATTGAACATGTGTGCCATGCAGGGCGCATGTTTCAGGCTTCCTTGTCGCAGCGCAGACAAGGTGTTCTTCCCGTTGTCAGTCACCAGGGTTCCCATTTCCAGTTTTCATGGAGTAAGCCATGATTCGATTTCTTGATGAATGACTTTTAGCAATTTCTCCCCTGTGTGACTCCGTTCACCAAGACAAACCATGTTAAGAACAGCGTGACACCGCCGTGCCCTGCACACATGGTATGCTGGAGGGGCACTAAGAATTGTCTGTGCAGTGGAGGCTGAGGACACGGTGGAGGATGAGGAGGCAGAGTCGCACACTGTCACAGGACCAACGGAGTGTGGAGGCGGAAGAGGCGTGACCTGTCCAAGTTGCTGTTGTGGCTGTGCAGGAACCACATTCACCCAGTGGGCCGTAAAGGACATGTATTGTCCCTGACCATAGTTACATCTTCAGATGTCGGCGCTGCCATGCACTTTGGTACACACCGACAGGCTCAAGTATTGGCCCACCTTCTGTTCCACAAAATTGTGCAGGGCTGGTATTGCCTTCTTCGCAAAGAAATGATGCCTTGGGACTCTCCACCTCGGCTTGGCACAAGCCATCAGTTCTCTGAAAGGTGCAGAGTCCACCATTTGAAAGGGCAGGACTGCAGCACCAGCAACTTGGACAGGAGTACATTCAGCTTCTGCGCCGTTGGATGAGTGGGCGCATGCTGATGGATTGCTGGCGGAATGACTGACTCAAAGTAGGAGGAGCAGGAGCATCTGGAGCGACAGAAGATGGGTATGACACACAGCTCCCTTCGGCTGAGGTGGTGGAGCTTTGGCTGGCTGAAACAGGGAGCAGCATGCCACTGGGTGATGCAGAAGGCTGGACCCACACATTGGAGCCACGGTTCTCCCAGTGGCGCTGCATATGTTGACACAGGGCCCTGGTGCCAACATTGGGACCCTGGCCACACTTCACTTTCTGCCAACACATCTTGCATGTGGCCAGGTTAACATCCTCCGGATGCTTGATGAAAAACAGCCACACCGCTGAGTAGCTGATTTTCCCTCCAACAGTCCACACTGATTGACTGCTACTGTCACCATCTCCAGGAACCCCTGGCCTACTACCTCTCGGGAAGGTAGGCTGTCACGAAGCAGGTGGTCTACCCCGGGCATGTTTGCCTCCAGACTTTCCACTTCTGCCCCCCATGCTGACTGCCAACCATGCTACCACCTTGCTGGCTCAACTGCTGCCTCACGGGCAACCTGGAACTCTCTTCTCCTGATGATGATGATGATGAAGCCCCTTCTGCACCCGACTCCCAAGTGCGATCGGCTTCATCATCATTGAGTTATGTCTGCACGTCACTGATGTCCTCCTCAGGTTCCTCAACAGTGTCTGCTTCAGGAGCCTGAACGCTCGCAACACCACCTCACACGCCATTCTCCTCATCACTAATTGCCTGCCTAGCGGAGGAAGCGGTGGATGTCTCCTCCACTTCTTGGCTGGGCAGTAGCTGTGAACTGACCTCTAGTAGATTGTCCTCACTAAATAGTGGAGCTGAACCCAAAGCATAAGATACTTCTGTGAGGGAGGGAAAAGCATAGGACAGAGGCACAGACTGCTCCTGTGCCATGCAAACTGAGGGTTGTGTCTGAGGAACCCACTGACTGTTGACTGGGGTGTCAGATGTCACTTGTGATGAAGTGGATGACCGTGTTAACCAATCGATGATGGCAGATGGTTTGCTGGTTGAGACACGGCCGGTAGCTGACACTGGGAGCTCAGGCCTCTCACTGCGACTCCTGCTGCCACTTGCCCCTAGTCTGCTGCAACCTCTGCCTGATGAACTTTGGCCTCTGCCACTCCTCTTTGCACGTCCTGGCACTTCTCTACCTGACATACTTAGTGCGTATATGAGGCGGGTACAATACGCTCCACTATGCTGAAAACAGTATTTGTCTACAACACCAGTAGGTGTGTACTTTTGCCTGGCCTTTCATAGTATCTAGACCCTTAAGATTTTAACCGTAACAAAAAAGTACACCACTTAGATGTACATATGTGGAATGCACTTATGAGGGGAGGACAATGCGCTCCACTATGCTTAAAATGGTATTTGTCTACAACACCAGCAGGTGTGTACTTTTGGCTGGCCTTTCACAGTATCTAGGCCCATAAGACTTTAACAGGAACAAAATGATACACCACTTAGATGTGCGCACAGGTTACACTTAATAGTGGACAATATGCTTTTAGTGCTCGGCTCACCCTAACTGGCTGGCTACTATTAGCTTTTCTGTTGTTGTACACACCAGTGCTCCAGCACACAGTCGCTGTGTACTACACCAAAAAATGCACTTTCTCTCTTAATCTCACTCCCTTCCCTATCAGTGCTTCTAGGCTGGATATGGGGTTGAGGTGAATCGCTGCTGTTCTGTGCAACACACTGCTATCTGTCCCTCTCTGCAATAGAACGCTGATGTGACTGGGAGGTGAATCGCTGCTATAAAAATGCTTCTCTGTGCAACACACACTGCTCTCTGTCCCTCTCTCTCTGCAACAGAAAGCTGATGTGACTGGGAGGTGAATCGTTGCTGTAAAAATGCTTTTCTGTGCAACACACACTGCTGTCTGTCTCTCTCTCTCTCTCTCTCTCTCTCTCTCTCTGCATTAAAAGGCTGAAGTGACTGGTCGCAAGATGGCTGCCGATCTTATAGGGCTGTGACATCACAGGGGTGGCTGGCTGCTGATAGGCTGCATGCTGCATGTGATTCAGGGTCATCCTGCCTACCCATGTTCCTGCCTTCCCAGTATTTCTTGCCCCATGTCCTCAAATGTGGATCTGCCATTTTAGATGCCCTGGAGCCGGGACCGCACAAAATGGAGTTTAATTAAGCGATTTGCGTGATCAAATCGTGGCAATATTCACATTCAAGCATCATCTAACGCCCAAGGTTTCTTACCCACCTTGCTTCCTGACTTTTTGTCTTCTTGCCCCTTACTCTGCCTGCCCTGACCTCAGCCTGCCCGGTTCGCTTACATTATCTACTACTGCTTACATCTTCTGGTACTGCCCTTTTAAATCATTAACTTATTAACAAAAACTGTTCTGACAGTAGTGACCTAGGGATTTTTAGCAGTTGAAATTTAGTGTAATGGTGAAAGGGTCAAAAAAGCTTCTCAGATTACCTGCAAGCCAAATCTGTTGAATGAAAATTTTCTTTAAATAAATAAAGTAATAATGTATTACCTGTAATGCAAATTGTTTAATTATTTACTTACCGTATTTATCGGCGTATAACACGCACTTTTTAGGCTAAAATTTTTTGCCTAAAGTCTGTGTGCGTGTTATACGCCTATACACCCCCAGGAAAGGCAGGGGGAGAGAGGCCGTCTCTGCCCGCTTCTCTCCCCCTGCCTTTCCTGAGGTCTAGAGCCCTGCTGTCGGCCCTTCTCACCCCCTGGCTATCGGCGCCGCTGCCCGTTCTGTCCCCCTGGCTATCGGTGCCGGCGCCCCATTGCCCATCGCCGACAGCCAGGGGGAGAGAAGGGGTAGCGGCACCCATTGCCGGCACCGCTGCCCCGTTGCCTCCCCCCATCCCCGGTGGCATAATTACCTGAGTCGGGTCCGCGCTGCTGCAGGCCTCCGGCGTGCGTCCCCGGCGTCGTTGCTATGCGCTGAACGGCGCGGCGCATGACGTCAGTGCCGCTGCCCCTTCTCTCCCCCTGGCTGTCGGCGCCGCTTCTCTCCCCCTGGCTGTCGGCGCCGCTTCTCTCCCCCTGGCTATCGGCGCCAGCACCGATAGTCAGGGGGACAGAACGGGCAGCGGCGCTGATAGCCAGGGGGAGAGAAGGGCCGACAGCAGCGCTCTAGACCCCAGGAAAGGCAGGGGGAGAGAAGCGGGCAGCGACGGCCTCTCTCCCCCTGCCTTTCCTGGGGGTATATCGGGGTATACACGCGCACACACGCACCCTCATTTTACCATGGATATTTGGGTAAAAAACTTTTTTTACCCAAATATCCTTGGTAAAATGAGGGTGCGTGTTGTAGGCCGGTGCGTGGTATACCCCGATAAATACGGTAGTTAATTATTAGAATAAAGTGTGACAGCTATCCAATTATTAGAGATTTTGGGGCTTTCACTGCCTTGTAGATGTCAGTTATGTTTTATTCACCTTAGTGTGCAACAAGTGCAAACTAATGTTTTCTTGAACATTATGCTTTCTACTATAGCAGTGTGTCTTAGCTTCTCTGGGCCAAGTGCTCAGTAGGCAATCATAAACCAAGCAAACACCTGAAAGGATATAATTTGTAACAATTTCATCAAAATTGTTGAGCTAACAGCATATTATACTTTGATATTGTACCTATTGATACTGTGCTGCTCCTATTACACTCCCAAATGCCATCAGCTTCATGTCAGGGTTAAGTGCTTTCTTATTTTTACAGTGTAGCCACATGAATGTAAGAATGATGGAAATTGGGGAACACTGTAAATAATATATGTTTTCTCTCCATACCCTGCTGTACTTATACTGTGAAATATGTTGATGTGCTGAGAAATGTGAATTTCTTATTCTAAAGAGAAATCTCCTGTATGACATATTAAAATTTTTGTGAATTGTGCTATGTGGTGCTGGGGAACTTCCAACTTTCCTTTTTAAGAAAGTAGGGTGTTAAAGGGATTTTATAGTGCTGGGGTAAAGATGGTCAGGGTTGTTTTGAGTACCTGCAGCTCTATTATGCCATGACTAAAACAATGGAGAGTGCCTTCTTCCTGTGCAATATAATACAGAGTATAATGGAAAAAAGTAAAAAAAAAAAAAAAAGAAAGTAGTCAAAATGCTGATGCAGTCGCACAAAGTGGGAATCACCAGTTGGTTCAGTTCAATATAAATTATCATAAATGTATGAGGGGGGAGGAAATAGCAATGTATAGGTATAGTAAATTATAATATACCCACAAACTCCAAACTTATAGTAAGGATGCCTATGCATTATACCAAAGTATAATAATTTTAGAAAACTAAGTCACTCATATTTTTGTATAAAACATATAAGTAATCTGCAAAATTCATACAGATAAAATAATTAAAAAGGAGGAATGAGCATGAGAACGGTGACAAAACCTGGGCCCCAATACTACTACAAACTGCATTAAAATCACTAGTATGTATAAATATGGACAAGTAGCAGTGGAACAAGCAAATGCTGACTCAACAAAATTAGTGCATAATGTGCTGTATTCAAAGCAGCAAATATTATGATATATAATAAGTACAAAGAAGGGTACATTGCACAATAGATAAAGGCATCTGAAGCACCATACCAGTGAGCAAATAGGGTAGTCAAGAGGTTAATTGTGGGCATTCCAGGATGCCGCCACCCCCGATGTGTGTTTATGTCCAACTTCCTTTGTCCAGGGGTCAAAATTTACACATAATAGTGATTTCAGTACTTGTTTATGCATTTTGTAGTAGTGTGAAATGCTAATTCCTCCTTCTTAATGATTTTATCTGTATGAAATTTGCATTAATAAAGATTATTTACATGTTACTATACTAAAATATCAAGTGACTGTTTTCTTACATTTTTTTTAATCCATTCACTATAAATCATACATTTACTGCTCACCAAAATTTTTGTACAAGGATTAAAGATGTCCCAGACTCTTATGTGTCTGAGGTGTGTGGAGGATGAGGCAGAATTCCTACATACAGTATGGTCATGGAATAACATATAAAGTTATTGTAATAAATATTTCCTATGGTTTCATCTAAATAAGGATTTAAAGGGGTACTTCGCTGCCCCAGCGTTCGGAACATTTTGTTCCAAAGGCTTGGAGAGGGCTGCGGGGGTCGTGATGTCATGGCCACGCCCCCTCATGATGTCGCACCATGCCCCCTCAATGCAGGTCTATGGGAGGGGGTGTGGCTGCCACGCCCCCTCCCATAGACTTGCATTGAGAGGGCGTGGCGTGACCCACAAAGAGGCATGGCCGTGACGTCACGACCCCCGCCACCCGCTCTCTCTGGTAGACTTGCATTGAGGGGGCGTGACGTGACCCACAAGGGGAACCCCCGCGATCAAACATCTTATCCCCTATACTTTTGCAAGGGGAGAAGATGTCTAGTGGCAGAGTACCCTTTTAATATTGATTTTTCTCCCCCCGTTGCTATTTTAAGAGCTTATTTTATTATTTTAGTTTGTTCCCAAAAAAGTTAAAGAAAAAGATTTTGTATTTACAGAGATATAGGGGGAGATTTATCAAAACCTGTCTAGAGGAAAGTTGCTGAGTTGCCCATAACAACCAATCAGATTGCTACTTTCATTTTGCAGAGGCCTTGTTAAAAATGAAAGAAGCGATCTGATTGGTTGCTATGGGCAACTCAGCAACTTTCCTCTAGACAGGTTTTGATGAATCTCCCCCATAGAGCTTACATCAATCATCTAATATAATACTTGAATAACAAAACTCAGACCTGGTTTGGTTCTCTCCCTTTTCTTATTCATTTATTTCTTCATTTCAGCAAAACCCAAGTATTTCTCATTACATTATTCTCACATATTGTAGGAGCCTGGAGTTGATTCCTATGTAGTCATTGCTGTGTCACTGCTGCTTTAGACTTAGCAATGGCCATGTAGGAATTGACTCCGGGCTCCCACAATATGTGAAATCATGTAATAAGAAATACTTGTGTCTTGTCGAAATGAAGGAATAACTGAACAAGAAAAAGACAGAGAACAAAACGAGTTCTGTGAGTTCCTCTAGTCAAGAATTATATCAGATTATTGCCGTTAGCTCAATATCTACCGTATTTTTCGCCCTATAGGACGCACCGGCGTATAAGACGCACCCAATTTTTAGGGGCAAAATCTAAAAAAATTAAGATTTTGAACCCAATAGTGGTCTTCAACCTGCGGACCTCCAGATGTTGCAAAACTACAACTCCCAGCATGCCCGGACAGCCGTTGGCTGTCCGGGCATGCTGGGAGTTGTAGTTTTGTAACATCTGGAGGTCCGCAGATTGAAGACCACTGCATAGGAGGTAATACTCACGTGTCCCCGCCGCTCCGGACCCGTCACCGCTGCCCTGGATGTCGCTCCATCACTGTCGCCGTGTCCCCATCGCTCCGGAACGTCTCTGCTGCCGGCCGGGTATCCTCGCTCTCCGTCGCCGCCATCACGTCGTTACGTACGCCGACGCACGTACGCGACGACGTGATGACGAGGAAGGAGAGCGCCGGCCATACAGGGGATCCCTGAACGGAGAAGACACCGAGGAGGCAGGTAAGGTCCCCCCCCGGTGTCCTGTTAGTACTAACCCGGCTATTCAGTCGGGCTGCTCAAGACCGCCGCGGTGAAATCGCGGCGGTCCCGAACAGCCCGACTGAACAGTTGGGTTAGTGTCACTTTCCCTTCAGACGCGGCGGTCAGCTTTGATCGCCGCGTCTGAAGGGTTAATACAGGGCATCACCGCGATCGATGATGTCCTGTATTAGCCGCGGGTCCCGGCCGTTGATGGCCGCAGGGACCACCGCGACAGGGGTGTATTCACCGTATAAGACGCACCAACTTTTTCCCATCAGTTTTGGGAAAGAAAAAGTGCGTCTTATACGGCGAAAAATACGGTATGTAAATACAGATTGCTGTCTGCAGTAAGGTGGAGTTGGCTGATATAAAGGGGGTATTCCAGGAAAAAACGTTTTTTGTTTTTTTTTTAGATCAACTGGCTCCAGAAAGTTAAACAGATTTGTAAATTAGAAAAGGAAGTTCTGTGTGCAGCTCATAATTAATACACACCGAGGTCAAGCTAGGGCATGCAACTATATCTCAGTTGCAGAAAAGAGAAAACCAGAAACAAAATATTTAGCCCGGACCTTCTAGGTGAGTATATATAAATTTAGGATAGGTTATAAATTTAATGTTTGGAACTAATAAGTAAAAATTGATGTAATAAAAAATTAGATTGTACTTCAATAATAATGCAATAGGTTTATTAAAATATCACAATATAAAAAGTTACTCCTCACAGGGCCCTTGTGTGGAGAACATATAAAATTGCAGGCAATCAATTGATACTAAGTGTACATAGAATAGATTTATAACACTGGCATATTGTGTACAACAAGCAGATGCCTATTTGTAACAACCAAATACTTGTTGCACAGATCAAATAGTGGGGAAATGACTACTATTGGTATTCAGGTAGTAGATCTGCTGACGTCACACGCCGGCAACACGAGGCGAGCTCCTCGGTTTCCGGTCCCATCCAGCCAGCATTGAAGCACAGCGGTGAGGATTGTTTTATCTCCAGCGCCTGCCAGCGCTAACGGTCTCCCGGCATCTTCTATACATCAGCGCCTGCCAGCGCCATAAGCCCGAGGTAACCACCACCGCTCCAGATTAGGACTCTGCTTGGCTACTACCAGAATACCATCTAGTAGTCAGTATGACTACTGAGGAAAGGGTTACACCATTTAACCCTGAAACGCGTGTAGTCTTGTCTACATAGTCACTGGCACAAACGCTATTTGTGAACTGTACCCACTATCATTGGTCAGTTACCCTGTCAGGATCCGGGTACTGGGAGGATACTGGTGGTGGATCCTCTGTGTCAGTGGGGTGATGACGTGGGCCGTACCAGGGGAGCGGAGTCTAAGGGGTTACTGGTATTCACCAGAGCCCGCCGCAAAGCGGGATGGACTTGCTGCGGCAGGTAACCCCCAGGTCGTTCCACCCGATAGCAACTCAACCCCGACTGACGGCTGACATAGGCGCGGTACAAGGGATTAGGCAAGAGCAAGGTCGGACGTAGCAGAAGGTCAGGGCAGGCAGCAAGGATCGTAGTCAGGGGCAACGGCAGAAGGTCTGGAACACTGGCTTGGGACATACAAGGAACGCTTTCACTGGCACAATGGCAACAAGATCCGGCGATGCTGGGAAGGGGAAGTGAGGTAATATAGGCTAGGGCACAGGTGAAAGTACTAATTGGGCCAGGCACCAATCAGCGGCGCACTGGCCCTTTAAATCGCAGAGAGCCGGCGCGCGCCCTAGGGAGCGGGGCTGCGCGCGCCGGGACTGAACAAACGGGGAACAGGTCGGGTAAGAAGGCTGGGATACGAGCCGCGAGCGGACACCAGAGATACTAGCGCAGCGCTCCCGGTCAGTGGGTCTGATCGGGGCGCTGCGACAAGGTAAACACTACAAGCGCTCCAGGGAGGAGCGGAGACCCGGAGCACTCGGCGTAACAGTACCCCCCCCTTGGGTCTCCCCCTCTTTTTGGAACCCGAGAACTTCTGAATGAGGTCCTTCTCGAGGATGTTATCCTCGGGTTCCCAAGATCTCTCCTCAGGTCCACAATTCTCCCAATCTACGAGAATTTTTTTTTAACCTCTGACTGTCTTAGAAGCGAGAATTTCTTTAACAGTGAAGACATCGGAGGAGCCAGAGACAGGAGCTGGAGCGACAACCTTGGGAGAGAAGCGGTTAAGGACAAGCGGTTTAAGGAGAGAAACATGAAAAGCGTTAGGAATACGGAGAGAAGGGGGAAGAAGAAGTTTGTAGGAGACAGGATTGATTTGACTCTTGATTTTAAAGGGTCCAAGATAACGTGGTCCCAGCTTATAACTGGGGACATGGAAGCGGATATACTTGGCAGAGAGTGACACTTTGTCTCCAGGAGCAAAGACAGGAGGAGTTCTTCTCTTTTTGTTGGCATGCTTCTTCATCCGGGATGAGGCCAGTAGGAGGGATTTTTTAGTTTCCTTCCAGATGGTGGAGAAGTCCCGGGTAACTTCATCAACAGCAGGCAATCCAGAAGAAGTGGGAGTGGGGAGGGGGGGCAAAGGGTGACGGCCATACACCACAAAGAACGGGGATTTGGCGGAGGATTCAGAGTACTTGAAATTGTACGAGAATTCAGCCCAGGGTAGAAGATCGACCCAATCGTCCTGGCGGGAGGAAACAAAATGTCGCAAATAGTCACCAAGGATCTGGTTAACTCTCTCTACTTGCCCATTGGATTGGGGATGATAGTCGGACGAGAAATTTAATTTGATTTTTAATTGATTACAGAGAGCTCTCCAAAATTTCGATACAAATTGAACGCCTCTATCCGAGACGATATGCGTGGGAAGCCCGTGAAGGCGAAAAATGTGCACAAAAAATAGCTTTGCCAACTGTGGAGCTGAAGGAAGGCCTGGAAGTGGAATAAAATGTGCCATCTTGGAGAAACGATCAACGACCACCCAGATGACTGTGTTGCCATGGGATAAAGGCAGATCCGTAATAAAATCCATGGCAATTTGAGACCATGGTAGCTTAGGAACAGGCAAAGGATGAAGGAGGCTGCCAGGCTTCTGGCGAGGAGTCTTGTCCCGGGCACAAACTGTACAGGCCCGAACGAAATCAGCGACATCTGCCTCCAGGGTAGGCCACCAATATAAACGAGAGATGAGTTGGATGGACTTCTTGACGCCAGCATGGCCGGCGAGATGCGAGGAGTGTCCCCACCTGAGGATCTTGAGGTGCTGGTGTGGAGGGACGAAAGTCTTTCCAGGAGGCGTTTGTCTGATAGAAGCTGGAGCAGAAGAGATCAGACACTCAGGGGGTACAATGTGTTGCAGGGGGGCTTCCGTTTCGGAAGCATCAGAGGAACGAGAAAGGGCGTCAGCCCTGATGTTTTTGTCAGCAGGGCGAAAATGAATATAAGTTAAAACGGGCAAAAAACAATGACCACCTAGCCTGGCGTGGGTTCAGACGTTGGGCAGACTGGAGATACGAGAGATTCTTGTGATCCGTGTAGATGACAATCGGGTGTTTGGAACCCTCCAGCAGGTGCCTCCATTCTTCGAGGGCTAGTTTAATGGCCAGTAGTTCACGATCACCAATGGAGTAATTTTTTTCCGCTGGAGAGAAGGTTTTAGAAAAGAAACCACAAGTAATGTTATGTCCGGTAGAGTCTTTTTGTAGGAGTACAGCTCCGGCTCCAACCGAAGAGGCCTCCACTTCCAGGAAGAAGGGTTTTGATGGATCAGGTCTGGAGAGTACGGGAGCAGAAGCGAAGGCAGTTTTGAGGCGATTGAATGCCACATCCGCTTGGGGAGGCCAGGACTTAGGGTTGGCATTCTTCTTGGTTAGGGCCACAATCGGAGCCACAATGGCGGAAAAATTTGGAATAAACTGTCGGTAGTAATTGGCAAATCCCAAGAAGCGTTGGATAGCTCGGAGTCCAGAGGGGCGTGGCCAATCTAAAACGGCTGACAGTTTGTCTGGGTCCATTTGAAGTCCCTGGCCAGAGACTAGATAACCTAGAAAGGGAAGAGATTGGCATTCAAAGAGACATTTCTCCATCTTGGCATATAATTGATTTTCACGGAGTCTCTGGAGCACTAGGCGGACATGGCGGCGGTGTTCTTCGAGGCTAGAGGAAAAAATCAAAATGTCGTCCAGGTAAACCACAACACAGGTATATAAAAAATCCCGAAATATTTCATTCACGAAGTCCTGGAAGACAGCGGGGGCGTTGCAGAGCCCAAAAGGCATAACCAGATATTCAAAATGTCCGTCTCTGGTATTAAATTCGGTTTTCCACTCATCCCCTTTTCTGATGCGGATGAGATTATATGCGCCTCTTAAGTCCAATTTGGTGAAGATGTTAGCGCCATGAAGGCGGTCAAAGAGTTCCGAGATAAGAGGCAGGGGATAGCGGTTTTTGATAGTGATTTTATTTAAACCGCGGTAATCAATGCACGGCCGTAAGGAACCGTCTTTTTTGAGACAAAGAAGAACCCCGCTCTGGCAGGGGATGAAGACTTGCGGATGAATCCCCTCTTTAAATTTTCTTGGATGTAGTCCGACATGGCTTGAGTCTCAGGAGTGGACAGAGGGTAGATTTTGCCCCGGGGTGGAGTAGTACCAAGAAGGAGGTCAATAGGGCAGTCATAAGGCCTGTGAGGAGGCAAAGTCTCTGCTTGTTTTTTTACAAAAAACATCGGCATAGTCCTGGTAGGCCTTGGGAAGACCTGGTATAGGAGGAGCCACAGGGGTTTGAATGACGGAGCTGGGAGCAGACGTGAGGCATTTTTTGAGGCAAGAAGAACCCCAGCTCTTGATCTCCCCGGTGGTCCAGTCAAGGGTAGGAGAATGACGTTGGAGCCAAGGCAAGCCGAGGAGAATTTAAGAAATGCAGTTGGGGAGGGAGGACCAGAAATTCAAATTTTTCGTGATGTAGTCCAATGCACATTAACAGGGGTTCTGTGCGGTAACGCACAGTACTGTCCAATTTTTCTCCATTAACTGAAGAGATGTAGAGTGGTCTGACGAGACTGGTTACTGGGATGTTGAACCTATTAACGAAAGAGGCCAAAATAGAATTTCCTGCAGAGCCTGAATCCAAGAAGGCCACAGCTGAGAAGGAGGAGTTAGCAGAAGAAGAAATCCGCACAGGCACAGTAAGACGTGGAGAAGCAGAGTTCACACCTAGAGCTGTCTCACCTTTGTGCGGAATCAGAGTGCGTCTTTACTGACGCGGAGGACAGATAGGACAATCCTTCAGGAAGTGTTCGGTACTGGCACAGTACAGGCATAGATTCTCATTGCGGCGGCGTGTCCTCTCTTGTGGGGTCAAGCGAGACCGGTCTACTTGCATAGCCTCCACGGCAGAAGGCACAGGAACAGATTGCAATGGACTTGAGAAGAGAGGAGCCGGGGAGAGAAATCGCCTGGTGCAAACAAAGTCCATATCCTGACGGAGCTCCTGGCGTCTTTCGGAAAAACGCATGTCAATGCGGGTGGCCAAATGGATAAGTTCATGCAGGTTGGCAGGAATTTCTCGTGCGGCCAGCACAAACTTGATGTTGCTGGATAGGCCTTTTTTGAAGGTCGCGCAGAGGGCCTCATTGTTTCAAGATAATTCAGAGGCGAGGGTACAAAATTGGATGGCGTATTCACCCACAGAAGAATTTCCTTTGACAAGGTTCAACAAGGCAGTTTCGGCAGAAGAGGCTCGGGCTGGTTCCTCGAAGACACTACGAACCTCAGCGAAGAAAGACTGAACAGTGGCAGTGACAGGATCATTGCGGTCCCAGAGCGGTGTGGCCCATGACAAGGCCTTCCCAGTCAGGAGACTAACCACGAAAGCCACCTTTGACCGTTCTGTGGGAAATTGGTCCGACATCATCTCCAAATGCAGGGAACATTGCGAGAGAAAGCCACGGCATTGTTTAGAGTCCCCATCAAATTTGTCTGGCAGAGACAAGCGGAGGTTGGAAGCGGCCACTCGCTGCGGAGGAGGTGCAGGAGCTGGCGGAGGAGATGGTTGCTGAAGCTGTGGCAAAAGTTGTTGCAGCATAACTGTTAGCGCAACAAGGACATCAGCTGTCTCAACTATCTGTTGAGACTGCTGGGCGACCACCGTGGTAAGGTCAGGGACAACTGGCAGCGGGACCTCAGCGGGATCCATGGCCGGATCTACTGTCAGGATCCGGGTACTGTGAGGATACTGGTGGTGGATCCTCTGTGTCAGTGGGGTGATGACGTGGGCCGTACCACGGGAACGGAGTCTAAGGGGTTCCTGGTATTCACCAGAGCCCGCCGCAAAGCGGGATGGACTTGCTGCGGCAGGTAACCCCCAGGTCGTTCCACCCGATAGCGACTCAACCCCGACTGACGGCTGAGACAGGCGCGGTACAAGGGATTAGGCAAGAGCAAGGTCGGACGTAGCAGAAGGTTAGGGCAGGCAGCAAGGATCGTAGTCAGGGGCAACGGCAGAAGGTCTGGAACACTGGCTTGGGACATACAAGGAACGCTTTCACTGGCACAATGGCAACAAGATCCTGCGATGCTGGGAAGGGGAAGTGAGGTAATATAGGCTAGGGCACAGGTGAAAGTACTAATTGGGCCAGGCGCCAATCAGCGGCACACTGGCCCTTTAAATCGTAGAGAGCTGGCGCGCCCTAGGGTGCGGGGCCGAGCGCGCCGGGACTGAACAAACGGGGAACAGGTCGGGTAAGAAGGCTGGGATGCGAACCGCGAGCGGGCGCGTCCCGCATCGCGGGTCGCATCCCCGCCAGAGACACTAGCGCAGCGCTCCTGGTCAGCGGGTCTGACCGGGGCACTGCGACAAGGTAAACGCTGTGAGCGCTCCGGGGAGGAGCGGGGACCCGGAGCGCTCGGCGTAACATACCCTTTGTGAACCATCGGACTACATTGTATCCAGTCCAGTACCGTCCGGTCCAACGATTACAAGTTCAACTCCGGTGCAGAGATTCCAGCTCTAAGATCTGCTGACGTCACACGCCGGCAACACGAGGCGAGCTCCTCGTACTCAGCGTGCGGTCTCCGGTCCCATCCAGCCAGCATTGAAGCCCAGCGGTGAGGATTGTTTCATCTCCAGCGCCTGCCAGCGCTAACGGTCCCCCGGCATCTTCTATACATCAGCGCCTGCCAGCGCCATATGCCCGAGGTAACCACCACCGCTCCAGATTAGGACTCTGCTTGGCTACTACCTGAATACCATCTGTGACCGCCGCTTAGAGGATCAGGTGCATTAAACCATCCAGGCACCTTACAACATCGCTTGCCTTCAGTGTGAACTGCCCGAGTTGTCACAAAAAGGACGGGTAACACCATTTTTCAAATTGCTACAAACTGTCCAATAATATAATAAGGATACAATTCATCTATGCGGCAATTAGCCAAGCAAGCACATAGGCTTTCCCTACTATTTGATCTGTGCAACAAGTATTTGGTTGTTACAAATAGGCATCTGCTTGTTGTACACAATATGCCAGTGTTATAAATCTATTCTATGTACACTTAGTATCAATTGATTGCCTGCAATTTTATGTTCTCCACACAAGGGCCCTGTGAGGAGTAACTTTTTATATTGTGATATTTTAATAAACCTATTGCATTATTATTGAAGCACGATCTAATTTTTTATTACATCAATTTTTACTTATTAGTTCCAAACATTATATTTATAACCTATCCTAAATTTATATATACTCACCTAGAAGGTCCGGGCTAAATATTTTGTTTCAGATTTGTAAATTACTTCTATTAAAAAATCTTAATCCTTCCAATAATTATCAGCTGCTGAAGTTGAGTTGTTCTTTTCTGCCTAAGTTCTCTCTGATGACACACGTCTTGGGAGCTGTCCAGAGTAGAAGCAAATTCCCGTAGCAAACCTATTCTGCTCTGTGCAGTTCCTATGGGAATTTGCTTCTACTCTGGACAGCTCCCGAGACACGTGTCATAACAGAGCACTTAGACAGAAAAGAACAATTGAACTTCAGCAGCTCATAAGTACTGAAAGGATTAAGATTTTTTAATAGAAGTAATTTACAAAACTGTTTAACTTTCTGGAGCCAGTTGATATATTTAAAAAATGTTTTTTCCTGGATAACCTCTCTAACCTCTTAAGGACCAGGCACGTACTCATACGTGAGTGGGAATTTTGGTCCCTGCCGCGTGGCGGGCAGGGACCGGACCGGGGTGACTGCTGATATCTATCAGCAGGCACCCCGTGCAAATGCCCAGGGGGGTCATCAGACCCCCCATGTCGGCGATCGGCGCAAATCGCAAGTGAATTCACACTTGCGATTTGCACGATTCCGGGTCATTACGGGTCTATGGTGACCCGGTGACCCGGAATATAAGGGGGATCGCGGGTGTCTAAGACACCCACAATCCTCCTGAAGAGATAGGAGTGAGGTGGCACAGGTGCCACCCCTCCTATCCCTGCTATTGGTGGTCTAGACGCGACCACCAATAGCCGATTGGGGGCGGGGGGTTAACTTTCGTTTTCCCCATTCTGCCCACCCACAATAGGCAGGGCAGAATGGGGAAACGACAGAGGACCGGCGCCGGAGTCCACTTACCGATCTGCGGAGGCTGCGGGCGACGATCGGCGTCGGAGATCAGCGGGCGACGATGTCGCGCAGCAGGCTCCCTGGATCCGACGGAAGCCGGTAAGTTGCCTAGCAACATCTGGAGGGCTGCAGTCCGAAACCACTATATAGTGGTCTCTATACTGTAGCACTCCAGATGTTGCAAAACTACAACTCCCAGCATGCCCAGACAGCTATTTGGGCATGCTGGGAGTTGTAGTTTTGCAACAGCTGGAGGGCTACAGTTTGAGACCACTATATGGTAGTCTCTGAACTATAGCCCTCCAGATCTTGCAAAACTACAACTCCTAGCATGCCCACACAACTGTTTGCTGTCTGGGCAAGCTGGGATTTGTAGTTTTGCAGCATCTGGAGGGCAACAGTTTGCAGTGGTCTCTATACTGTAGCTCTCCAGATGTTGCAAAACTGCAAATCCCAGCATGCTGGGAGTTGTAGTTGTGAGCCCTCCAGCTGTTGCATAACTACACCTCCCAGCATGCAATTCAGTGATCAGTACATGCTGGGAGTTGTTGTTTAGTTGTAGCTGGAGGCACACTGGTTGGAAAATATTGAGTTAGATAACAGAACCTAACTGAAGGTTTTTCAACCAGTGTGCCTCCAGCTGTTGCAAAAGTACAACTCCCAGCCTGCATGGTCTGTCAGTACATGCTGGGAGTTGTAGTTTTGAAACAGCTGGAGGTTTGCCCCCCCATGTGAGCGTACAGGGTACATTCACACGGGCGGGTTTACAGTAAGTTTTGTGCTTCAAGTATGAGCTGCGGCAAATTTTTCGCCGCAGCGCAAACTCCTAGCAGGGAACTCACTGTAAATCTCCGCCAGTGCGAATGTACCCTAAAAACACTACACTACACTACAGTAACACATAATAAAGGGTAAAACACTACATATACACCCCCTTACACTGCCCCCCCCCCCAATAAAAATGAAAAACGTATTGTACGGCAGTGTTTCCAGAATGGAGCCTCCAGCTGTTGCAAAACAACAACTCCCAGCATTTCTGGACAGCCACTGACTGTCCAGGCATGCTGGGAGTTTAGCAACAGCTGGAGGCACCCTGTTTGGAAATCACTGGCGTAGAATACCCCTATGTCCACCTCTATGCAATCCCCAATTTAGTCCTCAAATGCGCATGGCGCTCTCACTTCAGAGCCATGTCGTATTTCAAGGAAACAGTTTAGGGCCACATATGGGGTATCGCCGTACTCGGGAGAAATTACACTACAAATTTTGGGGGGCTTTTTCTCCTTTTACCCCTTTTACAGGAAAAGTTGGGGGTCTACACCAGCCTGTTAGTGTAAAAAAAATATATATTTTTTACACTAACATGCTGGTGTTGCCCTTTACTTTTTATTTTCACAAAAGGTAAAAGGAAAAAAAGACCCCCAAAATTTGTAACGCAATTTCTCTTGAGTACGGAAATACCCCATATGTGGGCGTAAAATGATCTGCAGGCGCATAACAAGGCTCAGGAGTGAGAGCGCACTATGTACATTTGAAGCCTAAATTGGTGATTTGCACAGGGGTGGCTAATTTTACAGCGGTTCTGACATAAACGCTAAAAAATAAATACGGACATGTGACCCCATTTTGGAAACTACACCCCTCACGGAAAGTAACAAGGGGTATAGTGAGCCCCCACAGGTGTTTGACAAATTTTCGTTAAAGTTGGATGGGAAAATGAAAAAAAATATTTTTTTTCACTAAAATGCTGGTGTTACCCTACATTTTTAATTTTCACAAGGGAAAATAGGAAAGAAGCCCCCCAAAATTTGTAATCCCATTTCTTCTGAGTAAGAAAATACCCCAAATGTGGATGTAAAGTGCTCGGCGGGCGAACTACATTGCTCAGAAGAGAGGGAGCGCCATTGGGATTTTGAAGAGAAAATGTGTCCGGAATTGAAGGCCACGTGTGTTTACAAAGCCCCCATAGTGCCAGAACAATGTACCCCCCAACATGTGACCCCATTTTGGAAACTACACCCCTCACATAATGTAATAAGGGGTACAGTGAGCATTTACACCCCACAGGTGTCTGACAGATTTTTGGAACAGTGGTCCGTGAAAATGAAAAATTAAATTTTTCATTTGCACAGCCCACTGTTCCAAAGATCTGTCAAATGCCAGTGGGGTGTAAATACTCACTGCACCACTTATTAAATTCTGTGAGGGGAGTAGTTCCCAAAATGGGGTCACATATGGAGGGGTCCACTGTTCTGGCACCATGGGGGGCTTTGTAAACACACATGGCCCCTCACTACCATTCCAAACAAATTCCCTCTTCAAAAGCTCAATGGCGCTCCTCCTCTTCCGAGCATTGTAGTTTTAACCGCAGGGCACCTGACGTCCACTTATGGGGTATTTCCATACTCAGAAGAGATGGGTTTACAAATTTTGGAGGGTGTTTTCTGCTATTAACCCTTGCAAAAATGTGAAATTTGGGGGGAAACACACATTTTAGTGAAATATTTTTTTACATATGCAAAAGTCGTGAAACCCCTGTGGGGTATTAAGGCTCACTTTATTCCTTGTTACGTTCCTTAAGGTGTCTAGTTTCCAAAATGGTATGCCATGTGTTTTTTTTTTTGCTGTTCTGGCACCATAGGGGCTTCCTAAATGCGACATGCCCCCCGACCAAAATTTACTCTCAAAAAGCCAAATATGACTCCTTCTCTTCTGAGCATTGTAGTTCGCCCGTAGTGCACTTCAGGTCAACTTATGGGGGGTATTTTCTGCTATTAACCCTTGCAAAAATGTGAAATTTGGGGGGGGAAACACACATTTTAGTGAAGAAAACATTTTTTTTTTTTTTACATATGCAAAAGTCATGAAACGCCTGTGGGGTATTAAGGCTCACTTAATTCCTTGTTACGTTCCTCAAGGGGTCTAGTTTCCAAAATGGTATGCCATGTGTTTTTTTTTTTGTTTTTGTTTTTTGCTGTTCTGGCACCATAGGGGCTTCCTAAATGCAACATGCCCCCCAAAAACCATTTCAGAAAAACGGACTCTCCAAAATCCCCTTGTCGCTCCTCCGCTTCAGAGCCCTTTACTGCGCCCGCCGAACACTTTACATACACATATGAGGTATGTGCTTACTCTATAGAAATTGGGCAACAAATACAAGTATACATTTTCTCCTTTTACCCCTTGTAAAAATTCAAAAATTGGTTCTACAAGAACATGCAAGTGTAAAAAATGAAGATTTAGAATTTTCTCCTTCACTTTGCTGCTCTTCCTGTGAAACACCTAAAGGGTTAAAACGCTGACTGAATGTCATTTTGAATACTTTGGGGGGTGAAGTTTTTATAATGGGGTCTTTTATAGGGTATTTCTAATAAGACCCTTCAAATCCACTTCAAACCTGAACTGGTCCCTGAAAAATAGTGAGTTTGAAAATTTTGTGAAAAATTTGAAAATTGCTGCTGAACTTTGAAGCCCTCTGATGTCTTCCAAAAGTAAAAACTCATAAATTTTATGATGCAAACATAAAGTAGACATATTGGAAATGTGAAAAAAAAAATTTTTTTATTTGGAATATCCATTTTCCTTACAAGCAGAGAGCTTCAAAGTCAGAAAAATGCAAAATTTTCTATTTTTTCATCGAATTTGGGGATTTTTCACCAAGAAAGGATGCAAGTTACCACAAAAATTTACCACTATGTTAAAGTAGAATATGTCACGAAAAGACAATCGCGGAATCAGAATGATAACTAAAAGCATTCCAGAGTTATTAATGTTTAGAGTGACAGTGGTCAGATGTTCAAAAAACGCTCTGGTCCTAAGGTGTAAAATGGCCTGGTCCTTAAGGGGTTATTTACCAACATATGTATAAACTAGTCCACTAGTGGCATATTACTATAAAAAGAAAGATTTAACCACCAGCAGGGCTGGTAACAGAATTTTAAAAACCACCAAGCATTCAGAACTTTAAAGGGGTATTCCAGGCAAAAACTTTTTTTAATATATCAACTGGCTCCGGAAAGTTAAACAGATTTGTAAATTACTTCTATTAAAAAATCTTAATCCTTCCAATAGTTATTAGCTTCTGAAGTTGAGATGCTGTTTTCTGTCTAACTGCTTTCTGATGACTC
The DNA here is from genome assembly GCF_029499605.1 of Hyla sarda. Classification (NCBI taxonomy): domain Eukaryota; kingdom Metazoa; phylum Chordata; class Amphibia; order Anura; family Hylidae; genus Hyla; species Hyla sarda. The sequence continues at coordinate 226,870,470 of NC_079192.1, forward strand.
ACGTCCCGGGAGCTGTCCAGCTCCTATGGGGATATTTTCCCATCATGCAAGGGATATTCTCTTATCATGCACAGCTCCCGGGACGTGACATCATCATTGAGCAGTTAGACAGAAAACTTCAGAAGCTAATAACTATTGGAAGGATTAAGATTTTTTAATAGAAGTAATTTACAAATCTGTTTAACTTTCCGGAGCCAGTTGAAATATAAAAAAAAGTTTTTGCCTGGAATACCCCTTTAAATCTTTCATCCCATAACAACTGTGGGGGAGATTTATTGTGGTGTCCCAGTACAGAACATGGTTCTGAACAGACCTAAAGTCCCCTCAGGTAGAGTCCCTCAGGTCTACAGGGCTCTCCTGCAGGGTCCCCCTAAGTCATGATATGGTATTCTGTTGTATATTAAGTATGTACATCTATTATAAGTACCGTTCCGTGAATGTAAACTGTATATAAAGGTTTTTAGGATATTTACCCTGTATAGGACCTGCCCAAGGTCATGTGATATGTCATGTGATCACGTGATATACACAGAGTTCCATGGGCACAGGTAACCACAGGCATAGCTACCAATGGGCTTTAGTCTAGCCCCCCTGATATATAAGGGTCTGTTGTCTCTACATTCTCTCCACATTCTCTCTCTTACTGTATCTCCTGGACCCAAAAGCAAGCACAAGTCCTGCACAAGTCAAGTCCCGCACATCTAGGCCAAAGCCTAGAAATCTGCAGCCACATCAAATCTGTGAGTACAAGTCAAGTCTCTACTGTCCATACCAAAGTCATAACAGTAGAACAGTGTCCTGCATCATCATTATAGTAACTACAAGTCCAAGCAAGCCTGAGAGGTTCCCTGTGTCCCGGTCACCTCTGTGGAAGGTGGCTATTTGTAAAGACTGTTTTATGCCTCCTTCAGTAAAGTTCCAGTTGCATCAAAACTCTGCTTTGGACTCTCCTTTACTATATGCCGTTTTGGGTTGTTTGTCGGCGCTGTCCTGAACCAAACAATCACATCCTGGCGTCACGAACACTAGGGGTAAACAACATCTTGCCCCAGGGGTTAATACCATCCGACCTCACCACTCAGTCCGCTACACCTGTGGTCCTGCCATATTACCATATTACCAAATTATCAAAACCTGTCCAGAGGAAAAGTTGCTGAGTTGCCCATAGCAACAAATCAGATTGCTTCTTTCATTTTTAACAAGGCCTCTAAAAATGAAAGAAGAGATCTAATTGGTTGCTATGGGCAACTCAGCAACTTTTCCTCTGGACAGGATTATATGAATGCATTTTTTTTAACAGTGAAATATGCCGGAAATACACTGTTTGAACCTACCCTTAGTGTTCATACTTTGGGTGATGAAATACCAAATAATAATGGCAACCGATTTTCTTTCATAAATCTAATAAAAGTCCCCTTTAATAAGAAAGTGTTTTCATTACAACAGGCGTTACAAGTGCACAATCTGAGTTAGGTTTTGAAGCCTGTGGCTGGTTTTATAAGACTTTCAGTTGATTTCTCCATAATACATGTACATTTTCTTTTAAAGGGGTACTCCGCCCCTAGATAGGTAATACGACGTCTGATCATGGGGTTCCCGCCGCTGAAGACCCCCCCCCCCCTGCAATCTCTCCTGCAGCACCCACATGTCATCAGCTGCATGGAGCAAAGATCGCTCCGTGTCTGATGAATCACGATACAGGGGCCGGATTATTGTGACGTCCCGGCTCCGTCCCCTTGTGACGTTACGCCCCGCCCCCTCAATGCAACCCTATGGGAGGGGGCGTGACAGCAGCCATGCCCCCTTCCATAGACTTGCATTGAGGGTGAGGGGCGTGATGTCACGAGGGGGCGAGGCATGACGTCATGATACTCCGGCCCCTGTATCGGGAGTCATCAGACACGGAGCGATCTTTGCTCCATACAGCTGATGACAAGTGGGTGCTGCAGGAGAGATTACAGGGGTCCCCAGCGGGGGGACCCCCGCGATCAGACATCTTATCATCTTATAAAAGATGTCTTGGAGCGGAGTACCCCTTTAAATCTCATAATTTTAAATGGATATTAAGTGTTGTTGACAAAATTCAAACCTCTAGATCACAGTTTGGAAGTAAAATGTCATACTTGTTTATAGCTCTGTGGATCTTTTTTTTCCATGATAAAAACTATATATTGAGGATTAGGAAGTAAATACATTAATGTCATGTATTTGTCTCTATAGAAAGAAAATGTTCCAGAACATTGTAGCAAGGGCCTTTAACTGAGCAAAGTTTCCATTCCTTTAATTTACTTTTAACTGGAAAGCAAACAATATTTCTTTAGAAAACTGCACATTCATCATGTTTTCCTTTACCCAGCAATGATGAAAGGCACATGATTGTTTACTCACATTATCTCATTGGGTCTTTTCTTACTTGTTTATTATATTATCTTACTTTCATAGGCCCCAAAAATTCAGCTCTTACTTATTTGGCCTTCAAACTAGATATTTACTACTTATTTGTTTATATTAGTTCTCAAAAGCTTTCTATAACTATGTGCACACAAGTTTTGTTTTTTTGCCATGAATGCAGTCTGATAAAAATGTCCATTTAGGGTCTATTCACACGTACAGTATTCTGTGCAGATTTGATGCACAGGATTTTCTGCTGCAGATTTCAATGGAAACTGAATGACTTGAAATCCTGCACATCAAATCTGCACAGAATACTGTACGGGGGAATAGACCCTTAAAGGCAAAATGGAAAGTCTTAAACTTTAAATGGGCACTGTCAGATTCAAAAACTTTTTATATGTTGTACATCTTGGCAAAACCTAACCCTTCTAATATACTTCATAAGAAAATTGGCGGTATATCTTATAGATTTTTCCAACACATTCCGGATATGCTTATACAATATCCGATGGATCTGATTAATTCTTTTTTTTTTTTTTTAAAGAAGTGTATCTAAACTGAGTGATCATTTCTAATGAATTTGTATGATTCTGTTCTATTTATTTCTGTATTGTTCTTTTGGCCGTGTTTGTTATCTATTGGCCAATTCTGTTTTGTGAAAAAAAATTCTTGAAAAATTCTATAAAAAATTATTTGAACCTGATAGCACTCCTCTGTGCTCTCTCCTGTCTGATAGCACTCCTCTGTGCTCTCTCCTGTCTGATAGGAGAGAGCACAGAGGAGTACTATAAGACAGGAGAGAGCACAGAGGAGTACTATCAGACAGGAGAGAGCACAGAGGAGTGCTATCAGACAGGAGAGAGCACAGAGGAGTGCTATCAGACAGGAGAGAGCACAGAGGAGTCCTATCAGACAGGAGAGAGCACAGAGGAGTACTATCAGACAGGAGAGAGTACAGAGGAGTACTATCAGACAGGAGAGAGCACAGAGGAGTACTGTCTGATAGCACTCCTCTGTTTTCTCTCCTGTCTGATAGCACTCCTCTGTGCTCTCTCCTGTCTGATAGGACTCCTCTGTGCTCTCTCTCCTGTCTGATAGTACTCCTCTGTGCTCTCTCCTGTCTGATAGCACTCCTCTGTGTTCTCTCCTGTCTGATAGTACTCCTCTGTGCTCTCTCCTGTCTGATAGGACTCCTCTGTGCTCTCTCCTGTCTGATATTACTCCTCTGTGCTTTCTCCTGTCTGATATTACTCCTCTGTGCTCTCCTGTCAGACACAGAGGAGTGCTAGCCCACCCTCACTTATTGGACTATGTCCATGCCTGGGCTTCAGCTTGGAAAAAGCCATGATTTTATAAGCCATGATTTCTATAAAAAAGGAAAAAATTATGTTAGCAAGGTTAATGTTTGCCAAGATGTACAACATATATAAAGTTTTGTATCTGACAGTGCCCATTTAAGCCATTTCTTTTGTTGTTTTTTGCCATTTCATGCGTTAACAAATAACCAAAAAATATAGCAATGAGAAGTGTATGTCCGCCACTGCTAGGTAAATGTAAGCACACTATAGATGGGTATATGGGGGAAGTATGTTGCTGTGATGAATATAGGTGGTGCTCTGATTCTGTTCAGCGAACATGCAAAACAAGAGATAATGAAGGTCAGCGACTCACCAGTGATGATCTTCAATCTTTTCTTTATTAATTAATACTCACATCATGCGTTACAGGAGTGGGACTGTGAAGGGGGGTACAGCAGGCAATGGTAGCCGTTTTGTGCGGATTTGTGCTTCATCTGGCCTGTACAATTGTCTGGATTGCAGGTGCATTTATACAGGTAAGTGTAGAGATTAACCTATCACCTTAGGTTCACACCTTATCACGTGAATAAAAAAAAGACAAGGGGAGGAGTTAACCAGCGTTATAGACACACACTGCCATATCGATTTTATCATTTAAGCCCAAGGGGCCTGTTGCTTTCGTTTTTATAATCCAATGGACTTCTCTTTTTATTAGTTTTTTTTATCAGATCTTGTTCCAGGTGTAGAATGAATTTTCTCTAGTCCCACAAATTTTAATACTTCTGGATTTGCATTATGGTACTCTATTACATCGGATATAAGACGAGGAGCTTCTTTCTTAGCACGAATCGAATAAAAGTGCTCTCTTATTTGTATAAATAGTCTAATCGTCTTACCAATGTAATAGAAGCCGCATGGAGAAAAAAATTGCATAAACAATATTTTTAGAACGGCTCGTTATTAGATCTTTTACAGTATGTGTAATTGGACCTCTTCGCAGTGTTTTTGCATTCATATTATATTTGCTAAAATTTCAATTTTAGCACTGAAAATTGCCTTTGGGAATCCCAGACTCTATCCACGTTTGTTTCTGATTTATATGTTTATTTTTGAGTATATCTCCTATTGTTTTGTTTTTTCTGTAGGCTATTATTGGTTTCTTCTTTGCAACAGCTGCAACATCTTTGTCTGCTTCTAGTATATACCAATTTCTACGAATAGCTTAGTCAATTATTTTATTCATTGGTGTATTCGCAAAAGTGAAAGCAAATCTTCTCTCTTTGTCCATTCTTCATCAGTCCTTCGCTTGAAACTAGGATTTTACTTTTCTAATTTAAACATTGCAACAGGAAATATATAGTAGTTAAACAGGTTATCCACCATAAGGTTAATTTAGCACTTACCTGCCTGACAGTAATTGACATGTTTAGGAAGGATCTGGCTATCTTTGGAGTTTTCTCTTTTATTACAAATTCCATAATTCCACTTTTCTCCCTCCCACACATCAGCCATTGAATCACAAATGAGCTGAATTCCATCCAAAATACCAGTGCTTTCTAATCAGGGTAACTCCAGCTGTTGCAAATTCCGTGTGGTCGCTCCACCCATTGAAGCAGAATAGGCTCCCTGTCATCACCTGACTAGTGAGGTAGTGTCTCGGCCGCACTGCATCCTGGGAATACCTGAGACAGGAGTCATTTCGTATGCTGTTAACAATGAACATCCAGAGCAAAGATCACATAAGAATGCGAGACCAGCCATAAGAGACAGGTACAGACACTATATTATAAACTACACTAACTTTATATAATGCTGGAATACCCCTTTAAATGAAGACAACATCTAAAGATGGAGTTAGGCCGGGTTCACACTACGGAATTCCGCTCAGAAATTCCACTGCATGAAGTTTAACGTGCAGGTGAATGTGTTTTCTGTAAATCTATTCACATTATGGAATTTTCTGGTCAGAATTTCCGACAAAATTCCAAGCAAAAAATTCTGCCAGAACATTGAACAAGCTCAATATTCTGGCGAAATTCACTCCTCAGATATTGCTGTCTATCGGGACTGATTCAGTTGCTGCTGACTGTGTTCTGAAACTCCGGACAGAAGTTTTCCATCCAGAGCCTCTCAAGGGTGAACCCGGCCTTAGGGCCCATTCACACTACAGAATTTCCGAGCAAGATTTCTACAAGGAAATTCCAAGTGGATTCTGCTGCAAGCTGTTCTAAATGAGATTCACATTACGTAAGTTTCCTAGCGGAATTCCCTTGGTTTGGAATCCGCCAAAAGATTGAATATGTTCACTCTTGGGTCAAGTTCACACTGCTAAAATTATCAGTGCTGGGACTGCTTGGAAATGCACCATCTTCACAGACGGTAATGTATTTTCAATTGGATTCTGCCCAAAGAATTGATGTCAATTCTTTTGGCGGAGGTTGGAATTGAGATTTCCGTGGCCAAACATCTAGAAATTCTGCCTACGCATGGTAAAGCAGAATACCAACAGAATTTCGTCATGGCCTTACTGTCTGTGGCAGTTTGCTCTGTGACAATTCCCAGGGTGGCTGCTGTAAGCGGAATCTGCCCTAAAATTAATTTTGTAATTTCTCCTTGAAATTTTCACAATGTGAACAAGCCCTTACTATGAGCAGCACCTGTAAGCATAAAGGGTCCATTCACACTGGCCAGTAATGTAGTAAAGAGCTACACCTTTACTTCGTAAATCTGTTGTAAAATCTGGAGCATTTCTGCAACAGAATGAGCATGTGTTTCCACTATATGAAGAAAAATACATTAGACTGGAATTTACTTTCATGTTGTTATCATGTCTCCAGACAGGAGGTGAGCTGAGGGGTGAGCCTTTTTTTTTTATTGTTTTGGCCCATTGCCAGAACCCACTGTAATAATAATATCACCTCCATTTATATATAACACAGTTTGTTGTGCTGGGCAGAGATTGTCACCACTCACATTGATCCCTGTTCTCAATCTAAACTCGATATTTACCTACCTGTAGGTTTTTGCCATGTGGGAGGAAACTGGAGTACACGAAGGTAACCCACATGAACACTATAACTATCAATGATATGTTTTTTTTTTATAATAACAAGTACTTATAATGCCTCGACATCAAATAGAATCTGCAGTTGCTGGCAGCTAGTGAGTCCCATGAGTGTTACTCCCTAGCCACTGGCACTGCGCTCTCAGGGTGCGTTCCCACAGGGCATATTTGACACTGCGCAAAATTTACGGCAGCAGCGGGAAATACGCTGCGTATTCCTTGCTCATTATACACACAGGGCTTTCCGGCGGCAGCCCTATGCGTGTAGTAAGTTTTGGAGGTGGAGCCGCCCGTCAAAGTCACGCCGGCACACGCCCCGCCTCCAAAACTCACTACACGCATAGGACTGCTGCCGGAAAGCCCTGTGTGTATAGTGAGGAATATGCAGCGTATTTCCTGCTGCTGCCATAAATTTTGCGCAGCGTCAAATACGCTGCGGATACGCCCTGTGGGAACGCACCCTTAAAGACATTCATGTCCATGTTCAGTGCTAGAAAGAAAACAGAACTGTCAGTTTTCTGCCTTACAGGCAGCACAGGAGTAACCTACTGGACCCAAGTATATACAATTATTCCTTCCAATGCCTCCTACCAGGGAACATAAATTAACCATTTGACTACAGTAACCCCCTTCACTGCCCTAGAGCACCAGGGATCCTCATATTAACCCAGTCACTGCCATAGACAACTAGGAAATGAGACATTAACTTTCTAACTGTCCTTGACCACCACATATACTGATACTTAGCCCTATACTGCCCTAGACCACCAACAATGTATACATTATATATATATATATATAAATATATATATATATATATATATATATACACACAATATATATATATATATATATATATATACATATATACACACACAATATATACATTAATATCTTACGCTTTGTGGTTCCCTCTTATCCCTGATGAGCCCCTAAAAACACAGGGGTGAAACGCGTAGGCAATAGAGGCCTACCACATAATTGTATATATTATAATAAATTTTTTCCTACCACTTCCTCTCCTTATTTCCACACTTAGAAATTAGGAGCAATTTATTGTTAGGGCGTCACCTGTTACCCGTATTCGTCTGCCCACCACCTTTTGAGTGTACCCTTCTAATAATTCCAAAATCTTTTATCACAATAAGTAAAAGTTATGTTTTAAATAAGCCTCATTGGTGTCTAAAAAGTGTTTTTCTATTTTCAAATCTTCGCCACCAAGGGCACTGTATCCTGGTTGGGTCTTGGTACCCGTATCACATACCAAAAGTTGGTTTTATACCATGGTTTAGTAGAGTTTCCTTTTGCCTGGAAATCAATTTTTTTTGTTATATGTTCATGGTATTGAGTTAAGTAAACAAAAAATGGCAGTTTTTGGTAAGAAAGTGTTACATGTGACATATATTATAACCTGTCACAGCTTTGGTTTAGTGGTTCAGGAGGCAGATGGAAGTTGCCAGCAAGGGAGTACTACTTTAAACTTATAAAGGAAGTTAACTTCATGGTGGTGAACAGGCTGAGCTTTGGAAGTAGTCAGTCTGAAATGAAAAAACTTTTGACATGCTGCCCACACATGTCAAAAGTTTTGATTGCATCAGGTCTGACTCCTGAGACCTGCTGCGATCGTGAGCCAGGGAAGTTTGCAGCATTGCACCACTCACTTGCCGGCTGTCAATAAAATCTGACCTTTTTTCTGTATAAGTCTATGCAGAAAGGTACAGAAAAAAGGTTAGATGTGCCGACCAGCCGGGGAGTTAACAGTACTGCCGCTTGCTTCCCCGCCTTATAACTGGTGACCATAGCAGGTCTCAGTAGTCAGATATACTACAGTCAAAATTGTTAACGTGTGAGAAACATTTCAAAAGTATTTTCTCACAGTAAACCTTTAAAAATATCGTAATGGTAATGTCAATCAGAGGTGGCCACAGGGATGCAACATTGGAGTGAGATCTTCAGTAGGGTGAAAGTGCATTTAAAGGGGTACTCCGGCACTAAGACATCTTATCCTCTATCCGAAGAATATGGATAAGATGTCTGATCGCGGGGGTTCGGCCACTGGAGACCCCCGCAATCTCTCATGCAGCACCCCTATCATCAGCCTCACGGAACGAAGATCACGATCACAGGGCCAGAGTATCATGATGTGACATCACGCTCGCCCCCTCAATACAAGCTTATAGGCAGAGCTGTGAAGTCACGATACTCCAGCCCCGTGACCGTGAGTCATCAGACATGGAGCAATCTTCGCTCCGTGAGGCTGATGATAGGGGGTGCTGCATGAGAGATTGCGTGGGTCACCACTGGTGGGACCCCCGCTATCAGACATCTTATCCATTATCCTTTGGATAGGGGATAAGATGCCTTAGGGCCAGAGTACCCCTTTAAAGTGTACTGGCTCTGCCAGAATGGCCACCTAGATCATGCCTTCTCTTTAGGCTAGGTTCACACTGAATAAGTTGGCGTTAGAGCTGTGTCTCCAATAGACTGCAATGTGTTCCGCGAGTATTTCCGCCTGAATAATGAGCAACGCCATTCTTCAGGCGGAAATTTTCAAGCGGATTTTCCGTTCACAAATTTCGCTTCACAAATTCCGAAGTGTGAATTTGTGAACAGAAACCCATTCACTATACTATACATTTTAGTAAGCAGAATTTCTGCCTGCAATTTCAAAGCGGAATTGCAGGCAGAAATTCCGTAGTGTGAAACTAGCCTAGGTGTTGTATGGCCAGGTGCTGTATGTCAGAAAGCTGGGGATCTCAGAGTTTACTGAATTTGTAAACCCAATAGCCTAGCTTCAGTGATTGTTTTAATATGGTGAGTAAAATAAAGCTTTGGCCATTTTGGGGGGGGGGGGGGGGAGGGGGGAATAAGTTAAGGTTGGTAATAAAGAGGACATATACTACAATCGTACTGTAATTTTACATGTGAATTTACTCCAACTCATTATTAACACAGATTACTGAAGGGATAATGTGGGGTAATTTTTATTAGATTCTGCCTCTATCACTGCAACCTTACTAGTAAAGATGCAGGGGACATCTCCAAAAGATAAGTAAATCAGTTGGGGATGAAAAATATTTTATAATTATATATGTATGATATTTTATAAACGATGTTGCCAGGAATCTAGAAGATACTTTCTGTATTCTTCAAGGAATGGAAAATCTTTTATGTAGCTGTAGATCATGTTTATGACCTAAAGTAATACCTTTCTACTAGAGAGTAAAAAATGATAACAGTCTTCTTGGCAGATGCTCAGTGCCAGCCATGTAAGGTAAGGGCATCTCACTGCCGCTGTCTCTTGGACATTCTTTCTCTGCTCTGGAATATTGAAGCTCAATATCATACTATCATTAATGCACTGTCCATACATCACCATGTCTAATATCTAATATTATAGTTTTATTATAATATACACCTAAACGATTCCCAAGGGTGTGGTTACACTGTATCAGCACTGGATGTATAACATACATGTTAGGAAACCTAATCCTTAAATGTATCATAGACCCCAATTCACCCAGTACCAAGTAATAATAAAAACCACACATTATTATTATTATTTTTTTAACATGGTAACCTATGGGTGAAACACAGTGGCATTGTTAGTGGGGTGCCGAATGACACCCAGGGGCCTCGCTAGCCCTTAAGCCATATCTGCTGCTATGCAGGAAACATTTTACTGATTTTTTTTTTTTTGCCTGCCATACGCTAGACTTACTAGTAAACTGTGTGTGTTTCCCGTAGGGAAGGGGGAGAGCACGCGCAGGGACCACAAGGCAGACAGAGAAAGGGAGAGAGGCCCAGATAATCTCCTTCTACTAGTTATCAGTAGAGTTCTGAGCAGACACAGTCTTCGAAAATTGTGTAAACCTTTACTTTGTTTGGTGGCGGGGAGTGGGTGCAGTGGCGACTGGAGGTGACACCAACCCCAGGGGTGCCACTGGTGACAGATGCCATTGTTGAGCATCTGACATAAGCATTCATTTTAGATATTTTTTACATTGGCAGCATTTTTCAAACTATATGTTAAACATCCATTGCGAATACAATGTTAACACATCATTTGAGCCATTTAAGAGCTTGAAAAACCTCCCAGAAAAGCCAAAAAGTTTCAATCAATCAGTTCAACTGAACTGAAATTAAAAATGGCTAATAATTTCCATGCAGTGAAATTGAAGAGATGTGTCACCCAAGCCAGCTTGTCAGGGAGCAGCCAACAGGACCTGCCCAAAGACTAGTTGCGCTAATTTTGGCAGCTGCTCTTCATCTGTCTCTCCTTAGCAGTATATAGGGAGTGACACATCACTCAAGCTGGTCAGACAGTGAGCAGCCACCGGGACACACACTGGGGACTGAGTACACTATGATTATTCTGAAATGCCCAAGCCTCTCTGTGTGCCGGATTTACCATGCCTATACTAGATTTATGCTGCTTGCATTTTGGGCAGCATAAAACTGATGTCAGGTACCCTTTAAGGCTCAAAACATTTTTTTCAGCCATTTCTTGCATGAAAAACTGCCCTTATTTTAGAGACAAGAAATATGGACCAAAAAAAGAAGTGTGCACATAGCCTTAGCGTGTTGCAAGGAGACCTGAATAGATTGTTATGCTAATAAACTTTAAGCACACTTTTACTGCTAAAGCCTTACTATTGGTAATGAAATTCCCATCTTTATGACTGCCCCTAAATTTACTTCCTTATTTGTAAAATTTACCCCTTTAGTCTTGATGCTAGAGGAACATATAAACATGTTGTGACTTAAAGTGATATATGTGCTGAAAGAGATATGACCACATTTGTGTTCAGGGAAATCTCAAATCTGCATAAACCAGAGACATTCTGCTTGAAACCAGTATATTAAAAGCCAAACGTAAGCTAAATTTCCACCTAAATGTGTGCGTTTAGCTGCTAGATGCCTTTTCTGTAACTTGATAAATAGCCCCCAAAGTGTCATAATATTGTGTATTATGAATTCACAAGCAGCTCCCGCTCAGCTGCTATATATGACTGGAAATCAGGTGGCAGGCAGTCTCGCGGTTGCACAAGGGACCTTCTGCTGAATACTAAACAACAAGCTATTTCTAAAACCTGCACAACCTCGCAGGAGCTAGACAGAACTCAATGATTTTGCTCAGCTTCTTTCAAAATTCTTCATTCCTCCAAAGAATTTACCATTACACATCCTTGAATATTTGTGAGAAACAATGTGCCATAAATTTGTCTCTTTTAGCTAACTCAGGAATTTATTTTACATGCTGTGATAATATTACATCTTCTCAGTTTGTCACTAGAGAAATTAAAGAATTTAAGAAACTATGACTATCTAAATGTTTTGAAATCCATCTCGCAAAGTCTCCCGTGGCTCAATATCCATATTCCAAATACTTCTTTCTTTTAACACGAATTTTCAGCCTAAAGCAAATGTCAGCATCTAACAACTGAAGAATCTAATTATTAATATATAAACAGAGCAGGCAAGAGGATAATGGAGGATTAGAAGCAGGGGTGGGTAGGAAAATCTTTAGGCGGAATATACATCAACTGCAATGGAGCTTACATAGGTTTGACCGCCATTTTTCTCTTTGATTGATTTTTGCCATCCTATACAGAAGAAACTGGAAGTTGCTATTTTGGAACACACTGTAGCCTCTTTGAACTGTGGTTAAAGATTCAACTGACAGATGCTTAACTGTATCCTAAGGCTTTGTACACTGTCAGCCAAACTTACTTTCATGTTCTTTCGGACAAAATACTGTATTTCCGAGTAAAATCCTTATTTTTATTCAGCCATGTGAGAAAACAAAGGATAAGAATAGAATTGCTCTATATGAAAGAGGAAACTGCAAGTTTGAATGAAACGGTATTGGTGAAAATTATCAAATAAGGAAATGCCCACTGTACCTGTACTGGCATAGGCATTACTTTCACTATTTTATTCTTTTGGGAACTTATAGAAGATGAAAGGGTATCCAAGGTTAAAAATACCAGTCCTCTTACTGGGCAGTCATTTGATGTCTTATATTATTGATTACAATTTTGGGGAGTGACCCTGGGTGGTGTAGATACATACACAACAATGATAAAGGCACAAAAGATTGTACTAAACACAAAGTCCTGAGACAAAAAAACTCCAGCTCACCGGTAATTATGCAGTTCTCACATGGAAGGTGCGTTCAGGCAGGGAGCACGAGAACACAGAGCCAAGCCATATTCTTGGTTAACATAGTCGAGATCCAAGGAGAAGGTTAAGGGAAGGGGGAGGGGGGAAGGAGGAAAAGATTGTAGGTCATCCGCTGCCCTCCGGTGAATAGAGGTAAGAGATTGGAAAGGATGGGCTTCAATAAGGATAACTGACTCAAACGGCGCTGACCAACCAGGACAAGATGTGAAGGATAAAAGTAAACATTAATAACCAAGATGCAACGCGTTTCACTGCGCATGCGCAGTGAAATGCATTGCATCTTGGTTATCAAAGTCTACTGTTATCCTTCACATCTTGTCCTGGTCTGTCAGCACCGTTTGAGTCAGTTATCCTTATTGAAGCCCATCCTTTCCAATCTCTTACCTCTATTCACCAGTGGGCAGCAGACAACCTACCATCTTTTGTGCCTTTATCGTTGTTGTGTATGTATCTACACCACCCAGGGTGAGCAGTTATCTATTTCTTCTCTCACACCGGGTATCATCATTATTACCCTGTGGAGCGCTTGTTCTTTTACTTATACAGTTCAATTCACAGTCTGACTACTGCTACCTCCATACTGGGGAAAAAGGCAAACATCTGTCATCATGACTATAACCAGGATTGTGCTATATAGTAGTGCAACAATGTAATTCAAAATCCTTGCTCACATGAACAGTTACCTTTATGGTTGTAGCATGTACAGAAATGTTATGGTTTTTATAGATGTTTGAATCATGACTGCATTTGTATATTTCCTGTTTATTACAGAACTCACATGTGGATCTTACACCTTTGCATGTAGCTCCCCAGCAGTTGGCAATACTTAATTTTGTTGTACCCCTTTAGCACAAGGGAGGTTATAGCATTAATGGAAGTTGCAACCAGTTCCTAACCATATCACTGGCACAAAACACTAGGGTTTTGTCTTAATTAAATAGATGTTTTCTTCTTTAATACTCATACTGATTGTGGCATAGCATCATCTATTGCATGTGCCTCAAGATCTACAAGATGTTAAAGATCTCGGCATTACATTGTGAAATCAGAATACTACAAAATATTGCCAAATGTTAACATATCACAGCATTACGTGTTTAGTGCAGACAAACTCTAGGCTGCTACAGCAAGTTATGAGGTCAGAAATTAATGGAAAGGTATCCCTGTGAATATGTTCTGGCAAGTAACTGTAGTGATGTCTGAAGAAGGCATAAGTGAGGGTCCATGAGCTGAGATTTTCTTGTCTTCAAATTATATTGATAGGTCTCTCAGAAATATCCCTGAGATTTTTGGCATTGGCTTTAGGAATCTTCCCAACTATAGACTCAATGACATGACAGAAGAGGTTTAAAGGGGTAGTCCAGTGGAAAACGTTTCTTTTTCCTTCTAGTACTTTTTAGGGGCTATATACTACAGAGGAAATGCTTTTCTTTTTGGATTTCTCTTCTGTCACGGCCACAGTGCTCTCTGCTGACCTCTGCTGTCCATTTTAGGAACTGTGCACAGCAGCATATGTTTGCTATGGGGATTTTCTCTTGCTCTGGACAGTTCCTAAAATGACCAGCAGAGGTCAGCAGAGAGCACTGTGGTCGTGACAGAGTAGAAATCCAAAAAGAAAAGCATTTCATCTGTAGTATACAGCCGCTAAAAAGTACTGAAAGAATTAAGATTTTTTAATAGAAGTAATTTACAAATCTGTTTAACTTTCTGGCACCAGTTGATAAAAAAAAAAAAAGTTTTACACAAGAGTACCCCTTTAAAGGTGAGAATTCTATTATGCACCTACAAAAAGGCTAGTTTCAGCAGAAACATTTCATAAAAAAATATATTATTTATTGAAATACAATAAAAACATAACATGCATATACACACATGGTGCATACAAAAGACAGTGGCAACTAGCATTTTACACTGAGATAGTTGAGAATTCCAGCATAAATGTGAACACACCTCTAGTTAAATCCTCACCTACATACCACTTTCTATCATGTAAAGGTATTTCTTACAACATTGTTGGGTCGACCGCCTAATAACCGCTGATAAGCTTATTACTTTGAATATAGAGTGGGCTTAGGAGCTATACAGCAGATATCATCTGTATCTTATAGCAAGCACCTGCCTGCAATTGCTAGCATCAAACTTTAGTTCAATCCTGACAATTCAACCCTCCGCATGCAGCGATAATTAGTGGGGTGCCAAATAGCTACTGCCTTTTGAAGACATCCATGCCTGCATAAGGGAAATCTTCTTGTATGGTTTGTCTCAGGAAGGCAGTACTAGAAGATCGTAACTTTGACAGTTCTGTAAAATCATTCTAGGAATTGCTTATTAAAGTAAATTTAGGCAACTAAAATTGTGTAAATGAAAAGAAAAAAAAAGGTTTAAAAATAGAAATAAAAATTAATCTGACCTGTTAATGATACAGGGCGTATGGGTATATCCTTGCATCCTTGTCCTTAAGGACGCAGGGCGTACCTGTTCATCCTGGTCCTATTAACGGGGTTTGAAGCGTGCTCACAAGCTGCGAACACTTCATACTCGGTGGGTCCCGACTGCAATCAGCAGCCAGTGCCCAGGGTAATGCCGGGCACCGCCAATCGGCTCTGGAGCTGCACAGCACTGATAATACTGATCAGTGCTATGCTATGGCATAGCATTGAACAGTATATGCAATCAAACGATTGCATGTTATAGCCACCTATGGGGACAAAAAAAAAAAGTGTTCAAAAAAAGTTAATAAAAGTGAATTAACCCCTTCCTAATAAAAGTTTGAATCCCCCATTTTTAATTTGGTACCGCCTCGTGTGTAAATGTCAGAACTATAAAAATATAAGGTTAGCTAAACTGCAGGTCTATGGCTTACATGGAAAAAAGTACCAAATTCCAAAATTGTGCATTTTTGGTCACTTTACACACCATAACAAATTAATAAAAAGAGATCAAAAAGTCCAATCAAAACAAAAATTGTACCAATAAAAATGAGTGCAAAAAATTAGCTCTCATATAGCCCGTATGCAAAAAAATAAAATAGTTATAGGGTTCAGAAGATGACAATCTTAAACATACTAATTTTGGTGCATGTAGTTAGTTTTTTTTTTTTTTTAACGTAGTAAAATAAACTAAAACCTACATAAATTGGGTATCCATGAAACCATATGGACCTGTCCACTGTTTAGAAATGGAAGCCCCCAAAAAGTTACAAAAGGGTGTTTTGGTTTCTTTTTAAATTTCACCACACAAATAAGTTTTTTTTTGTTTTGCCACAGATTATGTTATAAAATAAGTAATGTCATTACAAAGTACAATTAGTGATGCAAAAAACAAGCCCTTGAAATCGTTATGATTTTTAGAAGGGGAGGAGGAAAATACTAAAATTGGCTGGGTCCATAAGGCCAAAATGGGATGAGTCCTTAAAGGGTTAAATGTACCCACTCCAAAGAAAAAATAAACATGTTATCGTCGCTTGTTGAAATGTTCAAACTTTTAAAATATAATGTTATTGATCCTACACAGTGAACAAAACAAAACAGGAAAATACCAAATGCATTAATTTTTTACTTGTCACATCCTTACATTTTTTTTTTTTTTAATTATCAAAAAATCCTGTGGTGTCCCGATACCGTATTGTATCCAGTACCTAGTGTAGAGGTCCCCAAAGTCAGAGTAACTACGTTCAGGTAGGGTTCCTCAGGTGGGACAGCCCCTAGTCGCCTCTCCTCAAGTTTAACTTGTATATTAATAAATGTATATATTAGTAATTCTATCTATATTATATAGGAATATATAGTACTTACCTTGTTCAGCGTCGCAGGACCTTCGGTAATGTGACCAGGCTAGTAACCTCTATGGTATGTTGCAGGACCTTAGGAGGTCCTTGGGTCACGTGTTACCCAGCATTCTCTATAATGGTGATTGACATCCGTATGGACCAATTAGCGTTAGTCCAGCCCCTGCCTATATAAGGGAGCTGCGTCCAATTATCGCTCTCTTGGGTTGCTACTCTTGTGGATACTGGACTAACAGGACGGTGTGCTACGCAACTTTCAAAGACACGCTAGGCCTCAAAACCTACGGCCTCAGCAGAACCAAAAATCGTGAGTCTTATACTAATTCCTGTTAATATTAGCCTGACTACTGGACCCCAACTAATTCTCTAAATCCAGTGGAGCAGCGCAATAGTCTAGAGACTCTTAAAGCTAAAGTCCCAACCATTGTCAGTCTCCAAAAGGAAGCTGTATTGATGAGAGACTGTTATGTTGTTGAAGTGTACAGAAAATCTTCAGTAAAGTTAACGCAGTTTACAGAAGCTTTCCGGTTTTGGACAATCCATTATTACTCACTACTTGAACTCAGTATCATCTACCTCCCTATGGTTCCTGGGACGGGCGGCGGTAGGAAAAGCTTTATTGAGGAGCCCCCCCCCCCCTGGCGTCACGAATAGTAAGGGTTAACAAACACCCTTTATTACCTGCACAGCTACACTCCCCATACCCTACCCCCCCCCCCCCCCCAAAGCTAACACAATCCGATAAGCACTAAATGGCACCAATAAAAAGTACAGGTCATGGCGAAAAATAATAGCTACCATACAGCAACATAAACGAACAAGTAAAAAGTTATAGGGGTCAGAATATGGTGATTCAAAGCTTTTTCTTTTTTCTTTATTTTTTATTAATTTATTAAGTTTAAATAAAAAAAAATAGTAAAACATTTTACATAAAACAATTACATGAATTGATTATTGCTGTAATTGTACTGATCTGCAGAGTCTACATTCATAAAAATGTTTGTTCACCATTATTGCCCCCTGTAAAAGAGCCAGCGATCAGACGTCAGCTGATTTAATCTTTTGTGCGGCAATTTAAATTATTGTTATCTATTGCACATCGTAATGTGTGATCAGGGGATATATGGTGGATAATGATAAATTTAAAGGGCCGAATAAACGATCCAGCAATCGAGCATTCTAAAGGCTCTTTAACGCCTTCCCGCTATTGGACGTATGCATACATGTACCTACAGGTATACGTTCCTGCAATAGGACTTATGTATATGTCCCATAGATCTCCTGCGCTCCGGGACGTGGCACAGGAGATTAGCGGTGGGACCCAGCTGTCAATCACAGCCAGCATCACACCACATCAGTCAAAACCAAGATCGCGCTGGTCTCAGTCCTGACCACAGCATCTATAAGTTTGACAGTAGAAGAATCACCCTTTCTTCCATCGGCCTGTAAGGACAAGCCATAGGCTGAGAGTCATTGTAATACTGAAAGTTATGCTGTGTTGCAGTACCGATATACTGCAGCGTAGTATAACAAGTAAAAATTATAAAAATAAAAGGTTTATCAATACTGTAAGGGATTAGGTAACGGGGATAACGTCTCCTGGGTAGACAGGCACAGTTTTTGCAGGAACACTGTAGAAATTGCAGTCCAAACAGCAGGGGATTCGTTTAACTGACCTCAGCCAGTTTTATTGACAGGTTGAGGTACAGAACATAAAATATAAAAAACAAAATCCTAAGCCTGTCCGGCTCTAACTAACAACAGGAAACCTCACTAACCAAGTGCCGGCCTAATACCGGGCACCAAACAATATAGCAAAGTCCATACCACTTGTAGTGCTCTCACAGGCTCCATGCAGATAACCTGTTCCCAGGCTGAGAGAGAGATGTGTCTGAATTGTCAGCCTTATATCAGGCCAGCACACCTGAGGAGTGATTACCTGACAGCCCAAAACCCGGACTGTCCGGATGGAGTGGGGGCCCACCCTTCTCTCCCCACTCCAGCAACACAGGCCCTAAAAACACACAGGTTTTATACAAACCCAAATTGCAGAGATGTCTGCATAGACCTCTGCTGAACATTTCCCTGGTTGCTTTAAATTACATAAGTGAGGAACCTCGGGCACACATAGACCCCGTCCACTACTTCTCCAGACACTCTGTCACATATCCTCCCCCCCTGTTTCAGACCCGGGGCTGGAACACATCTGGACGTCAGACAATGTACCCGTGACAAGGCATCTGCATTTCCCATTTCGGTCCCTGGCCTGTGCTTTACCGTAAACTGGTACTCTTGTAGGGCTAAGAACCATCTTGTTACTCTCCTATTTTTTTCCTTATTCTCACACATCCATTTTAAGGGAGCATGATCTGTGACTAATTCAAAGTGACGGCCCAGCAAATAATAGCGGAGTGCTTCCAGGGCCCATTTAATAGCAAGGCACTCTTTTTCCACAATTGCATATTTTTGCTCATGATCATTAAGTTTTCTGCTCAGATACAGTACGGGGTGTTCTTCTCCATCCCGTACCTGTGACAGTACTGCCCCCAGTCCTACCTCAGATGCATCTGTCTGTAGGACAAACCCTTTCTTAAAGTCTGGGGTTATCAGCACCTGCTGAGCGCACAGGAGAGTTTTTAGAGTCTGAAATGATCTTTCAGCCTCTTGTGACCACTTGATCATGACAGAGTCTTTTCCTTTTGTCAGGTCTGTTAATGGGGCTGCAAGGGAAGCAAAATTTGGTATAAACCGCCGGTAATAGCCTGTAATCCCCAAGAAGGCACGGACTTGCTTCTTGTTTACCGGTTGAGGCCATCTTTGTATGGCTTCAATTTTGTTTAACTGGGGCTTTACTAGGCCTCGGCCTATGGTGTAACCTAGATACTTAGCATCTTCAAGACCAATGGCACATTTTTTTGGATTGGCCGTGAAGCCTGCCTCACACAGTGAATTGATAATGGCCTGCACCCTAGGTAGATGGGATTCCCAATCTGGACTTTGGATGACGATGTCATCCAGATATGCTGCTGCGTACCGTCTGTGGGGTCTTAATATCTTATCCATTACCCTCTGGAAGGTTGCAGGGGCTCCATGCAAACCAAATGGCAAGACAACATAATGGAACAACCCATCAGGAGTGGCAAAGGCAGTTTTCTCTTTGGCCTCATTTGTCAGGGGAATTTGCCAGTATCCTTTGGTTAAATCTAGAGTGGTTATATACCTGGCATTTCCAAGTCTGTCAATGAGCTCATCAACACGTGGCATTGGGTAAGCATCAAACTTAGATATGGAATTCAATTTCCGGAAGTCATTGCAAAACCTCCAGCTGCCATCTGGTTTGGGGATCAGAACTATGGGACTGGACCACTGAGAAAAAATCCCTATTCTTAAAGAGGAACCCCTGAACTTCTACTTTTTGTGTCTTGGACAGGGAGTCTGGCACTGTTACCTCTGGCAACAGGGGCTTCCCAGAGCATCGCTGCTCTAGTGGGAAGGTGATGTCGGCAGCAAGTGATAGTCGATCTTTCCATGGTTTTATAAGATTGACGTGGTATACTTGCTCCGGCTTCCTCTTACCTGACTGACGGATTTTATAATTTACCTCATTTACTTTCTCTATCACCTCAAAGGGGCCTTGCCACTTAGCCAGGAATTTACTCTCTCTTGTAAGGGATTAGGTAACGGGGATAACGTCTCCTGGGTAGACAGGCACAGTTTTTGCAGGAACACTGTAGAAATTGCAGTCCAAACAGCAGGGGATTCGTTTAACTGACCTCAGCCAGTTTTATTGACAGGTTGAGGTACAGAACATAAAATATAAAAAACAAAATCCTAAGCCTGTCCGGCTCTAACTAACAGGAAACCTCACTAACCAAGTGCCGGCCTAATACCGGGCACCAAACAATATAGCAAAGTCCCTACCACTTGTAGTGCTCTCACAGGCTCCATGCAGATAACCTGTTCCCAGGCTGAGAGAGAGATGTGTCTGAATTCTCAGCCTTATATCAGGCCAGCACACCTGAGGATTGATTACCTGACAGCCCAAAACCCGGACTGTCCGGATGGAGTGGGGGCCCACCCTTCTCTCCCCACTCCAGCAACACAGGCCCTAAAAACACACAGGTTTTATACAAACCCAAATTGCAGAGATGTCTGCATAGACCTCTGCTGAACATTTCCCTGGTTGCTTTAAATTACATAAGTGAGGAACCTCGGGCACACATAGACCCCGTCCACTACTTCTCCAGACACTCTGTCACAATACATAAATAAAATGAAAAAAAAAAAAAAAAAAAACATAGATAATAGGTATTGCCACATTCCTAACAACTTGTGCAATAAAATTATAATATTATTTATCCTGCCCGGTGAATGTCATAAAAAAACAGAAAAAACATGCACAAGAGTTGCAAAATTTAGTCAAAAATATGGAATAAAAATGATCATAAGGTAATGCAAAAAAAAACAATAAAAAGTACAGCCCTCAAACAATGGCAACACAAAAAAAAAAGATTTTGTTGTGAAAAGGAAAAGGAACATAAAGAGCTAGATAATTTGGGTTTATTGTGCTAAAGAAAGTATAGTAGTCCTGAAACGCGCCCAGCCTGTATATTCATTTCAGGAACATTTGATTAAAACAACCATAACTTTTATAGTTGTGTTCAGGCTCCATACATGTACTAGTGACAGGAAAGATTGCCTACATACCTATTCAAGATCTTACCCTAGCATAGCGGTCTGAGTTGTGCCATAACCGTGCAATGAGGGCACGCCTATAGAGGGCATGCCCTATGGTGAAGGAATAAAATAAGGGAGGGTTGGGAGGGTCCCACAAACGTCTCGTGCTCCGCCCCTGTAGGAGAGGGGGAAGTTATATACACACGCCCCCACCTGTTCCCAATAAGCCCCACCTGGAAGTGCAGTGAACGATAATTACTTCCGCCCCTCTCACAAATGCAGCCCTGCAGGCTTTAAACTTACTGCACTGTGTCTCTTTGTGAATGACAGCCATTTTGTAACTTTTGGGGGCTTCCGTTTCTACGCAGTGCGCTTTTCAGTACACATGACACCTTATCTTGATTCTGTAGATCCATATGGTTAAACGGATACCTAACTTATATAGGTTTTATTTTATTATACAACTTTAAGAAATTATAACTACATACACAAAAATTAGTATGTTTAAAATTGTCCACTTCTGACCACTATAACTTTTTTTTCTGTATATAGTTATGTATATGGGCTCATTTCTTGCGCCATGATCTTAAGTTTTTATCAGGACCATTTCTATTTTGATGGCACCTTTTGATCACGTTTTATTCATTTTTTTCTAGTATATGAAGTGACCCAAAGTACGCATTTCTGGACTTTGGAATTTTTTTATGCTTGTGCCTTTAACTGTGTGGTTTAATTAACATTAGATTTTAATAGTTTGGACATTTACACATGTTTAGATTACATTTTTTCCATTTGAAAAATGGGAAAAGAGGGGCGATTTTTTTTTAACACTTTTTTTTAGTCCCTATAGGGGACTATACCATGCAATCTTTAGCTTGCATACACTGATCAATGCTTCTCCATAGGAGAGCACCGGCGCTCTGCTGCTCCAGCCTGCATGGCAGGTGTGACGCAATAGAACACCGATCGGACAGCGGGGAGCAAGGTAAAAAGTCCTCTCAGCTGTTTGCGACGCTGCAGCGGCGGTCCCGAACAGCCCACTGAGCTAACCAGCAACTGTTTTCTATTGTTTTTGACGCCACAATCAACTTTGATGGCGGTGTCTAAAGGGTTAATGCCGGAAATCAGCCCAATCGGTGATGTCCGGCATTAGCCGTGGGTCCTGGGTCCGCCGGGTATGATAGGCGTCATACAGCAGGAGCCCGCAGTGGACGTAAATATACGTCCATTTGCAAGAAGGGGTTAATGTTTACATAAATGAACTAACTCTATGGTCATCATTTTTATTATTTATTTATTATTTTCATTTTATTATATTGGTTGATACATTTTTATATATTTTTTATAAGGTCATATACTGATACGGTGGATTCACAAGGGCCCTGTGATCTATCTTTTATAGACTTGTAATTAAAAATATAGAGAACTGTTATATTTTCAGTGTTTTTGTATTTAAACTGTGAACTTTGGGAGTGGTAACAGTATTCTTAGCTATACGTGGGTACAGTGAGCTATACCCTTTGCTTGCAGTTTTACTATGGACAACTAGTCAACTATTCCTCTACATATGTTTTGATAAATCTCTCACTTATAGACAAGCGACAACTGTGTGGATGAAACGTGTTTGAAGGCAAATACAAGAGGAAAATAGCTGTAGATATCAGTGTTGATCATGGAGTCTAAGGGTCTATTCACACGTACAGTATTCTGTGCAGATTTGATGCTCAGGATTTTATTATGCAGATTTCAATGTAAACTGAATGACTTGAAATCCTGCGTATCAAATCTGTGCAGAATACTGTACGTGTGAATAGACCGTTAACGGCAGAGACCAGCGTGATCACTGATGGCCACCATTAGTGGTGGGTCCCCGGCTGCTTATGGCAGCTGGAACCCACAGTCTTACAGGTACGTTGCGTGTCCTCCAGGGGTTACAGTAAATGTAAATGCATGTGTGGTTGGAGTTTAATTATTATAATTAATTTTATTATTATCATTTGCCAAGAAATTATGTTTATCTTTCAATAATTGAGTAAATAACGGAAAAAAAATAAAACATTTTTGTGATTTTAACTCTAGCAAAGAGCTGGATTTTTTTTTTTTATAAAATAGACTCTGACCCTTTGAAAATATCATGTAAATAATAATATGTCACCATGCCAACTTTTGAAAAACTGGCGTGCATAGTGTAAACCTTGGATCATTCTCATGTAAAACCCTTAGAATATTTAGTGGAAATTTTAACACTAAAATTATGGCGCAAAAAAGCTTTGAATATGTCTCACATTGTTACTATATTTTATACTATATGTTTGTACTTTTTCTTAGTAAGGTAAGTGCAGTTGCGCAGCGTAGCACATAGCAGGACAGGTTGGTACTCCTAAGCAGTGCTGTGATTTAGGTCTTTGTTGTGCGCTGTCACTAAGAGTTGGCAGAAGATGATCAATACGGATAGATCGTACAATCCCTCATTGTGATGTGACTAGTCTTTATTTACAATGAAATACCCATACTATTTCTTGTGAAAAATAAGCCATGTAGTTGTCGCGGCCCGCGTCTCCTTTTAGGTCTATAAGAAGCACAATGCTCGCACATTATCAGGAATGTCTGATTCCCGCCTCATTGAGCAGATACAACAGCAGACTTGCATGGTGCTGCTGAAATGTTCATATATTTATGGCTCATTATAAGAATCTGATGTCCTGCTGTTCTATTTTTTTCTGAAAGCTGAGAGTATAATAAATGATTCTTATTTGTAAGGCAGTATATCATGTGGAGATACAAGTACATAGCGCCAGAATGGGGAATGGATCTGTTTAATTAATCTTTCAACTAAGTATAACAATATTTTTTACATAGTATTTACAATATACACAGCTGTATGCAAAATGGCTTTGGCACAATGCTGACAATGGGATGTAACCCAAACAAATGACTCTATGTACTGGTATATATTTACAGTATATATCATCCCATTTGAGACATAGTCCTGCATCCCGGCAAGAACAAATAATCGGAGGTACTTTTCATGTGCCGTGAAGTCTGTAACCGCAGAATGCTGCATTATGTATTACTTTGTGTAAGATCTATATCTGGCCTCTTTCTTCTCCCGCGCTGATAGCACTTGAAAGATAAAATAAGTGTACCAGTAAATCTATGATGTTTTATATCTGGGCTGCAATAGCTGATCTAAAAACAAATTATAGATACAGCAGTTAGTTGCTCAGTGTTTCTTTACCATTGCATGCGTCCCTTTGATTTAAACTGCGGAAGATGTAAAGTGGGGCTCTGGAATCCCTTCCAAGTATTTACATGTAGTGGTATGGATCTCAGGCACCATTCTGTGGTCCTAGGTGCCCCTTTTTACGCCCCTCAATATTGTAAGATAGCAATAGAAAAGAGTGATTTCTGGTTTTATTAGCTGCTCCCAGCAGAATATAACATCTTTCATCTGCATATAGCAAATACTTGTGCTTGGCAGGAATCAATAGACTGGTGGACTATGGATACTATGGGGGTGATGCAATTCTTTATTTATTTGGGAAACGTGTCACACTGCCTGGTTTTGTGTTGCTATAATATCACATTATGTGGACACTGATACTGTCTATGTAGACAACAGATGGCACTCCATTTGTACTATATTTGTACAATTTTGCTTTGTATAGGTAAGATTTTTCACTCCTTAGTCAACTTTAAAGGGGTATTCCGAATTTATAAATCTAATCCCCTATCCAAAGGACAGGGGATAAGGTGTATGATCGCAGGGGTCCCACCGCTGGGACCCCTGTGATCTTGGTGCAGTCCCCTGCATTCTGTGCCAGACGCTGCCTCCGAGCCCAAGACGTGGCGTCACGGGGTCATTCCATGCCCCCTACATTCATGTCTATGGGAGGGGGGGTGATGATTCAAGATGCCGGGGGCTGCACCAAGATCGCGGGGACCCCTGCGATCATACATCTTATGCCCTGTCCTTTGGATAGGGGATAAGATGTATGAAGCCAGAACACCCCTTTTAAAGGGGGACTCCACTGGCCAGCATTCAGAAGTAAATGTTCCTGAACGCTGTTTTCACGTTGTGGGGGTCAGTCACGCCCCTCGTAACATCACAGCCCCTCCCATAGACTTGCATTGAGGGAGCATAGCCATGATGTCACGAGGGGAGTGACCGACCCCTGCAGCGCAAAAACAGCGTTCGTAACATTTACTTCCGAAAGCTGGCCAGTGGACTCTCCCTTTAATCAATATATAGGCATATGGGAGGACATTTATCAATGTTGATGTGAGGTAATATAGATTTTATCCATGTTTACTTGGTGTATTTTTTGAACAGTAGCTCAAAATTTACCAAAATGGCGCACAGGACTTGATACATTTTGTGTATTCATAGAAACCAGTGAGCTACAGAGCTAGATTTAAGCTTTGTGCTCTGGTATCTGACACATTTGTACGTGTCCTATTAGGTGATAAAGGATTGCATAAATAAAGTAGGCTTTGCGCAAAAGTTGTGCGCAAAAAAACTATAAACAAAACCCTGCACATAACTTTGTATCCACTGCATATAGTGCTCCACGGGGCCCCAAACAGTACACTTGATTAGGAAAGGGTCCACCAAAAAGAATACACACAAAAAAATGCATCCACAGAAACTGCACACAATTCTGTGCCTAAAATAAACAGGAAAGAAAGGTGTGCAACCAATAAAAAATGGCCCCCATGGGGTTTAGAGCAATTTTGATCGTTTTCAGCCAGAAAATTGTGTAAAAAACTCACGAAAGCTGCACCTTCTATTAGAACGCATACATTTCATTTTCTTCTGTCTACACCTGTATATGATTTAAGACTTTCATATAAAATGCTAGTCGTATTAAATGTCTCTTTATGTGGGTTCTGTTTGGTACTGTATGGCATCTTGTCAAAATATAGAATAATATACTATGCACAATATAAGTTGACATCTTATGGAACCTTATGTGCTATTTCTACAGTACCATATACAGCAAATGGGTGACCATCTTCAGGCAATATGTGCAATATATTATCTGAGCACTGTAAGTTCCTTTTTCCCCCAGGGAATTTATAACACAATGGAAACATATTTATAGATAAAACTGCTTACTGCACTAAACTGCACTCTGCTTTTCCCCTGCTGAGAAGAAGATAAGGTTCTAGTTTACTATTTCAACTTATCTACGCCTATGTTCACATTAGTGTTGGGCAAATCCGTAAAATGTCTGATATTGTCACATGATGGTTGTCATTTTTAACGGGTCTGAACCTGATGTCAATGAGAGTCAGTTGTCCGTTATATTAAAAAGGTATTTGTTAAAATTAAATATATAATAATGGACCATTAACATCTGTTATGATCCATTAAAACATCCATTTATCACCGTTAATGTCAGTGTATTCTGACCATTTCCATTCTATTTTTTTCTGAGCATGCTCAATAGCAATAATGGATGTAAAAATAAGGGAGGCTAATGGAGGCTCACCATAGACTTTCATGTTAAATTACTAATTTACATAAGAATGGGCATTATTTCTGAGGGGGGAAAAAATTGTGCATGCCCGATATTTTTTCTTTAAAAATAACAGAACTTAGCAGTACTGATGACAAGTGGAAATAGCGGAGAGAAAAATGGCCCATTAAAATGATTAAGGTCCGTTAATTTCAGTTTCTCAAAATTTTCAATGGGGTAACAAGAATGAAAAACACTGATGTGAACGATGCATGAAACTGAATTTCTGCAACTGTTCTTCTGCGGACATTCTGCCATGTGATTCGTGAAGCAGATTCCCATTAAAAACAATGCTGCAATGGAATTTCACATTCCAAACTCTACATAAAGATGAACATGTCAATTCGTTATGTGGAATCTGCTTGAAAATGCATTGTTGTTTATGGTCATTTCCAAGCAGTTCTAGCGCTAGTTTGCTTTACCAGAACCTGCCGCGCATGGAATGTCAGACAGATTATTCTACCGAGTAAATGGGCTCTAACAGTACATGCAATAAATTGATAAGGATAAACTGAGAGGATCAATATATTTTTTTGGACATTTTACACTATATTTATCAAATTTGTTTTCATTCTTAATTCATGTTTTATCTCCCAATAGCGGACATTCACAGGGAATAAAAAAGTGTACACTATCAAGAAATGTTTCTTATTGGTAAAAAGGTTCAAAATTCCTCCTAAATGACAGAATACTATACTGTACACACTGCAGAGTGTAATAACCTATAAAACATGATAGAAAGCAATATTACAGTAGAATCTTCCAGTGTCTTTTAATCTCCCCTTATCCCTCCCCCATATAATTTCATCCCCCTTCTTATTCCCCTATGCATTGTGCCAAATTATCCTCCCCCCTTCCCCCCTGTGCCACATCATTTCCCTTTGATCCCCATCCCTCTCCATGCCATTTCATTCCCGCTTAATTACTCTCTGTGTAAATTCATCACCCCCACTCTTTATGAAGTGGCACAGGGGAATAAAGGGGGAATGAAATGGCACAGGGGGTGGTAAAGAGGGGGGGAGAAATTTGCACAAAGGGCAATAAAGAGGGAATTAAATAGCCCAGAGGGAGATCAAGACAAAATGATGTGGCGCAGGGAGTAATAAAAGGGGGAATGATTTAGCACAGGGGAATCAAGTGGCCGGGGGGGGGGGGGGGGGGTGAATGATGTGGCCGGCGGACTGACAGAAGCAAATCAGTTTTCTGCCTCTGTGATGGGGCTTCTGCAGGGGGTGCAGCGGGGGCCTGGGCCCCTTATTGGAGTATTGGCTGTACCCCCTGACCAGTGTACAAGATAGGGCTGGCACATAAGCATGGTTGTCCCCTCTTGGGACTGTGTTGTCCCCTAATGGGAGTGTTTTGTCCCCTATTGAAAGTGTTTTGTCCCCTATTATCCCCTGTTGGGTGTGTCCGCATCCACTAGGGGAATGTCCCCTATTCGGAGGGTGCAAATACATTGTCTTATGGGACTCTGCTGGTTAATTAAAAACTCTGCTATTGGGAGGTGTCCCCCATTGGGAAGTGTCCACTAAGGGAGATTTTACTATATTTTATTAGGAATAATGCCAATTACATTAAAGGAAAACGGTCATCTTATTCACCCACACTAAACCCAATACACTGGGTTACAGTGTGAGTGAACAGGCGACTGATGAGGGGTCAACGGATTAAATACATAGTCTGGAGCTATGCCCCTGCGAACATCCTCTTCTTTCCCCACTTAATTGCGCACAGGAGGCGGGCCCACCAGGTGAATTTGAATATTTATTGCCGCTGGTCAGGTGAGCGCTCAGTAGGTGCAAGTGCTCATGTGGCCAGTACCAATGAACATTCAAATTTATCCAGCTGGCTTGCCTTATGTGCACAATTCAGCAGGGACAGAAAAGGATCTTCGGAGGAAACACAGCTCCACTACAGGTACATATTTAACTCATTGACCCTTCATCGGTCCCCTGTTCACCCACACTGTAACCCAGTGTATTAGGTTTAGTGTGGGTGAACAGGATGACCGTTTTCCTTTAAGCATGTAAATTAATGATGCCTCTAAGCACATATACAGATAATGCTTATAGTATCAATGTTACCATCAGTATATTACAACCCTTAAACTTTTTTTTCTGAAACAAGTAAAAACTCTGAAGAAAATAGTGAAATATGATAACATACTGTATTCGCCACACTTTAGCTTACAAAGAATTCTTCACAAATAGTTGTATATTTTATCATATTGACAGAATAGTTTTTCTAAATTCAGACTTATAGGCTTCATGCACCTGGTAAAGTCATGCAGAGGTTTACAATAATGAATTACCAAGCTTTAGGCACTCAATGTGCTGCCATACAGCACCTTATTCTCTCCTAGAAGCAAAGGATAATACTTCCTAACAGAGTGAGCATCAGCATGCAGAAAAGCTGGGAAAATACTAGTTCCCAAAATCCCCCCCCCCCCTCCCTTCCTTACTGAAAACACTGGGCACAGGAGCTGTAATTGCTGTTCCTGCCGGCATACCAGTCTTAAAAGGAATTTGTCGGCAGTGTCACGTGCATTAACCTGTTGTTACAGGCTTGTAATGGTGGTAACACTGATGATAATGATACTTACCTATCCCCGATACGTTGCTTTAATCGTCCATTATCCTCGTTGCTTATGTGGCTGTGTGCATGGGAAGTGCTCCAGTAGCACACTGATGACACCACTGCTGCTTCCCCACTGGGCCGACTGCAAGCAGACTTCAAAAAGCAGCAACATTAGCGTGCTCCAGTAGCACCACCCGTGCACCAGGCCTGCCACCCGAATAAGAAGGATAACGGGAAAACAGAGCCACGGATTAGGGATAGGTAAGTATTATTTGTAACGGAACTGGATGTGGATCCTATATCTGTGTGACTTGGACCATATTGGGGAGCAGAGTCTAAGGTTCTGCTGGTCTTCACCAGAGCCCGTCGCAAGGCAGGATGGGCTTGCTGTGGCAGGCGACACCCAGGTTGCTGCCCCCGACACAGCTCGAACACACAGGTAACTGGGCAAGGCAAGGTCCCAAAGGAGGAGGCTGTAGCGTAGTCAACGTAGCAGAAGGTCAAGGCAGGCGGCAAAGGTTCATAGTCAAAAAACTTTGCAGGAAGGTCTGGATACACGGGTATGGCAAAATAGGCAAAAGGGAATGATTTCTCTCAGGCAATAGGCACTGAAGATCCAGCAGGGGGGTGTGGGAGGTGCAACAACTTATAATGTGCTGTCAGGTGCTTTTACTAACTATGGGCGTACTGGCTCTTTAAATTTAAAAGCTCCGGCACGCTGAGAGAGTGAGAGAGCTGCAGGAGTGGGACGAGGGGAATGACTGGCCAGGATTCGCATGTGGGCGCGTCCCACGATGCGAATCCCGTCCCCGCCAGTGGTCGGGGACACAGGGACACTGCGCTCACAGCCGGTGCATGCGGCAGGAACACAGTGTGTAACATTATTATTATCATTGCCACCTGCACTACGAGCCTGTACAAACAGGTTAGTGTGGGTGACACTGATGACAGATTAATTTTAATTAACTTCCTAACAGTCGCATTAAAATTAGAATAATCTTTCCAAAAATGTTAACTTTTTATTGTAGATGTAAACTCTATTTGGTGCAAAACTGACTTTAGTTTGTTTTAATCTCTTAGGGACACAATTAATTTTAGCTTTAACAGGGAAAACTTTTTTTTTATTATTAATTGGTGCCAGAAAGTTAAACAGATTTGTAAATTACTTCTATTAAAAAATGTAGCATACAGCTGCTAAAAAGTCCTGAAAGGATACAGATTTTTTTAATAGAAGTATTTTACAAATCTGTTGAACTTTCTGGCACCAGTTGATTAAAAAAAAAAAAATTTCCACCGGAGTACCCCTTTAAGGGTAGGTTCACACAGTGTTTTTAAGGTGTATTTTATGGGGGCGTGGTCTGGCTGGCGAGGATGCTGGCCGCATAGAAAGCGAGCTCCGTGTTTGAGGCTTCCTTTAGCGACTTTATCAAGCAGATAATGCCGTCAAATTGGTCCTACAGACAGCCCTAACTGCCCTCACCATGGCTGGCTGCAGAAAATGGGCCACCAGACAAGGCACCCTGCACAGATTCAGCTTTACTCACACTGCACACGTATCCTAAGATGGCGCCGTTTGAGAGTTTGCGCTCCTTTCCCTCAGCTGCAGCAGACGGCGTGCATGGACTCTTGTTCTCACTTTTGCTCAAACCCGCGCCGCTCCAATTCAGACCCGGCGCTCACTGCTAATTCACCGCACCTGCCTTCCCCACGAAGTCCGGTTGCATTCTCCTCACCTTCCGCCCGCAGCAAAGAAGATCTGCGTGCTCATCATGCCGACTCCCCAGCTCCTGCCTCTCCATCTTCCAGCCCTTTCAAGCAGAGACCACGGATCTCTCCTGCAGCAACAGAGGAGACATTGCTACGTCCAAACTGCCTGTGAGTACCTCCTTAGATGACATTGCAGTTTCTGGCCAAATGATGACTGATGTGGCAATGAAAGCTATGCTAGTGGCCCTGAGGCAAGCTTTTCTTGAAGATATTAATGCCATGATAGCTCCAGTCACAAATGCAATAGATGAGCTGGGAAGCAGAGTCGACCATATTGAAACCAAATTTGAGGAGCTTTCTATGTCTCTCAATGCTCTTATAGACTCGCACATAGACCTCGAGGATGAGGTAGCCATGGCATACCAGAATATATTCCTCCTGCAGATATTCCTCAGTATGTCCGCTCTTTCCTACAAGCAGTCCTCCCCTCCTGTTCACTTCATGAGCTGGAAGGAGACAGGGCTCACAGAGTTCCTCGACTGAGACACTTAGAGGACTCTGTCCCAAGAGATGTCCTTGCCAGGATACATTTATTTACAATTAAGGAATGTGTGATGGAATATTCCAGAAAGAACAGGGGCTTGCCAGCTTAGTATCACATGATGGTCATATATGCTGACTTATCTGCATCCACGCTCCAAGCCCACAGAACCCTGCAACTGGTCACACAGGCTCTCCGCACAGCCAAGATTCTCTACAGATGGGAGTTCCCGCTGCGCCTCCTGGTTCGCAAGGATAATAATATACATGTGATCCGGTCTCTGGAAGAGGGACTTGATCTACTTTCTGCACTCCACCTGTCTCCGACACAAACAAGACGGTTTTCGGCTACCACATCTATTCCACGACTTCCTAAACAGCTGTCGGTTGCTTAAAGACATGGCGGGATGCTAAAAGAATATTTTATATTAAATAATAAGACGGCATCTATGCAGAATGTTTGGGAGGCTGGAAAGGCGTATATTAGAGGAATTTTTTTGAAGGCTATTGTTAGGGAAAAACGCAGAATGTCTGTGCATAATGACGTATTGTATGAGGCAGTTCGGCAGGCAGAAAAAAGATTTATTGAGAATCCGTCAGCTAGGTTACATCAGGGTCTGGTCAGAGCACAAGCTGAATTGAGACAACATTTATTGGAGGCCGCCAATAATAGGCGGATGATGCAAAATCAAGTGCTATATGCAGAAGGAGAGGCGGCAGGCTATATGTTAGCAAATATTGTTAGAGCACGAGAACCACCGGCCAATATATTATCTCTACTGGATGAAAACGGGAGCGAGATTAATAATAATAATGAAGGCATAGTAGAGGTTATGTTAAAATATTACTCAAAGCTATATGTGTCTAAATTTCAGAAGGGATCTGAGCATATTAAGGCATTTCTAGAAGGAATAAATCTCCCTAAATTATCGGCAGAGGATAGGAATATGCTGGAAGCAGAACTTACTTTAGAGGAACTTGAGGCAGCAGTAAAAGTGACCCCCAATAACAAGTCACCTGGAGTGGATGGAATTCTAATAGAGGTATATAAAAAATATGGGGATATTGTACTACCTGAATTGCTAGAGCTATTTAATCAAGCGTTAGTTGATGGATCTCTCCCTTTATCAATGCGACAAGCAATCATTATTGTCAAATTGAAGAAGGGGAAAGATCCTCGACTACCCGCATCATATAGACCAATTTCATTGCTTTGCAATGATGTTAAATTACTAGCAAAAATCTTAGCAACTCGCCTGAATAAGGTAATAACCACACTGATACACACGGATCAAACAGGTTTTATCCCGGGAAGATCGGCGTCAGAAAATATTAGACGCCTTTTTTTGAGTATACAAATTCCTCCGGATTCTCCCAGAGATAGGGCCACATTCTCACTGGATGCAGAAAAAGCATTCGATTCAGTGGAATGGCCCTGTCTCTGGGCGACTCTGGAGGAAATGGGCTTTGGCCCTAAATTTATACTATGGATTCAACTTTTATATAGTAGCCCGATGGCATGTATTAGAGTGAACGGACAGGTGTCGGCAAATTTTCCTCTGTTTCACGGTACAAGACAGGGGTGTCCCCTGTCTCCACTGCTGTTTGCCATTATAATGGAGCCTTTGGCAGAATATATCCGCTCAGCTCCGATGATAGAGGGGTTTCAGTATGGGGCCCATAAAAATAATATAGCTCTCTACGCAGACGATGCGTTATTGTTTTTGAATGATATGGGCCCTTCACTGAAAAAGGCAATAGAGGGAATTTCTTGTTACGGAGAACTCTCGGGGATTGTAATAAATTGGGAAAAATCGTTTCTAATGCCGCTAGATCGATCAGTTACAAATATTCAAATAAATAAAAATATAAATGTTTCTTGTGCAAAACAAATTAAGTACTTGGGAATAGAAATATCACCAAATATTCAGGAGTATCAGAATAGAAATATGCTACCTCTGTTAAATCAGTTTAAACATAAAAGTATAGCATGGCGGAAGCTGAAATTATCACCTGTAGGGAGGATTAACCTTATTAAAATGATTTTAATGCCTCAATTATTATATTTGTTACATAATGCACCGGTTTGATTACCATTTAGCCTTTTCCAGAGTATAAACATACAATTTAGGGAATTAATCTGGAATGCCAGTAAACCAAAACTAAAACTAGAGTATTTGCAGCGTCCCAAAGCTGAGGGAGGGCTAGCTTTATCTAACCCCTGGTGGTATTTTTTGGCTGCTCAGGCCCAATACTTTAGGAACTGGTATAAAGGGGACGACAGAAATATTCTGGACGGAATGATATAGAGTATAGGGAGCGGAGAAAATAATTAAATATTTTCTTTAGAAAAAGGCGAGTTTAGGAAAAAGAAAAATCAACAACTTCCTACGTTTGATCTAATGCATAGGGTATGGAATAGCATAAAAAAGATTAGAGGAGTCGGTCAGATTAATGAGTATACCCCGATATGGGGGAATGATACACTTAAGGAGCTAAGCAAATTAGAAGGTTTCGAAAAATGGGAGAAACCGGGAGTCAGGACATTGAAAGACATATATCTATATGTAGGAGAAAATATACGCTCCTTTTTGGAGTTACAGAAGGAATTTGATATACCCCAATATGCCTTCTTCCAATACCTACAGCTGAGGCATGCGATGTCTGCCCATCAAAAATACACGGATATTAAACTAAGCAAAGACACAGCATTAGAATTTATAACAAAGGACGATAGGAAGATAGGATTCATTTCAAAACTATGCCAACTTATAGCTATGAAGGGTTGGGAAAAGCAAAACATACCAGCTTTTTATAAATGGAGAGAAGAGCAACAGGTGGCATTGAATCAATGGAATAATATTATGAGTAGTGTACCCAATCAGGCACTGGGAGAGGGTGCAAGACTATCCCAGTTGTATAAATTGTATCGGGTGTATCAGACTCCGGCATTCCTGGCTAAAATAGGTTATCTGGAAGTGGCAAAATGTCCTCGGTGTATATGCTCCAGTGCTGACCTACTCCATATGCTGTGGGAATGCCCGGTTATTAAAAGATATTGGGAAGAAATTATAGAATATATTGGCGCAATATATGAGGTTGATATTGATGGGAAGGTTAAAATATGTATACTGGGTTATGTGGAGGAATTGCCGATTATATATTATATAATGCGCGCAAGTTGATAGCCCAGCGCTGGAAAAACCCAAATCCACCATCCAGAGTGCATTTTGTTCAAAAGATGGAAAAAATAGTTGCCTGGGAAAAAGCCATATATATATATATATATATATATCAAAAGAGGGAATGAAGATACATTTTGGTTGATATGGCGGAGATGGATTGATAGAGATTGAGTGAGGGGAAGGAAGAGAGAGAGAGAATTACAATATGTTTTTATTTTGTTTTGTTTTGGTGTGTTTTGTTTTGTCTAGGTTTTTTTTTTTTTTTCTTTCCCCCTTCATGGAATCCTCCCTCTATTGGGAAATAAGTAAATGTGGGGAGAATATTGTTGTTTAAATCTCTGAGAAATGTAATATGCTTTTGCAGAGTTAATGTCTAAATGAAAAGCTTAATAAAAATGGAAGTATAAAAAAAAAGACATGGCGGTATTTACACTGTTGGTGTTATTTCATTCTTAGGCCTCATGGCATGGGCCTGTGTCCTTTGGTTACAGTGAAACTTTTACCCCACTCACCTGCACAAGTTCCACTAGTTGGAGCTTCATTCGCTGTTGTTTTTTCATTTTATGTTTTAGCTTTTTAGTCTTTGTCTTGATCCTATACCACCAATGTTGCTATATGCATTCCTTCTTGACCTGTTTAATATTAGTGTCATGCCTGCATACATCCAGGGAAGCAGGCTGGCTGGGGGGCGCGCTTTCCTCTTTGAATATAATTCAACAGTAAATGCCTTCCTTTGTTTTATTAGTATATAATGGTAGTTATGATTGCTAGTATAAATGTAAATAATCTGAACTCACCGCACAAATGCTCTTATTTCTGGAGGGAAGCCTGCTCATTACATTGTGATGTCATTTGTGCTCAAGAGACTCACCTCTTAGCTAAAGATGCTTTCCGCTTGAAACATCCCTCTTACCTACATGCTTTCCATTCTCATTACACATCTAAAACTAGAAGTACCCTTATTGCTGTTAAAAACTCGGTTTCCTTTGTTTTACAGGAAGCTATACCCGACCCCATTGGCCACTATTTAATTTTATGCTGTTCTAGCATAAGAACAGCATAAAGAGGGTGTAATGTTATCCATTATTACGGACAGACAGATGGAATATCTAATACCGCAGTGTGTGAAATGCCCTGTATTCCACGCATTGCCTAAACTTCACAAAGACAAATTCCCTCCACCCATGAGACCGATCGTGGCAGGAATCGACTCACTGCTGGAGAGACTTAGTTCATGGCTGGATGAATTATTACAGCCCTTGGTCATTAGGACTACAGGTTACATTAAATACACTAAATCTCTTTTACAAGCTGTTGGCAATTTACAATGGACGGAGCAGGAAAGTTGGATGAGTTGCGATATCACGGCTCTATATACATGTATTCCACATGATAGAGCCGTGGTGGCGGTATCTCACCACCTTAAAAAGTACAGCAATTATGATTATAATTTGCAGGAATTTATTTTACAGGTTATGCATTTTTTGTTGCAGCACAATTTTTTTTAACATGTTCTATCTGCAGATTACTGGTTGCCCGATGGGTTCCAAATTTTTGCCATCACTTGCCAATCTGTATAAGGCCTATTGGGAGGAGGTTGTCTTGTTTTCACGCGCTAACCCCTTTTGCCATCTCATCGGATGGTATGGGCGTTACATAGACGACCTCCTCCTAGTATGGCGAGGTATACCTACACAAGCTAGACATTTTTCTAGTTTTCTTAATGACAATGATTTATCTTTAATTTTTACTCTCAATACGGACCCAGTAAGCATAGATTTTTTTGATGTCACCCTTACAGGTGATACAGAAGAACATTGTATACATACCAAACTTTACCGTAAACCCTGTTCGGGCAACAGCCTTTTACATTCTACTAGTTGTCACCCCCATCATATTACACAAAATCTCCCTATAGGTGAGTTTGTCAGGGCCAAACGTGCCTCTTCACAGGAACACACCTATCAGGAAACATGTAAATAGATCAAACAGCGACTCCGAGATAGGGGGTACAATAGCGAGGGCAGAGGGTATTGTTAATTCTAAGCCACCAGGATACTACTTGAGAGATAGATCCAAAACTACACATTGTGACATGGATAGTTCACTTGTTTTTACTACTGCTTTTTCTAATCAATTCAATCACATTCGTAATATCATTTACAAACACTTACCTATACTATATCATGATTCTATTATGTCACATATTTTGGAAAACAACAATGTCAAGGTCATTCCTCGTAAAGCACGGTCCTTACATAACCAATTATCACCTAGCGACGTATTATACACAACAAAGTACTTGGTTGTCTGTGAAAGGCAGCTACCAGTGTGGCCGCAACAGGTGTAGTATTTGCAAGTACATGACCAACACCAACATATTTAAATCATGTGTCACCAACAATAGCTATAATATCAAAAGCTATATAAATTGTCAAACACACCATGTCATCTATAGCATTATGTGTCTGGAATGTACTCTACAATACATTGGCTGTACTAGCAGAAAACTCAAAGTCAGGATACAGGAACACTAACATATACCATCATCTGGATCATTTACAAATAGATCTATGTCAGGTATCACCAAACATATAGTTGAGAAACATGGTGGCACTATCCCCAAGATTTCAGTCACGGGTCTGGAAAGGGTGTCTCCACCATGCAGGGGCGGAGATTG
Source organism: Hyla sarda (assembly GCF_029499605.1). NCBI lineage: Eukaryota > Metazoa > Chordata > Amphibia > Anura > Hylidae > Hyla > Hyla sarda. Next base: position 226,908,087 of record NC_079192.1, read on the forward strand.
GTGCAAGGCACTATTCAGACGCAAAGTGTTTTGGATCCTGTGTCTGGATTCACGCTTCCTGTCGGGGCTAAACTATAGACATAATTTAACATATATATACTAGTTACTAATTTATGACATAGTTTTTTTTTATCTATGTCACCATTCTGTTATGCATTATTCATTTGCATTTATATAAATGTTTTTATATATTCTTGTTACACCGAGCGCTCCGGATCCCTGCTCCTCCCTGGAGCGCTTGCGGCGTTCATCTCCATGCAGCGCCCCGGTCAGACCGGCTGATCGGGAGCGCTGCATTAGTGTCTCCGGCGGGGATGCGACCCGCGTTGCGGGACGCGCCCGCCTGCGGCTCGCTTCCCAATCCCCTCACCTGTCCCGTTCTCCGTCTGCTCAGTACCCGCTCCCTAGGGCGCGCCGGCTCTCTGAGATTTAAAGAGCCAGTGCGCCATTGATTGGTGCCTGGCCCAATCAGTACATTCACCTGTGTCCTCATTATAAAAACCCACTTCCCCTTCCTGGTATCGCCGGATCTTGTTGCCTCAGTGCCAGTGAAAGCGTTCTTGTGTATGTTCCAAGCCAGTGTTCCAGATCCTCTGCTGTTGCCCCTGACTACGATCCTTGCTGCCTGCCCTGACATTCTGCTACGTCCGACCTTGCTCTTGTCTTGTCCCTTGTACCGCGCCTGTCTCAGCCATCAGCTGGGGTTGAGTCGCTATCGGGTGGAACGACCTGGGGGTTACCTGCCGCTGCAAGTCCATCCCGCTTTGCGGCGGGCTCTGGTGAAAACCAGTAACCCCTTAGACTCTGTTCCCCTGGTACGGCCCACGTCATCACCCCACTGACACAGAGGATCCACTACCAGTATCCTCACTGCATACCCATCCGGATCCTGACAATTCTGTTCACCTCTGACCCTTATTTGTTATCCATTCATGTGTTATTCTGCACCTGAGTATACCGCCTACCTGTGGGTGGAGTATCCTGACCTAGTGAGGATACAAGATATTACGATATATAAGGAAGTTATGCTGTGACTTGTAGTTGCCATGACTAAGACTTACTGTTAAGTTGAAATGCGTCGGTGCGTTTGTGTCTTGCTTTTTCCATGCTTTTATATTTTTCGTGCACTGGATTTTAACATGTCAGGAATAAAGTTTGAATTTTATCCAGCTTGGGAGCCGGAATCTCCTCTTTCTTCTGTGATCCCCTTGACTATAGTCTTGATTTATGCAAAGAGCCAACACCAATTTTGTTTTTTAAACAAAGTAATTAAAAAAAAGCACGTAAATACAACTGGGGTTCACTTATGATAGGCGGAGATTATAATTTAGTGATGGACCCAGCCTTAGACTCCTCTGCCCCTTCTTGTACCCAATCCATGTCCCTTTCTGATCGGGCATGGAAACATGAACTCTATGACACTTAGCGAAAAGGTTCTGGTTCAGAGAGAGACTTTACTTTCTTTTCCTCTGTGCATAACTCTTATTCCAGGTTAGACATGCTCTTAGTAGATCAAACCTTGCTGTCTACTATAGTTGATACAACTATAGAAACTATCACGTGGTCCGACCACTCCACAATAACCCTTTCTCTAACGGACGGGGTCTCATCTCCTAATACTTATATGTGGTGCATTAGCCCCTTTCTGCTGTTTCACGGAAATATGCTCAAAAACTAAAATTTTATATCACAGATTACTTTTCTTTTAATGCGGGAACTGTTACCAGCGCTATTTCGCTATGAATCTGTCATAAGGCAGCCTCCCGTAGACTCTGCATTAAATACATTTCCATTCTAAAGAAACTTAGGGACCAGAATTAAACAATCTACTTTATAACTTGCAAATAGCTGAACAATCTAACAAAACTTCTCCTTCCCCTCAGACCGAAGACAGCTCTCTCCGTTTGGAGCTACGTTATCATATGCTCGTATCCTATGAGAAGGCATATCGGAAGACCCAGGCCGATACTATGCTCAAGACAATAAAGCGGGTAAATTATTGGCACATAGATTAAAAGGTTCGACACCAGAAATTTAGCTTGCCTAGTCTCATACATCCGATCACTGGGGTTAACTTAGTTACTCCACTAGAAATAGAAAATTGATTTAGCACCTTTTACTCTTCTTTATATAATTTAGGAGACACCTCGCTTTCAAATCAGCAGTGCTCACATCTGTCCAACCCTATATCTTTGGAAGAGGTACAAAAAGTTATCAGCTCCTTACCAGCACACAAAGCCCCTGGACCAGATGGGTTCTCCGGTATTTATTATGAATCCTTCTCCCCGCTCCTTTCTCCCCATCTTTGCGACTTCTGTAATGAGGCGATGTCCACTGGCTCCCTTCCCAAGCAAAATCTTCAAGCCTTGATAACTACTATTCCTAAACCGGAAAAGCCCACTTATCTACCCCAACATTTCCCTCCTAAATCAAGACCTAAAAATGTATTACAAAATAATAATGCTCAGACTCGCTGCTGTCCTTCCTGATTTGGTCAGCTCTGATCAATCGGGATTTGTTGCAGGCCGACAGACAGCTGAGAATACCTGCCGTCTTCTAAATTTATTTCACCATATAGAGCATAACAACACACCTACCCTAATATTAGCCCTAGACGCCAAGAAGGCCTTTGACCAACTTCGCTGGTCGTATGCCTTCTCGGCCCTCCGTATTATGGGTTTTACGGACCCCATCTTGTCAGCAATTAGATCCTTATATTCTTGCCCATCTGCAAGGGTTCTAGTAAATGGCGTCTTGTCAACAGATTTTTCTATCACTAACGGATCTAGACAGGGATGCCCTCTCTCCCCCCTGATCTATATACTATCAATAGAGCCCCTTGCCAAGCCATCAGATTCGATATGGGAGTGCACGGCATTATGGTGGGCGATCAACCCCACGTCGTCTTGTTATACACCGACGATGTGATCCTTATGCTAACCGACTCCACCTCTTCGTTAGCAGCAGTTCTGGAGAACATATCCAAATTCATCCGTCTTTCACATTACTCACTTAACACATTGAAAATGCAGGCTCTACCACTAAATTTATCCCCCACACTAATTGACTTTCTCAAAAACACTTTTACATATGATTGGCGGGACCACAACATCTCATACTTGGTGGTCCGTCTGTCCTACCCCCACTCCTCCCTATATAAGGGAAACTATGAACCTCTTTTGCTAACCCTTAGGGCTGACACATCTCTACTTTCCAAATCAGAATTATCTTGGGTGGGTTGCATTGCCACCTTTAAGTTGTTCCTATTACCTAAGCTGCTTTTCTTATTCCGCTCTCTCCCTATCTCCCCTCTGAATTATTTTTCCATGTCAGTTCAAAAAATACTAACAGACTTTATTTGGACACACAAAAACCCTAGATTAGCTAGCTCAATCATAGTTAAGTCCATGGATGCCGGAGGTCTGGGCAGCCCAGACGTTAAAAGCTATTATATAGCCACATTAGTTTCCTTACTGAAGGGCTGGTGGTCTCATCGTGGGTAGCACTAGAACTCATGTCCATACAGCCCCTCTCCCTAAAAGACGTTATGTTATTCCCCTTATGGCAAATACCGGCATCCCGACTCCACAATCCTTTGGTCAAGGCCTCGTATCATGCTTGGAAAGTATGCCTTTCTAAATTACCTACTTCAGACTTACCTGCTTCTACAGATTTGTCTCTAGCTAGCATCCAAATCTCAGTCCTTAATCTTGATCTACAGGGTTGGCAACATAACCGTATGACCCTAATCAAACATTTACAAGACGAGCATGGTGTTAGGACCTTCGTAGACCTGAAAGAGACATATCTACTCCCCAATAAAGATTTTTACATTTACTTACAAGTCCGGCACTTTTTGAATTCTCTCAAACCCTCCTCTTTGAGGATTGACAAATACACCCTCCATTATATGTCCTCTTCACTTAAAGGACTTAAAACTACCGTTTATATATGGCGCTCACACAATCATACAAATGCACTAGGACATACCCTATGAGAACCTGGGAATGAGACCTTTATTTCACAGCAAGCGAGTCTGACTGGCAAAAAGCCTTTAAACACATTAGAAAGGCTTTCCAATGTGCCACTCATTTGGAATCCGCTTATTAATCTATCCTCCATTGGAACTATACTCCAGATAGATTGTCTAAAATGTACCCTGGATCTTCCAACAGATGTTGGCACGGTTGTAGACAGAGAGGTATGATGGCTCATATATTGTGTTCATGCCCTTGTGTCAAATCCTTTTGGGACTCAATTAAGGTTCTAATTGACTCTCTGTTTGGGAGCTCTGTACATTGGCAGCCACAGTCCATGCTCCTTTTTCTGGACCTGACTGATGCTGCCTCTGATGCATTATCTGCATTTTAACAAAGATTGCCCTAACCAGAAATTGGAAGACTACTGTGATCCCCACTTTGGAGGAAGTCTTTGGTAAAAATCCGCACCACTTATGCCTTTGAATATATTATTGCTAGAGGTACGGGTAGTTGACTAAAATTCTCTAACAGATGGCATAAATGGGAAAACTCCAGACACCATGTCCCAGTCTAAAAGTCTGTAGAATCTCACGCCCTCTCTATTCTATACTAGACTGTATTATCTGGGTCCAACATCCTTCACTTGGAATAACTTCTTGCTCTCATTGGCTCTATACTATTATGTGATTATTACCTCCTCCCCTTTGAGTATTGGGTTTCACCCCCCCCCCCTCTAGACTCATCTTAACTATTCAGATTCATCTTAACTATTCAGACTGCATTTACTTACCCTTGCAAAGTTCTTACCTATACCTCAATTCATTTACAGGATGACACACAATGTAATCTTTCTGTTATATTACTCCTTCCTCAGGTCATACTCACTATGTGATATATTCTGTTTTCAGATGTCAGTAATAACTGCATGTTTAGTGACTTTGTTATTCTGATATTTAATAATCTTGGTTGGATGCCATGTTGGTGTCCCCTGTTATTTCCTTCATCTCTATGTCTCCCAACACCCTCGACTTCTGCCATAGACTCGATGTGCCTTACTTCCCTTAATGTTTCACCTAGACTTTAAAATCTGAAATGTATGTTCTTTGTTGAGGACCAGAAACTCTTGTGCAGCTGCGACTGCGCATTATTTTATATGTTCTTTGTTCAGATGTATTATGTTTTTTTTGTCTTAAAAACTGATAATAAAAAACTAGTGAAAGTAAGGTGTATTTTATTTGTATGTGAGTAATAGAAGAGATATATAATCACTATATTTTCCATCAAGGAGCAACAAATGAATGCTTGTCCAGTGTGGGGTGCTCTTCCAGAAAGGCAGCTTCAAATATAGAACAGTCCATATAGAATATGAATTAATGCACTCACCACACTGATGTGATAGCTGGTCAATGGCTTGGATCTTTATTCAATCCAGGAATACAAAGTACACAGCTAGTCAAGCTTTACTGACAGTGGGGACACGGGTGCTTGTTGTAACACTCATGTTTCAGAAGACCGGAACCCCGGTCGATGTTGCAGTTGACTCGGACCGTACCAGGGAGCGGAGTCTAAGGTGCCGCTGGTTTTCACCATAGCCCACCGCAAAGCGGGATGGACTTGCTGGGGCAGGCGGCACCCAGGTCGCTACCACTGGCACAGCTCGACCACACAGGTGGCTGAGGAGATGCGAGGCACAGGAGGGATAAGGCAGCTCGTAGTCAGGATAGCAGAAGGTCAGGGCAGGCAGCACAGTTGCGTAGTCAGGACATAGCAGGAAGTCAATAGGCAGGTGGCAGAGAAGCAGGGTCGGGTCACAAAGCAAAGGATCAGATACATGGCAAGGCAGAAACAGGAATGCTTTCTCTCAGGCTCAAGGCAACAAAGATCCGGGAGGGGAGTAAGGAGGGTGGAGGAATATATAAATGAGCCACAGGTGAATCACACTAATGAGCGCACTTGCCCTTTAAATCTTAAAGCTCCTGCGTGCACGCCGTAGGGGACGGGGACACACGTGCCAGAGCAGTGAGGCAGAGGCTGGGGCAGGAGAAGCACCAGGTGAGTGATGGACTGGGGCTCACACGATGCGAGTCCCAGCCCCGCCGGGAGCAGCAGGTAACATGACCATGCGCTCACAGCCAGCGTGTGCGGCTGGAGCGCATAACGTAATACTCGTGTTTTATTTGTAAAAATACATCTGCAAAATCACATACAAATTGCGTCCACATTTTTAACATGTACTCTATGTAAGTCTATGGGAAAGTGGATGTCTGTGCACATAATATGTATAACTATAGATGCATTTTTTACAGCCACCTAAATAAGTGACATGTCATTACAATGTCAATCTCCATTGGAGCTTCGTACAGAGTATCTGTTTAACCACATAAGGACGGATGGCATACAGGTACGCCCTCGTCACCTAGGGCATACCTGTACTCCCCGATGCCTTAAGTGGCTTTGAAGGAAGTGCTGAAGCTGCGCTTGCTTCAGAGTATTAAGTGTCAGATACTATCAGTAGCCAGACACTCACTGCATTTAACCCTTTTTTATTACTATTGCGGCAGCGAAGAGAAGCTTACTGAACCCCCCTGATCACTTCGATAAGCTAAAATGGCAGAGGAGGGTCCCTACATGTTGCCGATCTCCGATCTCACTGTGTAATGCTATACTATGTCATAATACACTGTACAGTGAATGCAATCTAATGATTGCATATAAAAGTTCCCAATGGGGGCTTAAAAGTGTAAAATGAAAAATAAGAAAAAATTATAATAATGATAATTAAAATCTGTAAACAGATAGACCTCATTAAATTTAATGGAGTCTGTTGAGATCTGAGCTATCAGTTGTGCAACTGACCTTCTGGCTCTGTTTTATTGTCCCGAGTCAGTGATGGAGGTGCCGAACAGAGCCTCAAATGCAGATGGGAACCAGGACTTAAAGACCTAAAGCAGAAACTTTAAGGCAGATCATCCAAGTAGGTTGGGACAGTGGATTGAGGCAAGCTCAGATCTGCACTGATTCCTACATGAGACATGACACCTGCTTTGCGAAATGATTCATCGACAAAACCTGAACAGCAAACAGATCAGCGGTGGTACTAACTCCTTAGTGTCCAAAGAAAACATGACAAAATGTGCCCTTACAATGCCTTCTATGTCAGCTACAGTGGTCATATAACAATGTCAGCCACACTGCTCCGATAAAAGTTTGAGTCATACTTGTATATGGAGTACTGGGATTATTCATCACTAAATCATGTCATTTCTTCAATAAACTTGGCTTTAAAGTGTATGTATATGTATATATATATATATATATATATATATATATATATATATATATACTGTATATAGTGAATGACCAGTTTTTTTCTACTTTACAAACATGTTGCTCCTATATCCTATCATATTTCAGCACAAATTGTTCTGGTTTCCTGCTGCGCAGCTCTCATATACCAACACACAGAGCATAGGCTCTGTCTATTAGGCTTAAGTTCAGGAGCATCCACAGCAAAGTTCCTATTACAATTGCAATCAATAGAAGCTGCAAAGCAAGGTCCCTAAACTGTTTGGATCATTTAACAAAAGCCTCTCATCACAGACAGGATTACTATAAAAGGTGACACCAGTATATAGATAAAACAGGATCTACCACTATTCAAAATAGCAGAATAGTAAAATAGAGCATGTCTAGAAACCTCTCCCATACAATGTAATGTTGTCTTCTTTATCATATTGTAGCTACAGACATGGGGCTTGCTGTAAAGGATATTTCTGTGTATCTATAAAATAGATTAGAAAAATAATGTGTTTCACTATTTGGCTCTAATCAGTAAAAAAATAAATAAATAAAGGATTCTAGGGGAAATATTTACTTTAAATAGTATAAATTGTGAGGTAGGGCTTCGTTGAGATCTAAAGAATTTGGAGGCCAAGTCAACGCCTGAAGTCTTTGTCTTGTTCCTCAAATCCTTTTTATATAATTTTTGCAATGTGGCGGATTACTAAAAAAAAAAAAAAAAAAAAAAAAAGGCCACTGCCATTATGTCATCTTTCAGCTGCAATTCATGTTTCAAACTGCTGACACTGTTAGATAGCTGCTCGGGCAAGGAGGTGCATGGTCCCTTTCATATATCTGTATCTTCCATAACATGAAAACATGCTTTTATCTTCTGGTGTCAGAGTGGTGTAACCAGGCCCCTTAAGTGCCGAGGTTGCATTGCCTCCTTGCTTATCTTTCCATTCCTGCCCCTGGTTAATTGACAACCAGCTGGAAGCCGAGCCCTGTTTTCAATCTCACACCTGGGCACAATTTGTACGCACAGCACAAAAAAGGGATTTGGGACCAGTGCTCAGAGCTGGAAGCTCTAATTGTCAGTAAATCAGGGGCAGAGATCATCCTGCTGCACTTCAGGGGCTTAAGAACGTCGTGAAAGTACAGACAGATATATGAAAGGTACCATCTATTTTCTTGCCCTATCAACAGATTGTGCTGTTCTAATTACTGAGACTGAACACACCCCAATAAGGTCATTGCACAAATGAGGTCATTGCACAATTTTTTTTCATGTAGATCTGTAACAAAAAGGGAGCAAAAACCACAACATTATTTTTTAAAGCTAAAACAAGAGGCGAGGCCAAAAAATCCTTCCGTTATGTTTTAGCTATGCAGGTTCCACTTCTGATTTTGACTTACAAATACTAATGCAAAATACTGAGCCAAATACTGCCCTGTTTTGTTGTAGATTCACTGTGGATTTTACCCCCCCCCCCCCATGCAGAAAGAATCCTAAATTCTGAAGTGCTGCCCCCCAGCCCCAACCCCCCCCCCCCCCCTTCTACACTGTTGCCCTAGGCACAGGTCCCGCCTATCAGGTATCTAACAGTGTCAGCAACTTAGAACATACATTGCAGCTGATAGATTTTCATTAACTCTTCTGTGGGACTGGACAAAATAGGCTAATCTTCACCCCCAAAGTCATCTATAAACTTGGGTACACATGGCTGGTTCACCAGTCATCCTTTTTGGATCACTTTTCTTACAAACTAGACTCTACTTTTTGGGAACACTTACACTACCTGCTTCTTTGGAGATGCTATGAGCCAGTCCTTAAGCAATCACAATTTGGTCCCTGCCAAAACTTTTTTATACTCTTACATTCGCCTATTCTGCCTCCAACACATCATCTTCAAGAATTGACTGGTTACTTGCTGCATACTACATCCCATCCCATGATAGGTGCCATTGTCCCAAAATAATCAGTGTTGTTCGCATCCCTTATTATAGCGTTATTTACGGATCGGTGTACTGTATATGTGCTGCGTAGGCAAGCCACCTTTTATTAATGCATTTAAATAATATCTGCAGAACAGTGGTGCATAACTTACTAAACATTACTTTGTAATGAGCCTACAGCCTGGTCATTTTAATCCTCAAATGATTAATTTTGCAGCAGCCCTTCTTGCATTTACATTGCTGGTTCCCATGACTGCAGAACAGGAGCCCTTAGAGATTAGAAAAGTGTTACACTCGGAGTTAATGTAAGACTTTAAAGCAATTTGTATTGCGCTAATCAACATGCAAGAATGCCTATTCAGCAAAAAGAAATTGTCAGGTCCCAAAGACAGATAGATATTTACTTACCTGACAGACTGATAACCTAACAATCTGCCCAGAATATTAACTGCCTCAATATTTGCAGGACATTGCCCCGTGAATTCTGCTAGACTATTTATCAAATTGCTGACTGAAACTGGGGTAAATCATAGCGAAGAAATGGCAAACAATATATCAGAAGGAAAATACCATTGCTCACAAAGAAATCAATTTTCTATGATTAATCTGATCGTTGTCTATTGCTCTAGTTTTGCAGCTGGGGAGCAGTAAACAAGACTTCTGCTATAAAACACCATCAATGGAGGCATTGACCATGGTTGTGAATTAATGTATGGCTATGCCTAGGATTTCTTTGTATACTACCATCTAAAACATGTCCTAATTTGAACACCTTATATTTTATGTGAGCTTTTTATGTCCTTTATATTTCACTTAATAGAATATATTATTATGTGATAAGTTTAATACAAAGGTTGAAGACCTAAACGTGGTTACTAAATCTCATAAGCGCCTCTTCATTTTTGTAAAATTAAATCTTAGGAGTTTTTCATTAAACAGTGGTTCCGAATGAAAGACACAAATAGCTCCATATAAGCAAAAAATAATAATAAATAAATACTTGGATAGAGGTAGAGAAGGTCTGGTTTGTAATTTATTAGGACACAAATAGAAATTAACCATTCACACCTGTTTCTTTAAACATATATACAGCCTCCATTTTTTATTTGCATACAGACATACAAAGAATGGGAGATTGCTACGAGGATCCCATTTATACCTACTAAGGGCCCATTACTCTGTCCCCTAAGAACGAAAGTCTTCACAAGATGATTTTTAAGACTTATTAATACAATAACTAGTAATGTCAGCAAGACATAACTAGCTCTACTAAAAGCTTCCAGTATAGGACACATCACCCACACAGTACAGAAGAGTTTAATCATTGTAGGAATGAGGAGGAAAAATTTAAGGAGTTTTTGGGGCTGAAATGATTGATGGCCTATCCTCAGTATAGGCTGTTAATCACTGATCGGCAGGTTGCCATGATGTATAACCTGTAACATGACACTTTCTTCCACACACATACCTTTGTAGCAGAGCTTTGGTGTTCCTAATCCAGTTTTAAGCCTCCTAAATAGCTGTTTCTGTTTCACTTAAAGAAAAACTGTCACTAAACTCCCCCCTGCCCCCGGGTGTACACAGGAAGCGGCACATGCGCATTGGTGTCCTGTACAGAGCAGGGAGGAGAGGGAGAGGCGGAGGGAGGGGATGAATATTCATAAGCCGGCGGTGTTGCAGACGAGCGTCGCTGACGTCACAGTGCCAGATGGAGGAATGTAACCCCGCCCGTGCCACTTAGAAGATCATTTGCATATCAGGAATAATGAAGATAACGGGCGAACGGCTGGACGGATCTGGGCATGGTAAGCAGCATATTGATCAGTGTCTCCCGCACTACCAGCCAGTACATCTGGTTAGTGCGGGGGAGTTTAGTGACAGTTTTCCTTTATTGACTGTATTTCAACCTCCATATGCAAATAATGATCATTATCACATTTTGGTGATAATGGTTATTCATACACCTGACTATATTCCTACAAATTCCTGACTTAGTGCAAGTAGACCTAGAAGGACTTAATCTGATAGCATATATAGGAGACAGCTGGTACTGCTGCACGTTTGATACAAGCGCACTGCCTTTTTTCCTCCAACCCTCCTGTCAGAGCACAGACACTCACTGAAGGCTGCTGATTGGTGGTGCACAGCATGGAAAGCAACCAGTTTCACTTGCAATGGCACTCATAGAAGAAAAAGAATATGCGGCAGCTCACCAGAGTTTATGCAGTCAGGCTGGTATATTCAACAACCGTGGGGTACATGAATAGTGCAGGATACAAACAATCACAAACTAGCAACATCCATTTCGCACATGTAGTGTTTCCTCCGGCTCTGGAAGAAGCATTACACATGCAAAACGGACGTTGCTCAATTGCATTCTGCACTATTCATATACCAGCCTGATTGCATAAACTCCGGTGAGCTGCCACATGTTCTTTTTCTTCTATGAGTTCAATTGCAAGTGAGACCTAAAAGAACTGATGCTGCTTTAAAGGCGAAGTGTGGTCACCACAAATATTGATTTGATTTAGATTTCTCTTCTGCTCATTCACTATGAATTTTGTTAATTGATAAAAAATAAACTATTAAAACTTCTTTTATTGGAAGCACTGACACTTTGCAGCTTTTTTCCATACATGCCTAAAATCTTTGCACAGGACTGTATTTTCAGTTATTTTCTCAAAATAAATAAGTGTGACTGTATTTATAAATACACACCAGTTTTTACTATTTTGGACACACTGGCCCTCATTTACTATTGCAAACCCGACATGTTTTGTCGGGTTGTGCGCCAGTTTCGGGCGCATTGCGCCTGAAATTCTGTCTGCGTCAGAATTTGCGCCTGAAATTCTGTCTGCTCCTGAAATTGCTCCCGAATTGAAAAAACCCAACTAACTCTCCATTTTGCTAAGAAAATCTGAAAAGGGGGCGTGTCCATTGTGAAAAGGGGGCGTGGTCACAGAAAAGGGCGTGGTCCTGACATTTTCGCAAAATCCCAACATATTTACTAAAGTTTCCACAGAAAATGTGGTGGATTTCAGCTGAGGAAAACCCTACAGGTCAGAGCATGTGTAAAAAAAAAAGCAAAATGTAGGGAAAGTGGAAACTGTAGGGAAAGCTTAGTAAATACCGTGAAAAATAAATTGTAGGGAATTAAACCCCACAAAGAAATCTACACAACACTCTTAGTAAATAAGGGCCACTATGGGCACATTTGTAATAATTTCTTACCAGCAGTAATTAGGGTTTTGTACCATATTCACCTGCCCATAGCCCAATCTGACCACTGTTACTTGACCCTTGGCATTATCTACCAGAATCCTGTTGCAGACTTTCAGACTGCCTAACCACAGTTCTGTTCCCATATTGTTGATATACCTTTTCTCAATACATTTAAGATTATCATACATATCTGATTATCTATATCAACTCTGTCCCTCTATAAACCCCTCCCCCTGGGTTTGAGTCCACTTCAGTTAGTCATTATTCAGAAAAGCAACCACTGGACAAGTTAGGGTCATGGACTATGTAAGTCATGAAGATATCCATGCACCGCAACCCTACTTAAAGTTGTGAAAAAGAGACGTATGATAGATGCATGATGCAACCAGGTTGATTTTTTTCTTTGATTTAGTTTTAAAGTCTAAAAAAAAAAAAAAGCTAGCATTTAGTAATTATAAAAATAAAAAAAAACAGAGCAATGAAGAGAGGAAAATCTTTAAGATTAATCCTTCCAATAATTATCAGCTGCTGAATTTGAGTTGCTCTTTTCTGTCTGGCAACAGTGCTCTCTGCTGACATCTCTGCTTGTCTCGGGAACTGCACAGAGCAGAATAGGTTTGCTATGGGGATTTGCTTCTACTCTGGAAAGTTCCCGAGACAGGTGTCATCAGAGAGCTCTTAAACAGAAAACAACAACATAACTTGAGCAGCTCATAAATACTGAAAGATTTTTTAATAGAAGTAATTTACAAATCTGTTTAACTTTCTGGAGCCAGTTGATATATAAAAGAAAAGTTTTTTCCTGGTTTTAACTTTTAAACTTTTAACCTGTTGGGGATGGAGGGCATACCTGTACGCCCTCCGCCCACTCCCTTTCATAGCGGGTCGGGACCAGTGGCTAATAGTGCGTGGCACTGATCGCGGTGCTGCGCGCTACTAACCTGCTCCCGACTAGCTCAGTAAACTGCTACCGGCTAGCTCAGTGGGCTTTTCAGGATCGCCGTGGTGAAAGCGCGGCATCCCGAACAGCTGTAGGACAGCAGGATGGTCCCATACCTTCCTCCTTGCTGTCCGATTGCCGACTGACTGCACAGTGCCTGAGATCCAGGCATGAGCAGTCAAGCGGCAGAATCATTGATCAATGGTTTCCTATGAGAAACCATTGATCAATGTAAAAGATCAGTGTGTGTAGTGCTATAGCCCATATTAAAAAAAAAAAAAAGTGTGAATAAAACTAAAAATAAACATATGTGATATCGCCATGTGCGGAAATGTCCGAATTACAAAAATATATCATCAATTAAACCGCTCGGTCAATGGCGTACGCGCAAAAAAAATTCAAAAGTCCAAAATAGTGGTCAATTTTTATAAAAAATATATCATGAAAAATGAATAAAAAGTAATCAAATACAAAAATGGTACCGCTAAAATCTTCAGATGACAGCGCAAAAAATGAGTCTTCATACCACCCCGTACGCAGAAAAATAAAAAAGTAATAGGGGTCAGAAGATGACAATTTTAAACGTATAAATTTTCCTGCATGTAGTTATGATTTTTTCCAGAAGTACAACAAAACAAAACCCATATAAGTATGGCATCATTTTAATCGTATGGACCTACAGAATATAAATAAAGTGTCATTTTTATCGAAAAATTTACTGTGTAGAAACAGAAGTCCCCAAAAATTACAAATTGGCGTTTTATTTCTTCAATTTTGTCGCACAATGATTTTTTTTTCCGTTTCGCCGTAGATTTTTGGGGCAAAATGACTGATGTCATTACAAAGTAGAATTAGTGGCGCAAAAAATAAGCCATCATATGGATTTTTAAGTGCAAAATTGAAAGGGTTATGATTTTTAAGGAGGAAAAAACGAAAGTGCAAAAACAGAAAAAACCCTCCATCCCCAAGGGGTTAAATACATAAAGAGAATCAACACTGTAAAGGAGGAGAGCATATTTAAAAGAAGAAAAACTACCACAAGAGCACATAGTTTTAAATTAAAGGGGCAAAGGTTTAAAAGTAATATCTGGAAGTATTACTTTACTGAGAGAGTAGTGGATGCATGGAATAGTCTTCCTGCAGAAGTGGTCGCTGCAAATACAGTGAAGGAGTTTAAACATGCATGGGATAAGCATAAGGCTATCCTTCATATAAGATAGGGCCAGGGACTATTCATAGGATTCAGATTATTGGGCAGACTAGATGGGCCAAATGGTTCTTATCTGCCGACGCGTAGGGAAGTGGGCGTTAGGAAAAAGCCTTTGATAAGCATACTGATGGTATTTTACTGTTATCAATATGAGACAAGGTACATGGGTAATGCAGCACATTATTATGTTTTATGTTAGGGTACACTAGTCAACAAATGAAGCTAAACAAAAGCAAGAGGACAAGACTGTGTCTATATGAGTTATGGTTCCAATATTAGCAAACTAAGAATTTGCCATCTGTCTCACTGTATGTGAACTGACATCATATTCTGTTTTATAAAAAATTACCTGAGCAGAATAACGATTTTCACATATTAAGATTTTATCAGAATGGCACAAGGTTTATCGTTTAATACTAATTTTTATTGTAAGTGCTTATATTTATTCCTTATTTGCCAGACATTTGTGTTTTTGTTTAGTTTTTTAGTTTTTATTTCTTATTTTAATAGTTTGTAAGCAGCAAAACAGCCGTGCCTTATTAAACAGGCCAGGTAAGGTTTGTATTTTTATTTATATAGCGCCTACAGATTCTGCAGCGCTTACAATTATGGGGTACAAACAAAGACAAGTATAAGACATAAAATTACACAATAACTATTCAAACAAGAGGTGTGGGGATATATTGGGGATATGTTGGGAATATGTTGAGGATATGTTGGGGATATGTTGAGGATATGTTGGGGATATGTTGGGGATATGTTGAGGATATGTTGAGGATATGTTGGGGATATGTTGGGAATATGTTGAGGATATGTTGGGGATATGTTGGGGATATGTTGAGGATATGTTGAGGATATGTTGGGGATATGTTGGGGATATGTTGAGGATATGTTGAGGATATGTTGGGGATATGTTGGGGATATGTTGAGGATATGTTGAGGATATGTTGGGGATATGTTGGGGATATGTTGGGGATATGTTGAGGATATGTTGAGGATATGTTGAGGCCAATTAGAGACTGTTATAGGCCTGTCTGAAGAGATGTGTTTTTAGGCCACGTTTGAAACTATGGATGTTGTTGTTGAGTCTGAGGGATTGAGGGATAGCATTCCAGAGAACCGGTGCAGCACGAGTGAAGTCTTGGAGACGGGAGTGAGAAGTTCGGATTATAGAAGATGTTAGTGTGAGGTCATTAGCAGATCGGAGAGAACGTGTAGGATGGTAGATAGAGATGAGAGAGGAGATGTAGGGAGGTGCAGCATTGTGGAGGGCTTTGTGTGTGAGACTGAGGATTTTGTACTGTATTCTGGACTGAATTGGTAACCAGTGTAGTGACTGGCACAGGGAGGAGGCGTCGGTGTAGCGACTGGAGAGTAAGATGAGTCTGGCTGCGGCATTAAGGATGAACTGGAGAGGAGAGAGTTTGGAGAAAGGATTTATAAAGGGTATCCTAATGATAAAGGGTATATATAAATATTGATATAAATATTGTATACTATTCCTCCTTCCTTCCTTTTCTAGATGTTAACAACCTTCTGTAGTCTCCCTATGTAAAATGTACAGTTTAAGTAATTCCCAACACAGGGTTAATAATACAAAGGTTTATTCACTAACACACTATATAACTTTAGCTAACATATATACATATCTGTATAATATCAATGTATCTTAGTGTATACAACAATGGTAACTTCAATACATTAACATTATACTGGTTACATTACAATTTAACCCAATACAATATCTTACCCACCCACCTAATTACACACCAATACATTCACACAAGTACTCAATCCAGAACAGCTTTCTGTCCCTAAGGCTATAGGAGTTAGTGATAGCAATGAGAGGGTCAGTGCTTGAACAGGGAGAGAAGGGGTTTGTGAGTCTTGGGATAGGAAGGATAGGGTTAGACTGTGGAGTGGAGGTTACTAAGAGAGGGAAGTTGGGGCAAAGGTATAGGTTGCAGGGAGGAAAGAGGATGAGATTACTAAGAGAGGGAAGTTGGGGCAAAGGTAGAAGAGGAAAGAGGGTGCCCAAGATTATACTTAGCAGATTATCGGAGTGTTGGGAGATGAGGCAGGACAGCAGTCTATATTTCTTGGGCCTGGATCCTCACTGCCTCATGGAGTTGCTTCCCGTGTTGATGACTGCCTCTCAGGATGACTTCCTTCCCTCCCATCCAGCTTGGTATATATAGCTAACGTTATACAATGTCCTAAGACCCTCCTATCCTGAATCCTGATAGGAACATGTACAATAGATGGATGAGTAAAAAAAAAGATCACAGCACCATTGCAGCTTCAACTGGAATAATGTCAATTTTACTAAATGCAGTCATGTTGGGCATAATGGTACACAACTGTAATTCTTTCTTTGTTAACAACAAGCACTGAAATAACTGGCTGCTGGTTGCCATCACTAGTGTAGCGTACACATTAAAGACTGACTTTGCCTTGGTTCATCTCTCCACTCACACTGATTCTCTACACACTTTACCCTCCATTGTAAGTAGTGCCTTAGCGTATGTTTGGTCCAGGGCCTCTATATAAGTCCCTGCTAGGCATCATTTCACCCTGAGCATCTTTATCCTATCATCATTTGCTTAAGAAACTTTCACTCAATATTCACACTTTCTCCAGACTGTAAGCAGCATCAGGTCCTACATATGATGAACACTTATTTTGTGCAAATTCAGTCACAGGCACACAATTTATATAAAAAAAAAATAGAAACACAATCCAACTTACCTATCCTGCTTTTCCAACTCTAGCTTGAACATTCTTCTTGGTTCCTGTTGGCTATAACTTAAAAAATACTTCAATTTCCAACAATTTTCTTTATTTCATTCATGTTTAAAAAGTTATCCAAACCAACAGGATTCTAACATATTTCAAAATCTACCATTATACTAACAACTTGCTGAAGTTGGAAAAGCAAGATGGGTGAGTTAGACTGTGTTTTTATTTCTTGGAATTCAGATTGTCCCTCTATGGACTGGGAGTGACAATATCTGTACAACGCTGTGGAATATGTTGATGCTATAAAATAAACTATAACAATATAAGTTAAAGGAGTTTGCCGGGCAAAAACATTTTATCCCTTGTCCAAAGGATAGGGGATAGGATGTCTGATCGCGGGAGGCCCGCTGCTGAGACATTCTATTCATGTCTATGGGAGGGGGCGTGACGGCCATCATGCCCCCTCCTATAGACATGAATGGAGGGGGCGTGGCGTGACGTCACGTCCCCAGTCCCAGAAACCAGGAGGTTTCCGAAACTGGAGATTCAGCACCCGCATAGAATGCGGGTGCTGCAGGGAGATCGTGGGGGTCTCAGCAACAGGCCCCCCGCAATCAGACATCTTATCCCCTATTCTTTGGATAGGGGATAACATTTTTTGCCCGGAATACCCCTTTAACATGTGAATAGCAGGAGCAGTCTCCCCTCCCCACACGCAAAGGCTAACCCTGGAAAGTGGCTCCTCCACACTGTATATGTTGACTGCCATTCAAATTCTAAAGTTCTGTAGAATATTTTGGTGCTGTATATATATCTCATGATCAATGGTGCACTGTCCATTAAGCAGAATGAACAACTTTCAGAACAACTTCCTTTTTTAGAGGGTATAGCATTTTGCATTTAACTGTGATGACTGGTTCTGCCAGTACTCGTAGGGTTAATGTTTTCTTGCCCTGTTGTTTGTTTTGGTTGCTGGGACAATGCCTCTGTGCTCCTGGGAGTGATTCAGTTTGCTGAGCCAATTAGAGTCCTCCTAGTTGCAACTCAGGCACATATAAGGAGGCTCTTCTCAGTCATTCCCTGCTTGTGATAGTTCTTAGTAACTGATCTAGCAATCTCTGTACTCTTTCTGTTTATTCTGGTTTTGTGACTCTTGGCTCGACTTTTGACTTCCCTTTGATACTCTGTTACTGTACTTCATGCTCTCCTGGTTTAGACTTGGCTCTCTGACTACGTATTTTTGTGTGTGTGTGTTTAGGTTTGTTTTCTGTTAGTTGCGTGTCTCCAGCCTTTCCTGACCTTATGTCAGTTTTGTAGTTTATTGTTTTGACTTTTTGACTGTGCCTCACTTATTTAGGTAGGGTCAGTGGTTGTAGACCCGTTATTTACGACGGGTATGCAAGTAGGCAGGGATAGAGGGAGTGGGTGAGCTCAGGGCTGCACTTTATCGCTGCCCATATGTGACATTAATGTTCTCTTTGGGGTCATATAACTTACCACCTTATCCATAAAATGAGAATTATTGATTATGCTTTTAGGACTACTTCCTACTCAACCTGCACAGAATGATCGACAGCTTTACCTCTATAAATGTATATGTTGGGTAAACTGTCAATTATGTGTGTAGGCAGGAAAAGTAGAACGCACAGGTTGTATTGAGACATTTTAAGGATTTATATTGCTTCTTCCACAAAAGTTTTGAATCAATAGGAAAATATAAATCCTGAACTATTATCAGTTTGTTTATTAACCACATGGCAGATGACAGACAATTTGATACACATCAGACAAATGTTAAAGTTATTACATATTACAATAAGCCCTGTCATGCTTTTATGTGTGCATAGGCTCTAAAAGGATTTTTCACATAGTATCTGTATTTTGTACATAAAATAGGTAATGAATTTGACATTCATTTATCAAGCCAGAAGTATTGTCAACAAAGTTCTCCTTCTACTTCTTGAATGTTTGTATCAATTTGTCAAATATCCTGCTCACTCATAGCCTTGTTTGTCACTTTTGATTTAGTAGGTCTGAAGCAGAGGTTTTAGGGAGGAGTTATTGTATGTCAAATTATGGTGATATATCAAACTCTCTGTCTGTGAAATTAAAAAAATATATCAGGCAAGAATTTATAAAGAAAAAAAAATCAAAAGAATATGGATTATTGAAGTTTACCACACATGTACCATGAAATTGTATATTACTTGTATATAAAAAAAATTGGTCCATATGTTTTTTGAGAAATTTTGGAACACATGTAATGTATATTATTGTCTATGATAATTAAAGTTCATGCCTTAAAGACTAGATTTTTTGATGATTCCATAATTTTTTTCAAAAAGCAAAATACAGAAAAGAGGGAAGGCACACCTATAATGCGCTGTTCTGACCTGACTATCCGCGGGATACACAAAGGAGGACTCCTAGGACGAGTGTGGGCAGGACCTGCGGAGTGCACATACAAAAGTGAAGTATCATATAACTAGCAAACAACAAGAGTTGCAGTGCACTCACCACTCGGTCTGATCACGGACCGAGCGGTGAGTGCACTGCACCTCTTGTTGTTTGCTATCCATAATTTTTTTTCCTTGACATTGAGTAAGGCCATCATTTTTTTTCTCTACTTGACCTGGAAAATCATTTACTTCCATTATTTGCGGCATTTTTTATTAAACCTGAATATTCAGCTATTAGAAAAACATTGCATTGTGCAATATCTGTGATTTGTGTGTTTGCTTCAAATGAAAAAGTTGCTTGACCATCCTCTTCGTGTGGCGATTTCATAATTTTTCACCAGAGTTTAGAATGCATTGTAAATTGGGAAAGTGATTAAAACTGAAGATTAAAATCTCCCTTTAATCTACCAATTAGTAGACACAGAAACACAGAAACCTTTGTACAATCTGTAAGAGGAAATGTTAATTGACTAAAACAGGGAATGAAATCAGTCATTAAAGGGGTACTCCGGTGGAAAACTTTTTTTTTAAATCAACTAATGCCAGAAAATTAAACAGATTTGTAAATGATACAGAAATGTGTGCAGCTCACAAAACACAATCCGAGGATATATTGGTTATAAGCCGAAACCCAACGGCCGGAATTATAAAAAATTATGTACAAAGTGTATAACCAATCCTCAAGGATTCTACCCCAAAAGGTACATAATAATGTTTAAATAAAATAACATAGGATGCTGTAAGTATATGATTTTTATTCAATACAAATGTAAAATTGTAATATAAAATAGTAAAATACACTATATATCCTCTGGCATGCAATATAACAGGATGAAGAAAACCACTGGGCCCAAGTGGTGACACACCCCCTATATGTGAAGATAAAAAATTAAAAATAATGTCCAGCACTCTGGTGACCTTGTTGTATATGTGAGGTCTAATTGAAAAATTCCGGTCTGAAAAATTATTGTTACAAGTCCTTTGTTGAGCAGTATTACAGTCTTTGCAAATGGTGTTGTGGCAAATAATGTATAGTTGCTGGTGTAACTTATAACTGGTTACTAAAGTTACTTATTGAGCTCAAACAAATAATGCTGCTGGTAGTATCGCTCACCCGCTCCTGTAGGACTCTGCGTACGATAACCTCTATGGTGTTCCTCGTGCGGAGGCGTTGGCAGAAGGTGTCTCCGCTGTGAGAGATTCATCTGTTCACCCGCCCAGGACTCCATCATCATATCACGAGGGACGCCATACCATCCAGCGGTACCCCCTCTGTTAACATCAGCGCGGAGACCAGGGGAGACGCTCTGCCAAGCGCACCCACAGAGGCATCCGCTCTGCCAGCGGAGACACCTTCTGCCAACGCCTCCGCATGAGGAACACCATAGAGGTTATCGCACGCAGAGTCCTACAGGAGCGGGTGAGCGATACTACCAGCAGCATTATTTGTTTGAGCTCAATAAGTAACTTTAGTAACCAGTTATAAGTTACACCAGCAACTATACATTATTTGCCACAACACCATTTGCAAAGACTGTAATACTGCTCAACAAAGGACTTGTAACAATAATTTTTCAGACCGGAATTTTTTAATTAGACTTCACATATACAACAAGGTCACCAGAGTGCTGGACATTATTTTACATTTTTGATCTTCACATATAGGGGGTGTGTCACCACTTGGGCCCAGTGGTTTTCTTCATCCTGTTATATTGCATGCCAGAGGATATATAGTGTATTTTACTATTTTATATTACAATTTTACATTTGTATTGAATAAAAATCATATACTTACAGCATCCTATGTTATTTTATTTAAACATCATTATGTACCTTTTGGGGTAGAATCCTTGAGGATTGGTTATACACTTTGTACAGATTTGTAAATGACTTCTATAAAAAAAAATCTTAATCCTTCCAGTATTTATTAGCGGCTGTATACTACACAGGAAATATTTTTCTTTTTGGATTTCTTTTCCGTCTATCCACAGTGCTCTCTGCTGACACCTCTGTCCATGTCAGGAACTGTCCAGAGCAGGAGAAAATCCCCATAGCAAACATATGCCACTCTGGACAGTTCCTAAAATGGACAGAGGTGTCAGCAGAGAGCACTGTGGTCGTGACAGAAAAGAAATACCAAAAGAAAAGAATGTCCTCTGTAGTACACAGCCTAATAAGTACTGGAAGGATTAAGAATTTTTAATAGAAGTCATTTACAAATTTGTTAAACTTTTTGGCACCAGTTGATTAATAATAATAATTAAAAAAAAACTTTTCCACTGGAGTACCCCTTTCAGCTAAACAAGATTCCAGATAATTCAGGCTAGGAAGACCTTCAAAGTAAGTAATGCTGGGTTTTTCGGGACATTTTGGGATCTAACGTGGTCAAGTTATGATGACTATAAATGACTGTACAAATAAGGCTTGAACAGAGTTTTTTTTTTTTTTTGTATGTGTCAGAACCGGTAGGGTTAATCTGTCCTGAGATGTTTTGTTTATCATGGTTGCTAGGACTACGCCTCTGTGCTTCTCCCTGTGGTTCAGTAGCAGCCTATTAGAGTCCTCCTGCTAGATTCACAGGGATTTATAAGGAAGCCTTTGCCATTCAGGCATCGCCTGTGAAAGTTCTTGCAACTTAACAAGCTTACTCTGTATTTATATTGTCTATCTGGTTCTTATTCTTTTTGGCTTGGCTTTTGACTAATCTTTGGCGCTCTGTTATTGCACTCCGTTCCCTCCTGGCTTTGATTCGGCTCGTTTACTTTCCTTTCAGTGTGTGTGTGTGTGTTTGGGTTGTTTCTGTTAGTTTTGTGTGCCTCCAGCTGTTCTCAACCTTTGTCAGTTTATTGTTTTGACCAGTAACTGCCCATCACTTATTTAGGAAAGGACCAGCACCGTGGTTGTTGACCTGCTGCTTAGAGTGAGTATGCAGGTAGACAGGGACAGAGGGAGTGGTCAAGTTCAGAGCTGCCCTCTATCCCGGCCCGATGTGACAGTATGCTTTGTTTACTATGCAGCCAGTCAAACACACACACACATTTATATATATATATATATATATATATATATATATATATATATGTAAATATAAATATATATATATATCTTACAACAGGACCCTTCAAACTGTCTTGCCACCAAGCATACAAACCCAAACAGGCAGGTGTCACAGTTCAGTAGTCTAGGGTTCATTGTTATAATTCACATACAGCAATAAGTTCCACGTGCAGCATGCAGTATCACATAAATGTACACATCCTTCACATGGGGTTCTCTACATAAACAAAAACTTCTGAGCTTACCCCCCAAAAATTCTTCTCTCCTGCTCCCTAGCAGTGCTCACACACCTGTGACACCAGGTTCAGAACTGCAACACACACACCAGAACTGGAGTATAGGAGTAACTTTATCTTCAGAACCTTCAGTGACTACCAAAACCCGTACCCAAACTCCAGTCTTTTGTGAGTGATGCAAGAAGCCTCAGTGATACATACCTCCATGCACCATTTTACCAACTGCTTGTGTGCAATGTAAAAATTGTACAGGTATATATTTCAGACAAAGGCACAGAAATGGAAAAGGGGTGGCACCACTGGAAAAAAAAAAAAAAACCTCTGAAGTAATTAGGACTATTTTACTAATACTTTCTAACAGATAGTACAAACATTCAATTGTTCGTCCTGGCCTGCATCTGACAGAGCGGAGTAAAAGCTTATTAAACGAGCACCAATCAATGAGATCAGGACTCATCATCACATAGATTCAGCCTGTGTAAAAGGGCCTTATGACTGGAAGTCTAAAAGTGTGACAGTCTAGCACATCTTTTGACTGTCTGCTTTAAGGCAACTAAAGAAATAAATGGAAAGGACGGACTACAGTACACAGAAAGATTATCAAAATTACAGTTATCTATCTATGTATATAAAACTATGTGTGCGTGTGTGTGTGTGTGTGTGTTCCAGCATCATGTCCAAACCACTGAAGATATTAACATGAAACTTGGTACACATGTTACTTATATGTCAACAACAAACATAGGATAGGTAATTTAACCCTTACCCACCCCCATTTGCAGAGGTCAGGGTTTTTGTTTGAAGTCCCATACAAGTCTATCGGAAATAAATGTTACTGCATAACTTCCAAACGGCTGGAGATATTTCGATATTTTGTCACTTGTTACTTTTATGTCCACTTAAAATATTGGATAGTTAATTTAACCCTTAACTACCCGCATTTGTGAGGGTCAGGTTTTTTGTTTAAAGTCCAATGCAAATCTATGGGAAATATATGTTCCCACATAACTTCCGTACAGCTGTAGATATTTCAATAATACCTGGTACACATACTCCTTATATGTCAAATAAAAAGATGGGATAGTTAAATGAACCCTTACCTACACCCTTATATAAAAGATGGGTTTTTGTTTCAAGTCCCATGCAATTATATGGGACTTCCGGTACCTTACTTCACAAGCTCCTCTCTGCATCTCCTGGTGAATGTGTTCGTCTGACTTGCAAGCCACACCCCATCTCACAAAGACACACCCACTGTTTAAGCCACAACCCTTTTATTATCTACCCTTTTTGTGCATCGGTCTGGCTTGCAAATCACGCCCACTCCCACAAAGCCACGTCCCCTTCTATTTTCAGCTTACAATATCTTCATGACAAATCAGTCCCCTATGAGGATGGGACATAAGGACGGGATATGAGGACAGCATATGAGGACAGGATATGAGGTTGAGATATGAGGACGGGATATGAGGTTGAGATATGAGGACGGGATATGAGGTCGTGGTATGGGGACAGGATATGAGGATGGGATATGAGGTCGAGATAGAAGGAAAAGATATGAGGATGGGATATGAGGACGGGATATGAGGATGGCATATGAGTTCGTGATATGGGGACGGGATATGGGGTTAAAAAAGAGAATAGTTAATTTAACCCTTAACTACCCCCATTTGTGGGGGTCGGGGTTTTTGTTTAAAGTCCAATGCAAAACAATGGGAAATGTATGTTCCCACATAACTTCCGTACGGCTGGAGATATTTCAATAATACCTGGTACACATATTACTTATATGTCAAATAAAAAGATATGATAGTTAAATTAACCCTTACCTACACCCTTATATAAAAGATGAGTTTTATTTGTTTCAAGTCCCATGCAAATATATGGGACTTCCAGTACCTTACTCCACAAGCTCCGCTCTGCATCTCCTGGTGAATGTGTCAATCCGATTTGCAAGCCACACCCCATCTCACAAAGAAACGCCCATATTTTAACCCCTTCCCGACCTATGACATACCTGTACGTCATGGGTGGCAAGGTGTTCCCGACCCATGACATACAGGTACGTCATGGACATTACTGCCGCTACTCGCGGCATCCCGCAGCGCCCAGAAAGATGGTGGCTATCACTGATAGCCAGCCATCTTACCATGCGACCACGGGGGGTTTCATCCCCCACCCCCCCCAGCGATCGCTGCTATCAGCTGGTCAAATCTGACTAGCTGATAGCTGCGTTTCGCTATCAGAATACTTAGCAGCGCGGTGTGTAAGTCCCGATCACGGGGATCAGGACACACACCGCTCTGCTAAGTGTCCCTGACCCGTCCCCCGGCGTCACTTACCCGTCGGAGCGGTGTCCCGAGCGGTCCCGGCGTCCTCCATGCGGTCCCGGCTGCGCTGCGTCCCGGAGGTGAGTTTCCGGCAGCAGTGCGGCATCTTCATTGGCAGCAGTGAGATCGCCGTAAAGCGATCTCACTGCTGCCTCTGAGAGTTTCAAAACTGCAACTCCCAGCATGCCCAGACAGCCTTTGGCTTTCTGTGCATGCTGGGAGTTGCAGTTTTGCAACATCTGGAGGTCCACAGTTTGGAGACCACTGTATAATGGTCTCCAATCTGTGCTCTTCCAGATGTTGCAAAACGACAAATCTCAGCATGCTCAGTCTGTCCAGGCATGCTGGGAGTTGTAGTTCGGCAACATCTGGAAGAGCACAGATTGGAGACCATTATACAGTGGTCTCCAAACTGTGGACCTCCAGATGTTGCAAAACTACAACTCCCAGCATGCCCAGACTGCCCAAGCATGCTGTAAGTTGTAGTTCGGCAACATCTGATCCTTCAGATATTGCCGAACTACAACTTCCAGCATGCCTTGGCAGTCTGGGCATGCTGGGAGTTGTAGTTTTGCAACAACTGGAGGCACACTAGTTGGGAAACATTGTCAGTTTCCTACCTCAGTGCCTCCAGCTGTTGCAATTGTTGCAAAACTATAACTCCCAGCATGCACTGACCATGCATGCTGGGAGTTGTAGTTTTGCAACAGCTGGAGGCACACTGGTTTGGAAACACTAAGTTTGGTTGCAAAACTTAACTTAATTACTTAACTTAGTGTTTCCAAACCAGTGTTCCTCCAGCTGTTGCAAAACTACAACTCCCAGCATGCACGGACAGCCAAAGGGCATGCTCGGAGTTTGCAACAGCTGGATGTTTGCCCCCTCCCCCCAATGTGAATGTACAGGGTACACTCACATGGGCGGAGGTTTACAGTGAGTGCTGCAAGTTTGAGATGGCGCAAATTTTGCGCTGCAGCTCAAACTTCCAGCGGCAAACTTGCTGTGAACCTCTGCCCATGTGACTGTACCCTAAAAACACTACACTGACACTAACCTAAAATAAAAAGTAAAAAACACTACATATACACATACCCCTACACAGCCCCCCTCCCCCCAAAAAATTAAAAACGTCTGGTACGCTACTGTTTCCAAAACGGAGCCTCCAGCTGTTGCAAAATAATAACTCCCAGTATTGCCGGACAGCCATTGACTGTCCAGGCATGCTGGGAGTTTTGAAACAGCTGGAGGCACCCTGTTTGGGAATCACTGGCGTAGAATACCCCTATGTCCACCCCTATGCAAATCCCTAATTCAGGCCTCAAATGCGCATGGCGCTCTCTCACTTTGGAGCCCTGTCGTATTTCAGGGCAACAGTTTTGGGACACATATGGGGTATCGCCGTACTCGGGAGAAATTGCCTTACAAATTTTGGGGGGCTTTTTCTTCTTTAACCCCTTATGAAAAGGTGAAGTTGGGGTCTACACCAGCATGTTAGTGTAAAAAAATAAATTTTTTACACTGACATGCTGGTGTTGCCCTATACTTTTCATTTTCACAAGAGGTAAAAGGGAAAAAAGACCCTCTAAATTTGTAACGCAATTTCTCCCGAGTACGGAGATACCCCATATGTGGGCGCAAAGTGCTCTGGGGGCGCACAACAAGGCCCAGAAGGGAGAGTGCACCATGTACATTTGAGGCGATTTGCACAGGGGTGGCTGATTGTTACAGCAGTTCTGACAAACGCAAAACAATAAATATCCACATGTGACCCCATTTTGGAAACTACACCCCTCACGGAATGTAATAAGGGGTGCAGTGAGCATTTACACCCCACTGGTGTATGATTGATTTTTGGAACAGTGGTCTGTGAAAATGAAAAATAAAATTTTTGATTTGCACAGTCCACTGTTTCAAATATCTGTCAAACGCCAGTGAGGTGTAAATGCTCACTGTACCCCTTATTACATTCCGTGAGGGGTGTAGTTTCCAAAATGGGGTCACATGTGGGGGGTCCACTGTTCTGGCACCATAGGGGCTTCCTAAATGGGACATGCCCCCCAAAAACCCTTTCAGAAAAACTCACTCTCCAAAATCCCATTGTCGCTCCTTCCCTTCTGAGCCCTCTACTGCACCCGCCGAACACTTTACATAGACATATGAGGTATTTCCTAACTCGAGAGAAATTGGGTTACCAATTTTAGGGTGATTTCTCTCCTTTTACCCCTTGTAAAAATTCAAAAATTGGGTCTACAAGAAAATGCGAGTGTAAAAAATGAAGATTTAGAATTTTCTTCTTCACTTTGCTGCTATTCCTGTGAAACACCTAAAGGGTTAAAACACTTACTGAATGTCATTTTGAATACTTTGGGGGGTGCAGTTTTTATAATGGGGTCATTTATGGGATATTTCTAATATGAAGATCCTTAAAATCCACTTCCAACCTGAACTGGGCCCTGAAAAATTACGATTTTGAAAATCTTGAGAAAAATTGGAAAATTGCTGCGGAACTTTGAAGCCCTCTGGTGTCTTCCAAAAGTAAAAACTTGTCAATTTTTTTATGCAAACACAAAGTAGACATATTGTATATGTGAATCAATATGTAATTTATTTGGAATATCCATTTTCCTTTCAAGCAGAGACTTTCAAAGTTAGAAAAATGCTAAATTTTCAAAATTTTCATGAAATTTTTAGATTTTTTACCAAGAAAGGATACAAATATCAGTGAAATTTTACCGATAACATAAAGTATAATATGTCACGAAAAAACAATCTCGGAATCAGAATGATAAGTAAAAGCATTCCAAAGTTATTAATGTTTAAAGTGACAGTGGTCAGATTTTCAAAAAATGCCCAGGTCCTGAAGGTGAAAATGGGCTGGGTCATGAAGGGGTTAATCACCACCCCTTTTATATACCCTTTTTGTGCATCTGTCTGGCTTGCAAATCCCGCCCATTGCCACAAAGCCATGTCCCCTTCTATTTTCAGCTTACAATATCTTCATCACAAATCAGTCCCACCTGAGGGCAGGATATGAGAATGGGATATAAAGACGGTATATGAGGTCGGGATATGAAGGCAGGATGTGAGGACGGGATATGAGGATGGAATATGATGACGGGATATGAGGTCGGGATATGTGGATGGGATATGAGGATGGGATATGAGGTCAAGACAGGAGGACGGGAAATTAGGTCAAGATAGGAGGTGGGGATATTAGGACGGGATATGAGGATGGGATATGAGGATGGGATATGAGGTTGAGATATGAGGACAGAATATGAGTACGGAATATGAGGAAGGGATAGGAGGTCGGGATAGGAGATCGAGATCTGAGGATGGGATATGAGGTCGGGATATGAGGACAGGATATGAGGACGGCATATGAGGTTGAGATAGAAGGTTGGGATAGGAGGTCGCATATGAGGATGGGATATGAGGTCAGTATAGGAGGTTGGGATAGGAGGTCAAGATATGAGGACAGGATATGAGTTCGGGATAGGAGGTTGGGATATGAGGTCGAGATAGGAGGTCGGGATATGAGGACGGGAAAGGAGGACGAGATATGAAGTCAAACGCTTCCTCCTTTGTTGATTTTCCTCCCCAACAAGGATTAGGAAGGAAAAATTGGGCAACGTCGGGTACTCAGCTAGTATGCAATAAATATGAATATGCATAAATAAGTGACATGACAATTGTTTGCCATAACCTACTCAATAAACATTGATAAATCCCCCTTAATATTTTGGAATCACTCTGACCTAGTCATTTGACCATTCAAATTTAGCCTTTGTTAAAATTGCTTACGCTTACTCATTTTTCATGCTTGCAGCATATTAAATTCCTATTACCTACTGGCTTCCTTTTGCATGCCAACCCTTAATGGGTGCCATTGTAACAAGATAATTAATGATATCCCCTTCACCTGTCAGTGTTTTCTATGGTATAGCTGATCGGTGTACTGTATATTGCAATACTAGTGTTACGCCTAGCGCTCCGGGTCCCCGCTCCTCCCCGGAGCGCTCACGGCGTCTTTCTCCCTGCAGCGCCCCGGTCAGTCCCGCTGACCGGGAGCGCTGCACTGTCATGGCCGTTGGGGATGCGATTCGCACAGCGGGACGCGCCCGCTCGCGAATCGCATCCCAGGTCACTTACCCGTCCCGGTCCCCTGCTGTCATGTGCTGGCGCGCGCGGCTCCGCTCTCTAGGGCGCGCGCGCGCCAGCTCTTTGAGACTTAAAGGGCCAGTGCACCAATGATTGGTGCCTGGCCCAATTAGCTTAATTGGCTTCCACCTGGTCCCTGACTATATCTGACCTCCTCCCATGCACTCCCTTGCCGGATCTTGTTGCCTTGTGCCTGTGAAAGCGTTTAGTGTGTCCAAAGCCTGTGTACCTGAACTTCTGCTACCCATCCTGACTACGAACCTTGCCGCCTGCCCCCGACCTTCTGCTACGTCTGACCTTGCCTCTGCCTAGTCCTTCTGTCCCACGCCTTCTCAGCAGTCAGCGAGGTAGAGCCGTTGCTAGTGGATACGACCTGGTTGCTACTGCCGCAGCAAGACCATCCCGCTTTGCGGCGGGCTCTGGTGAATACCAGTAGCCTCTTAGAACCGGTCCACTAGCACGGTCCACGCCAATCCCTCGCTGACACAGAGGATCCACTACCTGGAAGCCGAATCGTGACAGTAGATCCGGCCATGGATCCCGCTGAGGTGCCGCTGCCAAGTCTCGCTGATCTTCCCACGGTGGTCGCTCAGCAATCGCAGCAGATTGCCCATCAAGGACAGCAGCTGTCGCAGTTGACCGTCATGTTACAGCAACTTCTGCCTCTGCTACAGCAGCAACCATCTCCTCCGCCAGCTCCTGCACCTCCTCCGCAGCGAGTGGCCGCTCCTAACCTCCGCTTGTCCCTGCCGGACAAATTTGATGGGGACTCCAGACTCTGCCGTGGATTTTTGTCTCAGTGTTCCCTGCATATGGAGATGTTGTCAGACTTGTTTCCTACAGAACGGTCTAAGGTGGCGTTCGTAGTAAGCCTTCTTTCAGGAAAGGCCTTGTCCTGGGCCACACCGCTCTGGGACCGCAATGATCCAGCCACAGCCACAGTCCAGTCCTTCTTCGCTGAAGTCCGAAGTGTCTTTGAGGAACCTGCCCGAGCCTCTTCTGCTGAGACTGCCTTGCTGAACCTGGTCCAGGGTAATTCTTCCGTTGGCGAGTACGCCATACAATTCCGTACTCTTGCTTCTGAACTATCCTGGAATAACGAGGCTCTCTGCGCGACCTTTAAAAAAGGCCTATCCAGTCGCATCAAGGATGTGCTGGCCGCACGAGAGATTCCTGCCAACCTCCAAGAACTCATCCATTTGGCTACCCGCATTGACATGCGTTTTTCTGAGCGACACCAAGAGCTCCGCCAGGAAAAAGACTTTGATCTCTGGGCACCTCTCCCACAGCATCCTTTGCAGTCTACGCCTGGGCCTCCCGCCGAGGAGGCCATGCAAGTGGATCGGTCTCGCCTGACCCAGGAAGAGAGGAATCGCCGTAGAGAAGAAAATCTCTGTCTGTACTGTGCCAGTACTGAGCATTTCTTGGTGGATTGCCCTATCCGTCCTCCACGCCTGGGAAACGCACGCACGCACCCAGCTCACGTGGGTGTGGCATCTTTTGGTTCTAAGTCTTCTTCTCCACGTCTCACGGTGCCCGTGCGGATTTCTCCTACAGCCAACTCCTCCATCTCGGCCGTGGCCTGCTTGGACTCTGGTGCCTCCGGGAATTTTATTTTGGAGTCCTTTGTTAATAAATTCAGCATCCCGGTGACCCGTCTCGTCAAGCCGCTCTACATTTCCGCGGTCAACGGAGCCAGATTGGACTGCACCGTGCGTTACCGCACAGAACCCCTCCTCATGTCTATTGGACCCCACCTCGAGAGGATTGAGCTATTCGTTCTCCCCGGCTGTACCTCTGAGGTCCTCCTCGGTCTGCCTTGGCTCCGGCTTCATTCCCCCACCATTGATTGGACCACCGGGGAGATCAGGAACTGGGACTCTGCCTGCCACAGGAAGTGCCTCTCCCCCCCTCCCAGTCCCGTCAGGCAAGCCTCGGTGCCTCCCCATGGCCCCCGTCCTGGTGTCACACTGCCCCGTGCCAGGCCTCGCCCTCTGCCCTCCCTCCCCATTCCCACTCCTGCTGTACTGCCTGCCGTTGAGGAAACCCTCCGTTCTTTCCCGGTGTCCTCATCCCAGGGGAGGCAGTTACCGGACAAAGAGAAGGGGAGACCTAAGGGGGGGGGGTACTGTTACGCCTAGCGCTCCGGGTCCCCGCTCCTCCCCGGAGCGCTCACGGCGTCTTTCTCCCTGCAGCGCCCCGGTCAGTCCCGCTGACCGGGAGCGCTGCACTGTCATGGCCGTTGGGGATGCGATTCGCACAGCGGGACGCGCCCGCTCGCGAATCGCATCCCAGGTCACTTACCCGTCCCGGTCCCCTGCTGTCATGTGCTGGCGCGCGCGGCTCCGCTCTCTAGGGCGCGCGCGCGCCAGCTCTTTGAGACTTAAAGGGCCAGTGCACCAATGATTGGTGCCTGGCCCAATTAGCTTAATTGGCTTCCACCTGGTCCCTGACTATATCTGACCTCCTCCCATGCACTCCCTTGCCGGATCTTGTTGCCTTGTGCCTGTGAAAGCGTTTAGTGTGTCCAAAGCCTGTGTACCTGAACTTCTGCTACCCATCCTGACTACGAACCTTGCCGCCTGCCCCCGACCTTCTGCTACGTCTGACCTTGCCTCTGCCTAGTCCTTCTGTCCCACGCCTTCTCAGCAGTCAGCGAGGTAGAGCCGTTGCTAGTGGATACGACCTGGTTGCTACTGCCGCAGCAAGACCATCCCGCTTTGCGGCGGGCTCTGGTGAATACCAGTAGCCTCTTAGAACCGGTCCACTAGCACGGTCCACGCCAATCCCTCGCTGACACAGAGGATCCACTACCTGGAAGCCGAATCGTGACAACTAGACTAAGCAGCTAAATATAGGAAGACTAATAATACAATATATCCAGCAAGAGAACTAATATGTTGGTCGGCTAAGACAAAAGAAGATAAAGAGAGGCTGTGTTTAATCTTGATGTTTCATAATACAATTTCATACCCAAAGGGAGATTTGAAAACTTACATAAGGGAGTGTATTTCATGAGAGAGACAAGTAGCGTGTAGCAGAACTTTCCCCTTGGGAATGATATGCTATGAAAAAGTCTTTCGTCTTTGACATTGGCATTTCTGCACTACAATGAAACACATTTTTTTTCAATTCCCCTAGCTGGTTGCTGGGATACCTTGCTCTTCTGTGCAATTTTAGCTGAAAGAACTACTGCCGCAACTTAGCAACTTGCTCTTAACTAATTAGATATTGCTGGAGTAAGTTATAACTCTCCTTCTGTCCAGTGAAATGGATCTTTTTGAGCTCATAAAAGGTGACATATTAAATTATATCCCAGCAATCTGTCACTCTCCTCTTGTGCCTTAGGCTTATTCTGAAGCTGCTCAGCTGCTTTGTGCCAAATTAGAAGACTATACTTTAACAAAGTCTAAAGCATACTGAAAAGACAAATGTGTATGTATTCCTCCGCTTTTATGTTGGCTCTCTGCAATTGTAGACATGTATACCAAGAGCTTTTGCTTTACTACTGCAAAGTCTTTAATGCTAGAAAATCCCACTTATTGATCCACTCTGCATATGTATCGAGTCTGCTAACTTTAAGTTATGTGTAAGGCCAAATCCGTGCTCCGGGGATGCGCTATAAATCTCATGAATATGCACTAAGAGGTTTTACATTTTCTCCTGAAAGTCTGGTTGTTTTAATAATACATTTTTACATAAGAAAACCGAGCAATGCTTTTGATTCATGTTCAATATAGGGGGGTGAGCCGCAAGTACGCCTGCTATCAATCCATGTCAGAGAGATGCAGTGTGATTCTGATGACAGGGCTAGTCGGCTGTACAATACATTACCTTGGCCATAAATTAAGTTCCTTATTCTAATCCATTATATTTATATGAATGTAGATATCATAGGTTTATTTGTTGTCCAGACTTATCCACTCAAATGGAATACAGAGCCGATGTCAATGGATCTATTCACATTATTAAATACCTAGGTCCTTTAAATGGATTATTTAAAATTAATCAAATATCACTCAAGTCAGTGGCACCACCATACTATTTATACTATTCCCATTCATTTAATTATTTATTTTTATAAATAACTAAAGGATAAATAACTAAGGATAGGGGATAAGTTTCAGATCGTGGAGGGGTAGACCGCTGGGACCCCCCGCGATCTCCCGTATGGGGCCCCGGCAGCTTCACACGAAGCAGCAGCTGACACGCCCTTTCAATACAACTCTATGGGAGTGCCGAACCGCTACCTTCGGCATGCGTTATCTGGACATAGAGACGGAGCCCAGTACGGGAGATTGCGGGGGTCCGACCACTAATCGATGAAGGTCTCAACACTCAGACCCCAGCTGATCAAAGCTTTTGACATAGTCGATAGGACATGTAAACATTTTTTCCAAATGGCAGTGCCCATATAACTGTTTAAAAAAGAACCCTACACTTTTGCTTTAGTAGAGTCTGAATAACTTCTTTACATAGATGCTTATCATGCTGCTTCTTCTGACATATAATAGACACACACTGCTTTTGCTGGGTAGTCTCTCTTTGCTCTCCTACTCCCTCTTTTCAGAGATACCAGCAAAGAGAAGGAGGCTGTCCATTTCTTTTTAACCAAAGGAATTGCTGTAAAACATAACTCTCTTGGGTCACTGTTGTGTCCTTGTACCTATACTAGTAACTTTTTTCTTTTATCTGTTTTTGGATTGTATTTTTTTATGATATCTGATGTTATTTTGGAGAAAAATGTGGCACCCTGTCCCAAAATGCAGATTATGTCTTCTGAATGTTGCAAAATAGAATAGTTCTTTCTGAGACTTTGCAGGGATCAGATTTACTCTATGCAATCTTTGAAAAAGATGTAATGCTACAAGAGACTGCAAAGAATATTGGTCCTTATTTGTCATGACTTTCTTAGTGATGCAATTTTTATATTGTTTTGAGGATACCTGGTTAAACTGACTCTTTTAAATGACAGGTTGGTAGGAGCAACACATTTAAATACCTAAGTTCATCATATCCCTTCTAAACAAACTAACATACTAAATAAATGTAAGTATTTTAATCTGAGGAGGGGGAAGGAGGATGGAACCCCTGTAACTCCAGTGAACAGGACCCTATTTGCTTGATAGGGCAGAAGACAGTATATATAATTGTATAATTTTCCAATGACTGTGTTTATTTAAAAGAAATCTTGTGCTTCCAGATTTCAATAACATATGCCCCAACACTCCATGAATGTTTGCATAGATTATTTTTGTATAATATTAAATAATGAATGTACCAAATGATAAACTATGTTTGGTTCAGTATTAGAGATGGGCAAATTGAAGCTAGCAATGTCGAATTCATTCTGAATTTCATGAAAAATGTGATTCTGTATCTGAATTTCCTCGCTCTTCGTGGTAACAAATTGCTTCATTCACTACATTTTGTGCGGGCCAGGGGGTTAAAATGGCGGCTACACGTGTGAGGACATGGGGCAAGGAAGTCTGCGTAGGCGGGATCACCCTGAATCACATGCAGCCTATCAGCAGCCAGCCAGCCCTGTGATGTCACAGCCCTATATATTCAGCAGCCATTGCCGAAGACGGGCATTTCCTGGGAAATTTTTATTGACAATACAGATCTTTACAGTGGCGAATCCATTCACCTCAAGCACGCATTTGTTCTGGCTAGAGAGAGCAGACACTGTGTGGTCACTAATCAGCGTTACTGACAATACAGATCAGCACAGGGAAAATCCATTAACCTCAAGCCTGTATCACTGAAGGCAGGCAGTGAGAGTTTAGAATTCGTTTCATAGTCTGCCAATTGAGATCATCACAGGAAGCAACTGCAAAGACTGCAAGCAACCATAGTGCAGGCAGGGACAGTTCAGAAGTTGTTTCAGAGTCTGCCAATTGAGTTCAGAACTGGGAGCAATCCTAATTCAAAGACTGCAAGCAACCATAGTGCAGGCAGGGACAGTTCAGAGAGAGAGAATAGGCCTTTTTCTGTTGCAATTGTACTGGGGCGTATTAGTGTAAAATATACGCACTCCGCAGTTCTACATTTTTTTCTGGTTAAAGCTAATAGGGGGCAGTAAGTATAAAAGCACTAAAAGTGAAATATATACACACTCTGCTGTTGTACATGTTTTCTGTTTCAAGTGTATAGTGGCCTGTTAGTGTTAAAGCAGGGATATATACACACACATTGAGTGTTCTGCAAGTTTCTGCTGCAGCCGTATGGGGGCATATTTCTCTATAAAAAGTAAAATATAGATGCACTCTGCTGTTGTAAGTATTTACTGTTTAAAGTATATAGTGGCCTATTAGTGTAAAAGCAGGGATATACGGTATACACACACATTGGGGTTTATTTACTAAGAGTGGAGTGTAGTTTTCTTTGTGGCTTTTGATTTCCGACTGGTATTTTCCCAAGGTATTTACTAAGGTTTCCCTACATTTTCCACTTTTCCCTACATTTTGCTTTTTTTACAACTGTTCTGACCTGTCGGGTTTTCCTCAGCTGAAATCCACCACATTTTCTGTGGAAACCATAGTAAATATGTTGGGATTTTTCAAAACTGTCGGACCACGCCCTTTTTTTGACGGGACAACGCCCACTTTATACAGTGACCACGCCCCCTCTTCAGGTTTTTCTTGTAAAATGGAGGGTTTGGGTTTTTTGGTCGCAAATTGTGTCACAAGGGACGTGCGACACAATTTGGGCGCAAAACCTGACAAAAAAGAGTTGAGATCATGTTAGTAAATAAACCCCATTGAGTGTTCCACAAGTTTCTGTTGCAGCCGTAAAGGGGTGTATTGCTCTATAAAAATTAAAATATAGACGTACTCCGCTGTTGTACATGTTTACTGTTTAAAGCGTATAGTGGCCTGTTAGTGAAAAGGCAGAGATATATACACACACTTTGAGTGTTCCGCAAGTTTCTGTTACAGCCGTATAGGGGCGTATTTCTCTATAAAAAGTAAAATATAGATGCACTCCACTTTTGTTCATGTTGTCTGTTTTTAAGCGTATTGTGGCCTGTTAGTGTAAAAGCAGGGATATATACACACATTGAGTGTTCCGTAAGTTTCTGCTGCAGCCGTATAGGGGCATATTTCTCTATAAAAAGTAAAATATAGACGCACTACACTGTTGTACGTGTTTTTAAGCGTATTGTGGCCTGTTAGTGTAAAAGCAGGGATATATATACACACATTGAGTTTTCCGCAAGTTTCTGTTGCAGCCATATAGGGGCGTATTGCTCTATAAAAAGTAAAAATATATGCGCACACTGCTGTTCTACAATTATAGACAGACAAGGAGAGCGCTCCTAGTGTGATAGCGTAATGTAAAAGCAAAGATAATGGACAAGAAAACTTGCTCACCAAATCTAGTTGTACTACGACCAAGTACAACTATGGTGAAGGCGTGAAGTGACCCTGCAACGGGCGAAGAGCGGCAGCTGCTCCTGGACACACAGGCGAAGAAATTAAGCGGATCCCTCCAGGGAACAAACCAGGATAGAGGCAGCGCACAGGACTTCAAAGGTAAAATGGTTTATTTACCCGGCATGCAACGCGTTTCGCTGGATAACCAGCTTCATCAGGCCTGATGAAGCTGGTTATCCAGCGAAACGCGTTGCATGCCGGGTAAATAAAACATTTTACCTTTGAAGTCCTGTGCGCTGCCTCTATCCTGGTTTGTTCCCTGGAGGGATCCGCTTAAGTTCTACAATTATGTCAGGCAGAGAAGTGCCAGGTCATACACAAAGGAGATGCAGAGGCATAAATTTATCAGGTGCAGGCCGAGGTTGCAGCAGAGTAGTGGCACATGGCAGCAGGAGCTGCAGCAAGAGGTCTGAGCTCCCGGTGTCACTAGTGGTCCCAGCAACTCAGCAGCCGTCATTGATTGGTTAACTCGGTCATCCACTTTATCCCAAGTGACATCTGACACACCCAGTCAACACTTGGTGGGTTCCTCAGACTCAACCCATAGTTGGCATGGCCTTGGAGCAGTCCCTGTCCTATAACTTCCTCTGTCCTATGCTGTTCCCTCACGCAGAGAAGTATTCTATGCTGTGGGCTCAGCTCCACTATACAGTGAGGACAATCAACTAGAGGACCAGCAGCAGCTACTGCCCAGCCAAGATGTGGAGGAGACATCCGCTGCTTCCTCCGCTAAGCGGGCAAGTAGTGATGAGGAGAGTGACGTGGGAGGTGGTGTTGGAAGCGTTCAGGCTCCTGAAGCAGACACCATTGAGGAACTTGAGGATGACATCAGTGACGTGCAGACACATCTCGATGATGATGAAGCCGATCGCACTTGGGAGCAGAAGGGGCTTCATTATCATCAGGAGAAGAGGGTGGCAGGTTGCCAGTGAGGCAGCAGCCGAGCCAGCAAAGTGGTAGCATGGTTATGAGTCAGCAGGGTGGCAGCAGCGGGAAGTCTGGAGCCAAACCTGCCCGGGGTAGACCAACTACTTCGCTGAAGCCTACCTTCCCGGGAGGTGGTGGAGCAGGGGTTCCCGGAGTCTGCAGCAGTGGCAGTCAGTCAGTGCGAACTGTTGGGTGGAAAATCAGCTACTCAGTGGTGTGACAGTTTTTTTGTCAAGCATCCGGAGGAGAAGGTGTGTGTTTTAAGATGTGTCGGCAGAAGGTGAAGCGTGGCCTGGGTCCCAATGTTGACTCCACAGCTCTGCGTCAACCAACATATGCAGCATCACCGCCTGGGAGAACAGTGGCTCCAATGTGGTGGCCCAGCCTACTG
Organism: Hyla sarda; assembly: GCF_029499605.1. Lineage (NCBI taxonomy): Eukaryota > Metazoa > Chordata > Amphibia > Anura > Hylidae > Hyla > Hyla sarda. The sequence continues at coordinate 226,946,413 of NC_079192.1, forward strand.
CAGCAACAGTTGTGTAACAAGCACTCCTGTGGTCCGGCATCCCGACCGCAGGCGCTCATCTGCTGTATGTCCTACTTCTGCGGTCCGGTGTCCCAGCCGCAGAACCTTGCCTCCTGTAATATGCCTGCCTGCGGTCCGGTGTCCTCTGTCCTCTGGTGCTGCAGTCTGCATCCCCTTTGTCTCTTAGCCCTACTCACCCCTCCACGCTCCGTTGCTGACTGGTTGCCAGCGCGCCCGTAATTGGTAATTGCTGGGCGCTGACCCTATAAAGGGGACTGACTTCCCCTTGACTCCTGCCGGATCTTTGTGTCTCCTAGAGCCTTAGAGAAAGCATTTTCCTGTGCGTTCTGACTACCCATGTACCGTACCTTCTTGCTACATACCTGACCTTTCTCCTGTGCTGCCAGCCTCTGATCACCTTTCTTCGTCCCTGGCGATGCTCCTGTGCCGCCAGCCCTGACCTTTTGCCTGTCCCGACTACGAGCTTGCCTTTTCCTTCTTGTGCCACGCTATACCTCAGCAGCCTGTATGGATCAGGCGTAGCGACCTGGGTACCGCCTGCCGCAGCAAGTCCATCCCGCTTTGCGGCAGGCTCTGGTGAAAACCAGCAGCACCTTAGACTCTGCTCCCTGGTACGGCCCATGCCATCATCCACACAGGTCCAGCAGATCTACTTCTCCATCACCAGCCGTTACACACTGCATCACCCAGTGGCACTTTGCTCCCTGTTTCAGCCAGCCAAGGCTCCACCACCTCAGCTGAAGGGAGCTGTCTGTCATTCCCATCTTCTGTTGGTCCAGATGCTCCTGCTCCTCCTACTTCTCGTCAGTCATTTCGGCAGCAATCCACCACTGAAGCGATTACCAAGAGACAGCAGTGTGCTCCCACTACTCCAACAGCTCAGAAACTGAATGTCGTAGACTCTGCACCTTTCAGAGTACTGATGGCTTTTGCCGAGCCGAGGCGGAGAGTCCCAAGCTGTAATTTATTTTCAAAAAAGGCAGGACCAGCCCTGCGCAAATATGTAGAACAGAAGGTAAGCCAGTCCTTGAGCCTGTCGGTGTATACCAAAGTGCATGGCAGCGCCGACGTCACAACAGTCAGTCAGGGACAATACATGTCCTTTACGGCCCACTGGGTGAATGTGGCTCCTGCACAGCCACACCAGCAACTTGGCCAGGTCACGCCACTTCCTCCTCCACCCTCTCACGCCGTTGGTCCTGCGACAATGTCCAACATCCACATCCTCAGCCTCCACTGCACGGTCAAGTCACAGTGCCCCCCCAGGATACCAAGTTTGCAGGGCATGGCGGTGTCACGCTGTTCTTCATCTGGTTTACCTTGGCAAACGTAGTCACACAGGGGAGGAACTGCTCAAAGTGATTTGTCAAAAAATCTAATCATAGCTTTCTCCACAACAACTGGAAATGGGAACCATGGTGACCGACAATAGGAAGAACATCTTGTCTATGCTGCGTCAAGGATGCCTGAGCCATGCGCCCTGCATGGCACACATGTTTAATCTGTTTGTCAAGCGGTTCCTAAAGTGTCCCACCCCTCTGCAAGACATCCTAACAATGGAAAGGAAACTTTGCATGCACTTCAGCCACTCGAACACTGCAAAGAACAACCTCCTTGAGCTGCAGCATCAGAACGGCATCCCCAACATAGTCTGATATGCAACGTTTACGCCTGTTGGAATTCAACTCTCCATATTTTGGACCGTCTATACAAACAGAGAAAAGCCATCAACGATTACTTGATGATCCCCTGTGTAACTTCGATGTCAACCAGTGGCAGCTCATACATGACACCTGCCGTTTGCTCAGGCCCTTTGAGGAAGCCACATTATTTGTCAGTCGCCAGGATTACGGGATGAATGATGTCATTCCACTGCTTCATTTCCTACAACAGATGGTGGAAACAATGGCTGGTCAGGGCACTGGAGACGTGGCACCTACATCTCACAGCCACATGAGCCCTGTGGGGGCTGAACTGGAAGAGGAGGAGGACAAGGAGGGGGAGGGGGACAGTGGAGCACAGGCAATGTGTAGTGAAATGGGTGGTTTTTATACTCAGCTGACAGGAGAGGAAGCAACTAATCAGCAGCAGCAGGTAGACCTTGAGCAGGACCTGAACCAGCAGGTGGTGGCATACTTGTGCATGACCCTGCCAACCCCCATTGAAGATCCGCTGGACTTCTGGGCAGCCAAACTGGATTTGTTGCCACAACTAGCAGAGTTTGCCCTGGAAAAGTTGTCCTGCCTGGCCAGTAGTGTGGCATCAGAGCAGGGGTTTAGTGCAGCTGGGCCATAGTAGCCACAAGGAGAACTCGCCTATCCACCAAAAATATGGTGAGACTGAGCTTTGTCAAAATAAATAAGGCTTGGATCAGCCAGGATTTCCACCCATCAATGCCTGATGCATCAGACTAGATTGACCATGGTGCCACACCAACACTTTGACAAAAGAGACCGTTTTTTCTGCCTACCTGCCTCAGCTACTTTTCTGATACTGCCACCTGCCTGATGCCACACATCTGATGCCAAGTGCTCCTTCTTTCACCCACCTTTGTCAGCGGGTACTGGTATTAACACCGACCACCCCACTATGTCTCCGGGTCCCTTTCAGGACTCCTGATGCTGCTGCTGCCACCTCCAGGCTTTGTCATTGTGCCGCCATATTATCTCCTCATGCTGCTGCTGCCACCTCCTGGCTCTGTTATTGTGCCACCCTATGGTCTCGTCATGCTGCTGCCACCTCCAGGCTCTGTCATTGTGCCGCTCTATGGCCTACATAGGCTGTTGCCACCTCCAGGCTGTGTCATTGTTCTGCCATGTGATCTTCTCATGCTGTTGGCACATTAAACTTGTTAATCCCTTCAAAATCTTCAATTGACATTTAAAAAATCTATGAAATCTCTTCAATTATGAGGCCCTGTGGTCTTGTTAGGCTGCGGCCACATCCAGGCTCCAGGGAAACGGGTTGGAGCGATAAAAATAAACCATAACATGGCACACGTGTTCAATCTGGTAGTCAAACTGTTCCTTAAAGGGGTTTCCACCATAAGGTGATTTTAGTACGTACCTGGTAGACAGTAATGGACATGCTTAGGAAGGATCTGCGCTTGTCTTGGGGCTTAAAAGCTATGTTGTGAGAGTACCTAATACTGTGGCTAGCTTTTTGTGAACTGGTATTTCCTGCTTTTTCTGACTAAAAATCCCATTATTCCATTTTCCTCCCTCCCACACATCAGTCACCCCACCCATTAAAACATCAATGAGCTGCATCCATTCAAAAGACCTATAGTTTTCAATCAGGGTGCCTACTACTGTTGCATTCGTTGCAGATTGATCTCTCTCCCACCAAGCAATCCCTTCACCCATTGAAACAGACAGGCTCCCTGTCATCAGCTGACTAGTCAGGTCTCGGCCGCGTTGCAACTTGGGAAAAATCTGAGACAACAGTCATTTTGTATGCTGTTAAAACTAAATATTGGGGTGAAAATCACAGAAGAATTGTGAGAAAACCATCACACACAAATACAGACACTATATTAAGAACTACACTAACTTTACAGCCCCTGTAGCATAGTCAAATAAAAAAAAATCCTGGAATACCCCTTTAAGTCTTCCTCCAATCTGCAAGACATCCTAAAAATGGCCAGGAAAGTTTGCATGCACTTCAGCCACTGGTACACCGCAAAGCACACCCTCCTTAAGATGCTCGTCGTCATATACTAGCTCTGGAATTACCACAAGAATCCATAGAAACAGGATGGAGAGATAAAAATAAGCCATAAGTAATTAAATGACACATTTTTCATACGCAATTTTACAGTATTAGCCATGTTTACTTACACATGCATGGCTTAATATTTTAGACTAGCATGACACACAATGACACGGTTTGGAGGTGGTGGAAGCCTATGTAGGCCGCAGAGCGGCACAATGACAGAGTAGTGTGTCAGTTTGTCCTCCCTCTCAGTGGTGCAGGCCTGACCCAGGAGGGCTACTGGGTAGATCCTGCCAGTATAATACTCTCCAGACCGTGTCATTGTGCCGCCATAGTATCTATTGCTGCTGGTGGCACATTAAACTTGTTAATCTCTTTAACCTCTTCAAATGATATCTCAAAAATCTCTTTAATCTCTTCATTTGTGACGCCATATGGTCTCCCAACTCTGCAGCCACATCCAGACTCAGTCATTGTGCCGCTCTCTGGCAGTGATCCTAATGGCAATGCCTGTAATCTGCATGTCATACTGAATAACTGTATTATTTCACTACCCCAGCACACTCCCTATACGTGTTTACGGCAAGGCAAAGTGTTCTACACGCCTATTGAGGCTCTCTGTGGCCCGGAAATCATTTTTTCGGAAAATTTGGCGAAACGGCTGAATTGAATTTTTAAAAAATTTGCCTATCTCTATTTAGTATAACCAAAGGTGGTCAGGTTGTTGCAACCATAAAAATGGGGATATATTGTGGAATGTGAGTAATAAAACACTTTTTGTACAATCACAATTCAGTTGTTCTAGTCAGAAGACAATAGTAGCTTCAGACTGTACTCTGAAAAGCCTATGTAATTTAGCCAGATTATGGTGTGCACTGGTACCAGTGGCGGATCGAGGGGGGGGGGGGGCAACGGGGCAATTGCCCCCCCCCCCCCGAGATTGCCGCACGCAGCACCCGCCCCACCACCTTGCATGGTGGAGCCGAAGCTGTAAGCTCCAGCTCCACCATTCACTGAACTTTCACACGCTGTGATTACAGTGTGTGAGCTGCGGGGACGCGATCCACTAGAGGCCGGCGCGATGACGTCACATCATCGCGCCGGCGCCCGGAGATCCTGTCCCCGCAGCCCGCATACTGTAAGTAGTGAAGAGTATGCACAGGGGCCAGGGGATTTGGGGAAACTATATACAGGAGGAGGGGGAGGGGGATTTAAAAACTTGGAAAAAGGGAATATTTAATGTGTAGGGCAAAGCACAGGGGGCATTATATGGGAAGAGCACATGGCAGGGGGCCCCCCTGTGCTGTGCCCCTCACATATAATGCCCCCTGTGCTATGCCCCTCACATATAATGCCCCCTGTGCTGTGCCCCTCACATATAATGCCCCCTGTGCTGTGCCCCACACATATAAATTATATGTGTGGGGCACAGGGGGCATTATATGTGAGGGGCACAGCACAGGGGGCATTATATGTGAGGGGCATAGCACAGGGGGCATTATATGAAATAATGCCTCCTGTGCTGTGCCCCTCACATATAATGCCCCCTGTGCTGTGCCCCTCACATATAATGCCCCCTGTGCTGTGTCCCACACATATAAATTATATGTGTGGGGCACAGGGGGCATTATATGTGAGGGGCACAGCACAGGGGGCATTATATGTGAGGGGCACAGCACAGGAGGCATTATTTCATATAATGCCCCCTGTGCTGTGCTCCACACATATAATGCCCCCTGTGCTGTGCCCCTCACATATAATGTCCCCTGTGCTGTGTCCCACACATATAAATTATATGTGTGGGGCACAGGGGGCATTATATGTGAGGGGCACAGCACAGGGGGCATTATATGTGAGGGGCACAGCACAGGAGGCATTATTTCATATAATGCCCCCTGTGCTGTGCTCCACACATATAATGCCCCCTGTGCTGTGCCCCACACATATAAATTATATGTGTGGGGCACAGCACAGGGGCCATTATATGTGAGGGGCACAGCACAGGGGCCATTATATGTGAGGGGCACAGCACAGGAGGCATTATTTCATATAATGCCCCCTGTGCTGTGCTCCACACATATAATGCCACCTGTGCTGTGCCCCACACATATAATGCCCCGTGCTTTGCCCCACACATATAATGCCCCCTGTGCTGTGCCCATCACATATAATGCCCCATAATGCACCCCTCACATATAATGCCCCCATCACGCACCCCTCACATATAATGCCCCCATCATGCACCCCTCATATATAATGCCCCCAACATGCGCCCTTCACATATAATGCCCCTGTCATGCGCCCCTCACATATAATGCCCCCCTGTGCTGTGCCCCTCACAAATAATGCTCCTTTCATGTGCCCCAAACATAAAATGCCCCCTGTGCTGTCCCCCTCACATATAATGCCCCCTGAGGGGACAGGATGGGGGCATTATATGTGAGGGGTACAGCACAGGGGGCATTATATGTGAGGGGCACAGCACAGGGGGCATTATATGTGAGGGGCACATGATGGGGGCATTATATGTGAGGGGCAAAGAACGGGGGCATTATATGTGAAGGGCACAGCACAGGGGGCAATATATGTTAGGGGCACAGGACAGAGGGCAATATTATTATGTGGGGGGAACAGGACGGGTCATAATTATTATATGTAGGGGCACAAGATGGGGCATTATTACTATATGTAAAGGCACAGAGTGTTCTGCATTTCAGAAGCATAGTGTATATGATGAGGAATTTCTGGGGTGGTACGTTTTTTATGGGCCACAAAACATTTGGGTATTTTATTCAGAGGGTGTAATGCACAGCAAGTTATATTCAGAGAGTGCAGTGTTTGGTAGCATTAAATTTAGAGAACACAGTGTGTGGTAGTATTATATTCAGAGGGTGCAGTGTGTGGTAGTATTATATACAGAGGGTACAGTGTGTGGTAGTATTATATTCAGAGAGGGCAGTGTGTGATAGTATTATATTCAGAGAGTGAAGTGTGTGGTAGTATTATATTCAGAGGGTACAGTGTGTTGTATATTCAGGAGGTACAGTGTGTCAGAATTATATTCAGAGGGTGTGTGGCGGTATTGTTTTAGAAGAATACAGTGTCTGGCAGTATTATAATAATTATTGTTTTCATATAGAGGATCAGAATCCGCTGACATAGAAACCATCTGGGCGTCAAGTTCTGCTGAGAGAAAATATAGCTGGAACAATTCCTGGCGGTATGTACCATCTGAATTAGATAAGGAAAGACTATAGAGAAGACATCACCTGTAGTCACTGATATCATTGTACATTCTCCTCACTATAGAGAAGGCGTCACCTGTAGTCACTGATATCATTGTGTATTCTCCTCACTATAGAGAAGACGTCACCTGTAGTCACTGATATCATTGTGTATTCTCTTCACTATCGAAAAGACGTCACCTGTAATCACTGATATCATTGTGTATTCTCCTAACTATAGAGAAGACGTCATCTGCAGTCACTGATATCATTGTGTATTCTCCTCACTATAGAGAAGGCGTCACCTGTAGTCACTGATATCATTGTGTATTCTCCTCACTATAGAGAAGACGTCACCTGTAGTCACTGATATCATTGTGTATTCTCACTATTGAGAAGACGTTACCTGTAATCACTGATATCATTGTGTATTCTCCTCACTATAGAGAAGACGTCACCTGTAGTCACTGATATCATTGTGTATTCTCACTATTGAGAAGACATCACCTGTAATCACTGATATCATTGTGTATTCTCCTCACTATAGAGGAGACGTCACCTGTAATCACTGATATCATTGTGTATTCTCCTCACTCTGGATCCGCCCCTGACTGGTACGCAGATACCCTGCTCTTTACCTTAAAGATACGCTAACTCCAAAAAGAGAAATCAATCCCAATAGATTACAGTGTAAATGAATTAAATGACCTCAGATAACCCATGATATTTACAACATCATTGTAAAATAGGTTGTCTCAACACTTAGTAAAGCAGCATTGTGTGATTATATACTGTGATGTTTATTGATAGGTATTATAAATTCCATTTTTACAAGGTGTCCCCTTTGTAAAATTCAGTGACAGAAATATGTCTATTGCTTGTTTTACCCCCACAATATTGACTTGCGCTGACAGTAAAGCATAAGGAATATGATGGATATGGACAACATTATTCTACACACTGTTATGAATTAGGTCAGGAGACTTCCATAAATACAATTTTGGTCAAGATAATGGAATGACAGCCCTAACAAAGTCAAAGTAATAGGAATACCAGTATTTTTGAGTAAAATATCAAGATAAATGGATGTTATAGAGAAGCCCATTTTTAAAGAAAAAATCCATACAGTGGGGCAAAAAAGTATTTAGTTAGCCACCAGTTGTAAAATTTCTCCCACTTAAAAAGATGAGAGAGGCCTGTAATTTTCATCATAGGTATACCTCAACTATGGGAGACATAATGAGAAAAAAAAATCCATAAAATCACATTAGCTTGCTCTTTTTGAGTGTTGCTGTGTAAGAGGGGGCGTGAAAGAGGAGTTTCAAAAACTGTGATTATCTGTTGTGCGGAGTGAATCTGTGGAGTGGGTGCGACTGCCTATAGCCCACATTCTTATTTTGGGTAAGTTTTTCTCTTTTGCACATAGTGGGATAACTGTTAGAGTTTAAACACCCTTTTTCATTTTTTTTTTTTTTTTTCTCTGTTCCACCTCTAGGGGGAGGAGGAGTAGATTGGGCACAGGTGTATAAATCTTAGCTTGGGACTCTTATTGAGAGCTTGCTCTTCTGAGTGTTGCTGTGTAAGAGGGGGCGTGAAAGAGGAGTTTCAAAAACTGGAGTTTGAAAGCAGGACGTTGAGATCGCTGTGAGTTTTAATTTTTGAACCCACAAGGTCTACAAAAAATTTTAAGTGTCATTTTGACTGTCTGTTTTTTCCTATACATTTGTGAAATCCCCATAATTAGATGGCCTCCATGTTGGAAAATGCAGTCCAATGTACATCCTGTTCAATGTATGCAATCCTTGAACAACAGTTTGAGGGTGCATATTGTTGTGCGAGATGTGTGCTAGTTGTCCGTTTGGAAGCCCAGATCCTGCATCTAGAGGGGCGACTGGCAACAATGAGAAGCATTAACAACATGGAGAGGAGTCTCCTGCTCACTGAGCAGGCACTCTCGGGAATAGAGGTGGGGGAGGACAGTGGGACGGAGTTGCAGGACAGTCAGGCAGTTAGCTGGGTTACAGTTAGAAAGAGGGGTAGGGGAAAAAGTGTCAGGGAGGCTAGTCCTGAACTGGCACACCCCAACAAGTTTGCCCGCTTGGCAGATGAGGGGGATGCCATTACAGAGCTAGCAGAACTGCAGCAGGATACCGCCTCTGACCGCCAGGGGGGTGTCTGCTCCAGTAAGGAGGGAGGGAGGAGTACAGGGCAGGCCAGACAGGTACTAGTGGTGGGGGACTCAATTATTAGGGGGACAGACAGGGCAATCTGTCACAAAGACCGGGATTGCCGAACAGTATGCTGTCTGCCTGGCGCACGAGTTCGGCACATCGCGGATCGGGTTGACAGGTTGTTGGGCGGGGCTGGAGAGGACCCAGCAGTCATGGTACATATTGGCACCAATGACAAAGTAAGAGGTAGGTGGAGTGTCCTTAAAAATGATTTCAGGGACTTAGGCCGCAAGCTTAAGGCAAGGACCTCCAAGGTAGTCTTTTCTGAAATACTACCAGTACCACGAGCCGCACCAGAGAGGCAGCGGGAGATCAGGGAGGTAAACAAGTGGCTCAGAAGCTGGTGTAGGAAGGAAGGGTTTGGGTTCATGGAGAACTGGGCTGACTTCGCTGTCGGTTACCGGCTCTACCGTAGGGACGGGCTGCACCTCAATGGGGAGGGTGCAGCTTTGCTTGGGGAGAAGATGGCTAGAAGGGTGGAGGAGTGTTTAAACTAGGGACTTGGGGGGAGGGAACCTACAGCAAAGAGGGGGAAGATAGTGTAGATAGAGAGGTGGGAATTATAAATGTACCTGGGGGTGGAGCGGAGGGAGGGGTTAGAATAGTTAATAGGAATAGGCTTCATAGGAAAATAAAACTTACACCCTTGAATCCCATTAACCCCAATAACATAAAGGATGGAAATGTAAAGTGTATGTTCACAAATGCCAGAAGCCTAGCAAATAAAATGGGGGAGCTTGAGGCCTTGATACTGGAGGAACATATTGATATAGTTGGGGTCACTGAGACATGGCTGGACTCCTCGCATGACTGGGCTGTCAATCTGCAGGGGTTTACATTGTTTCGCAAGGATAGAATGAACAGAAAAGGTGGTGGAGTCTGTCTGTATGTAAGAAGTGGTATGAAAGTCAGTGTGAACGATGCCATAGTGTGTGATGATTCTGAGGATGTGGAATCATTGTGGGTAGAATTACAAAAGGAGGGAAATACTGAAAAAATAATATTTGGGGTAATCTACAGACCCCCTAATATCACTGAAGAGATAGAAGTTCGGCTTCATAAACAAATAGAGAGGGCCGTCCGGGCAGGTACAGTGGTAATAATGGGAGATTTTAACTATCCAGATATAGATTGGGGTCCGGGGTTGGCTAAAACTACAAAGGGGCGACAATTCCTAAATTTATTGCAGGATAATTTTATGGGCCAGTTTGTGGAGGACCCAACAAGAAGTGATGCCTTGTTGGATCTGATCATTTCCAACAACGCAGAGCTGGTTGGTAATGTAACTGTGCGGGAAAACCTTGGTAATAGCGACCACAATATAGTTACTTTTGACTTAAAATGTAGAAAACAAAGACAGGCGGGGAAGACAAAAACATATAACTTTAAAAAGGCAAATTTCCCTGGGCTGAGGGCTGCACTACAGGACATAGACTGGGGGGAGGTGTTCTCAAATACTGATACAGAAGGTAAATGGGACATCTTTAAATCAACTCTAAATAACTATACAGCTAAATATATACCAAAGGGGAACAAATATAAACGATTAAAACTAAATCCTACATGGCTGACACATGATGTTAAAAGAGCAATAAACAGCAAAAAAATAGCCTTCAAAAAATACAAATCTGATGGGTCAGCGATAGCATTTAAACAGTACAAGGAGCTTAATAAAATCTGTAAAAATGTAATAAAAACAGCAAAAATTCAAAATGAGAGACAGGTGGCCAAAGAAAGCAAAACTAATCCTAAATATTTTTTTAGATATATAAATGCAAAAAAACCAAGGACAGAGCATGTAGGACCCCTTAATAATGATAATGGGGAGGTTGTCACAGGCGATCAAGAGAAGGCGGAGCTACTGAATGGGTTCTTTAGTTCTGTATACACTATGGAAGAAGGAGCTGACATTGGCCAGGTCAGTGCTGGTAACACATCATGTAATGTACTGAACTGGCTTAATGTAGAGTTGGTACAAGGTAAGTTAAGTGATATAAATGTAAGCAAATCCCCAGGACCGGATGGACTACACCCAAGAGTTCTTAGAGAGGTAAGTTCAGTAATATCTGTACCCCTGTTCATGATATTTAGAGATTCTCTGGTGTCTGGTATTGTGCCAAGGGACTGGCGCAAGGCGAATGTGGTGCCAATCTTCAAAAAGGGCTCTAGGTCTTCCCCAGGAAACTATAGACCGGTAAGTCTAACGTGCATTGTGGGTAAATTGTTTGAAGGACTTATAAGGGATTACATACAGGAATACATAGGGGATAATAGTATTATAAGTGATAGCCAGCATGGGTTTACTAAGGATAGAAGTTGTCAAACCAATCTAATTTGCTTTTATGAAGAGGTGAGTAGAAGCCTTGACAGAGGAATGGCTGTGGATATAGTGTTTCTGGATTTTGCTAAAGCATTTGATACTGTCCCTCATAGACGTCTGACAGGTAAGTTAAGGTCTTTGGGTTTGGAAATTTTAGTTTGTAACTGGATTGAACACTGGCTCATGGATCGTACCCAGAGAGTGGTGGTCAATGATTCGTACTCTGATTGGTCCCCGGTTATTAGTGGTGTACCCCAAGGTTCAGTACTGGGACCGCTGTTGTTTAATTTATTTATCAATGATATAGAGGATGGTATTAACAGCTCTGTTTCTATCTTTGCAGATGACTCCAAGCTTTGTAGCACGGTACAGTCTATAGAGGATGTGCATAAGTTACAAGATGACTTGGATAGACTAAGTGTCTGGGCATCCACTTGGCAAATGAGGTTCAATGTGGATAAATGTAAAGTTATGCATCTGGGTACTAATAACCTGCATGCATCGTATGTCTTAGGGGGGATTAAACTGGCAGAGTCACTGGTAGAGAAGGATCTGGGTGTACTTGTAGATCACAGACTACAGAATAGCATGCAATGTCAGGCTGCTGCTTCCAAAGCCGGCAGGATATTGTCATGTATAAAAAGAGGCATGGACTCAAGGGACAGGGACATAATACTCCCCCTTTATAAAGCATTGGTACGGCCTCACCTGGAATATGCTGTTCAGTTTTGGTCACCTGTCCATAAAAGGGACACTGCGGAGTTGGAAAGGCTGCAGAGACGCGCGACTAAACTAATATGGGGCATGGAACATCTTAGCTATGAGGAGCGATTAAAGGAGTTACAATTGTTTAGTCTTGAGAAGAGACGTTTAAGGGGGGATATGATAAACGTATATAAGTATATTAATGGCCCATACAAAAAATATGGAGAAAAACTGTTCCAGGTTAAACCCCCCCAAAGGACGAGGGGGCACTCCCTCCGTCTGGAGAAAAAAAAGTTTAGTCTCAAGGGGCGACACGCCTTCTTTACCGTGAGGACTGTGAATTTATGGAACGGTCTACCTCAGGAACTGGTCACAGCAGGAACAATTAACAGCTTTAAAACAGGATTAGATACATTCCTGGAACAAAATAAGATTAATGCTTATGAAGAAATATAAAATCTCATCCCTTCCCCAATATCGCGCCACACCCCTACCCCTTAATTCCCTGGTTGAACTTGATGGACATATGTCTTTTTTCGACCGTACTAACTATGTAACTATGTAACTATGTAACTATGTAACATTAGGAAAAAACGTAGAGTAGAATCCAGCTCTAGGTGCAATAAAACAGTCTTTATTCAAAGGACATAGTCAGGAACAGCAGAAGTTACGTGTTTCAAGCGCCAAGCGCTTGAAACACGTAACTTCTGCTGTTCCTGACTATGTCCTTTGAATAAAGATGGTTTTATTGCACTTAGAACTGGATTCTACTCTATGTTTTTTCCTACTTGCTTCGGTGCCATCCAGCACCTGGATCCATGCTCTGGTTGTCCAGGCGGGGTTAGCTGGTTGGACTTTTCTTCCATAAAATCACATTGTCTGATTTTTAAAGAATTTATTTGCAAATTATGGTGGAAAATAAGTATTTTGTCAAAAACAAAAGTTCATCTATCAATACTTTGTTTTATACCCTTTGTTGGCAAAGTCAGAGGTCAAACGTTTTCTGTAAGTCTTTACAAGGTTTTCACACACTGGTGCTGGCATTTTGGCCCATTCCTCCATGCAGATCTCCTCTAGAGAAGTGATGTTTTGGGGCTGTCGCTGGGCAACAAGACATTCAACTTCCTCCAAAGGTTTTCCATGGGGTTGAGATATGGAGGCTAGCTAGGCCACTCCAGGACCTTGAAATGCTTCTTTCGAAGCCACTCCTTCGTTGCCTGGGTGGTGTGTTTGGGATCATTGTCATGCTGAAAGACCCAGCCACGTTTCATCTTCAACACCCTTGCTGATGGAAGGAGGTTTTCACTCAAAATCTCACGATACATTCATACATACATTCATACAATACATTCATTCTTTCCTTTACATGGATCAGTCATACTGGTCCCTTTGCTGAAAAACAGCCCCAAAGCATGATGTTTCCACCCCATGCGTCACAGTAGGTATGGTGTTCTTTGGATTCAACTCATCCTTCTTTCTTCTCCAAACACAACGAGTTGAGTTTCTACCAAAAAGTTCTACTGGTTTCATCTGACCACATGAAATTCTTCCAATCCTCTTCTGGATCATCCAAATGCTCTCTAGCAAACTTCAGATGGGCCTGGACATGTACTGGCTTTAGCAGGGGGACACATCTGGCACTGCATGATTTGAGTCCCTGGTGGGTAGTGTGTTACTGATGGTAGCCTTTGTTACTTTGGTCATAGCTCTCTTCAGGTCATTCACTAGGTCTCCCAATGTGGTTCTTGGACTTTTGCTCAACGTTCTTGTGATCACTTTGACGTCATGGGGTGAGATCTTGCGTGGAGCCCCAGATAGAGGGAGATTATCAGTGACCTTGTATGTCTTCCATTTTCTAATAATTGCTCCCACAGTTGATTTCTTCACACCAAGCTGCTTGCCTATTGCAGATTCAGTCTTCCCAGCCTGGTGCAGGTCTACAATTTTGTTTCTGGTGTTCTTAGACAGCTCTTTGGTCTTGGTCATAGTGGAGTTTGGAGTGTGACTGTTTGAGGTTGTGGACAAGTGTCTTTTATACTGATAACAATTTCAAACAGGTGCCATTAATACAGGTAACAAGTGGAGGACAAAGGAGACTCTTAAAGAAGAAGTTACAGGTCTGTGAGAGCCAGAAATCTTGCTTGTTTGTAGGTGACCAAATACTTTTTTCCCCCCATAATTAGAAAAGAAATTCTTTAAAAAACCAGATGATGTGATTTTGTGATGGATTTTTTTTTCCTCATTATATCTCTCATAGTTGAGGTATACATGAAAATTACAGGCCTCTCTCATCTTTTTAAGTGGGAGAACTTGCACAATTGGTGGCTGACTAAATACTTTTTTGCCCCACTTTATATTCTCTCAGCACATGCATTTGATATGGGGGCTTACTTTTACTGTTTGCTGCTCCAAATAATCCAGAGATTTTGTACTTACTGTGTTACAGTTTTGCTTGAATGTTCCATAACTTCCCACTCTGTTCTGTATATCCTTAAGAATAAATCTTCCCTATGAAAGACAGCATACTTGTCTGCATAGCGAATAAGAAATTCAGCTTTACATAACTGGAAAATAGAATAGATCCACCATATCAACAGAAAACCAGTCAGTTTTCTGTTGATATTCTGTTTCTTGTAAAGAGTTTATAAAAGAAAAAGAATTTACAAAAATAAAAAGGTTTTCTTTATATGTCAGGAAAAATCTATATGGAATGTGGAACCAAGAAACATAAAACATGAGGTGACTTTTCCGGTGGATTCAACAAAAAATAACCCTAAAGAATAACTCTATGCCTCCATTAAAAATTACATTCAAACAGAGGTACAGTAGCGCCCATATACCTCTATTCTGAGGTTCTACAAAGCCATAATACAATAAAGTAGAAATAACAAACAGCCTCAAATTAAATGGATGCTATCACAGAAATCAACAACATGACAGCAACAAGAAGCCTTCAGTGGGGTATTTTGGGTTCAGCAAATACAGCTTATTTGTTATATAATACAAAGTTATACAATTTAGTAAAATACATTATGAGAGTATCAATTCCTCATTCAATCGTGCCTGCAGTCATTCAATGGAACATTGATAGTTTATTTTTGAAGGATAACAATTTGTTCTGGTCATTGGCTTGAGAGAGAGTTAAATATTTATTTTGCAAATACACTATTATAAAGTCAGTAACGTTGGCTTGCCTCTTTTGCTGCTTCTGACAGCTTGATGTTTGAAAAGGGTGCACACTGTCACAAAATAGGCACAAAACCTGGCAGAAAGTATTGAGAAAAGACTAGTTTACTCCCCCACAATGTGTAATATTGTAACACCCCACAGGTGTGGACCCACTGTGCCACATGAAGCAGTCGGCCAGGCAGTCAGAATGGGGTAAACTAACACTTAAACCTTTCTCGACCCATGACATACATGTACGTCATGGGTCAGCTCCCATTCTATAACGCGAGGCCACGGCAGGTTTGGCCCAGCACCTAGCAATGTCCGGGACCCGTGATCACGGTGCCGCGCTTTTTACCCTTTAGACGCGGCGTTCAACTTTGAAAAGTGAAAGTAAACTAATGCCGGTTAGCTCAGGGAGCTGCTCGGGATCGCCGCGCCGAAATTGTGGCATCCCGAATAGCTTGCAGGACAGCCGGAGGGTCCCTACCTGCCTCCATGCTGTCCGATCGCCGAATGACTGCTCAGTGCCTGAGATCCAGGCATGAGCAGTCAAGAGGCAGAATCATCGATCAGTGGTTTCTTATGAGAAACCAGTGATCAATGTAAAAGATCAGTGTGTGCAGTGTTATAGGTCCCTTTGGGAGCTATAACACTGCAAAAAAAAGTGGAAAAAAAAAATGAATAAAGATCATTTAACCCCTTCCCTAATAAAAGTTTGAATCACCCCCCCTTTTCCCATTTAAAAAAAAACTGTGTAAATAAAAATAAACATTTCGGAAATGTCCGAAAATATATAGTTAATTAAACCGCACGGTCAATGGCGTATGCGCAAAAAAATTCCAAAGTCCCAAATAGCATATATTTGGTCACTTTCTATATCATGAAAAAATTAATAAAAAGTGATCAAAAAGTCCGATCATTACAAAAATTGTATTGCAAAAAAACTTCAGATCACTGCGCAAAAAATGAGTCCTCATACCGACCCATACGCAGAAAAATAAAAAGTTATAGTGGTCAGAAGATGACAATTTTAAACGTATAAATTTTCCTGCATGTAGTTATGATTTTTTCCAGAAGTACGAAAAAATCAAACATATATAAGTAGGGTATAATTTTAACCGTATGGACCTACAGAATAAAGATAAGGTGTCATTTTTACCGAAAAATGTACTGCGTAGAAACGTAAGCCCGCAAAATTGACAAAATTGAGTTTTTTCTTCTATTTTGTTGCACAGTGAATTTTTTTTTTTTTCCGTTCCGCTGTCGATTTTTGGGTAAAATGACTGATGGCATTGCAAAGTAGAATTGGTGGCGCAAAAAATAAGCCATCATATGGATTTTAAGGTGCAAAATTGAAAGAGTTATGTTTTTTTAAAGGTAAGGAGGAAAAAACGAAAGGGCAAAAACGGAAAAACCCCGGGTCATGAAGGGGTTAAATGTTTTTTTTTTCATCAACTGGTGCCAGAGAGTTAAACAGATTTGTAAATGACTTCTATTTAAAAATCTTAATCCTTCCAGTACTTATGAGCTGCTATATTCTCCACAGGAAGTTCTTTTATTTTTGAATATCCTTTCTGTCTGACCACAGTGCTCTCTGCTGACACCCCTTTCCATTTTAGGAACTGTCCAGAGCAGGATAGGTTTGCTATGGGATTTGCTTGTACTCTGGACAGTTCCTAAAATGGACAGAGGTGTCAGCAGAGAGCACTGTGGTCAGACAGAAAAGAAATTCAAAAAGAAAAGATCTTCCTGTGGAGAATACAGCAGCTGATAAGTACTGGAAAGATTACAATTTTTAATTGAAGTAATTTACATATCTGTTTAACTTTCTGCCACCAGTTGATTTAAAAAAAATGTTTTCCAGTGGAGTAATCCTTTAAAGATTCAGATGCAGGGTCAGATGCAGCAAAGCTGATATAGGTGTTTATTAACAAAGCCAATACAGAGTCCAAGAGATAAGGCAACAGGTAAGTTCAGTAAACAGGCATGATCAGCAGACAGGCAGACAGACAGGCTTCAGGAACAAGCAGGCTACAAAGACCTAGCAGTTCAGGATAAAGAAGCAGAATGCAACCTTGCTGCAGCATCAGGCAACAGGTAAGGGACATTTATATATGGAGTGCCAGGCAGGGATAGGAGAAGGATCCATTAGAAAAGGCATGCTGGTTCTATAAAACACAGCCACTGCTTGCGAACAGCGGCTAGTGGACAGAGCAGAAACTGCAGCAACAGACACACCAGAGCAGGAAGACCAGGAAATACAGCAGACACACAGAGAATGTCGCCCAACGCTGGTAAGAACCAGGTCACATGTTGGTGTATGCTAACCATCAGCGTTACACATATATTCTAAAGGACCTAATAAGGAATGGAAAGGTAGAGTCAGAACATGAGAATATAATGTAATTTAGCCTACTGCTTTTCATGTACATCATAAGACAGCAGGTCATTTTTAGGTGGCTGTTCAACTAGAATTTTTATAAACAGAGCACAAAAAATCTCAAGCTTTACATATAAATGTAGTCAAGAAAAGTGGCACTCAAAATAAGAAACAGTGGAGTCAGGGGCGTAGCTTGAAACCACAGGGCCCTGGTGCAAAAAAATTTCCTGGGCCCCACCCCCTGACGACCCCCAACCTTGAACGACCGCTTTCCCCAACCACACAAAGATATTAGTGACTACAGCACTGATGGGACACAGTCAGAAGAATATACAATGATATGACTCACAGACAGGGCCGGACTGGGACTAATTTAAGCAGACCATTTTTTTGGTGGGGTCCTACTGCTGGGACCCCCAGTGATTACCTCCGTTCAAGTGGCTCTCCATCTGTTGGAAAGCTACAATTCCCATAATGTCTGGAGAGCCTCGGGCATTATGGGAGTTGTAGTTTTGTAACAGCTGGAGAGCCTCAGATTGGTGTAAAGTTTCACCCATCATCCCTGCAGAGCATAAAAGTGACTTCAGCAGCAATGGGACAGTAAGGAGAACACACAATGATATCCGTTACCTGAGTGTAGTCTTCGCTGTTGTCTTTCCCATTCTTCTTCATCTGGTCCAGCCGCCTGGACTACTTCTGCTACATTTTCTTGCACCCGGACATCATTGGTTCCCCACTTTGTCAGCAGATCCTCATCCTCTATAAGAAGACAATAATTATTACAACCTTGCCACTGTCACGATTCGGCTGGCTGGAGGTGGATCCTCTGTGTCAGAGAGGGATTGGCGTGGACCGTGTCGGTGGACCGGTTCTAAGTTGCTACTGGTATTCACCAGAGCCCGCCGCAAAGCGGGATGGTCTTGCAGCGGCGGTAGCAACCAGGTCGTATCCACTGGCAACGGCTCAACCTCTCTGACTGCTGAGATAGGTGCGGTACAAGGGAGTAGACAAGAGCAAGGTCAGACGTAGCAGAAGGTCGGGGCAGGCGGCAAGGTTCGTAGTCAATGGTAATAGCAGGAGGTCAGGAACACAGTAATGGTAAACACAGAAGAAGCTTTCTCTAGGCACTAAGGCAACAAAGATCCGGCAAGAAAGTGCAGGGGAAGTGAGGTAATATAGCCAGGGAGCAGGTGGAAACTAATTAGGGTGATTAGGCCAGGCACCAATCATTGGTGCACTGGCCCTTTAAATCTCAGAGAGCTGGCGCGCACGCGCCGTAGAGAGCGGAGCCGCGCGCGCCAGAGCATGACAGCCGGGGACCGGGACAGGTGAGTGACTTGGGATGCGATTCGTGAGCGGGCGTGTCCCGCTATGCGAATCACATCCCCGCCGGCAATGTCAGTGCAGCGCTCCCGGTCAGCGGGTCTGACCGGGGCGCTGCAGGGAGAGAAACGCCGCGAGCGCTTCGGGGAGGAGCAGGGACCCGGAGCGCTCGGCGTAACAGTACCCCCCCCTTAGGTCTCCCCCTCTTTTTGTCGGGATGTCGCTCCACATGGGACGAGGACATTGGGAGCGATTGTAGAGTCTCCTTCTGGGGGACAGTGAAGTCCTGGGTATACTCATGAACGGCAGACAGTTCAGAAGGAGTGGGAATGGGGAGGGGGGGCAGAGGGTGAGGCTTGGCACGGGGCAGAGTGTCACCAGGACGGGGGCTATGAGGAGGCACGGCACAGTCCTGATAGGCCTTGGGGAGACAAGGCACAGGAGGAGACACTGAGGCTCGACAGACGGGGCTGGGAGCAGAAGTGAGGCATTTCTTGCAGCAAGCAGGACCCCAATTCTTGATCTCCCCGGTGGTCCAGTCAAGGGTGGGAGAATGATGCTGGAGCCATGGCAGACCGAGGAGGACTTCAGAGGTGCAGTTGGGCAAAACCAAAAATTCAATTTTCTCAAGATGCAGTCCAATGTTCATAAGCAGGGGCTCTGTGCGGTAACGCACAGTGCAGTGCAACTTGACTCCGTTGACCGAAGAAATGTAGAGCGGCTTGATGAGACGGGTCACCGAGATGCAGTACCTATCAAGCAAAGAGGCCAGAATAAAATTTCCAGAAGAACCAGAGTCCAAGACGGCCACGGCAGAGAAGGAGGAGTTGGCAGAGGGAGAAATCCGCACGGGCACAGTGAGACATGGAGAGGCAGACTCCGTACCCAGAGATGCCAGACCCACGTGAGCTGGTTGCGTACGTGCATTTTCCAGACCTGGAGGACGAATAGGGCAATCCACCAAGAAATGTTCGGTACTAGCGCAGTACAGACATAGATTTTTATCCCTACGGCGAGACCTCTCTTCAAGAGTCAGGCGAGACCGATCCACTTGCATAGCCTCCTCGGCGGGAGGCACAGGGGTAGATTGCAAGGGATACCGTGAGAGAGGTGCCCAGGGATTAAGGTCTTTTTCCTGGCGGAGTTCCTGGTGTCTTTCAGAAAAACGCATGTCAATGCGGGTGGCCAAATGGATAAGTTCATGCAGGTTGGCAGGAATCTCTTGTGCGGCCAGCACATCTTTGATGTTACTGGATAGGCCTTTTTTAAAGGTCGCGCAGAGAGCCTCGTTGTTCCAAGATAATTCGGAAGCGAGAGTACGAAAACGGATGGCGTACTCGCCTACTGAAGAATTACCCTGGACCAGGTTCAGCAGGGCAGTCTCGGCAGAAGAAGCTCGGGCTGGTTCCTCGAAGACACTGCGAACCTCAGAGAAGAAGGAGTGTACAGTGGCGGTAACAGGATCATCGCAGTCCCAGAGCGGTGTGGCCCAAGACAAAGCCTTCCCAGACAGGAGACTAACCACGAAAGCCACCTTCGACCGTTCTGTAGGAAATTGGTCCGACAACATCTCCAAATGTAGGGAACATTGTGACAGGAAACCACGGCAGAGTCTAGAGTCCCCATCAAATTTGTCCGGCAGGGACAAGCGTAGGTTAGGAGCGGCCACTCGCTGCGGAGGAGGTGCAGGAGATGGTGGCTGCTGTTGCAGCTGCTGTAGCTGCGACTGAAGTTGCTGTAACATGGTGGACACTTGCGACAGCTGGTGACTTAGATGGGCGATCTGTCGGGATTGCTGGGCGACCACCGTGGTGAGGTCAGCGACAACTGGCAGGGGGACCTCAGCGGGATCCATGGCCGGATCTACTGTCACGATTCGGCTAGCTGGAGGTGGATCCTCTGTGTCAGAGAGGGATTGGCGTGGACCGCGTCGGTGGACCGGTTATAAGTTGCTACTGGTATTCACCAGAGCCCGCCGCAAAGCGGGATGGTCTTGCAGCGGCGGTAGCAACCAGGTCGTATCCACTGGCAACGGCTCAACCTCTCTGACTGCTGAGATAGGTGCGGTACAAGGGAGTAGACAAGAGCAAGGTCAGACGTAGCAGAAGGTCGGGGCAGGCGGCAAGGTTCGTAGTCAATGGTAATAGCAGGAGGTCAGGAACACAGTAATGGTAAACACAGAAGAAGCTTTCTCTAGGCACTAAGGCAACAAAGATCCGGCAAGGAAGTGCAGGGGAAGTGAGGTAATATAGCCAGGGAGCAGGTGGAAACTAATTAGGGTGATTGGGCCAGGCACCAATCATTGGTGCACTGGCCCTTTAAATCTCAGAGAGCTGTCGCGCACGCGCCGTAGAGAGCGGAGCCGCGCGCGCCAGAGCATGACAGCCGGGGACCGGGACAGGTGAGTGACTTGGGATGCGATTCGCGAGCGGGCGTGTCCCGCTATGCAAATCGCATCCCCGCCGGCAATGTCAGTGCAGCGCTCCCGGTCAGCAGGTCTGACCGGGGCGCTGCAGGGAGAGAAACGCCGCGAGCGCTACGGGGAGGAGCAGGGACCCGGAGCGCTCGGCGTAACAGCCACACACTGCATCTTCTGAATATAATACTGCAAGTCACTGTACCCTCTTAATATAGTACTACCACAGACTATACCCTCTGAATATAATACTACCACACACTATACCCTCTGAATATAATACTATCACACACTGTACCCTCCGAATATAATACTGCAAGTCACTGTACCCTCTAAATATACTACAACACACTCTATCCTCTGAAAATAATGCTACCGCACACTGTGCCCTCTGAATATAATACTGTCACACACTGTTTCTTCTCAGTTCAGCTGAATCCCACCCCTGCATTGTCCTCCTCCAGGGTCCTCTGTCTCCCCAGATCCCTAAGTCTTCCTCTCGGCTCCTCTGTTCCACACCCCACCCCCAAGACCCCTAAATCCTCCTCCATGCTCCACTGCCCCCTCCGTGGACCACTAAGTCCTCTTCTATGTTCCCCTGCCCCCTTCCGTGGACCCCTAAGTCCTCCTCCATGCTCCTCTTCCCCCCTACCCAGACCCCTAAGTCCTGCTCCAGAAAGCTGTCAGAACATGGTAGGAGTTGTAGTTGTGCAACAGCTGAAGAGCAACAGATTGGATAACACCAATCTAAACCAAAATTCCCCAACCCATCAGTGGTGCATTCTAGTTTTGTACTGCCCTAGGTCGACCCGTACCCCATCGCCCCCTGGCCCCCCATCCCTCCACATTGATGTACAATATATGTATGATAGATGTGTTTGTATGTATGTGTTACGCCTAGCGCTCCGGGTCCCCGCTCCTCCCCGGAGCGCTCACGGCGTCTCTCTCCCTGCAGCGCCCCGGTCAGTCCCGCTGACCGAGAGCGCTGCACTGTCATGGCCGTCGGGGATGCAATTCGCACAGCGGGACGCGCCCGCTCGCGAATCGCATCCCAGGTCACTTACCCGTCCCGGTCCCCTGCTGTCATGTGCTGGCGCACGCGGCTCCGCTCTCTAGGGCGCGCGCGCGCCAGCTCTCTGAGACTTAAAGGGCCAGTGCACCAATGATTGGTGCCTGGCCCAATTAGCTTAATTGGCTTCCACCTGCTCCCAGACTATATCTGCTCACTGCCCCTGCACTCCCTTGCCGGATCTTGTTGCCTTGTGCCAGTGAAAGCGTTTAGTGTGTCCAAAGCCTGTGTTACCTGAACTTCTGCTATCCATCTTGACTACGAACCTTGCCGCCTGCCCCGACCTTCTGCTACCTTGCCTTCTCAGCAGTCAGCGAGGTTGAGCCGTTGCTAGTGGATACGACCTGGTTGCTACTGCCGCAGTAAGACCATCCCGCTTTGCGGCGGGCTCTGGTGAACACCAGTAGCCTCTTAGAACCGGTCCACTAGCACGGTCCACGCCAATCCCTCGCTGACACAGAGGATCCACTACCTGTAAGCCGAATCGTGACAGTAGATCCGGCCATGGATCCCGCTGAGGTGCCGCTGCCAAGTCTCGCTGACCTTACCACGGTGGTCGCTCAGCAATCGCAGCAAATTGCCCAACAAGGACAGCAGCTGTCGCAGTTGACCGCCATGTTACAGCAACTTCTGCCTCTGCTACAGCAGCAACCATCTCCTCCGCCAGCTCCTGCACCTCCTCCGCAGCGAGTGGCCGCTCCTAGCCTCCGCTTGTCCCTGCCGGACAAATTTGATGGGGACTCCAGACTCTGCCGTGGATTTTTGTCTCAGTGTTCCCTGCATATGGAGATGTTGTCGGACTTGTTTCCTACAGAACGGTCTAAGGTGGCGTTCGTAGTGAGCCTTCTTTCAGGAAAGGCCTTGTCTTGGGCCACACCGCTCTGGGACCGCAATGATCCTGCCACAGCCACAGTCCAGTCCTTCTTCGCTGAGGTCCGTAGTGTCTTCGAGGAGCCAGCCCGAGCTTCTTCTGCCGAGACTGCCCTGCTGAACCTGGTCCAGGGTAATTCTTCAGTGGGCGAGTACGCCATCCAATTTCGTACTCTTGCTTCCGAATTATCATGGAATAACGAGGCTCTCTGCGCGACCTTTAAAAAAGGCCTATCCAGTCGCATCAAGGATGTGCTGGCCGCACGAGAGATTCCTGCCAACCTGCAAGAACTTATCCATTTGGCCACCCGCATTGACATGCGTTTTTCTGAGAGACATCAGGAGCTCCGCCAGGAAAAAGACTTAGATCTCTGGGCACCTCTCCCACAGCATCCTTTGCAGTCTACGCCTGGGCCTCCCGCCGAGGAGGCCATGCAAGTGGATCGGTCTCGCCTGACCCAGGAAGAGAGGAATCGCCGTAGGGAAGAAAATCTCTGTCTGTACTGTGCCAGTACCGAGCATTTCTTGGTGGATTGCCCTATCCGTCCTCCACGTCTGGGAAACGCACGCACGCACCCAGCTCACGTGGGTGTGGCGTCTCTTGGTTCTAAGTCTGCTTCTCCACGTCTCACGGTGCCCGTGCGGATTTCTCCTTCAGCCAACTCCTCCCTCTCAGCCGTGGCCTGCTTGGACTCTGGTGCCTCTGGGAATTTTATTTTGGAGTCTTTTGTGAATAAATTCCGCATCCCGGTGACCCGTCTCGTCAAGCCGCTCTACATTTCCGCGGTCAACGGAGTCAGATTGGATTGCACCGTGCGTTACCGCACAGAACCCCTCCTGATGTGTATTGGACCCCACCACGAAAGGATTGAGTTATTCGTCCTTCCCAACTGTACCTCTGAGGTCCTCCTCGGTCTGCCATGGCTCCGGCTTCATTCTCCCACCCTTGATTGGACCACCGGGGAGATCAAGAACTGGGACTCTGCCTGCCATAGGAAGTGCCTCTCCCCCCTCCCAGTCCCGTCAGGCAAGCCTCAGTGCCTCCTCATGGCCCCCGTCCTGGTGACACACTGCCCCATGCCAGGCTTCGCCCTCTGCCCTCTCTCCCCATTCCCACTCCTGCTGTACTGCCTGCCGTTGAGGAAACCCTCCATTCTTTCCCGGTGTCCTCATCCCAGGGGAGGCAGTTACCGGACAAAGAAAAGGGGAGACCTAAGGGTGGGGGGTACTGTTACGCCTAGCGCTCCGGGTCCCCGCTCCTCCCCGGAGCGCTCACGGCGTCTCTCTCCCTGCAGCGCCCCGGTCAGTCCCGCTGACCGAGAGCGCTGCACTGTCATGGCCGTCGGGGATGCGATTCGCACAGCGGGACGCGCCCGCTCGCGAATCGCATCCCAGGTCACTTACCCGTCCCGGTCCCCTGCTGTCATGTGCTGGCGCACGCGGCTCCGCTCTCTAGGGCGCGCGCGCGCCAGCTCTCTGAGACTTAAAGGGCCAGTGCACCAATGATTGGTGCCTGGCCCAATTAGCTTAATTGGCTTCCACCTGCTCCCAGACTATATCTGCTCACTGCCCCTGCACTCCCTTGCCGGATCTTGTTGCCTTGTGCCAGTGAAAGCGTTTAGTGTGTCCAAAGCCTGTGTTACCTGAACTTCTGCTATCCATCTTGACTACGAACCTTGCCGCCTGCCCCGACCTTCTGCTACGTCTGACCTTGCCTCTGCCTAGTCCTTCTGTCCCACGCCTTCTCAGCAGTCAGCGAGGTTGAGCCGTTGCTAGTGGATACGACCTGGTTGCTACTGCCGCAGCAAGACCATCCCGCTTTGCGGCGGGCTCTGGTGAACACCAGTAGCCTCTTAGAACCGGTCCACTAGCACGGTCCACGCCAATCCCTCGCTGACACAGAGGATCCACTACCTGTAAGCCGAATCGTGACAGTATGACAGGTGTGTATATGTATGACAGGTTTGTATGTATGATAGATGTGTGTATGTATGATAGATGTATGTATGATAGACGTGTGTGTGTGTGTGTGTGTATATATATATATATATATATGATAGATTTGTGTATGTATGATACATTTGTGTATGTATGATACACACATCCATCATACACATATCCATCATACATACTCACACATCCATCATTCATACACACGAATCAGTCATACATACACACATCCATCCACAAATCCATCATTCATACACACACAAATTCATCATTCATACACACAACCATCATACATACATACATTCATCATACACACATCCATCATTCATACACACAACCATCATACATACATACATCATACACACATCCATCATTCATATACACATCCCACTAACGCCCCCATACACACATCCATCATACACAACCCGCTGTGATGAGCTCACCCAAACCCGCACCTCCATCCTCACTATAGATGCCATGATCAGCATTAATCATGGCATCTATAGAGGAAATGGTTGACACCAGCATGATGTGTGCTCACTGGGATTTACACTGTCTGGGCGTACTGAGAATTGTAGTTTTGCAACAGCTGGAGGCACCCTGGTTTGGAAACGCTGCATTATTGTATATGTACCCCAGATTAATTTATAGAAAAAAAATTTAATTTATGGAAACTCACAATTAAAAGATTTATGATAAAACATCTTGTATGGATTAAAGTATTATTCCCATAAAGCAGTGGTCTCCAAACAGTAAACCTCCAGCTGTTGCAAAACTACAACTCCCAGCATGCCTAGACAGGCTATGCTGATAGTTGTAGTTCTGCTATAGCTGGAGGGCCACAGTTTGGAGACCACTGCTTTATGGGAATAATACTTTAATCCATACAAGATGTTTTATCATAAATCTTTTAATTGTGAGTTTCCATAAATTAATTTTTTTTTCTATAAATTAATCTGGGGTACATATACAATAATGTAGCGTTTCCAAACCAGGGTGCCTCCAGCTGTTGCAAAACTACAACTCTCAGTACGCCCAGACAGCAAAATGATGTCTGGCCATGCTGAGAGTTGTAGTTTTAGAACAGCTGGAGGCACCTTGGTTGGGAAACACTGCATGTCACTTTGCGGCAAGGACTATGAAGTGAGCGCAGCCATGAATGTACGGCGCTGGGCATGGTGACACCCAAGCGCTGTACATTTAGAGCGCACAGCGTCTAAGACAGAGTCATACCGGACGCGGGCACCAGGGGCTGGTCATGGCAGGGTTCACCTGGATGAAGTGTCGGCAGTATAGGACAGGCGGGCGGCTGCAATGCACTGAACACCACATTAAAGAAGGGCAGAGCTTCCTGGATGGGACTCGTGCGTGCCCCGCCCCTCCTCTTCCTCTCCAATCACAAAGCGGCAAGGCAAGGGTGGGACAGTCGGGGCCAGGGCATGATGATGCCTCTGCGCTGTCCCTGCCCATCCCGGTATATGTTCGGGGCCTGGGCCCTTATCTGGACTCCACTGGGCCGCGTTTGGACTTGAAGAATGTCCCACCAGGACAATAACATAAGTACTGATGGCGGCGTCCGGCCATCATGTAAATGTGGAAAGGGGGGCCCTGCGGGCCCCCCTGGCGAAGGGGCCCGGTCGCCATGGTGACCGTTGCGACCTCTATAGCTACGACACTGAGTGGAGGAGGGTGCCAGCAGCCAAGGCTCAGGTCCTTGGTTCACAATAAAATGTAAAATTCTGCAGCACTCCAAATGGTTTCAGCTCTATCACTGAGCCTATTTCAAATCTAAGTTGTGTAATGTGCCAAAAATAAGGCTAATACAAGGGACAAAACTGTTCCTATATCATGCCACACTAACATTGATTCATAAAATGAATTGGCTCTGTGACAATTAAAGCTTTTTCACTGACGTGAATAAACTTTTTTTTTTGGGGGGGGGGAGTTTTGTGGTATTTTACATGTAAATATAGAGCTCTACATATATAGAGAAATATTTCAAGGGTAATTTATTTTGTATAGTAAGGTATTCCATACGTTATTAATTGGTGGGCATTATACAATTGGGAACAATACAATTTGTAACACAGCCCCATTCAAGTAAACAAAGTAGAGTTCTATTGTCTGCATAGTGCTGGGTTTGGAACACCACTCTGTTTACTTTGTCTCGAGCCTTGCAGCGCAAAACTGTAATTTAACGTTGAATTAAACGGGCACTCTCAGATGTTGTACATCTTGGCAAAACATAAAGACCACTAATGGTCCCCATATCATCCAGAACATAATCCTGTCCGGCTGCGGCATCATCTATGTCCCAGCCGAAGCACAGGCTAGGACAAAAAAGTCCAGTAAGTGAAGGTGGGATTAACACTCCTTTGTGCTCACTCCTGTCCTGTCTATAAGACTCCTGCCTGAAAACAGAGAGGAGGGGATTACAGAACAGCTTGCAGTGATTGGATGAAGAGACACAGCACAGCAAACTCAGGGCAGTAGTGAATGCATGGTGAGTGAGGGCAAGGTCCATACTTGCCTTGGACATTCTCCTTCCTGAGCAGTGAATGTCAGAATGACTGAGTAGCAGAAAAGAGGGGTTTGTGAGCCAAATACAGAAAGAATCTGCATGACCTAGTGAGTAACACATATAAGTTTTTGTTTTTTTGTCTGTGATATGACAAGTACACTTTAACCCCTTAAGGACGCAGGACGTAAATGTACGTCCTGGTGAGGTGGTACTTAACGCACCAGGACGTACATTTACGTCCTAAGCATAACCGCGGGCATCGGAGCGATGCCCGTGTCATGCGCGGCTGATCCCGGCTGCTGATCGCAGCCAGGGACCCGCCGGCAATGGCCGACGCCCGCGATCTCGCGGGCGTCCGCCATTAACCCCTCAGGTGCCGGGATCAATACAGATCCCGGCATCTGCGGCAGTTCGCGATTTAAATGAACGATCGGATCGCCCGCAGCGCTGCTGCGGGGATCCGATCATTCATAACGCCGCACGGAGGTCCCCTCACCTTCCTCCGTGCGGCTCCCGGCATCTCCTGCTCTGGTCTGTGATCGAGCAGACCAGAGCAGGAGATGACCGATAATACTGATCTGTTCTATGTCCT
This sequence comes from Hyla sarda, assembly GCF_029499605.1. Taxonomy (NCBI): domain Eukaryota; kingdom Metazoa; phylum Chordata; class Amphibia; order Anura; family Hylidae; genus Hyla; species Hyla sarda. Next base: position 226,974,920 of record NC_079192.1, read on the forward strand.
ATACATAGAACAGATCAGTATTAGCAATCATGGTATTGCTATGAATAGTCCCCTATGGGGACTATTCAAGTGTAAAAAAAAAATGTAAAAAAATTTAAAAGTAAAAGTAAAAAAAAAAGTGAAAAATCCCCTCCCCCAATAAAAAAGTAAAACGTCCGTTTTTTCCTATTTTACCCCCAAAAAGCGTAAAAAACATTTTTTATAGACATATTTGGTATCGCCGCGTGCGTAAGTGTCCGAACTATTAAAATAAAATGTTAATGATCCCGTACGGTGAACGGCGTGAACGAAAAAAAATAAAAAAAAGTCCAAAATTCCTACTTTTTTAATACATTTTATTTAAAAAAAATTATAAAAAATTTATTAAAAGTTTTTTATATGCAAATGTGGTATCAAAAAAAAGTACAGATCATGGCGCAAAAAATGAGCCCCCATACCGCCGCTTATACGGAAAAATAAAAAAGTTAGAGGTCATCAAAATAAAGGGATTATAAACGTACTAATTTGGTTAAAAAGTTTGTGATTTTTTTTAAGCGCAACAATAATATAAAAGTATATAATAATGGGTATCATTTTAATCGTATTGACCCTCAGAATAAAGAACACACGTCATTTTTACCATAAATTGTAAGGCGTGAAAACAAAACCTTCCAAAATTAGCAAAATTGCGTTTTTCGTTTTAATTTCCCCACAAAAATAGTGTTTTTTGGTTGCGCCATACATTTTATGATATAATGAGTTATGTCATTACAAAGGACAACTGGTCACGCAAAAAACAAGCCCTCATACTAGTCTGTGGATGAAAATATAAAAGAGTTATGATTTTTAGAAGGCGAGGAGGAAAAAATGAAACCGTAAAAATTAAATTGTCTGAGTCCTTAAGGCCAAAATGGGCTGAGTCCTTAAGGGGTTAAACAAGACCAGAACCACATGACTAATAAAGAGATAAACAGATTTTAAAATTTTTAATAATAAAGATGAAATTCTAATAGCATATTTGTGTTGGTTTATCATCTGACCATCCACTATCTAGCCCAATATTCCCAGGAAACTGTTTTTTTTTTCTGTATATCTAAACAATCCGAGCAAGCCATTTTTCTTACGACATTCTGAATACAGAAAGCTGTAAAGTTTGCTTTGACATTTGACTATTAAGCATATTTTGTCTTACATTTATAAGAGATATAAATCCATTCTATGATATCTATTGTGTGTATAGTATTTCGATTTGCTTACTACATAAATTATGCTTAACCACTATTTTTGTCAACTTTTGTGTTTATAACAAGTATTTCAGATTGTAATTCCTTTATTTACATTTTTTTCCACTTAAATATGGTTTGTAACTTCCCGTAGTGAAAAATATGTGGCTGCAGAAAAAAGTCTCATTGAAATGAAGCATGCCTGGCTCATTTCATGCTATGCTATATAGGCAGTGAAATGAAAATTGTTTTTTTTATGAGGCACTAGTTCTCAATTTCTGTTGATGAAACTTGAAAATTGAAACTTCAGAGTATTGCAAGATATTATTATTTTCTTCATACCATGGTGCTCTGTCCATCAAAGCGGCAAGGATGTCAGGTACAGGCAAAGACCGCTCTCTGGACAAACAAGCTGACAATTCTATTTCATGGGTCTGGACAGCTGATAATCACAATAATCAACCAGTAGAAATAGTTCACTCTGTTTACTAAAACACTGTGATGTTGTAACATTACATATCCAACAGGGGGAATTTTAGCAGCATCTAGACAAAAATCATATTAAAGTAAACCATGAATGAGCTTATGACAAGAATATTTGACAATATCTTTAAACTCCCTGTACAATAACTTCATTTTACAAGGCTTCATAGTCTAAGTATGTTGACATTTAATAATGAATTACTGTCATGTTGGCAAATTGGCAATTTGTCTTCTATAAACCTGTTATCCTAAACTGGTATTTGCAGCATTAGGGCATATGGATATGATATGATAAGATGAGGACCCCCTAGTAAAGAACCAATATAAAAGATCACACCTTCTAAGAACAAAGCCTTTACAAGCTTTGACTACTAGGTCCAGTTAGAGGGCAAATAAAGTCCCTAGGGATGAGCAAATCGAATCTGACGAATCCAAATCCCTTACGAATTTCATGAAAAATTTTATTTGCAACGATTGCGAATATCGCTGCGATTTGATCACGTGAATCGCTTCATTAAACTCCATTTAGCGGGGTCCAGGCTCCAGGGCATCTAAAATGGCGGATCCACATGTAAGGACAGGGGGGCAAGGAATCCTGGGAAGGTGGGAACAAGGGTAGGTGGAATGACCCTGAATCACATGTAGCATGCAGCCTATCAGCAGCCAGTCACCCCTGTGATGTCACAGCCCTATATAATCCATATTGCAGCCATATTGCAGCCAGTGACTTCAGCCATTCTCTTTGTAATGACATCAGTCATTTTATCAAAAAAATCTACTGCAAAACGGAAAAAGAAATCATTGTGCGACAAAATTGAAGAAAAAATGCCATTTTGTAAATTTTTCAGGCTTCCGTTTCTATGCAGTACAATTTTCGGTACAAATGACACCTTCTCTTTATTCTGTAGGTCCATACAATTAAAATGATAGCATCCTTTATATAGGTTTGATTTTGTTGTACTTCTGGAAAAAATCATAACTACATGCACGAAAATGTATACGTTTAAAATGATCATCTTCTGACCCCTATAACCTTTTTATTTCTCCGCATACAGGGTGGTATGAGGACTCATATTTTGCGCTGTGATCTGAAGTTTTTAGCGGAACCATTTTTGTATTGATTGGACTTTCTGATTGCTTTTTATTCATTTTTTCATTATAGAAAAAGTGACCAAAAATACGCAGTTATGGACTTTGGAACTTTTTTGCCCGTACGCCATTGACCATGTGGTTTAATTAACAATATATATTTTTATAATTCGGACATTTCCGCACGCGGCAATACCACATATGTTTATTTTTATTTACACTTTTTTTATGGGAAAAGAGGGGCGATTCAAACTTTTATTAGGGAAGCGGTTAAATGATCTTTATTAACTTTTTTTTCTCACTTTTTTTGCAGTGTTATAGCCCCCATAGGGGACTATAACACAGCACACACTGATCTTTTGCATCGATCTTTGTTATCTCATAGGATAACACAGATCGATGATTCTGCCACTGGACTACTCACGCACTGAGCAGTCATTCAGCAATCAGCAACATAGGAGGCAGGTAAGGACCCTTCTTGTGTCTGCCAGCTGTTCGGGACACCACGATTTAGCTGCGGCAGTCCCGAACAGCCCACTGAGCTAACCGGCAGTGCTTTACTTTCACTTTAGACGCGGCAAACAACTTTGAATGCAGCGTCTAAAGGGCTAATAGCACGCAGCACCGTGATCAGTGCACGCGCTAATAGCCATGGGTCCCGGCCAATGTTAAAGGCCGGGCCCGACCCGCTATGACGCGAAGCTATGTCGTGGCCCCACGTTATAGAAGGGGAGCGGACTCAGGGCATACAGGTACGCCATGCGTCCTTAAGGGGTTAAGCATACTCTAGCACATTGTCCTCCCCTCATAAGTGCATAAGTACATATAAGTAGTGTACTATTTTGTTCCTGTTAAAGTTAAAAGGGCCTAGATACTGTGAAAGGCCAGGCAAAAGTACTCCCAGGTTGGTGTTGTATACAAATAAGTTTTTAAGCGTACTGTAGCGCAATGTCCTCCCCTCCTCATAAGTGCATACCACATATGTACATCTAAGTGATGTACTATTTTGTTACAGTTAAAGTCTCAAGGGCCTAGATACTGTGAAAGGCAAGGCAAAAGTACTCACCGACTGGTGTTGAACACAAATACTGTTTTTAAGTGTAGTGGAGCACATTGTACTTCCCTCATATACGCACTAAGTATGTCAGGCAGAGAAGTGCCAGACATGCAAAGAGGAGTGGCAGAGGCCTAAATTAATAAGGCAGAGGTCGAGGCCTGAGCTCCCGGTATCAGCTAGCGGTCGTGTCTCGACCAGCAACCTATCTGCTGTCATCGATTGGCTAACACGGTCATCCACTTCATCACAAGTGACATCTGACACCCCCAGTCAACAGTCGGTGGGTTCCTCAGACACAACGCTCAGTTGGCATGGCCAGTAACCAGTCCCTGTCCTCCCATTGCCTTTGTCCTATGCTGTTCCCTCTCACACAGAAGTATCTTATGCTGTGGGTTCAGCTCCAATATTTAGTGACGACGATCTAGAGGACAGCCAGCAGCTACTGCCTATCCAAGAATTGGAAGAGACATCCGCCGCTTCCTTCCCTAGGCGGGCAAATAGTGATGAGGAGAGTGGTGTGGGTGGTGGTGTTGCGAGCATTCAGGCTCCTGAAGCAGACACTGTTGAGGAACCTGAGGAGGACATCAGTGATGTGCAGACACTTGTTGATGATGATGAAGCCGATCGCACTTGGGAGCCAGTGCAGAAGGGGCTTCATCATCATCATCAGGAGAAGAGGGTTGCAGGTTGCCCGTAAGGCAGCAGCTGAGCCAGCAAAGTGGTAGCATGGTTGCAGAAGTGGAAAGTCTGGAGCCAAACTTGCCCAGGGTAGACCACCTGCTTTGCGGCAGCCTACCTTCCTGGGAGGTAGTGAAACAGGGGTTCCTGGAGTTGGCATCAGTAGCAGTCAATCAGTGCGGACTGTTGGTTGGAAAGTCAGCTACTCGCTGGAGTGGCAGTTTTTCATCAAGCATCCGGAGGAGGAGGTTAATCTGCCCACATGCAAGATGTGTCAGCAGAAGGTGAAGCGGGGCCAGGGACCACGGCCCTGCATCAATATATGCAGCGTCACCATAATGCGGCCGCTCCCTATTTCAACCAGCCAAGGCTCTACCACCTCAGCTGAAGGGAGCTGTGTGTCTACCCATCTTCTGTCGCTCTTGATGCTCCTGCTCCTCCTACTTTGAGTCAGTCATTCCGCCAGCAATCCATCGGCGAAGCCATATACAAGAGACAATAGTATATGCCCACTCATCCAACGACGCAGAAACTGAATGTGCTTCTGTCTAAGTTGCTGGTGCTGCAGTACCTCCCTTTTCAAGTGGTGGACTCTGCACCTTTCAGAGAGCTGAGGTGGAGAGTGCCAAGCAGTCATTTCTTTGCGAAGAAGGCAGTACCACCCTTGCACAATTTTGTGGAATAGAAGGTAGGCCAGTCCTTGAGCCTGTCGGTGTGTACCAAAGTGCATGCCAGCGCCGACATCTGGAGCTATAACTATGGTCAGGGACAATACATGTCCTTTACAGCCCAGTGGGTGAATGTGATTCCTGCACAACAACATCAACTTGGACAGGTCACGCCACTTCTGCCTCCACTCTCTCAGGCTGTTGGTCCTGTGACAATGTGCTCATCCAACACCGTGTCCTTAGCCTCCACTGCATGGACAAGTCTCAGTGCCCCTCCAACATACCATGTGTGCAGGGCACGGCTGTGTCACGCTGTTCTTCACATGGTTTGCCTTGGCGAATGGAGTCACAAAGGGGAAGAACTGCAAAAAGTCATTCATCAAGAAATCAAATCATGGCCTACTCTATGAAAACTGGAAATGTGAACCATGGTGACCAACAACGGAAAGAACATCTTGTCTGCGCTGCAACAAGGAAGCCTGAGACATGCACGTGTTTAATCTGGTTGTCAAGCAGTTCCTGAAGTGTTCCCACCATCTGCAAGACATTCTAACAATTGGAAGGAAACGTTGAATGCACTTCAGCCACTCGTACACCGCAAATCACAACCTCCTTGAGCTGCAGCGTCAGAACGGCATCCACCAACATAGTCTGATATGCGACTTTTTCACACGTTGGAATTCCACCCTCCATATGTTGGACCGAATATACGAACAAAGAAAAGCCATCACCTATTTCTTGATGATCCAAACCGATAGGCGTACTCCCCTGTGTAACTTCAATGTCAACCAGTGGCAGCTCATACGTGACACCTGCCGATTGCTGTAAACTGGAGTAGGAGGGGGAGGGGCACAGTGGAGCACAGTTTAGGTTTCACGAGATGGGCAGTTTTTCTAGTCATCTGACAGGAGAGGAGGAGCAGGAGCAGCTAGAGGAGCTAGAGGGTTATGAGGAAGGCGAGACAGAGGACCCTGCCACACTGTGGCAGTATGTAGTGGAGATGGAGGCAGGGAGTCCCTCCGAGTCACTTGTACAAATGGCACGATGCATGATCACTTGCTTGAGTACTGACCGCCGAATTGTCACCATTCGGCAGCAGGATGACTTCTGGCTCTCCACCTTATTGGACCCTTGCTACCAGCACAAAATGGGGGCATTTTTTACCCCCACTGAGAGGGAGGACAAACTGACCTACTACAGAGACATCCTACGTAGTCAGTTGGCCGATGCCTGTCTGCGCCATCGTCCATCCTCAAGCAGGTCTGACTCGGGGGGCCCTCTGCGCTCACCTTCCACTGCCATGGCTGCTGGGGAAGGGTGGGGTAGCATGAGCAGTACCAGTTCCATTAGCAGCAGCCTGAGTCTACAGTCGCTGATGAGTACCTTTCTTCACCCGCATAGTGAAGCAACTCATCAGCAGCAGGTAGACCTGGAGCAAGACCTGAACCAGCAGGTGATGGCATTCCTTGATATGACCATGCCAACACACCTTGAAGATCCACTGGACTTCTGGGCAGCCAAACTTGATTTATGGCTGCAACTAGCAGTTTGCCCTGGAAAAGCTGTCCTGCCCGGCCAGTACTGTGCCATCAGAGTGGGTGTTTAGTGCAGCGGGGCCATAGTAACCCCAGGGAGAACTCGTCTGTCCACAAAAAATGTGGAGAGCCTGACCTTTGTGAAGATGAATCAGGCATGGATCAGCCAGGATTTGCATCCACCAAGGCCTGATGCATCAGAGTAGATTGACCATGGTGCCACACCAACACTTCACAAATAAGGATAGTGCAAAACATGTTTAAGCTGCATCTCCCCAGTTACAGACATTCCTCGCCATCATACCTCAAGTAAGTGCAAGTGTTACTTTGCAAGTGTTACTCGCCCTAAAAAGGGCAGCCCCACACAGTAACCTCTCCCTATTTTCCCCTTAAACACTGCCATTTCCCAGAGTTTTTAGGTGGAAACCTTTTTAGAGTGAGTAACACTTGTGAAGAAGGGAATTAATAGGGCGAGATTATGGCCTTACAGGGGAGGTTTTTACCCCCACCTGCTACAATGAACAATACGTTGTTCCCTTCCACCTTTTAGAGGTCTTTGCATCACAGAAAAACTTGGTGGTGTAGTTGGCACATGGTGTTTTTTGCACACCTTTCCTCTGTTTGATAAAAAAAAAAAATAGTGGGCCAAATAATTTATCCTAAGCATATTATTAAAAGTTAAGTTTTACATAATGCATATCCTCAATACTTACTTGTGCACACTAACACTTTTACAAAAGAGACTGTTTTCTTCTGCCTACCTGCCTCAGCTACTATTCTGATCTTGCCACCCGCTTGATGCCACACATCTGATGCCAAATTCTCTTTTTTTCACCCCCCTTTGTCACCGGGTACTGGAATTGCCACCGCACCACTCTGTCACCGGGTCACTTTCAGGACTCCTGATGCTGCTGCTGCCACCTCCAGGCTGTCTCATTCTGCCACCATATGTTCTTCTCATGCTGGTGCCAACTCCAAGCTGTCTCATACTGCCACCATATGTCCTCCTCATGCTGTTGCCACCTCCAGGCTGTGTCATTCAGCCACTATAAGTTCTCCTTATGCTGCTGCAAACTTCAGGCTGTTTCATTCAGCCACTATGTTGTCTCCTCATGCTGCCGCCACCTCCACACTGTGTCATTCAGCCACTATATGTTCTCCTCTTGCTGCTGCCAAGTCCAGGCTGTGTCATGCAGCCACTATACATTCTCCTCATGGTTCTGCCACCTCCACACTGTGTCATTCAGCCACTATATGGTCTCCTCATGCTGCCGCCACCTCCACGCAGTGTCATTCAGCCGCTATATGTTTTCCTCATGCTGCCGCAAACTCGAGGCTGTGTCATTTAGCCACTATGTTGTCTCCTCATGCTGCCGCCACCTCCACACTGTGTCATTCAGCCACTATATGTTCTCCTCTTGCTGCAGCCAAGTCCAGGCAGTGTCATTCAGCCACTATATGTTCTCCTAATGCTGCCGCCACCTCCACGCTGTGTCATTCAGCCACTATATGCTCTTCTCATGTTGCCGCAAACTCCAGGCTGTGTCATTCATCCACTATATGTTTTCCTCATGCTGCCCCAAACTCCAGGCTGTGTCATTTAGCCACTATATGTTCTTCTCATGCTGCCGCCACCTCCACGCTGTGTCATCCAGCCTCTATATGGTCTCCTCATGCTGCCGCCAACTCCAGGCTGTGTCATTCAGCCACTTTACATTCTCCTCATGGTTCTGCCACCTCCACGCTGTGTCATTCAGCCACTATATGGTCTCCTCATGCTGTCACCACCTCCACGCTGTCTCATTCAGCCGCTATATGTTCTCCTTATGCTGCCGCCAACTCCAGACTGTGTCATTCAGCCACTATATGGTCTCCTCATACGTATGACATCTTCAGGCTCTGTCATTGTGCCGCTATGTGACATATGACTCCTTGTTAGATTTGGTCTTTTATAACCACACTATTTATTCAAAGTAAACTTTTTAAGACTAAGGCCCTATGGTCATCGACATCATATATTAGCTGTGGAATTACCACAAGAATCCAATGAAACAGGTTGGAGCGATAGCAATGAACCATAACTGATTGAATGAAACATTTGCAGTTCCACAAAGAGTAAGACCGTGGGGGGGGGGGCATGTTTCAGGGGGAGCTAAGAAGCACGGGCTGCAATAGTTGGTAGCTGGCCTCGCGGCGGGCCGCCAGCTCGATGCTCCCCAGGATGGGTACTCAAGAAATGTAAATAAATTCAAATTTAATTTAATAAAAATTACATATAAAATCTATTCTCTTCAATTTTGACGACATATCGTCTACCTGCTGCCACATCCAGACACTCTGCGGCAGTGATACTAATAGCGATGCCTGTAATCTGCATGTCAGACTGAATAACAGTATTATTTCACTAACACAGCACACTCGCTATGCAAGTTACCTCAAGGCAAAGTGTTCTACACCCCTATTAAGGCTCTTTGTAGGCCAGAAAAAGCAATTTTTAATAGCAATTTGCAGCAAATAAATTTGGAACGAAAAAAATTTGGGGGGAACATTCGGTGAAATCGGCCAAATTGAATTTTTGAAAAATTCACTCATCTCGAAGTCACATCAGTACTTGCAGCTATCTGATGATCACATAATCGCTAGGACAGAACTAGGAGGTTACATGGCGGCCTTCTAAACTACATACACAACGCACATTGAGCACTGTGGAAATAGCAATCAAAATGTACATATGCCACAGAATTATGCAACTGTATGCCTACTTATCTGCCAATGACTGCAATTAAAAAAGTAAAGGGGTATTCCAGCATAATAAAATGTTTCATTCATTGCTGGGGACAGTGTAACAATAACAAAATAAATGATTCTTATCCACAGCTCCTGTTTCAGATACTTCTGGCCCCCTGCTTGTTTCTACTCCTTGCTAGATGATTCTTTTCAGCAGGACCCAAATACTTAGCAAATCACAAAGGATACCACAGAGGCCAGTGATTGGATGAGTGGATGGGACTTGTTATAGAAGTAGCAAGTGGAGATGAATGGAAAATTGTAGTCACTGGAATGGGAGCTGTGAGGGACTAGGGTACGTGAGTATAATTTATTTACACTGTCCTCAGCAATATATAAAATAAAGTTATAAAATGTAACAATACTTGAATACTCCTTTACATAATTTAGTATATTTTCTTTAATACAGTCGTACTGAAAAATGTTCTCAGTTATACTCCCAATATAATTGATGCTATACTATCATAAAGTATAATAGCCAAATGTATCTATAGGTGCACTAATGTTGGTCTATAACTACTTCAGGAGAATTACCAGGCAAAGATGCAAAATGTAGCGCTGAAATGTAGGGTGAACTGATTTATATTCCCATCTGAGACCTTCTGTTTATAGTTTTGTTTAGTAAACCTTGCCAATTGTATACATTGACAAAAAACGTGGTCTCAAATGGCTGGAGGTGCTCAACCCCAAATGCAGTTGTGCATTTATACTGGGGGAGCAGATCCTGCCCTTGTAGTCCGTTGCTCTGGGCGATCCCCAGCATAAAAATGCATACAATGGAGGATGCCTGCAGTGGACTACAAGTGCCACAATAGAATCCTACACCAGATAAACGGTGTGGATATGTAAAATTAGAATAATACAATACAGAAATTTAGGTGCACTACTGTGTTAGATGTATACAATGCCATTGGCTATCCCTCAACACTGATGTTAAAATTGAGACATTCGCCAGTGTATCCTTATATTAAGGCCACACCAGAGCCTGCACACGAACGCCAAGGTTTCTCAAATGGCACGGGACCTAACGCTAACCTGCCTGTGCGTGAAAAGCAAAAACCAGGGGCCAGTGGGCAATTACAGCAGCACTAGGCCAACATGCAGCCTGCTCCCAGTTACCTCCAGCATGACTGGGCACACATACAATGGGAGGAGGGAGAGAGGCTACAAGCCCCACCTACGTTTGCTGATATAGGTGCATGGCCTCACAGGTGCAACCTTAATGCTGCCTGGAAAATGTTCAAGGCGCATTAACATATGGAGTTTACACACCTCCAAGTATAAATTTTTAAACAACAACAAAAAACGTGGTCTCAAATGGCTGGAGGTGCTCAACCCCAAATGCAGTTGTGCATTTATCCTGGGGGAGCAGATCCTGCCCTTGTAGTCCATTGCTAGGGGCGATCCCCAGCAAAAATGCATGCACCTATATCAGCCAACTTGGGTGGGGCTTGTAGCCTCTCTCCCTCCTCCCATTGTATGTATGCTCAGTCACGCTGGAGGTAACTGGGAGCAGGCTGCATGTCGGCCTAGTGCTGCTTTAATTGCCCATTGGCCCCTGGTTTTTGCTTTTCACGCACAGGTAGGTTAGCGTTAGGTCCCGTGCCATTTGAGAAACCTTGGCATTGGTGTGCGGGCTCTGGTGTGTCCTTCATATAAGGATACACTGGCGAATGTCTCAATTTTAACATCAGTGTTGAGGGATAGCCAATGTCATTGTATACATCTACCCCAGTAGTGCACCTAAATTTCTGTATTGTATAATTGTATACATTGGCTTGAAAAATCAAAACCGAAAGCTTTTACATTATATTCAGCTAATCTTACAAATGTACTCGCACAAGTAGTTTGCATTTTGTTCAGCCAACAAATAGTTTTAATGCATTGAAGGTCATTTCTTAGATGTTAATTAAATTAAACAAATCTAAGTTTAAAGACACTCACCAAAAGGAAAATTGAGGTAAGGTTACTAAGCATTTTAAAATGACCAGGCCTGGAAGCATAAAATGGCTGATCTCTGCTGAAAACCCTACAGAGCAAGTGGAATGCATTATGCAGAAAATGCATGGAGCATGGTGCTGTTAATTACTTATTAAAAAAAGATAAACTATTGCATTTACCATGTTGTGAATGTAAGTAATAGATTTCATGAACTCATAAAGTCCACAGACTGCGGAAAAACATAAATAAGCAAGCAGAATGCAAGCCAAAAAGACGACCTTAAAATGTAAAATTGTAGTGTTGACATTCTACTCGTAGACTAAATTTGAATATTTCTCCTAGTTTGGCATTCAAATGAACTCTGCAACATAAATTAGCAGGAAGTGCCAAGATTTCAGAAATAAAACATAAAATCTACTGCACAGAACAAAATAGGTAAGTAAACTGTAGCCTGTAGCTTTTCATTAAACCTTGCAGAAAAAAAATTAGACTCAGACCATTAACATTGTATATTGCTATAAATCACTATATCTAATTAACTGTCTTATTGCCTTTCACTTCAGCATTTATTAACCTGGTATGAAATCACAAGCATGCTTACATTTTGCCGGAGTAAACCCATTCACTGCTGTATCTTCTTTTGGAAGGAAAACAATGAACATTTTGTTGGGATTGGTGAATTAGCAGGTCACTTGTGAACTATTATTACTTTTTGGAGCGTTCATTGCATGTATGTGACTTGGTGATTCATGAAGGAAACAAGACTTTAACCCCTTAAGGACCAGGCCAATTACATTTTTGCATTTTAGTTTTTTCATCCTCGCTTCATCTCTTTTATATTTTCATCCACAAACAAGTATGAGGGCTTTTTTTTGTGCGACATGTTGTCCTTTGTATTCACATCACTCATTTTTCACTAAAATGCATGGCGCAACCATAAAAATATTTGTGTGTCGAAATTGAAAAGAAAACCGGAATTTTGCAAATTTTGGAAGGTTTTGTTTTCACGATGTACAATTTACATAAAAAATCATGTTTTCTTTATTCTGTTGGTTAATATAAAATGATACCTATGATACATACTTTTCTATTATTGTATTATTGGCTAAAAAGTATCTCAAACTTTTTAGCCAAATTAGTAAGTTTAAACTCCCTCTATTTTGACGACCTCTAACTTTTTCATTTTTTCAAATAAGCAGTGGTATGAGGGCTCATTTTTGGTGCCGTGATCTGTACTTTTTATTGCTACCACATTTGCATATATAAAACTTTTAATACATTTTTATTATTTTTGGGGGGGAATATGATGTGACCAAAAAAGCATCAATTTTGGCCTTTTTTTTATTTTTTACGTTTTTGCCGTTTACCATACGGGATAATTAACATTATATTGTGATAGTTCGGAAATTTACACACACAGCGATACCAAATATGTTTATTAATAAAAAAAAATTGGGGGGATAAAATGGGAAAAACAGACGTTTTACCTTTTATTGGGGAGGGGATTTTTCACCTTTTTTTAACAATTTTTTAATTTTTTTTTTACTTTTTTCTTTGTACTTTTTATGTCCCTATAGGGGACTATTTAGAGCAATCATTTGATTGCTAATACTGTTCAGTGCTATGTATAGGACATAGCACTGATCAGTAATATCGTCGATCTTCTGCTCTCGTCTGCTCAGACCACAGCAGAAGACCCCTGGAGATGGACGGAGGCAGGTGAGGGGACCTCTTTCCGCCATTACAGATGATCGGATGCTCACGGCAGCGATGCGGGCAATCCAATCATCCATTTTTCTGATCGCACTGCAGCAGATGTAAATCGTAAAAATGAACATTATGGTGCGTTAAGTACCACCGCACCATGACTTACATTTACATCCATTGTCATTAAGGGGTTAAAGGATTGGTATATTTTGCAAGAGGACGATGACATCAGGGAATATACTATTAAAAAACCTATAGTAACCTATGAAAAGAACACTACTATTGGGAATTTGTTGCAGAAAAAAAAAAAGAGAAACAATTGGTTATCTGAATTGAAACATAAAGGGAACTATTGTTATATAGATCAATATTAGCTAACTTCAAACTACCAAATCAGGAATAACAATAGCTAAATTTAAACCTTTTATTACAAAAATTCCCTATTACAGAATAACGTACACAAATCCCCATAAAAAACAGTAGATATCAATTATTTCACAAAGTGCAATAGTAGTAGGGACAATCCCCCGTAATACATGCCTCATCTACCCGACGCGTTTCCCCGTAATTCAATGAAAGAACATACGGTTCATCAGGGGTATACAAGCAATTAAAGTAGTCGCTTTAGGACAAAAATGCACATACACATAAAAAGTACATATAGAACATATACATAGTAATGCACAGAAAGAGCTCGGCTCTGCTTATTGTCGATGAAAACTGCCGTGATGTGTTCTCAGACCTAAAAAAGGAAACAAAGAAACAAACAGCAAAAAGCAAGCAACAAACAAAGCACATAAATATAGCTACATACAAAACACATAGCAAATATACATGACATACAAAGCATAGGGGCAGAGGAAATATAGATCAAAGAATTCAGATAATACAGTGTGTATAATAAACAATAAAAAATGTGAACCCATAATCACAACATCCCATGTACAAATTCTAGATACCTTCATTATTGTTCCAAAATATTCATGAACAAGTATGTCCCTTTAGATAGCCGACCTCACAGATATATAGAGGGTAAACTATACAACATAAGAAAGTAGGAAGGGGAGAAAACTTAGTGATAGATGAAATAATCATAAATCACTGTATCAAATTGTATAGATATACAAATATATATAAGAAGTTACCTTCCAGTTAGAAGCATACCTCAAAACAATATGTTCTCCAGAGATGTCACTGTTGTAGTAAGATTATACATAGATAAGGGTAGAGCTATCCAGCTAAGAGCCAAAACTAGGGAGCAGGACTATCACTGTAAAGTAATGATAAATATACCATATAATACCACACAACCAAATAGCCAGTGAAATAATGTTATGATGAATTGGCACTTACTTAGTTGTACAAAAATGCCCGAGAAGCAAAAGACAATTCAAATACTCTATCACTCCTCCTTGGTTAAAAGTTCCACCATCTAAGCCTTGTATCCAGCAGTCAAAGATACTCCTCTACACAAGAAAATATATATGTATATATGATATAAGGGACAATAAATATTGTGTCATGTACAGGTACAGGTAGATAGTGAAACTTACTTAGCATAAACAGATAGCCGCAAACAGTCCCAACCAGCTGCACTCTAGGGACACTCTCCTCCACAACAGGTCCCACTATTGGTCATCATATAAACGAAAAATCAAAAAACCAAATAAGAAAAAACCCTTCTCCCCTCTAACAAAATCACATAGATTACAATCTAAAACAATAAAGCTCACCTTGTCCTAGCGACCACCAATGCACATGACCACCGCTCCTGATGATGAGGGATGTGGTGCTGGTACGGTGGCTAACTATGATATAAATAGTGTCCTCCATTAGGTGCAGATTGGCACCTGCCGAGTCGGACGCCAAATGCGTCACTTCCAGCCATGTATTCCGGGAAGCTAAGCAACCCGGGAGCTTGCGTGTCAGCAAAGCCCTGATCTATCTCTAATTCCGGTTCCCACGCATCACATGATGCGTCCCAAGCCTCTTTCTCGCAGATGCTCAAAAAACTAGGAGTAGCATGATTGGTGGGTGCGTCCCCGCACCCACTCAATGCGTTCCACGCCGATGTCCATGCGTTCCACCTCAGCAAAACCGCACCAGATGCAAAGAAGGGGAAGGAATGTATATCAAAGTCAGGGAGTAATTGTGAGTATCACATATACAGCTCTGGAGGTGCATAATATCCGGGCCAATAACTTAATTAGGGGCAAAAAATGAACAAATGAACAGATTAAGAATTACCTACAATAGGTAGTTATAGATAATCACAAAATAATAATAAAAAAGGAGGAAAAAGAAAAAATATATAAAGTAACCATGATTGTTAGTATGTCCCCCCAAAAACTGATCACATTACAGGGCCTCATGATACCTTGAGGACGACTATCAAAGAGACATATAACATACAAATTATCCATATAGTCCCCATAATTTGCTGGCCCCCCATTATACATAAAAAGATAGAAAAATATTATATATCATGTTAGCCACCCGTACTCATATACTTCATCCAACCTGTAATACTAATTACATAATTCGATATATACGTGGGTCCGATTTTAGGATACACCACGATTGGAACAATGCCTAATCCTTTTAACTCTTTAGAGTGTATATATAGGACAACTCACATATTCCGGGTTCCCATATCCTATATGGTAGGTGAATGGACAGAACCAACAATCCATCCTGTCCACTCACCAACCCTCCACATAATGATACTCATATGGACACCTTAAACCAAAGATGATGGAGCGAACACTAAAAGAGAAGCAATAAGGAGATCCCTAAATGAAACAGCTAAATGTTAATCTCTAATTAATGCCCAGGGGGGCCACCACTCTGAGTCTATGAATCCATTCAGATTCTTTTTGTAGGATTCTCTTATCCCACTTGCCTTTTCTAGCTGATTGTTGACCATCTAAATGTTAACCCCCTTGGTTTACGTTTCACGTACGAAATCAATGCCAATAAATTACCCTTCCTTGATGTCTTGATCACGAGAGGTGAGGGGGGCTATTTGGAAACAGTTACGTATAGGAAGTCGACGGCCACGAATAGTTTGCTCCGTTGGGATAGCTATCATCCTTTTCCTCTGAAGAGGGGCATCCCAACGGGGCAATATTTGAGAATTCGACGTAACTGCTCCTCCCAACGTTCATTTAGACATCAAGCTAGGGAACTAAGGGAGAGATTTGCCCAAAGAGGATATCCAAGGGCAACCTTAACTTCAGCCTATAAGAGAGCACTTAGGGCGGATAGAGGAGAGCTGCTCAACCCTAAACCTAAAGAGATGCCCACCGGTCAAACTAGGCTGATTGGCACCTTTGACAATCAGGTGGGACGTATACAGACCATTCTGCGTAAATATTGGCCAATCTTACTTCGTGATAAGGATTTGACGGATGTCATAACTAAATATCCCTCTATCACGTTTAGAAAGGGGAGATCACTACGTGATAGATTGGTAAGAAGTCATTTCGTGGGGGAAAAGAAAGAAGGCACTTGGCTGGATAGGCGCCCCCTAGGCACTTTCCGATGTGGAAGGTGCAGGGCATGTGCAAATATACAGCAGGCCAAAACATTTACCAGTATTGTGACACAAAGGATCTACAGGATGCGAGATTTTGCAAATTGCGAGACGGAGGGTGTGGTTTATTTGTGCAATTGCACATGCCCGATGCAGTATGTGGGCAAAACCAGACGTGCCTTCAAGAAACGTGTTAGAGAGCATATATGTGATATACAGAACAAAAGGGATACCCCCCTGGCTGAGCATGTCATAGAGAAACATGGGGGTAGGACAGATGAGATCTCTTTTTGTGTTATTGAAGTTGTACATAAATCAGCTAGAAAAGGCAAGTGGGATAAGAGAATCCTACAAAAAGAATCTGAATGGATTCATAGACTCAGAGTGGTGGCCCCCCTGGGCATTAATGAGAGATTAACATTTAGCTGTTTCATTTAGGGATCTCCTTATTGCTTCTCTTTTAGTGTTCGCTCCATCATCTTTGGTTTAAGGTGTCCATATGAGTATCATTATGTGGAGGGTTGGTGAGTGGACAGGATGGATTGTTGGTTCTGTCCATTCACCTACCATATAGGATATGGGAACCCGGAATATGTGAGTTGTCCTATATATACACTCTAAAGAGTTAAAAGGATTAGGCATTGTTCCAATCGTGGTGTATCCTAAAATCGGACCCACGTATATATCGAATTATGTAATTAGTATTACAGGTTGGATGAAGTATATGAGTACGGGTGGCTAACATGATATATAATATTTTTCTATCTTTTTATGTATAATGAGGGGCCAGTAAATTATGGGGACCATATGGATAATATGTATGTTACATGTCTCTTTGATAGTCGTCCTCAAGGTATCATGAGGCCCTGTAATGTGATCAGTTTTTTGGGGGACATACTAACAATCATGGTTACTATATATATTTTTTCTTTTTCCTCCTTTTTTATTATTATTTTGTGATTATCTATAACTACCTATTGTAGGTAATTCTTAATCTGTTCATTTGTTCATTTTTTGCCCCTAATTAAGTTATTGGCCCGGATATTATGCACCTCCAGAGCTGTATATGTGATACTCACAATTACTCCCTGACTTTGATATACATTCCTTCCCCCTTCTTTGCATCTGGTGCGGTTTTGCTGAGGTGGAACGCATGGACATCGGCGTGGAACGCATTGAGTGGGTGCGGGGACGCACCCACCAATCATGCTACTCCTAGTTTTTTGAGCATCTGCGAGAAAGAGGCTTGGGACGCATCATGTGATGCGTGGGAACCGGAATTAGAGATAGATCAGGGCTTTGCTGACATGCAAGCTCCCGGGTTGCTTAGCTTCCCGGAATACATGGCCGGAAGTGACGCATTTGGCGTCCGACTCGGCAGGTGCCAATCTGCACCTAATGGAGGACACTATTTATATCATAGTTAGCCACCGTACCAGCACCACATCCCTCATCATCAGGAGCGGTGGTCATGTGCATTGGTGGTCGCTAGGACAAGGTGAGCTTTATTGTTTAAGATTGTAATCTATGTGATTTTGTTAGAGGGGAGAAGGGTTTTTTCTTATTTGGTTTTTTGATTTTTCGTTTATATGATGACCAATAGTGGGACCTGTTGTGGAGGAGAGTGTCCCTAGAGTGCAGCTGGTTGGGACTGTTTGCGGCTATCTGTTTATGCTAAGTAAGTTTCACTATCTACCTGTACCTGTACATGCCACCATATTTATTGTCAGTATCTTTGACTGCTGGATATAAGGCTTAGATGGTGGAACTTTAAACCAAGGAGGAGTGATAGAGTATTTGAATTGTCTTTTGCTTCTCGGGCATTTTTGTACAACTAAGTAAGTGCCAATTCATCATAACATTATTTCACTGGCTATTTGGTTGTGTGGTATTATATGGTATATTTATCATTACTTTACAGTGATAGTCCTGCTCCCTAGTTTTGGCTCTTAGCTGGATAGCTCTACCCTTATCTATGTATAATCT
Source organism: Hyla sarda (assembly GCF_029499605.1). Taxonomy (NCBI): domain Eukaryota; kingdom Metazoa; phylum Chordata; class Amphibia; order Anura; family Hylidae; genus Hyla; species Hyla sarda. The sequence goes on from NC_079192.1 coordinate 226,993,588, forward strand.
TACTACAACAGTGACATCTCTGGAGAACATATTGTTTTGAGGTATGCTTCTAACTGGAAGGTAACTTCTTATATATATTTGTATATCTATACAATTTGATACAGTGATTTATGATTATTTCATCTATCACTAAGTTTTCTCCCCTTCCTACTTTCTTATGTTGTATAGTTTACCCTCTATATATCTGTGAGGTCGGCTATCTAAAGGGACATACTTGTTCATGAATATTTTGGAACAATAATGAAGGTATCTAGAATTTGTACATGGGATGTTGTGATTATGGGTTCACATTTTTTATTGTTTATTATACACAGTGTATTATCTGAATTCTTTGATCTATATTTCCTCTGCCCCTATGCTTTGTATGTCATGTATATTTGCTATGTGTTTTGTATGTAGCTATATTTATGTGCTTTGTTTGTTGCTTGCTTTTTGCTGTTTGTTTCTTTGTTTCCTTTTTTAGGTCTGAGAACACATCACGGCAGTTTTCATCGACAATAAGCAGAGCCGAGCTCTTTCTGTGCATTACTATGTATATGTTCTATATGTACTTATTATGTGTATGTGCATTTTTGTCCTAAAGCGACTACTTTAATTGCTTGTATACCCCTGATGAACCGTATGTTCTTTCATTGAATTACGGGGAAACGCGTCGGGTAGATGAGGCATGTATTACGGGGGATTGTCCCTACTACTATTGCACTTTGTGAAATAATTGATATCTACTGTTTTTTATGAGGATTTGTGTACGTTATTCTGTAATAGGGAATTTTTGTAATAAAAGGTTTAAATTTAGCTATTGTTATTCCTGATTTGGAACTATTGTTATGGTTCATGATCTTTTTGTGAACTTAATGCATAACTAAAACATATCACTTTGTCAGGATACACTGTTAATATTCATCAGTTTATTACATTTAGATCTACATATACAGTACAGTCATGGCCGTAAATGTTGGCACCCCTGAAATTTTTCAATAAAATGAAGTATTTCTATATTTCTCACAGAAAAGGATTGCAGTAACACATGTTTTGCTATACACATGTTTATTCCCTTTGTATGTATTGGAACTAAACCAAAAAAGGTAGGAAAAAAGCAAATTGGACATAATGTCACACCAAACTCCAAAAATGGGCTGGACAAAATTATTGGCACCCTTTCTAAATTGTGGAAGAATAAGATTGTTTCAAGCATGTGATGCTCCTTTAAACTCACGTGGGGCAAGTAACAGGTGTGGGTAATATAAAAAAATCACACCTGAAAGCAGTTAACAAGGAGAGAAGTTCACTTAGTCTTTGCATTGTGTGTCTGTGTGTGCCACACTAAGCATGGACAACAGAAAGAGGAGAAGAGAACTGTCTGAGGACTTGAGAACCAAAATTGTGGAAAAATATCAACAATCTCAAGGTTACAAGTCCATCTCAAGAGATCTAGATTTGCCTTTGTCCACAGTGCGCAACATTATCAATAAGTTTGCAACCCATGGCACTGTAGCTAATCTCCCTGGGCATTGGCGGAAGAGAAAAATGTATGAAAGGTGTCAAGGCAGGATAGTCCGGATGGTGGATAAGCAGCCTCAAACAAGTTCCAAAGATATTAAAGCAGGCTCAGGGAGCATCAGTGTCAGCGCAAACTATCTGTCGGCATTTAAATGAAATGAAACGCTATGGCAGGAGACCCAGGAGGACCCCACTACTGACGCAGAGACATAAAAAAAAAACTACATTTTGCCAAAATGATCTTGAGTAAGCCAAAATCCTTCTGTGAAAACGGCTTGTGGACAGATGAGACTAAGACAGAGCTTTTTGGTAAAGCACATCATTCTACTGTTTACTGAAAACGGAATGAGGCCTACAAAGGAAAGAACACAGTACGTACAGTGAAATATGGTGGAGGTTCAATGATGTTTTGGGATTGTTTTGCTGCCTTTGGCACTGGGTTTACCAATGGATTTTGGGTCGCACTGTACAGCCCAGTGTCAGAAAGCTGGGTTTCCGTCCGAGATCTTGGGTCTTCTAGCAGGACAATGACTCTAAACATACGTCAAAAAGCACCTGGAAATGGATGGCAACAAAGCGCCGGAGAGTTCTGGAGTGGCCAGCAATGAGTCCAGATCTAAATCCCATTCAACACCTGTGGAGAGATCTTAAAATATTAAGTTAAGGGTGCCAATAATTTTGTCCAGACCATTTTTGGAGTTTGGTGTGACATTATGTCCAATTTGCTTTTTTTCCTCCCTTTTTTTTTATTTAGTTCCAATACAGACAAAGGGAATAAACATGTGTATAGCAAAACATGTGTTACTGCAGTCCTTTTCTGTGAGAAATACTTCATTCCTCATTTACGGCCATGACTGTATATTGTAACGCGGAGCTCAGTGTCTCTCGGCGGGGATGCGATCCCCGCGGCGGGACGTGCCCACCCGCGGGTCACACCCCGTGTCCTCCTGCTCAGTCCTGGGGCGCGCGCGCGCCGGGTCTCTCAGATTTAAAGTGCCAGTGCACCATTAATTGGTGCCTGGACCAATTAGTTTCAATCACTCCCTACACAATAAAAACCCACTTCCCCTTCCTGTCCCTACCGGATCTTGTTGCCTAGTGCCCTGAGAAAGCGTTCTGTGTTTCCAAGCCTGTGTATCCAGACTGTTGCCGTTGCCCCTGACTACGAACCTTTGCCGCCTGCCTTGACCTCTTGCTTCGTCCGACCTTGCCCTCGCCTTATCCTTGTGTACTACGCCTATCTCAGCTGTTAGTGAGGTTGAGTCGCTATCAGGGGATACGACCTGGGAGTTACCACCGCAGCAAGTCCATCCCGCCTTGCGGCGGGTTCTGGTGAAAGCCAATAACTCCTTAGAACCGGTCCCCTGGTACGGCCCACGCCATCGCCACACTAACACAGAGGATCCACTACCCACTAATCTAATATGTCAGAATATAACCCAGTCTCTACATATTTAGAGACTTTAGTTCCACCACCTATGCATACAGGAGTGTGCCCCAAATCAACTTTCTTTCCCCTCCAGTCGAGAGGTTGCTTTATAGAAACCTTCTCTTCCTTAGTTAATACAGATCTAGAGGGGCTCTCTAAGTCTGATACCAAATACTCCAGTAATATCAATAAGAAGGAGGCAAGGGCCATTAAAAAATTAGCTGGAAATGACAGTATTGTGATCAAGTGTGCTGACAAAGGGGGGGGGGATAGTAATCATGAACCGGGAGGACTACATCAGAGAAGCATTAAGGCTTCTCTCTGATGAAAAGTTCTACAGGCCCCTCCCCTTTAACCCCACAATTGAATACACCAAAGAGCTAAACACCTTAGTTATGAAAGGCTTCAATGGGGGCGTTCTGAGTAAAGCTGAGAAAGATTATCTTTTTGTAAACGAACCTGCTTTAAAAAATTTTTATCTTTTACCAAAGGTCCACAAATGTGTTAAAAATCCACCTGGCAGGCCTATAGTATAAGGAATTAATTCCCTGACTTCGAATTTATCCCACTATGTTGATCTGCTTTTGCAGAAACACGTCGTGGGCCTTAAATCCGTCCTTAAGGATACTGCCCAGTTTATCAGTAGTGTGATAGATATACCATGGGAGGACCATTATCATCTGGTCACCATGGATATTTCACCACTCTATACCGTAATAGACCATGATTTGGGAATCAATGCTGTTAATCAATTTCTATTAAGAGATAATATGATGCCAGTCGCTCAGAGAGAATTTATTTTAGACAGTCTTATGTTAAAATTGAAACATAATTATTTTGAATTCCAAGATCAGATATATTCGCAAGACACGGGTACTGCGATGGGTTCCAAAATGGTGCCCAGTTTTGCGAATTTGTTTGTGGGCTCTTTTGAAGAAAAGGTCATCTATGCACACCCTTTGTTTATGCACTGTCGTCACTTTAAAAGATATATTGATGACATTTTCTTTATTTTGGATGGGAGTGTCGTAGAATTGAATGAATTATTATCCTGTCTTAATACTAACCAATGGGGCTTGTCTTTTACACACTCTGTTTTTAAAAATCATGCAGAGTTTCTAGATGTTGTGGTCTTTCATGATGATACAAAGGTTCTGCGCACCAAGACTTACTTTAAGGCCGTAGATAGTGATAGTTATTTGGATTTAAATAGTTCACATTTTAAACAATGGCTTGTCAATATTCCATTTGGGCAGTTTAAAAGAATTCGGAGAAACTGTACCCTTCAGAGTGACTTTGAGAAACAGAGCAAAATACTCGAAGCACGTTTTGCAGCCAAGAAATATCCTATAAATTTGGTTAAGACATCCGTGAATAGGGCAAGAACTCTCACCCAACAAGAATGTCTAGCCTCAAAAAAGCCCCCTGAAAACACACAACAATTAATCAAACCTGACTGGTCTGGTAATTTTGTAACCACATTTACCCGTGATCAACAGGCCATTCGGAACATTTTCAAGAAACACTGGCACATATTATGTAAAGATCCGTTTCTGAAACCCCTGTTACCCCCTAAACCAGGTATTACATTTAGGAGGGGCCGGGCCCTAAAAAACATCCTGGCACCTAGTAGACTTAAGGCACCCAAGAAGACCTCCCAACCCTTTTTGGGGATGGTTGGGTGTTTTAGGTGTGGACATGCCAGGTGTAAGTGTTGTAACTCCCTTGAGAACTGTTGTGAAATCTTTACCTCAACGGTATCCAAGGAAGTTTTCAATATCAAAACATTTATAAACTGTACCACCCATTTTGTCATTTATCTTCTCGAATGCCCCTGCGGCCTCCAGTATGTGGGTCGTACTACACAGTGCCTTAGGGACAGGATAAGCAAGCACCACAGTAATACAAATTTGGGTTTCACCCTGCACAGTGTTTCTAGACATTTGATCACACATCATCAGTCCAATTTTAGTTGTATGAAACTTTCAGCGATAGAAAGCATACCTAAGGACAATCCGCAAAAATGTAATGTTCTTAAAAGAAGGGAGAACTTTTGGATTTTTAAATTACAGACATTGATCCCCCTTGGGTTAAACGAGATGGTGGAGAATGCCCTATAATGTCTCCAATAATAATGTGTATCTGTAGGTCCATTTATAATTTTACTATTTACCATATATTCGTGTAAAGGACTGCTTTATAGATTATATGAGTTTTAGATGATGCACTTTTATCTATTCTCTTTTTATACATTACCCCTTGCTACGTTTTTATTGACAACCATTATATCCAGTTTATTTGAATTTTATTTATTTATCTATCTATTCTTAATATTGGGTAATTATCTCTTAATTAATAACTGTTTTAGATCCACATGCATTTTGTAGGTATACAGTTTTTATCCACTTCTAATTATTTATGGGTTCATATATTATTTTTCACCCATATCTAAATGTCCCCATCTAGCACAGTTAATACGGACTGGGTTTGGTGATCTCTATTAGCAACTATCCTCTTGTCCTAATATTGTGATTACCTTCGGTTCTGTAGTCCTTTTTTTGGACGTATGAATTATACTTATGCCTCCTGATTAGCTCATTTTTATCATATGGACTAATATGTGCTATTTCTGTTTATTTAGGACATGTTTACACTTTACCTGCACTGATTGTTTCGCTGTAGTCAGTCCGTGATCCTGCTCTATGCTTTACAGCCTCGGACCTCCGTCGGCGGCCACGCCCCACCTCTCACGATTGGCTGCTTGGGATTCCCTAGCAACGCGTCCCTGGCGATACCTGTCAAAGGACGGCGTCGGCGTGTGCTGCCTACGAAGCTCTGCGCTGACAACACAGCCTGACACAGCTTGCCTGTTTGTTTATGATCAAAAGACACATGGCTAGTTTTGTTTACCATCTGTTATAAAGACATCTATAGAGCCTCACTCTGAGGTTTCACTACCGGGATGTGCTGTATTTACACTGCTAAGATTGGCAGTTATTTTCTAATTATATGTATGTATGTACAGTGGATTAACTTATGTTATACTTTTAGTGAATATGTTGTTTGTGATATATTATTACTTGTTTGTTTAAAACAAACAATTTTATGCTGGATGTGACATCATGTTAAACTCCACCCCCTGACCTGTACTTACCTCCATCTTGTATGGAGGTGTCAGTAGTGCTTTAGGTTGTCTGAGGAAGGGGTAACATGCCCCGAAACGTGTCATAACCTTGTATTCCTGTAACCTGAATAAAAGCCTTTGGATAATATCCTCTTTCTGAGCCTGGTTCCAGTGGTCTCTTCTTTTCTACTATTGTTCCGGTTTCTTCAGGACGGGTTGCCCCTTCCTGCGACCATCAGGCTGAGCAGCTGATCCTACAATCTGAGTACCCCCAAGGGGTGATATGCGCATTATTTCCACATTAAGGTGAGCGGCCACCCAGACCATAACTCCGGGTGTTATACTCCACATTATTGTTGGAATCCCTACCTTCTGAGGGTAATACACGAGGCGCTGCCTTTCGGTTATTTTTTGTTTTTTTACTTCTATAGAGCCTAGAGGTGGCAGCAGCCCAACGAGCTCATAGGGCCTCACAATAGAAAAGATTAAAGATATTTTGTAAAATTTTAATTGAAGATTTTAGATACATACATTTCTCAAGTTTAATCTAAGGTGCCAACAGCATAAGGAGACCATATAATGGCACAATGACACAGCCTGGAGGTGGCAGCAGCATAAGGAGAACAAAGGACCTCCCAATTCCAAAGATTAAAAGATATATCAAATTTTAATTGAAGATTTTTGGTAGCTAGTGCTGACATACAATTGTTTAGGTATTGTCCCAGCAGCATGATGAGACAATATAGTAGCTGAATGACACAGCGTGGAGGTGGCGGCAGCAAGAGGAGACCATATAGTGCAAGAATGACACAGCATGGAGTTGGCAGCAGTATATAGTGTCTGAATGACACAGCCTGGAGTTGGCGGCAGCATGAGGAGACCACATAGTGGCTGAATGACGCAGCCTGAAGTTGGCAGCAGCATATAGTGGCTGAATTACACAGCCTGGAGGTGGCGGCAGCATATAGTGGCTGAATGACATAACCTGGAGTTTGCGGCAGCATGAGGAGACCGTATAGTGGCTGTATGACACAGCCTGGAGGTGGTGGGAGCATGAGGAGACCATATAGTGGCTGAATGACACAGCGTGGAGGTGGCGGCAGCATTAGAACATATAGTGGCTGAATGACACAGCCTGGAAGTGGCGGCAGAATGAAGAGAACATATAGTGGCTGAATGACAGCCTGGAGGTGGCGGAAGCATGAGGAAAACATATAGTGGCTGAATGACACAGCCTGGAGGTTGCGGAAGCATAAGGAAAACATATAGTGGCTGAATGACACAGCCTGGAGTTTGCGGCAGCATAAGGAGAACATATAGTGGCTGAATGACACAGCCTAGAGGTGGCGGCAGCATGAGGAGAACATATAGTGGCTGAATGACAGCCTGGAGGTGGTGTCAGCATGAGGAGAATATATAGACACTGAATGACACAGCCTGGTGGTGGCGGAAGCATGAGGAGATCACATAGTGGCTGAATAACACAGTGTGGAGGTGGCGGCAGCATGAGGAGAACATATGGTGGCAGTATGAGACACCTTGGAGCTGGCATCAGCATGAGGAGAACATATGGTGGCAGAATGAGACAGCCTGGAGGTGGCAGCAGCAGCATCAGTAGTCCTGAAATTGACCTGGTGACAGAGTGGGCGGTGGGTGGCAATACCAGTACCCGGTGACAAAGATGGATGAAAAAAGGAGAACTTGGAATCAGATGTGAGGCATCAGGCAGGTAGCAGGATCAGAATAGTAGCTGACGCAGGTAGGCAGAAGAAAATGGTCTCTTTTGTAAAAGTGTTAGTGTGCACAAGAAAGTATTGAGGATATGCCTTATGTAAATCTTAACTTTTAATAATATGCTGATTTTAATAAAATATGCTAATATTTAAATATTTTTAATATGCTAATTTTAATAAAATCTATGGCCCCCCACATTTTTTTTTTATCAAACCAGAGGAAAGGTGTGCAAAAAAACACCATGTGCCACCTACACCATCAAGTATTGATGTGATGCAAAGACCTCAAAAAGGTGGAAGGGAACAACGTATGGTTCATTGTAACCGGTGGGGGGTAAAAACTTCCCCTGTAAGACCCTACTCTCACCCTATTAATTCCCTTCTTGGCAAGTGTTACTCACCCTAAAAAGGGCGGCCCCACACTGAAAACTCTCTCTATTTCCTCATAAAAACCCTGGGAAATGTCAGTGTTTATATGGGGAAATAGGGAGAGGTTCCTGTGTGGGGCCACCCTTTTTAGGGTGAGTAACACTTGCAAAGAAGGTGATTAATAATGCGAGAGTAGGACCTTACAGGGGAAATTTTTACCCCCACCAGTTACAATGTATACGTTGTTCCTTTCCACCTTTTAGAGGTCTTTTCATCACATCAGAACTTGGTGGTGTATGTGGCACATGGTGTTTTTTGCACACCTTTCCTTTTGTTTGTTTTGTTTTTTTAAATTGCGTAGGTATATTTTATCCTAAGAAAAGTTAAGTTTTAGCTAATGCTTACTTGTGGTCTGATGGTGAGGAATGTCTGTAACTGGGGAGCAGCACCTTAAAACATGTTTTGCACTATACATATTTGTGAAGTGTTGGTGTGGCACCATGGTCAATTTACTGTGATACATCAGGCATTGGTGGGTGGAAATCCTGGCTGATCCATGCCTGATTCATGCCTCCACATTTTTCGCGGGCAGATAAGTTCTCCTTGGGGTTACTATGGCCCCCGCCACACTTAACCCCCGCTCTGATGGCACACTACTGGCCGGGCAGGACAGCTTTTCCAGGGCAAACTGCTAGTTGCGGCTACAAATCAACTTTGGCTGCCCATAAGTTCAGCGGATTTTCAAGGTGTGTTGGCATGGTCATGTCAAGGTATGCCATCACCTGCTGGTTCAGGTCCTGCTCCAGGTCTACCTGCTGCTGATGAGTTGCTTCACTATACAGGTGAAGAAAGATACTCATCAGCGACTGTAGACTCAGGCTGCTGCTGATGGAGCTGGTACTGCTCCTGCCACCCCACCCTTCCCCAGCAGCCATGGCAGGGGAAGGTGAGCACAGATGGCCCCCCAAGTCAGACCTGGGAGAGGATGGACGATGGCGAAGATAGTCATCGTCCAACTGACTTCGTAGGATGTCTCTGTAGTAGGTCAGTTTGTCCTCCCTCTCAGTGGGTGTGAAAAAGGCCCCCATTTTGTGTTGGAAGTGAGGGTCCAATAAGTGGGAGAGTCAAAAGTCATCCCGCTGCCGTATGGTGACAATTCTTCAGTCACTACGCAAGCAAGTGAGCATGCATCTTGCCATTTGTGCAAATGACTTGGAGGGACTCTCTGCCTCCATCTCCACTGCATACTGCCACGGTTTATCTGGGTCCTGTGTCTCACCTTCCTCATAACCCTCTAGCTGCTCCTGCTCCTCCTCTCCTGTCAGATGACTAGAAAAACCACCCATCTCGCTAAAACTAAACTGTGTTCCACTGTGCCCCTCCCCCTCCAGTTCATCCCCCACAGGGCTTATGTGGCCGTGAGATGTAGGCGCCACATGTCCAGTGCCCTGAACAGCCATCGTTTCCAACACATTGTCGTAGATGAAACAGTGGAATGATGTAGTTCATCCCGTAATCCTGGCGAATGACTAATAATGTGGCTTCCTCAAAGGGCCTGAGCGAACAGCAGGTGTCACGTATGAGCTACCACTGGTTCACATTGAAGTTACACAGGGGAGTACCCCTATCCGCTTGGATCATCAAGAAATCGGTGATGGCTTTTGTCTGTACACATAGTCGGTCTAACATATGGAGGGATGAATTCCAATGTGTGGAAACGTCACAAATCAAACTATGTTGGGGGATGCCGTTCTGATGCTGCAGCTCAAGGAGGGTGTGCTTTGCGATGTACGAGTGACTGAAGTGCATGGAAAGTTTCCTTCCCATTGATAGGATGTCTTGCAGATGGGGGGAAAACTTTATATTTCAGTGAGGTATTTTCTCTATTTTTGAGCAGATGGGGAGAAAACTTCAGGAACTGCTTGACAACCAGATTGAACATGTGTGCCATGCAGGGCGCATGTCTCAGGCTTCCTTGTCGCAGCGCAGACAAGATGTTTTTCCCGTTGTCGGTCACCATGGTTTTAGCAGTTCCTCCCCTGTGTGACTCCGTTCGCCAAAGCAAACCATGTGAAGAACAGCATGACACCTCCGTGCCCTGTACACATGGTATGCTGGAGTGGCACTGAGACTTGTCCATGCCTGGAGTATGAGGACACGGTGAAGGATGAGGAGGCGGAGTCGCACACTGTCACAAGACTAACAGCCTGAGAGCGTGGAGGCAGAAGCGGCATGACCTGTCCAAGTTGCTGTTGTTGTGGCTGTGCAGGAACCACATTCCCCCAGTGGGATGTAAAGGACATGTATTGTCACTGACCATAGTTACACTTTGGTACACACCAACAGGCTCAAGGACTGGCCCACCTTCTCTTGCACAAAATTGGGCTGGTACTGCCTTCAGCAGGCTGGACCACTGCATCAGAGCCACGGTTCTCCCAGGCCGCTTTATAGTGACTGTGCATATGTTGACGCAGGGCCGTGGTGCCAACATTGGGACCCTGGCCACCCTTCACCTTCTGCCAATACATAAGATGGGTATGACACACAGCTCCCCGTAGCTGAGGTGCTGGAGCCTTGGCTGGTTGAAACAGGGAGCGGCATGCCACTTGGTGATGTAGCAGGATGGACCACCACATCAGAGCCACGGTTCTCCCATGCCGCTTTATGGTGACTGTGCATATGTTGATGCAGGGCCGTGGTGCCAACTTTGGGACCCTAGCCACGCTTCACCTTCTGCCGATACATCTTGCATGTGGCCAGGTTAACCTCCTCCGGATGCTTGATGAAAAACTGCCACACCGGTGAGTAGCTGATTTTCTCACCAACAGTCCGAACTGATTGCCTGCTACTGCCGCTGACTCCAGGAACCCGTTTCACCACCTCCCAGGAAGGTAGGCTGCCGCGAACAGGTGGTCTTACACGTTTGGCTCCAGACATTCCACTGCTGCCACCATGCTGACTGCCAACCATGCTACCACCTTGCTGGCTCAGCTGCTGCCTCACGGGCAACCTGCAACCCTCTTTTCCTGATGATGATGAAGCCCCTTCTGCACCCAGCTCCCAAGTGTGATTGGCTTTATCATCATCGAGTTGTGTCTGCACATCACTGATGTCCTCCGCAGGTTCCTCAACAGTGTCTGCTTCAGGAGCCTGAATGCTTGCAACACCACCTCCCACGCCACTCTCCTCATCACTACTTGCCCGCCTAGCGTAGGAAGCGGCAGATGTCTCCTCCACTTCTTGACTGGGCAGTAGCTGCTGACTGTCCTCCAGATCGTCCTCACAAAATAGTTGAGCTGAACCCACAGCATAAGATACTTCTGTGGGGGAGGGAACACCATAGGACAGAGGCAAATGGGAGGACAGGGACTGCCAACTGAGGGTTGTGTCTGAGGAACCCACCGACTGTTGACTGGGGATGTCAGAGATCACTTGTGATGAAGTGGATGACCGTGTTAACCAATTGATGACGGCAGATGGGTTGCTGGTCAGGACACAACCGCTAGCTGATACCGGGAGCTCAGGCCTCTCGCTGCGACTCCTGCTGCCACACACCCCTAGTCTGCTGCGACCTCTACCTGATGAATTTAGACCTCTGCCACTCCTCTGTGCACGTCCTAGCACTTCTCTGCTAGACATACTTAGTGCGTATATGAGAGGAGTACAATACACTACAGTACGCTTAAAGTATTTGTGTACAACACCAGCCGGTGAGTACTTTTGCCTGGGCTTTCACAGTATCTAGATGTATGCATGTGGTATACACTTATTAGGGGAGAAAAAAACACTACAGTACGCTTAAAAAAGTATTTGTGACCAACACCAGCAGTAAACATCAGTGCTGCAGCACACAGTCGCTGTGTACTACACCCAAAATTGCACTCTCTCTCTCAATCTCACTCCATTCCCTATCAGTGCTTCTAAGCAGGATTTGTGCTTGAGATGAATCGCTGCTGTTCTGTGCAACACACTGGTCTCTGTCCCTCTCTGTAATATAATGTTGTAGAGAGTGACTGGGAGGTGAATTGCTGCAGTAAGAATGCTTTTCTGTGAAACACACACTGCTCTCTGTTCCTCTTTCTGTCCAACAGAACGCTGACTTGACTAGGAGGTGAATCGCTGCTGGGAAAAAAGCTTTTCTGCGCAACACAGCGCTATCTATCCCTATCTATCTCTCTGCAGTGAAAGGCTGATGTGACTGACCGCAATGGCTGCCGATTATATAGGGCTGTGATATCACAGGGGTAACTAGCTGGTGATAGGCTGCATCCTGCATGTGACTAAGGGTCAACCCGACTACCCTTGTTCCCGCCTTCCCAGGATTCCTTGCCCCATGTCCTCCCATGTGGATCCACCATTTTACATGCCCTGGAGCCTGGACCCCACTAAATGGAGTTTAATCAAGCGATATTTAATCGCAGCGATATTCGCATTCATTGTGAATCATAATTTTCCTGAAATTCGGAACAAATTCGGATTTGTCAGTTTCTATTCACTCATCCCTAGTTACATTATATGTGGATGCTTGTTACTTTTAAGAGGAGATACTAGGGACCCCCTGATACATGCAATGGAAGTTATGATGTGTTTAAAGGAGTACTCTAGTCCAGAGTATTCCTGCTCCGTTCTGCCCGGGCTGCAAAATAAATGAAAATGAACCCTCACTCACCTCCCTGGGTTCCCGCGGAGCGCCACTACAGCTGTTCGGTCCTCTGGTGCATCTCCTTCATACTTCCGGGTGTAACGAAGCGTCACATGGCTCTCAGCCTATCGCCGGCCGAGGCTGAACATCGCGGCAGCCGGCGATAGGCTGAGCGCCATGTGATGCTTTGTTACACCCGGAAGTATGAAGAGGATGGACCGGAGGACCGAACAGCTGTAGTGGTGCTCTGCGGGAACCCAGGGAGGTGAGTAATTGTTCATTTTCATTTATTTTGCAGCCCGGGCAGAACGGAGCAGGAATACTCTGGACTAGAGTACTCCTTTAAGGCTTTTTCAGGCTACAAATAAACAAAATAAATCAAATTAAATGCAGCAGATAATTTATCTGTGGATTCAGAATGGTAAAACTCTCTTAATAGTTGTTTTTAAATATTTGGGTTCAGAGGGAGCTATATTGGTTCAGATGGATTCTTATACCTCTAAATCGGTGTCAATTACCTCAAGAATGTAAACCAAAAAAATATGTTTGGTGCAAGCTCCCTTGTCTATTGAGGGTAGAACAAGTTTATTAAAAATGATGCTTCTGCCACAGGTGCTATATGTTTTACAGAACTCCCCGATATGGATCCAACTAATTAACTTTTATTTCATTCTGGGCATATTTAGTGGTCTGTTATGGAAGAAAGCAACTGTAAGGATTAGGTATGACACACTTCAGAGAGGGAAGCATAAGGAGTTTGTCAACACTGCATATTTAGCAGTATTTCATAGCTTCGCAGTTGAAATAAATGAATGGCTGGTTTGCTTGGAAACCACTAGGAAGGAGATTTATCATTCTTTTCAAATGTATGGCTTTTAAATGACAATTTTTTTTAACTTACTTTTGCTTACATGCGACCTTGAAAAATAAATCACACGTAATAAAAACCCAGGAAAACCCGCTTACACAAACATTTTTTTAAACAGAAAAGTTTTCCCTTATGTTAATAGTCTAAGTTCTTTATATACCCTTTATTACCAGTAGTGTTGCTAGAGAGTGACAGGGCGGGGGGGGGGGGGGGGGGGGCGTATCACATCGGGTGACACCCTGACTGGCATGCCTGGGACTAAATAGCTGAACTCCAACTATCCCGCAACAACCCATCCACCCTCCTCAGAAATAAAAAAATATTAAAAACATATTAAGCCGCACCATGAATATCTGTACTCTGGAGGCTTTTCTGTTTAATTTTGAGCCCAAATTTTGTGACCATGGTGGGCGGAGTCTTGCGTCGCTGCGCTAAGGCAGGAGTTTATGTCAGGAAGGAAGACAGCGCAGTACCAACAGGCACATAAAAAATAGTGAAGCCACAAAAAAAAAAAAAACGGCTCGGCACGTTACCCACCCCAAAATGTGCGTGAAGCTGTATTACTATGGATGTTTCTTTTCTTTAAGGAAAAATTTTAGTGCCACATATGGGTTATTTACATAGTCTGTAAAAATTCTTACACAATAATTTTGAGCCTTATTCTATTTTAACACAGCATTAATTTTAAAATTCAGTGGGTGCGCTAGCATGTACGTGTCCTAAAATTAACAAGGTGTGCAGTGTGTATTTTTAACCTTAAAATTAATAGTTATCAGTTATAAAATATTTTTTTTCTATATTTAACATTAACATTAATATAGTAGCTTTGTTGCATGATGGGGAACAAGAACAGTTGTTAAAGTGGGTGTTCATTTCCTTTTCTGCAGATGTATGCACTTTCTGTAAGCCAGGTTGGACCTGGAATACATATGCAACATTTAAATGGAGATGCAACATTTTTTCTTCATAAATAGCGACTATGGCATTTGATAAATACATGACCACTGCAAAGTAAAAAAATATGAGCAGATTTCAGAAATGTGCTTTGGAATAAGCATAAATCAAAAAGTTGCAGCATGTATAGAAATGTCGCATGTGCGCAAGTACGTGTAACTTTTTTACACAAAAAAAAAATCTACTACGAAGCTTAATAAATCTCCTTCTAGGTGGTCCTGTGCATACATTTTTACAGTGCTTAATAAAATAACTTGGGAGCATGTTTTGAGAAAGGCATCCCCTATAAGATTTGAAATATTGTCCAACCTTATGTTTGATATTCAAAATCTGGAAAAACAGATAGCTGGTTTAGATGTGTGCACCCCCCTGGACAGTTTGGTGGAATCCTAAACTGACTGAATTATATAAACTTCAAGGTTTTGATGGATGGGGAAACCGGGGATCTAGTTTATTAATCAAGTCTCTACAAATGCAATTTAAAAGGACTTTCCACAGCTGCACACTGAATAAATTCTTTCAATACCTACAGGTACCTCATGCTTGGAATGCACAAATCCAGTTTTTAAACATGAAAGCTGGAGATTTAATATTGTTCTCTCATATTTCAAACAAAGGTAATAGGTCTGGTACCATCTCATGTATATTGCAAATTCCTATTTTCTAGATATCTGGCTAAGTATCCAGTGGTAAGTAAAAAAAAAGTGAGAACGGAATATTGGTTAAGTAACCACTAAGCAGTGGGAAAAGGTGCTGGGGAAAATTGCCAACCAATGAGTCTCACATGAGTATCACAACTATTAAGAATTTATAGAGTATATAGAACTCCTGCTTTTAGGAAAAAGAAATAGGGTATAACTTGGGCTCAAAATGTATCAGTTGTGGAGACAAGGTGGCCGATCACATTTATATGTTTAGTACAGTACAGTAAGTGGCGATGCTGTGTTTTGTGGCAGCTTTTCACATAAATACAATTTCATGAATCTCTGTCACAGTGGGGTTTATTTACTAACGTGATCCCGACTCTTTTTTGTCAGGTTTTGCGCCCAAATTGTGTCGCATGTCCCTTGCGACACAATTTGCGACCAAAAAAACCAAAACCCTCCATTTTACAAGAAAAGCCCGAAAAGGGGTCGTGGCCACGGGATAAAGTGGGCGTGGTCCAGACAAAAGGGGCGTGGTCCCGGCAGTTTTGAAAAATCCCAACATATTTACTATGGTTTCCCCAGAAAATGTAGTGGGTTTGAGCTGAGGAAAACCCGACAGATCAGAACAGTTGTAAAAAAAAGCAAAATGTAAGGAAAAGTGCAAAATGTAGGGAAACCTTAGTAAATACCTTGGGAAAATACCTATCGGAAATCAAAACCCACAAAGAAACCTACACTCCACTCTTAGTAAATAAACCCCAGTGTGTGGAATTCCATGTTTATTATATAAATGTCACCTTTTGAGTGTTCTGATAGCAGCTTGTGATATTGTATTAAATTGGTTTATTGATAAATTTCAACCCTTAAAGGGGTTATCCACCATAAGGTGATTTTAGTACGTACCTGCCAGACAGTAATGGACATGCTTAGGAAGGATCTGCGCTTGTCTTGGGGCTAAATGTTGTGAGATTACCATAACACTGTGGCTAGCTTTTTGTAAACTGGTATTTCCTGCTTGAGTTTTCTTTTTTTTACTACAAATCCCACAATTCCATTTTCCTCCCTCCCACACATCAGCCAACCCACCCATTAAAACATAAATGAGCTGCATGCATTTTTCAATCAGGGTGCCTACAGCTGTTGCATTATTTGCAGATTGATCTCTCTCCCACCAAGCGATCCCTCCACCAATTGACGCAGACAGGCTCCCTGTCATCAGCTGACTAGTGAGTAAGGTCTCGGCCGCATTGCAACCTGAGAAAAATCTGAGACAACAGTAATTTTGTATGCTGCTAAAAATAAATATTGGGGTGAAAAATCACATAAGAATTGTGAGAAAACCACCACACAGAGGTACAGACACTATATTATGAACTACACTAACTTTACAGCCCCTGAAGCACAGTCAAATAAAAAAAAATCCTGGAATACCCCTTTAATGTTTTGGAAGCAAGAAAATTGGCTATACCATCATACCGGCTTTGATAAGGGCCAAACTGTGATAGCTACTTTGGATATTCAACCACCATCAGCTACTGAGAAGGTACAGTTTGCTGATATACTCTAACAGGTGTTTAACCTCTTAAGAACCAAGGACGTACGCGTACGTCCTAACTCCCTGGTACTTAAGGGCCAAGAACGTACGCGTCCGTCCGTGGGAATTTC
Source organism: Hyla sarda (assembly GCF_029499605.1). Lineage (NCBI taxonomy): Eukaryota > Metazoa > Chordata > Amphibia > Anura > Hylidae > Hyla > Hyla sarda. Next base: position 227,010,519 of record NC_079192.1, read on the forward strand.
GGTCCTTGCCGCGCACCGGGGGGCGACCGGACCAGGGTGACTGATGATATTGATGAGCGGGCACCCCATGCAAATGCCCAGGGGGTCATCAGACCCCCCCCATGTCGGTGATCACCTCAAATTGCCGTTGAATTCACACCGGCGATTTGCCACGATTCCGGGTCATACGGGTCACGGGTGACTTGGAAAATAAGGGGGATTGGGGTTGTCCAAAACACCCACGATTCACCTGAAGGGATAGGAGTGAGGTGCCAGCCCTCCTATCCCTGCTATTGGTCATCTAGAAGTGATGACCAATAGCAGATTGGGGGCGGGGGGTTAACTTTCGCTTTCCCCGTTCTGCCCACCCACAATAGGCCTGGCAGAACGTGGGAAACCGAGGAGGACCGGCACCGAAGTCCACTTACCCATCGGCGGTGGCAATGGGCTGCGATCAGCGGCAGAAGAGGACGGCGATGCAGCTCCCTGGATCCTACGGAAGTCGGTGAGTTGCCTAGCAACATCTGGAGGGCTACAGTTTGAGACGACTATAGACGACCAGAGAGCTGTTTGGGCATACTGGGATTTGTAGCTTTGCAACAGCTGGAGGGTCATAGTTTGGAGATCACTGCACAGTGATCCCTAAACTGTGGCCCTCTAGATCTTGCAAAACTACAGCTCCTAGCATGCCCACACAGCAGTTTGCTGTCTGGGCATGCTGGTATTTGTAGTTTTGCAAAATCTGGACGGCCACAGTTTAGAGATCACTGTTCAGTGGTCTCTAAACTGTGGCCCTCCAGATGTTGCAAAACTGCAAATCCCAGCATGCCAAAACAGCAAAGAGCTGTTTCAGCATGCTGGGAGTTGTAGCGTCATACCTCCAACTGTTGCATAACTACATCTCCCAGCATGCCCTTCGGCGACCAGTACCTGCTGGGAATTGTTGTTTTGCAACAGCTGGAGGCACACTGGTTGGAAAATACTGAGTTAGGTAACAGAACCTATCTGAAGGTTTTCCAACCAATGTGCCTCCAGCTGTTGCAAAAGTACAACTCCCAGCATGCACGGTCTGTCAGTACATGCTGGTTGTTATAGTTTTGAAACAGCTGAAGGTTTGCCCCCCCCCCCCATGTGAATGTATAGGATAAATTCACATGGGCAGGTTTACAGTGGGTTTCCTGCTTCAAGTTTGAGCTGCAGCAAATTTTTCGCTGCAGCGCAAACTCCTAGCGGGAAACTCACTGTAAACCTCCGCCAGTGCGAATGTACCCTAAAAACACACTAACACACAATAAAGGGTAAAACACTGCATGTACACCCCCTTACACGGCCCCCCCCCCCCAATAAAAATGAAAAATGTATCATACGGCAGTGTTTCCAAAATAGAGCCTCCAGCTGTTGCAAAACAACTCCCAGCATTTCCGGACAGCCACTGACTGTCCAGGCATGCTGGTAATTTAGAAACAGCTGGAGGCACCCTTTTTGGGAATCACTGGCGTAGAATACCCTTATGTCCACCCGTATGCAATCCCTAATTTAGTCCTCAAATGCGCATGGCGCTCTCTCACTTCGGAGCCCTGTCAAATTTCAAGGAAACAGTTTAGGGCCACATATGGGGTATTTCCTTACTCGGGAGAAATTGCAATACAAATTTTAGGGGCTATTTCTCCTTTTACCCCTAATGAAAAGGAAAAGTTGGGGTCTACACCAGCCTGTTAGTGTAAAAAAATAAACATTTTTACACTAAAATGCTGGTGTTGCCCCATATTTTTTATTTTCACAAGCGGTAAAATGAAAAAAAAAAGAAAAAAAAAATACTCTGCGGAGGCACAACATGGCTCAGGAGTGAGATTGCCATGTACATTTGAGGCCTAAATTGGTGATTTGCACAGGGGTGGCTGATTTTACAGCGGTTCTGACATAAACTCAAAAAAATAAATACCCACATGTGACCCCATTTTGGAAACTACACCCCTCATGGAATGTGAAAAGGGGTATAGTGAGCCTTAACCCCCCCACAGGTGTTTGAAGAATTTTCATTAAAGTTGCATAGGAAAATGAAGAAATAAATATTTTTTCACTAAAATGCTGGTGTTACCTAAATTTTTCATTTTCACAGGGGAAAATAGGAAAAAAGCCCCCAAAATTTGTAACCCCATTTCTTCTGAGTAAGAACATACCCCATATGTGGATGTAAAGTGCTCTGTGGGTGCATTACAATGCTCAGAAGAGAAGGAGCAACATTGGGCTTTTGGAGAGAAAATGTGTCCGGAATTTAAAGGGGTACTCTGCTCCTAGACATCTTATCCCCTATCCAAAGGATAGGTGATAAGATGTAAGATCGCCGCGGTGCAGATGCTGGGGAGCCCCGGGATCCCCGCTGCGGCACTGCGCTATCATTACAGCACAGAGCGAGTTCGCTCTGCACGTAATGACGCGCAATACAGGGGCCGGAGCATCCTTACGTCAAGGCTAGTCAAGGCTTTCTCGGACTCCTGAATGACAAAGAAGTTGATCAGACATTCAGGAGTCTGTGAAAGATGAATGACACACATAGTGACAGCTATGCTGATTAGCACCCAGCTTTACTAGGAGAAGATAAAACAGATAGAACATGTATTCATAAAAATGCTGTACTTATCTAAAAAATCCGTGCACTAATTTTTATAAAGATCTATTCTTATATTTATACATTTTATCCTGTTATGAATTCACCATTATGTCTTCTGATTACTGCAGGCAAGCTCCAAGTATCTTTCTCTGTGTAACATAACACAGCATAAAACCAAAGAGGAAAGGGTTACAGAGTAGAGAGTACTGATTGGCTGACTGCCTAGGCTTGCTCCTGTGAGGGATACAGACTGACACGCCCCTTCCAGCCTGCACAATGAAAAAGTAACTCACCAGCAGATAAATGCTTATATCTCTGGATATATAGGTCCGAGACACATAAAAATGATATGCACATGATCAGGATTGGGTCATGAGTAACATATCACTTTTTTTCTTTTTTTTTTGCACTACGACAGGTACGCTTTAAAGTGACAGTGGTGATGTGCAAAAAACGCTCTGGTCCTTAACCACTTAAGGACCTAGGGCGTATGGATACGCCTTGACGTCCTGGTACTTAAGGACCCAGGGCGTATCCATACGCCCGTGGGAATTTCGGGCGGCGACCGGACCGGGGTGACTGCTGATATTATCAGCAGGCACCAAGCGCAAATGCCCCAACCCCCCCCCCCCCCCCCGTCAGCAAACGGCGCAAATCACAAGTGAATTCACACTTGCGATTTGCACCGATTCCGGGTCATATGGGTCTATGGTGACCCGGTGACCCGGGATATCAGGGGGATCGCGGTTGTCTAAGACACCCACGATCCCCCTGAAGGCATAGGAGTGAGGTGGCAGAGGTGCCACCCCTCCTATCCCTGCTATTAGTCTGCTATTGATCGTCAGAGGCGACGACCAATAGCAGATCGGGGGCGGGGGGGGGGGGTTAACTTTCGTTTTCCCCATCCTGCCCACCCACAATAGGCGGGACAGAACAGGAAAACGAAGGGGAACGAGCGCTGACGTCCACTTACCGATCCGAAGGCTGCGGTGACGTGATCGGCGGGCGGCGTGACATGCTCCCGGGATCCTACGGAAGCCGGTAAGTTGATCTGGAGGGCTACTGTCTGAGACTGTGGTCTCTAAACTCTAGTCCTCCAGATGTTGCAAAACTACAACTCCTAGCATGCCCAAACAGCCGTCTGGGCATGCTGGGAGTTGTAGTTTTGCAACATCTGGAGGGTCACAGTTTTGAGATCACTGTGCACTCGTCTAAAAACTGTAGCCCTCCAGATGTTGCAAAACTGCAAATCCCAGCATGCCCAGACAGCAAACAGCTGTCTCGGCATGCTGTGAGTTGTAGTTGGGTACCTCCAGCTGTTGCATAACTACATCTTCCAGCATGCCCTTCGGTGATAAGTACATGCTGGGAGTTGAAGTTTTGCAACAGCTGGAGGCACACTGGTTGGAAAATACTGTGTTCGGTAACAGAACCTAACTGAAGGTTTTCCAACCAGTGTGCCTCCAGCTGTTGCAAAAGTACAACTCCCAGCATGCACGGTCTGTCAGTAATGCTGGGAGTTGTAGTTTTGAAACAGCTGGAGGTTTGCCCCCCCCCTCCCCCCCCCCCCCCCACATGTGAACGTACAGGGTACATTCACACGGACAGGTTTACAGTAAATTTTCTGCTTCAAGTTTGGGCTGCGGCAAATTTTTCGCCGCAGTGCAAACTCCTATTGGGAAACTCACCGTAACCCGACAGTGTGAAAGTACCCTAAAAAACACTACACTAACACATAATAAAGGGTAAAACACAACATATACACCCCCGTTCACTGCCCCCCCCCCCCCCCCCCCCCCAATAAAAATAAAAAACGTCTTGTACGGCAGTGTTTCCAAAACGGAGCCTCCAGCTGCTGCAAAACAGCAACTCCCAGCATTTCTGGACAGCCACTGACTGTCCAGGCATGCTGGGAGTTTAGCAACAGCTGGAGGCACCCTGTTTGGGAATCACTGGCATAGAATACCCCTATGTCCACCCCTATGCAATCCCTAATATAGTCCTCAAATGCGCATGGCACTCTCTCATTTCAGAGCCCTGTCATATTTCAAGGAAACAGTTTAGGGTCACATATGGGGTATTACCGTACTCGGGAGAAATTGCACTACAAATTTTGGGGGGCTTTTTCTCCTTTTACCCCTTATGAAAAGGAAAAGTTGGGGGCTACACCAGCCTGTTAGTGTAAAAAAGTAAAAAAATGTACACTAACATGCTGGTGTTGCCCCATACTTTTTATTTTTACAAGCCGTAAAAGGAAAAAAAGACCCCCAAAAATCGCAATTTCTCCTGAGTACGGAAATACCCCATATGTAAGCGTAAAATGCTCTGCGGATGCACATCAAGGCTCAGGAGTGAGAGCGCACCATGTACATTTGAGGCCTAAATTGGTGATTTGCACAGGGGTGGCTGATTTTACAGCGGTTCTGACATAAACGCAAAAAAGTAAATACCCACATGTGACCCCATTTTGGAAACTACACCCCTGGTGAATTTTCATTAAAGTTGGATGGGAAAATGAAAAAAAAAATTTTTTTTCACTAAAATGCTGGTGTTACCCTAAATTTTTCATTTTCAAGTAAAATAGGAAAAAAGCCCCCCAAAAATGTGTAACCCCATCTCTTCTGAGTAAGAACATACCCCATATGTGAATGTAAAGTGAAGGAGCGCCATTGGGATTTTGAAGAGAAAATTTGTCCAGAATTGAAGGCCATGTGTGTTTACAAAGCCCCCATAGTGCCAGAACAATGGACCCCCGACACATGTGACCCCATTTTGGAAACTACACCCCTCATGTAGTCTAATAAGGGGTACAGTGAGAATATACGCCTCACAGGTGTCTGACTATTAAATAAAATTTTTCATTTGCACAGCCCACTGTTCCATAGATCTGTCAAATGCCAGTGGGGTGTAAGTACTCACTGCACCCCTTATTAAATTCTGTGAGGGGTGTAGTTTCCAAAATGGGGTCACATGTGGGGGGGGTCCACTGTTCTGGCACCACGGGGGGCTATGTAAACGCACATGGCCCCTGACTACCATTCCAAAGGAATTCTCTTTCCAAAAGCTCAATGGCGCTCCTCCTCTTCTGAGCATTGTAGTTCGCCTGCAGAGCACTTGCCGTCCACACATGGGGTATTTCCATACTCAGAAGAAATGGGGTTACAAATTTTGGGGGTCATTTTCTCCTATTACCCCTTGTTAAAATGTAAAATTTAGGGGGGGGAAAAGCATTTTAGTAAAAAAAAATTTTTTTTTCTCATTTACACATCCAACTTTAACAAAAAGTCGTCAAACACTTGTGGGTAGTTAAGGCTCACTGTATGCCTTGTTACATTCCTTGAGGAGTGCTGTTTCCAAAATAGTATGCCATGTGGGTATTTTTTGCTGTTCTGGCACCACAGGGGCTTCCTAAATGCGACATGCCCCCCAAAAAACATTTCAGCAAAAGTTGCTTTCAAAAAGCCAAATGTGGCTCCTTCTTTTCTGAGCATTGTACTTCGCCAGCAGAGCATTTTACGTCCTAACATGGGGTATTTCCATACTCAGAAGAGATGGGGTTACAAATTTGGGGGGGCATTTTCTCCCATTACCCTTTGTAAAAATGGTAAATTTGGGGAAAAAACTGCACTTTAGTGAAAAAAATGTTTTTTTCCATTTACACATCCGATTTTAACGGAAAGTTGTCAAACACCTGTGGGGTGTTAAGGCTAACTGGACCCCTCGTTACGTGCCTTGAGGGATGTAATTTCCAAAATGGTATGCAATGTGGGATTTTCTGCTGTTCTGGCACCATAGGGGCTTTCTAAATGTGACATGCCCCCTAAAAACCATTTCAGAAATATTCTCTCTCCCCTTGTCGCTCCTTCCCTTCTGAGCCCTCTACTGCACCCGCCGAACACTTGACATACACATATGAGGTATTTCCTTACACGAGAGAAATTGGGTTACAAATTTTGGGGGCTTTTTCTCCTATTACCACTTGTAAAAATTCAAAAACATGGTCTACAAGAACATGCGAGTGTAAAAAATTAAGATTTTGAATTTTCTCCTTCACTTTGCTGCTATTCCTGTGAAACACCTAAAGGGTTAACACACTTACTGAATGTCATTTTAGGGTACTTTGTTGGGTGCAGTTTTTATAATGGGGTCATTTGTGGGGTATTTCTAATATGAAGGCCCCTCAAATCCACTTCAAAACTGAACTGGTCCCTGAGAAATTCCGATTTTGAAAATGTTGTGAAAAATTGGAAAATTGCTGCTGAACTTTGAAGCCCTCTGATGTCTTCCAAAAGTAAAAACATAAAGTAGACATATTGTATATGTGAATCAATGTATAATTTATTTGGAATATCCAGTTTCCTTATAAGCAGAGAGCTTCAAAGTTATAAAAAAAAAGCTAAATTTTAAATTTTTTCATCAAATTTTGGAATTTTTCACCAAGAAATGATACAAGTATCGACAAAATTTTACCACTAACATAAAGTAGAATATGTCACGAAAAAACAATCTCGGAATCAGAATGAAAGGTAAAAGCATACCAGAGTTATTAATGCTTGAAGTGACAGTGGTCAGATGTTCAAAAAATGGCAGGGTCCTTAACCCCTTCAGGACGGAGCCCATTTTGGCCTTAAGGACCGGAGCGTTTTTTGCACATCTGACCACTGTCACTTTAAACATTAATAACTCTGGAATGCTTTTAGTTATCATTCTGATTCCGAGATTGTTTTTTCGTGACATATTCTACTTTAACATAGTGGTAAATTTTTGTCGATACTTGCATCATTTCTTGGTGAAAAATCCGTAAATTTGATGAAAAATGTGAAAATTTTGCATTTTTCTAACTTTGAAGCTCTTTGCTTGTAAGGAAAATGGATATTACGAATACATTTTTTTTTGGTTCACATATACAATATGTCTACTTTATGTTTGCATCATAAAATTGACGTGTTTTTACTTTTGGAAGGCACCAGAGGGCTTCAACGGTCAGCAGCAATTTTCCGATTTTTCACAAAATTTTCAAACTCAGTATTTTTCAGGGACCAGTTCAGGTTTGAAGTGGATTTGAAGGGTCTTCATATTAGAAATACCCCATAAATGACCCCATTATAAAAACTACTCCCCCAAAAGTATTCAAAATGACATTCAGTCAGCGTTTTAACCCTTTAGGTGTTTCACAGGAATAGAAGCAAAGTGAAGGAGAAAATTCACAATCTTCATTTTTTACACTCACATGTTCTTGCAGACCCAATTTTTGAATTTTTACAAGGGGTAAAAGGACAAAATTTTTACTTGTATTTGTAGCCCAATTTCTCTCGAGTAAGCACATACCTAATATGTCTATGTAAAGTGTTCGGCGGGCGCAGTAGAGGGCTCAGAAGGGAAGGAGCGACAAGGGGATTTTGGAGAGTACGTTTTTCTGAAATGGTTTTTGGGGGGCATGTTACCTTTAGGAAGCCCTTATGGTGCCAGAACAGCAAAAAAAAAACACATGGCATACCATTTTGGAAACTAGACCCCTCGGGGAATGTAACATGGGATAAAGTGAACCTTAATACCCCACAGGTGTTTCACGACTTTTGCAAATGTAAAAAAAAAAATAATTTTTTACCTAAAATGCTTGTTTTCCCAAAAATTTTTTATTTTTAAAAAGGGTAATAGCAGAAAATACCCCTAAAAATTTGAAGCCCAATTTCTCCCGATTCAGAAAACACCCCATATGGGGGTGAAAAGTGCTCTGCTGGCGCACTACAGGTCTCGGAAGAGAAGGAGTCACATTTGGCTTTTTGAACGCAAATTTTTCTCTGGGGGCATGCCGCATTTAGGAAGCCCCTATGGTGCCAGGACAGCAAAAAATACCCACATGGCATACCATTTTGGAAACTAGACCCCTCGGGGAACGTAACAAGGGGTTAAGTGAACCTTTATACCCCACAGGTGTTTCACGACTTTTGCATATGTAAAAAAAAAAAATTTTTTTTTACCTAAAATGCTTGTTTTCCCAAAAATTTTACATTTTTAAAAAGGGTAAAAGCAGAAAATACCCCCCAAAATTTGTAACACAATTTCTCCCGAGTACGGCGATACCCCATATGTGACCCTAAACTGTTGCCTTGAAATACGACAGGGCTCCAAAGTGAGAGCGCCATGTGCATTTGAGGCCTAAATTAGGGATTGCATAGGGGTGGACATAGGGGTATTCTACGCCAGTGATTCCCAAACAGGGTGCCTCCAGCTGTTGTAAAACTCCCAGCATGCCTGGACAGTCAACGGCTGTCCGACAATACTGGGAGTTGTTTTGCAACAGCTGGAGGCTCCGTTCTGGAAACAGTGGCGTACCAGACGTTTTTCATTTTTATTGGGGAGGGGAGGGGGGTTGTGTAGGCGTATGTGTATATGTAGTGTTTTACTTTTTATTTTATTTTTTGTGTTAGTGTAGTGTAGTGTTTTTAGGGTACAGTCGCACGGGCGGGGGTTCACAGTAGTTTCTCGCTGGCAATTTGAGCTGCAGCAGAAAGTTTGCGGCAGCTCAAATTTGCAGCCAGATACTTACTGTAATCCTCCGCCCATGTGAGTGTACCCTGTACGTTCACATTGGGGGGGGGGGGGACATCCAGCTATTGCATAACTACAACTCCCAGCATGCCCGTTGGCTGTCGGTGACTGCTGAGAGTTGCAGTTTTGCAACAGCTGTAGGCACACTGGTTATGTATCACTGAGTTTGTGACCTAACTCAGTGTTTCACAACCAGTGTGCCTCCAGCTGTTGCAAAACTACAACTCCCAGCATGTACGGTGCATGGTGTACGGTGACTGCTGAGAGTTGTAGTTTGCAACAGCTGGAGGCACACCGGTCGTGAAACACTGAGTTAGGTAAAAAAAAACTCTGAGTTTCACAACCAGTGTGCCTTCAGCTGTTGCAAAACTACAACTCTCAGCAGTCACCGACAGCCAACGGGCATGCTGGAAGTTGTAGTTATGCAACCAGCAGATGCACCACTACAACTCCCAGCATGCACTTTAGCTGTTTGTGCAAGCTGGGAGTTGTAGTTATACAACAGCTGAAGGTACACTTTTCCATAGAAAGAATGTGCCTCCAGCTGTTGCAAAACCATAAGTCCCAGCATGCCCATAAGGGAATGCTGGGAGTTGTGGTGGTCTGCCTCCTGCTGTTGCATAACTACAGCTCCCAGCATGCCCTTTTTGCATGCTGGGATCTGTTGCTAAGCAACAGCAGGAGGCTGTCACTCACCTCCAACGATCCTCGCCGCACAGGTCAGTCCCTCGTCGTCTCCGCCGCCGCAGCTGCTCCTGGGGCCCCGATCCCAACAGGGGCGCCGGGGATCGGGGTCCCCAGCACCCGGGGTGCACGTCCCGCACCCGCTCACGTCCTCCGGAAGAGGGGCGGAGCGGGTGCGGGAGTGACACCCGCAGCAGGCGCCCTGATTGGTCGGCCGGTAATCCGGCCGACGAATCAGGGCGATCGTGAGGTGGCACCAGTGCCACCTCACCCCTGCAGGCTCTGGCTGTTCGGGGCCGTCAGAGACGGCCCCGAACAGCCAGTAATTCCGGGTCACCGGGTCACTGAAGACCCGATTGACCCGGAATCGCCGCAGATCGCTGGACTGAATTGTCCAGCGATCTGCGGCGATCGCCGACATGGGGGGACATAATGACCCCCCTGGGCGATATGCCGGGATGCCTGCTGAACGATTTCAGCAGGCATCCGGCTCCGGTCCCCAACCGGCTAGCGGTGGGGGGCCGGAATTCCCACGGGCGTATGGATACGCCCTCGGTCCTTAAGGACTCGGCATGCAGGGCGTATCCATACGCCCTATGTCCTGAAGAGGTTAAGGTATATTTGGGCTGGGTCCTTAAGGTGTTAAGGCCAAAATGGGCCTGGTCCTTAAAGGTGTACTCCCATGGAAAACTTTTTTTTTTTAAATTAACTGGTGCCAGAAAGTTAAACAGATTTGTAAATTACTTCTATTAAAAAATCTTAATCCTTCCAGTACTTTTTAGGGGATATATACTACAGAGGAAATGCTTTACTTTTTAGATTTCTCTGATGTCAGTTCCTAAAATGGTCAGTAGAGAGCACTGTGGTCATGACATAAGAGAAATCTAAAAAGTTAAGCATTTCCTCTGTAGTTTATAGCCCCTAAAAAGTACTGGAAGGATTAAGATTTTTTAATAGAAGTAATTTGCTAATTTGTTTAACTTTCTGGCACCAGTTGATTTAAAAAAAAAAAAGTTTTCCACAGGAGTACCCCTTTAAGGGGTTAATCGTGGAAAATAATTAAAGACAGGCAATTATTTCTCTCTTTTTTTTTTTTATTACAAGTGCCCACATTATCACAAAGAATAGTTTATTTATATAATAATTACACAGAAACAAATGATTCCAAAATTATTTAAACAATAAAAAAAGCAACATTATAGCTTTGAAAAATGCGTGCACTAAAAAAAAAAAAATTGTTTGTGGTCTTAAAGGGCAGAGGTCCCATTACTGTATACTGAGCCTCACTGCTAAGTTCACATTTGCTGGGTCAGGCTGTACACAGCTGCCCAGAGTATATAGTGATACTGTATGACACTTATTCCTGATGACCTTGTGACTGCAGTGTATAGGGAAGGTCATGCATTAATATAGCTAAACGGTAAAGGAAATTAGTTGACATTAAACGTTCGTAAACATGATATATGGCATATTATTATATTATAGTGTAATGTAGCATTACTTACCTCTCAATTTGTAACTACTTTATAGCAAGTATGAGTGATTTTGAGTTACTCCAGTGCAGTGATTGTGTAAAGCTTGTAAAATTTTGCATCATTGCTATTATATTCTCAAAGGACCACTTTTTGGACAAGTAATTTGAGAGGGATAATTTGCAAATATAACGGATTTTATTAATTTGATTTATGTATGGTTTTAAACATATTATGCAAGTAGATAACAAATAATTTTCCTGTAATGTTTATTGCGTTGCCAAAGTTTTTTACCTCAGTGGCTCTCCTTACAATTAGTATCTAAATTAAGATTAAATATTCATTACATATGAGAAATTCATTAGAATGAGGGAGCAGGAGTCATAATGAGACACCCTAAGGCAGTCATTTCAGCCTTATTTTTTAAATTGGGAGAGTTAAGGCTTTTTTTTAACCAGGCACATTGGATATGAAAACCCATTAGTAATTTCATTATGCCTGCACATTATGCAGACATTGCTAAGTGCAGATGGGTTGTTTCTGTTTAAACTACCTATTTCCTTACGTGTATAACTGTTCAGCTGAAAATAGTTTTGAAGTGAAAAGTACCAGATTTGACCATTGCCCAGCTAGACAATTTAGGTGTTTTAAAGTGTCTGAAACAAGCGGATGTGAGTTAATTTGAAAAAAAAAAATAATAATCATGATGGAAAAAATGTATTGCTAAACATATCAATATTTACAAAACCCAGTTATTCAGTATATGTACATTTATAATAAAAGTAGAAAAATAAAATAGATGTCTACATTTAGCTTTTCTAGTTACTTCAGCCCAGATTTATCCATCTGCCTAAAATAAAAATAAAATTCCAATCACAGCTCAGCTTTCATTTTACCAGAGCTCAGTAAGATATGAAAGCTGAGCTGTGATTGGTTTTAATGGGAAACCCTGACAGTTTGAATTGATAAATCTGGGCCTCATTTTAAAGGGTGTATGTACCTTTAAAAATGTTTGGACATAAATCATTGATATGTAAATAGAGGTTATTAGAAAGGCTCAGTCGCTTAGAGGCCAACTGATACAAATAAAAATGATGTACATATTTTTACCCAACTGGTTTCTAAACTTTTTCTTTTTTATTATCATTACAGTGTGTGCGTCGGTGTGTGGAGAGAGGGTACTCAATTGATATTTTCCGAAGGCACAACATCTATGGAATTTAAGTATTTTAGTTATTTCTTAGTAATCCATATAGTATGGAGTAATAAGCTGGCATAAAATATATTAAATGGTGAAGGCAAAAAATACTAGAGTAACCCAAGAAACAACAAATGTATCAAAATTCTATTTGGCTATCCCTCTACAGAAGTCTGTGAGAGTAAAAAAATGACAGCCCCAAAATATGGAATGCCGTTAAAGACCAGTGTCTAAACCTCATTGGTGTTTGTGCTTTTTTTTCCTATTATATGTTTATCTTTGAGAAAAGCGTCATAAAGATGAGTGGAGACTTCTAGGCCATTCACCTTCCATTGGGAAATTTGAGTAGGAAGGATAAGCAAAGCAGTTTACACATCACTTTTTTCCTTTCCTTTAAAGGGGTACTCTGGTAAAAAAAAACATTTCATATCAACTGGATCCAGAAAGTTAAACAGATTTGTAAATTACTTCTATTTAAAAAATATAATCCTTCCAATACTTATCAGCTGCTGAAGTTTAGTTGTTATTTTCTTTCTGACAACAGTGCTCTCTGCTGACACCTCTGTCTGTCACAGGAACTGTCCAGAGCATGAGAGGTTTTCTATGGGGATTTACTCCTACTCTGGACTTCCTGAGACAGACAAAAGTGTCAGCAAAGAGCACTTTTGTCAGACAGAAATGAACAACTCAACTTCTGCAGCTGATAAGTACTAGAAGGATTAAGATTTTTTAATAGAAGTAATTGACAAATCTCAAAGTCCTTGAGAAATAGCCGTCAGCACCACTCCACTCCCACACTCACTTCCCAGGTTCAGGATTACATGCCGCAGGTCTGGCGCTCCGCAGCTCATTCAGTGCCCCTGTTTAAAGCACAGCATGCAAAGACAGTCTTACTTGATGAAAAATAACGACACGGCACTCGAGACTCTGCTCCAACTTGCTGCTTTAATGCCGATAGCAGGGCGTAGAACGAGGAATGCACTACAGCATTAAAGCAGCAAGTTTGAGCAGAGTCTCGAGTGCCGTGTCGTTATTTTTCTTCAAGTAAGACTGTAATTGACAAATCTGTTTAACTTTCTGGAGCCAGTTAATATGAAAAAAATTATTTTTAACTGGAATACCCATTTAAGGCCAGTCTTTCACCCCAACTAGGAGTCTGGAAAACTGACTAGAAATGTATACCAAGCCATTAAAGAGCAGATTACTGTTTTGTTTTTCTTCTGGAGAGATCTCTGGCAGTCAGTTCCCAAGACTCCTAGTTGAAGTAAGACACTAACTTTAATGGAAAGCCATTTAGGAAAAGTGGTGTAAGAGCTGCTTTGTTTATGCATTATTTACATTATCTGTGCTATTTATTCTTTTTCTCAGAGTTAAAAGGGGTTCTCCACCATAAGGTGATTTTAGTGTGTACCTGCTAGACAGTAATGGACATGCTTAGGAAGGATCTGCGCTTGCCATAAAGCTGAGGCTATCTTTTTATGAACTGGCTATTTCCTGTTGGAGTTTGTTCCTTTAAACTACAAATCCCATCATTCCTTGTTTGTAAGTGTGAGCTCTCTTTTCTCCCTCCCACACAGCAGCCACCTCATTCATTGAAACACACCAGTGATCCCTTGCAGTGACCAGCGCTTTCTGACCAGGGTGCCTCGAGCTGTTGCAAAATCAGAATGATCTTCCTTCCACCCAGAGGTCACTCCACCAATTGAAGCTCAGACAGGCTCCCTCTGATCACCTGACTAGTGATGTAATATCTCAAGCCGCACTGCAACCTGGAAAAACCTGAGACGATGCTCATTTTGTATACTGTTAAAAATAAACCTTGGGGTCAATAATCACAGAAGAATTGTGAGATCATCATGAAACACCGGTACAGACTTTATGTTATGAACTACACTAACTTTAAAACCCCTGTAGCACAGTCAAATAAAAAAAATCCTTGAATACACCTTAAGGGTCTATTCAAACGTACAGTATTCTATGCAGATTTGATGCGCGGATTTGATGCACAGATTATAAAGCTGTGTTCAGTCAATGAGTTTACATTGAAATCTGCAGCATAAAATCCTGCACATCAAATCTGCGCAGAATACTGTACGTGTGAATAGACTGTTAAGCTTCCAGTCCTATGAAGTGAATATGTTGGTGTATTTATTTCTGCCTATAGAAATACTGGGGGGGGGGGGGGTTAGTCAAAGAATTTAGCGCCACTTTTTTTTTTCTTTAGCTGTGCCACATTTGCTTAAAATGTAGCGCACACTATTAGCACCACATATTCAGATAAATAGCAACTGATTTAGCGCCCTGTTAGACAATTTTTTTAAAGGGTTGTGGTTATGTCGTGGTTTGGATTTTTGTGCTATTACCACCCTATTTTCAAAGGTTTAGCACCACTTTCTGGCACTCAAAGTGTTGCAGCTAATGCCAAGTATACCTAGTGTTAAATGATTTGCTATTTGTGCTATTTGCCACAAATTTTCAAAAGACCAAATACACTTCGGAAAATGAGTTAAAACACTCTCTGGAGGTGAATTTTTTGAATATTCCCCCCACTGAATATAAACTATGCCTATTTGCTGTGACATTTGACTCTGTATAGGACACATGCTGATTCTGTTACATGGGCTTGTTTCCACATTGTTTTTTTTAACTGTATCTATCCATGTCTATACACAGTATTCTTATTGACCACTGCTATGGCACAAGGATTCCTGGCTGACAGGTATGAACTTTAAAGACTAAGCCCACCATTTTCTAAATTTCTACTCTGTACTTATTATGATGCAATTAACTTTTTTCCCCATAGGTCTTTATTAAATAATATTTTAGCTTCTATGCTCTTTGCAGCTTACTGTGAGCTCTATTTTCTCTATATACTTGGAACTGTGTTTTGTGTGGAATCCTTTCTCCAGCCTATGTTAGTTGCCTTTCAAAATTTCTCTCCTCATTATCCACTTTTTGAACTGATGTGTAACTCACTTCCCTTCCTTACTGCTATTTCTAAGGCCATGTTCACACGTCCAGAATTTCCATGTGGCATTCCAACGGAGAATCCGGAGCAGCAGAGTCCAGATGAAATCAACAGGATTCTGCTGCTTTGTGCACGCAGCGGAATTTCCGTGCCAGATACTTCTGGGGCAAAGCTTTAGTTTTCTGTCTTCTCATAAAGAATTAACCTGTTCATTCTTTCTGTGTACTCCGCACCGAATGTATTGCTGTCTATGAGGGCCGCACTTTCCAGAATGTCCATGCGGACATTTCAGACATGTGAACATAGCCTAAGACTATAGAACAGAAAGAATACCTGACATACTTATGTTTCTGTGAAGATTATTTAGAAGGTTGGTTTATTTTGTATTCAGGAAACAAAACAAAAAAAGTGTGCATTGGTTTAATTAGCCTTTAAAAGGGTACTCTGCTGGAAAACTGACCACAATGCTCTCCGCTGATACCTCTGGAACTCTCCAGAGAAGGATAAATTTGCTACGGGGATTTGCCCCTGCTCTGGACAGTTCCTAAAATAGACAGAGATGTCAGCAGAGAGCACTGTGGTCAGACAGAAAGGAAATTCAAAAAGAAAGGAACCTCCTGTGGAGCATACAGCAGCTGATAAGTCCTGGAAGGATTACAAATCTGTTTTGACTTTCTGGCATCAGTTTATAAAAAAAATTGTTTTCTAGCAGAGTACCCCTTTAATTTCAATACAATGAAGTCTATATTGCAATGTAGTCCAATATTTTTTGTTAGGACCCGGTGAAATTAAATGCAGACAATTTACCTAATTATTGTAACATTAGAGTTTATTTTACAAAGTGTGGTAGCAATGTTTATTTAACCTTTACCAAATGTGTACCTTTGAAGTAAATAGCACTGAACCAATAACCAGAAATTGTGGTATATATTAAAATGAGTCTGGCTGCTGTAAAAAAAATGGAAAACAGCTGTCTGTAATCCACTTTTCTCCTGAACCAACACTGCCAGCTGAATTTTTCAATACATTACAACACATGAACTAGGATTTTCTTATAAATAATTCAGAGAACACAGCTTCTTGAGAGTCCAAAACAGCTTGTCCTAAAGAAAACAAAGATGCTATAATATGTCAAACAAACTGTTATGGAAGAAAATCATATTAGCTGAAATAATAGTCATGTAGGGTATGCAATAAGTGTGAAACATGGTGCAGCTTCAATGAGCATCCATACCATATGTACATATACCCACCATGAACTACATTCATGGCCGTAAATGTTGGCACCCCTGACATTTTTCTACAAGTATTTCTCACAGAAAAGTATTGCAGTAACACATGTTTTGCTATACACATGTTAATTCCCTTTGTGTGTATTGGAACTAAACCAAAAAAGGGAGGAAAAAAAGCAAATTGGACGTTATGTCACACCAAACTCCAAAAATGGGCTGAAAACAATTGTCACCCTTTTAAAATTGGGGAAAAATAAGATTGTTTCAAGCATGTGATGCTCCTTTAAACTCACCTGTGGCAAGTAACAGGTGTGGGCAATATAAAAATCATACCTGAAAGCAGATAAAAAGGAGAGAAGTTCCTTTAGTCTTTGCATTGTGTGTCTGTGTGTGCCACACTAAGCATGGGCAACAGAAAGAGGAGAAGAGAACTGTCTAAGGACTTGAGAACCAAAAAATTGTGCAAAAATATCAACAATCTCAAGGTTCAAGTCCATCTCCAGAGATCTAGATTTGCCTTTGTCCACAGTGTGTAACATTATCAAGAAGTTTGCAACCCATGGCACTGTAACTAATCAGACAGAAGAGAAAAATTTATGAAAGATGTCAATGAAGGATAGTACAGATGGTGGATAAGCAGCCCCAAACAAGTTCCAAAGATATTCAAGCTGTCTTGCAGGCTCAGGGAGCATCAGTGTCAGTGTGCACTATCCATCCCATTTAAATTAAATGAAACGCTTTGGCAGGAGACCCAGGAGGGCCCCACTGCTGACACAGAGATATATAAAAGGAAGACTACATTTTGGCAAAATGAACTTGAGTAAGCAAAAATCCTTCTGGGAAAACGTCTTGTGGACAGATGAGACCAAGATAGAGCTTTTTGGTAAAGCAGATGATTCTACTGTTTACTGAAAATGGAATGAGGTCTACAAAGAAAAGAAGACAGTACCTACAGTGAAATATAGTGGAGGTTCAATGATGTCTTGGGGTTGTTTTGCTGACTCTGGCACTGGGATTAACAACTAAATCCCATTGAATACCTGTGAAGGAGATCTTAAAATTGCTATTGGGAAATGGCGCCCTTCCAATAAGAGAGACCTGGAGCAATTTGCAAAGGAAGAGTGGTCCAACATTCCGGCTGAGAGGTGAAAGAAGCTTATTAATGGTTATAGGAAGCGACTGATTTCAGTTATTTTTTCCAAAGGGTGTGCAACCAAATATTAAGTTACAGGTGCCAATAATTTTGTCCAGCCCATTTATGGAGTTTGATGTGACATTATGTCCAATTAGATTTTTTTTTTTCTCCCTTTATTTGGTTTAGTTCCAATACACACCAAAAACATGTGTATAGCAAAATGTGTTACTGAAATCCTTTTTTGTGAGAAATACCTAATTTTCTAGAAAAATTTCAGGGGTGCCAACATTTACGGCCATGGCTATAAGAAGGGTATCATTTTAATCGTATGGACCTACAGAATAAAGAGGTGTTATTTTTAATAAAAAATGTACTGCATAGAAATAGAAGCCCCAAAACTTACAAAATGGCGTTTTTTCTTTAATTTTGTCGCACAATTATTTTTTTTTTCTTTCGCCTTAGATTTTTGGGTAAAATTACTGATGTCATTACAAAGTAGAATTGGTGGTGCAAAAAATAAGCCCTTATATGGATTTTTAGGTGTAAAATTGAAAGGGTTATGATTTTTAAAATGTGAGGAGGCAAAAACTGAAAAATGCTGAGTCCTTAAAGGTGGAAAACATTTTTTTTAAATCAACTGGTGGCAGAAAGTTAAACAGATTTGTAAATGTCTTCTATTAAAAACATCTTTACCCTTCCAGTACTTTTTAGCAGCTGTATGCTACAGAGGAAATTATTTTCTTTTTGAATTTCTTTTGTCTTGTCCACTGTGCTCTCTGCTGACACCTGATGCCCATATCAGGAACTCTCCAGAGCAGGAGAAAATCCCAATTGCAAACCTATGCTGCTCTTGACAGTTCCTACAACTAAATAATTGCCTCAAGAGGAGGGGAGGGTACAATTACGCTAAACAACAAATGTGCCCATGAAGCACTTAATTTCTCATTATCCCTTCTCTTATAAAACTTAACTTTTAATTCATTTATTAAACAAGGAGAAATATTAAAACCACAACTATTTCCACAGGATGTATTCCACTATCCTCTCCAATATTATATTATGAACAACTGTTCTATTTAGAACTAGTTCCTATTGGAGAAGGATATTCAGTACTAGACTAGTGCTGATTAGAGGCTTGTTCTGCCAACATGGAGGCAGTTGCAACTGCAGTGTGCACTGCCTCTCACTTTACTTCTTATATACCAGTGGATAATAGTGCAATTAAAACCATATAACTGCCAACATCCTACATGTTTCGCCACTATGTGTGGCTTTCTCAATAATGACAGCTAGCAGAATTCCTTTTCCAATAGGAACTAGTTCTCCAATAGGAACTAGTTCTAGACAGTTCCTGACATGGACAGAGGGGTCAGCAGAGAGCACTGTGGA
Source organism: Hyla sarda (assembly GCF_029499605.1). NCBI lineage: Eukaryota > Metazoa > Chordata > Amphibia > Anura > Hylidae > Hyla > Hyla sarda. The sequence goes on from NC_079192.1 coordinate 227,029,739, forward strand.
CAAGACAAAAAAGAAATTAAAAAAGAAAATAATTTCCTCTGTAGCATACAGCTGCTAAAAAGTACTGGAAGGGTAAAGATTTTTTAATAGAAGTTATTTACAAATCTGTTTAACGTTTTGGCACCAGATGATTTAAAAAAATGTGTTCCACCGGAGTACCCCTTTAAGGACTTGACGGACCGACCTATCATTATTTGGGCATATACTGTTATCAAGTGTATGTTTTACCGTGTCTCTAGCCTGCATTGTTTTGTTTCTCAAAGCAGCATCCCATATGAGGTATTGTCAGTAAAATCATAATGTCATGGCATAAAAGCAATCAGTATAGGGAATGTGCGGATAACACTGCTCCCAATCATATACATTACTACTTTACTTTACATTAAGAAATAAAAAGGGATATTCATGGCGCAAACAAATTCAATAGAATAATTAATTGCACAGAGCAACGTCCCTTGTGAGGTATTATTAATAAAAGATGGTGGGGACACATGTCAGACAGAGGTGATCAATGGCACAGAATACGCACAACACTGAGAGGTTCCATGTAGAATATTGTTGCTGACAAATAGGTATGTGCACAACCATGCACAAAATAAAGGGAGACATATATTCATAGCACTGTAATTCCACAATGCCACTAATACAGCCCAATAGAAGCATATTGATAATATGAGATGAAAAGCAACGTATTCAATATTGACCCATCAATAGAAGACATATGTTACAATAGTAAACAACACATTACAAATAAACCCAGACCTCTATGACCCAATATCCAAACAAAAAAGAAAACTGTAACAAACAGCTATGCATAGGGGAGAAAGAACGGAGCCAAAATGCTGAATCCTGTGCTATATCCCCAGCTGAGGAACCAATCAGCTTGCTTCTTTCATTTTACAAAGGCCTTGTCAAAAATATAAGAAAGGGATCTGATTGGTTGCTATGGGCAACTAGGCAACTTTTACTCTGCACAGGTTTTGATAAATCTCCCCCATGTAACTACTACCTAATGCACCGCTGTGAACAGGACAGGACAACACACACTCCAAGTTACTACCTAATGCAACAAACATAAAAAAAATATTGCAGCAGGAAGAACGTTATCTTTTAAAAATATATTCTTTATTGAAATACTTTCAAAATATACAAGCAATATAAAACAAAATGGTGCACAAAAAAGTAAAAAAAGCAAACAAAAAAAAATACACAAAGAGACAGCAGCAACTGAAAACACAGGGGCGGTCCTGGCTGTACAGATCTAACGCTATAAAAAGACACCCCTAGAAGAAGAAAGTTGTCCAGATCGTTTATGATTTGGGTATTTGCTGCTGTTATTTTTTATGCTAAGTAGTTTCTGCACATGCACTTTATTTTTCAGAGCCTGCACCCTTTATTTATCCCAGAGGTATTCACATCTATGTGCGGCACATGTATAGCTTTGGATCTGTACAGCCAGGACCTCCCCTGTGTTTTCAGGTGCCGCTGTCTCTTTGTGTATTTTTTTTTTTTTTGCACGCCATTTGCTTTATATGGCATATGTATTTTTAATGTATTTCAATAAAGAATATTTTTTTTATGATATCATTCTTCTGCAGCAATCATTTTTCTTGTAGGTTATTATGACCCAATGTCTAAACAGAGCAAAAACATGACTATATCAAATGAAATAGCCCTGGAGATATAGCGGAGGGGATGCATGGGATGAGCCCCCTTTCCCCCTCCCCCCTCTTTTCCTATGGTAGTAGTAAAATAAAAAAAATAAAAAATACAGTTATTAGGAGATTTATTTACACTTGTGCTGAGTTTCTATTTGCAGGTCGGCTGTTGCTGGGCAGGATAAACTGGACAGCTGATTGGACAGCATGGATTCGGCGGGAAAAAAGGTCTTAAAAGAAGCAGGAGCGATTCCCACAGCTCAGTCGGCGTGTCAAGACCCAAGAAGCGTGCCCTCCCACCCCCCCATCACGGTCTCTTTTTGAGGGGCGTCGCCCCGTTTATTATCTGGTCGGACAGTTTTGGTTTGTTTGGCTTATCTATTTTAATTAACATGGGGTGTCACCCAGACTGGTCTTGTCGGACAGTTTTATATATAGATTACTTTTAGTTATATGGTTATCAGCTTTGATGATTTTTAACGGTTATTAGTTTTATTAAATTAAGTTTTTTTATTAATACAGTTATTTAGTTTATTTATTTATTATCCCTCAAAGACCGTGGCCTTTTACTTCCATATAATGTCTGTGTAGTTATTTCATGGTTTGGAGGGGGGATTTGGGGGGTCTCATTCCATGTAATCTATGTGTTCAGCACAAATGCCAAAACCCAATGGCAGAGTAAACAACATATATCTAACTACTGACCTATTCATAGCTCATGTAATTATACCAATATTATAAAGTGGATAAATGACAGGTGAATAAAACTAAATAAGCTAAATAAGTGATAGGTGCATATAATCAGAGTACCCAGATTCGACATAGTGATATGTGACTAATGTATGCTTTGTCATGACCCACAAGTCCATTGCATTGATGTGGAAGGAAGAAGCCTATAATTCAACACAGTAACTTGTGAACATTTCACTAATGCAGGGGGGCTACCATCAGAAATGTTGGGGCCCTGTAAACTGCTTAAGGTCTGAGCCACAACACCCAAACCTTATTGGGAATTTCACAAGAAAAACAATTATGTGCTTGGTTTTAACGTAACTTTATTCTTTCATGAGTTATTTACAAGTTTCTGACCACTTATAAAATGTGTTCAATGTGCTGCCCATTGTGTTGGATTGTCAATGCAACCCTCTTCTCCCACTCTTCACACACCGATAGCAACACCGAAAGGAGAAATGCTAGCACAGGCTTCCAGTATCCGTAGTTTCAGGTGCTGCACATCTCGTATCTTCACAGCATAGACAATTGCCTTCAGATGACCACAAAGATAAACGTCTAAGGGGTCAGATCGGGAGACCTTGGGGGCCATTCAACTGGCCCATGACAACCAATCCACTTTCCAGGAAACTGTTCATCTAGGAATGCTCGGACCTGACACCCATAATGTGGTGGTGCACCATCTTGCTGGAAAAACGAAGGGAACGTGCCAGCTTCAGTGCATAAAGAGGGAAACACATCAAGTGGATTGGTCGTTGTGGGACAGTTGAATGGCCCCCAAGGTCTCTCGATCTGACCCCCTTAGACTTTTATCTTTGGGGTCATCTGAAGGCAATTGTCTATGCTGTGAAGATACGACATGTGCAGCACCTGAAACTACAGATACTGGAAGCCTGTGCTAGCATTTCTCCTGCGGTGTTGCTATCAGTGTGTGAAGAGTGGGAGAAGAGGGTTGCATTGACAATCCAACACAATGGGCAGCACATTGAACACATTTTATAAGTGGTCAGAAACTTGTAAATAACTCATGAAAGAATAAAGTTACGTTAAAACCAAGCACATCATTGTTTTTCTTGTGAAATTTCCAATAAGTCTGATGTGTCACATGACCGTCTTCCTATTGAAAAAACAAAAATTGGATTCAAAATGGCCGCCATGGTCACCACCCATCTTGAAAAGTTTCCCCCCCCTCACATATACTAATGTGCCACAAACAGGAAGTTAATGTCACCCACCATTCCCATTTTATTAAGGTGTATCCATATTACAGCAGTTCCAGCACTCTGAATGCAGTGGGTGACGTCACTGCCCTCTTATCCGTGTTAAAATGCCCTCCCCCTTTGCTGTGTTCTATTGGCCTTTGTGCTTATTGACACAGTAAGCAGCAAATCAGATGATAGACCTGGTTTATCATGTGATATGCTGATGTCCCAAAGTCATCTCACCGCCCCTGGCCGCCCTGCTTATTCTGTCTGCCAAAAAACCATGCTATCAGGTTTTTTGTGCTATTAACCGGCTTGCATAAGCCAAACCAGTAAAAGCTTGAGTGTTCACCGAGCCGGAAAAATCCTAAAGTTTGAGTCAAATTCGGGTTTGCCGGATTTGGCTAGCTTATCTCTAGACACAGGCTGTGCATTCTACTTTACGCTTTAGCAGCGTCATTTAGCAGCCATTTCTTCTTGTCAGTCTTGTCACATAAAAAGTTTCAGTCTTGTCACATAAAAAATATATACTAAAATATTTGCGAGGGGTGTACTCACTTATGTGAAATACTGTGTGTGTGTGTATATATATATATTTTTTTTTTTCAGTCCTTGTTGCCTTCCTTTGCTTTTTTCTTAAGCTGCACTATATGCTTTATCAGCCTCTGTCAAATCGTGAAGAGGAACTCTAAAAGTCAGTGAGATCAATGATGCTGAAAAGGCAGCTGACAGTGTGGAGGGTGCTCCCAATGAGTAAAAGTACATTACATTTCCAACATTTTCATCCACCTTTTTCATGATTTTTTGTTACACACAGCATGGAATATAGGTTTGTTCAGGTGCCAATTTGTGATCACTGACTGAATGTACAGTATGCATAAAAATGAAAAATAAAATGATTTCAGATATGCGCAGACTTTTGAAATCCGTTAGGATAGTTGCAGATAATAATAAAAATAAATCTAAATACTTCAGTGGATTACTGAGAGATAACAACAGCAGCAACTTTCTATTGTAAATACACGTTATGTTCAGAAACAAGTTATAAAGTAAGGCTATGCATATTCTATTGCATTTGACAACTCAGTGTTAATGATCCTTTCAAAGGTTCAGCACCATCTTAGATCTTCTCCAGACGCCATTGGCATTGTCTCTCATCACCCCTAGGGAACGTCTCTGCTTTGCGCAGGACCACTCATCACTGCCTAGTTGGTCTAGCCTATTAGAAGGTGGGAGCACAAGTCTAATTAGCCATGGTGCTGGCACTCACACCACCTAGCAGGAGACTTAAACGGAATCTGCTATGCACAGTAATAGTTGTCTTTCCTGTTCCTCTGTGCCTGTAATCCTTATCTGACATTTAACTGTTTGCTGACTACGTTTGTGCCTCCTGATTTTGTCCTACTCTGCTCTTCTGGTGTGACACTTGCATGCTCTGACTTTGTCTCTGATTAAAGGGGTTATAAAGGATCAGAAAAAAATATAGCTGCTTTCTTCCAGAAATAGCACCTCTCATGTCCTCATTTTCTATTTGGTATTGTCAAGGATGGCTTAAGGTGAGACTTTCAAATGTGATTGACTGCTGCTGTATACTGCTGATTGTCGACACAAGAAATATACACCCAACAAGTTGGCATAAACTCTTTTTCAGCAGGAAAACTCGGAGCTGTTCCCGAGGAGCTCTCATGAAAGTTTCCAGAGTGAGTTATGTTTAATCCAGGAAGTACATTTAGTTTTTACATTTGGATAAAAGAGGAGGTTTAGTTATTACATCAAAATCATCATGTTACATTTTGAGTGGTTGTTTGAGTATTGTGTCCGTATATATTAGCATATCTAGCGTCCATTAATTTCTTGGCAGAAGTTCCTCTACTGAGAAATTCCAGAGTTCTCTGTCCATGAGATATTTTGTCTTTTTACTCCTTATCTCGGTCCTGCTGGCATCATCCCAAGGCCTCCATCTTAGTCACAAGTAGACAGCAAGCTGGATATATGGGTTAAGGGGTAGGTAACAAATATCTTTTTCCAGCATCAGCAATGGCATATCAGTATTAATATATTGATTAGTCATCAGAAATATAAGGGTCATCCTTATAAGTATTACAGCTCAGTTCCACTGAAGTGAATAGAGCAGTGTTGTAATACCACACACACACACACACACACACACACACACACACACACACTCTGTGAACAACTATGGCACTGTATTTGAAGAGATTTTTTCTATATACTGGATAACCCCTTTTAGGTCCCTTTTACACTACAGGTATCATCCAGTAAAAACCTTCATCATTACTCCCTTCAAATAGTCTTGAAAACTGCCATAAAAAAACATCCGTTATTATCCTTTTTTTTATGATCCATTTTTTTTATTGAGCATCCTCAGTACAGCATTACAACCAGAAAGTCACATGGAAATAAAATAACGGACATAAAATAATGGACCATAACGGGTGATAACGGATGGCACATGTCTGTCATTTTGACAGACTGTCAGTTAAAATTGGTCATCAGTTATCATCCGTTGTATTCAGTTATTTTATCCATTTTCTCATGACCCCTAATTGCAGGATAACGGATGTCAGAATGCAGGAACATAACTGTAGTGTGAAAGAGACCTTACCCATTGTCTTCTGATTTGGCTCTAACCTTGTCCGTGTGGCCTGGTTGACATCCACTTTGATTGCTGATCCTGGTTCTGATTTCTGCCTACGCTGCTTTTCGGTATTCTGTCTTTGGCTATTCCGTAGTAACCTCTTTAGCTCCAGACCCTTGGGTGTGTGTTTAGCCAAGTTTCTGGATTCTGCTTGAGGAAGCTCAAGGCCTTACCTGTGCCTTGGTGTCTTCCCAGGATCGGTGATTGTTAAAGCCTGACTCATGGAGACTTCAACAATAGAGCGCCGATAACATAGATTAATTGGGGAGGGGGGAGGGAAACATGTAAAAAATAAAAGTACCACATGCGTAGTTTTTCAAACTATTAAATAATTACATTTCTGACCCTTCACAGTCAATGGTGTAAACTAGGGATGTCCCGATACCATTTTTTTAAGACCGAGGACAAGTACCGATACTTTAATTCTAGTACTCGCCGATACCAAGTACGAGTACTTATATTTTAAAGGGAATCTGACACCAGGGTGACCCAGTTTCTGTCGCTGTTTACCGTATGATATGTGGTTTCCTTGTTGTGTACAATGGAGGTGGCTGCTGTAGTATGAGCCAAGATTTCTCTCTTCTCCATTGGACAGAACAGGGAATTTGCATTGGCGGCGAGACCGATGACCACATGGTGAGCAGCGGCAGAAACTGGGTGACCTGCACTATCTACCTATAAATTCAAGTTAGTGCAGGTAAGATTGTCTTTAAAAGAAGGTAGTGTCCCCTTGCAGACATTAGCAGCAGCCCCCTTGTAGACAGCAGCCCCCTGTAGACATAAGTAGCAGCCCCCCTGTAGACCACAGCCCCCTTTAGACAGTGGGCCCCCCTTTAGACAGCAGCAGCCCCCCCCCCCTTTAGACAGCAGCAGGACCCCCCTTTAGACAGCAGCAGGGCCCCCCGTTTAGACAGCAGCAGCCCCCCCGTTTAGACAGCAGCAGGGCCCCCCCACGTTTAGACAGCAGCAGGGCCCCCTTTTCCCTTTAGACAGAAGCAAGGCCCCCCTTTAGACAGCAGCAGCCCACCTTTAGTCAGCAGCAGGCCCCCCCCTTTAGACAGCAGCAGCCCCCCATTTAGACAGCAGCAGCCCCCCCCTTTAGACAGCAGCATGCCCCCCTTTAGACAGAAGCAGCCGCCCCCGTTTAGACAGCAGCAGGGCCCTCCCTTTAGACAGCAGCAGCCCCCCCCCCTTTAGACAGCAGCAGGGCCCCCCGCTTAGACAGCAGCAGGGCCCCCCCGCTTAGACAGCAGCAGGGCCCCCCCCGCTTAGACAGCAGCAGGGCCCCCCCCCTTAGACATTAGTAGCAGCCCCCTCCTTGCAGGCAGTTCACCTCCTCTGTCGGGTGCTGGTGCTGCCGCTCCACTGCCCCGTTCTCCCGTCTGCATCGTGTCGTCCTATGAGGAGCATGTGTCACTCTGCTTCCTCTGTAGCGTTACGCTGGGCGCAGGGGAGGAGGCGGAGTGACGTGTGTGTCACATGCTCCTCCATAGAACACGATGATGCGGACGGGAGGATGGAAGAACGGGGCAGCAGAGCCAACGAGTCCCCAATACCATGTAAATGGCTAGTATTGGCCCCGATACCAATACCAGTATCGGGACATCCCTAGTGTAAACGCTAAGAAATCCAAACACCAAGATGATTGGTTTTTGATCACATCACTGTCATGTATGGGCAGGGAAGGAGTGCACACTATTCTCGCCCATTCTCCTATCCCTGCCTACTTAGGCTGGGTTCACACTACGTTTTGTCCCATACGGGAGCGCATACGGCAGGGGGGAGCTAAAAGCTCGCGCTCCCGTATGTGACCGTATGCGCTCCCGTATGTCATTCATTTCAATGAGCCGACCGGAGTGAAACGTTCGGTCCGGTCGGCTCATTTTTGCGCCGTATGCGCTTTTACAACCGGACCTAAAACTGTGGTCAACCACGGTTTTAGGTCCGGTTGTAAAAGCGCATACGGCGCAAAAATGAGCCGACCGAACGTTTCACTCCGGTCGGCTCATTGAAATGAATGACATACGGGAGCGCATATGGTCACATACGGGAGCGCGAGCTTTTAGCTCCCCCCTGCCGTATGCGCTCCCGTATGGGACAAAATGTAGTGTGAACCCAGCCTTACATACCCGCCCTAGGCAACGGGTCCGTAACCACAGTGATAGTCCCTCCCTAGACAAGTGTGGGGTGTAACTGTCAAAATAATAAAATACAATAATACAGACACAGGTCAAGGCACAGTAGGGAGCAGACAAACTAACAGAAGCAAAACTAACACGCACACACAATAAGTCGATGTCCACTATCTGTGTCAAAACCAGGAGCTGTCAAAGTACAAAATCGCTAATGCCAAAGAGAAGTCGAGAAGATAAGCCAAAAGTCACAGATGCCGGGTAAACAAGAATAAACAGGGTAAATCGCTAGCTACTGGAGTTGGACTCTTTCACAGGCATTGAATGAGAGCAAACTGCCAGGTTAAATAGGCAACCCCGCAGGTGCTCTCATCAAAAGATCAGCTGACCAGCCAGACAGCTAAGCGTAACCCGGCAACAAAAACAAAACAAAGAACCCCCGCTTTTAACACTATAGGTTCTGAGAATCACATCCCAGAAAAAACATATAACAAAAAGTGATCAAAAACCCAGAACTGCACAAACTACAGTTCATGGTGCAAAAAATAAACCCTAACCCAGCTCTGTAGGTGGAAAAATAAAAAATGATCCATGCTTGGTAATATTGGAATCGTACTGACCCATAGAAAAAACACAGCATGGCAGTTTTACAATATTGTGAACAGTAAAAGATTACTTCCCCATAAAATTGCTCAGTTCCATATTTTTTTAACTTTTGCTCTACATATCATTTTTTGGGGTTTGTAATATATTATATGATAAAGGGGTGCTCCAGTTTTTTCTATGAAGATGCCCAGAGTGCTTTCTTGAAAAAAAAAACACATAAAAACAAAAGAAACACTATACTTGATTCCTATGCTCTTCTGCTGCCTTTCATTTTGGGGCTCCTGGTCTCTGTACCATACTTCCTGGTACTGGGGGCCAATCAATGGCTGAGGCAGGACACTGCTGTGGGCAGTGATTGGCTGAGAGGCACTCTGACGAATTTACACCCAGCACCATGAAATTGATGGTGGAGACTGGGAGCCGCAATGGGGGAGCACAGGGCAGAAGTATAGTCTTTTTTTTTGCCGTGGGGAGTGTATTAACACTGTGGCCAGATAGTTTATTGTCCACTACACAGTATTGTAGAGTCAGTAGCTCTGGTTATGAATAGAGATGAGCAAACTTACAGTAAATTCGATTCGTCACGAACTTCTCGGCTCGGCAGTTGATGACTTTTCCTGCATAAATTAGTTCAGCTTTCCGGTGCTCCAGTGGGCTGGAAAAGGTGGATACAGTCCTAAGAGACTCTTTCCTAGGACTGTATCCACCTTTTCCATCCCACCGGAGAACCTGAAGGCTGAACTAATTTACGCAGGAAAAGTCATCAACTGCCGAGCCGAGAAGTTTGTGACAAATCAAATTTACTGTAAGTTCGCTCATCTCTAGTTATGAAACTTTATTTTCGACTGTTTTTTCTATTGGCTTCTCTATAAATAATGTGGGAAAATACATGTAAAAATAAATCTATGAAATCCATTCCTTTATGTGTTTTATTAGTGGAAGTTTTTCTTTTGGGCACTTTCATACAATTCCTATATATGTTACATACATAGGATAGTTTACTTACATAGGATCTACACCCTCTAGAATGAGACTCCATTAGTAAATGAGGATCCTTTCTCACATCCAGGGTTCCTATCACAAAGGGGTTAACAATTTCTCCATTAAGAAATGAGGATCTATTCTCACATAGTGTCCTTATCACATAGGGGTTTACAATTCTCTAAGGATATATTACGTGACAACCAACAACATGGCGCCGCGTACAGTGCTGTGTAAGCAGACAACCCTTTCCACGACATTTAGCGGACTGCTTTACGTCACACCGACTACACGGACCTTTAAGTGCTGGCAAAACTTTGTTGACTTCCGCAGTGCTAAGCATCGGCACTTGTGATTGGTCAGCTATCAGCAGCCTGTCAAGTCTGCCAATGGCGATGCCGCTTGTTGCTGGTTCAAACATGGCGGCACCCTGTCACAGTGGATAGGGTTTTCCCGTTTAATAAATCAACCGCTCGCGATTCGTCTTGTAATCCCCGCGAGCCGGTAATGTGGGGAGAAAATGTCGAGCGACACCGGGAGAAAGCAGTTCTGGAAGAGGAACGCAGCTAAAATGCCGGGAAGGTGCGTGTGAACGGGGAGCTGTCGGTGTATAGGGCTGTAGTGATTCCGTCATACCCCTTCACTGCCAGCACCGGGGAAACCTTCATGACGTCACTCTGCGCTGCTTACATTAGGGGCTGGGCTGTGGATATGGAGCAGGCAGGGAGCCGGAGCCTATATGAGTCCTGTATTATTCTCCATAGACCTTGTAGCTGTGTTTTATCACACCCATAACCTGATCCCATAACCTGATCCCATACAGTCCATCCTTCACTCTTCCATGTTATACAGGTGTCACATTGATGGTGTCCCCAGGATGTAATGTAGTGATCCCATAGCCTGATCCCATACAGTCCATCCTTCACTCTTCCATGTTATACAGGTGTCACATTGATGGTGATCCCATAGCCTCATCCCATACAGTCCATCCTTCGCTCTTCCATGTTATACAGGTGTCACATTGATGGTGTCCCCAGGATGTAATGTAGTGATCCCATAGCCTGATCCCATACAGTCCATCCTTCACTCTTCCATGTTATACAGGTGTCACATTGATGGTGTCCCCGGGATGTAATGTAGTGATCTTCCATGTTATACAGGTGTCACATTGATGGTGTCCCCAGGATGTAATGTAGTGATCCCATAGCCTGATCCCATACAGTCCATCCTTCACTCTTCCATGTTATACAGGTGTCACATTGATGGTGTCCCCATGATGTAATGTAGTGATCCCATAACCTGATCCCATAGCCTGATCCCATACAATCCATCCTTCACTCTTCCATGTTATACAGGTGTCACTTTGATGGTGTCTACAAGATGTAATGTAGTGATCCCATAGGAATCCATACAGTCCATCCTTGGCACTTCCATGTTATTCAAGCGTCATATTGATGGCGTCTCAAGGATGTAATGTTGTGAGCCCGGTTATAGTCATGGAGATTAGAGGCTGCTCCATTGCCTGCTCTATAGCAGTGTTTCCCAACTAGGGTGCCTTCAGCTGTTGCAAAACTACACCTCCCAGCATGCCCGGACAGCCATATCCCCTCCCTTCGCCTTCATGGTTGAACACATGTATGTTTTTTTCAACCGTACTATGTAACTATAGCTTCCATTCAGTAAAAGTTATCAGAGACCACAAACAGAACAATGCATGACTTACCCTGTTCTGACATAAGGGAAATAAGTCCCGTATACACAGTACAGAGAAGACAGCTGTCAATCACCAACCTGTGGGTGGGGACGGTTCCTGACGAATATCAAAGGCTACTGACTGAAGACTTGTGCACAGCTTTATTTTCCTGACAAGAATAGGGGATGAGTTGTTAAAAGGGCACTGTCAGATTCAAAAACTTTTTGTATGTTGTACATCTTGGCAAAACCTAACCCTTTCTAATATACTTCATAAGAAAATTGTATTTCCTTTTTATAGAAATCATGGCTTTATCCAAACTGAAGCACCGGCATAGACAAAGCCCAGTAAGTGAGGGTGGGCTAGCATCCTCTTTGTCTGATAGGACAGGAGAGAGGGAGAGAGCACAGAGGAGTGCTATCAGACGGGAGAGGGCACAGAGGAGGGCTATCAGACGGGAGAGGGCACAGAGGAGGGCTATCAGACGGGAGAGGGCACAGAGGAGGGCTATCAGACGGGAGAGGGCACAGAGGAGGGCTATCAGACGGGAGAGGGCACAGAGGAGGGCTATCAGACGGGAGAGGGCACAGAGGAGGGCTATCGGACGGGAGAGGGCACAGAGGAGGGCTATCGGACGGGAGAGGGCACAGAGGAGGGCTATCGGACGGGAGAGGGCACAGAGGAGGGCTATCGGACGGGAGAGGGCACAGAGGAGGGCTATCGGACGGGAGAGGGCACAGAGGAGGGCTATCGGACGGGAGAGGGCACAGAGGAGGGCTATCGGACGGGAGAGGGCACAGAGGAGGGCTATCGGACGGGAGAGGGCACAGAGGAGGGCTATCGGACGGGAGAGGGCACAGAGGAGGGCTATCGGACGGGAGAGGGCACAGAGGAGGGCTATCGGACGGGAGAGGGCACAGAGGAGGGCTATCGGACGGGAGAGGGCACAGAGGAGGGCTATCGGACGGGAGAGGGCACAGAGGAGGGCTATCGGACGGGAGAGGGCACAGAGGAGGGCTATCGGACGGGAGAGGGCACAGAGGAGGGCTATCGGACGGGAGAGGGCACAGAGGAGGGCTATCGGACGGGAGAGGGCACAGAGGAGGGCTATCGGACGGGAGAGGGCACAGAGGAGGGCTATCGGACGGGAGAGGGCACAGAGGAGGGCTATCGGACGGGAGAGGGCACAGAGGAGGGCTATCGGACGGGAGAGGGCACAGAGGAGGGCTATCGGACGGGAGAGGGCACAGAGGAGGGCTATCGGACGGGAGAGGGCACAGAGGAGGGCTATCGGACGGGAGAGGGCACAGAGGAGGGCTATCGGACGGGAGAGGGCACAGAGGAGGGCTATCGGACGGGAGAGGGCACAGAGGAGGGCTATCGGACGGGAGAGGGCACAGAGGAGGGCTATCGGACGGGAGAGGGCACAGAGGAGGGCTATCGGACGGGAGAGGGCACAGAGGAGGGCTATCGGACGGGAGAGGGCACAGAGGAGGGCTATCGGACGGGAGAGGGCACAGAGGAGGGCTATCGGACGGGAGAGGGCACAGAGGAGGGCTATCGGACGGGAGAGGGCACAGAGGAGGGCTATGAGACGGGAGAGGGCACAGAGGAGGGCTATGAGACGGGAGAGGGCACAGAGGAGGGCTATGGGACGGGAGAGGGCACAGAGGAGGGCTATGGGACGGGAGAGGGCACAGAGGAGGGCTATGGGACGGGAGAGGGCACAGAGGAGGGCTATGGGACGGGAGAGGGCACAGAGGAGGGCTATGGGACGGGAGAGGGCACAGAGGAGGGCTATGGGACGGGAGAGGGCACAGAGGAGGGCTATGGGACGGGAGAGGGCACAGAGGAGGGCTATGGGACGGGAGAGGGCACAGAGGAGGGCTATGGGACGGGAGAGGGCACAGAGGAGGGCTATGGGACGGGAGAGGGCACAGAGGAGGGCTATGGGACGGGAGAGGGCACAGAGGAGGGCTATCGGACGGGAGAGGGCACAGAGGAGGGCTATCGGACGGGAGAGGGCACAGAGGAGGGCTAGCCCACCATCACTTACTGGACTTTGTCTATGACTTGGATAAAGCCATGATTTTATAAGCCATGATTTCTATGAAAAGAAAATATTTTTTATGAAGTATATTAGAAAGGTTAATGTTTTGCCAAGATGTACAACATATAAAAAGTTTTTGAATCTGACAGTACCCATTTAAATTTTGAATTTCTCCTTTAAGCCTTCCAGTACTTAATAGCTGCTATATGCTCCAGAGGAAGTTGTGTAGTTCTCTCCAGTCTGACAACAGTGCTCTCTTCTGACACCTCTGTCCCTTCACAACTTCCTTTGGATAGGGGATAAGATGTATTATGGCCGGAGTACCCCTTTAACACTTTATAGTTTTAGCAAGGCAATCTTCGTTTTCACTCTGCTATAATTGAGCCTCTCGGGGTCCCCTCGATGGTGCGCAGCTATTTCTTATTCTCTACATTTCAGCGGACAGGCCAGGGTTCAGCTGATGCCAGCAGTTCTCACACATGAATATAAGCACCTAAAAAGTTTCAATTAGATGAAATAAAAAAAGAATTAGGGTGCTAAAAAGTAGGGCTGCACGATATATCGCAAAAGCAATCGAATCACGATTTTAGCTTTTTGCGATATAGCGATACGGCCCACGGGAAAACTTGCTCGGGCCAGCTCGGGCCAGCTCCCATGTGCTGCTTTGGGTGGGGGCCGGCCAGAGCAGGTAAAAACAAATGTAAATACTAAAAGTCAGTGTTTCCAAACCAGGGTGCCTCCAGTTGTTGTAAAACTACAACTCCCAGCATGCCCGGACCGGAAAGGCTGTCCGGGCATGCTGGCAGTAGTAGTTTCACAACAGCTGGAAGAACCCTGGTTGAAAAACACTGAGCTAAGTATAAGGGCGCAGGGAGAAAAATAAAAAATAAACCTTCTGCTCACCTACTCCTGGTCCCTGCTGTCCGGTGTCTCCCCTTTACCATACAAGCAGTAGGACCTTTCCCTTTTCAGCCAGTCACTGGCCATAGCGGTGTCACGTGACCAGCCAGTGATTGGCTAATGGGGAAAGGTTTTTTCGGCTGCAAACACACTGGGTTTCCCGGATCCGGTGGGAGATTTGAAAACCGCATGTGTCAGGGGGAGCGGGGAATGTGACAGGGGGGTGAGATGTGATATGGGGGGAGAATGTGACATAGGGGGAAAATATGATGGGAGAAGATGTGACCATGAGGGGAGAATGTGAGAGGGGGGAGATGTGAAATGGGCGGTAGGCATAAAATGAGTGGATAGTTGTAAAATGGAGGAGATTGGACCTGAAATGGCGGGATTTCACCATTTATTTATTATATCACATGGCATATCGAAATTGCAATATTTTGGCCCATAATCGCAATTACACATTTTTTTTTTTCCATATCTTGCAGCCCTACTGAAAAGCTGAATTGAACACATAACATAGATTAATACCATTGAAAATCATGCATCATGTGGAAGATGAAGGTTTTGGTCATGGTAGATGGTTTACAACATACAGTACTATAGATAGCACGGAGAGTGGGGGGTTAATAAAGCTTGGTGCCATGTGAACAGAAAGGAAAAGAGCAACAGCATCATAGCAAAGAAGGTTATATGGAAAAAAAGAGCCCTTGAACAAAGCAGTGAACTGCTGCTGTTAAGGTTCAAAGGAAATACAGCATAGAAGGGGTTATACTAGAAATGCAGTCCTGGTTTAAGCGGTGATGTTAATGATGAAAGCCAACACAAGGGACAATTTCTCAGAATGTTGAGTAGTCAAACATAAAAGGAAACCTTCATTTTACCTTTCAGAACAGTGTGGACCCTCTGGAGGAGATGGACAGGCTAACATTGCGTGCATACTGTTATTATTATTGCTCTCTCCTGCACATATGCCACGCACCCGCTTCCTAAATTTAGTCTCAGTCTATCTGCACTTAGTTACTGAACAGGCAGTGATCTGTAGTTTGCAGGTAAGTAAGGCTATGTTTACATGCCGGAATTTCTGTTCGGAATTCTGCACAGAGTTCCACTGAATTCAACGGGATTCTGCTGAGCTGTGCACACGACGGAATTTCCGCGTCCTCAGAAAGAATGACCTGTTTATTCTTTCTACAGACTCCGCACGAAATGCATAACATCTAAGAGACGTTCACAGTCTCCGGAATCTTCGCATGGAGTTTTTCCGTGCTGACATTCCGCAGTGTGAACATAGCCTTAGACACCAAGTTACCGAGATATAGAATTTTTTTTTCTCAGGTAAGGAGTCATTTTGGGAAATGAAGTGATTCACAAATATGTTAGAGATCACATATGCTATCAGGGGGAGGGATCCACAGTAACTTTAATTTTTCTTTCTTTGCATAGGAGCCTATGGATGACCTATATCACTGTATAGTATGTGGAGGGGGGGCATACATTATATGTTGTAAACACAGCCTAGGCAAGGTAAAGTAAAGGTACTCAACAATATGTGTAGATATACCATATATACTTATACTCGAGTATAAGCCGTTCCGAATATAAGCCGAGGCCCCTAATTTCACCCCAAAAACCCAGGAAAAGTTATTGACTCGACTATAAGCCTAGGGTAGGAAATACATCATCCCCCCATGTCATCATCCAGACCCCCGTCATTATCACCCCGATCATTATCACCCCTGTTATCATCACCCTGTCATTATCACCCCTGTCAATATCCCCCTCGTCATCATCACCCCCCTTCATCATCACCGCCTGTCAATTCCTTCTCAGTGGTCTTCAACCTGCAGACCTCCAGATGTTGCAAAACTACAATTCCCAGCATGCCCGGACAGCCATCGGGATTTTGGAGAGAACATTTTTCTGAAATAGTTTTTGGGGGGCATGTTGCATTTAGGAAGCCCCTAGGGTGTAAAAACAGCAACAACAAAAAACCACATGGCATACTATTTTGGAAACTAGACCCCTTGGGGAATGTAACATGGGATAAAGTGAGCCTTAATACCCACAGGTGTTTCAGCTGCCGGGGTCCTCTTCCCGCACCCGATCACGTCCTCCGGAAGAGGGGCAGAGCAGGTTGCCGGAGTGACACCCGCAGCAGGTGCCCCGGCTCCCCTCCAGCTAGTGGTGGGGGGCCGGGATTTGACAGGACGTACTCAAACGTCCTGAGTCCTTAAGGGGTTAGGAGAGGTGAGTAGAAAACAAAGGGGTCTGGATGATGACGAAGGCCCGGGGATTGAAAGGCGGAGATGGATGGCCGGGACCATCCCTTCACAGCTAAAGCCAGAAACGTTTTGTTGGTCACTCGAGCATAAGCCTAGGGGGGCGTTTTCAGCACGAAAAATCATGCTGAAAAACTCTGCTTATACTCGAGTATATACGGTAAATAGAGATGAGCGAACTTACAGTAAATTCGATTCTTCACAAACTTCTCGGCTCGGCAGTTGATGACTTATCCTGCATAAATTAGTTCAGCTTTCAGGTGCTCCCGTGGGCTGGAAAAGGTGGATACAGTCCTAGGAGACTCTTTCCTAGGAATGTATCCACCTTTTCCAGCCCACCGGAGCACCTGAAAGCTGAACTAATTTATGCAGGATAAGTCATCAACTGCTGAGCCGAAAAGTTCGTGACAAATCAAATTTACTGTAAGTTCGCTCATCTCTAACGGTAAACTGTAAAATTACCCCTAAAAATTCTCTTAAGATATTCGCTCCAGTGTAAATGAAGTTGTGTGTAAATTGAGCTTTTAAGTTTTTATATTTTTTTAATTTTTAATTCTTTGTGACATTTTTGTTTTTATGTTTTTCCCTATATATCAGTATTCAGCATGTTTATGGAGCACAACATCCACCTTTTGATCCACTGCTGCATGGAACGTAAGTAGATGTTTTTTCTTGTTGGTGATTTCATATTCTCTTCTATTAAAAAGAGAATAAAAGGCAATGGGACAGCTTTTAGCACTGCTTTTATGTATTACACACAGTTGACCCACATGTTTGTTTTCTTTTCCTTTCTTCTCTCTGACTGTTGATGTCATAATAAAAAGTTGGGTGATTTTGAAAGAATTTTTTGTTTAGCTTGTCTGTCTACTCTTTGTAAAGGAGAAGTCATTGATAAATGGCATGCTATACTGTACAGATTTGATACAATACGGTATGTCTTCTCTTTGTGAAAATGAAATTCCAGTGGTTAAAGTATGTGTTGATGCTGATAGAAACAGTTGTTTATTTAAGACTTTTTGATATCCATATTTTGGTCCCATGCCAGATATGAACATAAAATATTGGTCGTAAGTGATTTATCGTTAGGCTACAGGTTTTCTGCAGCAGAAAATGTGCCAAGGTTGAAGTGTATCCAACTGAAAGGGGGGATATAATGAGTTGTACTGCTTTCCTCTTCCAATTAAATTTACTTCTGCCTTTGGCCCTTTTTCTGCTCCAGAAAATCTGCAGTGTACCTGTAACGTGACTTCTTAATAGAGATTAGCGAAGTTACAGTAATTTGATTCGTCACGAACTTCTCGGCTCGGCAGTTGCCGACTTTAGCCTGCATAAATTAGTTCAGGTTTCAGGTGCTCCGGTGGGCTGGAAAAGGTCGATACAGTCCTAGGAAAGAGTCTCCAGCCCACCGGAGCACCTGAAAGCTGCACTCATTTATGCAGGATAAAGTCAGCAACTGCCGAGCCGAGAAGTTTGTGATGAATCGAATCACTGTAACTTCGCTCATCTCTAGTTCCAAAACTTAAGTTTTGTTTCACTGGACATTTACTTTATCTCCTATCCGCAGGATAGGGGATAAGTGTCTGATCAAAAGGGTTCAACCCCTTAAAACCCCCCCTGCTATTTCCCGTACGGGCCCCTGGCATTGCTTCTGACATGCTTGGTATAAAACTTGCATTAGCATAGCCAGGGCAGTGCAGGTGTCCCAGTTGTCAGACCCTCGCGATCAGACACTTATCCCCTGTCCTTCCCATAGGGGATACATTTTTCTTTTCACTGGGCATCTTTTTTAAAGAAGAAAATGTGCTAGAGGAGAATTAGGCTGCCGGCTGGGGGACGGGAAATCCATTCCCTTTAATAAGTGACTCCGGTTGGCTCATTTCTGCCCCGTATCTGGTTATGTGACCGGACCTAAAACCGTGGTATGCCGCGGTTTTAGGACCGGTCAGAAAACTGGATACGGGGCAAAAATGAGCCGACCGGAGTCACTATCTGACTCCAGTCAGCTCATTGAAATGAATGAGATACGGTCCGGGTCTGGCTGGGATACGGGAGCCCCCAGTTTTCACTCCCCCCAGCCGGATCCAATTCCCATAAGCTCAAAACGTGATGTGAATGCAGCCTTAGAGAGGGAAGCACAGGCATGACCTTCCATAGCTAATGGCAAAACATTAGCCAAATCGAGGATAGGAGTGAGCAGGCAGACAAAGCTTTATGAATATTCATTAGCTGGGCAGATGGAGGATGAAGCAGGGGTATGACCGCTGGATTCACGATCCGTTTAAAAACCTCCTTGTTGAAAGGGAGGCTTGCATGGCTAAGGGTGCATGCACACCACGTTTTTGCTATTCAGTTCCCATATCAGGTTTTTGATGAAAAACGGATTCCTCAAAATCTGACTAAACTGTATCAAAAAGTGTGGGCAAATTTTAACCCATATACGATTGAAAACCGTATATTGTTTGAAAAATGATGTCCGTTTGCATCCGGTTTTTAAGAAAAAAAGTATACGTTTTTAACTTTTCACTCCATTTTGAATAAAGTTTCTCTTGTTTGATTGAAATTCCAAGAAAAAAACAGTGAAAAGTCAAAAACCGTATGGTGAAAACCGTATGGAACCGTACGCACATACAGTTCTGTACGGTTCCCATTGACTTACATAAAAAAAAAAAAAAATTAAATAAAGAAATAAAAAATACGGTTTTCTATATGGTTCCATATGGTTTTTAACTTGAAACCGGGTACGGGAACTGTATAGCAAAAACGTTGTGTGCATGCACCCTATGAAGGGTTGCCACTTGAAATGCAAAAAGAGTCTCAAAATTATTTGATTGAATGTAGCGTGCTGCTGCAACCGTCTATTTAAAAAAAAAATTTTTGTATATGTTTCACTTGCCACAGTGGTATGCATGTATATATTTTTTTTTTGTGTGTGCTTCTTGCATAGCAAAGGTATGTTTAATATTGTCATTTCACCTATCTGACAGTATCTGTTGCTTATGACATAAATATGAACTGACTGATTTACTTTAACCCCTCCCTAAAGGACAATGGATGTATATTTACAACCATTGCCTGCTCCCGTTATGTGAAGCGCACTCAGGAGCTGAGCACACTTCATACCCGGTGGGTCCCGGTAGCTATCAGCAACCAGTTGGGTAGCTATCGCCAGTCGGGCAGAAGTTCAGTATTAACCCCTTCAGGACCAAGCCCATTTTGGCCTTAAGGACCAGAGCGTTTTTTGCACATCTGACCACTGTCACTTTAAACATTAATAACTCTGGAATGCTTTTAGTTATCATTCTGATTCCGAGATTGTTTTTTCGTGACATATTCTACTTTAACATGGTGGTAAATTTTTGTGGTAACTTGCATCCTTTCCTTGTGAAAAATCCTAAAATTTTATGAAAAATTTGAAAATTTTGCATTTTTCTAACGTTGAAGCTCTCTGCTTGTAAGGAAAATGTATATTACAAATAAAAAAAATTTTTATTCACATATACAATATGTCTACTTTATGTCTGCATCATAAAAGTGACGAGTTTTTACTTTTGAAAGACACCAGAGGGCTTCAAAGTTCAGCAGCAATTTTCCAATTTTTCACAAAATTTTCAAACTCACAATTTTTCAGGGACCAGTTCAGGTTTGAAGTGGATTTGAAAGGTCTTCATATTAGAAATACCCCACAAAAGACCCCATTATAAAAACTGCACCCCCCAAAGTATTCAAAATGACATTCAGTCATCATTTTAACCCTTTAGGTGTTTCACAGGAATAGAAGCAAAGTGAAGGAGAAAATTCACAATCTTAATTTTTTACACTCGCATGTTCTTGTAGACCCAATTTTTGAATTTTTACAAGGGGTAAAAATAGAAAATGTATACTTATATTTGTAGCCGATTTCTCTCGAGTAAGCACATACCTCATATGTCTATGTAAAGTGTTTGGCGGGCGCAGTAGAGGGCTCAGAAGGGAAAGAGCGATAAGGGGATTTTGGAGAGTACGTTTTTCTGAAATGGTTTTTGGGGGGCATGTTGCATTTAGGAAGCCGCTATGGTGCCAGAACAGCAAAAAACCCTCACATGGCATACCATTTTGGAAACTAGACCCCTTGAGGAACATAACAAGGAATAAAGTGAGCCTTAATACCCCACAGGTGTTTCACTACTTTTGCATATGTAAAAAAAAAAAAAAATTTTCACTAAAATGTGTGTTTCCCCCAAAATTTCACATTTTTCCAAGGGTTAATAGCAGGAAATACCCCCCAATATTTGTAACCCCTTCTCTTCTGAGTATGGAGGTACCCCATAAGTTTACCTGAAGTGCACTATGGGCGAACTACAATGCTCAGAAGAGAAGGAGTCATATTTGGCTTTTTGAGAGCAAATTTTGCTCGGGGGGCATGTTGCATTTAGGAAGCCCCTATGGTGCCAGAACAGCAAAAAAAAAACACATGGCATACCATTTTGGAAACTAGACCCCTTGAGGAATGTAATAAGGAATAAAGTGAGCCTTATTACCCCACAGGTGTTTCACGACTTTTGCATATGTAAAAAAAAAAAAAAAAATTTCCACTAAAATGTTTGTTTCCCCCCAAATTTCAAATTTTTGCAAGGGTTAATAGCAGAAAATACCCCCCAAAATTTGTAACCCCATCTCTTCTGAGTATGGAGGTACCCCATAAGTTGACCTGAAGTGCACTATGGGCGAACTACAATGCTCAGAAGAGAAGGAGTCATATTTGGCTTTTTGAGAGCAAATTTTGCTAGGGGAGCATGTCGCATTTAGGAAGCCCCTAAGGTGCCAGAACAGCAAAAAAAAAAAAAAACACATGGCATACCATTTTGGAAACTAGACCCCTTGAGAAATGAAACAAGGGGTACAGTGAGCATTTGCCCCCCACTGGTGTCTGACAGATCTTTGGAACAGTGGGCTGTACAAGTTTTCATTTTCACGGACCACTGTTCCAAAGATCCGTCAGACACCTGTGGGGGGTAAATTCTCACTGCACCCCTCATTACATTCCGTGAGGGGTGTCGTTTCCGAAATGGGGTCACATGTGGGGTTTTGTTTTTTTTGCGTTTGTCAAAACCGCTGTAACAATCAGCCACCACTGTGCAAATCACCTCCAATGTACATGGTGCGCTCTCCCTTCTGGGCCTTGTTGTGCGCCCCCAGAGCACTTTGCGCTCACATATGGGGTATCTCTGTAGTCGGGAGAAAATGTAAAGTATAGGGCAACATCAGCATGTTAGTGTAAAAAATTAAATTTTTTTACACTAACATTCTGGTGTAGACCCCAACTTTTCCTTTTCATGAAGGGTTAAATAAGAAAAAGCCCCCCAAACCTTGTAACGCAATTTCTCCCGAGTACAGCGATACCCCATATGTGGCCCTAAATTGTTGCCCTGAAATACGAAATACTGGGAGTTGTTGTTTTTCAACAGCTGGAGGCTCTGCTTTGGAAACAGTGGTGTACCGGACGTTCTTATTGGGGGAGGGGGGCTGTGTAGGGGTATGTGTATATATAGTGTTTTTAACTTTTTATTTTATTTTGTGTTAGTGTAGTGTAGTGTTTTTAGGGTACAGTCACATGGGCGGGGGATTACAGCGAGTTTCCCAGCGCAAAATTTGCTGCATCTCAAGATGCGAGAAACCCACTGTAAAAGCCTCGCCCATGTGAATGTACCCTGTACATTCACAGGGGGGGTGCACCAGCTGTTGCAAAACCACAACTCCCAGCATGCACTAACAGACTCATTATAGTATTGCAACAGCTGGAGGCACACAGGTTAGGAAACACTGAGTTAGAAACAGACAATGTTTCCCAACCAGTGTGTCTCCAGTTGTTGCAAAACTACAACTCCCAGCATGCCCAGACAGCTGAAGGGCATGCTGGGAGTTGTAGTTCGGCAACATCTGAAGGGCCAGATGTTGCTGAACTAAAACTCCCAGCATGCCTGCACAGTCAGTGCATACTGGGAGTTGTATTTTTGCAACAGCTGGAAGAGCACAGATTGGAGACCATTATACAATGGTCTCCAAACTGGGGCCCTCCAGATGTTGCAAAACTACAACTCCCAGCATGCCCAGACAGCCAAAGGCTGTCTAGGCATGCTGGGAGTTGTAGTTTTCAGACTCCTAGAAGCAGCAGTGAAGATCTTCACTGCTGCTTCTGAGGACTACATACTTACCTGCCGGTCCCGTCGCTGCTCGTCCACGTGGCCGGTCCTGCCGCTGCTCCTCGGTCCCGCCAGGTAAGGCCGCCGGTCCCCTGGTGTTCCCCCCCCTATGCCGCAGGTCCCTGCGAGCCCCTGCAGCCATCGTCCCCCGTTCTGCCCGACTTCCAGGGGCGGGCAGTGCGGGGGATCTGAACTTTCACCCCAGATCACTGTGATTGGTCCACAGGGACCAATCACAGTGATCGCTGACCAGGACCATCAATGGATGGTCCTGGGGGGTGAAGCAGAAGTTGTCCCCTGCTGGAAACAGCGGGACTTCTGCCAGTTAACCCTTGCGATGCTGCGCATCGCCGGGTTAACTGAATGGCATATATAAACGCCGGGATGCGCGAACGCACTGCACAACCCGGCGTTTATATATGCCATTCTGCGGGAAGGGGTTAACCCTTTAGACTCTGTAAAGTTGATTGCGTCATTTAAAACTGGAGAACAATTATCCTGGCTAGCTCAGTGGGCTGTTCAGGTCTGCCACGGTGAAATCCCATAGTCACGAACAGCAGAGTGGATAGCAAGATAGCCCTTACCTGCCTCCTCAACTTCCAACGAGTGCTTCGATGCTTCAGTCAGCCATGGTAGGCTGGAACAGTTGAGCACCGATATCACTGATCAGTGCTATGCTATGGCATAGCGTTGTTCAGTGTATGCAATCTAAAAATTGTGTATAAAAAAATAATAATATATATATATATATATATATATATATATATATATATATATATATAGTTAATAAATGTGATTTAACCCCTTTACTAATAAAAGTTTGAATCACCCCCTTTTTCCAATGAAAAAAATGTAAACAAAAATAAACATGTGATACCCCCGTGTGCGTAAATGTCGGAACTAAAATGTTAATGTTAATTAAACCGCATGGTCAATGGTGTACACGTAAAAAAAATGAAATAAAAATCCAGAATTGTGTATTTTTGATCACTTTGTATACACTAAAAAAAAGTATAAAAAGCGATCAAAAAGTCCCATCAAAACAAAAATTGTATAGATAAAAACTACAGATCATGACACTAAAAATGAGCCCTCACACATCCCTGTATACGGAAAAATAGAAAAGTTATAGGGGTCGGAAGATGACAATTTTAAACATGCTAATTTTCATACAAAAAGTTATAATTTTTTTTTAAGTAAAACAAAATCAAACCTATATAAGTTGGGAATCCTTGTAATCATATGGACCTACAGAATAAAGATAAGGTGTACTTTTATCAAAAAGGGCACTGCGTAGAATCGGAAGCCCCCAAAAGTTACAAAATGGGAAAAAATATATATATTTTGTCCCACAAATATTACTATTTCGCTGTAGATTTTGTGTTTTAATAATTGATGTAATACCCCCTTAAGGACTAAGCGTTTTTCCGTTTTTGCATTTACATTTTTTCCTCATCACATTCTAAAAATCATAACGCTTTCAATTTTGCACATAAAATTCCATATGATGGCTTATTTTTTGCACCACCAATTCTACTTTGCAGTGACATTAGTCATTTTAGCCAAAAATTTACAGCGAAACGGAAAAAAAATTAATTGTGCGACAAAATTGAAGAAAAAATGTCATTTTGTAACTTTTGGGGGCTTCCGTTTCTACGCAGTGCATTTTTCGGTAAAAATGACACTTCATCTTAATTCTGTAGGTCCATACGGTTAAAATGATACCCTACCTATATAGGTTGGATATTGTCGCACTTCGGAAAAAAATCATAACTACATGCAGGAAAATTTATATGTAAAAAATTTTCATCTTCTAATCTTCTAACCCCTATAACTTTTTTATTTTTCAGCGTATGGGCCGGTATGAGGACTCATTTTTTGCGCCGTGTTCTGAAGTTTTTATCGGTACCATTTTTGTATTGATCTGACTTTTTGATCTCTTTTTATAAATTTTTTCATGATATAAAAAGTGACCAAAAATACGCAATTTTGGACTTTGGAATTTTTGGGCGCGTACGCCATTGACCATGCAATTTAATTAATTATATATTTTTATAGTTCGGACATTTGTGCATGCGGCGATACTACATGTGTTTATTTTTATTCACACAGTTTTTTTTTTTTTTTTTTATGGTAAAAGTGGGGTGATTCAAACTTTTATTAGGGAAGGGGTAAAATGACCTTTGTTAACTTTTTTTTTTTTGCAGTACTATAGCTCCCATAGGGAGCTATAGCACTGCACACACTGATCTCTTATGCTGATCCCTGCAAAGCCATAGCTTTGCATGGATCAGTGAGATAGGGGCTCGATTGCTCAAGCCTGTAGCTTAGGCTTGGAGCAATCAAACCCCAATCGGAGGCCGCAGAGACAGGTAAGGAGACCTCCGCTTGCGTCCTAGCTGATCGGAACATCGCGATTTTATCGCGATGTACCAATCAGCCCGACTGAGCCGGGAAGTGTTTACTTTCACTTTCAGAAAGTGAATAGGGTTAATAGCGCGCGGCACCTATTGTTGTGCCACGCGCTATTAACCCTATTCACTTTCTGTTAGTCGAGGGTCCCGGCTATGAATAGCAGCCGGGACCGACCCGTTTTTTTAAACACTGGGACCGGGCTCAGGGCGTACAAATACGCCCTGAGTCCTTAAGAGGATACAGAGTAAAATATGAGACACAAAAAACAAGCCCTCCTATGGGACTGTAGGTGGAAAATTGAAGCATTATGATTTTTAGAAGGTAAGGTGAAAATACTGGAAAAAAACCTTGGGCCTTAAGGGGTTAAATTACTTCTGATTCTCAGTAATAGGAAACCAGCTCTGGTAATACCTGAGTGCTGAGTAAAGTTCCTCACTTTAAAAAGGGATTCCTGTCCCCACCCTCTCTTAATAATACTGTATGGTTCATGTCTTGTCTAGTCTACAAGAAAATACCTGCCAGTGGCCATTCTTGGGTGATGCCTTCTTCTGCATTTGTTGTCTTACTTCCTCCCCATGATCATCATTTGCTGTCAATTTGAATTACTTGTTTCTGTTTCGTGAAGTGTTTGAAAAGGGAAATGTAATTTATATTAACGGCTATTAAATATTTTATGATGGGGATTGGAAATGTTAGACTCGTCGTAAGTGTGAGTGATTTTTATCTTCTAGGAATTGAAAATGTGCTGAAGAAACTGCTGCTAAATACATCCTGAATAATAATCTCATGGTGTCATGGTCATTTTTTATTTTACCACAGTTGGTGATCTTGTAGGATATTGAAAATATACTCCCCGTCAGCAGCATACTCAAGGTGGCTTTGGTATACGTCTCTAATGTTCATTAAAGGTGACCTGTCTCCATGAATGTGTTTACATGGTTCAGTAGTAGATAGGATTTTATTTCTTATGAACCATAATTATGAATAACATCTACTGGGCAAGTGAATGTTGTCACATTGACAGTGTAATTAAGTACTGTAGTGTCATATCAATGGTGTTGCTGCCTAAAGATGTCTGCACGTGCCAGTACGCTTGTGTTTAATGGGAGAGTTTTGGTTTACCAATATGCATTAGTTGTGTATTTATATATAGCAAAGAACGGACCAGGGATTGAATTCTGTGTCTGGCATCTGATGAAAAGAAAGTTTTAAAGCTTAAAGGTAGAAGACAGAAGAAAGAAAACAAAAACGGGGTGCTCTCTCGTATGCTGTTTGTGGGGAGAAAAGGGGGGGGGGGGAACCACCTCACCTAATGTGCTGTACCGACCTGCTGTGTGGATGCAAAAGTGTAAGCCCAACACTGTTGGGAGGTGTGTGTAGAGATTAGTGGATTCAGTGTGCAGCTCTATCTCCCCTCTCCGTGTCCCTTAGGGTACGGAATGATAGACGAAGAATGGGTAGATAAAGATGGGGAATTGTGTAGAGCGCTCCTGCTGTCAAAGGACGGACTCAAAACTCCACGGTTGCACAGGACAATTTATTAATAACATTTCAATAAATTGTCCTGTGCAACCGTGGCATTTTGAGTCCGTCCTTTGACAGCAGGAGCGCTCTACACAATTCCTCATCTTTATCTACCCATTCTTCGTAAAGCTTAAAGGTGTACTTCTCCCTTATACAAAGAATAGAGGATAAGATGTCAAATTGCGGGGATCCAGCTTTCATTTTTAAAAAGGCCTGTGGAGGAGCATGTCACACACACTCGTCACTCCTCCTCCACTGCGCCCAATGTAACGCTATGGAGGTGGCAGTGACGTGTATGTCACATGCTCCTCCATAAGAGGCCGTGATGCGGACGGCAGAACGGAGGAACCCACAATGAGGAGAAAGGGGCAGCAGAGCGGCAACACAGAGGACAGCCTCAAGTGAACTACAAGGGTGGGTGCTGTAGTCTACAGGGGGGCTGCTACTAATGTCTACAAGGAGAGAGGGGCTTCTACCTAAAAGGTGAGGGCACTGTCTACAAGGGGAGGGCTGCGGTCTACATGGGGGCTGCTACTGTCTGCAACTATCTATACTACGTACTATTAAAGGCAATCTTACAGCAGAGTTACCTGCACTAAGTTGAATTTATGGGTAGCTAGTGCAGGTGACACGTTTTCTACCGCCACTCACTATGTGAACATCAGCGCAATCGCTCCAGAGACATCTGTCTTGCCGCCAATGCAAATTCCCTGTTATGCCTAATGGAGAAGAGCAAAAACAAATAGACAACAAGCACTTCCTTGTGCGGTATCACCAACATGGGTAGAGGTACGCGGATAAAGGAAACATGCTCACCAGGACAGGTTGTGCAGATTCCAGGCACAACACTTACAAGGGCATTTCAAGGAGATATGAGCTGCTGTGGCTTACCACACCGAAAGCATAGGCGTTGAACATGGGTGAAGGAGAAGAGTGAATCCGGGAAGTGATGTCCGCGCTGCTGGCAAGTGGGTGGTATCAGCAAAGATCGGGAACCATAGGTATTTGTGTGAACAAAAAAAAAGGATAATTTCATATACCTATGGTTCCCGATCTTTGCTGATCCCACCCACTTGCCAGCAGCGTGAACATCAGTTCCTGGCTTCACTCTTCTCCTTCACCAATGGAGAAGAGAGAAATTTTGGCTCATACTACATAAGCCACCTCCATTGCACACAACAAGGAACCCACATATCGGCAGAGCCTGAAACCGGGTCACCCTGTTGTCAGATTCCCTTTAAAATAAAAGTACTCGTAATTGGTATCGGCGAGTACTAGAATTAAAGTATCGATACTTGTACTCGGTTTTAGAAAATGGTATCGGGACATCCCTAGTTGCTATTGTCTACTGCTCTTCTGCACAAGTTGTGATAAATCCCCCTCAATGTTTTTGTAAATTTGCAAAACATTATTTTTAGTGTGTCTATTTGTAAAGCAATGCAGATGTCTGTGACAAAAATGAACATACACAAAAATACTATCCACGAGTAACTGACATTGTCAAGGAGAAAAATGGTGCATTTTCTCAATACACAGTCATAATTGGAGTAAATCATAACACCCACAAAATGTAATCTACAAAGCGGATCTCCTGCTGAAAGAGGCCTACCTGGCTGCATCAGGGTAGCCCTGTGCAGCCTGGAAGTGACTGCCATCAGCGAATCCGCAGTGGGATATACGCTGTGGATGCAATAAGTGCGACCATATGTAGAGGAAGAGTGGTACAGTTGCCCATATCAACCAATCACATTGCTTCTTTCATTTTTCAGACGCCATGCTATGGGTAACTGCACCTCTCTATCTACTCAGGTTTGGCTTCCCCCGTTGACCCAGATATATCCATCTGCCTGAAATTATCTGGTTTTGACCATAACAACCAATCACAGCTCAGCTATCATATTACCAGCCATCAAAACTAAGCTGTAAATAGTTTTTATGGGCGAAACCAGACAGTGGATAAATCTGGACCCGTGTGTCCATCCAGAGATCATTCTTTCTCATGAAGTCTTCTAGTGACACTTTTACCATTTAGTATTTCTATTTTGAAACATTACCTATAATGTGCAGTTATGTCAAATTTATTATAAAGTCCAGGCAATTCTCATACTGTACATAGTTTCCAAAACATTAAACACATCACTATTCATTGTAAAGCATCCAGTGGAGCAATAAGTGGTTCGGACCTCCATGTGTGTACAAACTGCATGAAGTTCAATTAGCTTTACAACTCCCTCCAGGTTATTGACCAGAAACCAAAAAATGTAACTCAGTAGAAATGCAAAATTGTCGCAAAGTAACAAAGCTGCTATTGACTGAAGTAAAATGTGAAGTAGTGGTATAGATTCTGTGACACTCTATGAAGTGGAGGCTAATGTGACTGAAATTGGTAAAGTCTGTGGTGCTTGTGTACAGAGTTGGTATACGAAGTGACTTGTTTTGACAGTATTGATATATATAGACATGTTTACTAGAGTGGACATTGATTTCCTTGTTAATGCATCTTTTTCTTGGCATTACTTTTTAAAATAAGAATATGAAAACTGTATGCATATATACTGTATGTTTTTTATTGGAAAGATTGTTTAGGCTAACACAGAACCTTCAAATAAGAGCATTAGCAGGAAACATTGCCAGCGTTCGGGGTTCTACTTGCTTTCTTCTGTACTGTTTATTAAAATGGTCTCAATGACAGATTCCCTTTTAAAAATGGTCTTATTTTATTAAGCAATGACTTGACCAAGAACAAGGTATTATGCAGCTGCAACTCCAGTGGTGTGATCACAGGGGCAATAAAATAGTTATTGAAATAATGTGGCTGTGTAATATACACTTACTGGCCACTTTAGTATTTACACCTTTCTAGTACTTTATTGGACTTTCTAGTACTTTTCCCTTCAGAACTGCCTTCACAAGGTATTGAAAACCATCATGTCCTTGTGGACATGATGACACCACACAGTTGCTGCAATCTCCTGATCCTTTATTGGATTGAGATCTGGTGACTGTGAAGTCCATTAATACAGTGAACTTATTTTCTTAATGATTAGCTAGTGCAGGTAACTCGCTGCACTACGGGTGAATATCATATATCTTGCTAGGTCATTGCCACTTACTTTGTCTGACAACCGATACAATGTACAGGGTACATATGCATCAAGGCAAGGTTTAGACCCTGCCCCCGATCTTTGTGCCGCGCACTATTAACTTATGATGAGCGTTTAAAGTTTAGATGCAGCGTTTAAAGTTAATCGTCACATCTAAAGTAACAAAAATACACTCCCGGCAGCTTAGTCAGGCTGATCGGGACAATCGCGGGGAAATCGCGATGTCCCAATTAACTAGAACGCTAGCGGAGGGTGCCTTACCTGCCTCCGTCACGTCCGATAGGCAATTGATTGCTCCAAGCCTAAAATCCAGGCTTGAGCAATTGACCACCGATAACACTGATCATTGCCGTGTTAATGCACAGCAATGATCTGTTTAGCAGATCAGTGTGTGCAGTGCTATAGCCACTAGAGGTGGCTATAACACTGCAAAAAAAAAAGTGTGGGAAAAAAGTTAGTAAAGATCATTTAACCCCTTCCCTAAGAAAAGTAAGAATCACCCCCCCCCTTTTCCCATTAAAAAAAAAACTGTGTAAATAAAAATAAACATG
The DNA here is from genome assembly GCF_029499605.1 of Hyla sarda. NCBI lineage: Eukaryota > Metazoa > Chordata > Amphibia > Anura > Hylidae > Hyla > Hyla sarda. The sequence continues at coordinate 227,060,404 of NC_079192.1, forward strand.
TGGCATCGCCGTGTGCGGAAATGCCCGGATTATAAAAATATATTGTTAATTAAACTTCACGGTCAATGGCATACGCGCAAAAAAAATTCCAAAGTCCAAAATTGCGTATTTTTTTTCACATTTTATTTAATGAAAAAATTAATAAAAAGCGATCAAAAAGTCTGATCAAATACAACGCAGAAAAATAAAAAAGATTTATCGGGGGCAAAAGATGACAATTTTAAACGTAGAAATTGTAGTTTTGAAACATCTGGAGGTCCGCAGGTTGAAGACCACTGCCCGGGCCTTCGTCGTCATCCAGACCTCTCCCCCCCCCTCCCCCCTCCCCCCTCTAGTTTTGTACTCCCTCCGCTCGGCGGGACGTTAGGGTAAGCTGGTCCGGGCCATCTGTGCTGTAGGGACCATCCGGTGGGGAGGGATAGTCGTTCTGTGCTGTCCATCTTCACCGGGGGTGGCTCTTCTCCACGCTTCGGGCCCGGGCAGTGGTCTTCAACCTGCGGACCTCCAGATGTTTCAGAATTACAACTCCCAGCATGCCCGGACAGCCGATGGCTGTCCAAGCTTGCTGGGAGTTGTAGTTTTGAAACATCTGGAGGTCCGCAGGTTGATGACCACTGAGGGTGGAGAGTTGACTCAAGTATAAGCTGAGGGGGGTGTTTTCAGGACGAAAAATTGTGCAGAAAAACTCGGTTTATACTCGAGTATATATATGGTAATACAAAATCAAACCTATATGGGTATAATTTTAATCGTGTGGACCTACAGAATAAAGATAGTGTCATTATTACCGAAAAATTAAAAAATCACACCTTATCTGTGTAGAAACTGAAGCCGCCAAAATTTACAAGATGGCATTTTTTCTTCGATTTTGTCGCACAATTTATGATTAATTGGTGATGCAAAAAATAAGCCATCATATGGAATTTTATGTGCAAAATTGAAAGTTTTATAATTTTTCGAAGGTGATGCAGAAAAAATTAAAATGCAAAGACGGAAAAACCCAGAGTCCTTAAGGGGTTAAAGTGTACCCACAAAAGTCACAGAAAAAAAAGTGCTTAGGTACGTGTGTGCCTAATTGTGCCCCCTGTAATAAGCAAAAAAATAAAAAAAAGCTCTAAATGCAAGGATAAAACTCCCGAAATAACATAAAATGTTGATATCAGGACTTTATAAAGACTTAGACCTATAATAGAGACAGGTACCTTGAGGAACTCCAACCACCTGAACTGAGTTCAAGTAGCAAAGGTGCTACTGCTCTGGAACACAACAATTGTACCTAATATAGTGGTGGGTAAGTGTACAAAGACATGCTTGCTGTACTCCTTGTAGTGGCGCATCATTGTCTTGTTCACTTGAAAGGGAGAACAATGCAGTACCGCACACTGCTGCTACAAACAATACAATGATTACACTTACAAGCCCAGATAAACATTGAGAAGTTGCAGCTCCACAGTCGTGTATATTAGCTAATCGTCAGTGAGTTTGTGACTGTGACTCCTGTTGATTTAAGGGTAAAAACACACAAGCGTAATGTGGCAACCAATCACTGTTATACAGTGAAAACAATACTTGGCACTCAGTAGTATACTTGATTTTTGTATCTGCCATCCAAGTAAAAGAAATTTTCTTGAATGATCTTTGTCAGGTTTGGGATTGCTGCGGAGGACAGAGGGGAAAAAAAATTGACGGCCTGTCGTTGTACCACTGCCGTTTTTAACCCCTTGAGGACCGGGCCATTTTTCATTTTTGCACTTTTGTTTTTTCCTTCTCACCTTCTAAAAATATCTCCTTTCAATTTAACACCTACAGACCCATGTGAGGGCTTGTTTTATGTGCTACCAATTTTACTTTGTAATGACCACAATTAAATCTATGACAAAACAAAAAATATACACATAGAGAGATATATATATGTATATATATATATCTATCTTTGTGGGGCAAAATTGAAAAAAGAAATGCCATTTTGGGCTTTCAATTCAATGCTTTTTTTGGTAAAAATGACACCTTTATATATATTCTGTAGGTCCATACGATTAAAAAGATACCAAACTTTTATATAGGTTTCATTTTGTTTTACTTCTTCTAAAACAATAACACTTTTTGTACGAAAATTTGAATGTTTAAAAAATGTCCCCTCCCAACCCCTATACCGTTTATTTAAAAAAAGAAAAAAAAATTTTTTTTTTTTTTTTTAAGCGCCGTGATCTGTAGTTTTTATCAGTATAATTTTTGTTTTGATGGGGCTCTTTGATCGCTTTTTATAAAAAAAAAAAAAATTAGGGCATACAAAGTGACAAAAAATACGCAATTCTGGACTTTGGTGTTTTTTTTTTTTTTTTTTACATATGCCATTGTTCGTGTGGTTAAAGTAACATAACATTTTTATTGTTCGGACATTTATGCACGTGACTGTACCAAATATGATTGTTTATTTTTGTTTACGTATTATTTTTTATGGAAAAAAGGGGGTGATTTAAACTATTATGTATTGGGAAAGGGGTTAACTCCCTTTTTTTATAAAAAAAAAAATTTTTAACTTTTTTTACAAAAAATTTTTTGGTCGCCATAGAGAATTATTACATGCAATCTTCAGATTGGATACAATGTCCACTGCTGTACCATAACATAGCATTGATCAGTGTTATTGGTGCTCTGCTGCTATGATTGCGGCTCCTAAGGGGTTAATGCCAGGCATCACCGTGATCGGGGATGTCTGGCATTGGCTGGGTCCAACCAGATATGACCCGTTCTCAGTTCCTGAGCGTGTGTCATAGAAGGGGAGCGGGACAAGGGCACACAGGTACGCCCTTCATCCTCAAGAGGTTAAACTAAAGCCAGAATTGGATTCAAAAGGAATAGGAAGTATAAAGGAAGGATTTATACTTCTCCTTCCTACTGGATACACTTCTGGGTTTGGCTCAAGAGCTGCAGTGGCAGTTTTCTAATCAGCTGCTGTGTGTGACACCAGCCTCAGGCTAACTGAACCTTTTACATAGACCAGGGATTGCTAAACTTTATCTACTGAAGCCCCACCAGGAACATCAGTGGGATTACATGGCCTTACTTTATGTGGTGGAAGTCCAGTATACACTGCTCAAAAAAATAAAGGGAACACTAACATAACACATCCTAGATCTGAATGAATAAACTAATCGTATGAAATACTTTCGTCTTTACATAGTTGAATGTGCTGACAACAAAATCACACAAAAATTATCAATGGAAATCAAATTTAGTAGCCCATGGAGGTCTGGATATGGAGTCATGCTCAAAAAACTAAGTGGAAAACCACACTACAGGCTGATCCAACTTTGATGTAATGTCCTTAAAACAAGTCAAAAGCCTCAGTAGTGTGTGTGGCCTCCACGTGCCCGTATGAACTCCCTACAATGCCTGGGCATGCTCCTGATGAGGTGGCAGATGGTCTCCTGACGGATGTCCTCCCAGACTTGGAATAAAGCATCCACCAACTCCTGGACAGTCTGTGCTGCAACGTGGCGTTGGTGGATGGAGCGAGACATGACGTCCCAGATGTGCTCAATCGGATACAGGTCTGGGGAACAGGAAGGCCAGTCCATAGCATCAATGCCTTCCTCTTGAAGGAACTGCTGACACACTCCAGCTACATGAGGTCTTGCATTAGGAGGAACCCAGGGCCAACCGCACCAGCATATGGTCTCACAAGGGGTCTCAGGATCTCCTCTCCGTACCTAATGGCAGTCAGGCTACCTCTGGCAAGCACATGGAGGGCTGTGCGGCCCCCCCAAAGAAATGCCACCCCACACCATTACTGACCCACCACCAAACTGGTCATACTGGAGGATGTTGCAGGCAGCAGAACGTTCTCCACTGTGTCTCCAGACTCTGTCACATGTGCTCAGTGTGAACCTGCTTTCATCTGTGAAGAGCACAGGGCAGCAGTGGCGAATTTGCCAATCTTGGTGTTCTCTGGCAAAAGCCAAACATCCTGCACAGTGTTGGGCTGTAAGCACAACCCCCACTTGTGGACGTCGGGCCCTCATGTTTCTGACCGTTTGAGTGGACATATGCACATTTTGTGGCCTGCTGGAGATCATTTTGCATTGCTCTGGCAGTGCTCCTCCTTGCACACAGGCAGAGGTAGCGGTTTTGTTTTTATGTTGTTGCCCTACTACGGCCTCCTCCACATCTCCTGATGTACTGGCCTGTCTCCTGGAAGCACCTCCATACTCTGGACACTACGCTGACACACACACAGCAAACCTTCTTACCATAGCTTGCATTGATGTGCCATCCTGGATGAGCTGCACTACCTGAGCCACTTGTGTGGGTTGTAGACTCAGTCTCATGCTACCACTAAAGTGAAAGCACCGCCAGCATTCAAAAGTGACCAAAACATCAGCCAGGAAGCATAGCAACTGAGAAGTGGTCTGTGGTCACCACCTGCAAAACCACTCCTTTATTGGGGGTGTCTTGCTAATTGCCTATAATTTCCACCTGTTGTCTGTTCCATTTGCACCACAGCATGTGAAATTGATTGTCAATCAGTGTTGCTTCCTGAGTGGACAGTGTAATTTCACAGAAGTGTGATTGACTTGGAGTTACATTGTGTTGTTTAAAGGGTAGCTCCCACCATCCTATTTTTTTTGCTAGCCCGTTCCCCCCCCCTCCCCCGCTACGGCACTAGCCCGTTCCCTCCTCCTCCCCCCCCCCACCGCATACCCCGTTCCCTCATTACACTTGCAGTTACTGCAGAGTCCGGCAGCGGGCGTGCAGGGACAGCGGCAGCAACGAGGCGGCGATGGCGATGTGCGGGAGGAGTGGCCTCCCAGCCAGTGGCCGGGGAGCCAATGCGCTCGCTTCCACCTGGGAGCGAGTGCAGACTAACTGAAAAAGGACTGATTGCCACTCCAAAATCAGTCCTTTTTCAGTAGCTGGTTTTTAAATGTAAATTCAACCTTTTTAATGAAAAAAATAATAATAAAAGTATATTAGAGATATGTTGTAGTACATAAGTACTACAACATATCAAAAAATAAAGTTGGTGACAGTGCCCATTTAAGTGTTCCCTTTATATAATTTTTTTTTTAGCAGTGTATTTCTTAGTCTACCTTTCCCTTCACTAAACTCTGTATACAATTTAAAACAAGTACAAAATGAGTTAACACTGTACCTAACCAAAGATTGTTGCAGCCAGAAAAAGGACTTTGCAGTCGCTTATGTAAAAACTGCCTCACCAACCTATAGGGGGCACCTCACTGGTGATGCCACCAGTGAGAAACACTGGTTTCGATGTTGTAGGCTGTTAATTGGTAAACTTATTTTGGTGGAATTTATCACTCATTTACATCGGCTTTTACATGTAAAAAAAATATATAGACTTTTGGGAGTTTTTGTGCTTCCTGTGCCTACTAAAAAGTGAGTCCTCACTCTCGCCCCATTTACTAGAATTATACAGCAGTCTGGAGCTTGTGTAAATTTCTAAAACTGCCTCATGGGCAGCTACAGAAGTGCTGGATTTTTTTTAGATGTTGGTGCTCCCTTTTAAATCTTCTGCTGCTGTCAGATGCAGGATTTTACATTAGACTGGCGTATGAAATGACAATATTGGTAAATTTCCACTTTGTTTTAGTATAGATTATCAGTTCTCTACCTGTGTTATAAAGTTGGAGACAGATATCACAGGCCAAGTTGGATTTCATGTTTGATGCATTAAAGGGGTTCTCCACCATAAGGTGATTTTAGTATGTACCTGGCAGACAGTAATGGACATGCTTAGGAAGGATCTGCGCTTGTCTTGGGGCTAAATGGCTATGTCATGAGATTAGCATAACACTGTGGCTAGCTTTTTGTGAACTTGTATTTCCTGTTTGACTTATGTTTTTTTCGACTAAAAATCCCACAATTCCATTTTCCTCCCTCCCACACATCAGCCACCCCACCCATTGAAACAAAAGACCTGTGGTTTTCAATCAGGGTGCCTACAGCTGTTGCATTATTTGCAGATTGATCCCTCCACCCATTGAAGCAGACAGGCTCCCTGTCATCAGCTGACTAGTGAGTCAGGTCTTGGCCGCATTGCAAGCTGGGAAAAATCTGAGACAATAGTCATTTTGTATGCTGATAAAAATAAATAGTGGGGTGAAAATCACATAAGAATTGTGAGAAAACCGTCACACACAGGTACAGACACTATATTATGAACTACCCTAACTTTACAGCCCCTGTAGCATAGTCAAATAAAAAAAATCCTAGAATACCCCTTTAATGAATCTAGGTGGATGCATGTTAGACTAGATTAGCCACATTATTTACCGTTGGTGCATGTAACATTTGTAGAACTGTTGTTATATTTTGCTTTATAGTTATATAGCTTCAAACAACTTGTTTTCTGTTAAAGCATGTTGCCTGTAAAATTAAAGGGGTTATTCTGGAATAGAAAAACAAAGCTACTTTCTTTTAAGAACCGCTCCCCGTCTGTCTCCAGGTTGGGTGTGGTTCTGCAGCTCGGTTCCATTAACCTGTTGGGGACGAAGGGCGTATGCATACGCCCTTGCGTCCTGGTACTTAAGGACGTATCCATACGCCCGTGGGAATTTCGCGCCCGGGGGTGACTGCTGATGTCTATCAGCAGGCACCCCATGCAAATGCCCAGGGGGGGTCATTAAGACCCCCCCCCATGTCGGCGATCGGCGCAAATCGCAAGTGAATTCACACTTGCGATTTGCGCCGATTCAGGGTCATTACGGGTCTATGGTGACCCGGAATAGAAGGGGGATCGCGAATGTCTAAGACAACTACGATCCCCCTGAAGCGATAGGAGTGAGGTGGCAGGGGTGCCACCCCTCCTATCCCTGCTATTGGTGGTCTAGACGCGACCACCAATAGCAGATCGGGGGCGGAGGGGTTTACTTTCGTTTTCCCCGTCCTGCCCACGCACAATAGGCGGGGCAGGACGGGGAAACGACGTGAACTGAACGCCGAAGGTCCACTTACCCCTCCGGAGGCTGCGGGCGACGGTGATTGGCGGGCGGCGAAGGAGATCGGCGCGGGCGGCGTGTGGCAGAAGAGGACGGTTCCCTGGATCCTACAGAAGCCGGTAAGTTGCCTAGCAACATCTGGAGGGCTACAGTCTGAGACTGTAGCCCTCCAGATGTTGCAAAACTACAACTCCCAGCATGCCCAGACAGCTTTTTGGGCATGCTGGAATATGTAGTTTTGCAACAGCTGGATGGCTGCAGTTTGAGACCACTATATAGTGGTCTCTAAACTGTATCCCTCCAGATCTTGCAAAACTACAACTCCTAGCATGCTCAAACAGCTCTTTGCTTCCTGTGCATGCTTGGATTTGTAGTTTTGCAACATCTGGAGGGTCACAGTTTGGAAATCACTGTGCAGTGGTCTATAAACTGTAGCCCTCCAGATGTTGCAATACTGCAAATCCCAGCATGCTCAAACAGCAAACAGCTGTCTCACCATGCTGGGAGTTGTAGTTGCGTAACCTCCAGCTGTTGCATAACTACATCTCCCAGCATGCCCTTCAGCGATTAGTACATGCTGGGAGTTGTAGTTTTGCAACAGCTGGAGGCACACTGGTTGGAAAATTCTGAGTTAGCTAACAGAACCTAACTGAAGGTTTTCCAACCAGTGTGCCTCCAGCTGTTGCAAAAGTACAACTCCCAGCATGCACGGTATGTCAGTACATGATGGGAGCTGAATTTTTGAAACAGCTGGAGATTTTTTTCCCCCCCATGTGAACGTACAGGGTACATTCACACAGGCAGGTTTACAGTAAGTTTCCCGCTTCAAGTTTGGTCTGCGGCAAATTTTTCGCCGCAGTTCAAACTCCTAGCGGGAAACTCATCGTAACATGCCAGTGCGAATGTACCCTAAAAACACTACACGAACACATAATAAAGGGTACAACACTACATATACACCCCCTTACACTGTCCACCCCCCCCCCCCAATAAAAATGAAAAACGTATTGTACAGCAGTGTTTCCAAAACGAAGCCTCCAGCTGTTGCAAAACAACAACTCCCAGCATTTCTGGACAGCCACTGACTGTCCAGGCATGCTGGGAGTTTAGCAACAGCTTGAGGCACCCTGTTTGGGAATCACTGGCGTAAAATACCCCTATGTTCACCCCTATACAATTCCTAATTTAGTCCTCAAATGCACATGGCGCTCTCTCACTTCAGAGCCCTGTCGTATTTCAAGGAAACAGTTTAGGGCCACATATGGGGTATTTCCGTAATCGGGAGAAATTGCACTACAAATTTTGGGGGGCTTTTTCTCCTTTTACACCTTATGAAAAGGAAAAGTTGGGGGTTACACCAGCCTGTTAGTGCAAACTTTTTTTTTTTTTTTTTACACTAACAGGCTGGTGTTGCCCTATACTTTTTATTTTCACAAGCAGTAAAAGGAAAAAATGCCCCCCAAAATTAGTAATGCAATTTCTCCTGAGTATGGAAATACCCCATATGTGGGCGTAAAATGCTCTGCGGGCGCACAACAAGGCTCAGGAGTGAGAGCGCACCATGTACATTTGAGGCCTAAATTGATGATTTGCACAGGGGTGGCTGATTTTACAGTGGTTCTGACATAAACGCAAAAACATAAATACCCGGGACACCCTTTTTTTATATGTAGGACCCCCTGTAGGTAGGTAGCTTGGCCCCAGTTTCACCCCTTTTATAGGTGTAGAGGAGTACAGGGGTGAATAGGTGTAGAGAAATGACGGAGGGATGTACATGGGTGACAGTGAGGTGAAGAGGAGTGACAGAGGCATGTATATGGGTGACAGAGGAGTAACAGAGTACTTGTGAGACAGAGGGGAAACAGACAGAGCTGTAGCTAGCTCCTTATGCACCCGAGGCAAGAACAAAAGATTGCGCCCCTCCCCCATTTGGACTCCCTCAGAAAAGAAAACATTTTGCGGGCCACCCCTACGGAATTATTTTTTTTAATATGTTTCTTATGTAGGTTACAGTTCGGTTTTATGCAGCGACTCACAAATGACATATATTCACTGATCAGTCTTTTTTATTTTTATTTATTTATTAATTTTTTTCTTCTTCCCCATCTGGCTCAGGACATCAGGATAATCTGTTCCAGCCAAAACTCTTCGGGGCAGAACCTGCAACACAAACATATCTGCACTTTTTCAGCATTATCCTCCCCTTTTCCTCACAAATGACTCCAGCCTCCTCCAAACACGATGCCACCAGCCTTCCCACAACGCACAAGGGGGGGGATTTATCAAAACCTGTGCAGAGAAAGAGTTGCCCAGTTGCCCATAGCAACCAATCGGCTCGCTTCTTTCTTTTTTAACAAGGCCTCTGCAAAATGAAATAAGCTATCTGATTGGTTGCTATGGGCAACTGGGCAACTTTTCCTTTGCACAGGTTTTGATTAATTTCCCCCAATGTTTCCAACCTCACTAAAAAGCCTCCAGCCCCCCCCCCGCCACAAGCACACAATGCCTCCTTACCCATATTCATCCAGCCTTCCCCACACACAATGCCTCCTGCCTCACTCACACACAGTGCCTCCAGCCTTACCACACACAGTGACAGAGGGGTGTACATGGGAGACAGGGGTGTAGAGGGGTGACCGTGGGGTGTACAGGGTTGACAGTAGGGTGTAGGGAGTGACAGGGGGGTGTACTGGATAACATAGGGGTGTCCAGGGGTTACAGAGAGGTTGTGAGGGATGACAGAGGTGTAGAGGAGTGAAAGAAGGGTGGGGTGCACTACCTGAAGCTGAGTAAGCCTCTGTCAGCGCCGCCCCTGCTCCTTCCCTACATCCACATCATTCTGCTGAGGGACCAGGGAGAATACAGCTGCTTCACAGGAGGAGGATACACGGGGATCAGAGCTGCAGCATGCCATCCCGGGAGTGCGCACAGACGTTTCTTCCACCCGTACTGCGCGCCTGTGACTCACTCACAGCGCTGCAGGCCCAGGCCAGGATGGAAAATGAAAATTTTTGTGTCATCTTTCCCACTGGAGTGTCCCGGCACCCTGGTTGGGAATCACTGCCAATTGTAATGTGTGTTGGACTTCCTGTGCCGGACATCCATAGCCGATGTGTCCCCTTGCAGCAGCACGCCTGAGGCAATCGCCTTAGTCGCCTTATGGAAGCTACTGCCCTGGATATACACAAAAGTGGTACAGATAAAAAGTACAGATCACAGTGCACAAAATGAGCCCCCATACAGCCCCGTATACGGAGAAATTAGAAAGTTATAGGTGGTCAAAATAGGGCGATTTTAAGCATACTAATTTTGTTTTAAAAGTTTGATATTTTTTTTAAAGCTGCACAATAAAGAAACATATTACATGGGTTTTATTTTAAAAAAAGAAATTTTTTCTGTAAAGTGTATAGCGTGAAAATTAAACTTCCAAAATTGCGGTTTTCTTTTCAATATCCCCTCCCAAATAATTCTTTATTTGGTTGCGCCATACATTTTAAGGTAAAATTATTGATGTCCTTATGAAGGACAATAAACAAAAAACAAGACCTCACATGGGTCTGTGGATGAAAATATGAAGGTTATGATTTTGAGAAGGCGAGGAGGAAAAAATGGAAAAAATGGAAAAATAAAATTGTCTGTGTCCTTAAGGCCAAAAGGCCAAAGGACCGGGGCATTTTTCATATTTGCACTTTAGTTTTTTCCTCGTCCCCCTTCTAAAAATCATAGCACTTTCAATTTTCCACCTACAGACTCATAGGAGGGCTTTTTTTTTTTTTTTTTGCGCCACCAACTTTACTTTGTAATGACATCAATCATTTCACCACAAAACCTACGGCAGAACCAGAAAAAAATATTTGGGGGGCAAACTTGAAAAAAAAATGTGCAATTTTTTTAAACTTTTGGGGCTAACAGGGGAGCAGGACCAAGGCGTACTGGTATGCCCTTGGTTCCCAAGGCGGTAAGGAGTTAAACATATATGCAACAGACACTGAGATATTTAAAACAAGTTAAAATAGCCTTGAGAAAGAAAAAAGTCTTATCCACGAATAGAGGGGGGCATTATAAGTTGTCTTTCAATGATTTACCACTTTAGGGTATGTTCACACGTACGCAGATTTGATGTACAGGATTTTCTGCTGCAGATTTCAATGTAAACTAAATGACTGAGCACAGCTTCTAACCTGCAGTTACAAATCCTGCGCAATCAAATCTGCGCAGAATCCTATGTGTGTGAACGTACTCCCATGGAAAACTTTTTTTTAATTTTTATTAACTGGTGCCAGAAAGTTAAACAGAGTAAATTACTTCTATTAAAACATCTTAATCCTTCCAGTACTTTTTAGGGGCTATATACTACAGAAGAAATGCTTTTCTTTTGAGATTTCTCCGATGTCACGACCACGGTACTCTCTGCTGACATCTCTGTCTATTTTTGGAACTGTCCAGAGAAGGAGAAAATCCCCATAGCAAACATATGCTGCTTTGGACAGTTCCTACAATGGACAGCAGAGGTCAGCAGAGAGCACTGTGGTCATGACATCAGAGAAATAAAAAAAAAAAAACATTTCCTCTGTAGTATACAACCCATAAGATTTTTCTTATAGAAGTAATTTACAAATCTGTTTAACTTTCTGGCACCAGTTGATTTAAAAAATAAAAAATAAAGTTTTCCACGGGAGTACCCCTTTAACCCCTTAACGACGCAGGACGTATATTTACGTCCTGCGCCGGCTCCCGTGACATGAAGCGGGATCGCGCCGCGATCCCGCATCATATCGCGTCGGTCCGGACACTCATCAACGGCCGGGACCCGCGGCTAATACCACACATCGCCGATCGTGGCGATGTGCGGTATTAACCCTTTAGAAGCGTCCTTCAAAGCTGACCCGCTTCTAAAGCGAAAGTGAAAGTGACCCGGCTGCTCCGTCGGGCTGTTCGGGACCGCCGCGGTGAAATCGCGGCGTCCCGAACAGCTGGCAGGACACCGGGAGGGCCCTTACCTGCCTCCTCTGTGTCCGATCGGCGAATTACTGCTCCGTGCCTGAGATCCAGGCAGGAGCAGTCAAGCGCCGATAACACGGATCACAGGCGTGTTAATACACGCCTGTGATCTGTGTAAAAGATCAGTGTGTGCAGTGTTATAGGTCCCTATGGGACCTATAACACTGCAAAAAAAAAAGTAAAAAAAAAGTGTTAATAAAGGTCATTTAACCTCTTCCCTAATAAAAGTTTGAATCACCCCCCTTTTCCCATAAAAAAATAACAGTGTAAAAAAAAAAAAAAAAAATATATGTGGTATCGCCACGTGCGTAAATGTCCGAACTATAAAAATGTATCATTAATTAAACCGTACGGTCAATGGCGTACGCGCAAAAAAATTCCAAAGTCCAAAAAAGCGTATTTTGGTCACTTTTTATACCATTAAAAAATGAATAAAAAGTGATCAAAAAGTCCAATCAAAACAAAAATCATACCGATAAAAACTTCAGATCACGGCGCAAAAAATGAGTTCTCATACCGCCCTGTACGTGGAAAAATAAAAAAGTTATAGGGGTCAGAAGATGACATTTTTAAACGTATAAATTTTCCTGCATGTAGTTATGATTTTTTCCAGAAGTGCGACAAAATCAAACCTATATAAGTAGGGGATCATTTTAACCGTATGGACCTACAGAATAATAAGGTTTATTTTTTACCGAAATATGCACTGCGTAGAAACGGAAGCCCCCAAAATTTACAAAATGGCATTTTTTCTTCGATTTTGTCGCACAATGATTTTTTATTCCGTTTCGGGTAAAATTTTTGGGTAAAATGACACTGCAAAGTAGAATTGGTGACGCAAAAAATAAGCCATAATATGGATTTTTAGGTGGAAAATTTAAAGGGTTATGATTTTTAAAAGGTTAGGAGGAAAAAACGAAAGTGCAAAAACAGAAAAAACCCTGAGTCCTTAAGGGGTTAAAGGTAAATTGTCAGCTGCAGTTTTGGTTTCAAACTGGAGACACTGTTAGATAGCGGTTAGTACCAGAAGACACAAGGTACCTTTCATATTTCTGTTTATGCTTCCATAAAATAGAAAAATGGTTTTATTTCTTTGTGCGAAAAGACATCCTCAAACTCCTGAAATGATGAGGCCTTGAACACCTCCTCACAACACCCTCCCCTTCCCCACATCTCTAACCATTCTTGATTGACAGTCAGGACTCAGTACCATGCACTGTACACACAGGTGTGAGATTTGCCAGCATGGCCCGGCTTCCAGCTGACTGTCAGACAAGCAATGAAAGGTGCCATTTGTCTCCTTGCACTATTAGGTATCGGACACTGTCAGCAGTTTGAAATTTGAATTGCAGCTGTCAGATTCCCTTTTTAAAGTTTACATCTTGAGCTTTCAACTGTTTATCACTGTGACTTATGAGACAAGATATTCACTGTGTCTCCATGGGACACTGGAAAACATTTTTCTTTTAAATCAACTGGTGCAAGAAAGTTAAACAGATTTGTATATTACTTTTATTTAAAAATCTTAATCCTTCCAGTACTTATCAGCAGCTGTATGATCCACAGGAAGTTCTTTTATTTTAGAATTTTCTTTCTGTCTGACCACAGTGCTCTTTGCTGACACCTCTGTCCATTTTAGGAACTGTCCAGAGTAGAAGCAAATCCCCATAGCAAACCTATCCTGCTCTCTTCAGTTCCTAAAATAGACAGAGGTGTCAGCAGAGAGCACTGTGGTCAGACAGAAAGAAAATTCAAAAAGAAAAGCACTTAAAAAAGGATTAAGATTTTTAAATAGAAGTAATTTACAAATCTGTTTAACTTTCTGGTACCAGTTGATTTAATATAATACTATATATTGTACTGTAGTGGCAATGAGTGGTAAAAATTTAAAAATCTAGGCTGGCTGGGAAAAAAAGGGAGGAAAAGGAAAGTGTATAGGCATTAAAAAAACTCTAAGGGTCCTATAAAATGAGCCAGTTATTGCCCTATGTATTAGACCCAGCGATCGGTCATTAAACATGTTAGTTGAGCGCAGGGTTTTGACATGTTTAAAATCCTCATTGGTGAATGATAGTTTAGGACTAAGTGAATGCTCCAGCTATCGTTTAAGTGGCTCTACCCACATGATTACCAAACTACCAAGTCATATATATTCCCTTAAATGTTTTATTTGTTAGGGAACAAGGGAATTAGAAACCTGGTTGGGGAAGAACGGTCTTGGGTGTAGGAGCCAGTACCAGGCCTTGATGCCAAAAGTACCTAACAATGAAACTTAATCTCCTGTTCAAAGTGGTAACTGAAATATAATTGGAGAAATCAAGGGTCTTCCAGCAGTTTTAGGAATTATTTTCTGCTTCTAAAGTGAAAGTGAAATCTTTTACCATTTTTCTTACTGGGGGCTGAGATTGCCCTTTGCTTTAACTTTAAGCGCTTTCACAGTTGATTTGTGCTGCTAAACTCATCAAAGATTGTAACATTCTTAAATGTGTAAATCTGAAATCAGTTTAACTAAGGTTTCTTTATTTTTGGTTTTGAAGTTTGGTTATCTTTTATTTATTTAGAAAGTCCTATTATTACATCTGTGCACCACAATCAGAACATTGTGTTATCGGAATGAAAACTATGAAAGTATGAAAAATCCTCATTCTCACATTGTCAGAAAAAAGAACATTGTAATCATATTATAATCATATTTTTTTTCCCGTTTACTTGCAGGGACACATTGTACGGTAGAAAGTAGATGAACAGATTTTGTAAAATTGACCAACATTATGTACATACTAATGGAAATTTATAAGTAGTTCTGCCTCAACCGATGGCCCAACATGCAGATCTAGAGGGCACTTAGAAGCAACCCACAATATAAAATAAAATGGTATCTCTTAGCTAAAAAAAAGCTAAACAAGTATGTTATGGAATTGCATTATGTACAATAGGATGCTACAATACCATTTTTTTAAAGATACTTTATTGCTCTTTTTTCCCTCTACGCACTGGTACCAATTGCCGGTACTTTTCCTGCTTCCTGTAAACGTCACATCTCTTTGCCCGCCTCTCAATCTGCTAATTGTTCCTCTGGACTTCCAATATATATGGCAGGGAGTCTGCTTTTCGAAATTAATGAACAGCCTCTCACAACATCCATTTTTTGCTTTAAAGCTGCAGTTGTGTCTTAGATGATGGGTATCTGCTCTGAGGACAATTTAAAAGTACACCTACTGGTGCAAATGTTCAGTATCATATATATGCCTTGTTAGTGCATGTTGATCTCCTTGAGTCCTTACTTAAGACCCCACTCTGAGCCTAAATTGACCCAATCTGCACATTCCAGGTCTATTTGTCCATTCTGCTAACTGAAAAATGTATAACTGGATGAGACCTTAGCAGTTCAGAATGCACAACCTTCTTGAAGCATCAGGAATTGCTTCTTTATACAGGGAGTGGAGGGGGAACTACTAGGGATTGCACGCTGACTCTATAAGACTCAGCCAGTGCTTGTGCGCTGCCCCTAATGGCCAGAGTGGAAACTGCAGCAAGAGACACATCAGAGCAAATTATTTCTATTAAAAAATCTTAATCCTTCCAGGACTTATTAGCTGCTGAATACTACAGTAGAAATCATTTTCTTTTTGGAACACAGAGCTCTCCGCTGAATCACAAGCACAGTGCTCTCTGTTAAAATCTCTGTCCATTTTAGGAACTGTCCAGAGTAGGAGAAAATCCCCATATGCTGCTCTGGACAGTTCCTAAAATGGACAGAGATGTTAGCAGAGAGCTCTGTGTTCCCAAAAAAAAATAATTTCTTCTGTAGTCTTCAGCAGTTAATAAGTCCTGAAAGGATTAAGATTTTTTAATAGAAGTAATTTACAAATCTGTTTAACTTTCGGTCACCGTTTGATTAAAAAAAAAATAATAATAATAATTTTTTCACCGGAGTACCCCTTTGAGGCCCAAATGGGCTGAGTCCTTAAGGGGTTAAATAACATGAATAAACAATTAGGCAAGTATGTTAACCACTGAGCTTACTGAGTGACAAGCTAATATGTAAGGCTTACAGCCTATGAGGGAAAGGGGAAATGGTTTTTAAAAGTTTGGTTGGTATGGGAGAGTCTGGTGTGTTGTGGTAACAAGGAAATTAGAGAAGGTGGAGATGGGAGTTTATTTAGGAAACTGTAGGAGAGTTGTGTAAGGGGGCAGGTTGTAGCTACTGCAATGGGTAGCCGGTTAAGGAGCTTGTAGAAATTTAAAGGACATTGATAAGGGGAGGAGTGAATTATTTTAATAATCTATGTAAGCTTGAATTCAAGAGATGCTATATGGTGTTTGAGAAGAGACCATTTTACTGTTAACCCTGCAGCCAATAATAAAATTCTAAAGGTAAACATTATTCATCAATCCTATTTGACCCCTCTTAGGTTTTGCCACACTCTAGGTGGTAGCTGATGATGGCATGTGAAAAATTTCTCTGAACTGAAGGCGGAGGAAAAAACTGTTTAGGGGTACTAACAGTTTAGGGATTTGTAACTGCAGATTAGAAGCTGTGCTCAGTCATTTAGTTTATATTGAAATCTGCAGCAGGAGATCCTATGCATCAAATCCTGCTAACTCTAGAGCAGTGGTTCTAAACCTTTTTTGGCTGAGTACCCCTTGACAGCCCTTTCCCAAAAAATTGTATCTATAGCAGGCCCCCAGTTCCTCTCCCTATCTCCACAGTCCTCCAATTTACAGGTGACTCTTCTCCAACAGGAGTTGTTTGCTTTCTTTTCTTCACTATCTGGCCTAGACCGCCATTAAGATTTCTCCCATACATGACTTCTCCACAGAACCAGCCAAGCAAACATTTTAGGCTCCTTTCTGCAGTATAATACCCACCTATTTACAAACTCCCTATGTTTGTCACACACAGTAATAGTACCCACTTTGCATCCCCATAAAGTTGTTAGGCCCCCTCTGTGCCCAAAATATAGCTGTAGGCCCCCAAACTGCCCCCATATATAGTTGTGGGCCACTATACTGTCCCGCTTTGGCAACAAAGCTGATGGTAGTTATTGCCCACAGCAGCCCAGTGCCCACGCTTCCCCTTTGCTGTCCTCCTGCTCCGCTCCTTGGTGCAGTGACGTCAGCCTACCATTTCTTTCAAAGGGGTCCAGACCAGTAACCAGTGGCTGTGGCTGCCATTACTGATTTTTTTTTTCTAGTATCCCCTGGAGAACTGCTAAGTACCCCTGGAGGTAGTTGTACCCCAGGTTGAGAACCACTGCCCTAGAGAATAGTTTTAAGTTGAATACAGCATGAGTTACCAAAGACTTGGATGTTTGCTCTAAAGGCATCACAGCAAAAGCCAGTCTAAAGTCTGTGTCATGGGAGCAAAAGCCACAGCCATCAAATATTTTGAGATGTAATCAGCCAAATATATAGACCTTTATGTACTACCTGGCCAGCCAACTTCGTCCTTTTATATTAGGTGCCATCCGTGTCTGTGCCTAACTGCTGAAGTCATTTGGCATGTTATGCTAACATTGCATTCCTACTGGGTTTCTTAGAGGCTAATATTAATAGGTGCCACCTGGGAATGCTACTGAAACCACATCCCATGTGGTAATCAATGGTTATGGAATGTTGTCTGGATTATTGGGAACATTGCTCGTCGATTGGTAAACTCATGGAAGCCTGGTTCCAGCCACATGCGTTTAACTTCCATCTGCAAACACACCCCTTAGGCTGCATTCACATCTCATTTTTGCAATACGGTTCCCATATCCGGTTTCAGTGTGAAAAAAAAAAAACGTATGGAACCATATTGCAAACCATATGTATAGACATTTCATAGAAAACCGTATGCCAACCGTAGCATCCGGTTGTGTACGTTTTTGTATCATTTACGGTTTTATCAGTTTTTTTCCCATACACAAAACCATAGTCTACTATGGTTTTAAGTCCGGGTGAAAAACCGGATACAACCCGTATAATTTTTTTGAAATAAACCGTACTGAACTGTATGTGCGTACAGTTCCATCTGGTTTGCACAATATGGTTTTGCAGTTTGCACATGCACAGTCCACGCCGAAAGTTCTTCCCACAAATAGAACAAGAAGAATTTTATTTAATTAAGGACAAACCTAAAACTGTATCCATTTTTTTTTTCAAAAAACTTTTTAAACCGTATGCAACCAGACATCCATTTTCAAACCGTATACGGTTTAAAATCGTACAGAGGTATATACAGTTGTATACGGTTCGGTCCGGTTTTGAGACATACTTTTTTTTTACAAAAATCCTGATACGAGAACCTTTTTGCAAAAATGAGATGTGAATGCAGCCTTAGACTCTATAACAAATCCTTCCTTATTTGCTTCCCTACAGTCCAATGTGTATTTATACAATCAAGTCCAGCTTGCCTATATTGGGCTGGCCACTGCACTGGTGTCGTAGGACCACACCTTAGGGCAATAAAACAAGAAATAAATCCATTATGACAATGTAGCATAAACTTTTGGATTTTATTCAATAAATGACACAAAATATATGGTGGAACAACAGTATGGTGGAACAGGAAATGATGCATACAATGGCCCAGATTTATCAATCTGTCTGAGACAGAAACTGGAGTGATTTTTCCAAGCAACCAATCACAGCTCATGTTTTATATTTTAGGGAGCTCTGGTAAAATTAAAGCTGAGCAGTGATTGGTTTCTTGGGAAAATCACTCCAGTTTCTGTCTCGGACAGATTGATAAATCAGGGCCAATGTCTTTCCATGGTAACATGTTGATCCTACTGTTGTTACACTTTTTTTTTTTTCTTTTACAAAAAACCAATGGAATGTGACACTTAAAGGAAATCTGTCATCAGAATCACCCGCACTAAACCTGTTACACAGGCTTGTAGTGCGGGTGATCCTGATTAAAACGCTCCTTACCTGGTTAAAAATGGTTCAGCGCTTCTTAAGATATCTATATTTTTAGTTTTCTGTTATTCCCTGGCTTGGGACTTAGTGGGAGGTGTTATCATCTGGGACTCGGCCACATGTCATTCTAGCTGGGCGGAGCTGCCGCACGGCTCATGAATATTCATGAACTTATCCTCCTGGTCTAATTCTTCTTTCTCAGTCTGGTGTGGAGGGCCGCGCATGCGCCGCGTTCCGTACACCCGGAAGCGGCGTTCTCCCCCCGGCTTCACTCAAGTTGCGGCCCTATACAAGTAAGTAGACGGGCTGCATAAGTGAAAAGCCGGGGGTGGGAGGAAGGGAGGGACAGAGGGTGTATTTATTCACAAACAGACCGAGAAAGAAGAATTAGACCAGGAGGATAAGTTCATGAATATTCATGAGCCGGGCGGCAGCTCCGCCCAGCTAGAATGAAGTGTGGCCGAGTCCCAGATGATAACACCTCCCACTGAGTCCCAAGCCAGGGAATAACAGAAAATTAAAAATATAGATATCTTAAGAAGCGCTGAACCATTTTTAACCAGGTAAGGAGCGTTTTAATCAGGATCACCCGCACTACAAGCCTGTGTAACAGGTTTAGTGCGGGTGATTCTGATGACAGATTTCCTTTAAGCATTAAGAAGTTAAACACTTTGGGGGAGATTTATCAAAACCTGTCCAGAGGAAAAGTTGACCAGTTGCCCATAGCAACCAATCAATCAGATCGCTTCTTTCATCTTGCTGAGGCCTTGTTAAAAATTAAAGCAGTGATCTGATTGGTTGCTATAGACAATTGGGGAACATTTCCTCTGGACAGGTTTTGATAAATCTCCCCCTTTGTCCTTTATTGGGAATTCACTAAAACCATTTTACCATGGTTTTGGGGAATCACCTCTTGTTCACACCTACAGTTTAGGTGTCTCCCGAGAGGTGAATACTCGCTTAGAACTGATTTAAGCTCAAAAGGAATACCTACTTAAAGAAACACAGGTGAGGAAGTTAAATTTGGAAAATTCTAATGTGCGGTATAAAGCTTTTCTTCAGTTTAAGTGGTAAAGCGTTGTATGGGGAAGAGGAGTAAGTGGTGGTGTAGAGGGGTGCATAGTCTGTTTAGGCTAGGTTTACATTGCCATTTGCATCCGACCCGTTTAGGGTTCGTTCTTTTTTTTTTTTTTTTATTATTATTATTATAATTTTTTTTTTTTTTTTCTTGAGCCGAACAGACCCTGAAACAGGTCGGATACAATGACTATTGCCCGGTCCTTCTGTGATCCAGTAAGTTTAGTGGGGAAAAATGGTGCTTGCATTGTTATTTTTTCTCAGCTAAACTTGACGGAACTGCCGACATAACGCCGCCCAGCAGCAGTGTGAACGAGCCCTTACAGATAAATCTTAGAACATTGATATTTTTGTTTTCAGTTTGTATTAAAGTCCTTAGTTGGGATAATAAATATAGAAAGAAGGCAGGTAGGAATTAAGTGTAGAGTTAATGTGTAAACATTACAATAAATGAATTTTTATACTTAAATCTTTACAAATGCTTATGTGCCTGGTATCTGTGGGCTTTAGGTTCTGACATTGAGAAGCATTTTGCATGCCTCCCATGTTGAGAACCAGGAGAACTGTCAGGTTAGGTTTCTGGACATCCAAGTATTTCTATGACTGCTTACATGATCCAGGACCATCTCGGGACCATTCTGTACTTGGCTGAACACTGAAAGAACATAGACCGTGAAGTGCCTATTCCGCTAATTCCAGTTAGAAGCTTTGCATTTGGTCCCTTTTTTTTCCTTGATATGACTCTTAGTTCCCCATTGTTCATTTATGGCAGTGATTTTGGCAGGTCCAGTAGTGTTCACTGTTTCCTTCTTTGTGTTTTATAGTTTAAGCAAAACTGTTCAGAAGATGCCAACAACACCTGTGAAATTGAAAAAAGTCTCTACTTTCCAAGAATTTGAAAGCAACACAAGTGATGCCTGGGATGTTGGAGAGGATGATGATGAACTTTTGGCAATGGCGGCAGAAAATTTAAATACTGAAGTGGTTATGGAAACGGCAAACAAAGTGATTCAAAACCATACAAAATTACAAGAACAAAACAAATATCAAGAGATACAACAATTGGAAGACAGACCTGTGAGACTTGAAGAGCTGCCCTCCTATATTAACAGTGACTTTAAAATAGTAAAATCAGCCAGTGAAAGTCAGATTCCTAATCCATCTGGTATGTATCTTTCTTTATATTACGGTTTTATTGGGTAAATGTGTGTTTTAAAGTGATGCTTTGGATCAAATAACATTAGAGACTGTGCAAAACCTTCATATTGTTTTTCAGCTGTTGTCAATGTGATAATGGGTATTGTTAAACAGATGGCTAGATTTATCATTTAATATTTGCTGAACATTTGTTAAGGTTATAAGAAGTTTTGGCTGAATAGAATAGTCACTGACATCTCCTGTTTCTGCTGCATATGTTATTTAGGCTTTTAGGATAAAAAGTTGCTTTAGATTCTTTTAGGTATACAATAGTGAAAAATCTCCTTGAAATAAGACCAGCTACAAAATAGATTTCATATCTTGATGAACTTGAAAGCTTCTGCAGCTTTAAACAGTGTAACGGATTTCATATTCTGGGGTAATAACAGTTAAAGTCCATTTCATGCACTAATTACCAAGGTAATATAATAGTTCTCTACCACACACTGTAATTACACACAACTTTTAAAACCACAAGTCTCTAAGGATCATAGCGGAAAACAAAGCACTTACTGCATTGCATTAAATAATTTTCGATTTTTAGTTGCAGTAGAATGTAACTTGTTTTCTTGAAATGAAGGCGGTTGGATGAAAAAAACAAACAAACAAACAAACAAACACGTGGCTGCTTCCCCTTCAAAAATAGCTTTACTCTTCTTCATAGGCTGTTTCACAACTTGGTTCTTTAAAAAAACTTCCACTGTTCATTTAAAGGGGTACTCCACTGCCCAAGTGTTCAGAACATTTTGTTCCGAACGCTGGGTGCGGGCTGCAGGGTCGTGACTTGTCTCCTTTGCAGCTGTTGTCAGCTGTTTATTAGATTATTTAACCCCTAAGATGACGAGTTCATGGCAACCGTGGCACCTAAGTGTTTACAGAAATGGGGGGCTCCATTTATCAAAACCTGTGCAGAGGAAAAGTTTACCAGTTGCCCATAGCAACCAATTCTTTTTTTTTTTTTTTTTAGGGATGTCCCGATAGCGATACTAGTATCGGTGCCAATACTATCCATTTGTATGGTGTCAGGGACTCGTTTAATGTCCCCGATACCATGTCTGATACCTGCTGCCGCTCCGCTGCCACGTTGTCCCGTCTTCCCGTCCGCATCATAGTGTTCCATGGAGGAGCATGTGACACACACGTCACTCCACCTCCTCCCCTGCGCCCAGCATAACTCTATGGAGGAAGCAGAGTGACGCATATGTCACATGCTCCTCCATAGGACGCCGTGATGCGGACGGGAGAATGGGGCAGTCGAGTGGCAGCACCCGGCAGAGGACAGCCGCAGGTTAGCTGTCTGCAAGGAGGGGGCTGCTACTAATGTCTACAGGGGGGGGGGGGGGGGGCTGCTCCTATCTAACCGGGGGGGGGGGGCTTGGGGCTGCTGCTGTCTAAATGGGGGGCCCTGCTGCTGTCTAAATGGGGGGCCTTGCTGCTGTCTAAATGGGGGGGGAGGCCCTGCTGCTGTCTAAATGGGGGGGAGGGAGGCCCTGCTGCTGTCTAAATGGGGGGGGGGAGGCCCTGCTGCAGTTTAAACAGGGGGGCTTCTGCTGTCTAAAGGGGGGGGGGCTGCTGCTGTTCTCTAAATGGGGGGCCCTGCTGCTGTCTAAAGGGAGGGCTGCTGCTGTTTAATGGGGGCCCACTGTGTAAAGGGGGGCTGTGGTCTACAGGGGGGCTTCTACTGATGTGTATAATGGGGGCTGCTGTCTACAGGGGGGCTGCTGCTAATGACTGCTGGGGGGCTGCTGCTTATGTCTGCAAGGGGATACTACCTACTATTAAAGGCAATCTTACAGCAGAGTCACCTGCACTAACTTGAATTTATGGGTAGACTAGCTGAGTACCCGGCGTTGCCCGTTTTTTCCTTCCTAGTCCTTGTTGGGGAGAAAAATAAACAAAGGAGGAAGCTTTTGACTTCATATCCAGTCCTCATATATTGTTGTCATATCCCGACCTCCTATGCCGTCATCATAACCCGACCTCCTATCCCATCCTCCTTTCCCGTCCTCCTATCTCGTCCTCCTATCTCGTCCTCCTATCTCGTCCTCCTTTCCCGTCCTCCTTTCCCGTCCATCCATCCATCCCGTCCTCCTGTCCCGTCCTCCTGTCCCGTCCTCCTGTCCCGTCCTCCTGTCCCGTCCTCCTGTCCCGTCCTCCTGTCCCGTCCTCCTGTCCCGTCCTCCTGTCCCGTCCTCCTGTCCCGTCCTCCTGTCCCGTCCTCCTGTCCCGTCCTCCTGTCCCGTCCTCCTATCACGATTTCTTATCCCGTCCTCCTATCACGATTTCTTATCCCGTCCTCCTATCACGACTTCTTATCCCGTCCTCCTATCACGACTTCTTATCCCGTCCTCCTATCCCATCCTCCTTTCCCGTCCTCATCTCGACCTCCTTTCCCGTCCTCCTTTCCCGTCCATCCATCCATTGATTTGCATGGGGCTTAAAACAAAAACCCTGACTCTCACAAATGGGGGTAGTTAAGGGTTAAATTAACTATCCTATATTTTAAGTGGATATAAGTAACATGTGACCAAGTATTATCAAAATATCTCAACCCGTTTGGAAGTTATGCAGTAACTTATATTTCCCATTAACTTGTATGGGGCTTTAAACATAAACCCCACCCCTGGCAAATGGGGGTGAGTAAGGGTTAAATCACCTATCCTATGTTTGTTGTTGATATATAAGTAATATGTGTGCCAAGTTTCATGTTAATATCTTTAGCTGTTTGGGCGTGATGCTGGAACATACACACATACACACATACATACACACACACACGTTGAGTTTTATATATATATAGTAGCTGAGTACCCGGCGTTGCCCGGTTTTTCCTTCCTAATCCTTGTTGGGGAGGAAAACAAACAAAGGAGGAAGCTTTTGACTTCATATCCCGACCTCCTATCCCGTCATCATTTCCCATCCTCCTATCTTGACCTCCTATCTTGACCTCCTATCTCGACCTCCTATCTCGACCTCCTATCTCGACCTCCTATCTCGACCTCCTATTTCGACCTCCTTTCCCCGACCTCCTGTCCCGGTCCTCCTGTCCCGGTCCTCCTGTCCCGGTCCTCCTGTCCCGGTCCTCCTGTCCCGGTCCTCCTGTCCCGGTCCTCCTGTCCCGGTCCTCCTGTCCCGGTCCTCCTGTCCCGGTCCTCCTGTCCCGGTCCTCCTGTCCCGGTCCTCCTGTCCCGGTCCTCCTGTCCCGGTCCTCCTGTCCCGGTCCTCCTGTCCCGGTCCTCCTGTCCCGGTCCTCCTGTCCCGGTCCTCCTGTCCCGGTCCTCCTGTCCCGGTCCTCCTGTCCCGGTCCTCCTGTCCCGGTCCTCCTGTCCCGGTCCTCCTGTCCCGGTCCTCCTGTCCCGGTCCTCCTGTCCCGGTCCTCCTGTCCCGGTCCTCCTGTCCCGGTCCTCCTGTCCCGGTCCTCCTGTCCCGGTCCTCCTGTCCCGGTCCTCCTGTCCCGGTCCTCCTGTCCCGGTCCTCCTGTCCCGGTCCTCCTGTCCCGGTCCTCCTGTCCCGGTCCTCCTGTCCCGGTCCTCCTGTCCCGGTCCTCCTGACCTGTAATATGTGACCAGGTATTGAAATATCTCCAGCCGTACAGAAGTTATGTGGGAACATACATTTCCCATTGATTTGCATGGGACGTTAAATAAAAACCCAGACCCTCACGAATGGGGGTAGTTAAATTAACTATCCTATATTTTAAGTGGACATATCAGTAACATGTGACCAAGTATTATCGAAATATCTCCAGCCGTTTGGAAGTTATGCAGTAATATATATTTCCCATTGACTTGTATAGGACTTTAAACATAAACCCCGCCCCTGGCAAATGGGGGTGAGTAAGGGTTAAATCACCTATCCTATGTTTGTTGTTGACATATAAGTAACATGTGTGCTTAGTTTCATGTTAATATCTTTAGCCGTTTGGACGTGATGCTGGAACACACACACACACACACACACACACACACACATACACATACATACATACATACATACATACATACATACATACGTTGAGTTTTATATAGATAGATAGTGCAGGTGACCCGGTTTCTACCGCTGCTCACCATGTGGTCATCGGTCTCACCACCAATGCAAATTCTTGGCTCATACTACAGCAGCCGCCTCCATTGTACACAACAAGGACCCACATATCATACGGTAAACAGCGCCAGAAACCGGGTCACCCTGGTGTCAGTTTCCCTTTAAAATAAAAGTACTTGCACTTCCTCATTAACCTTAATGGGTAGAAAAATCATCTGCAGCAAATATGCAGCAGATCTTGTACATGTGAACGTACCCTTTCAGTGTATTGTTCAAGGGAAGGGTAAGTCCTCTTGGTTTGGCAGTAAACAAAATAAATAAATAAAGATTATGGGGGAGATTTATCCAGCTGTCTTATAGCAAGATTATCTGTTGTCCATAGCACCAATCACAGCTCAGCTTTCATTTCTCATATTGTTTGGTAAATGAAAGTTGAGCTCTAGTTGGTTGCTTTAGGCAAGAAAGTGAATCTTACTGTAGAACCGCTTCATAAATCTCCCAGCGGCTCATAGAAACAGAGCTCTTTAGAATCTTAAAGGACTTCTGTTACCCTTTAAGCAGCTAGCCTATGTAAGACTTGGAGAGGAGCCTTATATTTTCTGCTTTTTGCAACAATACACCTATAACTTTTTTTTTTTTTTATGATTTATTTTCTGTTATTTTTTGTGGGGATGAGTTGTATTTTACTAAGACAGCTTAAGCTATGTTCTTACATGCGGGTAAACTCATGGACCAGAAACCACACCCCATGTGGTCATCAATGGTTGCGGAATGTTGTCTGGATTATCGGGAACATTGCACGTCGATTGGTAAACGCTATGGAAGCCTGGTTTCAGCCACACGCGTTAAACTTCCAAATGCAAACACAGCCTTGGGCTGCATTCACATCTCATTTTTGCAATAGGGTTTGCCGTATGCCAACCGTAGCATCCTAGTCTCTCTTACTAGTCTCTCCATCTAATTTGCTTCCTTACAGTCCAATGTGTATTTATGCAATCAAGCCCAGCTTGCCTATATTGGGCCGGCCACAGCACAGATGTTGTAGGACCACACCTTAGGGCAATAAAACAAAAATCCATTATGGCAATGTAGAATAAACTTTTGGATTTTATTCCATAAACAACATTCACAACAGAATGGTGCGTTTCAGGTGCAACACACCCTTAGTTGTACAATGTGTCACATGTTGATCCTACAGTCGTGTTACACTTTTTTTTTTTTTTCTTTTACAAAAAGCAATGGAATGGGACATTTACCCATGAATAAGTTAAACACTTTGTCCTTTATTGAGAATTCACTAAAACCATTCTACCATGCTAGTTTTGTGGAATCCCCTCTTGTTCACATCTACAGTTTAGGTGTCACCCAAGTGGTAAATACTCATTTACTAATGATGTAAGCTCAAAAGGAATACCTACCGTAGTTAAAGAAACACATACCAATAACTATTGTTATTTTTTTCTACTTGCCTTCTTTCTTTTCTAACATGCAGAGGTAAAGTCAAAGGGGTATTCCGGGATTTTTTTTATTTGACTGTGCTACAGGGGCTGTAAAGTTAGTGTATTTCACAGTATAGTGACTGTGTTTCATGGCTGGTCTTGCAATTCTTATGTGATCTTTGCCCCAATGTTCATTTTTACGAAGATACAAAATGAGTGTTGTTTTAGGATTTTTCCGGGTTGCAGTGTGGCCCAAGACATTACATCACTAGTGAGCTGTTCAACGGGTGCATGTCTGTGCTGCAATGGGTGGAGCCACAGCTAGGAGGGATGGAGATCTTCTCCAAAGGGCTTCAGGGAACTGTAGTTTCACCTGTGATGGGATGGGTGACTGATGTGTGTGGGAGGGAGAAAAGTGACCTCACACAAGCAAGGGATCCTGGGGATTGTAGTTGGATCGAGGGAACTCCAACAGGAAATGGCTATTTCACAAAAGGAAAGCAGCAGCGTTATGGTGGACTCACATCACAGCTATTTAGTCCCAAGACAAGTATACATACATCCTAATCATTACTGTCTGACAGGTGAGTACTAAAGTCACCTTATGTTGGATATCCCCTTTAGTAATAAGACGTAGGGGGTAATGCATGTCGGCAGGATCAGACTTGTTTGTAATTTGTAATTGTGGTGATACATAGGGGCTCATAATAGCTGTAGACACTAAATTATGAGATTATTTTGCACATAACTTAAAGGGGTACTCCGCCCCTAGACATCTTATCCCCTATCCAAAGGAAAGGGGATAAGATGTCAGATCGCCGGGGTCCCGCTACTGGGGACCCCGGGGATCGCCGCTTCAGCACCCCGCTATCATTACTGCGCAGAGCGAGATCGCTTTGCACGTAATGACGGGCAATATAGGGGCTGGAGCATCGTTACGTCACGGCTCCGCCCCTCGTGACGTCACGGCCCACCCACATCAATACAAGTCTATGGGAAGGGGGCGTGGTGGTCGTCACGCCCCCTGCCATAGACTTGCATTAAGGGGATGGGCCGTGATGTCATAAGGGGCGTAGCCATGACGTCACGCTGCTCCGGCCCCTGTATCGCCCGTCATTACGCACAGAGCGAACTTGCTCTGTGCAGTAATGATGGCGGGGTGCCGCAGCGGCGATCCCCGGGGTCCCCAGCAGCGGGACCGCAGCGATCTAATATCTTATCCCCTATCCTTTGGATAGGGGATAAGATGCCGGGGGCGGAGTACCCCTTTAAGTATTATTGTTTTTAGGATTCATTTATGATTAATTTACAGGGATGTCTGTACAAAATATATATGTGTCTTAATAAAACACGAAAAAGTAAATTTCAATAACACCTCTATAGTTTAAATCATGACTGTCTATCGTGTGTGTCCTGACCCAGATGATACACCAGGACACATGGGGTAAGAAATGGATTTCCTCATGTGCCACTTTATATAATTGTGTTAGGGAAGAAGGTATAGGATTAAAGATATACGCTTAGAATTGAAAGTTTCAGAAAAATTTTACAGACATAACGTTGCTATGGCAGCTCTTGTTTTTTTTGTTTTTGTTTTGAAAGCTATAGTGAGAGCACAAAATACATAAATAGGCTTATCACAGTGGGGAGCATATATGAAAGTGGTTCTGTTAAAAGTCTTGTACTAATAGTTTTGTATTTTCAGAGAAAATGTACAAACTATATGTCTAGAATATTATTTTTCACTGGTTGATATAAATTTTTCAAGCTGAAGATATTGAGCAGACTTTAGCTGTACAATGTTTTCTGCTAAGCTCTTTTTAAAGGAGGTTTAACCCCTTAACGGCCACGGATGTAAATGTACGTCCTGGTGCGTGAAGTACCACCAAACCAGGACGTACATTTACATCCATGGCCGTTAAGGGGTTAAACCTCTTTTAAAAAGAGCTTAGCAGAAAACATAGTACAGCTAAAGTCTGCTCAATATCTTCAGCTTGAAAAATGTATATTAACCAGTGAAAAATACGACCTGTGTATGACCGCTAGCATCGGAGCGGTGCTTGCGTCATACACAGCAGGTTCCGCGGCTGCTATCAGCAGCTGGGTACCTGCCGGTAATGGCCGACATCCGCGATTGCGCAGATGTCCGCCATTAACCCCTCAGTGCTGTGATCAGTACAGATCACGGCATCTGCGGCAATGCACAAGTTAAAATGGGTGATTGGATTGCCCACAGCGCTTCCGCGGCAATCCGATCATCTGTAATGGCGGACAGAGGTCCCCTCACCTGCCTCCGTCCGTCTCCCGGCGTCTCCTGCTCTGGTCTGAGATGTCCTATGCATAGCACTGATCAGTAATAGCAATCAAATAATTGCTATAGATAGTCCCCTATGGGGACATAAAAAGTGTAAAAAATTTTTGGTAAAATTAGAGGTTTCATTACAAAGTACAATTGGTCACACAAATAACAAGCCCTTATATGGGTCAGTAGAGGGAAATATAAAAGCGTTATGGCTTTTAGAAGGCGAGAAGGAAAAAAAATGAAAACACAAAAATAAAATTGGCCTGGTCCTTAAAGGGGTTATCCAGGAAAAAACACTTTTTTTTATATATCAACTGGCTCCAGAAAGTTAAATAGATTTGTAAATTACTTCAATTAAAAAATATTAATCCTTTCAGTACTTATGAGCTTCTGAAGTTAAGGTTGTTCTTTTCTGTCCATGTGCTCTCTGATGACACGTGTCTTGGGAACCGCCCAGTTTAGAAGCAAATCCCCATAGCAAACCTCTTCTAAACTGGGCGGTTCCCGAGACACGTGTCATCAGAGAGCACCTTATCAGAGAACAACCTTAACTTCAGAAGCTCATAAGTACTGAAAGGATTAAGATTTTTTAATAGAAGTAATTTACAAATCTGTTTAACTTTCTGGAGCCAGTTGATATATATAAAAAAAAGTGTTTTTTCCTGGATCACCCCTTTAACCCCTTAAGGACTCAGCCCATTTTGGCCTTAAGGACTCAGACAATTTAATTTTTACGTTTTAATTTTTTCCTCCTCGCCTTCTAAAAATCATAACTCTTTTATATTTTCATCCACAGACTAGTATGAGGGCTTGTTTTTTGCGCGACCAGTTGTCCTTTGTAATGACATCACTCATTATATCACAAAATGTATGGCGCAACCAAAAAACACTATTTTTGTGGGGAAATTAAAACGAAAAACGCAATTTTGCTAATTTTGGAAGGTTTTGTTTTCACGCCGTACAATTTATGGTAAAAATGACGTGTGTTCTTTATTCTGAGGGTCAATACGATTAAAATGATACCCATTATTATATACTTTTATATTATTGTTGCGCTTAAAAAAAATCACAAACTTTTTAACCAAATTAGTACGTTTATAATCCCTTTATTTTGATGACCTCTAATTTTTTTATTTTTCCGTATAAGCGACGGTATGGGGGCTCATTTTTTGCGCCATGATCTGTACTTTTTTTTGATACCACATTTGCATATAAAAAACTTTTAATAAATTTTTTATAATTTTTTAATAAAATGTATTAAAAAAGTAGGAATTTGGGACTTTTTTTTTTTTTCGTTCACGCCATTCACCGTACGGGATCATTAACATTTTATTTTAATAGTTCGGACATTTACGCACGCGGCGATACCAAATATGTCTATAAAAAATGTTTTTTACGCTTTTTGGGGGTAAAATAGGAAAAAACGGACGTTTTACTTTTTTATTGGGGAGGGGATTTTTCCCTTTTTTTTACTTTTACGTTAAATTTTTTTTACATTTTTTTTACACTTGATACCATGATTGCTAATACTGATCTGTTCTATGTATAGGACATAGAACAGATCAGTATTATCGGTCATCTTCTCTGGTCTGCTCGATCACAGACCAGAGCAGGAGACGCCGGGAGCCGGACGGAGGAAGGAGAGGGGACCTCCGTCCGGCGTTATGAATGATCGGATCCCCGCAGCAGCGCTACGGGCGATCCGATCGTTCATTTAAATCGCGCACTGCCGCAGACGCCGGGATCTGTATTGATCCCGGCACCTGAGGGGTTAATGGCGGATGCCCGCGAGATCGCGGGCGTCGGCCATTGCCGGCGGGTCCCTGGCTGCGATCAGCAGCCGGGATCAGCCGCGCATGACACGTGCATCGCTCCGATGCCCGCGGTTATGCACAGGACGTAAATGTACGTCCTGGTGCGTTAAGTACCACCTCACCAGGACGTACATTTACGTCCTGCGTCCTTAAGGGGTTAAGGTTAAAATGGGCTTGGTCCTTAAGGGGTTAAAGGCATTGGGGGAGATTTATCAAAACCTGTGTAGAGAAAAAGTAGTGCAGTTGCCCATAGCAACCAATAAGATTGCTTCTTTCATTTCCTGTGAAACATAAAGTAATATGGCTGGTTGCTATAGGTATCTGCACCACTCTTCTCTTACACAGGTTTTGATAAATCTCTCCCAATGACATTGATGGTACATTGCACTGATCGATGGAGGACTGACCACTGGGACCCTGCCTTTTAAACATATTTCCAGAACATTGCCTCATTACTTTTAGTGCTGTATGGATTTTGCATTTTTGGCAAAAAAAAAAAAAAAAAAAAATGCTGTCCCTGCAGCTATTGTCTGTGTGTGTATCTGTGTGGAGACAAAATACAGGAAATGTGGACTAGACATACAGAGCTCTGTGCAGGCTCCTGACTTGTCAGTCGTTCCGATGTGTGAACCGGGAGCATGTCAGAGCCTCACTGCACAGAGCCCCGCTTGTCCTCGGTGCACAGAGCCCCGCTTGTCCTCGGTGCACAGAGCCCCGCTTGTCCTCGGTGCACAGAGCCCCGCTTGTCCTCGGTGCACAGAGCCCCGCTTGTCCTCGGTGCACAGAGCCCCGCTTGTCCTCGGTGCACAGAGCCCCGCTTGTCCTCGGTGCACAGAGCCCCGCTTGTCCTCGGTGCACAGAGCCCCGCTTGTCCTCGGTGCACAGAGCCCCGCTTGTCCTCGGTGCACAGAGCCCCGCTTGTCCTCGGTGCACAGAGCCCCGCTTGTCCTCGGTGCACAGAGCCCCGCTTGTCCTCGGTGCACAGAGCCCCGCTTGTCCTCGGTGCACAGAGCCCCGCTTGTCCTCGGTGCACAGAGCCCCGCTTGTCCTCGGTGCACAGAGCCCCGCTTGTCCTCGGTGCACAGAGCCCCGCTTGTCCTCGGTGCACAGAGCCCCGCTTGTCCTCGGTGCACAGAGCCCCGCTTGTCCTCGGTGCACAGAGCCCCGCTTGTCCTCGGTGCACAGAGCCCCGCTTGTCCTCGGTGCACAGAGCCCCGCTTGTCCTCGGTGCACAGAGCCCCGCTTGTCCTCGGTGCACAGAGCCCCGCTTGTCCTCGGTGCACAGAGCCCCGCTTGTCCTCGGTGCACAGAGCCCCGCTTGTCCTCGGTGCACAGAGCCCCGCTTGTCCTCGGTGCACAGAGCCCCGCTTGTCCTCGGTGCACAGAGCCCCGCTTGTCTGTATTTTGTGTCCACACATAGACTCACAGCCAATAGATGCAGGGACAGCACTTTTTGATAAAAAAATATACAAATTTTAAAGTAATGTATATTAGCAATATAAATATAATGTTATTATGTACATTATGCATTTTCAATAACATCACATGCTGGGAAGTGTATATTTGACTGCGGTTTTAACCTCTTAAGGAAGCAGCCCTTTTTTGCAAATCTGACCACTTTCACTTTATATATTAATAACTTTGGGATGCTTTTACCTTTCAATCTTATTCTGAGAAAGTTATTTTTTTTTCCCCGTGACATTCTGGTAAATGTTCGTCGTTTCTTGCATCCTTTCTTGGTGAAAAATCACCAAATTTCATGAAAATTAAGAAAATTTAGCATTTTTTCTAACTTTGAAACGCTCTGCTTGTAAGGAAAATGGATATTCCAAATAAATTATATATTGGTTCACAAATACAATAGGTCTTCATTATGTTCGCATCATAAAGTTGAAATGTTTTTACTTTTTGAAGATATTAGAGAGCTTCAAAGTTCAGCAGCAATTTTCTGAAAAAATCTGAAATTCTCAGGGACCAGTTAAGTTTGAAGTGGATTTGAGGGACTTTCATGTAAGAAACACCCCATAAATGACCCCATTATATAAAACACACACCTCAAAGTATTCAAAATGACATTCAGAAGGTTTTAACCCTTAACGTGTTTCACAGGAATAGCAGCAAAGTTAAGGAGAAAATTCAAAATCTTCATTTTTTTACACTCGCATGTTCTTGTAGAGCCATCTTTTGAATGTTTACAAGGGGTAAAAGGAGAGATATTCCTCTCCTCCCCCAAAAAAAAAAAATTTAAAAAAATTGTAACCCCATTTCTCCTGAGTAAGGAAATACCTCATATGTTAATGTAAAGTGCTCTGTTGGTGCGCTAGAGGGCTCAAAAGGGAAAAAGCTACAAAGGGATTTTGGAGAGTGAATTTTACTGAAATGGTTTTTGGGTGCATGTCGCATTTAGGAAGCCTCTATGGTGCCAGAACAGCAAAAAACAAACAAAAAACACATGGCATACTATTTTGGAAACTACAACCGTCAAGGATCGTAACAAGGAGTACAGTGAGCCTTAACACCCCACAGGTGTCTGACGACTTTTCGTTAAAGTAGGATGTGTAAATGAAAAAAAATAGTTTTTTAACTAAAATGCTGGCTTTTCCCCACATTTTACATTTATACAAGGGGTAATAGGAGAAAATTCCCCCCAAAATTTGTAACCCCATTTCTTCTGAGAATGGAAATACCCCATGTTATGACGTCAAGTGCTCTGCTGGCGCACTACAATGCTCATAAGAGAAGGAGCACCATTGAACTTTTGAAGAGAGAATTTGTTTGGATTGGAAGTCAGGGGCCATGTGCGTTTACAAAGCCCCCCGTGGTGCCAGAACACTGGACCCCCCACATGTGACCCCATTTTGGAAACTAGAATTTGTGACCTCTCACAGAATTTGATAAGGGGTGCAGTGAGCATTTACACACCACTGGCTTTTGACAGATCTTTGGAACAGTGGGCTGAGCAAATAAAAAATTACATTTTTCATTTTCACGGACCACTGTTCCAAAAATCTGTCAGACACCTGTAGGGCGTAAATGCTTACTGTACCCCTTATTACATTACGTGAGGGGTGTAGTTTCCAAAATGGGGTCAAATGTGGAGGGTTCCATTGTTCTGGCACCACGTGGCCTTCAATTCTGGACAAATATTATCTCTAAAAGCCCAATGGCGCTCCGGCAGAGCACTTTACATCCACATATTGGGTATTTCCATACTCAGAAGAAATGGGGCTACAAATTTTGTGGGGCTTTAAGACTATTTTCCCTTGTAAAAATGAAAAATGTAGGGTAAATATTTTAATTTTTTTCATTTTCCTATGCTACTTTAACGAATATTCGTCAAACACCTGTGGGGTGTTAAGGCTCCCTATACCCCTTGTTAAGTTCCGTGAGGAGTGTAGTTTCCAAAATGCGGTCATATGTGGGTATTTATTTTATTTCAGAATCGCTGTAAAATCAGCCACCCCTGTACAAATCACCAATATAGGCCTCAAATGTACATAGTGCGCTCTCACTGCTGAGCTTTTTTGTGCGCACGCAGAGCATTTTACGTCCACATATGGGATATTTCTGTACTCAGGAGAAATTGCATTACAAATGTTGGGGGTCTTTTTTTTCCTTTTACCTCCTGTGAAAATTAAAAGTATGGGGCAACACCAGCATGTTTCTTTTTTTTAAACTAACATGCTGGTGTGGACCCCAACTTTTCCTTTTCATGTGGGGTAAAGGAGAACAAGCCCCCCAAAATTTGTAAAGCAATTGCTCCTGAGTACGGAAATACCCCATATGTGGCCCTAAACTGTTTCCTTGAAATATGACAGGGCCCTGAAGTGAGAGCGCCATGCACATTTGAGGCCTAAATTAGGGATTTGCATAGGGGTGGACTCCGATGCAAGTGTTACAATTGGCTCCGCTATCAAAAATATTCTATGCCAGTGATTCCCAAACGCTGTGCCTCAAGCTGTTGATAAACTCCCAGCATGTCTATGGCTGTCCAGAAATGCTTGGAGTTTTTGTTTTGCAACAGCTGGAGGCTCCGTTTTGGAAACACTGCTTTACGATACATCTTTCATTTTTATTGGGGCGGGGGAGAGGGGGGGACAGTGTAAGGGGATGTATATCTAGTGTTTAACCCTTTATTTTGTACGGTTTTTAGGATACAGTCATACGAGTGGGGGTTTACGGTGAGTTTCCCGCTAGCAGTTTGAGCTGCGGCGGAAAATTTGCCATAGCTCAAACTTGAAGCAGAAAACACACTGTAAACCCCCATCGGTGTGATTATACCCTGTACGTTCACATGAGGGGGCAAGCCTTCAGCTGTTGCAAAACTATATCTCCCAGCATGCACTGACAAACTGTGCATGCTAGGAGTGCAGCTGGAGGCACACTGGTTGGAAAACCTTGAGTTAGGTTCTGTTACCTAACTCAGTATTTTCCAACCAGTGTTCCTCCAACTGTTGCAAAACTACAACTCTTAGCATGTAATGATTGCCATAGGGCATGCTGGAGTTGTAGTTATGCAACAGTTAGAGGCACGCAACTACAACTCCCAGCATGCCGAGACAGCCTTTTGCTGTTTGTGCATGCTGGGAGTTGTAGTTTTGCAAGAATTTGAGGGCCATGGTTTAGAGGTCACCACACATTGATCTCCAAACTGTACCCCTCTAAATCTTGCAACACTACAAATCCCAGCATGCCCAAACAGCAAAGATCTGGCTGAGCATGCTGGGAGTTGTATTTTGGCAACATCTGGAGGGCTGCAGTTTAGAGTCCACTGCATAGTCTTGGACAGCCCCGATCCCCCTTACTTTCTGGGTCACCTGTATGACCTGGAATCGCCTGGAATTCAGATCGACGGTCTGAATTGACTGGCGATTTCCGGCAATCGCCGACATGGGGGGGGAGCAATGTGCTGGGATGCCTGCTGAATGATTTCAGCAGGCATCCCAGTCCGGTCCCCAACCCGCTAGCGGCGGGGAACAGAATTCCCATAATTCCTTAAGGACTCAGGATGCAGGGCGTATGCATACACCCTGCGTCCTGAAGAGGTTAAGGAACAGGGCAGTGTATTTTGGCTAATACAGTACATGCTCCTCAAAGGGGTACTCCGCTGGAAAACCATTTATTTTTTAAATCAACTAATTCCAGAAAGTTAAACAAATATGTAAATTACTTCTATTTAAAAATCTTAATCCCTATAGTACTTATAAGCTTCTGTATGCTCCAAAGGAAGTTCTTTTCTTTGTAAATTTCCTTTCATTGACCACAGTGCTCTCTGCGGACACCTTTTGTCCATTTTAGGAACTGTCCAGAGTAGGAGAAATTTACCATAGAATATCTTTTCTGCTCTGACATGGACAGAGATGTCAACAGAGAGCACTGTGGTCGGACAGAAAGGAAATTCAAAAAGAAAAGAACTTCCTGTGGAGCATACAAAAGATCTTAGAAAGAAAGTACTAGAAGGATTTAAGATTTTTTTTTAAAGAAGCAATT
The DNA here is from genome assembly GCF_029499605.1 of Hyla sarda. Lineage (NCBI taxonomy): Eukaryota > Metazoa > Chordata > Amphibia > Anura > Hylidae > Hyla > Hyla sarda. Next base: position 227,096,636 of record NC_079192.1, read on the forward strand.
TACAAATCTGTGTTAACTTACTGTCATCAGTTGATTTAAAAAAAATATAGAGCACATTGTTAGATGGACTGAATGAACGTTCAGCATTATTGTTTTCTTTTCTTTGAGAAATCGGTGCTGCAACACTTGTGGATGTGCTTTGTTCTCCATTTGGTATGGATTCACCCATAATCCCACTCATACTGCTCCGTACATCAGGCAATTGACATCTATATGCTACCTCACTATTATCTGTCTCTATATTTTTATTAGTGTGCTGGGTTTACAACTTTATATATGGGCATAAGTACTACTTACTGTGATTACCGTATTTTTCGCCGTATAAGACGCACTTTTTCTTCCCCAAAACTGGGGGGGAAAAGTTGGTGCGTCTTATACGGCGAATACCTGCGGCCATCAATGGCCGGGACCCGCCGCTAATACAGGACATCACCGATCGCGGTGATGCCCTGTATTAACCCTTCAGACGCGGCGATCAAAGCTGACCGCCGCGTCTGAAGCGAAAATAACACTAACCTGGCTGCTCAGTCAGGCTGTTCGGGACCGCCGCGGTGAAATCGCGGCATCCCGAACAGCTTACAGGACACCGGGAGGGACCTTACCGGCCTCCTCGGTGTCTTCTCTGTGCCGGGATCCCCAGCGCTCTCCTTCGACGTCATCACGTCGTCGCGCACGCCGTCATCCAATAGGAACGGCACGCATAGCGGCGTGATGACTGCGACAGAGCGTGGATCTTGGGGAAGAAGAAGTCTGCAGCGTCGGGGACACGACGGGGACGCGGCGACAGTAATGGAGCGACATCCAGGGCACCGGATGCCGTTGGCTGTCCGGGCATGCTGGGAGTTGTAGTTTTGCAACATCTGCAGGTCCGCAGGTTCAAGTCCACTGTTGGGTTCAGAATCTTTATTTTTTTAGATTTAGCACCTATAAATTGGGTGCATCTTATACGCCGGTGTGTCCTATAGGGCGAAAAATACGGTACCTACGTAATACATATACAGTGGTCCTTCAACATACGATGGTAGGTCGGGGGGTTACTGTATTGTTGTAGTATCACATGGTTTACCTATATTTTCGGTATAGCTCATGTCACTATGGAGACTTTCATATTTTCTGGTATGAGTCTGTTTCCTTCTGACTACTGCTGATTTTTTTTATGTATTGTCATTTTAATTGTGTATCCAATAAAGCTATATATTTTTCATGATCGATTCTGTGTGTGGTTTGCTGCATACAGATAGGTTATCCTACCCTTATATTGTTTAGTAGTAACTAGTTATTGGACGTGCATACAGGATGTGCCATTTTCATGACATCAGGTTTACAAATGAGAAATTTTGCCCTTGTTCATGGTGTTGCTGTTATTAAACCAAACGACCACCACCTTTGGGGGTTGGAAGTTGTGACCGCTCCAGCACAGTCTGGCATTACACTGCTTTTGACAACACCTAAGAATAAAATTCAGGATATTGAATGTCATTAGGAAAAGCAAAGGGAAAGTCGACCCTTTTAAGAACTTTCACTTTTCATTTAAAGAAAAATCACTGTAAATGCACCTTAATTTCTTCTTGAATGATGTATGCTGTAAGCCTGGCCTTTGACAGTATTGCTTATCTTGATTATATGTTGCTTATGGCAAGTCTTTTTGAAGTTTTCACACTCTTTTGCTGTCTGTGTTGATTTATTATTGTGACTGTCTAGAAATTAGCAGAGGGCAGATTCGCACATCTTCAAATTTTCTCAGGTTAAGTCATAAACATTTATATCATCGACCTAAAGCTTTTAGAGTACGAAATTTACAGTATCAAAACAATATTTTTTTTTTTCTTGGATGATGCCATTAAGTTGTCTGTCCACAGAAAAATTTACTTTTAGTTTGATTTCATAAATAGAATATTCCCATCTTCATAGCTAATACATTAGAACACAATTTTTGTGAGGGGAAAAAAAAAACCCTTAAAGGGGTACTCCGGCGCTAAGACATCTTATCCCCTATCCAAAGGATAGGGTATAAGATGCCGGATTGCGGGGGTCCCGCCGCTGGAGATCCCCGTAATCATCCATGCCACTTGCCACACCCCGTTACAATTAGCCCCCAGAGCGTGCTCGCTCTGGGTCTGATTACTGGCGATCACGGAGACGGAGCATAGTGATGTCACGGCTCCGCCCCCGTGTGACGTCACGCTCCACCCCCTCAATGCAAGCCTATGGAGGGGGCATGACACGGAGCATAGTTACGTCACGGCTCTGCCCCCGTGTGACGTCACGCTCTGCCCCCTCAATGCAAGCCTATGGAAGGGCGTGACATGCCCCCTCCATAGGCTTGCACTGAGGGGGTGGAGCTTGACATCACACTGGGGCGGAGCCGTGACATCACTATGCTCCGTCCCCGTGATCGCCAGTAATCAGGCTCGGAGCGAGCACGCTTCGGGGGCTGATTGTAACGGGGTGCGGCGTGGAAGATCACGGGGGTCCCCAGCGGTGGGACCCCCGCGATCAGGCATCTTATCCCCTATCCTTTGGATAGGGGATAAGATGTCTTAGCGCCGGAGTACCCCTTTAAGCTGAATAACTCAATTGGTGAAGACTGGTGGTGAAATAATAGCCACAAGTTAACCTCTGAAAGAATTGGTATGCTACATGTCTTATTATTTTTTCACTTATGAGTTGGGCACAAATGATTTTGGTCTTGTTTCAACAGATATAGATGCTATACAATGTGGCACATCGTTTTAGTTACTTGATTTAGCTTTTCTGTCTGAATAGCACAAACTTGAAAAATTTTAACTTTAAAACTTTTCATATTTTATTTAATCAAAAGCCAAAAGTTTATTTTATTTATTTATTATTGCTGTTTTCTGCACTACTATTCTTCAGAAGTGACAAAAGGTTCAGAAGCTGACTTAAGGCCCTTTTCAAGGGCTGATGGCTTCAGGATGATGGGCACCGATCTTAATGATTGGTGTTCATTTAATGAGCTTCACATAGCACAGTCACAGGCCGGACACTATAAATGATCACTGGATAGTTTGTGCTGCCTTTTAATGTTATAATCTTTGGCTGCACATTACACAGGGAGATGTGTAGCTAAAACAATGATTAAAATGGCCAGAAAAAATGTGGTCATCTAACAAGTGTTTTCTCATTTTTCTGTTGGTTGCTGGCCCTTTTCACGGGCCAATTATTGGGAACTAATGTTCTTACGAATGTTCATTTGCATAAAAAAATCAACATTTATATAGGGGGAATGACTTCATGCGTTTAATTCCTTATACACCAGACAAATGTTGACCTTAATAATCTTTATGACCGTTATATAACCTGTATACATCAAATGTAATCAACTTTGATCAACTTTCTGAAGAAATGTCATTTTTATGTGTCCGTGTTGATAGTGGTCTCGCACAGACTTCCTCCCCTTTTGACATCCATATACATTATTGGGCATGTGGCTTCCATTAGATGGCCACACAAGGCAAAATACTCAAATCTTGCCATAGTCTAATTGGTCTATATCTCAGATACAATAGGAAAACTATTTGCGAGCTGGGACTGCAAATTTGGTAGTAAATACAAACTGATACACACATACAGTGGGGCAAAAAAGGATTTAGTCAGCCACCAATTGTGCAAGTTCTCCCACTTAAAAAGATGAGAGGCCTGTAATTTTCATCATAGGTATACCTCAACTATGAGAGACAGAATGAGAAAAAAAAATCCATAAAATCATGTGGTCTGATTTTGAAAGAATTTATTTGCAAATGATGGTGGAAAATAAGTCAATAACAAAGTATTGAGATGAACTTTTGTTATATACCCTTTGTTGGCAGTGACAAAGGTCTTCACAATGTTTTCACACACTTTTGCTGGTATTTTGGCCCAATTCCTCCATTCAGATCTCCTCTAGAGCCGTGATGTTTTGGGGCTGTCACGGACTTTCAACTCTCTCTAAAGGTGTTCTATGGGGTTGAGATGTGGAGAATGGCTAGGCCACTCCAGGACCTTGAAATGCTTCTTACGAAGCCACTTCATTGCCCGGGTGGTGTGTTTGGGATCATTGTCATGCTGAAAGACCCAGCCACGTTTCATCTTCAACGGCCTTGCTGATGGAAGGAGGTTTTCACTCAAAATCTCACGATACATGGGCACATTCATCCTTTCATTTACATGAATCAGTTGTCCTGGTACCTTAACAGAAAAACAGCCCCAAAGCATGATGTTTCCACCCCCATGCTTCTCAGTAGGTATAGTGTTCTTTGGATGCAAGTCAGCATTCTTTCTTCTCCAAACACGACGAGTTGAATTTTTACCAAAAAGTTCTACTTCGGTTTCATCTGACCATATGATATTCTCCCAAAACTCTTTTGGATCATCCAAATGCTCTCCAGCAAATGTCAGACGGGCCTGGACATGTACTGGCTTAAGCAGGGGGACACGTCTGGCAACTCTGGCGGCGTAGTGTGTTACTGATGGTAGCCTTTGTTACGTTGGTCCGAGCTCTCTGCAGATCATTCACTAGGTCCCCCCGTGTGGTTCTGGCACATTTGCTCACTCTTCTTGTGCTCATTTTGACACCACGGGGTGATATCTTGCGTGGAGTCCCAGATCGAGTGAGATTATCAGTTGTCTTGTATGTCTTCCATTTTCTAATAATTGCTCCAACAGTTTATTTCTTCACACCAAGCTGCTTGCCTATTGCAGCTTGAGCCTGTTGCAGGTCTACAATTTTGTTTCTGGTGTCCTTTGACAGCTCTTTGGTCTTGGCCAAAGTGGAGTTTGGAGTGTGACTGTTTGAACTTATTATCCGTATAAAAGACACCTGTCCACAACCTCAAACAGGTACCATTAATACAGGTAACAAGTGGAGGACAGAGGAGACTCTTAAAGAAGAAGTTACAGGTATAAGATACAGGTCAGAAGTCTTGCTTGTTTGTAGGTGACAAATACTTTTTTTTCCACCATAATTTGCAAATAAATTCTTTTAAAATCAGACAATGTGATTTTATGGATTTTTCTCTCTCTCATGTCTCTCGTAGTTGAGAGATACCTATGATGAAAATACAGGCCTCTCTCATCTTTTTTTAAGTGGGAGAACTTGCACAATTGGTGGCTACAAACTACTTTTTTGCCCCACTGTGTGTGTGTGTATGTATATTGTGTATTTGTAAGTACCAGCATAACTTGCAAATGGCTGGAGATAATTCCACACATGTTACGTATATGTCAACTAAAAATATAGTAGAGTTAAAGAAATCCTAACCCACCCCCTTAACGCAAGGGTGGGGGTTTCTGTCTAATGTCCCTTTTTAAGTCTGTGAGACTTGTGGTACCTTACTCCACAAGCTCTGCATCTGCTTTTGAGTTTGTCAGTCCAGCTTCCAAGCCACACCCATCCCCCAAGCCACATCACTTCTATTTTTCAGCTTTTTTTTTTTTTTTTTTTGTTTCGATTCCCACAACATACTACCTCCAAACTCAATCTCTTCATCAAAGCTCACAAAGCTCAGCCCCACCTTAACTCTGCAAGCTCTGCTCTGCATCTACAGGTAAATATGTCTGTGCGGCTTGCAGGCCATTACCGCTCCCATACGCCACCCCTCTCTATTTGGGTCTCTTATTCTGCGTTCCTCCGGCTTAAAAGCCATGCACCTCCTACAAAGCTACAACCCTACTGCAATGTCACGCCCTTCTGTTTTCAACCTTTTTTGGGTGTTTGTCTGCCTTGAAAGTCACGCCCACTTTCACAAAGGTTAAAGCTAAAATTTCTTCAATACAACTCATACCCACCTGAGGTCAGAAAATAAGTACAAGAGCATCATTGTTGCTTTTCCTCTACCACAAGGTTTAGATAGGAGTACCGGGCAATGACAGCTACTGCTATTTAGTGAATAAATATGGGAAGGTAAAAGCTTGTAGGCTTGTGGCCATTACCTATCCAACTGCGTCAATAGGATCCAGCTGTATTACTCCCCTGTCTCTTACAAAAATTGCAGTCATTGTGACACCATGAGTGTTAGCCTGTGAGCCTCAGTGTCTCCATCTATCAGGCAGTCACTGTGACATAAGAGATAAGCAAGCCATATTGCTGCTCGCTGATCAATAATGGGGTCAGCCAACATGAAGTTAAAACTTTCTTCTTTTTTCCATGTGCCCCAGTATTGCTCCTTCTGTTTCTGTGAGTTCATGTAATTGGTAATTGCTGAATATTAGCCCAAGAGCAGATGTACCTAGACAATGCATTCAAGGTTTACAATATGCACAATCGCTCTCTACTAACTTTCTTGTTTTTGATATATGCAATAGCCTTACAAGCTATGTTTTAGGCACACCTCCTATTCTGGACAAATGCTTTTCTCTTTATGTTGTTGCTACATTGAGCCCATGTAGTTTTGCTAGTTTTTGTTGCCCATCTGTTCCTTGAGCATATGACAGATTTATGCTTGGTTTGCTTTAAATTATCTCTTATGTGATAATTCCTTACAATGTTGGTACGATATCCATGTTTGCTAAACTAGCGTCTTTCATCATGTCTACCTTTGAGTAACCGAACATAAATTTCCATACTTGGTGTTTCAGGCGAGAAGCATTTCTTGCAGAGACAGCAGTCTGTACCTTACCAGCCATCTGCAGCACCCGTGGGCAAGTCAAATGATCCAGCCTCCTTGAGCACTGCTGGATTATCAGAAAGAGAAGCATTTCGCCTAGAAAAGTTTATACAGCTTCTTGCGGGCCCAAACACTGACCTTGGTAAGTACATTATAAATCTGTTCATGTTTGAAAATGAGAAGTGCTCATGCCGCTGTACAGAACACTGGTGAGGCCTCACTTGGAGTATTGTGCGCAGTACTGGAGGCCGTATCTCCAGAAGGATATATATATATATATATATATATATATATATATATATATACACACACTCTAGAGAGAGTTCAGAGAAGAGCTACTAAACTAGTACATGGATTGCAGGATAAAACTTACCAGGAAAGGTTAAAGGACCTTAACATGTATAGCTTGGAAGAAAGAAGAGACAGAGGGGATATGATAGAGACTTTTAAATACATAAAGGGAATCAACACGGTAAAGGAGGAGAGCATATTTAAAAGAAGAAAAACTGCCACAAGAGGACAACGTTTTAAATTAGAGGGGCAAAGGTTTCTGCAGTAATATCAGGAAGTATTACTTTACTGAGAGAGTAGTGGATGCATGGAATAGCCTTCCTGCAGAAGTGGTCGCTGCAAATACAGTGAAGGAGTTTAAACATGCATGGGATAAGCATAAGGCTGTCCTTCATATAAGATAGGGCCAGGGACTATTCATAGGATTCAGATTATTGGGCAGACTAGATGGGCCAAATGGTTCTTATCTGCCGACACATTCTATGTTTCTATGTACATAGCAATCAAATTGCTGAATTATATAGTTCATTTAAGTGTATTTTTTATCACACATTTCCAAAACAGTTTTGGTTATTCCATTGTGATGAATTCCTTAATGTATTTTAGCTGAATTTAAAATATATATATTTTCCCCACAGATTCCCTGAAGTCTGTTAGTAAGCTACAGACCTTTCATTACCTATATTTAGCTATATAAAGGAAAAGCATATTGTAAAGTGTTTTACGAACTCTTTCCCTGTTGCCAGCTGGAAGCCAAGCCCTGTTTTCAAATCTCACACCTGTGCATGATTTGGATGCACAGCACGGGAACAAGATTTGGAAACAGGGCACGACTTCCAGCTGGATTACATTTTTCTATGTTATGGAAGCATCTAATAGACTTGCATAGAAAAAAAGACTCCCTTGTGACACACAGATTCATGTGTAAACCATCTGGTCACAGTGCAGTACGCCGGGACAGGACCTGGGTGAATAACAGAGCTGTGCTGCGAGGCGGGAAGGAGGGTCGCTGTTTAGCCTCACCCTGTTAATGCCCCAGTGTGATCAACAACTTTTGACATGTTTGGTCAACATGTCAGAAGTGGTTTTAATGACAGTTGTGCTTTAGTTAAAGAAAGATGGCTTACGTTTAAGACTTTAATATGTATTAAATTTATTAATTTTGGCACTTCTTACCTCTTCTAGATAGAAAAATGTGATTTCACTGAACACGTTTCCACTGCTCCAGTGGCAGTGTGTTTTCACACCACTGCAACTGACACTTAGCATTGTGCTTGCTGATATAAGGCTTGCACGCATCTACTTGGCCATGGTAACCCATGCTATGAATCTCCTGACGCACAACTTTTCTGCAGATTTTAATGCCAGATTTGGACTCATTGAGTCAGCAGAGCATTGATAACTCTAATGCATTATGCGTGTCTAAATATTGTCTGGTTTTGGTTCCTAAATGCTTCCCCTTTCATTAATACCACTCACCGCTGATTGTGGAAGGAGGGAAGAAATTTCACAAACTGACTTGTTTAAATGATAGCATCTTCTTAAAGTAACACACTGAAATTCAGCATATCTGTACAGGTAGACTGCAGTGGTAAATTCTTGGTTTTATTCACCTGTGACAGTGGTACTGAATGAAACTTAAAATTAATGATTAAGATATGTGTGTCTTGATACTTTTGTCTATATTGTGTAGGGGAAAACTGACAGGTCCTCTTTGTGAAGAAATTCTTTGAAACGTTCTGCCTTTTTAGCTGCCACTCTCCCTCCTACTTCAGAACTCCTAGAGCAACAGTTCAGCCTGCAACTGCCCTCCTACCTCTCAATTTATTTATTTTTTACTTCCCATTAACCTCTTGGGGATGCAGGGCGTACCTGTACGCCCTGCGCCCGCTTCCGTACTATAACGTGGGGTCACATGCTGACCCCGCGTCATAGTGGGTTGGTCCCGGCACCTATCAATGGCCGGGACCGTGGCTAATACCGGACATCACCAATTGCTGTGATGCCGGGTATTAACCCCTTAGATTTTGCGATCAAAGTTGATGTTGCGATGAAAGTTGAGAATGCTTCACAGCAGCTCAGTCGGGGTGATTGGGATCAACATGTTAAAACGGCGGTGTCCCGATCAGCTGAGAGGACACGAGGAGGGTCCCTATCTTCCTCCACGTGGTCCGATAGGCGATCCATTGCTCCATGCTGGAGATCCAAGCTGGAGCATTGGAGCGCCGATAACACTGATCAATGCCATGCTATGTCCCCTATGAGGGCTATAAATGTGTAGCAAAAAAAAAATTTGTAAAAAAAAAAAGTTAAGAAATGTGATTTAACCCCTTCCCTAATAAAAGTTTAAATCACCCCCTCTTTTCCCAATAAAAATAAATAAATAAAAAAAAACATATGTGGTAACGCCGTGTGCGTATATGTCCAAACTATAGAAATATAATGTTAATTAAACTGCATTGTCAATGGCGTACTCCTAAAAGAATAGTTACAAAGTCCAAAATTGCGTATTTTTGGGTCACTTTTCATACCATAAAAAAAAGTATAAAAAGCGATCAAAAAGTCTGATCAAAACAAAAATGGTACTGATAAAAACTTCAGATCATGGCACAAAAAATGAGTCCTCATAACGCCCTGTATGCGGAAAAATAAAAAAGTTATAGGGGGTCAGAACGGGACATTTTTAAACGTACTAATTTTCGTGCAAACAGTTAGCATTTTTACCAGAAGTAAAACAAAACCAAACCTATATAAGTTGGCTATCATTTTATTTGTATGGACCTACAGAATAAGGATAAGGTGCATTGCGTAGAAACGGAAGCCCCCAAAAGTTACAAAATGGCGTATTTTTTTTTCAATTTTGTCCCACAAATATATTTTTTGTTTCCCCGTAGATTTTTTGGTAAAATGATTGATGTCATTACAAAGTACAATTGGTGGGGCAAAAAACAAGCCACCGTATGGTTATGTAGGTGCAAAATTGAAAGGGTTATGATTTTTAAAAGGTGAGGAGAAAAAACCTAAAGTTCAGAAACGGAAAAACCTTGAGTCCTTAAAGGGGAACTTCTGTGGAAAAATTTTTTTTTTAGATCAACTGGTGCCAGAAAGTTAAACAGATTTGTAAATTACTTCTATTAAAAAAATCTTACTCATTCCACTACTTTTTAGGGGCTGTATACTATAGAGGAAATGTTTTTCTTTTGGATTTCTCTTATGTCACAACCACGGTGCTCTCTGCTGACCTCTGGCCGATGGCTGCCCGGGCTTGCTGGGAGTTGTAGTTTTGAAACCTCTGGAGGTCTACAGGTTGAAGACCACTGAGGGCGGAGAGTTCACAAGGGGATGATGACAAGGGGATGATGACAAGGGGATGATGACAAGGGGATGATGACAAGGGGATGATGACAAGGGGATGATGAAGGGGGGTGGGGATGATGACAAGGGGATGATGAAGGGGGGTGGGGATGATGACAAGGGGATGATGAAGGGGGGTCGGGATGATGACAAGGGGATGATGAAGGGGGGTGGGGATGATGACAAGGGGATGATGAAGGGGGTGTGTGGAATGATGTCAAGGGGATGATGAAGGGGGTGTGTGGGATGATAAGGGGATGATGAAGGGGGTGTGTGGGATGATAAGGGGATGATGAAGGGGGTGTGCGGGATGATAAGGGGATGATGAAGGGGGTGTGTGGGATGATAAGGGGATGATGAAGGGGATGTGTGGGATGATAAGGGGATGATGAAGGGGGGTGTGGGATGATAAGGGGATGATGAAGGGGGGTGTGGGATGATAAAGGGATGATGAAGGGGGGTGTGGGATGATAAGGGGATGATGAAGGGGGGGGTGTGGGATGATGACAAGGGGATGATGAAGGGGGGGTGTGGGATGATGACAAGGGGATGACAAGGGGATGACAAGGGGATGATAAGGGGATGATGAAGGGGGGATGAGGACAGGGTTATGATGATGAGCGTGTTAATGATGGGGGTCTGGATGATGACAGGGGGGGGATGATGTATTTCTCACCCTAGGCTTATACTCAAGTCAATAACTTTTCCTGGGATTTTGGGGTGAAATTAGGGGCCTCGGCTTATATTCGGGTCGGCTTATACTCGAGTATATACGGTATTTAAATTGGGTATTGTTGTAATTGCATGAACCCACAAAATAAAGGTAACAAGTGCACTGCATTTTTTTGTTTCACAGTAGATATCGTGGTAAAATAACTGATATCATTACAAAGTACAACAGGTGGTGCAAATAAGTCCTCATATGGCCCAGCAGTAGGTGGTAAATTTAACATTTAAAGAGTAGCTATAAGGCACTGCACGGCCGGGTCTGCTAGCTGAGCGCAGAGAGCAATCAACTGCTGGTGGACACTTGCTGCTGTGGGATCAGTTAGGTGGTGCTGATATTAATTCATAGATAGTATTCGGTGAGAATATATATAGAGAAGACTGCAACAAATCACACTCACCAGTCAGAAGATCCAGTTGTTGAAGACTTTATTCAATGTGAATATAGTGCAGCATGCATTGAAACAGTGGTTCCATGAGTGGAGCATGAGAGCAGCAGCTCTCAGGACGCAGGGGCACACCAGTAGGTGGCGACTAGTTTCGCATCATGGTCGGACGCTTCCTCACTCCCCGCTCGTGGAACTACTGTTTCATTGCATGCTGCGCTATATTCACATGGAATAAAGTCTGACTGGTGAGTGCGATTTCTTGCAGTCTTCTCTGTATACATTACAAATATACATGTTATTATCTACATATTATAGAACATTTTGCATATGACAATGCACATTTAAACCTTTCCTACTAAGGGATGTTCTGATACAATTTTTTTTAACACAGAGTACGAGTACCAATACTTTTTCTTAAAGGGGTACTCCGCCCCTGGCATCTTATCCCCTATCCAAAGGATAGGGGATAAGATGTTAGATCGCTGCGGTCCCGCTGCTGGGGACCCCGGGGATCGCCACTGCGGCACCCCGCCATTATTACTGCACAGAGCGAGTTTGCTCTGTGCGTAATGACGGGCGATACAGGGGCCGGAGCAGCGTGACGTCATGGCTCCGCCCCTCATGACATCACGGCCCGTTCCCTTAATGCAAGTCTATGGCAGGGGGTGTGATGACTGCCACGCCCCCTCCCATAGACTTGTATTGACGGGGGCGGGCCGTGACTTCACGAGGGGCGGAGCCATGACGTAACGATGCTCCGGCCCCTGTATTGCCCGTCATTACGTGCAGAGCGATCTCGCTCTGCGCAGTAATGATAGCGGGGTGCTGCAGCAGCGATCCCCGGGGTCCCCAGCAGCGGGACTCTGGCGATCTGACATCTTATCCCCTATCCTTTGGATAGGGGATAAGATGTCTAGGAGCGGAGTACCCCTTTAAGTACTCGCCAAAACCAATTACCGATAATTTTTTCAATGTAATTTGACGGGGTGTTTTTTTTTTTCCCTCAAGGGTATATTCACACGGGCAGGTCCTCAGCATATTTTACGCTGTGGATCCGCTTCTGAAGGACCGCCACCTGGTGCCTTTAAATGTGCCTGCTCAGAGTGGCAATACGCTGCTGCGAGCAGACACACTGAGATATGCGAGTCGCAGCGTGCATGGGCAGTGTATTTTCACATCGCAGCCTTTCTCTGCCTAGCTCATGGAGCAGGGGGAACGGCCGCGATGTGTGCGAGTACACCGCGCATGCGCAGCGACTCGCACATCCCTTCAGTGTGTCTGCTTGTAATGGCGTATTGCCACACCGAGCAGGCACATCTAAAGGCAGCATGTTGAGGTCCTTCGGCTGTGGATCCACAGCGTAAAATATGCTGTGCATCCGCCCATGTGAACGTACCCTTAATGGGAAAAAGGGCAGGGATCTTTTTTTGTATTTATAAGAGAGAGGGCTTTTTTTTATATTAAAAAAATATATAAATTTTTTTTATTTTATAAAAACATTTTTTGAAAAGGGGGTGATTCTTATTTTTACTGGGAAGGGGTTAATTCACATTTTATAATTTTTTTACAATTTTTTTTTTTACTTTTTTTAGTCCCCATTCACTGATCAATGCTATGCCATATCATAGCAGCGATCAATGTTATCTGCGATCCTTTACTGCTGCCTGCCATGGCTGGCAGCAGTAAAAGAGCAACGATCGGACGCACGGAGTAGGGTAAGGGACCTCCGGCCTTCCTCACAGCTGATCGGGACACCTCTATTACATTGCGGTGATCCTGATCAACATTCCTGAGCTGACCCGCAGTTAATCTCAGGACTTTTAGACGCCGCAATCAACTTTGATCGCAGCATCTAAAGGGATAATATGGATCCCGGCTATAATGTGCACTTAGCTGCTGAGCGCACTGCTTAGCTCGGGAGCGGAGAGTGCAGGCAGCTTACCGCACCTCCATGATGCCTCGTGCAAATGTCGAGTATCTGTATCGATACATCCCTATTTCCCACCATTCTCAAACGCAACCTGAAGAAACACTTCTACTGCAAAGTTTACAACCTGTAATAACCTTAAAACTATGTCACAACTATGTAAGCTGTTTGATTGTAAACCCTTGCAGATAGGGCATTCTTCTGTACCAGTCTGTATCTCCGTAAGCTCATGTTAAATGTACTTAAGTTTTTCTATATATACATCATTATATTGCAGAATATCTAATCTTTGATTTTATTAGTGCTCGATTGTATATACCACAAGCATAATAATGTAGAAGTACACTCTATAGAAGTAAATGTGTCATTGTCTATTTTGTAACCTTACTTAACTTATTTTTTTTTAGCAGTTATTGACATGGAAACTTTTATGAACGATCAAAAGAAGGGTAACAATACGATTAAATCAAGGCCACTGTAACTTTTTTTATACATTTTTTCCCCCCATAATGTATGGATTGATAAAAGCTAATTTCTAAGTTACTTTAAAGTTAATATTTTTAAAACCTTTTTCAAAGAAATCTATTTGATTGCCTTATTATAATTTATATTATTTCCTAAAGCTCTTGACATTAAAATTCCTCCTGATTGAAGGAAGGTTTTTCTTCTCATTTTTTTGATTCTTTTGAATTAAAATATAGCATATACAAGCGATTAGAAATGCCGGCCTATTGAAATGCGCAAAGCCGTCAGGCGCTCATAATGAGTTGAATTGTTATGGGGAATCCACATTTAAATGTGAAAGAACATCTTGCTTTCACTGCATTGAAATATATGGAAAATATATTTTTCAAGATACACTGTCAAAATCATGACTAAAAAAAGCTTATAGGCTACTCATATTTTGGATGGAGGTATTGTGTATAAGCTATATATTATAATGTTAGCGCTTCTATCCACGATTTATGAATTGAATGCAAGATTGCAAAAAAAGGCTTGCTGGAAAATAACAATTACGATCAAAAATGCATTCTTACAAATGCTTGCATGGGTCTCGTAACCCCCTAACAGCTAACTCCTCGTCCATTTCTTTTCATTTTTGTTTTTCTTGACTGGTGCAGAAAAGACGATATACTGTTAAGCACATTGTTGGAAAGTGAGAAATATGTGGTATGTTGAAGAGCATTTTGTTATTGGTCTCCTGTGCCTGCCTGTGTTGTAAGGAGCATTACTTACTGGCAGGTTACTGTACTATTGGTGATGTGGCCTAAGAGAATGCTTTCTGTGGCACCACTAAGGGTCCTGTATACAGACCAATTTAGTTAAAGGGGTACTCCAGTGGAGAACAAATTTATATAAATCAACTGGTGCCAGAAAGTTACAGATTTGTAAATGACTTCTATTTAAAACTCTTAATCCTTCTAGTACTTATCAGCCGCTGTATACTCCACAAGAAGTTGTATTTCTTTCTGGAGTTCTTTTCTGTCTGACCACAGTGCTCTCTACTGACACCTTTGTCCATATCAGAAACTGTTGAGTTCAGGAGAGGTTTACTACGGTGATTTGCTTCTACTTTGGACAGTTCCTAACATGGCCAGAAGTGTCAGCAGGGAGCACTGTGATCAGATGGAAAATAATTCCAGAAAGAAATACAACCTGTGGAGCATACAACAGCTGATAAGTATTGGAAGGATTAAGATTTTTAAATAGAACTAATTTACAAATCTGAAGAAAAGGAATAAGTGCAGCTCACAATTAATACACTAATCCAAGGTTAAATTGGGTAGGCACCTATACCATAGGTGCAAAAAAGAGGATTCTATAGCAAAAAATATTTACCCAAAACCTCAAGGAAAGTGTATATTGAATAATAAATGAAATAGACCGTGCTTCAATTAACTGTAATATTTAATATAATATCATATCAATTATAAAAAGAGATTAAGATGATCCCCTCACAGGGCCCTATGGGGGGATCGAACAAATGCAATAAAATACACTAAAATAATTCCTGATGCTTCTAGTGTGCGTTCATATAACAGATAAAATATATCCTAACAATAGATGATACCTTGTGAAAAAATAAGTATGGTAAATCACAAAATAGAATAAATGGTAATGAATACTAATGACAGTTATAATGGAACGGTATTGCAGTGTTATCCTTTTGATATAAAGATATCAGAATTGCGGTAATTCCGCCAAAAGCAGAGATGTTTAAAAGTTCAGATGTTAAAAGTTCCAGCAGTATTGAGTATAGTGAAAAGTCTGTGGACTATAATGCCGGTGTTGGTCTGCGCTGGCAGGTGCTGACTAGTGATATTGCCGGTGGTAGTGGCAGCTGGTCCGGACAGCACCGGACCCGATGTATTAAGCTGCCCGTCTGAATGCACAGGATTGTAAAAGCGCTTTAAAGGTGGAAATAATGCGCTCACCGGTAAATATCGACCCTTTCTTCAGTAGGAGTGTCCTACTGAAGAAAGGGTCGATATTTCAGTACCCTGAAACACGTCTAGGAAGTAGATGCCATCCGTGTGTGCGATTTTATACCTGCCAGTTGCAGTTTTACCTAATACACCTTGCAGAGTATCTTTGCGGTTGAACATCTGCGGCTCTTGTTCCACCTTCATCTCTACTCCGGTGAGGCCGTTGTTCCAGCAGAGCTCCCAGTGACGTCACACGCCAACTCCACGAGGCTGACCACTGGAGTACATCAGAGAACCGGCAAATAGCCTTGCCCCTGATCGGATCTCAACGTGGACTGCCTAAACATCAGATACCGGTGAGCGCATTATTTCCACCTTTAAAGCGCTTTTACAATCCTGTGCATACAGACGGGCAGCTTAATTCATCGGGCCAGCGCAGACCAACACCGGCATTATAGTCCACAGACTTTTCACTATATTCAATACTGCTGGAACTTTTAACATCTGAACTTTTAAACATCTCTGCTTATGGCGGAATTACCACAATTCTGATATCTTTATATCAAAAGGATAACACTGCAATACCGTTCCATTATAACTGCCATTAGTATTCATTACCATTTATTCTATTTTGTGATTTACCATACTTATTTTTTCACAAGGTATCATCTATTGTTAAGATATATTTTATCTGTTATATGAACGCACACTAGAAGCATCAGGAATTATTTTAGTGTATTTTATTGCATTTGTTCGATCCCCCCTTAGGGCCCTGTGAGGGGATCATCTTAATCTCTTTTTATAATTGATATGATATTATATTAAATATTACAGTTAATTGAAGCACGGTCTATTTAATTTATTATTCAATATACACTTTCCTTGAGGTTTTGGGTAAATATTTTTTGCTAATTTACAAATCTGTTTAACTGTCTGGCACTAGTTGATTTAAATAAAATAGTTTTCCACAGGGCTACCCCTTTAACCCCTTAATGACCACATACTTAAATGTAGGTCCTGGTGCGGATGTACCTCTCCAGCAATTCCTCCCTTCCCTGCTCTGGCAGCATCTGTCACTTTGCAGCCAGGCTCAGTAAGCTGGCCGCTTGCTGTTACCTTGCAGGCTGGACCCTCTTTAGTCAACGGCTCTCCCGCATGGCTGGACGGAGCAGCAGTGGAGTCAGATCCGGCAGCGGCATGCGTCCATTCCGCCGCCTCGTCTCTGCAGCAGCTGCCGGGGAGGCGCGTCTTCTTTTTTTTCCAGTCGGCCGGCGCCCGGCTGATATGGCAATCAACCAGCCCATGTGGCCGAAGGCCCGCAGGCGCTCTGTAAATTTAGCCTCCGGCTTCATCCTGTCTGTCAATCAGTTTAGCGTTTTTCCCTCGATCCCCTGCCTAACTAGTATGCCTTTAGGGCATTCTTATCGATTCTTGGCTTATTGGCTAGGATCAAGTGTAGTATCTGTTCTTATCAGTTTAATATCTGCTATGTCCCCTATCCCGGAACCACATACGGAATGGATTTTTTTGCTTCAGTCACCCTTAATGGGGGACTGATAAATCTGTTTATTCAGGTTCAGTGCACCTCACATATTGGAATGTTTGGCTTTTGATCCGTATTGCGGCACTAGCCCTTGTGCATTGTATAGAAGCCGCGGACCTAGAGTCCACACTGGGTGCTTCTAGTCCCTGTTCCCCCGCTTTCCCCTGCACACCATTGGTCACTTTCGCTGGGTATGCAGTTTTGCCGGAGGTTTGGACTTTGGGTCAGTAACCTGTGTTCCTCGTCAGGGGCTGCACGGTGGCTCAGTGGTTAATGCTGTTGCCTTGCAACACTGGGGTCTGGGGCTTAGATCCCACCAAAGACAACATCTGCATGGATGTTTTCTGTATGTTTACACAGTGAGTGCCATTAAGCCTGTTCCCTTCTCCACCGGCCACCCTTACTGCATCCGCTGCGACTGCAGTCTGTGTCCCACTTCCTGGGTGAAGTGACTGATGGGGTACCCCTGTGTGGGCAGTGTCTGCGAACTCCTTGTGGGTGGTTAGGAACTACATTATATTATATTATGAACTACACTAACTTTACAGCTCCTGTAGCATAGTCAAATAAAAAAAAATCCTGAAATGCCCCTTTGACTTTCTGGCATCAGTTGATAAAAAAAAAATATGTTTTTCAGTGGAGTACCCCTTTAAAGCTCATGTCTGGCATTGGATTCCCTTTTCAAGTTGAATATGGACTTAAAGGGCTTATACTGTATAGCAGTGAACTTTCAAATGAGGGATCTTCTATTACAGTCTGCTTGTGGCCAATGCAGGCATAAATGGTGACTTTATTTCTTTAGTTACCTTTGTCTTTTATCTATGATGGTGTTAGAGCCCTAGAACAGCGGTTCTCAACCTGGAGTACAAGTACCCCCAGGGGTACTAAGCAGATCTCCAGGGGGTACATGAAAAAAAAATTTGTAATGGCAGCCACTGGTTACTGGTCTGGACAACTTTAAAAGAAATGGTGGGCTGACTTCACTGCACCGAGGAGCAGAGCAGGAGGACAGCCAAGGGGAAGCACGGGCACTGGGCTGCTGTGGGCAGTAACTACCATAAGTTTTGTTCCACTGCCACTGCAGACTGGGGATCTACTGCTATGAGCCATAGCAATAGGTCCACAGACCAGAGGAGCAGTGGAGTAGTGATGAGCGGCAGGTGCCATATTCGAATTCATGATATTTCGCAAATATATTAGCTATGTTCTTTCTCTTTTTTTCCATTCGAAAATTCGTAATGAATTTCGCATAGTGTGCATGTGCAATTATATCTTTAACCTAAAAGAAGGGAGGGATCAGTGTCCAGTCTGGAAGTGCCGATATTTGCATAAATATTCACAAAAATTTGCATAAAAAAACAACGAATATTCATCATTACGAATATATATATCACTATATTCGCGAAATGCCGATATTTGCGGTAAAAATTCGCATTTCGTATATTCGCACTCAACACTACAGTGGGTCACCAAAGCGGCACAGTATGGTGGCCTACAACTATATTGGGGGTCAGTTTGAGGGCCTACAGCTATATTGGGGGGCACAGAGGGGGCCTAACCACTTTATGGGGATGCAAAGCGGGTACAATTACTATGTGTGACAATAAACATGGGGAGTTAGTAAATAGGTGGGTATTATACTGCAGAAAGGAGCCTAAAATCTTTATTTGGCTGGTTCTGTGGAGAATTCTTGTATGGGAGAAATCTTAATGGCGGTCTAGGCCAGATAGGGAAGAAAAGAAAAGTAAACTCCGGTTAGAGAAGATGTCACCTATAAATTGGGGAACTGGAGAGACAGGGAGAGGAACAAGGGGGCCTGTTATAGAGGACAGTAAGGCATATGAATTATACTATAATCATTACAAAATGTCTCTAATATGGGGGTACAATTATTTGGGAATAGGATGTCAAGGGGTACTCAGGTAAAAAAAAAGTTGAGAACCACTGTCCTAGAATATATCTTTATCAACGAACAATAACAGATGATATGCTTTGCAGTTGTGTTCTAGAGACCAACTTATATGTTGTTCACACTTGAATGGGGCATACTCATAATGCTCTTTTTTTGAGTCTTTCCCTAAAAGCTGTTCCCAATGGACTGAATACTTTTAAACCGAGAGAGTTTGACACAAGAGGAAGGTGGTGCTCAAACTAATATTAGCAAGGGAGGTTGTAGAGGGTAGGAATAATAATCAAGAGAACAATTTCCTCTAAAAATCTAATTAGTGTGAGATCCTAAACTGACTATTCCAGATGTGAGTACATTAATATGACCTACCAATGGTCTTACTGTTTCCCATTTTTGAAGGTGTCAGAATTAATTCTGTATTACTAATTATGCTGCACAGATTAGGCATTGGAGACAGGCTTACCGTGTGTGCTGTCAGAAACCATAAATTAGCTTGTTCTGATGGACATTAAAAATGACCGTACTGATATGTTAAAATGAGATAATTTAAGTAAAGCTAATTAATGTTCCTACTATACAAGTAGTACAGTTATAGCTACTTTTGCCCAGCACTGCTTTAAACTCTTAATATGTGACGCTTTGTGTCATGTTGTGAAAGTCACTGGGGAATTAACAGTTACAGTCAAATGCGCTTTGTGATAGCATCAAATGGAGCCTGACTTATATATTAAGGCAGACAGTCTTCAAATATTTATTGCTTAGAAATGTAGCAATTAGTCTGAATCAAGTAATCTATATGTGATGCGTTGGACAGTCCCATATACCCCTTTACAGATTGACATTTAGACAATATAAACAGTACACATATTTGAGACTAAATTGTTGTCACATCCAGCCTTTAAAGTGTGCATAGTGCTAGAACATATTTTCCCATGTCTGTTCTATCTTTCAATCAGTTGTGTAATGTTCTGTAAAATTAAATAGTTGTATTTAATTGCTACTTGTCCCTTGCTTTAATGAACTATAGCTTTAGAACTGGCTAATGCAGTTGGACACAGTGAACCACAGAATTGTCTATTTTTATACTGTTACTAAATGCAGTGATTTAGAACCCTTTAGGCTATGGCAGAGCAGGTTGAGAAGATTAGTTAAGGTGCTTTGATAAGGCTTGGCATCGTTCGAGGCTTTTCGGCAGTTTTAGCTTGTAGCCAGCATTCAAAGGCTTTGTTACTTGTGTGAACAGTCCTAGTTTAAACATTTGTGTGCTGAGGGATAATGTGGACTGAGAGCCGCTGTCTTGTGTTGGTGATCATAAGGTTTTGAAGTTCTCCTCAGCGTTTTGAACCTTTCATTGCTTTAACACATGGTAAATGCTTTCCGCTACAGTTTTTTGGAGTCCTTCCCTGATAGAAAAAAAAAATGCAATAAACGGATTTTTTATTTCTAAGGAAAAAACCATGTGATGCTAGAAATACAAAGCAAAATGCCTTGTGTATTCTTGCTCATGGTTAACTAAAAGATATCAGCAGTTTGGTGTAGATAGAAGAGAATAGGCTTTATAAAGGCAAGCAGCGCAGCCTTACACATTACTAATGCAAGGTCACATACATTTCTAAGTGTACTGGACCTGTTTTAAGATTCCATTACTTTTTTATCACAGCACTCATTCCTTTGCGCGAGAGAGTGACTGTGTACAGATAACCAAAGAAAATATTAATGACTGCATTTAAATATACTAAGCTGCTTTAAATAACACTATAAAATGCAACAAATATTCCCCAGTAAATTGTGCTAGAATTCTTCCTTTTTCAGAGTTAAAGAACTTTATACAATAGATTGACACTTATAGTTTTCTGCAGTTCTTTTATCAGCTTTGCTTTGTAAACTAGGACAGAGATGGAAGAGAGAAATTGTGTGTCTTCTATCTGGAATCAGCACCAGTGATCCTGTTTGATATACTGTTTGTTTTTAGTTGGACTCGTCTTGGTAGGTACCTACCATTGTATACCTGGAACGCTTTAAAAGATCTGCCATTTCGGAGATGCTTTGACCTAGTAATCTAGCCATCACAATTTGACCATTGTCACTCGACAATGCTTAACCTCTTAACGACATTGGATGTAAATGTAGGTCCTAGTTCTTAACTCATCAGGACATACATTCAAGTCCTAAGAGGCATTCCAACTATAAAGCAAGTCTAGGAGCTGAGCTTGCATCGTAGATGCTAATGGCAGGCATCGTCAGAATAATGGTGCTACTGTTCAAGATAGGACCACTCACTCAATCCTCAGGCAGGAGCAGTATTGATAGCAGGACATGGACGATGGATGCCTCAGAAAGTATCTCCCCGGCAGAGCAGCTGCTATCATGCCTACCTCTGCCTGCTGCATCTCTGCTTAGACCCACTGTGATTGTGAGTTATTAGCGAGGGAAGTAGGCAACATTGCGCTCGGCTGGCCGACTCGGCTGAGAGATCCTTATATTTTTATGCATAAACTTCCACGCAGAAAAATTGGTGGATCTCTTGGCCAGAAGGGGGCGGAGTGCAATGCCGCCTGCTTTCTCTCCTTATAACTCACAATCACAGTGGATCTCAGCAGTGAGACGTGGTGTGATCAACAACTTTTGACATGCCTGGTTGACATGGCAAATATTCTAGTGACAGTAACGCCTTATGGCGAAACTGACGGGCAGTTCACCTGAACTAAACCCAATAAACTGGGTTACATAGTTCTTAAATTAGAAGTTGAAAAAAAGATCAGAGTCCAACAAGTTCAACTTATAACCCTATTTTGTCCCTATTGTGTTTATCTAGAAGGGTTATAGTGCGGGTGAACACCATTACAATGCGGGGTCACTTACTTGTAATAATTCATTATTTCCGATGTTAGAGGTCTTTAATCTTCTAGCTGTATTGCACAGCTCTGCGCAATGGAGACGGGGAGACGGCTCAACGAGCTTGTCTGCCTCATCCATATTCCCCACTTTGGCCCGCACCTTCAAAGAATAATCAAAATATTCACTTTGATGTTTTAATGGCCCTTTTACAGGGGCTGATGGGGCAGGATAACAAGCACTGATTTCTGTGATCGGCACTTATTCACTAAGCCTTTACACAGCTAAATGAATTGTGCAGCCTTTAAACCTTATTGTTGGCCGCACATCCCCTTTTTACACATGGTAATGTGTGGCCAATAATGATATTATTGGGTGCACAGAAGATCCAATCAGCTGATGAACAAGCGTTTGCTCATTTTGTCAGTTGATCGCTGGCCCTTTTAAATGGGCCAACCATTGGGAACAAGCATTGCTAGAAGAGCTTATTCATCCAATTAGCCTGTTTAGAAGGGCATTAAAGGGGTACACTGGTGGAAATAAAAAAAAGGTCCAACTGGTGCCAGAAACTTAAACATATATGTAAATTACTTCTATTAAAAACTGTCCAGAGCAGGATAGGTTTTCTATGGTGATTTGCTTGTACTCAGGACAGTTCCTGACATGGACAGAGGTGTCAGCAGTGAGCACTGTGGTCAGACTAAAAACAACTCCAGAAAGAAATACAACTTCCTCTGGAGCATACAGCAGCTTATAAGCACTGGCATGATTAAGATTTTTTTAATAGAAGTAATTTACAAATCTGTTTAACTCTCTGGCACCAGTTGGACTTTTTTTGTTGTTGATTTGATAAAAAAATTTGTTTTGCATCGGAGTACCCCTTTAACCTCTTAAGGACGCACGTGTACCTGTATGCCCTGCGCCCCATCCCGGTCTATAACGTGGGGTCAAGCCGTGCTGCGTCATAGCGGGTCGGTCCCAGCGGCTAATGAAAGCCGGGACCCTGGGCTAATAGCATGCGGCACCAATCATTGTGCCACATGCTATTAACCCTATAGACGCAGCGATCAAAGTTGATCAGCACGTCTAAAGTAAAAAAATTAATAAATTGCATCCGAATTATAAAAATACATAGTTAATTAAACCGCATGGTCAATGGCATACACGCAAAAAAATTCCAAAGTCCAAAATAGCGTATTTTTGATCACTTTTTATAGCACAAGTAATAAATAAAAAGCGATCAAAAAGTCCAATCATAACAAAAATGGTACCAATAAAAACTTCTGAAAACGGCGCTAAAAATTTTGCCCTCATACTGGCCCGTATGCAGAAAAATAAAAGTTATTGGGATCAGAAGATGACAATTTTAAACGTATTAATTTTCGTTCATGTAGTTATGATTTTTTTTTCTAGAGGTAAGATAAAATCAAACCTATATAAGTAGGGTATTATTTTAACCGTATGGACCTACAAAATAAAGATAAGGTGTAATTTTTACGGAAAAATGCACTGCGTAGAAACGGAAGCCCCCAAAATTACAAAATTACATTTTTTCTTCAATTTTGTCGCACAATTAATTTTTTTTCTGTTTTGCCGTCAATTTTTTTTTTTTTTATTAAAATGATTAATGTCACTGCAAAGTAAAATTGGTGGCGCAATAAGCCATAATATGGAACTTTAAGTCCAAAATTGATAGGGTTATGATTTTTATAAGGTAAGGAGGAAAAACGAAAGTGGAAAAACCCTGCGTCCTTAAGGGGTTAATGCACTTCTAAACAGGCTAATTGGGTAAATAAGCTCTTCTAGGAATGCTTGGTCCCAAGCATTGTCCCATTTAAAAAGGCCAGTGATCAGCTGACAAATGAGCAAATACTTGTTCATCAGCTGATTGGATCTTTTGTGCGCCCGATAATATCATTATTGTTTTGAAAAAAAGTGTTTTCCACCGGAGTACCCCTTTAAGGGCTGTATGATTTGTTGAGCCATGTAAAGGCACAGTACAGGAGTACCGATCACACATGAAACGTTAGAAAATTGTTGTCAAATAACCAGCAATACAATAGATTGCCTCTATAAGGTTGGGTTCACACTATGTTTTAAGCAATACGGGGCCGTATATGGCTGGGGAAGGGAAAACCGGGCACTCCTGTATCCCAGCTGTATCCGGCCCATATGTAATGCATTTCAATGAGCAGCTCATTTTTGCCTCGTTTATGGTTTTCCCACCGGACCTAAAACAGTGGTCTACCCCTGTTTTAGGTCCGGTTAGAGAACCGTATATGGGGCAAAAATGAGCCGACCGGAGTCGGCGTTTGACTCCGGTCGGCCTGTTGAAATGCACCCGGTTTTTGCTCCCCCCCAGCCGTATACAGTCCGTATGGCTTAAAACTTAGTGTGAACCCAGCCTATGGTACATATTGGCCATTTAAAGCTGAGAGTAGCATTCACTGCTAAGGGCTACAGAGTAGTAGACGGAGAGGAAGCTGTGGATTCTGAAACTAAGGCTAGGTTCAGACTACGGAAATTCTGCCTGCAATTTCGCTTTGAAATTGCAGGCGGAAATTCCGCTTGCTAAAATGTACAGTGTAGTGAATGGTTTTCCGTTCACAAATTCACACTTTGGAATTTGTGAAGCGGAATTTGTGAACGGAAAATCCGCTTGGAAATTTCCGCCTGAAGAAAGGGGTTGCTCTTTCTTCAGGCAGAAATCCGCACGGAACACATTGCAGTCTATTGGAGACTGCAGTGTCCGCACGGTCCTAGTGCCGACTGATTCAGTCAGTGCTGGCTGCACTCGGAATCTCCGGGCGGAAATTTTCTGCCCAGAGATTCCGTAGTCTGAACCTAGCCGAATTGCCTAAAACTATCAAGGTTGTCTAGCTCTCATATGTATGTCCCTTTCTTTTTCTGTTAGTATGTGTTTAACTATTGGTGTTGGCAGTTTGATGGTTCGGCCAGCACTTGAGTCCCAACTCCCCCATTTGTGTATTTGGCTCAGCTGTACCTTCACGAAAGTTTTTGAAGAATTAATTTTTTCCTGAATTAATAGCATCGACAAACTCCAACCTCTGAGTTGTGTTTTCTCTGACCATTTTGGGGATCTGGCTGTCCTCATAGTTTATAGATATTATCAGATCATATCACATTTTCTATGTGCAGTTTTGATCTAAAATGTTAATGTTTTCCTGTGTATTGATTTCCTGTGAGAAAGCTTTGTAATGAAGCACTTCTTCCGCTACCTGCTGCCTCATTCTGCAGTAAGTAGTGGGACATTGCTTCAGTCCTTCCTCAACATTTAGTTGTAGCCAACTTGGAGCAACCATTTCATCTGGGCTTTAAGCAACCATATTTCATACCTGGCTATGATCCAGTCTTTTCAAGCTGCCAACCCTCCAGATAATTTGAATTTTACACTAGTACTACTTTTTAGTGCCTTCTTGTCTTTGATTCTGATCCTACCTACTCGCACTCATACATACTATGTGTAACAGGCTTTTAAAATAACATCACGTTTGGGTATAGCTACATATGCTTTACAAAAATGATCAATGCTTGAGTCCATATTCTGTTCCCCTGTTACTGAGTATTTTGTTGAAAAGGCTTATTATTTGATGTCTGGGAATGTATCGTGGCCCTTTTCCAGCTGAGTTTTACATGTAGATATGAATAGTGCCTAGTAAACACAGCAATGATTAGCAGCTCCCAACTGAATAGTCGAAATAGAAAATCAGTTGCTTACCACTATACAAAAAACATTTGTTAACATTCCGAAGCCTTTTGTCTTCTGCCTCCAGACCCATTTGTACCAAGGAAGCTTAGAATGTGTATGTGAAAGGAAATTATTAATTAGTATTCTGTATTTACCAAGGTCACACACACTGCTTTGCCAACCTTCCTTAGCTATTTCCATTCACATCTGATGGGGGAGCTGCTGTTCTATTCAGTTCCAGTTTACAAGGAATTCTTTTAGGTTTGTGCGGCTAAATTGCTCAAGAAATTTGCTATAAGAACATAAAGCTAAATCTAGTTTATCGTTTCCATCGTTTAATTGTTCATGCAAGCCATCTCCTCATGTAGCGATTTACAGTAATCTTACTGAAATAACAATTTTGTGCCAAAGGATGAATAATGAATGTGATGGAAGTGTTGAGCTCCTTAAAATTTCTTTGCTAGAAATGTTTTGTACTTCTGGAACACTTGTGTGTTGGGTAAGAGCTGTACAGCGAATGTTAAATCAATGCAGGTGTTTATAAAGCTATGTATCCTAGAGATAGGATTGTGGTTACAAATGAGGAATGGGGATACCATATTAAAGACACACTTTTAAAATCTATTTTGTGATCATTGCTGTACCTTTAAGGAGGCACTATTGATGTTTCTGTAGCTGAGAGGAAGAAAGGTGACTGAGACATTCTGGGTAGGCTAGATGTTGTACAGACCAACCTGTCTCAAACACTCCAAAATTCCTTACTGGTCATTTTTATATGGTATCATGGTCACTGGCCACACCAGTGTCCCATCTCTGCCAGTGATTACCTGAGTGGCAATATGCAATTTGTGCCCGTGCCCAATCTGTCATTGCCACTCAGCCAACCAGTGACCAAGGTGGGACAGGGTGTCCCATCGATTAGCTGCAGCGTTGCATGTCAGGCCCAAGAAGCAGAAAGAGCATTGCAGCAGAGACTGGGGTGGTAGTATTTGAAGATCCAGGGGTGCATCAGGGGGTAAGGCCAGGTTTATTTATTATAGTTTTTTTTATTTATTTTTTTAACACTAACATTCCGGGCTTATTACAGAAAAATAGATCTTCATCAGATAACCCCTTAAAGCTTCATCAACAATCCAGAGTCTTCTTTTTTTTTATATAAGACAGCAAGCCACATGTGACTCCCGTGCCACGCTGTCACTATATTGGTGATAGATTTGTGGCTTGTAATTCCACTGGTAAACTAGTAAACCAGTAATATTTTTGTTCACTGAGATTTGATTAAATGGGTGCTCCGGTGGAAAACTTTTTTTTTCTTAACTGGTGCCAGAAAGTTAAACAGATTTGTAAATTACTTCTCTTCAAAAATCTTAATACTTTAAGTACTTATTAGCAGCTGTATACTACAGAGGAAATTCTTTACTATTTGAATTTACTTTCTGTCTGAACACAGTGCTTTCTGCTGACACTTCTGTCCATGTCAGGAACTGTCCAGAGCAAACATATGCTGCTCTGGGCAGTTCCTAAAAGGGACAGAAGTGTTAGCAGAGAGCACTGTGGACAGACAGAAAAGAAATCCAAAAAGAAAAGCATTTCCTCTATAGTATACAGCCGCCAATAAGTACTGAAAGGATTAAGATTTTTTTAATAGAAGTAATTTACAAATCTGTTTAACTTTTTGGCACCAGTTGATTTAAAAAAAAAAAAAAAAAGTTTTCCACCGGAGTACCCCTTTAAGTCTCCTAAAATACATGTATAACACACACCGCTCTTTGTGACGTTATTGCATTCAGTTTTTTCATGAGCAAATGCTATAAATTCAAAAGGAATGTGAAATATAACGGAAGAAATGTATACTTTTTGCTGAACCCACTTCTGGCTCTGAATAAAAAAGCTCAATTTCCAGCCACCAATTGCGTGTACCCTCTGAGTGACATGACTTATTAGTTATGACTGAACTTGTCTGTCTGTGCTTGTTTGCTCACTCCTCTATGTAGCTATGCCTCCTTATATTGACTGATAAGTATAAACCAAGATCTGCTACAGGGCTAGCAGAAAGTCTGTGCATGGAGATTTTCCTCTATAACTAGAATAATTATAATATGCAGAAACTAAAGTAATAGTGAGAACCATGATTACCAGGTAACTACTATAAGCATACTGAGGGCAATGAGGCTTACTGAGTGAGTGTCTGGAGGATCACTTTAATGGGGTACTCCACTGCCCCAGCATTCAGAACATTTTGTGTGCGGGCTGCGGGGGTCGTGACGTCACAGCCACGCCCCATGTCACACCACTCGCCCCTCAATGCAAGTCTATGGCAGGGGGTGTGGCAGTCACCACACCCCCTCCCATAGACTTGCATTGAGGGTGCGTGACGTCACGAGGGGCGTTATGTGACATCACTACCATCGCAGCCCGCACCCGGAGTTCGGAACAAAATGTTTTGAACGCTGGGGCAGTGGAGTACCCCTTTAAGATACTAGGTTTAAGAGCAACTTTTAGATCAAGAAGTAAAAATGAATCTACAATCGACACAGATAAAGTAATTTAACCCCTTAAGGTAAAGAAGGGCTCTAAAAGTTCCATTGGAAGATGGATCAGACCAGCTATTTTGAGGCTTACCTGACTAAGGGCAAGTCTCTTGATCAAGGGTCACGGCACTCATGGATGGAGAGAACATCTGCTTTTTTTGAGCAAATTTGTAAAATAACCACTTGGAAGAGTTTACATTTTCTAAACATGATTCTATTCCTGTTCAGTGTTCTATAGAAATAAAGTGGAATGGATAGGAAGGGGTGGTTTTTTTCCCCCCTCTCTGTATTTTACCTGTTCTTAACAGGCAGAAATCGAATTATTGAGTACAATTCACAGTTTACTATTTATTGATACACCATTTTATAGAGTGCAAGGGATCTTTTATATACTTCCATTACAGAGGAAAACATTTAGAATAATTTGCTGAGCTGGAAAGTGAACATCTTTAGTATTTTATCTATTTCACGTTTTGTTTGAAACAATGGATTCGTTTTTCACACAAAAGAAAGCTTTCCTTAATTAAATCCCACACGGTATTGGCTGCCTGATCAATTCTATTGAAGAAAGCCGAGTGTGTAATTAGACCTGAAGTGTTTTAGGACAATTGACAGTGGCTCTTGTCTAGTTTTTGTTGTTAAAGATAGGAAGGAGCTTGTGTTTTTTTTTTTTTTTTTTTTTTAATCTGGTGGTCACCTTTAAGGGGCTTTTGCACAGAGCGATTATTGTGTAATAAATTGTGATGGCAGATGGTGCTAGTCATTGTTTAGTGTAAACTTTTGCAGCAATTTCCCAATCAGTTTTCTCATTTATCGTTGAGGAAATTCTGAATGATGGCCTGAAAACTTTTTGCTGGTTAATAGGCATCTGCTAGTCAGCAGAAATAAAAGAAGACCAAGTGATCAAAATTATAAAGAAGCTTGTGGTACTTTTGGTTGCAGCGAGGAGTCGGAGCTTCCACACTCTGGGCCTCATACCCGCACCGTACCGGCCAGCGCAGGTCTCACTCACCTGCCGGGATCTCTGTGAAGGTCCTGGTGATTAGCGGGGAGCCGGCGTGTGGTGTCTGTTTCCTTCGGCGCAGGAGATCTGGAGCTGTATAGCAGTCTTTAGTTCTGGTTCACAAGTAGTCCATGCCTACCAGCCTGGTCTCACGGGACCTGGTGCAGCTACAGGCTGCTTGAGCATTACTACACCCCCCCCCCCCCCCCCCCGCACTTGTTTCCCAGTTGCAGGCTTGCCTGTCTGTAAATGACCTTAAGCTGGCACAGTCTCATAATAGCCCTCCTGTCTACCTGTGGTATCTTGTCTGTATCAACACTATAAAGACACTGCTTTCCCACCTGCTTACCCGAGGAAGACCTTCTGCACTACTATGTACTGTCATCTGAAGATTCCCCAGCAGTTATGGAGGTTGCAGGGACTCACAAGTGAATGCTGTACAACAGCTTGCTGCTAACTCTCCAAGCCTGGCATCAGTTGTAGCAGCAGCAGCGGAATCTTTTTGTCTACCCCCATGGACCTTCAGTCCCTAGCATCTGTACTAGTCAAGTTTATTATGCCTACTATCCAGCAAATGCTTGAGAACACGGTGTTCCTCGCTGATGCTTATACAGAACTACCTGAATGCTCAGGCAGAGCGGTTGGGTGAGGCCAAACAGAGAATCATTGCATTAGAGGATGAAAACAGTGGTCTTGCTGCCAGACGGCGGCAAACAGAAACAGATCTCTGCTATGTCAGCAAGAAACTGGAAGACTTGGAGAATAGATCACGTCGCAATAATTTGTGTCTGGTCGGGGTTAGCGTATCTCTTTCTTCAATCAAATCTGCAAGCTTTTTGTGAAAGTGACCTGCCTAAAGCACAAATGTCGAGCCAAACGTGCACAGCGATTGGGCCAGATGCCATCTGCTCACTCACAGCCTCGCACGGGAGAGGTTAACTGCTTGAGACAAGTTATACTGAAACTGCTTGACTATAATGACAAGGTGGAACTTCTAAGGGCCTTCCGTAGGCACACCTCACCGTTAACCTTTCGCAACAGGAGAATAATGATATTTGAGGACTTCTCTGCTGAGATGGTAAAGCGCAGGCGGGCGTACAGTAAGATCTGCACTGAGCTCTCTAAGGCAAATTAACTGTTCAAACTACAATACCCTGCACCAGCGGCAGCAGAAGCAGCTCTTCAGGATCTACTAGCGGAATCGGTTAGACCTTCTTGTTCCCCTCCTCACCGCTTACTATTATAGAGGGGGCGAGGTGACACCACATCCAGATCCCTGAGACAGAGAGAAGATCGTACGTGTTTACCGGGAGATACCAGGGAATGCAGGAAATCAGCGGAGAGGCATAACAGAAGCTGTAGCAGCCGATCCTCCTCACTGGACTGAGTATTCTTTTCTCATCTTCAATGAAGTTTCTTATTTTTTTTGTGGGGTGTTGGGTCCTGCTGACATTCCCTTTATTTGACATAGTTTACTTGATATAGTTTACACGGTATAGTGAGGGGGACGGGAGTTGTTTTACCAATGTATGTGAGTTAATGGGGATGTCACGACTTGACTTTTCCACCTGCAGAAGCAAGCCGAGTTTTAGTTATAGTGTTCAAGGGGGTGCGAGGGTGGGGCCCTAGTCTCCGCATATGCTTTTAAAAAGTGAAGTCCTTTACCCGAATGGCAGCTTCCATTATTCCACACTGGGCGCTGCACTCTTTTAGGGCTTTTCGGTTTTGTTCTGTTTCATGTTTGTTTTTCTCTTGTTCTCTTCTATCTGTTTGTGGTTTCCCTTTCCATTGTTTGTGCGCCTGATGGCTCACCTCTGGTCCTCGTTCTTCCTGATGTGTGGGGCCTCTCTCTGTATCCTTCCAGGTCCTCCCGCTCCTGTAGATATATTCTTCATCAGCTGGATACCTGCCTTCTGCTCCCTCCCCTTTTTCTCTTTGTCTCGCTGCTGTTTCTCCCTTCCCTAGTCACTTGGGGAGTTAGTGTTTTTTATGTGTAGATTAATCTCTTGGATTGCGTTCTCCTCAGAAACGAATATTTAGTCTGCGTTTCTTGAAACATGTTCCCCCTGACATAGTTATCCTTGAGGATACACACCTTGCTAAGAGTGACTTTCCAAATAATGCAGAAATTGTGGGTGGGCAAAGTTCCAGGTTCCCCGGCGGTAGATAGTAGGTCTGGAGTGCTTACGCTGATTCACAAATCCTTCCCCTACCGCTTACTTTCACATGAAAGAGATTTAGAGGGCATATGTCTCCTATCCAATTAGAACATTGGGGTCAAGCCTATAATATTTTTAACCACTTAAGGACCCAGGGCGTACCTGTATGCCCTGAGTCCGTTCCCTTTCTATAAGGCCCCGTGTCATAACTGGTCGGGACCGGCCTCTAACAACGGCCGGGACCTGTGGCTAATGGCACATGGCACTGATCGCGGTGCCGCACGCTATTAACCCTTTTAGATGTGGCGTTCAAAGTTGATTTCCGTGTCTAAAGTGAAAGTAAACTACTCCCGGCTAGCTCAGTGGGCTGTTCGGGACTGCCACGGCGAAATCGTGGCGTGTCCAACAGTTGAAGGACACGAGGGGGGTCCCTACCTTCCTTCTGCGTGTACGATCGCCGAATGACTGCCCCGTGTCTGAGATCCAGGCATGAGCAGTCAACCCATGTGAATTTACCCTTAGGCTGTATTCTCAAGTATAGGATCTGCTTCAAATTTGAAGGTGTGTTCACCTATTTTTTTGTATTGATTTAAAAACATTAAATCTGCAGCATCAAAGCTGAATGGGATCCTGTATGTGTGATTGCACCGATAGGGCTCAGTTACATGGGCAGATTTAATTGTGACATATCAGTGTATTTCTTGCTGCAAGTTTGAAATGGGGCAGGCTCTCTACCTCAGAATTTCGTCAGTGGAATTTCTGCTGACGAAAATCCGCCGCACACCCCATGGAAGTCAATTGGGTCTGCGGCTGATTTTTTGCAGCGGAAATTCCTTTGACCAAAATCTGCCTGCCCCGATTTAAACTCGCTGTGGGAAACATGCTGATATATCGCAATTTAATCCACCCATGTGAACGAGCCCTAAGCGTGCATTCACATGTGCATATTTTGCTGCATATTTTGTGCGGCTTATTTTACTACCCATTGAAGTCAAAGGGTAGGAACAGCAGTCATTCAGTTTATATTGAAATCTGCAGCAGAAAATATTGGGAATCAAATCTTCGCAGAATATTGTACGTATGAATAGACCATTAAGCCTGCTTTGATCCCGCACCCTATTGTATGTTCATGTTTCATTGTTTTCCCTGACTGGTCTGCTGTTGCTGGTCCCGATGCTGGCTGGTTCTCCAGTCCTTGTTCACATTGCCACCATGCTCTATCACTGAGTACGTTGGAAGGACGGGAGTTGAGTGGAGAAAATACTGCATGTTCTATTTTTTTCCCTACTTAATTTCTGTAAAATGCTGAACATTCTCCTAATCTATTTGGACCTGGCAGTGTCAGTTGTGCTCCTACCAATTCAGGGTCCATCCGGCGCCAAAAAATAAAACAAAAAACTAACAGACCTTGAAGGCAGTTGGCTCCCTTCACTGTGTAGTGATGGGGACTGCAGCTCAGCTTTTGTTTAAGTAACTTAGCTGCAGTAACCAGGCGCAGCCTCTGCGCAGTGAACTCTTTCTGTCCCCTTTCATTATGTAGTGGGAAGGAGAGGGTGGGGGATGGGTGTTGGCATTGCATTGTGTCACTGTTGTGGAATGCCATCCATGGGAGAATGAATCTCCAGGAAGATTAAGTTTATTCTCAACTGACCAATGTTTCAAGAATAATGTGCTTGGAAGGGCCCTTAGCTTATATACATTTACATTCTGGCTTACACATTAAATCCTCATCCTGACTGGATGACTAAAACTCTTCTATTGGATAAACATGCACGTTAAGCTTATGACTCTCTTGTGGTCTTATCATGGTAGCATTTCACTGACTAGCCATTCCTATACCTTCCAAGTGTTTGGCAAAAACAAGCTGCTTGATTTTTTATTCTTCGTCATCACTTTACAAATACTTCTGGAAACAACCGTATTTCTTCAGTCAGTAGGGCTTCTTACACAGCCTTACTAAGCAAACTAATAAGAAACCTGACTATTCTCCATGAACATTATAAAATAATTGATTAAATTCTGTGCACATGT
The DNA here is from genome assembly GCF_029499605.1 of Hyla sarda. NCBI lineage: Eukaryota > Metazoa > Chordata > Amphibia > Anura > Hylidae > Hyla > Hyla sarda. Next base: position 227,130,074 of record NC_079192.1, read on the forward strand.
ATAGGAAATAGGAGAACCAGTAGCAAACTCATTAGTTAGACACATGTTTATTTAGCCATTAAAGAAAGTTCTATTAGAATAACTGCTCCGTCTTCCTATAGTGTGTTCAAATGCACAAATGTGTTTGACAATTTCAAATGCGAATGATGAAACGCTACATCTTCTTCCAGACTTGTGTGTTAGTACAGTTTGGTAAAGTCAAAGACACTTCCATCATCTGCTTACTTCCACTGAAATCAATAAACTACATCAGAACCCAGGGAACAAAACAAGTAGGTTTCATAGTCTGTTTTGATGTGTACAGGCTTTGAAACAAATTAAACAAGCTGTAGCATGTGGTCTTGCGCAAATAAATTAGTTTAACCCATTAATTACGAGAGGAACATTAAAGAGAAGCACCTTAAAATATTTCTTCAGTCTTCCAGTAGTTAAGTCTAAATGATTTATTTCAGGACATACCTTTCTTGAAATTGTGTGATAAGTTAATAGGTGTTGGGATATAAGTCTGGGAGTATTACAGGATGCCTTATTTGTTGTGCTAAGAATGCTAAGGCAACTTTCACCTTAGTTGTATAGGGTGACATATCGTATAATAGCAGGAGAGGTTTTCCTTTAGCTGTTAACTTATTAAAAAGAACACAGCTGTACTCCATTGAGTAAGATGGAAAGGCATGGATAGCCATACCTGGAAAAGTGATGCATGCGTTTCTTGAATTGGTGCCTATATTTTTCAGCTTTTAGTGTCATTGAATATTGTTTAGCTCAATGAGCTATAAAAATAATTTTGCAGAGGTTTGTTTTAATTATGCTGGGGTGTCAATATTATTGTGCAGGGGTGTCTAGAATATTCTCTACTTTTCTTTAAAATGTATGATCAAGTCTGTCTCACAACATTGTGTGGGAGTTTAGATCGATAGAGATAGGCAAATGGCAAAACACCAGTCAGAGATGGTGAGGTTGTTCAAATGCAGGCTTTTTATTCAGATTGTCAAAAATGAAACCAATCCCACCGTATTCATATTGGCACAAAACAAAACCTGCTTGTCCAGCACTAACTAAACACTTCATGTGACTCTCACTATACAGGTAAATTACTACTAGCCATTCAACAAAACCTACTTTATAGGAAAACGGTCACCCGTTCACCCGCACTTTAACCCGATTCACCGGGTTATAGTGTAGGTGAACAGGAGACCGATGTGGGGTCTCTGACTGCTATACCTACCTGCAGTCCAGAGCCCCATTGCCATGGACTGCAGGTAGGTATAGCAGTCCGAGACCCCTCGTCGGTCTCCTGTTCACCCGCACTATAACCTGGTGTATCAGATTATAGTGTGGGTGAACGGGTGACCATTTTCCTTTAACTACTGGCACTTATCACAAAGTCAGCTTTTTGAGGCTGCAGCCATCAACAGTACAATTCCCAATCTGTGAGTCAGGTTACCAGATACCAGTCACACAATTTTGCGAGGCCAGTGCTGAATTCTTGCCCCAACATTAAATATGCATACCCCCGCCACAGTAATTACAGCACGCTGAACACAGCAGTACATAGCCTTATTATAATTGCCTTTACGCTCCTCTGACAGTCACTGAATCAGTCATGATGGGCTACAAACCCCTATATCTGAGAAACGGAGGGATCGGCATATTATAAACTGGTATGTTCTCAGCCCCCCTAAGCCTTCTATAAATTACAGCAGCTCCACTTTAAGGGCACCATTTATATATCTGTAACTGTTTTCTGCTAGTAGACTGTACTTTACTGTACTTTACCTGGAATGTACTCTAAGAATGTTATGTGATAGGGGCCAAAGAAGGAAAAAGAAATGGTAATCCTTAAACATTCAGCTAAATTATTAGACATTTCTTTATTGGAAGTTCCTTGTAAGTTTTGTAGCTTTTCCTCCATACTGATCTGGGACACAAAATTATACTATACTTTTATTATATAAATCCACATTTTTTTCAAGCTTGTAAACGCTTAGTGCACCAAAATATCAGTAAAATACATTTACCAGCTACATGTGTAAAGTTTGCCTATTTTTATCCATGTTAAACTTTAATTTCTAAAGATTATTAATGTCCTGCAGCCTCGACTCGGATAAAACCTTATTGTGCTGTTTTCATGCCAGTCAACTAACAGAGCAACTTTGCATCTGTGCGAGAAATCATTCCCAAATGGCTTATACTGAAAGCTTCACCAAATGGCAGAGCAGTTCAGAAAAGAATACAGAGAAGTCGTTGTGCCAACTGTTAGAATATATGTGCCAAAGAAGCCTTATTAGTGGAAATAGTTTTAAGATCATGGTCACATAGGGAAATAAGGCTCCTGATTCTTATAAGATAGCAGGCAATGAGAATTCAGCAGTTACTTTAGTTTTACATGCATTTAAGGATGTAATACCCTCATTTAATGCATCTTGCTTAATGGAGCTACTTTATTGAAAAGCAGTCTGAACCAACACAGAGGTTACTGCAAGTTCATCCCAGACTCACTGTCAATTATTTAGCAATTGTCTTTTAGGGTGGTACATGAACAATGTGTGAATGTGCATACATGCCTTTTTATCTGATAGATTGATTTAATTCCATTATTTATAACCCACCAATGTATCCTGAGGAACATTGCACAAAATGCATACTTTAAAGGGGTATTCCAGGCAAAAACACTTTATTCCCTATCCATAAGATGTCTGATCACGGGGGGCCCGCTGCTGAGACCCCCGCGATCTCCCTGCAGCACCCGCATTCTATGCGGGGACTGCGTCTCTTGTTTCGGAAACCTCCGTGTTTCCGGAACTGGGGATGTGACGTCACACCACACACCCTCCATTCATGTCTATGGGAGGGGGCGTGGTGGCCGTGACGACCCCTCCCATATACATGAATGGAGTGGGCGTGATGTGACGTCACGTCCCCAGTCCCGAAAACCTGGAGGTTTCCGAAACTGGAGATTAAGCACCCGCATAGAATGCGGGTGCTGCAGGGAGATCACGGGGGTCTCAGCAGCAGGCCCCCCGTGATCAGACATCTTGTCCCCTATACTTTGGATAGGAGATAAAATATTTCTGCCCAGAATACCCCCTTAATCTGTCCCTACACCCAATTGGATGGTTTATTTAGGAGTAGTAAGCAATAGTAAAAGGGGTACTCAAATATTGGGAAAAAATAAATGCTGCAGGAGCACATAGCATTGCTTACCTGTATGCCTCCATTCTGAAACCATCAAAATTCTGTTTTCTTTGTCAGTATGGACTCCTCTCCTCTACCATGTTCTTCCTCTACTTCCTGGTTTAGCAGTGGCTCAGTAATACAGTTCCCTGAATACATTGCTTTCCTTCAGCTTTTCATCACAGCCCTCCCACCCTTCCTACTCCCTTCCCACAGCAATCCTGCCAGGCCCTGGCCAAGGGAAGTTATGGTGTAGGTTGTAGAGTATGTTCAGAAGTGATAACGCAGGATTGGAGCTAGAGCTCGGAAAAATCCAGGCTTGCCTCATGAGACAGCAGAGGATGATGCATCATCTCATTAGGAAGGGAGGAGCCGGGGAGCTGCTGAGACAACACTGCACTGACATGAAAGAACTACACAACTTCCTGTCAGGAGTGTTTCAAGCAATAATATGCTGTAACAACACTGCTATGCAATATTTTATACATACTGCTTTGCAACTTTGTGTACAATAAAAATGCTCTATCTAAGGGTAGGTTCACACTACGTTTTCTCCCATACGGGAGCGCATACGGCAGGGGGGAGCTAAAACCTCGCGCTCCCGTATGCCTTCGTATGCGCTCCCGTATGTCATTCATTTCAATGAGCTGGCCGGAGTGAAACGTTCGGTCCGGTCGGCTCATTTTTGCGCCGTATGCGCTTTTACAACCGGACCTCAAACCGTGGTTGACCACAGTTTTAGGTCCGGTTGTAAAAGCGCATACGGCGCAAAAATGAGCCGACCGGACCGAACTTTTCACTCCGGCCGGCTCATTGAAATGAATTACATACGGGAGCGCATACGAAGGCATACGGGAGCGCGAGGTTTTAGCTCCCCCTGCCGAATGCGCTCCCGTATGGGAGAAAACGTAGTGTGAACCCAGCCTAATTCGGTAGATTATAAAATAATCAGTTTTATTAGACTAACTTTTATTTGCCAGATTTTATTTTTGAATAAAAAATCTTTTTATCCATATTTTGTTTATTTTTCCTTTGCCATTGTTTCCATTTTTTTCATAAAGGTTCTAAGATTTAATCTGTAGAAAAAATGCACCAAAATCCATACCAAGTCATGATTACCAGATTTTGTTTCCAACAGCTAATTCGACTTGAGGGGAAAAAAAGTATGTGAGGAGTAGCATTATTTCTGGCCAATATATAACTTACTATATATATCCTGCTGTGCAGGCTTCATCTCTAATTTGCAGTTCTCTTAGAGCTGGCGGACAGAGCTCCCTCTTCCCCCTTCATAGACTTGTATTGTTTATCTTGCATGCACAGGGGGAAGGGAAAACATTTTTAAACAGTAGAGAGAAGCATTTTTGTCTAAAAAGTTATATAAAAGTTTCCTATATTTGCTTATGCTATTGATCTATTCAACGTTTTTTTGTTTTAAATGACAGTGACGATTAAAAGGGGTATTCCAGGAAAAACCATCTGGCTCCAGAAAGTTATACAGATTTGTAAATTACTTCTATTAAAAAATCTTAATCCTTCCAATAATTATCAGCTGCTAAAGTTGAGTTGTTCATTTCTGTCTGGCAACAGTGCTCTCTGCAGACATCTCTGCTTGTCTCGGGAACTCCACAGAGTAGAAGAGGTTTGCTATGGGGATTTACTTCTACTCTGGACAGTTCCCGAGACGGGTGTCATCAGAGAGCACTTAGACAGAAAAGAACAACTCCACTTCATCTCAACTCGAGTACTAAAAGGATTAAGATTTTTTTAACCCCTTAAGGACTCAGGGTTTTTCAGTTTTTGCCCTTTCGTTTTTTCCTCCTTACCTTTTAAAAATCATAACCCTTTCAATTTTCCACCTAAAAATCCATATTATGGCTTATTTTTTGCGACGCCAATTCTACTTTGCAGTGACATTAGTCATTTTACCCAAAAATGCACGGCGAAACGGAAGAAAAAATCATTGTGCGACAAAATCGAAGAAAAAACGCCATTTTGTAAATTTTGGGGGCTTCCGTTTCTACGCAGTGCATATTTCGGTAAAAATTACACCTTATCATTATTCTGTAGGTCCATACGGTTAAAATGATACCCTACTTATATAGGTTTGATTTTGTCGCACTTCTGGAAAAAATCATAACTACATGCAGGAAAATTACACGTTTAAAAATGTAAAACTTTTTTATTTTTCTACGTACAGGGCGGTATGAGGACTCATTTTTTGCGCCGTGATCTGTATGATTTTTGTTTTGATAGGACTTTTTGAGCACTTTTTATTCATTTTTTAATGGTATGAAAAGTTACCAAAAATGCGCTTTTTTATTACTTTGGAATTTTTTTGCGCGTACGCAATTGACCGTGCGGTTTAATTAATGATATATTTTTATATTTCAGACATTTACGCATGCGGCGATACCACATATGTTTATTCGTATGCGCTCGTATGTGCTCCCGTATGTAATTCATTTCAATGAGCCGGCCGGAGTGAAACGTTCGGTCCGGTCGGCTCATTTTTGCGCCGTATGCGCTTTTACGAACGGACCTCAAACCGTGGTTGACCACAGTTTTAGGTCCGGTTGTAAAAGCGCATATGGCGCAAAAATGAGCCGACCGGACCGAATGTTTCACTCCGGCCGGCTCATTGAAATGAATGACATACGGGAGCGCATACGAAGGCATACGGGAGCGCGAGGTTTTAGCTCCCCCCTGCCGTATGCGCTCCCGTATGGGAGAAAACATAGTGTGAACCCACCCTTAGCCAGACATTGGCATATCCTACGTGCAGATCCTTTTCTTTCCTGTAAAATTCCAACACAACCCAGATGCACCTATCGGAAAGCAGCATCGTTAAAAACCATTTTAGCCCCTAGCCAGGTTAGACGGCATATCGAGAACCAAACCATCTCTGAACCATCCTTTGGAATACCACAGAGGAAGGGAAGCTACAAGTGCTTTAAATCAAGATGCTTATGTTGCACTCAAATATGCCATGGTCACACTACTTTCAAATCTGCAACCACGGGAGATACATTCCCGATTAAATATCATCACAACTGTACTACAGATTATGTCATCTATCTGATAGAATGTACCCGTTGTTCACTCCAATGCATAGGTCGGACCACCAGACCCCTTCATCTGAGGCTTAACCAGCACAGGCTCAATATGAAAAGACAATTTCTCCTGCACGGACTATCTAAGCATACCACTCTCTCGCATCCAGGATTAGATCCCGTTATCACTATTAAGCCTATTGACTCTGTACCTAAAACAATGAACAACCGTTTTGAGCAGCTGAAGAAACTTGAAGTATTTTGGATGTTTACACTCCGCACATTGTCCCCTCATGGATTGAATGAAGTAAAAGAAGTAATTGGATGAAACTTACCAACTGGCAATATTGGTATGGGATCATCATACGAGCTCACTCTGCAGCTTCTTCTTTCATACTACTGCGCTTGCACTAACAACGATTCCCTACATGTGACTTCCAGCAGCTCAAAAAACTAACAGCATTGCGCCTGCGCCACCGGTCCTTTAACGACACTGGTAATGTTTGATCTTTTTATTCATACATATCACACCTAGCATAGCCATATGTCTAGGGATGATCTCCTCCTTAATTTTATTCTATTTTATTAATATTTACTAGTTTTATTTTTGTATTGTATGGTGCGGTTCCGGTTCGGCGCTTCCGATACCGAACCCGGAAGTGATACATAAGTCTGCTTTAAATGTATACGTGTCATACTCTGTTTCATTACTGCCTGAAGAAGAGCCCGGTACGGGCTGGAAACGCTGTTTTTATGTTGCGTTGCATCTTTTATAATAAACAACTTTTAACTCAGCCGTTAGAGGTCTGCGCTCCTTCAGATGTTCCAATTTTTTCCGTGATCGGATTATCCGCTCCACTCTTCTATTGATGCACTGAACTCCGCCACTCAGAGTCCAGAGGAACCTGGATGCTGCGACCCCTCTCTAATCCCAAAGCTACTGTAGGTGTTATGTTCTGAGCATAACACCCCAAGGTAAGGGACCATCCTGCTGGCCCATCTATCTATTTTATATACGATTATACCTGGTTTACCTCCACGAGGTGCACACCGTTTTCTTTCTTTGTATCCTCCACATGAAAGGTTGGTGCATAAAATGAGAAGGTTTGGGCTGGGGGAGAATGTGTGCAAGTGGGTAAGTAACTGGCTCAATGATAGGAAACAGAGGGTGGTTATTAATGGTACTTATTCTGATTGGGTGACTGTTACTAGTGGGGTACCACAGGGGTCCGTCTTGGGTCCTTTCCTATTTAATATATTCATTAATGACCTTCCAGAGGGGTTGAATAGTAAAGTAGCAATCTTTGCAGATGACAGTAAACTCTGTAAAGTGGTAAACACTATAGAGGACAGTGAACTGTTACAAATGGATCTGGATAGGTTGGAGGTTTGGGCTGGGAAGTGGCAGATGAGGTTCAACACTGATAAATGCAAGGTAATGCACATGGGGAAGAAAAATCCGGGCTGGGATTATGTATTAAATGGGAGAACACTTGGGTCGACTGACATGGAAAAGGACTTAGGAGTCTTAGTTAACAGTAAATTTAGCTGTAGTGACCAGTGTCGGGCAGCTGCAGCCAAGGCAAATAAAATCATGGGTGCATCAATAGGGGCATAGATGCCCACGACAAGGAAATATTTCTACCGCTGTACAAATCACTAGTCAGACCACACATAGAATACTGTGTACAGTACTGGGCACCAGTGTACAAGAAAGATATAGTGGAGCTGGAGAGGGTTCAAAGACGGGCAACCAGAGTAATACAGGGAATGGGAGGACTACAGTACCCAGAAAGATTATCAGAATTAGGGTTATTTAGTTTAGAAAAAAGAAGGCTTAGGGGAGACCTAATAACTATGGATAGCTATATCAGGGGGCAGTACAGAGATCTCTCCCATGATCTATTTATACCCAGGACTGTATCAATAACAAAGGGGCATCCTCTACGTCTAGAGGAAAGAAGGTTTCTACACCAGCACAAACAGGGGTTCTTTACTGTAAGAGCAGTGAGACTGTGGAATTCTCTCCCGGAAGAGGTGGTTATGGTGAACTCTGTAAAAGAGTTCAAAAAGGGTCTGGATGCATTTTTGGAGAGTAATAACATTGCTGATTATGTATACTAGATTTATAGGGACAGCAGGTTGATCCAGGGATTTATTCTGACTGCCATATTGGAGTCGGGAAGGAATTTTCACCTCTAGTACACTACACTTCACAAAATAAAAAGTAAAACACTACATATACGCCCCCCCCAAATAAAAATGTGTTTCCAAAACAGAGCCTCCAACTGTTGCAAAACAACAACTCCCGGCATTGACTGTCCAGGCATGCTGGGAGTTTTGCTACAGCTGGAGGCACCTTGTTTGGGAAACGCTGTCGTAAGGTATTTGTGGTGGTGGTGGTGGAGGCAAGAGTAATGCTTGCATCCGTGTCCACTCCTATGCTAATCCCTAACTTAGGCCTCAAATGCGTGTGGCGCTCTCTCACCTCGGAGCCCTGTCGTATTTCACGGCAACAGTTTAGGGCCACATATGGGGTATTTCCGTACTCAGGAGAAATTGTGTAAAAAAAATTTTAGGGCTTTTCCTCCTTTTACCCCTTATGAAAATGATATATTGGGGTGTACACCAGCATGTTAGTGTAAAAAAATAAAAATTGTTACACTAACATGCTGGTGTTGCCCCATACTTTTCATTTTCACAAGAGGAAAAAGGAAAACAAGACCCCTAAAAATTGTAATGCAATTTCTCCTAAGTACAGAAATTCCCATTATGTGGACGTAAAATGCTCTACGGGCGCACAACAAGGCTCAGGAGTTACAGCGCCATGTACATTTGAGGCCTAAATTGGTGATTTGCACAGAAGTGGCTGATAGTTGCAGCAGTTCTGACATAAACACAAAAAAAAACAGTGAGCCTTAACACCCCACAGGTGTTTGACAAATTTCATTAAAGTTGGACATGAAAATGTTTATTTTCATTTGCAGAGCCCACTGTTCCAACGATCTGTCAAACGCCAGTGAGGTGTAAATGCTCATTGCACCCCTTATTACATTCCGTGAGGGGTGTATTTCCAAAATTGGGTCACATGTGCCTGCTGTTATGGCACAATGGGGGCTTTGTAAATGCACATGGCCCCCCGACTTTTATTCCAACCAAATTCTCTCTCCATGGCACTCCTTCTCTTCTGAGCATTGTAGTTCGCCCATAGAGCAGTTTACATCTATATATGGGGTATTTCCATTGCACATTTGGGGGGGGGGGGGGCTTTTTCTCCTATTCCCCCATATAAAAATGAAAACTTTGGGGTAACACCAGCATTTTAGTGAAATTTTTTTTTCATTTTCATGACCAAATTTTGTGAAAATTCGTCAAACAACTGTGCGGTATTAAGGCTCACCTCACTGTACCCCTTGTTGCGTGCCTTGAAGGGTGTAGTTTCCAGAATAGTATACCATGTGTTTTTTTTTTCTTTTTTTTGCTCTGGCACCATAAGGGCTTCTTAAATGTGACATGCCCCCCAAAAGCCATTTCAGCAAGATCTGCTTTTCAAAAGCCAAATGGGGATCATTCTTTTCTGAGTATTGTAGTTCGTCTGCAGAGTGCTTTATGTCCACACATGGGGTATTTCCATACTCAAAAGAAATGGGGTTACACATTTTGGGGGGCATTTTCTCCTATAACCCCTTGTAAAAATTGTAAATTTGGGGAAAAAAATGCATTTTAGTGGAATTTTTTTTTCATTTACACCTCCCACTTTAACGAAAAGTCGTCAAACACATGTGGGGTGTTAAGTCTCACTGTACCCCTTGTTATGTTCCTTGAGGGGTGTAGTTTCCAAAATAGTATGCCATGTGTTTTTTATTTGCTGTTCTGGCACCATAGGGGCTTCCTAAATGCAACATACCCCCCACCAACCATTTCAGCAAAATTTGCTCTCCACAATTCCATTGTTGCTCCTTCCTTTCTGAGCCCTCTAGTGCACCCACAGAGCACTGTACATCCACTTATGAGGTAGTTCCTTACTTGAGAGTAATTGGGTTACAAATTTTGGGGGGCTTTTTCTCCTTTTACCCCTTGTAAAAATAAAAAAAATGGGTCTACAAGAACATGTTAGTGTAAAATATGAAGTTTTTGAATTTTCTCCTTCACTTTGCTGCTATTCCTGTGAAACACCTGAAGGGTTACCAAACTTTTTGAATATAATTTTGAATACTTTGAGGGGTGTAGTTTATATAATGGGGTAATTTATGGGATATTTTTCACAGAAAGGTCTCTCAAATCCACTTCAAACTGAACTGGTCGCTGAAAAATTCAGATTTTGAAATTTTCATGAAAAACTGGAACATTGTTTCTAAACTTTGAAGCCCTTTAATGTCTTCAAAAGGAAAATAATGTCAACTTTATGAAGCCAACATAAAGTAGACATATTGTTTGTGAATCAATATATAATTTATTTGGTATGTCCATTTTCCTTACAAGCAGAAAGTTTCAAAGTCAAAAAATTGCAAAAGTTTCACATTTTTCATGACATTTTTTTTATTTTTCACCAAGAAATGATGCAAGTATCAACGAAAATTTACCACTAACATAAAGTAGAATATGTCACGAAAAAATATTCTTGGAATCAAATTCATAAGTTAAAGCATCCCAGAGTTATTAATGCTTAAAGTGACAGAGGTCAGATTTGCAAAAAGCATCTGCTTCCTTAAGGTCAAAATGGGCTGTGTCCTTAAGGGGTTAAGCATGTGCTTGGTCACATGTCAACATATCATTGGAAGGGACCAGTAATCAATCATACATCTGGCAGGGACATATCCATGGATTGTGTTTTATATCCTCATGTCAACATTAGCACCAGCACAGGGGTTTGATTGCAGATTTCCACTTCCACATTGAAGTCGATTTGGAAAATCCTAAACATATCCATGCTAAAATTTCCGTGCCGGAATTAACTGACTGGATTTAAAAAGGTCAACGTAAGCTTGGAAGGTTTTCGCTACATAGGGATAAGATATGTAATATCTCATCCACATGCACAGTAATGTAACCCACTGCATATTTTCTATGCACAAATCTACACAGTAACTTCTATGAATAGCTTATTGTTTTTTATTCTTATAAGGTTTTCGTCTGATCATATACTTTCTACTTTTTACAATGCATGCCTACTTTTTTAAATGTGATAAATTACCATCATTCCCACAATTCAGTATCTGCCTGAAATACTATTATTGTGAAGTAGATGTGCATAAGAGAAAAGGTGCCCATACACATTAGTGATAAGTCAGCCAAACCTGCTAACTTTGGTGGAACTTGTCTAATGCCTAACGTGTATAGAGTACTCCCCATAAATGATGTCTGGGGAGAGAGGGATCTTGATGTTGGATTTCATCTGCCCAACTCTGATGATCTCAGGTAAGCTGCATCTTACCCTTTGCTTTTCCAGCTGAGCTGAACATTCAAGTGTATAGAAAGATTGTGAATGATAGCTGTCAGCTGAACAAAAAGCTATTGAAGGTGTATGGCCATCGTAATAACAACCCAGCCATGAAGCAGTATACCAGAGCTGATGCGTGACACCTAAAAATCCCCTACTCTCTTTTGCATCACTCTCTGTGCCTTTGGAAGTGACATCAACATAAGAATAGCATACATGGACAGTGCCATGCATAATCATTGAAGAATTGGTAAAGTTTGAGCTTGAGCTTTATCTGCTGTAAAATGTATGGAAGTGGCTCACTGAAAACAAAATATATTTGCATGTTAGGATTTGCTGAAGTGATATTTTTGGTACAGACTTGTTTTGATAAGAACTTCTTGTATTTATTTATTTCAAGTTTGCATCAACCTGTTATAGGGTTTAAATAAAGATTGAATAAATCAGGACTGTAAGAAGACACTTCACTTCAAGTCCCATTCATTGTGAAAATGCTTATATTTGATATACATGTTGTTAGAATTCATGTTTCTTAAAAAATAAGGTGATCTGTTCCCTGGGCCAGTTTTATATCTCCAGTGCTCAGGGGACTGATTTGGATCAATTGTATTGACAATGGATGGGGTTTTGTTCCTTCTGTGCTATTATATAGATTCTGATTATTAGAAAAGACATTTCAACTAGGACAATTCCCTTGTTTGATCAGAAGAGTATGTTATTTCCTTGGTAAATGTATTTGTATGATAAATTAATGTTTGATAATTATGTAAGGATGAGGTCTAATTTTCCCTATTATTGTATTTTCCCTTCCCCCCACTTTTTTCTAATTTTCCCCCATTTCCTTTTTTTCGTTTATACCAAGCCTTGTTTTTTGACTGCTTATTTAAAAAAATGTGCAAAGGAATTAATTTAAAAACATAAATAAATAGCAATGTAATATACACTAACTTGATGCTTTATTAGAGCAGCAGTTAATCCATGGCATACATGTTAAGCCCACTATAGGAGCTGTAAAAGGTAGTGTAGTTTATAATATAGTGTCTGCAACTGTGCTTGATGGTGATCTCTCAATTCTTCTGTGATTTTTGGCCCAATGTTTATTTTTAACAGCATACAAAATGAGTTTTGTCTTAAGTGTTCCCAGGTTGTAGTGGTGCCCAAGGGGTGACGTCACTGGTCAGATGTTCAGAGGGAGCCTGTCTTTGCTTCAATGGGTGGAGTGACCACTGGGTGGGTGGTAGATCATTCGGCAGTGAATTATTCAGGTTTGCAACCCCTGGAGACATCCTGGTTAGAAAACACTGGTCTGTTGCATTGAAGGGATCACAAATTTGTTTCAATGTTTGGGGTGGCTGATGTGTGGGAGGAAGAAAAATAACCTCACACGTACAAACAAGGAGGGAACTCCAACAGGAAATAGCCAGTTCACAAAAAGATAGCCACAGTGTTATGGTTGACTCAGAACATAGCAGTTTAGCTTCAAGGCAAGCACAGATCCTCCTAAGAATTTCCATTACTGTCTGGCAGGTAAGTACTAAAATCACCACATGGTGGATAACTCCTTTTATTGCAAAACTAAGGAAAAAACATGATCAGAAATTTGGGTTTCCCAGCTACCTAGCCCATTAAATAGTTGCACAACGTATTGTCACGGACGGATCTGTTGTTAGAATGGATAGGTTAGTGTTAACCTATCCTTAATGCAAAACAATTGGAAAAAGATAAGTTCTAGAAACACTGCTGGAAAAAGACTACAAAGATCTGGGTGTGCATTTATGGATGGTTTGACAAATTGTCTACTATTAGAGAAAATTCAGGACAGAAAAAAGTGCGCTTTAAGAGCACAGTGGGCAATCCTAAAACAGGCAAGAGAACCCAACCATTAAAGGACTTATGAACTGCAAAAAACAAGACTCTGTATATTGTTTTTAATGGACATAAGAGGGTGTTGGACATGACAAGGAAGCTGCTACTTTCCAAGGAAAAAGTTTTTTTCTGTCACAGGTTTGCCCAAGACAATATGGATTTTCCACATGACTTATGGTAAAAGGTTCTTAGGACAGATGAGACAAAGTGATTTCTGCTTAGGTGATTTCAGCTTATTAAATGTAAGGATTCACAAATCTTTTTTTCTGTACAATGGATTTTAGCTCACGGAGCTCAATAAATGACATGAACAGTACAGTTGTTTCTGTGTTTTTAGTTTAGCTATATTGTTTGTTTGTAATTGAGACTTGAATGACAGTTAGAGCACATTTTATTAGTTATCAACACAAAAGTCCAGGTCATTCCGAAGGTGTTGGGAGTATCTGTGTTCTTTAGGTGTCCACTTTATTTTATTTGTTTTATAAGAACGGATCAGACAAAAGTTCCAGCATCATCTCCTTAGCCAATGCAGATTCCTTACCTATTACTGAATCATCACTTTTATTCAATTTTCCACACTCCATAACTACGTCTTGCTATCTTCTGATAATTTTAGAGGTAGTTTTATTTAGATTTTTTGATGTGTAAAATCAATTTTATTAAGCTAATTTCTTTTAAGTCCTGTTTATGCTGGTTTGATTTTTCTTTGATCATACATTTTGTATTTTCATGGCATTTTGCTTTGAGTTTTCTTCCCTGGCACTTTGACATCTTCCTCGTTCTACACCTAGTCAATAGGCAGGAGAATCCTATTCTGGTGCAATTTGCATAAACTAACTTACTTGGCTTGCACCACATTTTTTGTGTTTTTGAGACACTGTTTAGACACTTTTAGTGTGATAAGGTCGGTGTGGTTAAAAAGAGACATGGTTTGGCAAAGTGAGATGGTTAAAAAACTATGCAAAAAAAAAATACACTGCTATTTGGCAAACATTTTTTATGTGAGACTAAGCTAAGAGGATGCAGCTAGAAATGCAACACCATGCTATATAAACGTTTCAAAATTCTGATGCAGTTTATGCCAGCCAAAAATTGGTCTAAACTTAGGCTACGTATTCTGAAAATGTTATAGAATTATCAAAGATCATGATACCTTGATAAATCTGTTGTATTCCTGAGCTGTCTAGGCGATGTTTAGACTATCTGATAAAATAGTTTATCTGGGCCACTGCTCTGTTATTTGTGTGTTAGAAAGCTGGGTGAACATCCTTTGAGCGGGTAATTCTACCATTTTTGCCAGCTGCTTCGTTGAAAACAAGAGAGCCCACAGATCTGTGACATTCACTACTATAACATGGTATATAACCTCTGCTGATCTGTATTTTCATAAGAATGTCTGGAGATGGTTATTTCTGTCCATAAATGCTTTCTCTGTAATAACTTTTTTCTTCGTAACATTCTGACTAAATAATCAATGCCAATTGAGTTAGATTTTTCCGCTGTGTGATTAATCCGGCATTAGAGGTTATCATGGATAGTTTAATTATACTGGAAGAACAAGATTCATTGTCTCATTTTTGTAGCTGACAGCACAGGGGAGGGATCACAAGTGTGAGCTGAAGAGATACGGCCACTAAGAAATGAACTAGAACTTGCAATATTTTCTGAATAGAACAGTTGATAGTGACATTTAAAACATTGTCAAGTTTTTATTACCTAGAAAGGCTTATGAAGATACATTTTACAGTGCACTGTATTTGTTATAAGATATGAGAATGGTTTATGTTGAAATCATAAAAGCTTAAAGATCAGTGTTCCCTATTCATGGCTCATGCACCTTTTAATATGGTTGTATATTTGATAGACCTTTTTTCTGTGGCTCAGTCAAACCTATTTTTATCTAGTTCTCTGTTTTAATTGAACTACAGAGAAGGAAAAAAATATTCGATCCCCTGTGGATTTTGAACGTTTTCTCACTGACAAAGAAATGAACAGTCTATCATTTTAATGGTAGATTTATTTGAACAGTAAAAGACAGAATAACAAACAAAAAAATCCAGAAAAACACTTTTCAAATAAATTATGAATTTCCATCAGTCAGATTCTCCATGCAATATCTTACCTTGTGGAGTTTTAAGGATAAGGGCGAGGAATCAGCCCAGAATTACATGGGAGGATCTTGTTAAAGGGGTACTCCGGTGGTTAATTTTTTTGACTATATAGCATCTTCTTTGTAAGTTTAGTTTTTTTTGCAATATACATGTGTTATATGTTTTGGCAGCATGTACGTGTTTTTCTTGCCTGTTTGTTGGGCAGGAAGTTCTGTAGTTCAGAGGGTTTTCTTTTACCGTTATCCACAGTTCTGAGTCTGTTGTGGACAAGATGTCACAGCTTTTTTTCCTCTCTGCCTGCATGATAAAAATAAGCCACACCCCCTCATCTCATCCAGCTGAGTACACAGCTCCTCACCTCCCCTCCCCCCTGCTCTGTATTCTAAGGTCACAGATCTGCACAGGAGAAAGAACACAGAGAAGATAATTGTTAACTGAAGGGGAGGATGACAAGGTGCACGGGCTGGGGATGTATGGACTACAGGGGAATAAATCTCATACTGGGAATGATCTCTGTATATGAAGGGGAGGGGGGGACTCCTGAATGACACATGCTGGGGGTTGTAGTCCCTGTTGTGTGTGTGTGTATGCTAGTGTTTACAAACCAGTGTGTCTCCAGCTGTTGCAAAACTACAACTCCCAGCATGCCCTGACAGACTTTGGGCATGCTGGGAGTTGTAGATTTGCAACAGCTGTAGGCACACTGGTTGGGAAACACTGTTCTAGCCTATTCAGCATACACAGCATGTTAAACCAGTGTTTCCAAACCAGCTGTTGCAAAACTACAACTCCTAGCATGCCCAAAGGTGGTCAGGGCATGCTGGGAGTTGTAGTTTTGCAACACCTGGAGGCACCCTGGTTGGGAAACACTGGTGTATGCCCTACAGAGGTGTGGTGAACTACAACCCCCAGGAGACTACAGAGGCAGCATGCTGGTGTTATAGCACAGACTGGAGATTCCTGAATGACACATGCTGGGAGTTGTAGTCCCTTTTGTGTGTGTATGCCAGTGTATCCCAACCAAGGCTGATTATATTAGTGTGCTGTGTATAAGGGGGGTGACACGGGAAAATAGTAGGGTGGGTAAAGGGCGGAACAAACAAACAAAACAAAAAAAGGAGCCGCCCCAAACCAACAAGGCATGTGGCATGCTGGGATTTGTAGTTTTCAGCACAGCAAGAAACAGGAAATAGAAGTAAAGATAGGAAAACAAAGTGGGGGATAAAAAGACAACAAAGAACGGAAATAGAGACACCTAAACAACAAGAATAGAAATGAAACAAAACAAATACGGTAAGTCACAAACGGAAAAACACGTTGACCACCGGAGTACCCCTTTAATGATCTAAAGGCAGCTGGGACAGTCAACAAAAAAACAATAGTCTACACTGAAACCCTACGGTGCCTGCAAGGTCCTTGCTGCTTAAGAAAGTACAGTCTACTGAATTATTCAGATTTTCATTGGCTTCTTTTATGCTTTTAGATGTAGTATGCTTGTATTCTTTCGGGATGCAGTTTTTTTAAAAACAAAATCAGAAGTGGACTTAGTACGGACATGTATAGGTCCTTCTTTTGTATTTGTCTTTCCTTTTTTTGAAGTAGATTTAATTTAAAAAGAAAATAGTAACTTTTTCTATGTATTTTATTTTAACTTGCTTTGGCTCCAAAAAACTACATTTAAACTGTGTATGTGAATGCACCTTCAGGAAGGAAAAGTCATCAGGAATGGGGCATTTACTGGTTGTCTCCAAAGAGGAAAGAATTTTTAATTGTTAAAGCATCAGTGATTCATCTTCATAAAGGTTGTTCAACATATCCAGCGACTAAGCATTGCATAAACACAGCAGTTTGCTTCACGTTCATTCAGTGATTGATCTGCAACGTATGTCCTTGGTGTGGCTGGCGTCGTATCATTTTCTTCTAACCTTGTTTTAAAATCATATATAAAAAATGAAATAATGTGAGCTGCCATTCTAGCTTTTAGCTGCTATCTCATTCAGAAAATGTTTGTTATTGTGTAAAATAGGTTGTCTGTTAACCTAGATGTATAATTTATTGTGGCATATTGCATATTTTGCGAATACAGAAAAAAAAATCTGAAGTATTAGAAAGGATTACACTGTTGTGGAACAGGGTGAATTTTCTTTAGATAGAGATAGATGGTGTTTAGCCTTTTTTCACGGTCTATTACACACCTTTCTTTGTTTAATGTAGTGTGTCGAAAGCCATGAATATTGATGTGAATATAGTTTTGCAGAATGATAATCAGATGGGCCGTCCAGTCTCTGATGCTGACATATTTATAACATTAGGGGGGGATTTAAAACATCTTGTGCAGAGGAAAAGTGGACCAGTTGCCCATAGCAACCAATCAGATGTCTTTGCTTATTTTTAGAGGCCTTTTTTAAAAAAAAAATGAAAGAAGCAATCTGACTGGTTGCCTTAGGCAATTGGTCAACTTTTCTTCTGTACAGGTTTTGATAAATATCCCAATATGTCTGTTACAGACCATCGGGATATCTTTTTGAGTGGTCAAAAAAATGTCTGTAGATAAATGCCTTTCTCACCCTCGATTGACAGGTAAAATATGCTAAGTATGTTTGAAATGTTTTCATACCCAAGATCCAGTGTAATCTCTAAACTCTCTTGTTAAAACTATATTCTAATGAGGTCAGTAAAACCATAGCAGTCATCCTTTTCTACAGGGAATGGCATTTTAACTCTAGACTAACTGTCTTACAATATAACAAATTTTGAATAGAATGACTTGCTTCACCTCCAATGTGCGTTCCTGATAGCTAATTGGTTCTTCATTTACATTTGTCTATTTTTACGGGCACCTTTTTGGAGAGTACCCAGTGTGTTTGCTTCATAGTTTGCATACTTAGCTCTGAACTTTGTTGTAGAGTGGACAGTTCTGATCCTCAACATGCTGCTTGGCTTCTGACTACGTGCCTCTCAGTCAAATTATACATCCTCCGGAATAACGAATGTATGTGGTGAACTGGTCTTTTTCTTATTTTCTTTTGCTGTAAATTTTTCTACTGTGCTAACTTTTAGAATGTGTAAGCTTTGCAAACTGGGTTTCCGCATCTAAGGACTGCAAAGTCCCGGATGTTTGTATTCCTTATGTTGCTGAGTACAGGCTTTGTCATGCACTGGCTGTTTTTATCCAGAACAGCAGAGTAGTTTACCCAAATATGTGCACATGGTCAGTAGTCCTAGACTCATGATTAGCCACTCTTTGCCCACCGGCTAATGGTTGACAAGTTTCTGTCTATGCTGATTATAGACAGCTATTAACCCGTGGTACCGTAGGCAGTCATGGACTTGGCTCACTGTAATGGACAATTTTAGGACATCAGCTGCATGCACCAAAGGTAACCTCAGTTTATCACAAAATCTGTTTCCTATAGGCTAACATTGACTATGCTTTTGTATAGAGCCAAATTACATTTTATCGTTTCCATTTCATTACATTTAAACACAAAACACAATATGAATCTAGATTAATATATCATTAGAATCAAAAACACCCTTAAAAATTATCTGGTGATTTATATTTAAAAGAGGCTATACTGGGCTAAAAAACAAAGTTAGTTTAACTACCCTGTTGAAATTCACTTCATTTGCTGCTCTGACGATTCCTGGTCCATGCTGCTCGCAGCTTCCTTTTTTTCCACTCCACACAAGATGTGCCCACTCAGTGACTGGCTTTATTGTTGACCAACCTCCGCTTTTAATGTGGGGTTGGCTTAGCAGGCACTTCCTTGTGGAGTGCAGGAAGTGGTAACAAGAAGGGACCAGGCAGAATGGCATTGGCAGGGTATTGTGGCAGGTGAGTAAAACATTTTTGAGAGTAGCTTTCTGGGTGCTAAAGTGTTTTTATTAATTTTATGTCACAGAAAAACAAGTAGCAAAAGTATAACAAAATATACATGTTCAAAAGGAGAAAGTTGCGTAACGCTATCGCATTGCACACACATACAAAAAAAAAAAAAAAACAGACATTCTGCAAAGGACCAATGAGGCCAAACTGGCTATGGAAATGTAAAGACGTGGGGAGGTTAAGGTTGCTCCAGTGGACAATATCTTGATCCACTACAGATAAGAGTGGAATGAAATTATCATTCTACAGATCAGAGAGATTAGCAGATATACAAACCCCAAGATATGGTAGGGAAACTCCAGGAAAAACAAGAACTGAGATGTACTTTGTCAGAGACACATTGAGCATTTTTGGCCTTATAAAGTTGTAAGGCTTGGAAGTTGATATTATTTTTACTTTTGATCCCCAAATTTCTCCAATTTGGCCAAAATTGGTGAGCAAGCTAACCCTTGAATTAGACACATACGGGAGAAGATAGTAAGCAGAAAATGTAAGTTTGTGAGAGGAAGATGTAAGTTGTAACCCACAAATGAAAATAAGTCTTTCCCTGCAAAGCTGGAGCCAAGTATTTAATCATCAACACGTACAACAGCAAAGACAAAGGGCACCCCTGTCGGATGCCATTGGAAAAACTGTCAGAAAGAGACCCAATAATATTGTCCCTAGCCGTGGGACTAGAGTAAAGAACCATAATACCATGGTAATGGGCAGAGGTTTAGTGAAAAAGAGAAGGGTCTATTTTTCGAGCGCTACTGTGTTGCAGTTTCAGAAAAGACTTCAGTACGCCAGCGTATGCACAGAACTTTCTTTATTCAGATAGGATTGGAAAAGGGCAACCTGTTTTGGCGCAAACTTGTGCCTTCCTCAGGTCCACAAAACAATATGTTATATTGTCCTGGATAAGCTTCCTGTGTAGTGGCTACACAAGGCGTGAGTTTGCGCCAAATGCATTGTCCTTTTGCCAACCTATCTGAATAAAGAAAGTCCTGTGTATATGCTGGTATATTGAAGTCTTTTGTGAAACTGCATCACAGTAGCGCTCGGAAAATAGACCCTTCTCTTTTTCACTAAACCTCTTCCCATTTCCATATTCCACAACCCTTTGGGCTCGCAGAAAGAGGGTAGTTCGAGCTGCAGACTGTGCGACATCTTCTAACAAGCCCACTAGTCCACCCTCCAGTTGTGCCCACCATATTGCATAAGTGCATTAGGTACGACACCATAGGTGTGGTGGTGGGTTCCTCTTCCCCTTTTCTTTCTCCTATTGTCGTGAAGATATTACACCAGGAAGTGCCCCGCTTTTTTCTCCTTTTCTTTACCGCATAATACCATGGTGCATCCTGTTTAAAGCCTTTTCACCTCCAAGGGACAGGATGCACATGGGACCTCCCGAGTGTCTTGACCTCTCGATAACCAACATGGTGTTGTCTCTAGCCTCACGGTGCTTTACTAAGCCCACCTGGTCAGTGTTGATAAGCCCAAGAATGAGTGGACAGAGCCTGGAGGCGTCAAACTTAACATCTAAAATAAAATACAGTGGAAATTGGCACAAACAGTTGGCTCTTTTCCAGGCTTAGGCAAGACAGAGATGTGGGCCATTAGGCCTGTGGACAAAAGGAAAAAAAACACACACACACACACACACAATTAAGACTTCTTTTCTTCTTTTGAAAAGTCTACGTCCAGTGTGCAAAGTACTTTTGCTGTGTATAGGTAAGTTAGCAGCAAAAGTTATTTGCCTGTTGATGGTATTTTGAAGGTTGAATGCTATTTATATTTTGCACTTTGTGTGGGTAATGCTCTATGAACCGCTCTGGCACAATTTATTCTTGTGCTGGGGAAATTGTCATTTAGTACCTGCAGCATGGGAACAGGGACTGACTGACTTGTTTATTGTAACATTAGAGTGATCTTGAACCTGTGTTCCCTGGTTCAAAACCCATGAGGCGTTGCTAGAACTGCGCTTTCTTTACAATACCGAAGAAGGGCATTATTAGGCTTGTGTAAAATTTGCCACTAGACAAAAGGCCTGTATAATTGTTTATTTTACAACATAACGTTCATTCTACTTAAGGACTTGGTATGTGGATCGTAGATATGTTTGTTGCCATTGAAGAAGAATCATAAGTAATGTAAATATTTTCTATTGTTAATGTGAAGCATTTTTATATGGGCATGCAGGTGAACATAATAAGAGTTCCAGCTCAGGAAGGAGACGCTTACACCATAAATAAGAGCGATTTACACAATGCTCTGTAAAATATGTGCACAGTATATAGCAGCTGTGGAAGTATAAATAATTCCTGCAAAACCATTTAGAATATAGCAGAGGATAGGACTTTTTTCTATTTAGTTCTAAACAGCATTTCTAGCATATTGAGCACAGTCATTTTCCGTCTACATCCATCTTACAGAACTTTTATGATATTTACAGTCTTTCTAAACTCTTTACAGAGATAGGATTGCAAATATTTTCTCTCGTAATTGAAGCAATTTTATGTATCTTTGGGCTGTTGTATAAGGATCTTTGTACTTTCTAAATATGTTGCTGGGAAATGAAACCCGTTCATGGAAAATAAGCATTACATTGTCATAAACACTTTAGGCATGGGGTATAAACAGCAGGCAGAATCGTTATTTAAGGGGTAAAGCTCCTCTTATGTAGTGTTTGCATTATGTATGATTAATGGTGAATTGTCTTACCTTTTCTCTATAGCCAGTGTCATATATTGTCATCTTTAAAGTTGTACAATGTTAAGAAAAAAAAATACAAATGTCCTTGTTTCTTGAACTGAGATTTTGTACCTGGAACATAATTTTACCACTCTCTCATTATAGTGGTCATTTTTCAGAAAAATAAACTGTGTGACTTCGCAAATATCACCTTGGGAAACAGTTGGTTTATAGTCAACTAGGGCAGGGCGGTATACCGGTTCATACCGAAATTATTGGGCTGCACGATATGAATTTTAGCCCATACCGCAATACCGGTTGGGCCCCTCCCCCTTGGGAATGAATTATCAGCCCAGCACTGCGCTGTCCCCAAATCGTGGAACTAATCACACATGACCCGCCTGCGCTTTTCTGCTCCCCCCCCCTCCCAATTAATTATCAGCCCAGCCAGCGGGGTACTACTCACATAGGTCAAGCACTGCCCTCGTCCTCTTTGTTGCGGGCCGACACCGGCGCTGGAACTCTATACTGTACGCCAGCGGTCTCCAACCTGCGGACCTCCAGATGTTGCAAAACTACAACTCCCAGCATGCCCAGACAGCCAGCCGGCTTCTTACATGACGGTGGGCTCAGCCTATCACTGGCAGGGGCGGGACATCGCTCCTGCCGGTGATAGGCTGACGGCTGTCTGACGTTCCAGGGCCGACGTAGGCAAGTTAAAAGGTTATTTTCTTTATCTTTTGCAGCCCGGGCATAGGAATACAGCGTACAGCAGTGGTCTCAAACCTGCGGACCTCCCGCTGTTGCAAAACTACAACTCCCAGCATGTACGGACAGCGTTGGCTGTCCGGGCATGCTGGAAGTTGTAGTTTTGCAACATCTGGAGGACCGCAGATTGGAGACCACTGGCGTACAGTATAGAGTTCCAGCGCCGGTGTCGGCCCGCAACAAATAGATGGAGGGCAGTGCTTGACATGTGAGTAGTACCCCGCTGGCTGGGCAGATAATTAATTGGGGTGGGGGGGGGGAGCAGAACAGCGCAGGCGGGTAACATGATTTGTTGGTGGTGATGGGGGGGCAGAACTGCGCTCGCGGGTCACATTTGGGGGGGGGGGGGGGGAGAAATACTGTTATATACTGTGGAACCGCCATAAGTTACAAAAATACCGTGATACACATTTTTGGTCATACCGCCCAGCTCTATAGTCGACTGCAGCTTGAGTGTTCACCCCCGTATTCCTGAACATATGCGTAAATGTAAAAAAAATGTAACACCTGCTGGTGTTGGTTGTCCCATTTTGCTGCTCAAAATTCAACATGTTGCACACGTCACTTAATAAATTTGCGCAAATGACAGGAAGCACTGAATTATGTGAAAGTGGATTCAAAATCTCACATAAATTCCTTTGCCAGCTGGTCACTGCAATACTTTTGTGTACATGTGTGCATAGTCACTGCAATACTTTTGTGTACATGTGTGCATATTGTTGCGAAAGTGATCAATTCAGTGCACCAGTCAGTGCACCTGCTGACCATGTCCCCTGGAAGCACTCAACAAGGAAAAGGACACCTAAAAAATGCACCTAAAATTTTAAAATGACAGAACTGTGACATAAGTAATTGCGCAAAATAAATACACACTGCACACGCAATTTTGCTGGTTCATGCCAGTTGATAAATTCTCTGCTTTTTTTTTTTTTTTTATAGGTGTTTGCTTTGATTGCCTATCAGACCTGTCACTGTTACGGTCTTCCCTTAACCTCTTAACGACATCTGACTTAAATGTAGGTCATGATGCAGTGGGACTTCCTGCACCATGACGTACATTTAAGTCGCGAGCACCGGACCGGTGCTCGCGTCAGGCATGGAAGGTCCCGGCTGCTATCAGTGCCTATGTCCACCAATAACCCCTCAGATGCCGTGATCAATACAGATCACTACAGGGACTATAGGGATCCGGACTATAGGGACTATAGGGAAGGAGGTCCCCTCGCCTGTCTCCATCCATCTCCAGGGGTCTTCTGTTCTGGTCTGAAATCGAGCAGACCAGATAAGAAGATCGCTGATAACACTGATCAGTGCTATGCCTTTACATAGCACTGAACAGTATTAACAATCAATTGTTGGCTATAAATTGTCAGAAAAAGTGTAAGAATAAATGAATAAAAATAAAAAAGTAAAAAAATTTAAAATAAAAAAGTTGACGGAACGTGATGTCACACGGGGGGAAGGCGTGACATCACGATACTCCGGCCCCGTAATCATGACCCGCCAGACTCCGAGGCTGCAGCACTGCATGCAGCTCCCAGAGTTGTGTGCTGCATGTGAGATAGCGGGGGCCCCACCGACCCATGTCCTTTGGATAGGGCCGGAGTACCCCTTTAATTATCCCATATGGCAAATGGCGTAAACGTAGAAACAAAAAAAAAATCCAAAATTGCTGCTTTTTTGTCACATTTTATTCCCCAAAAAATATTAATAAAGACGTATTTAAAAGTCAAATATAAACAAAAGTGGTACCGATAAAAACTACAGATTACGGTGCCAAAAATTAGCCCTGTAAACAGAAAAATGAGAAAGTTAAAGGTGGGCAAAAATTATTACTAATACTATTAGTTAAAATAGTTTGAGATTTTTTTTTAAAGCTGTACAATATTAGAAAGCATATATCATGGGTATCATTTTAATTGTATTGACCCACAGAATAAAGAAAACATGTCATTTTTACCGTAAAGTGTACAGCATGAAAACAAAACCTTCCAAAATTTGCTAAATTGCAGTTTTCTTTTCAATTTCCCCACATAAATAATAATTTTTTGGTTGCGCCGTACATTTTATGGATGTCATTACAAAGTAAAATTGGTCACGCAAAAAACAAGCCTTAATATGGATCTGTGGATGAAAATATAAGAGTTATGATTTTGAGAAGGTGAGGAGGAAAAAACTAAAATACAAAAATACAGTTGTCCTTCATTGTCTTTAAAATAAAAATAAAATATTCTTTAAGGTCAAAATGGGTTTGGTCCTTAAGAGGTTAAATAAAGAAACATATTGTAATTGACAGATCTGATTAACCCCTTAAGGACCAAGGACATACCGGTACGTCCTTGGTCCTGCTCTCCTGATATAACGCGGGGTTACACAGTAACCCCGCGTCATATCACGGCGAGCCCGGTGTCATAGTGAAGCCAGGACCCGCCTCTATTAGCACACGGCGCCGATCGCGGCGGCGCGCTATTAACTCTTTAGCTGCGCGCTCAGAGCTGAGCCGCGCGGCTAAAAGCAAAAGCGAAAGTTGCCGGCTAGCTCAGTCGGGCTGTTCGGGATAGCAGCTTACAGGACAGCGGGAGGGCCCCTACCTGCCTCCTCGCTGTCTGATCACTGAACGACTGCTCAGTGCCTGAGATCCAGGCATGAGCAGTCATGCGGCAGAATCGTCGAGCACTGGTTTCCTATGAGAAACCAGTGATCAGTGATGAAGATCAGTGTGTGCAGTGTTATAGGTCCCTATGGGAGCTATAACATTGCAAAAAAAAGTGAATGATTATCATTTAACTCCTCCCCTATTAAAAGTTTGAATCACCCCCCTTTTCCAATAAAAAAATAAATACAGTGTAAATAAAAAGAAACATATGTGGTATCACTGCGTGCGGAAATGTCCGAATTATAAAAATATATCATTAATTAAACCGCTCGGTCAATGGCGTGCGCGCAAAAAAATTCCAAAGTCCAAAATAGTGCATTTTTGGTCACTTTTTATATCATTTAACGATCAATAAGTCCTATCTATGCAATAATGGTACCGTTAAAAACTTCAGATGACTGCGCAAAAAATGAGCCATCATACCGCCCAATAGACGGAAAAATAAAAAAGTTATAGGGGTCAGAAGATGACAATTTTAAACGTATTAATTTTCCTGCATGTAGTTATGATTTTTTCCAGACGTCCGACAAAATCAAACCTATATAAGTAGGGTATCATTTTAATCGTATGGACCTACAGAATAAAGATAAGGAGTCATTTGTACCGAAAAATGTACTACATAGAAAAGGAAGCCCCCAAAAGTTACAAAACAGCGTTTTTTTTTCAATTTTGTTGCACAATGATTTTTTTTTCCGTTTCACCATAGATTTTTGGGCAAAATGACTGACGTCATTACAAAGTAGAATTGGTGGCGCAAAAAATAAGCCATCATATGGATTTTTAGGTGCAAAATTTAAAGAGTTATGATTTTTTAAAGGCAAGGAGCAAAAAACGAAAATGCAAAAACGGAAAAAACCCCGGTCCTTAAGGGGTTAAAGTTATGCAGTGTTTTTCAATACTTAATGTGTAATTTGTTTATGGTTTATAAAATCTGTCCTAGTCATTTGGTGATAACACTGTTGCAGGGCTGGTTAAAGGGGTATTCTGGGAAAAAACATCTTATTCCCTATTGAAAGGATAGGGGTAAAGATGTCTGATCGCAGGGGGCCTTCCGCTGGGACCTCCCGCGATCTCCCTGCAGCAGCCCGCATTCCATGCGTAGCTGCGTCTGAAGTTTCGAAAACCGCCGGGCTTCTGAGACGGGGACGTGACGCCACGCCACGCCCCCTCTATTCATTTCTATCAGAGGGGGCGTAACGGCCGCAACGACATGACTTCACGTCCCCGTCTCGGAAGCCCGGCGGTTTGCAAAACTTCAGACGCAGCTACGCATAGAATGTGGGCTGCTGCAGGGAGATCGCGGGGGGTCCCAAGCCGCGGGCCCCCCGTGTTCAGACATCTTATCCCCTATCCCTTTGATAGGGGATAAGATGTTTTTGCCCAGAATACCCCTTTAAAGACCTGATAACAATACTAGAAGTGTAATGAATGCTGTATATGTGCTAGCATCACATGGCCTGGCCATGTTTTCATCAGCTGGAAGTTACTCCGAGGATGGGTACACTCATCTATGCCTAAAAAACTATGATAAAATTCTAAATAATCCCAGTTAATTAGTGAATTACTTACTGATTAGTCAAACACGTGGGGAATTTATTGCAGATGGGGATGAAAATGGTAGGCGGCATGGGGGCGTGCATGAGGGGGAAAAAAAAGTTAAAATGACTTTCTGGAAACCATGATAACCGTGTAAGTAAACTGGTGTGTAGCTAGATCTAAAAAACCAAATATATATATATACTTATCATGCATTCTGTTTCTTGCAGATGAGCTGAGGAGGTTGAGTTGGTCTGGGATTCCAAAACCTGTCAGGTCCATAACCTGGAAGCTTCTCTCTGTAAGTTAATCCTCGCTGCTATTAGAACACTTTGTGCATCCATACAAGACCTTTTCTAAGATGACAGAATCTCTTATTTCCATTATTTTCTATTCTTCTGCTTGATTTGTTTTTAAGAGGAGTTTTTTTTATTAGGAGATATGCCACAGGAAATGTCGGCAATGTTTAGAAAAATGTATTAGTTGTCAGATTTGATCCTCTTTAATATTAATGGTTTTAACTACTGTCTGTTATATCTGCCAGTTTTAACAGCTGTAGAATTCTGGATGGATTCACTTTGACTGCTTACTCTGGAGAATGTTAGAGACTTTATCACTGGATCTCCATGCACTTAACCTCTGTTTAACATTCTGAGCTGTGCACATGAATGTTTAGCGCCACAGTTTTTTTCTCCCTCCCTCGCTTAGAATGATGCTTTAGACAGCTATCTTTTTTGGCATAACATCAAGTGGGGAAACAAAGTGTTTACATCAGATTGAGTTTAATTTCCAGTGTTAAAATACTTTTTCCTCATGCTAATGAGAGCTAATATGTTTGCAGTTTAGTGGATTTTATTTAGGATTTTAACATTTTTAATTGAGAATTTGTACAGGCGCAAAGCTGTTGTCTCAGTATTCGCTTATTTTCTGAGCATTGTTAGTGTTCATTTCACTACTGTACTTGTTTGTTTATGGGACTACTGAATAGTGTGGGCCATCATTTATTAATATACATGGGGTATGAGTTCACTAGTAAAATGCAAGGATTGCTGCCACTTTTAAGTATTGCAGTAGAGATGAGCGAACTTACAGTAAATTCAATTCGTCACAAACTTCTCGGCTCGGCAGTTGATGACTTTTCCTGCATAAATGAGTTCAGCTTTCAGGTGCTCCCGTGGGCTGGAAAAGGTGGATACAGTCCTAGGAGACTCTTTCCTAGGAATGTATCCACCTTTTCCAGCCCACCGGAGCACCTGAAAGCTGAACTCATTTATGCAGGATAAGTCATAAACTGCCGAGCCGAGAAGTTCGTGACAAATTGAATTTACTGTAAGTTCGCTCATCTCTAAATTGCAGTATAACTAAATGTAAAATGTAAAAATGTTGGGATTTTTATTAAATTGTAAAACAAAATTTGTTGCATAGAAACCATTAGACAGCGCATATAGAGCATTTAAATAGTCACAGTCGTTTCAAACAACTTCTTCTATTTGAAGGCATATGTGATTCCTAACATTATTTGTAAATCACTTAATTTATCAAAAATTAATCTTAAATCCAGAAAAAGCCCTATAGTCTTGGCCACTAGGTGTCTTGCTTAGGCTGCTTTCACACTATGAAAAGTACCCATTATATAACTCCCGTTATAAAATAGCAGGCAATCGCAGGGTTAAACCGCCATTAGAAAATCCCTAACATACGTTAGAAAATCCCATTATAGTCTGTGATCTTTCTAATAGCTGTTTTAACCCGTTATCGCCCCCTATTCATAACGAACGTTATTTTATGAAGGGAGATGGTAACCAGAGAATTAAGCATGCTCTATTTCTTCAGTTCAATCGCCCGTCACAAAATAACGCCTGTTATTAATAACGTGCGATAACGGGTTAAAACAGCTATTAGAAAAATCACATAGACTATAATGGGATTTTCTAACATATGTTAGGGATTTTCTAATGGCCGTTTAACCCTGCGATTGCGCGCTATTTTATAACGGGTGCTTTTCATAGTGTGAACGCAGCCTTACCTGCAAACTAATGAGCATCCACCAGCCCTTCCTGACGAAGCTGGGGTGCCAGCGAAATGTTGGAGGTGCTGGCTAATGTTTTGGTCTTTTAATTAGCAGCCTTAATCAGCCCCCTATAAGCGGATCATTATATCAGACAAATAGATATCGCTGACAAACCATTCCATCACTGATCACAGTACACAGTATATATAACAAAAATAAAGGGAGCTGTTCTGAGGCTGTGGTTTAAAATTGGTGGTGTAGATTACACCATAAGAATTATTATTTTTCCACATTTGTGTTGATCACTTTAAATTTATTTTAATAGCGACAAATAAAAGCAAACTGGCTAACACTGAACACACAAAGTAAGGGTCGGGCTAAGATGGTGTCAAAACAGTTTTTTTTTTATCACTATGGAGAACTTTGGTTATACTCCCCATAAATGCTTCAATGCAGCAGTATTGAACATTAAAGGGGTACTCCGGTGAAAACATTTTTTTCTTTTAAATCAACTGGTGGCAGAAAGTTAAACATATTTGTAAATTATTTCTATTAAAAAAATCTTAATTCTTCCAGTACTTATTAGCTGCTGAATGCTACAGAGGAAATTCCTTTCTTTTTGGAACACTGATGACATCACGAACACAGTGCTCTCTGCTGACATCTCTGTCCATTTTAGCAACCATGCATAGCAGATGTATGCTAAGGGCAGCATGGTGGCTCAGTGGTTAGCACTGCTGCCTTGCAATGCTGGTGACTTGGGTTCAAATCCCACTAAGGAGAACAAGAAATAAAGCGTTATTATTATTATAATAACGTCAGCAGAGAGAACTGTGGTTGTGATGTCATCAGAGAGCATTCCAAAAAGAAAATAATTTCCTCTGTAGCATTCAGCAGCTAATAAATACAAGAAGGCTTAAGATTTTTTAATAGAAGTAATTTACAAATATGTTTAACTTTCTGCCACCAGATGATTTAAAAGAAAAAAAGGTTTTCACCGGAGTACCCCTTTAACCTCGTAAGGACCAAGGACGTATGAGTACGTCCTTGGTCCCGCTCCCGTGATATAACGTGGAGTCCCACGGTGACCCTGCATCATATCACGGCGGGCCCGGCGTCATACTGACGCCGGGACCCGCCGCTAATAGCGCACGGCACTGATCGCGGTGCCGCGCGCTATTGACCCTTTAGCCGCGCGCTCAAAGCTGAGCCACGTGGCTAAAAGTGAAAGTAAAAAGTGCAGGTTAGCTCAGGGAGCTGTTCGGGATCGCCGCGGAGAAATTGCGGCATCCCAAACAGCTGTACTACAGGAGGAAGGTCTCTTACCTTCCTTCCTGCAGTCCGATCGCCGATTGAATGCTTCAAGCCTGAGATCCAGGCTTGAGCAATCAATCGCCGAAAACACTGATCATTGCATCCCTATGGAGATGCATTGAACACTGTTAAAGATCAGTTAATGCAATGTAAACAAAAATAAACATATGTGGTACCACCGTGTGCGGAAATGTCAGAATTAAAAAAATATACCGCTAATTAAACCACACGGTCAATGACGTACGCGCAAAAAAATTCCAAAGTCCAAAATAGCGTATTTTTGGTGACTTTTTATATCATGAAAAGATGAATAAAAAGTGATCAAAAAGTCAGATCAATGCAAAAATGGTACCGAAAAAAACTTCAGATCACGGTGCAAAAAATGAACCCTCACAGCACCCTGAACACGGAAAAATAAAAAAGTTATAGGGGTCAGAAGATGACAATTTTAAACGTATAAATTTTCCTGCATGTAGTTATAATTTTTTTCTGAAGTAATACAAAATGAAACCTATACAAGTAGGATATCATTTTAACCGTATGGACCTAGAGAATAAAGATACGGTGTAATTTTTACCGGAAAATGTACTACAATGATTTTTTTTCCCATTTCGCCGTAGATTTTTGGGTAAAATGACTGATATTACAAAGTAGAATTGGTGGCGCAAAAAATAAGCCATAATACAGATTTTTAGGTGCAAAAGTTATGATTTTTTAAAGGTAAGGAGGAAAAAACGAAAGAGCAAAAACTGAAAAACTCCCGGTCCTTAAGGGGTTAAAGGGAACCTGTCATCAAATTTAACCATTGCATTATATATGGTAAAATCTTCTTCCTCACCATCCCCGGGAGTCATTCCTCTACGCAGGGATGGTAAGGAAATTATCTGGCATAATATTCCTGAAGAACCGGATCGCATCTTAACTAATAATTCTACATGATCATGCATTGGTCATCTCTCTTACAATGTACAACATGTTGGGAGTTATATATGGTTACAGCTGATGACAAGTTTCCTTTTAAAATCACAAAAAA
Source organism: Hyla sarda (assembly GCF_029499605.1). Taxonomy (NCBI): domain Eukaryota; kingdom Metazoa; phylum Chordata; class Amphibia; order Anura; family Hylidae; genus Hyla; species Hyla sarda. The sequence continues at coordinate 227,161,595 of NC_079192.1, forward strand.
AGGTTACACACAAAAAAAAAAAAAAATAAAAATAAAAATAAAACCCTGACCCAAGGGTACCTAGTCCTGCTGTGTGGCAGTTCCTGGTTTTGGTCTTGGCGCCTCTATTTAGCCAGATTGTGTGCTACGGACACCTGCTCCTCTTTTCCCTGCACAACTTTTGATAATTCTTCCCAATGTGTTTACCTTGGTCTTAAACATTGGCAATGTGCTAGTTCTAGTTTACCATGGCATGATAGTATGGAATGCACTGTGTGCAATACATTTAACCTTTTATATTCAGGAAGCATTGCTGCTTTTCAGCATAAATTAGGATGTGATCAGGTTCTTCAGCGAGTACACTAGGAGTATTATGCCAGGTAGTTTGCAGTATTAGAAGCACTCAGCATGTGTAGAGTGGTCTAATATATAGTTTTAATGGTTGAAGAAAAGCCTTGCCTAAGAAATATGTATTTGTTAATGTTCGATACCGTTGCATTGAAGCTTTTATGGGTAGTATAATCAAAGTAATGGTTTACTGATCATTATTAAATGAAGTCATGTGTCAATGTTGAGATATTTAAAATTTTATAGCGAAATGCTTATGCAGGTTTTAGTCTGTCCTTAAGTTTATGAGCTACAAGGCTTTCTTGCACTCACGGTGATCTTTTGCTTGTCCAGAAAGCATGAAAGGAGTTGTAATTTAAATGATAGCACATAAAATGACAAGCACTTATTCAAATTAAATCAGCAGCTAAGGTTTAGGATGGTATTATTAAAGTGTGTGTGTGGGGGGGGGGGTGGTGTCATGGATCGCTTACTGCAACAGTTTTGATCCCTTAAAATGTTACAAAATGTCAGAAAAGGACAATTTTATCTGTGGAGAAATAGAAGAAATAAAATATATTTCTTGTTAAATTTTATTCAGAAATGCAGGAATCAGAGCTGCACCTTGCCATGCCAGCCACGAACTCTAAAACAGCTGGAAAATCCTGATTACCTAACAATAATTAATTGTATAACATTACAAAGAAATCATTTTTACCCCTTCCCAATAAAAATTCAGTGGAACTCTGTTCTATATTTTATACTCTTCTATAAAAGTGGCTGTCTGGCGTGATATAAAAAAAAATTTGGTTGGAATTTCTTTAAATAAAATTCTTTAAAATACTGTATAGTGGTAAGGACATTTTGCTTGAAGGTGGTTGCCATGAAATAGCATTAAAAAGTAGAGAGGAGAGTGACAAAAGAATCCCTAATTCTCCCCCCCCCCCCTTCAAAACCACAGATCCCCACACCCCTTGTCCTGTTGCCTTCTTTTCTCTTATCTCAGTGATGAAAGACAATGATCACCTCCACCTCACACCAAGAAATGGGAGGATTACTTTGGATAATAAACTTGCAAAAACACAATAGCTGCATTTCTGGAACCCTACCACAAAGTGTCTCTTAAAAAATACAACTGTCATGAATTCCTCCCCCATAACTCATCCCAGGATAAGAAAGTTGGAGTTGAAATTACAATTGCAATTCGGGCATACCTTTTTCTGCCTTTAGAGGTCTTGACAACCTGAAAATCACTTTATTCTGCGGTCAGCAACAGTCGGATAGGCATGGCCAGGGGTTCGCAATGTCAAGAGACATAAAGAGAGATTGAGGTCTCTGCCTCTGACATTACACAAGCATGTGCTGAGCCAGGAGATGGCAGGAGTGAGTGCTTGTTCAGAGAACTAACCCTGCACTCATTCAGGGAACTCACCATGCACATGAAGATGTGATGGAGGGTGCATGCCCTGAGGACCTGTGTGCCAATCACACAGCGATCCCAGCACTGACGTAAAGGAGAAAGGCATGGCAGCTTCGGGGCATTGCGAACTGACTGCAGAATAAAGAGTTTTTCAAGCTGATCAAGACTGCTAGGAAGCAGCAAAAGGTATTCCTGAATTACAATTGTAATCATCCTGGGATTATTTTATGGGGGTAGAGTTCAATGACATTTGCACTTTAAAACCAATCGTGACCAGTCTTCCTGTCTCAGCCACTAAAAAACACCCCTACAGCATGATGCTATGATGCTTCCACCACCTCTGTACGGATACATAACACTTGGTTTCATCAGACCAAAGAATCTTGTTTATCACAGTGTAAGAGTTCTAAAGTTTTTTTTTTTTTTACAAACTCCAGGTGGGCTTTCACGTGTCATGTGTTTTTTGAGGAGAGGCTGCTTTCTGGCCACTCTGCCATATGTGCCAGATTGTGGAGTCCTGCAGTGCACACAGAAGCTCAGCCAGAGTGATCACTAGGTTCCTGGTCATCTCCCTTCCAAGGTTCTTCTCCCCTGACTACTTAGGTGGAGCAGCCAACTCTAGGAAGAGTCCTAATTGTTCTTCTACTTAACAACTTTTTCAACATATAGAACTGTCGTTCTACTGGTAGGGGTCCCACATTGCAGCTTCTGTATGCAGACAAAACCACACCTGCATGTGGTGGCCAGTGGCTGTACAACTCTGCTTGTTACACAGCAGTTTTACCAGCAATATCATTGGGCCATTGGCCAATGCATGCTAGAGTGGTTTTACCCACATACTGTAGCTGCTTTCTTTCAGGGCAGTGTGCCAGAATGAAGCCAGGGTGTCCCCAGCTGCATCTATAGCTTTTCCTTCCCCTACATCCTATATATGGTATCTCAATAGTATTATTTATCTTAGTAACATAACAGAGTTGAAAAGTGACTATTTAGTACCTTTATTTCTGTTAACATAGAACTCATCTCATCCTGTATTGTCATCTGTAAAACAGACCATCTGTGCAGTAATTGGATTATGAAACAGTTATTTTGTAGATGTAGAGGTGGTAATTCTGGAGATTAATTGTTTGCTTTTATTGTATTACAAATGTCATCCCAAAGATGAAATTCCCAAATGTCATTTCCAGCTGAGTACCAGGCAAAGTGAACACTGTTCCTAGGACCTGTATAATGGTTGCTCTGAGAATGCAATAGCTTAACCCTTTATTGATGTTTTACATATACCTCAGATTATTTTGCTTAATATATTAAATAAACCACTTAGTGTGTTATTGGTAAATAACTTGAGATACTAGCTTTACTTTAAAAGGGTTTTCTGTCTGTTTAACATTGATGGCTATTATCTTTATTAAACACACAACTGTCTGGATGATTATAGGGAAATAAGGGAGAGATCTGTCAGTCAGGGTAAGTGACTGCTCCGATGGCTCAAATTCTGGCCAAAGATGTAACCATAAATAATCTGAAATGATATGGGGACTTTACCTAGGGACAGACAATGGAAGGACAAATAGAAAAAATCCCACCCCTTGTTCCTGGCTTAACTCCACTCTGGACTGCCAGCCTGGTGTTAAAGGAAAATTGTCAGCTTGCTCCCCCCGCACTAACTAATGGTACTGGCTGGTAGTGCGGGGGGCGCTGATCAATTTGATGCTTACTGTGCCCGGATCTGCCCAGCCGTTCGGCGTAATCTTCTATTTTCGGTATATGCTAATTAGGTGCTAACTAGCACCGGCCAGGCTAACTGGCACTCTGATGTCAGCATTTTTTGGCCGCAGCGCCGCCCAGCTCATCAATGTTCCTCCCCTCCTGCCACCTCTCCCTCTTCTCACCAATCTGTAATGAAGAGGGAGAGGGGGAGGGAGGGGAGGAATGTTCATGAGCTGGGCGGTGCTGCGGCCAAAAACACTGATGTCAGAGTGCCAGTTAGCATCTAAATTGCTGCTGAACTTTGAAGCCCTCTGATGTCTTCCAAAAGTAAAAACATGTCAACTTTATGATGTAAACATAAAGTAGACATATTGGTGGATATTTATCAAAGTTGTCCATGTTCCGCATCAATATAGACCAAACTACAGAGGGTTAGTCTGGTCTATTGTGCACCTAATTTATCAAAAGGCGCACGGCTCCTGATACATTCTGTGCACAGACTGCATGATCTATGGTTTAGTCTATATTTAAACCTGCTCCAACATGGTCTGACATTTCGGCGTACTTTCAGCCTATGCGACTTGTCGCTGAAAAGTCGCTTGTGATAAATTCAGCACCGATGCATTTTTCAATGCATTTCAGTCTAAAATAGACTAGAATGCATCATGTTCTAAAAATCCTCTAGAGCAAAAGTTACAGAAAAGTCGCACATATTTAGACAGCGACTTTCTGTGTGACAAATTTAGACAAGAAAAGCCAGTCTAAATCCTTTGATAAATATCCCCCATTGTCTATGTGAATCAATATATAATTTATTTGGGATATCCATTTTCCTTATAAGCAGAGAGTTTCAAAGTTAAATTTTTCACCAATTTTTCAAATTCATAAGTAAAAGCATCCCAGAGTTATTAATGCTTAAAGTGACCGTGGTCAGATGTGCAAAAAATGCCCCTGTCCCTAAGGTGAAAATTGGCTGGGTCCTTAAGGGGTTAAATTAAAGGGGAGAACAAATCTAACCTTCCACAAATTCTGCACACTGAAAAGGTTATCAGATGTTAGTATAAAAATATGGAAACATTTCAAGCGATATGAAACATTAAATTTACATGACCAGCAAAGGATACCAAAATCGAATAATAGACATTCAAACAGGAGAACTTCAAACATGTTCAACAATGGCGAGAAGATTTCTGTGGAATCCTACAAGGTAGCGCAGCAGGCCCCGGTTTAAATGAAGAAAGGAGGATAATTGATGTGTTTGCAATCTGTAAAAGTTGTTCATTCAGGAAAGCGTCCCAATCAGGCAGAGGTACTGGATCTAAATCAAGTGCTTGATAGAAAGGCAGTAGATCCGATAGTATTCTCACTGTTAGAAGGGAGTCCCTCCTGCGTACTTTTAAAGAAAAGGGAAATCCCCAATGATAGGGTATCTGTTTAGATTGAATAACAGCCAATAATGATTTAACCCCTTAACGACAATGGACGTAAATGTACGTCATGGTGCCGTGGTACTTAACACACCATGACGTACATTTACGCGCCGCCGTGATCGCGAGCACCGGAGCGGTGCTCGCGTCATGCATGGCAGGTCCCGGCTGCTATCAGGACCCGCCGGTAATGCCAGGGACCCGCCAGTAATGGCGGACATTCGCGATCGCGCGGATGTCCGCCAATAACCCCTCAGATGCCGTGATCAATACAGAGAACAGCATCTGCAGCAGTGCGGTACTTTGGATGATCTGATCATCCAACATGGCAGCCTGAGGTCCCCTCACCTGCCTCCTGCTGTCTCCCGTGGTCTTCTGCTCTGGTCTGAGATCAAGCAGACCAGACCAGAGCAGAAGATCACTGATAATACTGATCAGTGCTATGTCCTATACATAGCACTGAACTGTATTAGCAATCAAATGATTGCTATAAATAGTCTCCTATGGGGACTATAAAAGTGTAAAAAAATTTAAAAGAAAAAAAATTTGAAAAATCCCCTCCCCCAATAAAAAAGTAAAACGTCCGTTTTTCCCATTTTACCCCCTAAAAAGCATACAAAAATTATTAATACACATATTTGGTATTGCCGCGTGCGTAAAAGTCTGAACTATTAAAATATATTGTTAGCTATCCCGTATGGTGAATGGCGTAAAGGTAAAAAAATATAAAATAAAGTCCAAAATTGCTGCCACATTTTGTCACATTTTATTCCCCCTGTCATATACCATGGCAAAATATGTATTCATGTTGCCTTGTGATTACTTGTCATTTATGATACATGTGCTGCAAAATTTCTATCGGTATGCACAACTGTTAATTCCATTACACACCTATCTGCATCGCTGAACATTTCAAATAATCCCTTCTGTTTGGTCTAACTGTCCGGAGATGACAATATGAGCGATAGCATCCAGTGGCCAGTGGGGGGCAATTTATTCTCTTTGATCAGGGCACCATGGAGCCTACATGTCTATCGAGCCTGGGTATAGGTGTGACTAATCCTAGCAGGGGGTTCACTAACACAGCTGCTCTAGGATAGGAAAGGTAACACCTTCACAGCCAAGCAGACTCCAAGGCCTGATGTCAATAGATCAATTGTTGTAGATGCCATATCTTCCAAATATGAAATATGGGGGGTCAGGGAAGTATGCTCGCAGCCCCTATCTTGTACGGTTAGATTCTCCATCATAATACCTTTAACCCCTTAAGGACCGGGGGTTTTTCTGTTTTTGCATTTTCGTTTTTTGCTCCTTGCCTTTAAAAAATCATAACTCTTTAAATTTTGCACCTAAAAATCCATATGATGGCTTATTTTTTGCGCCACCAATTCTACTTTGTAATGACGTCAGTCATTTTGCCCAAAAATCTATGGTGAAACGGAAAAAAAAATCATTGTGCAACAAAATAAAAAAAAAAAACGCTGTTTTGTAACTTTTGGGGGCTTCCGTTTCTATGTAGTACATTTTTTGGTAAAAATGACTCCTTATCTTTATTCTGTAGGTCCATACGATTAAAATGATACCCTACTTATATAGGTTGGATTTTGTCGGACTTCTGGAAAAAATCATAACTTCATGCAGGAAAATTAATGCGTTTAAAATTGTCATTTCTGACCACTATAACTTTTTTATTTTTCCGTGTATGGGGCGGTATGAGGGCTCATTTTTTGCGCCGTGATCTGAAGTTTTTTTTAGTTTGCATTGATAGGACTTATTGATCGCTTTTTATTCATTTCTTCATGATATAAATAGTGACCAAAAATGCACAATTTTGGACTTTGGAATTTTTTTGCGCGTACGCCATTGACCGTGCGGTTTAATTAACAATATATTTTTATAATTCGGCCATTTCCACACGCGGCGATACCATATATGTTTATTTTTATTTACACTGGTTTTTTTTTATGGGAAAAGGGGGGTGATTCAAACTTTTAATAAGGAAGGTGTTAAATGATATTAATTCACTTTTTTGACTTTTTTTTTGCATTGTTATAGCTCCCATAGGGACCTATAACACTGCACACACTGATCTTTATCATTGATCACTGGTTTCTCATAAGAAACCAGTGATCGATGATTCTGCCGCTTGACTGCTCATGCCTGGATCTACCGGACAGCGAGGAGGCAGGTAGGGACCCTCCTGCTGTCCTGTAAGCTGTTCTGGATGCCGCGATTTTGCCGCGGCTATCCCGAAGAGCCCACTGAGCTAACCGGCATGGTTTCAGTTTCACTTTAGACGCGGTGTTTAACTTTGAACGCCGCGTCTAAAGGGTTAATAGCGCGCGGCACATCGATCAATGCCGCGCACTATTAGCCACGGGTCCCGGCCGTATTTAGAGGCCAGGCCCGACCCGCTATGACGCGGGGCCAAGCCGTGGCCCTGCGTTATAGATCGGGAGCGGACACATGACGTTCCAGTACGTCATGTGTCCTTAAGGGGTTAAAATGAGTCCTCACATGACCCTTGTGTATTGATCCCTGCCCGAACTGTATGCGTTGGGTAAATCATACACAATAAGGGGGTCATGTCAGGTACCCCTAGAAAGAGGATTTAATGGAGAACCCAAATATAACAAAATGATGTGGGTGCCTGACCCATGATAACAGTTAGGGGTAATTTCCTATTCTTTGGGCATAAGGTTATCAGGAGGAAGGGGGCAGAATCAATCTCTCCTGCTTGTCCTGCCCAGGGGCTGAACATAGAGGTGTCTCTTGTCCATAGCAGGATATAAAACTGCAGACCTGGGGGGACTAGGGGCGCTTGCATAGGGGATGAGATCTAATTTTGTATGCCAGGCGCCATTTCCTACCAGACCCCATGGGATAGAACTCTAACTTTTGTAAGTAAGGACTCTATGTTTTTTCCCTTTTATTTTATTTTCTGTGTGGTGAAACTTTGTCTTAATATTTTTACATGTACTGTGAATATTTTCATTTCACAATAAATCATTCATTTATTAAGTACCACCTTATGTCTGGTAAAACGGACATACATTGTCCTTGAAGAGATTGAAGTTATAGTCTTAAATTTACTTCGGCTACAGTATAGATTTGGATTAATCTTTTTCCTGTTTTTATATACTACTGGGGATAGTAGATTATATTTGGGAATTGTAGCATATCCAAATTGTATTGATAGCTTCCTGTCGGCTTGAGATTGACAGGTGGTGGCAACGATTTAATTGGGTGGTGTAAGAGGGATTTTTTATCATTTTTTTCGGTCTAGTGTAGACAAATAGTGATTTTAGAGAGAACCCTTCCACCCGCATGTCTCGGTTCGTGACACCCCCAAAAATTTTTTTAAAAATTTATTAAAAGTGAAACCTAAGCAAAAGTGCTGCTGATAACAACTACAGATCATGGTGCAAAAAATTAGCCCTCATACCTCCCCATATACGGAAAAATGAGAAAGTTATAGGTGGTCAAAATAGGGCAATTTCAAACATACTAATTTTGTTAAAATGGTTTGAGATTTTTTTTTTAAGCGGTACAATTATAGAAAAGCATATAACATGGGTATCATAATAATAAATAAAACATGTGATTTTTTACCAGAAAGTGTACAGCGTGAAAACAAAACCTTCCAAAATTTGCTAAATTGCAGTTTCTTTTCAATTTTCCCTCATAGATAATATTTGTTTGGTTGTGCCGTACATTTTACGGTAAAATAAGTGATGTGATTAGAAAGTAAAACTGGTGACGCAAAAAAAAAAAAAGCCCTCATATGGGTCTGTAGATGGAAATATAAAAGTTATGATTTTTAGATGGCGAGGAGGAAAAAACAAAAATACTAAAAATAAAATTGGTCTCGTCCTTAAGGCCAAAATGGGCCTGGTCCTTACGGGGTTAAGGACTGATCGTTGTCTCAAGGTCCTCTGTGAAAGATCCGAAAACAGCTGTAGTTTAACATCTGAATAGGGAATTTCAGCGAGAATGCAGGGTTTCCTCTTGATTTCTACAAATTACATCTCTAGGGTATCGAGGATCTGTACTTTTAGCTAATAGAGCTCGATGAGCCCTGTCCATGGCAACTATAGTGGATGGTGGATTGCCGAGAATTTTATTAAACACAGAAGAAAGTACTTGCATCAGATCTTGTGAAGAGACTGTTTCAGGAAGACCTCTAATCCGTATATTATTTCTATGATTCCTGTTTTCAAGGTCATCCATGTTAGCAGTCAGGCTCCGCAAATACTTATCATGTGATTGAACCGTAGCTTGCAAGTTTTGGACTGTATGATGTATAATGTCCTTAGCGACCTCTAGTTCGGACATCTTAGTCTGGAGAATTGTAACTTCAGCTTGTACCCCTTTAAGATCTTTTCTCCAAGAACGTTTAAGATCTACAGCGAGGGCAGATAGGTCAGCTTTGGTAGAAAGTAAACATAAGAGAGATTGTAATTCAGGATGATAGCCCAGAATATGCATAGCTGTTTGAGGACATATAGGTGATGGACGTAACGTGGGCGTCTCAGAGGACACAGATATTTTATGGTGCACTGTACAGACACTAGTAGTGGAATCAGAATCACTGGAGTAACATGGAGAATGTCCCTGGACATGAGCTGTAATCTGCTTATGAGTGGGTTTAATAGGAGTCTTGAGTAGTTTATTTTTAGCAGGGGGAATTCTGCCCTAATAAGAAGATATAAGGGGATCAGAATCCTTGAACGGACTCCATTGCAGAGGAGTCTTTTCCAGATACAGGGTCTTGCTTAGTAGTGGAGCTGGTCATGGTAGAGTGTGTAATAGGAGGAGTATGGGAGCCCTCCCCCCCCCCCCCCCCCCTGGAGTGGGAACAGAAGAAGGGGTTAAGGAAAGTTTCTGGTGAGGGAAACTTGTCTGAATAGAGGCAGTAGGCTCCGGAGCTGCAACACCAGATTCAGGCTCAGCAGAGGTGGCAGGTGACCTCATCACCTCCACTGCAGGCTTCAGCACCGCTGTAGACGGTGTAGGCCTTGACCCACCTACTGGATCTGATATCTGCGGCTGCAGAGGGTGGAAGAAGTTGAGGATCTTTGGTACCCGAAGCTGGGACGGTTTGTGATCTATTTGCTTGCTTTTTACGGTGGGTCCTCTCCATAATAGGAGCTACAGTCCCTGAAAAGAGAAGCTCATGCTGGAGCTCATCTCAGACACGTCTGGCTGCCAGCGCATCTAGCCACGCCCCCCCAGTACTATTATAGTTTTTTGCACAACTAAATAACCTTTGACATTATCTGTATATGTGATTATTTTACTTTTTACTGTGAGCTCATCCATTTGTAGGCAGTTGCCAGCTTTTGCGCCCTAGAAATATCAAACTGCACAAATCTTTTGAAATATGTTCTGTTTCTTGTAGGGTAAATGTGCCTATTGGCAACACTTGAAACAGGTTCAACTTCTAGGTTTATTATGAGACTTTCACACGGGGTGCATTTCTCTAATTTACTGTATGGGCGGTAAAGGTCACATGACTATGTAATGAACGGACTCATCGGGTATTAGTGTTTCTACCGGTCTGGTGTTATTTATTCAGAAATAATTTTTATTCCGCAAACATCTGTTCACCATTTTTAAGGGCTAATTAAGTTGAACATTGAATCAATATGCATTAAATTTCCTCAGTTCCGGTAAATACCAAAATGCATTTGTGTATTTGATGCATCCACTTTCTTCGTGAGACAATGTCTCTTATTGGAGCTCTGCTGCTCTTTATATGAGCCGTGGAGAATGTTCCTTTACAGTCTAAACGAGGCAAACTCATAATAAATGACTACTTCTTAATGCCTAAATAGGAACGCGTTGATGTCTGCTTTCTGCAGTATTCCAGAACAATTATTCTCTTAAGAAAATATTGTCTTACAAAAGATACGTGAACAGAATATGCACCATTCCGGCTGGAGAACCCATATCTGCATGCTGCTTAAGCAAACGTTTCCTCCGATGTAACTTTTTATTACTCTTGCACAATTAATTATGAAGAGATACAAAGCTTGACTGGTTAAGGCATTTAGCTTACCGCTTTCATATTCAAGCCAAACATTTTAACATGTTCCATAAAGTACAAGAGCTGCAACTGTGTGTTGCCTACAAAGTGCTTTTGCTCAGTGAAATAGAAAGAGCTTTACAGTTATTGTAATAAAACAAAGTTATTACGGCCCTTACATCTCAACTTCCTGAACCCCTGTTAGTATGACCAGAGGGTTAAAGGGATGGAAAAGTTTGGTGGAAGTATTCTGAAGAATACATTTTAAGCCTTTTTTTTTTGTTTTTGGAGCTGATGTATTTGCAGTTTTGCAAGTATTAGTGAAATTAACCCCTAAAGGGATTGTGATGACCAAAAATAAGTATTAAAAGCCTATTCCTGTCCTAATATATCCTTTAGGTAATCAATTAAGAATGAAAAGGTCAGAGTATGCATGCACATCCTTGCATCGCCACCTACGGTTACTGACTGATGTACAGGCTGGAAGCCAAATTGAGAGAACGTCTTTTTGAGCCTTGGTGCAAAAGTTTAACTTGGGTCCCCCATGTAACTTTGCCATGGCTGCCCATCGTTTTCTACTATTCTTAGCATACATTTAAATAATACAGAAACCAGATCTACACAGTAAAGAGTACAGATATACGGTATATCCAGCATTATTCTCTGATTTCACTTACCTATAATCCTGTCTGGGTGCGGAGTAGTCCCTGCGTACTGCTTGATGTTTCCAAGCCTCCTTCCCAACTTCTATTTATACAGTGGTCCCTCTAGTTACAATATTAATTGGTTCTGGGACGACCATTGTATGTTGAAACCATTGTGTGTTGAGACCACAACTCTATGGAAACCTGGTAAACCAAAATGTCATCCAAAAAGAGGAAAAGTGAGGATGAAACAAAAATAAGTAGATAACTAATACAGATAAAGCAAGTCCCTACATATAAAAGAAAGAAAGAGCTGCTGAAAGCTGTAAATCACTGTCTATTTCAGTGTTTCCCAAGCAGGGAGCCTCCAGCTGTTGCAAAACTACAACTCCCAGCATGCCCGGACAGCCTTTGGCTGTCTGGGCATGCTGGGAGTTGTAGTTTTGCATCCGCTGGGGGCACCCTGCTTGGGAAACACTGGTCTATGTAGAGGACAGGAGCTTCTTCGGGGTCCTGTACAGTACACAGTGTCCTAAAAAAGTTACATGGAGTCGCCCTTACCTGGTGTCCAAAGGAGCAGTTAACCTTGGTATAGGTAAAGAATACAGAACACGTAATACCTCCCTGTACTGTAGGGGGCGCTACCAGACACCAGTCAGTGCATGCACTTCAGTAATACAGGGGTTTTACCAGTAAATTGCCCTTTCTGATTGGTCAGTTCTTCCGGCCATTGACACGTTTCACAGATCTGGACTGTCCGTAACATTGTATGTTGAGTCTGGTTTCAAGTTAGAATGGTCCAGAAAAGACCATTGTATGTTGAAACTATTGTATGTTGAGGCCATTGTAAGTTGAGGGATCACTGTATTATGATTCCACTGAAAAGCTGCTGAATTTCATTGTAAATCATATATTTATGTAATAATGTCCCCGGTTTATGCCCATGGTTAGGACAGCATGAAACTGATGACAGGTTCTCCTTGAAGGGATTTTCCCAGACAAAAATCTGTCCTATCTACATTATGGATGATACATTTTTGATCACTAGGCGCCCCAGAAGGTGTCTGAATAGAGGGGGTGGAATTTGGGTCCTGCAGCTTTTATTAAAGTCTATGGAACAGATGGAGCAAGTGATTACGATTGACACTGAATGGAGTAACTGTTTCTTACTAGATTGTGCAGCAAGGGAAAAATATGGTTCTGTACTTCAGTTCTAGGGTTGAAGGGGTCCCTCATTAATCTCATATATTGTGGCTTAAAAGGGCTTTGCTGTGGCCACTGTGAGGCACAATAAATGGGTGGCATGAGGCACCGACTGCCACATCCCCTCATTGCCTCTTTTATTCTGCTAGCTGTTAAAAAATAGAGTTTTTAAAAAATTCCTCCTGGTCAGGCTCCTTACACTACAGAGGAGGAGCTTTTCCTTATCTGTAGCTTTTCCCGTCCTCCTTTCTGTCTACATTCACGGGGCAGTAGGCAGGCGGCTGAGATACGTAAGTATATGTGTCCCAAGGAGGAATTTCCGGCCTACAGCCTCCTGTCCTTGTGTTCCTTGTGACAGCCGGGGCACAGCAGGCTAGTAATGCTGCTTCGCTTTTACTGAAAAATACAACAAATTCTGCTCTTATAGTGCTTCCTAGATTTAGACATTACTTCAGAAGTATCATTAAGAAGTTTATATAGAACCAGAGTACCCTCTTTCTGGTTTTTTGAAAAGGTTATATATTTTTGGCATAGAACATAGTTTGGATGGAAGCTGTAAATAAAAATAAAATAAAAAAACTTTCCTGTCATAAACAATGTTGATAATATATTAAAAGACGATTGTACCAATAAAAAAAAAAGTGTTGAGAAACATATAAAAGTCCCTTATTCCTCCAAAAGTGAGAACAGTCAATATTTTGGGCACATTACCTACAATTATTAATTATTTCTTATTCCTCATGACTCCTCAAATCCAATCCATGAAGGATATTAGAGATTATTCTATGGTGTTTTGAATCCAAGATACTGTCATGGCTGTAAATGTTGGCACCCCTGAAATTTCTCATGGAAATGAAGTATTTCTCACAGAAAAGGATTGCAGTAACACATGTTTTGCTATACACATGTTTATTCCCTTTGTGTGTATTGGAACTAAACCAAAAAAGGGAGGAAAAAAAACAAATTGGACGTTATGTCACACCAGACTCCAAAAATGGTCTGGACAAAATTATTGGCACCCTTTCTAAATTGTGGAAAAATGATTGTTTCAAGCATGTGATGCTCCTTTAAACTCACCTGGGGTAAGTAACAGGTGTGGACAATATCAAAATCACACATGAAAGCAGATAAAAAGGAGATAAGTTCACTTAGTCTTTGCATTGTGTGTCTGTGTGTTCCACACTAAGCATGGGCAACAGAAAGAGGAGAAGAGAACTGTCTGAGGATTTGAGAACCAAAATTGTGGAAAAATATCAACAATCTCAAGGTTACAAGTCTCATCTCCAGAGATCTAGTTTTGCCTTTGTCCACAGTGCACAACGTTATCAATAAGTTTGCAACCCATGGCACTGTAGCTAATCTCCATGGGTGTGGACAGAAAAGAAAAATTGATGAAAGGTGTCAACGCAGGATAGTCTGGATGGTGGATAAGCAGCCCCAAACAAGTTCCAAAGATATTCAAGCTGTCTTGCAGGCTCAGGGAGCATCAGTGTCAGTGCAAACTATCCATTGACATTTAAATGAAATGAATCGCTATGGCAGGAGACCCAAGGGGACCCCACTGCTGACACAGAGACATAAAAAAGAAAGACTATATTTTGCAAAAAACAACTTGAGTAAGCCAAAATCCTTCTGGGAAAACATCTTGTGGACAGATGAGATCAAGATAGAGCTTTTTGGTAAAGCACATCATTCTACTGTTTACCAAAAACATAATAAGGCCTACAAAAAAAAGAACACAGTACCTACAGTGAAATATGGTGGAGGTTCAATGATGTTTTGGGGTTGTTTTGCTGCCTCTTGCACTGGGTGCCTTGAATGTGAAGGCATCATGAAATCTGAGAATTACCAACGGATTTTGGGTCGCACTGTACAGCCCAGTGTCAGAAAACTGGGTTTGCGTCCGAGATCTTGGGTCTTCCAGCAGGACAATGACCCCAAACATACATCAAAAAGCACCCAGAAATATATGGCAACAAAGCGCTGGAGAGTTCTGAAGTGGCCAGCAATGAGTCCAGATCTAAATCCCATTGAACACCTGTGGAGAGATCTTAAAATTGCTGTTGGGAAAAGGCGCCCTTCCAATAAGAGACCTGGAGCAATTTGCAAAGGAAGAGTGGTCCAACATTCTGGCTGAGAGGTGTAAGAAGCTTATTGATGGTTATAGGAAGCGACTGGTTTCAGTAATTTTTTCCAAAGGGTGTGCAACCAAATATTAAGTTAAGGGTGCCAATAATTTTGTCCAGACCATTTTTGGAATTTGGTGTGACAGTGTCCAATTTGCTTTTTTTTCCTCCTTTTTTTTTGTTTAGTTCCAATACACACAAAGGGAATAAACATGTGTATAGCAAAACATGTGTTACTGCAATACTTTTCTGTGAGAAATACTTCATTTTCTAGAAAAATTTCAGGGGTGCCAACATTTACGACCATGACTGTATAAGGAATACAATTTAGGCTATTTTAACTTGGTGTAATTTTAAGGGTGCGTTCACGCATACAGGATCTGCTGCATACTTTGTGCAGCTGATTTTACTACCCATTAATTTCAATGGGTAGCAAAATATGTAATCTGTGGCAGGAATACAAGGCATACACTTAGCTTTACTGCTGTGGATTTTCACTTTGTATAACTGCAAATTGTGTTGTGGTTTTGGCCACAGATTTTAATATTTTATCAATTGTATTATTTCTGGTGTTTATCCTTACTGAAATTTGATGTAAACTTTGAAGGGACTCCTGTCTCTGTGGAGATTTATGCTTGACAGACACCTTCAAATCTGACTTTAGTTCTGCCAGAAAAATGGGACCCTGCAAGAAATCTCTATTTGTAATTGATATAGTATGACAATTGACTTAAATACTCCTGTAATTTCTTTGAGCTTCATTGAACTATCAGGGAATAAAGTTCTGCATAATATTGATTTATTCAATTTTTTTTTCTTTATTATACTGCATTCTATATTAACCTCTTATTGCATCAATGTGGTCCCTCACTAATGCTTTAACCTGTCCAGGTCCTCGAGCCCTGGTACTTAAAGGGGTACTCCGGCCCTAAGACATCTTATCCTTTATCCAAAGGATGGGGGATAAGATGTCTGACCACAGGGGTCTCGCTGCTGGGGACCCCCGCAATCTTACATTCAGCACCCACCTCGGGGAGCTGCACGCCGCGCTGCCAACTCGGCATCTGCGTGTGCCGTTACTCCCCCTCTCATAGACTTGCATAGCGGAGGCGGGGCGTGACGTCACACGGGGTGAGTCGTGATGTCACGATACTCTGGCCCTGTGGTCGTCACATGGCAGTTTCTGAGCTGGGAGCGTGGCATGCAGCTCCCCAAGGTGGGTGCTGAATGCAAGATTGCAGTGGGTCCCCAGCAGCGGGACCCCTGCGGTCAGATATCTTATCCCCTATCCTTTGGACAGGGGATAAGATGTCTTAGTGCCGGAGTACCCCTTTAAGGACCAAGGGCGTACATGTATGCCCTGGTCCCGTTTACGGGGTTTAAACCTTTCTCACCAGAGGAGAACTGATTAAACCAAGTGGGTCCCGGTTGCTACGGGCAGCCAGGACCCACGGTAATGCTGGGCACCACTGATCAGGCCGATGCCCGGCATTAACCCTTTAGACGCCACAATCAAAGTTGTTTGCGGCGTCTAAAATAAAAATGAAACTATCCCAGCAGCTCAGGGGAGCTAAAATAGGGACTATCACGACAAAATCGCCATGTCCCCATCAGCTTACTGGACGATGGGTGGGTCCTCACTTGCCTCCTCTTCATCTGTTCGGCGATCTGCTGCTCCAAGCCTGCTCAGCAGGCTAGAGCAGCAGAGCGCAGAGAACACTGATCAATGCATAACAAGGCAGTAAGGTGGAGTTTGTTTTCTTTAACAGTCTTTTTCTTTTACCAAATTATTCTCATTTTATCTATCCAAATACTATTACTACCTAAGTCTGCAGCTCCTATCCAACTTTATTACAAGTCAAAATGTTACCTATTTAACTATTTTAACTATTTTAAATGATAATCTTTGTAACTGGAATACTTAAAAAAAAAAAAATAATTAAATAAACACTCTGGCTTTGCCTTGCTAATCATACAGCTAGCAGTGATCAGTACTATGATAGTACATTGCAATCTATTGATTGCTATAAATAAAATGATGTAAAATAAATAAACATTTTAGAAAAAATACAGTTATATGGGACAGAATAGGACAATTTTAAGCTTACTTATTCTGTCAGAAATCAGAAAAGTTTGCCTTTTTTTAACCCCTTGATGACCCATGACATATTGATATTTCATGGGTCAAGTGAGGGAAATATGTCGCGGGCCCTCTGGTAATGATGGACATCGGAGCTAAATGGTTAAATGCTGTGATCAATAGATATCGCAGCATTTATACATCAAATGCCAGTAATCCCTGGTGTCTAGGGGTTGTAATTGTCGGCTGCTGATGAATTGCTGTGGAAAACCTGGGACTTACCTGTTCTTCCTGGTGCTCGGTGGAACAGCGAAGTAAAAAAAAAAGTTTTTACATATATATATATATATAAAAAATCCTAATAAAAATTCAAATCACCCCCCTTTTTCCATTTTCAAAAAAATATAAATAAATAAACATATTTGGTATTGCCATGTGCGTAATTGTCTGAACTATTAAATTATGGTGGTCCGGACCCTGCACAGTGAACGGGGTAAACGCAGGGTGTAAGGAAGGGCGGGGACCGGACCCGGATGCCTGCTGAAATCATTCAACAGAGGCACCCCGTGCAAACCCCTGGAGGGCCCTGAGACCCCCTCCTGTTGGCGTTCAATGCAAATCGCCAGTCAATTCAGACCGGCGATTAGCGGCGATTCTGGGTCAATCGGGTTTGGGTCAATTCTGGGTCAAAAGGGTGATGGGTGGCATCCTAGATGGCACCTATCACCCTTTACCAGCAGGATCATGTGATCGGTTGGTCGGAACGATCACTGTCCTGCTGTGCCGTGATCGCCGGTGATCGGGGCGGCGATCGGAGCCTTACTTTCTTCGGCGGGGGTCCCTTTCAGACAGCAGCAGGATCAGGACGGCAGTGGAGGTGGCAGGATAAAGCAGGAGATGAGGCCTGTTCGCTTTCTGATGTTGCTAAGCAGCAACTCCATGCATGCACAGCCAAAGCTGTTTTTCAACAGCTGGAGGCACAACTATAACTCCCAGAATGCCCTTTGGCGGTCCGTGCATGCTGGTAGTTATAGTTATGCAACAGCTGGAGGCACATTTTTTTTCCTATGAAAAAGTGTGCCTACAGCTGTTGCATAACTACAACTCTCAGCATGCAAGGACAGCCAAAGGGCATGCTGAGAGTTGTAGTAATGCGCCTTCAGCTGTTGCATAACTACAACGGCCAGCATGCCCTTGGGCTGTCGGTGCGTGCTTGGAGCTGTAGTTTTGCAACAGCTGGAGGCACACTGGTTGCAAAACCCTGAGTTAAGTAACGAGCTCTGGTGCATAACTACAACTCCCAGCATGCACGGACAGCCAAAAGGCATGCTGAGAGTTTTAGTTTTGCAACAGTTGGAGGTTTGAAACAGTGGTCCGTGAAAATTAAATATTAAATTTTTCATTTGCACAACCCACTGTTCCAAAGATCTGTCAAATGGCAGTTTCGAAAATGGGGTCACATGTGGGGGGGTCCACTGTACTGGCACCATTGGGGCTTTGTAAACGCACATGGCCCCCAACTTCCATTCCAAACAAATTCCCTCTCCAAAAGCTCAATGGCGTTACTTCTCTTCTGAGCATTGTAGTTTGCCCGCAGAGCAGTTTACGTCCACATATGGGGTATTTCCATACTAAATTTGGGGAGACCTTTTCTCCTATTACCCCTTGTGAAAATGAAAAATTTGGGGTAACACCATAATTTTAGTGAAAAAAAAAATCAAAGTTTTCATTTTCACATCTAAATTTAGCGGCAATTTGTCAAACACCTGTGTGGTGTAAAGGCTCACTGTACCCCTTGTTACATTCCTTGAGGGGTGTTGTTTACCAAATAGTGTGCGCTTTGATATTTTTTTTCTTCGTTTTTTTGCTCTTCTGGCACCATAGGGGCTTCCTAAATGTACATGCCCCCCAAAAACCATTTCAGCAAAATTCACTCTCTAAAATCCCATTATCGCTCCTTCCCTTCTGAGCCCTCTACTGCGCCCGCAGAGCACTCTACATCCACATATTTTACCCACACTCCTTTTACCCCTTGTAAAAATTCTAAAACTGGGTCTACAAGAACATGCAAGTGTAAAAAATGAAGATTTTGAATTTTCTCCTTCACTTTGCTGCTATTCCTGTGAAACACCTAAAGGGTTAACACACTTACTGATTGTCATTTTGAATACTTTGAGGGGTGCAGTTTTTATAATGGGGTCATTTATGGTTTTTTTTTTATATGAAGGCCCTTCAAATCCACTTCAAAACTAAACTGGTCCCTGAAAAATTCCGATTTTGAAAATTTTGTGGAAAATTGCGACAGCAGCAGCTGTAAATATGCTGCGTATCCCTCGCTCACCATACATACAAGGCTTTCCGGCGGCAGCCCTATGTGTGTAGTGAGTTTTGGAGGTGGAGCTGTGCTTCACAGTCACGCCGGCACACAGCTTCTCCTCCAAAACTCGCTGTACACATAGGGCTGCCGCGGGAAAGCCTTGTATGTATGGTGAGCGAGGGATATGCAGCGTATTTTTCGCCGCGTATATGCCAGGTGGGAACGTGCCCTTAAAGTGACAGTGGTCAGATTTGCAAAAAAATGCTCTGGTCCTTAAAGTGAAAATGGGCTTGGTCCTTAAGGGGTTAAAAGTTACAGCTCATGGCGCAAAAAATAAACCCTAACGCTAAGTTTCAACTTTTTTTTTTTTTCCACTTCTGACTTTGGCTCAACAACTGCAGTGGCAGCTATCCAAAAACTGCCAGAAAAAAACCCAAGTGGAAACTTAGGCTAATACAGCTCTGGAGATGGAAAAATAAAAGTTACAGGGTTCAGAACATAGCATTGAACAAACTTTTATATTTATTTAGTTTGCTATTTTTAGTTTTTTTTTTTACCATAAAGGAAACCAATTTATCCAAATTTGGTATCATCGGAATCGTAGGGACCCATAGAATAAATTAAGCCTGTCAGATTTATCATATTGTGAACTCAGGAAAAAATGAATACTCCACAAAATTGCGCATTTCCATATTTTTTCTATTTTGCCTTACATTTATTTTTTTTCTTGCTCCGTAATACATTGTATGATAAAATTAAGTTTGTCAATGAAAAGTAAAACGTGCCTTACAAAAAGAAGCCCTAATACAACTTTGCCAGTGGAATGTTAGGAGGAAAAACTTTAAGCCAAAGAAATTTAGCTGGGCCATGAAGGGGTTAAAGTAGTACACTAATAAAGTATGTAAATTAAGATACCCCCACACACAATTTGCAAATTGCCTTTCATCTGTGGATGGAAAAATGTATATGTCTTAAAATGTAAGGAGGAAAAACAAAATGCAAAAGTAAAAATTGTCTGTGTCCTCTCCACCACTGGTTACAGATAAGCAAACAAAAGAGAATGAGCAGGCATTAACATCTTAATCATTGATAAATAAATTAATCGCGGCTTAGTGGTCATTAAAGGACATGTCCGGTGCTCACTTTTCTTATTGTATCCGTTCCGGCCTGCAAAAAAGAAAAAAGAAAATAAGCTTTCTTTTGCCTGCCTAGGCTCCCCCGGTGCTCTGGTACAGGCGTTCGGTCCCCGGGCTGTATTCTTCTTACTTCCTGTTAGCCCGGCACGTCACACAGAGCTTCAGCCTATCACTGGCCGAGGCAGGACATTGCTGCGGCCTGTGATAGGTTGAAGCTCCGTGTGACGTGCCGGGCTAACAGGAAGTAAGAAGAATACAGCCCGGGGACCGAACACCGGTACTGAAGCATCGGGGGAGCCTAGGCAGGTAAGAGAAAATTTGTTTTCTTTTATTTTTCAGCCCGGAACGGATAAAATAAGAAAAGTGAGCATCGGACATCTCCTTTAAAGTGGAGTCCACTCTTTGTGGCAGGTGTTGGCATGTTGAGAGGGATTTAAAGGGGTACTCAGGTGGAAAACTTAAAGTTAAACAGTTAAAAGTTAAAGTTAAACAGATTTGTAAATTACTTCTATTATAAAATCTTAATTTTAAAAGGATAATAAAAATAAACATATGATGTTATATAGTGAACTATCCAAACAACTCTGGTATCTCTGTCTGTCTGTCTCTGTCTTTCTCTGTAGCTGTCTCTACAAAACTATACAAACAATACTTATTGTACTGTGACAGCTAGGCTGGGCAGATTACTATCTTTGCATGATAAAGAGATCTGTCTCAGGTGCAACAGATCCACTTTTAATAAACTTTTTACTACTTTTTAAAATGCCTGATTTATTTCTAAGCTATATCATCTTTTGTATTCCTGTTTATGTGCTAGGGTTATCTTCCAGCAAATGTGGAAAGGAGGGATGGTACACTGAAGAGAAAGCAGAAGGAGTACTTTGCCTTCATAGAACAATACTACAACTCCAGGAATGATGAAGCAAATCAAAGCACATATAGACAGGTAAATAGTGATTGTTAAAGTTTGCTATCTTATCAATAGGTATAAATAAAATTGCATGCGCAGTGTAGCTGCATAGAACCACTTTCCCCACACAACTATAGATTTCTTGTCATTTTAACTTGAAACATTTGGTCACTGCAGCTTTGGGATGTTAGGTTTAGGATGATGCTAAGCGAGATCTGCTGCAAATCATTTAGAATCACTTCAGTCCCTGCTTAGCAGCATATTGTCTCTTTCTGAGCATGTACTTTTACCGACAAAGTGGTATTATCTCAACTTTTGCCGACAGAATGTCAATTGTCCATGTTTTGGGCTCTGTATACACCATGTTCACCAGCTTTCTTAGGAGACTCGTTCTCTCTATACTTGAGATGGAAGCCTGTGATGGATGTATCTGTCAACCATTGGGTACCATAATAAAATAGAATTGTATCTAGCACAATATGGTGCAGTGGCCCTCTCTACAGGAAAATGCAGTCTTATAGGCTTTCCTGTACATTCGAGAAAATGATGTGCTGACTCTTAACAGCCTGTAGACTATTGATATGTTTGACAAATACACTGGCAGCTTTTCCTAGTGTATGCTGTAACGGGGCATTTCCATCTCAAATATAGAATGAATGGAGCACTGACCACACATGCGATGCACTCCACTCATTCCATGATGCATTTGTGGATTGCTCTCAAAATCTGTGGGGGTCCCAGCAGTCGGATGTCCAGCGATAAGCTTCCTATCCCCTGTCTTGTGGTTAAATAGGATAGGACTTCGGAAGTACATAGGATCGTTCGGCGTTGAAGGGAATAAAATAATCAGGACAATGGGACCTTCAGGTGAGTAACTTTTAAGGGACCAGTATACAATGCATTTCGCTGTGCATGTACAGCGAAACGTATTGCATGCTGGTCGATTAAAAGTTACTCACCTGAAGGTCCCATCATCCTGATTCCTTTATTCCATTCAACGCCGAACGATCCTATATACTTCCGAAGTCCTATCCTATTTTTACACTTATTTACATGTGTAAATTACATGCAGATGGGGCATTCCTTCAATACATGCTTTACATTGTTGTGTATGTTACACACCTGCCTCTAGGAAGCGGCTTTCTCCCCCCCCCCCCCCCCCCCGGGTTTACTTGAGGTCCCGCACATGAGAGCGCCTTTCCACCTTCTTTTTTCTGTCTTGTGATTAGAAGAAATCTATTTGTGAGAGGAATAAGAGGAACACCCCTTTTAAATGGAGTCTACAAATGCATTGTGTACTTTGCCTTAAATGGACACAAACATTAATTAATCACATTTTGTTAACTGTTTCACATGTACTACTAAGAAAGTGGTCTATGTACTTGCTATATGTGACTAATGTTTACAGTAGCCAAGCATAGAATAAATAAATGTAGTAGCAAAGTATGGAATAGGTAATAAACTACACTATTCAATAAGCCAGATTTTGTAAAATAAAAACATCTATTAAATAGATTCTTAAAGGTGTTGTCCGGTGGAATTTTTATTCATCTTTTATCCCAGTCTTCCTATTTAAAACAAAAAAACTTTAACCTTACTCTGCTACCTCGTATTCCTGGTAGCAGGGCGCTCTATCTGCGGCCGGTGACACTGCTTTCCCACAAGCTGCAGATCATTGCGTTTGCAGCCACAGAAGCTCGCCGCTTACCAAACACTGGCCGAGGCGGGACATCACTGTGACCAGTGAGTAGCTGAGCTTCACCTTAAGTCATGTTTTTATGGTTTTAAAAGGTAGGCTGGGGACAATAAATAAATATTAGTAATAAGTTATGCAGATCATTTTTCAATCTTCTGTTGTATTTACATTTTTAGTATCCAAAAAAAAGTTTCTGACCATTTGGTGATTTAAGATTCTAAATCTGCAATTTTTGTTCACCTGCTGAAGAGCATTTTACAGCGTATACGAGAAATGTAATGCAGTGTATTTACAAAGTTAAATAACATTTTAAGCTGAATGATGTTAAGAAGGGAACATGCACTGCATTGAAGTTTTCTAGGTAAAACTTACTGACTTAGGGTAGGTTTATATACAGCGCATTCAAACCGTATTTGACAGAGCGACTGCAGAGCAAGCGCCCCTGCTGCGGCCAGGTAGCTCAGTGTGTCAGCTTGTGACTTGCGGTCAGGAATCAAGCGGAGACAGAGCTGCAGGTCCCTCTGTGATTGCCAGCAGCGGATGCACTGTGTGTGACCTTACACTTAAAGGTTAGGCTAGATTTCATAGTAAGTGCAACCATACAGCAGCAATTCTGCTTATACTGGAGGTAGCCTCTGAACAGCTGCCTGCATGGCCTACTGGAAAACACCATGCAACATTCAAACTGCACCTTTCTGCTATGCCCCAAAGGCCCAGAAATGTTAGTGTCTAAACTTAGATGCTAACACACTGCTTGGGTTAATATGCAATTATCCAAAAAAACATTGTATGTTGCAGAAAAACTAAATTTTTTAAAATATTTTTTGCAATTTGTTTGTGAATGATAGCTCTTATATTAACTGTTTGAGTATTACCAGGACATGACATTGCAAACAACATTTCAGAAAGTTGTGCCTTTTTCCGTAACAAAAGCCTTTTATACTTTGCTTAACCCCTTAAGGACGCAGGACGTAAATGTACGTTCTTGTGAGGTGGTACTTAACGCACCAGGACATACATTTACGCCCTGTGCATAACCGCGGGCATCGGAGCGATGCCCGTGTCATGCGCGGCTGATCCCGGCTGCTGATCGCAGCCAGGGACCCGCCGGCAATGGCCGACGCCCGCGATCTCGCGGGCGTCCGCCATTAACCCCTCAGGTGCCGGGATCAATACAGATCCCAGCATCTGCGGCAGTGCGCAATTTAAATGAATGATCGGATCGCCCGCAGCGCTGCTGCGGGGATCCGATCATTCATAACGCCGCACGGTCCCCTCTCCTTCCTCCGTCCGGCTTTCGGCGTCTCCTGCTCTGGTCTGTGATCGAGCAGACCAGAGCAGAAGATGACCGAAAACACTGATCTGTTCTATGTCCTATATGTAGAACAGATCAGTATTAGCAATCATGGTATTGCTATGAATATATGGGGACTATTCAAGTGTAAAAAAAAATGTAAAAAAATGTAAAAGTAAAAGTAAAAAAAAGTGAAAAATCCCCTCCCCCAATAAAAAAGTAAAACGTAAAAAAAGCGTAAAAATTTTTTTTATAGACATATTTGGTATCGCCGCGTGCATAAATGTCCGAACTATTAAAATAAAATGTTAATGATCCCGTACGGTGAACGGCGTGAACGAAAAAAAAAAGTCCAAAATTCCTACTTTTTTAATACATTTTATTTAAAAAAAAAATTATAAAAAATGTATTAAAAGTTTTTTATATGCAAATGTGGTATCAAAAAAAAGTACAGATCATGGCGCAAAAAATGAGCCCCCATACCGCCACTTATACGGAAAAATAAAAAAGTGAGAGGTCATCAAAATAAAGGGATTATAAACGTACTAATTTGGTTAAAAAGTTTGTGATTTTTTTTAAGCGCAACAATAATATAAAAGTATATAATAATGGGTATCATTTTAATCATATTGACCCTCAGAATAAAGAACACACGTCACTTTTACCATAAATTGTACGGCGTGAAAACCTTCCAAAATTAGCAAAATTGCGTTTTTCGTTTTAATTTCCCCACAAAAATAGTGTTTTTTGGTTGCGCCATACATTTTATGATATAATGAGTGATGTCATTACAAAGGACAACTGGTCGCGCAAAAAACAAGCCCTCATACTAGTCTGTGGATGAAAATATAAAAGAGTTATGATTTTTAGAAGGCGAGGAGGAAAAAATGAAAACGTAAAAATTTAATTGTCTGAGTCCTTAAGGCCAAAATGGGCTGAGTCCTTAAGGGGTTAAAAAAATAAAGGGAACACTTAAACAACACATTGTAACTCCAAGTCAATCACACTTCTGCGAAATCACACTGTCCACTCAGGAAGCAACACTGATTGACAATCAATTTCACATGCTGTTGTGCAAATAGAACAGACAACAGGGGGAAATTATAAGCAATTAGCAAGACCCCCCCCCAATAAAGGAGTGGTTCTTCAAGTGGTGACCACAGACCACTTCTCAGCTCCTATGCTTCCTTGCTGATGTTTTGGTCACATTTGAATACTAGCGGTGCTTTCACTCTAATGGTAGCATGAGATGGAGCCTAAAATCAACACAAGTGGCTCAGGTAGTGCAGCTCATCCAAGATGGCACATTAATGTGAGCTGTGGCAAGAAGGTTTGCTGTCTGTCATCATAGTGCCCAGAGCATGGAGGCGCTACCAGGAGACATGCCAGTACATCAGGAGATGTGGATGAGGCCGTAGGAGGGCAACAACCCAGCAGCAGGACCGCAACCTCTGCCTTTGTGCAAGGAGGAGCAGGAGGAGCACTGCCATAGCCCTGCAAAATGACCTCCAGCAGGCCGCAAATGTGCATGTGTCCACTCAAACAGTCAGAAACAGACTCCATGAGGGTGGAATGAGGGACCGACATCAACAGGCAGGGGTTTTGCTTACAGCTTAACACTGTGCAGGACGTTTGGCATTTGCCAGAGAACACCAAGATTTGGCAAATTCGCCACTGGCGCCCTGTGCTCTTCACAGATGAAAGCAGGTTCACACTGAGCACATGTGACAGACGTGACAGAGTCTCGAGATGTTGTGGAGAAAGTTCTGCTGCCTGCAACATCCTCCAGCATGACCGGTTTGGCAGTGGGTCAGTAATGGTGTGGGGTGGCATTTCTTTGGGGGGCCGCACAGCCCACAGTGTGCTTGCCACAGGTACCCTGACTGCCATTAGGTACCCTGACTGCCATTAGGTACCGGGATGTGATCCTCAGACCCCTTGTTAGACCATATGCTGGTTTGGTTAGCCCTGGGTTCCTCTTAATGCAAGACAATGCTAGACCTCATGTGGTTGGAGTGTGTAAGCAGTTCCTGCAAGAGGAAGGCATTGATGCTATGGACTGGCCAACCCGTTCCCCAGACCTGAATCCGATTGAGCACATCTGGGACATCATGTCTCACTCCATCCATCAACGTCACGTTGCACCACAGACTGTCCAGGAGTTGGTGGATGTTTTAGTCCAGGTCTGGGATGACATCCCTCTGGAGACCATCCGCCACCTCATTGGGAGCATGCCCAGGCATTGTAGGGAGGTCATACGGGCACATGGAGGCCACACACTACTGAGCCTCATTTTGACTTGTTTTAAGGACATTACATAAAGTCGGATCAGCCTGTAGTGTGGTTTTCCACTTTGATTTTGAGTGTGACTCCATATCCAGACCTCCGTGGGTTGATAAATTTGATTTCCATTGATAATTTTTGTGTGATTTTGTTGTCAACACATTCAACTATGTAAAGACGAAAGTATTTCATACGATTAGTTCCTTCATTCAGATCTAGGATGTGTTATCTTAGTGTTCCTTTTTTTTTTTGAGCAATGTACATGTAAACCTAGCGGTAATTGGTCAATTGCAGCTCCTAAATGATAAAATTCAAGCAATTGAGCCTATTATTATATCCTGTAACTAATGTAGTCATAAGCAGGGTTTACTGTTTCAATTTAAGTATCTTATTCAAAGGACTTCACTTGCCCTTCAAATTTTTCTCATCTGTTAGACTCTAGTCAACAGAGGACTTGTAAATATGCAAATATATTACAGCAATATAAATGGAAAGCATGGACATGTCTTGTTGTCTAAATGAATTGTTAATGCAGTATGCAGTTGAGGGCTTAGTAATGAAACTAAATTGTTAAAGAGAAAGTGCTTATGAAAATTGAAGCATATGTGTTTGAATGCTGAATCTATTTCAATGTAAAATCTGCTATTTATTCTGCTTGCAGATTCAGATAGATATTCCTAGAATGAGCCCTGAGACATTGATTCTTCAGCCAGTAGTTACAGAGGTAAGTTTAGTAAAAATGATTTTAATAACCCTTTGCCATAATCCACATTTAACTTAAATTTTTTTTGTCTGCCCCTCCTTTCCTCATTCTTAGTTCATCTTCCTCCAGCCTATGGCCAGGAATTATATTGTGTTTGTACTGCACCATGTCTTGCTTTGCGCTACCCAAATAATGGATGGTGACCACGTAGTTTTTGTCTAATAAATGTTTGCAACAATTAGCCATTATGTTAAAACCACCAGCCCTTTGTTTACCCCCCCCCCCCTCATGGCACCAAAACAGCTCTGACCAAAGCATGGACTACACAAGACCTCTGAAACTGTCAAGTGATATCACCGGAACATTAGCAGCAGATCTTTATACGTTTCAAGGTGGGATCTTCGTGGATTGGTATTTTTTTCCAGTACATGCACAGATGCTGGATTGGATTCAGCTCTGGGAAATTTTTAGGTCAAATCAACACCTTGAACTCTTTGTCATATTCATCAAGCTATTAGGATGCATTTTCTTACTGAAAGAGACCATTGCTATTGGTGAATGGCATTGTCACATCCACATGTATGCAGAACCCTAGTTTTCCCAGCAGAATATTGCAAGGAACATCACTGTGCATTTACTGTAATTCTTTTTCCCACAGTGTACCCCAGAAGATGTCTCTTCCCTAAATAAGCTTCACACATAAATACGGCCATCTGAACAATTTGGGGTTATATTACACAGACTGCTGCAAGCACAATTTAGTAGGAGACGCTCGCTCTTGTTAAAGGGGTACTCCGCTCCTAGACATCTTATCCCCTATCCAAAGGATAGGGGATAAGATGTCAGATCGCCGTGGTCCCGCTGCTGGGGACCCCAGGGATCGCTGCTGCAGCACCCCGCTATCATTACTGCGCAGAGCGAGATTGCTCTGCACGTAATGACGGGCAATACAGGGGCCGGAGCATAGTTACGTCACGGCTCCGCCCCTCGTTACGTCGCGGCCCGCCCCCGTCAATACAAGTCTATGGGAGGGGGCTTGACGGTCGTCACACCCCCTGCCATAGACTTGCATTAAGGGGACGGACCGTGATGTCATGAGGGGCGGAGCCATGACATCACGCTGCTCCGGCCCCTGTATCGCCCGTCATTACGCTCAGAGCGTTGTGGCGGGGTGCCGCAGCGGCGATCCCCGGGGTCCCCAGCAGCGGGACTGCGGCGATCTAACATCTTATCCCCTTTCCTTTGGATAGGGGATAAGATGCCAGGGGGCGGAGTACCCCTTTAAAGGAGCCTTATACATGGCTTAACTATTATGCTGGCAGAGGTGGATAGTTTGTGTGGTCATGTAACATCATTGCCTGCTGTACACCCTCTATTACACGGGTAGTTTTTTTTAATTCAAATTAAAAGATTCTGTCATCCAAAAAATGAGCATTTGCCTGTTCATCGGCCGATCGCTGGGCTTGTTACACAGGACAATATCAGCCAGTTTGTCACTTTATAATTAAACTTGATTAATCAGACCAAGCCACCTTCTTCCATTTTTCCATCATCCCATTGAAGAAACTTGTTGGTGGAAACCTCAACCTGTTTGTGGCTACATAGCCTCAAATGCAAACTGTGATGCACTATGTTCTTATACTTTTCTATTATAGCTAGCATTAAACCTTAACCCCTTAAGGACCGGAGGTTTTTCCGTTTTTGCATTTTCGTTTTTTGCTCCTTGCCTTTAAAAAATCATAACTCTTTCAAATTTACACCTAAAAATCCATATGATGGCTTATTTTTTGCGCCACCAATTCTACTTTGTAATGATGTCAGTCATTTTGCCCAAAAATCTATGGTGAAGCGGGAAAAAAAATCATTGTGCGACAAAATTGAAAAAAAAACGCTGTTTTGTAACTTTTGGGGGCTTCCGTTTCTACGTAGTACATTTTTCGGTAAAAATGACACCTGATATGTATTCTGTAGGTCCATACGATTAAAATGATACACTACTTATATAGGTTTGATTTTGTCGGACTTCTGGAAAAAATCATAACTACATGCAGGAAAATTAATACGTTTAAAATTGTCATCTTCTGACCCCTATAACTTTTTTATTTTTCCGTGTATGGGGCGGTATGAGGGCTCATTTTTTGCGCCGTGATCTGAAGTTTTTAACGGTACCATTTTTGCATTGATAGGACTTATTGATCACTTTTTATTCATTTTTAAATGATATAAAAAGTGACCAAAAATGCACTATTTTGGACTTTGGAATTTTTTTGCGCGCACGCCATTGACCGAGCGGTTTAATTAATGATATATTTTTATAATTCGGACATTTCCGCACGCGGTGATACCACATATGTTTATTTTTATTTACACTGTGTTTTTTTTTTATTGGAAAAGGGGGGTGATTCAAACTTTTAATAGGGGAGGAGTTAAATGATCTTTATTCACTTTTTTTTTTCACTTTTTTTTTGCAGTGTTATAGGTCCCATAGGGACCTATAACACTGCACACACTGATCTTCTATGTTGATCACTGGTTTCTCATAAGAAACCAGTGATCAACGATTCTGCCGCATGATTGCTCATGCCTGGATCTCAGGCACTGAGCAGTCATTCGGCGATCGGACAGCGAGGAGGCAGGAAGGGGCCCTCCCGCTGTCCTGTCAGCTGTTCGGGATGCCGCGATTAGCCGCGCCTATCCCGAACAGCTCGACTGAGCTAGTCGGGAACTTTCACTTTCACTTTTAGCCGTGCGGCTCAGCTCTGAGCGCGCGGCTAAAGGGTTAATAGCGCGCGGCGCCGCGATCGGCGCTGCACGCTATTAGAGGCGGGTCCCGGCTTCACTATGACGCCGGGCCCGCCATGATATGACGCGGGGTTACTGTGTAACCCCGCGTTATATCAGAAGAGCAGGACCAAGGACGTACCGGTACGTCCTTGGTCCTTAAGGGGTTAAAGGGGTTATCCAGAAATTTTTTTTTTATATAAATATCAACTGGCTCCAGAAAGTTAAACAGATTTGTAAATTACTTCTATTAAAAAATCTTAATCCTTTCAGCATTTATGAACTGCTGAAGTTGAGTTGTTCTTTTCTGTCTAACTGCTCTCTGATGACACGTGTCTCAGGAACCGCCCAGTTTAGAAGCAAATCCCCATAGCAAACCTCTTCCACTCTGTGCAGTTCCCGAGACAAGCAGAGATGTCAGCAGAGAGCACTGTTGCCAGACAGAAAACAACAGCTCAACTTCAGCAGCTGATAATTATTGAAAGGATTAAGATTTTTTTTAATAAAATTAATTTATAAATCTGTTTAACTTGCTGGAGTTTTTTCCTGGAATACCCCTTTAAGGGTATGTTCACACATATAGGATTCTGCACAGATTTGATTGCGCAGGATTTGTAACTGCAGATTAGAAGCTGTGCTCAGTTATTTAGTTTACATTGAAATCTGGCTCAGAAAATCCTGTGCATCAAATCTGCGTACGTGTGAACGTACCCTAAACCTGTCAAATTCTACATTAAGATTTGTTGGAAGGTCTGCACAAAATTATCCATAAGGAGTACAGGGAATGTTGTTACTTTTGTATGGAGAACGCAGCAGTCCACTGAAGTTTGGAAAGTAATTTGCAGGTGAGTATAGGAGTTTACACAACGACCTGCGTCCACTATTAGCATTTATCTTGGCGGGATCTTAATATTCTCTTAGTTTGATATTTTGCACCTCTTCCTTGTCCAGTTTGATAGAAATCTCCTAGAATGTTAATAGATGCACAAAGCAAATAATTATCTGCAGTCACACTTCACACAAGAGAGCACTTATTCAAAATGTTTCTCACCGCATAGTAAGATACATTTTATTTATATTCCCCCATGATTGACAGATACATCAGCTTTTGTCATGGTTGATCAAAAGCCTAACCAATCTTTTTATTGAAATGTGCGTGTATTATATTATCAAATATTTCTTGTGATAGAGAAATGATGGGCTTTTTTCCTACATAATAGACTAGGATGAGTTCTTTCTGTTACGGTCTATTATTTTTGCCATTAATACTGCATCTAATCTATTATTTAAACCAAATTTTTTTAAATGTATGCACCTTGTCTGAAATGCTAGATGGTAAATGGGTCATTATTTATCATTATTTATTTGAGATATGGCCTAGTTATAATCCACAAAAAAAATCTAATTCATAATGTGGGGGAGTGGGGTGTTGTGTGTATGTGTGTTTATTAGTAAATAGATACATATGTATATGTGTGTATGTGTGTGTGTATATTATAATATATATATATATATATATATATATATATATATATATATATATATATATATATATATATATCTCGTTTATACTCGAGTATAAGCCGAGGCCCCTAATTTCACCCCAAAATCCCAGGAAAAGTTATTGACTCGAGTATAAGCCTAGGGTGGGAAATACATCATCCCCCATTAACACCCTCATCATCATCACCCTGTCATCATCCCCCCTTCATCATTCCCTTGTCATCATCCCACACCCCCCCTTCATCATCCCCTTGTCATCATCCCCTCCCCCCTTTCATCATCCCCTTGTCATCATCCCCACCCCCGGTCATCATCCCACACACCCCCTTCATCATCCTCTTGTCATAATCCCACCCCCCCCCCTTCATCATCCCCTTGTCATCATCCCACACACATCATTCCCTTGTCATAATCCCCCCCCCCCTTCATCATATCCTTGTCATCATCCCACACCCCCCTTCATCATCCCCTTGTCATCATCACCACATGTCATCACCCCCCCCCCTTCATCATCACCGCTTGTCAATGTCTGATACAGTGGTCTCCAACCTGCGGAGCTCCAGATGTTTCAAAACTACAACTCCCAGGGCTTGCTGGGAGTTGTAGTTTTGAAACCTCTGGAGGTCCGCAGGTTGAAGACCACTGCGCCCTTTGACATCATCCAGCCCCCCCCCCCCCCTCTCATCCCCTTAAGTTCTGTACTCACCTCCGCTCTGCGGGACGTTGGGGTGCGCTGGTCCGGTGCTGCAGGACTGTCCAGTGGGGAGGTCGTCCGGTGGGATAGTGGTTCCGGGCTGCCATCTTCACCGGGGGGGGGGGGGCCTCTTCTCCACGCTTCGGGCCCGGAATAGAGGCGTTGCCTTGACGACGACGCAGAGCGACATTGGTAGTGAACGTCCCTCTGCGTCGTCGTCAAGGCAACGTGACTATTCCGGGGCCGGGCCCGAAGCGCGGAGAAGAGGCCCCCTGGTGAAGATGGCAGCCCGGAACCACTATCCCACCGGACGACCTCCCCACCGGACAGTCCTGCAGCACCGGACCAGCGCACCCTAACGTCCCGCCGAGTGGAGGTGAGTACAGAACTAAAGGGGGTGAGAGGGGGGGGGGGCTGGATGATGTTGAAGGCCGCAGTGGTCTTCAACCTGCGGACCTCCAGAGGTTTCAAAACTACAACTCCCAGCAATCCCGGACAGCCGATGGCTGCCCGGGCTTGCTGGGAGTTGTAGTTTTGAAACATCTGGAGGTCCGCAGGTTGAAGACCACTGAGGGCGGTGAGTTCACTAGAGTATAAGCCGAGGGGGGTATTTTCAGCACGAAAAATCGTGCTGAAAAACTCGGCTTATACTCGAGTATATACGGGATTGTGTACATATTCTAATAGCTATAAGGCAATAGGAAAGTTTATAAAGGTTATGTAATTTTCTAGTAATATCCTTGCTAGAAACAAACATTATTTGCTATGTTTGCTGTACCAATACTACTATGCAAAAATATGTATTCACTTGGCCTCCATTGGATCCATGCTGCTTCGTTAGACCATGCTAGTTCAGGTGCATGGGGACAAATTGTACACAAAAACAGTATAGAGAAAATGGCTATGTCGTGACGGGATTTGCTCCTCTTCCTATTCTATGCAGTTCAACAGAGAGGAGGCATGTAAATAAAGGATCTTCAGGTCCGGAGTTACATTTTACAAACAACTGGACTTCCTCTGCTGTTGTAAATTAAATATACAAGTACCGTATATACTCGAGTATAAGCCGACCCGAGTATAAGCCGAGACCCCTAATTTCAACCCAAAATCCCAGGAAAAGTTATTGACTCGAGTATAAGCCTAGGGTGGGAAATACCTCATCCCCCCCTGTCATCATCCAGACCCGTCATTAACATCCTCATCATCATCCCCTTGTCATCATCCCACACATCCCCCCTTCATCATCCCCTTATCATCCCACACATCCCCCCTTCATCATCCCCTTGTCATCATCCCACACATCCCCCCTTCATCATCCCCTTATCATCCCGCACATCCCCCCTTCATCATCCCCTTATCATCCCACACATCCCCCCTTCATCATCCCCTTATCATCCCACACATCCCCCCTTCATCATCCCCTTGTAATCATCCCACACCCCCCCCCTTCATCATCCCCACCCCCCTTCATCATCCCCACACCCCCCCCTTCATCATCCTCTTCTCATCATTCGCCCTCAGTGGTCTTCAACCTGCGGACCTCCAGAGGTTTCAAAACTACAACTCCCAGCAAGCCCGGGCAGCCATCGGCTGTCCGGGCTTGCTGGGAGTTGTAGTTTTGAAACCTCCGGAGGTCCGCAGGTTGAAGACCACTGCGGCCTTCAACATCATCCAGCCCCCCTCTCACCCCCTTTAGTTCTGAGTACTCACCTCCGCTCGGCGCTGGTCCGGTCCTGCAGGGCTGTCCGGTGAGGAGGTGGTCCGGTGAGGAGGTGGTCCGGGCTGCTATCTTCACTGGGGGCGCCTCTTCTCCGCGCTTCCGGCCCGGAAAAGAGGCGTTGCCTTGACATTGACGCAGAAGTACGTTGGCAATGAACGCACCTCTGCGTCGTTGTCACGGCAACGTGACTATTCTGAGGCCGGGCCCGAAGCGCTTAGAAGAGGCCTCCCCGGTGAAGATAGCAGCCCGGAACACTATCCCACCGGACCACCTCCTCACCGGACAGTCCTGCAGGACCGGACCAGCGCCGAGCGGAGGTGAGTACTCAGAACTAAAGGGGGTGAGAGGGGGCTGGATGATGTTGAAGGCCGCAGTGGTCTTCAACCTGCGGACCTCCGGAGGTTTCAAAACTACAACTCCCAGCAAGCCCGGACAGCCGATGGCTGCCCGGGCTTGCTGGGAGTTGTAGTTTTGAAACCTCTGGAGGTCCGCAGGTTGAAGACCACTGCGGGTGGGGGAGTTCACTCGAGTATAAGCCGAGGGGGGTGTTTTCAGCACGAAAAATCGTGCTGAAAAACTCGGCTTATACTCGAGTATATACGGTAATTGGAGTGTCACACCAGAGGGCTAAGGACCCTACAGTAAGCCCCTACCAGAGACCAAAGTACCCTACAATAGGCCCAGACGATTGTGGTCAGCAGAATGAGGCCATGTGGTCTATCTATTTGCTTATATATTTCCTTATTTGTTTTTTTTCTTAGGATATATATATTACAAAGTATGAAATGCAGGCATTGTATGGAATGTCTAAGAAATCTATAGAATGCCGTTTTAAACCAAAGTATAAAATGGATGTTTTTTTTCTTTTTAATGGGCTTTGTTCTTTCCTTTGGCATTGTGCTTAACCCCTTAAGGGCACAGGTTTTTCCGTTTTTGCACTTTTGGTTTTTCCTCATCACCTTCTAAAAATCAATACGCTTTCAATTTTGCACCTACAGACTCATATGAGGGCTTATTTTGGGCGCCACCAATTGTGCTTTATAATGACATTAATCATATTACCACAAAATTTACGCTAAAACCAGAAAAAAATATTTGTGGCGCAAAATCGGAAAAAAACACCATTTTGTAATTTTTGGGGCTTCCCATTCTACACAGTGAAATTTTTTTGGTAAAAATGAAACTATATATTTATTTTGTAGGTCCATATGGTTACAATGATACCTAATTTATATAGGTTTTTCTTTATTTTACTACTTTAAAAAATTTAAATTACATGCACCAAAATTTGTATGCTTAACCCCTAAAACTTTTTTTTCCTTCTTTATACGGGTTGGTATGAGGGCTCATTTTTCGTGCTGTGATCTGAAGTTTTTTTTTTTTTTTTATCAATACCATGATTGTTTTGATCTGACTTTTTGATCACTTTAAAAAAAATTTTTTTAGGGTATACAAAGTGACCAAAATGCGCAATTTTGGACTTTGGAATTGTTTTTACATGTACACCATTGACTGTGTGGTTTAATTAACATGATATTTTTATAGTTAGGACATTTATGCACTTAGCGATACCACATATGTTATTTTTATTTTTGAAAGAACTACAGTTTAGGTTTATGCCAGCTACACGTAGGACCAAGATGTGGCAAAATTGATTCAAAACTTGTTAAAGAGGAGGCGAGATGGATACATAGGCTAAAATGTATGGCCCCATCTGGCTTCAATGAGGGCTTCTCCTTTGCGGCTTTCTTGTAGATTAATTATATGTAATTTGCAGTGTGTAATAGGTTTAATTTAGGTGACATAGTTTCCTCCAAAAAATTGGTGAGTTAGATATATGAATTTAGTTAGCTCATATTATTGTGATGATGAACCATGGGAATATAGGAGATCATAATGGTCCCCTCTTGTAATGTATGAATTAAAATAAGGTAAAAGGCTATGGGGTATTCGGTCTTACATGTTGAGATATTAATTATAACATTG
Source organism: Hyla sarda (assembly GCF_029499605.1). NCBI lineage: Eukaryota > Metazoa > Chordata > Amphibia > Anura > Hylidae > Hyla > Hyla sarda. The sequence continues at coordinate 227,197,562 of NC_079192.1, forward strand.
ATTACTTGTGTTAGGTGATGAGAGGAATGGTAGTTTGGGAATTTGTACATGCATAGTGATATACACAGCGTCGGCCCATTGTGTGTGTGTGTGTGTGTATATATGTATGTGTGTGTGTATATATATATATATATACACACACACACACACACACACACACACACACACACACACATACATACAGTACAGACCAAAAGTTTGGACACACCTTCTAGTTTTCTTTATTTTCATGACTATGAAAATTGTAGATTCACACTGAAGGCATCAAAACTATGAATTAACACGTGGAATTATATACATAACAAAAAAGTGTGAACATATGTCATATTCTAGGTTCTAGCCACCTTTTTCTTTGATTACTGCTTTGCACACTCTTGGCATTCTCTTGATGAGCTTCAAGTGGTAGTCACCTGAAATGGTCTTCCAACAGTCTTGAAGGAGTTCCCAGAGATGCTTAGCACTTGTTGGCCCTTTTTGCCTTCACTCTGCGGTCCAGCTCACCCCAAACCATCTCAATTGGGTTCAGGTCCGGTGACTGTGGAGGCCAGGTCATCTGGAGCAGCACCGCATCACTCTCCTTCTTGGTCAAATGGCCCTTACACAGCCTGGAGGTGTGTTTGGGGTCATTGACCTGTTGAAAAATATATGATGGTCCAACTAAACGCAAACCTGATGGAATAGCATGCCGCTGCAATATACTGTGGTAGCCATGCTGGTTCAGTATGCCTTCAATTTTGAATAAATCCCCAACAGTGTCACCAGCAAAGCACCATCACACCTCCTCCTCCACACCAGCACACCTGTGAAGTGAAAACCATTTCAGGTGACTACCTCTTGAAGCTCAACAAGAGAATGCCAAGAGTGTGAGAGTGTGCAAAGCAGTAATCAAAGCAAAAGGTGGCTACTTTGAAGAACCTAGAATATTACATATTTTCAGTTGTTTCACACTTTTTTTGTTATGCATATAATTCCAAATGTGTTAATTCATAGTTTTGATGCCTTCAATGTGAATCTACAATTTTCATAGTCATGAAAATAAAGAAAACTCTGAATGAGAAGGTGTGTCCAAACTTTTGGTCTGTAATGTATATATAGATAGATATCTATAATAATATAACATCTCCTAAACTAAGCTGATCACAACGTCTAAAATATATAATAATTAAGCTTAAAACTACCTAACCTCTATGATAATAACTTACCAGGTATAGCTATTAAGCAACGTTATTATATTTTATATATGGAATGGGGAAAATGTTTCATCCCTCCTTAAGACGATATTATCCCCTGATTGTATCAACTTAATGGTTATCTCACGTCATTTTAGTGTCTAATTCCGATTAGCGATAGTATTAATAACTATTATTACAGCAATTCGCTGCTTATTATGGTTGTGAATGATCTTATCTATTGATGGCTAGCACGAAGTATCCAAGGATGAGAATGATAGGGTGACATCTGATTATAGGAAGACATCTGATGACGGTGCTGATGGACCGAAACATGTAGAGGTGGCCAAAGTTTTGGTTTTAAGGTTGTTACCAATGTGCTATTAAACCATATTGACTACTGCAGACTCATATGGTATAGATTATATACATCGTAGGGTAAATATCCCTATCTATGAAAGCAATAATAAGATAAGGCACAGTGACAACATTACTTTTTAACATTTGTATTGGTCACTATATATCATTTTTCATTTTAATAATATACAATAAAAGTTAAGTTTTATAGGGTAGGTTTCAGAAGGGGATTTAGCGCCCTGGGCTTAGCTAGGGTTTTTGTAAATTAATTTGAATTGGGATCCCTTTCTCCCCTTTCATATGGGGTTTTTGTGATATTACCTTTATTGGAAAGACCTAAATGAAAGGAGAAATGAAATACAGAACTTTCTTATTTATGCAAACACAAGTGAAGAAGACCAGTATTGACTTTATTACTACCAAAAAACACAAAAGACCTGTTCTTGCACATACACTTAACGAATCGGAGAGAGAGTAAGCAGGGACAGGAAGTACGGTATCGGGTAATGGCTTCACTTTATACTTGTCGATTACACAAAAACTGCTTCAAAACGTCACTGGCAGGAATTATTTTACACTTTGCATTGGCTTTTGAGGTTAATAAAGACTTCTTAGCGAGCGACATTACAATAAAGATGTTACTGTGGCAGCATTTTATACTTGCAAGTCTGCCTTCTGGCAGTGCATAGAATGCTTAAGAAGTGTGTGAAGTTTGAAGGGTTTAATACTTAGGCATTCTAAACAATGCCGAATGATAAATATATCTTCACTTATTGTGGATTTAACGAATACATCTGCTGGATGCTTGTTCTTAGGAATTACTATTTTTTCAGTAATATAATATTTACAGATATTGGTCTTCTCCCATGTAATCTAAAATTGTTTTGTATTTAGTTTACTATTGAAAACACTTCCCTCCTGAATTTTTTTTTAACCTTTAAGTATTTAAACTTTTCAATCATGCGTCCCCCTTAACATAGAGATATGCTGTAAGGTTGAGACTAGAGATGAACAAATTTTAGAAAAATTTTATTCGAGCGAATTGCCGAAAAAATCTGGTTCGGTCAAATTTTATTTGTGGCAAATCTCTATTAAAAATGGCTATTTCTGGCCTACAGAGAGCCTCAATAGGGGTGTAGAACACTTTGCCTTGCTGTAACATGCATAGGGTATGTGCCAGGTTAGTGAAATAATACTGTTATCCAGTATGACATGCAGACTAGAGGCGTCACTATTAAAATCACTGTTGCTGAGTGGCACACTGACAGAGCCTGGAGGTGGCATCAGCATGAGAAGAACCTATAGTGGCTGAATGACACAGCGTGGAGGTTCCGGCAGTGTAAGGAGACCATATAGTGGCTGAATGACCCAGCCTGGAGGTGGCAACAGCCTGAAGAGACCATAGGGCCTCACAATTGAAAATATAAAATATATTTTTAACATTTAAATTGAAGATTTCAAATACATGAACCTAAAGAGTTTTATTTAATGTGCAGCAGCATTAGGAGACCACATGGCGGTACAGTGACAAAGCCTGGAGGTGGCAGAAGCATGAGGAGATCATATAGTGGCTGAATGACACAGCCCGGAGTTGGCGGCAGCAAGAGGAGACCATATAGTGGCTGAATGGCACAGCCTGGAGTTGGCGGCAGCATGAGACCATATAGTGTCTGAATGAGCTGCGACTCCTCCTCTCGCTGCGACTCCTGCTGCCACTCGCCCCTAGTTTGTTGCAACCTCTGCCTGCGCCTGATGAATTTAGGCCTATGCCACTCCTCTGTGCACATCCTGACACTTCTCTGCTTGACATACTTAGTGCGCATATGAGGCGAGGACAACATGCTCCACTACACTTAAAACTGTATTTGTCTACAACACTAGCAGGTGTGTACTTTTGGCTGGCCTTTCACAGCCCTCACCCATAGACTTGCATTGTGGGGACGGGGCGTGATGTCACACGGGGGTGGAGTTGTGACGTCGCGATAGACCGGTCCCGTAGTCGTGACCTGGCAGACTCCGAGGCTGCAGCGCTGCGTGCAGCTCCTAGAGGTGGGTGCGGCATGTGAGATAGCGGGGGTCCCCAACGGCGGCACCCCCGTGATCAGACATCTTATCCCCTATCCTTTGGATAGGGGATAAGATGTCTTAAGAATGGTGGACCCCTTTAAGACCTCAACAGCTCTAAACGTTTAACATGTCTCTGTGACATATCAAAGTTTTTTCTAATGACAAAGACATTTTAATAGTAGGAGGCCTAAAGGAGGCCAGCTAGAACTGCTGGTATAAGTTGCAGGGACTTTTTAACCCCTTAACGACGCAGGACGTATATTTACGTCCTGCGCCGGCTCCCGCGATATGAAGCGGGATCGCGCCGCGATCCCGCATCATATCGCGTGGGTCCCGGCGCCAATCAACGGCCGGGACCTGCGGCTAATACCACACATCGCCGATCGCGGCGATGTGCGGTATTAACCCTTTAGAAGCGGCGGTCAAAGCTGACCACCGCTTCTAAAGTGAAACTGAAAGTATCCCGGCTGCTCAGTCGGGCTGTTCGGGACCGCCGCGGTGAAATCGCGGCGTCCCGAACAGCTGATCGGACACCGGGAGGGCTCTTACCTGCCTCCTCGGTGTCCGATCGACGAATGACTGCTCCGTGCCTGAGATCCAGGCAGGAGCAGTCGAGCGCCGATAATGCTGATCACAGGCGTGTTAATGCACGCCAGTGATCAGCATAGGAGATCAGTGTGTGCAGTGTTATAGGTCCCTATGGGACCTATAACACTGCAAAAAAAAAGTGTTAATAAAGGTCATTTAACCCCTTCCCTAATAAAAGTTTGAATCACCCCCCTTTTCCCATAAATAAAATAAAACAGTGTAAAAAAAAATAAAAATAAACATATGTGGTATCGCCGCGTGCATAAATGTCCGAACTATAAAAAAAATATCATTAATTAAGCCGTACGGTTAATGGCGTACGCGCAAAAAAATTCCAAAGTCCAAAAAAGCGTATTTTGGTAACTTTTTATAAATTTTTTGATCAAAAAGTCATATCAAAACAAAAATCATACCGTTAAAAACTTCAGATCACGGCGCAAAAAATGAGTCCTCATACCGCCCCGTACGTGGAAAAATAAAAAAGTTATAGGGGTCAGAAGATGACATTTTTAAACGTAAAAATTTTCCTGCATGTAGTTATGATTTTTTCCAGAAGTGCGACAAAATCAAACCTATATAAGTAGGGTATCATTTTAACCGTATGGACCTACAGAATAATGATAAGGTGTAATTTTTACCGAAATATGCACTGCGTAGAAACGGAAGCCCCCAAAAGTTACAAAATGGCGTTTTTTTTTCGATTTTGTCGCACAATGATTTTTTTTTTCCGTTTCGCCGTGCATTTTTGGGTAAAATGACTAATGTCACTGCAAAGTAGAATTGGCGACGCAAAAAATAAGCCATAATATGGATTTTTAGGTGGAAAATTGAAAGGGTTATGATTTTTAAAAGGTAAGGAGGAAAAACGAAAGTGCAAAAACGGAAAAACCCTGAGTCCTTAAGGGGTTAAAAAGTTTAGTTTTTTTGCTAAAAAGTGCATCATATTGTTCTGTGCTGACAGCATACTTTGGGATTTCTTTGAAACACATCACTTGTTAATAATAAAAAATGTTGAAATACATAAAATATACTGAGAGGATCAGGTATTTTGCAGCAAGACTGATATGTTGCACTCATTCTTCCGGAGCTTGAAACCTTGTGACCATTCAAATGTAATTACGTCTACATTGCCTCATGTTCTGCAAATCTTACAGAATTCATGTACCACAGACTGACTTAATGGGAAATCACATTCTTATTAAATGTACCTAACCTTTTCCCAGACATGCCAATTTGTCTTTGCCTCTGTCTACCCTGTTCCTTTTTTTATCAGTTAGTAGTGCGGCACTTTTTATGTAACACAAGCTTTAGAAGTGGAATGGATTTCTCTCTCTGTTCTGTGTTAAACTTCACTGCTTTGTCCAACTCAGTGGAGCTTGCTGACTATTGGGATGACCTTTGGGTTGCCCTGAGTGTAAAGAAGATATTTTATGTTAAAGTTTCTTTGTTATATGCTATCTTTCACTCTTTATATCAATCACAGACGCAATGAATGCATTTGAAGCATCACATTTCTCTTATGTTTGCTGTCCTCTGAACTCTACACTTGTTCCTCCTTTCTCTAGTCCTACTTTCTCATCCTAAAGTCTGCCATTCTCTCCTGTACTATATTTCTTATCTGCTCAGGACTGTGAAGCAAACAGTAAGTGAGCGGTGCCATAGATAACTATATTTTCATTTGGAATTCTTGCTGCAACCCATTACTTGTAATCGTATTGGTGAAAGCAATTAATCATTTAGGCTGTAATTATATTTACCTGCCAACACGTGTATAAATACTTCTTTTATCTATTTGTATCTTAACCTTAATGTACATAATGCTTCTGAGTGCTAATTGCTGCCATAAAATAATGATGAGATACATATGGAGAGAGGTGATTAAGTTTAAGCATTAAACATTCATTAATATTACAGAAAGTAATATGTTTGGGAAAGATGCCAGTCAAGTTTTTAGCTCTGCATTTAGAAAATAACAACTTGTGGCAACATCTCTGTATTCTATTTTATTTTTTTTTTTACACAAATATTAAAGGGGTACTCACACCCCCTCCCATAGACATGAATAAAGGGGGCGAGGGCTGACGTCACGATCACGGCCACCCAAACCCAGTGTTTTGAACATAATGTTCAGAATGCCAGGTGTTTGCATGAACATCCCAGGAGGTCCCAGCTGCCAGACCTTTAAACAGAGTCACCCTTTAAGCTATTGGAATCATTCGATTTTCAATTGCTGATTGTTTAAATTCTATGAATTATATATTATATTATAAAATATATATTTTAGAATGCATACAGGACTTTTCCTCTTGGTATTGTATGAACTATGTAGACTGTATTTATTAAAATGAAGGGGAAAAAATCTATCACAGTTCAAAAAAATTGGGATCAGAGTAAGTTCTGTTTACCTCCATTAATAAAATATATTATACAGTAGATTAAACTTATGTAGTCATAATTCAGGTGCAATAACCAAGCCAATTTTGACCTTAAGAACACAGCCAATTTTATTTTAGCGTTTTTGTTTTTTCCTCCTCGTCTTCGAAAATCCATAACTCTTTTATATTTCCATTCACAGACCAATATGAGGGCTTGTTTTTTGCGTGACCAGTTGAACTTTGTACTGACATCACTCATTTTACCATAAAATTTATGGTAAACACAAAAAATTATTTATTGTGTAAGGAAATTTAAACGAAAATCATAATTTTGCTAATTTGGTGGGTTTTCATTTTCACGCTGTACAATTTACGGTAAAAATTCATGTTTTCCTTATTCTCAGGGTCAATATGTTTAAAATGATACCCATGGTTACATACATTTCTATTGTTGTACTGCTTTAAAAAAATCTCTAACTTTTTTTTTAGCAAAATCAGTACGCTTAAAAATTGCCCTATTTTAACCACTTCTTACTTTCTTATTTTTTCATTTTCAGGTTCATTTTTTGCACCATGATCTTTGGTTTGTTTTAGTACCACATTTGCGCATATGTGACTTTGATCTCTTTTTATAAATTTTTTTTTTTGCAGTTTCATGTGACAAAAAAGCAGTAGAGGATCATTGACATTATATTTTTATAGTTCTGACATTTATGCACGCGATGATACCAAATATGTTTATTTTTTATATTTTTTTACGCTTTTGTGTATAAATATGGGGAAAAGGGGGATTTATTGGGCGAGGGGCTTTTTCACATTTTTTTAAAACTTTTTTTTCATCTTTTTTTTTTACATTTATTTTACACTTTTATAGTCCCCATAGGGGACTATTTATAGCAATCAATAGATTACTAATACTGTTCAGTGGTATGCATAGGACATAGCACTGATCGTTATTATCAACAATCTTCTACTCTGGTCTCTTGGAAGGCAGATCAGTGCAGAAGACCCTGGGAGACGGACGGAGGCAGGTGAGGGGACCTCCGTCCGCCATCTTGGCTGATCTGATCCCCGCGGCATTGCTGTGGGCGATCAGATCAGCCATTTTAAGTGCCGCACTGCCACAGATGCCGTGATCTGTATTGATCATGGCATCTGATGGGTTAATGGCAGACATCAGCACGATCGCTGATGTCTGCCATTACCGGCGGGTCCACGGCTGCTGACAGCCAACGGGACCCGCCAGGAACAAAGCGAGTGCAGCTCCTGTGCTCGCGTCACAGTCGTGCCGTAAATGTACGCTATGCAGCACTGTACATTTACGGCACATGTCCTTAAGGGGTTATAGTTTAACTTATATTACAACATTTTAGTGTCCTGATCCACTTTTATCCATGACTCCATTTCCCCATAAATTATAATTCAAATGGAGTCTTCTAGGTTTGGGCAGCATGAAATAGTGTCAGCCTTCCTCATTAAAAACCGCTATAGTAGTTTTAGAGAAAACATCTTTTAAAGATTGCTCCCCACTATTGCTTTTTAGGATTGGTGTTGTGCTAAGGGTGGGATATTTTAACCCCTTAAGGATGCCAGGCATATCCATACGCCCCCGTTTTAAAGTCCTTAAGGGCACCCCATGTCAGCCGTAGCTCAAACTCCCAGCGAGAAACTCACTGTAAACTCGCCCTTCACTACACTACACTACACTAAATAAAAAGTAAAACACTATGTATACATACTCCCCTGCACAGTCTCCCCCCCCCCAATAAAAAAAAAAAGGATTGTAAGGCACTGTTTCCAATAATGGCTGGAGACACATTGGTTGTGAAACAGAGTGCCTCCAGCAGTGTGCCTCCAGCTGTTGCAAAACTACAACTCCCATCATGCACTGAGAGACTGTACATGCTGGGAGTTCTAGTTTTGCAACAGCTGGAAGCACCTTTTTGCGAAACACTGAGTTAAGTAGCAAACTCGGTTTCACAACCAATGTGCCTCCAGCTGTTGCATAACTACAACTCCCAGCATGTATGGTCTGTCAGTGCATGCTGGGAGTTGTAGTTTTGCAACAGCTGGAGGTATGCCCCCCATGTGAATGTACAGGGTATATTCACACAGGCGGGTTTTCAGCGAGTTCTACTGCAAGTTTTAGATGCTGCTAATTTTCCGCTGCAGCTCCAACTCCCAGCGAGAAACTCATTGTAAACCTCCGCCCGTGTGAATGTACCCTAAAAACACTACACTACACCACACTAACACATAATAAAGGGTAAAACACTACATATACACATACCCCTACACAGTCCCCCCCCCCCCCCCAATAAAATGTATTGTGTGGCAGTGTTTCCAAAACGGAGCCTCCAGCTGTTGAAAAACAACAACTCCCAATATTTCCGGACAGCCACTGACTGTCCAGGCATGCTGAGAGTTTTGCAACAGCTGGAGACACCCCGTTTGGGAAACACTGCCGTCGGGTATTTTTGTGTCAGATTCAAATCCCCAATTTTGGCCTCAAATGCGCATGGTGCTCTCTCGCTTTGGAGCCCTGTCATATTTCAAGGAAACAGTTTAGGGGCACATATGGGGTATCTCCGTACTGGGGACAAATTGTGTTACAAATTTTTGGGGGCTTTTTCTCCTTTTACCCCTTATGAAAAAGTTAACGTTGGGGTCTACACCAGCATGTTAGTGTAAAAAAAACAAAATATGGGGTATTTCCATACTCAGAAAAAAAATGGGGTTACAAATTTTGGGAGGCTTTTTCTCCAATTACTCCTTGTGAAAATGAAAAATGGGGTGTAACACCAGCATTTTAGTGCAAAAAAAATCAAATTTTTCATTTTCACGTCCAATTTTAGCGGAAATTTGTGAAGCACCTGTGGGGTGTTAAGGCTCACTGTACCCCTTATTGCATTCCTTGAGGGGTGTAGTTTCCAAAATAGTATGCCATGTGTTTTTTTTTTTTTTTTTTTTTTTTTTTTTTTTTTTGCTGTTCTGGCAGCATAGGGGCTTTCTAAATGTGACATGCCCCCCAAAAACCATTTCAGCCAAATGTGACTTCTTCTCTTCTGAGCATTGTAGTGCGCCAGCAGAGCACTTGACGTCCACACATGAGGTATTTCCATACTCAGAAGAGATGGGGTTCCAAATTTTGGGGGGCAATTTCTCCTTTTACCCCTTGTAAAAATGTAAAATTTGAGGGAAAACCAGCATTTTAGTGAAAAAAAAATTCATTTACACATCCGACTTTAATGAAAAGTCGTCAAACACCTGTGGGGTGTTAAGGCTCACTGGACCCCTTGTTACGTTCCTTGAGGGGTGTAGTTTCCAAAATAGTATGCCATGTGTTTTTTTTTTTTTTTTTTATAGCTGTTCTGGCACCATAGGGGCTTCCTAAATGTGACATGCCCCCCAAAAACCATTTCAGAACTCCCTCTCTAAAATCCCATTGTAGCTCTTTCCCTTCTGAGCCTTGTAGTGCATCCACATATGAGGTATTTCCTTACTCGAGAAAAATTGGGTTACAAATTTTGGGGGGCTTTTTCCCTTTTACCCCTTGTAAAATTTCAAAAACTGGGTCTACAAGAACATGCGAGTGTAAAAAATGAAGATTTTGAATTTTCTCCTTGTTGCTATTCCTGTGAAATACCTAAAGGGTTAACACACTTTCTGAATGTCATTTTGAATACTTTGGGGTGCAGTTTTTATAATGGGGTCATTTTTGGGGTATTTCTAATATGAAGACCCCTCAAATATTAGCACGTGACCTTATCCTAAAGCGGTTTTCCAGGCACTGACAATTGGTACCCAAATACATTTAAAATGAAAATACTAGACTAGATATAAAACTAAATAAATTAAAATAAGATTCAGTAACACATATGGTGAACCACATATTTTTAGTGTTCTTAGAGTGGCTAGTAATCAGGTGAAGGCAGTGTCATGATGCCATGGCAGTTTTTTTTAGACTCACAGTACTTTTATTTTTCACATTGGGCCTCTTTTTAGAGCTTTCTTTCATTCCATGGAAGCTAATAATAGTGTCAGCAGAACAGCACTAGTGCACCCTGGCACCATGACACCACTGTGGACTGTGGGGGTTAAAATGTAATAGAATCGTCCATCTTTTTTTTTTTTTTCTTTCATTCTGTTTTTCTCATTACATAGTAACATAGTTTGTAAGGTTGAGAAAAAGACAAGAGTCCATCGAGTTCAACCCACTGTGTTTATAAAGAGCAAGGCAAGAAATATCATGAGGCTAATGATCCCTATTGCCCCATGACAGAGGAAAAATTCCTTCCCGACTTTAATATGGTAATCGGAATACATCCCTGGATAAACGTTCTATCCCCATTAATCTAGTATCCATAACCTGTAATATATATTTTTCAGAACATCCAGGCCCCCTTTGAACTTGTTTATTGTGTCAAACATCACAACATCATGTGGCAGAGAGTTCCATAGTCTCACTGCTCTTACAGTAAAGAATCACTGTGATGGTGAAACCTTCTTTCCTCTAGACTGAGAGGATGCCCCCTTGTCATGGTTACTGGCCAGGTATAAAAAGATCACTAGAAAGATATTTGTACTGTCCATTCATATATTGGTACTTTGTGTTCAAATCACCCCGAAGACATATAACCCCAGACATATAACTAAATAACCCCAAGCTTGATAACCTGTCTTGGTCCCGTAATCCTCCCAAACCATTAATTATCTTTGTTGTCCCTCCCCCCCCCTTCTGCACCCTCTACAGTTTTGCCATGTCTTTCTTATATACAGGTGCCCAAAACTAGACACAATACTCCATATGTGGTCTGTCCAATGATCTATACAGAGGCAAAACTATATCCTTGTCCTTAGCCTCTCTTGATTCATCCTGTGACTTTGTTAGCCTTGGCAGCCGCTGCCTGGCCCTGATCACTAAAGTTGAGTTTTACCTAATGTCTTATGTTGAGCACATAGTTGTACATTTTTGTTTTTATGGCCCAAGTGCATAACCTTACACTTATCCACATTAAAGAACATTTGCCATGTCTGTGCCCAAGCCTCCAGCTTCCCCAGATCCCTCTGTAATATTATGTTATCATACTCTGTGGTGGTTACATTAAACTGTTTAGTGTCATCTACAATTATTGAGGTTTTACTCTTTATTCCCTCTATGAGGTCATTTATAAATATATTGAAAAGAAGTGGACTTTGTGCTGACCCCTGTTTCACACCACATGTAATGGTGACCCAACCAGAGTAATTTCCATTGATCCCCACCATCTGCTTACTATCACTGAGCCAGCTTCTAACTCATTTACATATAGGTGAAACTCTAAAAATTTGAATATCTTGCAAAAGTTCATTGTATTTCATTAATGCAACTTAAAAGGAAAGGAAGCATGGAGTGCTCCAAAATCTATTGGTAGACTGATGCGTTGACCCTGGACTTAATGAAGCACAGTGGACCAACACCGGCAGATGACATGGCTCCCCAAATCATAGTAATTGTGTGGGGGGGGGGGGGGGGGAGGAGGGGCTTTGGGGTTTTCATGAGCTGTAAGCCATAATCATTGCTTTACATGTATTGAGTCTCATATATTAGTTTCACCTTTTAAGTTGCATTACTGAAATGAATGAACTTTGCATGATATTCTAATTTTTTGAGTTTCACCTGTATAGTCTCCTCTAGTCCCAGTGTCTTCATTTTATGTACTAACCTTTTGTGTGGCACAGTATCATTGTATTAGTATTTATTCATTTGTAATTTAACATTTTTAATTACAGATTATTTGTCTAAGTTGTTGGATAAATTGTCTAACATATCATTTGTTACCCTTTTTCTATGGATCGTTGTCATACCAACCGGTTATTTTAAAATGAAAACTTATTCAAATAAGTCTGAGTAGCTCATTACAGTATCATTCAAATATGAAATACCCCTGCAAGTCAGAGGACACTTTCAAATATGTAATACAGAAGGGAAGTGTTATCTCCTTTTCACACACCATGGAAAACTAGACATAAAAAAAAACATAAATATAGTTTTATGAATAATGCATAGGAATATTCAGTTTATTTTGAAATTGTTGTGACTTAGCATATTTAGCTCAATATTACATTTGAAGGTGAGAAATCATTTTAGATGCCTATTATAGTTCTTCAAGTGGAAAAAAATAAGTTCAATGATAAAGCTTGAGTGTTGTCTGAGCTGTGGCTGAACTGCACTGTCAGTTTATGTAGAACATAGTCTGAGTCTGCACTGTGGGGGGTTTATATTTATTGAGCAATTCGACTTTTATTCTACTTGGTATGTGCAAAATATGTTTACAAGAAAACCTGTTACATTTCCACATTCCACTAAACGATTTTGCATAACAGTTTTTTGTTTATTGTTTTAGGTTAAATACGGTATGCTAAACATAAATAAATAATAAAATCCACAGCAGTTTTTAGTGGATTTTTATAAAACTAACTTGTTTATTTTGAGTTATTGATAATGTTTACAGTTTAACCATACCTTCAGAGACCTAAAGGATATGCTCCTTAGGCTGCTTTCACACTATGAAATAGTTCCGTTTAGGAACTTCGGTCACCAATTCCGTCACTATATCGGCGAAACCCAGCCGTTACAAAACCCCTGACGGCCGTGACTAAATCGCATTGCAGCCTATGGGGTTTTGTAACTGCCCGTTTGCACCCGTATATGCCCGTAATTCATTACGGGCGTTATACAGTGATGGGACATTGTGGCGGAAAAATTACTGCAAAAAAAATTTGTTTTAAAATTGTGGTATTACATGACACCACCTCAAATGAGTGGACTATGATGTAATGTATGCATGTGTTAAGTCCTTCAGAGTCTAAACAGGAGACCCCCCTCCCCTTTTGGACTGATATGTCCTAATTGAACTGGTAAACAGAGTTGTTCTACTGAGACAATATTTAAAGCATTACTGTCATTTAAAATACTTTTTGGCATGTTTTAAGTTTTGATCGGTCAGGGTCTCAGTCCTCAGGAGAAGTGCACCACTGTGCAAGTCTATAGAGCCTATCTCTTCCAAAAAGTTGGATCAGGTGGCCAGCCAGGGAGTTAAAGGGTTACTCGGCCCCTAGACATCTTATCCCTATCCAAAGGATTGGGGATGAGATGTCTGATCACAGGGGGTCCTGCCACTGGGAACCCCTGCAATCTCTCCTGCAGCACCCCTTATCATCTGGTGCACGGAGCAAGCTTCACTCTGTGCCTGATTGCTGGCGATGCAGGGGTCAGAGGATCGTGAGGACTGTCCTAGCTCCATGCACCAGATGGTAGGGGGTGCTGCAGGAGAGATCACAGGAGTTCCAAGTGGCGGGACCCCCGCGATCAGACATCTTATCCCCTATCCTTTATTTTTTTTAAGTCTATAGCCCAATTATTTTCAAGCTATATCTAAACATCAGTTGGTATCCCACCACTGAGGCCTCGACCGAGCAAAACATTTGACGTTTTTATGGCAGGTGAAACTTTTTTTCTTTTTTTTTTTTTTTATTGACAGTGATACAAGATAAATGGAACATGTTTATTATTTAATATAATTGGATTATTTCTTGCATTTGACTTTCACTACAGTGCCAAATATGAAAGGCATCAATATTTTTTGCTCATATATCCCACAGCGAATATAACTATGGACAATGCTGAACTTAGTTTTTCTAGACACATGATTACATTTGAAGATCTTTCCTGACTTTTATCTTTGCTCACCCAATCGCCAGTCTTCAAAGTATTTGACTGCTATATCTTCTGTTGTAAATAATAGATCCAAGTATGGTGAAGCTGTCTACTGCTTGTATCTTACTGTAGAATTAGTTAGCCGCCTTTTGTGTTGGCGTAGGAGTTGTTTACTTTATATATTTATATAAAGTTTAGTTTGTAAATTCTCATCTTTATTTTTCCCCCAAAACGTTCTTTAGGTGTCATTTATTTTCAGCTATGAATGCAGTGTATATTAAAGGTGTTTTTATATTCCTATTCTAGAATTATTGATCATATAATTTTTTTCTTATCAAATCATATGTTTCATTTCTGGTCAATGTTCTCTGAATTAATCTGGACCTTACTGGTTGTATTAATAAAAATATCTTGAAATTTTTTTTTTATTTCCCCATTTTACTTTTTCAAGCTATGCACTTTCTTCATATTTTTGAAAATACACATTTTTTCCATTTTCTCTAAAGCAGGGATTAAATAAATAAATAAATATATATATTGTAAGGATTCCTCCTTGGGGATTAGCTCTGGGATCATCCTGGACACTGCCACGGAGCACGTTTCCACTCAATAAACCCGCAGACAACAGTTATTCATGCATTCCTGGCACCTTGCCAACTTTATTTAGACAGGTTGCAGGTAAAACAAAACATAACTCAGGAACAAATCAGTCCTAGACCGTCTGGTCACTGACTACACATATCAGCATGCCCTGACTACTATCTGGTGAGCTACCCTCAGCCAGCATAAAACATGTGCCCCAGCAACCTGTTACTCACAGTTCACACCACTTCTTCACTTCTTGGACCGCTCACAGTTCGCTGTGTGTTTCCTCAACAGGGTCCGTGTGTCTCCCCCTACAGCGACATGCTGTTACCCAGGGAGAGCCCCAACTATTCTGTTTCTTTTCCTTTTAAACACACTTTCCCTTCCTGATACCTCATTAATCAGGCCACAGGTGAAGCATTCAGCAGAGTTAGCAAGGGAAATACACCCTTTCCTTGCCACAATATATATATATATATATATATATATATATATATATATATATATATATATATATAATCTCAATGGCCCTTATTTACTAAGAGTGGAGTGTAGGTTTCTTTGTGGGTTTTAATTCCCTACAATTTATTTTCCACGGTATTTACTAAGGTTTCCCTACATTTTCCAGCACACAGATCAATGGAGTTCAATAGAACACTATTCATCTGTATGAGGAATCTAATGATTCCTCCTATAAATCTAATAAAGTGTAAAAAAAAAAAAAAAAAAAAGTTTTAATGAGTTTGAAAGACACACATGAACCCAGTGGTCTTCAAACTGTGGCCCTCCAGATGTTACAAAACTACAATTCCCAACATGCCAGGACAGCTGTTGGCTGTCCGGGCATGCTGGGAGTTGTAGTTTTGCAACATCTGGAGGGCCACAGTTTGAAGACCGCTGCATTAACCCCTTCCATGTTAAAAGTTCAAATCACCCCCTTTTCCTATATAAAACATGTAAACATAATAAAAATAAACATATTTGGTATCGCTTTGTGCGTGATTGTAGAACCTATTAAAATTAGGGATCGACCGATATTGTTTTTTTAGGGCCGATACCGATAATCGGTGCAGGTTAGGGCCGATAGCCGATAACTTATACCGATATTCCGGTATAAATTATCGGCTATTTAACCCCCTGCGACACCGCTGCAGATCATTGATTTAAAGCGGGCGCTTTAAATCAATGATCTGCAGTGGCTATTGCGGGGCCATAGGCCGCCGCCGCCACCACCCGCTTCTCTGCCCTACCTGCCAGGGTGCTCCGGGCCATCCATCCATCGTTCCTGTAGTGTCCGGGGGCGTTCCGGGTGGAGGGTGGTCCGGTCCGGGCTGTCCTTCTTCTCCGGCGGGCCTCTTCTCCACTCCGGGCAGGCTCCGGCCTAGTACGCTGCATAGACGTCGCTGCGCAGTGACACCCGTGCGCAGCGACGCACCTGACGTCACGGCGTAGCGGCGTCTATACAGCGTACTAGGCCGGAGCCTGCCCGGAGTGGAGAAGAAGACCGTGGGAGAAGGACAGCCCGGACCGGACAACCCTCCACCCGGAACGCCCCCGGACACTACATGAAGGAAGGATGGCCTGGACCACCCCCATTACGGGTAAGTTTAATTTTTTTATTCACTCGGAGGGTGGGGGAGGGGCCTGACCGATATAGCGGTATGGGAAAAAATCCATACCGGTATACCGCCTAGCATCACGGTGGGGGGTGCGACGCGTTGCGGTGGGTCGGAGATGCGGTGCGGCGGGTCGAGGGGGTGGCGGTCGCGGTGCGGTGGGGGCTGTGCGGGGGGCGGGACATTATCGGCTTATCGGCAAGATAATTGCCGATACCGATAATGCTCAAAATTGTGATCATCGGCCGATAATATCGGCCATACCGATAATCGGTCGATCCCTAATTACAATATAACATTATGTATCCCGTACGGTAAATGTAAAAAAAATACCAAACCACAGATTTGCAATTTTTATAATATCCCAGAAAAAAAAGTTAAAAAGCGATTAAAAAGTGAGATCAATACCAAAATGGTACTGATACAAAAAAACTGATTATGGTGCAAAAAATTTGCCTCATACAGCCTGGTATGCGGAAAAAAATAAAGCTAGAGTGGTTAAAAAATGGCAATTTAAAAAAATTAGAAAAAGTTCTGAATTAGTAAAACATGACGTAAATTATACAAATCTGGTATTGCGTAATCAGGCGGCCTAAAGTATGAAACTAACATGTTACCTCAACCACAAGGTAAATGGCGTAGAAAAGAAAAACACCAAATCTGCAAAATTATCTTTTACTATTTCAATTTCACTTCACCAAATATATATTTTTTGGTTTGGAGAATATGTTATTGAAAAATTAAAAGGTATCATTATAGTAGGTAGTTATGGCTATTATCGGGCGAGGAGGAAAAAATCAGAGCGTAAAAGCGAAAATTGGCCCGGACAAGTGGATCGTCATGAGGGACAAGTAGATTTTGCTCCATGTTAGTCCCGTGGACAAGTAGTTTTTTTAAATAAAGTTTCCACACCCCTGTATGCAGTTCAGTATCTGTTAGGGCTCTGACAATTTTTAGTAGCCTAATCAATAAATTGTCTCTGCTGTTATAAGAAAAGCTTTCGACATGTCTCAGGGACAAAAGCTTTCGACATGTCTCAGGGACATGTCTCAGGGTTGATGGTCTGAGTGTTCCTACCCCCACCGATCTCTATTATAAGCTTCATTATAAGTTAATGGGGCTTGTCTCGTGCAGCGAGATGGAAATAGCTGTAAGCCAGGGAGTGAAGTGCCTAATTGCGTGCTTTCCTTTCTTGCTTTCCATCTAGAGATCATGGGGGTCTTAACACAGACTCCAAGCAGTCAAAACTTTTGCCATGTCTCTGCAACCTGTCAAAAGTTTTTGTGTAATGACACAGTATTTTAAGTTGTTTGTGACCATATGTTAAATCTGAGCTAGCTAAAATAGTTGTTCATTCTTTTTATTTTTTACAGATCTTTGAAAGAATTTTATTTATATGGGCAATTCGACATCCAGCCAGTGGATATGTTCAAGGGATAAATGATCTTGTCACACCCTTCTTTGTTGTATTTATTGGGGATCATGTTGGTAAGTTGCTTTAAAAACAGTTCAGTATTTCAGTCTAGCTAGGTAGTTGTTTAAAAAATGAATTGCCACATTAATGTCAGAATAGGCTGTGTGTGAACGTTGAACCCTGTTATTAAAAAAAATTGTCTATTGCAATCATGTCAAATATGTATCCTTATTGAAACTAAGACTGGTTGGGGAATACAATACTTGGTGAAAAAGGGCATAAGAATGTATTATGTAGTTATTTTAAATTGTCACATTAAACAAACATTGCATAAATCAAAAGTACAACAAATCTAAAAAACATCTTATTCATTCTTTATTAATGGACAAAATGGGTTCTCATTTCATTGTTACATGCTGCCTTTTGAAATGTATATAGAGAGGTTATGAAGAAGGAAATGGAGGGATGAAGTGCATTGAGAGAAACGCACCCTTTGACTTTTCCATATTTTATTTTGTAGCCATTTGCTTAACCCCTTAAGGACCACAGGTTTTTCCATTTTTGCACTTTCGTTTTTTCCTCCTCACCTTTTAAAAAATCATAACCCTTCCAATTTTGCAGCTTAAAATCCATATCATGGCTTATTTTTTGCGCCACCAATTCTACTTTGCAGTGATATCAGTCATTTTACCCAAAAATCTACGTCGAAAAGGAAAAAAAAAATCATTGTACAATGAAATTGAAGAAAAATGCCATTTTGTAAATTTTGGGGGCTTCCATTTCTACGCAGTACATTTTTCAGTAAAAATTACACCTTATCTTTATTCTGTAGGTCCATACGATTAAAATGATACCCTACTTATATAGGTTTCATTTTGTCGTACTTCTGGAAAAAATCATAACTTCATGCAGGAAAATTTATATGTTTAAAATTGTCATCTTCTGACCCCTATAACTTTTTTTATTTTACCACCTACGGGGCGGTATGGAGGCTCATTTTTTGCACCGTGATCTGAAGTTTTTAGCGGTACCATTTTTGTATTGATCGGACTTTGATCGCTTTTTATTCATTTTTTTCATGTTAGAAAAAGGGACCAAAATATATTATTTTGGACTTTGGAATTTTTTGGGACTTTTATTAGGGAAAGTGTTAAATGGCATTTATTAACTTTATTTTTTACACTTTTTCTTTTGCAGTGTTATAGCTCCCATAGGGGGCTATGACACTGCACACACTGATCTTATACACTGTTCACTGCAAAGCCATAGCTTTGCATTGATCAGTGTTATCGGCGGTCGATTGCTCAAGACTGCATCTCAGGCTTGGAGCAATCAATCGCCGAAGGGACACGCCGGATAAAGGTAAGAAGACCTCTGCTGGTGTCCCAGCTGATCGGGACACCACATTTTCACTGCGGTGGTCCCGATCAGCCCCACTGAGCAGCCGGGAAGGTTTCACTTTCGTTTTAGACGTGGAGTTCAAACGAAAGGGTAAATAGCGTGCGGCACCGCGATCACTGCCGCGCGCTATTAGCCCCGGGTCCTGGCTTCAGATACATGCTGGGACCGACCCGATATGACACGGGGTCACCGCGTGACCCTGCATTATATTGCGGGAGCCGGCCAAGGACGTAAATATGTCCTTGGTCGTTAAGGGGTTAAATAATAAAATAGTTTTTCTCAATCATTTTGCACTCAATACTGCCTAATGACAGAGTGAAAATGCTAGAAAGTTTAGCAAAATCATGGAGTCACCTGTGGTAAATTCAGTTGACTGTATATGATTTGGAAAGAGACAGCTCTGTCTATATAATGTCTCACAGCTGACAATGTATATCAGAGCAAAAACCAAACCAGGAGGATAAAGAATTGCCTGTCAAGCTCAGACAGGATTGTGTGTAGCCACAGATCTGAAGGTTTGAAAGATTTCCTGACAATTTCCTGACAATGAAGCATTTCAAGAGCACAGTGTCCTCCATAATTCCTAAATGAGAGAAGTTTAGAACAACACAAAGTCTTCCTAGAGCAGGACTCCCCACCATACTAAGTAATCCAGGGAGAAGGACCTCGTTAAGAGGGGTTATCAAGAAACCAATGGTCACTCTGTCTCATCTCCGATAGCTTGTGCAGACGGGACAAACTTCCAGAAGGTTAGCCATCACAGGGGTGTGTAAATTAAAAACTTGTCCTAGGAACTAAAATGAACATAATCTACTTGTTCCTCATGAAAATCCACTTGCCCTGGTAGACAAAATAATTTCAATCAAAATAGTACGTAAATAAGGTCTTTTTTCCTCCTCGTCCTATAATAGCTATAACTCTTATTTTTCCATCTACAGACTCATATGAGGCTTGTTTTTTGCGGGACCAATTATACTTTGTAATGACACCTTTTTATTTTTCCATAACTTATGCTCTGAAACAAAATTATTTGTGAGGTGAAATTGAAAAAAAATATGCAAATTTGGGGGTTTTCTTTTTTTTTTTTTTTTGCCATTCACCTTTTGGTTAAACTTACATATTATTATAATACTTAAGGTCAGTCTGATTACACCAATACCAAATATACATTTTTTTTTAACGTTTTCATATATATTTTTTTTAATTCCCGGCCCCTATAACATTTTTATTTTTCCATATACTGGGCTGTATGATGGCTAATTTTTTGGGCCATAATCTGCTGTATGTATCGGTGCCATTTTGGTATTGATCAGACTTTTTGAACACTTTTAACTTAACATTTTTTTTCTGGAATATGATAAACATGAAAAATGCAATTCTGTGATTTGGTATTTAATTATTTACGTTAACAGCATTGGCCGTACAGGAAATTAAATTTTATTTTTTAATAGTTCAGAAAATTATGTACGTGCCAATGCCAAATATGTTTATTTTTATTATGGTTTCATATTTTTTATATGGAAAATGAGAAAAGGGTAGTGATATGAAGTTTTAATATGGAATGGGTTAATGGGTGTTTTTTAAAACTATCATTAAACTTTTTTTTTAAATACACTTTATTAGGCGGAATCATTAGATTCCTCATACAGATAAATGCAGTTCTATTGAACTCAATTGATCTTCACAGTGCATCTCCCCCCCCCCCCCACCCCCCCCCCCCCACACACACACACACGATCGCGCTGCGGTGGGGCGATCCATCCCACTAGACCACCAGGGATTTTTAACAGGTCCCTTTAGATGCTGCAGTCAACTTTGACAGCGGCGATCTAAAGGGTTGATAGTCGCCCATGGTGATCGCTGTATGCCAGTATTTGCGGCGGCCCCTGGTTACTGAAATCAGCCTGGGGCCGCTGGGTATGGCACAGCCTCGAGTCAGGAGTCCGCCCCATACACCCTGAGC
Source organism: Hyla sarda (assembly GCF_029499605.1). Taxonomy (NCBI): domain Eukaryota; kingdom Metazoa; phylum Chordata; class Amphibia; order Anura; family Hylidae; genus Hyla; species Hyla sarda. The sequence goes on from NC_079192.1 coordinate 227,218,796, forward strand.
GTCAATGTGCAAACTTATGCAAAATTGTGCTGATGTGCAAACTTGTGTCCCATGCAAGTCTGCATCCGCTCCTGCGCCTCACACCGACATTAGAAAAATAAAGAGGGAAGTCGGTCTGACCCTGCTTGCCCGATATAGGGCTATATCTATGAAAAATTCACCTGCCTGGTGCCTGGAACTACCTGTCCCGGGCATCGGGCAATAGGATTTCCACATCCCTGCATTACAGTGCTCCATCACTCTGGCCTTTATGGCAGAGTGGCCAGAAAAAAGCCTTTCCTCAACAAAGGACTCAAAAAGTACCTAAGGGACTTTTAGACTGGGCTAAAGGTTTACCTTCCAACAAGACAATGACTATAAGCACACAGCCAGTACAACACAGGAGTGGCTTAGGGATAACTCTCTTAATGTCCTTGATGGGCCCAGCCAATCCTTGATGTGAACCAGGGGTCAAGTCCTGGGAAAAAAAGTATGGGAACTCATCCAAGATTTCCACTTTAAGGGGTACTAGAAATCTGCCGCTGGGGACCCCCGCATTCTCCCTGCTGCACCTAACGTTTCATCTAGAGCATTGGGTGCAGCACCGGAGGCTCGTGACATCACGCTCACGACCCTTCAATGCAAGTCTATGGGAGGGGGCATGATGGCCGTCGTGCACCCTCCCATAGACTTGCATTGAGGGGGCATTACTGTGATGTCACGAGCCTCAGCCCCGCATCACCAGTCATCCGGCACGGTGCGGCATTCGTTCTGTGCATCGGATGTCTGGGGTGCCGCAGCCAAGATCGTGGGAGTCCCCAGCAGCAGGACCCCTGTGATCTGACATCTTATCCCCTATCCTTTGGATGGGGTATAAAGTGTCTAGGCGCAGAGTACCCCTTTAAGGGCTGGTCCTGCTGGACTCCTGCTAATGGGAGCTGCGTTCCTGCTGTGGAAAAAGTGCAGGAACTCCATTCCCATGAGTTCCTGCAGGACTTGAGCCCTGATGTGAACCCAATCTAATATCTCTGAAGACACCTGAAAAATGGCTTCCACCAATGATCCTGTCCAGCCTTGCAGAGCTTGAGAGGATATGCAGAGAAGAATTGCAGAAAATCTCGAAATCAAGAAGACTAATTGCTACCAAAGATGCTTCAACAAAGTACTGAGTAATGGGCATGAATACTTATGTCAATGCAATATTAACATTTTTCTTTTTTAATACATTAGCAAAGGTTTTGAACATTCTGTTTTCACTTTCTCATTATTGGGTGCAGTTTTTAGCACAAAGCCACCACATAGCAAAATGTGAAACAAGTTAAAGAATAACTCCTTTTTTTTTTTAGGTTTGGTGTATCTTAGGCTCTGCTTGTGTCAAAAAAGATTTGTTTTATTTATGTATATTAATAGTATCCTGGTAGTAAAGAGTTAAAGTTGCTTTGCTTTTTTTTTTTTATAATTATTTATAGAATTTTCACATAATTGATAAGGCAACATGGTTTTAGCATGCAGCAGATAGAAGTAAAATGCTGCTTGATTTTTTATTATCCTATGGTTTGTATATGCATTTCCTATGCTATTATATGTATCTTCTGTATGGTTTTAGCATGCAGCAGATAGAAGTAAAATTCTGCTTGATTTTTTATTATCCTATGGTTTGTATATGCATTTCCTATGCTAATATATGTATCTTCTGTAGTTAAACTTTAGAATAAAAAAAAAACTGTATAGTCCAATTTACAGTTATCCTTCCATCCATTCTTCTCCTTATCTATTGTTTGCAGCTTAACAAAATGAGTGGAGTAGAGTAAGGCTGGGTTCACATATGTCCGGCATCTAGGATAGGTGAACTCAGCTTAAATCTTGCAGCAACTGATGACAACGCTCATCAGTTGTATGGCATCCAACGTCCATTGTTTCTGGTACCGGACAGGGGAACGCAACAAGCGTTAAGAGGAAAGAGTAAACTATCAGATTTCCAATGGATCCAATTGGTAAGTCAATTTTAACTATTGGGACCCGGTGGTGATCTTGTGGTGTCAATTGTGCTCTGACCCGTTTTAGGGCTGTTTGGTGCAAATGAAAGAGCCAAATGGACCCTGAACAGGATGAAGCACAAGGGCAAAGTGAACATAGCATTTTCTGTTTGTTCTAAAAAATAAAAAATAAAATAAAAAGTTCTGTTAGATACAATAACTTCAGATATGTTATAAAGCATGCAAAAACAGTATGTTTTGTAATTGCTTTCATCAGAAAATTTTCAGTATTTCATACTGAAAAAGCCCCCTACCTCCTGGGACACATACCAGTCCTACAGTGACCAGTGGTCATCGACACATAATGGACACTATGAGTGACAAGGCTGCAGGCAGGTCCAGAGCAGCTGTGCTTGCTCCCAGTCCTCTGTGAGTCAGGGGAGGGGGAGGGGGGGCGGCGGCGTAGTCATGACAGTGAGGAGAAGAGAGGGACACACCCCATGTCTCTGCATGGACAGAAAAGTTACTGAGCAATAATGGCGAGTAAAGAAAGGTAGTTCTGAAAGAAATATAGGTCGTAGACAAAAAAATTAGATGTACAGGATCAGGATGAGGTACTGAGTTATGCTTTAACACAATCTATGTATGTTTAATGAATCTAATTTCATATCAAAATGTTTATGCATAGTTTTGTTTTTTATTGGTCTTTATAAAGATTTCTACTTAGACCTTATACCAGAAAAGAGATAAACATAGTAAAAACAACAAGTAAAATAGAGAAATGCAAGTATTCTCTACCAGTGTATATCCATACCTACCGTATATACTCGAGTATAAGCCGAGTTTTTCAGCACGATTTTTCGTGCTGAAAACACCCCCCTCGGCTTATACTCGAGTGAACTCCCCCACCCGCAGTGGTCTTCAACCTGCGGACTTCCAGAGGTTTCAAAACTACAACTCCCAGCAAGCCAGGGCAGCCATCGGCTGTCCGGGCTTGCTGGGAGTTGTAGTTTTGAAACCTCCGGAGGTCCGCAGGTTGAAGACCACTGCGGCCTTCAACATCATCCAGCCCCCTCTCACCCCCTTTAGTTCTGAGTACTCACCTCCGCTCGGCGCTGGTCCGGTCCTGCAGGGCTGTCCGGTAAGGAGGTGGTCCGGTGAGGAGGTGGTCCGGGCTGCTATCTTCACCGGGGAGGCCTCTTCTAAGCGCTTCGGGCCCGGCCTCAGAATAGTCACGTTGCCTTGACAACGACGCAGATACGTCGTTGTCAAGGCAACGGCTCTATTCCGGGCCGGAAGCGCGGAGAAGAGGCGCCCCCGGTGAAGATAGCAGCCCGGACCACCTCCTCACCGGACCACCTCCTTACCGGACAGCCCTGCAGGACCGGACCAGCGCCGAGCGGAGGTGAGTACTCAGAACTAAAGGGGGTGAGAGGGGGCTGGATGATGTTGAAGGCCGCAGTGGTCTTCAACCTGCGGACCTCCGGAGGTTTCAAAACTACAACTCCCAGCAAGCCCGGACAGCCGATGGCTGCCCGGGCTTGCTGGGAGTTGTAGTTTTGAAACCTCTGGAGGTCCGGATGTTGAAGGCCGCAGTGGTCTTCAACCTGCGGACCTCCGGAGGTTTCAAAACTACAACTCCCAGCAAGCCCGGACAGCCGATGGCTGCCCGGGCTTGCTGGGAGTTGTAGTTTTGAAACCTCTGGAGGTCCGCAGGTTGAAGACCACTGAGGGCGAATGATGAGAAGAGGATGATGAAGGGGGGGGGGGGTGTGGGGATGATGAAGGGGGGTGGGGATGATGAAGGGGGGTGGGGATGATGAAGGGGGGGGTGTGGGATGATAAGGGGATGTGTGGGATGATGACAAGGGGATGATGAAGGGGGGATGTGTGGGATGATAAGGGGATGATGAAGGGGGATGTGTGGGATGATAAGGGGATGATGAAGGGGGGATGTGTGGGATGATAAGGGGATGATGAAGGGGGGATGTGTGGGATGATGACAAGGGGATGATGAAGGGGGGATGTGTGGGATGATGACAAGGAGATGATGAAGGGGGGATGTGTGGGATGATGACAAGGGGATGATGAAGGGGGGATGTGTGGGATAAGGGGATGTGTGGGATGATGACAAGGGGATGATGAAGGGGGGATGTGTGGGATGATTACAATGGGATGATGAAGGGGGGATGTGTGGGATGATTACAAGGGGATGATGAAGGGGGGATGTGTGGGATGATAAGGGGATGTGTGGGATGATGACAAGGGGATGATGAAGGGGGGATGTGTGGGATGATAAGGGGATGTGTGGGATGATGACAAGGGGATGATGAAGGGGGGATGTGTGGGATGATGACAAGGGGATGATGAGGATGTTAATGACGGGTCTGGATGATGACAGGGGGGGATGAGGTATTTCCCACCCTAGGCTTATACTCGAGTCAATAACTTTTCCTGGGATTTTGGGTTGAAATTAGGGGTCTCGGCTTATACTCGGGTCGGCTTATACTCGAGTATATACGGTATACTATCCGGTTACAATAATCCAGCATTACACATTGGGTGGGGGACCTAGAGAACCAATTAGAAGATATCTCAATCTACTGAGAACAGTATTCCCATTCCCCAAAAGGGTACATGAGGGAAAGGGTGGGAGAAAAGGGAGAATGAGAGCAATGCCTATGCGTAGTTTAAACCAGGCTCAGTCTGTAACCTTATTTTTTGCCATCACTTTAAATGTTTCCATAAAACAGTTTGCTAATTTCAGTTTTAAGCCATTCATCTAATGAAATATTTAAATGTTTTAACCCCTTAGGACTCACCTTAAAGGGGTACTCCGGTGAAAACCTTTTTTCTTTTAAATCAACTGGTGGCAGAAAGTTAAACATATTTGTAAATTACTTAAAAAATCTTAATCCTTCCTGTACTTTTTAGCTGCTGAATACTACAAAGGAAACTCTTTTCTTTTTGGAATGCTCTCTGATGACATCACAAGCACAGTTCTCTCTGCTGACATTATTATAATAATAATAACACTTTATTTATTGTTGTCCTTAGTGGGATTTGAACCAAAGTCCCCAGCACTGCAAGGCAGCAGTGCTAACCACTGAGCCACCATGCTGCCCTTAGCATATATCTTCTATGCATGGTTGCTAAAATGGACAGAGATGTCAACAGAGAGCACTGTGCTCGTGATGTCATCAGTGTTCCAAAAAGAAAAGAATTTCCTCTGTAGCATTCAGCAGCTAATAAGTACTGGAAGGATTAAGATTTTTTAATAGAAGTAATTTACAAATATGTTTAACTTTCTTCCACCAGTTGATTTAAAAGAAAAAAGGTTTTCACCAGAGTACCCCTTTAAGGACTCAAAACAATCTTCGTTTTTGCTCTTTCGTTTTTTCCTCCTCATCTTCTAAACATCATAACATGTTCAATTTTGCACCTACAGACCCATATAAGGGCTTGTTTTTTGTGTCAATAATTGTACTTTGTAAAGACATTACTTATTTTATAACATAATCTGCGGCAAAACAAAAAAAAATATTTGTGGGGTGAAATGGAAAAAAAATACAACATTTTGCAACTTTTTAGGGCTTCCGTTTTTACGCAGTGCACTTTTCGGTAAAAATGACACAATTATCTTTATTCCGGAGGTCCATACGGTTACAGGGATACCCAATTTATGTAGGTTTTATTTATTTATTTTACTTTAAAAAAAATTATAACTACATGCACCAAAATTAGTATGTTAAAAATTGTTATCTTCTGACCCCTATAACTTTTTTATTTTTCCGCATCTGGGGCTAGATGAGGGCAAATTTTTTGTGCCGTGGTCTTTAGTTTTTGTCGGTACCATTTTTGTTTTGATGGGCCTTTTTGATCGCTTTTTATTAACAAAATTAACAATTTTTTTTATGTGTACACCATCGACTGTGCTGTTTAGCTAACCTTATATTTTAATAGTTGAGACATTTACGCACTCGGTAGTACCACATATGATTTTTTTTTTAAACGCCATTAGCGGGATTTAGAATATACATGTACTACCTGAGTCCTTAATAACGGGGGCATACCTGTACGCCCTGCATCCTTAAAGGGGTACTCTACTGGAAAACATTTTTTTTTTTTTTTATTAACTGATGCCAGAAAGTTAAACAGATTTGTAAATTACTTCTATTAAAAAATCTTAATCCTTCCAGTATTTATCAGCTGCTGTTATGATCCACATGAATTTCTTTTCTTTTTGAATTTCCTTTCTGTCTGACCACATTGCTCTCTGCTGACACCTATGTCCATTTTAGGAACTGTCCAGAGTAGGAGCAAATCCCCATAAAAAAACTCTCCCGCTCCGGACAGTACCTAAAATGGACCAAGGTGTCAGCAGAGAACACTGTGCCAGCCAGAAAGGAAATTCAAAAGAAAATGACTTCCTATGGATCATAACAGCAGCTGATAAGTACTGGAAGGATTAAGATTTTTTTTAAAGAAGTAATTCACAAATCTGTTTACCTTTCTGGCACCAGTTGATTTAAAAATATATATATTTTTCAGGGGAGTACCCCTTTAAGTGGTTAAACTGTCTTCACCCAACCCCCCCCCCCCCCCCCCAGTTTCTTTACTAGTCAGCAGACTTATTGCTAGCCAATCCTCTCTTTTAGGTGAACAGTAGCTTAGTGTATATAAGGATGATGCAAGGCACAGCTGCTGTTCTTCACATAAAGTTTATGTTGTATAGTAATAAAGGCAAATTCCCAATGACATATCCGCCAAGGTTTATGCGGGGAGGTATAGCTGCTCTGTGTAGAAAATGTCTTTGCCGTTCCCCATTTAACCTTTCCCTGACTTGTGGTGATTACACTGTGTGGTAATGTCATGTTTAGTGTTAATAGAAAAGGGCAAGATGCCCTTGAGTTTGGATTTGCATGGAAACACCTTTTTTCTTTGTTTCCGATTCTTGTTTCATTGGCGGTCTATTCATTGCTTAGCAACTAATGAGAACTACTGCTGCTTACTCCCTAATCATCTCTTAAGTAGGGTAGAGGCCTACTCCTGAGAGTGCTTGCAGTTTTTGCCTTTTACTCCCTCATTTGACAGATAATGAAAATGTTCTTAATGATCCTAGAGCAGTTGGATCTCTGTTGGAAGACTTTAGAGTTGTTAATTGAAATAAGAAGTTCAGCTGAGATGTGATTAGAGAATTGATATTCCATGTTAAATAGACCATTTAATTAATGTGGTAAATAAGTTTGTCTTAACTACTTTGCCAGCAACTTGCATTGTAGGACCCAAGTGACTGTTAATGCAGTAGCATCTGTGTCAAGATCATAGGTGAACACAAATAAGTATTTATCTTCTCACCAAATACAAGAGGGATTTATTTACACTGTTTAATATTTCTTAGTCTTTTTCTTCTTTTATTTTTTTCTTTTTCCATTATGAACCATCTATGTAATACATGTAATGTCCATTCCATGTACTCTGACAGTAACTGTGATTACATCACAATCAGGACTTTTAATTTATATATTTATATGTATCACTTATGACTAAAGGTATCATTGTATAGCCTTGTAAATATATGTGTGTGTATATATATATATATATATAATTATAATTTATTTTTTTTTTTTACAATTATTTGCGAGGCAACTAATAGCCATGTAAATGTTTATTCATTGTATATGTGTATGTATATGTACATAACTGCACTGTGTCTAGGGGGGTTTATTCTGCTCTGTATTCCTGCTAATGACTTGCTATGTCTCAGTGCTTTAGTTACAAGGTAACCTGGTCTTTAACAAGCACTGTCATACCATGTAAGTTTAGATTGGAAGAGATGTTTAGAAAAATACCAGAAATGCCATGCAAATGTGTATCAATATATGTGTGTGTATATATATTTTCATGATTATAACCAGATGCTGATAAATATTTTCTTTCTCTAGTCTGACTTTATTTTCCGATTATAGATTTTTATTTTATTTTTTGCTTGAGGTGCTGTAAACAGCATTTAGAGAGATCCTGTACAGCAGCCACATAGGAACCTGCTTAACATGAGGTTTTCATTGACTTCTGTATGAGAATTGTACCCCTTCCTATGGCCTTCATCGGTGAGCAAAAGGAGGCCAAGGGACCGCGATCGCGGCGGGACCTTCGGCAGGCAGTGGCGGGATCGGCGGCAGTAAGGAGGCAGCAGTGAAGATCAGTGGTAAGTGTTTCCAAAGGCTGTCTGGGCATGCTGGGAGTTGTAGTTTTACAGTTGTAGTTTTACTGTGCAGTGGTGTCCAATTTGTAGCCCTTCCAGATGTTGCAAAACAACAACTCCCAGCATGCCCAGACAGCTGGAGGTTTGCCCCCCTACACGGGTGGGGGTTTACAGCGAATTTGAGGACTTCAGCTTTGAGATGCAGCAAATTTTCCGCCGCAGCTCAAACTCCCAGTGGGAAACTCTCTGTAAACCCCCGCCCGTGTGAATGTACCCTAAAAACACTACGCTATAACACATAATAAAGGGTAAAATACTAATATTACACATGCCCCTACACAGCCCCCCCCCCCAATACAAATTAAAAATGTCTCGTACGACACGGTTTTTAAAACGGAGCCTCCAGCTGTTGCAAAACAACAACTCCCAGTATTGCCGGACAGCCGTTGACTGTCCAGGCATGCTGGGAGTTTTGCAACAGCTGAAGACACCCTGTTTGGGAAACACTGTCGTAGGGTATTTTACGTATAGGTATAAGTCTAATTCTTGCATCCGATTTCATCCTATGCAAATTTAGGCCTCAAATGCGCACGGCACTCTCTTTCGGAGCCCTGTTGTATTTCAAGGCAACAGTTTAGTGCCACATATGGGGTATTTCCGTACTCGGGAGAACATGACTAACAAATTTTGGGGGGCTTTTTCTCCTTTTCTTCTTATGAAAAGGTAAAGTTGGAATGTACTCCAGCATGTTATTGTAAAAAAAAAAAAATTAAATTTTTTACACTAACATGCTGGTGTTGCCCCATACTTTTCATTTTCACAAGGGGTAAAAGGAAAGAAAAGACCCCCTAAAAAGTATGGAAATACCTCATATGTGGACATAAAATTCTCTGCGGGCGCACAACAAGGCTCAGGAGTGAGAGGGCGCTATGTACAGTTGAGGTGATTTGCACAGGAGTGGCTGATCGTTACAGCGGTTCTGACAAACTCAAAATAAAAAACACCCACATGTGACCCCATTTTGGGAACTAGACCCCTCACAGAATGTAACGAGGTATAGTGAGCCTTAACACCCCACAGGTGTTTGACCAATTTTTGTTAAAGTTAAAAGTGAAAATGACAATTTTTTATTTTTTCACAAAAATGGTGGTATTATCCCAAATTTTTCATTTTCACAAGGGGTAATAGGAACCCCCCCCCCCAAAAAAAAAAAAAAAAAAAATCCGTAACACCATTTCTTCTGAGTGTATAAATATCCAATGAGTGGATGTAAAGTGCTCTGCAGGTGAACTACAATGTTCAGAAGAGGAGGAGCGCCATTGAGCTTTTGGAGAGAGAATTTATTTGGAGTGGAAGTCTAGGGCCATGTACGTTTACAAAGCCCCCATGGTGCCAGAACAGTGGAACCCCCCCCTCCCCTCCCAAACATGTGACTCTATTTTGGAAACTACACCCCCCACAGAATTTAATAAGGGGTGCAGTGAGCATTTACACCCCACTTGCGTTTGACAGATCTTTGGAACAGTGGGCTGTGCAAATGAAAAGTTAAACCACTGTTCCAAAAATCTGTCAGACACCTGTGGGGTGTAAATTCTCACTGCCCCCTTATTACATTCCTGAGAGGTGCAGTTTCCAAAATGGGGTCACGTGGGGGGGGGGGGTGTCACTGTTCTGGCACCATGGGGGCTTTGTAAATGCACATCACCAAATTCTCTCTCCAAGCCCAATGGAGCGCTTTCTCTTCTGAGCATTGTAGATCATCCACAGAACACTTTACATCCACATATGGGGTATTTGCATGCTCAGAACAAACGGGGTTACACATTTTGGGGGCCTTTTTCCCAATTTTCCCTTGTGAAAATGAAAAATTTAGGGTAACACCAGCATTTTTCATTTTCACATCCAACTTTAACAATAATTCGTCAAACACCTCTGGGTAGTTAAGGCTCACTATTACACCTTGTAACGTTCCGTGAGGGTTGTACGTTCCAAAATGGGGTCATATGTGGGTTTTTCTTTTTTTCCGTTTGTGTCAGAACTGCTGTAAAATTACCCCAGTGAAATTCACCGATTTAGGCCTCCAATGTACATAGTGCGCTCTCACTCCTGAGCCCTGTTGTGCGCCCACAGAGCATTTTATGTCCATATATGGGGTATTTCTGTAACACAATTGCTCCCAAGTACGGAAATGCCCCATAGGTGGCCCTAAACTGTTTCCTTGAAATACGACAGGGCTCCGAAGTGAGTGAGACAAACCTCTAGCTGTTGCAAAACTACAACTCCCAGCATGCACTGACAGACCATTTAAGCTTCAAGTTGTACTTTTGCAACAGCTGGAGGCACACTGTTTGCAAAAACCTTGAGTTTTCCAACCAGTGTGCCTCCAACTGTTGCAAAACTACAACTCCCAGCATGTACTGATTGCCAAAGGGAATGCTGGGAGTTGTAGTTATCAACAGCTGGAGGCATGCAATTACAACTCCCAGCATGCCGAGACAGCCATTTGCTGTTCGTGCATGATGATGGTTGTAGTTATGCAAGATTTGGAGGACACAGTTTAGAGACCACTGCACAGTGATCTCCAAACTGTAGCCCTCCAAATCTTGCAAAACTACAAATCCCAGCACGCCCAAACAGCAAACAGCTGTCTGGGCATGCTGGGAGTTGTGTTTTTACAATATATGGAGGGCTACAGTTTAGAGACCACTGTCTAGTGCCAGCAGGATCACGTTTCCAGGAGGATTGCCGCCTGCCACAGATCGGTAAGTGATCGCCGCCGCTTACAGGACAGTTCCTCCACTTTGCCCGGACTACCGTGGGTGACAACAGCGGGCCCGAACTTTACCCCCCCGCCCCCATCTGCTATTGGCCAATAGCAGGGATAGGACGGGTGGTCTTCAGGGGGTTCATGGCTGTCTTGGACAGCCCCGATCGCCTCTACTTTCCGGGTCACCATGGGCGGCACGGGATGCCTTATGAATGATTTCAGCAGCGGGAAATGCAAACGCCAAGGGTGTACAGCTATGCCCTGGGGTCCTTAAGTCCCAGGGCATGAGGGCGTACCTGTACGTCCTTGGTCTTGTTGGGGTTAATATGTTGACCTTAACCCCTTAAGGACACATGACGTTCTCATACGTCTCCATTTCCGAGTCCTTAAGGACACATGACGTATGAGAACGTCATGCGCTTTCCTGGACCCCCACAGCCATCTGGAGCGGAGCCGGTGCCAGATGCCTGCTGAAATCGTTGGTGCCACCTCACGATCGCCCTGATTCATCGGCCGGTTTACCAGCCGACCAATCACTGCAACGGGCGCAGGTGTCACTCCCGCAACCCGCTCCACCCCTCTTCCGGAGGACGTGAGCGGGTGCGGGTCGTGGACCCCGGCAGCTGGGGACCCCAATCCCCGGCGTCCCTGTTGGGATCGGGGCCCCAGGAGCGGCGGCGGCGAGGGACTGACCTGCAGTGTGGATCAGCAGTTGGACGTGAGTGACAGCCTCCTGCTGTTGCTTAGCAACAGCTCCCAGCATGCAAAAAGGGCATGCTGGGAGCTGTAGTTATGCAACAGCAGGAGGCAGACCACCACAACTCCCAGCATTCCCTTATGGGCTTTTCTATGGAAAAAGTGTACCTTCAGCTGTTGTATAACTACAACTCCCAGCTTGCACAATCAGCTAAAGTGCATGCTGGGAGTTGTAGTGGTGCATCAGCTGGTTGCATAACTACAACTCCCAGCATGCCCGTTGGCCCATTGACTGCTGAGAGTTGTAGTTTTGCAACAGCTGAAGGCACACTGGTTGTGAAACACAGAGTTTTTTTTTTTTTTACTTAACTCAGTGTTTCACTACCGGTGTGCCTCCAGCTGTTGCAAACTACAACTCCCAGCATGCACCGGACATGCTGGGGGTTGTAGTTTTGCAACAGCTGGAAGCACACTGGTTGTGAAACACTGAGTTAAGTAGCAAACCAGTGTGTCTCCAGCTGTTGCATAACTACAATTTCCAGCCAAAGTAGTATGCCTCCAGCTGTTGCAAAACTACAACTCCCAGCATGCACTGATAGACCGTACATGCTGGGAGTTGTAGTTTTGCAACAGCTGTATTTCCCCCCCCAATGTGAATGTACAGGGTACACTCACATGGGCGGAGGTTTACAGTAAGTATCCGGCTGCAAGTTTGAGCTGCGGCAAATTTTTTGCCGCAGCTCAAACTGCCAGCGAGAAACTACTGTGAACCCCCGCCCGTGCGACTGTACCCTAAAAACACTACACTACAACAAAATAAAATAAAAAGTAAAAAACACTGCATATACACATACCCCTATACAGCCCCCCTCCCCAATAAAAAGAAAAAACGTCTGGTACGCCACTGTTTCCAAAACGGAGCCTCCAGCTGTTGCAAAACAACTACTCCCAGTATTGCCAGACAGCCACTGACTGTCCAGGCATGTTGGGAGTTTTACAACAGCTGGAGGCACCCTGTTTGGGAATCACTGGCGTAGAATACCCCTATGTCCACCCTTATGCAAGTCCCTAATTTAGGCCTCAAATGCGCATGGCGCTCTCACTTTGGAGCCCTGTCGTATTTTAAGGCAACAGTTTAGGGTCACATATGGGGTATCGCCGTACTCGGGAGAAATTGGGCTTCAAATTTTGGGGGGTATTTTCTGCTATTACCCTTTTTAAAAATGTAAAATTTTTGGGAAACAAAGCATTTTAGGTAAAAAATTTATTTATTTTTTTACATATGCAAAAGTCGTAAAACACCTGTGGGGTATTAAGGTTCACTTTACCCCTTGTTACATTCCACGAGGGGTCTAGTTTCCAAAATGGTATGCCATGTGTTTTTTTTTTTTTTTGCTGTTCTGGCACCATAGGGGCTTCCTAAATGCGGCATGCCCCCAGAGCAAAATTTGCTTTCAAAAAGCCAAATGTGACTCCTTCTCTTCTGAGACCTGTAGTGCGCCAGCAGAGCACTTTTCACCCCGATATGGGGTGTTTTCTGAATCAGGAGAAATTGGGCTTCAAATTTTGGGAGTTATTTTCTGCTATTACCCTTTTTAAAAATGTAACATTTTTGGGAAACCAAGCATTTTAGGTAAAATTTTTTGAAATTTTTTTTTACATATGCAGTCGTGAATCACATGTGGGGTATTAAGGTTCACTTTACCCCTTGTTATGTTCCTCGATGGGTCTAGTTTCCAAAATGGTATGCTACGTGTTTTTTTTTTTTTTTTTTGCTGTTCTGGCACCATAGGGGCTTCCTAAAGGTGACATGCCCCCCAAAAACCATTTGTCGCTCCTTCCCTTCTGAGCCCTCTACTGCGCCCGCCAAACAAATAACATAGACATATGAGGTATGTGCTTACTCGAGAGAGATTGGCTTTCAAATACCAGTAAAAATTTTCTCCTTTTTACCCCTTGCAAAAATTCAAAAATTGGGTCTACAAGAACATGCTAGTGTAAAAAAATGAAGATTTTGAATTTTCTCCTTCACTTTGCTGCTATTCCTGTGAAACACCTAAAGGGTTAAAACACTTACTGAATGTCATTTTGAATACTTTGGAGGGTGCAGTTTTTATAATGGGGTCATTTGTCGGGTATTTCTAATATGAAGACCCTTCAAATCCACTTCAAAACTGAACTGGTCACTGAAAAATAGTGAGTTTGAAAATTTTTAGAAAATTTGAAAATTGCTGCTGAACTTTGAAGCCCTCTGGTGTCTTCCAAAAGTAAAAACTCATACATTTTATGATGCAAACATAAAGTAGACATATTGTATTTGTGAATAAAAATAAAATGTATTTGGAATATCCATTTTTCTTACAAGCAGAGAGCTTCAAAGTTAGAAGAATGCAAAATGTTAAATTTTCTCATCAAATTTTGGAATTTTTCACCAAGAAAGGATGCAATGTACCACAAAAAAGTTACCACTATGTTAAAGTAGAATATGTCCCGAAAAAACAATCTCGGAATCAGAATGATATGTAAAAGCATTCCAGAGTTATTAATGTTTAAAGTGACAGTGGTCAGATGTTCAAAAAACGCTCTGGTCCTAAGGTGTAAAATGGCTGGGTCCTTAAGGGGTTAAAGGGGTATTCCAGTGAAAAAACTACTTTTTTCATATGAACTGGCTCCAGAAAGTTATACAGATTTGTAAATGACTTCTGTAAAAAAAAAATCTTAATCCCACTAGTACTTATCAGCTTCTGAAGTTAAGTTGTTCTTTTCTGTCTAACAACAGTGCTCCCTGCTGACCAGTGCTGTGGAGTCGGACGAAATGGTACCTGGAGTCGGCAAACAATGCACTGACTCCGACTCCTACTAAATTTAGATTGGAATGAAAAAAAAAAGCAAGTTTAAATGTCCCAATTCACAAAAAGTGGCGATGGCAGGGGGAGGAGACATAGGAGGGGCACAATCCCAATGCAGCCCTCTAGTACAGAGCTCTATGCAGCGGCAGCACAAAGGACAGACAGCACAGAGCTCGGGTGCAGACTCCTCCGCACCTAATAGCATGAAAGGTAAGGCCTCATTCACTGCTCTACAGGGGCTGAATTACTATGAAACTAACCTTGGTGCGTGTCCCGGAGGCCGTGGGGGAGGGGTGGGGAGGTTTAGACCAAAACTCCAGTAGGGCCTGTGAGGGTTTTCCGCACTGCCTGTGTGCGCACACTCCCTGTGCTCGTTCACAGGCAGTGCATGCCCGCGCATACACTCTACATGATATTGCAGGGATCGCCATTACTGGATACCGGTACGCTTTACGGCAGGTATCCAGGATGTTGCAAAATCTAGACTAGTCTGCCTGGCTAAAAGACTGGCGACCCCTAGTGGCGGCTATTTTGAGCTTTAACCCCTTAACGACTGGCAGGATGCACGTGGGTGCTGCCCAGTGCACCTATGAGATTGTGGCAGGGACTCAGCTGTAACACAGCTGGGACCGAAGTAAGTTTAACCCTTACAGCCGCGGTCGGAAGTGACTGCAGGCTGTAAGTGTTTTGAGAGAGGGAGCTCCCTCTGTCCCCTCTGCAGCGCGATCGCGCGTAGCTGTGTGATCCCCTGCAGGCGGGGTCCTGCCGCACTGCCAGGACTGACAGCAGATTGACAGCTTTATAAATTGCATAAGTCACTAATATATTGTTAGTATTAACTAACTTAATTTCTTTTGCATATTATCACATACCTATCTATGTAGCAGTCATTTTCTTCTGTTCTTTGTGCTGTCCTTTTTAAATGTTTTTAAATTATGTATGTCTAATAAAGATTGAAATTATTTGCATATATTTGTCCTGGTGTGTTTATGGGGGTTATTTACAAATCTGTTTAACTTTTTGGCACCAGTTCATAAAAAAAAAAGTTTTCCACCGGAGTACCCCTTTAAGGGGTTAATTTCAGGTGAAAATTTACAATTTTTTTTATTTTTTACAGTTGTATATTGTGAAATGGCATATTATGAGTCCTGCAATATATCAAACATTTTAAACAATGACAGTGCCTCTTTAAATGGGCACTCTCATTAAAACTATTTTTGCTATTGCACTCCTTATGGTAAATAAAAAATATTTCTAAAATATTTTGTTTAAAAAAAAAATGAAGTTTTCTATGTTTTATTTGTGCTTAAAAAAGAGCACATTTCCCCCCATCTTAGACACAGACTTTGGACCGAAACCCAAACACAGGAAGTGCAGCCTGGAGAACTGTCCAGAGCAGGATAGGTTTGCTATGAGGATTTGCTCCTGCTCTGTCTGGATAGTTCCTAAAATGGACAGAGGTGTCAGCAGAGAGCACTGTGGTCAGACAGAAAGGAAATTCAAAAATAAAAGAACTTCCTGTGGAGTATATAGCAGCTTATAAGTACTGGAAGGATGAATATAATTTAATAGAAGTAATTTACAAATCTCTTTAACTTTCTGGCACCAGTTGATTAAAAAATAATAGTAATGTTTTCCAGCGTTTGAATTTCCCAGACAACTTGGGGCCTATTTGACTTCTTGACAGCCAACAAATGTATGGGAATGCGATAAATACCTTAGACTCCCATACACAGATGTTTGAAACCTCTCTATCCATACTAACATGTAATTAATTGTTATTTAGAATAACATACACAAACCCTAGCACAGTTTAGGACAAAGATGTTACCATCCCCCTACCTTGCAATGCTGTGGGTTAATACTCTGAATTGGATAGACTTGGCTATAATACATGCATAGCTATATGGAATGTGTCTGTGAAAGAATAGGTATGTGTGATGTCATTGTTAATATTCAATTGTACACAAGACAATAACCTATGTCTTATTGATTACTTTATGTATAAAGAACTAAGCTTCATATTTGGTCACACATTTTTGTTTCATAGTTTATATGATTCACACCCCTTAACTTGTCTTGGGTGAATTATACCAGTGTCTAAAGAATATGGCTAAATAGCCCCCTCTCATGTCTTATCTTGCCATACATTTCTAAGGAGACAAGAGGTACATTCCTCACTCTCACAGAAAGACATATTTGTAGAGAATAGACTCTAGAAACTGTGGCCTTTTCATGAACTCACTTGGGTCTACTAATATACATACAAAATGTCTGACACATATCAGATAGCTTAAGGATTCATTTTGGGCCTTCAATAAGCATGACAAAATGACTCCGATATAAGTTACAGCTTAATTTTAATAAACACTATCCATGAATCACGTTTCTAGGCTTCGGAGCCTCTTAATCTTATGCTGGAAAGGTGGTATACCAGAATAGAAACTACGAGATGTCAGGAATATTTTTTTAACTAAAATGGAAAAATTAGAAAAAGCTTCAACAAAAATTCTTAAAAAAATATGGTTAACATAAAGTTTGATTTAAACAATATACCATCTTCTGGTGAGAGAAACCCTTCAACAACACTGCTTAGCTGTGGCCTAATAACACTGAGACTTTGGACTCATGTAGATAACTATTATAACAGCCAAGTACAATGTCTGAGTTGTATAGAGGCATATACCAGTGAGACCTGGGAACCTGAGAACGGACAATATTTTTTTTAGAGACCTGGGTGTATATTGGCTGTTTATGATTTTCCGCAGGCAAGGGATCAGCCGTTTTGTAGATCAGCCAGTCAGAATCCTCCTCTCACTTCATTAGACTCGTGCAGTCATTTGCAGATTTGCTTATGTGTTTGGAGTAACTGAATGTACAAACTAAGTTACGTGTGCAGAAATTTACTGTGAGCTTAAAGAAGTAATGGCTAGACATCCTAAATCTTGTGTACTTGATTTGACTGAGAAGGCTATGCCCCTTCTATCAAAACTGACAAGAGCACAGATGAGATGAAGGCTTCTCGTATATTTTAGATATTTTACTCCTGAATACTGGGAATACCAAATTGTGTCTTTTAACATCACACTACCAGAACCTGTCAGATTGCAATGGCTAAATGATATGCAAGTCTGACAAGGCTGGTGTACGTGGTTTGTTGTCTTGGTTGTTTCTGGGCCTGGAATGTCTTTATGTTGCATCCAATTAAATGAGTGCGCAACATGGGGTGTGCAAGGGAGCACATACAATGCATGAAAAGACTCCAGGAACAAAACAAGTTATTCAGGCAGCTTTTAGCAAAAGTTTTGTTCATGATTGTTTTCAGATACAATGCAAAAGTTGGGAGTTTGGGGTTATGGCCTTATAGTCACTTATGTAAATCACTATGAAGTGCCCCTGAGTTTCCATCTTTGGTCTATGTTTCTGGGGTTGTTAGGATTTTTTTTTTCTCTTTTTTCCCTACTCATAATTTTGGGCATTACCTGTGGCAAAACTACAGTTTCTGGTCTGACACTGTTGGCCATAGTGTTAGTCATTCTCTAGCAGGGCTGTAATCACGTCTTTTTCCTCACACTTACATAACTTTTCCCTATTAGACTTTTCATATTTATGTTATCGTTATTTCAATAGGTGTGTGTGTATCTATCTATATACACACACACACACACACACACAAGTTCAGAGCAGTAAGTGTCGGCTACTACCAGTAGCCTGACACACTGCTATGCCGAGCAGTGGCATTCCCACTGTGGCCTGGTATTTAACCCCTTAGACACCTTGGTTAATGCTGATCAAGTCATCTAAAATGAAAGTAAAAGTCTGCAGTAGCTTACTGAACCCCCACGATGTGATCACAGGGGTTCGGTAAGCTAAAATGGCGGAGTAGGGTCCCCTTACCTGCCGCTGATCGCCGAGGCTGGATCAGTGAATTGCCAATCACACTGTGTAATGCTATGCCATAGGCATAGCATTATACAGTGAATGCAATCTAATGCTTGCATATAAAAGTCCCCTATGGGGACTTAAAAATTGTGAAAAGTAAATAAATAAAGTCTCTAAAATTATATAAAAACTTCTCCCCTAATTAAAAAAAAAAAAATGTCCTTATTTTAGAAAAATAAAAAAAGGAAAAAATGTTACATATTTGGTATTGTCACGTACATAAATGTCTAAACTACTAAAATATAATGTTTATTATCTTGCACAGTAAACATAAAAAAACACAAATACTGATTTTTAATTGCTTCATATATCAGAAAAAATATAAAGTGATCAAAAAGTTCCATCAAAACAGCAATGGCACCAATAAAAACTACAGATCACAGTGCAAAAAATGAGCCCTCCTGCATCCCTGTATACTAAAAAATAAAAAAGCTATAGGGGTCAGAAAAGGACAATTTTATGCATACCAATTTTGTTAAATAAAGTGTGCTATTTTTCTTTTTTAAGTAGTACAATAATAGAAAAACTATATAAATTGGGTATCATTTCAATCGCATTGACCTACAGAATAAAGATACTGGATTATTTTTACCATAAAGTGCAATGTGTAAAAACCAACCAGAGGGTTAAAGGGGTACTCCGGTGAAAACCTTTTTTCTTTTAAATCAACTGGTGACAGAAAGTTAAGCATATTTGTAAATTATTTCTATTAAAAAATCTTAATCCTTCCTGTTCTTATTAGCTGCTGAATACTACAGAGGAAATTCTTTTCTTTTTGGAATGCTTTCTGATGACATCACGAGCACAGTTCTCTCTGCTGACATTATTATAATAATAATAATAATAATAATAATAATAACAACACTTTATTTAGTGTTGTCCTTAGTGGGATTTATAGGAAAGTAGAACAATGTCCAGCACAAAGCACGATGCAAGATGGAAATTTATTGTAGATACACACAGCAAACAGCAACACGGATCATAGAGTAAAGTGACGCGTTTCAGCAACCTTGGTCGCCTTAGTCATACATTGTATGACTAAGGCGACCAAGGTTGCTGAAACGCGTCACTTTACTCTATGATCCGTGTTGCTGTTTGCTGTGTGTATCTACAATAAATTTCCATCTTGCATCGTGCTTTGTGCTGGACATTGTTCTACTTTCCTATTGTTCGTCTTCGTGGTGTCCGCACGAGTCCGTGCACTGAGGCGGCGGTGGAGAGCTGGATGATCTTTCTATTCCTTAGTGGGATTTGAACCCAAGTCCCCAGCACTGCAAGGCAACAGTGCTAACCACTGAGCCACCATGCTGCCCTTAGCATACATGTGCTATGCATGGTTGCTAAAATGGACAGAGATGTCAGCAGAGAGCGCTGTGCTCGTGATGTCATCAGTGTTCCAAAAAGAAAGGAATTTCCTCTGTAGCATTCAGCAGCTAATAAGTACTGGAAGGATTAAGATTTTTTAATAGAAGTAATTTCCAAATATGTTTAACTTTCTGCCACCAGTTGATTTAAAAGAAAAAAGGTTTTCACCGGATTTCCCCTTTAAATTAGTATCTGGCAATTCATGTGGTGTGCAGTGTCTAAACTGTCACTGTTGCATTTGTTTCTCTTTGTACATGTGTTTACAGCACTTCTTATTCATTGTGCACTTACAGTGGGACAAAAAAGTATTTAGTCAGCCACAAATTGTGCAAGTTCTCCCACTTAAAAAGATGAGAGGCCTGTAATTTTCCTCATATGTATACCTTAACTATGAGAAACATAATGAGAAAAAAATCCATAAAATCACATTGTCTGATTTTTAAATAATTTATTTGCAAATTATGGTGGAAAATAAGTATTTGGTCAATAACAAAAGTTCTTCTCAATACTTTGTTATATACCCTTTGTTGGCAATGACAGAGGTGAAATGTTTTCTGTAAGTCTTCAAAAGGTTTTCACACACTGTTGATGGTATTTTGCCCCATTCCTCCATGCAGATCTCCTCTACAGCAGTGATGTTTTGGGGCGGTCACTGGGCAACACAGACTTTCAACTCCCTCCAAGGCTGGCTAGGCCACTCCAGGACCTTGAAATGTGTGTTTGGGATCATTGTTATGCTGACATTCTCCCAATCCCCTTCTAGATCATCCAAATGCTCTCTAGAAAACTTCAGATGGGCCCAGACATGTACTGGCTTAAGCAGGTGGACATGTCTGGCACTGCATGATTTGAGTCCCTGATGGCGTAGTGTGTTACTTTGGTCCCAGCTCTCAGCAGGTCATTTTCTAGGTCTCCCCGTGTGGTGCTGGGATTTTTGATCACCGTTCTTGTGGTCATTTTGATACCACGGGGTGAGATCTTGTGTGGAGCCCCAGATCGAGGGAGATTATCAGTGGTCTTGTATGTCTTCCATTTTGTAATATTTGCTCTCAAAGTTTATTTCTTCACACCAGGCTTCTTGCCTATTGCAGATTCAGTCTTCCCAGCCTGGTGCAGGTCTACAATTTTTTGTTTCTGGTGTCCTTCGACAGCTCTTTGGTCTTGGCCATAGTGGAGTTTGGAGTGTGACTGTATGAGGTTGTGGACAGGTGTCTTTTATACTGATAACAAGTTCAAACAGGTGCCATTAATACAGGTAATGAGTGGAGGACAGAGGTGACTCTTAAAGAAGAAGTTACAGGTCTGTGAGAGCCAGAAATCTTTCTTGTTTGCCGGTGACCAAATACTTATTTTCCACCATAATTTGCAAATAAATTCTTTACAAAATCAGACAATGTTATCTTATGGATTTTTTTTTCTCTTTCTGTCTCTCATAGTTGAGGTATACATATGATGGAAATTACAGGCCTCTCTCATCTTTTTAAGTGGGAGAACATGCACAACTGGTGGCTGACTAAATTATTTTTTGCCCCACTGTACCTACTAGTCTTTATTATGGCTCCAGTAATTGCATTGGGGCGAGCACCTTCTAGTTATTAATATGGTACGGCTGTTTTATTCTGTGCATGATCTGCAATATGGGGCTGACTGATAAACTGCTACCTGCACATTTTAGTGATAGATGCCCAGTGCAGGAGCCAGAGAGCTCATGCACTGTGAGCTTTGAAATGCACATAAAGGAAAGTTTTATATTGTTGACATGCCCTCACATAGGTAGCTGCTCTGCACTACTTTAATGTAACAGGAGACTTGTGCAGCATGTCGCCATCTTGTTCCATTAATCCATAGGTGTTTGTGTTTTGATTAGACCACAGGTGTAATTGTAGGAGACATATATTGAGATTGCCCATGCCTCTACCCCAGATCCCCATGAGGATGCAATCGGGTGAAACACACGTTATGATCACCTGACCTTGTTATATCAGGTCCTTGTAATGTACTCACATGTACTTTAAGAGTTAGTATTTATTTTGGTACAGAAATACAGCAGTCGCCACTGGTACATTGCAGCTGGGCTCCAAATCACCAGAGTCAATTCATGGAGTACAGTCCAGTGAATAATTGAATAAATTGGGGTGCTTAATCCCTATGAAGGGGCGTTCCCCAACAGGGGTGACATCATCTGAAGCCTACAGGGGAGAACTTCCTCCCTCACTCTGCTACACACAGCCCAAAGCAGTTCAGTGTAAGATGAGCTATGATTGGTTAAGGCTGCAATGCCCCCCCCCCCCCCCTCCCCGAGCCCTCCAGACTGGATTTGCTGATTTTGGACTTCTGCCAGGCCAGCAGGAGTCCAAAATCTGTGCAATAGATAGGGGAAATATGCTCTGGACAAGTAGCTTTTTTTAAACTCAAATAAATAATTGAAAACTTAATTTTTTTTTAAACAAAGTACGTTAGAAAGATTTTTTATTTACCATAAGGAGTACAATGGAACAAAAATGTGTTAATTCACATTTGAGTTGCGAGTATAGGTATCATTGATGTACTCAAGGGTCGACATAGGTGTATTTGTACATAGGTTTGTCCTCTGTTTTTGTTTAATATCCCTATCAAGCTATAGTTGTATTAATTTGATAAAATTTAAGTCTACACTGCATATGAAGTCTATGTTTTGTAAAGAATACCACTGGGGCCATAGATACAAAAATAAATAAATAAATATCATGTAAATGAGTTTAAATCTAGCCTCAGGCACAGCTACCTCTTATCCTTGCTCATATAACATTTCTGCCAACTAATGTAAAGTTCAGAGACCCAAGAATTTCTTAATACTTTCCTAAAACTTTGCCATTAGAAACATAACAGGTAAACTGGCTGTTATAATAGGACAACAAAGTAAATATGTTCTCCCTTGTTGTCTGAAATGGCGCAACTGTCCTATTCTTCTGAATGATGCAATTAAAAACATATTTATAAGATTGATAAAGAGTTCATTACTGTAATGTTAATGAGTCATAGTGTCCTAATATTAAAATTCAACTTGGTCTAGTTTTTCTGTGCAAGGACAATAGCTTCTGGAAACAACCTTGGCTACAAGTATTTACAGGCTTGGTAGATAAATGCTTCAGGCTCTCTTTCTCTCTTGCCGATGTCAGATAATTTTCAATTTGTGATATTGTTTGTTTAAAGTCAGACATATGGTCTTCTGTCTAATGTGTGTGCTTTAAAGCTGGGCATGATTTTTAGCTTATGAAATGAATAGATTTCAGCATTCACTTAATTATTGTTTCATTTTGACACATGATCTTATGAATGCTCTGAATTCTAACTAGCAAGTTAAATGGCTCCAGTCACTGCATCCTCTATTCCCATTATCTTTTAAATGATGCTATAAGTAACATTCTTATTTGTGGTAAAACCAGCACATTAATATCATTGTATAGCTGTATTATAACGTTTCACCAGTTAACCTGTAGGACTCATCATAAGCTTTAGCCATTCCATTTTCAATCTGGTACCATGTTGCCATGATCATGATTATGCTGGCTGCCATTTGAAACAGATATCAAACTTGTGTCGTACAAATACCTTTATAGCTTAGCTGATCTCCCATAATTCAGTTGGCTAATCAACTGAATTTTGCTGTTTTCTTTGCCAATTAAAATCAGTTTCTTTTTCCTTTTTTATTTCCCTATTTTGTACAGCTCAGGCCACCTTTTCTGAGCTTTTTTGACAGCCTTTAGAAATATGATTCCCATAGGCAATAATTTCATAGGGAACAATGAAATATTCAAATGGCACAATTTTTTAGCTGTGCTTTATGACGTGAATAGGTCATTTCACGATGTGGGGGTGGGTTGGTGAGATGGCAAAAAAGTTGGTTATAGTGACAAGAGATTCTGTTTTCAGTGGTTTGTTTCTTTGGCGATATGTATAGTAGTACACAGGCACTTAGATTTTTAAGTTTGCAAAGTGTGTCTGGTTGAGATGAGATCAGCCTATGCTTTAGCTGCTGGTCCGACCGCCCACCCACCGGCTGATAAGTGACAGACTTTTTCCTACCACTGTGCATAGGGAGAAATCTGTCGGTCATCACTAAACTGTCAGGGCAGCGGCAGTTCGTGAATATCCTGGACACCTCTTTAGCATTGTGCGCTGTGTACTTCTATATAGAAGTGTTGTGTACTACTGTACTTATTGCCACAAGCATCAGGCCATTGAAAGCAGCATGTCTCTACTGTGGCTATATTATGCTGCTCTCAGCGAGGGGCAGCATATCCAGCCTGATAGGTTCCCTTTAACGCTAAAACTTCTGTAATTGAGTGACTACTTGGAGATGTTGTATGGTACATAATATTACACATATTTGGCATCACACTGCATTGGAAAGTTTTTTTTTTTTTTTTTAAGTATAACTATGATTCATTGAGCAAGTTACCCTAAAATAGAACATAAAACCTGTGGGAAACTTTTTATTTCCCCACCCCTAACTTTTCACTCTTTTCCTAAATACATGAAACATACAAACATATTTTAAAAATATATTCTACAATTCTCTGTCCTGCAGAGAAAAGGGAAAAAATGTTATAAAATAAAAAACCCTTTACTTTGCCGCTTGTAAAAAGGTGAGACCTTGATGTGAGCGTTGGGGACAAAAACACCCCAGTCACGAAAGGGTTTAAAGTCCAGGAGGACACACAATATCTGCCTCACAATATTGCAGGATTTAAAACCCTCTTTAAAAGTTAAGTGTGCTTGTTTTTCAACTTAATGATGAGCTTATGTAAATATATTTGCACAATATTATTGCCATGAGGGGATTGCATTCTGATATATGTAATTGCAGTGGCAAGGACGTAAACCAAAAGGAGAACACACAGCAGTTTTATACAAACAAGACCCTGCATTTCGTTTGTTAAAATAAATCTGAAAAAGTCATCGAATTTTAGATAATGTTAAAGGGAATTCTGTAATATGTTTTAGCATGCAGAGTGAAGTGCTCCAGGAGTCATAATTAGTGTAACATTGGCAAGGGAAGCAAATGCTGAGGGTCTTCGGGGACCTAGAGGAGCAATAATGCATACAATTTACTATTAGATGGATCTCAGTGATGCTGTTCTTCTTTAGCTACTTCCAGTTATCAGAGTGTAAATTAAAGTTTGAATGACATTAAAGGAAAGAAAAACTATCACAGTTGTTATGTTGATA
Organism: Hyla sarda; assembly: GCF_029499605.1. Taxonomy (NCBI): domain Eukaryota; kingdom Metazoa; phylum Chordata; class Amphibia; order Anura; family Hylidae; genus Hyla; species Hyla sarda. Next base: position 227,243,786 of record NC_079192.1, read on the forward strand.
AATTAGAGTTCTATAAGGCAGTGGCACTCACTTCCCTTGTTTGCATTCAATTTAAACTTGATTTTTTCCAGACTTTCTTAATATGCCTAAAATGAATTGCCATTTATGCCAATATATTCCTTTAAACTGCCTCACGTTTCCCTGTCAATGTTATATATTTTTTCTTTTCCTTTAGTAACATGAACACTTAACAAATAACACATGGTGGCATGTGTTTCCTTAAAGGGGTATTCCAGGAATTTTTTTATTTGACTACGCTACAGGGGCTGTAAAGTTAGTGTAGTCTGTACCTGTGTGGGACGGTTTTCTCTCAATTCTTATGTTATTTTCACCCCAATATTTATTTTTAACAGCATACAAAATGACTGTTGTCTCTGATTTTTCCCAGTTTGCAATGCGGCAGAGACCTGACTCGCTAGTCAGCTGATGACAAGGAGCCTGTCTGCTTTAATGGGTGGAGGGATCACTTGGTGGGAGAGAGATCAATCTGCAACAAATGCAACAGCTGAAGGCACCCTGATTGAAAATCACAGGTCTTTTGAATGCATGCAGCTCATTTATGTTTCAATCAGTGGGGGGCTGATGTGTGGGAGGGAGGAAAATGGAATTGTGGGATTTGTAGTCAAAAAAAGAAAAGTCAAACAGGAAATACCAGTTCACAAAAAGCTAGCCACAGTATTATGGTAATCTCACAACATTACGAGCCACAAGACAAGCGCAGATCCTTCCGAAACATGTCTATTATTGTCTGGCAGGTACGTACTAAAATCACCTTATGGTGGATAACCCCTTTAAGTTAACTGAATAGTTTATTGTAGTATTTTAAAGCAAATTAGAACACCTTCATTCTAAACTTTAACCTGTATGCTTTGATATGACCTTCTCCCCCCAGGTGATGCCAAGAGTCATTTTCCAACTTTCTAGATATGCAAACAACTTAGTTCGTACAGCAGGTGCAGATAACCCACACCATATATGACTAGTGTAAGATATCATTTTGCCACAAAAGGTATAGGTAACTATGATAGGGTATCACACAGAAAGCTAATTAACCACTTGAGGACACAGCCATTAATTTCGTATTCTGTGATTTCTACCCTTCAGTCTAGTAGGTAGCTGTGGCATCCACATGTCTTAATACAGTTTTACCATCTTGTAATAATCCATCTAATGAACAGTAGTGTCAGTTTCATATGTTATATGTGAGGAGTTTTAGTAGCACCCATAGTCTTTTTGTTTTTACAAATTTTGGGCCTGAACAAGGGTGCTAGGGCTAGAAAAGATCATATTTCTAGGTGTATCAAGCAGGCAAGCTATTACTTTGGTGTATAATCCTCCTGAAGAAAACATAAGATGGAGCACTCACCGTACTGTTCAATCTTCTTTTTGTATAAATAACTTACATATGGACACAGTAGGGAGACATTGAAGCGGAACGGGGATTGTGGTTGGGCAACAGTTTTGCACCAGCAGGTGCTTCATCCGGAGTGGAGGCCGGATGAAGCACCTGCTGGTGCAAAATTGTTGCCTGACTACAATCTCCGTTCCTTTTAAATGTCTCCCCGCTGTGTCCATATGTAAGTTTTTTTTTTTAATACTTTAAAGAAAATTGAACAGTGCGGTGATTGCTCATCATATGCTTTCTTAAGGAGGATTATATCTATATGGTTATTTTATGTATGAAGTTGAGCACCTTTGATTTGTTCTAAAGGACGGATTGCCTGTGAAATTTATACATACGCTGCTACTGTGTTGACTGGAGCAGAGTGCTCCATAGTGCAATAGCTTTTCTTTCTTTTTGGTTGCATATTACCTTGGTGTATGTATCCTATGGTCTCTCTCCCCCTGTTGTCCTAGGGCTCACTGCACCAGAGCAACAGCTTTCTCTCTATGCAACATATCTGTAGAGCGGCCACTTGGTGGTCTCCTCACACCTCTTTACATCACGATAGATTGAACAATGATGATTTATTCTTTTTCATCTGGCTGTAAGGTCTTTCAGTCTTTTGCCCCACCCCGATTATCTCAGGTTTTTTTTTAATCCCCATCAGTGCTGTCAAGGTATAATCAAATGGAAAGCCTTTAGTTACACTGTAATTCTTTTTCCTCTAGACATGAAAACACCTTTCCATTTCCCACCATTGTTTTTCTTTTCTGTTATTTTCACTAGTTTATTCTTCAGGTTTTCTGTCCTTAGAGGTGGAGCCCCTCTCTCCCCTAGTACTGTCACAGCTTGAGGAAACAGAATTACCGGTGAGTGTAATTACTGGCTTTCAGCTTTCCTTTTGCAAAACAGGACATGGTTACTATGTGGTACACAAAGTCTAGCACTAAACTCAGCAGAGATAAGTCATGGCCAGGATAAATTTTCATGGTGCTCTGGGCTGAATGGAGAAGCAAAAGGAGAAAGTAAAGGACTCCAAGAAGACGTCACCTGTGAGTCACTGGATATAACTGTACTGTAACCACTTGTATAAGTCCTTCAGCCACAATATGCAGAGCCCTGTGTAGTACCGTTATGTGACCCCTGTATATTTCCTCTATGGGGAAATTCTTTGTTATATAGGTTCTTGTAGTAGATTTAGTGAGTGCTTTACTATTATTCAGAGATATTCTATTATATGTACATAAGTGTTTTTGACTTCATGATTTTTTATTTATTTATTTATAAAATGCTGGTGCTTTGAATTTTTATTTAAGGGTATTTTTTCCTTTCATTAAATTTTTATGCTCCAAGGGGACTTAACTTTGCGGTCCCTTAGGATATTATTAAACGTGCAGATAACTGCTGGACAAGTGCTGATAAACTAGATTTGCCTTCAGGTTTAACCAGGTTAACTAAATTGGTGCTCATTTAAGGAGCCTTTTAGAAAGCTTGGTATTCCTTTGGACAGGGCCACACAAACGATTGCTGGATCAATTATGTGGCCTCAAACTATTATTCATCAGCCGTATGTCCCCTATTACATGGGAATATATGCAATTAGGGTTTTTAAACATGTTAAAACCCAGTGATCAGCTGACTTACAAGTGTTCGTTGGCTGATTGTTGGGTCTATGACACAAGAGATTCAGTTAATAATCTTTGTGTAATAGACCACTTATACAGTAAACTGCAATAATAATTGAATGTACCTACCAAGTATTGATGTAGGTATTTCTTGGTCTTATATATATATATATTTTTTTTTTTGCATATATTTAATACATTGTGTATCTGCTGTTAAATAGGAATGCTTGGTGATTTAAGGGTACTCATGCAATGCCTCATCAGACCTGGCAAGAGCATCAGATAAAACAAAACAGCCTCTGGCTTACCTGCATTGGGTCTGGTGCCATTTCATTGCCTGCTTTCTATATTAAACACTGTAGTTTGTCATTCTGTAATTATTATTTTTTTTCGCTTTTTTACTTTATAACTTAGGTATCTATACCTAGTATTAAGCCTTTAAATATTAATAAATATAATTATATCACCTGGAGTTCATCTTTATAGATTCACTAATCATTTTTTTTTTAACCACAGTAACTTTGCATCAGATTTAACACTAGCAAAGTTAATTTGTTTCTAAAGATTAGTGCTAGATAGCAGAGTGTAGTGGGAGTTCATCGAAAGGAACATTAACTGAAACAGCAAGTTGGAAAAATGTTGTGTCAGGGGAATGCAAGGAAAATAAGATTTTGAATAATGATGGCAGGAATCAAATGGAGTTGATCTGCAGCCAAAGGATGTCTGTAGGTGTCAAAATGAAAGAATTATTAAAGGGTGGAAAGCTAATTGCAATTAATGCATTTGTGAAAAGTAGAATGTAGTCCAAGGGAGCAGCATAGTTTATTTCAAGGATCTGAGCGTCTTTAGGCTTCCCTGTGGTATCCACTTCAGTTATTTTGTTTTCCATCTACTGATGTTTAACCCAGTAAAATAAAAATGCTATTTCAAGTTAGTATTATTCTCCAACATTTTCCTCCTGAGTAGCACAGAAATGCAATTGCTTTTGGCATCTGTACACCATAAAACTCTCAATACTATTAAGGAAATAAGTTCAAAAGAAAAAAAAATCCTCAAAGTGAGCTGATGCTCTAAATAGAAGTGGTTTTATTGTTTTAATTAATCATATAGCTAGCCCCTTATATTTGTGATTCATAGGTATTTTTGTTTTCTGGAGCAAATTAATGTTCATTTACATTACTGTAATCCACTATACAGTTTATTTACAGATGAAAATGAACAACACAGAGCTAAAAACTGTGGAATGTATTTAATAATACTACTCTAAATATAGAAAGGATGAATCTAGACCAGACAGCCAGAAACTGATCCAAATTAGTCACAGTATGTCTGCCGAACCTTTTCTCTTTCTTATGCCACTGTCTTTTACACCAATATTTTGCACACAAAAAAGTTAGGCACATTTTACAAATTCTTTCAGCTTCATCCTCTTTGTTTAGAATCTTTCTAAACTCTTGTTAAAGGTGCAAAATAAATTCTGAAACATAATTAGGGATGCACCGAAAGGAAACCGAAAATATAGGCTGTGCTTGGCCGAAAACAGAAACCAAAATCCACCCCCTTTTTTTAAATATAGTTTTTGTTACATTTTATTATATCCTTTTTTGGGATGTGATGTGACCAAAATCACCAATTGTTGTGTTTGGAATATTTTTGCATGTAAGCCATTCACATTACAGAATCAGAAATATAATAATTTAATAGTTGGGACAATTACCCACGTGGCAGTACCAAATATGTTTATTTTATAATTTGTTCATATTTTCTATATGATAGAAGGGAGAAGGAGGGTGATTTAAACTTTTAATATGGAAGGGGTTAATGGATGTCTTTTAAACTTTTATTTAACTTTTTTTTTTTTAACTCTTTATTAGTCCCCTGTATAGATTTCTCATACAAATCAATGGGGTTCCATATAACTCCATTGATCTGTGTGATTTGTGCTGATTTGGTTGAGCCTGCTTAAAGCGCAACTGTCATGGATAGTGTACCCCCCAAACTAATACCATGATAGATGATGACACTTGTAATGCAGCTATACCTTTGGCTTTATCGGCAGGAAAATAGTTTTATTGTGCGGTCAGCAACTGTCGGATAGGTGTGGCTGGGGATCATAATGCCCCACCTCCGCCACGCCTATCCCCTGTAAGTGAGCGCAGGGATCACTGTGTGATTGACACACAGGTCCCCACCCCCGATGTCCATGATGTGCGGTCCGGCGTGACTCCACTGAGCCTATACATATTATGTGCACCTTTATGATATACAGTGCCCGTACTCCTCTTCTCCTGGTGCCAGAGACGTGCTGCTTCTGCTTTCACTAGAGGCACAAAGCTCGCTCCCTGCCTCTAGCACTGCACAGGTGCACTGAGCTGGTGGCAGACAACAGGAGTGAGCACTTTCTCTCTGCCTCTAGTGAAAGCAGAAGCAGCACATCTCTGGCACTAGGAGAAGAGGAGTACGGGAACTGTATATCATAAAGGTGCACATAATATGTAAAGGCTCAGTGGAGTCATGCCGAACCGCACATCATGGAAATTGGGGGTGGGGACCCGTGTATCAATCACACAGTGATCCCAGCGCTCACTTACAGGGGATAGGCGTGACAGAGGTGGGGCATTACGATCCCCAGCCACGCCTATCCGACAGTTGCTGACCGCACGATAAAACTATTTTCCTGTTGATAAAGTGTGATAAAGAGCAGCCAAAAGTATAGCTGCATTACAAGTCATCATCTATACTATCACAGTATTAGACTGGGGGGGTACAATATCCATGACAGTTGCGCTTTAAGCCAGGCTCAATCAAATGAAGAACCACGGACACCAATGATCCAGAGGTAAGCTCTCTGGCTACCTCAGAAGTGGATCACCCCATCCCGTCCTCAATCGATCAACCCCACTGGACCACCAGGGGGCATTTACATGTCCCTCTACACTGCGCTGTCAGCGGCGAACTATAAGGTTAATAGCCATCCGCAGTGATCGCCGCATGTCAGCAGACCTCTCCCATTTATGGCGCAGACCCGACCCACGGTCCCACGTCATGTCCTCACCCGACCCATGACAAACATCTATGTCATGGGTCGGGAAGGGGTAAATCAGCGGAAAATTCACCCAGCCTAAAATGCCAAAAGGGGAATTTTCGGCTGATAATTTTTGGCAGCCGAATATTTAGCTGCATGCCTAATAATAACTTAGAACCATGCTTTGTTCTTTATTACACAGTGTGCTTGCCATTTGGTGAATTTTGCTAATACAGTTGCAAGAAAAAGTATGTGAACCCTTTGGAATTATATGGATTTCTGCACAAATTGGTAGTAACATGTGATCTGATCTTCATCTAAGTCACAACAATAGGCAATCACAGTCTGCTTAAACGAATAACACATAACGAATTAAATGTAACCATATTTTTATTGACCACACCATGTTAACATTCACAGTGCAGGTGGAAAAAGTATGTGAACCCTTGAATTTAATAACTGGTTGAACCTCCTTTGGCAGCAATAACTTCAACCAAACATTTCCTGTAGTTGCCGATCAGATATTCATGATGGGGCAGTGAACTGGGAGGATTATAAAATTTAACAAGATCATGAAAGGTACTCTTTAACTTATAGGACCTGCACCTCTTGTGAAATTACTGTCCATCATCTACTCCACTGTAACTTTACCACCCATTCTTACAGCCTTAGATCGCTGTTATAGCCTATTGTAATAATGTTGTAATATTGTAATGTGACCTAAAAATGCTAAATATCCCTGGCTCCTCATCATAGTGATGCTTGCAGTGAATCTACTGGCCCTGTTCCAATAATACATAAAAAAAAGGCATTCACAGCAAAATCCGCTAAATGAATTGCATACATTGATGTGACAATAGGCAGTTTTTGTATAATAGCTTTCTGCTTTACCACTTTGACATAAGGGGATGTAAAGCTTTATATGTCAAAAAATCTAAAGGTAATAACGTAAGGTTGGGAAATATACTAGTGCAGCTGTTTTGGGCCCTCTCAGGCACCAAGGCCCCTTATGTTTAGTTTAAATTGTTACTGTCATTTATATAAACTCTTGACATGATGTCCAGTGTCCCGCTTCAATTTATAGCTGGCTGAAACGTGTAGCAACGCACTTCACTCCCCAGCTTTGTTATAGCCTAAAAAATAGTCTGCCAAGTGCTACTGTTCACTTCAGGACTGAAAGCCGGTGTGATAAAATTTTTTGGCAAGTGTGGACAGGATGCTAGAAGTTTATATAAATGACAGTAAGGCTTTAAAGGGGTATTTCGGCCTTAGACATCTTATCCCCTATCCAAAGGATATCCGTGCAGCACCCAACATTCTGTGCCGGGCGCTGCTCGAGAGATGGAGACGTGACATCACGCCATGCCCTCTTGTGATGTCACATGACAACCCCTTCCATTCATGCCTATGGGAGGGGTTGTCACGCCTCCTCCCATAGGCTTGAATGGAGAGGGCGCAGTGTTGGTTTTTGGAACCATCCTAAGAAATGTGGGGAAAAAAGTTTTTTGCATCTAGCAGATCATATCATAATAATATTGTTAATATCTATAGATCTTATTAGATTAATTACATTTTACCATCATGTAAGTTTTTAGTAATGTTGATAACACTGTGGTTGGTTTTAGTAGTTGCTTTTACGTTAGGATAGGTTACAATTTATCTATGGAGGTGTATAATTCAAACAATCCACAGCAGAGGTGTATAAAAAAAACTGCAATTTTTTTTTTTTTTTTTTTTACAGGTGAAGCAAAAAAAATTCTTTCATTTGTAAAAAAATTAAAAAACACAAGTAAAAAAAAAAGCACTAATCTGTAGTATAAACGTGTGTGTGTGTGTATGTATGTATATATATATATATATATATATATATATATATATATATATATATACATATATATATACATTTTAGTTGAGTTTAAAGACTTAAACAAAACCACAAACAAATAAAGCTGAAACTGTTAGTACCTATCCTTAAAGGGGTTGTCCAACAGTTACAGTAAGTTTTTCACATGATTATGAACGGTCCGAACAATGCAAGCTTTCAAAGATCAGAATAGGGTCCAGAGTCTCATGTGGGGCCTTTTACTGCCTCATGCAAATATATTTATTTTTCCCCACATTATAACATTTTCACATACATTTTCTGCACAGTGTTAGCATTGTAATCCTTGAAATGATCCTAAATGGTTAAACATGACTTTACACAATATTTACTTTGGTCTTCCTTTATTTAATTTTTTTATATATTTTTTTCAATTATTGCAATTTCTATTTTAATTTTTGGGCATTAAAAATCACGGGATTCATAGAACAGTGTAGAGAAAGCAAAATACATGTATAGACACTTAAAATGCTTTATACACTGCTCTCAAGGCCATTAAATGCTTGCTATATGTACGCTAAATGTAGATAAATATGTACAATATATCCCTCGGTACCTTCCCATGAATTGATACAACTATTCATGTTTCATTTTTTCATCTTTCTCCTTACTCTTGGATTCTAATGTTTATTTCAGTATTTCAATCTATATTTTTAATTATTTATTTTATTTTTATTTTTATCTTATGGTTGAAAATTACTGTTGATTACACTTCAACATATCTTGATCTACTTGTCACTCCATTATTTTTCTCTTGATTGTCTACGTGCTGCTGTTATGCATAATTGAACATTAAAACCTGATGAGACACAAATGGTCCATACAAAGGAATAAATAACCTTATTAAAAAATATATATTTTAATAGTCCAGTCCATAGTATACGATACCAATCGCCAGTTCATTCTGAATTTAGTCCATTAATTTAGAGTGTTCACCTTAGGGCTGAAAAAACAACAAATTGATTAATCGGCAACTAATCGATTAGGAAAATAGTTGTCAACCTTTTTACATAATCGATTGGTCAGCCAATTTCCTCACTGTTTAGTGAAGAGGGGGTCAAGAACACACCATCTTCTGCAGCTCTTTTCTGCAGCTATTGTGAGTCCCAGGTTGTCAAGCTCTGTGCTAAAGGCCAGACTTGCAATTGATGCACAAAGAAGATGCAGGAAGTGGAAGATTGTGTGCTGCCCCTCCCCCTTCATTAAATGGTCTGCTGAGGGTATGTAGGATGGACAAAAAGGAAATGTGCTTCCCTCTATCTGGCCACAGGTAAGACACAGAGAGGGGTTTATAGCTCTTACAAGGAAAAAAAAATAAGAAAATTATAATGAAACCTCTAAGGACAGCCAATTTTCGTTATTGCCCTTTTTTCCTTTTCCCGCTTTATTAGCCATAACTCTTTTATTTTTTCATCTTCACACCCATATAAGGGCTTGTTTCTTGCGGGACCAATTGTACATTGTAATGCCTTCATTCATTTGTCAATAACATATGCTCTAAAATGGAAAAAAAAATATTTGTGAGGTTTCTTTTTTACGCCATTCAACATGTAATCTTGATACTTAAGGTTGTTCCCGTTCTGGAGATCATGGGGAGAAGGGCCCAGTGGTCAAACCACCTGTGATCAGCTACTTATCCCGTATCCTGTGAATAGGGTAAAAAGTTATTTCTGGCTGCAGTACCGCTTTAATAAAAAAAAAAATCATCAATCATTTTGGCTTCAAATGTCTTTATTTTTGGTTTTTTTCTTGGATGTTTTTAAATTTCTTTATTGTAATGACCTGTTTGGGTAAAATTGTCTCCCACTGGTATGCAATAGTCATATTCTTTATGGTGATTGATGGAAACTTTTTGTAAAGATTTATCCTTCCATTGAGTTTCTCACTGGTTTAACCAATGCAACACCCCATTTCACACACATTGTACCATGTATATCACATTTTGAGATGTTCAGGAGTCTAGTCCCTTAATGTTGTATTTCCTGGTGTTGTGGGTGGCTTCATTCTTTGTGCAAATTTGTTGGTGCATGGTTTGGTAGCAACAGACATTCTTGTCCTTGAAAAATATGCAAAATGATCAAGGAACTGCGGCCAATATTAGCAGAAGATGAGGGTTCAAAAGAAATGTTCCCTGAATCTCCAGTCTTGGCCTGTAGACAACCACCTAACTTAAAACAAAAGCTGGTTAACAAGAAATTACTCACAGAAACAATACTCGCAGATAATGGACCAAACCATGCACCAAACTTCGTGGCAAACTCTGCCAAAACATTTGTAGAAAGATTGAAGCCACCCACGCTCAGCTACGATGAGCTGCAGCGTAAGGCTTGGGCCCGAGGTCACTTTGGGGCCCAGTGTGTCATTCTGGTCTCAGTCAATCACTGGTTGAGACGGGACATCCCAGCGGCCATTGATTGGCTAAGTGGCAGTATAATACACTGGGCCCCGATGTTACTCCTGGCCCAAGCTGCCGGGACACCAGAGGTACAGTGGGGACTGCTGGAGGTGAGTACAGGTTTATTTTTGTTATTTACTGTAGAATGGGCATTATATTAACCCTTCTTCCCTTCCCCCTCATTTAACGCCTTAAGGACGCAGTCAATTTTATTTTTGCGTTTTTGTTTTTTCCCCCTCGCCTTCTAAAATTAATAACTCTTTTATATTCACAGACTCATATGAGGGCTGTTTTTTTGCGTGACCAGTTGTACTTTGTAATGACATCACACATTTTACCCTAAAATGTATGGTATACCAAAAAAATATTTTTTGTGTAAGGAAATTTAAACGAAAATCATAATTTAGCAAATTTGGGGGGTTTCGTTTTTGCGCTGTACACTTTACGGTAAAAATACATGTTTTCTTTACTCTCTGGGTCAATACGATTAAAATGATACACATGGTTACATACACTTCTATTAATGTACTGCTTTAAAAAAAATTTTTTACAAAATCAATATGTTTAAAATTGCCCTATTGTGACCACCTCTAACTTTCTTATTTTTCCGTATACAGTGATCTGTGAGGGCTCATCTTTTGTGCCATGATCTGTAGTTTGTTTTGGTACCAGATTTGCAGTTTTTGTGACTTTGATAGCTTTTTATTCCATTTTTTTTTCAGTTTGATGTGACAAAAAAGCAGAAATTTTTTTTTTTTTTTTTACATTTACGCCATTCGTCTTAGGGGATCATTAACATTATATTTTTATAGTTTGGACATTTACAATACCAAATATGTTTATTATTTATCATTTTTTTACTCTTTTATGTATTAATATGGGGAATATGGGGAAAAAGGGTGATTTAAAACTTTATTGGGGGAGGGGATTTTACAAATTTTTTTAAAACTTTTTTTTACATTTATTTTACGCTTTTTTAGTCTCCGTAGGGGACTATTTATAGCAATCATTAGATTGCTAATACTGTTCAGTGCTATGCATAGGGCATAGCACTGATCAGTATTATCGGTGATCTTCTGCTCTCGTCTGCTGTACGGCAGATCAGTGCAGAAGACCCCGGGAGACAGACGGAGGCAGGTGAGGGGACCTCCGTCCGCCATCTTGGCTGATCTGATCCCAGTGGCAGTGCCGCAGGTGATCAGATCAGCCATTATAAGTGCCACACTGCCATAGATGCCGTTATCTGTATTGATCACGGCACCTGAGGGGTTAATAGCAGACAGCAGCGCGATCGCTGATGTCAGCCATTACCGGAGGGTCCGCGGCTGCTGACAGCCGCCGGGAATGAAGCGAGCGCAGCTCCTCTGCTCGTATCACAGCCGCACCGTAAATGTACAGCCCTGTCCGCTAAGAGGCACTATGCAGTGTACAGTGTTGTACGGCGCATGTCCTTAAGGGGTTAAGGGACTATACTCCAGCACACATCAAAATATAGTATACATGATACAATGCACCAAGTGTGAAATAGGATGTTACCAGTCAGAAAATCAATAAATGGATAAATCTACACAGATTTTCCATCAACCGCCATACATTTTTTTAACTATTGCACACCAGTTGGACACCGTTTTACCTAAACGGGTCACTCCATACATGACATTAAATGTGCACTGTCAGATACAAAAACTTTTTATAGGTTATATGAATTCTATTATAAAGGTTAATGTTTTGCCAAGATGTACAAAAAGTTTTTGAATTTGACACTGCCCATTTAAAATAAAGATACTGAGAGAAAATGTGAAAACCTCACAAGAAAGAAAGAGACATTTGAAGCCAAAATAATACTTTTTATGATTCAAAGAACAGAGGACTTAAGGGGAATCTGTCATCAGTCAGCAGGTAGTGCAGGTGTCTCTGATCATAACAATTCATACCTACCCCCAATCCGTGGTCCCATTCGCCTGCTATCCTTCTTGTTTGAGTGGCAGGCTTAGTGCACAGGTGGAGTTTCAGGAGCACACTAACTCATCGCCGCTGCTGCTGCTTCTTCAAGCCTGCTGCAACTGGGCAGAGTCAAAAAGCTGTAGCGGTGACGGCAGTGTTCTCCCTTTGCTCCACCTGTGCGCTGAGCCGGCCATCTAATCGAGGAAGATAATAGGCGAACGGGACCACCTATCAAGGATAGGTAAGTGTAGTTATAATCTGTATGATCCACATTACCATCCTGTATTAACAGTTAAGTGCAGGTGTAACAGACAAAGACTCCCGGATTTGCGCTTCTTAGCACATTATCAAAACGTCTCGTAAGCCTAATCAAAATTACATTCTCTCTCTTGCATCCCACAATGTTCTGCTTAATCACCATTCTCACTCCTGCCCCCCCCCCCTTCCTTCTCATCCTTTTCTATGTAATGTATGGTCCTATAGAGGGACACTTTATTGCCTCACTTAGTGTATATGTTGTTGTTTTAACCCCTGCATATTTGTGAGATGTTACCTGTGTTGTGAGCTCAGAAATGCTTTTGACTTGAAAAAGTTAAGTCTCTAAAAAGATTGTCTTTCCAAAATACTGCTAGTCCAATAAAAAAGACATTACAAGATTCTGCATCATTCTATAATTTTGCATTTATAAAATTGATGCAAGTTTAACAGTGACCTGCCGAACAGACAGCAGCTCCGGACCATGCCCTTATTACTTATGGAGTAATAATTCAACCTTTTTGTGAGCCATTTGTGTTTTTAAAGCTCTTTTTAGTGAGTCATCATGTATTCTGTGTTCATTCAACCAAGGAGACCTGTAATGTTTGTGATAGATCATGTACAGTGACAGTTTAATGTCATTTTATCAATACTTTTTCTCTCTAGTCTATTATTTGTTATGAATTGTCCAGTAAAAGCAAAAATGTATGAATCCTCAAAGAACTATTAGGAAAATAGATGATGTTTCATCTATGATTTATCTCCGATTTTATAAAACAACTAAGAAAATATACAAAAGTAATCATAAAGTTGGCATACAAATTTTGTTTAAAAGTGGTAGAGTGATTCATTGGTAACAGCCTTCGCGTTTTGCCCCCCCCCCCGAAAATATAGGAGGTACATTCTACGGCTTACATAAATTGTGAGGTTTTTTTCTTCCTTTTTGTAAATACATCTACAGATAAGTTTGTGTTCGTGAAGCTAGTACATAGAGTTTTGCCTCTTGAAGTATAAATTAGTTTTGCTTGGTATTCTTTTAAATAATTGTATATATTATATATAAAATACATATGTATGGCTTGTTTGTTTTTAGCAGCTTGACTTAAGAAGTGCTGGCAGTGACTACACCTCTTACAACATTTCTTGTGACCTGTACTTCCAAGGCTGTATCATCTGATTTATTTCAGAGCATTCTTTTCATCCGTCTTTGCATTTTGATGGATGGATCTGTCAACGTTTCATGTGTTGTTTTACATACAGCAGAAGTTAAAAATTTGTTATGTAATGATGGGACACTGAAAACAACTTTTTACAGACTATTTCTCATTTTAGAGACAAAAACGTTTTTTTTTTCTTTCTTTTTTTTGTTTTTTTTTACGCCCCCTTTGCTTATTTTCATATTTTGCTGTTATTTTTATATTTTTAATTATACTCACTACACTCTAACGTATGCTAGAAGTTGTTCCCATGTTCTTTCTCTGGAAATAAAACATAGATGATATTATATTATGTGAGATCTTCCACACCCTTCAGGCGATGAGGAATATCAAGGTTGCAGATTATTTTCTTCTCTTTTGCCCCACAGGGAATTTCACAAAGAATTGTTGTTGTTTTTTTTGTCCTACATAAAAATAACACTAATCGCTAATGGCATTACTTGCAGTTCATCATAGCAACATATGATTTGCTCAGTCTCTCACTTTTTCATTCTCATTGCTACTGTTTTCCTGTTCTGTAGTTCAATTATTTGTAGATACCATGTTTTTTAGAGAATTGTGAAAAATAATCATTGTTGTATATCAATCTTTACTTATTAGGTTTTAGGAAATACAAAGCATGAACCAAATGTAACATCAACATAAACAATTAAAATAGCCAAATACTGACGAGTTACACAGGAGAGAAATTATAGCGATAATTAGATAGGCGCCAGTATGACATACCGCTACCCCAGTGCTGTACTAACAGTTTACACTGCTCAGTACCACTGTTTACACCCACTAGCACATGCCATCATATCCTCAAAGGTTACTTTAACCCCTTGAGGACACAGGCAATTTTCATTTTTGCTTTTACTTTTTTTTTTTTTTCCCATGTCCTCTTAAGAACCATAACTCATTTATTTTTCCATCTACATACGCATATGAAGGATTGTTTTTTGCACGAGCAATTGTACTTTGTAATAACTGCTTTAATTTTACCATGAAATGTACAGTGAAACAAAAAAAATATATATATTTGTGGGGGAAAATTCATAAGACAACCACAACTTTGCAACTTTTGGGTGTCTGGTTTTTATGCAGTGCACTTTATGGATAAAAACTATACATTATCTTTATTATGTGGGTCACTGCAATTAAAACAATAACCAATTTAAAACATTTTTCTAATACTGTACTTCTTAAAAAAAAAAAGTGTCAAACTTTTTTTTTTAAGCAAAAACAATATGCCTTAAATTGTCCTTTTCTGACCCCTATAACTCTTTTAGCATACAGGGATGTAAGAATACTCACTTCTTGTGCTGTGATCTGTAGTTTTTAATGGTACACTTTTTGGTTTGATCAGACTGATTTTTTATTCACCTTTTTTCAGATATGTGATCAAAAATCAGTTTGTTTGTTTTTTAAGTTTCTTTTATGTTTACAACATTTATTGTGTGGGATCCTTAACATATTTTAATAGGTCCGACAATTACGCATGTGGCGATACAAAATATGATTTTTATTTGTATTTATTACTAGAAGTTTTCTTTAAAAAAAATGTTGAAACTTTTAAAAATTTTACATTTTTTAACCCCTTAAGGACGCAGCCCATTTGGCACTTAAGGACGCAGACAATTTTATCTTTACGTTTTCGATTTTAACTCCTCGCCTTCAAAAAATCATAACTCTTTTATATTTTCATCCACAGACTAGTATTTTTTTGCGCGACCAGTTGTTTGCGACTGTTTTTTGCGTGACCAGTTGTCCGTTGTAATGCCATCACTCACTTTACCATAAAATGTATGGCGCAACCAAAAAAATACTATTTGTGTGGGGAAATTAAAAAGTAAACCGCAATTTTGCTAATTTTGGAAGGTTTCGTTTTCATGCTGAACAATTTACGGTAAAAATGACATGTTATTTATTCTTTGGGTCAATATGATTAAAGTGATACCCTTGATGACCTACTTTTCTATTACTGTTGCGCTTAAAAAAAATCACAAGCTTTTTAACCAAATTAGTACTTTTAAAAAACCCATATTTTGAAGACCCATAACTTTTTCATTTTTCCTTATAAGCGGCGGTATGAGGGCTAATTTTTTTTGCCTTGATCAGTACTTTTTATTGATACCGTATTTGCTTCTATAAAACTTTTATTACATTTTTTTATTTTTTTTTTATTTTTTGGGAATAAAATGTTATAAGAAAGCAGCTATTTTGGACTTTTTTGTTTTGTTTACGTTCACGCCGTTCAAAGTACGGTATCATTAACATTTCATTTTAATAGTTCAGATATTTACGCACGCGGCAATACCAAATATGTATATAAAATATATTTTTTTAATTTTTTGGGGGTGAGATAGGGAAAATTGGACAATTTGCGTTTTTATTGGGGGAGGGGGTTTTCACATTTTTTTTTAGTTTATTTATTTACTTTTTTTTAAAGGAATCCTCTGCCACAATGTTAACTCATCAGACCCCTGCAACTATGTCACGGATGTCTTATGAGCCCCCTGAGTTAGCCTGGGTGGTTTCGGGGGTCCGATGAACCCCCTAAGTTAGCCTAGATGGATAATTTATTTCTCTAGTTGCAGTGATCAGCATTAATCAGTGTCTAAATAGTTTGACAAGTAGCGGCGGGATCGCCACTCCCTGTCATTAGCAGTGAGTGTCCAGCTACTGATAGTATCAGTCACGCACAGCTACTGTGCTTGCTTTAAAGTTACTTAACACTCCAGGGTGTGCATGTACACCCTGGTGTGTTAAGTCCTGGATGGCAAGGGCATACCTTAGGTTAAAATGCAGGTACAGTATAATATCTTACAAGCCATTCTTTTGTCTCCATGTGTAATGGATTTTTTTTAACAGGTAATACTTCTTAAAAAAGCTAATCTGAGCCATTGACTCTAAGGTTGGGTTTCTATAAAATTGTGCAACCTTCACAATTTAGGCCACCTATTTCTTTACAATTTGCAATGTGCAGACGTGTGGCTACATACACAGGAACATGTCTAAAGTTTTGATCAGTTGGGGGTCTGTCTATTGAGAGTGCCCTAGACTTATTATGGAACTCTTTTTGTGCAGGGATCTGGGCAATTAAGTGCTTAACTGCATGTGCAGACTCTGACCAATCAAAACTCTGCACATCTTGCTGTGACTTTTCAAAAGTTTTTTCATAGTGACAGGGACAATTTAAAGAGGTATTCCACTTTTGTATACAACAATAATATGCTGCTGGGGCAGGGGAAAAGTAGAGGGAAATTTTTACCTTGCCCTTCCAGTCCCCTGATCTTCCTACTTCCAAGACAATGGGGAATGGCACCCTCTTTAGCTGTGCATCCCTCCCCTTTTTCACAGGAGGTGTTTTAAATTGTTAATGGATCCAGCATGTCGCCCAGTCAGAGGCTATATGCCCAACAGAGGTGAGTGGTTTTGAGTGTTAGGCTCAGAATTTGGTTTAGGGTCCCATCCTAAATGAGACCACCTCCACGTGGTGGATGGAGGGACACATTTTGATCAAAAAGTTCGCTAAGAGCCTCAATTTTTTGACCAAGTGTACTGCTGCAATCTTCTTTTTTTTTGTGTACTCTATATATATGGTATATATAAAAAACATTTTTGTAATATCGGAATACTCCTCTTATTTACACTGTTTAGAAAACAACCAAATACTAATACTTTGGGCAGTTTATTCTTATCACTTGTTAAACAAAAAATTATCTCAAAGTTAGTATATCACAATCTTTTTATTGAATGAATAAAATGAAAATGTATAAATTCATTTTTTGCTAAGAATACTGAAAAGAATAAGTGATAAATATGAAAGGATAGTAGACACAACAATACTATCAACATATAGCAAAGTAGTTACCTAATTCAGTTTATCAGCATATACACTGCCCTGATCCAATACAATTCATGGTATCGCCACCAATTCATATTTGTCAATGCATTATGTTATATTATATAGGAGTCATTGGTCTATCCATGCCATTCAGTATTTAGAAAACCACAGGTGTGTAGTCTCTTCTGCATGTTGACCTATGGTCCAATAACAGTGCACATAATATGGTCAAGGATAGTGAAATAAGACTTGTGTTTCAGAATAGACACAAATAGAATCTACTATCTATTTTGTAGAAGACAGAGGGGAAGGGCAGTTTACCTCACTTGTAAGTACGACTCTGCCAAGCCCAAATGCACATCTCATGTTTAAAATGATCTCAAAGACCCATTACTATTTCAACTGTACTTTTGTATATACCATCTTTTTCATATTTTTTCCTTTGTGACGTTGTTCTAGGAAATGCTTTACTTTGTGAAAAGTAGGTTTTTGTTCTTAAGTATGATTTGCCCTTAATTCACTAGTTGTTGTTGTCGTCTCAAAGCAGTTCTCAGTACGTTTACAATTATGTTTCCGAATTATGTGTCAGAAGAAACTAAGAATGTTTGTTCATAGCTTGTATAATGGAGCAATTTGCTGCAGTCCATTTTCTTTTAGCTGATTGCGCATTGCCCAGTTGCTTTGAAGATCCTAGCAGATAAAAGAAAACATAAAAGGGAAAAAACACTTCAAGAAAGCATCCTTTCTTTGATGCTGACCTAGTTTGCAGTGTTTCAAAAGCATTCATCTGAAAAGAGATACATATCTGATTCATCATAGATCTGGAAAAGAAATGAGTTGCTTTTGACGGCAACACAGATGAGTGCATCCGGACATCTGGACATCTGACCATCAAACATTCTGAAGTCAGCAGCCCTTCCTAGTGTACTTCAGCCATTGTATGACATTATGCCAGTGGGCATACTTAAACATGTAAAAAGAAATGAATACTGGGGTAAACCTTTCTGTAACCATATAAAACAGTACCAATTCATATTGTGTGCTGTCTTTCTGAAACAGCACTTAACGTTTAATGTGTGTAGTTGAACAAATGACTGTATTGTTGATTCCATATTAACTCTACTCCTAGAAAGGCTTTTTTCACGAGAATTTCTTTACTGTGACACTGCAAAATTCAAAAGATATATTGTTAGCAAATAAATGTATTTTTATTTATATATTTTGTCTTAATTTTTCAAAATCTGTATTTGTAGTAAATGTTTTTGATTATAAGTATTTTATTTAAATATTTATGTATAAACAGTAGAAAAAAATAAATTTCGGAACTGCAAAATATGTGAGATGTGCTTTCCCACAATTTAAAGGGGTATTCCCTACCCAAAGATTCTATTTAACATTGTAGAGCATGTGAAAATACACATATTTGCAAACTGTTATTACCTTTCTTGCATCCTTCAACGACATAAGATATTTTTATTTTACTTACCCTTGTTTACAGTTTGTTGTCCAGGTTACAGACCACCTCTCTGCTTTAGAAGCAGGGGTCAGCAGGGTTGGTAACCTCATCCTCTGCACAAAGCAGGGAAGTTATGGCAGGCTGGTAGATTGCAGGAGCCCTGGCCGATCACCTTATCTGTGTGTTTACATTACTAGTGACAGCTGTCTCAACTCTATATATATTTGAGCCTCTGTCCTCACTCTTATTCTCACAGTCAGAGCAGGAACTTTGAACATGTGCAGTCAGAGTAAGCAGTGTGAACAAGATAAGAACTAGAAAGGGCTCATTTACACTATGGAATATCCGCCCGGAGATGTCTTTTTATTTAACTTGTAGTCAGTGCCTGCATAACAAGCCGGTAGAAGACCCACTTGGAAATGCGCCATCTCAACTGACTGCAGTGCATTTCATAGCAGATTCCGCCTAAAGATTGAATGTGTGCACTCTTTGCGCAAAACCAGAATTACAATGGGAGTCTACTGCACCTTAATTTCTGAGCAGAATGTTACTTGGAAAATACATAGTGTGAATGGACCTTGTTAGGCAAAGTGTGTTTATTTGTCTGTGAGTGTGTGTATATGATTTGTAACTTCACCACATTGGTATTGCTTTTCACATCTCTTACAGCAGATTCCTATTATGTTTAGATGCTTTAGCCTTGTTTTTCTGATGTTGCTGGTTTTTGTTTGAAATTTTATTTGCTTTTTGTAATAGGGGCTACTGTTATAACTGGTTTTCTTTAAAAATAGTAAAAACAAAAGTTTTTATACACTTGGAGAATTGGTAATATTAAGAACAACTGTAAGGGTGCGTTCACATTGGGCATATTTAAGCTAAATCACCGCTTGCGGAATTCAGCGAGTGGAGATTTAGTCTGGCAGCCGCCGCCAAAGTTCTTTGGTGGTAGGACTGCATAGCCCTGTGGCTATGCAGAGCTCGCAGACCTCCGTGCAAATAAATATGTTTTCAGCAGGTGAGCGCGCATTATATCCGGTGGGTCCCGGTTGCTATAAGCAACCAAAATCCACGGCTGATGCTGGACATCAACGATTGGGCTTATTAACCCTTTAGACGCGGTGATCAGACTTGATCTAAAACATTTAGGATGCAAGGAGGATCCCTACCTGCCTCCTTGCTGTTCGATCGCCGAAGGACTGCTGCATCCCTGAGATCCAGTCAGGAGCAGTCAAGCGGCAGAAGCACTGATAAATGCTATGCTATGGCATAGCATTGAACAGTATCATAGATCAATGTAATGCATGTTACAGTGCCCTATGGGGGCTATAACATTGCAAAAAAAAAAAAGGGAAAAAAAAGCAAATAAAGATCATTTAACCCCTCCCGTAATAAAAGGTTGAATCATCCCCCCTTTCCTATAAAAAAAAAAACTGTGTAAATAAAAATAAACATATGTGGTATCGCCGCGTACGTAAATGTCTGAACTATAAAACTATATAGTAAATTAAACCACACGGTCAATGGTGTACGCGCAAAAAAATTACAAAATCCAAAATGGCATATCTTTGGTCACTTTTTATATCCTGAAAAAATGAGTAAAAAGCGATCAAAAAGTCTGGTCAATACAAAAGTACTAAAAACTTCAGATTACGGCAAAAAAAAATTAGCCCTCATACCGCCCCATACGTAGAAAAATATAAATGTTATAGGGGTCAGAAGATGACAATTTTAAGCATATTAATTTTCGTGCATGTAGTTATTTTTTTCCAGAAGTATTACAAAATCAAGCCTATATAAGTAGGGTATCTTTTTAATCGTATGGACCCACAGAATAAAGATAAGGTGTCATTTTTACCGAATGTACTGCGTAGAAACGGAATCCCCCAAAAGTTACAAAATGCCATTTTTTTTCTTCAATTTTGTTTCACAAGGATTTTAATTTTTTTTGTTTCGCTGTAGATTTTTGGGTAAAATGACTGATGTCATTACAAAGTAGAATTGATGGCTCAAAAATTAAGCCATACAATGGATTTTTAGGTGCAAAATTGAAAGGGTTATGATTTTTAAAAGGTAAGGAGGAAAAAATGAAAGTGCAAAAACTGAAAGATGCTCGGTCCTTAACTCCTTAAGGACCAGGCCCATTTTGGCCTTAAAGGGGTACTCCACCCCTGGCATCTTATCCCCTATCCAAAGGATAGGGGATGAGATGTTAGATCGCCGTGAGATCGCCGCTGCGCCCCCCCCATCATTACTGCACAGAGCGAGTTCGCTCTGTGCGTAATGACGGGCGATACAGGGGCCGGAGCAGCGTGACGTCATGGCTCCGCTCCTCATGACATCACGGCCCGGCCCCTTAATGCAAGTCTATGGCAGGGGGCGTGACGACCGCCACGCCCCCTCCCATAGACTTGTATTGATGGGGGCGGGCCGTAACGTCACGAGGGGCGGAGCCGTGACATAACTATGCTCCGGCCCCTGTATTGCCCGTCATTATGTGCAGAGTGATCGCGCTCTGCGCAGTAATGATAGCGGGGTGCTGCAGCAGCGATCCCCGGGGTCCCCAACAGTGGGACCCTGGCGATCTGACATCTTATCCCCTATCCTTTGGATAGGAGATAATATGTCTAGGGGTGGAGTACCCCTTTAAGGACATGACCAATTTTATTTTTGCATTTTTTTTTTCCTCCTCGCCTTCTAAAAATCATAACGCTCTTATATTTCCATCCACAGACCTCTATGAGGGCTTGTTTTTAGCATCACCAATTGTGCTTTGCAATTACATCACTTATTTTACCAAAAAATGTACGGCGCAACCAAACAAATATTATTTATGTGGGAAAATTGAAAAGAAAATCACAATTTTGCAAATGTTGGAAGGTTTTGTTTTTTTTACGCTGTACACTTTCCGGTAAAAATGACATGTTTTCTTCATTCTGTGGGTCAATACGATTAAAATGATACCCATGATCTATGCTTTTCTATAATTGTATCGCTTAAAAAAAACTCAAACCATTTTAACCAAATTAGTATGTTTGAAATTGCCCTATTTTGACCACCTATAGCTTTCAAATTTTTCCGTATATGGGGCGTAATGAGGGCTCATTTTTTGCGCCATGATCTGTAGATTTTATCAGTATCACTTTTGCTTTGATTTTACTTTTTATAAATTTTTTACGTTTACGCCGTTCACCGTACTGAATGTGGGTGGAAATGCTGCATTGTGCTGGACAGATCTGCTTTTATAGCTGAAAGATACCACTCAGCATTTCCCAATGTATATATTTCTGTGTGTGTATGTAAATGATATTTTTTGCTGGTACTCTGTGTTAAGTATGTGTTAGGGTATGTTCACGCATGCATATTTTTGCTGCAGATCTGCAGCAGATGTTGCTGCCCATAGACTTCAGTGGGCTGCAGAATCTGCTAAAGCAAATCCGCAGCAGATCTGCTGCAGAAAATACGCACGTGTGAACGCACCCTAAGGATACGTTCACACGAGCGGATCCTCAACGTATATTACGCGGCAGATCTGCCCCTGAAGAACCCCTACATGGTGCCTTTAGATGTTCCCCCCTTTAGGAGCGGCAATCCGCCGCTACGAACAGACACTGCAGAGATGTGCGAGTTGCCGCGCATGCGTGGTGTACTCGCACAAATCGTGGCCTCTCCCCCTGCTCCCTGATCTAGGCCGAGAGCAGCCGCGACATGCTAGTATACTGTGCATGCGTGTGGCGACTCACACATCGCAGTGTTTCTGCTCGTAGCGGCGGATTGCCGCTCTGAGCAGGCACCTGTAAAGGCAGCATACAACTGTCCTTCAGCAATCCGCGCTAAAGAACTGCTCGTGTGAGTGTACCCTTAGTGTGTGTGCTCTTTGGCAGATTATAATGGTGACAGCTCTGCAGGTTTCTAAAGCAGTATGAATGAAGCCTTGAACTAACACACTTGAATCCTCTGCATAGAACAGGCTTGAGATACTGTTATGAGAAAGTGGAGGAGTTAAAGGATTGTTCCAGGATTTTTCTCCTCAGACTAATTGAACCCATGATGACAATTTTTGGCAGTGCTTCTATTACTTCTATTTGGACCCGCAATTGAAAACAGGACAAAACTATGGACAATGTTAATAGAAGCATAATGCCCAGTATTATAAGTCAGCGTCATGGGCTCAAAGGCTGAAGGAAAAAAAGACGCTGGAACAGTGTTCAAAATTGGGTATCTAAGTGCAAATTGTATTTGTGTTTTTTTTATCAGATGTGTAACACAAAATGGCCGGCATTTATCATTGTAGGTGTAAGTGAAGCATTTTTCTACACCTTTTTTGTGTGCTGGTAATGTAAGCTCTGCGACCAAATTTATTAAATGGTCAAAGAGCATTTGATAAATTATGTGCAGGTCACATTTTCTGAAATTTCTGTCCACACATACACCAAAAAGCTAAGCTAAGTCTGGGCTGGTGTAGTTTAGAGACTTTTCAGTGGCTTCGCGCCTTTTTTTGCGCCTTTTCACAAAAAGGCGCAGTTCATAAAACCCTTCCATATCATGTGTTTTGCCAAAATCAGTGGATTGTAACTCAAAATCAGCATACATGTGTAAACAAAAGGCAAATAAACCCTGCTTGCGCCTTTTTTGCGCCTTTTCTAGACACAAAAAACTGTCTAAATGTCAGCCAATCTGCTTATTTTGTCAATATTACTTTGTTGCATCCTAAATCTGTCAGACTAGCTTATCATGTGGAAGCTTCAGTGTCCGCTAATAAAAATGGTCTGATAGGTAGGCATAGCTTTCCTCTAGATGCCGAAGGTGTTTATGTTTGTCTTGCATCAGGCTTTTTTTTGTTTTTTTTCAGGTGGTTGTACATAACCTGGCTTTATGAATTTGCACACTTTGCCTACTTCACTGTCTTGTCTCTATATTTTAGCTGAAGAAGAAGAAGTGGAAAATGTTGATGTTTCCAGTCTGCCCGAAGAGGTGCTGCGGAACATTGAAGCTGACAGCTACTGGTGCATGAGCAAGTTACTTGATGGCATTCAGGTAAATTGATTCCCCCTGTCCTCGTGCATTCTCTATAACTGATTTATTTCATGAATTTGAGCTACTGCTGGGACTCTGGGGGAAAAAAAATGTGTAAGCTGAGAAATAAGTACATAAGGGAAAACCTGTTCCATTGAGGAAATCTGTCTACATTTTATCATTACTGCTGGCTTATGAAATGACAAATGCATTCACTTACAAAACCTACTTGCACTGTGTAATACAGGGCTGGGGTTCAAACCCCTGGGATATTGTTTTCAGTCTCAAGGTATTAGTAAAGATGGCAGTCAGTTGTGGTGCATCAGATTGTTTGAGGTAATTTGAGGATCGGTTTTGTAGTATCTATCCCATGAGAAAATTCACCTGGCATCACAGTAAAGTAGCAGATGCTTATTTTATAAAAGGATTATAAACTGTGAGTACACTTCAAAGAGTAGGTCCAGTTCTTTCATCATCAATTAAATACTCTGTGCACCTTTGTAACAATTTTTTTTATCCGTTGTACCCAAACAAAAGAATTAGGTAACTTTGCAGATTGTCCTCTTTAAACCTATCGCAGATATCCCACTTTTAGTGTATATACCTGTAATACAAAACTATGTGGAATAAGTTAAGGCAGCTGCTTCGTCTTGAATGCAGGTTACAAATTCTACTCTGTACTGTGCAAAGGTTTTAGGCAGCGGTTGAACAAATGCTGCAACATAAAAATGTTTTCCAAAAAATGTTTATAGTTTATTTTTATCAATTCACAAAACGCAAAGTGAATAAACACAAGAGAAATCTAAATGGAATCAATATATGACGTTGACAACCTTTGCATTCGTTTTTATAGGTAGACTTACACACAGTTTTTGCAGGAACTCTGAAGGGAGGCTTTTCCAAACATTCTGGAGAACTTCTATTGATGTTGGCTTGGTAGTATCTCTTTGTAATCCCAGACAGACTGAAAGTTGAGGATATTGATCTGTGGAGGCCAAATCATCAATCCGCAGCATATGTGACACTGCGGATGCACTGCCGGGAGTCACAGAGGCATGGCAGAGCAAACTCCCTGCTGCTGCAATACCTCTGCGTGTCCACTTGAGACTGTTGATGGGAAATTTGCAGGTACGAATGGACACACATAGCTACGGCAGCAGGAACAGGGAGCTCGCTCTGCCATTGCTCTGTGACTGCCGGCAGCGAATCCAGAGCCTTATATACGCTGCAGATGCACTCCCATGTGACCCTAAGCTTAGGGTATATTCACATTATGAAATTTCTGAGCAACGAATTGCTGCCGCTGCACAAGCCTAAACATTTATGTGAGTAGTTCTTCCGCTGACCCATTCACACTGTGGAATTTCCCTGGCGGAAAATTCTGCTTCAGAAATTGATCTGCTGAAAGAATGAGCATGTTTAAAGGAAAAACATCACTACATTACCTGCTCTACCACTGCTTAAAAGAAAGCAATATAGCCATAGTTATTCTCTTTGCCTTAACTGGGGGCGGTAGCCTGGACCACTCTCTCCTCCTCCTGTTGCCCTACTGGACAACTGAGCCAGAGCCTCCTCTCAGCAGTGACATAAAAACCTTGTGACAGTCCCACCAAGACACAGCGTATGTATGACATATGACATCAGCTTTAGCTTCACATCACTGCTGAGGGGATACTTGTGCTTGGCGGTCAGACAGGGCAACAGTAAGGGTATGTTCACACTGAGGAATTCACAAGGAATAATTTTGGTCAGGAAATTGTTGAGTTCTGTCATTTTATCCATCGTGCTGAATTTGTGTGGAATTTGCGCAGTATTTCCAAGCGGGAATGGAGGAGGCTATTCAATTCTACTTTTCTTGATTCTGCACAAATTCCACACCAATTGGATTTTGTCAGAAAAAAAATTCCCATTGACTTCAATGGGCTTTTACTCGAGGATTCCATCTGAAGATTGAACATATTCTATCTTCAGGCAGAACAGAATTCTGCTAGCAGAAATTCCTCAGTGTGAACAGGGCAACAGAAAGTCCATTAACTTGTAAAGGACAAGGGCGTACCTGTACGTCCTGGGGTCCTTTCCCTTTCTATAACGCGGGGCCGGGCAGCCGGGATCCGTGGCTAATAGTGCGCAGCACTGATCGCGGTGCCGCGTGCTATTAACCCTTTAGACGCGGCTTTTGCCAGTTAGCTCAGGGGACTGTTTGGGACCGCCACAGTGAAACTGCGGCGTCCCGAATAGATGTAGGACACGAGGAGGGTCCCCTTACCTGCCTCCTGGTGTCCGATCGCCGAATGACTGCTCAGTGCCTGAGATCCAGGCATGAGCAGTCAAGCAGCAGAATTATCGATCAATGGTTTCCTATGAGAACCCATTGATCAATGTAAATGATCAGTGTGTGCAGTGTTATAGCCCCTATGGGGGCTATAACATTGCAGAAAATAAAGTGGAAAAATAAAGTGAATAAAGATCATTTAACCCCTTGCCTAATAAAAGTTTGAATCACCCCCCTTTTCCCATTTAAAAAAAATAAACTGTGTAGATAAAAATGAATATGTGTTGTATCGGCGCGTGCGGAAATGTCCGAATTATTTAAAAATATATATATTGTTAATTAAACCGCACAGTCAATGGCGTACGCACAAAAAAATTCCAAAGTCCAAAATAGCGTATTTTTAGTCACTTTTTATATCATGAAAAAAATATCACTTTTTATATCATGACAGTTCTAAACGTATACATTTTCCTGCATGTAGTTATGATTTTTTTCCAGAAGTACGACAAAATCAAACCTATATAAGTAGGGTATAATTTTAAAAATGTACTGTGTAGAAATAGAAGCCCCCAAAAGTTACTAAATGGTGTTTTTTCTTAAATTTTTTTCGCACAATGATTTTTTTTCCCAGTTCGCTGTAGATTTTTGGGTAAAATGATTGATGTCATTATAAAGTAGAATTGGTGGCGCAAAACATAAGCCATCATATGGATTTTTAGGTGCAAAATTGAAAGGGTTATGATTTTTAAAAGGTAAGGAGGAAAAAACGAAAGTGCAAAAACGGAAAAGCCCTCCGTCACAAAAGGGTTAAAGTAAATTGAAAATGACTTGATGAAAAAATTAAGCAGAAAAGCAAGCAGAATTCCTCAGTGTAAACATACCCTTAGAGACAGGTGTGGTGCATGTGTAAAAGGTGAGGTAATTTCAGTGATTTTGCCAGTATACTCTTCTGAGACTTTACAACCAGAAGAGAGGTATATATAGCTACGCAAGTCAGAGTTTCTTGATTCTTATCATTTTATTTTTTCCCTTCTTTTTTGGACAACTCTTTTCTTTTTGTGGTTTTGTAGAAGTATCATGTAGCAAAACTTATCCCCTATCCAAAGATTAGGGGATAAGTTTTAGATTGAGGGGGGTCCAACCAAGGCTGTATCTCCAGCTCTCCTATAAGCTACATAGAGGGGGCATGTTGGCTGCCGCTTTGTGTGGGAAGTTGACACATCCTGTTCCTAGGAAGAGCTGGGGTCCCATGCAGGAGATCGCAGGGGGTCCCAGCAGTTGGACCCCCCAATATCTAAAAATGATCCCCTATCCTTTGCATAGGGAATATATTTTGCTGCTTGATAGTTCTACTTCTTCTTTAGGAATAACTATTAAACTTGTCCTTTTATGCCATTTATATATACATATGTATATATTCTACATGTCTGACCCTTGCAGAACCCAACCTGCAACAACACTTAAAGGATATGCTATCCATGTCTTGAGGCCATATACAATAGGACACCTTTAAACATCTTGTGGAGTCAATGCTTTGATGGATCAGAGGTGTTTTGGCAGCATAAGAGTGTTGCCACATAATGGGCAGGGAGGGTTGGGTGCTCTCACGGTTTACAAAGAAGTTGGCAAAGAGGAAAGCCGGTGGGGTGCTGCTTCAGCTAATATCTGCAAATTAGAATTTTCCAGGCATAAACTTTGTCTCTTCCCGACACTTATGAATGACTTAACAATGAGAATTATATGTCCTAGGACAGCAAGATGTTCTACCAATGAAACAAAACCAAATTATTTGGAGAGAAAGCTTAGAAATGTGAACACAGCCCTCGGTTGGGGCCTTATTGGAAATGTCCAAAGTATTTTTATGTTTAGTTTAAAAACCTATCCACACAATGTCTTTGCTTTCTTGTGTATTATAAGTCAAGCCATGTCTCCTCTTGGCTCCTCGATGCTATTCCAATCTCCAAAACATCACACAATGATTAAACTGCAGACATCAAGATTCAGGGTGTAAAGTGTGTGCACATAAAAGTGTGCCTTTGCTTTACATAGATTGCCCTAAAGCTATTGTCGGTTGCAATAAGTGGCTTCTAAAGAGCCAGTAACTCATTCTGTCTGGCTTGCAACCTGCTGCCAGCTCTACAATATAGGAAAAGAGATATCCTTTTTAAGTAATACACAATGTCACGTACTAATGGTATCTTTGATTGAATCTATCACAGGCTGCAGCATAATGGTGGCTAAACAATGTTTACTTCTTTATTCACACTGCCATTCTGGAATGACACTCTACGGTTTACTTGTTAGTGGGACCTAATGCTGAGCACAAGAGAGCATCCACTGAAGCACATTTATTTCCTGAATTTCCTCTTATCGCTCACTTGTTAGCAGTGTGATACATTTGTGCTATTTAACATGCGGTACATAAATGTATACACACACACACATATATATGAGTTTCTTCTTAGAAGTTGCAGCAGCTTTCTAATCCTTTAGGCAATGAAAATCTTCTGTGTTGGAAACTAATCTTTTAGCTGAAATATTCAAGCATTACTACTGTTTGAATAAACTTTTGACGTGTTGGCCAGACATAAAAATCACAGAAAAAAGGCCGTATTTACTGGTTACTGGTGCAAAGGCAGGTTAGACACCTATTCTTTCCATGATTCCACATTGCTATACAGGGGAGGTCGCACAGGGGCAAAATACTGACGTACAGCTACTCACATGCCTACTGCTCCTGAAAGAGGTAGATGCTTAGTATTAAAGTTGTACATAGATAACGAATGCAACATATATGTTGCCCAGACACGTCAAAAATTTACACCAGGTCTAACTCCTGAGACTTGCTGCGATCAGGAATTATAATCCAGGGAAGCACACAGCAGCACTCTTCACTTCCTGGCCCCTCTACCTTATGCAACCAAAGGGTCAGATTTGAGTGTGTTA
Organism: Hyla sarda; assembly: GCF_029499605.1. Taxonomy (NCBI): domain Eukaryota; kingdom Metazoa; phylum Chordata; class Amphibia; order Anura; family Hylidae; genus Hyla; species Hyla sarda. The sequence continues at coordinate 227,273,029 of NC_079192.1, forward strand.
TGGTAATATTCCTGGTGTCCTCATATTTGTCTGTGAGCTGTCATACAATCACCAAAGGCATTCATATAAAACAGAAGGAAAACTATATTTTGGCAGGGACGCTAATTCTCTCTCTTTGAGCTAAAAACTTTATTCTCCTTGTCACATAGCATCAGGACAACGCCCCATACATTCCAAGGTTTGATTTTAACTAATGGGAGGATATCTTTAGACATATGTATCTATCTTTTGACATGTTTTATGGACACTACATCATACCAACTGTTTTAGTGACTGTACATACATTAATAAGGTCAGGACTAAAACATCACTAATGTTTAGGGAGGGACCTGTCTACTAGGTCTCTGTTGATACATACTGTCAATATGTATACCCATTTATTTATGTGCTACTTGTATTTTTTTTTCAAATCATACATAAAAATCTGAAATCTCAGGAATTTCAGATCACCACACACATTATACAAGGTTCTTAGTTATATTCTTTACTGTATCTATGGTTAGTGAATCAGTACAGTCAGACAAGGACATACTTAACCCCTTAACGACCAATGACATATATTTACGTCCTTGGCCGGCTCCCGCGATATAACGCGGGGTCACGCGGTGAACCCACATCATATCGGGTCGGTCCCGGCATGTATCTGAAGCTGGGACCCGTGGCTAATAGCGCGCAGCATCGATCGCGTTGCTGCGCGCTATTAACCCTTTAGACGAAAACAAAAGTGAAAGCTGCTCAGTGGGGCTGATCGGGGCCACCGCAGTGAAAATATTGTGTCCCGATCAGCTGGGACACGAGCAGAGGTCCTCTTACCTTCCTCCGGCGTGTCCCTTCAGCGATTGATTGCTCCAAGCCTGAGATTCAGGCTTGAGCAATCGACCGCCGATAACACTGATCAATGCAGAGCTATGGCTTTGCAGTGAACAGGGTATAAGATCACTGTGTGCAGTGTTATAGCCGCCTATGGGAGCTATAACACTGCAAAAAAAAAAAGTTAATAAATGTAATTTAACCCTTTCCCTTTTGAATCACCCCCCTTTTCCCATTAAAAAAAACATGTAAATAAAAATAAATAGAAACATATGTGGTATCGCCGTGTGTTTAAATGTCTGAACTATAAAAATATATCATTAATTAAACCGCATGGTCAATGGCGTACGTGCAACAAAATTGCTAAGTCCAAAATAACGTTTTTTTTTGGTCACTTTTTAGATCATGAAAGAAATGAATAAAAAGCGATCAAAAAGTCCGATCAATACAAAAATGGTACTGCTAAAAACTTCAGCCCACGGCGAAAAAAATGAGCCTTCATACCGCCCCATAAGCGGTAAAATAAAAAAGTTATAGGGGTCAGAAGATGACAATTTTAAACATATACATTTTTCTGCATGTAGTTATGATTTTTTCCAGAAGTCCGACAAAATCAAACCTATATAAGTAGGGTATCATTTTAATCGTATGGACCTACAGAATAAAGATAAGGTGTCATTTTTACCGAAAAATTTACTGCGTAGAAACGTAAGCCCCCAAAATTTACAAAATGGCGTTTTTTCTTCAATTTCGTCGCACAATTTTTTTTCCGTTTCTCCGTGGATTTTTGGGTAAAATGACTGATGTCACTGCAAAGTAGAATTGATGGCACAAAAAATAAGCCATCATATGGATTTTTAAGTGCAAAATTGAAAGGGTTATGATTTTTAAAAGGTGAGGAGGAAAAAACGAAAGTGCAAAAATGGAAAAACCCGTGGTCTTTAAGGGGTTAAATTGGTCCACCTTAGGCAGTAAGAGGAAATCTAGTCTCTAAATCAGGTAAGTTAATTATGGAGTGTGTTGGTCAGGTACCTTTAATGTTTTACCTAGGTCATAACAGATGCAAATAATGAAGTCTGTACAAACCTCCTTTTTGCATTGTGTAATCCTGAGGCCAATGTATGGACATTACTACTAGAGATGAGCGAACTTACAGTAAATTTGATTCCTCACGAACTTCTCGGCTCAGCAGTTGATGACTTATCCTGCATAAATTAGTTCAGCTTCCAGGTGCTCCCGTGGGCTGGAAAAGGTGGATACAGTCCTAGGAGGCTCTTTCCTAGGACTGTATCCACCTTTTCCAGCCCACCAAAGCACCTGAAAGCTGAACTAATTTATGCAGGATAAGTCATCAACTGCCCAGCCGGGAAGTTTGTGACGAATCAAATTTACTGTAAGTTCGCACATCTCTAATTACTACACACATAGCTCCCCTTAGCTCACTGTACAGGGCCGTATAAGTCACCCATGTACAAGGCTGTTGGCACACACAGTTTCTTACCAACTCTCCAGATGCCGTCTTTGTCCTGTACCACCTCTTTCTTCTTCCATTGGTCTCTCTCAGCATGCATTGATGGTTCCTGTAAGAGACCTAACCAGACAGATCCACACTCCCCATCCACCTGCACACTCTGTACCATAACTGTGGGAGGACAGGAGCACTGCAGCCTTCTCCACCATCCAGTCCTCTTGGCTTCAGGGGTTGTTTTCTTCATGTGGGTCTGATCTTTTATGATGGCCACCTTCTCTGGTTGCTCTTGGAGTTTGAACACAAACTACAGATTCTACATTTGATTTGTTTGCCCAAGGATTCAACAAAAACTCTACCCCAATAGGCCCATACTTGTGGGCGGTAATAAAAGTGTATCCGTACTCATTATGTCTTACCTGCAGCCATCTTACACATCTCAGTGAATATCTTCAACTCTTTTTTTCTGAACCAACAGCTCAGATCGAGTGGTTTTTTGGAGTAGAACTTCATTCTGCATGTGGTCACCATATATACTCTCTGGTGTATTACATCTTTGAATCATTTGGAACAAGCTTTTACATATATTTTCAGTTTATCTAGCTCTCATTGTGATTTCTATATGTTTCCCATCTTTGTAAACTCACACATCCTTCCTTTGGCATTTTTGCACATTTTCCTACAGCCCAGTCACTAATTTCCCAATCTGTGCAACTGTCCTTTCCCCCACTTCTCTCCTCGATTGGGCTTGTCTGCCTCCACAGATGCTCTTAACCCCTTGAGGATGCTGGGTTTTTCCGTTTTTGCACTTTAGTTTTTTTGTTAACCCTTTCAATTTTGCACCTAAAAAGCCATATGATGGCTTATTTTTTGTGCCACCAATTCTACTTTGTAATGACATCAGTCATTTTACCCAAAAATCAACGGTGAAACATAAAAAAAAAAAAAAAAAACATTGTGCAACCAAATGGAAGAAAAAACACAATTTTGTAATTTGAGGGGGGCTACCGTTTCTACGCAGTAAATTTTTCGGTAAAAATGACACCTTCTCTTTATTGTGTACGTCCAAACGATTAAATTGATATCCTACTTATATAGGTTTGATTTTATCTTACTTCTGGAAAGCCCTCCGCAGTGGATTGCCCAACCCCCCCCCCCCCCCCCTCGATATGGCACTGTGTGTGGGTTGGGTTGTTTGGCAATCTCTCCCTAAACATCTCCGTAAAAATTGAGCAAACAAACAAGTTGCAGTATGCTACAAGTGCTAAGAAGTATGTACTATATAAAATGAATCCACTATGATTGCATTACAGCTACTGAAAAAGTTGAGGTTTTTAGAATACCTTTTAATCCAATAGTATGTTTCATCCCACCACAGTAAGGTGACCTCATTGGGGTGGACTCTTCACTATATATGTGCCTCTATTACCCAAGCTATTACCCAGCTATTACCCAATTAAAACCAACCTGGAATATATCAATTAAAGTAATCCTATTTTATTTCACTGTTAGGCATCCATCCCCGCCTCCTTTTAGAGGGGTTATCCACCATAAGGTGATTTTAGTACGTACCTGCCAGACAGTAATGGACATGATTAGGAAGGATCTGCGCTTATCTTGGGGCTAAATGGCTATGTCATGAGATTAGCATAACACTGTGGCTAGCTTTTTGTGAACTGGTATTTTGAGTTTTCTTCTTTGCCTACAAATCCAAAATTCCTTTTTCCTGCCTCCCACACATCAGCCACCCCACCCATTGAAACATAAATGAGACCTGTGTTTTTCAATCAGGGTGCCTACAGCTGTTGCATTAGTTGCAGATTGATCTCTCTCCCACCAAGCGATGGCTCCACCCATTGAAGCAGACAGGCTCCCTGTCATCAGCTGACTAGTGAGTCCGGTCTTGGCCGCACTGCAACCTGGGAAAAATCTGAGAGAACAGTCATTTTGTATGCTGGTAAAAATAAATATTGGGTTGAAAATCACAGAAGAATTGTGAGAAAACCGTCACACAGGTACTGACACTATATTATGAACTACACTAACTTTACAGCCCCCGTAGCATAGTCAAATAAATAAAATTCCTCGAATACCCCTTTAACCCCTTAACGACGAAGGACGTAAATGTACGTCCTGGTGATGCAGTACTTAACGCACCAGGACATACATTTACGTCCTAAGCATAACCGCGGGCATCGGAGCGATGCCCGGATCATGCGCGGCAGGTCCCGGCTGTTGATCGCAGCTAGGGACCCGCCGGTAATGGCGGACATCCGCGATCCCGCGGATGTCCACCATTAACCCCTCAGATGCCGTGATCAATACCGATCACGGCATCTGCAGCATCGCGGTCACTTAATTGGATGATCGGATCACCCGCAGCGCTGCCGCGGCGATCCGATCATCCTGCACGGCAGCCGGAGGTCCCCTCACCTGCCTCCGCTGTCTTCCGGTAGTCTTCTGCTCTGATCTACCTTCCCGCAGACCAGAGCAGAAGATCACCGATAACCCTGATCAGTGCTATGTCCTATACATAGCACTGAACAGGATTAGCAATCGAATGATTGCTTTAAATAGTCCCCTATGGAGACTATTAAAGTGTAAAAATAAAAGTAAAAAAATTAGAAAAACCCCGTCCCCCAATAGAAACATAAATTGCCCCATTTTCCCTATTTCACCCCCAAAAAGTGTTAAAAAAATATTTTATATACATATTTGGTATCGCCGCGTGCGCAAATATCTGAACTGTTAAAATAAAATGTTAATGATACCGTACCGTGAACGGTGTGAACGTAAAAAAAAAAAAAGGTCCAAAATAGCAGCTTTTTTATAACATTTTATTCCAAAAAAAATTTATCAAAAATGTATTAAAAGTTTTCTATAAGCAAATATGGTATCAATGAAAAGTACAGATCACGGCGCAAAAAATGAGCCCTCATACCACCGCTTATACGGAAAAATGAAAAAGTTATAGGTCTGCAAAATGGGGGGATCTTAAACGTACTCATTTGGTTAAAAAGTTTGCAATTTTTTTTAAGCGCAACAGTAATAGAAAAGTATGTTATCATGGGTATCATTTTAATCGTATTGACCCAAAGAATAAATAACACACGTCATTTTTACCATAAATTGTATGGCGTGAAAAAGCAAAATTAGCAAAATTGCAGTTTTCTTTTTAATTTCACCACACAAATAGTATTTTTTCGGTTGCGCCATACAGCTTATGGTAAAGTGAGTGATGGCATTACAACGGGCAACTGGTCATGCAAAAAGCAAGCCCTCAAACACTAGTCTGTGGATGAAAATACAAAAGAGTTATGATTTTTTGAAGGCGAGGAGGAAAAAATTAAAACATAAAAATAACATTTTCTGCGTCCTTAAGGAGTTAAAACTGGTATCCCATGTGGATCCAGCAGAAAGCAATCCACTTCTGGCTTTCGCTTTAAGGCAGTAGGGACAGTTTTCTGGAATAATTTGCCATGTGTGGCATACTTTAGGAGCTTTCTCTATCATATATGTAAAATAAATGCCAAAAAAGAAAGTGTTAATCCTGATGGATCCATTATGCAACATAATGGGGGAGATTTATCAAAACATGTGTAGAGCAAGAGTGGTGCAGTTGCCCATAGCAACCAATCAGATTGCTTCTTTAATTTTTAAATAGGCCTGTGAAAAATTAAAGAAGCAATCTGATTGGTTCCTATGTGAAACTGCACCACTCTTGCTCTACACAGGTTTTGATATGTATTCCTTTGTTTATTACAATAGGACTTTTTATAGTCCTATAGAAAGGACATACAGAATGTGTACTGTATAAGATATTTTGTGATTTTTGTGTGGAGACAGTACAGGGAGAGAAACACAGCTGAGGAAGTAAACCAGAGGACAGGATTGCTGATACTGTTCACAAAAGAAAGCTCTGCGGATTAAGTAGAAACTGTGACACTAGTGAAGAATATTCCAGATCAATAGGGCCTAGTGTACTAGACCTTGGTTACAATGCTGTTATAGGAGCCTAGGAATGGCTTTCTGTTATCAACGTTTAGTTTATACCCAGTGTGTATAGTCACAGTGTTATGTTCATAGAAAAACCTGATCATTTTGTCAGATAATAAAACAAACTGAATGGAATGACTTTATTTATTGGAATTAACTCACTGATCAGCTTTATTAATAGATTCATACAGTATTCTACAGCATTTTCTACAACATAAAAGAAAATGTAGCTTACTGGCTTTATCTTATCTTAGTGACTGCTGGATAAGTTAGTTGCTTGACTCTCTGAGCATGCACTCTTTTAGTTTATGTGGTTTACGTTACAAGAGGTAAATGAGTGATTATTGCTGAGAACATACTTTCAGTATTTTTTCAGTGCTTGCAGTTTGCTACAATTAGTTTGCTCCAGGATTGTTAGTCAAGGTCCTTTGAAAAATAAGATTGGCATTCATCTATATTCTCAACCAATAAACCCCTGGTCTCATCATAAAATGATTGAATGCGTTATTGACAGCACCAACGAAGTAAAATTATAATGACATTGAGATCTTTATTTTGCTACACTTTAAAGAAAAACAGTCATCCATCTTTTACACTGCTCGCATTGATTGAGGATTGTCTTACATGGCCAGAGCCTATATAATAAATTAATATTGTCCTTGGCGAAAGCACATAACTAATAAACATAACTGTGAAGGACTTTCTTTTGGGTGGGGGCAGAGGATATGGAATTTGTTTTTGTTAACAGTGGCTTTTTATGATGATGTTTTTAATTTCCATTGTTGAATGATCTTTTATGTTATCTTTGGGTCCAAAATGTATATATTTAGCTTGATGACTGAATGTGATTCCCCAGAAGTGGCACCATTTTTGCTTTTTACAAGGACACAATTAAAGTTCTCTAACTGGTAGAACCAAGGGTTTCTGTATTTAAATGTAAATTGGGTTATTAGCTGAATGCTGGTTATTGCCCCATGTAATAGACCCAGCGATCAACCGAGGAACGAGCAATTGCTCTTTCATCAGCTCACTACTAGAGTTGTGCGGCCCTATAAATCACTGTTGGTTAGACAGACATTGTGTAAACTTGGGGATGGGTGGCCAACAATGATGTGAATGAAGGGCTCCATGAATGATCCAGACATTGTTCATGCAATCCTGGCTTTACAGTATTTGAGCTGTGGAAAAGGCTCATTGAATAAGAGCTGATCGGCTAGATCTTTGCTCATTTTGGGAAAGATTCTGTCTGTCTTAAGGACACGTAGGAGATTTATCAAAATCTGTGTAGAGGTGAGTGGTACAGTTGCCCATAGAGCTGGGCGGTATGACCAAAAATGTGTATCACAGTATTTTTGTAACTTATGGCGGTTCCACGGTATATAACGGTAAATCATGTGACCCGCAAGCGCTCTTCTGCTCCCTCCAAATCATGTTACCCGCCAGCGCTGTTCTGCTCCCCCCCAACTAATTATTAAAAGCCGGCTTCTTACATGACAGTGGGCTCAGCCTATCACTGGCCGGGGCGGGACATCACTGTGGCCGGTGATAGGCTGACGGCTGTCCGACGTTCCCGTCCCTAGCGTAAGGCCGACGTAGGTAAGTTAAAGTTTATTTTCTTTATCTTTTGCAGCCCGGGCATAGGAATACAGCGTACAGCAGTGGTCTCAAACCTGCGGACCCCCAGCTGTTGCAAAACTGTTGCCGTTGGCTGTCCAGGCATGCTGGGAGTTGTAGTTTCGCAACATCTGGAGGTCCGCAGGTTGGAGACCATAGGCGTGCAGTGAGTTCCAGCGACGGCGGCCCCTAACAAAGAGGAGGAGGGCAGTGCTTGCGGGTGACATATGTGAGTAGTACCCCGCTGGGCTGATAATTAGTTGGGGGGGAGCAGAACAGCGCTGGCGGGTAGCATATGATTAGTTCCCCCATGTGGGGACAGCGCAGCGCTGGGCTGATAATTCATTCCCAAGGGGGAGGGGCCAAACCGGTATTGCGGTATGGGGAAAAGTTCATATCGTGCTGCCCAAAAATGTCGGTTTTCGGTATGAACCGGTATACCGCCCAGCCCTAGTTGCCCATAGCAACCATAGATTGCTTCTTTTATTTTTGAAGAGGCCTGTGAAAAAAGAAAGGAGCTATTTGGTTGCTATGGGCAACTGCACCACTCTTCCTCTACACAGCTTTTGCTAAATCTCCATCATAATCCTAAACAAAAATGTATTATACCTTGCTGCTTTACTGATATCTATATGCAACGTTCATGCCAAGTGAGAAGAATGTGCCCTAAACACAAGTTTTATTTAACGTATCGTCAAATTTAGTGGTTATATTACCTCCAGATGTAGTCAGAATTTGTGGTTAGCTCATCTAGTTAACATGCTACAACTCTGACTGTTACTTCTGCTATATCTGTATGTACTACAGCTCACAATATTATCAGTCAGACCTGTTCGGCTGACTGTGCTATGACTGTTTGCCATGTTAGTTACAAATGCGCATTATAACATGAAAAAAAAGTGAAAAGTAAATATAAAAAGTTATGCCTATACATCCCACGAAAAGGACAACTAGAAAGTATACACTGAGATAAGTATGATAACAATAGATTATACAAGAAGAAAAATGTTTACCGTTAGGATGCATTATCACCATTGGTTTTACATATATTTAATCAGTAGTTTTGAAAACAATGTTACTGCTGGAAAAGAATCTCAGGGTAAGAAAGTAAAGTAGGAAAATATTTACTGATGACTAAAACTAGGTTTTATGATAAGGAAAATGATGTTTGCATTATTTTGCCAGCTTGTTTATGATCGTGCTATGCTTTGTTTACTTTAATTGCTACAAGTATGGCTGAATAATACCGATAATTAGAATCTACCATCTGTGTACCTGTCCTAGCAGAAACAATCACGGTTTTCTCCCCTTTGATCAGGTTAAACAGGGTTCCATGCAGCATCATTACAATCTAGTATTGATTTCTCTTTAGTGCTGTGAATTAACCAAATGCACATTATTAAATGTTCCATTTACTTGGCCTAATGAGCTCAGGACTTAAAAGATTTTTTTTCCTCCACCGAGGCATTAGTAAATTGGTACCGAATCAGTCAGAGTATAAAGCCTTTCTGACGGACTTGTGTAAACTCTTTCTTTTCTACTAGGTATCTTGTGCTTTCTATTCTGGACTGTACATAACTGTACATATGCAATTCTGTTAATTAGTAACCTTTTCAGCAGTAAGGATGAAATAATGGAATAGGCACATTTTTAGCTTTTACTTGAGATCTGGACATTTAGAAAGGCAGAGAGCTCTAGAGATTTTATAATTGGACACCGCTAACTGCTGCTGCGTTCACCAACTTCTTTATTAAACTTTGGGAAAAGTATATTAGCCCTTAAATAGAAAGTGCTGGTATTGAAATATCCTCCACTGATATTCAGAAACTGGATATATATATATATATATATATATATATATATATATGTACAGCAACAGAAGAATGCAGTAGCACACTGCCAGCACAAAGATATAGGTGCAACATGAATATGCAGTTAAAACATGGAGAGCTATACAGCTATGGTGTAATAGATGCAAATGTGAAACTATGAAATAGTGAGGCACTTAGCTCGCAAATTTGTCTCCGCCGGCGGTCAAATAGCTTGGACCGTCCCACCACGATAAGGTGGCCTCCTTGGGACGGACCCTACACTGTGAATATGCATCTGTGTGAACAGTTCAGTAAGCATGGCAGGGTCTGGAACATCCAAGACACCTTATATACACACCTGATAGAGGTAGGTGGGGTGCAAGGCCAACATGGAGGTAGCCACTCCCCCGTATGTGCAATACAGACAAAGAATAAGTCAGCCAGCACTTTAGTTGATACCAAACTATTATATGGACCTGGCCTACAGGTGCACGGTACTAGGCTAGATATACAGCAACAGAAGAATGCAGCAGCACACTGCCAGCGCAAGGATATAGGTGAAACATGAATATGCAGTTAAAACATGGAGAGCTATACAGCTATGGTGTAATAGATGCAAATGTGAAACTATGAAATAGTGAGGCACTTAGCCTTGCACCCCACCCACCTCTATCAGGTGTGTATATAAGGTGTCTTGGATGTTCCAGACCCTGCCATGCTTACTGAACTGTTCACACAGAGGCATATTCACAGTGTAGGGTCCGTCCCAAGGAGGCCACCTTATCGCGGTGGGACGGTCCAAGCTATTTGACCGCCGGCGGAGACAAATTTGCGAGCTAAGTGCCTCACTATTTCATAGTTTCACATTTGCATGTATTACACCATAGCTGTATAGCTCTCCATGTTTTAACTGCATATTCATGTTGCACCTATATCTTTGTGCTGGCAGTGTGCTGCTGCATTCTTCTGTTGCTGTATATCTAGCCTAGTAGCGTGCACCTGTAGGCCAGGTCCATATAATAGTTTGGTATCAACTAAAGTGCTGGCTGACTTATTCTTTGTCTATCTACATATATATGTATATATATATATATATATATATATATATATATATATAAGAAACTTGAAATATATATGTGTGTGTGTATCTATATATATATATATATATATATATATATATATATATATATATATTTATATAATTTATTTAATTTTCCTAATGTAATTTCAAAATAACCAAGTATGGTTACCCTCACTCGCTGATTATATGTGTTTCTATACAGTATAGTAGAGAGATGACCAAATCATAGAGCTGCCCGCTACTTAGAAGTCTATAGTTAATATGGAAAGAACTGAAATCTTTAGAGACAGTAGTGGAGGCTTAATTTGTAGTTTATAGCTCCCAATGCAAAATCTGCAATAAGGCCCAATGTGCCAGGTATAATAATGGTCCCTTAGGTGGCAGATGAGCTTAGACACCCGAGCCCTGATGTGATTGCTATCTCTGTACCTCCTATAGTTATACCTGTGCACAGTAGCTTTACAAAAACACTTGTCAGGAGTCATGGGAAAGGATATCCCTGGTTTCCTGAAAGGTGAGAGCCTCAGAGATGGGACCCTCAGCTTTTATGCATTTACAATACATCCTGTGGATATGCTCAATCTTTCCACTGCCCTAGAGCATAGCTTATGTGTATAGCTGACTAAAAGCCACTTTTGGACAAGATTTTGTGGGAAATATTTTGGTATTTTCTTATAGAATACTGCTCTCAGTGCACAATGTACTGCTCCTGCATGGATCCATGATATGTAGGGTTAAAAGCAACTATACGCTGTCAATTATGCTTGAATATTCACATCACGGGCATTTCTTTTTATAATATCAAATAATATTTAAGAGCCAGATGTACAATTTATACACTTGTCGTCATGCGCTGTTGGAGAAGAAAAACAAATCATAAATTATAAGATTTTGCACTTTTTTTATTAGAATAAAGGATATCTACATATATCACTGAGCTGTACAAGCTATAAAAAAAAGTATTTATACTTAGTAACTGCATGAAATTTCATAGCAGGACCTTCAAATATATATACAGTATGTGTGTGTGTGTGTGTGTGTGTGTATATATATATATATATATATATATATATATATATATATATATATATATATGTGTGTGTGTGTGTATGTATTTGTACACCAGCTAATTTGTTTCTGAACAGATGAGGTTCTGTTTTATAAGGAAATAAGGTACTAGAAATTATGGGTAATAAACTCTAAAATAAATTGGATATTATATGCCTCTTCTCCTACCAATATGCTGTACATTATAAAAAGTCCTATATGATATTCACAAGTACAGAATAGCTGGGTGACTACCCTATTAAACTTGTGTGGAGGACATGTTACTAATCACCTACCGTTCCCACGAGTGACTATAGAGATTTTAGGTTTACGCAGGACTAGGATATGTTCACGCATGCTAGATTAATTTTAATTTTTCTGCATTTAAAAATAATTTTCATACATCTCATTAGGGTTGTTTCTGCAGCATATGCAGGGATTTAGAAAGTAGAGAAATGGCGAGGTTCTCAAGGACTGTGGGTTGGTTTATGTAGGTGAAATTAATCTATGTATAGTGTGTGAGAATTAGTACATAGTATTAAGACCTGAGAAGTGGTATAGATTTATATAGAAAAATAGTATTGGTGGAATAGAATGTTATACAGTATATACCAATTTGTATGTATAGTGTGCGGTATAACTGTGGGATGTGGAGTGTAACTGAATCAGTTACATATGAAACAGGTGATGTGTAGAATGTTTAATGTAACTGGGATATGGAATGTAACTGTATCAGTAGTTGTATCTGTTGAATATACAATCAGTGGTGTGTATTACACACACCGCTGATTGTATACTCAACAGATACAACTCCGTAAAGAAAACGGAGAGGTGGAAGGGTTATGTGTGGTAACAGTAATAGAGAGAGTGTGAAAATAGTATATGTAGATGTATAAGTGTCAGTGAGAATGTATCTAATGTCCTGAATGTTACTATGTTCTTGTCTGGTGAAAAACTGGTAAATAATGTAACTCGGTAATGTATCTGTATGACTGAATAATCAAAAGCTGTCCAAGGTACAATGGTGATTTATTAAGTTCTATAAAGCATATAAAACATAAAAAACATACATGCAGGAAAGGGATATGCAGGGCCCTTGCAATCCCCTCCAAAAAAATGTATTTTGCAAGGGCTCTGCATATCCCTTTCCTGCATGTATGTTTTTTATGTTTTATATGCTTTATAGAACTTAATAAATCACCATTGAACCTTGGACAGCTTTTGATTATTCAGTCATACAGATACATTACTGAGCTACATTATTTACCAGTTTTTCACCAGACAAGAACATAGTAACATTATAATAAACATCATCACAATTTACAATAAAATAAACAATTTAGCAAAAGTACACAACATTTTTATTAGAGTACACATCAAAAAATATCAGAGAAATATATGTGGACATACATTAAACAAACACAAAAAATAAAAAATAATAATAATAATATGGGTAACCCTAAAACTGGAGGAGGCCAATAAAGTCCCACCTTTCAGTGGGCACCCACCCACTGTCTGAGATATTAGAGTATCTCCACAGGTTCTGAAATAAAAATTAAACCGCTCTTGCGTCTCTGCAGCATAGTTGATTAGTTTAATATAGTAAATTTGATCCACAGTTAATCCCACCAAAAAGAGACTTCCAAAATAAAATAAGCCCTATCACCGGTAACCCTGTATGGAAAGTAAGCTGTATACAAGTCCAAAAAGATATGTTACATTTGCATACTACAGAAAAACCTTCCAGTGATACCAGAAGACAAACAGAACACGGTTGGAGGAACAAAGGTAACAGTCAAATACTTATCCCTAGTGGGTGCCCACTCAAAATTCCCACGCGTTCAGTCACCAAGTGGGTGACTAACTCAGGGGACCAATCGTATGCAACATCAAATAGACATGCAAATATTGACCAGTATACCTTAGTTAGTAGTTTTTGATATTTCAAAGTTATATTAGTTGCCCGTCTGAACACTAACTAAGCATTCTCAGGGGTGTGGAAATTTAAAAAAAAACTACTTGTCCAAGGGACTAAAGCGGAACACAATCTACTTGTCCCTCAAGAAAATCCACTTGTCCTGGTAGATAAAATAATTTCCACCAAAATAGTCTGATCCCCCCCACTAGACCACCAGGGATGGTTATAAGATCCTTTAGACACTGCTGACAGTGGTGATCTAATGGTTTAATAGGTGATCGCAGTATGCCAGGCTATTAGCGGCCGGAGAGCTGTATTTCCTCTTACACCCGAGACAACCACAGATAAGTCTAGATGTAACTTTTTGATCACCTTATAAAAAAATTCTCATATGAAGTGACCAAAAATGAACAATTCTGGACTATTCTTTACATTTACACCGTTCACCGTACGGTTTAATTAACATTATATTTTATTAGCCTGGATATTTCCACATGCAGCGATACCACTTATGTTTATTTTTGTACATTATTTTTATTGAAAGAAAATTGGAAACTTTTATTAGGAAAGGGGCTTATTCACATGTATACGCACTTTTTAAGATATTGTAATCACAATTTTTTAGTCTCAATAGGGACTCATGTGTTACTGGGGGGGGGGGGGGGGGGGTTCTGCTTCTCCTGTTTATGTGCTGCATTTTGTGTCAGAAAATGCTGGAAGTTGCATTTAGTTACTAGATAACTACAACTCCCAGCATGCCCTGATACAGCCTATGGTTGTGTGGGTGTTGCAGCATGTTGCACTGTATAGTACAGTTAAGGTTATTGTGTAACATGCTGGGAGTTGTAGTTTTGGTTTGTGTCAGCTGCAGAGCCATAGGATGTGTCAAGGAATAATGGGAATTGCAGTTAGTAACTACAACTCCCAGCATGCCCTGATGCAGCCTATGGCTCTGCAGCTGACCTGAACCAAAACTACAACTCCCAGCATGTTACACTTTATAGTTCTACAGTTTAGGTTATGGTGTAACATGCTGGGAGTTGTAGTTTTGGTTCGGGCGTGTTTGTGTGCATCCGTGGGGCTCTTGGTTGGCGGGCGAGTATGAAGGGGGTGGGATTCTGGGGGTGCAATTTAGTGCGGGTGCGACTAAAAATAAATAAAATTAGATGGCACAACTGGCAGCGGCGGCAGCGCCCCCCCCACCCCCCGAGACACGGGCCCTTGGGCACTGCCCTAATGCACGACGTGACAGTCCGCTCCTATACAAAACATTCATACATACACATATCATACATGCACCAGCCACTGCCCCCATATCATACATTACATACACCCCCCCGCCACTGCCCCCCCACATCATACATTATATACACACATACACTCACACCATACATATGCACACATCATACATACACCCGCCACTGCCCCCCCCACACATCATACATTACATACACATCACACATAGAGAGACATCATACACACATCATACACACATCATACATTACATACACATCACACACAGTCAGACATCATACATTACATACACACATCACACTTAGACATCATACACACATTATACATTACATACACATCATACATACACCACTGCCCACTCCACATCATACATCACATACACACATCACACATAGACATCATACACACATCATACACACATCATACATTACATACACATCACACACAGTCAGACATCATACATTACATACACACATCACACTTAGACATCATACACACATTATACATTACATACACATCATACATACACCACTGCCCACCCCACATCATACATCACATACACACATCACACATAGACATCATACACACATCATACACATCACACAGACAGACATCATACACACATCACACATTACATACACATCACACATTGCATACACATCACACAGACAGACATCATACACACATTACATGCACATCACACATTGCATACACATCACACAGACAGACATCATACACACATCATACATTACATATACATCACACACAGACATACATTACATACACATCACACAGACATCATACACACATTATACATTACATACACATCACACAGACATCATACACACATTATACATTACATACACATCACACAGACATCATACACACATTATACATTACATACACATCACACATAGACATTATACACACATTACATACACATCACACACAGACAGACATCATACACACATACACTCACACCATACATATATACCAGTGTTTCCCAACCAGGGTGCCTCCAGCTGTTGCAAAACTACAACTCCCACCATGCCCAGACAGCCGAAGGCTGTCTGGGCATGCTGGGAGTTGTAGTTTTGCAACAGCTGGAGGCACACTGGTAGGGAAACACTGATATACACCATACATATGCACACATCATACAGACACCTGCTGCTGCCCACCCCATCATACATTACATACACACATCACACATACACTCACACCATACATATACAACCACCCTTCCTGCCGCCGCCTGTATTCTCGGCTTCCTCACCTGAGCCGCCATGAGTGGACATCAGAGCTGTAGTCCCGGCCGGTGTGAGATGAGATTTCCGTCCTCCCCCTCACCCCCCCCCCCCCTGCTCTGTATTTTCCCCGTGCAAACAAGCAACCTCCCCGTGGTGGATTAGTTCCTGTGGAGACAGATCAGGGGGAGGGGGAGGGATAGAGCTGTGTGTGGGGGATGGAGCTGTGCACAGAGCTGTGCTCGTCCTTTCTCTCACCCTGCTGTGTCTTCTGAGCTGCGTCCTCCGGGAGGGGAGATAAGGGGGCTCTGCAGTCAGCTGAAGGCCGCCGCCCCCTCCATACAATCTGAGCGCCGGTGTGAGGTGTAGACTTCCATCGGCTCCTGCGCCTCACACCGACATTAAAGAAAAATAGGGGGGGGGGGGGCGTCGGTCTGTCCCTGCTCGCCCGATACAGGGCTAAATCTGTAAAAAAAAATTCACCTGCCCGGCGCCCAAAACTACTTGTCCAGGGCGTCGGGCGATAGAATTTCCACATCCCTGATTCTAAAGAATCCCTAGCTGTCATTCTATTCCTACTGCCCAATGTTATACACATCACACATGTCGCATACCAAGGGACAGTCGTCCACCAGACTTGTCTGGCTCCTGCAATGTCTTTTTCTTCTCGCATATTCATAATATACTCAAAGTATTCACAGTATAATCTCTTCCAGGCCGGGGACGAGCAGGCAAGTAATCTCTCCACTGCTCCACATTCTTTGCTCCTGTGGCACAAAAATGAATATATGTTACACGTAGCACTTTTGTAGAACAGACGTGGGTGTAGTATATAAACCCCAAATGTGATATGCCCCAAATTCTTGTGTTAATTTTCACACTCTACATAACATAACATAATTGGCACTAATCTCCATCTTGTACCCTAATATGATACCTATGTCACAGAACTAAATCACTACAGCAGATATACGGTGGTATACTGACCCTTAGGTGACCCAGTACTGAGCCAAAAAGTAAAATGAGACTATATAGAGATTATATAAGATAACTGTAAGTGTTACATTTTACCAGAAGCCTTGAAACAGCTTAGACTCAGAACTGCTGTATAATGTCATCCATGATACTGCTGCTTTTTTGAGTGTACTATAAAGAGATAAAATATCAGAATCTCGTGTTTGTGCTTCACCCACTGCCTCAGGGACAACTTAAAATTAGAGAGAGGGGTTAGTTCTACTCCTCATGTAGACACACATCAGCTTATTCTGAAAAGCTAGCTGAAACAACAGGTAAAGTTAAATTTTACACCAAAATCTCACTAATAAACATAAACATATATATTTTTGCAGCTTCAATTAAAAGAAAAAAAAAATCCCTTTCTCGGTTTTTTCTTTCTGGTGTACTCACCAATACCAGAATCCCACCTGTGTGTTCTGTGGACTGACAATAGTGTCTTGTGACTTCTTTTTTTTCCTTCTCAGGCTACATTTCCCATGTATCTTTTCCTGTTCCTTCCCCATAGAGACCTCAGTGATTAATAACTATGCCTCGCTCTCAAAGTTCCCTTCTTAGAAATTGTACGTTGTAACGCTACTAAGCATGCAGAGCTTTCAGTGAATAGCATATTGCCACTAGACATGTGCAATGTTTGTCAAACAGAAATCTTTTCGGAACTACAAAGATGCCAATGTATGCACCATGCTTTTTTCATTACATCTGCATTTAGTAAACAGGAACAGGAGGCAGCAGGTGAAACCATGCAAAAAGTTAGAGGGCACCATTGCAAAGTAATAATCAAAAAACATATTTTAAAGAGCATTTTATTTGCAAACCGTATCAGATATATAAGACGTAGTAGTCTAGTAAATCATACAACCTCTATAAACATCCATGTCTAGTCTGAAGAAAATGTGTTTCTATCTTTACTGATATCTGTCATTCCTAGGTGGCCTCTCTTTTACATTGTGCTTGTTACTTTTTACTGCCTTGATAAGATTTTCTTCAAAAAATGAGCATCGATTTCATCCATGTAAGAGTATTTTGAATATCCATACAGTAGGAGATTTATGTAAAGCTCCCTCTGCAAATATCCTGAAATATCATCTGAATCTGTGTCTTCAACTTAATTCAGGCAAAGGCAATGAGCTAATAATTCCATGAATATTCAGTGTTGTTCTGTAAAATGAGACCATCTTCACTGTGACACTTGAAATAAAAGATGATGAGTACAGATAATAAAGCTTTGTATGTATTATCAACATGGCGCCAGTAGATTTGGGGCACCCACTGTAAACATTGACAGATTTTGCATTTCACTCTTGCTGAGAAATCTGGACTGAGGCACTAAGAGCTTAATGATGGGGAAAGGAGTTGATACTCTGCGGGGGGCTAAGTCTGCTGTATTAACTGCAATTAGGTATATGGTCCCTAATGTTTACAGACAGCTGCAGGGCAAGAAATAATGTCCTGCAAGTTGTTTCATTTTATAAACTGCCATAGGGAACAGGACAAATAGAGTGAAAATTAAAAAAAACGAACAAGCAGTGAAAGAGAGAGAGTGTAAAGAAGACCGACAAACCAATAATATTATGAGGGAAATGGATTTGATACAGTAATAAAGTATTATAGTTTACATGCTGCAAAAGCTAAATAAGTAGAGCTGTAGTGCTTAAAAGATATGTAAAACAACAGGTAAAATATGTGTCATACAAGACACAAAACCACTCAAAGACTGAGCAGTCAGGTTTATTTGCAGTAATAGAAGTTCCCAATTTCCCCTCGAGTCATGTTAGGACGTAAACATATTTGCTACTGTTTGCAGTTTATGGAGTTTTGATTAAAATATCTATCGTTGCCTCAGAAACAGACCTAAAAAAGACCATAGTCCCCAGTGAATAGCACTTCTTTCAAAATCATACTGCACATGTTTGAAAAAAATATATATATTTGATGACTATTTACACGTGTAGAGCCACTATTTTGTTATTGATGGTGACCACAAAGTTTCCCCATGTGACAATGCTGAGAGAACATTAGTTTTCCATATGTGTAACAGACAATGGAATTGCAGGAGATGACATACCATATGCAAGGTTGTGTTACAGCCGATTACATCAATAAAATGTTGCAGAAAAAAAGTAGTAGTGCGGCGGAAAATAACTTATCCCCATGCAATTGATAGGGGATAAGTTATAGATGATGGGGGATCAGAGTGCTGGGACCCCCTACGATCTACTGAATGGGGCCCCGGCAGACTGCCGGAAGCGGACGTTCCGACCCCCGCAGTTCGTCTCAATACGCAATACTTTGTTATATACCCTATGTTGGCAATGACAGAGGTCAAATGTTTTCTGTAAGTCTTCACAAGGTTTTCACACACTGTTGCTGGTATTTTGGCCCATTCCTCCATGCAGATCTCCTCTAGAGCAGTGATGTTTTTGGGCTGTCGCTGGGCAACATGGACTTTCAACTCCCTCCAAAGGTTTTCTATGGGGTTGAGATCTGGAGACTGGCTAGGCCACTCCAGGACCTTGAAATGCTTCTTACGAAGCCACTCCTTTGTTGACCTGGCGGTGTGTTTGGGATCATTGTCATGCTGAAAGACATAGCCATGTTTCATCTTCAATGCCCTTGCTGATGGAATATACAAACAAGGAGAGCGCTTCTAGTGTGATACCGTAATGCAAAGAGAAGATGAACAAACAAGAAGACTTGCTCACCAAGTATAGTTGTACTGCGACCAAGTACCACTATGGTGAAGGCGTGAAGTAACCCTGCAACGGGCGAAGAACGGCAGCTGCTCCTGGACACACAGGGGAAGCACTCAGACGGATCCCTCCAAGGAACAGCCCAGAATAAAGGCAGCGCACAAGACTTCAAAGGTAAAATGGTTTATTTACCCAGCATGCCGGGTAAGTAAGCCATTTTACCTTTGAAGTCTTGTGCGCTGCCTTTATCCTGGGCTGTTCCTTGGAGGGATCCGTCTGAGTGCTTGCTGATGGAAGGAGGTTTTCACTCAAAATCTCACAATACATGGCCCCATTCATCCTTTCCTTTACACGGATCAGTCATCCTGGCCCTTTGCTGAAAAACAGCCCCAAAGCATGATGTTTCCACCCCCATGCTCCACAGTAGGTATGGTGTTCTTTGGATGCAACTCAGCATTCTTTCTCCTCCAAACACGACAAGTTAAGTTTTTACCAAAAAGTTCTACTTTGGTTTCATCTGACCATATCACATTCTCCCAATACTCTTCTGGATCATTCAAATGCTCTCTAGCAAACTTCAGATGGGCCCGGACATGTACTGGCTTAAGCAGGGGGACTCATCTGGCACTGCATGATTTGTGGCGTAGTGTGTTACTAATGGTAGCCTTTGTTACTTTGGTCCCAGCAGCGTAGTTTGTTACTGATGGTAGTCTTTGTTACTTTGGTCCCAGCTCTCTGCAGGTCATTTACTAGGTCCCCCTGTGTGGTTCTGGGATTTTTACTCACCGTTCTTGTGATCGTTTTGACACCATGGGGTGAGATCTTGCATGGAGGGAGAGATCGAGGAAGATTATCAGTGGTCTTGTATGTCTTCCATTTTCTAATAATTGCTCCCACAGTTGATTTCTTTACACCAAGCTGCTTGTCTATTTCTGATTCAGTTTTCCCAGCCTGGTGCAGGTCTACATTTTTCTTTATGGTGTCCTTTGACAGCCTTTGGTCTTGGCCATAGTGGAGTTTGGAGTGTGACTGTTTGAGGTTGTGGCCAGGTGTCTTTTATACTGATAACAAGTTCAAATAGGTACCATTAATACAGGTAACAAGTGGAGGACAGAGGAGACTCTTAAAGAAGTTGTTACAGGTCTGTGAGAGCCAGAAATTTAGCTTGTTTGTAGGCGGTAAAATGCTTATTTTCCACCATAATTTGCAAATAAATTATTAAAAAAATCAGACAAAGTGATTTTATGGATTTTTTTTCTCATTATGTCTCTCATAGTTGAGGTATATCTATGATGATAATTACAGGCCTCTCTCATATTTTTAAGTGGGAGAACTTGCACAATTGGTGGCTAACTAAAAACTTTTTTGTCCCACTGTATCTCTATGGGGTACGCATGCCCCCTTTTCATGCAAACTACCGGGGCCCTGTTCAAGAAATCGTGATGGGCGGGGTCCAGCGCTTAGACCCTCTGCGATCTATAACTTATCCCCTATCCTTTGGAGAGGGAATAAGATATTTTTCATTACAGAACTCCTTTAAAGAGACACATGTCAGATTAACCCCTTAAGGACCACAAGTTTTTCCATTTTTGCACTTTCATTTTTTGCTCCTCACCTTTTAAAAATCATAACCCTTTCAATTTTGCACCTAAAAATCCATATGATGGCTTTTTGCGCCAACAATTCTACTTTGCAGTAACATCAGCCATTTTACCCATGCCATTTTGTAACTTTTGGGGGCTTCCGTTTCTACGCAGTACATTTTTCGGTAAAAATGACACCTTATCTTTATTCTGTAGGTCCATACGGTTAAAATGATATCCTACTTATATAGGTTTGATTTTGTCGTACTTCTGTAAAAAAGTATAACTACATGCAGAAAAATGTATACGTTTAAAATTGTCATCTTCTGACCCCTATAACTTTTTTTTTATTTTTTCCACATATGGGGCGGTATGAGGGCTAATTTTTTGCGCAGTGATGTAAAGTTTTTAGCGGTACCATTTTTGTATTGATCAGTTTTTTTGATCGCTTTTTATTAAATTTTTCATGATTTAAAAAGCAACCAAAAATATGTTATTTTGGAATTTGGAATTTTTTGGCGCGTACGCCATTGAACGTGCAGTTTAATTAATGATATATTTTTATAGTTCGGACATTTACGCACGCGGTAATACCACATATGTTTATATTTATTTTTATTTACATGGTGTTTTATGGGAAAAGGGGGGTGATTTGAACTTTTATTAAGGAAAGGGTTAAATCACATTTTTTTTTGCAGTGTTATAGGTCCCATAGGGACCTATAACACTGCACACACTGATCTTATACCCTGTTCACTGCAAAGCCATAGCTTTGCAATGATCAGCGTTATCGGCGGTCGATTGCTCAAGCCTGCATCTCAGGCTTGGAGCAATCAATCGCCGAGGGGACACGCCGGAGGCAGGTAAGAGGACCTCCGCTCGTGTCCCAGCTGATCAGGACACCGCATTTTCACTGCAGTGGTCCCGATCAGCCACGCTGAGCAGCCGGGAAGGCTTTACTTTCGGTTTAGACGCGGCGTTCAACTTTGAATGCCACGTCTAAAGGGTTTATAGCGTGCGGCACCGCGATCGCTGCCACACTCTATTAACCCCGGGTCCCGGCATCAGATAAATGCCGGGACCGACGCGATATGACACGGGGTCACCGCATGACCCCGCGTTATATTGCGGGAGCCTACCAAGGACGTAAATATACGCCGTTGGTCGTTAAGAGGTTAAAAAAAGAGCCTGGTCATTAAGGTAAAAAATGGGTCCGTCCTTAAGGGGTTAAAAAGTCCTCTGAAAAATGAGAAGCCATCTAACTGGTTGTTATAGGCAACTGCACCACTCCTCCTCTAAAAGTCTTATTGTAGTAGTAAAGTACATCAAACTAGCAAAGGCATGGAACATGTCATTATTGAAATGCTGTTATTCCCTTTCTAGTGCATATTAACTTTCTAGTTGATGTATAATGCATTCAGAAAATCTTCAGACTTTCCCTTATTTCACATAGCTACCAATCAGATTGCTTTTTTCATTTGTCAGAGGCCCTTTTTAAAAATGAAGTGAGCAATCTGGTTGCTATGGGCAACTGCACCAATCTTTCTCTACACTGGTTTTGATAAATCTCCCCCATTGTCTTGTTGAAAGGTGAATATTCAGCCTATTTGAGAAAATCCCCAGTGGTCTACCTTTCCTAGTAACTAAAAATCACCCCCACAGCATGATGTTGCCACCTTCTGCAATTAAAAGGGGTACTCGGGCCCTAAGACATCTTATCCCCTATCCAAAAGCTCACGACCATGGGGCCGGAATATCGTGATGTCACGACACTGCCCCTTGTGATGCCATGCTCCGCCCCCTCAATGCAAGTCTATGGGAGGGGGTGTGGCACCCATCACACCCCCTCCCATAGACTTTCTTTGAGGACGCGTGATGTCATAATGGGGTGGAGTCGTAACGTCAAAATACTCCGGGCCCGTGGTCGTGAGGCTTCAGACACAGATCGATCATCATGCAGCTGAAACAGGTGGGTGCTGCAAGAGAGATTGTCGGGGTCCCCAGCTGCGGGACCCCCGCGATCAGACATCTTATCCCCTCTCCTTTGGATAGGGGATAAGATGTCTTAGGGCTGGAGTACCTCTTTAAAGAATATGAAGACCATTGTGCTCTTAAGAACTTTTAGTACAACAGAAATGTTTTTGTACCCTTCTACAGATCTGTGCCTCCAAACAATCCTGCTTCCACATAATACACTGCCTTCTGAGCTCTACAAGCAATTCTTTCTACCTCATTGTGCTCTGATATGCATTGTCAGCTGAGTGATCAGATCATGTCCAATCACCTGAATTTACCACAGATGAACAACAATATAGAAGTATCTCAAAGATAATAAAGAGAAATGGGAGTTCCCCAGAGCTTAATTTAGCAATATTGAAGGACATTTATGAAGCTCCGTAGTAGATTTTTTCCCCGCTACAGGCCGGGGAGGGCAGCGCAATGCCGCCCGCTTCCTGGCCGGCAGGTGCGCTGCTGATAGCATACTTCACAGATAGCGCTGCAAGGGAAGCGCTGCAGGGGACAGATATATATATATATATATATATATATATATATATACACACACTGCTCAAAAAAATAAAGGTAACACTAAGATAACACATCCTAGATCTGAATGAATGAACTAATCGCATGAAATACTTTCGTCTTTACATAGTTGAATGTGCTGACAACAAAATAACACAAAAATTATCAATGGAAATCAAATTTAAAAACCCATGGAGGTCTGGATATGGAGTCACTCAAAATCAAAGTGGAAAACCACACTACAGGCTGATCCAACTTTGATGTAATGTCCTTAAAGTAAGTCAAAATGAGGCTCCAAGTATCCGTATGACCTCCCTACAATGCCTGGGCATGCTCCAGATGAGGTGTTGGATGATCTCCTGAGGGATGTTTTCCCAGACCTGTATTAATGCATCCAATGACCAGCAAGACATGATGTCCCAGATGTGCTCAATCGGATTCAGGTCTGGGGGACAGCAGGCCAGTCCATAGCAGCTATGCCTTCCTCTTGCAGTAACTGCTGACACACTCCAGCCACATGAGGTCTAGAATTGTCTTGCATTAGGAGGAACCCAGGGCCAACCGCCCCAGCATTTGAGGATCTCATCTTGGTACCTAATGGCAGTCAGGTTACCCCTGGCAAGCACGTGGAGGGCTGTGCAGCCCCCCCCCAAAGAAATGCCAGCCCACACCATTACTGACCCACCGCCAAACCGGTCATGCTAGAGGATGTTGCAGGCAGCGCAACGTTCTCCACGGAGTCTCCAGACTTGTCACATCTGTCACATGTGCTCAGTGTGAACCTGCTTTCATCTGTGAAGAGCACAGGACGCCAGTGGCGAATTTGCCAATCTTGGTGTTCTCTGGCAAATGCCAATTGTCCTGCAGGAGTTGGGCTGTAAGCACAACCCCCACCTGTGGACGTTGGGCCCTCATACCAACCTCATGGAGTCTGTTTCTGACCGTTTTAGTGGACACATGCACATTTGTGGCTTGCTGGAGGTCATTTTGCAGGGCCTCCTTGCACAAAGGTGGAGGTAGCGGTCCTGCTGCTGGTTGTTGCCCTCCTACGGCCTCCTCCACGTCTCCTGATGTACTGGCCTGTCTCCTTGTAAAGCCTCCATGCTCTGGACTCTATGCGGTCAGACACAGCGAACCTTCTTGCCACAGCTCGCATTGATGTGCCATCCTGAATGAGCTACACTACCTGAGCCACTTGTGTGGGTTGTAGACTCAGTCTTATGCTACCTTTAGAGTGAGAGCACCGCCAGCATTCAAAAGTGATCAAAACATCAGCCAGGAAGCATAGGAACTGAGAAGTGGTCTGTGGTCACCACCTGCAGAACCACTCCTTTATTGGGGGTGTCTTGCTAATTGCTTATAATTTCCACCTGTTGTCTGTTCCATTTGCACAGCAGCATGTGAAATTGATTGTCAATCAGTGTTGCTTCCTGAGTGGACAGTGTGATTTCACAGAAGTGTGATTGACTTGGAGTTACATTGTGTTGTTTAACCCCTTAAGGACCAAGGACGTACCTGTACATCCTTGGTCCTGCTCTCCTGATATAACGCGGGGTTACACAGTAACCCTGCATCATATCCCCGCGGGCCCGGCGTCATAGTGAAGCCGGGACCCGCCTCTAATAGTGCCGCAGCGCCGCGCACAATTAACCCTTTAGCCGCGCGGCTAAAAGCGAAAGTTGCCGGCTAGCTCAGTGGGCTGTTCGGGATAGCCGCGGCATCCCGAACAGCTTACAGGACAGCGAGAGGGTCCCTACCTGCCTTCTCGCTGTCCGATCGCCGAATGACTGCTCAGTGCCTGAGATCCAGGCATGAGCAGTCATGCGGCAGAATCATTGATCACTGGTTTCCTATGAGAAACCAGTAATCAATGATGAAGATCAGTGTGTGCAGTGTAATAGGTCCCTATGGGACCTATAACACTGCAAAAAAAAAGTGAATGAAGATCATTTAACTCCTCCCCTATTAAAAGTTTGAATCACCCTCCTTTTCCAATAATAAAAAAAAAAACAGTGTAAATAAAAATAAACGTATATGGTATCACCGCGTGCGGAAATGTCCGAATTATAAAAATATATAATTAATTAAACCGCTCAGTCAATGGCGTGCGCGCAAAAAAATTCCAAAGTCCAAAATAGTGCATTTTTGATAAGTCCTATCAATGCAAAAATGGTACCGTTAAAAACTTCAGATCACGGCGCAAAAAATGAGCCCTCATACCGCCCCATACACGGAAAAATGGTATAGGGGTCAGAAGATGACAATTTTAAACGTATAAATTTTCCTGCATGTAGTTATGATTTTTTCCAGAAGTCCGACAAAATCAAACCTATATAAGTAGGGTATCATTTTAATCGTATGGACCTACAGAATAAAGATAAGGTGTCATTTTTACCGAAAAATGTACTACGTAGAAACGGAAGCCCCCAAAAGTTACAAAACGGCAGTTTTTTTTTTCCATTTTGTCGCACAATGATTTTCTTTTTCCGTTTCACCGTAGAATTTTGGGCAAAATGACTGACGTCATTACAAAGTAGAATTGGTGGCGCAAAAAATAAGCCATCATATGGATTTTTAGGTGCAAAATTGAAAGAGTTATGATTTTCTAAAGGCAAGGAGCAAAAAATGAAAATGCAAAAACGGAAAAAACCCGGTCCTTAAGGGGTTAAGTGTTCCCATTTTTTTGAGCAGTTCATATATATATATATATATATATATATATATATATATATATATATATATTGTGACGATCCGTCTTGGGGATTAGCTCTGGGATCGTCCTGGACTACGCCACAGGATGCGCTTCTTCTCAATAAACCAGCAAACAAACGCTTATAATGCAAATCTGGCACCTTGCCAGTTTTATTAGACAGGTTGCAGGGAAAGAAATAAACAAAAAAACAGGAACAAACAAAATCCTAGACCGTCTGGTCACTGACTAAACAGATCAGCTTGTCCTGACTAACAACCGCTGAGCTTCCCTCAGCCGGTTAAACATATGTCCCCTGCAACCTTCTACTCACATTTCTTATCACTTTCTTTGAGCCCCTCATAGCTCGGGCTGTGTACTCCTCAGCAGGCTCTGTCTCTTCCCTACAGCCCACAAGCTGTCTCCTAGGAAGAGCCCACATTACACTGAGTCTCCATCTCATATACACCTCCCTTCCCTCCTGCCTCATTACTTAAGAAGCAGGTGAGAGCTTCTGCAGGGTGAGCCAAGGAAATACACCCTTTCCTTGCCACACTGCCACAATATATATCTATATATATATATATCTATCTATATCTCCAATAGGGAGCAGCACACCTAAGGTTGTGGGTGCTATCAGTACAAGCCCAGGTCACGGGATACACGTAGATATATTCCAAGAAGACCGCAGCACTCCAAGATCAAGTGAAGATATAGATAGCGTTTATTCCATCTAGTTCAAAGGCAACGTTTGAGCTGCATATCTTCAGCCTTTATCAAGCAAGCACACAGTGTACAGGTAGTGGTATAAATATGGTGGAAGCTGTGACATCATCATTACATCACAAATTTGCATAATGATCATAATACATGAGAAAACATAGGCGATCTCACGATCGGTACATACATTCAATAATGTGAACATACAGTGACATAGGTCATATCAATATCAATACAAAGTGACATCGGAATCGTGCATATGTGCAAAGAGTAAACATAAATATAACTTAAAAGCGACTCACATGGACTGAAGCTCTGGGCGGAACCTGCTTGATGTGAATAACGAGCGCCGGCTGCGTCATCACCCTGTGACAGACGCGAGCACGTCTGTGGATAGAGGATGTGTTATAACGCTGCAGATGTCCTTTAAATCTTACGGTCCAATCCCCACTCCCTACCCCACCATACTATAATACCATTTAGAGACCTCCCCCCTCCTTCATTTCCCCTCTGGGGACAGTCACAGAGAGCTGCTTTTACCTCTTCACTGCAGGCAGCTTCTCACAGCAATGTCTTGGCGTCAACGGGCTTTCTGGAGGGGGGGGGCTCCTTCAGTGGCGTGTGACATTCTCCTTACTTAAGGTGGCCGTGGCACACTTCCTACAGAGGTAATGTCGGGCTGCAGCCACTTAGCACAGACAGTGAGTGGCGACTTTTTCGCAACTGATGGCAGCGGCATGGGGAAAATAATTATTGTCGGCGGATGGCCAGTGGCGGGCGCAGGGTGGCCCTCAATGTAAAATACTGTCCGTTGCCATGGCTTGTAGTTGTGATGAGAACTTACCGGCAGCAAGTTGAAAATACCGGATGTGCTGGTAAAATACTGGCTGGATGGCAACCCTACACACACTCACACACACACATTCAGACACACACATTCAGACAGACACTTACTCTCACACACACACACACACATTCAGACACACATTCACACAAACACTTACTCACACACTCAAACTCTACTGCAAGATCTTAGAAAAACATAAATTAGCTAGCCCAGCAATAACTTACTGTTCGGGCACTGTGCGAGCTGCGGTGATGTGATTGCTACTGGTAATAAAGGGTAGATAAAGAACTTCGGCTATTAACAAAAGGGAAAATTTTTCGGCTTTAAAAAAAAAAAAAAAAAAAATGCTTTTGTAAGCGGATTTCCCGTTTTTTGTTTACGTGCAATTTATTTATCAAGGTTGTGCGACTATTTGATAAATAGGTCGCATGTAAGCAACAGTAAGTTAAAAAAAATTGTCATATAAAAGTCATGCGTTAAAAAGTATGATAAATCTCCTTCTTTGTGTTTTCACTGTGTTTTTATGGGGTATTGAATGCAAAATGATAATGAAAACTTTATTTGTCAAAAAGTGAAATGGTCTGACAACATTCCGAATGCATTGCACACTTATTTTGTATATTCAACACTATTCAGTAAATGGTTTTCCAATAAATACTTATAACACCTATTTGACATTAGATTTTTGGGAAATGTTTGCAGTTGCCTATCATGTTTACTGCAGAATATAATAAATGGATTGAAGAATTTGCCGTCGCCTACACAGCTCCAGGATGCCTGGGAACCGAGGAAATCTTTTAATTCATACTTTAACAAATAATCTCCGTGCCGCATATATCTCTGTCTAAAGTTTTTTGACAACCTACAGTTTTCAGTGGACAACAAAGGTAAAAACAGTACAACCTGGCGGACATTACTGTACAGCTTGACCATTGTATAAGTTCTTTGGAAAACTTCCTTGGAGCCTTCCAAAAATAAAATGCATTATGTTTCTGTCCATTTGCAGCAAAGTAATGTAGCTTTACTTAGAGGGCTGGAAATAGTTTACTATTACTGTACATTATTTGACCTCTAGGAAACCATTTATGTCAAGTTCTTTAGCTTTTCATTAGTTCTAGCAGACACTGACATTCTACTTTATTATACATATTTTTATTTTATAATATCAAGAACCTAAGGTTGTAGATTTGTGATCGATATATTTAGCTTGCAATATTTGTGTGCTTTAATTAATGCTGTTACTTTATATTTCCTTTCATTATAAAGTTAGTTGTTGAAAATTTTATTATTCATTTGACATTGTTTCCATTCCTATAATGTGTGATACTGATACTGCTACAGAAGTTTAGGATGGGCTATAATGGCAGCCCTCCTGGTAGTCACCCAGCATGCTCAGCAGCAGACATGTAGAGTGAAAGGTGCCTAGCCCTGCCGTACCTCACATTGCTGCTGTGAGGGAACTCTCCTCACGGGTGGTGGTGGGGGGGGGGGGGATGATCACTGTTGGGGGGCTAAACAGGGAGGACACTTGGGGTCCCAGCACACAGGTGTCAGAGCTCTGAGGGTGTAAAATAGCGGCCTAGCTGAAACAATGCAGTCTCTGAATTTTCTATCCCTGACAGACAATGCTGGCATAGGTAAAGGGGATATGGGCTGGAGTCTCTCTAGACCCTGCCCAGGTAGCTGCTCGTTAGTCCATAAAAGACGGGGGGGGGGGGGGGGGGGGGGAGAAGCTGGGGGTTACTGTAGCATATGTAGCAAAGCTGACATGCTGGGAATTGTAGATTCACAGCAGCTTAAGGTTACATTTTTTACACATTTTACCCTATTATAAACTCTCCATAGTGTCTTGGGTACACTGCAATCAAACCCCAATTATCCTCCTCTCTGTGTAACATGCACAGCTTAAAAACAGAGAGATAGGGGTTACAGAGAAGCCTGCATTTATTGGATGACTGCCCAAGCTCACTCCTGAGACCCAGTGACTCAAAGCAAAGTGAGGGCAAGAGATGGACATGCCTCCTCCACAAGAAGATGAAAACCAAGTGAGCATTAAAATGAATGTATTTGTGAGAGAAATATAGGTGCTAGACACACACATTTATGTACATGATCAGGGTTAGATACTGAGTAATCTATCTATGTGGAATATGACAGTTGCACTTTAAGTGATAAAACCTGCCTGTGGGAATTTACTGCTCATTGATGTATATTATAGGTTCACAAGTAGAAGTTTACATATCTGAAAGTATGACTGTAAGGATGCTTTTCACCCCTACCAGGTTCTGTGATTAGCTACACTATGTAAAACCATCTGACAGAATCCCTTTAGGTCATGGATTATGTGTTGGCTGGTCTGCATCCCTCAATATTCTTCTAAGGTATTTTTCATATTAAAATCATGTGCCATACTGTAATATTGACCTTAGTAAAGCCACTGAAATATTGTGTTCTAGAAATGTGTAATGAAGCATTTCTAATCCACATTTCCTGCAGTACGCCTAGTGTACACAAGATGTTCTTTCATAAGTAATTGACCCCCTTTTTTTTTATTTACTAATCCTTGTTAGAATTTCCTTGTTAGAAGTTAATATTAGAGATGAGCGAAGTTACAGTGATTTGATTTGTCACAAACTTCTCGGCTCGGCAGTTGCTGACTTTAGCCTGCATAAAAGAGTTCAGCTTTCAGGTTCTCCAGTGGGCTGGAAAAGGTGGATACAGTCCTAGGAGAGAGTCTCCAGCCCACCGGAGCACCTGAAAGCTGAACTCATTTATGCAGGCTAAAGTCAGCAACTGCCTAGCCGAGAAGTTTGTGACGAATCAAATCACTGTAACTTCGATCATCTCTAGTTATTATCTTTACCAGGCACTGCTGACTCGATTGAGAATAATTCTAACAAGCAAGAGGGCTATGCAATAGTTGGTTATGTTGGGAAGCCTGTCCAATGACATTAAAGGGGTACTCCAGTGGTAAATCAACTGGTGCCAGAAAGTTACACAGATTTGTAAATTACTTCTATTTAAAAATCTTAATCCTTCCATTACTTATCAGCTGCTGTATACTACAGAGGAAGTTCTTTTCTTTTTGTAAAACTGTTGCATGAGATCGATTTTGACTGGGATTTTATGTTACAATGCAGCCATAACCCCCCTCTGTATCCAACACACCTTAGTGGGGTACTCCGGTGGAAAACAATTATTATTATTTTTTTAATCAACTGCTGCCAGAAAGTTAAACAGCCTTCCAGAACTTATCAGCTGCTGTATGCTACAGAGGCTCTTTTCTTTTTTAATTTATTTTCTGCCTGGCCACAGTGCTGATACCTCTGTGCATGTCAGGAACTTAGCTGTCCAGAGCAGGAGCAAATCCCCATAGCAAACCTATCCTGCTTTGGACATTTCCTGACATGGACAGAGATGTCAGCAGAGAGCACTGTGGTCAGACAGAAAAGAAATTAAAAAAGAAAATAACTTTCTCTGTAGTAAACAGCAGCTGGTAATTACTGGAAGGATTAATATATATATATTTTTAAATAGAAGTAATTTACAAATCTGTTTAACTTTTTGGAACCAGGTGATTAAAAAATAAAAAAATAAATGTTTTTCACCGGAGTACCCCTTTAAGGTGTGTTGGATACAGAGGGCGGTTATGGCTTTATTGTAACATAAAATTCCAGTAAATGCTCTCATGCATCTGTTTTACTGTTTCCTCACAATATTTGACTGTATAGAATAGGACCATGCTTTTTTTTTACAAGATCAGCCTATGGTAGGGATTCTTTGTATTGCAAACCAAAGGCAAGTGACGGTATTTTAAATCCCAAGCCGTACTACTAAGTCTAGTGATTCGCTACAGTAGCATCATGCTGGTATCGCTTCTGGCAAATGAAATAGACCAGCAGAGGTATATTGTAGCACCAGTACAGGATTTGTAAGGGATTTAACAGGCGAGTATGGTGTTATTAACCCCTTTAACCTGTTGTGGGTACAGATTGTACTGTATGCCATGGCTGCCTGGTACTTAGTGCACCACAAAGTACAAACAGGATCTCCTGAGTCCGGTTAGGACTATGAAGTGAGTTCAGGAGCTGCGCTCCCTTCATATGCCGCAAGTCCTGGCTGCAATCAGTGGACACCAGCGATCTCCATGATGCTGCCTTTAACTCTTCAGATGTTGTGATCTGTACTACTGATCACAACATTTGAAGTACTGGGGGAGGGTATAGAGACTTATGGGACCAACCGTGGTGCAATTACAGGTGTCAAATTAGTCAAAATGGCAGCCAGAGATCTCCTCACCTGCTTTCCCGGTGAGCTCCAGTGATGATCCTCTATGGTCTGCAAATACATTCGTGCTGCATTACACCTTGCTCCTAATGGCCATATGTTACAGCTGACACCCATAGCTGTGCCCAGCTCTTGTGCAATGTCCCTGAAATAACAATAAGGTCATTTTTGGATTGACTTACCTTATGAATTTGTACCCAATCCCAGCCTTGCTAAAATGTATATTGTAACGCATGCATTACTATCGTCAGAATCAGAATCGCATGGCTGCCTACTTCTAAAAATGCCACACCTCTCGATAGAATGTGTATAATATTGCAGTAATGTTTTGTTAACCCCTTAACGCTCCATGACATTTATACAAGTCATGAGGCTGTTAAGGAGGTATTGTGTGGGCTCCTTTCTCGAGCCCCCACTGTACTGAGCAGCCCCGATCTGTGACTATTAACCCTTTAGATCGCCGCTGTCACATTTTTAGGACAAGGAGATACATAGTACCTTTTGACTTATCTGTTTGTGGTTCCATAATGTAGAAAAAATGCTGTTATTCTCTGATGCAAAGTAGTCAGAGGCATTCTAAAGCCCCTGAAGTGCTGAGGGCTTGAGTGCCTCTCAACTGAAAGCCAAGCTGTGTTTCCAAATCTTAAACAATTTTTGTTCATGGTGCAGAAACAAAGAAAGACCGCTGAACTTTCAGCTAACTGTCAATCAGGGATGGGAGGAGGAGTGAGGGGGCGCTTCAGCACTTCAGGAGCTTGGGGACATCTCTTTGACTCTTTGCACCAGAGAATAAAATAATTTATTTATGTTCTGGAAGTACAGATATATGAAGGGTACCATGAGCCCCTCCGGACTGCTGTCTTAGGGTCTATTCACATGGTGGAATTTCCGCTTGTGGAATTCTGCCTAATATTAAAGCTCATAGACTTATATGGGATTCTGCACTCCCGTTCACACTTCTGAAATTCCGCTAGCGAAATTTCAGAAGTGGGAATGGGAGTGCAGAATCCCATATAAGTCTGTGGGCTTTAATTTAAGGCGAAATTCCGCTGTGTGAATAGAACCTTACAGTATCAGCAGTATGGAACATGAATTCCTTATAACTTTGGTGTAGCTGAGATGCATTAGCACATTATTACAGCCTATGGATAGGTGGGACTCTCTTTCGGAAAATGTTAAACTTCTTTAAAGCATCTTCTAAAATAAATATATAGAAAACTTACCTGAAATTTCAGAGGAAACGCCAATGGTGAAAACATAAAATATTTTGTAATGGCAAGCAGTTGACAAATAGCTGTTCAGCATAATCATATGCACAGTCACTGTCTCTGTAGTTTAATTTCCTGTAAAGATAAAAAGGAAAAATACATTTCTATTTCATCTCACCAGTATGTCTTTTTCATCTGGAAGTTAGAATATTGCATTGTCAGTCTTTTACAGTATGTTGCATTTTTCAATTAAACTCTCTTCATTTTTAATAGGTCTTTCAACATTGGAACACATTTTATTTTGTACATTTTATGAAATGTGTGGTTTTCTTTTTGACTATCAAACCAGAGTTTCTCTGTATTACAGACAATAGATTTAAACATGTATTATTATTCTGAGCAAAATCGCTAATGATTTAGAGGAGTATTACGAAACACAAACTTCTGTTGTTAGCGCTATTGACTGCATTCTAGGTATAATTTTATCATGAATTCTAATAAAATATTGACCTTATGTTGCACACAACAGGCTGGATATAGATGCAGATTTTGATTTTAAAAGACACCGTGAGCTCAGAGGAACATTTCTTTTGGATTTTCTGGGCTAGTGTTAAAGCCATTGCTGATGTGCCAGCTACTGAGCAGTTATTATTGCTTCCAAATTTGTGTGAAGTAAAAAAAAAACAGCAATAAAAGTCAGTCTTGCTAATCTGCAGTGCTGTGCTCTGAAGTTATGAGGAGACACTGGCTTCTTAATAAATTATGCACATCCGTGACTACTCATATACCTCCTAGTAAAATCTAAAACTTACACTAGCTTTTCAAGTTGATTAATTTCCTCCAATGATTTAACCCTGTAAGGAATCAGGGTTTTTCCGTTTTTGCATTTTCATTTTTTTCCTCATCACATTCTAAAAATCAGAACACTTAAAATTTTGCACCTAAAATTCCATATTCTGGCATTTTTTTTTTTTTGCGCCACCATTTCTACTTTGCAGTGACATTAGTCATTTTACCAAAATATCCATGGTGAAACGGAAAAAAAAAAAATCATTGTGCGACAAAATTGAAGAAAAAAATCAATTTTGTAACTTTTGGGGGCTTCCGTTTCTACACAGTGCATTTTTTTGTAAAAATGACACCATATCTTTATTCTGTAGGTCCATATGGTTAAAATGATACCCTACTTATATAGGTTTGATTTTGTATTACTTCTGAAAAAAAAATCATAACTACATGCAGGAAAATGTATGCATTTAATATTGTCATCTTCTGACCCCTATAACTTTTTATTTTTCCTTTTTTGTATTGATCTGACTTTTCGATCGCTTCTTATTCATTTTTTTTCATGATTTAAAAAGTGACCAAAATATGCTTTGCACGTACGCAATTGACCGTGAGGTTTAATTAACTATATATTTTTATAATTCGGACATTATTTCTTACTTTTTTTTAGGGAAGGGGTTAAATGATCTTTATTTACTTTTTTTCACCCTTTTTTTTGTGTTATAGCCCCCTCTAGTGGCTATAGCATTGCACACACTGATCTACTACACAGATCATTTCCGTATATTAACACAGCAATGATCAGTGTTATCGGCGGTCGATTGCTCAAGCCTGGATTTCAGTTGCCGATCGGACACAACGGAAGCAGGTAAGGCACCCTCCGCTCGCGTTCTAGCTGATCTAGAATGAGCTGCCTTGAGTGTATTTTTGTTACTTTAGACGCGACGATCAACTTTGAATGCCGCGTCTGAAGGGTTAATAGCATGCAGCACAACGATCGGTGCCGCACGCTATTAGCCCAGGGTCACGGTGTGACCTCGCGTTATATACCGGGCGCAGGGCGTACATGTACACCCTGCATCCTTAAGAGGTTAATATGCAAGTGGTGGCCAAATTATTAGAAATATCAGCAATATACATGGCCTTTTTTTTGCATGATTTGCTGTGACAGAGCATGACAAATTACATCATCAGTGTACTATGACAAATCACTACTCCACTTTGAGCTTTGGCTTATACACTATAGTATAAGCACTATTGTTGTAAAATAAAAATAGAGAAACACAGCAGCACATCCACCATTTGTATTTTGATCTACTTGCTTCTCAGCATAATTTCCAAAACTAACAGGTTGTTAGTATACATTTTGATGAAAAAGTACAAGCCCACTCGCCACATCAAGGCCACATCGCAGAGGCAGTGGTTGCTGCCTGGCACTATAATATTATTGGGTTAGGGACCCACTGTGACTAGGTGGCCTTGACGTGGCGAGTGGGCTTGTACTTTTTGATAAAAATATATACTAACAACCGGTTAGTTTTTTTTAACCCCTTAACGACCAAGAACGTATATTTACGTCGTTGGGCGGTGATATAATGCGGGGTCACGCGTCGACCCAGTGTCATATCGGGTTGGTCCCGGCATGTATCTGAAGCCGGGACCCGGGGCTAATAGCGCGCGGCAGCGATCTCGGTGCCAGGGGCTATTAACCCTTTAGACACAGCATTCAAAGTTGAACGCCGCATCTAAAACTAAAGTAAAAGCTTCCCGGCTGCTCAGTGGGGCTGATTGGGACAACCGCAGTGAAAATGCGGTGTCCCGATCAGCTAGGACGCGAGCGGAGGTCCTCTTCCTCCGGCGCGTCCGATCGGTGATTGATTGCTCCAAGCCTTAGATGCAGGCTTGAGCAATCAACCGCCGATAACACAGATCAATGCAAAGCTATGGATTTGCAGTGATCAGTGTAAAAGATCAGTGTGTGCAGTGTTATAGCCCCCTATGGGAGCTATAACACCGCAAAAAAAAGATAATAAATGTGATTTAACCCTTAAGCCCAAATCACCTCCCTTTTCCCATGCCATTTTTTTATTCTAAAAATAAATATAAACATATGTGGTATCGCCGCGTGTGGTAAAATAAAAAAAGTTATAAGGGTCAAAAGATTTTAAACACATACATTTTCCTGCATGTATTAATGATTTTTTCCAGAAGTACGACAAAATGAAACCTATATACCGTATTTTTCGCCGTATAAGACGCACTTTTTCTTCCCCAAAACTGGGGGGAAAAAGTCGGTGCGTCTTATACGGCGAATACACCCCTATCGCGGCGGTCCCTGCAGCCATCAACGGCCGGGACCCGCGGCTAATACAGGACATCACCGA
Organism: Hyla sarda; assembly: GCF_029499605.1. Lineage (NCBI taxonomy): Eukaryota > Metazoa > Chordata > Amphibia > Anura > Hylidae > Hyla > Hyla sarda. The sequence goes on from NC_079192.1 coordinate 227,310,012, forward strand.
TCGCGGTGATGCCCTGTATTAACCCTTCAGACGCGGCGATCAAAGCTGACCGCAGCGTCTGAAGGGAAAGTGACACTAACCCGGCTGTCTGGTCGGGCTGTTCGGGACCGCCGCGATTTCACCGCGGCGGTCTCGAACAGCCCGACTGAATAGCCGGGTTAGTGCCTACAGGACACCGGGGGGGACCTTACCTACCTCCTCGGTGTCTTCTCCGTTCAGGGATCCCCTGTATGGCCGGCGATCTCCTTCCTCGTCATCACGTCGTCGCGTACGTGCGTTGGCGTGCGTAACGACGTGATGGCGGCGACGGAGAGCGAGGATACCCGGCCGGCAGCAGAGACGTTCCGGAGCGACGGGGACACGGCAACAGCGATGGAGCGACATCCAGGGCAGCGGTGACGGGTCCGGAGCGGCGGGGACACGTGAGTATTACCTCCTCCTGCAGTGGTCTTCAATCTGCGGACCTCCAGATGTTGCAAAACTACAACTCCCAGCATGCCCGGACAGCCAACGGCTGTCCGGACATGCTGGGAGTTGTAGTTTTGCAACATCTGGAGGTCCGCAGGTTGAAGACCACTATTGGGTTAAAAATCTTTATTTTTTTAGATTTTGTCCCTAAAAATTGGGTGCGTCTTATACGCCGGTGCGTCCTATAGGACGAAAAATACGATAAGTAGGGTATAATTTTAATTGCATGGACCTACAGAATAAAGATAAGGTGTCATTTTTACCAAAAATTTACTGTGTAGAAACGGAAGCCCCCAAAAATTACAAAACAGCGTTTTTTCTTCAATTTCGTCGCACAATGATTTTTTGTTCCATTTTGCAGTAGTTTTTTGGGTAAAATGACTGATGTCACAGTAGTTAATACAATAGAAATCTCCAATAAGGTTGGCGTAAGCCTGCCTCCTGTTGTTGAAATTCTGAAAAAACTAATGGCCAGTAAGCTGTTTACAACCAGATTTTCCAGCAGGTATGCTCGAGGAAGGAATGCCAAAAGAATTGCAAGTCAGATAGGAACAAGGTTGCTAGAACAACATGCGACTGTACATTTCACAAAACTTTTTAGTTTTTAATTCTGTTTCTAGTTAGTTAAAACCTTGAGTATATTGCATATTGTAATACATGTTGTTTTTTTTTTTTTTTAAGAAATTATGGGGCAGATTTATCAAACCTCTCTGAGACAAAACTGTCTTATTTGCCCATAGCAACCAATCACAATTCAACTTTCATTTTACCATCACAATTTGAGAAATGGTAGCTCATATGTGAATGGTTACAACAGGCAAATACAATTGTTTGGTCTCATGTAAAACTAAGGGTATCTCATCTTATGTGATATGTCCTTTTGTGATGACTTTTGAAAATTGTGAATGTAACCTTCTATATTAACTTCCTTTTGCATTGCCTATAATTCTGCACATAACAATTATCCATGCAATGCCTCATTGTTTTACCAGATAGCCTTTCTGGTTCAGAATTATTTGATTGTCTTCCCCATCATCATTCTTATAATTCAACCCCCATAGTGATCTTCAGTTACTGAGTCCCTACCCACAGCCTTTTTGACCACTGTGATGGTAAAATACAGGAGGGGGCGGGGGAAACAAAAACATCTGCACAGACAGAATACATTTTGTGTACTATTCCTTGAGATATCTTGTGGCCTACCTACCATTAATAGCAGCAGACTTAGCTGGTGGCCACTCACACAGCACAGTAGCTATCACTCCTCCTATCACTCATCCATCTACCAGTAGAAACATTCCTTCACAATAGTCCTAATCGTATATACTCCTGCTTTAAGTGACTAGTGTGACCAAAGTCTTCTGCACTTAACCTACTTCCATTGCTCTCTCCTCTTCCCCTCTTGTTGAAGGAAATTTTGCTGACACTGACAACTGCATTTGAGGCAATGGGAATTAAACATCTCCAATTGGTACCATCAACCATGTATTGCTGAGTTACTCAAATATCCCCTACAGCATATTTCCCCAATTCTCTATCATATCCACACTCACAGAACTGCCTGATTTAATGAACTGAAGCACTACGAGAAGCCTATCTACATCACCCTCCCCTCCTGTGTTTATATTGTAACCACTTAGAACATGCTGGAGCTAGCCATGGTGCTGATTTTTTTTTCGGGTTTCTGGAAAACCTCAACTATAAGCACTATTCTGTGCTGGCAGTTCTGTGAATAGAGCCAAACAGAAGCATGTATGAAATTTCAGTATTGAAGAATTAAATAAAGGTTCAGTAGCCAAGATGTAATTTGATGATCTGTGTGGGAACAATTCACACGTGTTCCAAATAATTTTAACTTCAGCTTTTTCTGCAGTGTTATCCAAGATAGTGTACTTGTGGGGTTTCCGAGTATTTTTTTATTTTAAAAATGAAATTAGCGTTCCTGCATATATTTTAAGCTAACATATTTTTCATTAAATTACATTGTTTTCTATTTTGTTCTTATTCATCTAGAAGTGAAGATATTAATAGTTAGTTGTTATTAAAGGTTGTCTTGTTAATTCAAAACATGTTGGGCAGTCCATATTTAGTGATTGATTCTGCACAATTAAAGGCTATAAACATCCTTTTTTTATTCTTGCTCTGTACTTGCAAAAAAACATTCTTCATAGGTCTTCATTAAAAATTTAGCAGAACTTTGTACATCAGTCAAGGATGAGTTTTGGTGGTGATGGTGGCGAGACAGAAGGTGTGCTGGACTGTGGCACTTGAGCAGCTTGCACTTTACTGGCGAATGTCTCAATGTTAAAGGGGTATTCCAGGCAAAAACTTTTTTTTATATATCAACTGGCTCCGGAAAGATAAACAGATTTGTAAATTACTTCTATTAAAAAATCTTAATCCTTCCAATAGTTATTAGCTTCTGAAGTTTTCTGTCTAACTGCTCAATGATGATGTCACGTCCCGGGAGCTGTGCATGATGGGAAAATTTCCCCATAGGAGCTGCACAGCTCCCGGGACGTGACATCATCATTGAGCAGTTAGACAGAAAACAGCAACTCAACTTCAGAAGCTAATAACTATTGGAAGGATTAAGATTTTTTAATAGAAGTAATTTACAAATCTGTTTAACTTTCCGGAGCCAGTTGATTTATAAAAAAAAAGTTTTTGCCTGGAATACCCCTTTAACATCAGTGTTGAGGGATAGCCAATGTCATTGTTTACATCTACCACAGTAGTGCACCTACATTCCTGTATTGTATTCTAATTGTTACACATCCACACCATTTATTTGGTGTAGGATTCCATTGTGGCACTTGTAGTCTTTTGCAGGCATCCTCCATTATATGCATTTTTATGCTGGGGATCGCCCTTAGCAACGGATTACAAGAGCAGGATCTGCTCCCCTAGTATATATGCACAACTGCATTTGGGGTTGAGCATCTCCTGACATTTGAGACCACATCTTTTTTGTTGTTTACAGCTTGCACCTGGCCCACATTTCTTTATATACAGCTTTAGTCACAACCTGTGGAAGCCCTTTGTGTGCAGTGAGGTTTGAAGGCGGGCCCGAACGCAGATGTGACTGTGACGGGCATGCCTGCCTCCATATCTCGCTGGTGCTAGGTAGCCTGTGTGTCTGCTCATAGGAGACTATGCAGCGGATTTTGCGGAGCCTTTGTTTTGTTTAAATTGATAAATAAAAACATAAAATCTGGGGGGAAAAATCTTGGCTTGTTCCATTGGCTGTCATATTAGATAGGCATTTACCACTAGACATTTCTAATAAAGAATAACCACTTCTAAAAAAGAATATCTGCATAATATACCATCGTAACACGGCACTATGTTGCTATGCACAAAGTTCCTGCGACCTTGTATTAATGCAGATTTGATCATTAAGATACCTATCAAATGTCTGTGACAAATATTCTAAAATGTGTGACTTAAATTTTTCTAATGAAGTGCCACCAGTCAATGTTTACTACTCCATTTGATTCTCAGACATATAATATACCAGTACCTTTTGTAATAGTGTAATAAACCCAGCCCAGTCCATGCTTTCTTTTGTGGCTTCATAGCCTTTATAATTATTAGAGCTTAACATTGATCTGTTTCCTAGTTCTCTGCCTAAGGCATTCAAAGCACCTGTGAAAGGCTTGTAAAGTTCAATACTATCTGTTCATTTGTGTGATTGCTCTTGTTTGCAGCAAACCACTAAATTATTAAATGTATTTTAGCCATAATAAAGCAAAGACAGATACTGGTTTAGTGTACCGTTGGGCCTATAAGAAATGTACATAATAATTCCATTGTAATACATTTGCATACTTTGTATTAATATGGTGATGATTACATTTTAAGTATTTTTATGAAAGCAACAGTTTAGTTATTGCCTTTTCATTAGACTAGTGTTTTCCAACCAGGGTGCTTCCAGCTACTTATTGTAAAACTACAACTGTCAGCATGCCCGAACAGCCGAAGGCTGTCCAGGCATGCTGGAAGTTGTAGTTTTGCAAACGCTGAAGGCACCTGGTTGGGAAACACTGCATAAGACTAATATCTAAAAGGAAGCAAATGGTTCATAGTGCTTAAATAATGTATAGCTGCTTTGTTTGAGAAAGTAGGATACGGGATAAGATGTCTAGTTGCAGGGGTCCTGCTGCTGGGGACCCCCGTGATCTCTGGGCTTGCAGCGGCGGTGTCCGGAACACGGATGCTTGAAGCTTCTGCGTTCGTGACCTCATGTCATGCCCCCTCCATTCATGACTATGTGAGGGGGCGTGCCGGCTAGTACATAGCCACACCTCTTCCCATGAACATGAATGGAGAGGATGTGGCTGCTGTGATAGAGGTGCTGCAACGAAGATCGCGGGGGTCCACGGTGGCAGGACCCACGCTTTTAGACATCTAATCCCCTATCATTTGGATAAGGGATAAGATGTTTTTATTGAAGTACCACTTTAAAAGTGTTCAGGCTGCTGGTAAGTAACAGGTCGGTCTATTTTGGAGACCTAGTTTTGTCACTAACTTTTGTTAAATGGGACTAGTACCTATTGCTGTATCCTGGCGTTTTTGGTAAATATTTTTCCTATTTTACAATTATGATATGATTGTTTATTTTTTTATGTATTTATTTTTTGTTTAACCCCCTTGAGGACAAAGCCCTTTTTGACCTTAAGGACGAGGCTAATTTTCATTTTTGCACTGTTGCCTGTTGTTGTTTTTTCCTCCTCCCCTTCATCTACAGACACATATAAGGGCTTGTTTTTTGCGTCACCAATTGTACTGAAAACACTTTTTTTTTCTAACATACTCTGTGGCGAAATAAAAAAAATTGTGGAGTGAAATTAAAAAACAACCGCCATTTTGTAACTTTTGGGGGCTTCCATTTCTACACAGTGCAGTTTTTCGGTAAAAATTACACCTTATCTTTATTCTGTAGGTCCATACGGTTACAAGGATACCCAATTTATGCAGGTTTTATTTTATTTTACTACTTAAAAAAATTATAACTACATGCACCAAAATTAGTATGTTTAAAATTGTCAACTTATGGACCCTTTACTTTTTTTTTTTACGCATACGAGGCTATATGAGGGCTCATTTTTTTGCGACGTGGTCTGTAGTTTTTAATGGAATCATTTTGGTTTTTCATTGGACTTTTTGATCACATTTTATAAAAAAATGTTTTATGGTGTATGAAGTGACCAAAAATGCACAATTTTGAACTTTGGTATTTTTTTATGCATGCGCCATCAACAATGCGGTTTAATTAACATTATATTTTAATAGTTCAGACATTTACGCACATGGCGGTACCTCATATGATTATTTTTTATTTTATTTCAAAAAATGGGAAAGGGGGATTCAAACTTTTATTAGGAAGGTATTAATTAACTTTTTTAAACTTTTTTTAACACTTTTTTTATCACTCATAGGGGGCTACAACATTCAATCTGTTGGTTGTATTTACTGATTAATGCTATGCCATAGCATAGCATTGATCAGTGTTATCAGTGCTCTGCTGCTCCAGCCTGCTGAGCAGGCATGGAGCAGCAGAACACCGATCATACAGCGAGGAGGCAGGTGAGTACCCTCCCGCTGTCCTCTCAGCTGATTGGGATGTCACAATTTTGTCTGCTCCATTGATCTTCCAGGACATTTTACTTTTGTTTTATACACCGCAATAAGTTTTGATTGCGGCGTTGTTAATGCCAGGCATCGGCCCGATCGGCAGTGCGCGACATTAACCCTGGGTCCTGGCTGCTGAGAGCAGTTGGGACCCACTGGGTTTGACACGCGCTCAGCTCATGAGCGAGCTTCAAACCCTGGTAACGGGACTCAGGAGATACGCCCTTTGTCCTTAAGTACTGGGAAGTAAGGAGTACCCGTACGCCCTCCGTCCCCAATAGGTTAGTTTCATTTTTTTTGTGAGTAGATTAAAAAAAAAAAAAAAATAACAAGCAATGAAGCATACATAGAGTGAAGCAATATATAAGCAGCTCTCTGTGACATCCAAATTAGCCTTTATTTGTATAGCAGTTGCATATTCTACATCACTTTAAAGTTATAGAAAATGAAACACTGTTTATATATTTCATTTTTGTGCTCCCCTAGGATAACTACACTTTTGCACAACCAGGAATTCAGAAGAAAGTGAAAATGCTGGAGGAGCTGGTTAGCCGTATTGATGGTGAGTTGCTTAAGACAGGTCTCGCATGGCCTGGTTACTGTACTTAGTGATCGTACTACTCCTATCAGAGCAATTATGTGTTGTGCCAGACTTCCTTAGATTCTCATATGGAATGTCATCCTCAATAAGTGTGGCACAGTGGTGCCTGAATGACTTCTACTATGCATCATTTAAAGGGGAGCTAGTAGACCATGAGCCTTTTCCATTATTTGTATTAAGCCTCCATAATGGGAATTCAATTGTTGGCTTCTTGCAGCTATGAAAGACCAGGTACAAGGAAAAAAATACATCATGCAGTTTAAGCAAAGTTCAGTTATTTATTAATTTGAAATGGTCTATTCTTATGGTGCCTGGTTTCAAGGTTTTCTGTTTATTTTACAGTTACTCTTGAGTTTATTCCTTTTTCATAGCTGTGCTATTAGAGAAAATGTCAGTAAAGTTTGAGATAAATCATTGTATGCGCAAACATGATTTGTAGTTAGACGTCCCTGTTCTTATAAGAATTCCCTTTGTGAGATGCTGACTGTCATCATGCCATTGCAAAATTTAATTAAAAGAAATTCTACAGATAATGCATGGCCATTCTTAACATATTCTCCTGATAGTTTTTTAAATTAATGAACAGGGCATTAACAAAGTGTTGCCAAGCAGAACTAAGCTTTTTGTGACACATACTTGTCGATGATGGGACTGAAAACAAAAATGATTTTTTTTCCTCCCATCTTCCAGAAATAGCTTAAAAGAATCTTGTTAAAAGATTTAATTCCATCTGTTTTTTATTTTATTTAGTCTAAAATGCTAGATTTTACACTAAAGCCCTTGCATATTTTAAAGCTGGTATTAATACAAAGGGATTTATATCCTGGAAATGAACAAAAGAAAAGACATCAGAAAACAGTCTTCACACTTCACGTAGGAATGTCTGTCCTCTCACCTCTTCAGTTGGTGAATAATGGCGATGAATAATAAAGTAACACAAGGCAGTAGCAACTTCAGATTGACAAGGTGAAGAGATAATTGTGTATTGTGTAGAAAACTAGAGTGTTGGAATTCCTTCATTGTATCTTTGTATGATTAAGAATGTTGAAGGAATTCCAACACTCCTCATCAATATATCAAATGGAATGACAATGGATATTGGTTCTAATGTTGTAGAAAAATATTTACAGTGCTAAGGCTAATAAAGCTTTACATTGTATTACATTATATTTCTATTATGTATTGTAAAATCTGTCTGTGGAACGAATAGATCAGTGGTGGACTTTATTGCACATTATTATATACTTATAGCATTCTGTAATTAACCCGTCATGGACCCGTTGTCAATGTTCATAGCCAAAGTTCATACCATGACACCTAACATTTACACAAAAGCTTTGTCTTTAGGGAACATGCCATATAAATTACATCCCAGGCAGAATAATAAAATCTCAGGTAGGCGAGCCACTCTATTGCAGTGAAAACTTTTTGAGTGTCTTACTGATACTTTGTCAGGGCATCACGACAGCTGTAGGATCTGTGTCAGCCTGTATATTGCCTTTACTTATAAATTATTAAAAAAACCGCAGAAAACCACTCTAGTTTGCTGTTTTTACATACATTGTTCATGAATAGAATAATAAAATGTGTATTTAAATATTTTGAATAATAAAGCACATGAGCATGTTAGTTGTTTACTGTTCTTAGTTTTGTGTGTGATGGCTGCAAGTAACTAGATTGTCTACTCAAAGCTAACCTCTACATTGTGCAATGTATGTCATTTCAGATGGGTTGCTATCTTTTTTTCCGCTGTAGGCAAAGCTTTTCACCTAGATCTGAATCATTGGTTTGAGGATAGATAGGTATGTGAAAGGAAATCAGGGAACCAGGTATGGAAGGTTCATTGTAAAATTACAACAGTGAAATAGCTGAGAAACTAGTTGGGAGTTAATACATTACTTTTCTTACTCCTACTACAGTTAAAGTCTTACATTTATTTTTACCTTAGTCACAATAATTAAAATTGTTTTTCCTAACATTTAATCTGAATACAGTGCTCCCTCAAGTTAAAATATTCATTGGTTCTAGGACAAACATTGTATGTTGAAACCATTGTATATTGAGACCAGAACTCTCACACACAGTGTTCCAAAAAAAGTAAAACAGAGCCACCCTCACCTGGTGTCCTAAGGAGCAGCTAACCCTGGAACAGGTACAGTGGGGATCAAAAGTTTGGGCACCACAGGTAAAAATTTGTATTAATGTGCATAAAAGCCAAGGAAAGATGGAAAAATATCCAAAAGGCATCAAATTACAGATTAGACATTACTATAATATGTCAACAAAAGTTGGATTTTATTTCCATCATTTACACTTTCAAAATAACAGAAAACAAAAAAAATGGCATCTGAAAAAGTTTGGGCACCCTGCAGAGTTAATATCTTGTACTGCCCCCTTTGGCAAGTATCACCGCTTGTAAACGCTTTTTGTAGCCAGCCAAGAGTCTTTCAATTCTTGTTTGAGGTATCTTTTCCCATTCTTCCTTACAAAAGTCTTCTAGTTCTTTGAGATTTCTTGGCTGTCTGTCATGCACTGCTCTTTTAAGGTCTATCCATAGATTTTAAATTATGTTGAGGTCAGGAGATTGTGAAGGCCATGGCAAAACCATCAGTTTACACCTTTTGATGTAATCCCCCGTGGATTTCGAGGTGTGTTTAGGATCATTATCCATTTGTAGAAGCCATCCTCTCTTTAACTGCAGCTTTTTCACAGATGGCATCATTTAGCATCCAAAATTTGCTGAAATTTTATTGAATCAATTTTTCCTTCTATTCGAGAGATGTTCCCTGTGCCACTGGCTGCAATACAACCCCAAAGCATGATTGATCCACCCCCATGCTTAACAGTTGGACAGAGGTTCTTTTCATTAAATTCTGTTCCCTTTCTTCTCCAAACGTACCATTGATCATTCCGACCAAGAAGTAACATTTTAACCTCATCGGTCCACAGAACTTGTTTCCAAAATGCATCAGGCTTGTCTGTATGTTCATTTGCAAAGTTCAAACGCTGATTTTTGTGGTGAGGACGTAGAATATGTTTTCTTCTGATGACTCTTTCATGAAGACCATATTTGTACAAGTATCTCTTTATAGTGGGATAGTTTACCACAACTCCAGTGTCTGCCAGATCTTTCTGGAGGGATTGTGCAGTCAAACGTGGGTTTTGAATTGTTTTTCTCACAATCCTGCGAGCTGTTCTGTCTGATATTTTTCTTGGTCTTCCAGATCTTGCTTTAACTTCCACTGTTCCTGATGACAGTCATTACTTAATTACATTCCGGACAGAGGATATTAACATCTGAAAATGTTTTGCTATCTTCTTATAGCCTTCTCCAGCTTTGTGAGCATCAACTATTTTCATTTTCAGATTTCTGGACAACTGCTTAGAAGAACCCATGGTGCTGATTGTTGGGGCAAGGTCAGATGAGTCTGGGCATTTAAAACCTTTGAGATGTACATCACCTGGTCTTCCCAGATGATGATTGAGAACAATCTATGACACTGGCAGGTCTCAGCTTTGCAAAGGGGGCAGTGCATGCTATAAATTCTGCAAGGTGCCCAAACTTTTGCAGACGCCATTTTTTTTGTTTTCTGTTATTTGAAAGTGTAAATGATGGAAATAAAATCTAACTTTTGTTTACATTAAAAGAATGTTTAATCTGTAATTTGATGGCTTTTGGAGATTTTTTCATCTTTCCTTGGCTTCTTTATGCACATTAATACAAATTTTTACCTGGGGTGCCCAAACTTTTGATCCCCACTGTAGAGAGTAGTGCAGAATATGCAGTACCTTCCTGTAATGTACTGAGGCGCTACCAGACAGGTATACAGATGCACATGGTTAGTATTTTGTAGCATTGCTTTTAACCTCTTAATGACTGCTGTCATGAGCTGTAACTTACAAGTGACACCTGCTTTCAACTGCTAACACCAGACTTTCTGACAGTTTAACCCTCTGCAATAGCAATTTTAACATTCAGAGTGTGAACCGACGGGGTGCCACACCTGTCAGGGTGTTTGAATGGCTACCGTGGCAGATGGAGGCTCACTGGGGGCCTCCATGCCTGACATAGAGAGATCTGCCTCAGGCAGGCTGTATTAGATGTAATTACACCCCCTCCCATAGACATTAATCGAAGGAGCGTGGTGTGATGTCACAAGGGGGCGTGGCATTACGTCACATCTCCAGTCGTGGAAACCCGGAGGTTTTCAAAACTAGAGACGCAGCCCCTCATGTCGGAGCTGCGGGCCCCCCGCGATCAGATATCTTATCCCCTATCCTTTGGATAGGGGATAAGATGTTTTTGCCCGGAATTCCCCTTTAAGCCTTCCAGTTCTTATCAGCTGGTGTTCTTCAGAGAAAATTGTGTTTTTCTTTTAAGACTGATAGCAGTGTTGTCTGCTGCCACCTCTGTCTGTGTCAGGAACTGAAGAGGAGCAGGAGAGGTTTGTTATGAGGATTTGCTCCTGCCCTGGACTGTTCCTGATACAAACAGAGGGGTCAGCAGAGAGCTCAGTAGTCAGACCGGAAACGACTATACAACTTCCTCTGGAGCATACAGCAGCTGATAAGAACTAGAAGGCTTAAGATTTTGTATATAGAAGTAATTTACAAATCTGTTACTTTCTGGCACCAGCTGATTTGGGGGGGGAAAAAAAGTTTTCTCTGGTACACCTTTCTATGCCCTACACGATCTCCTAAAAATATATATGTATGATGCCTATATAATGGTTTCAAATGAAATGCACACTGTCTCCAGTAAAGTTCATTAAATACCTGCACTATTCAGCCTTGCACACAATGCTGAATCGCCCAAAGATATTCCAGGCGAAGATTCTGTCTGGAACGTGCAGTGCCAAAATCATTGGCAGACGGACCCAGCTGTCGTGCGAAGTCTCAATGACTGCAAAGCAGTCTGGCAAAAATTCCACAGTGTGCGCAGTGCAGCAGAATCCCATTAAAAGCAGTCTGGCAAAAATTCCACAGTGTTCACAGCGCAGCAGAATCCCATTAAAAGCAATAGGACTCTGCTGCAAGCAGACTTTAGCTGCGGCATTCCGTTGGCTGAATTTCAGCAGTGTGGACGAGGCCTTACCCTTCTAGCATTTGTTGACATCCACATAGTTTGTGCATAGGTTGAGCCCACATTATGTCCAAAAATTGGATTTGAGCTGTCACTATCATTACCACAATCTATCAAGTGAAGATAGATGGGTTAAACCTTCAGAGCCTATTGTCTAGCACTACTTGACCAGTTCTTCATCTATCCTGCATAATGACTGGCAAGAAGTAGAGTAGCAAAAATATTGCTAAGCTGCTGGATTTCTAACTCATGATAGCTCCCACAGGACAAGCACATCCAGAAGACGATCAGAGAGGTAGAATGGATTGTTGCCCACAATCCTAAGTGCAATGTAAGGAATAAAAGTGTAAACAAATGGATCTACCTTCAGAGTCTTTTATAGATAAGTCATTGCTCTGTAGATACGCATGCTAGCCTTCCAGTGTGCGTAGTACGGGAATACTGGGTTGGGGGATATTCACCCTTTTTTTTCCGTTATTTGTGCCACATTTGCATAAAATGTGGAACATGTTAGCGTCACATATTTAAACATTTTTCACATGATTTTTACTTTATTAGCAACAGCAGGGTTTAGAATAATACACCATGTACTTTTAGTTCCAGAATCAACATGGTGCAGGAGATTTTCAGGGGCTTCTTGCAAGAGCCCTGGACTGGACGTGCTTTCATAAATTTTGGACAGGCCCTACCCCCACAATTTTGAAAATGAGGACTTTATGTAGAATTTACTGTATTTAAAAGTGGCAATGATTTGCTGTGTTAGTCATTGCACACACCTGGTTAGCTCCTATACTCATTGCCAACTATTTCATGTTTTGGATATAAACTACTGGACAGCTGCTTGCTGCATTTGCCCATGCATGGAAAGATAAAGAGCTATTGCATTTTTAGAATGTAGAAAATGTACACTTTATTTATTTATTTTGATAGCCCAAGATTGATGTTTATATAAGTTTAAAAATGTTACCTACCGTATACCCAGATTAGAGGCATCTCTGCATTTACTCTATTACTGTATATACTCAAGTACAAGCAAACCCGAATATAAGCCGAGGCCCCTAATTTCACCCCAAAAACCCAGGAAAAGTTATTGACTCGACTATAAGCCTAGGGTATGAAATACATCATCCCCCCATGTCATCATCCCCCCTTTCATCATCCATCATCACCCATGTCATCATCCAGACCCCCGTCACCATCCCCCCCCCTTTCATAATCGCCGCCTGTCAATCCCTTCATCAGTGGTCTTCAACCTGCGGACCTCCAGATGTTGCAAAACTACAACTCCTAGCATGCCCGGACAGCCATCAGCTGTCTGGACATGCTGGGAGTTGTAGTTTTGAAACCTCTGGAGGTCCGCAGATTGAAGACCACTGCGGTCTTCGTCATCATCCAGACGCCCCCTTTAGTTTTCTCCTCACCTCCCCTCGTTGGGAAGGAAGGGTGAGCTGGTCCGGGCCATCTATGTTGCAGGGACCGTCCGGTGGGGAGGGTTATGGGCTGTACATTTGGACCCGGGGGCCCTCTTCTCTGCGCTCCGGGCCTGCCCCAGACTAGTGACGTTGCCTTGCAGACGACGCACAAGGACGTTCATGCACAGATGGCCCGAACCAGCTCACCCTTCCTTCCCACCGAGGGGAGGTGAGTAGAAAACTAAATGGGGGTGTCTGGATGATGACGAAGGCCGCAGTAGTCTTCAACCTGCGGACCTCCAGAGGTTCCAAAACTACAACTCCCAGCATGCCCGGACAGCCGATGGCTGTCCGGGCATGCTGGGAGGTGTAGTTTTGCAACATCTGGAGGTCCGCAGGTTGAAGACCACTGAGAAGGGATTGACAGGCGGAGAGTTCACTCGAGTATAAGCCGAGGGGGGGCGTTTTCAGCACGAAAAATCATGCTGAAAAACTCGGCTTATACTCGAGTATATACGGTACACATTTATTATTTTTATGAGGTGCTTCTTAATTTTGTATTCCTATTGTTTATACTTACTTCCCTGTTTAGTATACTTAGATCCAGAACGCAGAAAGAGCACCAGAGCTGTTTGTACTTAAATGACACCCAGCTGAACCAGTCAAATAAAACATTGCCAGTCAGATATTCCATTAACTAGCAAACAAGCAATTCAATCAAGTATTTAAAGTGCTTGTTAGCAGTGAACAACTGTTTTCAGTCTTGGAATGTTCAGTAGCATCTTTATTTACATTGATAGCTGAATGCCTTTTTCTCATTTAGCAAAGCACCCTGGTTTAAAATAATTTCTTAAAGTTAGCATTGGGAATGATGCATCAAGGACAAATGAGCTGGTTAGTTAGCATGCCATAAGAGATTATTTCCTTCTGTCCTTATAACCATTGGCGTGCCTGTGGATTTCTTGTGTATCTAGCACAAAAAGGTTAAGTAATGTTTTAACCTTCCTCTCTCCGTCCTTTACTCTTTCAAATATGTTGCACTTTGCACAAGCTCAGTGTAGCAAATTGGCTCTTGTAAAAATTGGAATCCATTGAGGACTCTTGTATCCAAGTTCTGCAGATGTTAGACATTTGGCGATGTTCTTGTTTGGCTCCATCTGTACATTTGTCAGCTGATTGAAGCGTATCTGGTAATTATGTTAGCATTCCAACTCTATAACACAAATATTTTAGACTTGAGCCTTCTGTTTTACGCTAAATAAATACATTGTAAATAATACTTATATTTAAAATTTTTTTTTTTTTTATCAATACTCAATGAAAATATTAACCATTATATTGTTATTGTCTTTTAAATCAATTTTTTTTCCAAATTGGACTTGGTTTTTAGTAGTATACTTTAAATAAAAATAGTTTGTTAACGTGTACCTGTTTGCAATTTTTTTTTATATATTGAAGATAACATTATATGTATTTTTGTATTGTACATTGGTTAAAAATTTGTATATTTTTAGTAAAATAATCTTCTGCTATTGTCCGTTTGTGTCTCTGTGTGGAGACGAAATACAAGCGAAGCCTGGAGACACAAAGACAATAGCTGTAGGGACAAGCCAGGATTTTTTTCACCCAAAAATATACGCATTTTTAAACCAATGTATATTACAAATATACTTTATAATGTTGTTATTTATATACCGTATATACTCGAGTATAAGCCGAGTTTTTCAGCACGATTTTTCGTGCTGAAAACACCCCCCTCGGCTTATACTCGAGTGAACTCCCCCACCCGCAGTGGTCTTCAACCTGCGGACCTCCAGAGGTTTCAAAACTAGAACTCCCAGCAAGCCCGGGCAGCCATCGGCTGTCCGGGCTTGCTGGGAGTTGTAGTTTTGAAACCTCCGGAGGTCCGCAGGTTGAAGACCACTGCGGCCTTTGACATCATCCAGCCCCCTCTCACCCCCCTTTAGTTCTGTAAAGTACTCACCTCCGCTCGGCGCTGGTCCGGTGCTGCAGGGCTGTCCGGAGAGGAGGTCGTCCGGTTGGATAGTGGTTCCGGGCTGCTATCTTCACCGGGGAGGCCTCTTCTAAGCGCTTCGGGCCCGGCCCCAGAATAGTCACGTTGCCTTGACAACGACGCAGAGGTACGTTCATTGCCAACGTACTTCTGCGTCATTGTCAAGGCAACGCCTCTATTCCGGGCCCGCAGCGCGGAGAAGAGGCGCCCCCAGTGAAGATAGCAGCCCGGAACCACTATCCCACCGGACCACCTCCTCTCCGGACAGTCCTGCAGCACCGGACCAGCGCCGAGCGGAGGTGAGTACTGTACAGAACTAAAGGGGGTGAGACGGGGCTGGATGATGTCGAAGGCCACAGTGGTCTTCAACCTGCGGACCTCCGCAGGTTTCAAAACTACAACTCCCAGCAAGCCCAGACAGCCGATGGCTGCCCGGGCTTGCTGGGAGTTGTAGTTTTGAAACCTCTGGAGGTCCGCAGGTTGAAGACCACTGAGGGCGGATGATGACAAGAGGATGATGAAGGGGGGGTGTGGGATGATGAAGGGGGGTGGGGATGATGACAAGGGGATGATGAAGGGGGGGTGTGGGATGATTACAAGGGGATGATGAAGGGGGGTGGGGATGATGACAAGGGGATGATGAAGGGGGGTGGGGATGATGACAAGGGGATGATGAAGGGGGGATGTGTGGGATGATGACAGGTGATGATGATGAGGGTCTGGATGATGACAGGCGGTGATGATGATGAGGATGTTAATGACGGGGGTCTGGATGATGACAGGGGGGGGGGGTGATGTATTTCCCACCCTAGGCTTATACTCGAGTCAATAACTTTTCCTGGGATTTTGGGTTGAAATTAGGGGTCTCGGCTTATACTCGGGTCGGCTTATACTCGAGTATATACGGTAATATAAAAAGTTTTTGCAAAGACAGGTACACTTTAATTTGTACATTAAGCTGGTTCATTTGTTGATAACCTACTTGAAGCTCTAGATTTATCTTTGGGGTATGGCATCTACTTTATGTGAACTTAAAAGTAATTTTACAGCCTAACCCTCCATTCAATAAATGCTTTAAATACAATAAATACTCAATGGAAATAAAATGTAAATAAATGTTAATATAAACTTTCACCTATATGATACAAGTAAGTGGGCTCTTTCCAATATTATTTTACTCCGGTAATTAGGGAATTAACTTATATCGATTAGTTTTTATCCAAGGTAGCAAATAGAGTAAGCTTAAAACACACACTGCTGTTTCATACAACAAATGATCAATATTTTGACGATTTTAGTTTTTATCTTTCCAGGTTTCTGCTATGTACTAGAGGTTTTTATGGCTGTCAGTCTTTCAGTTTTCACAAGCATTTACAATAACATCCCATGTCGTTCTGCTGGATCTGTCACCTTTTCCATGTTTTAGATGACAAGCACAAGGCAGTTATCTGCAGATATTACTTTGTTCAGCACTTGATTTCGAGATATATTTTGTTCAGCAGCTATATGTTGTCTCTGGTTTGTGCACTTAAAACACAAGTAAATATATGTTGCTTTTTGTAATTATAAAGCTTTTTTAATTTGGTTAAATTTCCATAACTGCTGTTTAGTATGGTCAACCTGCAGCTTAGTATAGTTGAAACATATACAGTGATACAGTACATTTATAGTGCAATAAAGTATAAAATTAGTGCAAAATCAATAAACAAAATATAATAATTTTTGAAGCTATGATCTCCTTAACAATGCCAAGAATAGACATCTCTCAGATAGTAAATTTAGCTGTAGTGACCAGTGACAGGCAGCTGCTGCCAAGGCAAATAAAATCATGGGGTACATCAATAAGTACATAGATGCCCATGACAAAGAAATCATTCTACCGCTGTAAAAATCACTTATCAAACCACACATAGAATACTGTGTACAGGACTGGGCACCAGTGTACAAGAAAGAGATATGTCAGGATCCGGATACTGTGAGGATACTGGTGGTGGATCCTCTGTGTCAGTGGAGTGATGACGTGGGCCGTACCAGGGGAACGGAGTCTAAGGCGTTACTGGTTTTCACCAGAGCCCGCTGCAAAGCGGGATGGACTTGCAGCGGCAGGTAACCCCCAGGTCGTTCCACCCCATAGCGACTCAACCCCAACTGACGGCTGAGATAGGCGCGGTACTAGGGATTAGGCAAGAGCAAGGTCGGACGTAGCAGAAGGTCAGGGCAGGCAGCAAGGATCGTAGTCAGGGGCAACGGCAGAGGGTCTGGAACACTGGCTTGGGACATACAAGGAACGCTTTCACTGGCACAAGGGCAACAAGATCCGGCGATGCTGGGAAGGGGAAGTGAGGTAATATAGGCATGGACACAGGTGTATTCACTAATTGGGCCAGGCGCCAATCGGAGGCGCACTGGCCCTTTAAATCGCAGAGAGCCGGCGCGCGCGTGCCCTAGGGAGCGGGGCCGCGCGCGCTGGGACTGAACCGACGGAGAACAGGACGGGTAAGGAGACTGGGATGCGAACCGCGAGCGGGCGTGTCCCGCTTCTCGGGTCGCATCCCCGCTGGTGACATTAATGCAGCGCTCCCGGTCAGCGGGTCTGACCGGGGCGCTGCGACAAGGTGAACGCTGCGAGCGCTCCAGGGAGGAGCGAGGACCCGGAGCGCTCGGTGTAACAAGATAGTGGAACTGGATTGGGTTCAAAGACGGGCAACCAGAGTAATATGCGGAATATGAGGACTACAGTACCCAGAAAGATTATCAGTATTGGGGATATTTAGTTTAGAAAAGAGAAGGCTTAGGGGCGACCTAATAACTATGTATAAATATATCTGGGGACCTTACCGAGATCTCTCCCATGATCTATTTATACCCAGGACTGTATCTATAACAAGGGGGCATCCTGTATGTTTAGAGGAAAGAAGGTTTCTACACCAGCACAGACAGGGGTTCTTTACTGTAAGAGCAGTGAGACTGTGGGATTCTCTCCCGGAGGAGGTGATCATGGTTAAAGGGGTTCTCCACCATAGGGAGATTTTAGTACGTACCTGGCAGACAGTCATGGACATGTTTAGGAAGGATATGCGCTTGTCTTGGGGCTAAATGGCTGTGTTGTGAGATTACCATATTACTTTGGCTAGCTTTTTGTGAACTGCTATTTCCTGTTTGACTTTTCTTTTTTTGACTACAAATCCCACAATTCCATATTCCTCCCTCCCACACATCAGCCACCCCACCCATTGAAACATAAATGAGCTGCATCCATTCAAATCAGTGTGGTTTTCAATCAGGATGCCTACAGCTGTTGCATATCGATCTCTCTCCCACCAAGCGATACATCCATCCATCCATTGAAGCAGACAGGCTCCCTGACATCAGCTGACTAGTGAGTCAGGTCTCGGCCGCATTGCAAGCTGGGAAAAATCTGAGACAACAGTCATTTTGTATGCTGTTAAAAATAAATATTGGGGTGAAAATTACATAAGAATTGTGAGAAAACCGTCACACACAGGTACAGACACTATATTATGAACTGCACTAACTTTACAGCCCCTGTAGCATAGTCAAATTAAAAAAATCCTGGAATACTCCTTTAACGCTGTAAAAGAGTTCAAAAGGGGTCTGGATGCATTTTTGGAGAGTAATAACATTGCTGGTTATGTATACTAGATCTATAGGGACAGAACGTTGATTACAGGATTTATTCTGAAGCCATATTTGGAGTCGGGAAGGAATTTTTTCCTTTAGTATGAGGGGTATTTGCCTTCCTCTGGATCAACTCAGTAGGGACTCATTAGGGGTATAGGTTGAACATGATGGACGCTGGTCTTTTTTCAACCTTAGGAACTATGTAACTATGTAAGATAACAGCAATAACTGCAGACACCCAGAAAGGTGGTGTTACTGCTTCTCAAGTAGATTACAGTATGTACGTATGATACAGCAGACCTGATGTTTTAGAAGTATAAATCTATAGCACAGAATGCTAAATCGTTTCATAAATTTTTTATCATTATTAATTTTCATGAACATTTTACAATAACATCTATTGTATTACCACATAACATACAAACCGATAATACACGGTGCACATTTTATATAATCAGGTTTTGTTTTTTTTAACAGTTTTCAAGCCTATGGGAGGGGTGTGATAGCTGTCACACCCCCTCCCATTAGCTTGCATTGAGGGGCGGAGCGTGACGTCACACGGGGGCGGAGGCGTGACGTCATGCGCCGTCGGCCCTGTGGTCGCCGGTAATCAGACCCGGAGCGAACACGCTCCGGGGTCTGATTATGAACGGGGTGCCGCGTGCAAGATCACGGGGGTCCCCTGCAGTGGGACTCCCGTGATCAGGCATCTTATCCCCTATCCTTTGGATAGGGGATAAGATGTCTGAGCACCGGAGAACCCCTTTAAATGTCACGTGTAATGTAAAAAAAAAATAATAATTTTACAACACGCTGGAAAAGTTTTTGTTCTAAAAGGAGTTCAAGTAGCAAAGCAAAGATATTTTCTGAGCATGAGAGCATTTTCTTACTACTGCTGATGTTTACTTATTATATTTAAAAAGAATAGTTACTGTTACTGTTTAAAATTTTGCAAATTTTAGGACTCCTGATGAAATTAAAATATTGTGTTTAACCAAGTGCACACTAGCTATATAGAGCAGTTTCCCCTCCTTGGTTGTCATACATGAAGTTAGGGAATTACATCATCTAGGCATCCACTCTGTTCCTGTTCACATCCTTCTCTGAAAGCAGGCCCCACCCTCCTAAGAGACACAGACCATGGGGTTTCTGCCCTGCACTGATGAGTCATGCTCTCTTTAGTGTAGAGAGCTAGGAGGTGTGTGCAGCCTCAGCCAATCAGACACAAAACCTATCTTTGCTGCTCAGATCAGGATGGTTGGGGCTGCTTTAAGAGAGTGATCCGGCTGACAGAGCAGAGCTCCTATGATTGTTGGTAGATGTAGACAAGTGGAGAGAAGGGTGGCAAAGAATATGAAGCAGCCAGAGAATACAACAGAGGCAACATATGAAGCAGGATGGTTTACAGGGAACATATTCAGGAAGTGTGGTGGCTTTGGAGTTTCACATTGTGTGTGTGTGTGTGTGTATGTATGTATATATATATATATATATATATATATATATATATATATATATTTATTTCCCATGAGTACCCCTTTAACATATTGTGAGAGTGTAGATGGAATATTCCTTAATGTTTCAATACAAAGTAATCTATGTTGCCAACTATCTGTCTCTGATAATAGTGTATACTATTTTATTTTCCAATACCAAAACATGTAAACCATTTTTGCAAGAATAACATTGAAATATGGCGAGTTAGTACTGAGTGAGTCAGGGGTCATATGAGCCCCTTTTTTTTTTTTTTTTTTTTTTTTTTTTTTTACACTGCTCAAAAAATAAAGGGAACACTAACTCCAAGTCAATCACACTTCTGTGAAATTACACTGTCCGCTCAGGAAGCAACACTGATTGACAATCAATTTAAAATGCTGTTGTGCAAATGGAACAGACAACAGGTGGAAATTATAGGCAATTAGCAAGACACCCCCAATAAAGGAGTGGTTCTGCTGGTGGTGACCACAGACCACTTCTCAGTTCCTATGCTTCCTGGCTGATGTTTTGGTCACTTTTGAATGCTAGCAGTGCTTTCACTCTAGTAGCATAAGACAGAGTCTACAACCCACACATGTGGCTCAGGTAGTGCAGCTCATCCAGGATGGCACATCAATGCGAGCTATGGCAAGAAGGTTTGCTGTGTCTGTGAGCATAGTGTACAGAGCATGGAGGCACTACCAGGAGATAGGCCAGTACATAAGGAGATGTGGAGGAGGCCGTAGGAGGGCAACAACCCAGCAGCAGAACCGCTACCTCCGCCTTTGTGCAAGGAGGAGCCTGCCAGAGCCCTGCAAAATGAACTCCAACAGGCCACAAATGGGCATGTGTCCACTCAAACTGTCAGAAACAGACTCCATGAGGGTGGTATAGGGGCCTCTGTCCATAAGTGGGGGTTGTGCTTACAGCCCAACACCGTGCAAGACGTTTAGCATTTGCCAGAGAACACCAAGATTGGCAAATATGCCACTGCTAAATGTCTTGCACAGTGTTGGTCTGTAAGCACAACCCCCACCTGGGGACCTCGGGCCTTCATACCACCCTCATGGAGTCTATTTCTGACAGTTCGAGTGGACACATGCACAGATGAAAGCAGGTTCACACTGAGCACATGTGACAGACGTGACAGAGTCTAGAGATGCCGTGGAGAATGTACTGCTGCCTACAACATCCTCCTGCATGACCAGTTTGGCAGAGGGTCTGTAGTGTGATTTTTCACTTTGATTTTGACCGTGACTGCATTTCCAGACCTCCATGGGTTGATAAATTTGATTTCCATTGAAAATTTTTGTGTGATTTTGTTGTCAGCACATTAAACTATATAAAGACGAAAGTATTTCATATGATTAGTTAATTCATTCAGATCTAGCATGTGTTATTTTAGTGTTCCCTTAATTTTTTTTGAGCAGTGTATTTTTCTCCTAGTCTTTCAACAAGTGAAAACAAAAAATAAAATTAATTGATAAAGTATTCCTGTTTTTGGTGGACTCCAATTGGTTGCCCTTTTTTTCTTAATTTGAGTAGCTAGGAGATGTATATCATGGGGTGTGTTTTTGAAGCTGTGAATTAATTTAAACTTTGAGGATGTTTTAGCATTTCCATAGCTTGTTCTGGTTTATATTAGGTGTTCAAAGTTTTCTAGTTCCTGTACAGGAACATTTAAAGAAGTTCAATGTGAACCCAGTACAATCTTGGATGTGTAATTATGTATTTAAGATATCCACAGTTCAATGATGCGGAGAAATAGTTTAAGATTAAGTAATCAAAAGTTAAATCCCTTCAATAGGAGTAGAAAAGCTTCTAATGCATGGGTGCTTTGATTGTCATTTACTGATATAGTGATTTCCAAGCAACGCTCTATTTATCTACATTTCACAGGGGAGAGGGAATTTATCAGTTGTGTTTAATTCATTTAAAATTTTGTGATTAAGATATTTTCTTTAAAATTACATGATTTCCTATTTGTTTTATTTTTTTTATCCTTCTGCCACTTAACAAGAGAATGTTCTTCGCATAATAATCACAATTACCCTTCACTACAACCTGGGGTAAAACTAATGATGCATTACACATTCTGCAGATTTTTTTAATTTTTTTTTAAGAAGGGGGAAGGATTTGTGTCTATCAGTCAGGGAAATCTTATTCTGAAACGCTATGTAGCACAGTTGTCATGTTAATTTGTTTTCTTTTTGTTTGCTTTCTTTTCTCAGATAAAACAGGACTGATTGGTGCAGGTGCACCTAGACAATTTAATGATTTTTGTTTATTACAGGGATAAATGTGTTTGTTATTTAAAGTTTATGGAATGTATCAATTTGCACTAATTAAAAATCTCCTTGTTGTGGACCCCCTGCTTAGAAACACTGCAGTCAGAAGTCGGCAATGGAAAACAATATGAAATATTTTCTTCATCGTAATTCTAAATAATAGGCACATTATAACCTTAAATAGAAACTCATTTAATCTCACACAGTGTAGTCCCTTGAAGGTGCTTGACCTTCGTCTCATTTCTTGAAATTGAAGATTTAAACATTTACTACATTAGCATAACTAAAGAGCCATAGCTGTCAAACATACAAAAAAAAATCTCACTAATGCATAAGAACATTAATATTGTTAATGGAAAACAGAAATATTTTCTGCTCCCTCCTTTTTAATTCAATCAAATATAATAACTACTTTAAAGGGGTTATCCAGGAATAGAAAAACATTATATATATATATGTATATATATATATATATATATATATATATATATATATACACACATATATAGAGAGATAGATAGATAGATATAGATATATATATACACAGCAACAGGAGAATACAGCAGCACACTGCTAGCACAAAGATATAGAATTGATGAAACATGAGTATATAGATAAAACATGAGTATATTCATAGAACATGAAAAGCTATACAGCTGTAATGCAATAAATCAAGATATGAAACTATGAAAATATGAGGTACTTAGCTTGCAAATTTGGCGCAAAATAGCGTGGACCGTCCCACCATGGTAAGGTGACCTCATTCTGGGAAGGACCCTACACTGTGTATATGCCTCTGTGTGAACAGTACAACAGGCATTGCAAGGTCTGAAACATCCAAGGCACCTTATATACACCTAATAGAGGTGGGTGGGGTGCAGGAGCCAACATGGAGGTAGACACTCCCCCGTATGTGTAATACAACCAAAGGATAAATTGGCCAGCACTATTGATCCAAACTATTGTAAAAACTTGGCTTGCAGGTGCAAGCTGCTGGGCTAAATATACAGCAACAGGAGAATGCAGCAGCACACTGCTAGCACAAAGATATAGATGAAACATGAGTATATAGATATATATAGCTATACAGCTGTAATGCAATAAATGAAGATATGAAACTATGAAAATATGAGGTACTTAGCTTGCAAATTTGGCGCCAAATAGCGTGGACCGTCCCACCACGTTAAGGTGACCTCATTCTGGGACGGACCCTACACTGTGTGTATGTATGTGTGTGTGTATATATATATATATATATATATATATATATATATATATATTTATTTTTTTATTTTTTTAACCGTTCCAGGTTGGGTGTGGTTCTGCAGCTCAGTTCCATTGAAGTGAATGGAGTCAAGTTGTAATACCACACACAACCTGGGGACAGACATGGAGCTGTTTTTCAAAGAAATTAGCTCTGTTTTTTTTTTCTATTTCTGCATGACCCCTTTAACCCTTTTCCCTGTAATGTATTCTGGGCCTTAATGTCCAAGCAATTATTTTTCTTCTTTTTTTTCATTGTCACCTTCAAACAACTGTAACTTTTCAAAATCAACCTAGCCTTATAAGAGCTTGTTTTTGTTTTTGTTTTTTCATTTCATTTAAGTTGTATTTTTAATAGAATAATTTTGGGGTTCATATATCGAATTGGTTATTCTTATTACTTATTTTGCAAGGGCAGTATTATATTTTTGAAAGGTTCCAGTTCAAAGGGAATCTGTCTCCAGGTTTATATTGTCCTGTGTAAGGCAAAGACCATGATTGCAATGCTTAATTACTTAAAGCACTTTACATAAAATCAGGGATTTTTTTTCCACCGTCAACTTATCAAATTCAAACACCTTTGTGCTGCCTCTTCACATATATCCCATGCCATCAGTACCCTATATGCCCTACATATCGATTCCCTGCGCCCTTTACCATTCTGTTCCTCATGGGAAAAGGAAATAGGCTCTCCTCTTCCGGATGAGGATTGGGTAAGCGCTATTGCTCTTTGTCATAAAACCTCAGTGTCATGTAAGGCGCAGGAGACAAATTATAAAATTCTGACTAGGTGGTATAGGGTACATACTCTATTATGTTGTATATACCCTTCGGTCCAGGACGTGTGTTGACACCGTGGGACTCCGGGTAAAACCATGACTCACATCTGGCTGACCTGCCCCAAACGGGATCTATTCTGATCTCCTATCCTTGACGTTATTAACCGTCTAACCTCGCTTACTCACCCCGGGTCCCCGCCTTATTTTTTATTCTGCTTGGTCTACACCCTGCTCAGATTCCAAATTGGTTGGTTTCTTATTGATAGCTGCCAGATCTGTTATATCTCATAACTGGAAATCTGAGACCCCACCATTCTCATACTGGCTTCTCACATGTTTGTCGCATGGAGGAACTCATGGTAGACTCCAGATGCCAGCTTGATACATATCATGTGGTCCGGGCGCCCTAGCTGACTTTCATGTCTTCCCCAGAATTTGAGAGTGTGTACCTGGGGACTTAACTTCCACTTCTCCTAATCTACTGTCAGCTGCCTATTATTTTGTCATCATTTATCACCACTGTTTATGATTATTCGATGTGGCCAAAGGGTCCAGTAGAGCCTGACCAGTTGACACGGTACGTTTCCTACTTGCCTGTATCCCTCTCTTCGTTTTATTTTTTCCCACCCTCTATTTTTTCTTATCTTGTTTGTTTTATTTAATTTTTCTCTCTCCCTGTCCTCTCTCCCTTTCCCCCTCGTCGGTATTCTCTCTCCCATATTTGAGATGTCTGCCCATACACTTTTATATCTTAGACAAATATTATAATATGTGCTCCTTGTGTTGTCCGCACCTTAAGTTTACCTGTTCCTTCTTGTCGTGTAAGGAGACCTCATTATTACCATCCAGTAATGTTTTTTTTTTCTTCTTCTTTTTTTACTTCTTATTTTTGTTCCGTGTACTAGCTTATTGAGGGAACTTTCTCCTTATCGTCTTTATTTACATTATTGTTTGTATACCTTGTTTTAAAATTTGTCTATTTGAAAGAAAAAAAAAATCAGGGATTTATTATTAGTTCACATAACTGTACAGCATGTGGATTCCGACATTTTTAACCCGATAACGACCACGGACGAGTATAGACGTCCAGGTTGGCGGCCGTTCCCGCACCTGGACGTCTATACTCGTCCATTATTCTCGTGGGTGCTGCCCAGTGCACCCACGAGATCGCGGCAGGGACTCGGCTGTATCACACAGCCAGGACCCTGCTGCACTGCCAGGACCGAAGTAAACTTCGGTCCCGGCAGTTTTAACCCTTACAGCCGCGGTCGGAAGTGACCGCAGGCTGTAAGTGTTATGACAGAGGGAGGGAGCTCCCTCTGTCTCCTCGGCAGCACCCCGCATCGCGATCGCGGGGTGCTGTGTGTGGCCGCGGCTGGCCGGGACCTGCCGCACTGCCAGGAGTGAAGTTGACTTCACTCCCGGCAGTTTAACCCTTACAGCCGCGGTCAGAAGTGACCGCGCGCTGTAAGGAATTCTGACAGAGGGAGGGGGCTCCCTCTGTCTCTCCTGCAGCACCCAGGAGCATCGCGGGGTGCTGCTGCATACCTGGGCAGCCGGGGGTCCTACAAAGACCCCAAGGTCTGCCCTGGGTATTGCCTGAAAGGACGTGCCAGAGGCACGTCCTGATATGCTGCCTGCTAGTGAAAACTGGCAGGCAGCATATAACTGCAATGCTTTGGAATACTAAGTATTCCAAAGCATTAAAAAGTGTAAAAATAAATAAATAAATAAAATAAAAGTGTAAAAATAAATAAAAATGTAATAAAAGTGTAAATAAATAAATATATATATATATATATATATATATATATATATATATATAAAAAATACATTTATTAAATGAATCTAATAAAAAAAAAAATGCATAATGTGTAGGATCGCATTGGCGGACATCCGCAGCATGTAATATGTTGCGGATGTCCACCATGTGATCCTACACATTATGCAGCAGTCACGGTAATGAGCTCCCTGCTGCGGCTGGGTAGCTTTGTGTGTCCACTCATAGCGGCGGATTTCCCGCCAGCAGTCATGAGCGGACACACTGAGCTACCCAGCCGCAGCAGTGATGGATATATTCGCCATGAGCGGGTGCTTCTTCCCACAACATGGCGGATATATCCATCAGGAGCCTTAACTGTCACAGACAGACGCGTTATACTGCCAGCCGGCCAAGGACTAATCAGAGTGGTCCCTGGTGCAGCCAATAACTTGTAGGGGTGCGGTATATAAATGGGGTCACTTGTGGGGGTGGGGGGGTACTGTTCTGCCCTGAAAGCCAAATGGCGCTCCTCTCCTTCTGAGTCCTACCACGCGGCCAAGGAACCATATATGGCCAAAGCGGGGGTATTTCCGAACATGGGACAAGCAGCTAAATAAAATATAGGGTGCATTTCTTTCAATATCAGAAGTGATGTACCAAAAATATGCCCCCCAAATGATGCATTTGTGAAAAATAGCAAATTTCGAATTTTTAACACTGACTTTGTAATAATTCCTGCCAAAAAACTATGGTGTTAAAATACTCACTGTACCCCCTAGCGAATACCTTGAGGGGTCTAGTTTTTAAAATGAGGTCATTTGGGGGGGTGTTCCTATGTTCTACTACCTTTTAATTTCTGCAAACCTTGCATAGCACACAAAAAAAGATGTACTTTTCAAATTTTCAAAATTTCAAGTTAAATTGTTAGGTTTCTAACAAATTTAAAATGTTAATTAAAAACAAAAAAAATTACGTCAAAATAAAGTAGACATCTGAAAGTATAAGTTTCATAAACTATTTGGTCAGTATGTATAAATATATGCAACCTATTAGTGTTAAAATAGCAAAAAATCGTAATTTTTTGTAAAAATTTCATAATTTTTTGCATTGTAAAAAAAAACTTCAAATGATATCGGCTTACTTTTACTATGTACATGAAGGACGACTTGTGACAAAAAAACAATGTCAGAATTATCGTGATTGGCAAAACGTTACCAGAGTTATTCTCTAATAAAGACAGACATCCCCGATTTGAAAAAAACAGGCCTGGTCTTTCAGGGGCGTACAGGTTTATTTGTATTGGTCCTTAAGGGGTTAAATAAAAACATTTGTCACTGGGACTGTGTATAAATAGAATTAAGGGCTACACCCTGGTCCACATCAAGTACCGTTTGGATCCTTTCGGTCCCCTTATCGGTCTTCTTTCTGCTTCCAAGACGAGCCTGGTGCAGGACCTGCCTGCTCAGCCAATCATTTGCCACAGAGGTTTCCTGTCTTGGCTAGTGAATGGATGAGCGGGAAAGTCCTGCTCTGAGCTCTTGTCCTACTCTGAGCTCTTGTCCTGGAAATAGGAAGAAAACAGGAGACTGGGGGTCCAGAAGAAGCTGAATGGGAGCTTTTTTTCTATCTATATTTGTACTGCCTGAGCAACATAAAAATGTATGCAAACTTCCGAAATACCCCTGGTATATAAAAGAATGTCTGGAAAATAGTGCTTAATGCATATGGTATACTTATTTTTTTCCAGAAATGCATATGGCCCTTCTGTGATTTTCTTTTTGTTTAATAATTTATAGCAAAGTGAATTTCTTACTGTGCTTTTAAGTTCAGTAACCTTTATCTACATCTACTATTTGAATAAAGATCAAACCCACTTGTTACAAAGTAGAAAGTATTGTACATGTGCTGTTCATTTTTAAATGACTGAAATAATTAATTCTAACTAAGTTATGTCTTGATCTTGCTATACACAATTGAGGGAAAGGATTTAGACTTTGTTTACATCCATACACCATTTTTGATGTTTATACTCATTGTGAGCTGTATTCATTCTGCCCAATTTATCAGTAGAGTGAACCAACTTGCTGTTGTGATGTTCTTGGTTTTGAAGCAGGTAATCTTTTAATCCTTCTAGGTATTATTGAGTGCCCAATGGTATAAAATTATTTTAAAGATAACAAATATGACTTCGTATAGATGGGAGCGTGCAGTCTCAATATTGTTTAATGTTGGGCCCTTGATACCTTCTTATGCCATGGAAAAAGAAGACATGATCTTGCATGTTCTCCTATACAATTTTTTTTTTCTTTTTAACTTTGAGCTAGTGTAATTGAACTGCCCTACCACATATAAAAGAACATTTTATATAACAGTATCTACCTTGCAAAATTTTGAAACCCTTTTTTCATAGCTTAAATTATAGTTTGATATTCAAACTTAACATTTTTTTTATATCAACTCCAGAAAAATAAACAGATTTGTAAATGACTTCAATTAAAAAATCTTAATCTGTCCAATAATTATCAGCTGCTGAAGTTGAGTTGTTCTTTTCTGTCTGGAAACAGTGCTCTCTGCTTGTCTTGGGAACTGCACATAGTAGAAGAGGTTTGCTATGGGGATTTTGCTTCTACTCTGGACAGTTCTCGAGACAGGTGTCATCAGAGAGCACTTAGACAGGAAAGAACAACTTAACTTCAGCGGCTCATAAGTACTGAAATGATTAAGATTTTTTAATAGAAGTAATTTACAAATCTGTTTAAAGGGTAGCTCCCACCATCCTATATATTTTTTTCTGTCCCTGCCTATTGCACATCTATCCGTAACCCCCTCCCTGATTTTAATTTTTTCTTTTTACTGTATTAAAAATAACTTTTTGTCTGCCTGGTAGTGTGCTCGCTACCAGGCAGATTCCCCAGCAGGCACCATGTCACTGATGCCTGCTGGGGGGACTTCCGCCCTTAGTTCATCTACACAGGGTGCCTCCAGCTGTTTCACCACTACAGCTCCCAGCTTGCCCTTACATCTATTGGCTGTCAGGGCATGCTGGGAGTTGTTGTAGTGAAACAGCTGGAGGCACCCTGTGTAGATAAACTATAAGTTAGTGCCATGCGGCGCTACCCCTTTCCCTCATTTACCCCCCCCCCATACCCCGTTCCCTCCGTCACAACCCCCCCACCCAGCATACCCAGTTCCCTCCGTTCTGATACTTACTGATACTGCAGAGTCCGGCTGCGGGCATGCACGGGCAGCGGCGGCGACGACATGTGCGGGAGGAATGGCTTCCCAGCCAGTGGCCGGGGAGCCAATGCGCTCGCTCCCGCCTGTCTGATTGACAGGTAGGGAGCGAGCGCAGTGTAAATGAATTAGGACCGATTGCCTGGACGCAATCAGTCCGAATTCAGGCATGACGTCACGCCGTGCTGATGCCGGCCACTAGGAGGGAGACCCCTAGTGGCCGATTTTCAAACATAAAATTCACCCATAAAATGAAAAAAATAAATAATGAAAATATATTACAGATATGTTGTAGTACATAAGTACTATAACATATCAAAAAATATTGTTGGTGACAGTGCCCATTTAACTTTCTGGAGCCAGTTGATATATAAAATGTTTTTTTTTCCTGAATAACCCCTTTAAGGATAACTGTTTGGCTTCCCAATGCACATTCTCCCATGATTTTGAAATTAGACTAACTGGTCTTCTTTCATTGGCAAAACAGTTTGGCAAGAAAGCAAGTCACTCTGAAACAGATGTCTTTCAGGGACGTGATGTATTTGTAAACAGATTTAATCATAGGTTTGAGATATTCAACTTTGTGAGTGAAGTTTGTGTTTTATATCTAATTTGGATTTTGTCCCAGTATTAAAGGGGTATCCTGGTGGGGAAAAAAAAAATTCAAATCCACTAGTGTCAGAAAATTAAACAGATTACTAAATTACAGATTACTAAAGTTGTGTAGTTCTTTCCAGTCTGACCACAGTGCTCTTTGCTGATATCTCTGTCTGTGTCAGGAACTATCCAGAGCAGGAGAGTTTTGCTATGGGGATTTGCTCCTCCTCTGGACAGTTTCTGACAAAGACAGAGGTGTCAACAGAGAGTACTGTGGTCAGACTGGAAAGAACTACACAACTTCCTCTGGAGCATACAGCAGATGATATGTACAGGAAGACTTAAGATTTTTAATAGAAGTAATTTACAAATCTGCTTAACTTTCTGGCACCAAATTATTTAAAAACATTTGTTTTCTCCCAGAGTACCCCTTTAAAGGGTTGTCCAGGCTTTGAAAAAAAAAATGATGGTCCATCCCTTAGAGAAACAACAACACTATCTTACGTAGCCACTGCATAATTTCTTCTGTTCAATTTTTTTAAATTCAGTTGCGGATGAGATCTGTTTACTGACAAAGTATAGGTTGTTTGTATTATTTTTTTTATGTCTATTGAAATTCAAAAAAGTAGACTATTGTAGTCGACCTCTTTATGAAAGTCCCCTACAATAGTATAGGCCTATTGATGCACATTTCCTTATAGTTTTAAATGATCACTATAATTTTATTTTCTTCAACATTTCAGTTTAGCATTATTGACAGACCTGTCAGTATGTTATTTGCAATACTCCAAAAAATAAGGGAAATGCTAAGATAACACATCCTAGATCTGAATGAATGAACTAATTGCATGAAATAATTTAGTATTTACATAGTTGAATGTGCTGACAACAAAATAACACAAAAATTATCAATGGAAATCAAATTTATCAGCCAATGGAGGTCTGGATATGGAGTCACACTCAAATTCAAAGTTGAAAACCACACTACAGGCTGATCCAATTTTGATGTGATGTCTTTAAAGCAAGTCAAAATGAGGCTCAGTAGTGTGTGTGGCCTCCAGGTGCCTGTATGACCTCCCTACAATGCCTGTGCATGCTCCTGATGAGGTGGCGGATGGTCTCCTGAGGGATGTCCTCCCAGACCTGGACTAAAGCATCCGCCAACTCCTGGACATTCTGTGGTGCAACTTGGCGTTGGTGGATGGAGTGAGACATGATGTCCCAGATGTGCTCTATCAGATTCAGGTCTGGGGAATGGGCGGGCCAGTTCATAGCATCAATGCCTTGTAGTGCTGGGTGGTATACCGGTTCATACCGAATACCAACATTTTTGTGCTGCACGATATGAATTTTTCCCATACCGCAATACCGGTTGGGCCCCTCCCCCTCAGGAATAAATTAATTATCAACCCAGCGCTACGCTGTCCCCACATCGGGGAACTAATCATATGTGACCCGCGAGCGCTGTTCTGCCCCCCCCCCCCAACCCATTAACTTATTAGCCCAGCACTGCGCTGTCCCCATTGGGGTACTAATCACGTCACCCGAAAATGCTACCCTACTGGTCCTCCTGTTTGAAACGGTACGCTGGCGCTGACACTCTATACTGTACTCTGTATCCCTATGCCCGGGCTGCAAAAGATAAACAAAATAAACTTTAACGCACCTTACTATGCTGGCCTCACGCTCTTCCTTGGGACGTGAACGTCGGAGAGCCGTCAGCCTATCACCGGCCTCAGCGATGTTCTGCCTCGGCCGGTGATAGGTTGAGCCCACTGTCACAGTGTGATTTCACAGAAGTATGATTGACTTGGATTTACATTGTGTTGTGTAAGTGTTTCCTTTAATTTTTTTGAGCAGTGTATCAATCAATATTTTTCTTACAAAACAGTAAAATTACCTTACTCTCCCCAGTTTCCAGCAACTATTACATATGTAAACAAAATGGCTGTTGACTGTTATGTTAAATATACACACCGCTCTCCTCTCGGTATTCAGATTTTTTTTTTCAATTCCTCTACTGTTTGCAGATCCCCATCCAAATGACCATCTGCTTATACAGAGCAATATATTTTTGGAAGTAAGGGCAACCTTGAATGGGGCACCTTCTATCAGCAAACCTGTGCAGTGTAATCCTGCCCCTCCCCGCTACGCAGAAGATAGAATTTTGAATGACAGAGATAGCACTAAAACGGGCTGAAAAAGGGGAAAAATTGGGATGCAGGTAGAAAATGCTGTCATGACTTATTGCAACAGCATTGCGGTGCAAATAGGGATATTTTTTAAATGAGTAAAGTAGTCTTTTTATTAGAAAAATCTATGTAAAACTATTGTTATGTTGACTGCTTTAATCAATTTACATTTTTTATACACTTATTTTGCTTTTAATAGCAATTTGTTAATCTGTTATTAATATTAACAAAACAAAAAAAAGCCTTTTCCACTACCGGTAACCAACATTTTTTGTGGAGCTTTCAGGCACAGGGGCCCCTTTATCAGGCAAGTCAGTATGTGGATTTTTTTGTCAGATGAATGGTCCTCTGTGTTATAAAGGCAAGTAAGTATATATTTTTTCCAGTTAGCCAATTAATGGATCACTCCTATGTACTTGTATCCTTCTTTATGCAAGACTATTTAATGTCACATAGTGTATAATGTATTAGACATTTTCTCATTACCCTATCTATTGCCATTACTAATTTAGAGTTTCATAGATTTCATTTGACTCCACAAATATTGTCACCTCTATAGTACAGTACAGTATTATTTTGTTTCATTTTAATTTAAAAAGAAAATGTAAATTTGAAAGGAGCCTTTTATATTTCTACCCCAGAGTATAAATTATGAACAGAACTTTCACGATAAAAGCAATAGAACACTCTGCTGTTCATCTTTTTTTTTTTTTTACTCTTCTTTGATCAAGTGGCCTCGATTCATCAAACTGTGTGAGAGAAACATTTGAGTAATTTTCCCACAGCAACCAATCACAGCTCAGCTAACCAGCTCTGGTAAAGTGACAGCTGAACTGTGATTGGTTGTTGTGGCAAAATCACTCCACTTTTTCTCTCACACAGTTTGATAAATCTGGGCCAGTAGATGTGTCAACCAATAAGTGCAAAATGGAGACTGGGAAACCTTCAGCAAGAATAACAGATTAGCTGAATGTTTTTTTACATTGCAGAAGAAGCTTGTTATATGTATATTTTATAGATGATAAAGCTTGTGCTGTATGTGTTTACATATACTAGTATATAACTATTTCCTTTTAGTGTAAATATATACGGTATATTCATATACACTAATAGAGTAAAATGCAATAAGCTGTTTCAAACATGAAAAAACAGTCCTTATAAGAATGTGTCCAATTGTGAGCTTGTAGAATTTAATAAATCATACTCACAGTTTACCTGTTTTCTACTATTTGCCTTTCCTGTATGCCTTAAAAAGTCTGTTACTTCAGCGTTGGCTGTTCTCATTATAAGGATCTGCAATTTAGAAAGTAGATACGGATGCACATCATAAAATGTTGCAGTAATACCTTTTTTTTTTTTGGACTAACAGAATTTTGGAGAGACAAGCTTTCGGGATTCCTCCCTTTATCAAGTCCAAAGCAAATCTAAGATCACAAGCAGAAGACACAGGTTACATCTCACAAATATGCAGGGGTTAAGACAATAGATGTGGAGAATTCACACTGAGATGGGCCATAAATTGTCCTGTAATGGGAACATACCGTATATACTCGAGTATAGGCCGAGTTTTTCAGCACGATTTTTCGTGCTGAAAACACCCCCCTCGGCTTATACTCGAGTGAACTCCCCCACCCGCAGTGGTCTTCAACCTGCGGACCTCCAGAGGTTTCAAAACTACAACTCCCAGCAAGCCCGGGCAGCCATCGGCTGTCCGGGCTTGCTGGGAGTTGTAGTTTTGAAACCTCCGGAGGGCCGCAGGTTGAAGACCACTGCGGCCTTCAACATCATCCAGCCCCCTCTCACCCCCTTTAGTTCTGAGTACTCACCTCCGCTCGGCGCTGGTCCGGTCCTGCAGGATTGTCCGGTGAGGAGGTGGTCCGGTGGGATAGTGTTCCGGGCTGCTATCTTCACCGGGGAGGCCTCTTCTAAGCGCTTCGGGCCCGGCCTCAGAATAGTCACGTTGCCGTGACAACGACGCAGAGGTGCGTTCATTGCCAACGTAATTCTGCGTCATTGTCAAGGCAACGCCTCTATTCCGGGCCGGAAGCGCGGAGAAGAGGCGCCCCCGGTGAAGATAGCAGCCCGGACCACCTCCTCACCGGACCACCTCCTCACCGGACAGCCCTGCAGGACCGGACCAGCGCCGAGCGGAGGTGAGTACTCAGAACTAAAGGGGGTGAGAGGGGGCTGGATGATGTTGAAGGCCGCAGTGGTCTTCAACCTGCGGACCTCCGGAGGTTTCAAAACTACAACTCCCAGCAAGCCCGGACAGCCGATGGCTGACCGGGATTGCTGGGAGTTGTAGTTTTGAAACCTCTGGAGGTCCGCAGGTTGAAGACCACTGAGGGCGAATGATGAGAAGAGGATGATGAAGGGGGGGTGTGGGGATGATGAAGGGGGGTGGGGATGATGAAGGGGGGGTGTGGGATGATAAGGGGATGATGAAGGGGGGATGTGTGGGATGATGACAAGGGGATGATGAAGGGGGGATGTGTGGGATGATAAGGGGATGATGAAGGGGGGATGTGCGGGATGATAAGGGGATGATGAAGGGGGGATGTGTGGGATGATGACAAGGGGATGATGAAGGGGGATGTGTGGGATGATAAGGGGATGATGAAGGGGGGATGTGTGGGATGATAAGAGGATGATGAAGGGGGGATGTGTGGGATGATGACAAGGGGATGATGATGAGGATGTTAATGACGGGTCTGGATGATGACAGGGGGGGATGAGGTATTTCCCACCCTAGGCTTATACTCGAGTCAATAACTTTTCCTGGGATTTTGGGTTGAAATTAGGGGTCTTGGCTTATACTCGGGTCGGCTTATACTCGAGTATATACGGTAGACTAAATAGATAAGGATGAGAAAAAGGGGGAGGGAGGGGGGAGCAGGGGAGAGACTGGTAATTAAGCAGGACAAAGTGAGATGCAGAAGGGAATCCAGTACAGGTTATAAGACATTTTGATAATGAGATAACAAGCTCAAATCCACATTGAGTCCCATGTTTTTCGAGTCAAAAAACAATATCATTTTGGTTTCAAATGTCTTTCTCTCATGTGTGTTTTTGAAGTTCCCTCTCAGTATCTTGATTGTAAGGTCATGTATGAAGTGGCCTGATTCGGCTACTCAAATTTACGAAAGTAGATACGTAAAGAACTGATGACTGATTTTTTTGTTAGATAAGTATATACCAAAGACCTTTTAGTAAATAAAAAAGTATATGTATGCCAAAGTTATGGATTCTTACTGTTGCAAGGCCATAGACTGATGCTGCACTATTGAGAGACCAAATTTCTGCCATTTACAGGGTTGTCACTTAAAGTGTATCTGGCATTTGCAAAATGAGCCCTGCTTGTCCTCACGGCACAGAGCCCTGCTTGTCCTCACTGCACAGAGCCCTGCTTGTCCTCACTGCACAGAGCCCTGCTTGTCCTCACTGCACAGAGCCCTGCTTGTCCTCACTGCACAGAGCCCTGCTTGTCCTCACTGCACAGAGCCCTGCTTGTCCTCACTGCACAGAGCCCTGCTTGTCCTCACTGCACAGAGCCCTGCTTGTCCTCACTGCACAGAGCCCTGCTTGTCCTCACTGCACAGAGCCCTGCTTGTCCCCACTGCACAGAGCCCTGCTTGTCCCCACTGCACAGAGCCCTGCTTGTCCTCACTGCACAGAACGTTGCTTGTCCTCACTGCACAGAGCCCATCTTGTCCTCACTGCACAGAGCCCTGCTTGTCCTCACTGAACAGAGCCCTGCTTGTCCTCACTGCACAGAGCCCTGCTTGTCCTCACTGCACAGAGCCCTGCTTGTCCTCACTGCACAGAGCCCTGCTTGTCCTCACTGCACAGAGCCCTGCTTGTCCTCACTGCACAGAGCCCTGCTTGTCCTCACTGCACAGAGCCCTGCTTGTCCTCACTGCACAGAGCCCTGCTTGTCCTCACTGCACAGAGCCCTGCTTGTCCTCACTGCACAGAGCCCTGCTTGTCCTCACTGCACAGAGCCCTGCTTGTCCTCACTGCACAGAGCCCTGCTTGTCCTCACTGCACAGAGCCCTGCATGAGCCCTGCTTGTCCTTAGTGTACAGAGCCCTGCTTGAGCCCTGCTTGTCCTCAGTGTACAGAGCCCTGCTTGTACATCGCTTTTGTGGATCTCTACTATATGTTTAATAAATTTAGTTGCTCCAGTCATAGTTTTAATAGATCTAATATGTTCTATAATTCATTCAAAAAGTATCCTCTTAGTCTTGGCCACGTAAAACATCCCACATGGGCGAATCAAACAGTAGACAACAAAATCTGTTTTATATGTAATTAATTCGTTCACGATAATCAAAGTCTTACCCAATTTAAAATGTTTCATCGCTAAATTATAAGAACAGAAAGAACAATTATTGCTATATCTCTTATATGTAATACACAGTGACTCCACTGCTGCATTGGGGTATACAGCAACTCTAAAGCTTAAAGGGGCCAGTTAGGCAGAGCAGTAAAAGCCATTGTCACCTGCTATTAGTACCTACCGTATTTTTCGCCCTATAGGATGCATCGGCGTATTAGACGCACCCAATTTATAGGTGCAAAATCTAAAAAAAAATAAAGATTCTGAACCCAATAGTGGTCTTCAACCTGCGGACCTCCAGATGTTGCAAAACTACAACTCCCAACATGCCCGGACAGCCGTTGGCTGTCTGGGCATGCTGGGAGTTGTAGTTTTGCAATATCTGGAGGTCTGCAGGTTGAAGACCACTGCATAGGAGGTAATACTCACGTGTCCCCGCCGCTCCAGACCCGTCACCGCTGCCCTGGATGTCACTCCATCGCTGTCGCCGTGTCCCCATCGCTCCGGAACGTCTCTGCTGCTGGCCGGGTATCCTCGCTCTCCGTCGCCGCTGTCACGTCGTTACGCACGCCAAGGCACGTGCGCGACGACGTGATGACGAGGAAGGAGAGCGCCGGCCATACAGGGGATCCTGGCACGGAGCAGACACCGAAGAGGCAGGTAAGGTCCCTCCCGATGTCCTGTAATCACTAACCCGGCTGTTCAGTCGGGCTGTTCGGGACCGCCGCGGTGAAATCGTTATTTTCTCTTCAGACACGGCGGTCAGCTTTGATCGCCGCGTCAGAAGGGTTAATACAGGGCATCACCACGATCGTTGATGTCCTGTATTAGCCGTGGGTCCTTGCCGTTGATGGCCGCAGGGACCGCCGCGATAGGGGTGTATTCGCCGTATAAGACGCACCAACTTTTCCCCCCCAAGAAAAAGTGCGTCTTATACGGGGAAAAATACGGTAGTTGGTGTAGTTACTGTGAAAGACCAGCCAAAGCTACACCCGTTTCTGTAGCCTTATACAGTTGTAAGTGGAGTGTTTTGTCTAGCTCTCATAGTTGTAAACTGTACGTACACCTACGTGGTGTCCTTTATATATTTTGCTCTTAGACTAATTTGGGCCTAGTTACTAGTGTTGGGTGCAAATGTTCGCATTTCAAATTTGTATCGCGAATATTGCGAATATATTCGCTATATATTTTCGAAATTATGAATATTCACTTTTTTCCGCATATGTGAATATTCACATATGCGCATATTCACATATTCCTTCTTTTCACTTGTGGGCCAATTAGAATGATGCAAATACACTTGTCAGAGGTTATCAACAACATCCATAGCAACCAATAGTAAATTTGCCCACCCCCTCACTATTTTCTTCCTCGAATATGCGAATATTCACATATGCGAATATAACGAATAAGCGAAATTCGTGAATATAGGACGTATATTTGTCTATATATTCGCGAAATATCGCAAATTTGAATATGTGCAATGCCGCTCATCACTACTAGTTACTGTGAAAGCCCAGCCAAAGCTGCACACTTGTTTCTGTAGTCTAATACAGTTTTAAGGGTAGTGGAGCATATTGTCCTCCTCTCATAAGTGTAAAATATACACACTCAGCTGGTGCATTAGTATGTCAAGCAGAGAAGCGCCAGGATGTGCACAGAGGAGGGGCAGAGGCTTAAATTCATCAGGCAGAGGTTGCAGCAGATTAGGGGCGAATGGCAGCAGGAGTCACAGTGAGAGGACTGAGCTCCCGGCATCAGCTAGTGGTCTTGTCTCGACCAGCAACCCATCTGCTGTCATCGATTGATTAACTCGGTCATCCACTTCATCACCAGTGACATCTGACACCCCCAGTCAGCATTTGATGGGTTCCTCAGACACAACCCTCAGTTGGCATGGCCCAGGAGCAGTCCCTGTCCTCCCATTGCCTCTGTCCTATGCTGTTCCCTCCGCCACAGAAGTATCGTAAGCTGTGGGTTCAGCTCCACTATTTAGTGAGGACGATCTACTAGAGGACAGTCAGCAGCTACTGCCCAGCCAAGAAGTGGAGGAGACATTCACTGCTTCCTCCGATAGGCGGGCAAGTAGTAATGAGGAGAGTGGTGTGGGAGGTGGTGTTGCGAGCGTTCAGGCATCTGACGCAGACACTGTTGAAGAACCTGAGAAGGACATCAGTGATGTGCAGACACAACTCTATGATGATGAAGCTGATCACACTTGGGAGCCGGGTGCAGAAGGGGCTCCACTATCATCATCAGGGGAAGAGGTTTGCAGGTTGC
The DNA here is from genome assembly GCF_029499605.1 of Hyla sarda. Taxonomy (NCBI): domain Eukaryota; kingdom Metazoa; phylum Chordata; class Amphibia; order Anura; family Hylidae; genus Hyla; species Hyla sarda. The sequence continues at coordinate 227,349,076 of NC_079192.1, forward strand.
TCGTGAGGCAGCAGCTGAGCCAGCAAGGTGGTAGAATGATTGGCAGTCAGCATGGTGGCACAAGTGGATGTTAACCTGGCCACATGCAAGATGTGTCGGCAGAAGGTGAAGTGTGGCCAGCATCCCAATGTTGGCACGACAGCCCTGCATCAACATATGCAGCGTCACCATAAAGCAGCCTGGAAGAACCATGGCTCCGATGCGGTGGTGCAGCCTGCTGCATCACCCAGTGGCACGGCGCCCCCTGTTTCAACCAGCCAATGGCTCCATCACCTCAGCCGAAGGGAGCAGTGTGTCATACCCATCTTCTGTCGCTCAAGATGCTCCTGCTCCTCCTACTTCGAGTCAGTCATTCCACCAGCAATCCATCAGCGAAGCCATGTCCAAGAGACAACAGTATGCGCCTACCCATCCAACGGTGCAGAAGCTGAATATGCTCCTGTCCAAGTTGCTGGTGCTACAGTCCCTCTCTTCAAGTGGTGGACTCTGCACTTTTCAGAGAATTGATAGCCTCCCAAGCCGAGGGGAAAAATCTCAAGCCGTCATTTCTTTGCGAAAAAGGCAGTACCAGCCCGGCACAATTTTGAGGAGCAGAAGGTGGGCCAGTCCTTGAGCCTGTCTGTGTGTACCAAAGTGCATGGCAGCGCTGACATGTGGAGCTGTAACTTGGGTCAGTGACAATACACAGCCCACTGGTTAAATGTGGTTCCTGCAAAGCCACAACAGCAACTTGGACAGGTCACGCCGCGTCCTCCTCCATGCTCTCAGGCTGTTGGTACTGTGACAGTGTGCGATTCTGCCTCTTCATCCTCCAGTGTCCTCAGACTCCACTGCACGGACAAGTCTCAGTGCCACTCCAGCACATCATGTGTGCAGGGCATGGCGGTGTCACGCTGTTCTTCACATGGTTTGCCTTGGCGAACTGAGTCACATGATAGGAACTGTTGAAAGTCATTTATTAAGATATCGAATCATGGCTTACTCTACGAAAACTGGAATTGGGAACCAAGGTGACCGTCAACGGGAAGAACATCTTGTCTGCGCTGCGACAAGGAAGCACCCGGCATGGCACACATGGTTAATCTGGTTGTCAAGTGTTTCCTGAAGTGTTCCCCTAATCTGCAAGACATCCTAATAATGGGAAGGAAACTTTGGATGTACTTCAGCCACTTGTACACCGCAAAACACACCCTCCTTGAGCTGCGTCAGAACGGTATCCCCTAACATACAGTACAGACCAAAAGTTTGGAAATTCCTTCTCATTCAGATTTTTCTTTATTTTCATGACTATGAAAATTGTAGATTCACACTGAAGGCATCAAAACTAAGAATTAACACATGTGGAATTATATACATAACAAAAAAGTGTGAAACAACTGAAAATGTCATATTCTAGGTTCTTCAAAGTAGCCACCTTTTGCTTTGATTACTGCTTTGCACACACATTCTCCTGATGAGCTTCAAGAGGTAGTCACCTGAAATGGTCTTCCAACAGTCTTGAAGGAGTTCCCAGAGATGCTTAGCACTTGTTGGCCCTTTTGCCTTCACTCTGCGGTCCAGCTCACCCCAAACCATCTCGATTGGGTTCAGGTCCGGTGACTGTGGAGGCCAGGTCATCACTCTCCTTCTTGGTCAAATAGCCCTTACACAGCCTGGAGGTGTGTTTGGGGTCATTGTCATGTTGAAAAATAAATGATGGTCCAACTAAACGCAAACTGGATTGAATAGCATGCCACTGCAAGATGCTGTGGTAGACATGCTGATTCAGTATGCCTTCAATTTTGAATAAATCCCCAACAGTGTCACCAGCAAAGCACCCCCACACCATCACACTTCCTCCTCCACACCAGCACACCTGTGGAGTGAAAACTATATCAGGTGACTACCTCTTGAAGCTCAACAAGAGTATGCCAAGAGTGTGCAAAGCAGTAATTAAAGCAAAAGGTGGCTACTTTGAAGAACCTAGAATATGACATATTTTTTGTTGTTTCACACTTTTCTGTTATGTATATAATTCCACATGTGTTAATTCATAGTTTTGATGCCTTCAGTGTGAATCTACAATTTTCAGTCATGAAAATAAAGAAAACTCTGAATGAGAAGGTGTGTCCAAACTTTTGGTCTGTACTGTAGTCTGATTTTCGATGTTTCCACACGTTGGAATTCCATCCTCCATGTTTGACTGACTATACGAACAGAGAAAAGCCATGACCGATTTCTTGATGATCCAAGATGATCCTCAGTACTTACTTGTGCACACTTACACTTTTACAAAAGAGACAATTTTCTTCTGCCTACCTGCCTCAGCTACTATTCTGATCCTGCCACCCCCCTGATGCCACACATCTGGTGCGAAGTTCTCCTTGTTTCACCCACCATCATCCCCGGGTACTGGTATTGCCACCCACCGCACCACTCTGTCACTGGGTCACTTTCAGGACTCCTGATACCACCTCCAGGCTGTCTCATTCACCACCATATGTTGTCCTCATGCTGATGCCAGGTCCAGGCTGACTCATTCTGCCCCATATGTACTCCTCATGCTGATGCCAGCTCCAGGCTGTCTCATTTTGCCACTATTTGTTCTGCTTATGCTGATGCCAGCTCCAGGCTGTCTCATTCTGCCACTATATGTTCTCTTCAAGCTGATGCCAGCTCCAGGCTGTCTCATTCTGCCACCATATTTTCTCCTCAATGCTGCTCCACCTCCACGCTGTATCATTCAGCCAATATATCAGGGTACTCAACTGGCAGACAGCGGTCCAGATCCGGACCGTGGCCGCCAGTCATTCGGACCTCCGACCGGTTCACTAAACCACTGTCTCTGCATTCATATGTATCTGTGTCTTTGAAGGAGCTTGACTAAAGGGGGCTGCAGAGGAGAAGGAGGCTGGGGGAGGCAGAAAAGTATAAAGGTGCATTACTAAAGCAGGGTGTGTGGAAGAGAAGGCAGCTGGGAGCAGAAAAGTGGGAAGGAGCATGACTAAAGAGGTGTGTGGACGAGAAGGGGGTTGGGGGGGGGAGTCAGAAAGTATGAAGGAGCATGACAAAGGGGGGTGCAGAGGAGAAGGCTGGGGGCAGAAAAGATTGAAGGAGCATGACTAAAGGGGGTATAGAGGAGAATGGGGCTGAGGGGGGCAGAAAAGTGTGGAGGATAACTGGGGTGCAGAGGAGTCTGGGGGGACTTGGGGGTCTGAAGGAGTAGGGGAAAGATGGGTCTGAAAGAGTACTAAGGGGTCTGGGGGCACTTGGGACATTCTGGGTCGTTCACACTGGGACATTCTGCCTGCAGACATCCGCTTGGAGCAGAATCCCATTTTTTTTCCATAGGTTTCTGCTGCTCTGTGCATAGTGCAGGATCGCTGTAGGGGAATGGATGTCTACCCAAATAATGAACATTCATTGTTCATTCTTTGGGATGATTTTTACCAGACTGCATTACCATCTATGAGATGGCGCACTTAGGTGGCATTTGCTGTAAGCAGATATTCAGCTGGCTGAATGTCTGCAGTGTGGACGAGCCCTTAGGGGTCTGATGGAGGGCAGTACAGGGGAGAGATTCAGCCATACAGAAGAAAGTGTGTGGCCGGGTTATATTCTGTGCGTACTGTATATAGCAGGGTTATAAAGATTATTGTCTTTATACAGAGGATGAGGAACCAGTGAAGTTCGGGCATCAAACTCTACAGAGAGAAGATGTAGCTGGAAGTTAAGAAGAATAGAAAAGGATCAACAGAGAGGACGTCTCCTGTGAGTCATTAAACCATTGTGTATTCTTCCCGACTATCCTATCAGAGTTGTAGTCACTTGTAATTTCTTCAGTGATGAAGATTGAAACTGTCCCCCAATCTGTGGCTCTCCAACTGTAATAAAAATACAACTCCCATAATGCCTGGAGATCTGCAGACATGATGGGAGTTGTAGCTTTGCAAGAACTGGATAGATGCTTCAACAGAAGGGATTTTAGACTATGCAGCCCATTTTATTTTAATGGGTATCTGACAGCTGGGACCCCCACCAAAAAAAATGGTCTGCCTAGTCTAATATGCCCGAGCCTTTGTTTGGTCCCAGTCTTGCCCTGGCCTGCATCATCTGCTCTAAATGGGCCTGACAAGAAGAGGCCAGAGCAGTGGAGCAGCACAGGACAGACCAAGGCACAGTTCATATAGGGGGCAGACAGGCACACTTCATATATGAGGGCAGATAGAGGCACAGTTCATATAAGGGGGAAGACAGTGGCACAGTTCATATAAGGGGGAAGACAGAGGCACAGTTCATATAAGGGGGAAGACAGAGGCACAGTTCATATAAGGGGGAAGACAGAGGCACAGTTCATATGGGCATAGTCTGCATGATTCACTGAGGGGGCACAGACATCTTTTTTATTGTTTTAATGGACACCGGTATAATTTGGTTCAGGGCACAGCATGTGGCAGCATTATACTCATGGGCATGGTGTGTGGCAGCAATATACTCAGGGCCACGGTGTGGGGCAGCATTATACTCATGGGCAGGGTGTGTGGCAGCAGTATACCCAGGGGCACGGTGTGTGGCAGCAGTATACTCATGGGCATGGTTTGTGGCAGCATTTTATTTAGGTACACAGCATGTGGCAGTATTATATTCATGTGCACGGTATGTGGCAGCATTATATTCATGGACGCAGTATGTGGCATCATTATACTCATGGGCACGGTGTGTGGCAGCATTTTATTTAGGTACACAGCATGTGGCAGTATTATATTCATGGGCACAGTGTGTGGCAGAATTATACCACGGGCACAGTGTGTGGCAGTTGGGGAATGATTATGACTTATTATTAGAGTAATAATAATGTTCTACAACAGGCAGCACCTATTTCTTATACAAAAAAGGAAAAAATGGCAGTCCTACTAGGCTAGGAGGATAATTAGAATAAGTCAGAATATAAATAAGAGGAAAAGTTGTGTCCAAAACATAGAAATAAATAAGATTACATTTATTAAATGGTACTGTGAGGTCTGAGGCAGGGCCCTTGAGCAGACTACTCGCTATAATAAAGTATTAAAAGTTAGTTGCATAATATTTAAAAGATGACAGTAAAATGATATTGCACTTAGTGAATGGGACAATGGTAGGGGTCTGTGTTTCAGTGCATGTGATAGAGCAGTTTTAATTGGACTAATCCAATTGAAAAGAAGGGTATGGGTTCCAGATAGGTGGATTAGTATGTCCAATAAACAGTTTTTGGTAGCGCTGGAGCCTCGCGATTCCGGGCCCACTAAGATTACTTATGTGCGCAGTAGCGCTGAAGATATATCCTCTATACCCAGACGGCACGGGGACAAAGTACAAGAGGGTCATAGATGAAAGTCAGGCACTTAGTGCCTCTTACCGGCTCCGGCGAAAACAGTTATATGCGCATGGCAGCGCTTGTAGATATTCCGGATTGGTGCCTCTCTGCACCCCGGCAGCATGGGGAAGGTGTGAGAGAGGTGAAGAGGTCCTGCACTGTTGATTGATTCCGGGTCTGCTGAGAGGGTAGTGGTAATCTGTAGCATGTGGCAGCGTGGGAGGGCTGCAATTTCCAGCCCAGTTCACACAGTCTTTGCATCTCCACCATTCAAAAAGGGGACGTGGCTCCCCGAAACGCGTTTGCTCCGAGACTGCCTGTTGCACAAGAATTTGGGACTATTTGGGACATCTTGCCACCACAGTATTTGTCTTCCACTGCCCTCTCATCTTCTCCCCCCGCCGTCGGGGTAGAGAGGGATCTAATACTAAGGACCTCCAGCACTGCCACACGCTACAGATTACCACTACCCTTTCAGCGGACCCGGCATCAATTAACAGTGCCGGACCGCTTCACCTTTCTCACACCTTCCCCTTGCTGCCGGGGCGCAGAGAGGCACCGATCCGGAATATCTACAAGCGCTGCCATGCGCATATAACTATTTTCGCCAGAGCCGGTAAGAGGCATTAAGTTCCTGACTTTCATCTATTATGCTCTTGTACTTTGTCCCCATGCCGTCGGGGTATAGAGGATATATCTTCAGCGCTACTGCGCCCATAAGTAATCTTAGTGGGCCCGGAATTGGGAGGCTTCAGCGCTACCAAAACTGTTTTTATAGGACATACCAATCCACCTATCTGGAACCCATACTCTTCTTTTCCATCGGATTAGTCCAATTAAAACTGCTCTATCACGTGCACTGATACACAGACTCCTACCATTGTCCCATTCACTAAGTGCAATATCATTTTACCGTCATGTTTTAAATGTTATGCAACTAACTTTTAATATTTTATTATAGCTGATATAAATGTAATCTTATTTATATCTATGTTTTAGACACTACTATTCTTCTTATTTATATTCTGACTTATTCTAATTATCCTCCTTGCCTAGTAGGACTGCCATTTTTTTCCTTTTTTTATTAGTATTTATTTGGCACATGGGTATGTGTAACGCAGTATCCTTGGTTTAGGTCTCTTTTATTTTACGTAGAGCACCAATTTCTTTCATAGCACTCTAGCCGCTAGGTGTGAACCAGGTCTTAATGTCTTGCTCGGACCTTTACCAGATGGCAGACCTGGATAAGCGGACCCCTACTAAAAGTAGTTGAGTACCCCTGCACTATATGGTCTCCTCATGCTGCTGCCAATTCCAGGCTGTGTCATTCAGCCACTATATGGTCTATTCTTGCTGCTGCTACCTCCAGGCTGCGTCACTGTGCCGCCATGTGGTCTCCTCATGCTGCTGGCACATTGAATAAAACGTTTTAGGTTCATCTATTTAAAATCTTCAATTTTAAATGTTGAAAAATATCTTACATCTTTTCAATTGTGAGGCCCTATGGTCTCGTCAGGCTGTTGCCAACTCTGAGCTTTGTCATTCAGTCACTATTTGGTCTCCTCTTGCTGCCTTCAATTCCAGGCTGTGTCCTTCTGCCAGATTATGGTCTCCTCAAGCTGCTGCCACCTCCAGGCTGTTTCGCTGTGCAGCCATGTGTCTCCTCATGCTGCTGGCACAAAGTGTACCTGTCATTTGCAAAAACTTTTTATATAATGTAGATGTTATATAATGTATTGTGTATCTTATATAATTTGCTAGTACTAGTGAGTCTAGACCTAGGGACTGGTCCGGTGAGTTAGGTAGTTTATACTATCCTGTTTGAAATCTTCAATTTAATTGTAGAAAAAAAAAATCTTTAATCTTTTCAGTTGTGAGGCCCTATGGTCTCGTCAGGTTGTTGCCACCTCCTGGCTGGGTCATTCAGGCACTATGTGGTCTGCTCATGCTTCCACCACCTCCAGGCTGTGTCATTCTGCTGCCAAATGGTCTCTTCATACTGATGCCACCTCCAGGCTCTGTCATTGTGCCACTCTTCGACAGTGATTCTAATAGCGATGCCTGTAATCTGCATGTCATACTGAATAACTGTATTATTTCACTAACATAGCACACTCCCTATGAGTGTTACAAGGCAAAGTGTTGTACACCCCCATTGAGGCACTCCGTAGCCCAGAAATTGCCGTTTTTAATAGTGATTTGGCGCAAATAAATTCGGACCAAACTAAAAAAATTTCCGAAAATTTGGCGCATCGTCCAAATCATATTTTTCTAAATTTTGCTCATCTCTATATGTCACCACCACAAGTATCTACTCTGATATTTATTGTACCCTAACCCCAGTGGCTCAGGAAGAGACTCTGGAAGGGACCCCTGGGGGGGAGGGGTTTTGGGGCTTAGGAGTGTTGACGGGGACCTTTTTATGCCCTATTAATATTCTCTACACAAGGCCCTAATCCTAGGCAAAATGGAACCTTCCCTACACTTCTAGCCAGTCCCTAGACTATCTCACTTACTTAATAGATAGTGTAAACTACCTAACTCACCGGACTAGTCCCTAGGTCTAGGCTCACTAGTACCAGCAAATTATATAAGATACACAATACATTATATAACCTCTACATTATATAAAAAGTTTTTGCAAATGACAGGTGCACTTTGAACCTTGGGTGGTTTGAACGTAAGATTCATATCAATACACTTGTTTGCAACTTTTCTAGCATAGTAGGATGTACATATTGATTTGAAAAGGGATTTGAATTCATAGAGGTCTCCATGACAACTGTGCAATTGACAAAGACCTTGCAGTAAGGCTGCCTCAGGCTTTGCGTGTGTTACTTCAAGCAATGTCTCATCATAAAAGTAAGTTATTGAGAAAGTTTGGACGTTTTTTATGTACTGTAAAAGGCCTTCAAATAACATAACTGATCGGAGAAATGAAAGTCTTCTTGTGTCGTATAACAACCATTTAAGGTTCACCTTTGTTTTAGAAAACTGTACTAAAAGGTGTAAATATGAACTCGGACTAGTTTAGATGGTCAAGAAGGACAGTGAGACAGTTTCTGTGGTGATGGTTTCTACTTGCTCAGTGAAAGAACTGTCAAGTTCAAAATCAGCCAAAACCTTAAGGAAGGTAAAAGCGGTTTCAATAAAACCCTTCAGTTCCATCTCTAATAAATGTGTTGATCCACTTATTAAATGTAATTTTGTAAACTCCTTTATTAATAAAAACATTAACTGAATTGGCTGCTGAATGTGCATTGTGATTGATCAAAAGAGACTACTGTAGAGATGTTCTGCCGCTGACAAGAAGATTAATGTGGAGCATTCATTCCAGTTTAATTGGATGCTTAATAAATGAGCATCTTTAGTAAAGCATAGTTTTTCTTGAGGTTTTAAACTGCCTGACCAAAATATTAAGAGTCTTTCATAGAATTTGATTTCTTGTATTTGTTTTGTAGAAAGTAAATAGCTGAGAAGCTTCTTTTGTCCATTTCAGAACTGATTTGTATATTGTTTCATTTATATGTATCATCAGCATGAGACAAACTTTAGCAAGGCCTATAATTTTGTTAAAACTATGTTATGCTTAGGCCTGTAGGGCCCTGCATGACCGTGGGATTAAAAGAACATCAAAGAGATAATCCCTGTTTCATGTACCGCCCCCTCAGGCCCTGTACTTGGCACAGCATGGTGTCATTTTTGCTAGACTAATACTTTATTTCTTGCTAGTTTTGTTGATCCCTGTGCCAAAACCCCATCATCACATCAGCTATTCTTAAAGCTTGTTTTCTGCATGCTAACCATGACATAGTGCTCCATTGGAAATATTAACATAGAATAGTCTTTTTGACTTGTCTAGATAACCAAAAGGAAATTAGTATACATGCCCTATAATGACAGACAGAAGTGTCTACAGATGTAATTTCTTGGTTGTCATACAGGTGGTCGTATGAACCAGCTGCAGTAATAAAATGTATGCTGAGCTGGGATGAACCCAATGACTCTGCAGGAAGAATGGTTAGCATTATATGGGCATTATAAAAATCAATTGTGCTTCTTTAGAGTCTGCTTTTTCCCCAGAAAGTAGACTAAAATTATTTAAAAGTTAAGTGATGCATAGCTTCACATTATACTTTTTCTTGACTCCTGGTTTAGGTTTACAGATATTGCAGCTCATTCCCATTTACATAAAAAAAAGTGTGTATGTGTGTATATTTATATATCTCAGACATAATAAATATATATATTCAGACATTTTTTTTCAAATCCATATTGCGTTTTCTGAAAATGTATATAATGTTAACTTAAAATTCTCCATGACATACTAAACAGTTAACAATAATTTGGCAAGTCGTGTTGGATTTAAGTTGTCTTATATACCGTATATATATATATTTTATTTTTATTTTATTTTTTTTTCAGAACATGTTAAATTAGACATGGGCTTTCTAGTGCCTCCTGATCTACTGAATCTGAGTGTGATCCAAGGAATTATTTGTAATGGATTTGATATTTTATAATACAGATACTTTCTAAAAAAAGAACAATAACAAACTGCCTAGATTTGACATCTATTTCTCTCTTCAAAACAAAAATGTATGCTTCAGATGCCAATTAAATGACAATTTATTTGTCTACCAGCAATGCATGCACCAGCAATATCGACAGTCCTGAAGGCTATTTTAAATACTCAGTCTTGAGTAAGATTAACTCAATTAACAATATATATGTATATCTTTTTTTTTATATTTTTTTTACTTTCTTTGAGTATAATATAGGCTGCACCACTAATAGTTGAGTATTATGTCTTCTGTAACTAGGCACTTTAGAAATCATCTTCAGTAAAATGTTGGTTTATCATTTCTATTGTTAACTTTAACCCCTTAAGGACTCGGACCATTTTGACCTTAAGGACTCAAAACTTTTTTCGTTTTTGCCCTTTCGTTATTTCCTCCTCCCCTTCTAAAAATCATATTTTTTGTGCTGTGGTCTGCAGTTTTTATTAGTATCATTTTTGCTTTTATGGGACTTTTTGATCGCTTTTTATTAATATTTTTATGGTATGACCAAATATGCACAATTTTGGACTTTGGTATTTTTTTACGGGTATGCCGTGCTGCTTAGCTACCCTTATATTTTAATATTTCGGACATTTTTATGCATTCAGTGGTACCACATATGATTTTATTATTTTATTTAAAGAATGGGAAATGGGGGATAATTCAAACTTTTATTAGGGAAGGGGCTTATTCACATTTATTAAAGGGTTATTCCATGAACAAAAAAAACTTTTTTTTTCCATATCATCTGGCTCCATAAAGTTAAACAGATTTGTACATTACTTCTAATAAAAAATCTTAATCATACCAGTACTTATCAGTTGCTGAAGTTGAGTTGTTCTTTTCGTTCTGACCACAGGGCTCTCTGCTGACACCTCTTTCTGGAGCCAGTTGATAAGCAAAAAAAAAAAAAAGGTTTTTCATGGAATAACCCTTTTTTTATTTTTACTATTTTTTTAGCTTGCTTAGGGGGTATACCATGCAATCTTCTGATTGCATATACTGATCAATGCTATGCCATAGCATAGCATTGATCAGCGTATTGGTGCCCTGCTGCTCCAGCCTGGGCAGGCTTGGAGCAATAGAACACTGATTGGACAGCGAGGACATTGCAATTTAGTCCCCATCAGCTCCACTGAGCTGCCGGGATTCTTTCACTTTCATTTTAGACACCCAGATCAAAGTTGAAAGGGTTAATGCTGTGCGTCGGGCCTGCTTCTTACATGACAGTGCACTCACCCTATCACCAGCCAAGGTGGGACATCGCTGCGGCCAGCGATACGCTGACAACAGTGTGACATTTCGAGCCTAAGAAGCACGGAGCTGAGCAGCACCAGAGTCATAGGAAGGTGAGTTAGAGTTTTTTTTTTTTTTTTTTTTTTTTTAGTTTTAGCAGCCCGGGCACAGGGGAACTTAAACAATTTCTGCCACATTTCTCCTTTCAATAAGCATATTTCAATGTAGCCACTGATCAGTTGGTTATGTTTAGTACAGTAAGGGATAAAAGTTTATCTGTAAAATGAATCTGCACATTTAAGCCTTAGTCTGATAGAAATTGTATATATCCTGAATATAATTGTTTGCACAGCTTAACAGTAAGCATTTTAGAGTGAATCTTAATGACCATTGACACCTAGTAGATCTGATTCTATCCTTCTTTGCCAGGTGTTGACATATGTTGTGCATTTATAAGACTGTGCGGATGGCATGCTTGGGTACACACAAATGAATAGTACCTGCAGATGTCATTTGTATTTCTTCACCACCAGTGACAACATGACAACTAGTGCAGATCAAATTAAAGAAAATGGTGTTTGCAATACCTTCAGCAAAACATACGATATCCTGAGCCATAAGTTTGACATGAATATATTATTCATAGATTGTACATAAAATACTGTATATAGAAGTGCTACACAAGAAGCTTGGAAAATGACATAGTATCTGTGTAATTCCTATTTGTTGATATTTTCTGTATTTGTCGTTTCACCTGGCTTGATTATTAGATTTCACATTGTATATTATCTGTTTACATACTAGTTGACCACACCATATGATAAACACATTCTAAACGCTCTTACTAATGTAATTTGAATGGGTTGTATAGCATTACTTTAAGGGGTAAACCTAAGGGGAAAATGTTCAAATCAACTGGTGCCAAAAAGTTATACAGATCTGTATCAGCTGCTGTATGCTCCAGACAATGTTGTGTAGTTCTTTTCTCTTCCTTCCAGATAAGGAGAATGTCCTTAGTTAGGAAAAATGGCAATTTTTTCCCCAAAAACTGCCACCACTGTCAACAGTTCTTTTCGGTCTTACGACTGTGCTCTCTGCTGCCACCTCTGTCTATGTCGGGAACTGTCCAGAGCATACGCAAATCCCTATGGCAAACCTCTCTTGCTCTGGACAGTTCCTGACATGGACAGAGGTGGCAGCAGAGAGCACTGTGGTCAGACAGGAAATAATTGTTGAGTTGTGTCAATTTTCGGGAAAAAAAGCCTTTTTTCCTAATTCAGGACATTCTCATTATCTGGAAGAAAGGAAAAAAAAAGCACCATACACAATAAACCCCTAAATGTGCCAAAAATATTCTTAAGTTTATTATAGCAGCATTTGCTTTTAGTGTACTCCGTACCTGTATTCTAGTCAGCCTTTGCTGTTTTTCTTCTTATTTGTATTTATTAATGTATCTGTATTGTTTATCTTACTGGTTGTCCAGCTTTATCCCAAATACTGCTTCAACACACTTTCTCAGTATATTAGCCCTCATTTACTATTGCAAACCTGGCATGTTTTGTCGGGTTGTGCGCCAGATTCTGTTGCATTGCGCCAGAAATTCTGTCTGCACCAGAATCTGCGCCACAAATTCTGTCTGCGCCAGAATGTGCGCCAGAATTGAAAAAACCCTGACTAACTCTCCATTTTGCGAAGAAAACCCAAAAAAAGGGGCGTGGTCACCAGGAAAAGGAGGTGTGGTCTTTGAAAAGGGGCATGTTCCCGACATTTTCACAAAAACCCAACATATTTACTAAGGTTTCCACATAAAATGTGGTGGATTTGAGCTGAGGAAAACCTGACAGATCAGAACATGTGTAAAAAAAAAAGCAAAGTGTAGGGAAAGTGGAAAGTGTAGGGAAACCTTAGTAAATATCGTGGAAAATAAATTGTAGGGAATTAAAACCCACAAAGAAACCTACACAACACTCTTAGTAAATGAGGGCCATTGTGTTCACTTTGGTTTTTTCGCACTTGGCAATATTGGGGTTATCACATTGCATTTTAGTTTATTCTGGAGTAGTATTCACAGGAAATACAGCCATCTATCATTGCCATCATTTTACAGGATGTTCAGAGTGTGGTCAGGATTGGTTTTCTCATGTTGTAGTCAGGCTCCTTGGTGAGCCTTTTAGGTTTTTTTTTTTTTTTTTTTTTTTTTTTTTTAACACTTTATTTAAATTTTGCAATATATAATAAGCAGTCTCCAGTCAGGAGGACATAAAAGAAAACAAAAGGTAGAAACTGTCAATAACAGAATTCCGTCTGGTATAACAATATCACACATGAGCGCCAATATATGCAATCAGTAGGAGGTCAAAGTAGAAAAATCCTAAAGAGCCTTTGCCCACTCAAACCATTGGTCTATACGGTGTTTAGGCAGTCCTTTCCTCTTGGCAATAAGTCCTTCCATAGTAAAGTTATGCCGGAGTGTTGCCTTAAGGGCAGCAATACTTGGAAGCTCAGGTGACTTCCAGTGTTGAGCAACAGCTGTTCTAGTGACAGTAAGTACATGAAAAATAACAGTAACACAGGCGGTAGGTAGTAGTTCTGTATGTAAGGTGAGCAGAGCCATCTCAGGTCCCCATATAAACGGTACATTGACATAGCTCTGCAGGACGCGGTGAATATCTGACCACAGAGGCCGGATGAGAGGGCACGTCCACCATATATGCATTAAAGTACCGATCTCCCTCTTACACCTCCAGCACAGTGGTGACACAGATGCATACAATTTGGCCAAACGGGCGGGAGTGTAATACCACCTATAAAGGAGCTTACGGGAGGCTTCAAGATGATTAACACAACGGGAGAACTTTTTGGGTAAAATGAACACATGTTCCCACTGGTCAGAGGTGAAGGTACAGGATAAATCTCCCTCCCATCTTTCTTGAAATGAAAAACGTACATTGTTTGCAGATTTCAGGATTTCTGTGTACCCAACTGTTATACCCCTCCTAAAACAGCTACTATTATAAAAGTGTTTTTCAAATAGAGTCCTGTGGGGCACGTCAGTCCAGTGTAGTGAGTCTAGAAAGTGTCGTAATCTTAAATACTTATAGAAGTCTTTATTGGGGATATCATAAGTATCGACTAATGTAGAGAAGGGAACAACACCACCCTCGCCTAATACATTCTGCACACGTGTAAGCCCCTTCACGGTCCAAGTGTGAAAGTCAATGTCAGCTAAGTAGGTCCCTATTGCGTCTAGAGGGATATCATTACGCCTAGGCGGGATCAGGGACAAGCAAAGATCAGTTTTGCTCCACAGTCTAACCGCTGCTGCCACAGTAGAGTAAGTAGAGGAGGGAGCGAAGGTAGGGTTAAACCGTAAAGACCATAGAAAGTGAGACAAGGAAGGGGAAGTTAGGAGCTCTGCTTCAATGTCCACCCAGTGAGGTGGGTCCAATTGCCACCACCACTTCTTAAGCTGATCTAAAATCACGGCCTGGTAATAGGCTCGTAAGTTGGGGACCCCCATGCCACCCCGGTCAATGGGCTGGTACATAAGAGCAGCCCCCACCCTAGAACGTTTGTTTGCCCAAATGAAACCTAATAGTAACTTTTGGAGTTGGGTTATATATGTTGCAGGAATGATTACTGGGAGATTCCTAAAAAAATAGAGTATCTTGGGCAACAGCATCATTTTAACCGCAGCTATTCGTCCTGCCCACGAGATAGGCAACTTAGAATAGTTGTCCACTTCCTTGCAGAGCTGAGTTCTAAGCATGGTAAAATTTACCCCTACTAAACGGTCAGGTTGTGAGGTCAGGACAACGCCAAGGTACGGGATCTGTCCCTCTGCCCATGTAAAGGGAAATCTATGCTTGAGGGCGCATTCCATTGCCTTTGGGACATTCAGGGCCAAAACGCTAGATTTAGAGGTATTAATCTTGTAGTAGCTCACTGCACTGAATTTCTGTATTATAGCCATTATTTCTGGAAGGGATGTCTGAGGGCGGGAGAGACATATAATGACGTCGTCGGCAAACAACCCAATACGGTGGTCAACATCACCTATTCGTATACCTTCTACCACCGACGACGTCCTTATACGCTGAGCAAAGGGTTCCATCACCAAGGTAAATATGACCGGGGAAAGGGGGCAGCCCTGTCTGGTCCCATTACTCAAAAGGAAGGCCTTTGAAAGGGCTCCAGATATAAATACTCTGGCTGAGGGACCAGAGTAAAGGGCCATAATAGCATCTCTAAAGTGAGAGGGGATTTGAAATTTGCAGAGTACCGCTCTGAGATACTCCCAATGCACCCGATCGAACGCCTTCTCCGCATCCAACGACAGGAGCAGAGAAGGCGTCCGGTCGGAGTGGGCTCTGGCAATCAGATCTAGAAGGCGTCTAGTGCCGTCCAGTGCCTGGCGACCCCGTACAAAGCCCACCTGGTCCTTCGCAACTAAAGTTGGTAAAAAGAGATTAAGCCGTGAGGCCAACAGCATAGCATACAATTTAATGTCACTATTTAACAAAGAAATAGGCCGATAGCTGGTGGTGTCATCGATAGGTTTGCCAGCTTTGGGTATAGTAACCACCAGTGCCTCCAACATCTCCCTAGGGGGCCGGCCAAGGTCCGCTATAGAGTTAAACGTCCGCACTAGGAATGGAGCAACTAAGGGTCCGAATTTTTTATAAAAATCGTTGGAAATACCGTCGGGCCCCGGAGATTTGTGTAATTTAAGGGCACGGATACAGGTAAGCATCTCCTCCACAGTAAAAGCCCTGTCTAGCTCCTCAGCCTGTTCTAGAGTTAAAGAAGGAAGAGACATAGAAGAAAGAAAGGAAGAGATAGCGGCAGCAGACGGCTGATGTGTGGCAGTATCCGTATTCAGATTATAAAGGTGCTCGTAATATCTAGCAAAACAGTTGGCTATACCTTGGGGGTCCGACACCTTCGCACCAGAGCTATCAGTCATGTATGGTATCCTAGCCTTCGTAGTCCGTCTCTTAAGTTGTTTAGCAAGGAGAGCACCAGACTTATTGCCCTGCCAATAGTAGGACATTTTTAATCTGCGAAGGGCAAGTTCATAGGTATGGAGTGAGAGGGAGTGAAGCTGAGCATTCAACTGCGAAAGCTCCTCTGCACGATCCCGAGAGTATGAAGCTTTGTTTAGACGATGGAGCTCAGCTATCCTCTGTCGTAAATCTAGCGTCTGTGACGACCGTTGTTTCTTCTCGTGAGCTGTCTGGCTAATGAAGTGTCCCCTGATCGTTGCCTTAAAGGCACACCACAACATTGGATCACTAACGTCCCCAGTATCATTTACCTGGAAGTACGCCGAGACCATGGAAGACGTGGCATCCGCATACTCCGGGTGGTTCAAGATCATAGCATTGAGCCTCCACACAGATATTGGATGTTGAAGGTATCTCTCCCTGATAGTAATGCTTAAGGGTGAATGGTCAGACCATTCAATTGGTAGAATTTTGGCATGCTCTATCAGGGGCAGAAGAGACCTGGAGGTGAGGGCGTAATCGATGCGGGAGTATGTGTGGTGGGCTTTAGAGTAAAAGGTAAAATCCCTTTCAGTGGGGTGAAGCACCATCCAAGCATCATGTAGGTCATACTGAGATGCGAGAGAGAAGAAGCCTGTGGGTTCCCGTCTCAGAATGGGGGAGGTAGAGTCAACATGAGGCCACATAGCTAGATTAAAATCCCCCATGAAAATTACGTGTCCCAAAGCTAGCCCCTCTACCTTCCTAAACAGTGATGTAAGAAACACACATTGTCGACTATTGGGAGCGTACAGAGCTACTAACGTGTATTGGATGTTATTAAGCAGGCACACCAGAATAAGGTACCGTCCCCCCCTGTCTACCTCCACTTTTTGTACAGAGAACGCAACCGTATCCCTGATGGCTACAGAAACCCCCTTTTTCTTATGTAAAGCATGGGAGTAGAATATGTGGGGATAGTTCTTGTTCTTCAGTCTCCCCGCATCGCTCTCATTTAAATGTGTCTCCTGCACACACATCACGTCTGCATGCAGACGCCTAGCTTCTTTCCAGAGAAGTGATCGCTTGAAGGGGTAATTAAGACCATTAGCATTTAGGGACACTATATTAATAACCATAATAAGATAACAGTATATGCATTAGACCACCCCTCGCAAAGGCACGTTACACAAAGGCAGGCTGCAATAGTGCACATATTAACAGGTGTAAACACGCAATGTATACCAGACCAGACATGACAACAAAAACAATAACACACATTAAACAAGACAAACCAGGAACAACAAATAGTTAAGAGCAGAAAGGCCATGTGGTAAGCCTAGGATGGGGACAAATAGGTGAAGAAAGTCCGCAGCTAGGCCTATACAGTTAGTTACCAAATATAGTACCCTAGTAGTGAAAGAAAAACATAATGAGCACAAGTAGGGCTACCGTCTTGGTCCAGCAAAACCAGTTGCAGCTCTAATGACTTTTCCGCTTCCTGTTGGTGACCAAGTGCCATTCTTCTGTAACTCCCGGGAGAGGAGATGCTCCGGTGGGACGGGGAGAGGAGGTCAGAGTAAGTAAGTTCCATTCCGCGCATAAGCGGTTAAGTTCCTCCGGCGAAGAGACCACCATCTTACCCCCGTTGCGTGTAACGATCATTTTAACAGGATATCCCCATTTGTAGGGGATGCCATTATCACGTAGAATCTTAGCTCCTGCACCAAATTCACGTCTTCTGGCTAAGGTAGCCGCTGACAAATCAGTATACAGTTGCAACTCCGCAAATCGGTCAGGCAGGGAGGAGGCCACCCGAGCCTCATACAGCAATTTCTCTTTAATGTGAAAGAAATGCATTCTGAGGATCACATCTCTAGGGACCGCAGCCGGGAGCGCCTTGGGCTTGGGCAGTCTATGAACCCTATCCATCAGCAAATCCATAGAGGAAGCTTGGGGCAGAAGAAGCACAAAAAAGTCTGTAAGGTAAGCATTGAGATCCTCAGTTTTGACTGATTCAGGTACGCCGCGCACCCGCAAATTATTGCGGCGAGACCGGTCCTCCATATCCGCAATCTTAAGTTTCAACGCCGTGACCTCATCTTCTAGAGAGTTAGCCACATCCACCACCTCATTGTGGGACGAGGTGAGCTCAGCCATCTTGTTCTCTATGTGTGAAGTGCGAGTTCCCAGCGAGGAGATCTCAGACTGAATACTAGAGACCGCACTTTGGATATCTGCATGTAGAGAACTTCGTAGCTCAGCTAGCAGTCCCCTCATTATTGACTCAGTGAGTGGCGATTGGGAGGAGAGCTCAGTCTCCGTCTCATGGCGGGCTCCAGAGCACTGAGGCGCAGGGGTAGCTGGAGGATAGCGTACCTGAGAGGGCCCAGATTTAACTGATGGTCTGCCCGAGCCGGTCAATAGCTTCTGAGTCGGCGAGCCGCTCTTCTCACTGTCCGCTCGGGGTGAGGAGGATGCCGGAGAAGCGCTGCCTGTAGCCGGGGAAGTAGAGCCCGTGGAGGAAGGCGCCCCGGATAGCTGTACAGGAGATGTAGCCGCGCCATCTTGAGCGGCCTCCGCCGGCGGAAAGAACGCGGTGAGCTTCATAGGGCTTTTCTTCTTTCCTCTGTTGCGGGTCATCACCATGTAGGCAGTGTGCTCCCCGATCGGAACCAGCGGTTTCCCGGGCAAGAATCAGGGTACCAACGCTGCGTAGCCGCTATCAGGCCCAGTGGTTAGCGGAGCACACGAACTATGCGACCGCCGCCATGCGCTGCTAGACACGCCCCCCTTTTAGGGTTTTTAGATGTAATGCCCCTGTTTTTGTGTGTACTGCTATAATAAACTTAAAGGGGTTATCCAGGCAAAAACTTTTTTTTTATATATCAACTGGCTCCAGAAAGTTAAACAGATTTGTAAATTACTTCTATTAAAAAATCCTAATCCTTTCAGTACCTATGAGCTTCTGAAGTTAATGTTGTTCTTTTCTGTCTAAGTGCTCTCTGATGAAACCTGTCTCGGGAAACGCCCAGTTTAGAAGCAAATCCCCATAGAAAACCTCTTTTAAACTGGGCATTTCCCGAGACAGGTGTCATCAGAGAGCACTTAGACAGAAAAGAACAACCTTAAAGGGGTACTCCGCTCCTAGACATCGTATCCCCTATCCAAAGGATAGGGGATAAGATGTTAGATCGCCGCGGTCCCGCTACTGGGGACCCCGGGGATCGCTGCTGCTGCACCTCGCTATCAAAACTGTGCAGAGCGAGATCACTCTGCACGTAATAACGGGCAATACAGGGGTCGGAGCAACGTTACGTCACGGCTCCGCCCCTCGTGATTTCATGGCCCGCCCCGTCAATACAAGTCTATGGGAGGGGGCGTGGTTGTCATCACGCCCCCTGCCATAGACTTGCATTAAGGGGACGGGCCGTGATGTCATGAGGGGCGGAGCCATGATGTCACGCTGCTCCGGCCCCTGTATCGCCAGTCATTACGCACAGAGCAAACTCGCTCTGTGCAGTAATGATGGCGGGGTGCCGCAGCGGCGATCCCCGGGGTCCCCAGCAGCGGGACCGCGGCGATCTAACATCTTATCCCCTATCCTTTGGAAAGGGGATAAGATGCCAGGGGCAGAGTACCCCTTTAAATTCTGAAGCTCATAAGTACTGAAAAGATTAAAAAAAATTAATTTACAAATCTGTTTAACTTTCTGGAGCCAGTTGATATATATAAAAAAAAAGTTTTTTTCCTGGATAACCCCTTTAAGGACCAGACCAATTTTATTTTTACATTGTCGTTTTTTCCTCCTCGCCTTCTTAACTCTCTTATATTTCCATCCACAGAACCATATGAGGGCTTGTTTTTTGCATCACCAACTGTACTTTGTAATTACATCACTTATTTTACCATAAAATGTACAGTGCAACCAAACAAATATTATTTATGTTAGCAAATTTTGGAAGGTTTTGTTTTCAGTCTGTGCACTTTCCGGGTAAAAATGACATGTTTTCTATGCTTAAAATGATACCCATGTTATATGCTTTTCTATAATTGTACCGCTTAAAAAAAATTTCAAACCTTTTTAACAAAATTAATATGTTTGAAATTGCCCTATTTTGACCACCATTCAAAGTACTGCACTGCCGTAGATGCCGTGATCTGTATTGATCACGTCATTTGAGGGGTTAATGGCGGACATCCGTGCAATCGTGGATGTCCGCTATTACCGGCAGGTCCCTGGCTGCTGATAGCAGTCGGGACCTGCCACACATGACGCGTGGTTTTTTTTTATCAACTGGTGCAAGAAAGTTAAACAGATTTGTAAATTACTTCTGTTAAAAAATCTTAATCCTTCCAGTACTTATTAACTGCTGAATACTATAGAGGAAATTATATTTTTTTTGGAACACAGCGCTCTCTGCTGACATCATGACCACAGTGCTCTCTGCTGACCTCTCCGTCCATTTTAGGAACTGTCCACAGTAGGAGAAAATCCCCATAGCAAACATATGCTGCTGTAGACAGTTCCTAAAAAGAGAAGTAATTTACAAATTTGTTTAACTTTCTGGCACCAGTTGATTTAAAAAAAAAAAAAAAAAAGTTTTCCACCGGAGTACCCCTTTAACCCCTTAACGACGCAGGACGTAAATGTATGTCCTGGTGATGTGGTACTTAACGCACCAGGACGTACATTTACGTCCTGAGCATAACTGCGGGCATCGGAGCGATGCCGGCATCTTGCATGGCAGGTCCCGGCTGTGGATCTCAGCCAGGGACCCGCCGGTAATGGCGGACACCCACGATCCCGCGGATGTCCACCATTGACCCCTCAGATGCTATGATCAATACAGATCGCAGCATCGCGGTCACATAACAGGATGATCGGATCGGCCGCAGCGATCCGATCATCCTGCACGGTAGACGGAGGTCCCCTCACCTGCCTCTGCTGTCTTCCGGGAGTCTTCTGCTCTGATCTGCCTTCCCGCAGACCAGAGCAGAAGATGACGATAGCCCTGATCAGTGCTATGTCCTATACATAGCATTGAACAGGATTAGCAATCGAATGGTTGCTATAAATAGTCCCATATAGGGACTATAAGAGTGTAAAAATAAAAGTAAAAAAAAAATTAGAAAAACCCCCAATAAAAACGTAAATTGTCCCAATTTCCCTATTTTACCCCCAAAAAGTGTAAAAAAAATTATTTTATATACATATTTGGTATCGACGCGTGCATAAATATCTGAACTATTAAAATAAAATGTAAATGATCCCGTACGGTGAATGGCGTGAACATAAAAAAAAAAACCAAAATAGCTGCTTTTATAGAACATTTTATTCCAAAAATTTTTTATAAAAAATGTAATAAAAGTTTTGTATAAGCAAATATGGTATTAATAAAAAGTACAGATCACGGCACAAAAAATGAGCCCTCATACCACCGCTTATACGGAAAAATATACGGTGAACGGCGTGAACGTAAAAAAAAAAATAGCTGCTTTTTTATAACATTTTATTAGTTATAGGTCTTCAAAATAGAGGGATTTTAAACGTACTAATTTGGTTAAAATGTTTGCGATTTTTTTTAAGCTCAACAGTAATAGAAAAGTGTATAATCATGGGTATCATTTTAATTGTATTGACCCAGGGAATAAAAAACACATGTCATTTTTACCATAAATTGTACGTCGTGAAAACAAAACCTTCCAAAAATTGTGGTTTTCTTTTTCATTTCCCCACACAAATAGTATTTTTTTTTGTTGCGCCATACATTTTATGGTAAAGTGAGTGATGGCATTACAACGGACAACTGGTCACACAAAAAACAAGCCCCATACTGGCCTGTGGATGAAAATATAAAAGAGTTATGAATTTTTGAAGGGGAGGAGGAAAAAACGAAAGCGTAAAAATAAAATTGTCTGAGTCCTTAAGGTCCAAATGGGCTGAGTCCTTAAGGGGTTAAGAATGTTTTTGGCATATTTGGGTGTGCATTGTTTATGGAGCTTTTTTGCTTTCTCTTCCTTCCTTCCTTTGCACCCAATAGCACCGCGACTTATATGTTAGCTGAGCCCCCTACTTTTGTGCATGTACAGACATTCTCATTATCTTGACATCTTATTAAAGCCATGTGACTCCAGCGACACATGCACCGTTCTAAGCCGGCAGCGTAATATGGGAAGGGGGGTTGAGTATAATGTAAAATAACATTGATGGTGACTGGCCTTGCAACTTTACTGTATCGTAATATAACACAATGATATCAATTTTACTGTTAGTAAAATAAGAATGAGAGAGTAGAAGCTGGAATGATTAAGCTTATATCCATTGTATCCACCATACATTTATGAAGGATAGTGTAAGAAGCAGAGCTAGCTCCATATGAAACAGATGTCAAGATGTCAGCTGTATATTACTCTTCGGTAGGGTCCTGAATTGAAGAAGATGTGACCAACAGAACACTGAAAGCACAGTGGTTAGACAGACAGAGGGAGGGAGCACTCCCAGTTTTTCTCACACTAAAATATTAATAAGGCACCAATAAAATAAAGGTATTATTTGTCAATGCCCTCACACAGCTCCATCAAAGGAAATGGAAAAACTATTTATTTTCTTATTATGTCAACAAGAAATAAAAATCATGTGTCTTGGCAGGAGGAACAAAAAGTTCACATCCACATCTGGCTCCAGATTCTGTCCTGGAGGTGCACTTAAATGGAAAAATGCAGAATTTTCAAACCGCACAATTCAAATGCACTTAATACTTTTTATTTTACATCCATCCGACATTTCACAATGTGTATGAAAAATGTATCTCATATTGAGATATAAATTAATTATTCACAACAAAGTTACTTTTGGTATGTTCATGAAAAACAAAGTAGACCTAGCAAGTGCGAATGATAGTAACTCAGCAGGCATCCTTTGCAAGATTTGTCAGGATTGATATGCCTAAGGATGTATGTTAGAAGAGCGTAGGTGAATGGTTTACTACATGCCCAGCCAAGCTGTGATGGGAAATAAGGCTGTGCAAGATGCCTAAACATAGCCCTACTCGGAACAAATCTAATTGAGAATCAATTGTAACTTGTGCTTTTAATAATGTGAATTTACCCAAGCGGAACTTTCTCATCTCTACAACTGCAAACTAACTATATATATATATATATATATATATATATATATATATTTATTATTTTTTTTATATATATATGATGGGATAAATAGTCAGAACATCCTCCTATTTAGATATACATCTGATTTAAAAAAAATAAAAATAAACTATGTAATAATGGCCAAGCATGATGTGACTGACAAGGGCCAAATTGTGACTGCTCGTGCATCTCCAAAACAGCATTTTTTTTGTTTTGTTTTCGGGGCGGGAGTGGGGGGTGGGCGTTATTACCTTATGCAGTATTTAGAATCTACCATATGTTGTCCAGAGGAGGGTGGCTGATGAGCTGGCAGAAGGGCCATAGGTGGCAAAGGATGCAGTTCTGATAGTTACAACCTTGTGCATCTGCAAGCAATGTGGTTTAGATTAGCACTGCAGTGTTATTCACATAGTTCACTGTCCACCAGCTTAAAGCATACCTGTCAGATCCCACAGAAAAACTAAACTGTTACTCAGTACCTCATCATGATCATGTACATGTAATTTTTATGTTTTTGTTACCAATATTTCACAAAAAAATAGCATATTAAAGCTGCTCAATGTCTTTTCCATCTTTCCAAAGGGAGGGGGGGGGCGTGTCCTTATCTTGCCTGCACTGTGATGAGTCCTCCCCTCCCTCACTCTGCTGCCTCACTGCTCTCTGGAGAGAGCCTGGCAGCCCTGCTCTGTAACCCTTTCCTCTCTGGATTTATGCTATATATATACACACACACACACAAAAT
Organism: Hyla sarda; assembly: GCF_029499605.1. Lineage (NCBI taxonomy): Eukaryota > Metazoa > Chordata > Amphibia > Anura > Hylidae > Hyla > Hyla sarda. The sequence continues at coordinate 227,373,085 of NC_079192.1, forward strand.
TATTATAGGGGATAGCTTGTACTCTACCTAAAAAAGACAATAGGGTGAATGTATAACTTAGATTTTCATATGTCATTCACCTGTGTGTTATCCTTAGGCAGTCCTGTAATGCTGGGAGTTTTGGAATAGTTGGAAATACAGCATTTGGCTAACTCTTTATACAGCAGTGCTGCCTTCAGTTTTGTGCCCACAGCTTTTGCAAAACTACAACTCCTAGCATGTCTAGACATCCTTTGACTGCCCAGGCATGCTTGGAGTTGTAGTTTTGCAACAGCTGGAGGCACATGTTTGGTAAAACTGTGTTACAGTAGTGTTGCTGCGGGCTGTGTTCCTCCTGCAGCATTGTCAATCAGCCATCTTGTGCCCATGACCCTTGGACACGCTCATTCTGCTCATTGGTGTCCCAGGAGGTGGGGTTTTCAAAGGCAGTTTTCTTTAATAAAATGTGACTGTTTTATAAAAGTATATTAGAAAAACTATTGTTTTGCCAAGATGTTCAACAAATAAAAAGTTTTTAAATCAGACAGTGCACATTTAGCCTGAAACTGATTTAAGCTTGAAAAATGTATAGTTAAGTAGTGCTGTTTGTGTCATGGTGACCAGTGTGGATCTCTACCTGGACACAGTGGCACAGTTTTACCTTCTCAGTGCTGATAGGTTGATTCCTGGACATTAGGTAATGTTAAAGGGGCTATCTGAATAATGAAAAGTAGTATCCAAAGAAGTAAATTAAGTTTTAGTACTAGTAAAATAAGTTTTAGTACTACACACAATATTAACAGGAAGATTAGCTATGTTTTCCTGTTCCTGGATATTCTCTTTAAGAATGTTTGGACTGACCTCAGAATGTATGGACTGAACCTACTTCATATGTGGCAGATGCTGGCTAGTATGTTGTTCTTATGGCCACCACCAGCAGCCTCGTTTAGGGATAACTGTTTCACCACCTAGTTGCCCTGGTCAATAATTACTAAAGCGTTTTAGTCATTATTGACCGGGGCAACTATGTGGTTAAAAGCTGCATTTCCAGCCTACCAGCCTCCTCCTCAACACACACACACACGCAAAAGCCTGTGTGCAGAAATTTGAGCTATTAAAATATTATTTATCCCACAGGTTAACACAGTTAATGAGAATTTTTTGATCACCATGCATCCCAGGAAACTAAAGTCTTATAGACTACATTGATGTGGTATATAGGGAAAGCAGGTGGGGAATCTGGCAAATCCCACCATGGTACACGTAATCCTCTATCATAATTGTATAATTCATATAGATTGCTGCATTTGTGTGTGCAGGTGAGCAAAGATGGCACTATGGGAAGAAGGCAAGGCGACAGAGAAAGTAGGAAATGTTGTACTGGAAAGCCTTTAGTCCTAGCATTCATGTGACACATTCCTTTAGTAGATTAACAAAGAATTCTTTTATGATTGTTTTATTTTTATTCTATAGTTAACAAAATAATGCATCTTACACTAATAAGCACTTGCTATAAAGATATACTTATTTACTTTTAATATACTTTCTGGCTTAGACAACCCAAGCGTAGATTCCATTTTCCCTTATTGAAGCCTAAAGAGGTTGCTTATGGGAACCTTGCAAGTAGCTATTATTGTTGGTAGAGCTACAGTGTAAATGAAGCATTACTAGATGCCCATTCAGTCAGTGAGCTGCATTAGTTTTAATATATGCCTGCGGCCCTACAGAGCTAGATACCTTTCTAAACATAGCACACAGACTTACATCTCAACTTGTGTAATGCGATTGCAAAGTAACTCATCATACCACCTTCTCAGGTATCGTGCCATAAGATCAGCTCTGGCTTTAGTTACAAAGTCTCAGAAGCTGATTGGGATTTTTTCCAAGCCAGAATTCTCCCCAGAAGGGGAGAGGACCCATCTGCAGACAGCTGTTTCTGGGTGCTTGCCCCTCGTCAGTACAGAGCAGGGTGTTCTGGCTTAGCTGAGGATGAGAGACCTGTGAATAGCTAGTCACAGGTATCTCCTCATCCTTAGCCAACGCAGAACACCCTGCTCTGTACTGACAAGCGAGACCCTATATATATATATATATATATATATATATATATAAAATATATACTATAATATTGCAGTGCACTGTAAAAGCAATCAAAAGATTCCATTGTACAGGTTAAAATATGTATATATATTTAGTTTTGTTTTGATGAATATCACTCAGCTACCCCTATAGGTAGAACCCCCCCCCCCCCCCAGGATATCTTTCTCCCCGCTTTGTAGGTATGACCACTCTGTATGTAGCTCGCTCCCCTGTAGGAAGGACCACTCCATATATAGTTTGCCCCTGTAGGTGGGGACCTCCCCAGAAGGTAGTTTGCCCCTTGTATGTAGGATCACCCTTTGACTATGGTTTGCTCCCTGTTGGTAGGACCCCTGTGCCAAGATGGAAATAGGAAGGTTCTTCCTGCAGCTGCAAGAGGCTGGAGGCATCTCTGTCTTTGGGACATGTGCAGTGACTTCACTGTTTGTACACATCCCAGAGGGAAAGACTCCTCTGCCTAGAATATGTAAAAGTGTAACATGCGCTTGGACACCTGTTGTGGTGCTAAGCCACAGGTATCCTAGCGTGTTCTTTTGCAGTCTTGCCCACCAGGATGCTACAGCACCCCTGGCTGGTACTCATGGCACCCTAGTGTACCACAGCACCTTGGTTATGTCATGCCAAGTGCATAGCGCTAGATATTTAACATGTAATGGACATACAGAATAACAAAAAATGTCCTACATGTAGATACTTTTATGTACAAAATGTGGAAAATTGCCAGCTTATCACCTCGTGATAGTGTACGGATCCCACTTCCAACGTAGAACAGAAAAGTGATGATCCAGCACTTGAAATTACGAAAAAGCTTTATTGAAGATCACTGGTCACAGGTAAAACCGACCATACCAACAGATGAGTTTCGAGCGCATGTGCTCTTTTTCGGTGATGTCAGTTTATTCACAAGCGAAGGTTTTTATATTGTAGTGGTGGGAACATTCTCCACCTGCAATCTTGTTAACTCTTTACCCTCCTGTTATCATAATAACCCTACCAACATAGTCTTTTTGGACTTGGAGCTCCAAGGAGAACCTCATAAAACAGTCTTAGTATCCACACATCGCAAACCTGTTTCTGGAAATACAGTATTGAGAGCCGATAGCAATCATCCCCGTCACACAACATAATCAATACCAGTAGGTGAGCTCACAAGACTCAAACGAATTTGTGCAGTACAAGAAACATTTGATAAACAAAGTAATGAATTTGAACAGATACTGAAACATAGAGGTTACTCCCTAAACACATTGAAAAGAGCTGGAAACATAGTATCCAATAAAGACCGCAATGAACTTATCAATCCGAAAGAAGTCGGTAAAAAAACAGAATAAAAAACAAATATAAACCATAACTTACTCACCGTACTTTAACAAAATTAAAAACATTATTTGAAAAAACTTACCATTATTAACAGGAGGGATGTCGAATAGTGTCGAAAAAAGCACCCACACTGGCAGACAAATTGTCACCAAGTGTGGTGCAAACGGCAACTAGTTCTCAGAGTGGTTGGCTTATGCAAAAAGGTTTTTACAGGTGCGGACATAAAATATGCCACACTAGTAATTACACCAAACAAACCAAAACATTTAAAAATGCAAGTGGTACCAAAACATTTGAAATAAAAACATTTACGAATTGTAGTACCAGCAATGTTGTTTATGTCATAGAATGTACGCTATGTAATTTGATGTATGTAGGTTATACCACAAGAAAATTGAAAATCAGAGCTTTAGAGCATATCAACGACATTAGCAACAATACTGTTAGGAACAAATCAGCAGCATCTATACATTTTCAAAATATGCATGACTGCAACATAAATGGATTGAGAATTTTTGCCATTGAACATGTAAGCACCGGAATGAGGAAAGGATGTATAAGAAAAAAAATTAGCCGACAGGGAAGCGTACTGGCAATTCACACTGGAAACACGCATCCCTACAGGCATGAATATTTGAAGGGGATTATTATTTCATTATTGAAAAAACATTTTTACGTCCTTCACCCATTACGGTATAAGTTTTGAAAAAACATGTTTTTTACTTGATTGTCATTTTAATGTATATAAAAAATTATTTTTTATGTATTATATTGTATATCTTGTAATCAGTGCATTCACAGGAGGCTAAAGAGTTAACAAGATTGCAGGTGGAGAATGTTCACACCCCTACAATATAAAAACCCCTTGCTTGTAACATAGTAACATAGTTCATAAGGTTGAAAAAAAAAGACCAAAGTCCATCAAGTTCAACTTATAACCCTAATGAGTCCCTACTAAGTTGATCCAGAGGAAGGCAAAAAACCCTCATACTAGAGGTAAAAGTTCCTTCTCGACTCCAAATATGGCAGTCAGAATAAATCCCTGGATCAACATTCTGTCCCTATAGATCTAGAATCCATAACCTGTAATGTTATTACTCTCCAAAAATGCATCCAGGCCCCTTTTGATCTCTTTTACAGAGTTCACCATGACCACCTCCTCAGGCAGAGAATTACACAATCTCACTTCTCTAACAGTAAAGAACCCCCATCTGTGCTACTTTAGAAAACTTCTTTCCTCTAAACGTTGAGGATGCCCCCTTGTTATAGATACAGTCCTGGGTATAAATAGATCATGGGAGAGATCACTGTACGGTCCCCTGATATATTTATACATAGTTATTAGGTGTCCCCTAAGCCTTCTTTTTTCTAAACTAAATAACCCTAATTCTGATAATCTTTCTGGGTACTGTAGTCCTCCTATTCCCCGTGTTACTCTGGTTGCCTGTCTTTGAACCCTCTCCAGCTCCACTATATATTTCTTGTACACTGGTGCCCAGTACTGTACACAGTATTCTGTGTGGTCTGACTAGTGATTTGTACAGCGGTAGAATTATTTCCTTGTCGTGGGCATCTATGCCCCTATTGATGCACCCTATGATTTTATTTGCCTTGGCAGCAGCTGCCCGACACTGGTCACTACAGCTAAATTTACTATTAACTAAGACTCCTAAATCCTTTTCCATGTCAGTCGTCCCAAGCGTTCTCCCATTTGATACATAATCCCAGCCCGGATTTTTCTTCCCCATGTGCATTACCTTACATTTATCAGTGTTGAACCTCATCTGCCACTTCCCAGCCCAAATCTCCAACCTATCCAGATCCATTTGTAACAGTGCACTGTCCTCTATAGTGTTTACCGCTTTACAGAGTTTAGAATTTCACCTGCAAAAATTGCTACTTTACTATTCAACCCCTCTACAAGGTCATTAATCAATATATTAAATAGAACAGGACCCAAGATGGACCACTGTGATACCCCACTAGTAACAGTCACCCAATCAGAATAAGTACCATTAATAACCACCCTCTGTTTCCTATCACTGAACCAGTTACCCTCTTACACACATTCTCCCCCAGTCCCATCCTTCTCATTTTATGCACCAACCTTTTATGTGGAACCGTATCAAATGCTTTGGAAAAATCCAGATATACGACATCCAGTGATTCACCCTGGTCCAGTCTGGAGCTCACCGCCTCATAAAAGCTGATCAGGTTAGTTTGACAGGATCAATCCCTCATAAAGTCATGGTGATATGGAGTCATACATTTATTTTTATTAAAATACTCCAGAATTGCATCCCTTAGAAAACCCTCAAACAATTTACATACAATGGAGGTTAAACTAACAGATCTATAATTCCTGGGGTCACCTTTTGACCCCTTCTTAAATATTGGCACCACATTTGCTATGCGCCAGTCCTGGGGAACAGTACCTGTTACTATAGAGTCCGTGAATATTAAAAATAGGGGTCTGTCTATCACATTACTTAATTCCTTTAGAACACAGGGTGAATGCCATCTGGACCTGGTGATCTGTCTATTTAGATTTTTTGTAGATTTTTTGTGAATGAACTGATATCACCGAAGAAAAGTCCATTCGCTCGAAACGCGTCTGATGGTATGTTCTTTTTTTACCTGTGTTCAGTGCTGGATCATCGATTTTCTGAGCTACTTTTATGTACATTTCATTTTATGTACGCGGAGGTCCTTCTGTAAAGTATGAAAACTTTACAGTTTTTTTTTTCTTTTTAATGCTGTTAAGAGAACTGATGTAATACATTTTGCAATCCACCTCTATAAATCATATATACACGCATTACAGCTTGGTGGTAATTAAAATGAGAACTCTAGATTTTTTGTGAATGTGTAATGCTTTTTATTGCCTTAGTCAACAACTTGTTTGTCATGTAAATTATGCAAATCAGATTATTGGCAGTCTGCCGACTCATAATCACCCCAATGTTTGAAATATTAGTTTTAAAGGATGTTTTTCATTGGCATTGAATATTCATGTATCCTTCAGATTTATTTAAAAATAAAGACACTTTCATTTTTCTCATGTTTTTTTTCTTTTACAAGGTAGTAGTAAATTACTAAAAAGAAGATCTAAAACCCATAGTTTGACTTAAGTATGGACGCATTCATGACAGGTCTGTGTTAGTGTTATATCAAAAATAAAATAAAAAAATCTTGTTGTGTACATCGTCTGCATATACTACAGATAAAATGACACAGCTGGCAACCTGTTTTTATAGATATTGTAATAGGAATGCCTGGTAATTAGTAATTGTGTCATGTTTCTTGTTTGATTTCTCTTTTACTATTAATATTCATTATCTGCCTCTAATTTTTATTTGATCAAACAACCCACCCAATATGTTTAACACTCATGTTTAATACTTATCTATTTGAGAATGTAATTGAATTGTTGAGATTACAGGTGCCTGTACCATAAAAAATTCTGCTGTACGGTGTCCATATTAGGACATAATCAGGCATCAGACAAACCTCTGTCACACCTCAGACAAACCTACCTCAGCCCTCAACCAAACCTCTGCCATGCCTCAGACGTCAGCCGAACAGCCGTTGATGTAAAGTTTTCCTTGATTTGTAGAAAACTGAGAGTGCATGTGCAGCACTCTGCTGACAGCGTAGTGCTAAAGTAGGCAGCATTAGGAGCGTAGCCCTGCACATGCTCAGTTGTCCGTACCGCTCAGCGCATGCTCTGCTTTCCTCCGCTATGCCGTTAGCATAGGGAGGCTGGAAAACTTTAACGACTGACGTCTGAGGCATGGCGGAGGTTTGGCTGAGAGCTGAGGGAGGTTTTTCTGAAGTGTGACAGATGTTTGTCTGACGGCTGAGTGAGGTTTGTCTGAGGTGTGACGGAGGTTTGTCTAACGCTTGATGATGTCCTAATATGGACACTGTACTGCCAAATTCGATCGATCTAAGGTGTTGTACCACACACACACACACACACACACACATTTATTCTGTAGGTCCATACGATTAAAATGATACCCTACTTATGTAGGTTTGATTTTGTCGTACTTCTGGAAAAGATCATAACTACATGCAGGAAAATGTATACGTTTAAAATTGTCATCTTCTGACCCCTATAACTTTTATTTTTCTGCGTATGGGGCGGTATGAGCGCTAATTTGCGTCATGATCTGAAGTTTTTTAGCGGTACCATTTTTGCTTTGATAGGACTTATTGATCGCTTTTTATTCATTTTTTCATGATATAAAAAGTGACCAACAAATGCACTATTTTGGAATTGGATTTTTTTTTTTGCGCGTACCATTGACCATGTGGTTTAATTAACGATATATTTTTATAATTCGGACATTTCCACACGCGGCGATACCACATATGTTTATTTTTATTTACACTGTTTTTTTTTTTTTTTTATGGGAAAAGGGGGGGTGATTCAAACTTTTATTAGGGAAGGGGTTAAATGATCTTTATTCACTCTTTTTTTGCAGTGTTATCCCATAGGGAGCTATAACACTGCACACACTGATCTTTTACATTGTTCAATGGTTTCTCATAGGAAACCTTTGATCGGTGATTCTGCCACTTGACTGCTCATGCCTGGATCTCAGGCACTGAGCAGTCATTCGGCGATCGGACAGCGAGGAGGCAGGTAGGGACCTTCTGGCTGTCCTGTAAGCTGTTCAGGATGTCGCGGCTATCCCGAACAGCTCCCTGAGCTAACCGGCATTAGTTTACTATTACTTTAGACACACAATTCAACTTTGAATGCCGCGTCTTAAGGGTTAATAGTGCGCGATCAGTGATGCGCGCTATTAGCCACGGGTCCCGGCCGTTATAGAATGGGAGCGGACTCGTTACAGACCGGTATGTCATGGGTCCTTAAGGGGTTAAAGGGGTACTCTTCCCCTAGAGATCTTATCCCCTCTCCAAAGGTATAGGGGATAAGATGTATGTTTGTGGGGGTCCGGCCCGCTGAGTCCCCCCATAATCCCCGGCCTGCACCTTGGTGTTCTGAACATTTAGGCTTTGGTTGACCCTGTTCGTGATGTCACACCATGCCCCTCCATTCATGTCTATGACTGCTGTGGTTGAGCAACCAGCAGAAATGAAACTGTATGTTTGTAAACATAGTCATAAAATCAATACATCTGTCCTGGATTGAACTGTATGAACAAGCTAATGATGGCTTATTCATGTTCCCTAGGGGGACTAATTGAGTGTGAAAAAAATGCATAGTATAAGTTTAACCCCTTGAGGGCATCAGCGTTTTTCATTTTTGCACTTTAGTTTTTTCCTCCTTGCTTTCTAATAGCTAATAGCTTACAGCTCAGCCTCCCCCTCCCAGAAGAATTACCTCTGCTTACATATCATTCAAGGAATAGGGTCTGAAAGATGTTCATTGTGTCTATGTCCAAAGAGCTAAAACATTCACATATCATTCTGACCTGCCTCAGTGGTGATGCTAATGATATTCCTGGTAAATTTTACCCAACAAGTAAAGCATACAACTAAATGTTAAATGTTTAAAACAGTCCAGTCAAGATGGCTTCCCCCATATTGATTACAGTTATAAATTTAGTTAAAATAGCAACACATTTAACCCCTAAAGTACCAAGCCATATTGCCATTTTGCCTAAATGCCATATTTTCTTTATTCTGTGGGTCAATATGATTAAAATGATATCCATGGTTATTTGTTTTTCTATTATTGCACCGCTCATAATAACTGGAAATGGAGTCCTGTTGAGATACTGTGCTTTCCTCTGAACAAAAAGCACAGAATCTCAACAGGACTCCATTCCAGCGACCCAGCGCATGGCACAGATCAACACTGGGAACTCTTAGTGGACCTGAGAAAGGAAGCAGTGGATGCCAAAACACGTCCCCAATACAACAATACAGTTTTTATTTGTGCTACTCGAGTCCTCATTTATCGACCGCACACTGAGCAGTGCCTCGCCGAACTGTTTTTTATAATATATATATATATTCTCCCATTAGATTGCATATACTGAACAGTGCTATGCCTAGGCATAGCACTGATCAGTATTATGGGTGATCTTCTTCTCTGGTCTGTTCGATGTCTGACCAAAGTCAAAGACACTGGGATGATGGCTTGAGCAGGTAAGGGAACCTTCGGCACCATGTTAAATGATCGGATCCCCGCTACAGTGCCGCCGGCGATCTGATCATACATTCAAATGCCCATATTGTCGCAGATGAAGTGATCTGTGTTGATCACGGCATCTGAGAGTTTAATGGCAGACATCAGCGCAATTGCTGATGTCTGCCATTACCAGTGGGTCCCTTGTTGCTGATTGCAGCCAGGACCTGCAGTCCATGATGAGAGCACTGGTCCGGTGCTCGCGTCATGTGCACGAGGTAAATGTACGTTCTGGCGCGTCAGGACGTACAGTAACCCCCCCGACCTACGATGGCCCCGACATATGATAAAATCGACATACGATGGCCTTTCAGAGGCCATCGCATGTCGATGTCAGCATCGACATACGATGCTTTTATATGTCGGGGCCATCGCATTAACTGCTATCCGACAGCGCAAAATGCTTAAGCTGCTGTCGGATAGCAGTTTAAGCATCCCTGGCATGTTCACTTACCTATCCCCGCTGCTCCGGGTCCACTTCGCGATCCTCCGGTGTCTTGCGCATCTTCTCCAGGGTCCGGGCCTTGCTTTCCGGTGTCGTTATTACGTCACTACGCACGCCGCGCCGGCGCAGCAGCGTAATAACTTCACCTGAAAGCAAGGCCCGGACCCTGCAGAAGATGCGCAAGACACCGGAGGATCGCGAAGAAGACAACGGAGCAGCGGGACAGCATCGGGAGCCCCTGGAACAGCAGCGGTGAGGACCTGGTGCGGAGCGGCGGGGACAGGTGAGTACAGCTTCCTATACTTTACATTGCACGGATCCCTCAACATACGATGGATTCGACAAATGATGGGTCGTTTGGAACGAATTACCATCGTATGTTGAGGGACCACTGTATATTTATTTCCATTGTCCTTACATTGTTAATTTAAATATAGGGGGGAAAGTTTTTGACAGCGTAATGACAAAAAAAATCATGTAAGCCAAGTTGAACTAATGCAATAAATTATAAATGTCACAGGGATTTGATATTGGGAGCATGCATGTGACTGCTTTCACACTATAAAATTTCAGTTTTAAAGATCCGGACGGAAGATAGTAACGGGAGATGCATGCACTATTGCTTCCGTTCATTCTCCCATAACAAAATAACGTAATTGACTAAAAGTAAAAACTTTTTATATAATGTAAAAAATAACATTATATGTATACTTGTAATATACATTGGTTAAATAATGTGTATATTTTTGTCCCTGCAGCTTATTGTCTGTATGTCTCTGTGAGGAGACCAAATACAGAATGTGTGGGTGGACAAGCAGGGCTCTGTGCAGTGAGGACAAGCAGGGCTCTGTGCAGTGAGGACAAGCAGGGCTCTGTGCAGTGAGGACAAGCAGGGCTCTGTGCAGTGAGGACAAGCAGGGCTCTGTGCAGTGAGGACAAGCAGGGCTCTGTGCAGTGAGGACAAGCAGGGCTCTGTGCAGTGAGAACAAGCAGGGCTCTGTGCAGTGAGGACAAGCAGGGCTCTGTGCAGTGAGGACAAGCAGGGCTCTGTGCAGTGAGGACAAGCAGGGCTCTGTGCAGTGAGGACAAGCGGCGCACTGTACGCTGAGGACAAGCACGGCTTTTTACGCTGAGGACAAACAGGGCTCTGTGTGCCGAGGACAAGCAGGGCTCTGTGTGCCGAAGACAAGCAGGGCTCTGTGTGCCGAGGACAAGCAGGGCTCTGTGTGCCGAGGACAAGCAGGGCTCTGTGTGCCGAGCACAAGCAGGGCTCTGTGTGCCGAGGACAAGCAGGGCTCTGTGTAGTGAGGACAAGCAGGGCTCTGTGTAGTGAGGACAAGCAGGGCTCTGCAGTGAGACTCTGTGACATGCTCCCGGGTCACACATCAGGATGATTGACAAAAACTCAGAGCCTGAACAGAGCCTTGCATGTCCCGTCCTCACTTTCTGTATTCGGTCTCCTCACAGAGACACACAAGTAATATCTGCAGGGGCAGCACTTTTTTCACTCAAAACTATACACATTTTTTAACCAATGAATATTAAAAATATACACATAATGATATTATCTATATTATATAAAATGTTTTTGCTAACGACAGGTATAATACAGAGAAGTATTTAGGAAGCCACGTTATTATTCAGGTCTAATTTTTTAATGCCTAGGTGCCATTTTCTTACTTTATATATTTTTTTTATATTAAGTTTTTAACCCCCCCCCCCAAATGTTTTACCTCCATTAATGTTTTTCAATCCTGAATTTTTTTAAGTTTTATAGTTTTTAAAACAATAGTACAGTAATTTGTGTCTTACTGCTAGATGTCTTGCTTTCCTACAGTGATCCTTATTACCAGGAGCACCTCTGGATTGTAATGCTTATTTTCCAGCTGGATGCTCCAAGTTATTTTGTTTATCATGCTTTGTCCTATAACTTTCTAAACACACATCGATTAAGACCCTTTGTACACTACATATTTAATACAAATCAATAAAGGAATGATATTCAGTAATCCTTTTGTGTTAGCATTTCATTTATATAAGCCAGAAGCCTCAGTAATCACATTACTTAGGAATTAATAATATGCACATTTCGAATTGTCTGCATGAGAAAAAGACAGCTATTTATTCAGACGTAATAACAAGTTTCTGTCTGAAATAAATTAGGAAGACTGTTATCAATGGCTTTAAAGTGCAGTGTCTGTACTAGATGTGTTTTTCTCATCCTGAATTTCATGTTAAACAAGGAACTGTTTGACTGCACAGCAGGAAAGCCCAAGCTTTTCATTATATTTATCGGTCGGGATCCCAAAGGTCGAACCCCCTCCAACATAATGTTATGGCATATCCAAGGGATGGGAATGACCCTTCTATGTATACATAACAACTACAGACAGTAAAAAAAAAAAAAAAATCAGGTGCTGGCTTTTCCAGGTTTGCCGGCACTTCATCACATGTGGTGCCTATTTAAAAGCAACTCTTTATGGCTTTGAGAATGTGGGTCTCAGTTGTATATCCTTTGTGGTACAATTTTCATATAGTCACATAGAATATTTTCTCCCGTCTACTAAATGTGCCACTGTAATACTGAAAGTCCATGAACATGCCCTAAGAAAAAAAACATCCTCAACAACAGCAACAAAGAGAAAAAACTTTGCAAATATTATTGACTATGATGAACATAGGCAGTGTTGTCATTCCACATGGGCAGTGTTGTCATTCCACTTCCTTCAAGACTCAGACAGTAATACCAGAAAAATTACAACCCATATAAAAGGTTACTGGATCCACAAACCATATACCCCAAAATAAGAGAGCACCAACAACTCAATATACACTGCTCAAAAAAATAAAGGGAACACTAAGATAACTCATCCAAGATCTGAATGAATGAACTAATCATATGAAATACTTTCGCCGTTACATAGTTGAATGTGCTGACAACCAAATCACACAAAAATTATCAATGGAAAACAAATTTACCAACCCATGGAGGTCTGGATATGGAGTCACACTCAAAATCAAACTGGAAAACCATACTACAGGCTGATCCAATTTTGATGTAATGTCCTTAAAACAAGTCAAAATGAGGCTCAGTAGTGTGTGTGGCCTTCACATGCCTGTATGACCTCCCTACAAAGCCTGGGCATGATCCTGATAAGGTGGCAGATGATCTCCTAAGCGATGTCCTCCCAGACCTGGACTAAAGCTCCAACTCCATCCTCCAACTTCTGGACAGTCTGTGTTGCAACATGGTGTATGTGGATGGAGTGAGACATGATGTCCCAGATGTGCTCAATCAGATTCAGGTCTGGGGAACGGGCGGGCCAGTCCATAACATCAATGCCTTGCAGGAATTGCTGGCACACTCCAGCTACATGAGATCTAGCATTGTCTTGTATTAGGAGGAACCCAGGGCCAAGTGCACCAGCATATGGTCTCCTCATGAGGATCTCATCTCGGTACCTAATGGCAATCAGGCTACCTCTGGCAAACACATGGAGAGCTCTGCAGCCCCCAAAGAAATGCCACCCCACACTATTACTGACCCACAGCCAAACCCATCATGCTGGAGGATACAGGCAGTCGAACATTCTCCACGGCGTCTCAAGACTCTGTTACGTCTGTCACGTGCTCAGTGAACCTGCTTTCATCTGTGAAGAGCACAGGGTGCCAGTGGCGAATTTTCCAATCCTGGTGTTCTCTTGCAAATGCCAAATGTCCTTCACGATGTTGGGCTGTAAGCACAACCCCCACCTGTGGACGTCAAGCCCTCATACCACCCTCATGGAGTCTGTTTCTGACCGTTTGAGTGGACACATGCACATTTGTGGCCAGCTGGAGGTAATTTTGCAGGGCTCTGGCAGTGCTCCTCCATCTCCTCCTTGCACAAAGTGGAGGTAGCGGTCCTGCTGCTGGCTTGTTGCCCTCCTACAGCCTCCTCCATGTCTCCTGATGTACTGGCCTGTCTCCTGGTAGTGCCTCCATGCTCTGGACACTACACTGACAGACACACTTCTTGCCACAGCTTGCATTGATGTGCCATCCTGAATGAGCTGCACTACCTGAGCCACTTTTGTGGGTTGTAGACTCAGTCTCTTGTCACCACTAGAGTGAAAGCACCGCCAGCATTCAAAAGTGACCAAACCATCAGCCAGGAAGCATAGGAACTGAGAAGTGGTCTGCGGTCACCACCTGCAGAATCACTCCTGTATTGCCGGTTTCTTGCGAATTTCCACCTGTTGTCTGTTCCATTTGCACAACAGCATGTTGATGTTGAAGTGTGATTGACTTGGAGTTACATTATGTTGTTTAAGTGTTCCCTTTATTTTTTTGAGCAGTTTAGATAGAAAGTAATATATTTTGAATCAAAGGTTAAAAAACACCATAAGGGTTCATTCACACGGTCGACGATCGTATTTCCTTACAAACGTGGTTCACACTGCGAGTTTGAAAAGGGGCGAGGTCTCTGCCGGCTGTCCACAGCAAATTTTCAGCTGCTGATTTATGCTGATGAAAATTCACCGCAGACCCCATTAATGATTTTCGACACTGCTCCTTTCAAACTTGCAGCGGGAAACATGCTGCAAGTTTGTAAAGAAATATGCCTGTGTGAACATACCCTTAAAATATGTACAAAATATGTAGAGGAGAGATAAAGGGCACATGATACACTTTGAGGAAAGAGTATGCAGGAGTAGGAAATAGATACAGAAAGAGTAAGATGACCCAGCTGGAAAAAAAAAGCAGACCGTTTCAGTCCTGCTAAGAAATGTACACGGCAAACGGATCAGGAAGACTAAATGGACCAAGAAATCAGTACAAAGAGAAAATACTAGCTAGCTTGCCATGTGTAGTACCACAGAACCATTGCATACATACCCCAATGTACGTTTCACTGTCAAGTCATCATGTGATCTTTATCTCTCTTGTACGTATTTTAACTGTGTTTTTTTTTTTTTTTTTTTTTACCTTTCAATTCAAATTAAAGTTTAATCCATGATGTGTTTTGGTGCTTTCTTTTGTTTTGAAGTCTAATCCAAGGTTATGCATATAATCAGAGCCTAATATGCAGGTGAGACTACACATAGAGAATTATCACTGATGTAGACTACAACAAAAACAACCATGTGTAATAGGCAATTTCTCACAGTTTTACTCAACCCATGTTTTTAATATCGTACAAATATTAACAAGTCACAAAACATCCCATCTCACTCAATGTTTTCCCACTACAAAAATATGATGCAGTTCATCAGGGGAAAAAATGAATGTGAAAACAATTCTCACATAACACAGATAAGGCAGATACACCCAAAATGCAAAAAGTGGCAAAGAACATTGATATCAAATTATTAATTGATACGATAGCAATGGTAAATCAAACTATAGGCTCAGATTGAGCCTCTTACTGCACCCACATTGCTCATGGCATGGCTCCTGCTAGTAGAATATTGCTGATGAACATTTGGGTTCATGGATCACCATGGATTACTTAGAGGACCAGTTGTTTACATTTATGAAGTTTTGCCTTTTACTCATTTACTTGCAGTAGTGATTTCTTCTTTTGTAAGTTAATACATTTCTGAATAAGGTACTAAGACACCTTTAATTTCAACTGACAAACATTACTTTAGTATGTGACTTTACCAATAAAGTAGTTTTCCAGGATGAGAAAAACAGAGCTGATTTCTTCAGAAAACAGCACCACACCTGTCCTCAGGTTTGTGTGGTATTGCAGCTCAGTTCCAAGTGAATGGAGCCAAGTTATAATACCACACACAACCTGAGGACGGAAATTTTTTGTTTTTCTATTCCTGGACAACCATTTTAAGTAATTGTACAATATTTAGAACAAAAATTTACTCTGGTAATTGGCTTGGTTCAATATATATATATATATATATATATATATATATATATATATATATAGTGTGTGTGTAATAACAAAAGAAAATGCACTTGCACTCACAGGTCATGTGATTATCTGTATACAGGAGTATCCGTTATGCAGGGAGACGTGCAGATGAGGGCGCTCAAAGGCTTAACAGCTGTTTTCACGCACAGCCGTGCGCTTCTTCTGCGGGGTCGGAAGAAGCACACAGCTGTGCGCGAAAAGTCTGTTAGCCTCTGAGCGCTCTCATCCGCACGTCTCCCTGCACAACGTACACTCTGGTATACATATAATCACACAACAGGTGAGTGCAAGTGCATTTTCTTTTGTTGTTACATTTACCTACTAGTAGCTTTAGCACTTAGCACCACAGCAGTGATTTGTAATGAATGCAACTACGGCCACTGAACCGCTCATATATTATCCTTATTCTATTGCATTTGAATGAAGTGAAATAGAGGCTGTGCCCTCCGAATTCTCTCCAACCACATTATATACCAACCACACTATATATATATATATATATATATATATATATATATATATATATACACTCAAGTATAAGCCGAGTTTTTCAGCACAATTTTTCATGCTGAAAATGCCCCCCTCGGCTTATACTCCCTCGGCTTATACTCGAGTGAAAAATAAATAAAATATACCGTTGTGGAGGAAGGAGGGGGTTTGGCCGGGCCGTCCATCTTCACTGCAGGGACCATCTGACTAGTGACACTGCATTGATGCCGCCGCACAGGGATGTCCGTGGGCAGCAGACAACCGTGACTTCAGGTTCGTCCCTGCGCACGGACATCCCAGTTCGGCGGCGTCAATACAGAGTCAATAGTCTGGGGCCAACCCGGAGTGGAGAAGAGGGCCTCCCGGTGAAGATGGACACCCCAGACTGGCTCATCCTCCCCACCAGAAGGAATGCGGAGGGTCCCTGCAGCTACTAAGCAACAGGACCGCGAGAACTGGGCAGGTGAGTAGACAACGAGGGGTGCCTATATGATGACGGAGGGGGCGGTCTGGATGATGACAGAGGGGATATAAACTGGGGGTGATGATGACAGCGGGGGTTTGACTGGGGGTGATGATGACAGGGGGCTGGATGATAACTAGGGGGGGTTGACGGGATGATGATGACAGGGGGGTCTGGATGATGATAGGGGTGATGATGTATTTTCCCCCCCTCGGCTTATACTCAAGTCAATACGTTTTCCCAGGTTTTGGGGGTGAAAGTAGGGGCCTCTGCTTATATTCGGGTCGGCTAATACTCGAGTATATATGTATGTATGTATATATATATATATATATATATATATATATATTTTTTTTTTTTTTTAAATATATATATATATATTTTTTTATATATATATATATATATATATATATATATATATATATATATATATATATATATATATATATATATATATATAGTGAACCAAGCCAATTACGGTGTGTGTGTATGTATATATATATATATATATATATATATATATATATATATATAAATAATAGGGATCCAATTCTTTTTTTTAGGAGCCAATAACAAAAAAAAAAAAAAAACACTGTCTTTGTACAGCTGTGGAAAATTCTCCTATGCTAAGGAAAAGAAGTAAGGATGATGCAAATAATCCACCTGGTTAATTGTGTATGCTGGGAGGGTTAGATCAGAAAAGTTTTCATTTTATCGATTGGCAGCTTGGTTAATAATGAAATGGTGTTCACTCTACTCTATGAAGACCTCTAGGAATATAACAGCAGAGGTTAAAAGCTACCTGAAGGACGTTGTGCAGTGCTGCTCATGACAATTCATGCAAAGGAAGAATGATTTGTCCTCTTGAGTGTAAGAGTGATTCAAGTACTTGGAATACACTAACTAGGAAAGAGGTGCTGAAAGGGAGACATAATTAACATTTAAGAGTACCTAAGAGACTTCCACATGGGTTGACATCATTATTTATTTTACAAAGAAAGTCATATTGGAGGGTATGGCATGCAAATAATTAAGTACAAGATAGTCATAAATCAAGACAATTATTTTTCCCTGTGAAATGTACTAAGCTATGGAGAAAGCTTCAAAGGGCATTGAAATGCATACCCTGCATATGGTTCACAAGAATATGGCATTCCTTGAAATATATGTGAGAGGATTACAGTGTCCTTTGCCCTACCAGAGATAGAGAGCATTAAATAATGGTGACAAATTTAAAACAAGTGCTAAAAAATTAAGTTAACATCTGCTCTATGCTTGGTAAAACTGACTGCAGTATATGTTGAATATAATGTAATGAGCTGTTTTCAGGGGGATGTCTGTATGCAAACTATGCAAGGTGGGGAGCTGTCCGGGTTATGGTCAACAAAAATATAAAAATATTATGACCGTTATGAATTGCCAAAAATATACAAACAATGCAATTCACCATATCAGGGCCCGACTATTTGCCCAGACATGAGTTCTTTGAAATAGTGGTAGAAGTAACTTTTGCAATATAATAAAATAACAACACAGTTAGTATAAAAATGATATGTACATTTATTGGTTACAATTCATTAACATTAAAGAGTGTACCTCGATAAACTGTTTCTGCCGGCTTTTTCAGTTCAATGATTTAAAGCAAGCGCTTTAAATCATTGACGTGCAGTGGCTTCTGTGAGGCCAGCCAGAGTGCAGCTGCTCTATTCCCTCCCCGTCCCGGTTATATAGGGGTATTCCAGGCAAAACCTTTTTTTATATATATCAACTGGCTCCGGAAAGATTTGTAAATTATGTACAAAAAAAGAAAGTTGCAACAGGACTCTTGGTCAAAAAATGGAGGCTCTTAGCGCACTTTTTGATCAAAATGTGTCCCCCCCCCCCCCATCCACCACGCGGAGGTGGCCTCATATCGGATGGGACCCTAACATGATAACTCACCTCTGCTGTGCATATAACCTCTGACTGTGTGACATGTTGGATCAGCCATTGACTAAACCACCTCCAGTCTGAGACGGGTGGGGTGCACGGCTAAAGAGGGTGCCACACCCCCCAACTGAAAAAGTAAAAACAAAAGGAAAATTGCCAGCACCTAATACACAGGTGCCCGCTGCTGTGGCAAATACAAAATGTACAAAAATGAAATTTCCAACAGCTTTCTTGGTCAAAAAATGGAGGGTCTTAGCGCACTTTTTGATCAAAATGTGTCCCCCCATCCACCACGCGGAGGTGGCCTCATATCGGATGGGACCCTAACATGATAACTCACCTCTGCTGTGCATATAGCCTCTGACTGTGTGACATGTTGGATCAACCATTGACTAAACCACCTCCGGTCTGAGAGGGGTGGTGTGAGTTATCATGTTAGGGTCCCATCCCATATGAGGCCCCCTCCGCGTGGTGGATGGGGGGACACATTTTGATCAAAAAGTGCGCTAAGAGCCTCCATTTTTTGACCAAGAGTGCTGTTGCAACTTTCTTTTTTGTACATTTTGTATTTGCCACAGCAGCGGGCACCTGTATATTAGGTTGTTGTGCTTGCTATTTTTCCTTTTGTTTTTAGATTTGTAAATTACTTCTATTAAAAAATCTTAATTCTTCCAATAGTTATTAGCTTCTGAAGTTTTCTGTCTAACTGCTCCATGATGATGTCACGTCCTGGGAGCTGTGCATGATGAGAGAATATCCCCATAGGAACTACACAGCTCCCGGGACGTGAGTCATCAGAGAGCAGTTAGACAGAAAACAGCAACTCAACTTCAGAAGCTAATAACTATTGGAAGGATTAAGATTTTTTAATAGAAGTAATTTACAAATCTGTTTAACTTTCCGGAGCCAGTTGATATATATAAAAAAGTTTTGGCCAGGAATACCCCTTTAACCCATTAACGACGCAGGACGTAAATGTATGTCCTGGTGATGTGGTACTTAACGCACCAGGACGTACATTTACGTCCTGAGCATAACCGCGGGCATCGGAGCGATGCCGGCATCATGCGCGGCAGGTCCCGGCTGTGGATCCCGCGGATGTCCGCCATTAACCCCTCAGATGCCATGATCAATACAGATCTCGGCATCTGCAGCATCGCGGTCACTTAACAGGATGATCGGATCGCCCGCAGCGCTGCTGTGGCGATCCGATCATCCTGCACGGCAGACGGAGGTCCCCTCACCTGCCTCCGCTGCCTTCCGGGAGTCTTCTGCTCTGATCTGCCTTCCCGCAGACCAGAGCAGAGGATGACCAATAACCCTGATCAGTGCTATGTCCTATACATAGCACTGAACAGGATTAGCAATCGAGTGATTGCTATAAATAGTCCCCTATGGGGACTATAAGAGTGTAAAAATAAAAGTAAAAAAATAAAGTAAAAAAAATGTGAAAAACCCCCTCCCCCAATAAAAACGTAAATTGTCCCATTTTCCCTATTTTACCCCCAAAAAGTGTAAAAAAAATAAAATTTTATATACATATTTGGTATCGCCACGTGCATAAATATCCGAACTATTAAAATAAAATGTAAATGATCCCGTACGGTGAACGGCGTGAACGTAAAAAAAAAAAAATCCAAAATAGCTGCTTTTTTATAACATTGTATTCCTAAAAAAAATTTATTAAAAATGTAATAAAAGTTTTGTATAAGCAAATATGGTATTAATAAAAAGTACAGATCAGAGTGCAAAAAATGAGGCCTCATACCACCGCTTATACGGAAAAATGAAAAAGTTCTAGTTCTTCAAAATAGGGGGATTTTAAATGTACTAATTTGGTTAAAAAGTTTGCGATTTTTATAAGCGCAACAGTAATAGAAAAGTGTATAATCATGGGTATCATTTTAATCGTATTGACTCAGAGAATAAAAAACACATGTCATTTTTACCATAAATTGTACGGCGTGAAAACAAAACCTTCCAAAATTTGCAAAGTTGCGGTTTTCTTTTTAATTTCCCCACACAAATAGTATTTTTTTGGTTGTGCCATACATTTTATGGTAAAGTGAGTGATGGCATTACAACTGGTTGTGCAAAAAACAAGCCCTCATACTAGTCTGTGGATGAAAATATAAAAAAGTTATGATTTTTTGAAGGGGAGGAGGAGAAAACGTAAAAATTAAATTGTCTTAGTCCTTAAGGTCCAAATGGGCTGAGTCCTTAAGGGGTTAAATATCCTGCTGCCGCCGCTGCCTGATTCCCTCCCCTTCCCAGGTTTTATAGTTACATGTGCCCTAGGGACTGCGGTCCTTCATGCTCTGGGGGCCTCCTGAGCTGTCACTGTGCGCCGGGCACTGACTGACGAGTGACGTCGTGTTGAGGATTTCACTCGTCATTGCGCAGCGCACAGTGACAGCTCAGGAGGCCGCCGGAGCATGAAGGACCGCAGTCCCCAGGGCACATGTAACTATAAAACCGGGGACGGGGAGGGAATCTGGCAGCGGCGGCGGCAAAACATGCAACTATAAAACCGGAGACGGGGAGGGAATCTGGCAGCGGTGGCGGCGAAACATGCAACTATAAAACCGGGGACGGGGAGGGAATCTGGCAATGGCAGTGGGACTCTGGCCAGGCAGAAGCTGCTGCAGTTAAATGAACTGCAGCGTCTTTTGTGGGGTCACAAACAGTCTATCGGCGTATAACACGCAGATAGACTTTAGGCTAAACATTTTTGCATAAAAAATCTGTGTTATATGCCGATAAATACGGTATATAAAGAATATCAATGTCATAATGTCAGATATAAATCAGTGATGTATTAGTAATGTTATTTAATAATATTAACCCCTTAAGGATGCAGGGTTTTTCAGTTTTTGTATTTTCATTTTTTTCTGATTTTGCACCTTAAATAACATATTATGGCTTATTTTTTGCGCCATCAATTCTACATTGCAGTGACATTAGTCATTTTACCGAAAAAATCCACGGCGAAAAGGAAAAGGAAAAAATTCCGTTTCTACGCAGTGCATATTTCGGAAAAAAATACATCTTATCATTATTCTGTAGGTCCATACGGTAAAAATTATATTCTACTAATATAGGTTTGATTTTTGTGGTACTTCTGGAAAATGTATACGTTTAAAATTGTCATCTTCTGACTCCTTTAACTTTTTTATTTAACTTTTTTATTTTTCCGCATACGGGCCAGTGTGAGTGCTTATTTTTTGCACCGTGATCTGAAGTTTTTATTGGTTCCATTTTTGTATTGATGGGACTTTTTATTCATTTTTTCATGGTATAAAAAGTGACCAAAAATACGCAATTTGGGATTTTTTTTTTGTGCATACGCCATTGAACGTGTGGTTTAATAAACTATATATTTTTATCGTTCAGACTAGAGATGAGCGAACTTACAGTAAATTCGATTCGTCACGAACTTCTCGGCTCGACAGTTGATGACTTATCCTGCGTAAATTAGTTCAGCCTTCAGGTGCTCCGATGGGCTGGAAAAGGAGGATACATTCCTAGGAAAGAGTCTCCTAGGACTGTATCCACCTTTTCCAGCCCACCGGAGCACCTGAAAGCTGAACTAATTTATGCAGGAAAAGTCATCAACTGCCGAGCCGAGAAGTTTGTGACGAATCGAATTTACTGTAAGTTTGCTCATCTCTAGTTCAGACATTTCCGCTCGCGAGGATTCCACATGTTTTTTTTAATGTGTAAAGGGGGGTGATTCAAACTTTTATTAGGGAAGGGGTTAAATGATCTTCACTTTTTTTTACACTTTTTTTTCCCTGTCTTATAGCCTACCTGGTGGCTATTACACTGCAGATCTCATACACAGATCATTGCCGTGCATTAGCACGGCAAAAATCAGTGTTATCGGCAGTCGATGGCTCAAGACCTGGATTTCATTCTTGGAGCAATCAATTGCCGATCGGACGTGACGGAGGCAGGTAAGAGACCCTCCTGCTGCATCCTAGCTGATCGCGACATCTCGATATCACCATGATGGTCCCAATCAGCCCAACTGAGCTGCCAGAAAGCTTTACTTTCATTTTAGCCCTGCGTCATTAAGAGGTTAAGCTTAGTCACAGAAGAAGGTTAGTTCAGTTATCAAAAGATTACTTAGCATAGAGATCATCACATTACATGATATCTAATGGGCATTTTACATGTATAAAAATGGGAATAAACCCCGCCCAGTTCTAACCTCAACTATCTCTGGTAAGATGCGGTACTAAATATATAATTTATAGTGCGCTACTTATTAGGAAGACTTAAATTAAGTTTCCTTGTGGGAATTATTCTTTCATGTGGGGGAGCAGAGGAAAATCCCATTTAGACTGTTAATATGCAATATGCTCATTGCATTGATCCCCATAAGACGCTCCCCGTTCATCTGCAGTAGATGGCCAGAGATATAGATCAATAGAATGCAAATACAACCCATTGTTAAAAATACACACACCTGTATCCAGGTGTACAGAGCAGACCCCCCTTTGGAGTCAAAATGACAGACAATGGGGGATATTTATGAAAGGATTTAGACTGGTTTTTCCTGTCTTAATTTGTCGCACAGAAAGTCGCAGTCTAAATATGTGCCACTTTTTTGCGACTTTTGCTCTAGAGGATTTTTAGAACATGATGCATTCTAGTCTATTTTAGACGGAAATGCATTGGAAAATGCATTGGTGCTGAATTTATCAAAAGCGACTTTTCAGCGACAAGTCGCATAGGCTGAAAGTACGCGGAAATGTCAGTCCATGTTGGAGCAGGTTTAAATACATAGATTTAAAGCATAGATCATGCAGTCTGTGCACAGAATTTATCAAGAGCCGTGCGCCTTTTGATAAATTAGGTGCACAATAGACCAGCCTAACCCTCTGTAGTTTGGTCTATATTGATGCGGGACATAGACAGCTTTGATAAATATCCCCCAATGAGTATCACTCTCCAGGACTTTCCTTGGAGACTTGTCAGATATCATGGGTATTGTCTTGACTTGTTTGTCATACCCCTAGTTCCTATTTACATGCCTCTTAGAAGAGATAACACATTTTCAAACATTCAAAGGTCTGTGATCTTTCAATGAACTCCACTTAGGCCTTCTTTACTTGGGGCCTTCTGAGAACTCATACAATATGGCAGGCACCTCATGCTATTATTCTATTAAACATAGTGATCCATTTTTGGGCCTACAATAAGTATGACAGAGCACAGTTGTTATTTATCAGAGAGGTCATTCTCAGATACACAGCCTCAAGAGTTAAATGATGGCGCCATTACCACAGCAGCCTTGTAGACATAAAGATCTCTTTAGTAGAGGTAAGAGGAAGACAGAATATTATCTTTTTACTATCTCTTTGCAGAGGATGTGGAGTTTTGTATCAGGCATTAGAGCTTACACTGTTATAAAGATATATTAGGAAATGAATTGGTGCAGTTTTTTTTTTATCTATTTAGATAAAAATAAAATGGCATTGAATAGAGCACATTTAGATCATATGCAAAAAATAAAATAAAAAAAGAAATCTTGCCACATAAAGTGTAAATTCAGGATTTACAGGCTAGTAAATAAATACCGAATACAAAGCAGAGTAAAATGTAATACACTTAACTTTTGTTGCATTGATAGCCCAGTCTTTGCAGAAAGGTAGAAAACAAGAACCCTCCAATATATGTGTTCTTTGTTACACTATATCTGTGTGTTGTTTCACCGCACTAGTATAATAAACAGGGATTCTGGCTACACCATGACTATGATGTTGGAGACTTGTAGTTTTTATTCACTGATTCTATAATAGAGATAACAAATTTTGTAAATCTAAATTCAGAGAAAACTTTTTAGAATCCAAACAGGACCAGGAAAGGAAAAACAAAAATGGTCTCCTATTCATTGTCACTGTTCCCAACTGAATAGGCAGAATATTGAGTCTGCCCATAGATCTCTTTATTGATAATTGAAAAGATCAGTAATAGATCAATAAAGAGATCTATGAGTAGACGCTCAAAACTCTGCCTGTTCAGGACTGCACCAATGAATGGATTTTTTTTTTTTTTTTTTTTACAAGGTTTTAGTTTCTATCCTGTCTGTTCTGGTTTGGATTTTATAGGAGCTACATACTGAAGTGGCAAGGGCTCAGGTAGCAGTCCCATGGGATTATAAGGAATGACTAAAATAATACAGAGCGTTTTGTCTCACATGGTAGCATCAGCTGAGCACACACACATTTCAGGGCTCGGGGACATATGCTCCAGTACTTTGCATCTCTTCACTATTTTCTCATTTTCTGTATGTATATATATATATATATATATATATATATATATATATATATATAACCTTTTACACTGCTTTGTTTACCTACACAATGGCAAGTGGCTTTATTATGCCTCTGTGCAACTCAGGGTAATGATACTGTAGCATACATGTGAAATTGCGATGTCCCGATCAGCTAGGACATGATTGGAGGGTCTGTTACCTGCCTCTAGTGTGTCTGATTCTCCATGCCTAAGATCTAGGCAGGAGAAGTCAAGCCCCGATAACACTGATCAGCCACATATAGTTTTATGCCGATGATCAGTGTTAGGAATCAATGTAATGCATAAAATAGCCACTAGAGGGGGCTATAACATAGCAAAACAAAATTGAAAAAAAAAGTTACTAATGATGAATGAACCCCTTCCCTATTAAAAGAATTACCCCCCTTTTCCCATTTTCAAAAACAAAACTGTGTAAATAAAAATAAACATATGCGGAAATGTCTGAACTATAAAAATATGTAATTAATTAAACCGGACGCTCAATGGCGTACACGCAAAAAATGTCCAAAATTAAAAATAGCACATTTTGGTCACTTTTCATAGCACAAAAAATGAATAAAAGGCGATCAAAGTCAAATAAAAATGGTACTGATAAAAACTTCAGATCACAGCGCAAAAAATGAGCCCTCATTCTGCCCCGTACACGGAAAAATAAAAAAGTTATCATATAAATTTTCCTGCATGTATTTATGATTTGTTTTTTCAGAAGTAATACAAAATCAAACCTAAATATCATTTTAACCATATGGACTTACATAATAAAGATAAGGTGTCATGTTTACCGAAAAATGCACTGCGTAGAAACAGAAGCCCCCAAATTTACAAAATAGCTATTTTTCGTCAATTTTGTCGCACAATGAATTTTTTTTTTCCACTTTGTCGTGGATGTTTTGGTAAAATGACTAATGTCACTGCAAAGAAGAACTGGTGGTGCAAAAAATAAGCTATAATATGGAATTTTAGGTGCTAAATTTAAAGCGTTATAATTTTTAGAAGGTGATGAGGAAAAAATGAAAATGCAAAACTGCTTATGACTTAATGTAACAGAATAGGGCTTCTAGGGTAAAATATCTTATTCTTTTTGCTCTGAAATAGTAACATTTTGGCCCAAACTTATTAAGCAGTTTACAGCTGGTATGGGTGTGAACTGTGTTGCTAAAATATCCAAGTGTTATATCATTAAGATTTTTCTCATCACTCACCTAATTTGGAAAGGAACTAGAAATGTGGGGACAAGTCTATGGCTTCTTATTGCAGGCATATGTATAATTTTCTTATTGGATGAGAATATGCCAAACTTATTAAGTAGCAATTGCTTTTTTAATAAATTTGATGAGACTCATTCTGACTCTCCTTTACTTAGACTGGTGTAAAAATGCCAGTCTTAGCAACTTTGGGGCTTTATCTTAATTTTTGCACACGTCAAATAGTTTTTTTTTATTACGGTTGTATCGTTAATAATGGCAGTATGACTGATAACCATCGTAACCATCTAACCTAATAACGTGAACACAGTTACAAAAAGCTCTCTTACTTATGGAATTGCCCCGAATGATATACAGTTATAATTAGTCTTCTTAACGTTATTGGTAGGCGTAATTTATCTCCAAGGAAACCTTGTGGCTTGTTATGGAGGGAAAATATGACTGCAAATGTTAAAAGTACTGAGAAATGTGTTTAACAGCACTTGCTTAAGCCTTGTAGATTTCAATATTAGAGCCATAATTTCCTTTTACTCTTGTTTAATGTTATTATCATAAACTGCTGCATAAGTATTTTAGGAAAAAATATATTTTGGCTGATAGATGACAATAATTACATTTGCCTGTTCATTCATTATGTGCAAATGCTTATTTCTAGTGAGTTGGAAAATTTAAATTTAGAATTATTGCTAACAAAATTACTTTTATCTCCAAAAGTGCATCTGCTCACAATTACTTATACGAAGGAAGAATGAATTCATTCAGCGTTTGCCATTGCTTTTCTTGATCAATATTACTGGCGAGCAACGCTCATAATTTATTGGACCATTATTCATCATTGTTTAAATGTTAGTGAATCTCAGACGCTTACAGGGTTTATTGAAGCTTGCCGATGGAATCAAGATATGCAAATCCAATTATCAGATTTCGTTATGACTCTCTATAAATGTTTGTAATCTGTCCTCTTTGAGAAAGAAGTTATCACAAGATTTGCGCAGTCACATTTGGATCTTATTCACACAGTGAAGCAAAGACTACCAGTCTGCATTATAAGCATAGGTGTCTATTTTTGTACAAAAAGACAGCCGTCCTGTACTTAAAAGCGTTATTGTCACTTAAAGGGGTACTCCGGCGCTTAGACATCTTATCCCCTATCCAAAGGATAGGGGATAAGATGTCTGATCGCGGGGGTCCCGCCGCTGGGCCCCCTCGCAATATAGCACGCAACACCCACCTGTTATGGCTTCCGTTAGCGCTGGAGCTTCTGGCTCCCGACCACGGGAACGGAAGATCGTGACATCACGACTCCGCCCCTGTGCGACGTCACGCCCCGCCACCTCAATGCAAGTCTATGGGAGGGGGCGTGACAGCTGGGGATAACTGGGGATAACAAAAAACTAAAAAACACCCCAAACATTCAGCCAATGTCTTTAGTGATATGACCCCCCAGATTTAAACATTATTGAGGCTGTTTGAGATGACATGAAGAGACCAAGTTGTTTGGAACAACCACCCAGTGGAATTGATGTGTATTGAAGGCAAAGGCATTTGTATACTGTTCGTTCATTGTGCATTGGTTTAATTGATAAAAATAAACTATTACCACTTCTATTTTTAAAAGCATTGTTACTTTGTTGCATTTTTCCCCACACATTCCTAAAACACTTGCACAGAATTGTAGTATATTTGATAACCTAGATATGGCCGTCTTAGTAACAATACATTGTTGTTTGACATTTGCTCCATGTCGATTTAACAAATTGGCCCATAAATATTTACATTCACAAAAGAAAAGTGTTATTGTTTCTTGATTTGCTCTGTGGCTTTTAGCGCCATTATATTATTAGTGTGCAGTAATGTGAAACATCTGAAGATGTAACAAGTGGTTTTATTTTTGCTTTCAGAACAAGTACACAGACACTTACATCAGTACGAGGTTGAATACCTGCAATTTGCTTTCCGTTGGATGAATAATCTTCTGATGAGAGAGGTTCCCCTGCGGTGCACCATCAGGCTGTGGGATACATACCAGGTGAGTCCTAACAGCAGGTCATCCACTTGTATTTGTTTTCAAGAGTATGAACACCTGCTTTGGATATTTACATACATACCTTAACAGTCTATGGATTTCATTACCTTCTTAGATGATCCAAAGAATGTTTTGGGATAAGAGTTTTATCAGCCATAAATTAGTATTTTGTTGTGTTGATGCATGCTGCATTATAGGATGTATAAAATAAACACACACATATATATATATATATATATATATATATATATATATATATATATGTGTGTGTATACAAAATACAAAAAGAAGGTTGCAGCAGCACTCTTGGTCAAAAAATGTAAGGCTCATGGCGCATTTTTTTTTTTTATCAAAATGTGTCCCCCATCCACCACACAGAGTTGGCCTCAATTCGGATGGGACTCTAACATGCTCACATTACTCACTTCTGCTGGGCATGTGGCCTCTGACTGGTTAAGTACTGAATCCACCATCAGTTTTAAATCCTCCTGTGGAAAGGGAGGGGTTCATGTCTCAGAAGGGTTATCACTCCCAAATACTTGGTGCATGCTGTTGTGGCTAATACACAATATACAAAAAGAAGGTTGCAGCAGCACTCTTGGTCAAACAATGTAATGCTCTTAGGGCAAGTTTTGATCTTGAACGTGATATATAGTGAAGCTTAAAGAGTACCTGTCATCAACAAAAACTTTTAATATGTTGTTCATAATCATTAATGAAGAGATATTGTAATATATCTTCATTAAAAAATATTAATATTTATACCAGTTTTTTCATTTTATACTTTTGGCCACTAGGGGTCACTCTTCTATGCCTGGTCTGCAAGCAGCATCCTATGCTTTTCATAGTAAGTGTACAGCTTTTAAGACTAATGTTGAAAGGGTTCTGGTCCTTCCACCGGAAGTTCAGTACTCTCAGCTCAGGACTCACTCCCAGCCTGTGAGCTACAAGCCTGTGAGCTGAGAGTACTGAACTTCCGGTGGAAGGACCAGAACCCTTTCAACATTAGTCCTAAAAGCTGTACACTTACTATGAAAAGCATAGGATGCTGCTTGCAGACCAGGCATAGAAGAGTGACCCCTAGTGGCCAAAAGTATAAAATGAAAAAACTGGTATAAATATTAATATTTTTTAATGAAGACATATTACAATATCTCTTCATTAATGATTATGAACAACATATTAAAAGTTTTTTGTTGATGACAGGTACTCTTTAAAACTTTTGTTATATGAATGTATACATTTTTATGACTTCACATAACGTTTTTGCAATACAGTTCCCCTATCAGTTTTTTTATTAAAAAAATGGATTTCTCAATACCTGACTAAATTGTATCAAAACGTGTGTACACATTTTAATCCTTATACGGTTGAAAACTGTATATGGTTTGAAAAATGATGTCCGGTTTCACTCCATTATGAATAAAGTTTCCCTTGTTTGATTGAAATTCCAAGAAAAAAACTGTGCAAAGTCAATAACCGTATGGTGAAAACTGGATGTAACTGTACACACATAAAGTTCTGTACGGTTCCCATTGACTCCCATGTTAAAAAAAAGTATATGTTTTAATACGGTTTTTCACCTTAGCCAAAAACCGTGGTAGGCTATGGTCTTCGGTACGGGAAAAAAACTGACAAAACCTTACAGGATGCAAAGCGGACACAACTGGATGCATCTTTTGACATACAGTTTTCAATGGAGAGTCAATGCATACGGTTTTCAGTACAGTTCCGTATGGTTTTCAAATTGAAAACATATATGGGAACTGTATTGCAAAAACGTGGTGTGAATGCAGCCTATGGCTTCCATAGATTATTCATCGAGGCACCAAATGATGACACACAAAGTACCTACCTGTTTGGTAAGGACTCCATGTGCCACTAGGTCTGAGCATAAACCATTAGTATAGTTTGATGCTACTTCTGCTCACAAAATTATATGGAGTACATTAAATGTCTTTGTATCTTGCATCTAATAATTAATGCAGAAGACTTAGCAGGAAGGGCCATTGACGAAATTCCCTAAAAAATAGCCAAATTTATAGTAAAAGGTTTTGTTTTAAATGCCATGAATACCTTTGCCATGCTAAAAAAAAAATCCCTCATTCATTTCCAAATCCACTGATAGTTGGTGAACTGCTTCAGGGTTCAGATACTTCAAAACATCTCATGTGAATCTCACCTGACTGACTTTTGTGTGTTTTCCTCCCTGTCTACTGCACTCCCTCCTTTTCCAGCTTCCTGTATACATATTTCTGAAGTGTACATCCCCCTCCCTTCAGCCTTCCCTAACAATCAAAGAACAGAGGGGTGGGCAGAGAACCCAACAGACAGAGGGGTAGATTCTTATGTTGTTTATGCCTCATTTCTGTCTTGGTTTCTTGCTTGATTTCTTTTTGTTTGGCACATGATGTTAACATTGCTGGTCTCCATAGTCCACAATGTATTATACCATAAGAATGAACAAGTGCAATCTTTCAGTAGAGAAAGTTCCGCTACTGAAATGCTGCAGTATGCACTGTGCAGCGGAATCCCATTGGTAACAATGGGTTCTGCTACATCTCAGTGTCACAACTTTAATACTGTACACAGAAGCTAAATGGTTAAGCACTTTTAGGGAAGACTGCATAATTGTGCATTCAGGAAACAAATCAGCAACAAAAAAAATCAGCACAAATTTTGTTGGGTGCCTGTATCATATAATATGGGACTAGGCTGTATACAACAGTAAATGATTCTATTGACTTGCTCCTGTATGCATTGTCATCTACAGACTGTACCCTGTATATTGTATTTATAAAGCATTAGTGCCATAGTACAGAAATTAGTTGTCCTCTATTATCTCGGTGTGTGATGTTTTCTTTGTATTTTATTGCGAGTTACGCTGTGCTTATGGTTTATATCTTATACGTTTTTAAATGAACAGAGTACACAGACTCTCTGAGGAGCAATTTGGAGAAATACACTGGACAAACAAGATAACGTAGCTTGCTAAATCGCATAGTAAATGCAATGTGTCCCAAGAAAATTATTATCAAATTTAATCTGTTATTCACTGTGGTATACTTATAATTTCATGGATAATCATTGAACTTGTCCTCGAACCTGCATTGAAAAAATAAACACACATGCCATCTAGCTGTTGTGCGCAGAGTCTTTCATTTATTACTTCATAAGCTTGCATTCTCCCTGTTATATGTACACCGTTTAAAAAAATAAAGGGAACACAAACAACACATTGTAACTCCAAGTCAATCTTACTTCTGTGAAATCACACTGTCCACTCAGGAAGCAACACTGATTGACAATCAATTTCACATGCTGTTGTGCAAATGGAACAGACAACAGGTGGAAATGATAGGCAATTAGCAAGACACCCCCAATAAAGGAGTGGTTCTGCAGGTGGTGAACACAGACCACTTCTCAGTTCCTATGCTTCCTGGCTGATGTTTTGGTCACTTTTGAATACTGGCGGTGCTGTCACTCTAGTGGTAGCATAAGACGGAGTCTGCAACCCACACAATTGGCTCAGGTAGTGCAGCTCATCCAGGATGGCACATCAATGCGAGCTGTGGCAAGAAGGTTTGCTGTGTCTGTCAGCATAGTGTCCAGAGCATGGAGGCGCTACCAGGAGACAGGCCAGTACATCATGAGATGTGGAGGAGGCTGTAGAAGGCCAACAACCCAGCAGCAGGACAGCTACACCTTTGACTTTGTGCAAGGAGGAGCACTGCCAGAGCCCTGCAAAATTACCTCCAGCAGGCCACAAATGTGCGTGTGTCCACTCAAACAGTCAGAAACAGACTGTATGAGGGTGGTATGAGGGCCTGACATCCACAGGTGGGTGTTGTGCTTACAGCCCAACACCGTGCAGGACATTTGGCATTTGCCAGAGAACACCAAGATTTGCAAATTCGTCACTGGCGCCCTGTGCTCTTTACAAATGAAAGCAGATTCACACTGAGCACCTGTGACAGAGTCTTGAGACGCCGTGGAGAATGTTCTGCTGCCTGCAACATCCTCCAGCATGACCAGTTTGGCGGTGGGTCAGTAATGGTGTGGGGTGGTATTTCTTTGGGCTGCACAGCCCTCCATGTGCTTTCCAGAGGTAGCCTGACTGCCATTAGGTACCGAGATGAGATCATCAAACCCCTTGTGAGGCCATATGCTGGTGCGGTTGTCCCTGGGTTCCTCCTAATGCAAGTCAATGCTAGGCCTCATGTGGCTGGAGTGTGTTAGCAGTTCCTGCAAGAGGAAGGCATTGATGCTATGGACTGGCCCACCCGTTCCCCAGACCTTAATTTGATTGAGCACATCTGAGACATCATGTCTCGCTGTATCCACCAACGCCACATTGCACCATGGACTGTCCAGGAGTTGGTGGATGCTTTAGTCCAGGTTTGGGAGGACATCCCTCAGGAGACCATCCGCCACCTCATCAGGAGAATGCCCAGGCATTGTAGGGAGGTCATACGGGCACGTGGAGGCCACACACACTACTGAGCCTCATTTTGACTTGTTTTAAGGACATTACATCAAAGTCGAATCAGCATGTAGTGTGCTTTTCCACTTTGATTTTGAGTGTGACTCCATATCCAGACCTCCATGGGTTGATGAATTTGATTCCCATTGATAATTTTTGTGTGATTTTGTTGTCCGTACATTCAACTATGTAAAGATGAAAGTATTTCCTACGATTAGTTAATTCATTCAGATCTAGTATGTGTTATCTTAGTGTTCCCTTTATTCTTTTGAGCAGTGTGTGTGTGTATGTGTGTGTATATATATATATATATATATATATATATATATATTATTTTTGTTTTGTTTTTTAAATGTAACTATTACTGTTGTTTTGTACTGTTAGGGGAACAGATTAATCTACAAACTGATAACTGATGAACTAATGTACAGAGGGAAAAGAAGAAATAAGTTGTTGTGGGATGGGGTGGGGGGAATAGGAGAATAAAAGAAAAATAGGAAAGGAGAAGGAAATACTAGTAGGCTAAGAAAATCAAATGCATCTTCAAGAGTGGGAGCAGACCTTATGATCTCGTTAACTTTACCAGAGAACAGAAGGAAGCATCTTTAAAGGAATGAAACTTTTATGTAAAGTTTTTATTGAATTATATAGAAATATTAAAATAGAAACTTAATGTGTGAGCCTAGAAAATCACATGAACCCTATCATAGAATTTTAGGGGCAATGTGTTGTATGATTACTATGTTGCAGTTTCTTCAAAACTTAGGAAAACCCTAATAAAGTATTTGCAGGAAGCAATCTTTGTCAGTTTTGGGACTTACTTGGGAACAACACTTTACAATCTTAAGGGGTTATCCAGGCTTTTTCAAAATGGTGGTCCATCCTTACTATAGGTCTTCAGTATTAAATCAGTGACACCTTCCAGAATTATGCAAGGGTGACGGCACTCAGGTATATTCAATTGAAGAAAATACAGTTGCACACACTGTACTTTTTGTAGCAGCTGTGCAGGTAAGAACAGATCTAAATAATGAATGGCTGCAAAGCTTGCCCGTGTTCTGCAGCACCATCGGCTGATGGTAGGTGCGGTAGACGCCCCCACTGTTCAAATATTAGAACTAAAGGCAACTCCTAGTTTTTTTTTTTATAGTGTCTTCTTTCTGTTTGGTGGCCATTGAGAGCCCCAAAGTGATTAGCATGGCACATCCCATGACTGTTGTCCATATGTACAAATATTTTTCGCCTGAAAAAATTGAGGTTTTGTATTGAATCTGGTGCATGTTATGGCTTTTCTTAGCTATGCCCTTTATTATAGACACTTTTAAGTGTACTGTAAACAATATTTAAAACATACCACATTTGCCCTGGTTTACTAAGAGTGGAGTGTAGGTTTCTTTGTGGGTTTTAAATCCCTACAATTTTTTTTATCATGGTATTTACTAAGGTTTCCCTATATTTAGCACTTTCCCTATATTATGTTGCTTTTTTTATGCTCGGTTCACACCACGTTTGTGCAATACAGTTCCCGTATACATTTTCAATTTGAAAATCGTATTGAACTGTATTGACTCTCCTTTGAAAACCATAAGCCAAAAGATTAATCAGGTTGTATCCTGTACTGTTTTGTCAGTTTTTTCCCCCGTACCCAATGCCGTAGCCTTCCACGGTTTTTTGGTCAGGGGGAAAACCGGATTGAAACGTATACATTTTTTTTTAACATGGAAGTCAATGGCAACCATACATAACTGTATGTGTGTACGGTTCCATCCAGTTTGCACCATATGGTTTTTTTACTTTGCACAGTTGTTTTCTTGGAATTTCAATCATACAAGTGAAACTTTATTCATAATGGAATGAAAAGTTTAAAATGTATACGTTTTTTTTTCTTAAAATACGGATGCAACTGGACATCATTTTTCAAACGGTATATGGTTTTCAACCGTATACGGATTAAAATTTGGACACATATTTTTATACAGTTTAGTAAGGTTTTGAGGAATGCATTTTTTTTTTCATCAAAAAACTGATACAGGAACTGTATTGCAAAAACTTGGTGTGAACCCAGCCTAAGCCATGCCCACTTGCTCTGATCTGTAGGGTTTTTCTCAGCTCAAATCCACTACATTTTCTATGGAAACCTTAGTAAAAATGTTGGGTTTTTGTGAAAATGTAGGGAACATGCCCTTTTTCGGTAATCACACCCCTTTTTCTTGACTGCCATGCCACTCCTTTTTTTTTTTTTTTTTTTTTTTTTTTTGTAAAATGGAGAATTAGTCATGTTTATTTATTTTTTTTTCAATTCTGGCGCAAATTCTGGTACATACAGAATTTCTGGTGCAATGCTCCAGAATCTGGTGCACAACCTGACAAAACATGTCGGTTTGCAATAGTAAATGTACACATCATGGCCCTGATTTAATAAAACCCTAGTGTTTAATGTAGAGTGTTGTTCTTTTTACTCTGTTTTTATTTATTGTTTTCCCCTGATTTACTAATCTGTCGTCCGTCTGTTTTTTTTGTTTTTTTTTGTGTCGCACGGGTTTAAATCTGTTGCACAAAATGTATTCTTCCCTGTCAGGCAGTATTGCCAAAATGAGTACAGAAACATCCAATTAAAGATAAGAAAGTAAGAAGCAAGCACAGAGAATAGATATATATATTGATATATTGGTCAAAAAGAATTTAAAAACGTTGTACAATGTAACATGTTGAAAGGCTGCATTCACATAGCTGTCTGTCTCTGTAAATTAAGACTACTTTAGTGTTTGTACTACTACCCCCATAATGGAACAGGGTCTGTTAAATGTTGGGAGCAGTAGTACAGGGGCTAAAGGGTTGACCGCACTAGGTCTCACTTCTGACACCCGATCCGATCAGAAGTTATTAAGCAGGGGAGCGGGCGGAATGCTCCCCCCCAGCCATGTACAGTGTACTTTTACTTTCATTTTTAAATTCCCCGCCAGGAGCCCTGAATGGCCGTTACTGTGGAGCCATTCAAGGTTTTATAGATGCGCGGGGAAAGATATATAGAATCACTGGGGGGAGGAGGGTATATGTCTGGACTATCCCCTGGACTATCATAAGCCCCTGGCAGCGCTATGAATGCAAAGTATTCTATCAGCAGCGCACCAGCCGGCCCGATGTGCGGCTGAAAGAATACTTGTCTCTCCTAGCGCTGCGGTGGCATATGTACATAGAAGCACTGTGGGGGCCAGATATCGTTATATGTATGGCCCCCACAGCACTTCTATAATTTTATGCCTCCACAGTGCTATGAATGAAAATGTATTCTAACAGCAGCTCATCTGGCCGGGAAGCCGGCCGGCCCGATACGCTGCTGATAGAATACTTTTCATTAATAGCGCTGTGGAGGCATATGATTATAGAAGTGATGTGGGGTTCAGACATATGGATATGTGCCTGACCCCGCAGCGCATCTATATAAAGATGCCGCCGCATCAGAAGCATATCAGGCCAGCCGGCTTCCTGGCCAGATGTGCTGCTGTTAGAATACTTTTCATTCATAGCGCTGCCGGGGGCTTATGATAGCGATGCAGGGGGAAATATATATACACATGCGCTGCGGGGGGCTTATGATTGCACTGCGGGGGGCAATACCTATATAAATGTGCTGTGGGGAGCAAGACTTATATAGCGCAGCAGGGGGCAAGATATATAGAAGCGCTGCGGAGGGCCATACATATACCCACCACGGCGCTTCTATTTGAAAACCCCACCAGGAGCTCTGAATGGCTCCTCAGTACCGGCCATTCAGGGCTCCCATCGGGGAATTTAAAAATGAAAGTAAAAGTACACTGTACATTGCTGGGGAGCAGAGCAGAGTACGGCCGCCACCAGAGTCGCACATAGAGAAATGAGCACATGGATTAAACTAAAATAAAGAGCCAAGACACTGGTCCCTGATGATTGATGGCAAAGGAAACGCGTGGACCCCTGCTCTGGACATGTTAAGATATGTAACTATGCTGCTTTATTAATGCATTTGTGATTGGACTAGATGAAGGAAAGCGGCAGCACATATGGCTAAGTGCTATGACTATGGATGTATGTTGGAACCAATTGCTTGTACTGCTGCTTACTGCAAGCTATCTGCAGCTACTGAATTAAGTGCAATATATAACTGCTGCAGAACTGAAGGGCTAAGTGCAATGATGTCAATTTTGCTTTGGTGCCAACTCTATATTCTGCTGCTGTATATCTCTGCTGCTCTGTTGGAAAGTGCAATACCTACTGTTGCAGAATTGAGTACAATGACGGTATGCTGCTAAGATATGTGCTATCTATTGCTGCTTGTTTACGATGCTATCAGGATTTCTGCTGCTATGCTGGAAAGTGCAATACTAATTGCTGCAGAACGGAGTGCAATGATGGTATGCTGCTAAGATATGTGCTATCTATTGCTGCCTATGTATGCTGCTATCAAGGCCTTGTACTACTGGGATATACTGACTAGCAGAGTCACTACTGCACTATGAACACTATTATAATTGCTGGAATATGCACCTTATGCATATGAATTATGGTAACATGCACCTTCGTTGAAGGAAGATCAGCAGAAGTGATCTAGTGACTATTTATATATAGTAGCCCTACGACTACAGTACTCCTTCATTTTTTCAAGGACTGCCCAATAGCAGATATTTGAGTTTCTACTAGCGATATCTCTTATTAATGGTGGTGGTCCGTAAATATTCTGTGCACTAGATGTTTTGTTTGTTTGTTTTTTTTTTTGTTATTTTATTAGCTACTATTAGAAGTGAAGTTTTAATCATATCTCCAATATAAGGTTCCCTTTCGCTTTATTGAGCAGAGCATGATACCTGCTCCCCCTGTTTATGAACTTCTGATCGGATCAGGTTTCAGAAGTGAGACCCAGTTCGTTTAATCAATCAGCCCCTGTACTACTGCCCCCAACATGGAACAGACTCTGTTCCAAGATGGGGATAGGATTCACTTGGTTTTGAGTAATTTCCCGACAGCTCAGCTGTCGGGTTTTGGTGAAGCAAAATTCACATGTTTTCATGTGAGCTTTTCATCATAGCTTTTCGGAGTGTTTTTTTCTTTTTTGTTGGGAACACGCCCCTTTTTCGGCTAACCACTCCAATTTTGAAGGGTTAAAAACATTCTGAGTGATGGTATTTTGTGTCGGGAAATTGTGTCAAACAAAGTGTCGCATGGGCTATGCAACACAAATTTGGTCGCACAACCCGGAAAAAACATTAGTAAATAAGGGCCCATGTGAATCATTTATTTATGCAATTGATCTTTTGTTAACTAACTGAAGCCATGGAAAAAGTATTACAGGCCATAATGTTGCTAATTTTTGCCTATGGAGATTGCTTGGTTGTATGCTTCTATTTATGTACAGTAGCTTGGAGTAGCCATATTAGTCAATTGATGCAGATGCCAAATCACAGAATCTTGTAATACCTTTTTTTTATTTTTCATTTAGGTAGCAATACTTATTCAGGCTGAGAGATTAGCTGATGTTTAAGACCAACTATCTACATTGCAAACTCCTGCCAGTGTTTGGAGGGATAAGCGTAGATAGCCTTCTTACTTGATACAGCTTTTTACATGATACTGACTAAAAAGAATAGGCTCTGTTTGTGTTGTACAGGTTAATGCGACTAGCGCTA
Source organism: Hyla sarda (assembly GCF_029499605.1). NCBI lineage: Eukaryota > Metazoa > Chordata > Amphibia > Anura > Hylidae > Hyla > Hyla sarda. The sequence goes on from NC_079192.1 coordinate 227,411,591, forward strand.
CAGTTCTGTCAGCTTCACCTCTTGAGAGTGGTATTAGAAATCATTCACCTTGATCTGTGGCAGCTAACCCTGGTCAAGCCTGCTGAGAACGGTAGTGTATGCAGTCATAATGCATCATGCTGCAAAAACTTTTTTTGTGAAAGGCTTCTTATTATGCTGGAGTTCTGGCATTTAAGCTTACATTTCTCCATATTCAGAATGTTGTTGAAGCTCATTGCATGTTTGAGCTTACTATATATGATTTAAACTAAACACATGGCATTTTGCCGAAATGCATCACATTTGTTACTAAAGTCTGCACTATCTGAACAATAGAACAAAGGCCCAGATTTATCAAAAAATGTCTATGGTAGAGCTATTTTCCCACATTTATTTGGGTGGTGGGTTTGACTAGCGTGCATCTTTATTATCAAGAAGGTGCAGCAGGATGATGAATTTTGCGCAGCTCTGCTGGGGTGGAAAAAGCTCTACCACATACACTTTCTAGACACTTGTGAGGGAGGGAAGTAGACACTTTCCCGGGTCCTGAATTTTGCAGGTTAGGTGTTTTTACTTACCTTCACAGAGCTGCCGGGGACATTTTTTACTTGCATTTTAGACTCTACAATCAAATTTGATTGTGGTGTCTAAGGGGTTAAAGGGATATTCCAGGCCAAAACTTTTTTTGATATATCAACTGGCTCCAGAAAGTTAAACAGATTTGTAAATTACTTCTATTAAAAAATCTTAATCCTTCCAATAGTTTTTAGCTTCTGAAGTTGAGTTGTTGTTTTCTGTCTAGCTGCTCTCTGGTAACTCACGTCCCGGGAGCTGTGCAGTTCCTATGGGGATATTTTCCCATCAGGCACAGCTCCCGGGACGTAACATCATCATTGAGCAGTTAGACAGAAAATTTCAGAAGCTAATAACTATTGGAAGGATTAAGATTTTTTAATAGAAGTAATTTACAAATCTGTTTAACTTTCCGGAGCCAGTTGAGATATATATATATATATATATATATATATAAGGTTTTGCCTGGAATACCCCTTTAAAGCCGGGCATCACAGTGATCGGTGATGTTTGGCATTAGACCTGGGCATGGGACCTGGTGGCAGATAGCCGTCAGGACCACCCAGCTATGACCCGCGCTCAGCTCCTGAGCACGTGTCATAGAAGGGGAGTGTGACGCTGTCGTCCACAAGAGGTTAAAGGTTGAATTGCAGAAGGTAGAAGTGATTCTCACGCCTACTGGTAGGTGGTGTAGCTTTGCGCCTAAAAAAGTATCCTTTGCACACAAAATAGCGACTTTTGACAAAAGTTGCAAATGATAAATACGTGACCACTGCAGGGTCAAAAAGAAAAATTTCTACGGGTAGACAAAAAGAGTAAAACTGTCCATATCAAAAGACGCATAAAAGTCTCTAAATATGCTGCTTGTGCCTGAACTAGACAAAAAAAAAATTCTCTAAAAGCAATGATAAATCTCCCCCAAAGTTCTTAGTGGTATTAAAGTGTATTTATAATTTTTTTTTTCTGTGTGAATCCAATTTAAAAATCAAATTTTTAACTATTTCTAAGTAGGAGAAAGTGGTATTTTTCTCATCAGGCTAATGCACCTTCTCCATAGATGACAATGAATTTCTTAGCAGATTCGACAAAATGCATTGATGTGACAATTCTATCTACAGAGGCTTGAGTTGAAAATGTCCCCGACAGATGTTTCCGCTGTAGAAATTCTGTTGTGTACATGGTGCTGCAGAATCCCATTGAAAACAATGGGACTCAGCTGCAACAGAATTTCTGAGCACTATTTTTTTGCTGGATTCCCCTTGGAAATTCCGCTGTGTGAACATAGCGTTATACAGCAGTCTGTAGTTCCAGATCTTGCATACTGCTGGTTTGTTACAAAAATAGCTGTAACTGAAAGACCTCCTTTTCCTACAGCAAATGCATAGATTATTTAACCTGATTCAGAGGAATGGGATAGGTGCAGAAATTTCTGAAATAGATTTAACTCAAGTGAATGTACCCTAAGGATAGGTCCACACGCAATTGATTTTATGCTAGATTTTGCCGAGAGTTCACGCCATAGTTGAAAGGATATTTAAAAAAAAACATTGCAACAGGAATTGTCATGCTGTGGATCTTAAATACCTCCAGCATCTTCATGAGATTTGTGACATCTATTTCACTGGCCGACTGCATTCTACTTGCAGGTTTTATCTGTACAATCGACTTCATTGTACCTGTTATCAAATAGGTGGAATGCCCAAAAACACAAATTTAAAAAGTGGTCTATCTCCTTTAAACCCTGTAAGGGTACATTACTGTATAAATTAGGTTACCTAAAGGCATTTTTCTAGGGGCATGTGTGTTTTGACAGGAAGATGAGCAGACAAACTATTCCATATAATATCACATTACATTATATCTATGCCGTGGGAAGAGGTAAAAAAAAATCAAGATCCTCTTCCAAGTGAAATCTCCTCCCAGTCACTATGTACCCGTTTCTAGATAAACTAGAGACAGGTGACTGCTAATTTTGAGAGATCTACTACTTACTCATCATTAATGGCATACTATTATCTAGAGCTCACCTTCCCTCCTGCTCGGTTTACTGAACATACATAAAATCAGGTGTGGAGTCAACCAGTGAGTAGTAACCCAGTACGGTACGTGTTGGATGATGTGCTACACATAATTTAGTGAAAGTGTATAGGAACAAGCAATGATCATCGTGTTTAAGTGACCACATCTTAGGAGGGCATTTCTGTAATGTGAGTAAACAGAGTTTATACCTGCTTTAACTATTGGAAAATCCAATCCCTTTTAAATGTGTTAATTTGTGATCTTCTGCGATAAATAGAACACACACACATTTTAAAGCTCTTTAAAGGACTTTAATTTTCTCCTTCTCCGATTCACATTTCCACTTTGCAACTTCCTCAGCATCCACAAGGCGGACATCAAGGTTCCCAATATTCCATATGATTAGATCAGATAGGATGAAAATGATTGTCATGCTTTTGTAAATTCCTTTATGCTTCTTAGTGCAGCTTATCTGATCTAATAACACTAAGTCCCAGGTGGCTCGAACCAAAATGCTTGTCGGGCTTTTGTATCTCACATTGTGAATTTTAATCTACTTCATGTATTTCATTGTGGTGCTGGTTTGGGCCTAATCTCAATATGTCTGCATCTCTCCTGTACACAGAACTATGCAGAAAAATGGGATTACTACACTTTAGGATAGACAGTGTGTGTGTGTTTTTTATAATTCAATTAAAGTTAATTTCTTCACATACTGTGGGTTGTTCCCACAAAGAGATATATCAATTAAAGATACTAGATGAAATGCTGAATCTGTATTGGGGTCCTATTTTATTTTAACCACAATTATTTGAACTGCACAAAACATTGCAGTTGCTTCTAGATCTAGATCTGACATTTTGACATGCATAAGGTGACAAAGATGTTTATAGATAAAAATGAGATTTGAAAGTCAAATGAATTCCTTGTCAGACCACATCTAGAGTATTGTATACAATTTTGTAAAGAAGAAAACACAGCAGAGCTCTGGAGAGTTCAGCAACGTTAAAATGAACTGCTGGCCTTGAACCCCAATTTTTGGTTTTCCATCTGAATAGGTTGTCCTTCTGCACTTACTTATTTCTTTATTTATTTTGAAAGGTTAGATTTCAGTTTTTCTGATAAAAGACTCCAAATCCCCTGCATAGACATAGACGATCATAAAATTTATACATTTAATTTCATAACCAAACATTAAGCAATAAGCTCCCTAAACTCCCTATGTCTGCAGTTACAGGTAGCCAGAGTTCTATCATTTATCAATGTGCACAAAGGAGAAGTTAAAGGGGTACTCCACTGGAAAATTTTGTAAATTACTTCTATAAAAAAGAAATCTTAATCCTTCCAGTACTTTTCAGCTGATGTATGATCCACAGGAAGTTCTTTTCTTTTTGAATTTCCTTTCTTCCTGTCCACAGTGCTCTCTGCTTACACCTCTGTCCATTTTAGGAACTGTCTAGAGTAGGAGCAAATCCCCATAGAAAACCTATTTTGCTCTGGACAGTTGCTAAAACGGACAGAGGTGTCAGCAGAGAGCACTGTGGTCAGGCAGAAAGAAAATTCAAAAAGAAAATAACTTCCTGTGGATCATAACAGCATCTGATTAGTACTGGAAGGATTAAGTTTTTTAATAGAAGTAATTTACTAATCTGTTTAACTTTCTGGCACCAGATGATTTAAAAAAAAAAAAAATGTTTTCCAGTGGAGTACCCCTTTTAAACCATTTCCCATAGTTTTTTTTTCAAAAATTGCAATTGCTCACTGTTAACTTCTAACATACAATTAGTAGTAATGTACAAGGACTATATCATACAAAGCAGTAAACTATGTTGATTTTTAAACATGTCAAACCCCCTGCGTTCAGTTGGTGAACTAGCAAATTGCTAACTTGTGTTACGCCGAGCGCTCCGGGTCCCCGCTCCTCCCCGGAGCGCTCGCAACACCCTCGCTACTGCAGCGCCCCGGTCAGATCCACTGACCGGGTGCGCTGCGATACCGCCTCCAGCCGGGATGCGATTCGCGATGCGGGTGGCGCCCGCTCGCGATGCGCACCCCGGCTCCCGTACCTGACTCGCTCTCCGTCGGTCTTGTCCCGGCGCGCGCGGCCCGCTCCCTAGGGCGCGCGCGCGCCGGGTCTCTGCGATTTAAAGGGCCACTGCGCCCCTGATTGGCGCAGTGGTTCCAATTAGTGTGTTCACCTGTGCACTCCCTATGTATACCTCACTTCCCCTGCACTCCCTCGCCGGATCTTGTTGCCATCGTGCCAGTGAAAGCGTTCCCTTGTGTGTTCCTAGCCTGTGTTCCAGACCTCTTGCCGTTGCCCCTGACTACGATCCTTGCTGCCTGCCCCGACCTTCTGCTACGTCCGACCTTGCTCTTGTCTACTCCCTTGTACCGCGCCTATCTTCAGCAGTCAGAGCGGTTGAGCCGTTGCTAGTGGATACCACCTGGTTACTACCGCCGCAGCAAGACCATCCCGCTTTGCGGCGGGCTCTGGTGAATACCAGTAGTGGCTTAGAACCGGTCCACTAGCACGGTCCACGCCAATCCCTCTCTGGCACAGAGGATCCACCTCCTGCCAGCCGGCATCGTGACAACTTGGCTAATCTCTGGGTCTATTAAACAGGGCAATTTTCAAATAAACATATATATGTATATATGACGTTGGGGCCCAGCATGCCATACTGCTGCTTAGCCAATCACTGGCCTAGGTGGGACAAACTTTATCACACAATGGGCCCTGACATCATGCTGCAGCTCAGGAAAAAGATTGCACCCAGGTACCAGAGCAAAACATTGACGGCACTGTGGGGGCGCTTTAGCTGAATTTATTTTTTACATACTGTAGAATGGACATTGTTAATGAATAAAAGAAATAAAACCCTCCCTCTGGATAACCCCTGGAAGGACTGGAGAAAGTGGAGACCGCATCGTGAAGAGTTAATGGGGGTTAAAGAGAAGGGACAGCTCCTGAAGTGTAATAACGGGGGGGGGGGGGGGGGAAAGAGGGGACAGCACCTGAAGGGTGAGAGAGGGGGACAGCAACTGAAGGGTGAGAGAGGGGGACAGCAACTGAAGGGTTAACAAGTGGAAATAGAGGGGGCAGCACCTGAAGGGTTAACCAGGGAATAAGCGAGAAAACAGTACCTAAATGAGATCTGTAGTAGTAATTTTTCAGTAGCCTGTTCCCAGGCTGCAAAAAGTAACAAAACAAACTTTAACTCACCCTTCTGACATTCCCCCTTTGCGCCAATATCGGTGTCCCAGTTGTTCGGTGCTGTCATGTAACATGCCTAGGCCCCGCCTTCTCTCTTTATAAAAATGTTTTATATGGTGCAGATACACAAGAAAAAAGTTCATAAAATGACCATAGAGAAATAATGTTGCATATAAATAATAATTGTGTACTTTGTACTGCTTGTCAGTGTGCATAAAATGCTCCTCATCTGAAGAGGCTGAAAGCTGTCTGCATCTTGTCTGGATCTCACCGGTGTTCTCCTCACACAGTTGAAAGCTGGCTGATACACTGTACTAAGGCATGGCAGCCACCAGAGGAGAGAGAAAACCAAACATCCACTGTCCCTCCCGTAAGACTTTTGGTCCTTTTTGTTAGTAGTGAGGACAAAAGAGCCTTGGATACCAGGGCTCATTTTCAAAATTAAAGAGATCCCTAGTGTTTTTTTTTTTTTTTTTTTTTTAATCATTTATTTCACATCTTTAGCAAAAAAATCTTTTAAATGAAATATATTAGGAAAATGCTTAGTTTTTTGAGAATTATTACATTTAAAAAAAAGTTGTTTCTAACAACAATAACACTTTAAGACATTGCAATCAATTTTAATTGTCTGGCGTCTAAAGTGTTAATGCCGGACATCAGCCCAGTTGTCCGGCATTAGATGTGGGTCCTGGCTGATAACAGCCAGGACCCATCATGGATGAACTGCGCTCAGCTCCTGAGTGAGCTTTATATGACCAATGCAAACGGCAGGACGCACATGTATGTTCTGCATCTTTAAGAGGTTAAAGGAGTTATCCAGCATAAGGTGACTTTAGTATGTACCTTGCAGACAGTAATGGACATGCTTAGGAAGGATCTGCGCTTATCTTGGGCTAAATGGCTGTCATGAGATTACCATAACACTGTGGCTAGCTTTCTGTGAACTTGTCTACAAATCTCATGATACCATTTTCCTGCCTCCCATACATCAGCCACCCCACCCATTGAAACATAAATGAGCTGCAGACCTGTGGTTTTCAATCAGGGTGCCTCCAGCTGTTGCATTACTTGCAGATTGCTCTCTCCACCCATTGAAGCGGACAGGCTCCCTGTCATCAGCTGTCTAGTGAGTCAGGTCTCGGCCGCATTGCAAGCTGGAAAAAATCTGAGACAGCAGTCATATTGTATGCTGGTAAAAATAAGTATTGGGATGAAAATCACAAAAGAATTGTGAGAATACCGTCACACAGAGGTACAGACACTATATTATGAACTACAGTAACTTTACAGCCCCTGTACCATAGTCAAATAAAAAAAGATTCCTGGAATACCCCTTTAACCCCTTAAGGACGCAGGACGTACTCAATGACTCGGAAAAGGGGCCGTTTAAGGACTCAGGACGTTGAGTACGTCCTGTCAAATCCCGGCCCCCCGCCGCTAGCTGGAGGGGAGCCGGTACCCGATGCTTGCTGAAATCGTTCAGCAGGCATCGCGGCATATCGCCCAGGGGGGTCATGATGACCCCCCATGTCGTCGATCGCAGCGCATCGCTCGTCAATTCAGACGAGCGATGTGCTGCAAATCCGTTCCCCGCCTCTCGCCGGGCGGGGATCGGAGCCGGATGTCTGCTGATTTCATTCAGCAGACATCCCGGCAGTGTGCCCGAGGAGGTCCGGAGGACCTCCTATACCGGCGATCGCTGCAGGACGCCGTTAAGTATTAACCGGCGTTCTGCAGCGGTTCCGGGTAATCGGTCAGGTGTGACCCTGTGACCCGGATATAGATGATGAATGGTGATGTAATATACACCACCAATCATCATCAGTGCTGTACTGGGGGCTGGCATTGTTGCCACCGCCCCCACTACAGTGTGATTGGGTGGCCAAAGTGGCCACACCAATCACAGTGTAATGGGAGGGGATGGTGGGGGCTAGGAGAATGTTGCTCCGTTCTGCCCGCCATTCCACAGAGATATGGCGAGCAGGACGGAGCCCCGTGCTGCCCACCATACTCTCAGTTGAAAAAAGTGCCCCTTGCCCCCTTTCTGTGTCCCCTTGGCACAGAAATCCCCCAGGGTTAGCTTTAGATTAGGTAGGGACAGGTTAGGGTTAAAAAAAAGGTTTTTTTTGTTTCTTTTTCCAGCGTACCTCAGTGGGTGTCCATGGGTCCGTAGCACCTTTAGCTGCGTGACCCCGACCCTGCTGGGTCGCTGCGGTCTGCCACCAGCTTTTTTTTTTGGCGCAGATCTTTTTTTTTTTTCATCTAAGTGTGTGTGCGGACCCTCTTAGTTATAAAAGAGCGGTCCGCCACCGTTTGTTAAAGCCCACCCGCCGCTGATCAGTCCCGTAGTACTGATCAGCGTTTTTTTTTTTGTGGTGCCGACACTTTTTTTCTGGTTTTCTAGTGCTTTTTTTCACCCGTAGGCGGTCCAGGCAGTAGCAGGCGTGTACTATGTGGCCAGACCGTATTCGTGTGTGTGTGCCGTGCCTCACCGCTGTCAGTGATTTATCACCGATCAGCGTTTTTTTTTTTGTGGTAAAGGCACTTTTTTCAGTTAACGTGTTTTTCTTTTTTTGCACCCATAGGCGGTCCGTGCCACCAGTAGCAGGCGTGTACTGTGTGGATGGACCGTACCTGTGTGTGCAGCCTGTCCCACCGCTGTCAGTGATTTATCACTGATCAGCAGGTTTTTTTGGGTTCAGGTGGGTGCATTTTTTCGGGGTTAAGCGTTTTTTTTATTTAATTTTTCGGGTTTTTTGTGTGGGGGTTTGTGAAAAAGCCACCAGCCACTGTTCTGGGCTGAGTGTCCGGACCCCCCACTGACTTCTGCGCCCCCTGCCGCCACAAGCGCTAATCAGTGCGCACACCACTGATTAGATAAACGCTTTTTTTTTGCGCAGGGCTTTTTTACGCTAGAAGTCCCCCTTTTTTTCTTTTTTTTTTTTTTAAAGTCCCCTTTTTATTTATTTTTTTTTCTGTTAGGGTGGGTTAGTTTAGTTAGGTTAGGGCGGGTTAGGGAGGTAGTATCGCACCACACCACACGCAGCACATACACAAATAAAGTTTTTCCCCCCACACACACACACACCCATATCCACATTAGAGTAGGGAAATGGCCCGCAGAGTGTTTTCGGCGGAGGAGGCATTAGCCATACTTGCCTCCGACTCTGAAAGCATCTCAGAGGACAATGAAGACCCCACCTTCCTTATTTCATCGTCCTCCTCATCATCTAGTTCAGATGATGAGCCACCAAGACGGCGAACTCGCCGCCGTGCGGTGCCGCAAACCTCCACTGCCCTTGACCCTGTGCGCCATGCTAGTATGAGTCCCCCTGGCGCTCATACTAGTGAAGCCCCCCAGCCACGTTCACTGGTACATCATACAGGCGAACTTGTCTGGACTCAGCCAGCGGACCACAAACCCGTGATTCCTGAGTTTGTTGGCGACTCAGGAATCAAAATTAACATTGTCGGGTTCACTGAAATTGACTTTTTCGGTCATTTTTTCAGTGACAACTTTGTTAATTTGATGGTTACACAGACGAATCTGTATGCCCAACAGTTCGTCGCCGCTAACCCGGGCTCATTTTTAGCTAGACCCGGTGGCTGGACTCCAGTCGATGCAGCCGAAATGAGGACCTTTTGGGGCCTCGTGCTGCATATGGGTCTAGTTAAAAAACCCAGTGTCAGGCAATATTGGAGTGGGGACGTCCTTCACCAGACACCCCTCTACAGTATGGCCATGACACGTCCCCAGTTCGAGGCCATTCGGAGATGTTTGGGGCGGACATGCCGCATTATCCGCATAATGCAAACTGATCCTGCGTATGACCACCTGTATAAAATCAGGCCAGTCATCATTCACTTCGGGGCCAGATTTTGGGAGGCCTATGTCCCAGGGCGGGAGGTCTCTATTGATGAGTCTCTCATCAGCTTCAACGGGAGACTCAGCTTCCGGCAATACATCCCTACCAAGCGAGCGCGGTATGGCATGAAGATGTATAAACTTTGCGAGAGTACCTCCGGGTACACTTGTAAGTTTATAGTGTATGAGGGACGAGATTCCCGTTTTGAACCCCCAGAATGTCCCCCCACTCTGGGTGTTAGCGGGAAAATCGTTTGGGGCCTTTTGCACCCATTGCTAGATAAAGGTTACCAACTTTACGTGGATAACTTTTATTCTAGTATCCCTCTCTTCACATCCCTCCCCATCCCTTCACAGATCCACGGTCGCTTTTGGGACAGTCCGGAAGAATCAAAGAGGCCTTCCGCCCCATCATTCCGTACATGCTCCTATCCCCCGGGGTGAGTCCCGTGCCTTTTACCATGGGAACCTGTTGTTGGTCCGTTATAAGGACAAGAGGGATGTCCTTATGCTCACCACTATTCATGGGAACGGCAGCACCCCTGTCCCTGTGCGAGGTACCGCGGGACCGGTCCTCAAGCCCGATTGTATTCTGGACTACAATCGGTATATGGGGGGAGTTGATCTTTCTGATCAAGTCCTCAAGTCATATAATGCCATGCGGAAAGCACGTGTATGGTATAAAAAGGTTGCGGTCTACATGGTACAGGTTGCCATGTACAACTCTTTTATACTGTACAAATACGCTGGCAACACAGGGACATACCTGCAGTTCCAAGAGGTAGTTCTAAGGGCCCTCATCTTTCGTGACCACCAAGGAGCGGGTCAGAGCACCTATGGAACTTTAGGTCCCCGGATCGTCCCGGGCCAACACCTTCCAGGTGTGATCCCCAACACTAGAAGGTCGGGACGAACCCAGAAGAAATGCAGAGTGTGTCACAGTAAGGGGAGATGGAGGGACACCACCATTGAGTGGGACACTTGCCCAGATAATCCGGGCCTCTGCATAGGCTGCTTCAGGGAGTATCACACTTCCATGGAGTACTAAATTTTCCATCCTTTGCCCTAATTTTCATTCCCCAGAATTCGGATCCAATGTACCAGTCCAGGGTACATTGATTTCCAAATTTTATACCAAAATACCATACCCCCCCCCCCCCCCCCCCCAAAAAAAAAGAAACTTTTTCCCAATACCTCAATATCTCATTTTTTTTTCTTCCCCCTAAAAAATGGGTCATGGGACACAGAGTCAACAGCATTGAAGGTTTGCAGTTGCCTCAAATGCGCAACGCTCTCTCTCCCCACCTGAGCTGGTTGCGCATTTGAGGTAATGGAATAGGGACAGCCCCACACATCCTCTTCCCAGAATGATGATTCAGAGTATAGCGTTTGGGGCAGGCATCATTTTTACTTTTGGCTGTACTCTGGGTCATCATTCTGGGAAAATAATTGGCATATCAGTAAAATTGCAATTTTCTTCCCCCCATAGTACACTTCATCCATTCCTGGAAAATAAATGAAGGGAACACCCGTCTGTTCCAAATCTCCACTTCACCCTATACACCTTCCCTAGGGGGTGTACTGTTTGTAATAGGTTCACATGTGGGTGTTTCTTTCTTGTATTTTCCTCTGAATGTATGTAACTGTTAGGTCCGTAACAAACATCCGCCTCAAATGCGAAGAGTTCTCGCTGAGCTCTGTCGTATTTCCAGGCGACAATTCGGAGTCACATGTTAGTTGTTCCCAGAAAGATGAAGCAGAGCATAGGTTGAAAATTGCAATTTTCAAAAGCTACCCTTCATCCATTCCTGGAAAATTAATTTAGGAAACACCTGTGGGTTTAAAATGTCCTCTTTACCCCTATACCCATTCCTCAGGGTGGGTACTTTCTGTAATGGTGTCACATGTGGGTGTTTCATTTTTGTATTTTCCTCGGAATGTATGTAACCGTCAGCTACTGATATGCCATAGGTCACAAATACAAACTGACCTCTATGACTTCTGAGCCTTGTTGTGCGCCCGCCCAGGACATTACCCCATATGCGGATGTATTTTTATAGTCAGGAGAAAAAGCCCTCAAAAATTTGTAACAGAATAATCTCATATTACCCCTTGTGAAAATGTTAAAAATTGGGTAACCCCAGCATTTTTGTGTAAAAAAATAAAATTTTTCAATTGATGGCCCATTTTTCAAAAAACCTGTGAGGTGTTATTTCCCACTGTACCCCTTGTTACGTTCATAGAGGGGTGTAGTTTCTAAAATGGTGTCACATGTGTTTTTTTTTTTTGCTGTTGGGGGCTTTATAAATGCACATGACCCCCGACTTCAATTTCAACAAAATTTCACTCCTTCTATTCTGAGCATTGTAGTGCGTCTACAGAGCAATTTACATCCACATATGGGGTATTTTTTTTTTCTCAGACGAAGTTGTTCTACAAATTTTGGGGGCCTTTTGCCCTATTACCCAATGTGAAAATGAAACATTTGGAGTAACACTATCAATATAGTGCAAAAAAAATCAAATGTTTCACTTTTACGGCCCACTGTTCAAAAAACATGTGAGGTGTAAGTACTCACATTACCCCTTGTTACGTTCCCCGAAGGGTCTAGTTTCAGAAATGGTATGCCATGTGTTTTTTTTTTTTTTTTTGCTGTCCTGGCACCATAGGGGCTTCCTAAATGCGGCATGCCCCCAGAGCAAAATTTGCTTCCAAAAAGCCAAATGTGACTACTCCTCTTCTGAGACCTGTAGTGCTCCAGCAGAGCACTTTTCACCCCCATATGGGGTGTTTTCTGAATCGGGGAGAAATTGGGCTTCAAATTTTGTAGGGTATTTTCTGCTTTAACCCTTTGTAAAAATGTGAAATTTTTGGGAAACCAAGCATTTTAGGTAATTTTTTTTTTTTTTTTTTTACATATGTAAAAGTCGTGAAACCCCTGTGGGGTATTAAGGTTCACTTTACCCCTTGTTACGTTCCCCAAGGGGTCTAGTTTCCAAAATGGTATGCCATGTGTTTTTTTTCTTGCTGTACTGGCACCATAGGGGCTTCCTAAATGCGGCATGCCCCAGATCAAAATTTGCTTCCAAAAAGCCAAATGTGACTCCTTCTCTTCTGAGACCTGTAGTGCACCAGCAGAACACTTTTCACCCCCATATGGGGTGTTTTCTGAATCGGGAGAAGCTGGGCTTCAAATTTTGGGGGGTATTTTCTGCTTTAACCCTTAGTAAAAATGTAAAATTTTTGGGAAACCAAGCATTTTAGGTAATTTTTTTTTTTTTTTATATTTGCAAAAGTCATGAAACACCTGTGGGGTATTAAGGCTCACTTTACCCCTTGTTACGTTCCCCAAGGGGTCTAGTTTCCAAAATGATATGCCATGTGTTTTTTTTTTTGCTGTTCTGGCACCATAGGGGCTTCCTAAATGCGACATGCCCCCCCCCCAAAACCATTTCAGAAAAATGTTCTCTCCAAAATCCCCTTGTCGCTCCTTCACTTCTGAGCCCTCTACTGCGCCCGCCGAACACTTTACATAGACATATGAGGTATGTGCTTACTCGAGAGAAATTGGGCTACAAATACAAGTAAAAATGTTCTCCTTTTACCACTTGCAAAAATTAAAAAAAAAATGGGTCTACAAGAACATGCGAGTGTAAAAAATGAAGATTGTGAATTTTCTCCTTCACTTTGCTGCTATTCCTATGAAACACCTAAAGGGTTAAAACACTGACTGAATGTCATTTTGAATACTTTGGGGGGTACAGTTTTTATAATGGGGTCATTTGTGGGGTATTTCTAATATGAAGACCCTTCAAATCCACTTCAAAACTGAACTGGTCCCTGAAAAATATCGAGTTTGAAAATTTTGTGAAAAATTGGAAAATTGCTGCTGAACTTTGAAGCACTCTGGTGTCTTCCAAAAGTAAAAACTCATACATTTTATGATAAAGTAGACATATTGTATATGTGAACCAAAAAAAAATAAAAAATAATTTTGAATATCCATTTTTCCTTACAAGCAGAGAGCTACAAAGTTAGAAAAATGCTAAATTTTAATTTTTTTCATCAAATTTGGGGATTTTTCACCAAGAAAGGATGCAAGTTACCATAAAATTTTACCACTATGTTAAAGTAGAATATATCACGAAAAAACAGTCTCAGAATCAGAATGATAAGTAAAAGCATTCCAGAGTTATTAATGTTTAAAGTGACAGTGGTCAGAATTGCAAAAAATGGCTGAGTCCTTAAGGCGAAAAAGGGCTAAGTCCTTAAAGGGTTACGGATGGTCCTCCACCCTTCACCAGGAAGATCTGTAATTGCAGGGAGGACGAAGAACTGAGCCTCTGGCAGGTGTAAGGATTGAAATGCTTCCTGTGACTTGCTAAGGCTTCTTGACTGCACTCTGGGCCGTGTTCTCTGTGCTGGAGGTAGACCGGATATTTTGCAGGCCTGCACCGCTGTTAGTTGCTAGGCCACACCCCTGTAACTACGACATATAATAATGGCAATCATTGACAAACTGTTATATCAATTAATTGCGGTTCTAATGCACACATATCAAACTTGCTCATTTGTAGGGGTAATATTTATTGGCACTAACTTGAATGCCAATTTTATTTTCATTTTAGGACTATTCTTATTTATTCCCTCAAACTCTTTTCACACAGTGTCATCTATCAGATAACTACAGTACTGAGTTTAAAAGTTATAATTAACAATGTACCTGTTGTTGCAAGAGGATTAAACTAATTCCACGAGCTGACTGACACAAGCGAGTTTTTGTGGATTTAAGCTTTACTGGCATTAGGTTTAGCATTGATTTTGCACAGCATTTGACTGATGTTTTTTTTTTTTTCTTTCTTTTTTCATTTCTTTGAGCATGTTGTGGACAATTGCCTGGTAAAGCTCACATTGATAATCCAAAGGTATTCCTTAATTCCTGAATATTGATTCTCTGTTTTGTGAGCCACACATGAAGAGGAGAAAAGAAAAAAATTACAAAAATTACCGCTTTTATTAAAGGTCTTGAGTGGTGTTAAAAATGTTGAGATATAGGGCAATAAATTAAGAATTCAGATTACTAGGGGGATTCTTTTCCATTTGTTTATAGATCAACAAATAAGCATGTTTAGTTTTTGTCATTAAACATGTCATCAGCTAAATCAAGTTACTCTCCTAAATTGCCAAAATGCATTTTGGCACTATGTTTTTGACAGATTGGAACAGATGGGTGTCGATGAGCGAAAACCGATCTCTTGCCAGTTATTTTTTATTTTTTTTGTTTTGTTTTATCTTTTAAGTTTTTAATCTGATATGCCTTTTATTTTTTTAGTTCTTTAACTCTTTGCCATGATCTTGTTTTCTACTTTAGTATACATCAGAACTGGTGTACAGATACTAAACCATATACAGTACGTACATTTGGTCTAGAGCCAATTGTATGAACAGTATCTACTGAGCAATTATGTGAACATTAATCTTCTGAATTCTGTTATTCACCAAACCTGGTAAATATTGAGTGTATTTCCACAGTATTTCTAAAAATTGACAGCTTATATACAGCAATCGATTAAAAATAAGGGCACATTCACATCTAGGATTTGTTGATCCAGCAGCATGAAACGGCTGGAGAATTTCCAAACTGCCTCCTGTCGTATTGGTGCCGGATCCATGCCATACCCTATTGATTTCAATGAGCCACCAGAAGTCAAGGAATGTCTCTGATTGGCTCATTTTCTGATTGTATATATTTTTTTTCTAATCAGACTTAAAACCGAGTTATGCTGAGCTTTATAGTCCAGTGGGAAAATGAGCCAAACGGATCCAACTGAAAAATACAGCAGGAGGCGGTTTAGAAATTATCCTGCCATATACGACTGTTGGATCCACAAATCCTAGATGTGGGTGTACCCTAAATCTGTTTATGTTATTATAGACAACAAGAAAACACCACAGTGTCAGTTATTAGGTGCTAATGAGTCCAGGGCTGTTTCCACACAAGTATAAAAAAAAATATTATAACAATAAAAAGTAGACCACAGCACTCAAAAGTAGTGAAAATTAAAACCATGGATGTGACTTATTCCACCATCAGCCAAGAAAAAAAAAATTTGGGGATGCTTCTATTATAAAATACTGTTTTTACATTGATGTGATAGATTTCCCTTGTTGATTTCTATAGCTACCTTTGTAGCATCCACTGGGGGTCACACAAGTTTGTTGTCGGCTTTCTCTTTAGGCATTGCTTGTTAATGCCGGGGTGGGAGAAGTTACAGTATTAGTTGATATAGCTGTTTGATTCTATTAGGGCACCCAAAAGATATTTCTTATGACTGACAAAATGACTTAACATTCTAAATATACATTTTTACCTATCCATGTTAAATGCCTTTGAGATTGCTCAATATGATCTGTTGTATCTGTTTTATGCTATGAATACATTTCCATTTGGTTTGGAAGATGTATGTTATTTACTATTCCCTCACCCCTGATTGTTGTTCTGATGCAGTGTTTTTGGGTACAAGCGCACATGTGCGAGAGGGAGGTTTGGAATAATTGTGATTCACATTCTTTTTTTAGCACTCTCCAGATAAACTTACAATGTGGAAAGTTCACAGTTTATAATCACACTGGGAGACATAAAAGCTTGCCAAAAGACCTTGTGTAAATGAGTAAAGCTGGTATGTGTATTTCTCCTAGAAGTTACAAAGAAGAAAGATGAATCCAGCCTTTCTCTGATTTATGAGCCTTTTCATCACCACTGCTTCCCTGAGCAGAGTGACACTCTGGAGCATGGTCATACATTCACAAATATGCTATTAGCTTTGCTTTGTTTCATTCCAGAAGAAAACTCAGTTTTTTTTCTACAAGTATTAATAAAAAAAATGTCTATATGATAATGTTTATGTTACAGTACATTGTAACTTTTAAAGGTGTTATCCAGGAATAGAAAAAAACACAGCTACTTTCTATCAAAAACTGCCCCCCCCTGTCTGTCTCCAGGTTGGGAGTGGTTCTGCATCTCCGTTTCAGTGAAGTGAATGGAGCCAAGTTGTAAAACCACACCCAACCTGGAGACAGACGTGGAGCTGTTTTTGAAAGAAATTAGCTGTGTTTTTCTATTCATGGATAACCACTTTAAAGGAGTTCTCCAACTGAAATCTTTTAACCCCCGCTGTGCCCGGGCTGTAAAACTATACATAATAAACTTTCACTTACCTCCCTATGATCCCCCGTTGTTCTGATATCGCCGCCTGTGCTCCGGTCCCTGTCAGCTTCCTCCTGCGGGTCGGTGACTTCACTCTGCGCTCAGCCTATCAGCGGCCATGACGGGACATTGCTGCGGCCGCTGGTAGGCTAAGCGCAGAGTGGAAGAGACCGGGACCAGAGAACGGGACAGCGATATCAGAACAACGGGGGATCGTAGGCGGGTAAGTGAAAGTTTATTATATATAGTTTTACAGCCCGGGCACAGCAGGGGTTAAAAGTTTTAGCTTAGAGAACTCCTTTAAACACTGTACCTGTCGGAAAAAGGAAATGGATACATGACACATTTACAAGCAACCCACAAGTCACAGTATCTCTGAGTTTTTGGGTATTAGAGTCAAATTTAACCTTTTATTAGAGTAAATCAACTGCATGCTTAAAGGGGTACTCCCGTGGAAACTTTTTTTTTTAATCAACTGGTGCCAGAAAGTTAAACAGACTTGTAAATCACTTCTATTCAAAAATCTTAATCCTTCCAGTTCTTTTTAGGGGCTGTATACTAAAGAGAAATCCAAAAAAGAAATGGATTTCCTGTGATGTCCTGACCACAGTGCTCTCTGCTGACCTCTGCTGTCCATATTAGGAACTGTCAAGAACAGGAGAAAATCCCCATAGCAAACATATGCTGCTCTGGACAGTTCCTAAAATGGACAGCAGAGGTCAGCAGAGAGCACTGTGGTCAGGACATTACAGGAAATGCATTTTTTGTATTTCTCTTTAGTATACAGTCCCTAAAACTTTCTGGCACCAGTTGATAAAAAAAAAGTTTTCCACAGGAGTACCCCTTTAAATGGGGGACCTATTGGTTTCCTAATATAAAACTCCATATTTAAAAAGCATGTTACAACAGGTGATAACTGGAATTACCACAATCTAACATGCAAAAAGGAGAAATCTAATGCTCTGTTCACACTAGCCTGTGATAGATCCACTGTAGGGTATCTCGAAACAGTCATTTATGGACTCCCTTGACTTTTAATTAGGAATTCTGTTTCTGTTAGTTAGGATTAATAAGGGTGTTCTGACAACTGTGGCATATAGGTGGATTGATGACAGCTGTATAGACATTGAACAGCCAGTACTTTAAACCAAGTTATCTAGACATGCCATGTTATCTAGACAACCCCACAAATTGCATGGTTAGAATAAACAGTTGGTTTATAGAAGTGCCAGTAGAGTGCAGATGAGATCTGTGTAACACAGAAATAATATATTATCACCCATAACTCCAGTGACATATGGAGTGAGTAACATTGATTTTCCTGTGAAAATGGCACTTGTCTGGGGTGGGATATATATTAGGCAGCAAGTGAACAGTCAACTCTAAAAAAAAAATTTTGGGAGGAAAAAATAGGCAAACAAAAGGACCTAAGTGACTTTGACAATGGACAAATTGTGATGGTTGTGATAGCATATCCAAAATTGCAGGTGTTGTGGTGTGTTCCTATTATGCACTTGTTACTGTTACTATCTACCTGAAGTAGTTTAAAGGGATTATCTGGGGAAAAAAACTGTATTTGCCCCCCTCCCTCCCCCGCAGCCTCCATTATCACGGTCTTTGCTGAGCTCCACTCCCTGGTGGTGGGGTCGGCATGAGTCTTTCCACTAAGGTAATCATTGACAGAGGCGGGACATCGTTGTGGCTGGTAACTGGCTCAGTGGCAATCTCTCTTGCCAAAACTAGCACGAGAAGTAAAGACCACCTGTGAAACCTCATGGTTGCTCAAGGTTTATTGATACACAAGGTAAGCAAACAATAGCTATCTCATCCAATTACACAGAATAACTGCAGCTGAACAAATTGCTAAGAAAAAGTTAATGCCTGCTATTATGGGAAGTTGTAAGAACACTATGCATTGCAACTTGCTGCATGAAGGTCTGCATAGTCACAGACTGCTCAAAGTACCCCTGCCTGCCCCTGTTTCCCACTGAAAGAGTCTGCTATAGGCACGCAAACTGGTCAGAAGTGCAATTAAAGAAAGTAGCCTAGACTGATAAATAGCCTTTATTTTGACATGACGTGAACAGATGGGTGCTAGTGCATTTCTTACTTGGGTAAGAGATGGCATCAGTATGTACTATGAGAATAAGGCAGCATCATGCTCTAGGCAGTGCATTGCTGGAAAAGTTTGGATTCTGGCATTTCTGTGGATGTTACGTTGACAGGTATAACTCAATTAAATATTGTTACAGACCAAGTGAACCTGTTCATGGCAAGGAGATTTCCTAATGGTATTGTTCTCTTTCTGCAGGATAATTCATCCAACTACATTGCAAAAATTATTCAGGAATGTTTTAAAATAGAGTCAAACGTGTTTACTCTTCCTCCAATTTCCACAGAACTCAACCTTTCTTTAAATGTGCTAAAAAGAGACCTGATCCACAGAGGGTCACTTATCCCCTTTCCAAAGGATAGGAGATTAGTGTCTGTTTGCAGGGGGTTCGACTGCTGGGACCCCCTGCAATCTCCTGCACAATACCCCGGCAGTCCCCAGGGTCAGTGGGTGTTGACCTCTGCACGAAGCGACGGCGGACACGCCCCCTCCATGTATCTCTATGGAAGAGCAGGAGATACCTGAATCTTCGGCTCTCCCATAGAGATACATGGAGGGGGGTGTCAGCAGTCGCTTCATGCAGGGGTCGTCATGCTCAGTTCCTTGGGACTGCCGGGGTATTGTGCAGGAGATTGCAGGGGGTCCCAGCAGTCGAACCCCCTGCAAACAGACACTAATCTCCTATCCTTTGGAAAGGGGATAAGTGACCCTCTGTGGATCAGGTCTCTTTTTAGCACATTTAAAGAAAGGTTGAGTTCTAGCCACTGGTTATTGGTAACATTTCACTAGACTTGCTATTTTGAAGATGCTCTGACCCAGTCATCTAGAATTCACAACTTAGTCCTTGTTGAGGTTGCTAAAATCCTTACATTATAAATTTTAGTGTCCTTTAAATGTCTCACTATATTAACGAGAGACTGATAAAGAAAAACAACTTGTAATCCCCCGGATGTAGTGACACCTTTAGCAATCTCATTATACAATGTGCGTGGTGTTATTACAGTTTTAACTTTGAGATAGTTACACTTTTTATTTTTTATTTTTGCCAGATGGTCATTGCATAGACTAATATAAACTCAGGGAAAATTTGCTTTACATATTTATTTTGTTGATCCACTTCTAACAGCTTGCAAATGAACAACATGAATAGAATAATTTTTTTAATGTTCCTTATAGCTATAGTTATCATACTGCTGCTTATGTCAAGTATTACAGCTAGGCTTCAGAGATCTAAGTGGAAATAATGGTAAAAAAATTACTAGAGACTAATGCATTGGAACATCTGTGACAATTCTATGTAATGATTGTCCTTAGTATATTGGAGAAGGATAGTGAAGAGCCAATGGAAAACAATATACTGTATACTGGTGCGTGTAAAATAAATTACTGTAAAGGCTACAATGAGTGTTAAAACTTGCAAAACTTTTGCAAGGAGGGACACATGTAACTATTAACAAGCATTATATGATAATCCACCAGTTGTCAGCCCTACTAATTCTTTTTATAAGTTGATATACTACAGATGGTGTATTAGAAACACAGCATTTCACAAATGCTGAGCATTCATTTAAATTTGGTTACAAATTGTTGTGTTCTAATTATAGCAGCTCATAGATAGCTAGTGAAGTTCTGACTACAGGTTGATTATCAGTTTCAATAGTACATCCAGAACTTTCATATTTATGTGTAACTTTGCAGATATATTACTTATCTTGTACTGATGGATTCACAGCCTTTGCCATAACCCATTCTCAGTCAATGTTGCATTTATTTCTACAAGCTTTTGACTACAAATCTGCCAACATTTGCTACTGGCTCAGTCTTTGCATTAGGCTAAGTTCCCATTGCCGTTGTGCTCCTTCCCGTCCTGGGTCAGTTTTTTTTTTTTTGTGCCGAATGGCTCCCTAAACAGGTGACAGCACAACGTACTCCACTGGGTCCAGATGGATCCCAATGACTTATATGGGGTCCGTCGGAAATCCAGTAGTTTACTGGAGAAAAACAATGCCGCTAAAATTGGCTAAACTGCCGATGGAGTTCCATGTAGCAGAGCCCGACAGTAATGTGAACTTAGTCTTAGTCTTACTTGACTTGATCATTTACATTGTCCCTAACAGTATTTACACATTGCTATATACAGTAATGGAAAGTATCCAAAAACATAGCTTTCTAATTTCCATTGTGTTACAGAGGTTTCTTGGAGATTATCTGTTAGGGTATGGCTGTCGACTGGTTCCAGTAGTAACCAATAAGATTCTTATTGTAGCTTTGTTCCTATATTACATATGGTTATACATGATCAGTTGAAGATATATAAGACTATACCTTTGGTTTACATTTACAATACATTTAAATTATAAACTAATCCCCTTCTGCTTCTACTGTTCCAATGGCTCCAGGTCCCCACTGAACTGCCTATCTAGACAGTCATAGACTGAGGCAGGTCATCGCTGCAGTCAGTGGTTGGCTGAGCAGGGACTTTCTGTGGGGATAACAGGCCATAGGAAGCAGCATAAAGTGTAGAGCAATGGACGCTGGAAGCCTTTGAAATGGCAATGATTGGACATTGGGGCAGGTGTGTGTTTTTAAATTGTTAATTTTACAAATTTTTAAAGCACCCTGAACCAAATATAAACAATTTTTTGTCTGGAATAATCCTTCACGGTATGTTCACACAGGACTGAAATATGACAGATCTACAGCAGATTTATTTCAGATTGTAAACTTTCTAATTGAGGTTAATTGGAGAAATTCACAGTAAGTTAGCTGTAAATATACATCATTTCAGTCGTGTGGGAATTTACACTTATACTGTAAAATGCTGTCCATATGTGATTAAAGAATTACCGTACCAGTTTCGGAGCTGTGGCATATAAACTGTAGAATATAAATTGTATTTCTAACTATTTGTCAATGCAGTTTCTGGAACCATCATTTAAACAGGTTAATTATGTATCTGCGGATGTAACTCTAACTTGTAGTTTATCCTTTATTTTATATGAGACCTCATTCTGTTTTGTAGCACGGTGATTAATAAGAGGTGTGCTTCTTCTGTACTCTAAGCAAAAGAAAGAAAGAAACAAAAAACTGAGAAAATGGTGCACATTGCGGCTCTATCCCGAGGATGGAGAATAGGGTATATAAGTAGGTAAAGGGTTATGAGGTTTGCTGCTTAGTTGTAACTATTTTCATTCTTATAAAATAACCTAGCTGTGCCTCTGGATCTTAAATTGATATTGCTACCTAGGAAACCTGACTGCTGGTATTTACTTCTCAAGATGCACAAATTATTTCACTTCCCAAATATGTACATATTTTTTCATTGATCTGTGCAAAACCTCATCTGTTACCAGCTCAGACTCCCAATCTGTCCTAATCCTTTTTCAGAGAATAAACACGCTGATCTGACTTTATGGGCTTACATAATGCATAGTCACTGGCAAACAGACATTGCTGAACCTTCATACTACCATTTAAAATAGCAATGGCATCAGTTAAAGTGATAGTACATACTAACTTATCTTACCCAAATTTTACTCTTCGTACAGTGATAAATACATTATATTTTGACTATAAAGAATTATGTTAGGCTCTTAAAAGCAGTACTCCACTGAATGGTTTATCCTTCCCTTCTGCCTAGGCTGAAAAATGTGAAATAATAAACGTTAACTCACTTTCTGCCGCTCCCCCAAAGTGCTGATGCCACTCTACTATCTTCCACATTCATGGGCCTGACACTGTGCCGGTGGGAGGTGGTTTTTTGCGCTCCCGTAGATCCATGCGTCCGCTCCTCCCCCAGCTCTCCGAACATTTCCGAAGCTAGAACTGGGGGAGGGCAGAGCAAGGGGAGGGAGGAGGTTCACGCCCCCTCCCTCATCTCCCTGAGCTCGGCTGGACGCAGATCTCTACGGCACGCCCCCTCCCTGAGGACCTAGATCTCCACGGCAGGTCCCCTCCCTCATCTCCCCGAGCTGAGGACGTAGAGCAGTGCTCCCAATGAGCTCTATGTGTAAAGGGGGACATTAAGCCTGAACAGTATGTCCCTCTTTAGCCCATACAGTATGTCCCCCTTTAGCCCATACAATATGTCCCCTTTAGCCCATACAGTATGTCCCCCTTTAGCCCATGCAGTATGTCCCCCTTTAGCCCGTACAGTATGTCCCCCTTTAGCCCGTACAGTATGTCCCCCTTTAGCCCGTACAGTATGTCCCCCTTTACACATAGAGCTCATTGGGAGCACTGCTCTACGTCCTCAGCTCGGGGAGATGAGGGAGGGGACCTGCCGTGGAGATCTGCTGGGGGAGATGAGGGAGGGGACCTGCCATGGAGATTTACGTCCTCAGGGAGGGGAGATGAGGGAGGGGACCTGCCGTGGAGATCTATGTCCTCAGGGAGGGGGCGTGCCGTAGAGATCTGCGTCCAGCCGAGCTCAGGGAGATGAGGGAGGGGGCGTGAACCTCCTCCCTCCCCTTGCTCTGCCCTCCCCCAGTTCTATCTTCGGAAATGTTCGGAGAGCTGGGGGAGGAGCGGACGCATGGATCTACGGGGGCGCAAAAAACCACCTCACACCGGCTTCAGCGATTTCCTGCCTCAGTCCCTCAGTTATGGTATATACTGAGTGGCAGTGTCCTGCAATGGGCAGGGGAACCAGGAAGAAATCTGTACTCAGGCCTGTTACATGACACTGCCGCTTAGCATATCTTCAGCCGAGATGGTACATCACTGCGGCCAGCGATAATCTCAGCACAATGTTATCTGCCAGGTCCCAGTATTCGGAAGAAGACCGTCGCCCTGAAGACAGGAGACAAATATCAGTGCATCAGGGGTGCGATGGAAGGGGAGTTAAACTTTGTTGTTTTATCTTTGCAGCCTGGCAGAATGGAGGGATAAAAAAAAAAATCAGTGGAGTATTCCTTTAACAAAAACAGTCCAATAGTGAAAATGTTTTATTTAGCCACGAAAAATTCCAGAAAATGATATAACTGGAGCATTCTAAATGATCGGTAACTACTCTGTAAATGTTCATATCCCTGTATTTGTGCTGAAGGATATAAAGCCTGACATGGTACCTATTGAAAACCTGTCCATGCTGTGGGCGTGTTTTTCAGATGCTGGGACAGGGATACTGGTCAGGGTCAAGGGAAAGCTGAATGAAGCAAAGTACAGTAATATTCTTGAATTCTGAAACTCAGATTGGGTCGAACTTTCACCTATCAATATAACAATGACCTTAAGCACACAGCCAAGACAAAAGTGACTTAGGGACCACTCTGTGAATGACCATGAGTGGCACAGCCAGAGCCCTGACTTGAACCCATTCGAACATCTCTGGAGAGACCTAAAAATGGCTTTAAATTACTCCACTGACTCCTTACCCATCCAACCTGACAGAGCTTGAGAGGATCTACTGAGAAGAATGGCAGAATATTACCAGCTTTTGCTGTGCAGACCTTATGGCATAATACCCACCAAGACTGGAGATTGTAATCACTAGGTGCTTCACCTAAGTACAGAGTAAAGGGTCTGAAAACTTATATCACTGCAATATTTTCGTTTTGCCTTTTCAACAAATTAGCAAGACATCTAACATTCTGTTAGAATCCAAAACAAATGCTGAAAGTTGGTAGATATGGTATGTTCGGGGTTAGGTGGTGACTATTTAAAGCACTGCTGTTTTATTTTTAACTGTGGAGCTACAGCTGCTGTCCAGAGGAATACACAGAATCGTGTGCACTCTTGTTGACTGCGGCTGTAAAAAATAAATAAATCGATAGCTGCACAAAAGTCTCACTGTTGCCATGTCGTAAAGCCTTGCTGATAATAAAAAAGATTGGCATGGTATTCCATTTTATAAAATTGTAGTATTACGTTAAAACACATTAATAAATGAAACCTAATTATTGCCTCAACCCCTTTTATTTATGTGGAAGATATATATGTGTGTGTGTGTGTGTGTGTGTATATATATATATATATATATATATATATATATATATATATATATATCTCAACGTGTATGTATGTAAAAATACATTGTCTGATTTTTTAATAATTTTTTTGCAAATGATGGTGGACAATAAGTATTTGGTCACGTAAAAGCAAAGCAGGATCTCTGGCTCTCACAGACCTGTAACTTCTTCTTTAACCACTTAGGGAACCAGGGCGTACCTGTACGCCCGTGAAAATTTTGGGCTCCGTCGGGCAGGGACCGAACCGGGTTGACTGCTGGTATCTATCAGCAGGCACCCCGTGCAAACTCCTGGGTGGGGGGGAGGCTCATCAGACCGGCGATTTGCGGTGATTCCGGGTCAATCGGGTCTCTGGTGACCTGGAAAAAAAGGGTGAATGGGGCTGAGACAGCCCCATTCACCCTTACCCAGCAGGGTGCCACCTCACAGTCACGCGATTGATTGGTTGGAACGACTGACCAATAACTGCTCTGCTGGGCTGTGATCGGGGCTGTGATCGGGGCCGGCGGGGGTCTCCTACCTCTCCCTGTCTGGCGGGGGTCCCCTCAGAAGCTGCGGTCCCTGCGTTGTAGTTTTGCAACAGTTGGCGTTCCAACAACAACCTCCAGCATGCCCTTTGGTAGTCTGTGCATGCTGGGGGTTGTAGTTATGCAACTATGAAAAAGTGTGCATCTAGCTGTTGCAGAACTACAACTCCCAGCATGCACAGACTACCAAAGGGCATGCTGAGAGTTGTAGCATTGTAACTCCAGCTGTTGTAAAACTACAATTTTCAGCATGCCCTTCGACTGTCAATGTATGCGGAATGTTGCAGTTTTGCAACAAAGCTGGAGACACATTGGTTGTGAAACAGACTTTGTGTCCTAACTCAGTGTTTTACCACCAGTGTGCCTCCAGCTGTTGCAAAACTACAACTCCCAGCATGCACTGAGAGACTGTACACGCTGGGAGTTCTAGATTTGCAACAGCTGGAGGCGCACTGGTTACGAAACACTGAGTTAGGTTTTGCAAATGCAGCAAATTTTCCGCCATGGCTCAAACTCCCAGCGAGAAATCACTGTAAACCCCCGCCCGTGTGAATGTACCCTAAAAACACTAAACTACACAAAATAAAAAGTAAAACACTGCATATACCCTTGCACAGTATACCCTTACCCCCCAATAAAAAAAAAATGTCTTGTACCGCACTGTTTCCAAAATGGAGCCTCCAGCTGTTGAAAAACAACAACTCCAAGTATTGTCAAGGCATGCTGGGAGTTTTGCAGCAGCTGGAGGCACCCTGTTTTGGAAACACTGCTGTAGGGTATTTTGGTGGCAGATACAAGTCCCCAAAATAGGCCTCAAATGTGCATGGCGCTCTCCCGCTTTGGAGCCTTGTCGTATTTCAAGGCAACAGTTTAGTGCCGCATATGGGGTATTTCCGTACTCGGGAGAAATTGCGTTACAAATTTTGGGGGGCTTTTTCTCCTTATACCCCTTATGAACAGGTAAAGTTGAGGTCTACACCAGCATGTTAGTGTTGTTTTTTACACACACATGCTGATGTTGCCCCAAAGGTAAAAAAATGACCCAAAATTTGTAATGCAATTTCTCCTAAGTATGGAACTACCCTGTATGTGGGTGTAAAGTGATCTGCAGGCGCACAACATTGCTCAGAAGTGAGAGCGCACCATGTACATTTGAGGTCTAAATTCGTGATGTGCACAGGGGTGGCTGATTTTACAGCGGTTCTGACATAAACACAAAACAATTCATACACACGTGACCCCATTTTGGAAACTATACCCCTCACGGAATGTAACAAGGGGTATAGTGAGCCTTAAAACCCCACAGGTGTTCATTAAAGTTGGATGTGAAAATGAAAAATATTTTTTTTCACTAAAATGCTGGTGTTACCCTACATTTTTCATTTTCACAAGGGAAAATAGGAAAAAGCCCCCCAAAATTTGTAGCCCCATATCTTCTGATTAAGAACATACCCCATATGTGGATGTAAAGTGCTTTGCGGGCTAACTACAATGTTCTGAAGAGAAGGAGCGCCATTGGGCTTTTGGAGAGAGAATGTGTCTGAAATTGAAGGCCATGTGTGTTTACAAAGCCCCCATAGTGCCAGAACAGTGGACCCCCCCCCCACATGTGACCCCATTTTGGAAACTACACCCCTCACGTAATGTAATAAGTGGTGCAGTGAGCATTTACACCACACAGGTGTCTGACAGGTTTTTGGAACAGTGGTCCGTGAAAGTGAAAAATAAAATTTTTCATTTGCACAGCCCACTGTTCCAAAGATCTGTCAAACACCAGTTGGGTGTAAATGCTCACTACACCCTTATTAAATTCTGTGAGGGGTATTGTTTCCAAAATGGGGTCACATGTGGGGATGGGGGGTCCACTGTTCTGGCACCACGGGGGGCTTTTTAAACGCACATGTCCCCTGACTTCCATTCCAGCCAAATTCTCTCTCCAAAAGCTCAATGGCCCCCCCTCCTCATCCGAGCATTGTAGTTCGCCTGCAGAACACTTTACATCCACATATGGGGTATTAACATTATTCCAGTAATTGGGTTTACAAATTTGAAAGGCTTTTTCTCCCATTACCCCTTGTGAAAATAAATAATTTGGGATAGCACCAGCATTTTAGTGAAAAAAATTTAATTTTAAATTTTCACCTCCAACTTTAGCGGAAATTTGTCAAACACCTGTGGGTTGTTAAAGCTCACTGTACCCCTTTAAAGAGTCTCCTCTGTCCTCCACTTGCTACGTGTATTAATGGCACCTGTTTGAACCTGTTTGATCAGTATAAAAGACATCTGTCCACAACCTCAGTCAAAATTGTAGAAATTTTGTAGACCTGCACCAGGCTGGGAAGACTGAATCTGCAATAGGCAAGCAGCTTGGTGTAAAGAAATCAACTGTGGGAGCAATTATTAGAACATGTAAGACATACAAAGACCACTGATAATCTCCCTCGATCTGTGGCTCCCGTTTTGTAAAAATTATCACAAGAACGGTGAGCAAAAATCCCAGAACCACACCTAGGGGGACCTAGTGAATGACGTGCAGAGAGCTTGGGACCAAAGTAACAAAGGCTTCCTTCAGGAACACACTACGCCACCAGGGACTCAACTCATGCAGTGCCAGATGTGTCTCCCTGCTTAAGCCAGTACATGTCCGGGCCCATCTGAAGTTTGGTGGAGAGCATTTGGATGATCCAGAAGAGAATTGGGAGAATGTCAGATGAACTTTTTGATAAAAACTCAACTCTTCATGTTTGGAGGAGAAAGAATGCTGAGTTGCATTCAAAGAACACCATACCTACTGTAAATCATGGGGGTGTAAACATGCTTTGGGGCTGTTTTTCTGCTAAGGGACCAGGACGACTGATCCGTGTAAAGGAAAGAATGAATGGGGCCATGTATTGTGAGATTTTGAGTGAAAACCTCCTTCCATCAGCAAGGGCATTGAAGATGAAACGTGGATGAGTCTTTCAGCATGACAATGTTCCAAAACACACTGCCCAGGCAATGAAGGAGTGGCTTCGTAAGAAGCATTTCAATGTTCTGGAGTGGCCTAGCCAGTCTCCAGATCCCAACCCCATAGAAAACCTTTGGAGGGAGTTGAAAGCCTGTGTTGCCCAGCGACAGCCCCAAAACATCACTGCTCTAGAGGAGATCTGCATGGAGGAATGGGACAAAATACCAGCATTTGACATCTGTCAAAACATTTGACCTCTTTCATTGCCAACAAAGCGTATATAAAAAAGTATTGAGATAAACTTTTGTTATTGACCAAATACTTATTTTCCACCATAATTTGCAAATAAATTCTTAAAAAATTAGACAATGTGATTTTATGTATTTTTTTTCTCATTATGTCTCTCATAGTTGAGGTATACCTATGATGAAAATTACAGGCCTCTCATCTTTTTAAGTGGAAGAACTTGCACAATTGGTGACTGACTAAATACTTTTTGCCCCACTGTATGTTCCAGGATCACTTCCAAATCGCTAAAGATATTATGAAACTTGGCACACATGTTACTTATATGTCAACAACAAACATAGGATAGGTAATTTAACCCTTAGCCACCCCCATTTGCGAGAGTCAGGGTTTTTATTTACTGTCCCATGCAAGTCTTTGGGAACTATATGTTACTGCATAGCTTCCAAACAGCTGGAGATATTTGAATAATAGTTTTTCACATGTTACTTATATGTCAAATAAAAATATATAATAGTTAAATTAACCCCTAACCTTCTATATGTGAAGGATGGGTTTTTTGTTTTAAGTCCCCTGCAAGTATATAGGACTTCTGGTGCCTTATCTACAAGCTGTTTCTCCTGGTGAATGCGTCAGTCCAGCTGGTAGGCCACACCCTCCTTGTATGCCATGTCCCATCTCACAGACACGCCCACCTTTTAACCCCTTAAGGACTTAGCCCTTTTTCCCCTTAAAGGGGCACTCCGCCCCTAGACATCTTATCCCCTATCCAAAGGATAAGATGTCAGATCGCCGTGGTGCTGCTGCTGGGGAGCCCCGGGATCCCCCCTGCGGCTCTGCGCTATCATTACAGCACAGAGCGAGTTCGCTCAGCACGTAATGACGGGCGATACAGGGGACGGAGCCGCGTGATGTCATGGCTCCGCCCCTCGTGACATCACGTCCCGTCCCCTTTATGCAAGTCTATGGCAGGGGGCGTGGCGACCGCCGCACCCCCTCCCATAGACTTGTATTGAAAGGGGTGGGCCGTGATGTCACGAGGGGCGGAGCCATGATTTAACGATGCTCTGACCCCTGTATTGCGCGTCATTACGTGCAGAGCGAACTCGCTCTGTGCTGTAATGATAGTACAGTGCCGCAGTGGGGATCCCGGGCCTCCCCAGCAGCGGGACCGCGGCGATCTGACATCTTATCCCCTATCCTTTGGATAGGGGATAAGATGTCTAGGGGCGGAGTACCCCTTTAAGGACTCGGCCGTTTTTTGCATTTCTGACCACTGTCACTTTAAACATTAATAACTCTGGAATGCTTTTACTTATCATTGTGATTCCGAGATTGTTTTTTCGTGACATATTCTACTTTAACATAGTGGTAAAATTTTATGGTAACTTGCATCCTTTCTTGGTGAAAAATCCCAAAATGTGATGAAAAATTTGAAAATTTAGCATTTTTCTAACTTTGAAGCTCTCTGCTTGTAAGGAAAATGTATATTACAAATAAAAAATTTTTTTATTCACATATACAATATGTCTACTTTATGTCTGCATCATAAAAGTGACGAGTTTTTACTTTTGGAAGACACCAGAGGGCTTCAAAGTTCAGCAGCAATTTTCCAATTTTTCACAAAATTTTCAAACTCACTATTTTTCAGGGACCAGTTCAGGTTTGAAGTGGATTTGAAGGGTCTTCATATTAGAAATACCCCACAAAAGACCCCATTATAAAAACTGCACCCCCCCAAAGTATTCAAAATGACATTCAGTCAGTGCTTTAACCCTTTAGGTGTTTCACAGGAATAGCAGCAAAGTGAAGGAGAAAATTCACAATCTTCATTTTTTACACTCGCATGTTCTTGTAGACCCAATTTTTTAATTTTTGCAAGTGGTAAAAGGAGAAAATTTTTACTTGTTTTTGTAGCCTAATTTCTCTCGAGTAAGCACATACCTCATATGTCTATGTAAAGTGTTCGGCGGGCGCAGTAGAGGGCTCAGAAGGGAAGGAGCGACAAGGGGATTTTGGGGAGAACATTTTTCAGAAATGGTTTTTGGGGGGCATGTCACCTTTAGGAAGCCCCTAGGGTGTCAAAACAGCAAAAAAAAACAAAAACACATGGCATACCATTTTGGAAACTAGACCCCTCGGGGAACGTATCAAGGGATAAAGTGAGCCTTAATACCCCACAGGTGTTTCATGACTTTTGCAAATGTAAAAAAAAAATTACCTAAAAGGCTTGTTTTACCAAAAATGTTACATTTATAAAAAGGGTAATAGCAGAAAATACCCCCCCAAAATTTGAAGGCCAATTTCTCCCGATTCAGAAAACACCCCATATGGGGGTGAAAAGTGCTATGCTGGTGCACTACAGGTCTCAGAAAAGGAGTAGTCACATTAGGCATTTTGGAAGCAAATTTTGCTCTGGGGGCATGCCACATTTAAGAAGCCCCTATGGTACCAGGACAGCAAAAAAAAACAACACATGGCATACTATTTTGGAAACTAGACCCCTCGGGGAACGTAACAAGGGGTTAAGTGAACCTTTATACCCCACAGGTGTTTCACGACTTTTGTGTTAGTGTAGTGTAGTGTTTTTAGGGTACAGTCGCACGGGCAGGGGTTCACAGTAGTTTCTCGCTGGCAGTTTGAGCTGCGGCAAAAAATTTGCCGCAGCTCAAACTTGCAGCCAGATACTTACTGTAAACCTCCGCCCATGTGAGTGTACCCTGTACGTTCACATTGGGGGGGGGGGGGGGGCATCCAGCTGTTGCAAAACTACAACTCCCAGCATGCGCTGACAGACTGTACATGCTGAGAGTTTTAGTTTTGCAACAACTGTAGGCACACTGGTTATGTATCACTGAGTTTGTGACCTAACTCAGTGTTTCACAACCAGTGTGCCTCCAGCTGTTGCAAAACTACAACTCCCAGCATATACGATGCATGCTGGGAGTTGTAATTTGCAACAGCTGGAGGCACACCGGTTGTGAAACACTGTTAGGTAAAAAAAACTCTGAGTTTCACAACCAGTGTGCCTTCAGCTGTTGCAAAACTACAACTCTCAGCAGTCACCGACAGCCAACAGGAATGCTGGGAGTTGTAGTTATGCAACCAGCAGATGCACCACTACAACTCCCAGCATGCACTTTAGCTGTTTGTGCAAGCTGGGAGTTTTAGTT
The DNA here is from genome assembly GCF_029499605.1 of Hyla sarda. Classification (NCBI taxonomy): domain Eukaryota; kingdom Metazoa; phylum Chordata; class Amphibia; order Anura; family Hylidae; genus Hyla; species Hyla sarda. The sequence continues at coordinate 227,443,426 of NC_079192.1, forward strand.
ATACAACAGCTGAAGGTACACTTTTCCATAGAAAAAATGTGCATCGAGCTGTTGCAAAACTATAAGTCCGAGCATGCCCATAAGGGAATGCTGGGAGTTGTGGTGGTCTGCCTCCTGCTGTTGCATAACTACAGCTCCCAGGATGCACTTTTTGCAGGGACGCCGGGGATCGCACCCACTCACATCCTCTGGAAGAGGGGCGGAGCGGGTTGCGGGAGTGACACCCGCAGCAGGTGCCCTGATTGGTCGGCCGGTAAACCGGCCGACGAATCACGGCGATCGTGAGGTGGCACCAGTGCTACCTCACCCCTGCTGGCTATGGCTGTTCGGGGCCGTCGGAGAAGGCCCCGATCAGCCAGTAATTCCGGGTCACTGGAGACCCGATTTGACCCGGAATCGCCGCAGATCGCTGGGCTGAATTGTTCAGCAATCTGCAGCCATCGCCGACATGGGGGGACATAATGACCCCCCTGGGCGATATGCCGAGATGCCTGCTGAACGGTTTCAGCAGGCATCCGGCTCCGGTCCCCAACCGGCTAGTGGTGGGGACCGGAATTCCCACGGGCGTATGGATACGCCCTGCGTCCTTAAGGACTCGGAATGCAGGGCGTATCCATACGCCCTGCTTCCTGAAGAGGTTGAGCCACACCCCTTTTATTGTCAGCTGACAATATCTTTCCCACAATGCAGCCCTACCTGAGGATGAGGTATGAGGATTTGCTATGGGGAAGGGATATGAGGACGGGATATCGGGTCGAGATATGAGGACGGGATATGGGGTCAGGATATGGAGTAGAGATATGAGGACGGGATATGGGGTCGAGATATGAGGACTGGATATGGGTTCGAGATATGAGGACAGGATATGGGGTCGAGATATGAGAACAAAATATGAGGACAGGATAGGTCGGAATATGAGGAGGGGATTTGGGGTCGGGATATGAGAATGGGATTTGGGGGTCAGGATTTAGGTACGCGATATGAGGACAAAAGCTTCCTCCTTTGCTTTTCCTCCTCCAAAAGGATAAGGTAGGAAAAACTGATTGATTGTCGATTTGTTTATCTCCTATTCTGAAGTTTTAAACAGGAAAGAAGAAAGCTTGTGTTCTTCATACTGTACAGTAAATACAGTGCACGGACTGCTTCTTAAACAATGAATGCAAAGCTTAATTTGAATGTCTTGTTGCCAGGCAGTGCAGATTTACATAGTCATAAGTCAAATTACTTCTCAGCTGGTACCACAATTGTATTTGTTGAGAGAACTGAAAAAAAAAAGGCTTTAATAACATCCCTGAAACTACACTTCCTGCCGTGATGGGGCATTTTGTGCTTTTAATGCTAATCTTGTTCTGTTGTGGATGTCCATTAGATTTGGCAATGCTAAAGCTCCTATTTCCAACCTATTCACTAAATTTGTTTTCAGCACTTTTTATGAGGCATCAAGCTGTTTGTCAGGAAGATTTTAGGCTGTCTGTGTCTCATGTAGTCTGGGCGTCTCTGAATTGGTGTCACACTTAAACTTTCTCCTTCTAAGGCAAAAAAAAAAAATGAGCCCTGCTAAAGAGTCATTAAATATATGATGGGACCATCTTTAACTATTTGCTGTAAATCCTTAGTAAACCAGAAGGTTAGAGCTGCTGCGGAGCTGCCAATTATTCTAGTGTTTTCCTGCACCATTCACAAAGCTTTGCATCTTTCCAGTACTCCTCTTATAAATCCTCTTCATTTTGATGGTAATTCAAGCCTTACACAGGGTTAAAGCTTAACAGGCTTTACTATCACAAATCTTTGCGATTATAAAATGTTGGAAGAAAGACTGCTTTTTTACTTTATTATAACCCAATAATCCATCAGTTTTCAGTCTTTTGAGGCATTTTGGAGCTTGCAAGCTATAATCTTGTTTCTACTCTTAAACTGCATAAAAGCTCTTTATCTCTTGTGGTGGCAAGGTTCTAAACCTTTTCATTTCCTTGCTTTTTTGCTGTCATATCTATGACTGGTGATGAGCTACAGTTTAGCACCAAGCTCTATCAGTATTAAGGCTGTGTCCAAAAGTCATAACCAGAAGCCGGTTACCTAAGGTAAAGCCAGTTGATCACTATATTGGCAGCTCTATTTGCATGCATAGTACTGACTGCTGGGGATCACCCGTGTCTGTGATAGTCCTATTGTGCAGGTGCCAAATGGGAAGGAACTCGTTTTGATTGACAGTGGTGAAACTCCTACTTTCTACCTTATCATTTACAGCAATATAACCTTTATTTATAGAGCAAAAACGTATTCCACAGCACTTTACAATTCTGAGGGGACTTATTCAAACAAAATCGGACGTTGCAAAATAACACACATTTTTTTTTATACAAACCAGAAGACTGAGAAAATAGAGTTGAAACCAGAGGCAGAAACGACTTGCTTTGTTCTGTAATCCAGCCACCTTTTCTAACAATGTCGATGTGCACTTAGGTGTAGAAGTGCATGGAGTGTAGGGTGCTACTGTTAACTTAAGGAGTGTTGTAAAAGTAAGGGAGACAAAATGTCACACTTAAAACTGTGGATGTTGGGAATAAGTCTGATTGTCCAGGGTATTGCATTCCAGAGAACCGGTGCAGCAGGCATAAAGTTTTTGAGTCGGGTGTTGGAAATTTGGACTATGGAAGAAGCAATGATGTATAGATGACCATGGTGGACTGTGTTAAGTATCCACCAATTGCAAGAAAATAGAGGCACTCTGTATAACTAAAACAGGGATATGAGATTGGTGACAAACACATTAAAATAGTTAATTGAAATTTTGATGCTGTGGTGATTAAAATGTTGGGTTTCTTTTAATTCTAAAAGGGACAGCAGGTAAGCAGTACTTACCTCACTGATTGATATCTATCTATCTAAAACAAAAATCATACACATTTTTGTTTTGGAAAGATTGATCAATCTGGGCTATTCATGAGAAGACCACTATCCTTACATCTTCCTGCCCCTCTCAGTGATAACTGATGTACCTGCATAAACAGTAGCCCATCAATCGCTCCTGAGAAGTGGGAAAATGGGAAGGACACTTCTCCCATGACTACACCAGCATCATAAACTGTGTGTTTATTGTATTCTCTGATCTCTCCATATCCATTTGAAGTGTTTTTTTTTAATCTGATTAGAATAATTAAACATAGGGGAGGCACTTGTCAAGACTGGCATCTTCGCTGCCGGTCTAAATAAGCATCCGCCAGCGCATAGGCTCATAGGATGTATATAGAGGCGTGTCCCTCTACGTAAGACTGCCTTGCACTTTCCTTGAAATCACTGGTAGAGATTTCAAGCACAGTTTACACTTGCTAGCAGTGAACGGGTGGGCTACACCCCCACACAGCACACTCTGTTTACACGGTAGGCACAGTGGAGATAATCAAAAATTTGCATAATGTTTGTGCAAGAAACAATTATGTGACTTTTCGACCAACTTTGCCACTATTTTGATAAATGCCCACCTATAGTGTATATGGCCTGTTTGTAGGTTCTCCTAGTGTCTGTGTCATTGGTTTCCTCCCACACTCCAGAGTAATATGATATAGGGTAACTGGCTTCCTAATCTGTTAGTCTGAAATAGGGAAGTTAGATTATGAGCCCCATTGGGAACAGGAAGTGATATGAATGGTAACTATTCCTGTACTGCACTGTGGAATAAGTCAGCACTGTATAAGAAGCAAAATTTGGACAAGAAACCTGATGTATATTATTTTCTTTTCTTTTTACAATAGTAAAGCCTTAATATTAATAGAGTCAGTGTTTGCCTTATGCAGTAATTTCCAGTTTAATGATTTATGTATTTGTTTGCTACTTAAATCTCCTATACCATAGATGGATATTAAAAATGTTTGTAGCCCTAACCACTTCATTGTAATTGCTTTACAAACAACTGGAGATCAAAGTTAGAAATCTGCTGTGAGCCCTATGAACCATCTCACAGTAGGGTAGCGAGTTTCGAAAACAAGAAAGCACCATTGAAACCAGCTTCCAAACATTTTATTTCTCAATCCTTAACAAACATGACAGTCAGCCGTATTTACGCTAAGTGCACCAATGGTGCCAACTTACAGCCTGGTTACTCAGATGTTGCTATTAAAATAAATTAGTTTACTGTATGCAGGGCACTTGCTACAGATCAATTGCCAGGTGCCAACAATTATCTTTGTCCAACAGCTGGAGGAACGCAGGTATTTATAGATGTAGAAATTATGCAAAGTAAATCAGAGAACTGGAATATTATCATTAGCGAGAGCGTTGCATTACATAGGGCTATAGGAACTTGCTCGGAATCTTTTAGAAACACGTTTAATTGCCTCCTTTGCAGAAATATGTTGTCACCCAAAAATGATAATGGATGAATACTTTATGTTCCAGCTTACTGAAGTGTAAATAAGTAATAAGAACCGCAAGTCGAGAGTACCCCGGTGAGAATTGGATTCTTCTTTAATTGGTACCTGTGTACCATAGGATAAGTAGGTCATAGTATAGCTATCAATAGACATTTGTCTGTTTTAGGCGTGATCTATTATATAGAGAAAGCTATGGAGGTGATGGGAGAAGAATGAGTTTCTGTGAACACTATAGGGAGATTTTTATTTTGTCCGCATTCGATATGGACTAAAATACATTTCCAAGTATCTTATACAGAAAAGTTCTCAAAGTAGAACAACATTTAATTGTACAAAGTTTTAAGGCATCAATACCCAGATTAAGAATATGAAATAGAAATAATCTTCATAAACAAGAGATAACAATACTTCTGGCACCTACAACATTTGTTGCAGGTGACTTTTTGGCATTTCTGGATCTTTATGAAGATTTTTTCTCTTCACTTTGCCAATGATATCTCCTTGCTGGTCCCTATAATTGGTCTAATGCCAATCACAGTGGTGGCATATCCTAGTGATAGGCAAGCTTGAATATCTAAATATATCAGAAAGGTACCATATTTTTCGCCATATAAGACGCTCCGGCATATTCACCCAATTTTAAAGGATGAAAATCTAGAAAAAAAAGATTCTGAACCTTCAACCTGCGGAGCTCCAGATGTTGCAAAACTACAACTCCCAGCATGCCCGGACAGCCGTTGGCTGTCCAGGCATGCCAGGAGTTGTAGTTTTGCAACATCTGGAGCTCCGCAGGTTGAAGACCACTGGTATAGGAGAAAATACTCACGTGTCCCTGCCGCTCCGGACCCGTCACCGCTGCCCTGGATGTCGCTGTTGCCGCATCCCCGGGGTGTCCCCGTCGCTCCGGAACGTCTCTGCTGCCGGGTATCCTCGCTCTCCGTCGCCGCCATCACGCTGCTACACACGCCACTCTTATTGAATGACAGGACGGCGTGCGCGACGACACGATGACTACGAAGGAGAGCGCCGACCATGCAGGGGATCGCTGCACGGAGCAGACACTGAGGAGGCAGGTAAGGTCCCTCCCAGTGTCCTGTAAGCTGTTCTGGATGCCGAGTTTTCACTGTGGCGGTCTCGAACAGCCCGACTGAGCAGCCTGGTAAGTGTCACTTTCGCTTCAGATGCGGCGGTCAGCTTTGATCGCCGCGTCTGAAGGCTTAATACAGGGCATCACCGCGATCAGTGATGTCCTGTATTAGCCGCGGGTCTGGGCCGTTGATGGCCGCAGGGACTGCCGCGATAGGACAGGTTTTAATGTGTATTTGCTGTATAAGACGCACCAACTTTTCCCCCCTAGTTTTGGGGAAGAAAAAGTGCATCTTATACGGCGAAAAATGCGGTAATTCTTAGTAATGTATGTAGCAATATTTTTAAGCTAAGCAAAGGATCCTGTTGGCAGTTTTAGGAATGTTGAAGAAGAAATATCCTATGCCTCCACCACAGAACTCTATGAAGGTGGGAGTTGTATTGGATAGGTTTAAGCAGTAGTGGAGATGAGGGTACGTTGTGATTAAATTTTAGTTGGGCAACTTTCAGCTATCATGTTCCACTGTAAGGAAGCCATATACAGTATTTTGTGCTAGGAACAGGAGTGGATCTCAACTTGGCAAAGCAGGAACACCTATTTGCACTGGTTTGCCAATGGTTTGTTTGGTAAAGATGTGTCTGCTTTTGCTCTGCCAGGTTCTTTTGGCACAAAATATGCAGAGACATATGCTTGGCCTTCATGCAAAAGAGATGCTGTGCTAGTGAGTCTGTGGCGCATTACAAGATGTACAGTTTCATCCTCTCCTTATACTACATCTTTTCTACAAATAGTGGGTGTAATGAGGGTTAGCATCTCCTTGCAGACAATAAAGATGAGGCTTCTATGTTGCTAGTATATTGATATTTTGCAGGGTGTGGAGTCCCAAAATTAGCTATGCAATAGCTACCACAAAACTATGAAGGTTTTTCATCTCACTTGAAATAGTTTTTATCCTTGCCTGTGTGCTCCAGTCAATCTTTTATATAACTCTTACATCTCCACTTTATTTTGGGTCACATCAGACTCTAACCAAAGTCAATTATCCTCAGCCTTTACATACAGTGGTTCCATCCACAATGATATTCTGCTCTTCCCCCGCAGAAACTTTTTATTCTTTTTCATTTGTGCACAGATCAGAATGCCCTTGGAAGTGCTGTGGTATTTTTCTACTTCAGTTATTATGTATGTCCCTCACACCTATCTACGATTTACCTTCCCTTGTTGTATTTATTTTTTGTCATGCATACATTCATCTACAAGAATGAAAGTATGTGAGCAGAGAGGATGGAGGCTCATTGCTATTCTAATAGTGTGACAGCACTTCCTCAGGAAGACTATTGAATCTTTGGCATTCGTTCCCAATGCTGATGTGATAACAGAATAAAAGAAGCTTTGCAGCTGATTGAAGTCAAGTAGCTTGGCCATTGTGGAAGCTCACTTAAAAATCACTTCTGAATACTGTTTTTGTTGGAAGGTTGGGTCAATAATCTGTATGCACAGAACTTCCCCTACAGAAAGCAAAGAAGCCTCGGAAATGTGTACTATGTCTTTTCTATGTCAGGTATAGCTGCCAGTATTATTGACCAGGACATTAAGCCTGCAAAAAGTATGCTATTTCATCTTAAACTGCAAAGGTGCCAAAACCGTTTGCAATACACGCTGAAAGTCTGTGTTGAGATAATTTGCTGACAGATTCCACTGTTGAATAGGCCCATAAGTTTCCATGTGAAAGAAACCTATGCCATTCGATATACATGCTTTTATCACAAGATGCGTCTGTATGGAATACTGCACTAGACTAGGCTCCTCTAATCACTAGATACTGCAAGGGCAGTGTGAATTCAGCCTTAGTTATGTTAAAGAGGTTGAACAAAATGACTAAACTACCTAATCAAGTTGAATTCTTCTTGACACACCTGCCATCACTGGTAATGCCTCTTTTTTTCCCCTCATGCAGTCATGCAGCTTATGACCCTGTTAATCAACTTTATTACTTGTACCATTCTAAAAATCAATTTGTTTTTGGGGTGTGAATGTCAGACCTGACAAAGGGGAACGGTTGTTGTTGTGTCCCTGGTGGGCATTAGTGACTCAAGTTGCCAAGTTGACTGGTGTAACAAGGTCTGTTTGCTCCTTGATCATATAAAGCTTCTGCCAAACCTTTGTTAACACCACAAAAAGTCAACCAGCATGTCCAATGGTGTAAAGATCACAAAGCATGGACACTGGAGGCATGTGATATGGCCTGATGAGTCCTCTTTTACAGGTTTTCCCGCTTCTTGGGATTATGTACAGATGTGGACAAAATTGTTGGTACTCTTCCGATAACCCCTTAAGGACCGGGCCATTTTTTTTTTTTTCACTTTCGTTTTTTCCTCCATACCTCCCCCGACAGACCCATGCAAGTTACTTTGTAATGACATCAATCATTTTACCTCAAAATATACAGCGAAACCAGAAAAAACTTTTGGGGGCTTCCGATTCTAGGCAGTGCACTTTTCTGTAAAAATGACACATTATCTTCATTCTGTATGTCCGATACGATCGCAAGGATAACAAATTTATATAGGTTTTATTTTATTTAAAAAAAAATAACTATATGCACCAAAATTTGTATGTTTAAAATTGACTTATTCTGACCCCCTATAACGGTTTAGTTAATGTAATATTTTTATAGTTGGACATTTACACATGCGGTGATACCACATATGTTTATTTTTATTATGTTTACATACCGTATTTATCGGGGTATACCACGCACCGGCCTATAACACGCACCCTCATTTTACCAAGGATATTTGGGTAAAAAAAGTTTTTACCCAAATATCCATGGTAAAATGAGGGTGCGTGTGTGCGCGTGTATACCCCGATACATCCCCAGGAAAGGCAGGGGGAGAGAGGCCATCGCTGCCCGCTTCTCTCCCCCTGCCTTTCCTGGGGTCTAGAGCCGTGCTGCCGGCCCTTCTCTCCCCCTGGCTATTGGCGCCGCTGCCCGTTCTGTCCCCCTGACTATCGGTACCGGCCCCCCATTGCCGGCGCCGATAGCCAGGGGGAGAGAAGGGGCAGCGGCACCCATTGCCGGCGCTGCTGCCCCGTTGCCTCCCCCCATCCCCGGTGGCATAATTACCTGGGTCGGGTCCGCGCTGCTGCAGGCCTCCGGCGTGCGTCCCCTGCGTCGTTGCTATGCACGGCGCGGCGCACTGATGTCATGCGCCGCGCCGTGCAGCGCATAGCAACAACGAAGGGGACGCATGCCGGAGACCTGCAGCAGCGCGGACCCGACCCAGGTAATTATGCCACCGGGGATGGGGGGAGGCAACGGGGCAGCGGCGCCGGCAATGGGTGCCGCTGCCCTTTCTCTCCCCCTGGCTATAGGCGCCGGTACCGATAGTCAGGGGGACAGAACGGGCAGCGGTGCCAATAGCCAGGGGGTGAGAAGGGCCGGCAGCAGGGCTCTAGACCCCAGGGAAGGCAGGGGGAGAGAAGCGGGCAGCGGCGGCCTCTCTCCCCCTGCCTTTCCTGGGGCGGTATCGGCGTATAACACGCACATAGACTTTAGGCTAAAAATTTTATACGTTGATAAATACAGTATTTTTTATATGGAATTTGGGAAAAGAGGGTGATTTACATTTATAAACTTTTTTTTTTACACCTCTTTTTTAGTCCCCATAGGGGACTTTTACATGCAATCTTCTGATTGCATACACTGTTCAATGCTATGCCATAGCATAGCATTGATCAGTGTTTTCTGCATTTTTCTGCTTCAGCCTGCTGAGCAGGCATGGAGCAGCAGATAACCGATCAGATGGCGAATAGGCAGGTTGGGACCATCCTCTCAGCCGTTCAGGACACCTCGATTTCACAGCGGCGGACCCGAACAGCCCAACTGAGCTGCCGGGAACAGTTTACTTTCACTTTTAAAGTTGATTGCTGCATCTAAAGGGTTAATGCCAGGCATCACCGCGATCGGTGATGTCCTGCATTAGACATGGGTCCTGGCGGCTGATAGCCGTCGAGACCACCCGGCTATGATGCAGGGTTAGCCCGTGATCTCGCTTCATAGCAGGGAAGCGGGACCAGGGCGTACAGGTACACCCTTGGTCCCCAAGGTGTTAAAAATGAACAAGCCCACAATGTTCCCTGAAATACTTGAATCAGAAAAAAGTAATAATGAATAAAAATTTACTGAAAGTTAACTGATGAAAATCAGACATAGCTTTTGAATTGTGGTTCAACAGATACATTTAGAAAAGCAAAATAATAAACCTGGCCTGGACAAAAATGATGGTACAATGACTACATTTTTTACCCTCTAAATAGGCAGACTGACTGATTACAAATTTGGAGACACCTTTGGCACTAATTGTAGGGCACACCTTAGTTTAACATGTCTCTATTGTCAAATTATTTTCTATCTTTTCAAGGAGTACCATCATTTTTGTCCAGGTCAGTTTCATAATTTTATTTTTCTTAACAATTCCGTTAAACTTCAAAAGCACTGTCAGATTTACATCAGTTAATTTTTAGTAAATTTGTATTAATTATTTCTTTTGTCAATTTCAAGTTATTTCAGGGATCATTGTGGGTTTCTCAGTCTTTAATAAAAGGATACCAACAATTGTGTTAAAGGGGTAAAGGGGTATTCTAGGAATTTTTTTTTTATTTGACTATTCTACAGGGGCTGTAAAGTTAGTGTAGTTCATAATATAGTGTCTGTACCTGTGTGTGACGGTTTTCTCACAATTCTTATGTGATTTTCACCCCAATATTTATTTTTTAGAGCATACAAAATGTTGTCTCAGATTTTTCTCATAATATCAGACATAATATCACTAGTCTGTTGTGCAAAAGGAGCCAGTCCTGCTTCAAAGGGTGGACCGACCGCTGGTTGGGAGATAAATCATTTTGCAACAGCTGTAGGCACCCTGGTTAGAAAACACTGAATGGATGCAGCTCATTTGTCCTGCAATGGGTGGGGTGGCAGATATGTGGGAGGAAGGAATGTAACTTCACACTTACAAACATGGAACTATGGGATGTGTAATGTAGGAGACCGAACTACCCAGTTCACAAAAGGACAGCCTGGCAGGTATGTACTAAAAGAGGAATAAAACAACAAAACTGTGATATCACCGGCTCTGCACAGATGATGATAACAGTACTAGTGGTTATATATATATATATATATATATATATATATATATATATATAGTATATCCCAAGATGAATGTAAACATGTGAAGACTATGATGGAGGTGGCAACAGCACACCTATTGCACTTACAAAAGTTTTCTATGCCGCACTTATTGCACATAAATATATTGCACATAACAAGTTTAAGACTCAAGTGAGATTACAGTGCTACATATAACCAAAGTGCAATGTGCATATAGCAACAAACCTGCTGAGCAGGTGTAAGGGATTCAGACCTAATAAAATCGTACCAAAAGGTTAGGATACACTGGCAGAGACCGGGATAGCACCACTTCAACATAAGTTTCTGTACGTCACCTTCATCTGGGAGACTCTGAAACTCTCTGCTAGTAAGGAAAATGGATATTCCAAATAAATTATATATTGATTCACATATACAAAAGGTCTACTTTATGTTGGCATCATAAAGTTGACACATTTTTACTTTTGGAAGACACCAGAGGGCTTCTAAGTTCAGCAGCAATTTTCCCAGAAAATTTCAAAATCGGAATTTATCAGGTACCAGTTCAGTTTGAAGTGACTTTGAGGGGCTTTCATGTTAGAAATACCCCTTAAATGACCCCATTATAAAAACTACACCCCTCAAAGTATTCAAAATGACATTCAGAAAGTATGTTGACTCTTTAGGTGTTTCACAGCAAGAGCAGCAAAGTGAAGGAGAAAATTCAAAATCTTCATTTATTACACTTGCATGTTCTTGTAGAGCCATTTTTGAATTTTTACAAGTAGTAAAAGTAGAGCAATCCCCCCCCAAAAAAATTGTAACCCCATTTCTCTTGAGTAAGGAAATACCTCATATGTGGATGTAAAGTGTTATGTGGGTGCACTAGAGGGCTCAGAAGGGAAGGCGCGACAATTGGATTTTGGAGAGTGAATTTTGCTGAAATGATTTTTGGGGGGCATGTTGCATTTAGGAAGCCCCTATGGTGCCAGAACAGCAAAAAAAAAACTAAAAACACATGGCATACTATTTTGGAAACTACACCCCTCAAGGAACGTAAAAAGGGGTACAGTGAGCCTTGACACCCCACAGGTGTTTGCCGACTTTTCGTTAAAGTCAGATGTGTAAATGAAAAAATTTTTTTTAACTAAAATTCTGTTTTGTTTCCCCAAATTATTATTTTTTTTTACAAGGGGTAAAAAGAAAAAATGTTCTCCAAAATTTGTAACCCCATCTCTGCATCCCGATCCCTAAGGACTCGGGCGTACCTGTACGCCATAATCCAGTATGATGGGTTTAAACCGTTCTCACCGGCGGCGAACGGGTTAAACCCTGTGGGTCCCAGTTGCTACCAGCAGCCAGGACCCACTTCTAATAGGTATTTACTCTTTAGACGCTGCAATCAAAGTTAATCACGGCATCTAAAACAAAAGTAAAAGAATCCCAGAAGCTCAGCGGAGCTGATCGGGACTATCGCGACAAAATCATGATGTCCGGATCAGCTTATCGGACGACAGGAGGGTCCTCACCTGCCTCTCCATCGTCCGATCAGCAGCCATGGAGCAATAGAGCACCAGTTACACTGATCAATGATGTGCAATGGCATAGCATAGAACAGTGTATGCAATCAGAAAATTGCATGTTGTAGCCCCCTATGGGCTGAAAAAAAAGTGTTCATTTTTGGTCACTTCATATACCATAAAAATATTAATAAAACGCAATAATAAAATCCCATTAAAAAAAAATGGTACCAATAAAAATGACAGATGATGAAGCAAAAATATGAGCCCTCATATAGCCCCGTACACGGAAAAATAAAAAAGTTATAGAGGTCAGAAGATGCCAATTTTAAACATACTAATTTTGGTGCATGTAGTTTATAATTTTTTTAAGTATTAAAATAAAACCTATATAAATTGGGTATCCTTGTAACCATATGGACCTACAGAATAAAGATAAGGTGTCATTTTTACCGAAAAGTGCACTGCGTAGAAATAAGAACCCCCAAAATTTACAACATTTATTTTTTCATTTCACCCCACAAATATTATTTTTTTTTTTTTTGCCGTAGGTAATATTATAAAATAAGTAATGTCATTACAAAGTACAATTGGTGACGCAAAATTTGAAAGTGTTATGATTTTTAGAAGGTGATGAGGAAAAAACTAAAGTGCAACAATGAAAATTTGCTGAGTCCTTAACCCCTTAAGGACCGGGGGTTTTTCCGTTTTTGCATTTTTGTTTTTTGCTCCTTGCCTTTAAAAAATCATAACTCTTTCAATTTTGCACCTAAAAATCAATATGATGGCTTATTTTTTGCGCCACCAATTCTACTTTGTAATGACGTCAGTCATTTTGCCCAAAAATCTACAGTGAAACGGGAAAAAAAATCATTGTGCGACAAAATTTAAAAAAAAAACGTCGTTTTGTAAATTTTGGGGGCTTCCGTTTCTACGTAGTACATTTTTCGGTAAAAATGACACCTTATCTTTATTCTGTAGGTCCATACGATTAAAATGATACCCTACTTATATAGGTTTGATTTTGTCGGGCTTCTGGAAAAAATCATAACTACATGCAGGAAAATTAATACGTTTAAAATTGTCATCTTCTGACCCCTATAACTTTTTTATTTTTCCGTGTATGGGGCAGTATGAGGGCTCATTTTTTGCGCAGTGATCTGAAGTTTTTAACGGTACCATTTTTGCATTGATAGGACTTATTGATCGTATTCATTTTAAATGATATAAAAAGTGACCAAAAATGCACTATTTTGGACTTTGGAATTTTTTTGCGCGCACGCCATTGACTGAGCGGTTTAATTAATGATATATTTTTATAATTCGGACATTTCCACAAGCGGTGATACCATATATTTTTATTTTTATTTACACTGTGTTTTTTTTTTTATTGGAAAAGGGGGGCGATTCAAACTTTTAATAGGGGAGGAGTTAAATGACCTTTATTCACTTTTTTTTTTCACTTTTTTTTTGCAGTGTTATAGGTCCCATAGGGACCTATAACACTGCACACACTGATCTTCTATGCTGATCACTGGTTTCTCATAAGAAACCAGTGATCAAAGATTCTGCCGCATGACTGCTCATGCCTGGATCTCAGGCACTGAGCAGTCATTCGGCGCTCGGGCAGCGAGGAGGCAGGTAGGGGCCCTCCCGCTGTCCTGTCAGCTGTTCGGGATGCCGCGATTAGCCGCGGCTATCCCGAACAGCCCGACTGAGCTAGTCGGCAACTTTCGGTTTCACTTTTAGCCGCGCGGCTCAGCTCTGAGCGCGCGGCTAAAGGGTTAATAGCGCGTGGCGCCGCGATCGGCGCTGCGCGCTATTAGAGGCGGGTCCCGGCTTCACTATGACGCCGGGCCCGCCGTGATATGACGCGGGGTTACTGTGTAACCCCGCGTTATATCAGGAGAGCAGGACCAAGGGCGTACCTGTACGCCCTTGGTCCTTAAGGGGTTAAAGGGGTATTCCAGGAAAAAAACTTTTTTATATATATCAACTGGTTCCAGAAAGTTAAACAGATTTGTAAATTACTTCTATTAAAAAATCTTAATCCTTTCAGTACTTATGAGCTTCTGAAGTTAAGGTTGTTCTTTTCTGTCTAAGTGCTCTCTGAGGACACCTGTCTCGGGAAACGCCCAGTTTAGAAGAGGTTTGCTATGGGGATTTGCTTCTAAACTGGGCGTTTCCCGAGACAGGTGTCATCAGAGAGGACTTAGACAGAAAAGAACAACCTTAACTTCGGAAGCTCATAAGTACTGAAAGGATTAAGATTTGTTTTTAATAGAAGTAATTTACAAATCTGTTAAACTTTCTGGAGCCAGTTGATATATATAAAAACGTTTTTTTCCTGGAACACCCCACAGGTGTTTGACGACTTTTTCGTTAAAGTTAAATGTGTAAATGAAAAAAAAAAAAAAAATGTTTTCACTAAAATGCAGTTTTTTCCCCAAATTTTTAATTTGTAGGGGTGCAGTGAGCATTTACACCCCACTGGCGTTTGACAGATCTTTGGAACATTTTTCATTTTCACAGACCACTGTTCCAAAAATCTGTCAGACACCTGTGGGGTGTAAATGCTCACTGCACCTCCGTGAGGAGTGTAGTTTCCAAAATAGGGCACATGGGGGGGGGGGGGAGGTTCCATTGTTTTGGCACTGTGGGGGCTTTATAAACACACATGGCCTTCAATTCCGTACAAATTTTCTCTCCGAAAGCCCAATGGCACTTCTTCTCTTCTGAGCGTTGTAATTTGCCCGCAGAGCACTTTACATCCACTTATGGGGTATGTTCTTACTCAGAAGAAATGGGGTAACAAATTTTGGGGGGCTTTTTTTTTCCTATTTTCCCTTGTGAAAATGAAAAATTTAGGGTAACACCAGCATTTTAGTAAATTTTGTATTTCTTTTTTCATTTTTCCATCCAACTTTTACGAAAATTTGTCAAACACCTGTGGGGTGTTAAGGATCACTATACCCCTTGTTATATTCCATGAGGGGTGTAGTTTCCATAATGGGGTCACACGTTGGTATGAATTTTTTTTTGCGTTTATGTCAGAGCCACTGTAAAATCAGCCACCCCTGTGCAAATCACCAATTTCTCAATACTGAGCCATGTTGTGCGTCCGCAGAGCATTTTACGCCCACATATTGGGTATTTCCTTACTCAGGAGATATTGCGTTACAAATTTTTGGGGTCTGTTTTTCCTTTTACGTCTTGTGAAAATAAAAAGTATGGGGCAACACCAGCATGTTAGTGTAAACATTTTTATTTTTTTACACTAACAGGCTGGTGTAGACCCCAACTTTTTCTTTTTATAAGGGGTAAAAGGAGAAAAAGCCCCCCAAAATTTGTAACTCAATTGCTCCCTAGTACGGAATTACTCCATATATGGCCCTAAACTGTTTCCTTGAAATATGACAGGGCTCCGAAGTGAGAGAGCGCCATGAGCATTTGAGGACTAAATTAGGGATTGCATAGGGGTGGACATAGGGGTATTCTACGCCAGTGATACCCAAACAGGGTGCCTCTCGCTGTTACTAGACTCCCAGCATGCCTGGACAGTCACTGGCTGTCCAGAAATGCTGGGAGTTGTTGTTTTGCAACAGCTGGAGACTCCGGTTTGGAAACACTGCCGTACTATACATTTTCCTTTTTATTGGGGGGGGGGGGCAGTGTAAAGGAGTGTATATGTAGTGTTTTACCCTTTATTTTGTGTTAGTGTAGGGAAGTGTAGTGTTTTTAGGGTACATTCACACAGCCAGGGGTTTACGGTGAGTTTCCCGCTAGGAGTTTGAGCTGCGGCGGAAAATTTACCGCAGCTCAAACTTGAAGCAGGAAACTCACTGTAAACCCCCGCCCATGTGAATGTACCCTGTACAGTCACATATGAGGGGGGTGCAAACCCCCCAGCTCTTGCAAAACTGCAACTCCCAGCATGCACTGACAGACCGTGCATGCTGGGAGTTGTACTTTTGCAACAGCTGAAGGCACACTGGTTCTGTTACCTAACTCAGTATTTTCCAACCAGTGTGCCTCCAGCTGTTGCAAAACTACAACTCCCAGCATGTACTGATCGCCGAAGGGCATGCTGGGAGATGTAGTTATACAACAGCTGGAGGTACGCAACTACAACTCCCAGCTTGGCGAGACAGCCGTTTGCTGTTCATGCATGCTGGGAGTTGTAGTTTTGCAAGATTTAGAGGGCCAAGGTTTAGAAACCACTGCACAGTGATCTCCAAACTGTAGCCCTCCAGATGTTGCAAAACTAAAAATACCAGCATGCCCAGACAGCAAACTGCTGTGAGGGCATGCTGGGAGTTGTTTTTTGTTTGTTGTTTTTCAATATCTAGAGGGCCACAGTTTGGAGGCCACTGTATAGTGGTCTCCAAACTGAAGCCCTCCAGATGTTGCTAGGCAACAACTCACCGGCTTCTGTAGGATCGCTGCACCAGGTACGCGCACGTCATCGCCGCCCGCCACTGGTAAGTGACCTCCGGCATCGGTCACCGCCGGTTTCCCCGTTCTGCCCGGACTACAGTGGGTGGGCACAATGGCGGAACCGAACTTTAACCCCCCGGCCCCCGGCGCTTCTGACCGACCAATGGCATGGATAGGAGGGGTGGCACCCCTGCCACCTCACCACTTTCCCTTTAAGGGGGATCATGGGTGTCTTAGACAGCCCCCATCCCCTTTATTTTCCGGATCACTGGAGACCGTATAACCCGGAATCGCCGGTCTGAATTGACCGGCGATTTGCGGTGAACGCCGACATGGGTTGGTCTCAGGACCCCCCTCGGCGATGAATGATTTCAGCAGGCATCCCAGTCCGGCCCCCAACCGGCTAGTGGTGGTGACCGAAATTCCCACGGGCCTACCTGTAGCACCAGTCATTAAGGACTCTGAAACGGGGGCGTACGGGTAAGCCCTCCGTCCTTAAGGGGTTAAAGAATCTTTAAAGAATCTGTAAAATGCAGTGCACAAATATTTCTATTTCTGGTTTTAGCTCAAGAAAAGTTAAGACATTACTTGAACTGTTATCAAGTAACATAATACTTATGAGGATGAAAGATGTCATTAGTATTTTTCTGCCAGTCTCAACACTTTGCCTGTACAATTTACAGTATTAATTTTTATCAGTAAATAACATAGGTCCACATGTAGTATAATTATGTGCCCTTGGGGGACTGGGAAGAACTTTACAGAGCCTTTCAATATGTCTGTGTTTGCAAGAGATGATATCAGTGGAAATAACTCTCATGTGTATTTACAGGTTAAAAGGATTCCCGGGCAGTTGATTTTTTTTACAGTGTCACTACTTAAAGGACATCTGCAGCGTTATAACACTTATCCCCTATCCAAAGGATAGGGGATAAGCGTTTGATCGCAGGGGATCCGACCACTGGAACCCCCGTGATCTCCTGACGGGGCCCCCGCATTAGCGTTCAGAGAGAGCGCTGACGTGCCTAGCGTCGACCTAGAGAGGTCGACGGTACACCTCCTCTCCATACAGTTCTATCGAAGAGGTGGGAAGGCATGAACGCTTCCTCCTCGCTTCTCCCATAGAACTACATGGAGGAGGCATCTTGGCCGCAATGTCATGCTGCGGCCAGCACGCCACCTGCACGGGAGAGCCACGGCAGAGCCTTTGCCGTGGCCCTGTTCAGGAGATCGCCGGGGTGGGGGTGGCAGCAGTCAAACCCCCCACAATCAAACACCTATCCCCTATCCTGTGGATAGAGTATAAGTTGTTTTCGGCCACAGATGGCCTTTAAGAACTAGGCTGAAAATTCTGTTAAATGGGTTTCCAGTTTTTATTGTTTTTACATAAATGTTGAAAGCATAAATGTTGAATACATCATTCTGTTATCACAGAGTATCAATTTGAAAATGTACTTCTGAAAACAAAAAAATGTGGATAAAAGTGAAGAACATTAAACCGGCACTGTCAGATTCAAAAACTTTTTTTTAAACCACAATATTTTTAATATCTTATAACTTATTAAAAAAAAAGACCACTAAAGGTCACCATACTATCCATAACATGATCCTGTCTGGCTGCAGCATCCTCTTTGTCCAAGCTGAAGTACAGGCAGGGACAAAGTGGAGGTGGGACTAGCACTCCTCTGTGCTCACTACTGTCCTATCAGACTGCAGCATGAAACCATATGGGAGAAAATTACAGAGCAGCCTGTAGTGATTGGATGAAGAGACTGAGTACTGCACAGCAGACTCCATCCGGAAGATAGATGAGTTGTACCTCCTCCAAAGCACAGAATGTGCAACAGATAGAAGGTATTTGTTAGAGACCTATAGGCATGATCAGGATATATGTGATAAGAATTAGGTAATGAGTAGCATATAACATATTTTGTAGGATATGAAGGAACTCTTTAAATGTGATGGTACATACATTTATTCCTTATTAGGCACCTGCACAATTTACCAGAACATTCCCATATGGTCATCTATCTCGGCTAAATTGTATTTGTATTATGCAAGAAAAAATAGGTCTTGATTCCTGTGTAACATAGAATGTGTCGGCAGATAAGAACCATTTGGCCCATCTAGTCTGCCCAACAATCTGAATCCTATGAATAGTCCCTGGCCCTATCTTATATGAAGGATAGCCTTATGCTTATCCCATGCATGTTTAAACTCCTTCACTTTATTTGCAGCAACCACTTCTGCAGGAAGGCTATTACATGCATCCACTACTCTCTCAATAAAGTAATACTTCCTCATATTACTGCAGAAACCTTTGCCCCTCTAATTTAAAACTATGTCCTCTTGTGGTAGTTTTTCTTCTTTTAAATATGCTCTCCTCCTTTACGATGTTGATTCCCTTTATGTATTAAAGTCTCTATCATATCCCCTCTGTCTCTTCTTTCTTCCAAGCTATACATGTTAAAGTCCTTTTAACCTTTCCTGGTAAGTTTTATCCTGCAATCTATGTACTTAGTAGTTCTTTTTTGAACTCTCTCTAGAGCAGTGTTTCCCAACCCAGTCCTCAAGGCACACCAACATTCCGGGTTTTTTCAGTTACTCCATTGAAATAGAACAGGGAATATTTTAAATCCTGGACTGTTGGTGTGCCTTGAGGACTGGGTTGGGAAACACTGCTCTAGAGTATCTATATTCTTTTGGAGATATGGCCTTCAGTACTGCGCACAATACTCCAAGTGAGGTCTCACCAGTGTTCTGTACAGCGGCATGAGCATTTCTCTCTTTCTACTGCTTATACCTCTCCCTATACATCCAAGCATTCTGCTAGCGTTTCCTGCTGCTTTATTACATTGTCTTCCTACCTTTAAGTCTTCTGAAACTGTGAAGAAACATAGGTAGACTTTTAGACAAGTATAAACTGACTTGTGGTTCCTATCTAGCCATCTGATTTGCCTTTTGTGTGTGAAAGATTTTAGGAGCACACCTACATGAGTAGCAGTTTAGAAATAATTCACTCTACCAAGCAGCAAAACATCCCCACTAGTATATGTATTATTAATAACAAGCATACCAAGATCTAGTGTGGAAATAAAGTATTCTATCAACATGGCAGATGAAAATATAGAAATCGGCACTCACCCGATGCACAATAAAAGCAAACTTTGTTATTTCCAATGGATAAAACATCTAGGGAGATTTGGTGTGAATGCAAGCAAAAGCAGTTAGCAGACAGCACCACCTCTCTTTGGATATTTTAACCATTGGTAATAAAGTATTTATATATTTTTTTACTTGTGCATTAGGTGGGTGCTACTTTGCATATTTTCTCTGCCAATGTTTATATATTTTGGACTTTTTACAAAAGCACCACCCAATGCCCTGTATGTTGTTTCCCCTGGAATCAGTACATGCAATTTATCGGGACTGTTGCACTACACTATAGTGCCAGTTGTGTTTTTTTCTCTTATAAATAGCGGATTCTATTAGAGGGGTACTCCCATCTAATTTGTTCTGCCAGTGCCCGCTACTGATGGGATCTCCGCTCAAAATATCCACAGGTTAAGATTTCATAGTGTGAATGAGCCCTTATAATTACCTTTCTTGCATCCTTTCAAAGGTATGGGCTTTTGTCTACTTCCTATGTTGACAGCGGTTGTCTTAGCTACCATCCACTAGTGTCCTGTCTTGAGCAGTGGTCCGTGGTGACATCATTTACTCTCCCAGCCGCCCCACTGTAAATAAAAGAGCCCTTATCTGTATGTTTACTTTACTAGTGACACGTGCCTGACTACTGGAGTGGGGGGGGGGGGGTCTCCAGCCCTATATTATATATATATATATATATATATATATATGCATCTGTCTTGAGCCTGTGTAAGGAAAATAAGAGCTAGTGAGGAGATTGAAGTATGACTACGTATAACCGTTTTCTATATTTATGTTTTATGTATGTGAGTGTATAAAGAGAAAGTGATAGTCAGCTCACCCAGGACAACCAACCTTGCCCTGGACAAGAGCGGACCTTACGGAGGCAAAATAGAAGAAAGAAATGTAAGTCCAGTGCGGTATAATTAAAGCAGTTTGTGCTTTGATTATACCGCACTGGACTTCCATTTCTTTCTTCTATGTGAGGGTATGTATGTATGTGAGTGTGTGCATGCCCCTAGCCTGAACTTTGTAGGACCCGCCCACTCATCTCAGAGCCAAACCAGAAATCAGAACTGAGCCTGCTACAGCACAACAAGGTTAAAGGGGTACTCCGCCCCTAGACATCTTATCCCCTATCCAAAGGATAGGGGATAAGATGTCAGATTGCCGCGGTGCCGCTGCTGGGTTCGCGAGTTCGCTCTGCACGTAATGACGCACAATACAGGGGCCGGAGCTTCGTTATGTCACGGCTCCGCCCCTCGTGACGTCATGACCTGTCCCTTTCAATACAAATCTATGGGAGGGGGTGCGGCGGTCGGCACGCCCCCTGCCATAGACTTGCATTAAGGGGATGGGCCGTGATGTCACGAGGGGCGGAGCCATGACGTCACACGGCTCCGTCCACTGTATCGCCCGTCATTACGCACAGAGCAACTCGCTCTGTGCTGTAATGATAGTGCAGTGCCGCAGCGGGGATCCCGGGGCTCCCCAGCAGTGGCACCGCGGTGATCTGACATCTTATCCCCTATCTTTTGGATAGGGGATAAGATGTCTAGGGGCGGAGTACTCCTTTAAGAGGCTGTTGTGGATACTCCATTAATCCTTCAGGACATTGTGTGTAAGCATATGCCCTTGTCCAGTTCCCAGCTCTTGAGTACGCTTCTTACCAGGTGGGTCCCGGCTTCTATAAGTACCAGCCAGTACCCATGACGCACTTCACCGATCAAAGTTGATTGTGGTGTCTAATACGGGAAAAATCTATTGTAGGTTCTCTCAGGGAACTGATTGAGACCACCATGGCAAAATCAGTATGTCACATTGCCAATCACAGGCCAAGATGGGTTACTGATGCGGCCAGCGATCGACCACCAGCACCAGGGAGAGGATCAAACCAGGCACCAGAGCAGCAATACTAGGAAAGTAAAGGTTTATGTTTTTTTTTTTATAGTTGACAGAAATGCCATATTAAAAAAATAAATTAAAATAAACTACCCTTTATTACTGAAGGGACCTGACAACTGTTTTTTTTTATTTATGTTTTTATTAATGTATATCAGTCAAGTTGTTCACTGTCACCCCTGTGTTAAGATTTGGTTTGTGGTAAAACAGGTTGTTGGATGATGAATGGAGCAAAAAAAATATGCAGAGGAAGCTCAGGTTGCTAATTGCATGGTTGAGGTTTTGGTGGAGCTAATGGTCAACTAGGGCACGTAGAGGACATTGCTTTAAAGTACTATATGTGTTATATTAGAAAGGATGTGCTTTGATAGGGAAGATGGATAAACAAGTCATATGAAGAAGAGTTTAATAATATGTGAGTCGAAGGAGATCCTGGACATTCTATACCAGCTGATGAGGAAACCCCACATTTGTATCCTTAAATACATAATAGCAGCACTACTTTATACTGTAGAAAAAAAGTAGAAGTAAATAAATGAATTAGTAACTTGTAATAGAAAGTTGAAAAGTTTATTATAAATGTTAGGAGATCTAACAAACAAAAATGGATGGTTGGGGTGGTGAAAAGCTTCTTGAAGCAGTAAAACTTGGCTGTTCATTTGGATGCCTATGACCTGTTATGAGAAAGAGAAGACACACATAAAGGTTGTATTTCTATGTAATGATCTCAAAGTAAATGTAAAGGATGGCATGATTGGCAGAATGAGTAATAGACAGGAATAAGTATGAGAGGAGCACTAAACAGGAAGAAACAATAAAAGTTCTGGAACTTTATCCAAACCACATTTACATTTTTACTGTGGATTTCTCCTATTGTATTCGAAGAGATAAAATCAAAAACATAATCTGTAAAGTCAGCCAGCTGCCCTATGCTTTCTTATGTGGTCACACAAGTTCTAATAATCTTATTATATAGATAATCCCATTTTATATAATGAAACACACATTTTTATCAATTTGAAATCCTAAAGGATTTGCAAAAACACACAGAAATGTATAAGCGTAACAGTGACTTAGCCACACTAATATGACGTAACTACAGTCAATCTCCTTTATACAATTTTTTTATGTAAAACAAACAAATGGTTCCTTAATAATAATAACAACAATTAATGTCATAAGTGGCAATTTATTGACAATAAAAGATGAATGGAGGAGAGTGTAAAGCATTTTGTTATGTTAAGGTGCTGAATGGCTTTCTCTAATCACTGGTGATTACATGGAGTACTAGTTATTAGTATACAGCACTTTGAAGGGTTATTTTCTTCAGGTTTATTAGCATTTTCTCTATAATGTCATTGTTTGCCCTTCTGCTTGATTGCTGCATGTCTGAAGTATGGAATACTTGATATGTAAATACCTCCCAGCCTATCTGAAACGTCTTGGAAATGGTTATATGATATTCTAATGTAATATCAGATCAGATGCATCCTGGTGAAATGGCGGCCCTTCAGCTAGTAAGTCCTTTACATTTCCCACATTTTGTTCCCCTGTTTATGAAAATCTAACTTCATAGGAATCTAAACAATGTTGATTTGATCCAAACCTTTAAAAATAAGAGTATGGGCATATTAGGAGACGTAATTCTGTGACTTTGGGAAATGTCAGCAATGACACATCTTGAGTATTATACTATTTTGTTTAAATGCTTCAGAAATTGAAAATTACATTTGTCGCATGTGCACAAAATATTTTGATGCATACCTTATCCTCAGTCATAGATTTTACAGCAACACGACTATCATTGCTTTCTGTTCCGTTTTTGAGTTGTCACCTTTTGACGGTATTGTCTGCACTAATATGTAAAATAAAAATCTCCCACAATGCCTTTCGCTAGTCATTACTATTACTTTCTATACAAATGTGATTATACAATCCTGCATATCTAAAAATCTCTCCATACTTTTGGGACATTTGGCTGTTACCTAGGAAAAGTAACACTTATGAAAGACAATGTTGTGCTTTGTCTTGACTGGAATGCTTAGCCACTGTGCAACCGAAATATAGAATTAAATATTCATAGACACAGAGTAATGAAGCCATTCATATGCAGCCTTGAACTGAAGTATGTTTAACCCCTTAATGACCAAGCCCATTTTCACCTCAAGGACCAGGCCAATTTTATTTTTGCGTTTTCTTTTTTTCCTCCTCGCCTTCTAAAATTCATAACTCCTTTATATTTCCATGTACAGACCCATATAAGGGCTTGTTTTTTGCGTGACCAATTGTACTTTATAATGAAACATCTCATTTTACCATAAAATGTACGGCGAACCCAAAAAATAAATTTTTTAGGGAGGAAATTTAAATGAAAACCTAAATTTTGCACATTTTGGAGGGTTTTGTTTTCACACTGTACACTTTACGGTAAAAATCATAGGTGTTCTTTATTCTGTGGGTCAATACGATTAAAATGATACCCATGGCTAGATACTTTATTTTTGTACCGCTTAAACAAAATCTAAAACTTTTTGTACAAAATCAGTAATCTAAAATTGCTCTATTTTGACCACCTATAACTTTTTCATTTTTCCGTATATAGGGCAGTATGAGGGCTCATTTTTTGCGCCGTCATCTGTACTTTTTTTAGATACCACATTTGCATATATAAAACTTTTAGATCATTTTTTATTAATTTTTTTTAATAAAATGTGACAAAAAAGCAGGATTTGTGGACTTTTTAATTTTTTTTACGTTCATGCCATTCACCGTACGGGATCATTAACATGATATTTTGATAGTTCAGACATTTACGCACACGGCGATACCAAATATGTTTATTAAAAAAAAATACGCTTTTTGGGGGTAAAATGGGAAAAACTGACAATTTTCATTTTTATTGGGGGAGCGGATTTTTCACTTTTTTTTTACTTTTTTTTTTTTTTTTTTTCAACTTTTCTTTTACACTTTTTATGTCTCCATAGGGGACTATCTATAGCAATCGTTTGATTGCTAATACTGTGCAGTGTTATGCATAGGACACAGCACTGCTCAGTATTATCGGTGATCTTCTGCTCTGGTCTGCTCGATCGCAGACCAGAGCAGAAGACCCCGGGAGCCAGCCGGAGCCAGGTGAGGGGACCTCCAGCTGTCATGCTGGATGATCGGATCGCTGCGGGCGATCCGATCAGCCAATCAAAGTGCCGCAGATGCCGTGATCTGTATTGATCACGGCATCGAAGGGGTTAATGGCGGACTTCCGCGCGATCGCGAATATCGGCCATTACCGGCGGGTCCCCGGCTGCTGCTAGCAGCCGGAACCTGCCGTGTATGACGTGAGCACCCTTCCGATGCTCGCGGTCATACACAGGACGTAAATGTATGTCCTGGTGCGGGAAGTCCCGCCAAACCAGGACGTACATTTACGTCCATGGTCGTTAAGGGGTTAAAGTAAAGTATACTGAATCTATTAGGAGGTGCATCTTAATAAATCTGGAGCACCAGGACACCCCATGCTCTTAAAGTGTACCTGTCATTTACAAAACCTTTTAATATAATGTAGATAATACTAGTACATGTGTTTTTGTAATATACATTGATTTAAAAAAAAATGTGTTTAATTTTGGGTGAAAAAATGCTGTCCCTGCAGCTATTACCACTGTGTCTCTATGAGGAGACCAAATACAGGTAGTGAGGGTAGGACAAGTAGAGCTCTGTGCAGGCTCCTGGCTTGTCAATCAGCCTGATGTGAGAACTGGGAGTGTGTCTTAGAGCCTCACTGCACAGAACCCAGCTTGTCCTCAGTGCACAGAGCCCTGCATGTCTACCCACGCTTCCTGTATTTGGTCTCCTCCCAGAGACACACAGGTAATAGCTGTAGGAACAAAATATACAATTTTTTTACTAATGTATATTAGAAAAACACATATTGGTATTATCTACATTATATAAAAAGTGTTTGTTAACAACAGGTACATATTTAAGAGATCCTTTATAAAATGTAATAGGATTTTTGGAGAGGTGTTGGCCAGACTCCTATACCTTAACCACATTTCTCACCATTTTTAATAATTGGCTAAAGACGGGGGGGGGGGGGGGGAGTTGCAAATTATTGCACAAGTATAGTGTGCAGTATAAACCCTTTTTAATGCTGTAAACATGTGATGTAAAATTCCCTCCTTGCACTCCAAAAGTGCTAATATTATTTAGTATTGGACTGAAAAAAGAAGCAGTGTTTGAAATCTATTTTTTGAGCCAAGACCAGATCATCACTACAGAAGAAGCAGAGCTCGAAAGAAGGAAATGTCAAACTTTCAGCAGCTGAGCTTTCAGCCAAAATGGCAAGCACTTGTCACCTAGGATAATTACCATTATTACATTCATAAGTGCAGCCAATAATTTTATGAGAGCCCTGGTTGTACCTTTTAAATATGTGTTATTGCCAGTAGATAAGGTTCTTGCCCATTTCAAAACTGGCTTCAACATATTCAGACCACATGCTGAAGGTGAAATACAGGTTGTGGTCTTCCTCTTGTTAAATGTGCATGTTTACCCATTTTCTCTATGGCCCCTTTGCCATTATAAGGTAGGGAAAGCTTTATTTATACATATTCTAAACATGTTTTGTTTAAAATATCCAGATGTTTTAAAATGTTGAGTACTACAATGTTTTATTTTTTATTATCCCCTGTGCCCTGGTTGCAGAACTATACAAAAGAAACTTTAACTCACCTGCCTACGTTCCCCCGTTGCTCCGATATGGGTGTCCCATTCTCTGGTCTCTGTCTTCTTCTGCTTCCTGCGGGTTGGTGAGTCTCGCTGCACTCAGTGTATCAATGGCTGCAGTGGGACATTGCTGCGGCCGGTGATACGCTGAGAGCAGTGTGACTCACCGACCCGCAAGAAGTGGAAGACGTCAGAGACCAGAGAACTGGACACCAATATCGGAGCAATGGGGGAATATAGGCAGGTGAGTTAAAGTTTGTTTTGTATAGTTGTGCAACCCAGGCACATGGGATAATAAAAAATAAAAAAAACACCATAGTACTCCTTTAAGTTGCATCTGGCACTCCTATGAGTGATAAAGAAGGTGCAATAAACCACAGAATTGAGGAAAACGCATTCCTTAGTGAAAATAATTGAGGTCAAAACTTTGTATGTAATTATAAAAGTTGAAATAAACTGGAGGTATCTTACAAGTTCACAGATTTAAGACTGATACATCTTCTCTGACTTATTTAATTAGCTTCATTGAGGTTCTTAGTAGAGACATGATAACAGCAATAGTATGACTAATATCTTGCAAAAGCGGCACTGATCTCAGATAGCTTTGTCTTTTGGCAGCAATAATCAAGACACAGAGCTTCTTTTATTGGGTTTCTAAATTGAGACAGGTAATTTGTCTGTCCCAAAGACTCATGTCTGTTCTCCCTTCAAATCTGCCTTGATCCTTATCCCATGCATTAAAGTGTATTAAATGCGTCTCACAACAGTTGCTATTTAATAATGCTGCAGCTTAGAGTAAGGAATGTTAACTGTAACGGCATCCGATGCATGGAGTGAACTTTGCTCTGTGACGAATAACTGGCGAAGAGGGGCAGAGGCTCGTGACATCACAGCCATGCCCCCTCAATGCACGGCCGTCATGCCCCCTCCTATAGACTTGCATTGAGGGTCTGTGGCTGTGACGTCACAAGCCTCAAGCGCTGCACCCAACGCTCTAAACAAATTCCGGGTGCAGCAGGGAGATTGTGGGGGTCCCCAGCGGCGGGACCCCCAGGATCAGACATCTTATCCCCTATCCCTTGGATAGGGGATAAGATGTCTAGGGGCGGAGTATCCCTTTAAGTGGAAATCTTGGGTGAGTTCCCACACATTTTTTCCCCAGGACTTGACCCCTGTATGTATGTGTATATATATATATATATATATATATATATATATATATATATATTTCAGGGGACAGTACAGACATGTCTCCTGTTATCCTACCCTGCTAAAAATAAATAAAGGGAACACTAAGATAACACATCCTAGATCTGAATGAATGAACTAATCATATTAAATACTTTAGTCTTTACATAGTTGAATGTGCTGACAACAAAATCACACAAAAATTATCAATGGAAATCAAATTTATCAACCAATGGAGGTCTGGATACAGAGTCACACTCAAAATCAAAGTGGAAAACCATACTACAGGCTGATCCAACTTTGATGTAATGTCCTTAAAACAAGTCAAAATGAGGCTCAGTAGTGTGTGTGGCCTCCACGTGCCCATATGACCCCCCTACAATGCCTTGGCATGCTCCTGATGAGGTGGCAGATGGTCTCCTGATGGATGTCCTCCCAAACCTAGACTAAAGCATCTGCCAACTCCTGGACAGTCTTGGTGCAACGTGGCATTGGTGGATGGAGCGAGACATGATGTCCCAGATGTGCTCATTCGTATTCAGGTCTCGGGAATGGGCCAGTCCATAGCATCAATGCCTTCCTCTTCAAGGAACTGCTGACACACTCCAGCCACATGAGGTCTAGCATTGTCTTGCATTAGGAGGAACCAATTGCCAACCGCACCAGCATATGGTCTCACAAGGGGTCTGGCAAATGCCAAATGTCGTCCACGGTATTGGTCTGTACGCACAACCCCCACCTGTGGACGTCGGGCCCTCATACCACCCTCATGGAGTCTGTTTCTGACCGTTTGAGTAGACACATGCACATTTGTGGCCTGCTGGAGGTAATTTTGCAGGCCTCTGGCAGTGCTCCTCTTGCTCCTCCTTGCACAAAGGCAGATATAGCGGTCCTGCGGTTGGGTTGTTGCCCTCCTACGGCCTCCTCCATGTCTCTTGATGTACTGGCCTGTCTCCTGGTAGCGCCTCCATGCTCTGGACACTACGCTGACAGACACAGCTGGGGAGATTTATCAAAACCTGTGCAGAGGAAAACTTTCCCAGTTGCCCATAGCAACCAATCAGCTTACTTCTTTCATTTTCATGAAGGCCTATGAAAAATCAAAGAAGCAATCTGATTGGTTGCTATGTGCAACTGGATAACTTTTCCTCTGCACAGGTTTTGATAAATCTCCCCCAGCAAACCTTCTTGCCACAGCTCGCATTGATGTGCCATCCTGGATGAGCTTAACTCCCTGAGCCACTTGTGTGGGTTGTAGACTCCATCTCATGTTACCATTAGAGTGAAAGCGCCACCAGTATTCAAAAATGACCAAAACATCAGCCAGGAAGCATAGGAACTGAGAAGTGGTATGTGGTCACCACCTGCAGAACCACTTTTATTTGGTGTGTCTTGCTAATTGCCTATAATTTCCGCCTGTTGTCTCTTCCATTTGCACAACAGCATGTGAAATTGAATGTCAATCACTGTTGCTTCCTGAGTAGACAGTGTGATTTCACAGAAGTGTGATTGACCTGGAGTTACATTGTGTTGTTGAAGTGTTCCCTTTATTTTTATGAGCAGTGTATTATACCCAGGACTTTATCTATAACAAGGGGGAATCCTCTATGTCTAGAAAGAAGGTTTCTACACCAGTAATGGGAGAGGTTCTTTACTGTAAGAGCAGTGAGACCATGGAACAGAAGAAATGGTCATGGTGAACTCAAATGAGTTCAAAAGGGGCCTGGATGCATTTCTGAAGAGTACTAACATTACAGCTTATGAATACTACAGGGTGGGCCATTTATATGGATACACCTTAATAAAATAGGAATGGTTGGTGATATTAACTTCCTGTTTGTGGCACATTAGTATATGTGAGGGGGGAAACTTTTCAAGATGGGTGGTGACCATGGCAGCCATTTTGAAGTCGCCCATTTTGAATCCAACTTTTGTTTTTTCAATAGGAAGAGGGTCATGTGACACATCAAACTTATTGGGAATTCCACAAGAAAAACAATGATGTGCTTGGTTTTAACGTAACTTTATTCTTTCATGAGTTATTTACAAGTTTCTCTTTGTTTACAACCATTGACATGTCATTGAGGTTAACACGTTAGGAGTGGATAGAAATTGTGTTGATGGCTGGTAAACGCAGTAACCGGGTCATTGCAGCAGATTTCAATGCAAGACACCCTACAAGACCACCCATCTCCCATGCTACAGTTAGCAAACTGCTTGCTAAGTTTCATGAAACTGGTTCAGTGTTGGATTTGCCAAAATGTGGTCGCATGAAATCTGTCACTTATGAAGAAACATCAGTGGCTGTCCTAGCTTCATTCAGCAAGAGCCCACAGCGTAGCACTCGCCGCATGTCACTGGAGAGTGGCATTAGTCAAACATCCCTTCGACGGATATTAGCTACTCACAAATGGCACCCTTACAAACTCCAGCTACTGCAGCATCTCAACGAGGATGACCCAGAAATGTGCACTGAATTTGCAGAATGGGCAAAACAAAAATTGGAACAGGACCCTCATTTTACGCAGAAGATTTTGTTCAGTGATGAGGCAAACTTTTATGTGAATCTTCAAGTTAACAAACAAAACCACCACTATTGGTCTGACACTAACCCACATTGGATAGATCCCTGCAAGACTGTTGGAACACAAAAATTGATGGTATGGTGTGGGATATGGGGTACAAAGATAGTGGGGCCATTCTTCATCAAACCTCAAGGCCACTGGATATGCGAAATTGCTACATGATGATGTGTTTCCCTCTTTATGCACTGAAGCTGGCACGTTCCCTGAGTTTTTTTTTTTAGCAAGATGGTGCACCACCATATTATGGGTGTCAGGTCCGAGCATTCCTAGATGAACAGTTTCCTGGAAAGTGGATTGGTCATCGTGGGCCACTTGAATGGCCCCCAAGGTCTCCCGATCTGACCCCCTTAGACTTTTATCTTTGTGGTCATCTGAAGGCAATTGTCTATGCTGTGAAGATACAAGATGTGCAGCACCTGAAACTACGGATACTGGTAGCCTGTGCTAGCATTTCTCCTGTGGTGTTGCTATCAGTGTGTGAAGAGTGGGAGAGGAGGGTTACATTGACAATCCAACACAATGGGCAGCACATTGAACACATTTTATAAGTGGTCAGAAACTTGTAAATAACTCATGAAAGAATAAAGTTACGTTAAAACCAAGCACATCATTGTTTTTCACATGACCCTCTTCCTATTGAAAAAACTAAAGTTGGATTCAAAACGTCCGACTTCAAAATGGCCGCCATGGTCACCACTCATCTTGAAATGTTTCCCCCCTCACATATACTAATGTGCCACAAACAGGAAGTTCATATCACCAACCATTCCCATTTTAATAAGGTGTACCCATAAAAATGGCCCACCCGGTAGATTTATAAGGCTATGTTAATCCAGGGATTTATTATTTATTCTGATCACCATATGGGAGTCGGGAAGGAATTTTTCCTCTAGTATTGGGCAGTTAGCACTAACCCTTAGGGTTTTTTGCCTTCCTCTGCATTAATACATTAGTGACACAATAGGGATTTAGGTTGACCTTGATGTATTCTTATCTTTTTTCAATCTTATGAACTTTTTTTTGATAAAGGGGAGATGGTAAAAGGTGTAAGTCTGTTTATCTGGGATATCACATTTCTGTGAACTGGTGCAGCATGAGTTAAGTCTTGGAGATGGGAGTAAGAAGCTCATATTTTGTAATGTGCTAGCTTTATATTAACCCCTTCCCGCAGAATGGCATATATAAACGCCGGGTTGTGCAGTGCGTTCGCGCATCCCGGCATTTATAAATGACATTCAGTTAACCCGGCGATGCGCAGCATCGCACGGGTTAACAGGCAGAAGTCCCGCTGTTTTCAGCAGGGGACAACTTCTGCTTCACCCCCAGGACCATCCATTGATGGTCCTGGTCAGCGATCACTGTGATTGGTCCCTGTGGACCAATCACAGTGATCTAGGGTGAAAGTTCAGATCCCCCGCACTGCCCGCCCCTGGAAGTCGGGCAGAACGGGGGAAGATGGCTGCGGGGGCTCGCTCGGGACCTGCAGCATAGGGGGGGAACACGTGGGGACCGGCAGCCTTACCAGATCCAGCGGCGGGACCGAGGAGCAGCGCGGCACCGGCCACGTGGACGAGCAGCGACGGGACCGGCAGGTAAGTATATGGTCCTCAGAAGCAGCAGTGAAGATCTTCACTGCTGCTTCTAGGAGTCTGAAAACTACAACTCCCAGCATGCCTAGACAGCCTTTGGCTGTCTGGGCATGCTGGGAGTTGTAGTTTTGCAACATCTGGTGGGCCCCAGTTTGGAGACCATTGTATAATGGTCTCCAATCTGTGCTCTTCCAGCTGTTGCAAAACTACAACTCCCAGCATGCACTGACTGTCCAAGAATGCTGGGAGTTTTAGTTCAGCAACATCTGGCCCTTCAGATGTTGCCGAACTACAACTCCCAGCATGCCCTTCAGCTGTCTGGGCATGCTGGGAGTTGTAGTTTTGCAACAACTGGAGACACACTGGTTGGAAAACATTGTTTCTAACTCAGTGTTTCCTAACCTTTGTGCCTCCAGCTGTTGCAAAACTATAACTCCCAGCATGCACTAACAGACCATGCATGCTGGGAGTTGTAGTTTTGCAACATCTGGAGGGCCCCAGTTTGGAGACCATTGTGTAATGGTCTCCAATCTGTGCTCTTCCAGCTGTTGCAAAACTACAACTCCCAGTATGCACTGACTGTCCAGGCATGCTGGGAGTTTTAGTTCAGCAACATCTGGCCCTTCAGATGTTGCCGAACTACAACTCCCAGCATGCCCTTCAGCTGTCTGGGCATGCTGGGAGTTGTAGTTTTGCAACAACTGGAGACACACTGGTTGGGAAACATTGTCTGTTTCTAACTCAGTGTTCCCTAACCTGTGTGCCTCCAGCTGTTGCAAAACTATAACTCCCAGCATGCACTAACAGACCATGCATGCTGGGAGTTGTGGTTTTGTAACAGCTGGTGCACCCCCCCCCCCCTGTGAATGTACAGGGTACATTCACATGGGCGAGGCTTTTACAGTGGGTCTCTCGCATCTTGAGATGCAGCAAATTTTGCGCCGGGAAACTCGCTGTAATCCCCCTGCCCATGTGACTGTACCCTAAAAACACTACACTACACTGACACAAAATAAAATAAAAAGTTAAAAACACTACATATACACATACCCCTACACAGCCCCCCTCCCCCAATAAGAATGTCCGGTATGCCACTGTTTCCAAAGCAGAGCCTCCAGCTGTTGAAAAACAACAACTCCCAGTATTGCCGGACAGCCGTTGACTGTCCACGCATGCTGGGAGTTTTGCAACAGCTGGAGGCACCCTGTTTGGGAATCACTGGCGTAGAATACCCCTATGTCCACCCCTATGCAAATCCCTAATTCAGGCCTCAAATGCGCACGGCGCTCTCACTTTGGAGCCCTGTCGTATTTCAAGGCAACAGTTTAGGGCGACATATGGGGTATCGCCGTACTCGGGAGAAATTGCGTTACAAGGTTTGGGGGGCTTTTTCTTCTTTAACCCTTCATGAAAAGGAAATGTTGGGGTCTACACCAGAATGTTAGTGTAAAAAAATTAATTTTTTTACACTAACATGCTGATGTTGCCCTATACTTTACATTTTCACAAGAGGTAAAAGGGAAAAAAGCCCCCCAAAATTTGTAACGCAATTTCTCACGACTACAGAGATACCCCATATGTGAGCGCAAAGTGCTCTGGGGGCGCACAACAAGGCTCAGAAGGGAGAGCGCACCATGTACATTTGAAGTGATTTGCACAGGGGTGGCTGATTGTTACAGCGGTTTTGACAAACGCAAAAAAAAAAGAAAAAAGCCACATGTGACCCCATTTCGGAAACGACACCCCTCACGGAATGTAATGAGGGGTGCAGTGAGAATTTACCCCCCACAGGTGTCTGACGGATCTTTGGAACAGTGGTCCGTGAAAATGAAAACTTGTACAGCCCACTGTTCCAAAGATCTGTCAGACACCAGTGGGGGGCAAATGCTCACTGTATCCCTTGTTATGTTCCTCAAGGGGTCTCGTTTCCAAAATGGTATGCCATGTGTTTTTTTTTTGCTGTTCTGGCACCATAGGGGCTTCCTAAATGCGACATGCCCCCGAGCAAAATTTGCTCTCAAAAAGCCAAATATGACTCCTTCTCTTCTGAGCATTGTAGTTCGCCCATAGTGCACTTCAGGTCAAATTATGGGGTACCTCCATACTCAGAAGAGAAGGGGTTACAAATATTGGGGGGTATTTCCTTTTATTAACCCTTGGAAAAATTTTAAATTTGGGGGGAAACACACATTTTAGTGAAAAAAAATATATATTTTTTTACATATGCAAAAGTCGTGAAACACCTGTGGGGTATTAAGGCTCACTTTATTCCTTGTTATGTTCCTCAAGGGGTCTAGTTTCCAAAATGGTATGCCATGTGAGGGTTTTTTGCTGTTCTGGCACCATAGGGGCTTCCTAAATGCAACATGCCCCCCAAAAACCATTTCAGAAAAACGTACTATCCAAAATCCCCTTGTCGCTCTTTCCCTTCTTAGCCCTCTACTGCGCCCGCCGAACAATTTACATAGACATATGAGGTATGTGCTTACTCAAGAGAAATTGGGCTACAAATAAAAGTATACATTTTCTCCTTTTACCCCTTGTAAAAATTCAAAAATTGGGTCTACAAGAACATGCGAGTGTAAAAAATGAAGATTGTGAATTTTCTCCTTCACTTTGCTTCTATTCCTGTGAAACACCTAAAGGGTTAAAATGATGACTGAATGTCATTTTGAATACTTTGGGGGGTGCAGTTTTTATAATGGGGTCTTTTGTGGGGTATTTCTAATATGAAGACCCTTCAAATCCACTTCAAACCTGAACTGGTCCCTGAAAAATAGTGAGTTTGAAAATTTTGTGAAAAATTGGAAAATTGCTGCTGATCTTTGAAGCCCTCTGGTGTCTTCCAAAAGTAAAAACTCGTCATTTTTATGATGCAGACATAAAGTAGACATATTGTATATGTGAATAAAAAATTTTTTTTATTTGTAATATACATTTTCCTTACAAGCAGAGAGCTTCAAAGTTAGAAAAATGCTAAATTTTCAAATTTTTCATCAAATTTTAGGATTTTTCACAAGGAAAGGATGCAAGTTACCACAAAAATTTACCACCATGTTAAAGTAGAATATGTCACGAAAAAACAATCTCGGAATCAGAATGATAACTAAAAGCATTCCAGAGTTATTAATGTTTAAAGTGACAGTGGTCAGATGTGCAAAAAACGCTCTGGTCCTTAAGGCCAAAATGGGCTTGGTCCTGAAGGGGTTAAAAAGAGAATGTAGGGCACTGGTAGACTGATATAAGGGAGGAGATATAGGCATGTGTAAGACTACACACTGGCTAATAGCATATACTTCATACAAAATGGTGCGATTCTTGCAGTATATTTATAAAAAGGTTTGTGAAAGTGTATATACCCTAAACTGCATTCATGAATGGGAATTTTCTTCCTCCCTTTAGCTGTAATAACTTTGCTGTTGTCTTATTTTGTATTCATTTAACTCTCCATACATTTATTATGTAATGCAATAACCTCAAATGTTATCATGCAAAATGCATACTATAATGTGCAAATCTGACCCCATAGCTCATCACCCCAGAGACAATATAATAAAAAGTACTTGTTGTAAAATATGGTAATAGATGAATATCTGTAGGAATGGATAGGATTGTGTTTTGTTTAATGGACTCACAATTTAATGCAGAAATCTCTGAGGTGCTATTGTTAAATATAAAAGGTAGGGGAAAAACCGACATGCAAATGAGCCTGGTTCACAGAAAGAATGGAAACAATACTGGCAGTTTCTTTATTGTGTCCATTAATTAATGCCATATTACTCAGCTTCTCTGGAAACAAGTAGAAAAGTAATTAAGATGATACATGAGGTAAGTAGTTTAGACATCAAAATGTAAAATATGTAATAATTATATTGTTAGATTGGGGTATAAGTTGTTTGTGATGACGATAATTAATCTTCTCCTGCGCAGGACTGCGTATTATTCAACCAGCTGGACTACCCTTCCAAGTAAATGGCACTAAGACACCCATTAATGTCTGTTAGCACCAAATAGAAAATAGTAGGATTCATACAAAGGCCACATTATCACATTGCATTCAGGGGATAGAACCTGGCCTAGCCTTGGCAGGCCAACTCATTATTTTTCCTGAATGTATTAATTCTGTTTCCCAAATTCTGTGGTTATTAATTGTTCAGAGTACTCTGTTGTCTTATCTTTCCACCCTTCTGGGTATAACCATTCTATCTGCACAGTGTAGTTAAACCTGGCTCAGTTAACTCCAATTACTTTTAGCCTTACAATTATTTAATAACATTGCTAATCGATCTCCTTTGCTAGTCAGCAGCTACATACAGAAGCCATTCTACTTCCTACAAGTCTGCCAGTGGGAACTTTTCTCTAATTTTTCAGAAAGGCATTTAGAAGTTAAAACTCTGAAATTAGAATTAAGGATCTGGCTCTCAATCTCTGTTCTAGTTCACAATAAAGTTTGGACTCAGGGCTTTCTGTAGGCCAGTATATTTTATCCACACCAAACACACCAGTCATAATCTTACCCCACCCCCCATTACCACCACCACCACCACCAATTGTTAGTACAATGCAATCATACAGGTAATATTCTCCTTAAAATCACCTAAGATCAGACTGCCAGATAAGTGTGATTCCTCACTCCACAGAACACATTTCCACTACTTTCCAATATTGTCGAGTGGCAACTTGGTTTACACCACTTTTCCTAGTGTAAAGCTTGGTTAAAGGGGTACTCCACCCCTAGACATCTTATCCCCTATCCAAAGAATAGGGGTTAAGATGTCTGATCGCGGGGGTTGCGCCACTTGGGACCCCCGCAGTATAGCATGCGGCACCCACCAGTTACTGCTTCGGAAGCGCTGGAGGGTCTGGGTCCCGACCATGGGAACGGAAGATCGTGACATCACGACTCTGCCCCCATGTGACGTCACGCCCCGCCTGCTCAATGCAAGTTTTTGGTAGGGGGCAAGTCTATATATTTAATCAACTGCTGCCAGAAAGTTAAATAGATTTGTAAACTACTTCTATTTAAAAAAAATTCTTATTTTGAATTGTCTGACCACAGTGCACATTCTGTGATACCTCTGTCCATGTCAGGAACTGTCCAGAGCAGGAACAAATCCCAATCGCAAACCTCTCCTGCTCTGGACAGTTTCTTACATGGACAGAGATGTCAGCAGAGAGCACTGTGGTCAGACAGAAAAGAAATTCAGGAAAAAAAAGAACTTCCTTTGGAGCATACATCAGCTGGTACTGGAAGGATTAAGACTTTTAAATAGAAGTCATTTACAAATCTGTATAACTTTCTGGCACCAGTTGATTTAACAGAAATGTTTTCCACCGGAGTACCCCTTTAAACATGGGAGCATGGACACAATGAAGAATTTGAAGTAATGGAGACATGGCAAAGCGATACTCCCAATACTCAGCAGCTTTTTGGAACCTTACCAGTCTCAGACTATCAAGTATTTATCAGGTATTACAACTTGGTTCTAGTTCTGTTGTGTGCCTGAATACTTGGGTTTCTTGTCTTTTGACTCTTGGATTATAAGAATTTTGCTTATTTTATTTTTTTTCCTGCTTTGCTGCCTTAGATCATGTTTTCTATTTTAGTGCTTCATTTTTTAATAAAGCATTGTAAATGGATCAGAGCTTTTCACATAAATCTTAAGTTTTTTTATAGCAACTTTATGTTTATAATTGTAAAATATAAATGATCTTTATCGATGCTGACAGATGGCTCTGTAAAAACACACTCCTAGTCATATGAAATAAGTTGTGAAATAAGTCTTCTGGAAGGCTATACATCTGTCTAGCAAGATAGTTTAATCAAACTAAAATGAGCTTCACTGAAGTACGACAAAACATGAACATGTGAACAAAGCCATAAGGTGATGTATTAAGTAAAAGTTTTGTGAACAGAACAATAGGAATAATTATTTTACTTAAGATATTTTTATCGTGTGATAATCTGGCATGTGTCTAATAAGCTATAGTTGACCAAAAAGTTTCAGACTTTACAGATCTTGAGAATTTCTTAATATTCTGTTATTTGTCATTGCTCTGGATTAAAGTACAGTAGTCCCTCAAGTTACAATATTAATCGCTTCCAGAATGACCATCGTATGCTGAAACCATTGTATGTTGAGACCATAACTCTATGGAAACCTGGCAATTTGTTCTGAAGCCCCAAAATGTCATTCAAAAATAGGAAAAAGTGAGGATTAAAGACAAATAAGTAGAAAACTAATACAGATAAAGCAAGTCCTTACACATAAAAGTAAGAAAGGGCTGCTGGGAGCTGTAAAGCACTATCTATGTAGGGCATAGGAGCTTCTTCAGGGTCCTGTACAGTACACACAGTGTTCTAAAGAAGTATAATAGAGCTGCCCCCACCTGATGTCCAAAGGAGCAGCTAACCCTGGCACAGGTAATAAGTAGTACAAACAGGGCTCAAGTCCTGCAGGAGCGCGTGGGAACTGAATTCCTGCACTTTTTTCACAGCAGGAACATCGTTCCCATTAGCAGGAGTCCTGCAGGACCAGTCCTTGAGTGGAAGAGTTCCTACACTTTTTTTTCCTGGAACTTGTCCCCTGATCATGTAGTACAACTCTGTACTATAGGGGATGAGAAAGTTATGGGTCGTCAAAATAGAGAGAATTTAAGCATACTTATTTGGTTAAAAAGTTCTTATTTTTTATTTTAAGCGGTACAGTAATTGCAAAGTATGTCGTCATGGGTATCATTTTTATCTTATTGACCCACATAATGAAGAAAACATGTCTTTTTACTGTAAAGTGTATACAGTGAAAACCTTCCCTTTTTTGTTTTTTCAATTTACCCACACAAAAATCTTTTTTTTTTGTTCCGCCATACATTTTATGGTAAAATTAGTGATGTCATATCAAAGGACAACTGGTCGTGCAAAAAACAAGCCCTCATATGGGTCAGTGGATGAAAATATAAAAGAATTATGATTTTAAGAAGGCGAGGAGGAAAAAACCAAAAATGCTAAAATAAAATGGGCAGTGTCCTTAAGGGGTTAGGATCAGCAGCATGCCTATTCTGTTGTGCAATGGTTAAAGATTTATAAAACATAGAGATTTACCAGAAAGTAATAAAATAAATATACCAGTGCTAGGTCCAAAAGTACCTACTGGAGCCTAATTGTTAATGTGTGGACCCACCACTCATGGTAATATTGTAGGAAATATAAATAGAAACAATTGAGCAAAGAAACACTATAGTACAGTACTTAATAACGTGAATTTGCATAGATCAACTAGAATTGCATAAATGTATAGCACCAGTAGCCACAGAAATAAGTTAATTCACAAGCAAGCTGAATACACATGGGAATAACAGCATGTAGCACACACAGTATATCACTGTGCAATACCCCGTCTTAAGTGTAACTGTGTTAAACTGTCATAGAGTGATACGTCTTCTTTTTGCCTAGCATGGAATTGCACTAATAGCAGACAACTTTTACTACAGGTGTATCTGTAGTGATGCATAGTGATGTAAGTAAGTACACAAGTAAGTATTCAACAGGGCGCAAGGGGTTCAGTTACCTTACTTCTGCACTTGGGTGTAATCCTCATATGGATGTTGCTCCGCAAGGCAGACACTATAGATACGAGGCTGATACATTGAATCAAAGTGTGAAATTACTACACAGACGAGTGCCCCGGCCAGCGACATCTACTGCCCTTGTATAAAAAAAACACCGAAGCCGTGATGCTACGAGCAAATTATGTAAGTGCGGTCTGACACATGGATCAAAAAACCTATGTGTTTAGGAGCATGCACACTCCTTCCTTAGTGCCCTGAAGAAGGAGTGTGCATGCTCTGAAATGTGTAGATCTTGAACTTTTTGCATGCTGTTGTATTCTTATATCTGGCACATCATACTTACACCTGTGGTGAAAGTTTTCTGCTATTAGTGCATTTCCTTGTTTGGCAAAAAGATGAGTTATCCCTCTATGACAGTGATAGGTATGTTTAAAGGGGTACTCCCATTGAAAACTTTTTTTTTTTTTTAAAGCAACTGGTGCCAGTAAGTTAAACAGATTTGTAAATGACTTCTATTAAAAAAATCTTAATCCTTCCAGTACTTATTAGCTGCTGAATACTACAGAGGAAATGTTGTTGTTTTTTGGAATACAGAGCTCTTTGCTGACATCATGACCACAGTGCTCTCTGCTGACATCTCTGTCCATTTTAAGAACTGTCCATAGTTGGAGAAAATCCCCACAGCAAACATATGCTGCTCTGGACAGTTCCTAAAATGGACAGAGATGTCAGCAGAGAGCACTGTGGTCATGATGTCAGCAGAGAGCTCTGTGTTCCAAAAAGAAAACCATTTCCTCTGTAGGATACAGAACCTAAAAAGTACTGGAAAGATTAAGATTTTTTTAATAGAAGTAATTTACAAATCTGTTTAACTTTCTGGCATCAGTTGATTTAAAAAAAAAAAAAAAAAAAAAGTTTTCCACGGGAGTACCCCTTTAAGGTCGGGGTATTGCGCAGTGATATACTGTGTGTTCTATATGCTGTTATTCTCTTGTGTATTCATCTCTCTTGGAGATTAATTTATTAATGTATATAGTTACTAGTGCTAAACATTTATGCAATTCTAGTTGATGTATGCACATTTACATTCTTTAGTGCTGTACTGTATTGTCCTTTTGCACCATTGTTTCTATTTATAGTCCCTATATAAAGATTTATGTGCAGAAAATGTCTGCCCCTAGACATTTCCACCCCTATCCAAGGGATAGGAAATAAGATGTCTGATCGCGGGGAACCCCCGCAATGTCCCTGCTGCACATGGCGTTTCTTGAGAGCATCGGGTGGGTGTGGCCGTGACTTCACGAGCCTCTGCGCTGCCACGCCAGTAATCCGGCACTGATCGAAGTTCGCTCCGTGCACTGGATGTCTCGGGTGCCACAGCTGAGATCGTGGGCGGAGTACCCCTTTAAAGGGGTACTCCACCCCTAGACATCTTATCCCCTATCCAAATGATAGGGTTTAAGATGTCTGATCGCGGGGGTCCCCCCGCTGGGGACCCCCGCAATATAGCATGCGGCACCCACCTGTTTCTTGTCTGGAAGCGCTGGAGGGTCTGGGTCCCGACCACGGGAATGGAAGTCCGTGACGTCAAGCCCCGTCCCCTCAATGCAAGTCTATGGGAGGGGGTGTGACGGCCGTCACGCCCCCTCCCAAAGACTTGCATTGAGGGGACGGGGTGTGACGTCACACAGAGATGGAGTCATGACGTCACAGACTTCCGTTCCCGTGGTTGGGGCCCTGACCCTCCAGCGCTTCTGGACAAGAAACAGGTGGGTGCCGCATGCTATATTGCAGGGGTCCCCAGTGGCTGGACCCCCGCGATCACTCCTCCGCCTTGAAGCTAGCCTCCCGCAAAAAACCGCCATAAACTGAAAGCGGGATAGGAAGCTCCCATCCCCGTGCACTAACAGCGGGCCCATGAAGGCCGGACGAACCCCCAAAAACTGTGCATAACAAGCCAAAGGGCACAACGTCAACCCCGACAACGCCGCTAACCGGATCACCACTCTCTTACCCGACTGATCCGTCTTAGAGTGACGCAAGAAACACTCCAATACACCTGCCACCACCCGCACGTCCGAAAAAACAGACCCCCCCCCTGCCCGGGTCCTGCTCGGCGCCACTAGTTCAGAAATACGAAAGGCCCCGAACAACGCCAAAGCAAAAGCCAAGCGGAACAAACAAACTTCATATGGAGAAGCGCAAAGGTTCTCCAACAAATCCCCCAACCGCAGAAAAATAGGAAAGTACACCGGCTTCCTCCCATCCCTACGCACCACACCCCTCCTAAACCCTCGCACCGCCTGTCTCACCAGTAAGAACTTGGTGACATCCTGCAGCCCTCTAGCTTTAAACCAAAAAGCGAGGGTGGACAACCGACGCCCCAACCCGCGAGGGGAGATCCCTTCGCAAAAAGCCCTCCCCACATTAAAAAGAAGAGCCGCCTCCAAATCAGAAGCCTCCGTCCCCACATTCCACCCCTCCACCAGCGACTCCCAATCCCTCCACCACCTACAGTACGCCGCCCAAGTAGCCCCACACACAGACCGGCTAACCAGGGACCCCCGCGATGTCTAGGGATGGAGTACCCCTTTAACCTCATTTCTTACTTTCTATAAATGTCCAATAATCTCCCTACAGTGTATTCTCTATTAACTTACATACTATAATTGCTATAAAAAATAAAAATCTCACTATTCATTTTACTCTTCTCAGAGTGCTACAATGAAAGGTTGCAT
Source organism: Hyla sarda (assembly GCF_029499605.1). Lineage (NCBI taxonomy): Eukaryota > Metazoa > Chordata > Amphibia > Anura > Hylidae > Hyla > Hyla sarda. The sequence continues at coordinate 227,485,441 of NC_079192.1, forward strand.
TTTGTACAGGTCCCATGTTATTCTGCAAAGAAAGATTTGTGCAATACAGAATGTTAAGCTCACTAGACATCTTCTCCTTTTCATTCCTATTTTGAACACTTAAGGTTTATCAAATTGTCCAGTGAATATAAAAGCTTGAAAAATTTAGAATGATATATAATTGCGGGGTGAATTGTGGTGCTATAAATGACATGCTAGATGTCTTAGTATTTTGTACTGACGGTAGTTGGACAATCTTAATCTAGATGATGATATTGCATTCTATAGCAGAAGGAACATTTGTAAATAAAATCCTACCTGTTTGTGTCCTAAAAAAAAAAAGGCACAAATAATATTTTTATTTTCGAAATGGTGCATAATGGTACCTGCCCTATGTATTATTCTGAAAAAAGAAAAAGAATAACTGTATTTTCTTTAATACAAGGAATAACTAGAAACCACCAGGAAAGGAAGAACTTTCCACCTGACAGTATATTATTGCATTTACAACAAATGATGAAATATACAGCTAGAGATGGTCGTGAGAAGAAAGTAGTAATTTAATAATCAGATGTAATAATCCACACACTCCTTCTTCCCACATTATTGACTCCGGTGTCTTCTAATAATAAGTTAGGAGCCTCAGATTCCGAATATTATAGAGAAGATGTGGGATGCCTCTAGATAGGAGCGTTACATTTTATTAGTGAAGATAATAACTTCATCCAATGGGACACTGTAAGGCGGTTAGGCAGTTTTCAGTTTAATAACTGAGTTTTTCTGGAATATAACATTAATAGCTTCATTAATTTCTTGGCGTGTTATTGAGCAGTGGTCTCACAACAATTCCCAGCAAGTTATTAAAAGGGGGGCAAACTCTTGGAAAGCTGAGATGGTAGTTGTACTACTGTGGATGTCTTCCCAGACACTGTGTATAAAAAGGCACAAACAGGACAGGAGTATGAACTATTATGTTGTGATGCCGACACAGTAGATATTGTTTTATGTACCTTGATCCAAAAAATGTTTGTGCTTTGTGCAATTCCAAAAACAGGGAAATAAGTTTGAAGCCCCTTGCCCCCTGTCTTCTGGATCCTTGACTCCTAACTATATAATTTTCGGAAACCGGGGGTTATATAACAAAATACATGTAGGTTTCAATGATTTCACTGACTGACTGGACCATTCTCAGTGGAAATGTAGAGATATAAACAGCACTAGACTACAGTACAGGACGTTTTTGATATTAAATTGTATGATGTTCTTGATACAACGTTTATCCTTGTTCAGTATAAGAAGAAGAATGAACCCTATGGTCCATTTTTCCCCTAACCATTCAAATAGTCTAGCACATTGCAGGTGTAATACAAGCAGGTCACTGTGTGTCAGCGTCTGTAGCAGGCAGAGAAGTGAAGCTACTGATCCTGAAGCTACCTAAGGACGAGCATTAACATGATAGCTGTGCTTCTGTGTGTGTAATAGTCAGGAAAACCTGGATCTCTGGATTCACTTTGCATGTTATTTCAGACATTAGTATCAATGATATAGTATCCATAAGAAGACCTTTTATCCCATTGCCCTATAGATGTTTTTCAGCACCAGTCATTGAAGCTATTGAAGCTTGTGGTACCCAATTCAGAGCACCTTGAATAGCACCCTATGTTGCACCTCTATGGGTTTGCCCCAGGTTAGACAAATATAAGTGCCTTTTTATAGCAGCATTGGTTCTGTTAATACAGTACTTAAAAAAGATTACGGCAGCTACTAGCACATTAGAATCAACCTGCACAGTTTATTGCTTTATCATCACAATGAGCAATTCTGATGATAACTTTATCATAAGTAATGCAGACAAATCCGCCCACCAACATCACAAAATGCAGGGTCAAAATTACACAAAAAAACCTCCAGAGTACAGACATTCATGGTGCGGCATAGTATGTTTTTAATATTTTATTATTGGCTATTAACATAAGGGAAAAAAGCTTTAAAGAATGCTTTTGTAAGCGGGTTTCCCCATGCAATTTATTTATCAAGGTCGTGCGATAATTAGGTCGCACGGAAGCAAAAGTAAGTAACAAAAAAATTTGGCATATAAAAGTCATACATTTGAAAAGAATGATAAATCTCCATCTATATGTGTTCACTTCCTCATCATACTACATAGATTCTAAGATAGTGATTGTCATTTAGATAAGCTCGTGTGTATGTAATGTATTTCATGACTGCTTTGTTTCAAAGAACATTTTCAGATTTTTGTAGGCAGTCATTTTCCAGTTGCTGCTAACATTTGTAAGACATTCTAAACGGCATGTATTTCGTCCAACTGTAAAGCCATCTGCTTGAGGAGACTTTTGCTATGCAATTTGCTATGCAGCAAGTGAGAGGGACTAAGTTAGAAAAATAGAAAATGATGATGCTTTTCTACGGCTTTGCTTATTTGTTATCCCACCACTTCACACAGTGTCTTACAATTGTTTATAGTTGTTTCTTGAAGTAGCGAGAGAAAAAAAAGAACATTTTGGTGCAGTGGAATATGTTGCAGGCCTGTGTTGCATATTCTGCCCTAATGCTTATTGTGTTTAGGTTTTAGCTGCTCTTTAAGGTCCTCTTTATTGTCTAGTGTGCAGTTTAGAACACCACTTAAGGACAAGGATTTATGTTAGCTGTAAAATTAATTTATTCCAGTAAATGCAGATCTGTGCGATTTATAGCTATCTACACAGTACTAATGTTCCTGAAAACAGAAAGGCTGGTGAATAAATCTAGAATTCTAAATGTGTTACATAGAAATGATTAAGGAACAATAAGTTCATGCTGTTAATTCTAAATGTGATACAGTGGTCCAGGGGAAGATGAACATAAAACCACAAGGTCCCATTTGCACAATAGGGAAATAGGAAAAAATCTGTGCCAATTCATTTAATGGTATTCTGATTCATTACCTCGGTTCTATTAACCCCTTAAGGACCTCGGGCGTATGGGTACGCCCTTGCTCGCTGGCACTTAAGGACCAAGGGCGTACCTGTACGCCCGTGGGAATGTTCGTCCCCGCCTGCTGAAATCATTCAGCAGGCATCCCGAGACCCCCCTATGTCGGCAATCAACGCAAATCTCCGGTGAATTCACATCGGCGATTTGCAGTTATTCCGCATGACTGCAGCTATTTGCAGGCATACAGGTCTCCAGTGACTCGCCGACCTGGAAAATAAGGGGGATAGGGGGTGTCCAAGACACCCCTGGTCCCCCTGAAGGGATAGGAGTTAGGTGGCAGGGGTGCCACCCCTCCTATCCCTGCTATTGGTCAGTCAGAAGCGACCGACCAATAGCAGATCGGGGACGGGGGGGTTAAAGTTTGGTTCCTCCGCTCTGCCCACCCACTGTTGTCCGGGCAGAGCAGGGGAACTGTTGTGACCAGCGCCGGAGGTCATCTGAAGCGACATCTGAAGTGCTACAGTTTGAGACCACTATACAGTGGTCTCTAAATTGTAGCCCTCCAGATGTTGCAAACTACAACTCCCAGCATGCCCAGACAGCTGTTTGCTGTCAGGGCATGCTGGAATTTGTAGTTTTGCAACATCTGGATGGCCACAGTTTGGAGATCACTGTGCAGTGGTCTCTAAACTGTGGCCCTTCAGATCTTGCAAACCTACAACTCCCAGCATGCCCAAAACACTGTCTTGGCATGCTGGAAGTTGCGTATCTCCAGCTGTTGTATAACTACAGCATGCCCTTTGGCGATCAGTACATTCTGGGAGTTGTAGTTTTGCAACAGCTGGAGGCACACTGGTTGGAGAATACTGACACACCCACACACCCACACCTCCCCATGTGAATGTACAGGGTACATTCACACGGGCGGGTTTACAGTGAGTTTCCTGCTTCAAGTTTGAGCTGCAGCAAATTTTCCGCTGCATCGCAAACTCCTAGCAGGAAACTCACCGTAATCCCCCGCCAGTGCAAATGTACCCTAAGAACATTACATTACACTACACTGATAAAATAAAAAGTAAACCACTACAATACACCCCCTTACACTGCCCACCCCCCCCCCCAATAAAAATGAAAACTTATCGTACGGCAGTGTTTCCAAAAACGAAGCCTCCAGCTGTTGCAAAACAACAACTCCCAGCATTTCCGGACAGCCAGAGACTTTCCAGGCATGCTTGGAGTTAAGCAACTTCTGGAGGCACCCTGTTTGGGAATCACTGGTTTAGAATACCCCTATGTCCACCCCTATGCAATCCCTAATTTAGTCCTCAAATGCGCTTGGCGCGCTCTCACTTTAGAGCCCTGTCGTATTTCAAGGAAACAGTTAAGGGCTACATATGGGGTATTTCTGTACTCATGAGCAATTGCACTACACATTTTGAGGGGCTTTTTCTCCTTTTACCCCTTATGAAAAGGAAAAGTTGGGGTCTACACCAGCCTGTTAGTGTAAAAAAATTAAAAATTTTACACTAATGTAACATACTTTTTATTTTCACAAGAGGTAAAAGGGGAAAAAAAAGACCCCCAAAATTTGTAACACCATTTCTCCTGAGTACGGAAGTACCCCATATGTGGACCAAAAATGCTCTGCGGACGCACAACAAGGCTCAGGAGTGAAAGCGCACTATGTACAGTTGAGGCCTAAATTGGTGATTTACACAGAGGTGGCTGATTTTACAGCAGTTCTGACATAAACGCAAAGAAATAAATACCCATGTGTGACCCCATTTTGGAAACTACACCCCTCATGGAAGGGGTGCATTTACACCCCACAGGTGTCTGACAGATTTTTGGAACAGTGGTCCGTGAAAATGAAAAATTTAATTTTTGGGCTTTGTTAACGCACATGGCCCTTGACTTCCATTCCAAACAAATATTCTGTACAAAAGCTCCATAGCGCTCCTATTCTTATGAGCATTGTAGTGCACCAGCAGAGCACTTGAAGTCCGAACATGGGGTATTTCCATACTCAGAAGAAATGGGGTTACAAATTTTGGGGGGCATTTTCTCTTTTTACCCCTTGTAAAATTGGGGGAAAACCCAGCATTTTACTGAAAAAAAATTTTTTTTTTTTCATTTACACATCCGACTTTAGCAAAAAGTCGTTGAACACCTGTGTGGGTGTTAAGGCTCACTGTACCCCTTGTTACATTCCTTGAGGGGTGTAGTTTCCAAAATAGTATGCCATGTGTTTATTTTTTATTTTTTGCTGTTCCTGCACAATAGGGGATTCCTAAATGCGACATGCCCCCCAAAAACCATTTCAGCAAAATTTGCTTTCCACAAGCCAAATGTGACTCCTTCTCTTCTGAGCATTGTAGTTCGCTCGCAGAGCATTTTACATCCTAATATGGGTATTTCCATACTCAGAAGAGATGGGGTTACAAATTTGGGGGGGGTATTTTCTCCCATTACTCTTTGTAAAAATTGTAAATTTGGGGGGGGAAACTGCACTACAGTGAAAAAAAAGTATTTTCATTTAAACATCCGACTTTATCGAAAAGTCGTCAAACACCTGTGGGGTGTTAAGGCTCACTGTACCTCTTGTTAGGTGCCATGAGGGGATTAGTATCCAAAATAGTAGGGCATGTTTTTTTTTTTTTTTGTGCTGTTCTGGCACAATAAGAGCTTCCTAAATGTGACATGCCCCCAAAAAAAACATTTCAGCAAAATACACTCTCCAAAATCCCATTGTCGCTCCTTCCCTTCTGAGACTGTGCTCGCCGAACACTTCACATACACAAATGAGGTATTTCCTTAATCGAGAGAAATTGGGTTACATATTTTGGGGGGCTTTTTCTTCTATTTCCCCTTGTAAAAATCAAAAACTGGGTCTACAAGAACATGCGAGTGTAAAAAATGAAGATTTTGAATTTTCTCCTTCACTTTGCTGCTATTCCTGTGAAACACCTAAAGGATTAACAAACTTTCTGAAAGCCATTTTGAATACTTCGAGGGGTACAGTTTTTTTTAACCCCTTAACGATGCAGGACGTAAATGTACTTCCTGGTGAGGTGGTACTTAACGCACCAGGACATACATCTACGTCCTAAGCATAACTGCGAGCATCGGAGCAATGCACGGATCATGCACGGCAGGTCCCGGCTGCTGATTGCAGCCAGGCACCCGCCCGTAATGGTGGACATCCACGATCCCGTGGATGTCCGCCATTAACCCCTCAGATGCCATAATCAATACAGATCATGGCATCTGCAGCATCGTGGTCACTAAAATGGATGATCGGATCCAGCACGGCAGACTGAGGTCCCCTCACCTGCCTCCGCTGCCTTCCCAGCGTCTTCTGCTCTGATCTGCCTTCCCACAGACCAGAGCAGTCCTATACATAGCACTGAACAGTGTTAGCAATCGAGTGATTGCTGTAAATAGTGCCCTATGGGGACTTTTAAAGTGTAAAAATAAAAGTAAAAAAATAAAGTAAAAAAAATTTGAAAAACCCCCTCCCCCAATAAAAACGTAAATTGTCCCATTTTCCCTATTTCACCACCAAAAAGTGTTAAAAAATATTTTATATACATTTTTGGTATCTCCACGTGCGTAAATATCTGAACTATTAAAATAAAATGTTAATAATACCGTACGGTGAACGGCATTAAGGTAAAAATAAAAAAGTCCAAAATATATGCTTTTTTATAACATTTTATTCCCCAAAAAATTTTTAAAAAATGGATTAAAGTTCTATATAAGAAAATATGGTATCAATAAAAAGTACAGATCACGGCGCAAAAAAGAGCCCTCTTACCGCCACTTATACGGAAAAATGAAAAAGTTATAGGTCTTCAAAATAGGGGGATTTTAAATGTACTAATTTGGTAAAAAAAAAGTTAGCGATTTTCTTTAAGTGCAACAGTAATAGAAAAGTATGTTATCATGGGTATCATTTTAATTGTATTGACCCAAAGAATAAAGAACACACGTCATTTTTACCATAAATTGTACGGCGTGAAAATGAAATCTTCAAACATTAGCAAAATTGCGGTTTTCTTTTTAATTTCACCACACAAATAGTATTTTTTTTTTGCGCCATACTTTTTATGGTAAACTGAGTGACATTACAACGGACAACTGGTCTCGCAAAAAACAAGCCCTCATACTAGTCTGTGGATGAAAATATAAAAGAGTTATGATTTTTTGAAGGCGAAGAGGAAAAAACGAAAACGTAAAAATGTAATTGTCTGTGTCCTTAAGTCCCAAATGGGCTGCATCCTTAAGGGGTTCATGGGGCAATTTATGGGGTATTTCTAAAATTCAATTAAAAACTGAACTGGTTCCTGAAAAATTCCGATTTTGAAAATTTCGTGAAAAATTGGAAAATTGCTGCTGAACTTTGAAGCCCTCTGATGTCTTCCAAAAGTAAAAACACGTCAACTTTATGATGCAAACATAAAGTACACATATTGTATAGGCGAATCAATATATAATTTATATGGATTATCTATTTTACTTACAAGCAGAGAACTTCAAAGTTAGAAAAATGCAACATTTTCAATTTTTTTCATAAAACATTGGCATTTTTCACCAAGAAATGATGCAAATATTGATGAAAATTTACCACTAAAATAAAGTAGAATATGTCACGAAAAAACGATCTCTGAATCAGACTCAAACGTTAAAGCATCCCAGAGTTATTAATGCTTAAAGTGACAGTGGTCACTTGCAAAAAACATTCTGGTCCTCAAGGTGAAAATGGGCTTGGTCCTTAAGGGGTTAATGTGCTTATGGTTTCAGAACGCAGCTACTATATGTAAGAAAATTGCATAATTTCACAACTAGTATGTTAACAGCATTCTTGTGAAAAATAGTGGATGTATTGTTCTGAATCAAGCATTCAATCAAACACAGATGGACAGCAGGTGTACTGCACCTTGGGGTGGCTCCCCTGTGTCTAGCTCGAGGCTCCGTACTCTCCAGCCACATAGATCAATTCTCACTTAGAAAAATTACACTTTCACAGGGATTGCGTTTATGTGTCCACTTTATCCAACAGCTTGTTCACTTAATACAAAAGTGCAGTATACAGGACATGAACATCATATTCAGCCGGTGCAATAATATTGCAGATAGTATGCTCAGCACGGTGTATCTAGAACATTTTCATCCCTTTCTGGGGCAGTCCATTTCTGTCCGCTGAGAGCCGCCTTCCTGAGGGTAGAACAGGCTGCATTATTTTGTCTTGCAATTACCCTATGCATTTTCAGAGTAAAAAATAAATAAATAAAGAGTCAAATTTTTTTTTTTTTTTACTGGATTCTGATAACCCTATTTGGCCATGTTCAGACATTGAGGATCCTGTCAAGACGTATTCACAGGTTTCATGGGTTTTAAAATCCATAATATGGTAGTTTTTGCTATGGGCTCTACATTGAATTAGCATTGTTAAATGTCAGTAAAGTTTCTGCCACAGACTTTCAGAATTTTGCATGGCAGATTTTCCTGGGGCAAATCTATGTATTGGGAACATGACCTGTTAGCAAGCTGCTTGTTTTACAGGTCTTCTATTTCTTATATAGTTAAAAGAGAGTTAATGGGGGACTCTGGCACATAAGTTCTTATCCCTTTTCCTGTCCCAGTTCCTGTCTGGCACCCCGGTTCTCCTCATGAAGGTCGCTCTGTGCACGGACTACTATCGACCACTGCACAAAACTGTGGCTGTCACACCCCCTCCATGTATCTCTATGGGAAAACTGAAGATACACAAGCTCCAGTTCTCCCATATAGATACATGGAGGGAAGCGTGTCGGCCACTGCTCTGTGCGGTGGTTGAAAGAAATCCGTCACGGAGTGGTGGTCGCTCCATGCATGCATGTGGGGAGTCAGGGTGCCGGACAAGAGATCGAGTGGGGTTCCAACATTCGGACAGCTGAGAGGAAAGGGGAAGGTTACCTTACCCGCCTCTTCACTGTCCAGTCGGTGCTCCAGTGCTGCAGAAAGCCATGGCAGCCTGAGCACTGATAACACTGATCAATGATGTGCTACAGCGCAGCATTGAACAGTGTATGCCATCTAAAGATCTAATAATATGTTCTATTAAAATCTATGGAAAAGCGGCTGACGTTGCTCATATTGTTTAAAAACTACTGTAATTCCAACGTTGGAATTACAGCCTTTTTTTCTTTGAAAAACCATTGTATACACTGACAGTTGATTTTCCATACACTTTAATAGGACACGTTTTTTAATTGAAAGAAAAACAAAAAACTGTATCTGGAAACTATGGCATACTAGTGTATAAATGACCTTATAAAAAAAGAATTAAAAATGTAATATAAAATAAAAATTTAAAGTTAAAAAATTTTACTGCATTTTTGTTTTTTAGTCTGAACCTGAAGGATTTTCCCACTTCCATTTATATGTATGTGCTGCCTTTCTAGTGAGATGGAGGAAAGAGATTCTGGATGAAAAAGATTTTCATGTAAGTGCTTTCCTTTTATTTGTTGTAACATATGGGTTGAAATGAGGCGGCCGTTATGTGTCTATGGTGAGTATGCAGTAAATTCACCCAACAAAGGGCTGTAATTACAAATTGTAAAACATCTGACGATTTGTACACTTAAACAATGTCACCTTTGGCTCCGCAGACTTTTCACATACAGGTGATTTGCAGTGAGCAGCCCTGTTCCAAACCGCAATTTAAATCTGACGGTAATAGCTGTGAGATTACTTTAGTGAGGGCTGTGTTAACTAGATGTGATTTACTGGGGTCTCCTGTGTATATGGCAGCACAGAATTAACCTGTTGTGCTGCACATAATCGAATCAAGATCATTTCACTAAATATTGTGGGATCTGCATGGTTTGTATAGAGATTACATATGCATATGTTTAAATGTGTAACTGATTAAGTACTACATTTTTAGATACAACTATTGAGTAGTCGTCTGCCTCTTGGTATTTTACATTGTTTGCACCCAAAATGACAAATTAGTAAATGAGAAATTGGAACCACTGCCAAAGTTAGATAACTGTGCTTGATTTATTTTTACAGATATTGTTTTTTTTTTAGCAGGCATTTTTGCAAAGTTACTACAGGAAGCAAAACCACCTTTAAATTATCGTCTCAGTAAATTAACTTTATTATTTAAAAATTATGACAATTAAAGGGTATTGCAGGGAAATAAAACGTATCCACAGGATGGGGCATAAGTTTCTGATCTTATGGGATCTGACCAGCGGGGTCCCCTGTGGTCACACCTATCACAGCTCAGCTGATGATTTGCTGAGTGGGCTATTACTGAAGCCTGTCTCCAAGGATGGAGGCTGGAGCGTGCTGAGGATGGTTGAGTAGCTGGCCGGACCCCCTGGAATCAGAAATGTATTCCCTATTCTGAGGATAAGTTTTATTTCTCCCAGAGTATCACTTTATTTTTCTGAAAAGTATATTAAAAGGTGAAAACCAGTATTGTCTGCACTTTCTGTTACGTTGCAAAAATAGCCACCTCAACAAAACAAGAAAAGACAACATTTTGTGAATAGAATATCAAACTGTGTTTCTACTAAATTTTGTGTGGAAGTCAAAGGTGTTATTTTGGTCTATGAAACCAATACACCATAATGTGTACGTTCGCCCTGGTGATGTCACATCACGCCCCCTCCATTTCTATGGGAGCGACGTGTCAGCATAGATCCCTGCGGTGGGCCCCCCGCGATCAGAAATCTTATCCCCTAACCTTTGGATAAGATGTTTTTGCCCGGAATACCCCTTTAAGACTAAACATATAAAAAGTGTTGTAATGTTCACCGATCTTGAAACAGAATTCTTTATATTAGCTTTAATAAATAAAATGTAGAATGTATTCATGTGACATCATCCACAGGACAAGCACCACTCTGTTTTGATCTTCAATGACGAGGCTAATGTCTTCCTATAAGTCATAAAGATAGGAGATAAAAAGGAAAAAGAAGGGAACGCGCCCCTAGTGAAGTACAGTTAGACAATATTATCAGAAAGAAGGTTGACTCTCACTCACCATATAGTGTTGTGTTGAGAACACAACAACTCAAATTGCATGTAGAATGAGTCTTTTTGGTCCTGCAGCTTACAATCCTTCCGAACACTCCCTAGAGTCATCCGTGGTCACAGATGCAAGTAGATAAAAAAAATAAAATAAGAACGGATTTTTCTGCAGCGCTGGACCAAGTTGATTATATAGAGCTTGGCCTCTTTTAATTCCACATGGTCCAGCACTGAAGAAAAATCTAATTTTTTTTTTAATCTACTTGCATCTATAAGCCATAAAGAGGATGTGTCAACATTCCTAACATATCTGTTTTACTAAATGTTTTTTATATTTATTCATTATTATAATAAAAAAATGTGATATATAGCAAATTTGGGACATCGTTTTTGAGATTAAAACTTTTTCCCAAAAATGTGATGCCTGTGTTACTATTCCCTAGTCAAAGGAGTGTGATACTGTCGAGTATGATTAGACAATGTCAGGGTGTTTAGGGATACATATTCCTAAGGGGTAACACTGGGTGGTCAATCTAATCGTAAAATGCTAAAGCTCTGTCCTTACTTTTATCAAAGGCTCTGTTCAGAGACCCCATCAGTAGCACTGTCATATTTGATGGAAAGAATGAATGCAGAATGCTGTGCTATTCTTCCAGTCAAAATGACAGACACCATAATGTAACCTGACAGACTTAATTTTAAGACATCAGGGACATGGTGGTTGTTTATCATTTCATGGGCCCAGCATTGTTTTCATGATTTTCATAATAACAAAAGCCATGGTGGTGGTAACAGAGCCTAAGAGAAATTACAGAGGAACAGCACAACATAGTGGACTCAGCTAAAGTGCTTTAGAATTGGTGTTTCATGTTGAATACAATGATTTACTAACATAGACATGTCAGGGGGGTTGACAGGTCCTCATTAATAAGATTAGTGAAAACCATTCCTTCCAGACTATCAAGCGTAAATTAAAAGGGGTAGAGAAATTGTATAGTATCATTACCTGGCATGCTATGTATATGATCACCTTGGGACTAAGTCTAACAAACAGCAGTACATTTTCAGCCAGTGAATTACACTACTTCCTGCTGTGAATCATGACTCCAGAGTAGGCAGGAAGATATACTGTATGTATTATTGACTCCTAGCGCTCTGGGTTATGCCTCCATTATGGATTTCCATGATCACAATAACAGCAGACAACAATCTCTGAACTCTTGTCACAATCTACAGCTATGCTCACACATAGGCCCAGATTTATCAAACTATGTGAGAGAAAAAATAGAGTGATTTTTTTCCCCTTAAGAACCAATCACAGTTCAGCTTTCACTTTACCAGAGCTTGTTAGCTGAGCTGTGATTGGTTGATGTGGAAAAATCACTCTATTTTTCCTCTCACACAGTTTGATAAACTTGGGCCATAGTCTTTCAAGTCGTTTGTTTGTTTAACAAATGACCTTTGTTTGGCCATTTAATGATTCCAAAGATGGTTAAAAATTGCCAATTCTTATTATCCCGATAATGACCATGGACGTCTATGCTCGTCCAATAGCCGTTACTGGGGTATGACGCTGGCTCCCAACCTTAGCCCGCGTCATACCGCGTGGCCCCAAGCTGATTCCTGTAGCGACGATAGCCGCGGGCGGCTATTAACCCTTTAGATCACCGCTGTCAAAGTTGACAGCGGTGTCTAAAGGTGCCTGTATCTCATCCCTGGTGGTCCAGTGGGGTGGATCGCCCACCCCCCAGCGCGATCGCAGTGGGGGCAATCCCCTACTGAGGTGGCCTGAGGGCTTACCTCTCCTGCTGCGGTGGCTCCGGTGCTCATAATGATAGAGCCTGGGCCAGGCTTTATCAATCGAGCGCAGAGCACACAGATCTATGGGATTGTATGTAATCCCATTGATCTGTATGAGGAATCAAATGATTCCTCCTAAAAGTCCCCTAAGGGGACTAAAAGTGTAAAAAAAAAAAGTTTAAAAACACACATTAACCCCTTCTTCCTTTTCCCAAATTCCATATAAAAATATATAAGCATAATAAAAATAAACATATATGGTATTGCCACGTGCGTAAATGTCCAAACTATGAAAATATATCATAAATTAAACCACACGGTCAATGGCGTATGCGCCCAAAAAATCCAAAGTCCAAAATAGCGTATTTTTGGTCACTTTTAATACCATAAAAAAGGAATAAAAAGCGTTCAAAAGTGCGATCAAAACAAAAAGGGTACTGATTAAAACAGATCACGGTGCAAAAAATTTGCCCTCATACCACCCCGTACGCAGAAAAATTAAAAAGTTATAGGGATCAGAAGAGGACAATTTTAAATGTATAAATTTTCGTGCATGTAGGTATGATTTTTTCCAAAAGTACGACAAAATCAAACCTATATAAGTAGGGTATCATTTTAATCGTATGGACCTACAGAATAAAGAAAAAGTGTCATATTTACCGAAAAATGTACGGCGTAGAAACAAAAGCCCCCAAAATTTACAAAATTGTGTTTTTTCTTTTGTTGTTGCACAATTCTTTTATTTTGTTGCACAATTATTTTTTTTCCCATTTTGTCGTAGATTTTTGGTAAAATTACTGATGTCATTACAAAGTAGAATGGGTAGCGCAAAAAATAAGCCCTCATATTGATTTTTAGGAGCAAAATTGAAAGGGTTATGATTTTTAAAAGGTAAGGAGGAAAAAACTAAAGTGCAAAAACAGAAAAAAGCTCAGTCCTTAAGTGGTTATTATTGAATTTAATGGAATTCAATGGAAAAATAGGTAGTAATGCAACCACCATTTGTGTAATTTAACCACCATTATTTTAGAAAAAGACAGACCGCCTTTTAACAAAAGATAGTTACACTAAATGGCTTTTTTTTTATAATAGAAAAAGTTATGAAAACGTTTGATGAAAGAGAATAGCTTTTAGGAGATAGGCAGATATTTGCTGAATAATATTCACCTTTTTGTTGGAGCTTGCTGTAGTCATCGCTTCCATTGCATGCCTCCTATAGGTTATAAAATTGTAAGCCAAATGAAAGTTTATTCCAAGAGTAGTTGTGCTTTAGAGCATTGCTTAAGTATATAGCCAGCATAGTAAGTCACTTTTTATTGAGCTTAGAGCAGCATCTGCTGTACCAGGTTTGTGATGATGCTGAACATTTATATCTGTGTAAATCTTTACCTTTACAGTACTTCAGAATGGTGTCTTGTATGTTCTTCTTTGTTCTTGCACTAATACAGTTACAGCAAGTGTGTTTGGAGCACTGAAGCCAACGTTTTATGGGAGGCTCTGACTTTATGTTCTAGAAATTGAGATGCGGAAAGTAGCTGCGGCCAAAAACTGTGTTTTGGTTTAATTAGTATTTAAATCATATGCCATTTCACCTTTCACTGTTTTATGTGTGTATTAGCAGTATTCGTGTATCTGTTAGCAAAATCAAAGTAATAAAGTGCCTTTTATTTAATTGCCAACCTCAATCAAGGGAACATGTTTATTCACATAATAAATGGTAAAGATGTAGTTTAAAATTTAGGTTGTGCTGTAAATTGTAACCATGCTTAATAATTGTATTATTGAAAGATACTCCACAAAAGACTTGCATTGCCACGGTGGTGGCGCTTACTGCGCTAATAGGGAAGGAAACACTTTAGTCAAGCTCTGAGTGCGTTTCCTTAGTGTCAGAAAGACAAGTAACTATAATCTGAAACTAGTGCTCAGAAATATAATGGGGGTCATGTATCAAGTGTAATTGTGTCAGAAAATATGGTTGACTCTTTGTATACCGTGTTTTCTAAGTTTTTACAAATTGTTTTATTCCTAATAACCAACAGCCTAGAAAGTAAACCGGATTCTACTTAGTAGCTGCTATATATTGCTATATACATTATTTGTACATCCCAAGACATTCATTGTAACTTGAGATCACACTTGGAAAATTGGTAATTATTCTAAAGCTTATTATTCCAACAGAAAATACACACGGCTGAGGTCAATCGTGTTACTGGGTCATCCAAACATAAATCACCAGCGACTGTTTACAAACATGAAAAAAGCTTTATTAATATTCCAAATAAAATGGTATAAAATAAACAGATTAATGCTGGGGCTAATGTGGGATATACATATGGCAGATGTAGAGAGAGTACAAGGCTAAACACACTAATAAATGGCAGTATTCCAAGATTGACATAGACCATAGAAATATAAGGTCAGGTTCCTTATGTCCACTAGGTAAATACAAGTATGTGCAATACAAATGAAAAATATAGAATGCAAAGATACAAATATTAGGAATCACAGCCAGCATGTATACCTAGGTGGGGCTGTGTGGGTGTTGCATACATGCTGGCTGTGATTCCTAATATTTGTATCTTTGCATTCTATATTTTTCATTTGTATTGCACATACTTGTATTTACCTAGTGGACATAAGGAACCTGACCTTATATTTCTTATATTTCAGGACCATTGCGTGAAACCACAATGTCCCGGTCAGCTAACTGGACAGCAGGAGAGTCCTCACCTGCCTTCTTGCTGTCCAATCTGTGATCTGCTGCTCCATGCCTGCTCAGCAGGCTGGAGCAGCAGAGAACCTTAACCCTGATTAATGCTATGCTATGGCATAGCATTGATCAGTATATGCAATCAAAAGATTGCATGGTATAGCCCCTATGGGGCTAAAAATAAATAAATAAAGTGTTAAAAAAAAGTTGATATAAGTTTATTAACCTCTTCCTAATAGAAGTTTGAATCCCCCCTTTTCTCATTTTTTAAATAAAATAATAAAATAAAAAATAATCATATGGGGTACTGCCGCGTGCGTAAATGTCCGAACCATTAAAATATAAGGGTAGTTAAACCACAGGGTCAAAGGCATACACGTAAAAAAATACCAAATTCCAAAATTGTGCATTTTTGGTCACTTCATATACCATAAAAAAAACTAATAAAAAGCAATCAAAAGGTTCCATCAAAACAGAAATGGTACTGATAAAAACTACAGACCATGGCGCAAAAAGTGAGCCCTCATATAACCCTGTATGCAAAAAAATTAGAAAGTTATAGGGGTCAGAAGATGACAATTTTAAACATACTAATTTTGGTGCATGCGGTTATTATTTATTTTTAAGTAGTAAAATAAAATAAAACCTACATAAATTGGGTATCCTTATAACGGTATGGCCCTACAGAATAAAGATATGGTGTCACTTTTAACGAAAAGTGAACTGCGTAGAAACGGGAGCCCCCAAAATTTACAAAATGGCGGCTTTTTTTTTTATTTCACCCACAAATACGTTTCTTTTGTTTCACCACAGAATATGTTATAAAATAAGTGATGTCAGTACAGTGGTCCCTCAACATATGGTGGTAATTCGTTCCAAACGACCCATCCTTTGTCAAATCCATCGTATGTTGAGGGATTCATGCAATGTAAAAAGTGCATTTTATACTCACCTGTCCCCGCCGCTCCGGACCGTGTCCTCACCGCTCCCGATGCTGTCCCAGGGGCTCCCGATGCTGTCCCGCTGCTCCGGCGTCTTCTTCGGGATCCTCCGACTTCTTCCGAATCTTCTCCGGGCCTCGCTTTCTGGTGACGTTATTACGTTGGTGCGCCGGGACAGCGTGCGCCGGGACAGCGTGCGCAGCGACGTAATAACGATTCCAGAAAGTGAGGCCCGGACCCTGTAGAAGATGCAGAAGACGCCGGAGGATCGCGAAGTGGACCCGGAGCATAGGGATAGGAATAGGTAAGTGAACCTGTCCGGGATGCTTAAACTGCTCTCCGACAGCAGCTTAAGCATTTTGCGCTGTCGGATAGCAGTTAATGCGATGGCCCCGACATATAAAAGCATTGTATGTCGATGCTGACATCGACATGCGATGGCCTCTGAGAGGCCACCGTATGTCAATTTGATCATATGTCGGGGTCATCACATGTCGGGGGGTTACTGTACTAAGTACAATTGGTGAATCAAAAAACAAGCCCTTATATGGGTCTGTAGGTGGAAAATTGAAAGTGTTATGATTTTTATAAGGGGACGAGGAAAAAATAAAAGTGCAAAAACTAAAATTGGCCTGGTCCTTAAGGTCAAAATGGGCTTTGTCCCCAAAGGGTTAAACATTTTTATTGTCAAAGAATAAATTGGAAAAAAAAACCATTGGGTTCCTAGTTTGTCTTTGATAAAACTATATTTCTCAGTATTCATCTGCATGGACAGCTGTTCTCTCTTACATTAGCTGCCAAGCTACCTAAACACTTTATCATAGTTATTACGTTCTTGAAATACCTGATGTTCCAGATTCCCATTTTCCTTGGCCTTCTTGTCTCGGCTAGGCCAGCTTGCCACTATTAATAGTTGTTTTTGTTTGATGTGCTTGTCTGTAGAATTGTTAAGTTGACAGTGATATGTCCATGATTTGTGTCAGAGCATTAATAAAATAGCTTTGGTGATGTCCTTAACCTGCAAAACATTGTCGCATTTTAACTCTGTTCTTTGTTGTAGTGGTGATTGGTAGATTTTCACATCTGAGGGTATAAAGACTTTTGGGGGAGATTTATCAAATCCTGTGTAATGGAAAAGGGGGGCAGTTGCCCATAGCAACCAGATTGCTACTTTCATGTTTCAGAGGCCTATTTAACCCCTTAAGGACTGGGGTTTTTTCCGTTTTTGCATTTTCGTTTTTTGCTCCTTGCCTTTAAAAAATCATAACTCTTTCAATTTTGCACCTAAAAATCCATATGATGGCTTATTTTTTGCACCACCAATTCTACTTTGTAATGACGTCAGTCATTGTGCCCAAAAATCTACGGTGAAACGGGAAAAAAAATCATTGTGAGACAAAATTGAAAAAAAAAACGCCATTTTGTAACTTTTGGGGGCTTCCGTTTCTACGTAGTACATTTTTCGGTAAAAATGACACCTTACCTTTATTCTGTAGGTCCATATGATTAAAATGATACCCTACTTATACAGGTTTGAATTTGTCGCACTTCTGGAAAAAATCATAACTTCATGCAGAAAAATTTATACGTTTAAAATTGTCATCTTCTGACCCCTATAACTTTTTTATTTTTCCGTGTATGGGGCGGTATGAGGGCTCATTTTTTGCGCCGTGATCTGAAGTTTTTAACGGTACCATTTTTGCATTGATAGGACTTATTGATCGCTTTTTATTCATTTTTTCATGATATAAAAAGTGACCAAAAATGCACTATTTTGGACTTTGGAATTTTTTTGCGCGCACGCCATTGACCGTGCGGTTTAATTAACGATATATTTTTATAATTCGGACATTTCCGCACGCGGCGATACCATTTTTTTTTTATTTACACTGTGTTTTTTCTTTTATGGGAAAAGGGTGATTCAAACTTTTAATAGGGAAGGGGTTAAATGATGTTTATTCACTTTTTTTTTGCACTTTTTTTTTGCAGTGTTATAGGTCCCATAGGGACCTATAACACTGCACACACTGATCTTTTACATTGATCACTGGTTTCTCATAAGAAACCAGTGATCGATGATTCTGCCGCATGACTGCTCATGCCTGGATCTCAGGCACTGAGCTGTCATTCGGCGATCGGACAGCGAGGAGGTAGGTAGGGGCCCTCCCGCTGTCCTGTCAGCTGTTCGGGATGCCGCGATTTCACCGCGGCTATCCTGAACAGCCCACTGAGCTAGCCGGCATGCTTTCGGTTTCACTTTAGACGCGGCGTTCAACTTTGAACGCCGCGTCTAAAGGGTTAATAGCGCGCGGCACAGCGATCAATGCCGCGCGCTATTAGCCACGGGTCCCGGCCGTGGCCCCGCGTTATAGATCGGGAGTGGACACATGACGTTCCAGTACGTCATGTGTCCTTAAGGGGTTAAAAATAAAACAAATTTGATTGGTTGCTATGGGTTACTGCACCGCACTTCCTTTACACAGGTTTTGATAAATCTCCCCCTTTGTGCTTGACCAGTTCACTTATTAAAAGAAATCTTCCTGATTCACAGTTTTCACATGCAAAAAAATGTCTAGGTTCTCTAAACTATATCTATCTATATCTATCTGTCTATCTATCTATCTATCTAGCAACAGAAGAATGCAGCAGCACACTGCCAGCACAAGGATATAGGTGAAACATGAATATGCAGTTAAAACATGGAGAGCTATACAGCTATGTTGTAATAGATGCAAATGTGAAACTATGTCAGTAAGCATGGCAGGGTCTGGAACATCCAAGACACCTTATATACACACCTGATAGAGGTGGGTGGGGTGCAAGGCCAACATGGAGGTAGCCACTCCCCCGTAAGTGCAATACAGACAAAGAATAAGTCAGCCAGCACTTTAGTTGATACCAAACTATTATATGGACCTGGCCTACAGGTGCACGCTACTAGGCTAGATATACAGCAACAGAAGAATGCAGCAGCACACTGCCAGCGCAAGGATATAGGTGAAACATGAATATGCAGTTAAAACATGGAGAGCTATACAGCTATGGTGTAATAGATGCAAATGTGAAACTATGAAATAGTGAGGCGCTTAGCTCGCAAATTTGTCTCCGCCGGCGGTTAAATAACTTGGACCGTCCCACAGCGATAAGGTGGCCTCATTGGGACGGACCCTACACTGTGAATATGCCTCTGTGTGAACAGTTCAGTAAGCATGGCAGGGTCTGGAACATCCAAGACACCTTATATACAAACCTGATAGAGGTGGGTGGGGTGCAAGGCCAACATGGAGGTAGCCACTCCCCCGTATGTGCAATACAGACAAAGAATAAGTCAGCCAGCACTTTAGTTGATACCAAACTATTATATGGACCTGGCCTACAGGTGCACGCTACTAGGCTAGATATACAGCAACAGAAGAATGCAGCAGCACACTGCCAGCACAAGGATATAGGTGCAACATGAATATGCAGTTAAAACATGGAGAGCTATACAGCTATGGTGTAATAGATGCAAATGTGAAACTATGAAATAGTGAGGCACTTAGCTCGCAAATTTGTCTCCGCCGGCGGTTAAATAGCTTGGACCGTCCCACCGCGATAAGGTGGCCTCATTGGGACGGTTATATATATATATATATATATATATATATATATATATATAGTCATGGCTGTAAATGTTGGCCCCCTGAAATTTTTCCTAGAAAATGAAGAAGAAAAGGATTGCAGTAACACATGTTTTACACATGTAAGTTTATTCCCTTTGTGAATAAAAAGCAAGGGAAAAAAAAGCTAATTGGACATAATGTCATACCAACTCCAAAAATGAGCTGGACAAAACTGTTGCCACCCTTTCAAAATTGTGGAAAAATAAGATTGTTTCAAGCATGTGATTTAAACCTGGGGTAAATAACAGGTGTGGGCAATATAAAAATCACACCTGAAAGCAGATAAAAAGGAGAGAAGTTCACTTAGTATTTGCATGGTGTTTCTGTGTGTGGCACACTAAGCATGAACAACAGAAAGAGGAGAAGAGAACTGTCTGAGGACTTGAGAACCAAAATTGTGGAAAAATATCTAAAATCTCAAGGTTACAAGTCCATCACCAGAGATCTACATTTGCCTTTGTCCACAGTGCGCAATATTAAGAGGTTTGCAACCCATGCCACTGTAGCTAATCTCTGGGCGTGGACGGAAAAGAAAAATTGATGAAAGGTGTCAATGCAGGATGGTCTGGATGGTGGATAAGCATCCCCAAACAAGCTCCAAAGATATTCAAGCTGTCCTGCAGGCTCAGGAAGCATCAGTGTCAGCGCGAACTATCCGTCGACATTTAAATTAAATGAAACATAAGTAAAAAATCACCCAGAAATGGATGGCAACAAAGCCCTGGAGAGTTCTGAAGTGGCCAGCAATGAGTCGAGATCTAAATCCCATTGAACACCTGTGGAAATATCTTAAAATTTCTGTTGGGAAAAGGCGCCCTTCCAATAAGAGAGACCTGGAGCAGTTTGCAAAGGAAGAGTGGTCCAACATTCCTTCTGAGAGGTGTAAGAAGCTTATTGATGGTTATAGGAAGTGACTGATTTCAGTTATTTTTTCCAAAGGGTGTGCAACCAAATATTAAGTTAAGGGCGCCAATAATTTTGCCCAGACCATTTTTGGAGTTTGGTGTGACATTATGTCCAATTTGGTTTTTTTCCTCCCTTTTTTGGTTTAGTTCCAATACATGTAAATGGAATAAACGTGTATAGCAAAACATGTGTTACTGTAATCCTTTTCTGTGAGAATCCTTTTCTGTACTTAATTTTCTAGAAAAATTTCAGGGGTGCCAACTAGAGATGAGCGAACTTACAGTAAATTCGATTCGTCACAAACTTCTCGGCTCGGCAGTTGATGACTTATCCTGTGTAAATTAGTTCAGCCTTCAGGTGCTCCGGTGGGCTGGAAAAGGAGTCCTAGGAGACTCTTTCCTAGGAATGTATCCACCTTTTCCAGCCCACCGGAGCACCTGAAGGCTGAACTAATTTGCGCAGGATAAGTCATAAACTGCCGAGCCGAGAAGTTTGTGACGAATCAAATTTACTGTAAGTTCACTCATCTCTAGTGCCAACATTTACGGCCATGACTGTACATTTGTTACTTATATGTCAACTAAAAATACAGGATAATTAAATTAACCCCAAACCACTCCCATTTGTGAGGGTTGGGGTATTTGTCTAAAGTCCATATGTCTATGGGACTTCCAGTACCTTACTCCACAAGCTTTGTTACGCGACTCCTAAAGATTGTGGTGGTCCAGATTGCAAGCCACTCCCTCCTGAAATCTCTGCCCCCTCCGTTAAGCCACGCCCTTCAATTTTGGCCCTTTTTTTTTTTTTTTTTGGGAAAGCCCCATTTTTGCCCAATAAACCAACATCACAGATCCTTCAACTGCAATCCCTTCATTACAGCTTATGAGGATGGTGTATGAGATCAGGACATGAGGATAAGATAGGAGAATGGGGTTAGGATATGAGGAGAAAAGCATTATTAATGTTTTTCCTCACCTGCAAGGTTTAGGTAGGATGATTGGGCACCCCTTAGTACTCTGCTAGTTTTATACAAAGTTGTGTTCAAAAGTTTGCAAACAGTGTCAGAAATTGGGAAATTTTGCCATTGATTGATCTAGAAAATATCAATGATTATGCAAAAATTGTCTTTTATATAAGGATAATGAAGCCATTTATTTAGCCATATGAAGCCATTTATTCAGTAAAAGATGCCCAATGCAGCTGATGTGCAGACACTTTTATTTTATGAAACCATAAGCAGTGAGGTACATAAAGTACTTTTACTGTTCTTTCTTTTATAAAATATGGGAACCAAGCATTAGCACGTTATCTGTGCTGGAAATTTTTTCTGTTTGTTGAATAGCCATTTATTATTACATAGTTTTTTTGGGCTCCTTTTTAGATCATAATAATAATGGAAATCACTCAAATGACCTTGATCAAAAGTTTACATACCCTTAAATCCCTTGCCTTGTTACAGACACAATGGGTGACACACACAAATTAAAACAGCAGTTAAAGGTTAAGTTTCCAACACCTGTCTTTGTATAAATAGTCAATACGTTTGTTATCTCGTACATGGATGCACTGAGCAGTCTTGATACAGAGTCATAAGGAGAGAAAATCTGTCAAAAGACCTGCATAACAAGGTATTTTATAAAGATGGAAAAAAATATAGGAAGGCATCCACAGCCTTGAAAATGCCAGTTGTTAGTGTTGAATCACTTATTATGAAGTGAAAAATTGGGGAATCTCTTCATACCAAGCCAAGGTTAGGCAGTCCAAGGCTGCTCTATTGCAAAAGGCACGATATGTCGATACTTTCGAACAAAAATGAGCTATTAGCTACATGATTGAGTTGCCAGAAAAAAGCCTTTACTGCCTCAGTGCCACAAAAAAAGCTCAGTTACAATATGTCAGACAGTACCTTGACATGGCTTACACCTTCTGGCACACTGTATTTTGTAGGGATGCGACAAAAATAGAACTTTATGGTTACAAACAAAAGCACTATGTTTGGAGAGGGATCTACAATGCCTATAGCAAAAAGATTACCACTATAAAGCATTGGGGTGTTATATATATATATATTATTTTTTTTTGGGGGGGATGTGAGCTCTAAAGGCACACAGAATCTTTGAAATAGAAAAAAATGATGGAAAGTTGCATGAAAAAGGGATATTTATGCATTGAAATCAACTCCTTTAGGCAGCTCTCTCCATCAGCAGCTTTTCCCACCTCTACATTCAAAAAGTTATAAATGTCTGCATGGAATTTTACTTGAAAATTCTAAATGAATTTATAGCCAATACACTTAAATGGGATTCCGCTTTCCCTTTCACAGCAAAATTTCTGCTTCAGAATATCCTCTGCTTCCGAAATTTACTGCAGAATTTTCATGCAGAATTCATGCAAAAATTCTGGTGTTTGAAAATAGCCTATGTATCTAAAGAAAAGTACTACATTGCCACCATGTTACCTTCATAATAAATCATATTACAATGGTATTCTCCCCTAGAAGCAATGTTTTATGACATTGTTTCAGAATCTGTGTCCAATAATCCCATTAGAATGTATCATTAAAATGTATCTTTCTTGCCTTGACCCTGGGATCATTGATCTCTTGTCATATGCAGGCTAAAGAAAATGGATTTTAATTGAAACTATATAGTATTTTTTTTTTTTAGATATTTGGGGAGATTTATCAAAGCCTATTCAGAGGATAAGTTGACCAGTTGCCCATTGCAACCAATCAGATTGCGTATTTCTTTGACTTTTCCTTGTGCCTTATTTTTTCTCTCATAGATCCTTCTAGACCATTTACCTAATGGTAGTTTTTGCCATCTCCTTTTTAATGTTCTTGCTTTAGGCATAGTTTTGCATACTCTGTGCACAGACATGCTATTTTCTAAAATGTGGTTTGGACTATCATTTAACTCCCTTAATAAGCTTTCTCTTTTCATATGCCGAGGATATTTAAATTCTCATTTGGTATTCAGGACTAACTGGTGTTCACTGACTTTATTGCTAGTAGAATATTGGGAAAAGTGTGTTGTAAAAACCGTCCCATAAATCCATTCCAGTAGTCTAATTATTTAAGTTCTAGCAGACCTTAAGTATGTCTATAATAATTGTAATAATGAAGTTATCCTGGCAGCTACAGGTAGGTGTCAAAGCAGATAAACTTCTGTAAGTTTATGCTTT
Organism: Hyla sarda; assembly: GCF_029499605.1. Lineage (NCBI taxonomy): Eukaryota > Metazoa > Chordata > Amphibia > Anura > Hylidae > Hyla > Hyla sarda. The sequence continues at coordinate 227,509,584 of NC_079192.1, forward strand.
AAATCATTAAGGCGATGTAATTACATGTATGGTCTTATTTAAATGACTCGGCTAAGTTCTATCCTTTGCATATACTTCAATTTGGCACAGCACTTAGAGGAGGCCCAGTACAAATCTAGTGTAAAATTAAATTATGTCTCACCCTTGAGAAAGTGGGACTGCAGTCCTGTGCTAAATTCATTTGCCAGGGATTTTATCAGAATGATATGGCAGTCCTGTGTTGAGAGACGAGTGGCAACTAAAATCCCCAGTATACATTCTTCTTCCAATCTGTAAAATATAATTAAGATGAAACGTGGAGATACAACTAATGATTGTAATTAGCGTAATTTAGCTTTTAGCACTAATTGTAAAAACAGTTCTTTACAAAAGTGTGCAAAGCTAAGACAATTTAGTCTTTTCATATCACTTGTTCAAAAATTCTCAGAACTAAGCGCATTTGCACATGAATGGAAGCGACCCAAGACACTTTTGTTCTACGAGTACCCTGGGGAAGGCTAATGTTCTCTCTTTGTGACTACTTATTATTTTTCTTGCTACGTACTTACAAAATTTTGTCATATTGCTTTAGACTGAAATATATTAATTTACATGTAAACTAAGTTACTGAGAGCATTGTGGTTTAGATCTTTCTCAGTTGTGAAATTGTTCATTTTTAAAACATACATATCTGTTTGCTTAAAGGGGTTCTCTGCTTCCCTGCCTCCGCAGCTCCGCTCGCCAGCGTCTGTAAGTTTATTATTCCGAACGCTGTGTTTGGGCTTCCGTGTTCGAGGCCACCCCCTCGTGACGTCACGCCCGCCCCCTCGTGATGTCACGCCCGCCCCCTCAACGAAAGCCTATGGGAAGGGGGCATGACAGCCGTTGCGCCCCCTTCCCATAGACTTTCGTTGAGGGGGCGGCCGTGATGTCACAAGGGGGGTGGCCTCGAACACGAAAGTCCGCACACAGCGTTCGGAATAATAAACTTCCGGACGCTGGCGAGCGGAGCTCCGGAGGCAGGCAGCGGAGAACCCCTTTAATGTACACTGTAATGAAGGGTTATGAACAAGTGTTTAAAATTCTCAACCTTTTCTGTTAGCAACAAATCTGTCCATTAGAATTGTGAAATGTAACTACCCCGCGGAAAATATTTACATTTTAAGGGAAGTGGGACAGCCTGTTCACCAGCACTATCTAATGTATTGGCTTATAGTTCAGGTGAACTGCATTAAAATTAGTTGCCACTTACTTGAATTGGTAGAGTAGTTGCAGAGTTATGCCTGTTTCCTCATCTATTGCTATTGTGGTAATGTGTGCAATGCTCAGGCAGTCCCTGGTACATTTCAAAGGGAGGCTTCACTTCCGTCAGTGCCTGGCGAGTAGGAGCACAACGTATGGTGTGAAAATATATAAGTTGGGCAAAAGTGTACACCTGCATGTTAACAGAATATGAAGGAAAGGACCCCAAGATATAACCATAAGAATCCCCACTTCTTTTCTGGGTAGATAGTGTGGGAATTAATTCACCAACTGACTGACCAGGGTTACAACTTCTACGTGGATAATTCTACACCAGCATCATACTATTCAAGAGCCTATCTTCGAGAAATACAGACTTCTAACCCCTAAAAGTCATGTTCAGGAGTAATTGCAAAAAAAATTGGGATGCTTTTATCTTTGTGCTCCTTGTAATTAGAAGAAAACTTAGGCTAAAACTTCATATTATTGTAAGATTTCTACGATTTGAGAGATTTACAGCCTAATTAAAATAAATTCTATGAAGCATCCGTTAAGGTCAAATGTTTAATACTCCCCATATAAATTCTTTAAGGGATGTAGTTTTCAAATTGGGGTCTTTTATGTACACTCTCTTCCAAATTAATTTGCAAATTCTATATAAGTGTCACAAAGATTAAATATTTTGTTTTTCAGTTTAACTCATGGATGGCATTGTGTCTCAGGGCTCTTTTGATCACTGAAAACAATCTCAGACACCTGTTATAATTAGATTGCCAGGTGAGCCCAATTTAAGGATAAACTACTAAAGGTGGGTGTTCCACATTATTAAGCAGAGCACCATTTTCGAGCAATATGGGGAACAAAAATGATATGCTGCAGAAAAGAGTGAAATAGTTCAATGCCTTGGATGAGGTAGGAAAACTTTAGATATTTCACGAAAATGTAAGCGTGATCATCGCACTATTAAGAGATTTGTGGCTGATACAGAGCACAGACCGGTTTGTGCAGATAAAGGCACATTTAGGAAGATTTCTGCCAGATCCATGCATCGGATCAAGAGAGCAGATGCTAAAATACCATTACATAGCAGCAAACAGATATTTGAAGCTGCTGGTGCCTCTGGAGTCTTACAGACATCAGGTGTAGAGTCCTCCAGAGTCTTGCAACTGTGCATAAACCTTTTCGGTCACCACTAACCAATGCTCACAAGCAGAAATGGCTGCATTGGGCAGAAAAATACATGAAGACTAATTTTCAAACAGTCCTGTTCACTGTGTCGTGGAACCCTGGATGGCCCATATGGATGGAGTAATGGATGGTTGGTGGACGGCCACCCTGTTCCAACAAGGCTGTGATGTCAGAAAGGTGGTGGTGGAGTCATGTTTTGGGATGCAATCATGAGAAGAGAGCTAATCAGCCCCTTAGGTCCCAGAAGGTGTAAAAATGACCTCTGTAAAGTATGTGTTTCTGACTGTCTTCCCTGGTACAGAAGGAAGAACTATGCTTTCCATAATAAAATCAACTTCAAGCTGCAAAGAATACCTCTACATCAATGGCAGCTATGGGGCTGAAAGGAGAGAAAGTCATGGTGTGGCCTCCATCCTCCCCTGACCTCAATCCTATTAACCCCTTAAGGACTCAGGGTTTTTCCGTTTTTGCACTTTCGTTTTTTCCTCCTTACCTTTTAAAAATCATAACCCTTTCAATTTTCCACCTAAAAATCCATATTATGGCTTATTTTTTGCGTCCCCAATTCTACTTTGCAGTGACATTAGTCATTTTACCCAAAAATGCACGGCGAAACGGAAAAAAAATCATTGTACGACAAAATCGGAAAAAAAAACGCCATTTTGTAAATTTTGGGGGCTTCCGTTTCTACGCAGTGCATATTTTGGTAAAAATGACACCTTATCATTATTCAGTAGGTCCATACGGTTAAAATGATACCCTACTTATATAGGTTTGATTTTGTCGCACTTCTGGAAAAAATCATAACTACATGCAGGAAAATGTATACGTTTAAAAATGTCATCTTCTGACCCCTATAACTTTTTTATTTTTCTACGTACGGGGCGGTATGAGGACTCATTTTTTGCGCCGTGATCTGAAGTTTTTATCCGTATGATTTTTGTTTTGATCTGACTTTTTGATCACTTTTTATTCATTTTTTAATGGTATAAAAAGTGACCAAAATACGCTTTTTTGGAATTTGGAATTTTTTGGCGCGTACGTCATTGACCGTACGGCTTAATTAATTATATATTTTTATAGTTCGGACATTTACGCACGCGGTGATACCACATATGTTTATTTTTTATTTTTTTTACACTGTTTTATTTTTTTTATGGGAAAAGGGGGGTGATTCAAACTTTTATTAGGGAAGGGGTAAAATTACCTTTATTAACACTTTTTTTAACATTTTTTTTTTGCAGTGTTATAGGTCCCATAGGGACCTATAACACTGCACACACTGATCTCCTATGCTGATCACTTGCACGTGAGCTGAGCCGCGCGGCTAAAAGTGAAAGTAAAAGCTGCCGGTTCGGGATAGCCGCGGCGAAATCGCGGCATCCCGAACAGCTTACAGGACAGCGGGAGGGCCCCTACCTGCCTCCTCGCTGTCCGATCGCCGAATGACTACTCAGTGCCTGAGATCCAGGCATGAGCAGTCAAGCGGCAGAATCATCGATCACTGGTTTCCTATGAGAAACCAGTGATCATTGATAAATATCAGTGTGTGCAGTGTTATAGGTCCCTATGGGAGCTATAACACTGCAAAAAAAAGTGAATGAATATCATTTAACCCCTCCCCTATTAAAAGTTTGAATCACCCCCTTTCCCCATAAAAAAAAAAAAAACAGTGTAAATAAAAATAAACATATATGGTATCACCGCATGCGGAAATGTCCGAATTATATAAATATATTGTTAATTAAACCGCTCGGTCAATGGCGTGCGCGCAAAAAAATTCCAAAGTCCAAAATAGTGCATTTTTGGTCACTTTTTGTATCATTTAAAAATGAATAAAAGCGATCAACAAGTCCTATCAATGCAAAAATGGTACCGTTAAAAACTTCAGATAACGGCTCAAAAAATGAGCCCTCATACCGCCCCATACACGGAAAAATAAAAAAGTTATAGGGGTCAGAAGATGACAATTTTAAACGTATTAATTTTCCTGCATGTAGTTATGATTTTTTCCAGAAGTACGACAAAATCAAACCTATATAAGTAGGGTATCATTTTAATCGTATGGACCTACAGAATAAAGATAAGGTGTCACTTTTACCGAAAAATTTACTAGGTAGAAATGGAAGCCCCCAAAAGTTAAAAAACTGCGGTTTTTTTTCAATTTTGTCGTACAATGATTTTTTTTTCCGTTTCACCAAAGATTTTTGGGCAAAATGACTGACGTCATTACAAAGCAGAATTGGTGGTGCAAAAAATAAGCAATCATATGGATTTTTAGGTGCAACATTTAAAGAGTTATGATTTTTTAAAGGCAAGGAGCAAAAAACGAAAATGCTAAAACGGAAAAACCCCCGGTCCTTAAGGGGTTAAGGTCCGAGCATTTTTTCGTTTTTGCACTTTCGTTTTAAAATCTTACCTTTTAAAAATCATAACCCTTTCAATTTTGGACCTAAAAATCCATATGATGGCTTATTTTTTGTGCCACCAATTCTACTTTGTAATGACATCAGTCTTTTTACCCCAAAATCTACAACGAAACAAAAAAAAATAATCATTGTATGACAAAATTGAAGAAAAAATAAAATTTTGTAACTTTTGGGGGCTTCCGTTTCTACGCAGTAAATTTTTCGGTAAAAATGACACCTACTCTTTATTCTGTAGGTCCATACGATTAAAATGATACACTACTTATATAGGTTGGATTTTGTCGGACTTCTGGAAAAAATCATAACTACATGCAGGAAAATTAATACGTTTAAAATTGTCATCTTCTGACCCCTATAACTTTTTTTATTTTTCTGCGTACAGGGCGATACCACATATGTTTATTTTTATTATGTTTAGATATTTTTTATATGGAATTTGGGGAAAGGGGGTGATTTAAACTTTTGATAAGGAAGGGGTTAATGTGTGTTTTTAAACTTTTTTTTTTACACTTTTATTCCCCTTAGGGGATTTTTAGGAGGAATCGCAGCACAGCAGCAAGCACAGAATGTGAGGTAAGCCCTACGGCTACCTCAGCAGTGGTCCAGTGGGGTTGATGGCCCCCCTCCCCCGCAGCACTATTGTGGGGGAGGGGGGGGGCGATCCACCCCACTGGACCACCAGGTATGATTTAAATGTCCCTTTAGACCCCGCCGTCAACTTTGACAGAAGGTATCTAAATGGTTAATAGCCAGGCGCATGTTGGCTATTAAAAGCGTACCCGTCAGATCCAACCGAAACTTTTTTTTTAACCCCTTAAGGGCCCAGCCAATTTTCAGTGTAGGACCCGGCCATTTTTTGCACATTTGACCACTGTCACTTTAAGCATTAATAACTCTTTGATGCTTTTACCTTTCATTCGAATTCCGAGATTGTTTTTTCCTGATATATCCTACTTTACGTTAGTTGTAAATTTTCGTTGATACTTGCATCATTTCTTGGTGAAAAATTCCAAAATTTCATGAAAAAATTTTAAATTTTGCATTTTTTATCATCTTTGAAGCTCTCTGCTTGTAAGGAAAATAGACATACCAAATAAATTATATATTGATTCATACATACAATATGTCTACTTTATGTTGGCATTACAAATTTGACATGTTTTTACTTTTGGAAGACATCAGAGGGCTTCAAAGTTCAGCAGCAATTTTCAAATTTTCCCAACATTTTTCAAAATCTGAATTTTTCTGGGTCGCGTCTATATGACCAATAGCAGGGATAGGAGTGAAGTGGCACCGGGTCACCATAGACCCGTATTTGCCGGAATTGCACAAATCGCCTGTGTAACCCCCCCCCCCCCCCCCCCGGGCATTTGCGTAGGGTGCCTGCTGATCGATATCAGCAGTCACCCTGGTACGGGGATGTACATGTACGTCATGGGTCCTTAACTACCAGTGTCCCATGACGTACCAGTATGACATGGGTCCTGAACAGGCTAATATATATCTCAGTACATAATCCTGACCATGTACATCTATATTTTATGTGTTCAGCACCTTTATTTTTTTTATTACACTAATTTAGCTCACTAAATTCCTCTCAAAGGGAGGGGGCGTGGCTTTACTGTGCAGGTCTCCCCCCCCCCTTCCCTCAGTATGCTGTCTGCTCACATTTCCACTAGCATTAGCAGAACTACAACTCCCAGCTTGTCCTCACTGACAGTAGTGGGACACAAGATGACAGTGGAAGGATTTTTCCTCCAGCTGTGAGCTCACAGCTGTCAATCAAGGAAGTGTGTCCATGACATAGGTGATGATGCATGGACGCAGCAGGACTAATATGTGTCCAGGCAGGGGGGGGCAGTTGTTTGACTGGCTTTTTCAGTATGATTTACAACATATCAAAAGTTTTTGTATCGGACAGTGCCCATTTAACGCCGGCCCCCAGCTACAGGAATCAGCTGGGGGCCGGCCAGTATGGTGCAGGCTCGAATCAGGAGCCCGCGCCATACAACTGTTGCCGTCTCAGGACGAGCCGGCTTGTCCTTAGACGGCAACTGGTTAAACATATAAAATAAATTGGAAGATTACTTTTGGTTATTACAGAAGATCAACTGGATGCCAAGATGATGCAAGTTACTCAGAGAACATTCTTCTTTGGAAGACTTTGGAGAATGCCAAGGTTAAAACTCATACCAGGAGTGGGGTTCGAACCCACACGGATACATATCCATTGGATCTTAAGTCCAACGCCTTAACCACTCGGCCATCCTGGTGAACTGTTTTATAAAATAAATTGTTTAACCCCTTAAGGACTGAGCCCTTTTTCACCTTAAGGGCGCAGCCCTTTTTTGCAATTCTGACCACCGTCACTTTAAGCATTAATAACTCTAAGATGTTTTTACCGATTATTCTGATCCTGAGATTGTTTTTTCGTGACATATTCTACTTTATTTTGGTTGTAAATTTTCGTTGTTACTTGCATCCTTTCTTGGTGGAAAATCCCCAAATTTCTTGAAAATGTTGCCTTTTTCTAACTTTGAAACTCTGCTTGTAAGGAAAATTGATATGCCAAATTACTTTTATATTGATTCACAAATACAATATGTCCACTTTATGTTGGCATAATAAAATAGACTTCCTACATACACAGCAACAAGGTAAAGAAACCACGGCTGGTCCGCTATAACATAACACTACCAACAAAATAGAACCAGATCATGTAAAATATATTTAGCTTTTATTAACACATATGCAAAAAATACATACAATAAAAAATGAAAAGAGGATAAAATAAGGCACTACAATTGCAGTCACAGAAGATGGGGGAGGCAAGTAGTGTGGACCTACATGGAGTACAGGGAATAACTGGTGTACCATAGAAAATACGAATGTAAACATTAAAGAGGTCACTGAATATCATTACAAAATGTCCATAAGCATATGAGTGACAAGCAATATAACAGTGGCACATCAAAAAATGTCCTAAAAGGGAAAAAAGTGTAATGAACAGATTGTAACCAAGGGAGAAATGAATGAGACACCATGAAGTCCTCCTGCCATGCAGCCACACACCTACCTCCTCCTACCCCAACGTAAGTTTCGCCTGTGCCTCGTCAGGGGGCGTGTCTAAACCTCCTGCCAGGTGGGTATATATATCATCACTCCACCAATGGTGTCTCTCCTCGAGGTGATTGATAGCTGTCTAATCCAATGTGAGGCCTTCATTGCCCCTCATACTACTGAACCTACCTCTCTACCTATTCGCCAGTAATAAATAACACCTGTTTATCTCACCTCCTGGTGTGGTGCTGTATGATGAGATGCGACTAGCGCATCATCACTGCGCGCCGCAGCTGGGGAAGTGCTACGCTGGATGAGCTCGAATACTTCCTGGTCACATGACCAGAAGCCGGTTATGTGATTCCGCATCATCACTGAGCGGTCACGTGATCGGAGGAATTATAGCTTGAATGACAGGGGGCGGTACCCGCGTCGTATCGCAGTAGGACAGTACTCGTAGCAGTGCGATCTAGGCACACAGCAGGATGCAATCATCCCGAGTATGCGCAAACCGCACCAGGTGGATCGGCCGACATAGACATACATAACAAGACACAACATAAAACATACAGGTGAATACAAATATTACACCGCAAGACCAAAATGTGCAACTTACGGTGAAAGAGTGACAGAGTGAATGGAAGACCCACCAGAAATGTGATGAATGTGAAAAATGATGATCAGTGAGTAGAAGAAAATCCCCTAGAAAAAGAAAATGAAATAAGGGAAAGATAAAACGAAAGTGTATTATAAACAAAAATTAATTATTGGAAAAGTGATCAAAAATAGCAAACCAAAAATAATATGAATAATAGTGAAATGACAATAAGTGACACAAAGAGTAGTTAATCTGATTCAATGAACAGAATAATAATGTAAAAATGTAATAAAATAAAATACACATATGGTCCAAACCTATTATTAGGGGGACCCGTGATAAAAAAATTAATCCGTGGAAATATACACTGAGATAAAGAACAAAAAGTGAAGTGTATGTAAGCAATGAGTGGAGGTATCGATGCTAAAGTGCCCGTGGATGGAAAAAGTGCCATATGGGTGCATAATAAAAATAAAAAAAATAAAAATAATGAAAAAAAAAGGGATAAGGGATATAAATATATATATATCAATTTAAAAATGCAAGATTAAAATCAGTGATTTAATATGGTCTCATTAAAAGTGAAAAAGTGGCCAATATAAGAATAATACTGAAAAAATGTGTATAAATGTATTTTTTTTTTGTATAAATGAAGATACAAGTGAATCACTAAGATAAAGGCGCGTGGTGCTATATATAATAAAGTGCATTAATGTCATGAACTGCTATGCAGACAGTAGTCACATAGATAAATTTATATAGAATATGCTGGGAAAAACCACTCGGCAGCACAGAGTGCAAATGAATAATGTTAGAAAAAAGAGCACAGGTAAATATGTCCAATGAATGGACTGGTATAAGATGTATAAAGCTATCGCTATACTACGGTAGAAAATGATTAATTCATGTATAGGTTACAAATACAGCACAGCAAGAGGTAGGAATATGGATACATGGCAGGTAGGATGGAATAACACTGGAGAGAATTGTGGACACCATGGGATATCGCGATCACTATCAATCGCGATATCCCATGGTGTCCACAATTCTCTCCAGTGTTATTCCGTCCTACCTGCCATGTATCCATATTCCTACCTCTTGCTGTGCTGTATTTGTAACCTATACATGAATTAATCATTTTCTACCATAGTATAGCGATAGCTTTATACCTCTTATACCAGTCCATTCATTGGACATATTTACCTGTGCTCTTTTTTCTAACATTATTAATTTGCACTCTGTGCTGCCGAGTGGTTTTTCCCAGCATATTCTATATAAATTTATCTTTGTGACTACTGTCTGCATAGCAGTTTATGACATTAATGCACTTTATTATATATAGCACCACGCGCCTTTATCTTAGTGATTCACTTGTATCTTCATTTATACAAAAAAAAAAAAAATACATTTATACACATTTTTTCAGTATTATTCTTATATTGGCCACTTTTTCACTTTTAATGAGACCATATTAAATCACTGATTTCAATCTTGCATTTTTAAATTGATATATATATTTATATCCCTTATCAACTGTTGTTTTTTTTGTTTCAATATTTTTTTTTATTTTTTTATTATGCACCCATATGGCACTTTTTCCATCCACGGGCACTTTAGCATCGATACCTCCACTCATTGCTTACATACACTTCGCTTTTTGTTCTTTATCTCAGCGTATATTTCCACGGATTAAATAGTATAATTTTTTTATCACGGGTCCCCCTAATAATAGGTTTGGACCATATATGTATTTTATTTTATCAAATTTTTACATTATTATTCTGTTCATTCAGTCAGATTAACTACTCTTTGTGTCACTTATTGTCATTTCACTATTATTCATATTATTTTTGGTTTGCTATTTTTGATCACTTTTCCAATAATAATTTTTTTTTTTTTATAATACACTTTCGTTTTATCTTTCCCTTATTTCATTTTCTTTTTCTAGGGGATTTTCTTCTACTCACTGATCATCATTTTTCACATTCATCACATTTCTGGTGGGTCTTCCATTCACTCTGTCACTCTTTCACAGTAAGTTGCACATTTTGGTCTTGCGGTGTAATATTTGTATTCACCTGTATGTTTTATGTTGTGTCTTGTTATGTGTGTCTATGTCGGCCGATCCACCTGGTGCGGTTTGTGCATACTCGGGATGATTGCATCCTGCTGTGTGCCTAGATTGCACTGCTACGAGTACTGTCCTACTGCGATACGGCGCGGGTACCGCCCCCTTTCATTCAAGCTGTGACACGCGGATTCCTCCGATCACGTGACCGCTCAGTGGTGATGCGGGATCACATGACCGGCTTCTGGTCATGTGACCAGGAAGTATTCGAGCTCATCCAGCGTAGCACTTCTCCAGCTGTGGCGCGCAGTGATGATGCGCTAGTCGCATCTCATCATACAGCACCACACCAGGAGGTGAGATAAACAGGTGTTATTTATTACTGGCGAATAGGTAGAGAGGTAGGTTCAGTAGTATGAGGGGCAATGAAGGCCTCACATTGGATTAGACAGCTATCAATCACCTCGAGGAGAGACACCATTGGTGGAGTGATTATATATATACCCACCTGGCAGGAGGTTTAGACACGCCCCCTGACGAAGCACAGGCGAACTCTCTGTTCATTACACTTTTTTCCCTTTTAGGAAATTTTTTGATGTGTCACTGTTATATTGCTTGTCACATATATGCTTATGGACATTTTGTAATGATATTCAGTGACCTCTTTCATGTTTACATTCGTATTTTCTATTGTACACCAGTTATTCCCTGTACTCCATGTAGGGCCACACCACTTGCCTCCCCCATCTTCTGTGACTGCAATTGTAGTGCCTTATTTTATCCTCTTTTCATTTTTTATTGTATATATTTTTTGCATATGTGTTAATAAAAGCTAATTATATTTTACATGGTCTGGTTCTATTTTGTTGGTAGTGTCATAATAAAATAGACATATTTTTACTTTTAGAAAAAATTAGAGGGCTTCAAAGTATAGCAGCAATTTTCAAAATTTTCATGAAAATTGCAAAATCTGAAGGGGCAGATGTTACAGAACTACAACTCCCAGCATGCCTGGGCAGTCTAGGCATGCTGAGAGTTGTAGTTTGGCAACATCTGGAGGTCCACCGTTTGGGCACCACTGTAATAGTGGTCTCCAAATTGTGACCCTCCAGATGTTGCAAAACTACAACTCCCAGCATGCCCAGACAGCCTTTGGCTGTCTTGGCATGCTGGGAGTTGCTGTTTGGCAACCACTAGGAAGGGCAGCAGTAAATATCGCTTACTGCCCCCTTCCTTTTCGCCCCCCCACCGTCACTTCCCTACCTACGCCGCTGATCTCCGCAGTCTCCAGCAATGATCGGCGGTTCCGATGACATCTTCTTTCCAGGTACCGGCCGCCATCTTCTCCCCCCATTCTGCTCGACATCCAGGGGTGGGCAGAGCAGGGGGTTTCCATGGCAACCCCCTGTCGGGCACTGCCATTGGTCAGAACTCAGTTCTGACTAATGATAGGGGATAGGAGGAGATCGCAGCACTGCAATCTTGCTCTTATCTCTCAGAATGATCGGGGCTGTCACTGACATCCCTATTTTCCGGGTGATCAGGTCACCAGAGACCCGATCAGCCCGGAATAGGAGAAAATCGCATGTCTGAATTGACATGCGATTTTCTCCGATTGCTGACATGGGGGGGGGGGTCTCAGGACTCCTCTCGATGATGTGCCGGGATGCCTGCTGAATAATTTCAGCAGGCATCCCGGTCCGGTCCCCAACCGGCTAGCGGCGGCGACAGGGAATTCCCACTGGCGTATCCATGCGCCCTCAGTCCTTAAGGACTTTAAAACAGGGGCGTATGGATACGCCCGCTGTCCTTAATAGGTTAAACAACTTTACTAGAAGTCCCACATTTTTTGTCAGGGCTTCTTTTTTTTTTTTTATCTGCATGTTCCATAATTGTTATCATTATTCAACAGTTTGCTGTCCATGCACATAATGACTTGACCACATATTGGATTATTTCTCAATTCCATATTGTAGAAAGAGGTCTTTCATATCATCTGTCACTTATGTACATTATCATGTAATAATGTACCAACAACCTTACTCCTCTTTGCATAAACATGATCGGCGTATACGTTCGCATGATTAGATGCATTTGGCTTCTCAGAAAAAAACGTTCTTCTTGTTGTTTTCTTCAATCAATAAAAGGCTTTATTCTCCGATTAACAATTTTATCTTTCCTTCCTCTGTGGGCTCATCAATAATTTCATCTTTTTTGGAGGTAGATCTCTGTCTCACCTTGACAAGATGTGATTGAATGGATTTCATCGATTTGCTGAAAATGTTACATTTACTATTCAGTTCATACATCAAGCAATTAGATAATGACTGTTATGTTCTTTTTCTTAAAGGCAAAAAATAAACCATTTACTCTGTTCTTAATAACGTCAATTATGGCATCTTCAGGGGCAAAGGATTCTTGGCAAAAATACTTGTTATGGAGGCTCTGAGAATAATTTCACATCAAGTTCTTGCTGTGTTATTGTAGAATATTTTGTCATTTAATGTGAAGAAAACAAGAATTGTGAGACTTCACAGTCTTGCAAATTTGCAGCATTTGTGTTTTCTAGCCGGACATTACCAGTGCCTTTAGAGATGTGAAGGTTTTGTTTAACCCCTTAAAGGGGTACTCTGGTCCTTAGACATCTTATCCCCTATCCAAAGGATAGGGGATAAGATGCCTGACCGCGGGAGTCCCGCCGCTGGGGACCCCGTGATCTTGCACGCGGCACCCCGTTTGTAATCAGTCCCCGGAGCGTGTTCTCTCCGGGTCTGATTACAGGCGATCACAGGGCGGGCGGCGTGTGACACTCCCCCTCTCATAGGCTTGCATTGAGGGGCGGAGCGTGGCGTCACACAGGGGCACAGGCGTGACGTCACATGCCGCCCACCCTGTGATCGCCCGTAATCAGACCCGGTGCGAACACACTCCGGGGCGTTCTAACTGACTATGAGCTAAACTGACTCTTCAATGGCCAACATCGGCAAATATATTGATGTGGATCATTTAATCCCATAGATGATACGATCAATAGCGATCTCACATGCTATCACTTAAATCATACTGACCCATAGAATGAAGATATGACCGTTTCACTATAAAGTACACTGTGTAAAATGAACACCATCCCCACTTCCCACCACCAAAAATAGCAAAATGTCCTTTTTTTTTTTTTCAATTTCATCCCACAAATTATTATTTTTTCTTTTCTTGTTTAGCAGTATTTTACCATGGTAAAAAGAGTCATGGCTATTTGAAGGTCTTTGGGGTAAAAGGAGTGAATATTTCCTACATGGACTCTTTTTTTCAGCTCCCCTCTATTATGCAGGTTCCCTGGTTAAAATAGAGGGTCTCAAGTTGGGGACCCCATCTTTGATATCCAGGTGTCCTAAAGTATCTTTCTAGGTTAACCCCTTTAATCTTGGTAGTGCACAATTTGATTTTAGATGATTTACATAAAATATTTAGGTTGTTTTTGCATGTAAATAGATATTCAGCTTTATAAATTGGGGGATTTTCCAACTCAGTTACACTGTACATATAATCCCAAGCTTGTTCAAATTTTCCTGTAATTTAATGTTAAAATTAGGATTCTTTCCCTGCCAACTAACTTAGTAGTGTTTGTCATCACAAAATCACCCTATGGAGGATAGTAGTAAGTGACTGCCACCTTCCAGCATTAACAGCAAGGTTCAGAGTAACCTCTAGTCCTCCAACTGTTTAATGCCTTTTGCTCTGTATTCAATTCACATTATGGTACTGACAAAGAGAGTCAACTCCAGAATACAATACTAAGGCAGCAGGCAGAAATAACCCTTCATGTGCATTCGGTTAGAAATGCTTGTCGGGCAGAGGTCAGGATGAACAGACAGGTGGACACAATCAAATATACAGACAAGATTGGTCACAGAAGTAGCAAGAACCAAACTCCTTTGTAGCCAGCAAGTACCAAATGTACCTATTTGTGTAGGCCCACAGCACTATGCAAATAGTCAGTTGAAAAGGCTGGTCATTTGATTGATACAGTGCATGTTCAGGACTCGGCTCATAAAGCTGTCAGACAAATTGCTTGTTTGGCTGGTGATAGGCTGAGCGCACTGATATGTAAGGAGCCTGGGCCCCGCCTTCTCCCTTCTGCCTGGGCTGCCTACATGACAGTGTTCTTAGCCTATTACCAGCCGATTCAGGACATCACTGTGGTCGGCGATACGCTGAGAACAGTATGACTCACAGTCACCTGGAAGCAGGAATAAGACCGGAGGACCGGGACACCGATATCCGTGCAATGGGGGGAACGTCGGGAGGTGAGTTAAAGTTAAAGTTGTCGTTTTTGCAGCCCAGACACAGAGCTAATAAAGTATTTTTCACTACATTTCTCCTTTAAGGAGCTTTGTATAAGAATCTTCATCAGTAAGAGTGGCGGTCATTACACATACTATGTTGCCCTCCAAGAAATAGATCCTGGTAGGAGTTGCTGGGGGACCTTCTCAGATGGTAAAGTTGTTTGCTAAAGGGTTTCACTAGCCAGATCTATGGCAGTTAGCTGGTCACTGATCCAGCTGCTATACATTTTGAAAGAGGATTGTCTTTGACCAAAAACAGATTTATTTTGCAGTCTTAGATCTATAGTATTATTCCATGTTCAGCACAATGTCTGATGGCAAGAAAAGTATATGCTTTTATTTCCCTTTTAGATTTAGTGGTGCTAAGTTTTTCTAACAGCAATTTATTGAAAATGTCAGTATTTTGCATTATTGCTATAATTACTGCCTAAAAGAAGATTTTTCAGACCATTTCATTTTTTTAACATTGTGTTATGTTGTGTTGTTGTGCAAAAATAAAAAAGTTTTCCCCATCATTCTACCCTCAAAATCTCATAACAACAAAGTAAAAAACTGATTTTTAAACATTGTTGCAATTGTATTAAATAGGAAAAACTAAAATTTAGCATGACACTGAGCTTTAGCTATGGTGGCCTCTCATCTCTCTTATCATTAGATTCCTTATACATATCTATTCAGTTCTAATGAACTCCATTGTTCTGTGTACTCTGCGCTCCATTGATAAAGCCTGGTCCAGCCAGGCTCTATCATTGACAGAGCCATGGTCCCTAGGGAAGCAGTGGTAAGCCCTCTGGCTACCTCTACAGTGGAACTCTCCCCATCTCCCCCCCCCCCCCCCCCCGAATCACGCTTGGGGGGGGGGGGGGAGACGATCCACCCCACTGGGAGCATTTACATGTCCCTTTAGACGCCGCTCTCAGCTTTGACAGTGGTAATCTAAAGGGTTAATAGCTGGCCACAGCAATTGACGCCTGCCGGCTATTAGCTACGGCCACCAGCTACTGAAATCAGCTGGGGGCCGCCGGTTATGGTCTGGACATGCTTGCCCAAAGCAGGGCTAAAGGCCTGAAAAATTCACTTGCCCGATGCCCGGAACTGCATGTCCCAGGCATCGGGCAACAGGATTTCTACATCCCTGTGTGCAGATGTAAGAAACTTTCAGGCCAACCATCACTGCAGCACTCCACCATCTGGCCTTTATGGAAGATTGGCGGAAAAAAAACATCCCCTCAGTAAAAGACACATGAAAGTCTGTTGAAGTTTGCAAAAGAAAAGCACCTAAAGGATTCTCAGACTGTGTCAAGATTCTTTGATCTGATAAACCAAAATTGAACTTACTGGCCACAATTCTAACATCATGTTTAGAGGAAACCGGTTACTACTCATCACCTACCCAATACCATCTGTACAGTGAAGCATGGTGTTGGCAGCATTATGTTGTGGGGTGTTTTTCAGCAGTTTAGACAGGAACACTGGTCAATATTGAGAATGGAGCAAAGTACAGAGATATACATAATGAGATGATATACCTTTAGACTGGACTGTACCTTTCAACATGTCAGTGACCCTAAGCACATAGGCAGGACAACCAAGGAGTTTCTTAGGGACAATTTTGTGAATTTTCTTAAGTGGTCCAGCCAGATCCTTGCCTAAACCCAAACATCTTTAGAGATACCTGAAAATGGCTTCTACCAAAGATGCAACCTGACAGGACTTGAGAGAATATGCAGAGAAGAATTTTGGTAAATCCCCAAATCCAGGTATACAAACTTTATTGCATCATGCTCAAAAAGAATGGAGGCTGTAATTGCTGCCCAAAGATGTATTTCAACTAGATACAGAGTAAAGGGTCTGAATACTTATGTCAATGCAATGTTTTAGTTTTTCCTTTTCAATAAATTAGTAAAGATTTCTCACACTCTGTTTTCACTTTGGCATTATGGGATATTGAGTGCAGAATGATGGGGGATTTTTTTTTAATTTAGGACAAGTCTACAACATAACAAAATGTGAAAACTTAAATGGGTCTGATGACCTTCCATATGCATTTTGTGTGTGTGTATATATATATATATATATATGTGTGTATATATATATATATATATATATAATAATTATCATACAAAGCAGCACCTCCTCGTATCCAGGTGATTGGGTGCAAGCCCTTGAACCTCGGTGCTCCGGTCCTCTTTAGATATAAATGGATATAGGCAGCACACCAAAATGGGTGAAAAAAGTAAGTGCTTTTATTCCAAGGAAAATTGACAACGTTTCAGCGATCTCTCACCGCCATTTTCAAGTGATTTACAAGTGATACAAGCGGGGTTAAATACCTCCCCAAATCAGTGACATCATCAACATTTACATATCATGTGACATCTGACATGTTATAAACAGAGTATAAACTATACAAACCAATAAATATAAACATGATCAATTTAGTGTATTCTATACTGTGGTACAAAGTGTATACATCTCTGTATTCCGATCGCCAATCATTTATAGGATCGGGTTGTGATATAAATGTACAATTACAACAGTGATCGTGTAAACAAAACAAGTAAAAAAGGGGTTAAAAGACGTTACCCAATCAAGCAAACCCGTTTGTTTTAGCCGGCCTCTTCGCAAACGCGCCATGATCCGCAGACCCGAGTCCACATGGGACGCCGGGATCTACTTCCGGTGTAACCGGAGTTCAACCAATCATAGTAACGGCGTCCCTGGTAGTCATAGAGACCTCCCGACCTGTCAGGTAAACAATTACTTGCGCATCGCGGCCAAGCTCCGTGGCTCTCAGCGCATGCTCAGTGTATATATCGGTGTTCACAAGCGCCATATTAATTCAGGGCAAATAAATATTAGGTTATGTAGCGAACTGCTGGCAAAGCACTTCACTCAATTGACAAATGTATAGTAGGAATCATATTATTCCAATATTGTAACCCTGCACACATGCTAGAAAACAATCAAGGGACCTGGACACTTGCCCTCTGTTATGTACCGCACGGATCTGGGTGCGACTTATGGAATCCATAGGGTCCCAAAGTACGCTTCTCCCTACCAGATTGGTAAAAGCCTCACCTTCTGGCTGTCAGGATACTTCACCAGACCGTTCTTGTCAATACAGAGGTGTCCAACGGCAACCCATCATACACGTGACAATCATACCAGGGTACAACATTAGTAGTAGATCAATTAAAGAACATAAGGGGTATATGTCTTACAGTATCGATATAAGTATAGGGGCGCCGTCACTATACTGGTAAAATTTTAACAAATATCGAAAATAAGTAAAAATTGAAAATTATAGATAGAAAATTATATATAAAAAAGAATGCGGATCCGTGTTGAGGTACTCGGTTCTTTTCTCAGGGTTGCTTGATTTTAACGTCGATAATCAATACTTCAAGATTTCTGAAATCTTCTCGTGCCACCCGAGACAGATGATTGAGTCACTACCATATAGCCAATTTCTACGTGCCAGCAGAATTGTTGACAGCAGTGAGAAATTGGATCAGGCAGTAAATAAAATGGCAACCCAATTTATGACCAGAGGTTATCCCTCCACTCTGGTTAATAGGCAGAAACAGAGGCTTTATGAGGAAAGGAGGTGACAGAGGAAATCTAGAACTAAAAGAGATCAGACAACACGTATTCCATTTATTTCTACCTTTAATGAAGTATCAGGACAGATTGCCCAAAAATTAAAAAAACATTGGCACTTGATCAGTGAAAGTTTTCCCAATATTCCTGAATTTAGGGAAATGCCCCTCATGTCCTATCGTAGGGCCAGAAATTTGAAGGATGAGCTAGTAAGGGCGGATGTGTCTAAACAAATTCAAACACAGAAATATGTTTCGGTACAGGCAAAGGGATGCTTTCCCTGTAGGAGGTGCGTGAATTGTAGGAATGTGCAGAGGGGGAATACATTCACGCACCCCCAGACAGGCAAAGCTTATCCTATAAAATTCTATCTTAATTGTGAGAGTGATTTTGTGGTCTATATTCTGTGGTGTCCCTGTGGGTTTATTTATATTGGAGAGACAAAATGTGAGTTCAAAGTAAGATTGAATCAACATAGATACTCTATACGCAAAGGGAGAGTCGATTTACCGGTGTCCAAGCATTTTTTGGAAGCGGGACATCGAGAACAGGATCTAAAATGTATGGTGGTAGATCATATTCCACCGCTAAGGAGAGGTGGGGATAGGGTCGCCGCATTACAGAAAAGAGAATTGAGGTGGATATATGACCTCAATTCCCTTAAACCAAATGGTCTGAACGTAGAATTTGTAGTTATGCCAAGGATGATGATGAGATAATTGTTGTAGAGTCCCAGTGTAAGGTTATGTTCAGTGTGGTTATGTATTCTACAAGTGATATTATTTACTAATACTTGTCGTCTTAAATTTCAGAAATCTTGAAGTATTGATTATCGACGTTAAAATCAAGCAACCCTGAGAAAAGAACCGAGTACCTCAACACGGATCCGCATTCTTTTTTATATATAATTTTCTATCTATAATTTTCAATTTTTACTTATTTTCGATATTTGTTTAAATTTTACCAGTATAGTGACGGCGCCCCTATACTTATATCGATACTGTAAGACATATACCCCTTATGTTCTTTAATTGATCTACTACTAATGTTGTACCCTGGTATGATTGTCACGTGTGTGATGGGTTGCCGTTGGACACCTCTGTATTGACAAGAACGGTCTGGTGAAGTATCCTGACAGCCAGAAGGTGAGGCTTTTACCAATCTGGTAGGGAGAAGCGTACTTTGGGACCCTATGGATTCCATAAGTCGCACCCAGATCCGTGCGGTACATAACAGAGGGCAAGTGTCCAGGTCCCTTGATTGTTTTCTAGCATGTGTGCAGGGTTACAATATTGGAATAATATGATTCCTACTATACATTTGTCAATTGAGTGAAGTGCTTTGCCAGCAGTTCGCTACATAACCTAATATTTATTTGCCCTGAATTAATATGGCGCTTGTGAACACCGATATATACACTGAGCATGCGCTGAGAGCCACGGAGCTTGGCCGCGATGCGCAAGTAATTGTTTACCTGACAGGTCGGGAGGTCTCTATGACTACCAGGGACGCCGTTACTATGATTGGTTGAACTCCGGTTACACCGGAAGTAGATCCCGGCGTCCCATGTGGACTCGGGTCTGCGGATCATGGCGCGTTTGCGAAGAGGCCGGCTAAAACAAACGGGTTTGCTTGATTGGGTAACGTCTTTTAACCCCTTTTTTACTTGTTTTGTTTACACGATCACTGTTGTAATTGTACATTTATATCACAACCCGATCCTATAAATGATTGGCGATCGGAATACAGAGATGTATACACTTTGTACCACAGTATAGAATACACTAAATTGATCATGTTTATATTTATTGGTTTGTATAGTTTATACTCTGTTTATAACATGTCAGATGTCACATGATATGTAAATGTTGATGATGTCACTGATTTGGGGAGGTATTTAACCCCGCTTGTATCACTTGTAAATCACTTGAAAATGGCGGTGAGAGATCGCTGAAACGTTGTCAATTTTCCTTGGAATAAAAGCACTTACTTTTTTCACCCATTTTGGTGTGCTGCCTATATCCATTTATATATATATATATATATATATATATATATATATATATATATGTGTGTGTATATATATATATATATATATATATATATATATATATACATTTAGTCACATGATATTCAGATGCAGGCTAAATGTATTTGTTGCATTTAAAACCGCACATAAAACCAGCTATTTTTCCTACTACTGTGCCTTAAGATGGATGTAGTTAGTATCGTATATATATTATTAATTAGCATGGTTTGCATTAATTCAATTTTTTCTTACAAGTGTGAATGGCGTGCAAGACTGCAAGTTGTGTTTGCATTTGTTCTGTTGTGTTTAAAGTTGTAATTAATCCTGATCTTGTGAGCCATCTGATTATATTCTGCACTCTTTTGTTATGATCTAACGTTAATCCTGTTTGTTTCCATTTTCTTAGGCATACTAAAGATATTCAGCCTACTGCAGTCTGACAATGACATAGATATTCTCTGCTTTCCAACATATTGTCTGTGACAGAGATTAATTTGATTGAACTACAATCACTTTGTGACATATTGTTGGTGACAAACAGTAGCTTATTTGATTATCCACCATACCAGCTGTCTAGCCTGCAAATTAGTCACAAGATAGCGTAACCTAGGATTTATTTAGGTACTTATATAAAGTACTTAGTTTGTTTTAAGCGTTATCTAACTCTGGGCCATTCCCCAGAAGTCCTCATTTTTAAGGGCCTAAAAAACAATCTAAGAACTCTAATCTGTGAGCAACATAGTCGTCTCTTTTTATTTAGTAAACAAGTTGTGTACAAGAATTAAAGAATCATGATAAGCAAAAATGATATTT
Source organism: Hyla sarda (assembly GCF_029499605.1). Classification (NCBI taxonomy): domain Eukaryota; kingdom Metazoa; phylum Chordata; class Amphibia; order Anura; family Hylidae; genus Hyla; species Hyla sarda. The sequence continues at coordinate 227,530,936 of NC_079192.1, forward strand.
TGTGGCCCATTAACAACCTCTATGTAATGCAATGTAGTATTGGTAGTTCCTTTACAGGTACCTTTTTAAGTCATTTACAGGTTGTTCTTATCGTGACCTGGATCGTGTGACTGGCGTTCTACTCTCTGAAACTTGCAGTTTGCTTGTTCATGCGCTCTATTTACTTCTAATAAGCCCATCAAATTGCTTATCATTGGAGTAAATGGAGTAAGTGATATATGGAGCATATATCAACCCAACAAGTTATTTCAAGGCAGTTCTTCTAGGTTGCCATAAAAAGGAAGAGCCAACTAAAACAAGCCCATATGCAGCTGTGTGTCTTTTTTGAGCTCCTTCTGACTTCAATGGATCATATAGAAATCATTGGGAGGCCTAACCAAGGGTATAGGTTATTTAGTGAGAACAAGGCTTGGCCTCTCTATTGGGGGCAAATAAGTTACCATGTTCATTCTGTTACTATGTTTTATCCTGGTTCTGTGCAGTTCAATTGCATTGATTCACTACCAAAATAGGAAGGGATCTAGGAGACCAGAGCTTGTGCACTATGCCCTTGAAAGCCAAAGCAAACCACAAAGTGGCACCACTGAAGACAGAATATTGTTAAAGAAAAGGTTATGTTCATTTGTTGTTATTTTAAGCCTTATAAAAATTGATGCATAAACATATGCTATTTGCCCTAGTTCTGAAACCATCAAAATCCATTTGTTTTGTGGGTATGTAGTTCTTTCCCCTACCGTGTCCTCTCAGTACTTCCTGGTTGAGTAGTTGCTCAGTACTACAGTTCCCAGAATGCTAAGATAACACCATGATGAAATTTAAGGGACTACAAAATCTCTGGGCTGGTGCGGTGGCATTACGGGCATGGAAGCCTGGGAATTCCCCTCCATTCATGTTAATGGGAGGGGGCGTGACAGCTGTGTACTAGCCATCTCACCCCCTCCCATAGACATGAATGGATCAAATCATGTTATCCCTGATCAGACATATTATCCTCTATACTTTGGATAGGGAATAACATATCTAGGGGCGGAGTACCCCTTTAAAACTGAAAAAAATGCAATAAAAATTAGGGCTTTTTTCAACTTAAAGGGTGTATTCACATGTACAGTATCCTGCACATATTTGGTGCGCAGGATTTGAAGCTGTGTTCTGTCATTTGTTTACATTGAAATCTGTAGCTTAAAATCTGCAGTTTTGTTTCAAATGCAGTTCTATGAAACTTCAATGAAAAATCCTATGGATCATCAGTGTTGCCAAGCAAAAAATTCACAGAAAAACACTAAAACTTATAATTTTTTTACACTAAAATCCCAAACCAAGATTAATGCCGAAACCTTATCTCCCACACGGAGATGATAACCCAAATGGATATGAGCTAGTGCAGTGCCCCAATGCCAGAGGGTACCATGGCTGGGTAGTGCACATAAAAGAAAAAAAAAAAACTATAAATTGCCAGTGTACTCAACATCCTTGCTCCATGTTCTGGAGACTTATGATACTTGCTCCATGATATGGAGGCTTACAATAAAGTCCAATATGTACTAGATGATTAAAGGAAAGGTGAGGGGAGCAGGGTGTAGGGGGAGAGGGGAGGGGACCTAGGGAATAGATGTAAGGCCTGATGTATGTGGCCTCTACCTACTGACCCTAATCATAGGCGTGCGCACGGGGTGTGCCGGGTGTGCCCAGGCACACCCTAATCAAGCTCAGTGGGGCATCCGAGGCCACCACTGAGCAGCCCGCAGCCCTCACATTCGGGACATCCCTGTGTCCCGAAAGATCTTTTCGGGACACAAGGATGTCCCGGTTACCTTTCTACAGCGGCCCCCGCGTTAACTTTAAAAAACACAGGGGCCGCCGGGAAGTAGCGCACGCAGGGACGTCATTGACGTCCCGTGCGCCCATAGTAACGGAGGAGCGGAGATTCAAGGAAGAGGATGCGCGCGCCGGCCGGAATGGTAAGTGACCAACACGAGCTGGCAGCACGTCTTCTTCAGTGTTCCGACTACCGGTCCTCCGGTCCCGGGACCTACTGCTATGGACTATAGGCCATAGCAGTAGATCGTGACCCCGGACCGGAGGACCGGTGGTCGGAACACTGAAATGGGGCAGTACACAGACATACAGCCTCCAGCCATACACTGTATATGGCTGAAGGCTTTATGTCTGTGGGGAATATACTGCACCTAATGTGGGGGACTATACTGCACGCTATACTGCACCTAATGTGGGGGACTATCCTGCACCTAATGTGGGGGACTATCCTGCACCTAATGTGGGGGACTATACTGCACCTAATGTGGGGGACTATACTGCACCTAATGTGGGGGACTATACTGCACCTAATGTGGGGGACTATACTGCACCTAATGTGGGGAGATATACTGCACCTAATGTGGGGGAACTATACTGCACCTAATGTGGGGAACTATACTGCACCTAATGTGGGGGACTATACTGCACCTAATGTGGGGAGATATACTGCACCTAATGTGGGGGAGCTATACTGCACCTAATGTGGGGGACTATACTGCACCTAATGTGGGGGACTATACTGCACCTAATGTGGGGAGATATACTGCACCTAATGTGGGGGAGCTATACTGCACCTAATGTGGGGGAGCTATACTGCACCTAATGTGGGGGAGCTATACTGCACCTAATGTGGGGGAGCTATACTGCACCTAATGTGGGGGAGCTATACTGCACCTAATGTGGGGGAACTGTACTGCACCTAATGTGGGGGAACTATACTGCACCTAATGTGGGGGAACTATACTGCACCTAATATGGGGAGCTATACTGCACCTAATGTGGGGGAACTATACTGCACCTAATGTGGGGGAACTATACTGCACCTAATGTGGGGGAACTATACTGCACCTAATATGGGGAGCTATACTGCACCTAATATGGGGAGCTATACTGCACCTAATGTGGGGGAACTATACTGCACCTAATGTGGGGGAACTATACTGCACCTAATGTGGGGGAACTATACTGCACCTAATGTGGGGGAACTGTACTGCACCTAATGTGGGGAACTATACTGCACCTAATGTGGGGAACTATACTGCACCTAATGTGGGGAACTATACTGCACCTAATGTGGGGGGACTGTACTGCACCTAATGTGGTGGCACTGTACTGCACCTAATGTGGGGGGACTGTACTGCACCTAATGTGGGGGAACTGTACTGCACATAATGTGGGGAACTATACTACACCTAATGTGGGGGAACTGTACTGCACTTAATGTGGGGGAACTGTACTGGTGCAGTACAGTTCCCCCACATTAGGTGCAGTACAGTTCCCCCACATTAGGTGCAGTACAGTTCCCCCACATTAGGTGCAGTACAGTTCCCCCACATTAGGTGCAGTACAGTTCCCCTACATTAGGTGGCACCTAATGTGGGGGAACTGTACTGCCAACCTAATGTGGGGGAACTGTACTGCCAACCTAATGTGGGGGAACTGTACTGCCAACCTAATGTGGGGGAACTGTACTGCCAACCTAATGTGGGGGAACTGTACTGCCAACCTAATGTGGGGGAACTGTACTGCCAACCTAATGTGGGGGAACTGTACTGCCAACCTAGTGTGCAGGGACTTATACTGCCAACCTAATGTGGGGGAACTGTACTGCCAACCTAGTGTGCAGGGACTTATACTGCGCCTAATGTGGGGGACCTATACTGCACCTAATGTGGCGGGACTTATACTGCACCTAATGTGGCGGGAATTATACTGCACCTAATGTGGCGGGACTTATACTGCACCTAATGTGGGGGAACTATGCTGCACCTAATGTGGGGGAACTATACTAACTGTGTGTATGTGTGCGTGTATATATATATATATATACACACACACACGCGCAGCGGGAGTTTGTGCTTTAGGGTGCACACCCTAATGCAATAGGCTGCGCACGCCTATGACCCTAATCATCTCCCTCAATCTACCCCTATTCCTAAGGCGGAGTTTAACATCCTAATAAGGATGGCCCCACTCCGGAACCGATCCCTCAAAAGTTCCTGTCTGCAGACAAATAGGAGACTCTGTCTAACTAGACAATCACTATCTAACTGTGATTGGATGGGAGAAGGAAAATCAGAGGCCTGGTGCCTAATACAGTCTGATTGATGTATTCTCTAACATTTATTTCTTCAGAACAGCATCTCCTATCTGCGGTATACAGTTTTATAGGTATGCATAAGGTATACTGTTACAACATCAGTCCATTCCCTAATCAAACGGTAAGTGAGCCACTGTGCCTATTTGGATTTCCCCCTCCCTATTGCAATAGTTTCTTCCAATCTATAGCAGTATTGGAGTGAATTTCATATTTCCTCCAATCACAGGATATTTGTCAGTTTCCAATATCTGGTTAATACAAGTTTTGCCATTACTAGCATTTTGCACATGTGTGGGGGGTATACTTTCACTCCTTAAAATAATAGGGCTAACTGTGGTGTAAGAGTAGATGTGACCTGAGTTATAACTGCCAATAACAACTCAACTGCAGCCCAATATGTGCCACAAAATATGAAGTCCCTCGTTGTCCACACTTCCTCCAACACTCTCTCAAACATGTGGGAAACATCTTATGCACTCTATCGGGGTGTAACATCACTACAGGCTAGATTTCACTGCTGTTTCTATATGGGTGACTGCCATTAAAGGCAAATTAGACAATTTAAGTGCACAAGCCCACTCGCCATTTAGAAAAGTTATACCAAGATCCAATTCTTAAGCATAATACGGTCCTGTAGGTTAAAGATAGATCTTACGTTCATAGCTTTATAAATTTGGCCCAGTCTCTTCGTAGCTAAAGACCCCAAATAGACAAACAGTGCAATAAAACATATTCTAGAAATCTTAAAAGATGGTTGTAAAAAGTGATGTATTCTTAAATAACTAAACATTTTCCAGGATGGGAGGGGATATCTATCTTGTAAAAATCTGCAGTTTCAAATCCTATGTATCAAATATGCGCAGGATCCTGTACATGTATATATATACCCTAAGGTAGGCTCACACGGAGCAGATCCGCAGCGTATTTGCATGCTGCAACTGCAGTCACAAGAACACCTTTTTGCGGCTGTGTAGCTCGGTGTGTTTGCTTGTAGCAGCGAATTTCCCACTGTAGACACCATGCCTGTTTGTAGCAGTTACGCAGGGAGAAATCCAGATACACAGAGCTACGTGGCTGCAGAAATGGGGCCCTAGTGACCCTACCCTAATGGGGTTTTCCAGGGAAACCCTAACTAACTTCCAGGCCTTCTTAGCATTAAATCAACAGAAGCCCTAATACTTGCCTCACCTGCTCCCCGGTGCTGCAACAGTCGCATCTTCTGGTCTCCGTTCTTGTGTTATTCTTCCAATGGCATCCTACTCCCTCTTCTCTGTGATTGGCTGGGCACGGAGTAGGAATTCATCAGAAGAAGGAACAACAACATATGACTGGTAAACGGAAGATATGACAGCTGTAGTGCTGGAGAAGGTGAGGTAAGCTTGCTGGCTTTTGTTTATTTGAAGCATGGGAAGCGTGAAAAACACCATTTATATAACTGATAGAGGGTTAATGAGCAAGTGACTTTCCAGAATCCACCACAGCTTTAAATGTGTTAAATGTAATTCCTTGATATACTAATGCCTTTAAGATCTTTTCATTTCTGGTTATTAGCATCCACTTAAGACAGAATATTTTAGAACTAGGTACTCATGGTCTTTCTGAGTACAGTGCTGCACTAGGCAGTTTTTTCTGATACCTATACCGGAGATGTATGTTTTAACTCCAAGTCTATCACTTTTCGTGAAGAGTAAGGGGTCTAAAATTATACTTTTACATGGCAGTAATTTTATATGTTATTTTTAATGTCATGTTGTCTGATAACACAAAATTAAGTAATTTTGAAGAAAGAAAATAAAGGTTTTACACTAGGGAAAATAGGTAATGGAGAAGGAAGTAATAAGCATATAAAATTGTTCCTCTCTTGGGATGCTGAAATTGAAATGCATAAACTTATAAAATATTTTACATGCCTCTCTAAGTACTGGTTAAAGCTAAAGGCTTTTATGAGACACCTAAGCTATATCTCATTGAATGAAGCTTTGCAGATAAAGCAGGCTTTCCTTCTTGGAAATTAGATGAGGAAAAAAGAACATTCAGGACTTAAATGGTACCTTTCAGCAGGTAAATGTTTAGTAAACGTTGTTTAACGTTGTTTAACACAATTATGATACAATAAAGACATTTTTTTTTATAACTAACAGGAAGGAACACTACATTAGTGATAGCCAAGCATTAGTTTTTATGTTACAAGTAAAGATACTAGAAACTAGTGCTTTAGTTTTTTTTTTTTTTTTTTTAAAGACCCACAAAATGGTATGGGACTATGTTATCATATGTTAGGTCGTCAAAGGGGGGATCAAAGATATGGATGAAAGATGGAACTAAGATTAATATAAAGAAATAAGGTACCAGACATAAAACTAAAGGGACCAGTCAGGAATATGGTCAGAATATATTTGAAGTTCATAGCTAGCTTCATGGAAGTCCAGGAATTTTTTTTTTATATATATAGAACAACAAGAAACAGCGATTGGCCACTACCGTGTAGCTGCATGGATGTTCTGAAAGCTACCACTTGTAAACAGCAGCAGTCCCTCAATAGGGGTCCCACTTGAAACTACACAATCTTCCCGTGCTACACCTCATAGAATGCTGTGACAGTACATTACTTAGAAGTATAAGAAACGGAGGGAGCACTCACGGTTAGGGAGAGAGGTAAGTGGAAACTTTATTCAGTTACGGTGCAGTCAACAGGCTTCAACCAGCGGGACACCGTGGACCCTCGGACATACAGGTGAACAGCTGCTTTCGCACTGCTAGAGCAGTGCTTCGTTAGACCAGCCCCTTCTGGCACCTGGGTCCAGGTAAGTACACTTCCTAGAGCCACGTCACGGAAGGGGGGAGTGTTACAAAAGGTTTCAGTGAACATAAAAAGCTATCTTGATTAACACACAAATTTGAAAATAATTATAACACACTATTTCTTGACTATTTCTTGACGCTATATTCGGCAGAAACTAAATGAATACATTCATTTCATGGATGGCAGGTGCAGAGAATAGCGTAGACCACGTTTTACCATGCATATGAAGTCCTTTTGTGGTACTTCTATGCCCCCCAAAGACACAAACTTATCCGTGCAACAGTATGCACACCAGTTGCAACTGCCACATTTATAAGTTCCCTTCAATGTCTGTTTTGATAGCCAGGTTTTTTCAGGGCTCCTTTTTAAATCACTCCTTACTAAAACATTTTTCAGGTTTTTTGACCTTTTGAAGGTTATTAAGGGGCGACTATTTGACCATTGTTTTAAATCTGGATCACTTTGTAATAAAAAACAATTTTTATTTATAGCTTTTCAGATTTTTTCAGCTAGAGGGCTGTAAACGAAAGAAAAGAAAAATCTTGCCTTGTTCTTTTCTGTACTTGACTGGTTGATGTATTTTTTTTCCGGAATTTCTTGTTTTTGAGTAATTCATCCCTATCAGAGCTATAGGCTTTATGAAAGGCTTCGTTCAAAACTTTTTCTGGGTAACCCCTTTGTTTTAACCTCCTATACAGTTCCCTAGCTTGCACCACGAAATCTTCCTTGCGACTATTTATTCGCCTCAACCTAAGAAATTGCCCATAAGGGACAGCTTTTTTCACATGTAGTGGATGGTAACTTTCGTAGTGCAGTAGGGAATTGCAGGCAGTAGGTTTACGATAACCCTGAGTTATGAATCCTTCTTGTGACAGAAATACTTTAACATCTAAAAATTCAAGTTCGGTTCCTCCAAAATTTCCAGGTGAATTTTTAGGTTCAGATCATTTTCATCGTTCAGGGCAGACACGAAGTCCACAAAGGTGGACTCCGTGCCTGTCCACGCGATGAAAATATCATCTACAAATCTATGATAACAGGCTATTGAGCTAACAAATTTCTTTCTTTCTGAGAAAATAAACCTTTTTTCCAGCATTGCTACGCACAAATTTGCCAGGGTACAAGCCACTGGGGTCCCCATAGCTACGCCTCCCACCTGTGTGTACCACTCATTGTAAAATTTAAATGCATTTGAGGATAGAACTAATTTGAGGGAATTGCAGATAAAGTCAACATAAGTGGAACTTTTCCCAGAGCCATCCAAAAAATCCCTGATAACCTCTACACCTTTTTCCTGTGGAATGCTGGTGTAGAGGCTCTCAATCTCAATTAAGACCAAAATGCAATTCTTTGGTACAATGAGATCCTGGATCGCTCTGAGAAAATCATTGGTGTCTTTCACAAGGGCTGGGATCTCTAATAGAAGGGGATGGAGCAGCCAGTCAATGTACTGGGATAGGGGTTACGTTGGGGTCCCCACCCCGGAGACTATCGGTCTTACAAGATGTCTTACAAGTTATGAGCATCAAAAGTCTTGAGAACCGAATTTCCAACTTGTCCGAAAAGGAAACAAGATTATTTTGGACTATTATTAAATAATTAAAGTCCTACGCACAGTGTTATAGGGTGCCTAGAGGACTTCGAAATTACAAGGAGCCATCACAATTTATGGAAGATGAAACATTCATGCAAGAATGGCATCAAATACATTTGGATTATTGCCTTAACATGATGAGGGCCGTGCTAAAGAAAAATGAAACAGAATATGCCCAAGTTGCATCGGATTTGATGAAAGCTAAACTAGAACTAAGAGTAAGAGTTCCTGACTCTCAATTTTCAATCAAAAATTGGAGTGTAAATTCACTATACTTCAAGTTACCCTGAAAGATACAAAAAGGGACAAATTTTTAAGGGACAAGTCCAATTTTGAAACAGAGAAAGTTTTTTCTTTCCCAAAAGGTCAAGGAAAACGTCATCCCCAATGGAGAAACAAAAATAAAAAGAAAGGTCGGAAAACAGACTTCTGGACCACGGATTCGGAGTCCAGTCGGTCTGAAGATAGCAAATGCCCCCCTAAGGATAATCCTAAGGACGTATCTAAAAACATCGGCAAACATTCCAAAGGAGCTACTGCCGCCCCTTTAGGGGCCACACGAGGAGGGGAGGGCGCAGAGATGTAGGAGAGAAAAGTGGGGCTCAAAGACGGAAGTCAGTCACCTGGAGAACTTAGAGTCCATATACACCAACGCAGGAGAATCGGACACTGATTTAAAAATTATCAACTTGTCGGACTTTGAACTGGACGAAGATTCCCGATCAGTTCTCTTCAGGGGACTTAATTTCTGTCTAGTTGAAGATTTTGATCAAACAGAGTTTGAGATCGATCTTTTTCGGGCGATCCGAAAGATCGGTCTCAAAAAATTATTCTCTAACAAGACGGCCAGGGACAACATCAGGATGGAGGGAGAGATCCCAGTCAGTATAGGACCTTTAGGGTTTAGTGTATTCAATGAAGCCCCTCAGGCAGAACTGGATTGCCTCTTCTCCCTGATGTATCTTCTCCCGGATGATCCGGGGGAGAGGAGGGCGATTCAGTGAGAGAGGAAGTAGAGGTTCCTGAAAATGTGGGCGGAAATAGATCAACGTTCTGCCCACCTATAGCCCCAGGGAGCAATTTAGATTTATTTCACAAAAAGGTCATGGAAGAAATAAAAGCCCTATGTCACCCGAAAGACACCGATAATCTTTCAAGGGGGGAAAAATCTGCTCTGGAGAGATTGAAAAAAGGGAGGACATTATTGTAAAAAAAATCCGACAAGGGATTTAGAATACATTTAAGGTCCTATATGGAAAATGGCATTATTTCGAAAAGACTTGCTGAAAAATTGCTCCTAAAAAATCCTAGAGAGGCAGTTTGGTATTGTCTTCCTAAGGTTCATAAAACATTGGAGTCCCCACCCGGGAGACCGATAGTCTCCGGTGTGGGGACCCCAACGGAACCCCTCTCCCAGTACATTGACTGGCTGCTCCATCCCCTTCTATTAGAGATCCCAGCCCTTGTGAAAGACACCAATGATTTTCTCAGAGCGATCCAGGATCTCATTGTACCAAAGAATTGCATTTTGGTCTTAATTGAGATTGAGAGCCTCTACACCAGCATTCCACAGGAAAAAGGTGTAGAGGTTATCAGGGATTTTTTGGATGGCTCTGGGAAAAGTTCCACTTATGTTGACTTTATCTGCGATTCCCTCAAATTAGTTCTATCCTCAAATGCGTTTAAATTTAACAACGAGTGGCACACACAGGTGGGAGGCGTAGCTATGGGGACCCCAGTGGCTTGGATCCTGGCATATTTGTGCGTAGCAATGCTGGAAAAAAGGTTTATTTTCTCAGAAAGAAAGAAATTTGTTATTTGTCAATAGCCTGTTATCATAGATTTGTAGATATTTTCATAGCGTGGACAGGCACGGAGTCCACCTTTGTGGACTTCGTGTCTGCCCTGAACGATGAAAATGATCTGAACCTTAAAATTCCCCTGGAAAGTTGGAGGAACCGAACTCGAATTTTTAGATGTTAAAGTATTGCTGTCACAAGAAGGATTCGTAACTCAGGGTTATCGTAAACCTACCGCCTGCAACTCCCTACTGCACTTCGAAAGTTACCATCCACTACATGTGAAAAAAGCTGTCCCTTATGGGCAATTTCTTAGGTTGAGGCGAATAAATAGTCGCAAGGAAGATTTCGTGGTGCAAGCTAGGGAACTGCAGGGGAGGTTAAAACAAAGGGGTTACCCAGAAAAAGTTTTGAACGAAGCCTTTCATAAAGCCTAAATACAGAAAAGAACAAGGCAAAGGAAAATTTTCCTTTTCTTTTGTTTACAGCCCTCTAGCTGAAAAAATCTGAAAAGCTATAAACAAGAATTGGTTTTTATTACAAAGTGATCCAGATTTAAAACAATGGTCAAATAGTCGCCCCTTAATAACCTTCAAAAGGTCAAAAAACCTGAAAAATGTTTTAGTAAGGAGTGATTTAAAAAGGAGCCCTGAAAAAACCTGGCTATCAAAACAGACATTGAAGGGAACTTATAAATGTGGCAGTTGCAGCTGGTGTGCATACTGTTGCACGGATACGTTTGTGTCTTTGGGGGGCATAGAAGTACCACAAAAGGACTTCATATGCTGTCGGACAAAAAACGTGGTGTACACTATTCGCTGCCTCTGCCATAAATTTTATATTGGGTGTACTACCCGGGCTTTAAATGTTAGATTTTGGAAGCATGTAAATTCCCTTGAATCGGGAAAAGGCTCTCCGAGACTTATTCAACATGTTAGGGATTCACATAACCTTTAGCCCTGAAATTTACAGGTATAGAAAGAGTGCACGCAGCGAAGGGAGTGGACACACAAATTAATCTCCTGAAAAAAGAAGGAACTTCTTTCTCAAGACTAATGCCCTGGGAAACCCAGGACTCCACGACAGATTAGAAATGAATGTATTCATTTCGTTTCTGCTGAATATAGCAGTCAAGAAATAGTGTGTTATAATTATTTTCAAATTTGTGTGTTAATCACGATAGCTTTTTATGTTCACTGAAACCTTTTGTAACACCCCCACTTCCATGACGTGGCTCTAGGAAGTGTACTTACCTGGACCCAGGTGCCGGAAGGGGCTGGTCTGACGAAGCACTGCTCTAGCAGTGCTAAAGCAGCTGTTCACCTGTTTGTCTGAGGGTCCGCGGCGTCCCGCTGGTTGAAGCCTGTCGCATGCACCGTAACTGAATAAAGTTTCCACTTACCCCTCTCCCTAACCGTGAGTGCTCCCTCCGTTTCTTATACTTCTAAGTAATGTATTTTTTTTATATATATTTGAGGCCTATGGGCAACTTATGGCAGTGTATGCTTACATAGTGGCATATATCAGAGGTTTATGTTGTCAAATCCTCTTGGTTCATACAGTTAGTGACTGGCATATACTGTAGTCAACATGAATTAATTCCCAATAATTGGTTTATTTAATTATTATGGGAAAAATATAAAAATGTTTAAGACCTAGTCCAATGTTTTCTTTAAAAAAAAGGGCATCCATTGGGGCAGGGGGAAAATATACATAAAGGTATAATTACCTAGCGCTGGTCCCCTTGCAGCTCCCATTTGCCTCTGTTTGGTGCCCCGATCTTCTTCTCTCTTACTTTTAGGATGAGTGCTCAGTGCAGGACCCCCCAGCTCAGCCAATCTTTGGCTAAGAAAGGACTCCACTGCCAACCAGTGATTGGCAGTGCAAGCTTTTTTTTTTTTTTTTTTCAACTCCCCCCCCCCTCCTTTCCCCAACAGCATATCATTTTGTTAGTTTTTTGTTTTTTTCATGTATTCCATATGTGACCTACTGATAGGAGACTTTGTATAGTTGACAGTGACAGTTTAGTAAAAGTCTATCAGTACACCAAATTGATAATTGATAAAGGCTTTTGGATCATTTTACATTGGAAAAATCATGATTTGCTTTGTACTTGTCATGGGGAATGAAAAAGGGATATTTGTTCCATAAGAATATTGCTCAAAGTTTACTTTATAAGTATTCTGCATTGTGTTTTTGTTTTTTTATGACAGGGTAAGTCATGAATCTGTGTGAGACAAAAACTGTCTGATATGCCGATAGCAACCGATCGCAGCTCAGGTTTCCCTCTGCTGCTATTTTTTTTTCTATCCTTGTTTGCACTTGACAGTTATAGTTGTTTTACATGTTGCTTATGGGCCTTATCCCACTATATATATATATATATATATATGTATACTTTCTGCGGAGAGCAATTGCACCTTATTTATATACATTATAGCACACTGTTTTTACTGTACCACTGTCACCCCCTGTGTTCCAGTTGCCATTTGTCTTTTGTCCTTTTATTACATGTGTATTACCATGTTAGGCTACGTTCACACTGCTGGTTGTCTCCGGCATTGTAAAGCCTGTTATTTTAGGATCGAGAAAAGTTGGAGAAAAATAGGGCTTACACAGTCTTCTTCTCCGGCTTTCCTCTCTGAAAATAATGACAGGTATTGAATACAATGGGGTCCATTGGGACCCGTTATTTGCCGGTATGCTCAGGCATAATTACGGCCGGCAAACTGCAAAAGAAAAAGGGAGTTTGACAGACGAATTTGCCAGAGCATACCGGCAGTGTGATAGGATACAATAAAGGATATATTTTATGTGAGTATCAGCCATAATCTCATTGCATTCATAGGTTTATATTAACACGTATTGCGTTTGGGCAGGGTTTTACTTTTTGATTAGCGTTCATTCTGGGCATGGGGACATAGTGTGGATGTAGTTGGTTACTTTTTGATTAGCGTTCATTCTGGGCATGGGGACATAGTGTGGATGTAGTTGGTTACTTTTCGATTAGCGTCCATTCTGGGCATGGGGGCATAGTGTGGATGTAGTTGGTTACTTTTCGATTAGCATTCATTCTGGGCATAGTGGACTTAGTGTGGATGTAGTTGGTTACTATCCCCTCCTATGTTTTTGCCCCTTTTGCCGCACTGTTTATTTGGTGTTTTCATTTTACCAAAGCCATTTATGAAATAAAAGTTGTGCTTAGTTGCTATGGCCAAATCAGAGACATTTGGTCTCAGTTTATTAGATCTTTGCCAAAGCCTTTGAAGGATTGTCAAAGAAATATATCAATATTTCTCGCTATAATATTTACTTAGCACTTTTCTTTCTAGAAAATCGATAACAAATGTTGTGGTTTTTCATCCAAATAAAATGGTAATGAATGCAGTTTGTTGTCAGTGAAAAAAGTAGCGAATACTCTTTATCATCTCCCAGTCTCTTATAAGTGAGTTTATGGGGATTAACTTTGAATATTGTAATAATACAAGCACACAGCTTGTGGGTGGCTCTCGATACTTAATGAGAACATTTGTCTTAAGTGTAGACCATATTGCAATTTCACAGTTGCTTAGCTGTTTTGTTTTCAGGGAAAGTGATCTTCCTGTAGTGATTATAATCTGAGTAGTTGCGCTGCTGTCTTTTAGTTTTAAGAATAAGCAAGGTCGAGATAATTGTTCTCCAATCAGCACATTTCATTGAAAAATGAACACCTATGGTACAAGTTATAGAGAACAGTGACAAATCAGTGTTCATAGTAAAAAAAATTGAATAACAGGCATGTCAGATGGTTTAGGATACATTTATGACAATGAGGGAAGATAATTGGATAATTACAAAAGGTGTGTACATTTTGGAATTGGGAGCTTTCTGAATTTAAGGTATTGTTGTATTAAGGTAAACAGCTGAATGTTCATGTGTTGCCTGAGAGGAGGGGTAAGCCACAGTCAGACAGCTTTCAGGTTGGTTTATCCCTCCAAGAACTAAGAGGTTGGGTGCCAAAAATACAACAAACCAAACAAGTGGTGCAGTGAAAAATAACTTATCCCCTTATCAAAGGATGGGGGATAAGTTACAGATTGCAGGGGATCTGACCGCTGGACAACCCCCCCCCCCCCCTCCGATCTCCTTAATGGGACCTCAGCAGTCTGCCAGAAGTGGCTGTTCAAAACCCCACAGGAAGCCTCGGCCAACACGCCTACTCCATGTATCTCTATGGGATACATGGAGGGGGCGTGTTGGGTGCCGCTCCACGCGGGGGTCTGCACACCCCTGCAGACTTCCGGTGTCCCGTTCAGGAGTGGTCGGACCCCCCCCCCCCCCCCACACACACACACACAATCTATAACTTGTCCCTTAACCTTTGGATAGGGGATACGTTAGCTTTTAGTACATTACTCCTTTCATTTGTTGGCAAAGAGCCTGAAAGCCTCCATATATCTGAAAATTGGCTGCGCCCACAGGCGGAAGGTTTGGATGACTATAGTACAAGGCATATGGGCACCTTTACAGAGTAAGGGTTTCAGTGGTATCTGTGAATAACAGAAGAGAATTAGGTTGGAAGAAAATTGAGTTCTATCACAGATATAATCATAGTACCTGTAAGACAGTCAGTAAAATAGGTGTTTGTAATATTCTGTTTCTGCCTCCATTGAGCTGCCATCAATAAGCATGACTGTGGAAAAATATATGCATCTACATTACTGCTTATCAGCACTATTACCTGATCACTCATGCTCATAAAATAAGAGTCTGATAATGACACCATAAAGATGTACACTGGCACCATAAAGAGTAGTAAAGTTTTGATAAATAAGGCCAATGTGGATGAAGCCAGTAAGGGAGATTTAATATTACTGATGCACTATAGGAAAGTTGAGCTAGTTACCCCCTCAGTTCAGTCAGGCCAGTAAATAGAGGAAATAAATTAATAAATCTGCCCTAATAACCTCTTCTGTTGACATGATATTTGTTAAGATAATAGTTAGGATAATAAGTTTATCCTGAATTCACATTTTAAAACAAAATATCTTTAGGGTTTATTTACACGTACAGTATCCTGTGCATATTGAATGCTGCAGATTTGAAGCTATGTTTAGTCATTTAGTTTACATTGAAATCCGCAGCATAAAATCTGCAACTTCAAATATAAATATATTGTACATCTGAATTTTTGCAGCTGATTGGTTACCCATTGACTTGAGTGGGTAAGAAAATATGTAACAGCAAAATAGGGCTTGAATGACCTTACCCTTAAAGTATATTTCAATGTTTGTTGCATTCATTTATTTTAGTTTTGTTCTATTTACTTTTTTTTGCATCAGTGTTTACAAGTAAAATGTCATGTCACCTTTTTTTGCTCAGTGCCTTTTACCTATGTCTATACGTGATAATATATATCTGTGTGCAGTGATAACAGCAGCCTGACTGACAGAAACTAAAGTAGCTTTAAATTATCATTATAAATGCCTAGTCAACCTAAATAGCCACATTCACATGATTTATATATGATTGAAATGATGTGCACTCTGCAAAAATCATATTTATTAGTAAATTCCCAGGCAATTGTGTGTTAGAGTCTCCTATATCACTACTTCTGCCGTTCAGTTAAAAAACAACTAACAAATACACAGTACATAGAATTCTTTTTCTATCCCAGGAGATGTCCCCTCACTAAGTGCTACTTCCTCAGTCGTTTACCAGCCAGCAAAATAAATTAACCCCTGCTTTTTCTGTTCTATTAGACTGTTTATTTTTGGAACATGTACTAAATCCAGTAGGCTGAGCATGTTTGTCTCCTGTTTACTTTTATCATTCATTTTTAGGTGTAGTTTTTTTTTTAAAGGGGTATTCCAGGAAAAAACTTTTTTCATATATATCAACTGGCTCCAGAAAGTTAAACAGATTTGTAAATTACTTCTATTAAAAAATCTTAATCCTTTCAGTACTTATGAGCTTCTGAACTTAAGGTTGTTCTTTTCTGTCTAAATCCTCTCTGATGACACCTGTCTCGGGAAACGCCCAGTTTAGAAGAGGTTTGCTATGGGGATTTGCTTCTAAACTGGGCGGTTCCCGAGACAGGTGTCATCAGAGAGGATTTAGACAGAAAAGAACAACCTTAACTTCAGAAGCTCATAAGTACTGAAAGGATTAAGATTTTTTAATAGAAGTAATATACAAATCTGTTTAACTTTCTGGAGCCAGTTGATATATAAAAAAAAAGTTTTTTCCTGGAATACCCCTTTAACCTTCTGGAAACTTCTGCCATACATATACAACAGTGCAGACAAAGGGTTAATGTAGTCTGCTTTTGGCAACAGATGTCAGCTGTATATGACAACTAACACTCTGCTGCAATGGTCTGAATTGGAGATAACTCTTATCCCAGCTATTTAAAGGGGTACTCCACTGGGGGAAAAAAAAACATTTAAAGTCAAGTGGTGCCAGAAAGTTAAACAGATTTGTAAATTACTTCTATTTTAAAATCTTAATCTTTCCAGTACTTAACTGCTCTATACAACAAAGGAAGTTCTTTTATTTTTGAATTTTCTTTCTGTCTGACCACAGTGATCGCTGCTGACATCTCTGTCCATTTTAGGAGCTGTCCAGAGCAGGAGAGGTTTGCTATGGGGATTTGCTTGTACTCTGGAGAGTTCCTAAAATGGACAGAGGTTTCAGCAGAGAGCACTGTGGTTAGACAGAGAGGAAATTCAAAAAGAAAAGAACTTCCTGTGGAGAATACAACAGGTGATAAGTACTGGAAGGATTAAGATTTTTAAATAGAAGTAATTTACAAATCTGTTTAACTTGCTTATACCATTTGAAAAAAAAAAATGTTTACCAGATTTGATGCGCAGGATTTGAAACTGTGTTCAGTCATTTAGTTTACATTGAAATCTGCAGCAGAACATCTTGCACATCAAATCTGCGTAGAACACTGTACATGTAAATAGGGACCATAAAAGGGATTGTCCAGGCTGAAAAAAAAACATGGCTGCTTTATTCCAGTAACTGAGCCTTACCTGTCCACAAGATAAATCCAGTAATAGATATCAGCCCCATTGACATCATCAGAAGTTAATTGTAAGACCAGACTGAACCCATGGACTGGGGTAGTGCTTTTTATGGAAAAAGTAGCCATGTAACTGGGGTGCAGATGGAGGCCTGTCTCATGCATTAGACTGCTTTCAATGATCAATACTATAGTATTGCATAACATTGATTAGTATAGACAACCTCATACTTATAAAAGTTTCCTAGTGGGACTCAAAAAGTATATATACTGCTCAAAAAATAAAGGGAACACTAACATAACACATCCTAGAACTGAATGAACTAATTGTATGAAATACTTTCGTCTTTAAATAGTTGAATGCGCTGACAACAAAATCAAACAAAAATTATCAATGGAAATCAAATTTATCAACCCATGGAGGTCTAGATATGGAGTCACACTCAAAATCAAAGTGGAAAACCACACTACAGGCTGATGCAACTTTGATATAATGTCCTTAAAACAAGTCAAAATGAGGCTCAGTAGTGCGTGTGGCCTCCACGTGCCTGTATGACCTCCCTACAATGCCTGGGCATGCTCCTGATGAGGTGGCGGATGGTCTCCTGAGGGATGTCCTCCCAGACCTGGACTAAAGCATCTGCCAACTCCTGGACAGTGTTGGTGCAACGTGGCATTGGTGGATGGTAGGGATCGACCGATATCATTTTTTTAGTGCCGATACCGATAATCGGTGGAGGTTAGGGCCGATAGGTGATAACTTATACCGGAATATCGGTATAAGTTATCGGCTATTTATCCCCCTCGCGACACCGCTGCAGATCATTGATTTAAAGCGGGCGCTTTAATTCAATGCACTGCAGTGGCTTTTGCGGTGCCATAGGCCGCCACCGCCACCACCCGCTTCTCTCCCCCTACCTGTCAGGGTGGTCCGGGCCATCCTTCCTTCCTGTAGTGTCCGGCGGCATTCCGGGTGGAGGGTGAACCGGTCCGGGCTGTCCTTCTTCTCCGGGGGTCATCTTCTCCACTCCGGGCAGGCTCCGGCCTAGTATAGACGCCGCTGCGCAGTGATGCCCGTGCGCAGCGACGCACCTGACGTCACGGTGTAGCGGCGTCTATGCAGCGTACTAGGCCGGAGCCTGCCCGGAGTGGAGAAGATGACCCCCAGAGAAGGACAGCCCGGATCGGTTCACCCTCCACCCGGAATGCCGCCGGACACTACAGGAAGGATGGATGGCCCGGACCACCCCCATTACGGGTAAGTTTAATTTTTTTTATTGACTCGGAGGGTGGGGGAGGGGCCCGAACGGTATAGCGGTATGGGCAAAAATCCATACCGGTATACCGCCCAGCACTACGGTGGGGGGTGTGACGCAGTGCGGTGGGTCGGGGGGGGGGCTTTCGCAGGGCAGTGCGGCGGTCGGGGGGCAGGGCATTATCGGCTTATCGGCAAGGTAATTGCCGATACCAATAATGCCAAAATCGTGATTATCGACCGATAATATCGGCCATACCGATAATCGGTTGATCTCTAGTGGATGGAGTGAGACATGATGTTCCAGATGTGCTCAATCGGATTCCGGTCTGTTTAACAGGCGGGCCAGTCCATAGCATCAATGCCTTCCTCTTTCAGGAACTTCTGACACACTCCAGACACATGCGGTCTAGCATTGTCTTGCATTAGGAGGAACCCAGGACCAACCAAACCAGCATATGGTCTCACAAGGGGTCTGAGGATCTCATCTCGGTACCCAATGGCAGGCTACCTCTGGCAAGCAATGAAATGAAAATGAAATGATCCAGCACTTGGACAATTTGCAGCTTTATTGTAAATCCTCTAAAACAGCATGGAACAACTTCACAGGTCAGGCATATCTTGACGCGTTTTGAGCGCATGCGCTCTTTGTCAAAAGATATGTTCAGTGGTTGCTAGTGCATAGAAATAGGCGGTTCCACAGATGAAAATAGTTTAAAATGGCATGAACAAGCAGTTCCAATGCGAGTTAAAACCAAAAGAATACATGAACATGATAGAGACACATGTCTCATTCAAGTGTACGCCATAGAAAAGGTACATATGAACATCAGAGGAGGGGACATTCAACGTAAGCTTATGGACAGAGAGGCCTTTTGGCAATTTACTTTAAATTCAAGGATGCCTAGTGGTCTCAACTTACGAAAAGAACTTATATTTAATGAATAATACAATATATGAATATCATCATATTTTTACATCATGTTCTGTTCATATGAGTTTCAATTCACATTGTGCGATTTGTCCTGCGTTATTTAGTCATTTCTCTTTTACATCTTATATATTACAATGGACCACACTCTTTACTCTAACTCATATTTTGATTCATTCCCTTTTCAATTTTTCCTATTTTGTTTCTGTTTTGAGACAATTGTACAACATATTTCACATTTTTCTAACTCTAACAGAACCAGGTTGCTTGAATGAATGCATATATTCTTTTGGTTTTAACTCACATTGTAACTGCTTGTTCATCAAGTGACATGTCATTTTAAATTATTTTCACCTGTGGAACCGCCTATTTCTATGCACTAGCAACCATTGAACATATCTTTTGACAAAGAGTGCATGCGCTCGAAACTCGTCAAGATGTGCCAGACCTGTGAAATTGTTCCATGCTGTTTTAGAGGATTTACAATAAAGCTGCAAATTTTCCAAGTGCTGGATCATTTCGTCTTCATTTCATTGTTTGGACACAGAGAGTCTGAGTGGAGATCCGTGCACGGAATACAGAAGGTGAGCTGCACTTTTCTATATACCTCTGGCAAGCACATGGAGGGCTGTGTGGACCCCCCAAATAAATGCCACCCCACACTTTTACTGACCCACCGCCAAACCGGTCATGCTCCACGGCATCTCCAGACTCTGTCAGGTTTGTCACATGTGCTCAGTGTGAACCTGCTTTCATCTGTGCAGAGCACATGGCGCCAGTGGCAAATTTGCCAATCTTTGTGTTCTCTGGCAAATGCCAAATGTCCTGCCCGGTGTTGGGCTGTAAGCACAACCCCCACCTGTGGATGTCGGGCCCTCATACCACCCTCATGAAGTCTGTTTCTGACCGTTTGAGTGGGGACATACACATTTGTGGCCTGCTGGAGGTCATTTTGCACAGCTCTGGCAGTGCTTCTCCTGCTCTTGCACAAAGGCGGAGATAGCGGTCCTGCTGCTGGGTTGTTGCCCTCCTACGTCCTCCTTCACGTCTCCTGATGTACTGGCCTCTCTCCTGGTAGCGCCTCCATGCTGCACGCTACACTGACGGACACAGCAAACCTTCTTGCCACAGCTCGCATTGATGTGCCATCTTGGATGAGCTGGACTACCTGAGCCACTTGTGTGGGTTTTAGACTCCGTCTCATGCTACCACTAGAGTGAAAGCACTGCCAGCATTCGAAAGTGACCAAAACATCAGCCAGGAAGCATAGGAACTGAGAAGTGGGTGACCTACAGAACCGCACCTTTATTTGGGGGCGTCTTGTTAATTGCCTCTAATTTCCACCTGTTGTCTGTTCCATCTGCACAACAGCATGTGAAATTGATTGTCAATCAGTGTTGCTTCCTGAGTGGACAGTGTGATTTCACAGAAGTGTGATTGACTTGGAGTTACATTGTGTTGTTTGTGTTCCCTTTATTTTTTCTAAGCAGTGTATATGCTCATCCTATAGAGAAAAAAAAATCTAATCACCCCCCTTTTCCCATAAAAAAAAGTATATATATGAAAACATCTTTGGTAATGTAGCGTGCAGAATTGTCCAACCTATTAACATATAAATTTATTGATCCTGATTGCCAGAATTGCTGATTTTCATATAGCAGAAGAAAAATTATTAAAACAGTGATAAAAAAAAAGCCTATCTACACCAAAGCAGTAATAAAAACTACAGATCAAGGAGCAAAAAACGGGCACTGCAACCCTGTACACGATTAAATAAAAAGGTTATAATGGACACAAAAAGGCAGTTTTAATTTTGTCCACAAAGCTGAAACCCACTGTGTCCTTAAGGGGTTAAATGAATGCCAATTTTTGATACATGGTGCAGCGCTTATTAAACACAGATTCATTCATATGAGGAACTCATGATCATGCATTTATCAACTATACTGCAGATAGGAGAATGTTAATTTTGGGACAACCCCTTCAAATAGGTGTTTTGATGTTCTCAAGCCCTCATTGAGCAGACCGAAATGTAGCACTTGTGACTGGATGGGTGAATAAACCACTTTTTTGTATGCCACATTGGAGTGCCGCTTCTTCCTTGGAATTGCATTTTCATGGGACATTGAGTCTTGCCCCTAGAAGCAGAGCACCCCCAGGACCCAGAGTCCGAGCACAGTGTTGGTTCCTTCCACTATATATATATATATATGTATATGATGAAACAATAACAAACAAGAGATACTTACCTACCTTAATCCCCCCTTCATCTCCCGTTCACTGACTTTTGATCCCTTACTGCCTATTGCTTCTGCTTGCTTCCAAGTTGAAGAGCCAGAGCAGGACATGACTACCCAGCCAATCACTTGCTGAGACCGATCACCACTGTGGCCAGTGATTGGCTGAGAGAGCAGGTCCTGCCCACTGCCTCTGAGTTCCTTTCTCAGAGACAGTGGGCAGCAAGGGATAAGAAGTTAGTGACCTGGAGCTGTTGGGCATCAGGGTAGGTAAGAATCATTGGTGTGTTATTTTTACATCATGCACAGCCATATAAACAGAAAATAAACATATATATATATATATATATATATATATATATATATATATATCTTTTCTGAAATACCCCTTAAAGGTTGTTAATCTAAATAATACATAATTTATTTTATGTGTATTGTGGTATACTCAATGATATAGATTTTCGTATTTCTAGTTTGTGCTTGCAACCATAGATTAGCTCAAGTCACTGTCACTTTCACTTGTTAGTTTGACACTATTTGGATATCCGACCTTGAAAATAATGTAGGAAATGTTTTGCTTGTCTACAGCAAAAATTGTAAATGCATTATAATTCCTTCCATTCATATTCTTTCACATTCTCTTGTATTCAGCATTCCTTTACTTATATTTAACATATTACCTTCCTCTACACATCAATACAGAAGCTGTGCTATATAACTGAAAGAAATTTTTTCCCAATAAAGTGGTGCATTACTTTTTCATCTACTGTTTGTAATGGGTTTGTCTATGTAATTATAAATCAGCTGTAATGTTAAAGCACACCTGGGATTTAGGGCAATGTTTCTTTCCATTATATCATTTGGTCTTCTCTGCAGGTTCCATCTCTAAGTTTCAGTTCTCCCTGAGCTAGGGGGTGGAGCCTAGCTTCTGTGATATATCCACAAGCACAGTAGTGCACAGTCTAAGCCAGGGGTTTAACTAGAATCCCATGAGTCCCAGGGCATATTTTGGACCCTGCCTAACAGCATCCCATCCTATCCTGCTCTGCATTGCATCAATATTCCTAGGGAATATAAAGTTATACATGCTATGAGTAAAAGATTTTAAAACATGTTAGCACATATAAATACACACCAAATTTTTGTTTAAAGTAAAAAAAATCTTCTTATCTTATATTTACTTTCATCATAAATGACCATGGTAACAGTGTTCAAAGCATAATAGCAAACACATCACCCAAGTGCTTTCATGTGAGTAGAACGGTCTCTATCCTGCAGACTTTACTTCAGTTGCAACATATCTAAACGAGAAAGTTGTATCACCGGAAAGTTGTGTGTCACTTTGGTGACAAATAAAGCTCATTGTGGAGTTTTGCATCTGAAATCAACTTGTGCTGTGGTCTAATTCAGTGTTCCCTGCATTATCAGGGATAAGAGCCTCAGACTATAACAAATGCTACATTGGTTTACCCAAAACACACACAAATATAGCGTTTACTGATTCTGATCGGTAACCAGCATACACAAAGAAAATTTTTGATCACGTCATTTATCAGATTTTTTTTTATAAAAGAAAGCAATTCTTTTTTAGGTGTGTACTGCTTTGAGTGTTTCAACTTTTCCTTTCGAAGTGGTGTTTTTTTGCGTCACTCTGCCTCTGCTCTCTGAACTGCCTACCCCAATACTCTTCACACCCCTACCCATCCCGTATACTTGTATTGACAGGATGTAAACTGACCTTTCAGTACGCTGCCAGTCCATCTATTAGATGTAGGAAGGAATTGAACAGTTTTTTTTTTTTTTTTTTTGTGAATGAAAAGTTATAGAGGTAGGGGAGAGAGAA
Organism: Hyla sarda; assembly: GCF_029499605.1. Lineage (NCBI taxonomy): Eukaryota > Metazoa > Chordata > Amphibia > Anura > Hylidae > Hyla > Hyla sarda. The sequence goes on from NC_079192.1 coordinate 227,554,542, forward strand.
AAGAAGCATTTTCTCTGATAAGATATATTATGGTTTAAAGCCACTTGTTTTATTGTTTTTTGCTATTTGTTTGTTAAAATGGAGATGAACATTTAAAACTAATTACCTAATATTGTGTAACCAAAAAACATGCAAAATATGGTGCACATGAAAAAAACAAAAATATATAGGGTGTTTGGTATTACGGAAAGTAAATATTAAGAAGGTGCCCAAGGTATGGCTACCTATAAATATATGGAGTACCGCAAAAAAACCTGTCTTTAAATCCCAAATAATAAGGGTGCAAGGAATGCCTATAATATAGACTCCAATTAGAACAATTGTGTGTAACAAAAATTTATCTTTATTAATGCATAATGCAAGACACAATAAAAATCATTAAAATAGACAGGGAGGAATGCACAAGAAATTGGCGGCAGCCTGGGACTATTGTACATAAAAATGTAAGACCATCTGGCGCAAGTAACAGAAGAAAATGGGGCTCAATAACTGATATCTACATAGCAACAAAGTGTAAGATTACATATATAATAGTGCATAGTAATAAAGAACCATTAAAGTGCTAGTGCAAAAACAGAATAGGTTGCTGTAGGTTTGGCCACATGTAAACTGAGGTACAAGGATGTCAAATGGATACTAACCACACTGAGTTGAGAGTCAGGAAAGTCCCAGGGTGCCGCCACCCCAACATGTGTTTCAGTCCTAAGACCTTCGTCCTGTTATTGGCACTGATGGTTTTCATGAATTAGACCTGTTTTTTATTCCACTTCCCACATATGCTAAATCACATTTAGATTTGTGAATATGGAAGCAAATTCGACACCTTCATCTCTTTAAGTTCCTTGAAGCATTCACGGACATTTGTTGCAGTGTGACCTTACACCTTAGGTATGACCCTTACTATAAAGGGGTGTACTTGGTTTGCAACAATGTTTACAAATGTGATAACACATATGTAGGTTGGTGACACACATGCACCCAGCTATCCACATGATGCTCCTTTGTCCAGTTCTAATGTCATGTGCCCATTGTAGTCGCTATCAGTGGTGGACAGGGCATCGGCACTCTTATGTCAGTATCTGGCCATGCAGTCCTGTACTTATTACCAAAATAAGCAAACCCATTTAATCCACATCCATTTTTCCTTAGGGTTTTTCCACACTGCAAAATTTAGCCTGCAGACTTCCGCTGTCTAATTTTACTTGCAGCAGAGATCCAATATTTTCAATGGGATTCTGCTGCTCTGTTCAAACTGTAGAATCGCAACAGCAGAATTCAGCTGGTGGAAAGTATGTCCACTCAATGAATGAACATGTTCGTTCTTTGGACGGAATTCCAAGACACATTCCTACCGTAGAGGCACTTAGCGGCACCCACTGCGAGCGGACATTCAGCCAGGGGAATTCTGCTGACTAGTCTATAGTGTGGATAAGCCCTTAGAATGCATTCAAAATGAGAATCAAATACTGATCCCAAATACTACTTGTCAACCCGGCTATGTTTATCAGCTCTGATAGTTTAGCATGAATGTAGAGACTGGTTTCCTTTAAATAAACCATCATATATTTATGCTATATAAATGATAATCAATTCCTTTTATATCATTAAAATAAGAAAAAATAATAATTGTTAAAGCCCAGTATCTGTAGGAACATCCATTAATCTAAGGTAATTTGATAAAACTTTTATAACATATATATATATATATATATATATATATATATATATATATATATATATAGTTGAAGTTATACCGCAATAAACAGAAGTTATCTGCTACAAGACGTGGTGAGTGCATCTTTATTCTTCTTGGACGTATTCACATTGCGCTATGTGCATTATAGATAGCACCACCCGTAGACCAGCATTTACCATGTCTGAGCTTTGAATTAAGTGCGGCACTGAAAGGAATCTGCTACGTTATACCAGCGGTGCTCGGCATCGCTGTATCTGCCCTGTATATAAATATACACACACACACACACACACACACACACACACACATATATATATATATATATATATATATATATATATATATATATATATATATATATATATAAAATGAGTAGTTATTGGCAATTCTAATATATGACTATAATAAAAATATAATAAATTATTATTTGTGTTTTCACATGGGACAGCAGACAACCTACTATGTTGTCTGAACTCTGCTTATAATGAAAATAGACTGCATGTTGTATATATGTCTAAATATAGTATAAAGATTCATTTAGTACCAGGTACAATGCCATTGAGGTTTACACACAGACTTTTCTTTAATACCAAATGACCTGGGAGTAATATAAGGATGAATTACAAAAGATAAGAGCACCAGGCCCTTTATCTTACGGCTGTTCTTATGCTTTATGTGGATAGAACTAATTTTTACACTGTTTCAATTACTGTTTGGTGTTGTCAATTTCATCTAGATCAAGGAAAATTCTATTCTTCCAGAGTATCGGTCCTGAACAGCTTTGAGGCTGTCTTTTTAAATTTGTGAATGAAGACCTGTCAAAAGTAATAGCAATCACAGCATCCAATACGGCTGACTGGCGGCGCATGCAGCATAACTATAAACTAAAGGTGCTGGTATGAAGATTGAAATTATAGTAGGCATTTTATGGTGGCTTCAGCCTTTCTGTGGCACCCAGCAATAATGTATAAATATGTTTGCTTTTGTATTTGTGAACTGTGAAGATATGGTCACTGTAATATAATTTTAAATCACAGAAAAAACAATGTGAATGTGGCTAATAAAACTGTTTCATTATCTAGTTTTACTTTCTGTCTGCATGACAGAAAGCGACTGTAAAGATGAAAGGAAGCCATACCGGGCTTCAGCTTTTACAGCATAAAGAAAAATGGAGTGACTGGTCGGCCAAGTGCTTATCTGCCATCACATTGTGTTTAAGGCTGTGCAAAATTCTCTGTTACATTTTATCAGTTGCTTAATGATTTGAATCTCCAGCTTTGTTGTACATTTAGTTCAATATTTGTTTAAATATAATTTCCTTTTAAAACAGAACATTGGCTAAAGGAGTGGAGCTCCATTGTAAGCTTTTAGAAGTACTCTCAGAACCATTTAAGGTTTCTAGCATTTTAATGAATGGACCTTTTTAACTTTGTTTTTTCTTTAAAAACTTGTCCAATGTTTGCAGTATTTTTATTTTATTTATGAGTCTTTCATATGTGCTCTCCTATAAGAGCAATTTTTTTGTATTATTTATTTACTTATTCATTATTATTTCCTAGGCACACATACTCGTGTGTGAGGGCTGTACTGTTATGAGCCCCACATAGTCCCATCTATTTGCCTCATAAATGAGAGACCGACAGTCTATCAACATGTGCCCTCCTACATGGTACTTCAAGGCCCCATAGACATTAGATTGGATCTCATTGATAGCATTTGTTGACAAAAAAAAAAAAAAAACGTTTAGCAAGGTTTGGAAATATATTGTGTCAGAAAGCCTAACCCCAAAGAATAATGATAAAAATATGGATATTTTACAATATTTTATTGTATACCACTGTTAACCCCTTCCTTCTTTGACTATTTTTCATTTTTGCACTTTTGTTTTTTCCTCCTCACCTTCTACAAATCATAACACTTTCATCACAACATTTTTCACCTACAGACCCATATGAGGGCTTGTTCTTTGCGCCAACAATTTTACTATGTAATACCATTAAAGGGGTACTCGGGCGCTAAGACATCTTATCCCCTATCCAAAGGATACGCCGCCTCACAAGGGCTTGCATTCAGGGGGCGGAGCGTGACGTCACACGGGGGCAGGGCCGTGACGTCACAATGCTCCAGTCCCCGTGATCGCCAGTAATCGGACCGGAGCGAACGTGCTCCGGGGACTGATTCTAACGGGGTGCTGCGTGCAAGATCACGGGGGTCCCCAGCGACGGGACCCCCGCGATCAGGCATCTTATCCCCTATCCTTTGGATAGGGATAAGATGTCTTAGCGCCGGAGTACCCCTTTAATAATTTTACCACAAAATCTACAGTGAAACCAGAAAGAAAATTATTTTGTAATTCTTAGCGGCTTTCGTTACTATGCAGTGCAGTTTTTGGTAAAATTGACACCTTATTTATTCTGTAGGTCAATGCGGTCGCAAGTATACCCAATTTATATTGGTATGATTTTATTTTACTACTAAAATAAATTATAACTTCATGCACGAAAATTTATAAATTAAAAAATGTCCTCTTCTGACCATTATAACCTTTTTATTTTTCTGCATACAGGGATGTATGAGGGCTCATTTTTGTGCCATGATCTGAATATTTTATTGGTACCATTTTTTTTTTGCTTGGACTTTTTGATCACTTTTTATTAATTTTTAATGTTATAAAAAGTGACCAAAAATACACTATTTTGGACTTTGGAATTTTTTTTACGTGTACGTCATTGACCGTGCGTTTTAATTAACAATATATTTTTATAGTTTTGACATTTATGCACGTAGCAATACCACATATGTTTATATTTATTTTTATTTACATCGTTTTTTTTAAATGGGAAAAGGGGGGTGATTCAAACTTTTATTTGGGAGGGGGTTAAATCACATTTATTAACAATTTTTTTACACTTTTTTTTGCAATGTTATAGCTCCCATAGGGGACTATAACATGCAGTGCATTGATTGCATACACTGATCAATGCTATGCCATAGCATTGCATTGATCAGTGATATCGGCACTCCAATTATCCTGCCTGGATCTCAGGCATGGAGCAGCGAATCTAAGATCGGTCAACGAGGAGGCAGATAGAGATTCTCCTCGTGTCCATACAGCTGATCGGGACACCGCGGTTTCACTGCGGTGGTCCCGATCAGCACGACTGAGCTGCCGGGAAGGTTTTACTTTCACTTTAGGCGCGGCGTCTGAAGGGTTGATCGGTGATGTCCGGTATTAGCCACGGGTCCCAGTCATTGATGACCGCTGGGAACAACCCGATATGACGTGGGGTCACCACGTGACCCCGCGTTATATCGCGGGAGCCGGCACAGGACGGAAATATACGTCCTGCGTCATTAAGGAGTTTAAAGATTTTCACATTTTATTTAAGAAAAATGTATTTGAAAATCCCACCACTAGGGGTCCCCATACCTCCTGGGACACTGATGAGTCCCACAGCAGCGTGAGCTTGTCTAAGGGTCATGGAGACAAGATGGCTGATTGACAAGGCTGAAGAGGGAGGACAACTTGCAGCAATCCTGCTGTAACTTAGAGTTTTACCAAACATGTGCCTCCAGCTGTTGCAAAACTACAACTCCAAACATGGCTGGACAGTTAAAGGATGTCTGGGCATGCTGGGAGTTGTAGTTTTGCAAAAAGCTGTAGGCACACAGCTGAAGGCAACACAGCTGCAAAAAAGAATTATCCAAACACTGTACCTCGATGTTAAAACTACAAGTCCCAGCATGATGGCAATGGATGATACACAGGAATGACATAGAAAACCACTGTACTTTTAGCACTAAACTTTTGCACTAATTTAGGAAGATGTAAGTTATATACTCACCATATTGTCTTTGATAGTAGAGTGCAGGCAATCTCCAATAATCAGTGTGTGTGTGTGTGTGTGTGTACATCATAAATCCAGATAGGAAAGGGTTACAGAGCAGGGCTGCCAGGCTCCCATGCGCAGTGAGTCAGCAGTGTGAGGGAGGCGGAGGAGCCATCGCAGTGCACGCAAGAGAGGGACACCCTACCTCCAATTGACAAGTTGGAAAAGACAGTGAGCAACTGTAATATGATGTTTTTTAGTGAAATATCGGTGATAGGGACATAAAAATTACATGTACATGATCAGGATTAGGTACTAACAGTTTTTTTTGTAGGATCTGACGGGTACTCTTTAACTCCAATGTGAGGTAAAAAAAAATTAATAATAAAGAAGCATAAAGCATTGCATATCTGTCTGCTCCAATTCAGAAACCACTAAAAAAAATGTTGTTTTGGGTGTCTGTGGGTCTCTTACTATATCAGATAATAGCTGTGCTGGTTGAGCAGTTGCTCAGTACCACAATTCCCAGAGAATATTTCTTTCCTTGAGCTCTTCATCATAGCCCTCCCACCTTGCCCACTCCCCTACCTTAGCACTCCTGCCAGTTCCCCAGTCAGAGCTGCAGAACATTGAACTACAGAGCAGATTATCCCTCTGTAATGTCCGTTTATTTGTTTTTGTATTTTTCTGTTTAGGTGTGTATTCACACACTAGTATGTTCAGGGCAGTGTGCCATTTTACCTGGATAGGAAATAGTTAATGCTTAACGGATGAAAACTCAGGTGGGGTTATTTAACCAGAGTTCTCCTGCATTCTTGTGTTGGTTGTTCAGTGCAATACTATGATGTCTGTGAGTGCAATACTACTATGTCTGTTTGTGCTATATTCTGACTATGTCTGCTTGAGCATTTACCTTGTATTTACCTTGTCATTTTATCTGGGTTTTAGCCATGGTTATATAGCATGCTCCCTGTTTTTTAGTCTGTGTTACATTAGTCGGTTTTAGGATTGTTTGTTCGTTCTGCTTTGTCGGTGTTCACACTGTGTCTGAGTCTAGCTGGTACCCCGTGCTCTGTATGTTATATTTTTATTCGGTATTCTGGAGTCTATTCAGACTCATCCGGTTCTAGTCTAGTGTTGTATTATATTACCGTTTCCTACTGGGTCAGCATTTTGTCCACACGGTGGAGTGTGTCCGCTGGCCAGTAGCCTATTTGTCTTTATTATTACTGGCTACTCCTATAGTGGAGTGGGGCGTCCAGTTTTTATGTTCTGTGTCGCAGTGTGAACAGTGTCCTATATTTATATCCTGTTTGGTTGATCTGATCTTTGTCCTTTGTACTTGTACCTGCTTGTGTTAGTTATTAGTAACTTACCTGTTCAGTTTAGTGTTTTGGCTCTCAGTTCACCTGTTCAGTTTAGTGTTTTGGCTCTCAGTTCTTCTGTTTATCCCCTGGATTCTGCTGTATACTCATATCATGACTAGTCTTGTTCAATTTATCATGTCTGCTGTTTATCTGATATCCTTTTTATGGACTGTTTGTTAATTCACTATATTCTGCTCTGTTTGTGAGTTTATATTCTGCCTTGTTAGTATTTGTATTCTGTTTGGTATATCTGGTTGTCTAGTAGTTTTATGTTTCTGTTCTGGTGTGACTGACTGTATATTATGTGTTTTTACGCCACTGCACTTTAGCGCAGGAAGGACCGGCGCCCAGTTGTCAATATATCTTTTAGGATGGATGGGCAAATAGGCAGGGAGAGATGTTTTAGAGTCAGTTTAGGGCTCACTTTCCCTGTCCCCCAGTCTGTCATGTCACCGTCTATATAGCACGCCTGGAAAAGCTACTGTATTGATTGCCTGTGGTATTGCTCAGCATAATACAACATTCTGCAAACACACGTTATTTATTCCTCCATGTCCCAATAAAGATAGTTATGTGTCTATAACAGGGAGTTAGTGACTTAGGCTGTAAGGGCTGATGAAAGGTGGTGATATCACTCTGAGGCGGGGGCTATAGCTCAGAGACCAGATCCAGCTACATCCCCTGAGATAGCAGAGGATCTTTGGAGTGAGGATATAATCGGGGAGCTTGGAACCTATACCGCTGAAAATCAAAGGACTACATAACTGTAAGTGGTTCATTATACAAAACCATGCTAAAGATAGTGCAGTTTGTGATAAGACTATATTTGTAACTTCTATATATCTTGGGCCAATAGTTTTATTTAAAGCATTTTTTATAGCAAAATACCCCTTTAGGGTAGGGTAACACATACTGAATTTGGTAACCAGTGCCTTATAGTAAAACAGCAAAATCTGGATGCGCTATTTGTGACCCTAGCCTTTTCTCGTCAAAGAAAATTGTAATGTCCTTTAAACCGCTACAAAAAATATCTTGTATGAACATTTTGATGTTTTATTGTCAGGCACTGGCAACCAAATTCAGTACCCTAAAACGAAACCCCATTTCAAGTTTGGTGTAATATTACTAGCTGAATATTGTTTACCAAATATCTTTAATTTTTCCAGTAACATAGTACACCTTTCATTCCTTTTATCGTCCTATGTTAAGACATAGTACAGTGTACCTCACCTCTCCCTGGATGTGGGCCTCCCTACAGCTCTATGCTCTATCCATCGTAGTAAAACTAGATAATGAAACTTTCCATGTTTTGCCAGTAGTGATCCGTTTGTTTCTTTTCATTTTAATGGAGGCTTTAAGTTCCTTGTGTATCTGACAATGTTTTCTGTAGCATTTCTATCCATCACTCTTTTTTTTATTTATTTTTTTATTTGATGGATGTGTTGGATTTAAGTAATCCTCTTTGTAAGTGGTTTTATATCAACCATACACTTTACAGATTCGCAGATCTGCTTTTGATATTGATTGGCATTACTGAGTGCTGCTGGAGTGTAACAAAATAAATGCATAAATAAAAACCATGAAATGACGGGACTTATTTTAATTCATTTGAAGAATCCTGTGATTACCAAGGTTGAAGGTCATCGAGGTTAAAACGCGTAACACGTAAACATTTTTTACGGTCTTTGAATTATATAATCCATATTTATTTATATTCCTTGTTCTGTCCTGTAACAGATTTTACAGCTTTAGGCTGAACACTTTACATCTTAGTATAATCTTCACAGCTCAGAACACCTGCTTACAAGAATGCCCCATTGTCCTTGTTATTTCACTTTGCCATTTCTGCGGCTTGTTATCAAAACTCAGTCTCTTGTATACAAAGTAATGCAACCAAAAATATGAACAATTGCTCATATCAACCAATCAGATTCCTACTTTTTAAAACATCTAATTGTTTGTTGTCAGCTACTGTTTTGACTTCTTGTCTACACAATTTCTGTACATGACTCTTTTAATCTTATGTGTTTCGTTTTTAGGTTAATTTTTTTCTGCCTTGTGCTTATTGCCTCCTAAGGCTAGGTTCGCACTGTGGAATCACCAGCAAGAAAATTTCTGGGTGAGGCCAGCGTGGACACTGCAGTCTCCATTAGACTGCAATGTGTTCCGCGAGTATTTCCTTCTGAAGAATGAGCAACGCCATTCTTCAGGCGGAATTTCTGTTCACAAATTCCGAAGTGTGAATTTGTGAATGGAAACCCATTCACTATACTATACTTTTTAGTAAGGGTAATTTCTGCCTGCAATGTCAAAGCGGAATTGCTGGCAGAAATTCTGTAGTGTGAACTTAGCCTAAAAGGATTGTTTGAATTTGTTTGGAAGGGCAGGTGTCTTAAATGTTCAATGTGTTAAACTTCAAGGTAAATTATTGGAGCTAATCACTTTCCTTCCTTCCTCTCCCCTCTTTATAGTCCTCTACGGGGAGCATGTAACCTGATTACTTAATATGCTACTAGCCCATCTTGCCTTTCAGTATGGATCTGATTTGTTTTTCAAAGTTAATAATAAAAAATGGGGGGGGGCATATTTGTCCTATTGATGTATACATCAAATCACAGGGACCACTAAAACGCCATTGAGTATACTTTTGTGTCACTCTGCGAACAGATCAGTTACTTACCCTATAGAAACAGTAGGTACGTACCTTCTTTCTTTGCCTGTCAATAAACCGGATTGTGTGGGTTCTCACTAGTTTAAATAATTATCATATGCTCTTTTACTTTGTTCTTTTCTACTAACTTAAACAGAGCATTGGCTATACCTTGCCATATACCTTAGATTGGTGTTGGGTAAACCTGCTCATTTTTGTTTGACTGGCTGACTATTTATTGTGTATGGGGGCATTCTGACCCATAATGGCAGATGTTGAGGAAGAGAAAGATTGGACATTTTAAGTACCCAACATTTTTTTTTCTCGTTGAGAAATACAGTATCTTGCAGTGGCATTCTCCCCACTTGCCATCAGGGGTGATCAAGAGAGATGGTTGGCAGAACACTTGACAGCTTTCTCATTTGTATAGCCAGCTTTGGTCCTAAAGACAGAATGGCTTTTGAATAGGCTGGATAATAATGCTTAAGTCTTCCATTCTATAATCAGCTGATGGATTCTCAAGGAATGACATCTTCCATTCCCGGGCAGCTGTGGGTGTAGTTGTTGGATCTATTTTACCAACCACTTTTCTTCTAATAAACAACTTTATAATAGTAAATTTTATTTTAAGTCATACCAATCTACACTAAATCAAACCTAGAATCAAAGTGAGACTAAACTTTTACCCCTTAAGGACACATCACATTTTGACCTTAAAGACACAGCCAATTTTATTTTTGTGTTTTTGTTTTTTTCCTCCTCGCCTTCTAAAATCAATAACTCTTTTACATTTCCATTCACAGACCCATATGGAGGCTTGTTTTTTTTGCGTAACCAGTTGTACTGTATAAGGACACTCATTTTACCCTAAAATGTATGGTAAACATAAAATTTTTTATTTTTTTGTGTCTAAGGAAATGTAAATGGAAATAATTATTTTGTTAATTTATTTTTTCTTTTTCACGCTGTTCACTTTACGGTAAAAATGACATGTTTTCTTCTCTGGATCAATACGATTAAAATGATACCCATGGTTACATAAATTTCTATTATTATACTTCTTTTTTTTAAAAAGCGCAAACTTTTTTGACAAAATCAGTACGTTTAAAATTGCCCTATTTTGACCACCTCTAACTTTCTTATTTTTCCTTATTCAGGGATGTGTGAGGGCTAATTTTTTTGCGCCATGATCTGTAGTTTGTTTTTGTACCACTTTTGCATATGTATGACTTTTTGATCGCTTCTTAATTTTTTTTGCAGTTTGATGTGACAAAAAAGATCCTGCGCTCGGGTCACAGCTGCGCCATAAACGTACGCTGTACATTTACGGAGCATGTCCTTAATGGGTTAATGAAGTCAAATCTTTTTTGCACACAAAGTACGCGTTTGCTTCTAAATTAAACTCAGTAGACGTTAACTGATTACAAAATTAAGGATTACGTTCAATTGTCCCATTTTATACAACTCTGTGGAATAAGTACAGGCTATAAATAAACAACAGTGGCAGAATGTTATTATAATGCTATTGTAATATTAATACTCTTTGTCTATTGCTTTGATAACAGCACAGAGTCATCCAAAATTGAAACACTTTTTGTGCATAGCAGAAAAAAAAGTCAGCAAGGAAGTTGCTAAATGTTTTAAGAGCCTTGTGATAAATAAATGAATTGCTGATCATATAGAAATGTGCTGCTGACAGTTTGTAAGCTTTCATTGCATATATCTGTTTTCATCCATAAGAAAGCTTACAGCCTAAAACAAGTTTTAAACAACATAAATATAGGAGTGTAACAGCATGACCCAACAGCGTGAAGCTCCAACTGTATAGTTTTAATTGATGTCTTCTATTGATTTGCCCTATAGTCCTGCTGTCTCAACAAAACAACTGTGCAGTAGCAGTGCTGTCATATTATAAGTGAGCGTGAGGAATGCAATGTCTTGATGTGGTTTTATAGTTTGATCTAGCTTAAGGAATCTATGTCTTATGTCCTGTCTTTATAGGATGATGTTTTCCTCGGATACATTACGTGCAGACTTATTTACAAAGTTATGGTCATAGTATTAATTGTAAGTGTGCAGTTTGTCTTTCACATACAGTATCCTTCTGTTACAGGAATATATTGTGCCCAAGACCTCATATAATAAACTTGGTATTTTAATATTCACCCACTGACTTATCATTGTGTCCAGAAACCATTTAGTCATTAGCATTTCATAGGGATTGGATACAGGAATGGGCCATTGTATCCAGATATGGAAACAGATGGTCTCTTCAGTCCAACATTGTGAGGCATATCGGCGGTCTTAGGGTGGAGTCCATGAAGTGGACAGGGGCAGATTCTAGGAAAATTTTAAGCCATGTAAAACTTGAGAGTTGTCTTCTTTTAAATAAACAAGCACTTAAACACTTAAGAGCAAGTGTTTGTGTGTCTTCTGTGCATGTGTATATAAAAGTATAATATCACAGTATACTGTATATCTATTCATCTAGATAGGTTTCATGCATGGATCTTCATATGTTATGCACTGAGGGTCTGCAGCAGTTTTTGGCTTTGGTAGAAAGTGTAGATGGTCTAGCGCCAAGGGAGTGTAGCATCAAGATCTGGATATATTATACTATAGATAGATACTCATTATTGACCACTTGCTTGGTGTCCAGAAGAGGTTGGAAAGAAGGCATCTGTGTGCAGTTGTGTTCTCCATGTTATGTGTGTAGTATCTATTGTAAGGGATTAGGTAACGGGGATATCGTCTCCTGTGTAGACAGGCACAGTTTAGCAGACACACTGTAGAAATTGCAGTCCAAACTGCAGGGAGTTTGTTTAACTGACCTCAGGTTGAGGTACAGAACATAAAATATTAAAAACAAAGGGGGAGATTTATCAAAACCAGTGCAGAGGAAAAGTTGCTGAGTTGCCCATAGCAACCAAACAGATCACTTCTGTCATTTTGCAGAGGCCTTTTCAAAAATGAAAGAAGAAATGTGACTGGTTGCTATGGGCAACTGGTCAGCTTTTTCTCTGCACTGGTTTTGATAAATCTCCCCCAAAATCCTAAGCCTGTCCTGCTCTAACTAAACAGAAGGAAACCTCACTAACCAAGTGCCGGCCTAATACCGGGCACCAAACACAATAGCAAAGTTCATACCACTTGAAGTGCTCTCACAGGCTCCATGCAGATAACCTGTTCCCAGGATGAGAGAGAGCTGTGTCTGCATTCTCAGCCTTATATCAGGCCAGCACACCTGAGGACTGTCCGGATGGAGTGGGGGCCCACTCTTCTCTCCCCACTCCAGCAACATAGGCCATAAAAAAATGTATACAAACCGAATTGCAGAGTCGTCTGCATAGACCTCTGCTGAACATTTCCCTGGTTGCTTTAAATGACAGAAGTGCGGAACCTAGGGCACAGATAGACCCCGTCCACTACTTCTCCAGACACTCTGTCACACTATGTAATGTATAGTGCTTTGGCATCTCGGTTTTATAAGTAAAAAGTTCTTCCATATATAAGTATCTGCAAGGGTTGTACTGTATGTTACCCCTGTGGTGTGGACTGGAATTTGTTTGAATTATATATAATGTAGAGTAAGCAAGCCATATGGGAAAGAGCCAAATTGAGGTTCATTGCTGTACATTAAGAGTATTTTTAAGGAATCCCTTAGCAGCTGGCCAATATTTGGCTAATTCAAAGGGGTTATCCCAAGATTATAACTTATTTTGGAAGTTAAGGAACCAGTGTAGCTCAGAGTGCTGTTTGCACAACTCCCATTAACCTATAAACTGCGTGAAACAGTCCATTCAGCTTTCGGCATTCTGGCCATCTCAAGTAGGCCAGGCAGGGCAAGGGGCCCACGCTTTGAGATATGTGCAGGTTCTGGATGCGAGGCCCACATCTATGAGACATTTATAGCATATCCTGTCAGTATGCCAACAGTTAAAAATCTGTAATAAAATTGAATAGGCTCTCTCAACAGAGAATTCAGCTAGTGCTCTGCTTAGTATGCTAACATTGCTGGAAATAGGAATACCCCTTTAACCCCTTAACGACACAGGACGTATATTTATGTCCTGCGCCGGCTCCCGCGATATGAAGCATCACATCGCGTCGGTCCCGGCGCTCATCAACGGCCGGGACCCGCGGCTAATACCACACATCGCCGATCGCGGCAATGTGCAGTATTAACCCTTTAGAAGCGGCGGTCAAAGCTGACCGCCGCTTCTAAAGCGAAAGTATCCCGGCTAGTCAGTCGGGCTGTTCGGGACCGCCGCGGTGAAATTGCGGCGTCCCGACCAGCTTAGAGGACACCGGGAGGGCCCTTACCTGCCTCCTTAGTGTCTGATCGACGAATGACTGCTCCGTGCCTGAGATCCAGGAAGGAGCAGTCAAGCGCCGATAACACTGATCACAGGCGTGTTAATACACGCCAGTGATCAGCATAGGAGATCAGTGTGTGCAGTGTTATAGGTCCCTATGGGACCTATAACACTGCAAAAAAAAAGTTTAATAAAAAGTGTTAATAAAGGTCATTTAACCCCTTCCCTAATAAAAGTTTGAATCACCCCCCTTTTCCCATAAAAAAAAAATAAAACAGTGTAAATAAAATAAAAATAAACATATGTGGTATCGCCGCGTGCGTAAATGTCCGAACTATAAAAATATATCATTAATTAAACCGCACGGTCAATGGCGTTTGTGCAAAAAAATTCCAAAGTCAAAAAAGCGTATTTTTGTTCACTTTTTATACCATTAAAAAATGAATAAAAAGTGATCAAAAAGTCCGATCAAAACAAAAATCAACTTCAGATCACGGTGCAAAAAAGGAGCCCTCATACCGCCCTGTATGTGGAAAAATAAAAAAGTTATAGGGGTCAGAAGATGACATTTTTAAACGTATAAATTTTCCTGCATGTAGTTATGATTTTTTCCAGAAGTGCGACAAAATCAAACCTATATAAGTAGGGTATCATTTTAACCATATGGACCTACAGAATAATGTGTCATTTTTACCGAAATATGCACTGCGTAGAAACGGAAGCCCCCAAAAGTTACAAAATGGCGTTTTTTCTTCGATTTTGTCGCACAATTTTTTTTTCCGTTTCGCCATGAATTTTTGGGTAAAATGACTGATGTCACTGGAAAGTAGAGTTGGTGACGCAAAAAATAAGCCATAATATGGATTTTTAGGTGGAAAATTGAGAGGGTTATGATTTTTAAAAGGTAAGGAAGAAAAAACGAAAGTGGAAAAACCCTGAGTCCTTAAGGGGTTAAAGGGGTAATCCGTTGGAAAACATTTTTTTTTTTCAAATCATCTGTTGCTTGAAAGTTAAACAGATTTGTTAATTACTTCTATTAAAAGATCTTCACCCTTCCAGTACTTATCAACTGCTGTATGCTCCAGAGGAAGTTGTGAAGTTCTTTTCAGTCTGACCACAGTGCTCTCTGCTGACACCTCTGTCTGTGTCAGGAACTGCCCAGAGCAGGAGAGGTTTGCTATAGTGGAGAGGTTTGCTCCTTTTCCAGACTGTTCCTGACATGGACAGAGGTGTCAGCAGAGAGCACTCTGGTCAGACGGAAAAGAACTATACAACTTCCTCTGGAGCATACAGCAGCTGATAAGTACTGGAAGGAATAAGATTTTTTAATAGACGTTATTTACAAATCTGTTTAACTTTCTAGCACCAGTTGATTTGAAAAAAAAAAAAAATCCACCAGAGTACCCCTTTAATGTCTACAAAAGCACTAATTTTGAGAACTTCTTAATATACATTAAAAATATTCCTTTTGTGTTCTGTCTATGATTTGCATACCTTTAAAGTTTTTCTTTCTCTATGAAAAGTCCTTGTGTGAAGTGATCATAAGTCTAAATGGCACACATAACGGAACAGCCAGGACACTTTTGCTTCCATCTCAGTATTGGTATACGTTTGCCAAACTGCTCTACTAATCTTAATGAGACATGTTTTATTCCCTACATAGAGCCATAATAGATACTCTTGGTCTCCAGTAACCTTCACTGTAGTAAATAAATAAAGTTCTTGTGATTCTGAACAGTACTTCTAAACAAAGAAACATCACTTTCTGAAAAGGGGCCAACTGCATTTAAGAGCAACTTCCGCTGCTTGTGAGTTACTGAGCTGCCCTGTCACCTTCCATCAACAGTGCGTATCTCCACAGGTTCCCACAGCATTCTTCATGCTTGATTTTTATTTTAATTTTTTTTTCTAAAGTTTCACTGTTAATACTCCTATGACATTGAAAACAGCTGGTCACTCTATAAAAATGAAAATGCACCCAGAGGGATGCAAACCGACAATCTGTTGACATCTTGCAAGACAATGTATATTTTTGTTTTGCCAGATTTGCATAAAAAACACACATCACCCTGTCCGCTTTACTCTGAAAAGATACTGTAAATCAAATGTGCCACCTTTTATGCATTTTGATTTAAGTTTAACACACGGCTGGAAGCCATCTTAGTCATTTCAGTATTCTTTTTACATGTTATCAAAGCAAACTTTGACTCGGTTTAGCCTGCAGTTTCTTATATTTTCTAACTGTCTTTAATATTTTTTTCAAGGGGATTTAATGGGGTACTCTGGCCCTAGACATCTTATTCTCTATCCAAAGGATAGGGGAAAAGATGTCTGATTATGGGTAGTCCTGCTGCTGGGGACCCCTGCGATCTCTCCTGCAGCACCCCCATGTCATCAGCCTCACAGAGCGAAGATCGCTCCGTGTCTGATGACTCATGATACAGGGGCCGGAGTATTGTGATGGCTTCGCCCCTTGTGATATCATGCCCCGCCCCCTAAATCCAAGCCTATAGGAGGGGGCGTGACAACAGCTATGCCCCCTCCCATAGACTTGCATTGAGGGGATGGGTGTGATTTAATGAGGGGGTGGAGCCATGATGTCACGATACTCCGGCCCCTTTATCGTGAGTCATCAGACACGGAGCAATCTTCGCTCCATGAGGCTGATGACAGGGGGGGCTGCAGGAGAGATTGCAGGGGTCCCCATCAAACATCTTATCCCGCTTTAAGTAATCTTCTCACATCTGGATGATTAAAGGAGTACTCCGCTGAGAAACATCCCCTATCCAAAGGATAGAGGATAAGATGTGTGGTCACAAGGGTCCCGCAGCTGGGGACCCCCGCATTCTACGGAACTGGCAGCAGTGACGTCTGGAACATGGAAGCTTGGTGCTTCCGTGTTTGTGATGTCACGCCACGCCCCCTCCGTTCATGTCTCTGGGAGGGGGCATGACGGCTAGTACGTAGCCGTCATGCCTCCTCGCGTAGACATGAATGGAGGGGGCGTGGCAGCTGTAGTTGCCAGTCATCCGGCACGGAGCAGAGTTCACTCTGTGCATCAGATGACTGGGGTGCTGCAGTGGAGATCGTGGGGGTCCCCAGCGGCTGGACCCTCGCATTTAGACATCTTATCTTAAGATTTTTTTTCCAGCGGAGTACCCCTTTTAAGGCTATATACACCTTCACAGCCACTTGAGCTCTACAATAAAAAAAACAGAACCTTAGCAAATAAAAAAAATAACCTACCATTTGGTGCCTATAGACACAATGCTACTGTGCCTCTTTGGTAATAGACCGCAAACAATCCCTGTGCTATCTGATCCAACAGTTATTTTCCTTTCTATTGTCTCCTACTGCTTCCACATTCATTTGATATCTAAGTTAGGGAGTTGGGGACCAAAAATCAGAAACTAATACTGCAGTATCAGATTACATTTTATGTGCTTTTCAGTAATGAAAAAGAAAAAACATCTAGTTGCAAAAATGTTGTATGTGGTTATTCCCTCCCACTAGTTAATTATTTATTAATTAATTCATTCATTCATTTTTTTTTTTTTTTTACCATAAATCTCTTTGGGCCCCTTCCTTTAAAAAAAATTAAAAATCATAGCAAGAAGTTGAATTACAGTATATTATGTTGGAATGTAGATTTTAGGACTACTGGACTAGAACTGCCCGGTGCATTCCAAAATAAAATGCCAATGGTCTGATGTTGGAGAAACACAAATAAAAGGTAAAGCTGGCCATAAAGATAAGCTAGCTGTTGGTCAAACGATATTCAGACGACTTCTCCCCAATAACTTGTTTTCTTGAGTTAGTTGAAGGAGAATGTCTCTGTTTATGGAGTGAGTAGGTGGATGGAGGCGACAGCATCTGACACGTCTTATCTCCTGAGACACATGATTAGATAGGTTAATAGTCTTTTATCTCTGTTTCCTATCAGTGAACATCCAGGCTGTTTTATTTGGGTCCATCAGCAAACGTCCATAGCTAGGTGGAGTATAGCAATTTCTCTCTTTTTAACAAATGATTGAGACCGGGATATGTCATGGGTAGTGTTTTCCTTCAGATCATATATTAAATAAATTATTCAGTACAAAATGTAGTTTGTAATAGATACATCTAAGGCCACTTTCACTTAATTTTATATGGGTATTTGTTGGTCTAAATGAAGAATGGCTCCAAAATACTTAAGAGGTGCATATCTTTTTCTCCTTTTGTTTCACTCCTGCTTTAGACTTTAAAATACAGATACAAAATAGTCACCAAAATACAGTGGGAAAAGAGAGTCGTCCAGTATTAGAAAAACTGAACAACATACTGAACAACCCCTTTTAAGACAGAAAATGCTTAGTACATTGGTGGATATAGTTAAGAAAAAAACTTATATGTAAGTGTGCGTGTGTGTGTGTGTGTGTATATATATATATATATATATATATATATATATATATATATATATATGCATGCATATATAGATACGTTAAGGCTTTCTATTGTAAATCAGTGTGATAGTGGATCCTTTGTGTTTTGCCCCTTAAAGGCATTAAAGGGGTACTCCAGTGGAAAACTTTTTTTTTAAATCAACTGGTGCCAGAAAGTTAAACAGATTTGTAAATTACTTCTATTTAAAAATCTTAATCCTTCCAGTACTTATTAGCGGCTGTATACTACTGAGGAAGTTCTTTTCTTTTTGGATTTCTTTTCAGTAACGACCACAGTGCTTTCTGCTGACACCTCTGTCCATTTTAGGAACTGTCTGGAGCAGGATAGGTTCGCTATGGGTATTTGCTCCTACTCTGGACAGTTCCTGACATGGACAGAGGTGTCAGCAGAGAGCACTGTGGTCATGCCAGAAAATAAATCCAAAAAGAAAAGAACTTCCTCTGGAGCATACAGCCCCTAATAAGTACTGGGATTAAGAATTTTTAATAAAAGTAATTTACAAATCTGTTTAACTTTCTGTTACCAGTTGGTTTAAAAAAAGCAAAGTTTTCCACCGGAGTGCCCCTTTAACTCTCATAAAGTTTGTCATCCCCTTGTCTGTTTAGATTGATATATTTATTTGTGTTGAGATGTATTTGGTGAATACTGAAAGAGCATCTTATGTTTTCCACTGATTGTAATAGAATCGTGAAGGTCAAGCTGAAGGAACAGAGTGGACTTGAAGATTGGCTTTGGGCATTTCTTAGAAAACAAATACATTGTAATAGTGTCATTCAAACTAAGCTTATCTGATCCTGTTGTGTTTTATTCATGGGATGCTTAGGGAAATGTTTGTGACCTTTTTGTCCTTTTTGTCAGTTTTCTATTATTTTAATTTGATGCGTATGCTTAATTAACGGGAGTGAGATGATAAGTGCACGCTCTGGGTTGATATGACATATTCAGCTAAGAGCTACACTGTTTCTGTTTTGTTATTCTAAAACATATGGAAACTGTTGCTCAGTTGTTGTGATGTGCACAGTTATTATGTAATCAGGAAAGTGGCTATTTTAAAGACATTTGGACAGGTTGGCACTGCATTGGATTCCAGACATAAAGGTCAGTGTGTAATTTGTGACTACACATCTTTATCTCTGTTAAGGGATAAATGCTCATTTATAATAAAGGACCCACTCAGCTGGACTCCATAATACATGCACTACATGAATAAGCATTAAATCATCCTTTTTTTTATTTTATTTTTTACAGGTCTTGTAGAACTATGATTATAAAATTGTACCTTTCGATTTCCTACATTGTAAATTCATGCTTTATTGACACCCTTTTATGCACAATAGATTGCTATGTCCTGTCATCCTTGCATAACCCAAAACGGACCCAGCTTACTTTATCTGTTTTTACAAGTCATTTCCTAATTATTTTACTTGTCACTTATTATGTTCAATGCACCAACAATATTTTTTTTTAAGAGAACGTCAGGGTATTAGCATATTGTAACTGTAAAAAAATAAGACCCACAGTGTGATTTTATACGTTTTTCATTTTTAAACAGGAGCTTTGCATTTTATTTTTAGAATGGCATAGATATTTTGGAAAAATTTTGTACATTAACTTATAAAAAGACTTATAATGAAAATAATACTATAATTATTTAGCATACACCAAGCTTTGATAAGTTGAAAAAATTTATATTCCTAGAAAAGCTACATAATACCCATTTTTTTTTAGTCTGTATGTACCTATGTATACATCAAAGCAGACAGAGATATAAAGTGTAAATATTAGAAGAAACTAGGGCATCAAATTCCGGTGAGCTAGACTATTCATGGTCGCTCCTTCATATAAATAGGCAACATACTCACCATATTTATCCTGTAACTGCTGCTGTGAGAGTTTCGGTCTTTCTTGTTGTATGCATACCGTGTAAAGTTTCTAGTGTTTGATGCTCAGTCAATGCTACACGTTGATTCATACACGTCTGGTGGCTAGATCACTTACACAGTACACTGCAATACAGATATATTGCAGTGTACTGTCAATTCAATATGGCAGGCTGTAAAGGAGACCTAAAATGGCAGCCACAGAGGCCTTGTGAAGACCATGACAATCAATCAACAATGAGCAGGGATGGGGGAGGGTCATTGGACACATAAAAGGACCTATAAGGAAAGCTAAGCAGGGGCCCAGGTTACTACATTTTATAATGGAGAACTGTATTACTCTGCCAGCTAACAAGTAGAAAACTCCATTATATGAATTATAATAGTGTTTATATGACTCAGTAGGCCTACAGATACGAACTATACAAACCACACATTGAACACACTGCTGCCTTATTAAAAACTTTCATAAAAGCTTCCTCAACATGTTTTGTCATATCATGACATTAACAGAGTTAACCAGGCAAGGACCAGGAAGTGTCATCTAACTGTCTACAGTCATGTCTGTATTGGCCTTTGTTTACACACAGCTATTGGTTTGGTTGTGTGTGAACAGTTTTATGTTCCCTCGTCAGGGAATAGTTAATAGTCTTTGATTTGCTAGCCAATAGCTCCTTGGGTGAGTCCTTGGGCTGGTGATTGACTTCATTATATCCTGACTTGCTAAGATTCTGGACATGCAGCATGGAGCTCTTGGTGAAACACTCTTTGCTTGAGCTTTTAATCTACTATATCTGTTTTAGCATGCACTTTGTATTTTCTGGTTTAAGCCTATGTTATACGAGATGGTCTTAGTAGACTTTAAGCTTTGTTTGTTTAGTCTGTTTTAGGATTTGTATATTCTTTCTGCTATGTGTCTGTTCACACTGTGTTTTCTCTTGTATCTGTTCTTATGAAGTTCTGTGTTTTATATTTCTGTTTTCCTACTGGGTCAGCTTCTGACCACACTGTGGAGTGTGCCACTGGCCAGTAGTCTATTCAGATTTATTATTAATGGCTACTTCATTAGTGGAGTGGAGGGTCCAGTTTTGCTGTGTCCAGTGTGAACAGTGTCCTTTGTTAGATCCCGGTTACCGCTCCATGAGGACTCCTTGTCTACTGGAGGTGTTCGGAGGGATTGCTATTCCTGTATTGTGTTCAGTGTGAATAGTATTCTATAATTATATTCTGTGTATTTTGGCATCCCTGTTACCTGTATATGGGAATTCAGATGTTATTGTTTTTCCTGCATTTACTGGAGGTGTTCTTAAGGGATTGCGATTATTCCTGTCTTGTGTTCAGTGTGAACAGTGTTCTATATATCCTGTGTATCTAAGCATCCCTGTTACCTGTCCATTGGGACTCTGTGTCTACTGGAGGTTTTATGTGGAATTGTGATAATTCCTGTTTAGTGATAAATCCCTGTCCGTGCGGATTCAGAGGGTATTGTTATTCCTGTGTCTACCAGAGGTTTTTCTAGGGGATTTTGCTATATTGCTGTTTTTTTTCTGGAGTATGTTCAAACTTATCCATGTTCCTGTCTGGTGTTTTGAACTCTATATGTTTATTAGTTCTTTATTCAGATCTTTGGAGTTCTGTTCATGACCGCTTATCTATAGTGTCCTCTGTTCACGACCACTGAGTCCTCTGTTCATGTCAGCTGATATAGTGTCCTCTGTACTAACTCTGATCTGTGTCCTCTGAACTATATAGAGTTCTATGTTCCTGTTATGTTTCTGGTTTGTGATCGACTATTTATTAGTTTGAGTTATTAGGCCCCTGCACTTTAGCTTAGGGAGGGACCGGCACCCAGTTGTTGATCCACCGTTTAGGGTGGATGGGCAAGTAGGCAGGGAGAGCAGTGTTAGGGTCAGTTTAGCGCTCACTCTCCCTGTCCCCTGATCGGTCCTGACATCTACATACTGCAGTGATTGGTGACCTCTACATATAGAGGGTTAAATGATTAGCTTCAGAGGTAAATATGATGCCAGTCACTGACAGAGAGTGCCAGCTGATAATATGGAGTGAGGCATTCACTCAGCTCTTGACATGTGTCCATCAAGCATGTATAGTTTATTACCACAGTACAATAGTTCTAGCAAAAATAAGAATGTTTATAAAAAATTTTATAATAATTTGTCAGGTTTTGTCCAATTTATTTGCACAAGAAGGCATAGCACCTGGCCGACCATGCTCTCTTGCAGCAACCTTCAGTCCACCCGCACAAGCATGTTAAAGGTTTGATATACATTTATATATTGATATATACATATATATATATATATATATATATATAAATATCCATTACAAATAAATATCAGCATGACCTGTGTTTAACTGACTCTTAATCATTTAAGGAAGTAAACTATGTAAAAAAAAAATTCTTTAAAAAAAGGAAACCAAACAGCAAAAAGAAGAAAAAAAAAGCTTTTTATAGTCAATTCTGGGAAGGGAGCAAAGGGCAACAGAATTTTCTCTGAATTCAGAGACTTTATACATGCTCTAAATTGTATGGTTTTCATCAGCAAAAGTTCATGATTTTCAGTGTTATCCATAAAAGATTAGTGTTTTTGGAAGAAATGTGGGGACCACGCCCTTTTCCTGTAAACCACGGCCATTTTGTATTTTTTTTTTCCACTCCGAGTGTCTCTAAATATGTCAGGTTTTTTCTGTCACACATTCTGTCGCAGGGTCCATGCGACAGAATTTAGGTGCAAAACCCGACAAAAAGAGTTGGGATGCTGTTAGTAAATTAGGGCCAATGTGTTTGTTCAAATGTCCTCTATGCTGCTTCGACAGTTGTCCTTACTTGGGCTACTTTTGCTAGACACTAACTATGGTTTATATTAAAAACTCCACAAGACCTGCCCTTTTGGAGATACGTTGACCAAATCATCTAGCCATCACAAATTTGCCTTCAAAAACTGACTTTAACTTGCTGCTTTATCCTATCCCTTGACAGGTGCAATTTAACAAATTTATTAAATGGGCACAGTCAGATACAAAAACTTTTGATATGTTGTAAATCATGCAAAACCAATAGGTTTTGCAATTGTTTTCATTAGAACATTTTCAGTATTTCATACAGAAAAATCCAGTCAAACAGCTGCCCCCCCCCCCTGCCTGCTTGGACACATACTAGTCCTGCTGTGTCCATGCGCCATGGACACACTTCCTTGATTGACAGCTGTGAGCGTAGGGCTCACATCTGGAGGAAAAATCTTCCCACTATCAGCTTGTGTCCCCCTCTACTGTCAGTGAGGACAAGCTGGGAGTTGTAGTTTTGCTAATGCTAGAGGAGATGGGAGCAGACACCATACTGAGGGAGGGGGCAGACACCTGCAAAGTGAGGCCACGCCCCCTCCCTTTGAGAGGAATTCAGACAAATGAGCTAAATTAAAAGTGTAATAAAAAATAAATAAAGGTTCTAGACATATAAAAATTAGATGTGCATGGTCAGGATTAGGTACTGAGTGATATATTTAAAATAAAATTTGGTTGGATCTGATGTATACGCTTTAAGGATATTACCTTCATCTGTTAGTGATTTTTAAAGATAAAGCTTATGAGTTATACATTTGTATTTTTTTCTTTGATGATTATAGTCTTGGTCGTCTTGCTGATCTGAATTATTCAGAAATACACATTATAGCAGCCAAAAGGACATAAAGTATTAGTAAGACATTCAATCTGCATCTGTAAGACAGAGCAGAGGTCCCTGCTCAGGGAGGGGTAAGAGGTGAGCTTTTCTGTGACCGTCAAATATTCTGATTAGTTGTTCCTGTTTTTTCCACCTACAGCCTTATAATAGAGGTTTTACCTTTAATACTAATCTTGCCTGTGATAATAATGAGATGGTAGTTCTACAGAACAGGAAGCAGCAGTCTATTGTTGAGGCTCGGTGGCCACTGTAAAACTGCAAGAATAGAAACATTTAAAATATCGCCACTAACTGTTTAAAAAATATTTACGCCCTTTATGCTGAAAGCATGTAGCAGTTTAATAAATGTAGAAATGTTTTGTATTTCTTCTGTTTATCTTTAAGTTTGATTTCAATTCAATTATTAAATGAAAGATAATAGTATGTGTATCTTTCGATATAGGGGGATTACTAGGATGTTTTGTCCTGAATTGGAAAAACATTGGATTACTTTCTGGTGCCATACATAGAGCTGTGGATGTTTTACACTTTGCAGTTTCGGCAACATCTTGTTGATGAGTCTGTTGAACAATGCTGTACAATCCACAGTAAGTTCTGCACAGTACACTGTTAACCTCTGAGTTACATAGATCCAACCTGATGTGTGTTTCCTGGAGTACGTTCTTACATTGCTTCTTTTTCATCCAGGTAAAATTAGAATAGACTATTCTGAACTTGATAAGATGTCACGGATATTACTTCACGCCAACACAGATGTCTACTCTGTGTTTGGAATGAAGGTTGTTATTCAGATGTCAGCCTTACTAAATCCATTCCTCTCAGATGGAACAATATATTGTATGGAGCTTTGTATAGGTGACTGATCTGGTTTCCCTGTGTCTTGTCATTTATAGTATTTTGTATTAATTTATCAAGCTCTTCAGTCACCTGATGCACATCTTAAGTTTTAAGAAACAGCGCCCGGTGTAAATACACCCATGCTAAGCAATTTAGTTGCCCATTCAATAGAATGTAACAGCAGAACCTTCATTTACTTAGTAATTCACCACTGTCACCGGAGAGATTTCTCTCTAAAGAAAACCATTTTCTTGGAGTGTTTATTTCTCAGGTAGAATATGCTGAATAACAATGTCAGTTATTGGCCTTATCAGTATATAACCCCAGAGATGATGGAAATCACAGGAGCTTGCACACTTGACTACCAAATTCAATCAGAATGGCTGATAAGGAAACTAATAGAAACTAGAAGTGTTTGGAGTATGAGCACCATAATAGAATGAAGTGACATATGCCGCACATTGAAGGGAACAGATTTAGGATTAGTTTTTCTTTATATTTTATCTAATTCTTTTTACTACTTGTTTGGCACCCAATTTATCCTGAATTTAAATTGCTGTGCAGTCTTCTGATCAATTGGTTTCACTATGTTAGACACTTTTTATTGCCTCACATCACAGGTACCTGGCATGTTTGTGTATTGTTTAAACAGGGTTTATAAATTAGAACGGAGTCTGCTTTTTCCCTAGAAATTGTACCACTGTTGTCAGTAAGTTTTCCTTGATACTGGAATTTAATCTCGTTCCCTTTAGCTTCAATACCAGATACAGCCATAAAAAAAAAGTGCTCTTGGGGAAAAAAAAGCAGACCATTTTTATACTTATGAACAACCTGTATAATATGGAAGGCACATGTATGATAATATGATAAATGATTATTTGTTATACTGTGAACAGCATAGGAACATCAACAATTACAATAATGCAGTCAACATTTCTAGCACGGTTCAAATCATGATAAAACAATTGGTCTAGCTTATAGCTTTTCCTAAGGGGAAAAAGAAAACTGCTGTACATTAAGCTTAAATAACGAATCATATGGGAAGTCGCTGGTAGCTTCACTCCCTCCCCAATAGTTTTGTTTGATAGACCTCTCCCTATTTGGGAAGAAGCAGTTGGGGACTGTCTTGATGATTCTTGGTAACATGAAAGCAATGACACGTTCCCTTGAAAGTGCAGCCAATGCCAACTTACCATAGTAGTTCTCATATTAAAGGGGTTGCATTTGATGAGAAACCCTTTTATCTGTTTATATAGATCTTAGTTATCAAAGAGCACGTGAATAGGATTTTTCTTGAATAGGATTTTTTACCCCCACAATGTAATGTTATCAGTTGGAGTCTGAGCGATGGAACCCCTGCCAATCACCAGAACGAAGGTGACATGTCCCCCATAATGAATGGAGTGCATCACACATGCACAGTCAGTGCTCCATTAACTGTAAGACACTGCTCATAAAAGTGTCTGTCTATGGGAAAAGTGAATGAAACAAGATAATCTTTGCCCTGTATAGATTATAATACAGGGATTGGTAATCTCCAATCTTTGGTTAATTATCTGTTCACACGTACAGTAATATGAGCAGATTTGATGTGCAGGATTTTATGCTGAAGATCTCAATGTAAACTAAATGCCTGACCACCAATTCTAATCGGGGTATTCTCATAATTAAAAATGTATTTCCTGTCCACAGGGTATTCAACTGCAACCAAGAATGGAGACCAATGTCTCAAAATGAATGGAGTGGCAGCACACCAGGACTTCATTTATTCTCTTCTTTTGACCTTGCTTGGAGTGCTGAACATTCAAGCATGCTACTGCTCTATTCATTTGGAGGACATTTGTCCTCTATTCTCTGGATTGATGGTGGTCCCAATGTTTGAATCCTTACCAGTCTGCTAGCTATCCTCTCTCCTGTGAATAGGGGATACCTTTCATTATTAGAATACTCCTTTAAGCTACACCCTCTCAGCTGTCTACAAGGAGAAAATGGATCAGATCAGAAGGAAGTTGACACCTTTTTTTTCTCTGCAGTGTCTCTATAAGGCAATTTCAACAACACGCAGAAAATCCTGCATACTGAGAAATGGTGTTAAAGTTATCTGCTTCTTTTGTCAATAATTTTTAGGTTTAGTGTTCCTTTAAAATGTATTAGCTGCTCAGGACTTCTTATTTGTAACCTGGCGTATAGGTGAAATGTCCACCTTAATGAAAATAACCATTCATGGGGTACTCCGGCGGAAAACATCAACTGGTGCCAGAAAGTTAAACAAATTTGTAAATTACTTCTATTAAAAAATCTTTACCCTTCCAGTACTTTTTAGCAGCTATATGCTACAGAGGAAATTCTTTTCTTTTGGAATTTCTTTTTTGTCTTGTCCACTGTGCTCTCAGCTGACACATGATGCCCGTATCAGGAACAGTCCAGAGCAGGAGAAAATCTGCATGGCAAACCTATGCTGCTCAGGACACTTCCTGATAGGGGCATCAGGTGTCAGCAAAGAGCACTGTGGACAAGACAAAAAAGAAATTCAGAAAGAAAAGAATTTCATCTGTAGCATACAGCTGCTTAAAAGTACTGGAAGGGTAAGTATTTTTTAATAGAAGTAATTAACAAATCTGTTTAACTTTCTGGCACCAGTTGATTCAAAAAAAAAAATGTTTTCCACCGGAGCACCCCTTTAACCCCTTAACGACCAATGACGTAAATTTAAATCCTGGTGATGCGCACTTAGAGCACCAGAACATATATTTACGTCCTGTACATGACCGCGAGCATCGGAGTGATGCTCAGATCATGCACGGCTGGTCCTGGCTGCTGATCGCAGCCAGGGACCTGCCGATAATGGCCAACATCCGCGATTGTGTGAATGTCTGCCATTAACCCCTCAGATGCCATGATCAATACAGATCGTGGCAGTGCGGTCAGAAATATGGACCATCCGATCATCCTGAATGGCGCCACCTTTCAAGGGTCTTCTGCTCTCGTCTGCCATCGAGCAGACCAGAGCAAAAGATGACCGAGAACACTGATCAGTGCTATGCCCTATACATAGAACTGAATAGTATTAGCAATCAAAGGATTGCTATAAACAGTCCCCTGTGGGGACTATTAAAGTGTCAAAATAAAAGTTAGAAAAAACGAAATTTGCTAAAATAAAATTGGCCTGTTCCTTAAGGTCAAAATGTGTTTGGTCCTTAAGGGGTTAAAGAATCTATCAGTAAATATAGCATATACGACTGGGAAGCCTTTGAAAGTGTGTCTTATTTGGAAATGATGTATTAATCATACATTTATTCTAAACCAAAGCAAGAGACGGATGCAGAATTAGCTTGGCCTGCATTTTAAGTGCATTTTTTTAGAATTGTTAAACAGATCTGTTAAAATCAACATTTTTTATTTTTCCAGACATGAAGTGGCATTCATTTTATTAAAGCTGAATATCGCAAATGTGTTTTATTTAAATGATTTATTCCTTGATTATTGCAATAAGGATTCCAATTCACAAAGGCAATTTATTGTGACAATTTAATGGAATAGTTATACTCCTGACTTGTCTTTATTCTCTTGAAATGAACCTTTGTTGTATTAAATTACAGAAACCCCAGACATGACATTATTGTGAAATTAGGCATCCAAGAAATTATTAAAAGTAGATGCCAACTTACCCTAACATTATCAACTAGCCATTCACTTCCCAGATTAACTCATTTGTGTGACAGCTTTTACTTTACCTTGAGGGGTTCTGTATAGGCCACCATATTGTTTTGCCCAATAAAACAATAATGCATGGTTCACTTTATTGACTGTGACCGCTGTTATGTTTCTTGCTGACCGCACTAGAGATTTTTTTTAAGAAAGCTAACTAAATGCTGATCATAAAGGGAAGTTGGGTAAGGGACCTGCAGTTGACTGAATCGAAGTACTCAGCTGGGGGCAATAAATATAGTTGGACAAGTGTCTTAGATGTTGTCACTGAATGAAGTCCAAGTAAGAAATCCTCAACACATGTAAATCTAAAGTAGCAGGGGGAGGAAATGTAGCACAGTGTGGAGACTAGTTCTGGTTTTAGAAACCATAGTTTGTTGGCTTCTCATGGATTCAATTGCTTTCATGGTTATACTATAATCAGTATTTATGCAAGTGGTAGAGATGAGTGCCCTGCGGCCTGTATGGCAGCATGCAAAGTCTCTGTAGTTTCATGCTTTCGGAACCATACTACCATACTGTAGGTACTTCCATGTGATATTCCCATACAGCATCATTATAGACAATGCTTCTGCTTAAAATTGCAAATAAATAAAAATGTAGTATGGCAATATTTTTCCTTCCCTCTATGAAATCTGGGACATACTGCTTGTACAGTACAGAAGTACTACTCCTTATCATGGCAATGTGCATAAAGCCTTAAAGGGGTTATCCAATGGGAGGGGGTTCCTAACTATGCCCATTGTGTGGGATATTAAAAAAGAAATCTCTACTTACCTCCAGTTCTCCCACGGTGCCACTGGTGGCCTGCTCTGGTTCCCAATGCAATCATCTTACTGTGCTACAGCATTACCGAAAAGCACCCTGGCCAAACATGTCATACTTGTTTCCACCTCGGCCAATGTTTCCATAAAACTGCAGTATGGCACATTGGACCCAGGTGCTTCCTGGCTCAACAAGTCATGCTGCAGCTCAATAAGAGGATCTCATTGTGGGGGACTGGAGCAAGACACTGGAGGTAAGTAGAAAAGTAGTTTTTTTTTTATCTCACACAATTAGCATAGTTAGGAAAACCTCCCTCCGCTGGATAACCCCTTTATAAGAAGAGTAGATAAAGGTTTCTGGTGAAATGATGGAAACCCAAAGGGCCCTATTAAAGTCAATGTCACTTGACTCTTCTGGCAGTGCTGTCATTTTAGTTTTTCTGTCACAACTGATAAAATAGGATGATAGTTATAATGTAATATTATTCTTTTCAGAATAAACTACAGTGATCTGTAAAAAAAATATTTTATTATTATACTCTACTACTGTAGTTATCTAGAGAAATTTCTTCCTCTAGTGTTACCAGGTTATTTTTTTAGACACTTTTGATAAATTCCCGCCTATGCTCATGCCTAAAAGTCATATATCCTACACAATGGGCAACAATTTGGCATGCCATGTGTGGGATGGCATCACATATGTTTTAGTTCTTATAAAAATACAATATAAAAAGCATTGAACGTTTTTATGCCTCAACACTATCTGCAAGTTTTTTTTTCCTAAAGCAAGAGAGGCCATATAACTAATGAGTTTTGTACCTTGATGTTTTTCGGTTCCAACAGTTTTACAGAAATACGTGTCTGTCCTTTTATCCTCAAAGCTATTTGTGGCCGAAACTATGACTACCACAGGTGCTATGAACAAATTTTATTTCAGCTTACCTTGTTACATTATATATAGCATAGCTATGTCCAGGAGAATTGAATTTATTATGGGTTTAGTATGCATCTGCCAAGGCAGCCTTCAGCTATATTCATAAACATTAGCTTTACAAAAGGCATTAAATTAAGGTAGCAATTTAAAATCAGTTTAGGGAAGTTGAACTATTTTTCAATCGAAAGAATTAACCAGATGCATATTTATTAACCTTTAGTAATTTTCTTGACGAGGAATATAACATTTTCTAGCATTTTCAGAAATTGCTCCGTCTGTTTAAATATCAATATTCTTTTCCTGTCAAATAATTTCACATCACTCCTTGGTGAAGGCAATGTGTTTCTTTTGATAAGTCATTTATTATGACCAAATATAATGAATATTATTTGTTTATGCCATGTAATGAATAAATAATGTTTAACCTCAGCATAACAAATACCATAGAGAACATGGGTAAACATAATGGCTGTACATAAAGAAGATAAAAAAGATAAAGCTTCTGATCAATCTGCTATTAACTGCAGGAATTAAATGGGTTTTCCGGCCACTTATATGATGTTAAAACAGCTCAAAGTGTTGTGTAATCATACAAGAAGTCTTAGTCACCTTACTGATGCCCTGCAGCTGCCATTGCAATACTTGTCTGGTCACCCACCAGTCTCTGATTTCTGGTCCCTCTTAACATTGTCATGTGACAGCTGCACCAAAACACAACAGTTATGGCATTTTCTTATTTTATATTAGGAGAGTGGCAGTGGTATACTTTCTAAAATATCTAATATCTTCTATAGATAAATTAAAGTAATACTACCCGTTCCAGAGTTATTTAACAAAAACGAAAATATGTAAATTACCTACTTGGTTCATTCATGGCATTCCCCAACCCCTTGGTGCACTGCAATTCCCACACACACTGGCCCAGGGATACAGTCCCCTTTATAAATATTTATATGGACTTCTATGTGCTCTGACATCTGCATGATGTACGGCCCGTATTATTAGTGCGCATGCGGTACAGCTTCAGTACAGCCATACAGTAGACCTTCCACAATGTAAGATCACATATCGGCTACATGATGAAGAAATGCATGTGAATATTTATAAAGGGGGCAGTATCCCAGGGCCAGTGTGGACGGCATCTCAGTCCACCTATCTGCTGAGGAACACCCCAAGAAAGTAATTAAGATGTTTTTATTTTTGTCAATAACTCAGGAACAGGGTGTCCAATAAGAAAGAAAGTGTTGGAATAAGTATGATCCACACTATTATCCGGCAAAAGCAGATTTGTTTGGGTGATTCTGGTGTCTTTTCCATGTTAAGCACATGGAATCAGTGTACATAATGCTTCCATAGAGGCTGCTACAAGCATATTAAGATTTAAATAGGTAAAGAATGGTCCGGAAGTGGTGACTTTAAGATCATAGTTCATGGTGCAGATTTAACAAGATTATTTTCTTGTAGTTTATTTTGAAATCCATTCTTGTTAGATGAGTTTCCTAGAAATAACTTACAGCTCTCAACAAATGTTTTTATTTCCCTGCTACGTAAACACAGCCAAAATGAAGCATTGCATATCATCCGTTGAAATGAATAGGCTCAATGG
Source organism: Hyla sarda (assembly GCF_029499605.1). Classification (NCBI taxonomy): domain Eukaryota; kingdom Metazoa; phylum Chordata; class Amphibia; order Anura; family Hylidae; genus Hyla; species Hyla sarda. Next base: position 227,586,276 of record NC_079192.1, read on the forward strand.
GGGACATTTGCTAATCTAGTCTATTCTGGGTATGCTTATAGACCAGCATATGTGGTAGTCTCCTGTCTATTGTGCTCCTAATTTATCAAAGGTCTCACAGCCCTTGATAAATTCTGTGCTCAGACTTCAGGGTCTACAGCTTAAACTGCATTTAGACCTGCTCCAACATGGTCTGACATTTCAGTGTATTTTGGGCAGATGCGACTTGTCGCACAAAAGTCGCACTTGATAAATTCAGCACCAATGCATTTTCCAATGCATTTCCGTCTAAAATAGACTTGCATGCATCATGTTCTAAAAATCCTCTAGAGCAAAAGTCGCAGAAAAGTCGCACATATTTAGACTGCGACTTTCTGTGAGACAAATTTAGACAGGAAAAACCAGTCTAAATCCTTTGATAAATCTCCCCCAATGTGTCCAGGACTTCCAGAGAAAGACCTGCTCTTTGTAGCTGTTCTCTGCCTAATTGTTGGATATCCTAAGGGGGTTGTCTTGCAGAAAAAAATAAATCTTTTTTTAAGAGGGGCATTCTGGGTTTGAAAAAAAAAAAAAAAAGCTTTACTCACCTCACTGATCCCCATTGCTGGTTTATCAATGGTGCTGGAGTATGTGCTTTTCTTCGTTTTCTGGTCCTGTCTCAACACACAGGACATGCCTATACAGCCAGCTTCTGGCTGCAGTGGTCACCCACCTCAGGCAATGAAGGGCTGACTAGGTATATTGATGGGTCCAGCAATCAGCAGAGACCCAATGAGTCTTGGAATTGCAGTGGATTGGTGAGGTTAGGCTAGTTTTACACAAGCGTTATGCATCCATATCATGTCGCAATTCCATGCCTTAGTCTGATGATCCCAAGTGACACCTCTCATACTTGCGGTCAGGCCAGGACTTTTGATCTTAATATGTATTCAATAATATTTTTGTAATACACTCATTTGAAACTGGCCTAATGCTTATTTTAATTTTTTTTATTTTTGTTAGCTTGCTTATATACATATATATATATATATATATATATATATATATATATATATATAAACTATCCCTCCAGACAACCCCTTAACCAAGTCCCTACACCACACATTTAGTAATTCACAATGCTGCAGGAGAGTATTTGTAATCTTGTGTTCACATTGACATTTTTGGCTTTTGTCAGCAGACCCATTACTTTTGGGGAAAAAAAAGCATAGCGCACAAGTGTTGTACTTACCATTAAAGTAACAGGAACCTTGACAAAATCCTCATGGATCACACTATAAGGTGCTGTTTGGATTTGCCGCACAAGTCCTGAAAAAGTGCTTTAAGATCCTTCTGTTTGCATATTTAACCTAACCAAAGTAGATTTAACAGGATTGCCTATAGAAACCCAAATCTAGAGCGGAGAGAAAGTTACAGTACATGGGCCGTTTCCTAGATGAAATCCGATCCATCACTCCGCAATATGCAGCAACAATTCTATCTAGGCTGTCTCTGTAATTTCTGATATTGAAAATGAATAGAAGCATTTGCAGAACATGTAGTGGCTGTTCAGGTTTCATCAAGTTTATTAGGTAACTGGAATCCAAGAAATAACTTATAGCTAATGCTGAAGATAGGAAATGAGATTTCATATTTTTGAATACCAGAAAGTAGCACCATATATCCTGTGTGTAAAATCTCGGATGGTAGCAATTCTTATTTATTGTGGCTTGGTAACAAACTTGCTGTAACATGTTTCTTGAGGAGAAAGTAAACACTATTTTTCGCTTGACTTCCTTTATGACTTTAATCTCGCCCGTCTCCCCTTCCTAATTGTGTTTACCTTTATGCCAGCCCTTGGATTTGCCAGGTGTTAAATCTTTCGTATACATCTGAGACAGGGTTTACAAAAGTCTGTATTGTAAAACATTCTGGATCAATAAATCAAACACATTGATTATAACATATAAGTCATACTAAAATATCTATATATCTAGTACTATGGTAATATCTGGTTCGACAAGTAGTTCTGATGTCATTATTCTTCTTCCATTCCAAAATATGTTATTAATAACATTATTGTCTTAATGGTGGGAAAACTCTTATGCCTCCAGTATCAGGACGCTCTGTCCGTGGCTGTTCACACTGCTTTCCCCGAGCTGCAAAGCATAGCATTTACAGCCAGGGGAGCTGACAGTGCCGCTCACCAATCACTGGCTGAGGTGTGACACTGTTGTCGCTAATGATTGGCAAGGCAGCACTGTGATGTCCTATCTACAGCTCCGCCCGGCTTCGTGAAGCAGACTGTCGGCCTGAGACCAGCTGGAGACAGGGGATCCTAATACCAGAGATAAAAGAGAGCAGCAGAAGGTTTTTATAATTTTTTTTTTTTAGGCAAGCTGGGGATGATAGGAAAATGAAACATTCCTCCGGACAAACCCTTATTTTGGAGAAAAATTATTATTTACCAATCAACTGGTGTCATTAAGTTATACAGTGGTCCCTCAACATGCGATGGTAATCCGTTCCAAATGGACCATCGTTTGTTGAAACCATCGTATGTTGAGGGATCCGTGAAATGTAAAGTATAGGACAGTGGTCTACAACCTGCAGACCTCCAGATGTTGCAAAACTACAACACCCAGCATGCTCGGACAGCCAACGGCTGTCCGGGCATGCTGGGAGTTGTAGTTTTGCAACATCTGGAGGTCCGCAAGTTGAAGACCACTGGTAGAGGAAGTTGTACTCATCTGTCCCTGCCGCTCCGGACCGTCACCGCTCATCCCAGCTGCCCTTGATGTCGCCCTCCATCGCTGTCTTTAGCTTCCCCAGGGTGTCCCCGACGCTCCGGCAAGGCCTCTGCTTCCCCGGCATCCTCGCTCTCTGTCGCCACCATCACGTCGTTACACACGCCGCTCCTATTGGATGACAGGACGGCGTGCGCAGCGACATGATGACGACGATGGAGAGCGCCGACGTTGCAGGAGATCCCGAAGAGGACTGAAGCAGTCTGCGCTGCCGGATTGCCAATTATGCGATGGCCCCGACATGCAAAAGCATCGTATGTTGATGCTGCCTTCAACATGCGATGGCCTCGTATGTTGAAATGATCGTATGTCGGGGCCATCGTAGGTTGGGTGGGGGGGTCACTGTACAGATTTCTAAGTTACTTTCATTTGAAAAATTCAAGTCTTCCATTACTTATCAGCTTTTGTATACAGCAAAGAAAGTTGCTTACTGCTTTCCAATGCAACTCAGTATTACCTGCTGCCACCTCTGTCTGTACTGAGAACTTTCCATAGCAACTGCCAGAACAAAGCTCTTCATTTTTTCTGCTCAGGAACTACATAACTTCCTCTTGGGCATACAGCAGGTGGTAAGTACTGGATGGCCTGAATATTTTAAGTAAAGGCAATTTACAAATCTGCATAAGTTATTAGAACCACTTGTTGTTCTCTTATTTTCTGGAGAACCCCTTCAAAATTTCCTCTTGTATTGCAAAGGTACCTTCGTAGAGACCAGTTTCATCATATTACCTAACTGATCCCGCAAAGAGCCATGGGCAAAAGTCCTTGCGCGTAGTTGGTTTGGAACTACATTCTCTTAGGGAGAGATAGAGAACAGTGTAGGGTGGGAGTCTTCTACTTTCGTCTAATATTGTGCTCTTTAATTTTAGAAATAATGTAGTTAACAGAAATTTTAGTTAACTTATTAAATATGATATGTTTATACACTACAGCTCAGCTATATCCTTCCAGTAGCAATACAGTAAAGCTTGCCTAGATGTGTGCACAAATACTTGTTAAGTGTAGCTTTTAATGTATTTCTCATGATCGGTTCAATACACTTTAAAATGGATTTTTATTGATTGTTTCTACATAAATTAGTTTGTGATTTGCACGGGTAACTTTTTATTCTAATTTTATGTTGTGATTAGTTATCCTAAGATCATACAAACAGAATTCTTAGCCAGCTATTGGAAAATGAACAAAGCAAATATGAACTATGGATCTAAATTGATTTGCACATTCATATCGCTATAAAGCCCTTTGCAATAGGAAGCAGTGTTTACCAACTTTATAGCCTCTTCCCTCAGTGCCGGTAATTTAACTATGGAACTATTACCACGTAACTATTAGAGCTACACACAGAGTCCAAAAAAAGAAATTGCTTTTGTAGCAGTTTCTTAATGTAGGCAAATTTCTTTGGGTATTGTGCTGTCTAAACTACCCTGTTGTCTGCATATTTTAGGCTAGTATGTTAACTGGCCACCACAAGCTGATGGGAATTGTACATTCCTGGTTCTGCTGACAGTTAAGGCACACAATAAAGATAATGATCTGATCCCCTGCTAATTTTGTTTGTGTGCCTCCTGACAAAGAAATGATCAGTCTATAATTGTAATGGTAGGTTTCACATTTAAAAAAAAACAAAAAAACATATCAATTGATTTGTATTTTATTCAGTGAAATAAATATTTGACCCCTTTGCAAAACATGGCTTAGTATGTGGCGCCAAAACCCTTGTTAGCAATCACAGAGGTCAGACATTTCTTGTAGTTGTCCACCAGGTTTGCACACATCTCAGAAGGGATTTTTTCCAACTCCTCTCCAAATCTTTAAGGTTTCAAGGCTGACATTTTGGCAATGCAAACTTTCTGCTCCCCCCACAGATTTTCTATGGGATTAAGGTTTGGAGGCTGGCTAGGCCACTCCTGGAGCTTAATGTGCCGCTTCTTGAACAACTTCATTGTTGTCTCTGTGTTTTGGTCATTGTCATGCTGGAATACCCATCCATGACCAATTTTAAGGCCCTAGAAGATAGGTTCTCACCTATGATTTAACAATACATGGCCCCCTCCATCATCCCTTTGATGTTGTGGTGAAATTGCCCTGTCCCCTTAATAGAAAAAAAACTCCCAAAGCATAATGTTTCCACCTCCATTAATGACTGTAGGTATGGTGTTCTTGGGATCAAAGGTAGCATTTTTCCTTCTCCAAACACAGCAAATTGAGTTGATGCCAAAGAGCTCTATTGTGGTCTCATCTGACCACAACACTTTCACAAACACCTAGCATGCATTACTGGGAGGGACATGAGAAAAGTCTTAAAGTAAGAGCAGTGTGCATTTCAGGGCATCAGAAAATCTAAGAATTAAGATTGCAGCTTAAAACTCGATCCTACTTTATGTACCCCCAATTTTTTTATTTTTTTTTATTTTTATTTTTTTTTATGTCAAAGATGTCCAATGCCTTTAACCTTTTAATAACATGGTAAAAAATAACCTTTCATCCATGGCAATCATGCAGAACTTGTAATATTGTTCCCCAGGTATACTGTTTATGAAAGATATTTTAAATCCTCAAACACCTTATACTAAAGACAGCTGAACACCTTGAAGCTGGCAGGTTCGGCATTCTGTCTAAGGTGAATGGCAGCCCCCGATTCTCTACAGACAGATGATTGTACTTTGTATTTACATCACTCATGTTAGAACTCCTATAACGCAAATTATTTGTGGGGCAAAATTTAAAATAAAATGTTGCAAATTTTGAGGGCTTCCATTTCTACGCAGTGCGCTTTTTGGTAACAAAAAACTTGTTATCTGTATTCTGTAGGACTATACAATTACAAAAGATACCTTATTTATATAGGTTTTGATTTATTTTACTACTTTTAAAAAAATAGCTTTTTGTACCAAAATTTGTATGCTTGAAATTGTCCTCTTCTGACCCCAATAACACTTTTATTTTTCTGTATACAGGTGAATCCAGCCGAAAAAACTATATAGTAGTACTAAGATACAGATATAGTAGTACTAAGAAGCCACTGTAAATTTACCATTACCTGGGTGACAACCCTTTTGATAGTACTAGTTGCAGTTATTCTAGAAAGCAATATAGCAGTACTAAGAATCCACTGTAGATGTACCATTACCTGGGTGACATGCCTATAGATAGTACTAGATGCAGCTATTCTAGAAACAGATATACAGTCGGACAAAAAAGAATTGTCAGCCACCAATTGTGCAAGTTCCACCCACTTAAAAAGATGAGAGGCCTGTAATTTTCATCATAGGTATACCTCTACTATGAGAGACATAATGAGAAAAACCCATAAAATCAATTTGTCTGATTCTTAAATAATTTATTTGCAAATTATGGTGGAAAATAAGTATTTGGTCAATAACAAAAGTTAATCTCAATACTTTGTTATATACCCTTTGTTGGCAATGACAGAGGTCAAATGTTTTCTGTAAGTCTTCACAAGGTTTTCACACACTGTTGCTGGTATTTTGGCCCGTTGCTCCAAGCATATCTCTTCTAGAGCAGTTACGTTTTGGGGCTGTCACTGGGCAACATGGACTTTCAACTTCGTCCAAAGGTATTCTATAGGGGTTGAGCTCTGGAGACTAGCTAGACCACTCCAGGACCTTGAAATGCTTCTTGCAAAGCCACTCCTTTGTTGGTGATGTGTTTGGGATCATTGTCATGCAAGACCCAGCCACGTTTCATCTTCAATGCCCTTGCTGATGGAAGGAGGTTATCACTCAAAATCTCACGATATATTTCCCCATTCATTCTTTCCTTTACACAGATCAGTTGTTCTGGTCCCTTAGCAGAAAAACAGCCCCAAAGCATGATATGTCCACCCCCATGCTTCACAGTAGGTATGGTGTTCTTTGGATGCAACTCAGCATTCTTTCTCCTCCAAACATGACAAGTTGTTTTTGGCCAAAAAGTTCTACTTTGGTTTCATCTGACCATATGACATTCTCCCAATCCTCTTCTGGATCATCCAAATGCTGTCTAGCAAACTTCAGACTTGCCCAGACATGTACTGGTTTAAGCAAGGGGGCACGTCTTGCACTGCATGATTTGCGTTCCTGGTGGCGTAGTGTGTTACTGATGGTAACTTTGTTACTGTGGTCCAAGCTCTCTGCAGGTCATTCACTAGGTCCCCCCGTGTTTTTCTGGGATTTTTGCTCACCTTTCTTGTGATCATTTTGACATCACGGGGTGAGATCTTGCGTGGAGCCCCAGATCGAGGGAGATTATCAGTGGTCTTGTATGTCTTCAATTTTCTAATAATTGCTCCCACAGTTGATTTCTTCACACCAAGCTGCTTGCCTGTTGCAGATTCAGTCTTCCCAGCCTGGTGTAGGTCTACAATTTTGTTTCTGGTGTCCTTCGACAGCTCTTTGGTCTTGGCCATAGGGGAGTTTGGAGTGTGACTGTTTGAGGTTGCGGACAGGTGTCTTTTATACTGATAACAGGTGCCATTAATACAGGTAACAAGGGGAGGACAGAGGAGACTCTTACAGAAGTTGTTACAGGTCTGTGAGAGCCAGAAATCTTGCTTGTTTGTAGCTGACCAAATACTTATTTTCCTCTATCATATGCAAATAAATTCTTTAAAAATCAGACAGTGTGATTTTGTGAGGGATTTTTTTTTCTCATTCTGTCTCTCATAGTTGAGGTATACCTATGATGAAAATGACAGGCCTCTCTCATCTTTATAAGTGGGAGAACTTGCACAATTAGTAGCTGACTAAAGATTTTTTTCCCCCACTGTAGTAGTACTAAGAAACCACTGTAAATGTACCAATATCTGGGTGACATCCCTATACATTGTACTGAATGCAGCTATTCTGGAAACAGATATAGCAGTACTAAGAAACCACTGTAAATGTACCATTACCTGGGTGATATCCATATAGATTATACTGGATGCAGCTATTCTAGAAACAGATTTCGTAGTACTAAGAAACCACTGTAAATGTACCATTACCTGGGTGACATCCATATTGATAGTACTGGATGCAGCTATTCTAGAAACAGATTTCATAGTACTAAGAAACCACTGTAAATGTACCATTACCTGGGTGACATCCCTATAGATTCTACTGGATGCAGCTATTCTAGAAAAGTGATATAGCAGTGCTAAGACACCGTTGTAAATGTACCATTACCCGGGTGATGTCCCTATAGATTGTACTGGATGCAGGTATTCTAGAAAAGTGATATAGCAGTGCTAAGAAACCACTGTAAATGTACCATTATCTTGATGACATCGCTATAGATAGCACTGGATGCAGCTATTCTATAAACACATTTTGTAGTACTAAGAAACCTCTGTAAATGTACCATTACCTGGGTGACATCCATATAGATAGTACTGGATGCAGCTGTTCTGGAAACAGATATAGCAGTACTAAGAAACCCCTGTAAATGTACCATTACCTGGGTGACATCCATATAGATAGTACTGGATGCAGCTATTCTAGAAACAGATTTCGTAGTACTAAGAAACCACTGTAAATGTACCATTACCTGGGTGACGTCCATATAGATTGTACTGTATGCAGCTATTCTGGAAACATCTGGGTGACATCCCTATACATTGTACTGGATGCAGCTATTCTAGAAACAGATTTAGTAGTACTAAGAAACCACTGTAAATGTACCATTACCTGGGTGATATCCATATAGATTGTACTGGATGCAACTGTTCTAGTAACAGCTGAAAATATATTATAATAATGACATAACTGGGGCCTCCTCCATAAGGATAGAATTGGAAATTGGCCTCCTCCATAAGGATAGAATTGGAAATTGGCCGTACTGCTGTGGAGATTATTTGTGAAAGACTTTTAATTGAAATTTCTACTAATAATATTAAACCGAATTCAGGGAACAATGTAATCTGTGCGGAGTACTAATAGAGGAAGTATGAGCACTACATATTCAGAAAAACACGAGATCCTCCCTAGGCCAGTCAGGTACATGATATTAACACCACTAGCTACTGTCTCATGTTCACTGCTTCAAATAAAAACACCATCGAGACTTGAAACTTCAGCTTCAGTGCTGCACAACTAGCCAATTCTATATTTATGAGGGGAAAATTGTAAGAAAAATGTATGAGGGATTTAATTGCTGTCTTAAGTGGGTCATGTAGTGATCATATATGCCCCAGTGTCTTATAAAAGAAATATGAACAGCGAAGACCATCAATGTGTCATAAGCTTTTATTTTCAGAATATAAAGGTACATTTCTCCATGGAATTTCTCCTTCTGAAAAAATATGAAATTAATTACACAAGCAATATACCTCCCTATGTTATCAGAAGATTAACAGAAGATTGCTCTGTCAAAGTGTCACCTTCCATTTTTCACTTTGTTGAGAGCTGTCAGCCCGAGTTGTTGACCAATTTCAGAAGCTGGCAGTTGTGTCCTATTGAGCTATCAATGTCTCTCTATTTTTAGCAGAGGATTCTTCCTCAACTTGACAAGATATTCAAACTAATAACAAGCTGTCAAAGCAATAAACTTTGAAGAGCTGCATTCAGTGATGCTTAGAGATTACTACTGGGGAGATTCAGCCCCATCCTAGGGTTTATTCGGAGGTAGGGCGGGTGAAAAGTCAAATTGTTGGCTGCTCACTCCTGAATATAAAGGCTGCAAAGCAGATGCTGCGCATTGACTGAAGCTGGTTCTTATTGGGTTTGATAGCATGGCAGTAAAGATTGACTTTTCTCCTATTTAGAATCAAGAATGAGTGTCCACCGTCAGATCCGAGTCCGTGCTGAATGACCTTTTTTGTCTGTAGTTAGTTTCATCTTTTCAGTGTATCAGAGTGTGTTCTCTGTTTTTTGATCCATTGACGAAAAGGTCATAGAGTGTTGTTAAAGGTTAAAAAAAAAAAAGATAAATAAGGATGATCTTTTCATAGGCGATTTCCTTACAAGAAATTTTTAGACAATGAAACCCTTAACTGTTATTTCAAATACAGATCTTAAAGTGAAACATGGGCCCACAGGCAGCAGGGATTTAATGGCTTGTTTTATTTAGATGGCTGTCTAATATGTAAAGAGTACACAAACATAATCTAAAAGTTTACCACTCTTAACTCTTCAGAAGCATCTAAAGGCTGTGTTATATAGAAAATATTTCTTATCTTTTTTTTTCTAATATATATATATATATATATATATATATATATATCTCAATGGGGAATATTTATTATTGCTTGTAGACCATTTTTTTTTGTCTGTTTTGGCACCGTTCAGGCACAAGCAGCATATTTAGCGACTTTTATGCATCTATTGATATAGACAGTTTTACTCTTTTTGTCTACCTGTAGAACTTTTTCTTTTTGACCCTGCAGTGGTCACATATTTATCATTTGCGACTTTTGTCAAAAGTCGCTATTTTGTGTGCAAAGGTACTTTATTACGCGCAAAGCTACACCACCTACCAGTAGGCGTGAGAATCACTTCCACCTTCTGCAATTCAACCTTTAACCTCTTGTGGACATCAGCGTCCCACTCCCCTTCTATGACACGTGCTCAGGAGCTGAGCGCGGGTTATAGCTGGGTGGTCCCGGCTTTAACCCCTTAGACACCGCAATCAAATTTGATTGTAGCATCTAAAATGCAAGTAAAAATGTCCCCGGCAGCTCTGTGAAGGTAAGTAAAAACACCTAACCTGCAAATTGAGGACCCGGGAAAGTGTCTGCTTCCCTCCCTCACAAGTGTCTAGAAAAAGTGTATGTGGCAGAGCTTTTCCCGCCACAGCAGAGCTGCGCAAAATTCATCATCCTGCTGCACCTTCTTGATAAATTGATACACGCTAGTCAAACCCACCACCCAAATAAACGTGGGAAAATAGCTCTACCTTTGACATATATATATATATATATATATATATATATATATATATATATAAATAACTCAGTGTGTGTATGTATGTATGTATGTATGTATGTATGTGTGTATGTATGTTCCACAATCACGTCCAAACGGCTAAAGATATTAACATGAAACTTGGCACATGTTACTTATATGTCAACAACAAACATAGGATAGGTGATTTAACCCTTACTAACACCCATTTGCCAGGGTCTGGGTTTTTGTTTAACCCCTTAAGGACACAGGGCGTATCCATACGCCCCCGTTTCCAAGTCCTTAAGGACACAGGGTGTATGGATACGCCCTGCGCATTTCCGGCCCCCGCCGCTAGCCGGAGGGGAGCCGATGCCGGATGCCTGCATATCGCCCAGGGGGGTCATTATGTCCCCCCCATGTCGGCGATGGCCGCAGATCGCTGGACAATTCAGTCCAGCGATCTGCGGCGGATTCCAGGTCAATCGGGTCTCCAGTGACCCGGAATTACTGGCTGATCAGCCAGTAGCCAGCAGGGGTGAGGTGGCACTGGTGCCACCTCACGATCGCCCTGATTCGTCGGCCGGCCTGTTGAGATCAGGGCCCCAGGAGCGACGGTGGCGGCGAGGGACTGACCTGCAGGCGGCAAAAAGGGCATGCTGGGAGCTGTAGTTATGCAACAGCAGGAGGCAGACTACCACAACTCCCAGCATTCCCTTATGGGCATGCTGGGACTTATAGTTTTGCAACAGCTGGAGGCACATTTTTTCTATGGAAAAGTGTACCTTCAGCTGTTGTGTAACTACAACTCCCAGCTTGCACAAACAGCTAAAGTGCATGCTGGGAGTTGTAGTGGTGCATCTGCTGGTTGCATAACTACAACTCCCAGCATGCCGGTGACTGCTGAGAGTTGTAGTTTTGCAACAGCTGGAGGCACACTGGTTGTGAAACACTGAGTTAAGTAGCAAACCAGTGTGTCTCCAGCTGTTGCATAAATACAATCCCCAACCAAAGTAGTATGCCTCCAGCTGTTGCATAACTTCAAGTCCCAGCATGCCCTTCCGCTGTCCGTACATGCTGGGGGTTGTAGCTTTTGCAACAGCTGAAGGCACACTGGTTGCAAAACACTGAGTTTGTTACCAAACTCTGTGTTTCACAACCAGTGTGCCTCCAGCTGTTGCAAAACTACAACTCCCAGCATGCACTGATAGACCGTACATGCTGGGAGTTGTAGTTTTGCAACATCTGGAGGTATTTCCCCCCCCCCCCCCCCCAATGTGAACGTACAGGGTACACTCACATGGGCGGAGGTTTACAGTAAGTATCCGGCTGCAAGTTTGAGCTGTGGCAAATTTTCTGCCGCAGCTCAAACTGCCAGCGAGAAACTACTGTGAACCCCCGCCCGTGTGACTGTACCCTAAAAACACTACACTAACACAAAATAAAATAAAAAGTAAAAAAACACTACATATACACATACCCCTACACAGCCCCCCTCCCCTCCCCAATAAAAATGAAAAACATCTGGTACGCCACTGTCTCCAAAACGGAGCCTCCAGCTGTTGCAAAACAACTACTCCCAGTATTGCCAGATAGCCACTGACTGTCCAGGCATGCTTGGAGTTTTACAACAGCTGGAGGCCCCTTGTTTGGGAATCACTGGCGTAGAATACCCCTATGTCCACCCCTATGCAAATCGGTAATTTAGGCCTCAAATGCGCATGGCGCTCTCACTTTGGAGCCCTGTCGTATTTCAAGGCAACAGTTTAGGGTCACATTTGGGGTATCGCCGTACTCGGGAGAAATTGTGTTACAAATTTTGGGGGGTATTTGCTGCTATTACCCTTTTTAAAAATGTAAAATTTTTTTGCTGTTCTGGCACCATAGGGGCTTCCTAAATGCGGCATGCCCCCAGAGCAAAATTTGCTTCCAAAAAGCCAAATGTGACTCCTTCTCTTCTGAGACCTGTAGTGCGCCAGCAGAGAACTTTTCACCCCCATATGGGGTGTTTTCTGAATCGAGAGAAATTGGGCTTCAAATTTTGGGGGGTATTTTCTGCTATTACCCTTTTTAAAAATGTAACATTTTTGGGAAACCAAGCATTTTAGGTAAAAAAAAATTTTTTTTTACATATAAAAAAGTCTTGAATCACCTGTGGGGTATTGAGGTTAACTTTACCCCTTGTTATGTTCCCCGAGGGGTCTAGCTTCCAAAATGGTATGCCATGTGTTTTTTTTTTTTTTTTTTTTGCTGTTCTGGCACCATAGGGGCTTCCTAAAGGTGACATGCCTCCCAAAAACCATTTGTCGCTCCTTCCCTTCTTAGCCCTCTACTGCACCCGCCGAACACTTTACATGGACATATGAGGTATGTGCTTACTGGAGAGAAATTGGGTTTCAAATACAAGTAAAAATTTTCTCCTTTTTACCCCTTGCAAAAATTAAAAATTGGGTCTACAAGAACATGCGAGTGTAAAAAATGAAGATTTTGAATCTTCTCCTTCACTTTGCTGCTATTCCTGTGAAACACCTAAAGGGTTAAAACGCTTACTGAATGTCATTTTGAATACTTTGGGGGGTGCAGTTTTTATAATGGGGTCATTTGTGGGGTATTTCTAATATGAAGACCCTTCAAATCCACTTCTGAACTGAACTGGTCCCTGAAAAATAGTGAGTTTGAAAACTTTGTGAAAAATGTCAAAATTGCTGCTGAACTTTGAAGCCCTCTGGTGTCTTCCAAAAGTAAACACTCATAAATTTTATGATGCCAACATAAAACATGAACCAAAAAAAAATTTATTTTGAATATCCATTTTCCTTACAAGCAGAGAGCTTCAAAGTTAGAAAAATGCAAAATTTTTTTTATCAAAACAATCTCAGAATCAGAATGATAAGTAAAAGCATTCCACAGTTATTAATGTTTAAAGTGACAGTGGTCAGATGTTCAAAAAATGCTCTGGTCCTTAAGGGGAAAAAGGGCTCAGTCCTTAAGGGGTTAAAGTCCCATACAAGTCTACTGCATAACTTCCAAATGGCTGGAGATATTTCGATAATAGTTAATTAAGGATAGTTAATTTAACCTTTAACTACCCCCATTTGTGAGGGTCGGGGTTTTTGTTTAAAGTCCCATGCAAATCAATGGGAAATGTATGTTCCCACATAACTTCCGTACGGCTGGAGGTATTTCAATACCTGGTACACATATTACAGGTCGGGATGAGAGGTTGAGATAGGAGGACGGGGAGGTCGGGATAGGAGGTTGAGATATGACGACGGGATAGGATGACGGGATATGAGGTCGAGATAGGAGGTCAGGATATGAGGTTGAGATATGATGACCGGATATGAGGTTGAGATGTGATGACCGGATATGAGGACGAGATATGGGGTTGTTATATCACAACAATATATGAGGACGGGATATGAAGTCAAAAGCTTCCTCTTTTATTGATTTTCCTCTCAAACAAGGATTAGGAAGAAAAAAACGGACAATGGCGGGTACTCAGCTACTATATATATATAAAACTCATTGTGTGTGTGTATACATGTATGTGTGTGTGTGTTCAAGCATCACTTCCAAAAGTCTAAAGATATTAACATGAAACTTGATACACGTTACTTATATGTCAACAACAAACATAGGATAGGTAATTTAACTCTTACCCACCCCCATTTGAGAGGGTCAGGGTTTTTGTTTAAAGTCCATTGCAAATGTTTGGGAAATGTATGTTCTTGCATAACTTCCGTACGGCTGGAGATATTTCGATAATACTTGGTCACATGTTACTTATATGTCAAATAAAAATATATAATAGTTAAATTAATCCCTAAGCTACCCCTATGTGTGAAGGATGGGGTTTTTGTTTCAAGTCCCATGCAAGTATATAGGACTTCTGGTACCTTACTCCACAAGCTCGCTCTGCATCTCCTGGTAAATGCGTCAGTCCGATTGGCAAGCCACACCCTCCCCGCATTCCATGCCCCATCTTGCAAAAACACACCCACCTGTTAAGCCACACCCCTTTTATATTCAGCTTACAATATCTTTACCACAACACAGCCTCACTGGAGGACGGGATATGAGGATTAGTGAGGATTAGATATGGGGATGGGATATGAGGTCGGGATACGAGGACGGGATATGAAGACGGCATTAGAGGGCAGGATATGGGAACGATATGAGGTCGCGATATGGGGACAGGATATGTGGACAAGATATGAGGAAGGGATATGAGGTCGGGATATGGGGACAGGATATGAGGTTGAGGTATAATTACAAAATATAACAACAGGATATGAGGTTGGAATATGAGGAGGAGATTTGGGGTCGGGATATGGGGGTCAGGATTTAAGGACAGGATATGAGGACAAAAGCTTCCACGTTTGTTGCTTTTCCTCCCCTACAAGGATAAGGTAGGAAAAACCGGGCAGCACCGGCTACTCTGCTAGTTGTATTATAAAATATAGGGTTTCACCAATTTATTATACTTTAAATTGAAACTCTGGACAAATGGCCAGAATTTGCCTGAACTCTACTGACTTACTGTCCTCTTCATTTTGCTATTTATTGAAATTTGTCAGGAATTTAACTGTAACAGG
Source organism: Hyla sarda (assembly GCF_029499605.1). Taxonomy (NCBI): domain Eukaryota; kingdom Metazoa; phylum Chordata; class Amphibia; order Anura; family Hylidae; genus Hyla; species Hyla sarda. The sequence goes on from NC_079192.1 coordinate 227,601,498, forward strand.
CTACACAGGTTCTTAAAAATTCTAGAGTCTGGGGTATTAATTTATTCCCCCTGTCCTTTCTATATTATATTATAAACTTGTAAGGGATTGCTAACCACTTGTAGCATAACATGATCTTCTGTACATGGTGCTGTACTAAAGTTGGCTCAAGAACTGTATGTCACATCAACAGTAAAATATTCCTGACACATCTGCAACAGCCAGGATTGGACATTACCTCTTGGATGTTTATCATTTAGATGCTGCAGTCACAAGTGATTTTGACATTTAAAAACATTGGAAATATGGGAAGGTCTTTCTCTGTCATTCCTCCAGCCTCCTGTTCAAGTAAAAAGTTAAAATGCGTAGAATATAAAATTTTAAAAAAGGTCATAGGAAAAAGTATTAGATAATAAAAAAAAAAATTAGGTCCCAATTCATATTTTTGCAGGCTTATTATATCTGCTTCTAAAAATTTAATAAATTGATTTTAAAAAGTCATATATATCCCAAATGGTTTCAATGAGAATGTCAGCTCATCCCACAAAAATAGCCTGGCACAGCCCTGTGTAAAAGTAAATTAGTTATGACTGAGAGTAGGATGACATTACCTTTTATTTTTTTTTATTTTTTTGAGGGGATGTTCTAGATTTTTTTTCTGGCATAACAAAACAAGTGTTCATACAACAGCTGCAAATAACAGAGCTCACAAATCAAGCAAGAACCAAAATAAAAAACAGATGTTGTAGCATATCAGCATAAAACTCAAGGACTGAGTAAATTACTCCAAAAGGGGTGGAGGATACTCTGGTACTGCTAAAGGGCCTGGGGCCATTGCACAAAGAAGCAAGGCATTGGACAAACAACAATGGACAGAATAACTATGCAGACAAGCCACAAAAATGAGAAACAAGGCGAAGCCAACAGAGAAGAAACCCAATTAGAAAGAAGAGAGAGAATGAAAAGAATGAGAAGAGGGACTAGGGGAGAATCGAGTGTGCATTAAAATGTAGGAAACCTAAGTAAAGCCGAATCCAGCGACCCCAGCACACCACAGGGATGAAAAAAAGAGCAGAAAGAAAGCGAGGAGGTGGGACATTCCCCAGCATCAGGATGCAGGCTACAATAGTGGTTAGTATAACAAAATTCCGACCAGGGTAACCAAGTGGAGGTGCTGCAGTCCACATCGTTCAGGGCCACCATCAGCATTTCTTGCATTCACTTAACCTGGGCCACCTCAGCGAACTATTCCTCCAGAGTGGGGGCGGCAGAGGAGGGCCAATGTCGAGGGATGACCGTTTTATCTACCTGGAAGAGATGGCAGAGCAGAGATCGCTTATATTTTGATACGGCTACAGGTAACATAAACAACAGGACAGCACCAGGATCTTGAGGTACATATATCTCCGTCACATCTGCCACTATTTTAAGAACCGAGTCTCAAATAGGGGCCAGGTCAGGATGGCTCCACCAATGTGCGACATTGTGCTCTCTGCAACACCACATCGCCAAAAGAACTCTCCACCGAGGGATACCAGCGGTGAAGAATTGTCAGCATCCTGTGCCATTGTCTAGTTGATATGAGCCTATTGATCCCTTGGGGCGAGGGAGGATCACCACACAAAAATGCTAAAACACTGCTGGAGCTGTTGCCAAAACGAGGCAGGAATATGGACCGTCAGAGTTTGGAGTAACAACATGACATTTTTTTAAGTGTTTTTGAATGTGCAAAAGTAACAAAACAAAAAAAATGTATGGAACAATTCATCTGTATTTAGATTTGTATATAATTAGACAGATAAAAAAAAATTATCATGTGTCCTTTCTGAAATTGTCAATTTTTGTCATTACTGGTATTGTACTGGTATCCCTGGTGACAAGACATCCCTGTCAGAACCTCCTACAGTACCACCTCCTAGATTTAGTTCAAAATGTATTTGTATGCTGCCCTCTTTTTTTCTTAAGTTATACTGTCCTCCAATGCAAGACGTTTAGAATGGTTATGGGTTTATTGATAGTTTTTGGAGAGGAGGAGCAGCAAACTATGATAAATGGGCCGTGTTTTAGCTGAATGTGTGCTTTTTTGCTTGATTCTTTCCAGCAAAATCTACACCACACCTAAAAGGGACCTTTCCCTTCTTTTCTAAAGAACATATTTACATAAACCTATTTACTGTTATATGTTTGATTACTGTGATAGAAACTACGCATTCCTTGAAAAGTTGTTTACAAATAGGTTTAAAACAAAACACCATAATGTGGCCTGTAATACAAATACATACTGTATATCCACGCTTAACATTACTACCCCTTTAAATCTTTCCTTTGTGTAGAAAATATGCTGTCTGAGATTTAAAAGTCAACATTGAAGTTGTAACAATCTGTAAAAATATAAACAAAATTTGAATATTTTATGTACTGCAGCTGTCATGAATAAATTAATTACATGGTTATTCATGACTCAGTAGACCAGGGTATTGAGACTTGCCGCTGCTTGATTTGGGGAATAATATTTAGTTCAGGAACAGAATCCGTAAAAAAATGTATTTACTCCTTACTAGATGGCTGCTTAAGTGCTCAGTGGGGATGTGCAAACTAGATGAGTACAAATGTGGTTTGAAAGTACTAAGGATGTCATTTTTCTTTGCAAGCACCTCTGAAGCAATGTAGATCAGACGGTCAGTATTTATCAAGATGTTTATGCTAATGAACTAATATAGTGGTTTTTCATCTGGAGCTACAGCTGCAGTAAATGATAGTCTTCACCTCATGTACACAGTCCATCAGTAAATGATGTCGGCTTTTGTAAGACACTTACAAGAGGAAGAAACCTACAACAGGAATGGGCAATGTATTTTCCATGATATTGCCCAAAAGTAATGCTACTTTTTATGTGATGGAGTTAAAAACATGTACATTTTTTTTTATTAGTCTCGTTTACATGAAGATTTGGGTGAATTTGTCAGCCAGGAAGGCCTAATGGACAGAGAAAAGGCGTATGCACCTAGTCATATTTTGTCTCCAAGTTGATCTAGACTTAATATAGCACACATGCTAGTGTTCTCAGCCATGTCATACCCCTAAAGAAAGGTTGTCAGTAGACTTTTTTACCACCAAAAAATAAGGCTTTACAGACAATAAAGATAACTAACACTGCATAGTTTCAGAGAAAAACCTGCACTGTGGGATTTTCTCGGAGGTGATCATCCTGGTTTCCTTAACTTTTCCCCCACCCCTCCTGCTTGATTGGTAGTTTTTTTCTCAGCTTTGTATATAGGGAGAGATCTGTTGATAAAACCAAGAGGGGAAAAGCCAGAGAGAGACTGCTTCACACACACTTTCCCAGTCCTGGGAAGTAAAACCTAGTTGACAATGACCATTGAGCTTGTTGGAATGTCATGCTGCCTATGGTTTAGACATCATACATTTTTTGCTAGACTCCCTTTTAATTGCAAGCAAAGACTTTTTTTTTTCAAGTTTATAAGAAATCCAACAAAGAACTTTGCCATGTTTCAAAGGATGCCTTATTTTAGTGTTATTGTCCTACAAAAACCATTCGTTCAAGGGAAGAATATCTCCATGATATGGGACAGTATGGAGACTTATGGCTCTTTTTAATGATTGTTAAGGACTATGTGTTCTGCCACACAAATCGCACACAGAATGTTTATGGATTCATTGTATGGATTTGTGAGGACTCTGCACACTACCGCACTGGTGGCACACAAAATGCTTATGGCTTGGTTATATGAATTTCTGGGAACCCTGCACACTGTTGCACAGGTGGCACACGGAATGCTTATGGCTTGGTTGTATGAATTTCTGGGAGCCCTGCACACTACCGCACTGGTGGCACACAGAATGCTTATGGCTTGGTTATATGAATTTCTGGGAGCCCTGCACACTACCGCACTGGTGGCACACGGAATGCTTATGGCTTGGTTATATGAATTTCTGGGAGCCCTGCACACTGTTGCACAGGTGGCACACAGAATGCTTATGGCTTGGTTATATGAATTTCTGGGAACCCTGCACACTGTTGCACAGGTGGCACACGGAATGCTTATGGCTTGGTTTTGTGAATTTCTGGGAACCCTGCACATTATTGCAAAGAATTCTTATGGCTCTGTTGTACAGATCCATAGGAACTTCTTGTGCCATCAGACAAGCTCGGTGCCCGGATCCTGGAAGAAAATGTTGTCCAACAGGGGCAGGTTTACTAAAGACTGGCAGTTTAAAGGGGTTATCCAAGAATAAAAAAACAGAGATAATTTTGTTCAAAGACTGCTCTCTGTCTGTCTTCAGGTTGGGTGTGGTTCTGCAGCTCAGTTCCATTGAAGTGAACGGAGCAAAGTTGTAATACCACGCCCAAAGTGGAGACAGACAGGGAGCGGTCTTTGAAAAAAATGTGTCCTGTTTTTTGATCCCTGGATAACCCTTTTAAGTGTGGGTGTTTTGCATTGGGGTATTTTGCTTTAAATTTATTAAAAGGCGCACACAAATTGTCACATCTGTCCAATCCACCTTAAGCTGAATCTAGAAGCTGGAGAAGATCTTAGCTATAGTCATGCCAATTTTCTGACATGAAATATAGCAAATTTTCTGGACTGTGGAAAGTCACGCATTCTTCTGCAAAACTGGGCTTGCACCAAAAATAAGCGAAACAACTTTTCCCACTAGTAAAAACCAGACACTATGACAAATGAGGCCCACTATGCCCACTATGTTGATAAGTTGCTCTCTTAGATTTAGATTAAATAAAGAAGCAGGACTAGCAACCTTATTTTATATTGGAAAGAGAATTCAAAGTAATTTTTTTCTATGTTCCTTATTTTTAAGATCTTCCTCTTTATTATTAGCATTTGAACCTACCTAGAAAGTGATTAAAATGCTTCTAAGGAATATCTAGTCGGGATCACATGTACAAGCTGTTCCTGCTATGTATACATTTGCATTAGAATACCTAAAGTTCACTAATGATATAGATAAGAGTCTCATTTGCTCACAATTAATCATTATTCTCTCATAACTGCATAGAGAAGAGATAAAACAATGGCCGTTAAGTTGTACATGCAAACAAGGGAGATTCAGGTTAATTGGTCTAATACACTTTCCAATCACATCTGCACAAATGAGTTTGTCTCTTCACGTTTAGCAGTGTAATGAGTCATGATGGCAATCTAGTGAGAAGGATGTTATAGTAATGAATAGGTTTTTGATGGTAAGCCATCAAAGGACACATTTCAGAGGATTTCGACTTGGACTTGAAGAGTCTTAGTAACAGTTTTTTTTCTATACTTATTCTTTTAATGTTTTTATTTATATTTTTCTTTGTCAAGATTTATATATGTTGCACAGCTGGGGATTTTCGTGTAAGGATATAGGGATTGTGCTTCTAATATCCTATTGTAGCTTAGCAACATAAATTGAGTATAAATTGCAGTATCTTTTATTAGCTATGAAACGCTCACAGTAGGAGATGATTTATTTGTTTCCCATCATATCACCTGTTTTCAGTAGACTTCAGTAAGCTTTTTTATTTGTGAATAAGTGAATGTATATGATTCTATAGTTTATTACAGTTTAATGAGAGGGGGGTTATAACATGGTTATCCATCTGCTGACATCTCTTTTTGTTGCTTTACACAGAGACGATAGAAATATATTTTTGACATATCTATCACAGGTCTATGATCTCCATTATCTTGAACTAAACTAGGATCACAAGTGTAAAAAAAAAAAAAAAAAATACACATAAAATAAGTATCTCTCCCATTCTCTCTCTCTCTCTCACTCTCTATCTGTTGTGGGTTAACTGACGAGTTTTGGTGAACCACCCTAATGTTTCAGATGCCATGATCAGTATTGATCATGGCATCTGAAGGGTTAATGACTGGCATCAGCATGCTCATGATGTCTGCCAGTAGCGGAAGGATGCAATCTGTCCTGCGGTCTATGAAGTGAGATCAGCTCGTGTGCTCTTGCTTCTCCGAATGCCTTTCAGGACGTACATGTATGTCATGATTCATCAAGCCCTAGGCAGCCAGGGCGTGCAGACATGCCCTGCACCCTCTAGGGGTTAAATTATCTCCAGTATTAATGTGTGTGTAACTTTGTGGAACAGTCTACTTCTGGAGAGATCATTGAAATGCCTGCTCACTCCTTGTGTCTAGATGTGTGTCATGAATGTACGGCTGATATTTTTTTCTATTGCTGTCACTAGGTAGTAAGTAATTTACCCTCATATGAATTCAGCACACATACATACTCTTATTGCCATTGGCTAGTCATTTTCAAGTTTTATTCATGTGGCTAGATTGTTCCATCCACCACATTGATCTCAGTGTGTTATAAGGCCTGGGGTTTTCACAGATGTTTGTAGGGATCTCTCACATACTGAGTTTCAACCAGTTGAGTGAGAGTCAACAGCACATGAAATTACATGACACGTTGATGCAAATATTTGAATTTTGTTTGTGAGAAAGTCTAGGTAGAATTCATTTGTTTTGTTACAGGTGTGTGTCAAGCATCATGTGAAGGATAGCAATATCTTTTGTTGGTATTTGGAATCAATGCCATATTCAACTGATTGTTATTGTTATAGTATGTTCAGATATAAACACTTCACCCTCTTTTATTTGTGTAACTGATGTTACCATAAAATCTATAGTATCAATACATACTCGGCTATATTAATAGTCTGTATATTCTTGCACCGGTTTTATTCCTGCATCATTATCAGTCACCGCTGGAGGCTTTCAGCACCTGCATCACTTGTTTCACAGCCAAAGCTGCTTCCAAGCTCCTGCTGTTAATAAAGACATAAAGCTGACATAAGTGGCATGGCTGTTAAAATTTGATAGAAAACAGAATCATGGACAGTGTATTATAGTTTTCATTTTTGGCTAGGAAAATATTTTTCTTCTTTTAGAGACATGCACAATTTTTTTGTATCAGCTATTGTAAGTTGTATGTACTGTCATGTTGATGGGGAATATGAAGATCTAAGGACTGGCCATTCTGAACTTTATCCAGAAGTTACCTCATCAGTTCTCCACAGCTTAGTTACTATTGTTTCAACAAAATGTGCATAGATGAACAATTCAAGTAAATACTCTATATTAAACTTTGTTTTATATATTATTAGACAAAAATGCTTCTTTCTCCTTCTATCAAGCTTTTTTTTTTTTACATCATACTGCCATTTACTCTGAAAATAGTTGCTTAATTCCGTTATTGCTGTTATTGGATAAACCTGCAGTGTACTCTGAGGTTACTGTAGATTACAAGCTGCCAAAACCAGTCTATGAAGAGTGAATGGAGAGTGACTGGAGAGACCTGAAGTGACTTAGACACACAGTGAAGAGACTGCACAGAAACTATTGTGTGCAGTAGATCTCCCCCAGGAAAGACATCTTAGAATGTTCACTATTGTAATTGCAACTGTCAGGGATCGTCTGAGGGGAGGCTTTCAAATGTGATTGACTGTGCTGCCATATATACTGCCAAGTAAGAAAATATACACCACACAGGATGTTGGTATAACTCTCTCTTAGCAGGAAACTCAGCTGTTCCCCAAGAGAGTTCTCTTTAATCCAGGAAGTACATTTAGTTTTTACATTTGACAAAGAAGGAGGTTTAGTTATGATGTCAGAATCAGCATGTTACATTTTGATTGGTTGTTTGATTATTGTTTCCGTATATATTAGCATATCTAGTGTCCATTAATTTCTTGGCAAAAGTTTCTCTACTGGGAAATTCCAGAATTCTCTGTTCGTCAGATATTTTGTCTTTCTACTCCTAATCTCAGTTGTATCGGCATCATGGCAAAGCCTCAATCGTAGTCACTAGCATATTGCAAGCTGATGTATATGGGTTATGGGGTAGGTAACAGATATATTTTTCCAGCAGCAATGGCATATTAGTATTAATATATTGATCAGTCATTAGAAACATAAGGGTCATCCCTATCACAACCACTACATCTCCTACAGATATGTGAGTTTGCTTGTTAGGCATCATTTGGCCCTCTGGCAGGGCCTAGTAGAAGTACAAAAAGGGCAGACCTCATGGCCTTCATTAGTCCCCTGGGTGGCATAGAAACCCATTGGGATCTCGCAATAGCATCATTGGAACGGAAATAAGCTTACAAAGCCCTTACTGCTGAAAACCAAATAGATGTCATAGTCATTATTGATTAAATGGCCAGTATCTAAGGTTTCTCCATTCGAAACCTTTAAAGTGGCGCTCGGCTGTCATTTGAGAGCCAAGCATTTGTTCTTCCTTGAAAAAGACACTTGTGCAAGGCTTATACTAGCCTACTGTACATAAGACAGGGGCACTATCTAAGCATTGATCATCATGGCATCTAAAGGGTAATGGAGGGCATAAGGTTTATTGCTGATGTCAATAAAATGAGCGCATTCCTTGCACTTGCTTCATAGTTGGAATGTCGCTTAGGCTGTAAATGTACTTCCTGGTGTGTTAGGAACCAAGGGGTTAAAATACAGATAGTAAAATGGAAATTCTTTCAAAATATGGGAAAATATGAAAAACTTGATTCTAATGAAAGTTCATTTTCTGATGATACATTCCCTTTAAATAATAATAAAAACATTTAAAAAAATTATCTTTGTATTTTAAAAAAAGTATTTATATTTATGGAAAAGTTAGTTGGTGGTTTATTTATAAATTTGGCATTAAATTGATATCACATTTTCGACCATACATGACCTGGCATAGAGTCATCAGCTACACACTATAATGTACTTTCTGGAACAGTATGAGATAGTGTAGTTATTAATTAACGTTGGCGCTAAAGTGTCATTTGACTAAATTAAGAAGCTTGTGTCAACAAGAGGCATGCAATTATTATGTTCTGTATGAAAGAGGCAGCACAGGATATGACACTTGTACTATGTAGTTGTCAGGGTTCAAGTCTTAATTTTAAATAAACTAAGATATAGAATTAGATTGTCTCCGACAATGTATGTTGCTTTGTTGCCATTTATTTCTATTATTTATATAGCACTTTAATTAAATGCAAATGATGGCCTGCTAGGGGTGTAAAATAATAAAATACTGCACACTTGCCTTTCTTGTCCAGCGAGTCCATTGAGATCAACCTTAATGTGAATGTGTGATCTAGTTTTTTTTCCTGATTAAGGCCACATATTGAAACTTGTCCTTTTTTAAAAAAATGTTTCTATTTTCTAAATGTTATTCTTTCTATTCGATTTTTTTTGTGCATTATAATGGGGCTGCCATCTTGACTGAGCTGTTTCTAACAGCATTTAGACATATTGTCAGGCCCAAGGCCTGATTATTAAAATTCTATATGTGTATTATAATTATAACTGTGTGTGATGGATTGTCCAGGACATGGGTGAGAGGTCATTCAGACGGTGTATCCTTTTGTGTATTGCGTTTTATTGGGGGGGGGGGTCTGGCTGTGTGTTTACATCTCCTTTTAAGTCATGCACTCTGGTCCCATCATATAATCAACCAGATAAGGGGGCCAGGAAGAGAGAAGACCCCCTGGTGGGATCAGAGGGGAGGGGGGAATGAAGTCTCCCTCCAAAAAAGGCAGATATATAATATTTAATAATGATAGACTCTGGGAGTTCAATGCTGTGGAACAAGCTGACAAGACCATCCTAAGAACAGCTGGAACCTCACTCTCATGGATTGCTAATATCATCGTGCTGTAAGAACTTCATTTTTGCTTTCTAAACTTGTCTTGCTAAACTCTTATATATATTCTTATAACTGTATGTCATTTGTTTATTTTTATGCATAGCACTGTGATACCTTTTATCAGATTAAATGTTTAATTAATCAGCTCTGGTCTTTGATCTCTAAATATATGAGCTCACCTTTCTGAAGGCAGCTCGGGTGAAACACGTTTATCTAAGGGTTAATTTGGTGACTTGCTGGGACTAGTAGTGGATACCCAGAGGTCTGGCGGCTTTAACCCTTGCACCATCACACTCTCTCTAGCGTCTTGGCTGGACCGATAGGGTGTGATCGTGACACATATGCTTTACAGCAGGACCCATGGACAAAGACAACAATAAACAGGACCTGTCCCATTTAGATGAATTGGAATCATTACTGCCCATTTTCTAGGACCTTTTCAGAGGTCATTCTACAGGGAGGAGGATGCTGATCTCTGTTGTGAATGTGGGTGGAGCCAGTGCTATGGTGTCACCTTTCACTGTAATCCTCTGATGTATGAAGTACATTGCTAGGAAATAATCTGTATGTAACAAAGCTTTCGACCCAGTGACCAGTATGGAATATGCAAGATTTCAGGATAAGTTTTAAATATACATATTAAAATGGGGAAAAAAAAAAAAAAATAACCAAAAATTCTCCAAAAATAAGGTTAACATAAAAATGTGACTTAAACAATAGGTAATTTTCTGATTATGCATTCCCTTTAAGTTCTTCTAAATCCTAGTATACATGCACAGATATGTTTTTAAGTCTGAACAGTTTGTCTTAAGTAGATTATAATAATTGCCTTAACAACCCCCAGCCTTTTTAGTACGTTTTTAGACTATTGTTTTGTTGGTCTGTGGCATTAGTATATACTATTATAATGACAATAATGAATAATCATCATTAAGTGCCAGTTTTGACAGGCCAACCACATTCCCTATGTGAGTTACAATCTTACCGATGTGCCCTTGTTTAATAATCCTTTACAAAGATGGATTAGTGTGCAGGCAGGAACACAAGGCCGATCATTTGTGGGGCCCTTTTTTCCATTATTTCTTGGCCACACATCCTCTATTACACGAGGAGATGAATGGACAATGAACGATGCAATCACCCATTGAGCAAGCTGAACACTGGGCTTAATATAGGGAGATATCAGCATGTTCCTATGATAATCATATTGTGCAATATGGTCATAAATGTTGCTGCATTTCATTTATTCAGACTAGGAAATAATACACTTTCTGCTCACATACCTTTCCTGTTCCAATGCAGTTGTCTGTCTAACAAAAGAAAAAAAAGCTTGCTTTGATTAGACCCTTGTAGTGCATCTATAGTATAACTGAATGGTTTATGCATGGCACCAGTCATATGACTTTTGCACACGTCATTTGACTTCCAAGCATTCAGTTAAACGGTTTACAGGGACTTTATTCTTGAGGGCCTATCAAACTCCCAGTCATCAGCCAAAAGACGGGGCCACATCTCTGTACACGTTGTAGTTCTTGTGCCTGCAACTAAGTCCCATTTTCTTGTATGGTACTAAGCTGCAGAAAACGGCAGTACCAAGCACAGCCACTACAAAATGTATGGCGCTGCACCTGTTAACAAAGAGGCTGCTACACTGACTGGAGGATCACAGCCTTCTAAAGGCTGGTTAACATCTGTACCACAGCAATGCGCCAGGAGATACGTTTAAACGGTACCTAAATATATGCTGTGGTATACCCCTAGACATCCAATATGTCGACGTCATGAAAATGATGTCACTTTTGGATCTATGGTTTGTCCCCTATATAATTGTGTATGATTTGTTTGTGGTATGGAAAGGTTCTGCAAAAAAAGTTTTTTTTTCCCTCATAGAAGTATATTAATGACTTATGGCGAGGCATAGGTCTACATGTCTAAATGTTTAAAAAATATACTGGTTCACAGTTTTACATATTAACAAAAAAAATGGTGTTTAAAGCATATGCAAATTTATTCAAAGGTATGCCACAAAAAAGTATATGATAAAAAAAAAGCATGCAACATTGAGCCAGATTTGTGTTTTTTTTTTTTTTTACATGCTTTTGTAGTACAGATGTGAACTTACGTTAGGTCAACCAAGGAAATGCAGAGCGAAGCTTGTGGAGTAGGCTACTTGGAGGTTCCATAGACTTACATGGGACTTTAGACAAAAACCCTGACCCTCACAAATGTGAGGGAGTTAGGGTTAATTTCACTATTGTATAAGTAATGTGTACCAAATTTCATTAAAATATCCCCAGCCATTAGGAAGTTTATGCAGGAAAATACATACATACACACTGCATTTTCTATGTATAGATATTAAGGAGGCCAGAAAGTTAAACAGATTTGTAAATTACTTCTATTCATAAATCTTAATTCCTCCAGTACTTATCAGCTGCTGTATGTTTCACAGGAAGTTCTTTTCTTTTTGAATTTCCTTTCTGTCTCAACACAGTGCTCTCTGCTTAAACCTCTGTCTAATTTAGGAACTATCCGGAGCAGGATAAGTTTGCTATGGGGATTTGCTCCTATTCTGGACAGTTCCTGACATGGATAGAGGTGTCAGGAGAGAGCACTGTGGTCAGGCAGTAAGGAGATTCAAAAATAAAAGAACTTCTTCTGGGACATAAAGCAGCTGATAAGTACTGGAAGGATTAAGATTTTTAAATAGAAGTCATTTACAAATCTGTTTAACTTTATGGCACCAGTTGATTTAAAAAAAGTTTTTCCAAATTTTTTTTTTTCCCAGTGGAGTACCCCTTTAAGAGTTCTTCTTCACACCAGAGGATGCCAGCAATATTCTGGGGCTGAAGGCTTTACTGGTGAAAGGATGACATGCCTTTAATTTTACACTTGATGATTCTCCTTTAATATTGTACATGGTGTATTAGAATGCATTCATGTAAGATCAGGGGATAGATCTTTGTAAATCGAGTGTCTTGGTGTTTTTAAAAGGGGTATTCCGGGCAAAAACATCTTATCCCCTATCCAAAGGGACCCCCTTTGGGACCCCCAACCCCCCCCCCCCCCCCCCCCGCGATCTCCCAGCAGCACCCGCATTCTATGCGAAGCTGCGCCTCTAGTTTCGTAAACCTCAGGGTTTACGGGACTGGAGACGTGACGTAATGCCACACCCCCTCCATTCATGTCTATGGGAGGGGGCGTGATGGCCGATGAGGATGCTGCAGGGAGATCGCGGGGGGTACCAGCAGCGGGCCCTCCGCGATCAGACATCTTATCCCCTATGCTTTGGATAGGGGATAAGATATTTTTGCCCGGAATAGCCCTTTTAAGCCCTAAAGCAGTGTATAGGAGACACAGTATAATATAAAACGTCATCATTTGGATCATTGATCCGATCACCTAGAAGTCTCTTTAGTGCTTTTGTTTCTGAAATTGCAAGTAAGCAACGCTTGGACCCAGCTAACATATCAATCTGATTGTTGCTTTCCAAAGGTTAGAAGGTCCGACCAGAGAGATTTCTTTGTCTTTTGTCTGGCTTATAATTGAGGTGACCATAAAAGCAGACCTAAATGTAGTTAGCAGCTTTTATTCTCAGACTCCTGCCTCACTATCTTCAAAGGTCAAACAAATAGAATTTTCATCTCTTTAACATTTTAGGAGACAGAGGTCTGGATAGTTTCATTCACCCTTTATCTGCTGAACTTGGAACCCTAAATTAGATTTTGAAATTGAGTGTGTAGCTTAGTCAGTAAGTTACCATAATGCCGGAGCACTGCATTCAACCCTAGAACTAGAGGTCATAGTAATATAAAGTGAAATGGATTGAAAACGAAACTCTGAAAAAAGAGAAAAGTTATTTCTTATCTGGTTTTGCCAAAGTGAGCATAGATTTAAGAAATCATTCAATTGTAGGCTGGAATTATAGTGGAAATGGGAACTGCGAAGCAGACAATATAGAAACAGATGAGTTCACCTCATATCTCTGCTGCTGTAGGCAAATAACACCTTTTAGTGAGAACAATGGATTGTGGATTTTTCTTTTTTTGAATCTTGTAAATTAATGTGAAGTCCCAGCCATGGATCACTTTAAATACTTTAGAGGACTACATAATATCCAGAGCACTATGGAGATTTAGACCTTAAGTGCTTGTCTAGCAGATCCTTCAGCCAACAGGATTACGCAGAACTACCACCGAGCTGGAATGTTCTAGTCACTTGGGAATTGTATAACATACAGATATGGTCTGTATTGTCACCATGTGGGTCTGACAGACCTGTCTGTACCCCCTGGGAGCTTCTGCTTCTCTAGCTACTTTAGTTATACAAACCTGCTTGAAAAAAATACTACATAAAAATACTACATAAATCATAAATACTTCGCATTTTCTCATACATTTTTATGTTGTTTTTAAGGCCATAAAGTCAACTTTTTGAACTTATAATTAATTTTCACTCTTACAATATTACATTTTTACAATATTTTGTGCCTATATTATACAGTTGTTTCTACTTTCTATACGGTATGTGATAGCTTTTACGAACCTTTTATTTGTAATAGCATAAGATCAACAGTAAAGTAAACAGTATCTTTTGTGTTTATCTAATGTCAAACATTTCTTATGACTACTATTTATGTGTGCCTAATACTGTCTATACAAATACATTTCTTTTACAAAAAAGCTCTCTTTTTATATTTTTCAGGGGTTGTTGATTCTTTTACAAAATCTGCCGACAGTTTACTGGGGAAATGAAGATATGAGCGTCCTCTTAGCTGAAGCCTACAGATTAAAATTTGCGTTTGCAGATGCCCCGAATCACTACAAAAAATAACATCATTCATGTGCAACTTCCAAGAGTCTCCCTTCTTATTAATGATTTCTATGAATATATATATAAATATTATAAATACTTTTTTGTCCTTTTTTTATGACAGTGCTAAAAATTTCCAGGAATCAACATAAACCATCACTGACTAGGCCTAGTTGTCAATTTTTCAGTAGGTTATCAATAAACATACCATATACCAAAGAATCATATTTTTAATTGTATTTACAGGGTAGAATAGGAATAATGACATCATCCCGCTTGTGATTCAAATCATCATGACAGATGTGGTGAGAATTGTTTTGAAAGGTGTGTTAAATCTGAATTAGACCTGCACAGCTTCGAATCTTTGTATTTCTGAAAATAACTATTTGGAACATGTGAAATGTACAGTACAGTAAGCATTAAAGTTCTTATAATATATTAACCCAATCATTGCTTGGATTTTCATTTACCATATTTTTCAAACTGTAGGACAGATCAGACTATAAGACACCCCTATAGTTAAAGGCATAACATTTTTATGGAACTTATTCTGGTGTCCAGATGATATGGTACAGACTTCACCACGGTGTCCTATTGCGGCATTAGCCACAGTGTCCAAACCCAGTGCCAGTCATAGTGCTCTCTCATGATTTCACCAGAGTATGAACAGACAGGGGCTAATAGGACTAAAGGGGCTTCGATCAGTTCAGAGTTATTGCTATGGGGGGGGGGGGGGGGGGGTTATCAAAACCTGTCCAGAGAAAAAGTTGCTGAGTTGCCCATAGCAACCAATCAGATTGCTTCTTTCATTTTGCAGAGGCCTTTTCAAAAATGAAAGAAGTGATCTGATTGGATGCTATGGGCAACTCAACAACTTTTCCTCTGAACAGGTTTTGATAAATCTCCCCCATAGAGTTACAGCTGCCCCTGTGTTAGGGTGTAGCTAGTAGGTCTTTGCAAGCAGCTAGTCTATGGTGCTGTGTGTACAAATGTTTGTTTTATCTGAAAGGTTTTACAGAAGTCCATGTGTAAGATGTGATTGTTCAGTGAACAGATAACAGAAATTGAAAAACAATGAATTCATCTCTGAGGTAGCAGTAAAACAATCCTTCTTTATTGATATGCTTTAAAAATTACATTTTGGCAGGGCAGAAAAACGACTGACAGACATGATGTGAACAAATGATTAACCTGTTTTTGGCTTATAACCAGGGCTCATGTCCTGCAGGAACTCGTGGGAACTGAGATCCTGCACTTTCCCACAGCAGGAACACTGTTCCCATTGGAAGAAGTCCTATAGGACCAGCCCATGAGGGGAAATCTTGGGTGATTTCCCATACTTTTTTTCCCCCCCAGGACTTGACCCCTGCTTATAACCCTTAAATGGTCACTCTCATTAAAACAAATTTTTGCTATTGCACTCCTTATGGCAAATAAAAAATATTTCTAATACACTTTGTTTTATAAAATGAAGTTTTTAATGTTTTATTTGTGCTCAAAAAAGCTCAGGAGCACATGTCCCCCATCTCATACACAGACTTAGGACCGAAGCCCAAACATAGGAAGTACAGCCTGAAGTGCTGAGGGGGGGGGGGGGTGTCCAGCCTCATCCAATCACAGCTCCTCTCACACCTAACTGCCATATGCTGTTGGTTGGACACCCCCCCCCCCCCCCCCCCTCAGCACTCCAGGCTGCACTTTCTGTGTTTGGGCTTCGGTCCAAAGTCTGTGTATAAGATGGGGGAAAATGTGCTCTTGAGTTTTTTGGAGCACAAATAAAACATAGAAAACTTTATTTTTTTTAAAAACAAAGTATATTAGAAATATTTTTTTATTTACCATAAGGAGTGCAATAGCAAAAAATTTTTTGAGAGAAATACCATTTAATCTTAATCTGATGTGTATGACTACATGGAGAAAATTTATATCCTAATCTTTCTATGCCCATCGGATATTACATCTTTTAAAATATATGTAAAATTAAATATGTACAAAAGTAAAAAAAAAAAAAAAGGAAACATTCAATAATGAAGAATGAAATCAGTCATAGAATTCAAACCATAAAAAGTGACTTTGTTTAACATAAATATTCAGTGTTTCTCATGATTCAATACGGCACGGTAACAATTTCCTACTCTCTGAGGTCTTTTAACCCTCTTTATGCTGCAGAACTTAGTGTTTTAAATCACCCTGATGAGTATTATGAGAGTGATATGCGACATTTGAAGGGTTAACAGAAGTGAAATTAACCACATTCCATATGTGCTTTTCTATTTCTTTTTTTCTTTCCTTTTGGATACAACCCACATAATACATGTCTGCTGTTACAATTGATGAACTGCTTAACTTAAGGTTTTTTATTGTCTATTGTATTCACAAATTCAGTGGTTTTACCTACATACCGTATATACTCGAGTATAAGCCGACCCGAATATAAGCTGAGGCCCCTAATTTCACCCCAAAAACCCAGGAAAAGTTATTGACTCGACTATAAGCCTAAGGTGGGAAATACATCATCCAGACCCCCATCATCATCCCCCTCTTCATCATCACCGCTTGTCATCATCCCCCCCTTCATCATCACCGCCTGTCATCGTCCCCCTGTCATCATCCCACACACCCCCCCCCCCCGCCTTCATAATCACCGCCTGTCAATCCAGTGGTCTTCAACCTGAGGACCTCCAGATGTTGCAAAACTACAACTCCCAGCATGCCCGGGCATGCTGGGAGTTGTAGTTTTGAAACATCTGGAGGTCTGCAGGTTGAAGACCACTGTGGCCTTCGTCACCATCCAGACCCCTTTAAGTTTTCTACTCACCTCCCCTCGGTGGGAAGGAAGGATGAGCTGGTCCAGGCCATCTATGCTGCAGGGACCATCCGGTGGGGAGGGTTAGTCGTTCCGGGCTGTCCATCTTCACCGGGGGGCCCTCTTCTCCGCTCCGGCTCCGGCCCCGGACTAGTGACGTTGCCTTGATGACGAGGCAACGTCACTAGTCTGGGGCCGGGCCTCCCGGTGAAAATGGACAGCCCAGAACGACTAACCCTCCCAGCCGGACGGTCCCTGCAGCATAGATGGCCCGGACCAGCTAACCCTTCCTTCCCACCGAGGGGAGGTGAGTAGAAAATTAAAGGGGGGGGGGGGGGGTCTGGATGATGACGAAGGCCGCCGTGGTCTTCAACCTGCGGACCTCCAGATGTTTTAAAACTACAACTCCCAGCATGCCCGGACAGCCAATGGCTGTCCGGGCATGCTGGGAGTTGTAGTTTGGCAACATCTGGAGGTCCGCAGGTTGAAGACCACTGAGAAGGGATTAACAGGCGGAGAGTTCACTCGAGTATAAGCTGAGGGGGTGGTTTCAGCACGAAAAATCATGCTGAAAAACTCTGCTTATACTCCAGTATATACGGTATTTAAAGGATACTCTTCTATTGTCAGCACACTTGTGGAAACCATTTGAATGTGACCAAGTATTACCATACTTCCCAGTCTGCTAAACAATATGTTAGACAGGATAGGTGGCCTCTTAAAGGAAAAATTACAACCTTCTTTTAATATATTCCTAAAGACCTCATCCTGGAACAACACTGGCAATAATTTGTTTATAATATTCTTATCTTTTTGAGACTCAACACTGTAGGTAGTTGCGAATGTGAGTTTATTGACATGCTGTTCACGTTCTTTTTTTGCTGTGTCAACAAACACTGACCTATCTTTACCATCTACTTTATTTGCAGCTCATTTCATCATCCACTCCCCCAGTGGATGAGACGTTCACAAATAGCCTGTTATTCTATATTATATAATGCAACAGTAGAGCAATTTCTCTTGGCTCTGGTAAACTCTCCAACGGGAATTCCCCAAATGGTATGTAACGAGGGGCAAGAATTAGAAAAAACTTACCTTATTATGATTATTATTATTATTAATGTATTGCACAAAGTGTTGTACAGCTTCATCACTGGACTGCCATATGGTAATAACATCATCTATATATAACTCGCACCCATAAATATTTCTTGCTTAAATGGATTCTGTACATAGAAATATATTTTTCTTCCCACTATGCTACATTCAGGTTGGTGAACAATGTAGAAAATTTTGCCCCTATCAAAGTGCCAACCCACTCGTAGTAGAAAACTCCTTTAAAGAGAAAGTAATTGTGCTTTAATGTATTGCAATAGCATGATAATAAACTTCTACTACTTATTTGTATGAGGAAGGAATATTATTTCATCATGACGCAGCCTTTACTCCTTCACCATGCGGTATGCACATATGCAATGCCTCTATCACAACTGAGCCAGGAATATTCATTGTGCCATTTTACTTCCTACATCAATGACAGGACATGTTTAATATCCCATAAATGACCTGGACACCTCATGACTAAGGGTTGTAGTAACGCATTTATATATTTGCTAAATTTTAATACAAGTAGCCAATGCCGCTTTAATTGGCCTCATGCATGAGAGGAGAGGGGTCCTGTGCAATTTTGGTAATAAATGAAATTCACCGTGATGTACCCAACCTTTTTTGGCTAAGTATACCTGCATGTAAACCCTCTTTCGAAAAATCATCAGAAAGTGGTATATGACAACATGCTTTGATTAAGCTGTATATATGTGAAGGGAAGAGTCATATAATCATATTCATATCGATCTATCTCCCATCAGCCTATGCCCTATGAATGACCTTTATAAGAATGTTTATAGAAATGTTGTACAAACAGGAATGTTTCTTACATTATTTGGGGCATGTCATAAAACACAATATAATGGCCATTAGACCAGGGGCATATTTTGGGATGTTGTATAACATTCTGGAATGGGCCCACCTAACCTGTTCCATACACGTATCATGGTAGCCTTGGGATATCTGGCCAGGTCATAGAGAGGCCAAAGCACAGGTGGCATTGTCTCTCTGGTATGTGCCCACCAAACCTGTGTTAGTGCCTGGGGATATCTGGCCAGATAGGAGGGTCTTAGGACATTGTATAAAGTTATCTATATATACCAAGCTGGATGGAAGGGAGGTGATCCTGAGAGGCAGCAACCATAACAGGCAGTGAGGATCCATCATCAAACTGCTGCCCTGCCTGTGTGTAATTAGGTGGGTGGGTAAGATATTGTATTGGGTTAAATTGTAATGTAACCAGTATAATGTTAATGTATTGAAGTTACCATTGTTGTATACACTGAGATACATTGATATTATACGGATATGTATATATGTTAGCTAAAGTTATATAGTGTATTAGGGAATAAACCTTTGTATTATTAACCCTGTGTTGGGAATTACTTAAACTTTACAATTTACATAGGCTGATCCAACTTTGATGTAATGTCATTAAAACAAGTCAAAATGAGGCTCAGTAGTGTGTGTGGCCTCCACATGCCCGTATGACCTCCCTACAACGCCTGGGCATTCTCCTGATGAGGTGGCGGATGGTCTCCTGAGGGATATCCTCCCAGACCTGGACTAAAGCATTTGCCCGTGGCGTTGGTGGGTGGAGCGAGAGATGATGTCCTCAATCGGATTCAGGTCTGGGGAACGGGCGGGCCAGTCCCTAGCATCAATGCCTTCCTCTTGCAGGAACTGCTGACACACTCCAGCCACATGAGGTCTAGCATTGTCTTGCATTAGGAGTAACCCAGGGCCAACCGCACCAGCATATGGTCTCACAAGGGGTCTGAGGATCTCATCTCGGTACCTAATGGCAGTCAGGCTACCTCTGGCAAGCACATGGAGGGCTGTGCGGCCCCCCAAAGAAATGCCACCCCACACCATTACTGACCCACCGCCAAACCGGTCATGCTGGAGGATGTTGCAGGAAGCAAAAAGTTCTCCATGCCGTATCCAGACTCTGTCACTTTTGTCTGCTCAGTGTGAACCTGCTTTCATCTGTGAAGAGCACAGGGCGCCAGTGGCAAATTTGGAAATTTTGGTGTTCTCTGGCAAATGCCAAATGTCCTGCACGTGTTGGGCTGTAAGCACAATCCCCACCTGTGGACATCGGGCCCTCACTTCACCTTCATGGAGTTTGTTTCTGACCGTTTGAGTGGACACATGCACATTTGTGGCCTGCTGGAGGTCATTTTGCAGGGCTCTGGCAGTGCTCCTCCTTGCACAAAGGAAGAGGTAGCAGTCTTGCTTCTGGGTTGTTGCCCTCCTACAGCCTTCTCCACATCTCCTGATGTACTGGCCTGTCTCCTAGTAGCACCTCCATGCTCTGGACAGTAAGCTTACAGACACAGCAAACCTTCTTGCCACAGCTCGCATTGATGTGCCATCCTGGATGAGCTGCACTACCAGAGCCACTTGTGTGGATTGTAGGCTCCATCTCATGCTACCACTAGAGTGAAAGCACCACCAACATTCAAAAGTGACCAAAACATCAGCCAGGATGCATAGGAACTGAGAAGTGGTCTGTGGTCACCATCTGCAGAACCACATTGGGGGTGTCTTGCTAATTGCCTACAATTTCCACCTCTTGTCTGTTCCATTTGCACAACAGCATGTGAAATTGATTGTCAATCAGTGTTGCTTCCTGAGTGGACAGTGTGATTTCACAGAAGTATGATTGACTTGGAGTTACATTGTGTTATTTAAGGCTAGGTTCAGACTACGGAATTTCCGACTGTCTGCCTGCAAAATTTTCCGCGACTATTTTCCGCCTCCAAAGGCATTTTTCAGTTTCATGCCTAATTTAGTCATTTCCGCGAGTAATCCGCCGCTATTTCGTATGGAAATGACGCCACCAAATCCGCCTTAAATTTCCGCTTCAATTACAATCAGAAAACAGTGGGAGTGCTAAGAGCCAAGTTCAGCCCCTTTTGGACCATGTGATCACATGACCTAAACAAGGTCAGTAATTTTTTTCAATGTGGGCTAGTCCAAGAACCAGTGGGCGGATCATATTTAAATTTCTGACTCAAATCCGTATGGATTTTCGGCATGTAATCCGCTTTCAATCTGCCTACATTCCACGTTTGAACAAAAATCCGCCGGGAAATGAGAAAGAGCACCTCCTTTCTTCATGCGGAAACTTTCTAGCGGAAATTAGACATGCAAATTCTGAGTGAAAAAATCCGAAGTATGAACAGGTGCACGGTAATCCCATTGACTCGCATGTACTTTTTAGCAAGCGGAATTTCGGCCGGAAATTTTAAAACGGAATTTCTGTCGGAAATTCCGTAGTCTGAACCTAGCCTAAGTGTTCCCTTTATTTTTTTGAGCAGTGTATAATTCGATATCCAGCAAATCCACCAATGCACCTTTGTTTTTTTAATGTTGTCTTCTTCCTCTCATATGGGTAAAATTACTCTTAGAAAAAAAAAACTGTACTTTGAAAATGTATCAATATCTGTGCTTCATGACTATAGGGGGCTAAAACCCTGTATTTTTGGGTGCAAATGCTATATTTTTATTTACGAGATCACATTCCCTAAGAATTTGATTCAAGTACATACAAATTGTTATATGCAAGTTGTTCTTTAACCCCTTCAGGACCAGGGATTTTTCCGTTTTTGCATCATTTTTTCCTTATCACCTTCTAAAAATAATTTTGCACCTACAGACTCATATGAGGGCTTACTTTTTGTGCCACCAATTGTATTTTGTAATGTCATCAATCATTTCACCACAATATTTACAGCGAAAAAAAAATATTTGTGGGGCAAAATTGGAAAAAAACTACATTTTTTTAAAATTTGGGGGGCTTCCGATTCTATGCAGTGCACTTTTTGGTAAAAATGACACCATATAGGTTTATATATATATAGGGTTTATTTTACTACTTTAAAAAAAATTATAACTACATGAACCAAAATTAGTATGTTTAAAATTGTCATCTTTTTTTTAAATTTTTCCATATACAGGGATGTATGTGGGCTAATTTTTTTTTTGCGCCGTCATCGGAAATTTTTATCTGTACTATTTTTGATTTGATGGGACTTTTTGATTGCTTTTTATAAATTTTTTTTAGGGTATACAAAGTGACCAAAAATACACAATTTTGGATTTTGGAATGTTTTTTACATGTACGCCGTTGACCTTGCTGTTTAATTAACATTATATTTTTATAGTTCGGACATTTACGGACGCGCTAATACCACATATGTTAATTTTTTTGTTTACATATATATATATATATATATATATATATATATATATTTATTTATTTTTTTTATGGGTGAAGGGGGGGGGGTGATTCAAGCTTTTACTAGGGAAGGAGTTAAATCTCATTTATAAAAAACATTTTTACACTTTTTTTTTTTGTTCCCATAGGGGGGACTATTATATGCAACCCTTGGATTGCATACACTGTTCAATGCTATGCCATAGCAAAGCATTGCTCAGTGTCATCGGTGCTCTGCTGCTCCAGCCTGAATCTCAGGCATGGAGCAGCAGAGCGACGATCGGGAAGCAAGGTAAGATGCCTTCTGCTATCCTCTCAACTGTTCAGGACGCTGCGATGGTCCCGAACAGCCCACTGAGCTAACTGGCAACTGTTTTCTCCCTTTTTAGACAACTCGATCAACTTTGATTGCGGTGTCTAAACGGTTAATACCGGACATCAGCCCGATCAGCGATGTCCGGTATTAGCCGCAGGTCCTGGCTGCTGATAGCAACCGGGACATGCCGGGTATGAAGCGTGCTCAGCTCCTGAGCGTGCTTCATGTAATGGGAGCCAACCACGAGCGTAAATATACACTCGTGGTCATTAAGGAGTTAAAGAGTAGGCTCATGAACATTTATACATTTTTCTTAGCACAGCTGAACATCTAGTCACCAGTGTTATCTATGGAAAAAATGGTTTTAACCGTAAAAGTTTGCAAAAACCTATTGACATCTATTCCAAACTGATGACATCATATGAATTTTATTTTTCCTCTTTTTCCATTGTTGCATTGTATATATTGGAGCCAGATGTAAAAAATTCTGTCCACACAGCCCAGATTTTGCATCTTCCATCACAACCTTTGCATGAAGCTCCGAGTCTCCCGCTTCTGTACACTGGCAGCTGCCTGCGCTCTATTAGACACACCAGAAGATTACTGCCCAGTATATAATTTGTTATTATTTATGATGATTAAACAAACATGAAGTCTAATCACTTAAGCCTGCGCCCTATCATCTTAATAGGATTTCCTTTATTATGAGCTTACTGGGTTATTTTTAAGCAGATCAGCTGAGATATTTATACATTTGTTTCTGTACGGACATCAGAATACTACATAGAACAGTCCTCTAAAGACCTGTCCGATATCATGTGAAGTATTATTATGCTGTATTTACACTATTTATTATGTAATCTTTTCCATTGTGAGATTACTCCTATTTGAAGTTGCCAGTAGCCATTTACTGTGTATTACGGTATATACTCTAGTATAAGCAGACCCGAATATAAGCCGAGGCCCCTAATTTCACCCCAAAAACCCAGGAAAAGTTACTGACTTGACTATAAGCCTAGGGTGGCAAATACATCATCCCCTCATGTCATCATCCCCCCCCCTTCATCATCCAGACCCTCGTCATCATCACCCCTGTCATTATCACCCCCGTCATCATCACCCCCTCATCATCACCCTGTCATCATCACCCCGTAATCACCCCGTCATCATCACTCTGTCATCATCACTCTGTCATCATCCCCCCCCTTTTCATCATCACCGCCTGTCAATCCCTTCATCAGTGGTCTTCAACCTGCCGACCTCCAGATGTTGCAAAACTACAACTCCCAGCATCCTTGGACAGCCATCGGCTGTTGAAGACCACTGCAGGTTGAAGACCACTGCAGCCTTCGTCATCATCCAGACCCCCCTTTAGTTTTCTACTCACCTCCCCTTGGCAGGAAGTTAGGGTGAGCTGGTCCGGGCCATCTTTGCTGCAGGGACCGTCCGGTGGGGAGGGTTAGTCGTTCCGGGCTGTCCATCTTCACCGGGATGCCCTCTTCTCCAGGCCCGGCCCCGGTCTAGTGATGTTGCCTTGACGACGACGCACAGGGACGTTCATGCGCAGGGACATCACAGATGTCTGCTGCGCACGGACGTCCCTGTGCATCGTCGTCAAGGCAACGTCACTAGTCCGGGGCCGGCCCGGAGCGGAGATGAGGGCCTCCCGGGGAAGATGGACAGCCCAGAATGACTAACCCTCCCCACCGGACGGTCCCTGCAGCATAGATGGATCGGACCAGCTCACCCTTCCTTCCCACCAAGGGGAGGTGAGTAGAAAACTAAAGGGGGGGGGGGGGTCTGGATGATGACAAAGGCCACAGTGGTCTTCAACCTGCGGACCTCCAGATGTTTCAAAACTACAACTCCCAGCATGCCCGGACAGCCGATGGCCACTTAAGTATAAGCCGAGGGGGGCGTTTTCAGCAAGAAAAATCGTCCTGAAAAACTCGAGTATATTCGAGTATATACGGTATTATAATTTTTTTCTGTGATACTTCTAACACTGTATATGAAGTTCATTTGTGTGACTGCATTTGAAAGCATCTGATCCTAAGCAGCCATGGAAAATTGCCATTTGCCATAACCTGATCTGGCAAATTCAACGTTGGGGGATGTATATTGTCATATTAAAATAAATAGCTTTTTCCTTACAGCTATCGTGCACAGCAGATTTCCTGCTCTGATAGCTCTAAATGCTGCAAACAACTTAAGTGATGTCACTCAAGAAGACACATAGGAATGGCTTGTTATCGCAGGCTGCGTTTTCTGCCAAATTTGCCACCAGACCTTTATTTGCCCAGAAATTTCTCTTGAGCTTACCTGTCATTAGTGCTTAGCGTTCTTTATGTCATGAGATCAATATGATTAAAAATGATATATATTTTGATGCCCAAGCCTTTTCTTACTGCTTAGTATAGTAATAAAACAAGAGTATATTGATGGCAGGTTCTTTAGATATGTTACCAGAGAATATAAATATGATGTCCCCTACTAGGCTATGTTCACACAGTAGATAAAAACAATTTGCATATTTTTCATTCATAATGAAGAAATCAACAATATTTTTACACAATGTGAACATATCCTTACATTCCCCTGAGACCAGCTATAAAGTTCAAGGTCACGCTTCCACAAAGCAACTAGTGACTACTTTGTTTTCCAAATTGTAAAACAAACTCCAATGTAAAAATATAGAAATCTTTATTATTAATTGTTCAATCAAACAACCATGTGAGGTAAACTCAGAACATCCAGACTGAGGAATAAAATAGGGAGTACCATATTTTTCGCCCTATAGGACGCACCGGCGTATAAGACGCACCCTATTTTTAGGTGCAAAATCTAGAAAATTAAAGATTTTGAACCCAATAGTGGTCTTCAACCTCCGGACCTCCAGATGTTGCAAAACTACAACTCCCAGCATGCCCGGACAGCCGTTGGCTGTCCGGGAATGCTGGGAGTTGTAGTTTTGCAACATCTGGAGGTCCGCAGATTGAAGACCACTGCATAGGAGGTAATACTCACGTGTCCCCACCGCTCCGGACCAGTCACCGCTGCCCTGGATGTCGCTCCATCGCTGTTGCCGTGTTCCTGTCGCTCCGGAACATCTCTGCTGCCGGCCGGGTATCCTCGCTCTCCGTCGCCGTCATCACGTCGTTACGCACGCCGACGCACGTACGCGACGACGTGATGACGAGGAAAGAGAGCGCCGGCCATACAGGGGATCCCTGAACGGAGAAGACACCAAGGAGGCAGGTAAGGTCCCTCCCGGTGTCCTGTAAGCACTAACCCGGCTATTCAGTCGGGCTGTTCGGGAATGCTGGGAGTTGTAGTTTTGCAACATCTGGAGGTCCACAGATTGAAGACCACTGCATAGGAGGTAATACTCACGTGTCCCCACCGCTCCGGACCAGTCACCGCTGCCCTGGATGTCGCTCCATCACTGTCGCCGTGTTCCCGTCGCTCTGGAACATCTCTGCTGCCGGTCGGGTATCCTCGCTCTCCGTCGCCGTCATCACGTCGTTACGCGTGACGATGTGATGACGAGGAAAGAGAGCGCCGGCCATACAGGGGATCCCTGAACGGAGAAGACACCAAGGAGGCAGGTAAGGTCCCTCCCGGTGTCCTGTAAGCACTAACCCGGCTATTCAGTCGGGCTGTTCGGGACCGCCGCAGTGAAATCGCGGCGGTCCCGAACAGCCCGACTGAACAGCCGGGTTAGTGTCACTTTCCCTTCAGACGTGGCGGTCAGCTTTGATCGCCGCATCTGAAGGGTTAATACAGGGCATCACCGCGATCGGTGATGTCCTGTATTAGCCGCGGGTCCCACGGATGTATTTGCCGTATAAGACGCACCGACTTTTTCCCCCCAGTTTTGGAGAAGAAAAAGTGCGTCTTATACGGCGAAAAATACGGTAAATCACTGAATATAGTCAGTAACCAGAGTAACCAATCATGTGTCTCAGGGTAACAATGTACAAAAATCCTACACTCTACAAAACAACTAGATAGTGTGCTGATAAAAGTTGTGGTCAGTTATGCAGCCCAGCCATACATATCCACAGTAAGGTATATGCTGTATTAATTCCAGTTACTACTTGGTGAATTATAATATGCTGTGCCACAACCCAGAGAGCAATATCAGCCTCTATTCACCCACCTCTGAAACTTCAACAGGCAGTCTCTGTGATGTGCAATATACCATAACCCATACACAGACTAGTCGTATTAACAATAATAAAGTGTCTCACCCATCTAGGAACACTACCGGTCTCTGCCGCTACCCCTACAGCTGCTGTTTTGTCTCTTCCTCAGTGGATCCAAATGTAAAATGAAACAACTTTCTTAAAGGGGTACTCCACCCCTAGACATCTTTGGATAGGGGATAAGATGCCTGTTCGCAGGGGTCCTATAAACTTGCATTGAGGGGACGGGGCGTGGCGTCACACGGGGGCGGAGTCGTGACATCATGGACTTCCGATCCCGTGGTTGCAACCCAGACCCTCCAGCACTTCCGGACAAGAAACAGGTGGGTGCCGCATGCTATATTGTGTGGGCCCCAGCGGCGGGACCCCCGGGATAAGATGTCTAGGGGTGGAGTACCCCTTTAAATTGTCTTTATTAGATTAGACAAATCTGTCAGATGGACTTTCTGCACTTTTATTATTCGGCTATGTTTATACAGTAGAATTTCTGTTCCTCTGTTCAGATTCTCTTCAGCCAAGAAGCTGGCAGTAGATTTTTTGCAGATTCTTTGCGGAATGTGCATGGAATTTGTGCTGCGTTTATGTAGCATTTCATGCGTTTAACACACAGATTCCGGATGGAGTTCAGAGTCCCATTGACTTCAATGAACTCTACTGAGGAATTCTGCAAAACTATAGAAAGGTTCAACTTTTTTGCACAATCAGGAATGCAGAATTTTCACAGGGGAAATACTGTAGCAAACAAATTGCTGTGTGAATGGGACAGTGGAAAAATCTATTCAGCTCAGAATTTCTGAGCTTAAAGGGTAGCTCCCACCATCCTATTTTTTTTCTGTCCCTGCCTATTGCCAATCTATCCCTAACCCCCTCCCTGCTTTTAATTTTTAAGATTTTTAAGACTTCCCCAGCAGGCACCACATCACTGATGCCTGCTGGGGCCGACACTTCCGCCCTTAGTTCATCTACACAGGGTGCCTCCAGCTGTTTCACCACTACAACTCCCAGCTTGCCCTGACATCTACTGGCTGTCAGGGCATGCTGGGAGTTGTAGTATTGAAACAGCTGGAGGCACCCTGTGTAGATAAACTATTAGTTACATGCAGCGCTACGGCGCTAGCCCGTTCCCTCTGATTGACAGGCAGGGAGCGAGTGCATCCTAACTGAAAAAGGACTGATTGCCAGGCCAAAATCAGTCCTTTTTCAGGCGTGACGTCACGCCAGGCTGCAGCCGGCCACTAGTGGCCGGTTTTCAAATGTAAATTAAACCATTTTAATTAAAAAAAGATAAAATAAAAGTATATTAGAGATATGTTGTAGTACATAAGTACTATAACATATCAAAAAATAAAGTTGGTGACAGTGCCCATTTAATTTTTTTCTCAGCATTCTGCATGAAAATTCTGCCATGTAAACATAGTCTTAGAGGTAGCAGCGGGGAAGGAATGTGCTGGTTTTCACCAGAGCCCACCGCAAAGCGGCATGGTCTTGCTGTAGCAGGCGGCACCCAGGTCTCTACCCCTGGCATGACTCGACCACACAGGTGGCTGAGGTGATGTGAGGTACAAGAGGGATTAGGCAAGACATGGACTGGATAGCAGGAGGTCAGGGTGGCACAGGTGCGTAGTCAGGAATGTAGCAGGGGGTCAATAGGCAGGCGGCAAGGTCAGGTCACAAAATGCAAGGGTCAGTAACACGGCAAGGCTAAACAAAAAACACTTTCTCTAAGGCTCTGGGGCAACAAAGAACCGGCAGAGAACGGGGGGTGCAGAAACTTATAAGAAAGATACAGGTGAATGTACTAATTAAGGGCGCACTGACTCTTTAAATTTTAGAAGAGAAGACAGAAGGGACGGAGGTGGCAGGTGCAGGAAGGGAGCGCTCACGACCACCGTGACAGGAGGAAGTTGTACGCCAGCTCAATGTGTGTACGGCTAAGTTCACACCACATTTTTGCAATTTTTCGATTTAAAAAAAACCCGGATTCCTCAAAACCTGACTAAACTGTATCAAAATGTGTGTACAAATTTTTATCTGTATACAGTTGAAAACCGTATACGGTTTGAAAAATGTCTGGTTGCATCCGTTTTTAAAGAAAAAACGTATACGTTTTAAGCTTTTCTCTCCATTATGAATAAAGTTTCACTTGTTTGATTGAAATTTCAAGAAAAAAAACTGTGCAAAGTCAAAAACCGTATGGTGAAAACCGGATGGAACCATATGCACATACAGTTCTGTACGGTTCCCATTGACTCCCATGTTAAAAAAAAAAAAAAACATATATGGTTTAATACGTTTTTTTTTTACCCGGACTAAAAACCGTGGCAGGCCATGGTTTTCTGTCCGTAAAAAAAAAAAAAAAGTAAAAAAACGTATGGTTTGAAAAACGGAGACTATCGTATACATTATGGTGTATACAGTTTTGAATGAGAAGTATATGGCCAAGGTTTTCTGTACGGCTGCATAAGTTATTTTTTTTTATGAAACCGTATGCCGAAACAGTATAGTAAAATCTTGGTGTGAACCCCCACCCTAAAAGAGAAAAAGAATCCTGGAGGGCAGCACACAGAGACTGGAGATAAGGAGCAGATACAAAGCAGTCTGCGGCAGAGAATCTTAGACTTTGTGAAAGTGTAAAGAGAGAGTAGAGCTCACGCGGATAGCTGTAAAAGCCAAAGCAAGGAAATATATGGGGTTGTTTTTAGTTTTAATGCATTAAGTCTAGTTTCCACACAGGTTTTTTTCTGACTTTTTGGGGGAAAACTGTCAGCTCTTGAGCCAAAGCCAGAAGTAGTTTCAAAAGGAATGGGAAATATAAAGAAGGGTCTTATACTTCTCCTTCCTACTGGATCCACTTCTGGTTTTGGCTCAAAAACTGCAATGGCAGTGTATAAAAAAGAAGTCAGAAAAAAACCTGTGGGGAAACGTAGCCTAAGTATAGTGCAAAGCTAAAATGAAAAGAAAAATGCTTTTCAAAGGTGTCCATAGGCTTTAAAAGTCATTGAATACTTTTTTTTCCTAAATGTAATTCCATGTTATTCAGCTGTCAGAGCTTAACTGCTGCAATTTAATGTCTCTTTGCATATGTAATGTCAAATGGACAGCATTTTCTGAAAGACGCTGGAGGAAGACAGATTTTAGCAGCAGTTTAGAGATGGTGACATTATCATCTTATATTCTCTCTTTTTTTTTTCTACAGTGCCACAGGCTATATTATTTAGCACTAAGTTTGGTTTACATGTCATCATCCCATCTGTCTAAAGACTCAAACTAAAAATTGTGTAAACTTTTAAGATTTGTAAATTTGTAACCCTTTTTTTTTCAACACTGCTATACTGTACGAGCACAAAAATACTATACATTTTGTCATTAAATGCAACTTTTTTTTACATACAGTTTCACATACAGTATATTTCTATGTTCGGAAAGTGATGCATGGATTAATCCATACAGAAAAGTAGTCAAGCTTATTTTACCTTGAGAAATCCATCTTTTCTGGTAGGAGCTTAAAGGGGGGTACCACTGAGAAGCGACAACGCTGTTTGGCACTGAATAAGTGCTTCAACTGGCCTAACACAGAGCCGGAACTTCTCACCTTATATAAAGGTGAATAATCACTATCACCTGCTTAACACCTTGTGACGTAAACCACAGTGGGAGGGGAAAAGAGGGGAAGGAGTGGATATCTGACTATTTGACACTTATAGCAGTGATATCATTGATCAGAAGCATACTCTTTGTATATTCAAAAACAGACTGAAACATCCACCTTATCGTTGAGTCCTAGAACCCCCAGGGCATCGGTTGACAGTATCCAGTGTGTTTCTCTTCTAAGGAGATTTTTCTCTGTCTTGATGCCTGGTTGTGCTGTGACTCTTTCGATGCCTGCAAAACACAGTGTTTCAGGACTTCCTCCTCTCTGGGTGCGCCTTTCTTAGTGCGCAGGGAGTAGAAGTGCTCCCTAATCCTAGCACATAATTGTCTTATGGTTTTTCCAATGTAATAGAATCCACACGGGCAGAAGATTATGTACACAACGTTTTTTGTTTTACAGGTGATCAACTCATTAACTGGGTGGTATACAGGATCAATCCTAAACGATTTTTGGCATAAATTAAACTTGCAAAAATTGCAGTTTTTACATTGAAAATTTCCTTTTGGGGTTTGTTCACTCAGCCAATCACTACCTTTCTTTTTCTTTTCTTCACCTGAACTTTGTTGTTTTAGCATATCCACTAACGTTTTGTTTCTTCTATATGACATTAGTGGTTTATTATTTGCTATTTCTTTTATGTCATCATCCATCTCTAGAATAAACCAATTTTTCCTCACTGCTCTTTCAATGATTTTATTTACAGGTGTATTCTGGAATGTAAAAGTGAACCTTTTTGGAGATTTGTCAGTTTTTAATAGTTTTTTTTAATTTTTCGATCCTAACAACTCAATTCGTGTTTTTTGTTCTGCTTTCTCTCTTCCTTTTTTCACAAGATTTTTAGTTTATTTTCTTTCTTGCAACCTATATTGCAATTCATCAGCTTATTTTTGATATGTACTGTCATGAACGTTATTCCTTTTTAAACGCAGAAATTGCCCATATGGAATACCATTTTTTACAGCTGCTGTATGTGAACTATGGTAATGTAAAGTTGAGTTACGTGCTACATCCTTTCTGTAACCTTCACTTATCATTGTACCGTTTTCAACTTTTATCCGGACATCTAGGAATTCAAGTTCGGTACCACCGAATTGATATGTGAATTCCATGTTATATCCTTTTATGCTGTTTAGGTATGTGACAAAATTAGTGAACTGGCTTTTTGACCCCAACCATACCATCAGGACGTCATCTACAAACCGGACGTAAGTCCTGATGTACTGAATGAACGGGATATTAGTGGAGTATACCACTTCATCTTCAAATTTTGCCAGATATAGATTTACGTATGTATAGGACACCGGTGTCCCCATTGGGGTCCCGGTGTCCTGCCTGTACCATTTGCCATCATACCTAAAAGTACTGTTTTCAAGTACAAATCTAAGGGCTTCACTTACGAATTTGACAAAGGTGTCAGGTTTATCTGTCTTTTTCAAAATGTCTTCTATTGCTCGCACTCCCGCATTATGCGGGATGCGAGTATAGAGACTAACAACATCCACTGAGCATAGGCTCCAACCCTCTTCCCAACCTATGTCGTTGATAATAGACAGCAGGTGGCCTGTGTCTTTTATGTATGCTGGGACTGCAGGTAACAGGGGACTTAACAGAAAATCCAGGTATTGAGATAGGTGCTCAGTCACTGAGCCGATCCCCGCTACAATAGGGCGGCCGAGGGGGTCGGCTCAGTGACTTATACACCTTAGGTAAATGGTACCACTTTGCTGCAATTGGACATTCAGGTATTAGTTTTTCTGCTGTATGATTTGATATAATATTAGCAGTTACATATCTATAGAGTATGTATCTAAGATTATCCTTGATTTTATTGGTGGGGTCTAAGGGTAGAAGCGTATATGTTGAAGTGTCGGACAATTGCCTTATTGCTTTCGCACTTATTCAGTGCGAAACAGCGTTGTCGCCTCTCAGTGGTAAACCCCCCCCCCCCCGTTTGTTACCATCTATGTCTTCTCCCTGGGCAACATGGTTGTAAGTATGTGCTAAATAAAAGAATCTTGCTGAAATAAGAAGCTCACGCGCATACAACAGAAAGCATCCTCTCTGTGTGAGCCGCATCTGTGGCCTACACAGAGAGGAGACGTGACTTCAGCCCCCACGCATTTTTTCTCTCATCCTGGGTCTGGGGCAGGGAGGACATTCCTGCCTATATCTATTGTGGGGGACAATGCGGCCTTTACCAACTGTGGGGGACAATGCTGCCTGCACCTATTGTATGGGACATTGCTGCCTTTACCTACTGTGGGGGACAATGCTGCCTGTACCTATTGTGGGAGACAATTCTGCCTGTACCCACTGTGGGGGACAGTGCTGCCTGTACCTATTCTGGGGGACAATGCTGCATGTACCTATTGTGGTGAGGGAAAATGCTGCCTGTACCTATTGTGGGGGACAATGCTGCCTGTACCTATTGTGGGGGACAATGCTGCCTGTACCTATTGTGGGGGACAGCGCTGCCTGTATCTATTGTGGGGGACAATGCTGCCTGTACCTATTGTGGGGGACAATGCTCCCTGTACATATTGTATATGACAATGCTGCCTTTACCTACTGTGGGGGACAATTCTGCCTGTACCTATTGTGGGGGACAATTCTGCCTGTACCTATTGTGGGAGACAATGCTGCCTGTACCTACTGTGGGGGACAGTGCTGCCTGTACCAATTGTGGGGGGCAATGCTGCCTGTATCTACTGTGGGGGACAATGCTTCCTGGACCTATTGTGGGGGACAATGCTGGCTGTACCTATTATGGAGGACACTGCTGGCTGTACCTATTGTGGAGACAATACTGCCTGTACCTTTTGTGGGGGACAATGCTGCCTGTACCTATTGTGAGGGACAATACTGCCTGTACCTATTGTGGGGAACAATGCTGCCTGTACCTATTGTGGGGGACAATACAGCCTGTACCTATTGTGGGGAACAATGCTGCATGTACCTATTGTGG
Source organism: Hyla sarda (assembly GCF_029499605.1). Lineage (NCBI taxonomy): Eukaryota > Metazoa > Chordata > Amphibia > Anura > Hylidae > Hyla > Hyla sarda. The sequence continues at coordinate 227,635,264 of NC_079192.1, forward strand.
GGGACAGTGCTGCCTGTACCAATTGTGGGAGACAATTCTGCCTGTACCCACTGTGGGGGACAGTGCTGCCTGTGCCTATTCTGGGAGACAATGCTGCATGTACCTACTGTGGGGGACAGTGCTGCCTGTACCAATTGTGGGGGACAATGCTGCCTGTATCTACTGTGGGGGACAATGCTTCCTGGACCTATTGTGGGGGACAATGCTGGCTGTACCTATTGTGGAGGACACTGCTGGCTGTACCTATTGTGGAGACAATACTGCCTGTACCTATTGTGGGGGACAATGCTGCCTGTACCTATTGTGAGGCACAATACTGCCTGTACCTATTGTGGGGAACAATGCTGCCTGTACCTATTGTGGGGGACAGTGCTGCCTATACCAATTGTGGGGGACAATGCTGCCTGTATCTACTGTGGGGGACAATGCTTCCTGGACCTATTGTGGGGGACAATGCTGCCTGTACCTATTGTGGAGGACAATGCTGGCTGTATCTATTGTGGAGACAATACTGCCTGTACCTATTGTGGGGGACAATGCTGCCTGTACATATTGTGAGGGACAATACTGCCTGTACCTATTGTGGGGAACAATGCTGCTTGTACCTATTGTGGGGGACAATGCTGCCTGTACCTATTGTGGGGGACAGTGCTGCCCGTACCTATTGTGGGGGACAGTGATTCCTGTACCTATTGTGGGGGACAGTGCTGCCTGTACCTATTCTGGGGGACAATGCTGCATGTACCTATTGTGGGGGGACAATGCTGCATGTACCTATTGTGAGGGAAAATGCTGCCTGTACCTATTGTGGGGGACAATGCTGCTTGTACCTATTGTGGTGGACAATGCTGTACCTAATGTGGGGCAACGCCGCCTGTACCTGCTGTAGTGGAATGCTGCAGCCTTTACCTGTTGTGGGGACTAACTTCTGTGTTCCTGCCTAGCTAATATGGGGGCCTACCAATCTAATAAGGGGCTACATACTACCTACAATGGGGGGTTTCATACAGGGGCCAGCTATCTGGGGGATTTACTGGCTACCATGCTACCTATTTATGTACATACCTGGCCTTCATACATGGCTGATTAACTACCTAGCTAGCCACCTACCTACATGCCTGTATACCTACCTACCTTGCTAGTAACCTACCTACATATCTGGCTTCCTGATCTACCTACCTGGCTACCTACCTACTTTCCCTTTTACTGTGCAGGACACCAAGGAGGGCATTATAACATTTAGGGGCCTATAGATGGGGAGATTATGTAGAGAAGGGGAGGGCCGGCTCCAAGGAATATGAAACTAAGTGATTTCATATTCCTGTGAGCCAGCTGGCTCGGCTCTCCATCCAACCGTCCACATCTACCACCTGCCCACTAGCTGTTGGAAGACTACAACTCCAACAAACGTTGCAACTCCAACAAAAAGTCGCACAAAAAGTCAGAGTTGCAACTTTTTAAAAATGCTGTCAAAAGGCAAGTTTGTAAGCCAGGTTTGACCTGACTTTGACTTGCGACTTTTTGAAGGGGGTTTGCGACTTTTTTTTTTTGCTTACGTGCGACGTTTACACTTCATAAATTCACAACCACTGCAAAGTGAAAACAGAAAGTTATTTAGGTAGGGCTATGTGCAGCTTTATGTCTACCCACAAAAGAAGCAAAAAGGAGAGCTCTAAATCCCTTGATAAATCTCCCCATTATGTGCAGTTTTAATGCATTTTCTAATTCAAAGTACAATTCAAATATTTTATAATGACTTTAAGTATTTAGGTTATGAGCTCCCGGGTGGGATTTGATAGGTGATATGTCGTCCTGACCCAGGGCTTGCTTCCTTTTGGCACATTATGAACAAGTGAGAGTAATGCAACGTAAAGATGCAGCTGTGCCGGAATAAAATAAATGGCGCAGTATGACTGTGATGGTGGGTCTGCATGCCAGAGTGCATCTTTAGGCCATCTATAGAAATCTTTATGAATCTAAAGTAATAAAATATCATTAAAATGAATTGATTGATTAAATAATAAACTGTAACTGGGATATTGGCAAAATCATGTACTATCTTCTAGAACAATGATTTACCACCATGTTATTTCGAGGAAGGTGAAGTTTGATCAGATTAGAGATGCCCTTAAAGGGATTATCTAGTTGTACAAAATTGATGACCTGTCCTCGGGATAGCCCATCAATATTACATCAGCACTGGTGCAATTCTTAGCTTCCCCACTGAACAGTTATTTGACGGGTCCTCGTTGCTCATGTGATTGCTGCAGCCTATTCAATGTTTACTTCTGCTTATCCTTGTAAAAGCCATACTATTTGTAGCACTTTACTAATATTGCAATGTCATTACATACATTATGGTGATTGAAAGAACATGGGAGAGAATGCAGCATTTGCACAAGCACTGTGGCTCCTTCAACCATCTTATCACCAGGGGTGGCCAGAGTTTAACCCTTCTTATCTAATATAGATGGCCTATTCTAAGGATAGGCCATCAAATTTGTTAGACTGGATAACCCCTTAACCTCAATGACTGGGACAGTGTGTCAAATAGAGATAATTTTTTAAAACAAAGGTACATGTGATGTGGAAATTAAATTATTACAAATGTATAGGGCAATAAATAAAAGAAAGCATTTAAGCTATTAACACAAGAAGTCGGCTTACATGCACTAACTTACTAAAGTTAAAATAAGTTATGATTAAAACAAAAAAACAGATAAAGGACACAAAGTTTTAGATTGAGACTCATTGCCAAAGAGAGTAAAACAAACCCTAAAATGTCATCCAATTACATAAATAGCGAAAAGGTTAAAACTGAAAGTGTTGGCCCTTAAAAAGTAATAAGGGAGGAATTATAAAGGGTGATAAGGAGAAAGTGAACTTATTAAGAACACATTTTGAATAAAAAAATGTCTCTACTGTATCCACAAAGGAAAATGAAATGTCATGGGAACTGCCAAAAGGAGTCATAAAGTGTACCTCACAATTATAGGCCTGTATGTGTAAATTGTTATTTGCAAATAGTGTAAGAGACGTTCAAAGGGATGCTACCTTGAGTATCTCAAACTCTATATCAGCCTGGGTTTGTTGTGTCAAACCAACCTGACTAACTTCTATGATGATGTATCTTTGTAGATAAGCAGGCCGAACCGGTGAACCTGGTCTTAATCCAAACTTCCAAACATTGGCACGTGTGGATACCGCAAACCTGGCAATGGCGGTAATGATAGCAATAGGGGTGACGAACATATGGCATTTTGGTGCCTGAATGAAAGGAGGAGGTACTGTGAACCACTAAGATGAAGTCAGTGTAGCCGAGCATACTTTGCAGCTTTCATCAAGATCATTTGACCCCAGGTTACACATTAATTTCTTGCATTTGTGTATTATATAGCTCCCAAGCCAATAGAACACAGCACAGCAGTGCATTTAAAAGGCTAATAAAGCCCCATGCACAGCACTTCGGATGCCGTTTTGGAGAGAGAAAGCTGAGAGAGAGCAAGGACTACTAATCCCAGAAAGCCTTCACAAATCCTATACAATTCAAAAGCAAGCGGAGCAGAGCATTAATCAGTGTGCTGACCTCCTGTCACCGCCAGTGCTCTGTCCAGTTGGTACACTACAAATCTCACCCAGTAGTGTACAAGCCCATAAAAGCTATAACATTACAAGCAGGGCAAAGCATTGATTAGTGGGCTGACCTCTTGTCACCTCAACTACTGTATACAGTTGGTGCCCTACAAATTCCAGACAGCAGTGAATAAGCCCATAAGGCTATTACATTAAAAACAGAACAAAGCATTGCTCAGTGGGCTGACCTCAAACAATGATCTCCTGTCACCTGCATTACTGTGTACAGTTAGTGCACAACAAATCCCAGGCAGCAGTGAACGAATCCTTAAAAGCTATCACATTACAAATATCTAGTTAACTGAGTGAGTTGACCTGTACTTTAGCATAAATATGTAGTTAAAGTGTTGTGAATGTGGAAAAGCCATCTAAGGCTGTTACGTGTATTTTCTCCAAAAACATAAAAATAACCCCCAAATTATTTTCAATGAAAGAAAAAAAAAATGTATATATATATATATATATATATATATATCTATCTATGTGTGTGTACATGGTAAAGGAATTGTTGAACAGGGTAGAAAACAGGGAATGTTGGTGGCAGTACCAGTACAGGTAGCAGCAGCCTGGTGGTAGTGGTAGAAGCTACATCAGCAAGCAAAAGTTTTTACTGTCTTCTAGGGGTTGTGTGATTTCAGAGGGTAGGATGGTCCTTGTGGACTTGTTTTCTCAGGAGGAGGCAGAAAAGTCTACCGATATGATGATGAGCCAGGTGTCAGTAGATTTCTCATCGTCTACAGTTACATGGCGCGGTGAAAATATCCATACTAAATTGTCTGTTACATAATCTCTGTCTTTGCTTCTCCCCTAGTGCTAAGCAGAAGGATAGCATTAGTACAAGGAGAAGTTGTGTCTACTGACACCTATACCACCTCTGCAAAATACTCCAGAGGCCAAGCTAAGTGTTACGCCTAGCGCTCCGGGTCCCCGCTCCTCCCCGGAGCGCTCACGGCGCCTTTCTCCCTGCAGCTCCCCGGTCAGCGCTGACCGGGAGCGCTGCCCTGTCATGGCCGTTGGGGATGCGATTCGCACAGCGGGACGCGCCCGCTCGCGAATCGCATCCCAGGTCACTTACCCGTTCCCGTCTCCTGCGGTCATGTGCTGGCGCGCGCGGCTCCGCTCTCTAGGGCGCGCGCGCGCCAGCTCCCTGAGACTTAAAGGGCCAGTGCACCAATGATTGGTGCCTGGCCCAATTAGCTTAATTGGTTCCCATCTGTTTCCTGGCTATATCTAGTCTCCTCCCTTGCACTTCCTTGCCGGATCTTGTTGCCCTAGAGCCTAGTGAAAGCGTTTTTGTGTGTTTATACCCTGTGTACCAGAACTTTGCTATCTCCCCTGACTACGAACCTTGCCGCCTGCCCCCGACCTTCTGCTACGTCCGACTTTGCTTCTGCCTACTCCCTTGTACCTCGCCTATCTTCAGCAGCCAGAGAGGTGAGCCGTTGCTAGTGGATACGACCTGGTCACTACCGCCGCAGCAAGACCATCCCGCTTTGCGGCGGGCTCTGGTGAAAACCTGTAGTGTCTTAGAACCGGTCCACTAGCACGGTCCTCGCTATCCCTCTCTGGCACAGAGGATCCACCTCCTGCCAGCCGGCATCGTGACAGTAGATCCGGCCATGGATCCCGCTGAAGTTCCTCTGCCTGTTGTCGCCGACCTCCCCACACTGGTCGCCCAGCAAGCCCGACAGATTGCCCAACAAGATCACCAGCTGTCGTACTTGACCACCATGACTCAGCAACTCCAGTCGCAGCTACAGCAGATTCAGTCTCAGCTACAGCAGCAGCAACCATCTCCTCCGCCAGCTCCTGCACCTCTTCCGCAGCGAGTGGCCACTCCTAGCCTCCGCCTGTCTTTGCCGGACAAATTTAATGGGGACTCTAAGTTTTGCCGTGGCTTTCTTTCCCAATGTTCCCTGCATCTGGAGATGATGTCGGATCAGTTTCCTACTGAAAGGTCTAAGGTGGCTTTCGTAGTCAGCCTTCTGTCTGGAAAAGCCCTGTCATGGGCCACACCGCTCTGGGACCGTGATGACCCCGTCACTGCCTCTGTACACTCCTTCTTCTCGGAAATTCGAAGTGTCTTTGAGGAACCTGCCCGAGCCTCTTCTGCTGAGACTGCCCTGCTGAACCTGGTCCAGGGTAATTCCTCCGTTGGCGAGTACGCCATACAATTCCGTACTCTTGCTTCTGAACTTTCCTGGAATAATGAGGCTCTCTGCGCGACCTTTAAAAAAGGCCTATCCAGCAACATTAAAGATGTTCTGGCCGCACGAGAGACTCCTGCTAGCCTGCATGAACTCATTCATCTAGCCACTCGCATTGACATGCGTTTTTCTGAGAGGCATCAAGAGCTCCGCCAGGAAAAAGACTTAGATCTCTGGCCACCTCTCCCACAGTCTCCACTGCAATCTGCGCCTAGGCCTCCCGCCGAGGAGGCCATGCAAGTGGATCGGTCTCGCCTGACCCTGGAAGAGAGGAATCGCCGTAAGGAAGAGAATCTTTGTTTGTACTGTGCCAGTACTGAACATTTTCTGGTGGATTGCCCAATCCGTCCTCCACGTCTGGGAAACGCACGCTCACACTCAGCTCTCGTGGGTGTGGCGTCTCTTGATGCCAAGTCGGCTTCTCCACGTCTCACGGTACCTGTTCGGATTTCCACTTCAGCCAGCTCTCCCCTCTCAGCCGTGGCCTGTCTGGACTCTGGAGCTTCTGGGAATTTTATTCGGGAGTCCTTTGTGAATAAATTCCATATTCCGGTGACCCGTCTTGTCAAGCCACTCCGCATCTCCGCGGTCAACGGAGCCAGGTTGGACTGTACCATACGTTTCCGCACGGAGCCCCTTCTTATGAGCATCGGATCTCATCACGAGAGGATTGAACTTTTGGTCCTCCCCAATTGCACCTCGGAAATTCTCCTTGGACTTCCCTGGCTTCAACTTCATTCCCCAACCCTGGATTGGTCCACTGGGGAGATCAAGAGTTGGGGGTCCTCTTGTGCCAAGAACTGTCTAAAACCGGTTCCCAGTAACCCTTGCCGTAACTCTGTGGTTCCTCCTGTATCCGGTCCCCCTAAGGTCATTAAGGACTCTGCCTGCCACAGGAAATGCCCCTCCCCCCCTCCCAGGCAAGCTTCTGTGTCCCCTCATGGCCCTCGTCCTGGTGTCACACTGCCCCGTGCCAGGTCTCGCCCTCTGCCCTCTCTCCCCATTCCTACTCCTGCGGTTCTGCCTGCCGTTGAGGAATCCCTCCTTCCTTTCCCGGTGTCCTCATCCCAGGGGAGGCAGTTACCCGATAAAGAGAAGGGGAGACCTAAGGGGGGGGGTACTGTTACGCCTAGCGCTCCGGGTCCCCGCTCCTCCCCGGAGCGCTCACGGCGCCTTTCTCCCTGCAGCTCCCCGGTCAGCGCTGACCGGGAGCGCTGCCCTGTCATGGCCGTTGGGGATGCGATTCGCACAGCGGGACGCGCCCGCTCGCGAATCGCATCCCAGGTCACTTACCCGTTCCCGTCTCCTGCGGTCATGTGCTGGCGCGCGCGGCTCCGCTCTCTAGGGCGCGCGCGCGCCAGCTCCCTGAGACTTAAAGGGCCAGTGCACCAATGATTGGTGCCTGGCCCAATTAGCTTAATTGGTTCCCATCTGTTTCCTGGCTATATCTAGTCTCCTCCCTTGCACTTCCTTGCCGGATCTTGTTGCCCTAGAGCCTAGTGAAAGCGTTTTTGTGTGTTTATACCCTGTGTACCAGAACTTTGCTATCTCCCCTGACTACGAACCTTGCCGCCTGCCCCCGACCTTCTGCTACGTCCGACTTTGCTTCTGCCTACTCCCTTGTACCTCGCCTATCTTCAGCAGCCAGAGAGGTGAGCCGTTGCTAGTGGATACGACCTGGTCACTACCGCCGCAGCAAGACCATCCCGCTTTGCGGCGGGCTCTGGTGAAAACCTGTAGTGTCTTAGAACCGGTCCACTAGCACGGTCCTCGCTATCCCTCTCTGGCACAGAGGATCCACCTCCTGCCAGCCGGCATCGTGACACTAAGCACTAGTGGTGGTGAGACTGTAAGGCATCATGGTGGATGTTTAACCCCTTGGGTGGTGGATGTTTAGCCCATTTTCACCTTATGGACCCGACCATTTTTTGCACATCTGACCACTGTCACTTTAAGCATTCATAACTCTGGGATGCTTTTACTTTTCATTCTGAATCCGAGATTGTTTTTTCGTGACATATTCTACTTCATGTTAGTGGTAAATTTTTGTCAATACTTGCATAATTTCTTGAAAAATTCCAAAATGTGATGAAAAAATTGAAAATTTAGCACTTTTCTAACTTTGAAGCTCTCTGCTTGTAAGGAAAACAGACATTCCAAATAAATTATATATTGAATCACAAATACAATATGTCTACTTTATATTTTCATCATAAAGTTGACATATTTTTACTTTTGGAAGACATCAGAGGACTTCAAAGTTCAGTAGCCATTTTTCAATTTTTCACAAAATTTGCCAAATCTGAATTTTTCAGGGACAAGTTCAGTTTTGAAGTGGATTTGAAGGGCCTTCATATTAGAAATATCCCACAAATTACCCCATTATAAAAACTGCACCCCTCAAAGTATCCAAAATTACCTTCAGCAAGTGTGTTAACCCTTTAGGTGTTTCACAGGAATAGCAGCAATGTGAAGGAGAAAATTCAAAATCTTCATTTTTTACACTCGCATGTTCTTGTAGACTCAGTTTTGGAATTTTTACAAGGGGTGATAGGAGAAAAAGCCCACTCAAAATTTGTAACCCAATTTCTCTCGAGTAAGGAAATACCTCATATGTGTATATCAAGTGTTCGGCGGCGCAGTAGAGGGCTCAAAAGGGAAGGAGCAACAATGGGATTTTGTAGTGTAAATTTAGCTGAAATGGTTTTTGGGGGCATGTCGCATTTAGGAAGCCCCTATGGTGCCAGAACAGCAGAAAACCCCCACATGGCATACCATTTTGGAAACTACACACCTCAAGGCACATAGCAAGGGGTCCAGTGAGCCTTAACACCCCACAGGTGTTTGACGACTTTTCGGATGTGTAAATGAAAAAAATTTTTTTTTACTAAAGTGCAGTTTTTTTTAAACAAATTTACCCTTTTACAAAGGGTAATGGGAGAAAATGCCTCCCAAAATTTGTAACCCCATCTCTTCTGAGTATGAAAATACCCCGTGTTCGGACATAAAATGCTCTGCGGGCGCACTACAATACTCAGAAGAGAAGGAGTCACATTTGGCTTTTGGAAAGCAAATTTTGCTGAAATGATTTTTGGGGAGCATTTAGGAGGCCCCTGTGGTGCCAGAACAGCAAAAAAAAAAAAAACACATGGCATACCATTTTGGAAACTACACCCCTTAAGGAACGTAACAAGGGGTACAGTGAGCCTTAATACCCCACAGGTGTTTGACGACTTTTTGTTAAAGTTGAATGTGTAAATGCAGTTTTTTCCCCAAATTTTACATTTTTACAAGGGATAATAGGAGTAAATGACCCCCAAAATTTGTGACGCCATTTCTTCTGAGTATGGATATACCCCATGTATGGACATTAAGTGCTCTGCTGGCGCACTACAATGCTCAGAAGAGGAGGAGCGCCATTGAGCTTTTGGAAAGAGAGTTTGTTTGGAATGGAAGTAAGGGGCCATGTACGTTTACAAATTCCCCCGTGGTGCCAGAACAGTGGACCACCCCCCACATGTGACCCCATTTTGGAAACTACACCCCTCACAGAATTTAATAAGGGGAGCAGTGAGTATTTACACCCCACTGGCGTTTGACAGATCTTTGGAACAGTGGGCTGTGCAAAATAAAAATTTAATTTTTCATTTTCACTGACCACTGTTCCAAAAATCACTGTACCCCTTATTACATTATGTGAGGGGTGCCGTTTACAAAATGGGGTCACATGTGGGGGGGGGGTCCAATGTTGTGGCACTATGGGGGCTTTGTAAACACGTGTGGCCTTCAATTCCAGACAAATTTTCTCTTCAAAATCCCAATGGCGCTCCTTTTCTTCTGAGCATTGTAGTGCTTCAGCAGAGCACTTGACGTCCACACATGGGGTATTTATATACTCTGAAGAAATTGGGTTACAAATTTTGGGGTGCTTTTTTCCTATTTTTCCTTGTGAAAATAAAAAATTTAGGGTAACGCCACCAACATTTTAGTGAAAAATTTTTTTTTTTCATTTTCCCATCCAAATTTAATGAAAATTCTTCAAACACCTGTGGGGTGTTAAGGCTCACTATACCCCTTGTTACGTTCCATGAGGGATGTAGTTTCCAAAATGGGGTCACATGTGGGTATTTATTTTTTGTGTTTATGTCAGAACCGCTGTAAAATCAGCCACCCCTGTGCAAATAACCAATTTAGGCTTCAAATTTACATAGTGCGCTCTCACTTCTGAGCCTTGTTGTGCGTCCACAGAGCTTTTTACGCCCACAAATTTTGGGGGTCTTATTTTGCTTTTACCGCTTGTGAAAATAAAAAGTATGGAGCAACACCAGCATGTTAGTGTAAATATAAAAAAAAAATTACACTAACAGGCTGGTATAGCCCCCAACTTTTCCTTTTCATAAGCGGTAAAAGGAGAAAAAGCCCACCAAAATTTGTAGTGCAATTTCTCCCGAGTATGGAACTACCCCATATGTGGCCTTAAACTGTTTCCTTGAAATACAACAGGGCTCCGAAGTGAGAGAGCGCCATGCGCATTTGAGGACTACATTAGGGATTGCATAGGGGTGGACATAGGGGTATTCCCAGCCAGTGATTCCCAAACAGGGTGCCTCCAGCTGTTGCTAAACTCCCATCATGCCTGGACAGTCAGTGGCTGTTGTTGTTTTTCACTTTTCTTGGGGGGGATAGTGTAAGGGGGTGTATATGTAGTATTTTACCCTTTATTATATGTTAGTGTAGTGTAGTGTAGTTTTTTTAGGGTACATTCGCACTGGCGGGCGTTTACGGTGAGTTTCCCGCTAGGAGTTTGCGCTGCAGTGAAGAATTTGCCGCAGCCCAAACTTGAAGCAGAAAGCTCACTGTAAACTCGCCCGTGTGAATGTACCCTGTAAACCTCCAGCTGTTTCAAAACTACAACTCCCAGCATGTACTGACAGATCGTGCATGCTGGGAGTTGTACTTTTGCAACAGCTGGAGGCACACTGGTTGGAAAACCTTCAGTTAGGTTCTGTTACCTAACTCAGTATTTTCCAACCAGTATGCCTCCAGCTGTTGCAAAACTACAACACCCAGCACTGATCGTCGAAGAACATGCTGGGAGATGTGGTTATGCAACAGCTGGAGGTACGCAACTACAACTCCCAGCATGCCAAGACAGCTGTTTTGCAATATCTGGAGAGCTACAGTTTAGAGACCACTGCACAGTGATCTCCAAACTGTGGCCTTCCAGATGTTGCAAAACTACAAATCCCAGCATGCCCAGACAGCAAACTGCTGTGTGGGCATGCTAGGAGTTGTAGTTTTGCAAGATCTAGAGGGCCACAGTTTAGAGATCACTGCAAAGTAATCTCCAAACTGCAGCCCTCCAGCTGTTGCAAAACTACAAATCCCAGCATGCCCAGACAGCAAACAGGTGTCTTGGCATGCTGGGAGTTGTAGTTTTGCAATATCTGGAGGGCTACAGTTTAGAGACCACTGTATAGTGGTCTCAGACTGTAGCCCTCCAGATGTTGCTAGGCAACTCACCGGCTTCCGTAGGATCCAGGGAGCTGCATCTTCGTGCTCTTCTTCCGTCGATCCCCGCTGCCGATCGCTGGCTGCTGCTGCTACCGCTGATGGGTATGTGGAATTCTGCGACAGTCCCTGTCGGTTTCCCCATTCGGCCCGGCCTATTGTGGGTGGGCAGAACGGGGAAACCGAAAATTAACCCCCCCCGCCCCTGATCTGCTATTGGTCGTTGCTTCTTGACGACCAATAGCAGGGGTAGGAGGGGTGGTACCCCTGCCACCTCACTCCTATCCCTTCAGGGGGATCGTAGGTGTCTTTGACAACCACGATCCCCCTTATATTCTGGGTCACCATAGACCCGTATGACCCAGAATCGGCGCAAATCGGCGGTGTGAATCGTTGGTCTGATGACCCCCTGGACATTTGCGCGGGGTGCCTGCTGGTAGATATCAGCAGTCACCCCGATCCCGTCCCGGCCCGGCGCCGGGCGGGGACCAAAATTCCCACTGGCGTATGGATACGTCCTGGGTCGTTAAGTACCAGGGAGCCAGGGCGTATCCATACACCCTAGGTCTTTAAGGGGTTAAGGAACCCATAATTAGACCTCAGAAGTTCATCATGATAGTAGTGGTGGCGACAATGAGGAGGAATTTAACCCCTTAAGGACGCAGCCCTTTTTCACCTTAAGGACTGAGCCCTTTTTCGCAATTCTGACCACCGTCGCTTTATGAATTAATAATGCTAAAACGCTTTTACCAAATATTCTGATTCTCAGATTGTCTTTTCGTGACATATTCTACTTTATTTTGGTGGTAAATTTTTTGGTGGTGAAAAATCCCAAAATTTCATGAAAATGTAGAAAATTTTGCATTTTTCTAACTTTGAGGCTCTCTACTTGTAAGGAAAATGGATATTCACAATACATTTTATTTTTCTTCACAAATACAATATGTTCACTTTATGTTGGCATCATAAAATGGACATATTTTTGCTTTTTGAAAAAATTAGAGGGCTTCAAAGTAGAGCAGCAATTTTCAAAAAATTCATGAAAATTGCTAAATCTGAAGGGACAGATGTTACAGAACTACAACTCCCAGCAGGCCTGGGCAGTCCAGGCATGCTGAGAGTTGTAGTTTGGCAACATCTGGAGGCCTACCCTTTGGGCACCACTGTAACGGTGGTCTCCAAACTGTGACCCTCCAGATGTTGCTAATCTACAACTCCCAGCATGCCCAGACAGCCTTTGGTTGTCTGGGCATGCTGGGAGTTGCAGTTTGGCCTTCCTAGTAGTTGCCACAGTAAAGATCGTTTTACTTTCACTTTCAATCCCCCCCCACAACGATTCCCTACCGGAGCCAGGATCCAGCAGTCTCCAGCGAAGATCCCGGGTCCCCAGGCATCTTTTCCTGTTGGTACCAGCCTCGATCTTCTTCCCACGATCCCCTCGACATCCAGGGGCGGGCATAATGGGGGTTGCCATGGCAACCCCCTGTCCTGCGCTGCCATTGGTCAGAACTCCATTCTGACTAATGGCAGGGGATAGGAGGAGATCACAGCTCTGCGACCTCACTCCTATCCCTTAGGCTGATCGGGGCTGTTGCTGACAACTCCAATCAGCCCTATTTTCCGGGTGATCGGGTCACCAGAGACCCGATCAGCCTGGAATTGGAGAAAATCGCATGTCTGAATTGACATGCGATTTTCTCCGATCGCCGACATGGGGGGGTCTCAGGACCCCCCTGGGCGATGTGCCGGGATGCCTGATGAATGATTTTAGCAGGCATCCCGATCCGGTCCCCAAGCGGCTAGCGGTGGGGACCGGAATTCCAAAGGGCGTATCCATACGCCCTCAGTACTTAAGGACTCGGGATGCAGGGCGTATGGATACGCCCTGTGTCCTGAACAGGTTAATGACGATAATGTCAGCAGGCACGTTGGTCTAATCAGCTCAGGAGCAGGTGGCGGTAATGCTGCTCCATCTGTAGGCTTGAGAAAAAAGCCTTGCAGAAGAGGGGCACAATCAGGTGATGGTGTAACTATCTTTTTACCGAATCCTGTCGTATGGAAATTTATACGATGCAGAAAAGCAGGCACAGTGCTGTCTCTGCAAAAAGAAAGTAAAGGCATAGCCTGGGTCTGAGTTTAGAAATTGTGACTCTACATAAGCACATAGAGGCCTGACTAGAAGTATCACTAGTCCACTAATGCCTGCTGTCCGCTGCCTACAGCTACAACTTAAAAGCCCACCGTTGCATGCTGACACTGACAGGTGTATTGTGCGCATGAAGAAAGAGATGAGTACTGTATATCCACAAAAGCTTAGTGTGTTTTTAAACAGGCTGTTCGTTACCATCGGTAACTGCATGTCACTGGAATATTGATATTAACTTAGCCATAAAGCCTAGCATTGCCATATAGGGCTTGAGAGCTCTTAGGCAGTGATATACAAGTATTTTGAGGCCTATTTCATTGCTGGTTCGAGGAGAACATGTTCACCGCAAACTAAACATTTTCTGAAAGTTCGGGCGCCTGGCAAACTGAACTTTTCAAAGTTTGATCATCTCCACTTTCTTTGTAGACTGGACTGGTCTAAGATAATTTCTTGGCCGCACTCCAGTGACAATCTCTGCTCCTCGGTTTTTGAGGAACTGGCAGCGTCATTTAGCAGTTAGGGCTGCCAACCTCGCTGACAATAGGACTAGTTAACCTGTCAGGGAGCTGGCACTCTGGGTCAGGCTTGTCGCTGGTGCCCCATGTTTTCTGAGATTCATTTGATTTAAACAGGCATTCTGCTTGCTACAGACCCTTGGGATTGGCCTCTCTGTGTGCCTCACATGCATTAGAACAGTCAGTGGATATGCTGTGTACTGACCCCTGTTTGCATTATTTTCCTGCCTTGACTTAATTCAACTATTGATGTTCCCACCTGGTATTGTGATTTTTACACTTCTCTAATTTCTGACTTTATCCCTGATGCTACTTTCTTGCATTTTACTTTAGGTTTGACTTTGACAACATTTATCTGGATTCTGTCCCTGAGGTGCCTCGTTGTTGCTGACCCTGCTACCTAGACTATCCTTCCCTCCCATTAGACTAGCTTTTCTATACACGTAGCTATAAAGGCGGGCCATGACCTTTTAGAGCAGGAGATCCATATAGATAGGGACAGGGGTGATGGGTGAAATTATGACTACACATATCTGTCCCCTACATTACAACTATAGTGAGCCATTATGTATCCTATATCTTTATTGTCCCTGGCAATAACTTTTTAAAACAAAAAAACTTAGGCTTCAGAGAAAATGTATCTAAAGGGGATATTGGCTCAGTCATTCAAAACAGAATGTACATACTTATGTTGGCTCTCTGTTATAAGAGATCATTATTGGGCCCGATTCTCTTTAATACAGGGTGTTTCAAAAAGATGATACAAAAAGTAAAGGCCTGTACTTAAAGGGAATTATACGTACTTATCTCCTAGCCACAGGTTAGGAGATAAGTGTCTGATCGCGATGGGTCTGACCGCTGGGACCCCCTGCAATCTCTGCCCAGTACCCTGTTTCTCTCCATGCACAGAGCGACCACCGCTCTGTGCACGGATTACTGTCGACCATGGCACAAAGCAGTGGCCAAAGCTCCCCTCCATGTATCTCTATGGCAGAGCCAAAGATACACAAGTGCTGTATTTCTGACGCTACCAAAGAGATACACGAAGGTGTGTGTCGGCCACTGCTTTGTGCCTTGGTTGACAGTAATCTGTGCACGGAGCGTGCAGAATCCTTTTTGAATCACCCTGAATATTCATAAGTGACCTTGTGGAGGGATTGCACATTACAATTTACATTTTGCAAATGTTTGCAGTGAGCTGTTCGTCTTTCTTGTTTCCTGTGTGATGTATTGCACCATTGCACCTGTTCTTTGGATTCCATGGAATTTAATGACTCCAGAATTTGAGCACACAAATCCTTCCACAAAAAAATATATTAAACATTAAGCAAAATATTAGTGTGGCCATATTAGCGTGACATTTCATTTCCCCTAGACCACCTTTACTGACCATATACATTTAAATTAACAGAATCCATCAGCTCTATATTTTGGTTAGAGCCATAGTCTCAAGGAGGCAGTGTTAAAGGAGAACTCCAACCAAATTCTTTTCACACAGGATGACTGCCATCTACAATAAACAACACATCACTTTGCAATGTCACACTCCCTTCACCTCAGCTCTCAGAAAGCCAAGAGCGCTTGTGAGATTGTCCCTGATTAGCTAGGGCACAGACACCTCCCTTATCTATATTCATTGCTCCTCTAACCATGTGACTTGCTCTGCTCGGCTCTGCCAGCAGCTCACACAGGAAACAAGTGGAAGGGCTGATGGTCTATCTGGATTTTTGCAGCTCTTAGCTCCTTGCACAAACCAGGTAGTTTTGCTTTTTACCACTTCCATTTATGAAGGAGATTTATCAAGCTCCGTAGATTTTTTTGCGTAAAAAAGTTGCACGTACTTGCGCACGTGCGACATTTGTATACATGCTGTGACTTTTTGATTTTTGCTTTTTCCAAAGCACATTTCTGAAATCTGCTCACATAGTAATTTTTCTTTTTTACTTTGCAGTGGTCATGTATTTATCAAATGCAATATTCGCTATTTAGGAAAAGGAAATTAACACCCACTTTAACAACTATTCTTGTTATGCATCATGAAACAAAGCTACTACATTAATGTTAATCTTAATTATAGAATTTTTTTTATATAACTAATAACTCTATTAATTTTAAGGTTGAAAATTCCCACTACACACCTTGTTAATTTTAGGACACGTACATGCTGGCGTACCCACAAAATTTTAAAATGAATGTTGTGTTAAAATAGAATAAGGCACAAAATAATTGTGTAAGAATTTTTACAAACTACGTAAATAACCCATACATGGCAGTAAAATTTTTCCTTAAAAAAAAAAAAAGAAACATCCATAGTAATACAGCTTCATGCACATTTTGGGTGGGTAACGCTACTGGTAATAAAGGGTACATAAAGAACTTCGGCTATTAACATAAGGGAAAACTATTCTGCTTTCAAAAAAAATGCTTTTGTAAGCGGGTTTCCAGGGCTTTGCTTACGTGGCATTTATTTATCAAGGTCGTTCGACTATTTGATAAATAGGTCACATGTAAGCAAAAGTAAGTTAAAAAAAATTGGCATATGTTTGAAAAGAATGATAAATCTCCTTCTATATTTTTACCACTTTTGGTTGGATATCTTAATTAAGCCACAACATGCATTTCTCCTTACTGCCCCATCCCTCCCTACCTCCACCGACTTGCATGGCTCAGGGCTGGAAGTCTAACCCTGTACATCAATTGGTCAAGACAGGGAGGGTTAGGGAGGTGGAGACGTGCATGCTACGACTGATTCCTTTTAACCAACTATGTATAGTCAGTAAACTTAACTGTATAAACCAGTGTCAGGAAGCTGCTACCAATTTAAGGAAGATCATGGGGTGCATCAAAAGGGATAGATGCTTAAGCTGAAAACATAGTTTTACCACTTAACAAATCACCTGTCAGACTACACATTATTTTTTTTACTTTGTGGATAGTTTTGGGCAACTATTTTGATTGCCAGCCCTGGCTAATTTATAGTAAAGGTCCTATTGGCAACATCCCTGGCTTTTGCAGTTGGGTGAACTATAGCCTAAGCTCTGTGTGCCTGAGTTCCTTTTTATTTCTCAAGTATTTTGTTCTAGTTTAGAATCGTAGTTCTTAAATTTATTCTTGCTTTATCTTTGTATAATCCATTTTTTTTAAATTGCTTTTGTTTTAACCCCTTCCCGCTACAGGATGTATGCATACGTCCAGGGCAGGACTGGGGATAAAAAACAGCCCTGGAAATTATTGCATACCAGCCCCACAACACATTGTGCCAGCCATTGTGCGCAGGCGTATTACTTTACATATATATATATATATATATATATATATATATATATATATACATATATATATATATATATATATATAATAGATAGAAGGCAGCACACCAACTTGAGTGAAATCCAATGTTTTTATTCCATGTAGGAGAGACAACGTTTCAGCGATCTCACACCGCCATTTTCAAACTTGAAAATGGCAGTGTGAGATCGCTGAAACGTTGTCTCTCCTACATGGAATAAAAAACATTGGATTTCACTCAAGTTGGTGTGCTGCTTTCTGTCTATTATATGTAAAACAAGGATCGGAGCACCGAGATCCAATTGGCTGGCACCCTGGGATTTCTTATATTGGATGTGCTGCTCTTTATTGGTTTATATATATATATATATGTATATATATATATATATATATATATATATATACACACACACACATATATGTCACAGTATAGTTCAGTATAGTGTAGTATAGTTCCCCACAGTAGGTTCAGTATAGTTCCCCCACATTAGGTGCAGTATAGTTCTCCACATTAGGTGCAGTATAGTTCCCCCACATTAGGTGCAATATAGTTCCCCCACATTAAGTGCAGTACATAGTCCCCCACATTAGGTGCAGTACATAGTCCCCCACATTAGGTGCAGTATATAGTCCCCCACATTAGGTGCAGTATGTAGTCCTCCACATTAAGTGCAGTATATAGTCCCCCACATTAGGTGCAGTATATAGTCCCCCACATTAGGTGCAGTACAGTTCCCCCACATTAGGTACAGTATAGTCCCCCCTATTAGGTGCAGTACAGTTCCCCCACAGACATAAAGCCTTCAGCCATATACAGCGTTTTTAAAGTTAATGCGGGGCCGGCGGCCGCACATAGGTAACCCGGAGCATCCTTGTGTCCCGAAAAGATTTTTCGGGACACAGGGATGTCCCTAATGTGACGGGGGCCCCATGCGGGCATGGGGCCCGGATCAGACGTTCCATGAGCGCCAATGATTCACCCCTGGCAGCCGCTGAAGGGGAAAAAAAATACACAGCCACACCTCAAAGCGGCCCCAGGGCCGCGGTCCAGCGAAAATTTTCCCGGTATTCCGGTAGGCCAGTCCGGGCCTGCATACGTCCTGCACGGGCTCCCACAATATAACGCGGGGTCACGTGCTGGTCCTGCATCATATCACGTTGGTCCCAGCGGCATATCGTGTTGGTCCCAGCGGCCATCAACGTGGCGCGATCAAAGTTGATAGCTGCATCTAAAGTGAAAGTAAACATTGCCGGTTAGCTCAGTGGTAGTGTTCGGGAACGCCACGGTGGAATTGTGGCGTCCCGAACAGCTTGCAGGACAGCAGGAGGATCCTCACCTGTCTCCTTGCTGTCCGATCGCCGAATGACTGCTCCGTGCCTGAGATCCAGGCAGGAGCAGTCAAGCGGCGATAACACTGATCAATGCCAGGCTATTGTCTGGCAGTGATCAGTGTAGGAAATCAGTATGTGCAATGTTTTGGCCCCCTATGGGGGCTATAACATTGCAAAAAAAGAAGTGCTGAAAATAAAGTGTTAATAAATGTGATTTAACCCCTTCCCTAATAAAAGTCAGAATAACCCCCCTTTTCCCATAAAAAAAACTATGTAAGCAAAAATAAATATAAACATATGTGGTATCGCCACGTGCCTAAACCGCACGGTCAATGGCATATACGGAAAAAGATTCCAAATCCAAAATAGCATATTTTTGGTCACTTTTTATAACATAAATTTTTTTATAAAAAGCGATCAAAAAGTCCAATCAAAACAAAATTCATACCGATAAAAATTCCAGATCACGGCGCAAAAAATGCCAAAAAATTTAAAAGTTATAGGAGTCAGAAGAGGACTTTTTAACGTATACATTTTCCTGCATGTAGGTATGATTTTTTCCAGAAGTACGACAAAATTAAACTATATAAGTAGGGTATCATTTTAACCATATGGACCTGCACTGCATAGAAACAGAATCCCCAAAAGTAAAATAAATTGCATTTTTCTCTTCAATTTTGTTGCTCAATGATTTTTTTTTTCCATTTTGACGTGCATTTTTGGGTAAAATAAGTAATGTCACTGCAAATTAGAATTGGTGGCGCAAAAGATAAGCCATAATACTGATTTTTAGGTGGAAAATTGAAAGGGTTATGATTTTTTAAAAGTAAGGAGGTAAAAAAGAAAGTGTAAAAACAGAAAAACGCTATGTCCTTAAGGTGTTAATTTGATCCAGTAATGTGCTCAGCCATGCTTTGTATCTACGTTATAGCACCTGTTTATAGTCCAGGGTGTTCCATATAGACATTTTCAGAAAAAAAGTTATGCTTAGTTTTTTGGTAGTTTGGACTTGAACAAAAGTTTGAGACAGCTAGTTGGGATCAATCCTTGTATTTGCTTCTGTCATCCGTTAGTTTGTGCCATTATTTATTCCATGATCTCTGGTTTCTGCTATCTATTCTTGTTACCTCCCTGTATTATTTTTTTTAAACTAATTTTAACTAATGTATATGAGAATCTTAACAGAACATGAAAACCCGGAAGGATCTTAACTGTTTGCACACCCTTTTGCTTTTTACAAGTGGGGTTCTTTGCGGTAAAGCAGTTTTTTACTGTTTATCTAAATAAAATATTATCTATCACACCTTTCATGTTTGAAAAATATTCCATATAGTAGAGTTACTGCATATCACCATAGGAATAAAATGCCAGTGTATGGAACAACACATTTTAGTTGGGAGGATACACAGAAATAAAACTGACAGATTATTTCTATAAATTATTTTCCATTACTAGGTTATACACAATTCCAAAGTCCACTCCAGACCAATATAACTAGATTGCTTGCACATTAACTCATATTGAATTCTATTGATTTATAAAGAAGGATATGCTGACTCGTCAATTCTAAAATGGATACAAGAATATACAGTTTAATGTATATTTGTTTTAAAAAGAAAGGGGCCAATCCATTCATTTCTATAAATTTCTTTTTCTCTTACTTTTTCATGTAAAATATAGGAAATGGTTGTATTTACACTGTAGGTACATGACTAGCAAGACTTAAATGCTTAACAAGGTAAATTGCGTATGAAGTAATACCACTTCGATTTATATATACATATAGCTACTCATTTTGATATTCACTCATTGCATTTGCTACAACTATATTTTTGTTGTAAGCATTTTTATGGCTTAATTGCCATTACACCGAGCACCCTCTCCCTGAGCTATTTGATGATGGTTACAGATTTTTTATGCACGAGCTTTGTCTTAACATTACACTTATAGCATTGTTGTGTATCAGTAAGGTCACCTCTAAAACAGTGTTCCAAAACAAGGAAGCCTTATTCTCCTTCCTAATCTTAGTAAAGCTTCCATTTCTGTTATTAGTCGTTTTTTTAAGCCTGAAAAGCCTCTTGAGCGCTTACAGAGAGGTATCCGATATTGGACTTTAGAGGGAATTGGATCAGTTTTGTGCACACTTATCTCCCTTCATTGTATCCCAATATTTGCAGATGTGCTGCACAGGGTTCTACCTGTTTCTGTCTTTCTCCTTTCTATCATTTGTAAATTTATCAGCTATAGTTTCCAGAGTGCACTGTGTGTTCTAAGAATGTGAACCCCTAAAAGTAGTGAATAGCCCTATAAAAATAAAAAAAATAAAACATTCATTAAAGGGGTACTCAGGGGGAATTTTTTTTTTAAATCAACTGTTGCCAGAAAGTTAAAGGGGTACTCCATTGGAAAACATTTTTTTTTAATCAACTGGTGTCAGAAAGTTAAAGGGGTACTCCATTGGAAAACATTTTTTTTAATCAACTGGTGACAGAAAGTTAAACAGATTTGTAAATGACTTCTATTTAAAAATCTTAATCTTATCAGCTGCTGTCTACTACAGAGCAAGTTCTTTTCTTTTTACATTTCTTTTCAGTCTGACCACAGTGCTCTCTGCGTACACCTCTGTCCATGTCAGGAACTGTCCACAGCGGGATAGGTTTGCTTTAGGGATTTGCTCCTGCTCTGGACAGTTCCTGACATGGACAGAGGTGTCAGCAGAGAGCACAGTGGTCAGACAGAAAAGAAGAACTCAACTTCCTCTGTAGTATGCAGCAGCTCAAAAGTACTGGAAAGATTAAGATTTTTTGATAGAAGTCATTTACATATTTGTTTAACTTTCTGGCACCAGTTGATTTAAAAGAAAAATAAAATAAAATAAAAAATTCTGCCTGAGTACCCCTTTAAGTAACATTTAATTCATATACATATTGGAATTACAAACTGAAATCCAAAGGTATTGGATGTCTGGCCCAAAATTGGCATCGGCAGTGGGTTTGTCTAATGGTAAAATGCATTGTATGATTATGGCAATACATAAAAAAGAAATGTTTATTAGCTCTATAGAACAAGATTATGTGTTATGCAAGAGGTTAAATGAATTGCAGGTCTATGTCCCACTAAAGGACTAATAATGTTTTGGTGACAGTTCAGATGTAAAAAGTCCAGGACTGGTTGGTAACTGGTGGGTAGTTGTTTTACACTGCAGTACTACAGAATACAAAATGAACAGGCATTGGTCATCAACAAAGAAGCGTTACTTTAAGTAGAGCCAATGTACTGACTACCAATACAATATATAGCCTTTGTATACATTTATGCTACAGGAGTCTTGAAACTGACTGAACAGCAACAACTTCTTGAAGTATATTTTAAATAAGTTGCAAACATTTAAATCTGAATAAATATAAATAAAAAGTAGAATCATAAAATGAAAATGCTTCTAATGTAATTTGTCGCGGCAAGATTCGGCTTTGCAAATCTAAACGGTAAATAAAAAAGAGAGAGCATTTGTTGTTTTGGTCATCAAGCTGTTCCCTAAAGTGAACACAATTTAATTTGGTACTGCTATTCTACCTGCTGAGCGAATAAGATGCAGTTCTTGTGAATAAGTAGATTTTCCCAATTATATATGTACATAAACAATAAGCTCTGAAGGGGATTCCATCTGTATGCTTCTGCTTCATTTATATAGAATACCTCAGTTCTGACAAATAGAAGTTTAGATGTGAGGGATAAACTTAGAGGATTAAAAAGTTTAAAATAAAAAAGAGTTATTTCGATTTTTCTGCAATATTCGAGGGAATTAAAGACATACGTATGTGCTGCAAGCTGTGATACATTGACTTCTGACAACTTTTTATCATAACTAGAGATGAGCAAATCGAAGTTGACGAACCCAAATTCGTTACGAATTTCATGAAAAATTTGATTCGCAATGAATAGGAATATTGACGCGATTCTATTGCACAAATCGCTTCATTTAATTCCATTTTACAGCGTTCCAGCCCATTGGAGACCTAAGATGGCGGATCCACATGTGAGTACATGGGGCAGGGGATTATGGGAGGGCGGGTAACAGCGGCGGGAATGAAGGTAGGTTGGCTGACCCTGAACCACATGTGAGATACAGCCTATCAGTGTTCACTGACCCCCATGTCACAGCCCCTATATAATCGGCGGCCATCTTGCCTCACTTCATTTCATCTATGCACTCAGATGGAGAGGATGGGACTGTGTGTGTGTGAATAGCTCATACCACAGCGTTACACTGCAACTGCTAGTCACATCAGCATTAGGGAAAGACAGGAGTGCAGAGTGCTTTGCTGTTACACTGAGAAGGATCATTGATTGCTAAACCTCCTATTCACGTTATGGAGCATTGCAGCAGAGAGGGGCAGATAGCTGTCAGCTGCCTCATACAGATCTCCAAGCTGCCTGAACTTTCTGAAGCATCTTATCTCCTCATTTTTCAGCCCAATTGAGTTTATTTTTATTTGCTCCACAAAACTTCTGCTGCTCAGAATTGTGTGACAGGGTGCAATTTAGGGTTTATTCCCTGGATTTTTTTTTTGTGGTGCTGCACTGTTGGGTCCTGCTGCTGTTCAGAAATAAGTCATATTAGTGTGGACTTTAGTGCCTTTTTACCATTTTTCACCTGTTACTCTGTCTCTGTGCTAAATTAAGTGTTATACCACACGTTATACACCTGCCGGTGTATTCAAGAAAATAAAGTTTTTCCTGCATACAAATACGCTTAACAGTGGTCTTATCATTGCAAAGGGCCTACATACAAGCAAATAGCGTACCATATACCACCTTTTTTTCTGTCTCTGTGCAAAATTCAGTGTTATACCACACCTTATTCACCTGCCAGTGTATTAAAGACAAAAAAAGGTTTTCCTGCGTACAAATACGCTTAACAGTGGCCTTATCATTGCAAAGGGCCTAGATACAAGCACATAGCGTACCATATACTACCTTTTTTTCTGTCTCTGTGCTAAATTAAGTGTTATACAACACGTTATATACCTGCCGGTGTATGAAAGAAAAAAAAGTTTTTCCTGCGTACAAATACGCTTTTTCAGTGGCATTATCATTGCAAAGGGCCTACATACAAGCAAATAGCGTACCATATACTACCTTTTTTTCTGTCTCTTTGCTAAATTCAGTATTATACCACACGTTATACACCTGCTGGTGTATTAATGAAATGTATTTTTTCCTGCGTACAAATACGCTTAACAGTGGCCTTATAATTGCAAAAGGGCCTAAATACAAGCAAATAGCGTACCATATACTACCTTTTTTCTGTCTCTGTGCTAAATTCAGTGTTATACCACACGTTATAAACCTGCCGGTGTATTAAAGAAAAAAAAAGTTTTCCTGCGTACAAATACGCTTAAAAGTGGCCTTATAATTGCAAAGGGCCTAAATACAAGCAAATAGTGTACCATATACTAAATTTTTTTCTGTCTCTGTGCTAAATTCAGTGTTATACCACACGTTGTACACCTGCCGGTGTTTTAAAGAAAAAAAAGGTTTTCTTGCGTACAAATACGCTTAACAGTGGCCTTATCATTGCAAAGGGCCTACATACAAGCAAATAGCGTACCATATACCACCTTTTTTTCTGTCTCTGTGCTAAATTAAGTGTTATACCACACGTTATACACCTGCCGGTGTATTAAAGAAAAAAAAGGTTTTCCTGCGTACAAATACGTTTTTTAAGTGAACTTGTCATTGCAAAGGGCCTACATACAAGCAAATAGCGTACCATATACTACTTTTTTTCTGTCTCTGTGCTAAATTAAGTGTTATACCACACGTTATACACCTGCCGGTATATTAAAGAAAAAAAAAACGTTTTTCCTGCGTACAAATATGCTTAACAGTGCGCTCATCATTGCAAATAGCATACATAGAACCAAGTAGTGTACTATTTACTACCTGTTATTCTGTCTCTGTGCTAAATTCAGTGCTATTTCACACATTAGTATACACCTGCTGGTGTATTTAAAAAATAAAAGTGTTTTTTCTGCGTAGAAATACGCATACCAGTGCGCTCATCATTGCAAAGGGCATACATACAACAAAGGAGTGTACTATTTAGTAACTGTTATTCTGTCTAGGGCCTATATACTTTGAAAGGACAGCTGTAAGTAATCGCCTTCTGCTGTTCTATACCCTCATAAACGCACTAAGTATGTCAGGCAGGGAAGTGCCAGGACGTGCACAGAGAAGGGGCAGAGGAAAACATACGTCAGGCAGAGTTGGCAGCAGACTTGGGGCGAGTGGCAGCAGGAGTCGCAGCAATAGGCCTGAGCTTCCGTTACCACCCAGCGGTCGTGTCGTCGACCCATCTCTCCTCGTCAATTGGTTTGCACACTCATCCCCATCATCACAAGCGACATCTGACAACCCCAGTCAAGAGTCGGTGGGTTCCTCAGACACAACCCTCAGGTGGCATGGCCCGGGAGCAGTCCCCGTAATCCCATTGCCTTTGTTCTATACTGTTCCCTCTCCCAAAGAAGTATCTCATGCTTTGGGTTCAGCTCCACTATTTAGCGAGGACGATGTAATAGAGGACAGTCAGCATCTAATGGGCAGCCAAGAATGTGAGGAGACATGCGTCCCTTGCTCCGCAAGGCGGGCAAGTAGTGATGCGGAGAGTGATGTGGGAGGCGGTGTTTCAATTGTTCAGGGTCCTGAGGCAGACACTGTTATGGAACACGAGGAGGACATCAGTGACGTGCACACATCTTTTGATGATGATGAAGCCGATCGCAATTGGGAGCCGGGTGCAGAAGCCGGGGCTTCATCATCATTAGGAGAAGAGATTTGCTCTTTGTCTATGAGGCAGCAAGGCGGTAGCATGGTTGGCAATCAGCGTGGTGGTGGCAGTAGTGGAAATTCAAGAGCCAAACGTGCCAGGGGGAGACCACCTGCTTCGCGGCAAGCTACCATTCAGGGAGGTAGTGGAACAGGGGTTCCTGGAGACGGCGCCAATAGCAGGGAAATAGTGCGAACTGCGGGTGGGAAAATCAGCTACTCTGCGGTGTGGTTGTTCTTCATAAAGAATCCGGAGGACCTTAGCGTAGTCACATGCAAAATCTGTGGCCAGAAAGTGAAGCGTGGCCAGGGTCCCAATCTCGGCACCACGGCCCTGCGTCAACACATAATTCGCCACCATAAAGCGGCCTGGGATAACCGTGGCTCCGAGGTAGTGGTCCAGCCTGCCGCATCACCCAGTGGCCATCCGCTCCCTCCGTCATCCAGCCAAGGCTCCACCACCTCAGCCGAAGGGAGCATTGTGTCAAACCCTCCTTCTTGCGTTCCTGCTTCTTCCGCTCATAGTCAGCCATTCCGCCAACAATCGATCGGCGAAGCCATGTCCAAGAGACAACAGTATGCACCCACTCATCCAACGGCGCAGAAGTTGAATGTGCTCCTGTCCAAGTTGCTGGTGTTGCAGTCCCTCCCTTTCCAACTGGTGGACTCTGCAGCTTTCAGGGAATTGATAGCTTGTGCTGAGCCGAGGTGGAGAGTTTCAAGCCGTCATTTCTTTGCTAAGAAGGCAGTACCAGCCCTACATAAGTTTGTACAAGAGAAGGTGGGCCAGTCCTTGAGCCTGTCGGTGTGTTCAAAAGTGCACGGCAGCGCCAACGTGTGAAGCTGTAACTACGGGCAGGGACAATACATGTCTTTTACGGCCCACTGGGTAAATGTTGTTCCTGCACAGCCACAACAGCAACTTGGACAGGTAACACCGCTTCCTCCTCCACGCTCTGGCTCCCAGGCAGTTGGTCCTTTTACAGTGTGTGCCTCCTCCTCCCCCGTGTCCTCGGCCTCCACTGCACGTCCAAATCTCGGTGGCCCTTCATCGTACCACTTGTGTAGGGCACAGCGGTGTCAAGCCGTCCTTCACATGGTTTGCCTTGGCGAAGTGAGTCACACAGGGGAGAAACTGCTAAAGTTCATTTGGGAAGAAATCCGAGTATGGCTTACACCACGAAATCTGTAAATAGGAACCATGGTGACCGACAATGGGAAGAACATTGTGGCCGCGCTGCGACAAGGAAGTGTGAACCATTCGCCCTGCATGGCACACGTGTTGAATCTGGTTGTCAAGAAGTTCATCAAGTCTTCACCCCATTTGCAAGACGTCCTGACAATGGCAAGGAAACTGTGCATGCACTTCAGCCACTAATACACCGTCAAGCACACTTTGCTTGAGCTGCAGCGTCAGAACGGTATCCCACAACATAGTCTCATTTGTGACGTTGCCACACGTTGGAATTCCACCCTCCATATTTTGGACAGACTATGCGAACAAAGAAAAGCTATCACGGATTTTTTGATGATACAAGCAGATAGGAGTACTCCCCTGTGTAACTTCAATGTGAACGAGTGGCAGCTCATACATGACACCTGCCGTTTGCTGACGCCCTTTGAGGAAGCCACATTTTTTGTTAGTCGCTCGAATTACGCCATGAACGACGTAATTCCACTCATACATTTACTTCAAAAAATGATTGAAAACATGGCTGGTCATGGCAATGGAGATGTTCCGCCTACATCAGAAGGCTACATGAGTCCTGTGGGGGATGAACTGGAGGAGGATGTTGAGGGGCAGAGCGGAGCACAGTTTATTGTGGATGAGATGGCCGGTGTTTCTGGTCATTGGACAGGAGAGGAGGAGCAGGAGCAGCAGCCAGAGGAGCTGGAGGGTTATTAAGAGGGAGGCGAGACAGAGGACCCAGACACAACGTGGCAGTATGCAGTGGAGATGAAGGCAGCTAGTCCCAGCGAGTCACTGTCACAAATGGCATGATGCATGCTGAGTTGCTTGCGTAGTGACCCCCAAATTGTCAAAATTCATCAGCGCGATGACTTCTGGATCTCCACCTTATTAGACCCTCGCTAACGGCCCAGAATGGGGGCCTTTTTTACACCCACTGAGAGGGAGGACAAACTGACCTACTTCAGGGAGCTTCTACATAGTCGGTTGGCCGATGCCTATCGGCCACATGGTCCGTCCACTCGCAGGTCTGACTCGGGGGGCCCTCTGCGCTCACCTTCCACTGCCACGGCTGCTGGGGAGGGGAAGGGTGGCAGGAGCAGTACCGACTCAATCAGCAGCAGCCTGAGTCTACAGTCGCTGATGAGTAGCTTCCTTCAGCCGCATAGGGAAGCTACTCATCAGCAGCAGGTGGACATGGAGTAGGACCTGAACCAGCAGGTGGTGGCTTACCTCGACATGACCCTGCCAACAACCGTTGAAGATCCGCTGGACTTCTGGGCAGCCAAACTTGATTTATGGCCGCAACTAGCGGAGTTTGTCCTGGAAAAGCTGTCCTGCCCGGCCAGTAGTGTGCCATCAGAGCGGGTGTTTAGTACGGCCGGGGCCATAGTCACCCCAAGGCAGACTCGTCTGTCCACTAAAAATGTGGAGAGACTGACGTTTGTCAAAAATGAATCAGGGATGGATCAGCCAGGATTTCCAGCCACCAATGACAGATGGGTCTGAGTAGATTGACCATGCTCCTTGTTACGCCGAGCGCTCCGGGTCCCCGCTCCTCCCCGGAGCGCTCGCAGCATCCTCTCATTCGCAGCGCCCCGGTCAGACCTGCTGACCGGGTGCGCTGCAATATCACTCCCAGCCGGGATGCGATTCGCAACGCAGGAGGCGCCCGCTCGCGATGCGCATCCCGGCTCCCG
This sequence comes from Hyla sarda, assembly GCF_029499605.1. Taxonomy (NCBI): domain Eukaryota; kingdom Metazoa; phylum Chordata; class Amphibia; order Anura; family Hylidae; genus Hyla; species Hyla sarda. The sequence continues at coordinate 227,663,613 of NC_079192.1, forward strand.
TACCTGACCCGTTCCCCGTCTGTCTTGTCCCGGCGCGCGCGGCCCCGCTCCTTAGGGCGCGCGCGCCGGGTCTCTGCAATTTAAAGGGCCACTGCGCCACTGATTGGCGCAGCAGGCCTAATCAGTGTTATCACCTGTGCACTCCCTACTTATACCTCACTTCCCCTGCACTCCCTAACCGGATCTTGTTGCCATTGTGCCAGTGAAAGCGTTCCCTTGTGTGTTCCTAGCCTGTGTTCCAGACCTCCTGCCGTTGCCCCTGACTGATCCTTGCTGCCTGCCCTGACCTTCTGCTACGTCCGACCTTGCTCTTGTCTACTCCCTTGTACCGCGCTTATCTTCAGCAGTCAGAGAGGTTGAGCCGTTGCTGGTGGATACGACCTGGTTGCTACCACCACTGCAAGACCATCCCGCTTTGCGGCGGTCCACCAACACGGTCCACGCCAATCCCTCTCTGGCACAGAGGATCCACCTCCAGCCAGCCGAATCGTGACAGTAGATCCGGCCATGGATCCCGCTGAAGTCCCGCTGCCAGTTGTCGCCGACCTCACCATGGTGGTCGCCCAGCAGTCGCAACAGATAGCGCAACAAGGCCACCAGCTGTCTCAACTGACCGTGATGCTACAGCAGCTATTACCACAGCTCCTGCAATCTTCTCCTCCGCCAGCTCCTGCACCTCCTCCGCTTCCAGCCTTCGATTATCCTTGCCAGATAAATTTGATGGGGACTCTAAGTTTTGCTGTGGCTTTCTTTCGCAATGTTCCCTGCACTTGGAGATGATGTCGGACCAGTTTCCTACTGAAAGGTCTAAGGTGGCTTTCGTAGTCAGCCTTCTGTCTGGGAAAGCTCTGTCATGGGCCACACCGCTCTGGGACCGCAATGACCCTGTCACTGCCTCTGTACACTCCTTCACGGAGATTCGAAGTGTCTTTGAGGAACCTGCCCGAGCCTCTTCTGCCGAGACTGCCCTGCTGAACCTGGTCCAGGGTAATTCTTCTGTTGGCGAGTACGCCATCCAATTCCGTACTCTTGCCTCCGAATTATCCTGGAATAACGAGGCCCTCTGCGCGACCTTTAAAAAAGGCCTATCCAGTAACATTAAAGATGTGCTGGCCGCACGAGAAATTCCTGCTAACCTGCATGAACTTATTCATCTTGCCACCCGCATTGACATGCGTTTTTCCGAGAGGCGTCAGGAGCTCCGCCAGGATATGGACTTTGTTTGCACGAGGCGGTTTCTCTCCCCGGCTCCTCTCTCCTCTGGTCCTCTGCAATCCGTTCCTGTGCCTCCCGCCGTGGAGGCTATGCAAGTTGACCGGTCTCGCTTGACACCTCAAGAGAGGACACGACGCCGCATGGAGAATCTTTGCCTGTACTGTGTCGGTACCGAACATTTCTTGAAGGATTGTCCTATCCGTCCTCCCCGCCTGGAAAGACGTGCGCTGACTCCGCACAAAGGTGAGACAGCTCTTGATGTGAGCTCTGCTTCTCCACGTCTTACTGTGCCTGTGCGGATGTCTTCTTCTACCTTCTCCTTCTCTGCTATGGCCTTCTTGGATTCCGGATCTGCAGGAAATTTTATTTTGGCCTCTCTCATCAACAGGTTCAACATCCCGGTGACCAGTCTCGCCAGACCCCTCTACATCAATTCTGTTAACAATGAAAGATTGACTGTACCGTGCGTTACCGCACGGAACCTCTCCTAATGTGCATCGGACCCCATCACGAAAAAATTGAATTTTTGGTCCTCTCTAACTGCACTTCAGAAATTCTTCTTGGATTACCGTGGCTTCAACGCCATTCCCCAACCCTTGATTGGTCCACAGGAGAAATCAAGAACTGGGGTACTTCTTGTCACAAGGACTGTCTTAAACCGGTTCCCAGTACTCTCAGTCGTGACCCTGTGGTTCCCCCGGTATCTGGTCTTCCTAAGGCCTATCTGGATTATGCTGATGTTTTTTGCAAAAAGCAAGCAGAGACTTTGCCTCCTCACAGGCCTTATGACTGTCCTATTGACCTCCTCCCGGGTACTACTCCACCCCGGGGCAGAATCTATCCTCTGTCTGCTCCAGAAACTCAAGCCATGTCGGAGTACATCCAGGAGAATTTAAAAAAGGGGTTTATCCGCAAGTCCTCCTCTCCTGCCGGAGCTGGATTTTTTTTTTGTGTCCAAAAAAGATGGCTCCCTACGCCCTTGCATTGATTACCGCGGACTTAATAAAATCACGGTAAAAAACCGCTACCCCCTACCTCTTATCTCGGAACTCTTTGATCGCCTACAAGGCGCCCACATCTTTACCAAACTGGACTTAAGAGGTGCTTATAATCTCATCCGCATCAGGGAGGGGGACGAATGGAAGATTGCATTTAACACCAGAGATAGACACTTTGAGTATCTGGTCATGCCCTTTGGCCTGTGCAACGCCCCTGCCGTCTTCCAAGACTTTGTTAATGAAATTTTTCGTGATCTCCTATATACCTGTGTTGTGGTTTACCTGGACGATATTCTGATTTTTTCTGCCAACTTAGAAGAACACCGCCAGCATGTCCGCATGGTTCTTCAGAGACTTCAGGACAATCAACTTTATGCCAAAATGGAAAAATGTCTCTTTGAATGTCAATCTTTTCCTTTCCTAGGATACTCGGTCTCTGGCCAGGGACTACAAATGGACCCAGTTAAACTATCTGCCGTGTTAGATTGGCCACGCCCCTCTGGACTCCGTGCTATCCAACGTTTTTTGGGGTTCGCCAATTATTACAGACAATTCATTCCACACTTCTCCACTATTGTGGCCCCTATCGTGGCTTTAACCAAGAAAAATGCCAATCCTAAGTCCTGGTCTCCCCAAGCGGAAGACGCATTTAAACATCTCAAGTCTGCCTTTTCTTCTGCTCCCGTGCTCTCCAGACCTGACCCATCTAAACCCTTTCTATTGGAGGTAGATGCCTCCTCAGTGGGAGCTGGAGCAGTTCTTCTACAAAAAAATTCTTCCGGGCATTCTGTTACTTGTGGTTTTTTTTCTAGGACCTTCTCTCCGGCGGAGAAAAACTACTCCATTGGTGATCGAGAACTACTGGCCATTAAATTGGCGCTTGAGGAATGGAGGCACCTGCTGGAGGGATCAAAATATCCAGTTATTATATACACTGATCACAAGAATCTCTCCTATCTCCAGTCTGCCCAACGACTGAACCCTCGCCAGGCTAGGTGGTCGTTGTTCTTTGCCCGTTTTAACTTTGAAATCCATTTTCGCCCTGCTGACAAGAACATTAGGGTCGATGCCCTCTCTCGTTCTTCTGATGCCTCTGAAGTAGAGGCCTCTCCGCAACAAATCATTCCTCCGGACTGTCTGATCTCCACTTCTCCAGCTTCCATCAGGCAAACTCCTCCAGGGAAGACCTTGGTTTCTCCACGCCAGCGTCTCGGGATTCTCAAATGGGGACACTCCTCCCATCTCGCAGGCCATGCGGGCATCAAAAAATCCTTTCAACTCATCTCTCGATTTTATTGGTGGCCGACTCTGGAGACTGATGTTGTTGATTTCGTGCGGGCCTGTACTGTCTGTGCCCGGGATAAGACTCCTCACCAGAAGCCTGCTGGTCTCCTTCATCCTCTGCCTGTTCCTGAACAGCCTTGGTCACAGATTGGTATGGACTTTATTACGGACTTGCCCTCAGCCCGTGGCAACACAGTTGTTTGGGTGGTCGTTGATCGATTTTCAAAGATGGTACATTTTATTCCTCTTCCTGGCCTTCCTTCAGCGCCTCAGTTGGCAAAGCAATTTTTTATACACATTTTTCGCCTTCACGGTTTGCCCACGCATATCGTCTCGGATAGAGGCGTCCAATTCCTGTCTAAATTCTGGAGGGCCCTCTGTAAACAGCTCAAGATCAAATTAAACTTCTCTTCTTCTTATCATCCCCAATCCAATGGGCAAGTAGAAAGAATTAATCAGGTCCTGGGTGACTATTTACGGCATTTTGTTTCCTCCCGCCAGGATGACTGGGCAGATCTTCTACCATGGGCCGAATTCTCATACAACTTCAGAGTCTCCGAATCTTCTGCTAAATCCCCATTTTTCGTGGTGTACGGCCGTCACCCTCTTCCTCCCCTCCCTATTCCCTTGCCCTCTGGTTTGCCCGCTGTGGATGAAGTGACTCGTGATCTTTCCACCATATGGAAAGAAACCCAAAATTCTCTTTTACAGGCTTCATCCCGGATGAAAAAATTTGCTGATAAAAAAAGAAGAACTCCCCCCATTTTTGCTCCTGGAGACAAGGTATGGCTCTCCGCTAAGTATGTCCGCTTTCGTGTCCCCAGTTACAAACTGGGACCACGCTATCTTGGTCCTTTCAAAATCTTGTGCCAGATTAACCCTGTCTCTTACAAACTCGTTCTTCCTCCTTCTCTCCGTATTCCCAATGCCTTCCATGTCTCTCTCCTTAAACCACTCATCCTTAACCGCTTCTCTCCCAAAGTTGTTTCTCCCACTCCTGTTTCCGGTTCGTCTGACGTCTTCTCTGTGAAGGAGATTCTGGCCTCCAAGATTGTCAGAGGTAAAAAAAAATTTGGGGTGGATTGGGAGAACTGTGGCCCAGAGGAGAGATCTTGGGAACCTGAGGACAACATCCCAGACAAAAGTCTTATCCTCAGGTTCTCAGGCTCCAAGAAGAGGGGGAGACCCAAGGGGGGGGGGGGGTACTGTTACGCCGAGCGCTCCGGGTCCCCGCTCCTCCCCGGAGCGCTCGCAGCATCCTCTCATTCGCAGCGCCCCGGTCAGACCGGGTGCGCTGCAATATCACTCCCAGCCGGGATGCGATTTGCAACGCAGGAGGCGCCCACTCGCGATGCGCATCCCGGCTCCCGTACCTGACCCGTTCCCCGTCTGTCTTGTCCCGGCGCGCGCGGCCCCGCACCTTAGGGCGCGCGCGCGCCGGGTCTCTGCAATTTAAAGGGCCACTGCGCCACTGATTGGCGCAGCAGGCCTAATCAATGTTATCACCTGTGCACTCCCTACTTATACCTCACTTCCCCTGCACTCCCTCGCCGGATCTTGTTGCCACTGTGCCAGTGAAAGCGTTCCCTTGTGTGTTCCTAGCCTGTGTTCCAGACCTCCTGCCGTTGCCCCTGACTACGATCCTTGCTGCCTGCCCTGACCTTCTGCTACGTCCGACCTTGCTCTTGTCTACTCCCTTGTACCGCGCTTATCTTCAGCAGTCAGAGAGGTTGAGCCGTTGCTGGTGGATACGACCTGGTTGCTACCGCCGCTGCAAGACCATCCCGCTTTGTGGCGGGCTCTGGTGAATACCAGTAGCAACTTAGAACCGGTCCACCAACACGGTCCACGCCAATCCCTCTCTGGCACAGAGGATCCACCTCCAGCCAGCCGAATCGTGACACTCCTACAACAACATTTTCTCTATTGTGGTTGGTTATGAAACCCTCTGGGGCCGACCTGGGCATTGTACGGCCCGCTTGCCACATACGGCCCTTTGATTGGCTCTGACCGGCCCACGCTGATTGGGGGACAACTATGCTGCCTAATCTGGGGGACAACTATGCTCCTAATCGGGGGGACAACTATGCTGCCTAATCTGGGGGACAACTATGCTCCTAATCGGGGGGACATCTATGCTGCCTAATCGGGGGGACATCTATGCTGCCTAATCTGGGGGACCTCTATGCTCCTAATCTGGGGGACATCTATGCTGCCTAATCTGGGGGACAAGTATGCTCCTAATCTGGGGGACATCCATGCTGCCTAATCTGGGTGACATCTATGCTGCCTACTCTGGGGGACAAGTATGCTCCTAATCTGGGGGACATCTATGCTGCCTAATCTGGGTGACATCTATGCTGCCTAATCTGGGGGACAACTATGCTCCTAATCTGGGGGGCATCTATGCTTCCTAATCTGGGGGACAAGTATGCTCCTAATCTGGGTGACATCTATGCTGCCTACTCTGGGGGACAAGTATGCTCCTAATCTGGGGGACATCTATGCTGCCTAATCTGGGTGACATCTATGCTGCCTACTCTAGGGGACAAGTATGCTCCTAATCTGGGGGACATCTATGCTGCCTAATCTGGGTGACACCTATGCTGCCTAATCTGGGGGACAAGTATGCTCCTAATCTGGGGGACATCTATGCTGCCTAATCTGGGGGACAACTATGCTCCTCATATGGGGAAAACTGATGCTTCTGGCCTTGGACCTATAATTTTTTGAAGTTTAGCAGTAGCTAAATACATGTTTAATGCAAATGTCAACATTGATCTTTAAATGTAAGGTGTTATGAAACCCTCTTGGGTACTGCGAATGACTGCTCCAGACTCATTCTGTGTCTTTCAGGAACTACTTGCCTCCCTGGGGCCTCTGGCCTTGCTTAATGCAAATTTCAACAATGATCGTTAAATTCTCGGCGCTCTGCCAGGGCCTTCTTCTACCCCGCCTGGTCCGATCCGAGGACCTCACTAATCAACTCACTAACTAATCCAATCGCTTATAGCGACGGGCGGTGTGTACAAAGGGCAGGGACTTAATAAACGCCAGTTTATGACCCTCACTTACTGGTAATTCCTCGTTTAAAGATTAAATAATTGCAATCACAGATCCCTTATCACGAACTGGTTTCAGCGTGCAACACGCACCTGTCCTTGAAAGATAGAGACACGCTAATCCATTTAGTGGAGCGCTAGTGCGGCCCAGGACATCTGAGGCCATAACACACCTGTTATTGCTCGATCTCACAATTGATCGGGCAAGGTAAGGGGTTATTAAAGCCTCTTGGGTACTGCTGAGGCCTACTCCTGACTGCTCCTGGTGCAATGTATTGGGTAATTAAACACTCTTGGGTAGTGTTATTGTTAAATTTACTGGTAATTTTATCAGTAATAAAATTGAATTTTGCAGAATGCTAACTGTTACACAACGGAACGCTTGTTGCGTGTGATTTTTTAATGAAAAAAAAAAATAAATAGATGGAGAGGGATTAACTCTGCTTAATCATTTTTGGTGATTAGAATCCTTTTGTCATCTGATCTGACAGATGCATGTAATAATTTTTTGAACCAAATTTCAAACATTGTGTGGTTAATTATATTATAGAAAAATGTCTTTGGGTGGTCCACCGTCCTGCATTATAGAGTCTTCTGAACTGCTGTATATGCGCTTGTTTTTTTTTTAAAAAAAAAAAGGTATTTTGTCAGACAATTTCGATAAAATTTTGCGTTTTTTTGGGGTGGATTGTGAAGCCCGGGTGACGGGTGTGTAGTGTGTACTCGTGCATCAGTCAACTCCAGTCTGTGTCTGTTAGGCAATATATGGGTTACTGATGCAGCAGAGATGGGGCCTTGGTCTTGGAATTTCAATTATTTAAAAAAATTGAACATATTGTGTGGTTTATTATATTAGAAAAGAATGTCTTTGGGTGGTCCACCGTCCTGCATTATAGAGTCTTCTGAACTGCTGTATATGCGCTTGTTTTAACAAAAAGGTATTTTGTCAGACAATTTTTTTAAAAAATTGCGTTTTTTTGGGGTGAATTGTGAAGCCCGGGTGTGTACTCGTGCATCAGCCAACTCCAGGCTGTGTCTTTCGGGCAATCTATGGGTTACTGATGCAGCTGAGGTGGGGCCTGAGTCTAGAAATTTCATTTTTTTTTTTTTATTCAACAATTGTGTGGTTCATTATTTTTGAGAAGAAATTCTTTGGGTGGTCCACCGTCCTGCCTTATAGAGTCTTCTGAAATGTTGGATATGTGCTTGTGCTTACACAAAGTTGTAAATTAAAAAAAATATATATACAATTTTGTTAATTTTGGGGCGGATTGTGAAGCCCTGTGTGTACTGGTGCATCAGCCAACTCCAGGCTGTGTCCTTCAGGCAATAAATGGGTTCCTAATGCCACAGAGGTGGGGCCTGGGTCTGGGAATTAAACATTTTTGGATTGCAGGTACTACAAAAAAAGATGGACACACCCTAATCCGTTCAGTGGAGCGTGCCTGCGGCCTGGACATCTGAGGGCATAACACACCTGTTATTGCTCGATCTCAGGAGAAGGGGGGTTCATCATCGGGAGAAGTGAGTTGCAGGTTGCCCTTGAGTCAGCAAGGCGGTAGCACGGTTGACAGTCAGCGTGGTGTGGCAGTAGTGGAAATTCTGGAGCCAAACATGCCCGGGGGAGACCACCTGCTTCGCGGCAGCTTACCTTTCCGGGAGTTAGCGGGTTACCAGCACCGGTCAAGGAAAGATAGAGACACGCTAATCCGTTCAGTGGAGCGCGCCTGCGGCCCCGGAAATCAGAGGGCATAACCCACCTGGTATTGCTCGATCTCGCAATTTATCGTGCAAAGGTAGGGGGTTATTAAAGCCTCTTTGGTACTGCTGAGGCCTACTCTTGACTGCTCCAGGTGCAATGTATGGGGTAATTAAACACTCTTGGGTAATGTTTTTTTTTTTTTATTTTACTGATAATTTTATCAGTAATAAAATTGAATTTTCCAGAATGCTAATCGTTACACAACGGAACGCTTGTTGTGTGTGATTTTTTTATGAAAATAAAAAAAAAATATGGACAGGGATTAACTCTGCTTCATCATTTTGGGTGAAAAAAGTCCTTTGGTGATCTGATCTTTTGGAGACAGATGCGCTTGCACACATATTGAATTAGTTTTTGTAAAAAAAATTCAAACATTGTGTGGTTTATTATTTTTGAGAAGAATGTCTTTGGGTGGTCCACCGTCCTGCATTATAGAGTCTTGTGAACTGTTGGATATGCGCTTGTTCTTACACAAAGGTATTTCTTTAAAACATTTCTAAAATGTTGTTGTTTTTTGGAGGGGATTGTGAAGCCCGGGTGTGTACTGGTGCATCAGCCAACTTTAGGCTGTGTCCTTCAGGCAATATATGGGTTCCTGATGCCGCAGAGGTGGGGCCTGGGTCTGGAAAATTTCTAATTTTTGGATAGCGGGTGCTAACTATGAGAAATCTTTGTCAAAAATGTCATATATTGTGGGGTTTTTTTTTTTGGGGGGGGGGGGGGGGGGGGGGATTGTGAAGCCCTGGTGTGTACTCTTGCATCAGCCAACTCCAGGCTGTGTCATGCAGGCAATATATGGGTCACTGATGCCACAGGGGTGGGGCCTGGTTCTGGAAGTTTAAAATTTTTGGATAGCGGGTGCTACCAATGAGAAATCTTTGACAAAAATGTCTCATTGTGTTGATTTTGGAGGGGGGATTGTGAAGCCCTGATGTGCACTGGTGCATCAGCCAACACCAGGCTGTGTCCTTCAGGCAATATATGGGTAACTGATGCCGCAGAGGTGGGGCCTGGGTCTGTTAATTTCAAATTTTTGGATAGCGGGTGCTACCAATGAGAAACCTCCGCCTTTGTGCAGGGAGGAGCACTGCAAGAGTCCTGCAAAATGACCTCCAACAGGTCACAAATGTACATGTGTCCACTCAAACGGTCAGAAACAGACTCCATGAGGGTGGTTTGAGGGCCCGACGTCCACAGGTGGGGGTTGTGCTTACAGCCCAACACCGTGAAGGATGTTTGGCTTTTGCCAGAGAACACCAATATTGGCAAATTCCCACTGAGCACGTGACAGACTTGACACGCCATGTGAGTCTGGAGACGCCATGGAGAACGTTCTGCTGCCTGCAACATCATCCAGCATGACCGGGTTGGCGGTGGGTCAGTAATGGTGGGGTGGCATTTCTTTGGGGGCCGCACAGCCCTCCATGTGCTTGCCAGAGGTGGCTTGACTGCCATTAGGTACCAAGATGAGATCCTCAGACCCCTTGTGAGACCATATGCCGGTACAGTGTGCCCTGGGTTCCTCCTAATACAAGACAATGCTATACCTCATGTGGCTGGAGTGTGTCAGCAGTTCCTGTAAGAGGAAGGCATTGATGCTATGGACTGGCCAGCCCGTTCCTCAGACCTGAATCTGATTGAGCACATCTAGGTCATCATGTCTCGCTCCATCCACCAACGCCACGTTGCACCACAGACTGTCCAGGAGTTTGCCACACACACTACTGAGCCTAATTTTGACTTGTTTTACGGACATAACATCAAAGTCGGAACAGCCTGTAGTTTGGTTTTCCACTTTGATTTTGAGTGTTACTCCATATCCAGACCTCCATGGGTTGATAAATTTGATTTCCATTGATACATTTTGTGTGATTTTGTTGTCAGCACATTCAACTATGTAAAGATGAAAGTATTTCATACGATAAGTTAATTTTTTCAGATCTAGGATGTGTTATCTTAGTGTTCCCTTTATTTTTTTGAGCATTGTATAAACCCAACTGTATTCACATGGAACGATTGGTCAAAATGCTCGTTGTTGTTTGGATGTCTTAACTTGTACAGTCTGTTTATGTGGTACAATTTGCATCTAACCTGAGTTTTTGCATATTGTGTTTTTAGGCCTTGGTCCTGGCAGATTATTTCTGTTGAACTGTGTTATCTTTTTATATGTAGTCCTCTGCTCTTTTTTTGTGCGCACAATATCAGAGTCATTCTGCAAGACTCCTCCTCCTCCTCCTATTGGCTTCAGTCATCTTGTGGGGAGTAGTCATTTACTTTTGTTTCTATTATTTGACATTTGTTAGATTTCCTGTGTGACTGCTGATAAGTCTCCCTGTTTTGTATATGAGTACTGGGTGACATTGTTAGGACACAGGAAAGGTGACTGCAATAAAAATGCCCCCCTTGTGAACTTCCTGGCGTACACACAGTAGCATTAGAAAGGGATACACACATGGCTGCCTCCTAACAGAATATACACAGTTTTTTAGGATATTTTTCAAGTTTTAAAATATCATCATTGAAAACATATATTACTAAATATATGAATGTATTGTATATTTCTCTGTCTTGCAAGATTTATCATTTAGCATGGAAATCCTTATAGTTCTGTAAATTCAGTTCTTTGTGTTTAAAATGAAAATATGTTTTAATGGTTCTTTTTCATAGAGTATCTATGTACCTGCACATATGTGGTAATAACAGACACATAATTAAATGGGCAATTTCATAGATCCATGATAAAAATATACAGTATATGGTGTTGCGGTTGGCACATGGAGAATTTTCCCTTAGGCATGCAGCTTTTGTTCTATTCATGACTTTTTCCAAATCAAAATCAGTGATGTTCTAAACTGTCAAACACAAAATAGTAATACTAATAATGGTAGTCCTTGCTCTATAGCATTAACAAACTCTCCTAAACTTTATTTTACTTCATCTGACAATAAATTCCAGGCAGTCTATCCAAATTTTATAGCAACGTCTTGTATCTGTCCCTCAAAAGACAGTGTCAGCTTGCATATTTCATGAGCTCCGGATCCAGGGCATCATAAAGATGTAGATATCAGGCTTTGGGCAATATAATATGAAGTAATGAAGCAATGAATCTTGGAGCAGCCAGAGATGAAATATAATGTAATATAAGAAACATAATACGGTGCCTGCAATTAAAATGCTGTTCATTTTTGGTAGGAGATATATGTCACCAAACTTGCCTCGTCTCAGTTAAATACTGAACACTGATAAAATAAGAAGATGATTATACAGTTGATTAAAATGATGATGTATGAGATGTAACAATATGCTGGGGAAATATACCGGCTTGTTTACTCTCTGTGGTGTAGTCCCTTTTTCCTTTACATTGACTCACCTGTAAGATGATTTGTGAACAACTAAAAACATAATAATGTCTACAAAATGCTCACTTTACTTTTTTTGTCAATTTAAGAGCAGATATTTGTTATATGGCATACTTATCTATCAGTGTCAGCATTTATTATTCTGAGCACTAAAGCCTATGGACACTTTTATACTATTTTCTTTTGTATTGTTGATTTGTTTCCTGAAAGCAAAATGAAGCAAATATCCTAAAATGTCCTAACATATACCATTCCTAACAAAAATAAGATAAAGATGAGCTCAAATAGATGACAGTGGGAGAGAAACCTTGAACAAAAGCTTACACAGACTGGAGAAAGAGAGGAGAGCAGATACAAGGCAGCCTGTAGAGGAGAATCGTATAGACAGAAGAAGCAAAAGTAGGCAATTTGCAAGTACAAAGTAAAAACAAAAATGCATTTGAAAAGTGTTCATAGCTTTCATTATGATTTAACTTTATTTCTGAGATGTTATAATAATGTGTTATGCTAAGTATGTCAAAGTCTCACCTGGACCTTGGTATTTTGCATGTTATGAATGGCATATGGTAAGGGAGCCTATTACAGGAGCTTCAGTTTAGTGTTTTGTAAGTAAGGTTCACACCATGTTTTTCATCCTGTTGAAACACCAAACACTGAACACTGAAATATCTATTCAATAAGATGATTACATAAAATTAAAGGGGTTGTCCATTATTAGGCCATGTATGTTTTCTTCTAGGAACAATGTTACACCTGTCCTAGGGTTGTGTCTGGTATTGCAGCTAATTTCCAGTTAAAGGGGTTGTCCAGTTATAAAAAAAAATGTATCCCCTATTCACAGGGTGTAGGGGATAAGTGTCTGAATGCGGGAGGTCGGATTATTGGAACCCCATGATTTTCAAAAAAGGACCTGTCTCTTACCTCTTAGTACTCCAGCCCCCACCTTCCGAGACAAATTTCCAATTACCAACAGAGGCAGGAGAAGGCCACCACTGCCAATACCAGTATATCTCTGATGGGGGGAGCCAGAGCCCTCAGAGGTAAAATATGGGCCCTTTTCTGGAGATGGCGGAGGGTCCCAGAGGTCGGATTCTCCCACAATCAGATACCTATATAAAGGTGGGAACTAGAGCCCTCAGAGGTAAAAGATGGTCCCTTTTCTGGAGGTGATGCCTTGAACCAATGCATTGCATAATAAAAAGTAGGTTTGGACAGTTGGACAGTTGTTAATGTCCACAATCGTATATATATGTATATATATATATATATATATATATATATATATATATACATATATATATATATATGTATATATATATATATATATACATATATATATATATATACATTTACAAACGTTTGTCTACATACATTTTAGTGGTGCTGCTTATCAGTGTCCCCACGTCATGCCTTGTGATTCCATTAGTTTCATTAAATCAATAATTAGCCGTGTGTTTCCTCCATGGGAAATCCTCGAGACATCCTGATTTTTTAAATTTTTTAATTTTTAGAAACTCCATTATCTAGTAGAATACATATGTTAGCATTGTATTTATTAACTTTTCTGTACTTGGTTACAGTATGTTGGCTGTACATGATGCTTAAGCATGAAACTTATTTTAATAGAACATTTTAGAAAAGGTAGATCTAATGACCCTGACACTAAAAGCAGACAACCTGAAAATGTAAGTAGTATTTCCCAGCCTTTTACTTTTGTGACAACTTTTATTCAACTGCTGCAAAGAAAAAAATCGAAAAAAATAAATAAATACAAGAAATCACAAGTCACGGACTAAACATTTTATCCAAGTAACATTTGTGCAGAATATAATTAGTGATACTAAGGATCAGTTAACAATGAACAAATAAATTAAGGTATCTTGTTATATTAACTGTTGGAACACCTTTATATTAGGGACCTATTAGGGACATATGTTTAAAACAGTTCTGTAATATAAAATTAGAATATGAAACATTACAGATATGAACAATACAATACAGATATGAAGAGAACAATGAGACATGTGAATTGCCTCTCCTTTCATTCTCTAGCTGTTTGGCTAATTCTGGTGACGCTCAGTAGTCATACCCCTGCAAGCAGAAAGGTATCCCTTATTCTGGTGATAAAGGGTAACTTGTTGTGGGAGAACCCATTTAAGATGAATGGCCCCTAAACCTGATGAATGAGGTACCTTAAAATGTGTTATATGGGAGTATACAAACAATTAACTGACCCCCTCTGTTAGGCACTCCAATAGGTCCAATAACTTCCAGTAGCTAGTTGATGTAAAATAACTACTGTAATTGTTGCACCTAATAGGGTTATTGTAATATGACTTTGGACTAGCTGGAGTCTTTTTATCCTGTAGTGCTTTCTAAAAGTAAATCTTCATTGTTTTTATACTCTCAAATTATACACTTACTAGCAACTGTACCCTATTCCAAATTATTATGCAAATTCTATTTAAATTCTATTTAATGTAAATTCTATTTAAAACTACTAAAGGTGGGTGTTCCACATTATTAAGCATTATTAAGGGTGAAATAATTCAATGCCTTGGACGAGGAATGAAAACATTCGATATTTCACGAAAACTTAACCAAGATCATCGAACTATTAAGAGATTTGTGGCTGATTCAGAGGAAGATTTCTGCCAGATCCATGCATTATATCAAGAGAACATTACATAGCAGCAAACAGATATTTGGAGCTGCTGGTGCCTCTGGAGTCCCACGGACATTAAGGTGTAGAGTCCTCCAGAGTCTTGCAACTGTGCATAAACCTTCTGTTCAGTGACCACTAACCAATGCTCACAAGCAGAAATGGCTGCATTGGGCAGAAAAATACATGAAGACTAATTTTCAAACAGTCCTGTTCACTGATGAGTGCCGTGCAACCCTGGATGGTCCAGATGAATGGAATAGTGGATGGTTGGTGGACAGCCACCCTGTTCCAACAAGGCTGCAACAACAGCAAGGTGGTGGAGTCATGTTTTGGGATGGAATCATGGGAAGAGATCTGGTCAGCCCCTTTAGACCTTTCCCAAAAGTGTAAAGATGACCTCTGCAAAGTATGTTTAGTTTCTGGCTGACCACTTTCTTCCCTGGTACAGAAGGAAACTATGCTTTCCGCAATAAAATCATCTTCATGCATGACAAGGCACCATCTCATGTTGCAAAGAATACCTCTGCGTCAATGGCTGCTATGGCCTCCATCCTCCCCTGACCTCAATCCTATTGAGAACCTTTGAAGCATCCTCAAGCAAAAGATCTATGAGGGTGGGAGGCAGTTTACATCCAAACAGCAGCTCCGGGAGGCTATTCTGACATCTTGCAAACAAATTCAAGCAGAAACTGTCCATAAGGTTCAATGGATGCAAGACTTGTGAAGCTGCTATCCATTAAGGGTTCCTATGTTAAAATGTAACGTGACCTGTGAAAATGTTGTTAAAAGTTTGATTGAAATATCTTTTGATTTCAGTAAATATGCTACAAACACAAGAAATGACAATTTTCAGTTGTTTACAACCTATAAAGTGTTTTGAAACTTACTGTAAGTAATAATTTGGAACAGTGCATTGTAAGTTTTTTATGTTTAAAAAAATACTGTTATCATTAGGAGGTTTGTTCAATAAAATTTGAATTGTACTCTTAATAGTTGATAACATGGGAATTATGCTGACTGTTGTTTACATCAATTATTTAGGTAAATTAGAAAAATATAATTTGCATAATAATGTGGAACAAGGTGTATAGTAGGTACACCTTTCTAGAACTGAGTTGGACCCCATTTTACCTTATTTTTTTTATAATATAATATATATATTTCTCAGAGATTTTGGTCCATGTGGACATGATGGCATTACATAGTTCCTGCAGATTTGTTGTCTGCTAATCCATGATGCAAATCTCCTCTTCTTTCACATTCCAATGACCCTCTACTGGATTGAGATCTGGTAACCTTTGAGGTCATTGGAGTTCAGTGAACTGTTCAAGATGATATGAGCTTTGTGACAGGGTACATTATCCTGCAGGAAGTAACCATCAGAGTATTGATACACTGTGGTTATAAAGGGATGAACATGGTCAGCAACAATACTCATGTAGGCTATCACATTTAAACAATACTCAATTGGTACTAAAGGGCCCAAAGTTTCCCCCCATGCAGCTGAAATCGAGACTCATCAGACCAGGAAAAGTTCTGTTCCAATTTGAATTAGCCTGCAAGAATTAGCTGACAGGAGTGGGCACCAGCTGTGGTCTTTTGCTGTTGTAACCCATCTGCTTTAAGGCTGGATGTGATGTGTGTACAGAGACATTATTGAGCATACCTTGGTTGTTTGAGTGCTTATTTGAGCTACTGCTGCCTTTCTATCATTTGAAACCAGTCTGCCCATTTTCTTCTGACATCAACAAGACATTTTCGTCTACAAACCTGCTGCTCACTGGGTATTTTTATGGACCTCTTTTTTGGCCCATTCTCTGTAAACTCTAGAGATGGTTGTGTGTGAAAATCCCATTAGATCAGCAGCTTTTGTAATACTAGGACAATATGACAGATTCAAATCCCCATTTTTTTACCCCATGCTGATGCTCGATTTGAACTTGAGCAAGTTGTCTTGACCTTGTCTACATGCCTAAATGCATTGAGTTTCTGCCATGTAATTGGCTGATTACCTATTTGTGACTTGTAACAGGTGTACCTAATATAGTGGCCAGTGAGTTTACAGACCAGAGAGACAAGAGAAGTCTGAGGCAGCTGGTATACAAATTGTCTTATATATTGGGCCCTAAATACAATGCAGAACGGTGAGCAGGTACACAAGGAGTGAAATGCTGTTTCTTAATAGTTTTTTTTTTCAGTACAATTTTTGCTCAAATGTGTTTCCTTCAAATCGTGTTGCTCTTTGATTCTTCCATTGGAAATAGAAACTTGGTACTGACTTTGTTTTTTATGGTCCTATATGGTCCCTAACTGGATGATGTGTGAAAGCGACTATAATAATACAATTGTAGAACTTTAGAAAAATTGACCTGCTCTGCTGCACAATGGGCATAATGAAATGTGTAGATTATCTGCTTTTCTTTTACAGAATTTCAGCTATTCCCTTACATATATTATTATGTGACCCAAGCTTTTATACCACATTTGTATAGGAAACCAGTTTAAGGACTGAGTGATTTCACATTTTTGCATTTTAGTTTTTTCCTCCTTGCCTTTAAAAAATCCTAACCCTTTCAATTTTGCAGCTAAAAATCTGTATTATGGCTTATTTTTTGCGCCACCAATTCTATTTTACAGTGACATTAGTCATTTTACCAAAAAATCCATGGCGAAATGAAAATAAAATTAATTGTGCAACAAACTTGAAGAAAAAATGCCATTTTGTAACTTTTGAGGGGCTTCCATTTCTACGCAGTGCACTTTTCAGTAAAAATGACACCTTATCTTTATTCTATAGGTCCATATGGTTAAAATGATACCCTACTTGTATAGGTTTGATTTTGTATTACTTCAGAAAAAAATCATAAATACATGCAGGAAAATTTATACATATGTTTATTTTTATTATTGTTTACACTGTTTTATCTTGTTACTAGGAAATGCCGGGTGATTTAAACTTTTAATTCAAAAGGGAATACCTGAAAGGGTTAACTTTTTTTGTACACTTTTGTTTTGCGAGCTCATAGCTCCCATAGGGACCTACGAGCTTGCAATGGCTGATTGCATACACAGATTGTTGCCTTGCCATTGCATGGCAACAAGCTGTGTAATCGGCGGTTGATTGCTCCAGCCTGTAACTCAGGCATGGAGCAATCAATCAGAGCCCAGACACCGCCGGAGGAAGGTAGGGACTTCTTCTCTCTGGGTAGCAGATCGGGGCATCGCGATTTTATCATGATGACCCCGATTAGCCCGACTGAGCAGCCAGGAAGCATTTACTTTCACTTTCGATGGGGCGCTCAGCTTTGAGCGCCGCATCGAAAGGGTTAATAGCGCGTGGCCGAACGATCGCGGCCGCGCGCTATTAGCCACGGGTCCTGGCTGTGAATAGGCGCCGGGAACATCCCGCTATGATACGGGGTCCCGCCGGGGTTTAAGGGGTTAACCCCTTCCCGACCTATGACATACCTGTACGTCATGAGTGGCAAGGTGTTCCCGACCCATGACATACAGGTACGTCATGAACATTTTTGCCGCTACTCGCGGCATCCCGCAGCGCCCGGTAAGATGGTGGCTATCACTGATAGCCAGCCATCTTACCATGCGACCACGGGGGGTTTCATCCCCTACACCCCCCCCCAGCGATCGCTGCTATCAGCTAGTCAAATCTGACTAGCTGATAGCAGCGTTTCGCTATCAGAATACTTAGCAGCGCGGTGTGTGAGTCCCGATCACGGGGATCGGGACACACTGCTCTGCTAAGTGTCCCTGACCCGTCCCCGGCGTCACTTACCCGGCCATGCGGTGTCCCGAGCGGTCCCGGCGCGAGCGGCGTCCTCCAGGCGGTCCCGGCGGCGCTGCGTCCCGGAGGTGAGTTTCCGGCAGCAGGGCGGCATCTTCATTGGCAGCAGTGAGATCGCCGTAAAGCGATCTCACTGCTGCCTCTGGGACTTTCAAAACTGCAACTCCCAGCATGCCCAGACAGCCTTTGGCTTTCTGGGCATGCTGGGAGTTATAGTTTTGCAACATCTGGAGGTCCACAGTTTGGAGACCACTGTATAATGGTCTCCAATCTGTGCTCTTCCAGATGTTGCAAAACTACAAATCTCAGCATGCTCAGTCTGTCCAGGCATGCTGAGAGTTGTAGTTCTCTAACATCTGGAAGAGCACAGATTGGAGACCATTATACAGTGGTCTCCAAACTGTGGACCTCCGGATGTTGCAAAACTACAACTCCCAGCATGCCCAGACTGCCCAAGCATGCTGGAAGTTGTAGTTTGGCAACATCTGATCCTTCAGATATTGCCAAACTACAACTTCCAGCATGCCTGGGCAGTCTGGTAGTTGTAGTTTTGCAACAACTGGAGGCACACTAGTTGGGAAACATTGTCCGTTTCCTACCTCAGTGCCTCCAGCTGTTGCAATTGTTGCAAAACTATAACTCCCAGCATGCACTGACAGACCATGTATGCTGGGAGTTGTAGTTTTGCAACAGCTGGAGGCACACTGGTTTGGAAACACTAAGTTTGGTTGCAAAACACTTGAAAGTTTATTACTTAACTTAGTGTTTCCAAACCAGTGTGCCTCCAGCTGTTGCAAAACTACAACTCCCAGCATGCACGGACAGCCAAAGGGCATGGTCGGAGTTTGCAACAGCTGGATGTTTGCCCCCTCCCCCCAATGTGAATGTACAGGGTACACTCACATGGGCGGAGGTTTACAGTGAGTGCTGCACGTTTGAGATGGCGCAAATTTTGAGCTGCAGCTCAAACTTCCAGCGGCAAACTTGCTGTGAACCTCTGCCCATCTGACTGTACCCTAAAAACACTACACTACACTAACACTAACCTAAAACAAAAAGTAAAAAACACTACATATACACATACCCCTACACAGCCCCCCTCCCCCAAAAAATGAAAAACGTCTGGTACGCTACTGTTTCCAAAACGGAGCCTCCAGCTGTTGTAAAATAACAACTCCCAGTATTACCGGACAGCCATTGAATGTCCAGGCATGCTGGGAGTTTTGCAACAGCTGGAGGCACCTTGTTTGGGAATCATTGGCATAGAATACCCCTGTGTCCACCCCTATGCAAATCACTAATTTAGGCCTCAAATGCGCATGGCGCTCTCTCACTTTGGAGCCCTGTCGTATTTCAGGGCAACAGTTTTGGGACACATATGGGGTATCGCCGTACTCGGGAGACATTGCCTTACAAATTTTGGGGGGCATTTTCTTCTTTAACCCCTTATGAAAAGGTGAAGTTGGGGTCTACACCAGCATGTTAGTGTAAAAAAATTAATTTTTTACACTGACATGCTGGTGTTGCCCTATACTTTTCATTTTCACAAGAGGTAAAAGGGAAAAAAGACCCTCTAAATTTGTAATGCAATTTCTCCCGACTACGGAGATACCCCATATGTGGGCGCAAAGTGTTCTGGGGGCGCACAACAAGGCCCAGAAGGGAGAGTGCACCATGTACATTTGAGGTGATTTGCACAGGGGTGGCTGATTGTTACAGCAGTTCTGACAAACGCAAAACAATAAATATCCACATGTGACCCCATTTTGGAAACTACACCACTCACGGAATGTAATAAGGGGTGCAGTGAGCATTTACAGTGAAAATAAAAATTTTCATTTGCACAGTCCACTGTTTCAAATATCTGTCAAACGCCAGTGGGGTGTAAATGCTCACTGCACCCCTAATTAAATTCCATGAGGGGTGTAGTTTCCAAAATGGGGTCACATGTGGGGGGGTCCACTGTTCTGGCACCATATGGGCTTCCTAAATGTGACATGCCCCCCAAAAACCCTTTTAGAAAAACTCACTCTCCAAAATCCCTTTGTCGCTCCTTCCCTTCT
Organism: Hyla sarda; assembly: GCF_029499605.1. Taxonomy (NCBI): domain Eukaryota; kingdom Metazoa; phylum Chordata; class Amphibia; order Anura; family Hylidae; genus Hyla; species Hyla sarda. The sequence continues at coordinate 227,683,823 of NC_079192.1, forward strand.
GAGCCCTCTACTGCGCCCGCCGAACAATTTACATACGCATATGAGGTATTTCCTTACTCGAGTGAAATTGGGTTACAAATTTTAGGGTGATTTCTCTCCTTTTACCCCTTGTAAAAATTCAAAAATTGGGTCTACAAGAACATGCGAGTGTAAAAAATGAAGATATAGAATTTTCTCCTTCACTTTGCTGCTATTCCTGTGAAACACCTAAAGGGTTAAAACACTTACTGAATGTCATTTTGAATACTTTGGGGGATGCAGTTTTTATAATGGGGTCATTTATGGGGTATTTCTAATATGAAGACCCTTAAAATCCACTTCCAACCTGAACTGGGCCCTGAAAAAGTACGATTTTGAAAATCTTGAGAAAAATTGGAAAATTGCTGCGGAACTTTGAAGCCCTCTGGTGTCTTCCAAAAGTAAAAACTTGTCAATTTTTTGATGCATATATAAAGTAGACATATTATATATGTGAATCAATATGTAATTTATTTGGAATATCCATTTTCCTTTCAAGCAGAGACTTTCAAAGTTAGAAAAATGCAACATTTTCAAAATTTTCATGAAATTTTTAGATTTTTTACCAAGAAAGGATGCAAATATCAGTGAAATTTTACCAATAACATAAAATAGAAAATGTCACGAAAAAACAATCTCGGAATCAGAATGATAAGTAAAAGCATTCCAGAGTTATTAATGTTTAAAGTGACAGTGGGCAGATTTTCAAAAAAATGCCCAGGTCCTGAAGGTGAAAATGGGCTGGGTCATGAAGGGGTTCCAGTGGAAAACTTTTTTTTTTTTTTATAAATCAACTGGTGCCAGAAAGTTAAACAGATTTGTAAATTACTTCTATTAAAAAATCTTAATTCTTCCAGTACTTTTATAGTTTTCCACCGGAGTACCCCTTTAAAGGGGTTATCCAGGAAAAAACTTTTTTTTATATATATCAACTGGCTCCAGAAAGTTAAACAGATTTGTAAATTATTTCTATTAAAAAATCTTAATCCTTTCAGTACTTATGAACTTCTGAAGTTAAGATTGTTCTTTTGTGTCTAAGTGCTCTCTGATGACATGTGTCTCAGGAACCGCCCAGTTTAGAAGCAAATCCCCATAGCAAACCTCTTCTAAACTGGGCGGTTCCCGAGACACGTCATCATAGAGCACTTAGACCAGAAAAGAACAACCTTAACTTCAGAAGCTCATAAGTGCTGAAAGGATTAAGATTTTTTAATAGAAGTAATTTACAAATATAGTCTGGACCTTCTAGGTGAGTAAATGAAAATAAATAATCGTGGATCGTGCTTCAATAATAATTAGTAATTTATTAAAAATATGAGTAAAATTAGGTACTTCTCACAGGGCCCTTGTGAGAAGAACATACATAATAAAAGCAACCTAACAATATAGTTTTTGCATAAGATAAATAATACTGGCAAAAAATTAGCTTCTATTTTATGACAAAAAATGGGAACTGTACCAAACAAGCAAGTTAAGCAAGATATGTTAATTAATTATTTTGCTCTTATGGATATTCAGGGTGGATATGTCCCTTTTGCATGCAATATCAAACAGTCTGTGGTAATTAAAGATTGTGTTACCGGTCTTTGTAATGGTAACCCGGGCAATAGGTGTAATTTCCGCAATGCCTGGGTGTCTGTGATGCGTTAGGTCCTCTGTGCAGCGTTTCCAAACATAGCCGGCTTGGTCCAGTAGAGTCCGGGTGGGAGCGGTGGCAGTCACTGACGGCTGGGGTGCTGGCAGGCGCCAAAGATCACAATAGTGCCCGGGGACTGCTGGCGTGCGCTGGAGTTGGTAAATTCCTCACCGCTAGCTGGTTGATGATCGGGACCGTATACTGGATGCAGAGAGCTCGTCTTGTGTTGCCGGCGTCTGACGTCAGCTGTGGACAGAGCCGGAATCACTGCATCGGGATGAATTTCTATTGCTGGACTGGGTAGACAACGAAGTAAGAGCGCTGATGGTGGTACAGTTCATAAGAGGTAACCGGCCTTGAGGTTTGGGCACAGTTCTCCAAGAATAGTATTATGCCAGTTATTGTGCATAAACGACTAGACGCGTTTCAGGGTTGTATAATATAACCCTTTCCTCAGTAGTCATTTTTTTTTGGGTTTTCCCTTTTTTAGCAATAAAGTATAGTTGCTTGCCCAGTTTGACCTCAGTGTGTATTAATTGTGAGCTGCACATACCTATATATTTTTCTCTTTTTGAATTTACAAATATGTTTAACTTTCTGGAGCCAGTTGATATATATAAAAAAAGTTTTTTTTCCTGGAATACCCCTTTAAGATCCAGGTGGTTCCTCTTTCTGAGGGACCCCACCCAGAGTACTTAAAGGGGTTATCCAGGAAAATAAACTTTTTTTTGATATATCAACTGGCTCCAGAAAGTTAAACAGATTTGTAAATTACTTCTATGAATTTATTTTTATTTTTTCAGTACTTTTGAGCTGCTGAAGTTGAGTTGTTCTTTTCTGCCTAAGTGCTCTCTGATGACATGTCTCCGGAACTGTTCAGAGTAGAAGCAAATCCCCATAGCAAACCTCTTCTACTCTGTGCTGTGCCCAAGACAGACAGAGATGTCAGCAGAGAGCAGACAGAAAAGAATAACTCAACTTCAGCAGCTGATAATTATTAGAAGGATTAAGATTTTTGACTTCATCATGACCAAACCAGATTAGCGTTCTCGTGGAAGTGCGGATGGGCGGACAGGAACAAGGGGGGTGGGGGAGTGGGACGGGCAATGGTTGCCCGTCCCACTCCCCCACCTCCCTTGTTCCTGTCCGCCCCCCCGCACTTCCACGAGAACGCTAACCTGGTTTGGTTGAAATAAAGAAGTTCCTCACTGGTTAAAGGACCCGGTGAGTGCTCCATTCTTTTTACATTTTGCTGCTTGGATATTAATAATATATAAGCTGTTCTGTAGTTACACAACAGCAAAGGAAATGAAACCAATTATTATGATAAAATTAGCGTAATATTATTGTTGCATAGCTGTTGCAAAAACATAGTGTACTTGCAAATCTGAGGGCCAAGGATGGAGTTCCCCCCCCACCACCAGAATGTTACATGTCCTCTGCCTTGAAGCATTTCCAGACTACACTACACAGAATATTTTTTTACCCCCTTTGTTATACTCTCACACTAATGGGTTTTATACACCTGGACATTGTGTTAATGTATACAGCATTGTTTATAGCATTTTTGACTATTATACATTATTACCACAGACCAGTTAATATTTCAAGATTTTTGGTAGCAGAAATGAGCCAACCGGATTGAATTCATAACGTTTTACAGCCCATCTGCTGCTCCATTATTCTGTGCTATGCTGTACAAACATATGCTTATAAGGTGAAAATTTCTGCCTATTCACGACTTGGTACCTAAACTAAATGATACACCATACACAGAGATTCTGAAATAAAATGATGTGCCTTATAAAAGTGTTGCATTATCATGTCAGTTTTGATAGTCTAATAAAGTCGATGGCTCTCAGGTCACCTTTGGTGACTTCGCTGGCATTTAGTTATACTATAAAAGGGTGGAATATGCATTGACACAGACAAAATTGTTCTCAGGCTATTTCTGTAGTCCACAAATAAATTCAATTTTGAGTTGGACTATGTTAGCTCATTAAAAAGAGTTTGCAACTTATATTTTTGAACTTTATATTTTTTTTTATAGCAACTCAGCTTTATACTGTTCTTGACATTTTGACTAGTTTTTTCTTAAGTTGTTAAAGATAAAGAATATAACAGGCTACTGAAGACATTTCTAGAACTTCATTATTACCTGACCATGCAAGCACCACTCCCGACCTCTAAACTTATAAAGTAACTAATGCCTTGGCGCCAGGACAGCTATTTCACAGTCAGGTTATTATCAAGGCTTACAGCATTTTCCAAGCTACAGTAAAACATAAAAAGCAGCAAATAGCCCTCAAAAGGGAAACACATCCAATACTTGCATTGTGTCATAATGCCTTAAAGGGGTACTCCGCCCCCAGACATCTTATCCCCTATCCAAAGGATAGGGGATAAGATGTCAGATCGCCGCGGTCCCGCTACTGGGGACCCCGGGGATCGCCGCTGCAGCACCCCACCATCATTACTGCACAGAGCGAGATCGCTCTGTGCGTAATGACGGGCGATACAGGGGCCGGAGCAGCGTGATGTCATGGCTCCGCCCCTCATGACATTACGGCCCGTCCCCTTAATGCAAGTCTATGACATAGACATAGACATAGACTTGTATTGACAGGGGCTGGCCGTGACGTCACGAGGGGCGGAGCCGTGACGTAACAATGCTCCGGCCCCTGTACTGCTTATCATTACGTGCAGAGCGATCTCGCTCTGCTCAGTAATGATAGCGGGGTGCTGCAGCAGCGATCCCCGGGGTCCCCAGCAGCGGGACCCCGGCGATCTGACATGAACATATAAGCCAGTTAAAGGGGTACTCTGCCCCCAGACATCTTATCCCCTATCCAAAGGATAGGGGATAAGATGTCTGGGGGCGGATTACCCCTTTAACTGGCTTATATGTTCATGTCCAGAATTTTAAAGTACAGATTCTTTTATCACATTTTGTAGCAGCATTATACTATATAAGACTACAATGGAGCCCCTTATAACAGGATCTTAGTCCAGTTTGACTGCATCCCTTATTTTAAAGGTGTAGTCCCATGCCTCAGCATTCTGAACATTTTGTTCAGAACGCTTGGAGCGGATGGTCATGATCGTGACGTCACGGCCATGCCCCTCATGATGTCACACTACACCCCCTCCATTCTTGTCTATGGGAGGTGGCATGACGGTCATCACGCCCCCTCCCATAGACATGAATGGAGGAGGTGTGGTGTGAAGTCACGATCACGGCCACCCGCTCCAAGCGTTATGAACAAAATGTTTAGAATGCTGGGGCACGGGAGTACCCCTTTAATGGTTGATAAGAACCACTAAAAAAAACTTCACGGGTCCTAGAAACACCAAGTCCTATAACCACCAAGTCAACCTGACCTAGATGATTTGGGCTATAATCATTTTAACCAGGACTAAAGGCACAACCCAAAATGCATTATCATGCATACAAACAGTCCCTTCTCCACCTAAGGGATGTAGATGCAACCATAAGGGGTAATGGTGAGCCTGCAGCACAACCTTACACTTGTCAATCACATTCAGTATACCCTATAAAAAACTGAGGCCTTTAGAACTCTTGCTGCCATGGCAATCCATGATTGCAACCGACACAATTGATATTGACTGGGGCATCTACGGGGTTAAGTAGCTGAGATTGAAGTTATATCAGTCACTGATGAGCCCCTGGACAGCTTCTGAAACAGAATGATGTACAATATTCTGTGGGAACTACACCCAGAAGGTGATGGACATGTAAGTTATTCTGCATTAAAGGGTTTACCTATGTTTTTGTAGTATGGAAGGGTACTGGAGTACCTGAAAGAAATCCACATGGATTATGTCTGTGGTCAGATTTCAACCCAGTACCCCAGTGTTGTTGCTAATAAGTGAGGCAATACTTCCCATTTGTTGTGTATAAACTGCAAAGCTGTATATGTCATAAGGACACAAGTTCCAGCAGGGACATACATAGGAGAGGGGCCATATTACAAATGATAATAGGCCCATCATTATGGTGTCTTTCTGGTGTTTGTTCCCCCTCCATTTCCCTTTCATCCAGTATAGTATGCATGGATGTGCACTCACAGTTCACCTGTATAAATGAATAGAGGACATCTGTATATCTGTATATACGTTCAGTATTATAATATTATACTAGTATCAGCAACTACTAGTATCCTTTCGACTAAATATTTTAAATTGTGAAATGTATGATCACTAATGGGTTAATATCCAGTTGCTGCTTGCTACTAACCGATATCTTCTTCCTTTCCTTGACTGTGGCTCAGGTGTTTGTGCTGTTCGCACCGTGAAGAAGAAACACTCAGAATCATGTGATATGTTGCTGCTCCTTGGGGTTGATAAACACTTCATTACAATTCAGATAATGCAGTTCCACTCTCTCATTCCTTCTGTAACAGTGTAGTTGCAGTGTTTTCTTGGGTGCAGATATTGTTCAACAAAAATTGGTTATTCCTAAAGAGAGTTTTACAGTATGTACTATGAGCTACAGTAAATGTATATCTTAAGTGAAGCTGAATGACAAAATGGGATACTTTACATTTGTGTTGAAGTACTAGTAATCTGTTATTGAGGTGTTTCTGCTAAAATGCTAAGAACCTAGAAATCTGTCACTGTATATGGAGTCTTTGAGAGTTATCTTTGCCTGCAAGAAACTGGTTTCAGTTATAACAACAAGTAACAGCAGATTCTGAATGATGTAATGACTTGTTACGCTCATGTGTCATCCACTTCTCCCTGTATAAGGCTGTAATCACACATGCAGTTTTTAAGCCGAATACAGAAGTGGTAAAAAAAACGAAGGAACAGTATGAATAAAAGATTTAAAATGTACTTCATTTTTCCTCTAATCTCGGCTTTGACTAAAAAACAAAACAAAACAAAAAAAAAAACAACAAAAAACAACCCATTACACCTGCATTCGTGTATCTAGCTATATTGTATCAGTAATTCAGATATTTTATATTATTACTGGTGTTTCCTCCCACAGCTATCCCGATAAACCTTAATATACTATAAGCACTTTGAATTTGTAGACTTCTGTTCAGCAAAGGCAAGGAATTATGTTTGCTGCCAAAGTCATGTATCAACATACTCTAAACAATAATACTAATACTACAATAATACAATACAATAATACAATAATACTCTAAACTCTAATACATCCGCCACTCAGGCATCTAGTTTGTGGGGCCTTGTACACGCACACCCCTGAATTTGAAGTGTTATTTCCAAAACCAATGGGCTTTCTCAGGGATTTCCAGTAGCGGAGGAGCAATTTCCTGGTCATGATTTGGTAACGTATTTGACAATACAGAGTTAAAAAATAAAGATAAACTGTTTATTAACAGATAAACAAAAGTTTTTGGTTTAACAGCTTTAATGGATTTATATATTTTTATAAAATAACTGGTGACAATCTAGGTTAAAAGAGTTCTTTAGTGAAACATAACTTAGATTAGTTATAGATTTCGGGGGGTCCGACCGCTAGGACCCCCGCGATCTCCTGAACGTGACCCCAGCAGTCTGCTGGAAGGGGGCATGCCGCACAGAGCAGCTTCTGACATGCTCCCTCCATGTATCCCATGGAGATATATGGAGGGGGCATGTAGGCCACGGTTTCCTGCAGGGGGGGTCGAAACAGCCACTTCCGGCAGACTGCCAGGACCTCGTTCAGGAGATCCTGGTGGGGGTCCCAGCGATCTGACCGACCGCGATCTATAACTTATCCCGTATCTTTTGGATATGGGATAAGTTATGTTTCACTGCACTACTCCTTTAAATTCAATGTGGTTTAATGTTGTAAAACAATGAAACAAGAAAAATTGTACAGGGGTGAATACTTTTACGAAACTAATACCTACTATCATGGTTTTTGGCGGTTCAACCTTAACTAGTGCCTCCGCAGCAATCCTGTCTGATGAAGGACTACTGTGGACTAAAACGTTACAAGATTTATTTATTTTTGGGATTGTTAATAAAAATATACACTTATTGAACCTCAAGTGGTGTGCCAAGTCTTCTGTTATACACTTTTACTAAACAACATAATTTCCCAAAATGAATAAAATATCTTTATGGTAAAATCCTTCAACCTGTAACATTGACAGTTAGCAGTGTTGAATGTGTTTACATGTAAGGCTTCTGTAACAGCACATGGGAATCCATTCTTTTGTACACTTTTTTTTAACAATAGATTAAAAGAAGGATCAGAGCATGGCTCAAAGGAGAGGGGAAGATTTGCTAATGTTTTCTGAGGAAATGCTTCCCTTTTCCTTGATCCATGTTTCGATCCACCTTCGGATCTAAAAGATGTACAGGAGAATCGATTTCCCCCAAGTTCTCTATAAGGGGCTTAAACCAAACCTACCGTATTTTATTCTGGAAAGTTTTCTTTCCCCTTTATACCATTGTGAGCTGACCGCTTTGCACATATTGGGATACACCAAGTGTTCTAGAAAATGTGAAGACGGCTTGTCTGTGACTTATTCCTGGTGTGATTAGTATTAACTAACATAATAATTAAACATTTACTCCTTTATTCCTGCAGGCAGTACAATTAGATGGGACGCCATATGATGAATTCCAATTGACTGGCCTGGCTTTAGCTACTTTTCCCTTCAATTACTCAGTTCAGGCTTCTTCATATATTATTCACGAAGCTATTCATCCACCTAGGTTTATCAGATCACAGAATGGCTGGATTACCTTGGCATAGTGTTGTTATTTACAATATTTGTTAGTATGTAAGAGCTCATCGCTCCCACTTCTACTCATCAGGAGTGGTATATATCAGTAGATAGTTGTGCTCTTGCTTAGTTTATCAGTTTCTAGTACAGGGACATTCACATTGGCTAAAACATTACAGGTCAATAGGAAGTAATACATGGCAATGAACTGTAAGATAGTCAGGGTAATCTTTTTACTGTAAATGTAGAAGCATGTAATAATTCACTATGCAATATATCAAGAAACCTATTTAAATTCAGATAGATATTGGCAACTGAACATAATGACCTCAAGGGATTGTCTCAACTGAGCGACCCCCTAGATAGATTGCCATTGCATCTGGATACTGAAACCTCAGTAGTATTCATTTGGTCATTGTGGTGTCCATTCAAGTAAACTGCGTACCATTTAAATAATGGCTGTACCGAGCCTTCTAGAGCAAAAGTGTCCCATGGTTAGGGCTTATCCTCTCTCCACAGAGATGAGGATAAGCCCTATGGATGTATGATTTCCGGGGGTCCAACTGCTGGGACCCCCTGCTATCTTCAGAAAAGGCACCCTTGCCCAAATCATACAATTATATTCTATCCGGGGAATAGGGAATACGTCTTAATTATGGGACAAGCTTTAACAGGAATGTGTCAGTAAAGAATGATATATCTTTAAATCAAGTGTTTTTGTGGTAAACTTATTTAACCCCTTGATTACCAGGCCATTTCTAATTTTTGCACTTTAGTTTTTTCCTCCTCCCCTTCTAAAAGTCATAGCGCTTTCAATTTTCCACCCTAAGACTAATATGAGGGCTTGTTTTTTGCTCTACCAATTTTAATTTGTAATTACATCAATCATTTCACCACAAAATGTATGGCAAAACAAAAAAAAAAATTCTTTGTGGGGCAAAATTGAAAATTGAAAAAAAAGCATCATATTGTAAGTTTTGGGGCTCCCGATTCTGCACAGTTTTTGGTAAAAATGATACTTTATATGTATTCTGTAGGTCCATACAATTAAAATGATACCAAACTTTTATAGGTTTTATTTTGTTTTACTTCTTTTAAAAATGATAACTTTTTGTAATAAAATTAGCATGTTTAAAAATGTCCTCTGCTGACCCCTAACTTTTTTATTTTTCTGTATATGGGGATGTGTGAGGGCTCAATTTTTGTGCCATGATCTATAGTGTTAATTGGTACCATTTTTGTTTTGATGGAACTTTTTGATTGCTTTTTATAATTTTTTTTAGGATTTAGAAAATGAAACACTAACATTTTAATTAGAATTTTTTTTTTTTAAAGATACATTTCCCTTAAAGAGGCTTGGTTTTCCATGAAAACTATTGATAACATATTCACAGCATAGGTTATCACTCATTGTCCATCCCTGCAGTACATCTAGAACACCGTACACCCTGCTAAAAAACTATAAAAAACCTATCCTGACTATTTTTTTTTTCTACAAAACCCTTTAAGCCTAAATATATTAAATGAATATTTATTGTTTAGTTAGGACAACTCTATTTATGACTTTATTGCTTCATTGTGTTGTATATAGTTCTTTTTTATATGTTCCATTCATACTATTCTGATGTTCTCACACTATGACTTATTATATAAAAAAATATTAAAATTGAATGTAATGTTTCCAAAGTAAAAGTCTTGACCATTTGTTGCTGGATTATTTTTTTTTTTAACCTAAACTGTAAAATTGCGAAAATATTCTTTAAACAATGGATACATTATAAACTTTAACCCCTTAAGGGTTTGGGGCTTGCTATTTGTGCAACCAGTTGAACTTCATAATGACATCTTTCATTTAACTGGAGAAATGAGAATGTTTTTAAACTGTCCTATTCTGACCCTATAATGTTCTTATTTTTCCATATCCGCTGCTGTATAAGGGATCATTTCTAATGCTGTGATCTGTAGTTTTTACCGGTATTATGTGCGCACACAGTATTTTGAGCCACAAATTTTTTTGGAGTCTCAAAGTCTCAGATTTTTTTTTTCCACTCATTTGGAAAGTTTTTGGAGCAATGCCTTGCATGTGTTTTTTTAAATTTTTTTCAAATTTACAGGCATAAAATCAAACAACATTACAACTGACGGATGTTTTCCCACTGAATTCAATTTTATTCAAAATGGAAAATGGTTGTTTTTTGGGGGGATTTTTTGGGGAAATAAAACTTGTATAGTGTTTAAAGCTTTGGACTAAATATCTAAACTTTCATTTGGATTTAAATGACATTATTATATCAAATGGGCTGTTTTTTTACATACACAGCTTCTAATGCTGTACTGGAAATGAAACTATTAATCATTTTTAATATTGTGACAGATAAAATAATTAACAATAATTGATATTTTTGATATATGGGCAACTAAGGACGAACATTCATTGCAAACAGCTGTTGACATGTGATTTATATAACTCACTAGATCTGGGACCTTCCGGTAATGACTAGATTTAAGGGCCCTGCTGTGCTCTTCCAAGCACTGTTTTTTTTTTAGATAACCCATCAAAACAGTCTAGAGATCCAAAAGATACTTTAATCATAAACTGTGAGGTTTGAGCTCACAGATTATCTCCAGTTACACTGCGTAATGTTAGGCAATGTCTAAAATGTAACCCAGTATACCATATGGGAGAGAAAAAAAATTCCACAAAGACTGAATTAATAAATATTAAAATTCCTCATGCTTAATTGTGATCCGATGTTTGTAAATAAAACTTAATATTTGTGCAATTCAAAATTCTATACATATGATGTACAATATTTTAAGTATTTACAGTTCATAAACTTACTACTTGTTGTCAGTAAAATGATGCCTTCAGTTTTGACCTGTCCCGGCCTTCTTGTGACAATGTATAGTCTAGTCAAGTGCGAGAAACATGGGAAGTGCAACACGAGAGAGTCTCTTGTTTTGTTAACCTCACAGATTGCTTAGACTGATACATTATAAGAAATCCTCAGCTGCAAGTACAACTGTCAATAATGACTTTCAGCCACTGAAAATAAATAATAAATCCTATTATGCAATGCACAATACATGTGCATTGGTACCAGCCATAAGGGCTGCAATTGATGATTTACTGATTGATGAAATACACTAGAAAAATATAGATAACAGCCATTAATGCATATTAAGCAAAGTCTGAGACCCAGGAATGTATCCGTCTTCCTTTTTTGTGTGTGAATACATAATATTCTCAGAAAATTGGTTGTCCACTTCTTTCAGACATTGATTCTAGCACAATTTACAATTACAATTAGTGCAACTAAATGAGCAAGTTTCTTTAATGTGATTCTCCAATCAATGAGGTCATGAGCTTTACTGTAATCAAGTAGCAGAGGGAGAAAAACATCTAAATTTCATTAATTATGTAAAAACATTCCTGAAAATATAAAGTACGCTCTAATAAAAGTGTCTCTTCTTTTGATCTGAAAAGGCAGCCATGTGTATAGTTATGAGACACGTCCATTCCTTTTAATGCAACATGCTCTATGCCAAAGTACCATAGTGTATCATGTGAAATGTGACAAGCGCTGGCTAGTCCAGGAGTGAAAATTACTCTGGACATCAGGATGCACAATCCATACCATCTGTACTACATATATTCTAATTCTGTGGACGTAGCATAAATGATGAACCAATTTGTTGTTAAAACTAAATGGCAAAATCTAAGCTTCCCTTATGCTTTCCAACAATGTAGATACATCTCTCTAAATGTTAATAGTTTTAGTACTCAACGGATATTTTTTTTTAAATACATTTTCGAACCTTAAAATACATTGGATACTTAAATGGAATATATCATAAAAAAATGTTTAAATGTATCATAAAAAATATTCTATTGTTTGCAAGTTTTTTAAGGGATTTTTTTCTTTCTTATTTTTCATTTTTCTAAGTATATTAAAAAAAATATATATATGTATGAATATATAGCTTTTGTTGTGTTTTACTACTTTAGTCCCCTAGGGGACTTTAATATGCAATCGACAGATAAATGGTATGTGGATATACTGATTATATTGATTATTTAGAATTTTTTCTATATTTACTTTATACATATATAGCTTGAGAGTCAAATTGTGTGCAATCCATTAGTTCCTGCTGCCCTTGCTTCTTGGTTAGCAGTGCTTTGTGGCTAATAACAAAGATACAATATACAGATGTCACTCAACTTACAATAGCCTCAAGTGACAATATTTTTTACATACAATGGTCTTTTCTTGGTCACAATAGCTTGAAACCTCGTGCATACAATGGCACAGACATGTAAGTAGTTAGAATAGGCATTTCACTGGTAAAATATCTGTATTACAGAACTGTGTACATTAGTTATCACTTACTTGGTACAACTCTCTACAGACGAACTTCTCTTTTAGATACAAGCTGAGAGCAGGTCCATGTTATTTTCCTGGCATGCTGTGTGCACTTCACAGAACCATAAAGTAGATATTAGTCTAACCATAGAAAGTGATTTCATATCTCTAGCAACTATTTCTGACTTCAGTATGTAAAAACATGCTTTTACGTATCAGCTCATATATCTTAATTTTTTTCTTGGTTGACATTTTGGGGACTTTGTAACCAGTGTTATCAACATACAGTGATGATCCCAGGATGAATTCATACTGTAGCTTGAGGGAGTTTTATATACCTGATGACCCAGAGGCACCTTGTTAAGTCACCGCACATAGCTTGTACTTATTCCAGTGATTCTATGTCATCCCTGGGGGATCCTGGTAAAGTCTTTGGTGTCCTTGCTAACCCAGTTCTACATACAAGCCCTGGGTTTTTAACATTTTTCTAAATGTCCTACATTTGTCTGATCACTTGTATCTGCTGTCAGTGGTTTTATGCACTGTAGAACACTTGGGAGTGCTGAGCAAAGATTGTGGCTATTGCCGGGGCCTGTATGTGGCATGTATGTATTCTCTCTATTATCCGGTGAGGGAAGTGACAGCACTCTTCAGAGTATATAGTAAGCACACTGACTTTGGGATATTATAAATTGGCAGTGGGGGAATAAATTCTTTCTAGCTTTTAAAACCCTATCATTTACAGAATAATTTCTGTCAAGAATGACTTAGAGATTGACAAACTTTGAGTCTCAGAGATTGAGTCTTTGCCATTGTTTTCTTCATCTAAGGGTTATTTCTATAAGCTGGAGTAATTGTAGCCCTGGCTAATTGTAGGATGAAGAAACATTTGAGAAGTGAAATAGATAGAAGCTTCTGCCATAAGTTTAGAATACAAATTACTTAAATATTGAAAGACTCACTGCACAGAGATTGTATAGGCAGTGGGGATAAAATAAATGGGAATGCATTGTCACAGGCATGTTTACCATGCATTCCAAAAACTATGAGGAAGAAAGAAACCGTCTCAACTCTCTGCATGGATTCACAACCGACTTGGTGCTTCTTAGACAGCAAACATTAAAGAAAATGGATCCAGCCAATATGGTTTTATTCCATGTAGTAGCATGAATGAACAGCATACTGGATCACATCATCTAGAATTTTGGAAGAATGAAAGAATGAAAAATTTTGGCTGCAAAATATGCTTTGAAATACATTGCCATCTATGGATACACGCATTTCCAAGCAGTCCTAATGCCGGTTTGTTCTGTTGCCTGTTGAATGCCCGGCCTGAATTTTTCTGGATAGAAATTCAACGGTGTGAATTTTGCCTTAGGGTCCCTACATACTACATCATTTCCTCACTGATTTTCCTTACTGTATTTCTTTTACCACCCCATGCAGGTGATGCTGGAATCTTCTGAGGTAAGACCACGCAGATGTGTGTCATCTCATAGATGGCAATGCAGCCCGGTGGACTGCATTGAGCACATGTCGGACATCCATTCTACGCTGATCCCACAGTTTGCACAGAGAAGTAAAATCTAATTAAGAACAGACTCGGCAGAGGAATGTCCACAGTGTGGACGTTCCCTAAGGGTATGTTCACATGGCGTAATTTCTGTGCAGAATCCGGTGGAAAAATTCAGCTGGGTAATTCTGCTTAATGAGGTTAACTTGTAGTGAATGAAATTTCAGCTGTCCCATTAAAATGGCAAATTTTCCACTGTGGACTAACTGCTGCAGAATTTCTGCATTTCAGATTCTACAAAAAGAATTAACATGTCAATTCTTTTTGCGGAATTCCGCAGCAAAGTCCCATTTAAGTCATTGGGCCTCTGAATTCCATCCGGAATTTATGTGTTGAGTGCAAGAAATTTTGCATAAATTTACGCTGCCAGCTTGCAAAAAATGTGTTTAGGGTGTGCCCAAAATTGTACTTTTATTTGATCACTAAAATGACCTTTAATAGAGTCCCTGTGCAACCAACACCAGATAAAATTACATGTTATATTACGGTATGTGGTCTAATATTGATATTGCAACAAATGGCACAAGTTAGGCTCTGCTGGGCCCTGCCAGCCCACCTATGCCAAAAGAGAAACACAAAAGGTACCGCCGACGCGTTTCAGCCACTTATTTACAAATGGAGTCGTCAGGGTGGTGCAAACAATGGTTTCAAATCATAACAATGTCAAATGAACACAACATTGAGTAAAGGTATATAATCATGGCTATTGGCGGTAATATGGCAGCATATCCTATTAAAGAATGAATATATACAAAAAAAAAAAATATATATATATATATATATATATATAAATAAAGGTATATGGGTATAACCCATATTACAGGAGCCCACAGTGGAGGGAAAGAAAGAACTATCCCTAAAATCCTGTTGGGAAAATAGACACACAGTCAGGTATGCTGTGGACTAAAAATTCTATCCCTTCAAGTCCAGTATGGTGTCACAAGAGCCTTAGACAGCCACCGATTCAACCTGAAAAATAAATGGAGATAGGCACACAGGCCCGTTAAGTGCTCGCCCTGAAAAAGAAAGCAGGGACTGTATTGTAACAGGTCCCTATAGTACTCATGGTTCTGTAGCATGGATAACAGGCGTAGCACATAACCTGCTGTTATGCAGTGAGCCGGAGTTTCCCAGCTCTGCTCGCTTGATGTAGCATGGTGCCGGCGTCTGATGTCACTGCCGGTCAGGAGTGGAAGTTAAGCGCGCAGTCCTGCCCAGCTCCGTGACTCGCATAATGGAGGGGTCGTATGCCGATCTAGCTTCACTACTGCGCACCTATCAGCTCTGCTCACTGAGGATACTGGTAGTGAATTTACAAATCAATTATCAGGTTTAATAGCGGGTTTAGAAGTATCACATGAATATTATCAAGGTAGCCACTGTGGGCCAGGTAGATGTCCTGATACACAATAAATCACAGCCAAAGATATTATTATGGAAATCAAACTCCATGGACAGATGGATAAAGGGCACCCTGTAGTACCCAGGCGTAACAGTCATTATGTGCATAATAAGTACATTAGGCAGATGTTCAGTGATGTGTGACCCTTATATTTTTTGTTTTATATATGAGGACGGGATTTAATGTCCACTAACCCTCACTTGATATGTTAGGAATAGGTTGAACACTAGGGAGCCATATGCCAGATGCCCATATTATACAGGATTGAATAGGATGTAGAATTACATAAAACATCATGATGGAGGTATCTAATGTGTGTGTCCCTGGGGGCAAGGTGAGGGGTAACAGTGGGCCTAACTGGCAACCAGGCTGTGCCTGGATCGCCTTAGATACACGGTCCCTAAACCTTAGATACACGGGAACCCAAAAAAGGGTGGTCCCGCACAGGAACCTCCTAGTTGTACTTCTAGCAGCCCTAGAATATTAATGGTGACCATTAACTCCTAAAGGGGCAGCTACAGTTGCCGAGTCTTTCTTCTATACACTTTGCACATAAAGAATTAATGCTAATGTTATTTTGCATTTAAGAATTGTTACGTGAGAATCTTTTCCTGTTCTAATATTGTTTGATATGATTTATTAAGATAGATCAGAAGAGAGGATGTAATTGCTGAATATACACCTATTAAACCAATATCACATACGATACAAATATTCCCATTTACAGCCATAAAGTCATTAATATTAAAAAAAGACAATGTTCTATTAAGTGCAGAAAAATGTAATGTTTGATGGTAATGATAGTTCTGTCTTCTGTGATCTATCACTTTCATATTGATTAAACTGCAACGAGGAACATTTGTATTGATCTTAGGGATGTGGTTCTAAGTCTATTATTACCCCAGAGGGAAAGTTCATGTAAACGTTTAACACTAGTTATGATGGCAGCTGCCGGTGAGATAGATAGCCAATAATTTTTAATCAACAAACAATCCCAGAGGCTATGATAAATTGTAGCTTTTAAATAGTTCAATTTAAGAATAAAACGGTGGAGTAACGTATTCTATAGATTACTTGTGGAACATAATATATCATTAGCAGCAAGGAATAAAGTAATTGTTTTATTTAGCTAAGGTCTGGGCATAACTATTGGATGTTAAACCGCTTTAATTCTATAAACTGTCAAATGTTAACAATATAATGTGTATGCCTACATCACATTAGTCATGTTTCATATAGGTTTATTTCTCTCCTCTGTGCTGTAATGTGATCTGAGTACTATTCAGCAAGTAGTTTATCATTTTACACCAAGGGTATGACTATATTAGGCACAAATGCTGCATTAGTAGCATTTCCACACCAAAATGTGCATCATAAAATGCACAGAAAATGTTCTTGTGTATTTTGGTGCAGATTATACAAATTATATATAAACAAGTTTTACAGAATCAGTCTTGTTGGATTTTCTGAGACCTTAAAGGGGTACTCCGGCGCTTAGACATCTTATCTCCTATCCAAAGGATAGGGGATAAGATGCCTGATCGCGGGGGTCCCTCCACTGGGGACCCCCGTGATCTTGCACGCAGCATCCCGTTAAAATTAGTCCCCGGAGCATGTTCGCTCCGGGTCTGATTACTGGCGATCACGGGGTCGGAGCATTGTGATGTCACGCCTCCATCCCCGTTTTACGTCACGCTCCGCCCCCTAAATGCAAACCTATGGGAGGGGGCGGTCATGCCCCCTCCATTAGGCTTGCATTGAGGGGGCGGAGCGTGACATCACACGGGGGCGGAGCCGTGACGTGCATCTTGTATGTCTGTGTAAGAACTAATAAAGCAATAGTAATCCGAGACTGTGCTGGACACCGCTTCATTCATTGGATTACTACTGTGGGACAGGTCTATCCCAGCCTGTGTCGCAGTGGGGCATAAGGATGAGCTGAACTTTTCTTGTGCTTTGAGATTCTTTAAAATTCTATGATAAAATGGAGTCGGTGCACACACTCTTTAAAAAATATCCATAAATCCAATTTCTTTTTCATACAATGTCTGCACTGATGGGCACTTTTCTATAGACTTGAATACCTACTAGAATGCCTTTGGTGCTGCTTTTTATATCTCCTTTGCTGCCGCTTGTTTTGGTTTTACAGTGTGTAAGCATAGCCTAAATCAGTATTTGTGACCATTTCTAATCCACACTGCAGGACAATTTCTGCATGGACTTATTTTTTTCCACGTTCAATTTATTCTGCAGCATATGGCAGAGATTTCTTAAATCTCCTACACTTTAATTCTACTGTTAATGATGTTTATTTTCTGAAATAATATTCTTTAGGACCATATTCTAAGAGCAGTTTGCATGATAAATTATTGAAGTTTCTTTTTCAAAATTCATGTCAGGTACAACCAACATCTACACTGGATGTACATCAGAGAGATGACCTGTATCGGCAAAGGGAAGATACATATAACAATGGTTATGGTTCAATATCTTTGACTTTGGTTTCAGAACAGTTTGTCCACTATTGTTCATTACAGTATGATCAATAATGCAGTACATCTTGTTTGTCCTCACCCTGGTGACCCCTTGCTGTCTCATTCAGCATCTGTGTTGAGCGGCATGGGCAATATTTGAATTCGCCATATTTCACAAATATATGGACGAATATTCGTCATATATTCGCTAAATTTGCATATTTGTAATATTCACGATTTATTTCCGCATACGCGAAAATTCACGTATGCAAAAATTTGCATATGCGAAAATTAGTATATAAAGATTAGCATATACGAAAATTCGCCCGGTGGTCTCACACAGTAGTGTTAGAGCCTTCTTTACACCACACAAGCTGGAAGCAGAGAGGGATGATCACTGTGATGTGTACTGTGAAAAAAACAAAAAAAAAATAAATGAATATTCGTAATTGCGAATATATAGTGCTATATTCGCGAATATTTGAGAATTTGCGAATATGCGATATTCACGAATAAAATTCACATTGCGAATATTTGCGAGCAATACTATTCAGCATATGTCGAGTTTTCAGGTTTTGTACATGGATATAACACTTACTGGCCCATGATGCTTGATAAGTGATTTATCTATTATTCTTATTGGATCAACAAAGTAAAGCAAGCTACAGCAGTAGACATGTGCAAAATGTAAAGACAATGGTGGCGGGGGGATTTATCAAACCTTGTGCAGAGTAACCATGGAGCAGTTCCCCACAGCAACCATTTTTCAAAGGCCTTCAACACTTTAGAAATCTGGTGGCTATAGACAACTACTCTAAGGTCGCTCTGCAGAAGGGTTGATAAATCTCCTCCAGCGTCTTTCATACACAAACCTGGTATTACTGGATACACATTCTGAAAAAAAAATGTAGCTGGCTTTCCCTTTCCTTATTGTGTACAAAAAAAGTTTACCGTATTTATCGGTGTATAACATGCACTGGCGTATAACACGCACCCCCATTTTAACAGGGAGATTTAAGTAAAAAAAATAAATGTAAAATAAATGACTTGGACTAAATGCCACACCATCCCCCCAACATTGTTTTCTTCTGCACCTCAGTTTGGTCCTGTCCCCTCCAGTGCCACATCATTCCTTTTTATCAGTCCCTGTGCCACATTTACCCCTCTCATTGCCACCCCCCATGTCTCATCATCCCCCCATGTCTCATCATTTCCCCCTGTCATAGACCACCACTAGCCATACAGACATTAAGCCTTTAGTGCCTCCCCCACCATCATTTCTCTCTGTCTCATCATCCCCCACCCTGTCTCATCATGCCCCCCATGATTGCCCCCTCATCATCCCCCACCCTGTATTATCATGCCCCCCGTCATTCCCCCCTGTCTCATCATCTCCCACCCTGTCTCATCATGTCCCCCATCATTCCCCCCTCATCATTTCCCCCTGTCTCACCATCCCCCACCCTTTCTCATCATGTCCCCCTCATCATTTCCCCCTCATCATTTCCCCCTGTTTCATCACCCCCCCTGTTTCATAATCCCCCATCATTCCCCCCTCATCATTTCCCCCTGTCTCATCATCCCCCCATCATGTGACCAGTGGTCTTCAACCTGGGAACCTCCAGATGTTGCAAAACTACAATTCCCAGCATGCCTGGACAGCCAACTGCTGTCTGGGCATGCTGGGAGTTGTAGTTTTGCAACACCTGGAGGTCCGCAGGTTGAAGACCACTCTTCCCCTTTCCTTACCTGGCTGCGCTTCGGCTGTCTTGTGGGCTAGAGTCAGTGAAGCAGATGAGTGACATCCTCTGCCGGCTTCTCTGTGCGGCATCAGGGATGTCACTTTTCGGCGGCGACTACAGGAAATGAAAAGTGACGTCACTGATGCCGCGGAGAGAAGCCGTCAGAGGACATCACTCATCTGCATCACTGACCACAGCCCGCAAGACCCTCCGCCTGACCTGACCTGCCGAAGCGCAGCCAGGTAAGGAAAATAACAAAACTATGAAAAGCGGGGGAAAAGGGGGAATGATGAGGGAGGGGGAGGGAAAATTAAAAGTAAAACTCACTTGTTTTCTTCCGCACTATCCACAGGTACTGGTGGATTGTGCGGGAGACGCTGATTAAAAGGTAGGGCAGATCCAGACAAGGTAGGGCTCATTTTGATCAGCTCCTCCCGCACTATCCACCACACCAGTACCTGGGGATGGTGCAGGAGAAAACAAGTGACAGTTTTCCAGAGCGCGGAGGAGACGCCACTGGTCACTGATTTAAAGTGGCCGCGGCCGTGCTGCTAATACTTAACATGCAGCCGCTTTAAATCAGTGACCAGAAGATTTATCGGCGTATAACACGCAGGCAGGCTTTTTGCCTTAAATTTAAGTTTTAAAAGTGCGTGTTATACTCCGATAAATACAGTAATTAGAAAATGTTATTGTAAGTAAATAAGAAACGTAGAGAAATAAAATTCCAGATGAGATGTCCTCCTAAAATAAATAAATCACATACATAATGCAATAAAAATATAAAAAATGATTCCTATTAACATAAAAGATAATGAGCTCACATGATATATGAGAGAATAATTTTTCCCCCCCCACAGAGTGTCCCTGTTAAAGCATATGGGTGAAATAGTCCCATGCGTGTCTTCCTCGGGGGTAAACACTTCCCACCACAAAACAATTTGTGCATGGATCTTGTGTGGACTTTTCACTACAGAGAAACATCTTTGAGATGGCCAGCTCTAAAATTAAAGTTTTGGTGAAGCTAAGTATTCAAAATCTTTTCTATGACACTTGAAATTTAGCCAAATGGGCCTCCCATTTCTCTTGATGAGCTTGGAGATGTTTCTACATCTTGATTGACACAATTTGGGGTGGTTCCCTTGCATGGTGGATGGACTACAGTGCCTACTCTACTCTCTAACTAAACAAGAAACTGAAAACACTTCACTATAATTTTCCTTCAAATGGTACTTGTATACAATACAACCTAAACGATAGTACATGCAAACACACGTTTTGGTGAAGCTAAGTATTCAAAATCTTTTCTATGACACTTGAAATTTAGCCAAATGGGCCTCCCATTTCTCTTGATGAGCTTGGAGATGTTTCTACATCTTGATTTGAAGTCACCTGTGGTAAGATCCATTGACAGGATTGGACAAGATTTGGAAAGACAAACCCCTGTCTATATAAAGGTTTACAGCTGACAATATGTATAAGAACAAAAACAGAGCCATGGGGAGGGAAAGAACTGTATGTAGAGCTCAGAGATAGATTTTTACAGATGTAAAAAGAGAGAGGAGAAGAGTACAAAAAAAGTAAACTGAAAATTTCCAAGACCGCCTTGGTATTCATAGTTCTTAAAGGGGTACTCCACTGGAAAACTTTTTTTTTTTTTTTAATAAACTGGTGCCAGAAAGTTAAACAGATTTGTAAATTACTTCTACAAAAATAATCTTAATCCTTCCAGTACTTATCAGCTGCTGTTATGATCCACAGGAAGTTCTTAAAAAAAAAAAAACATAAAAAAAATCACTTAAAGCACTCAAATCAAACTTTCTGGCTTGAATTTTAAGCATCGTTTTTGAAGAAAAGAAGATCCTTTAATTACCTGGACACTGCCATCCCTACGGTGAAGCATGGTGGTGGCAGCATGATGCTGTGGGGGTGTTCTTCAGCATCTGAAATAAGAAGACTAGTCAGGTTTGAGGGAAAGCTGAATGGAGTAAACTACAGAGATACTATTAATAAAACCTGATTCAGGGAGGTCTGGATCTTAGACTGGACCGAAGATTTACCCTCCAGCAGGACAATGGGGGTGATTTATCAAAACTTTACAAAGGAAAAGTTTCCCATAGCAACCAATCAGATCGCTTCTTACATTTTTAACCCCTTCCCGCCCAGGACTTATGCATAAGTCCAAGTTGCTAGCTTGTTAGCGCAACTGGATGTATGCATACGTCCAACGATCTCCTGTTCTGCGCGATGCTCTGAAGGAGATCGCCGGCAGGACCCAGCTGTCAATCACAGCAAGGGTCCCTCCACAGCTGCTGAGACCAGGATCACACTGGTCTCGGCAGCATTAACCCCATAGATGCTGTGATCACTCCTGATCACGGAATCTATGGGGTTGACAGGGGGAGGGGGATCCTTCTGTCGACCAACGGTGATCCCATGATGGCCTCCTGTCTGCCTAGCACGGCAGCCTGTGAGGTCCAGCCATAGGCTAGATTGCACAGGCTGAATGCCAGATGTACTGCAGCATAGTATAACAAGTAAAAAATGAACAGTAAAAAAATAAAAAGGTTTGAATAAATTAATAAAGTGTAAAAAAACTAATAATAAATACTCCTTTACCAATAAAACCATATATTGTCACCCAAAACCTATATGCCCAAACCTATACATAATCGGTATTGTCACATCCATAATAAATTGATAATTGTATTTATCCTGCACGGTGAATGCTGTACAAAAATGTACAAAAAACGCAAAATTTGGTCCAAAACGTGGAATAAAAAAGATCAAAAGGTAGCATGAATCACAAAAATTGTACCAATAAAAAGTACAGCCTGTCCTGCAAAAAATAATAAAGTTATGGCTGTCAGAACATGACAACACAAAAAAGGGGAAAGAAGGATTTTGTTGAGAAAAGGAAAAAAGCTATATAAATTGGATATCGCATTTGCCATAATGGTACCGACACACAGAATATAAATAACATAATTTTTTACCATACAGTGAATTCCATAATAAAAAAATAACTGAAAAAACCCCAGAAATGCCCCAATTTTTTACAATATTTGTTATACCAAAAATATATTTTTTTCAATCACGTCACTAAGTAAAAGCATGTCATAAGAATTACCACTTAAAGAGACATAGGACAGATTTGAAAAATTGGGCTTGGTCATTAAGGTAAAAACAGGTGGTGTCCTTAAGGGCCTCTGCAAAATGAAAGATGCAATGTAATTGGTTGCAATGAGCAACTGGGCAACTTTTTCTCTGTACAGGTTTTCCCCTAATGCTCCTAAGCACACTGCCTAGACAACACAGTACTGGCTCCAGGGACAACTCTGTGAATGTTCATAAAGGGCTACTCCGACCCTGTCCCCTATCCAAAAGATCTCAGGGCAGTCATCGCAGCATTCTGAACATGGAAGCTAGGAGCTTTCGTGTTCGTGACATCATGCCATGCCATGAGAGGGGGCGTGGCAGCTTGAGCCATGGGCAGAGCTTCGTTACATCACAGCTGCTGTTTCCCTAGGCCTGCTTGCAGCAAGGCACAGCAGATAAACAGCAGCAGTGAAGTAACGAAGCCCCGCTCAGAAATATCGGGACAGCTGGAGCACGAATTGTGAACACGTGAGTATGGTTGTCATCAGTGTCACCAGGGTGACACACTGGTGACACTGGTCATCACGGTTCACGCTGGTCCCCACATGGCTACAGGCATCATGAGCACCCCAGTTCATGCATATTATTTCTGATGTTAATTGCACTGCACACTTTACTATTGATTTTTTTGCACTTGGACTTAGGAGCCATTACCTGGCTTGCTGTGGGCTATATAATACCATCTATAGATTGCCTTGTGGGTGCACCAGTGGATTGGGATACATGTTTTTTAGGGGTTGGTAATATATTTTTGGTATAATAAAGATTGATTTGGTTTTCTATATTGGTGGTGATTGTTTTTGTGGTTGGCACTTATAGGTTCTATCACCTGCACTACCTGCCTGTGACAGCAGGTTTGTGCAGTGACACTAATGACAGTTTTTCTTTAAGGAATTGATATGAGACCCGATATGTGTTGGATATTTTTATGGTATGTTTACAATTGTAAAATAGCTTTGCATGGCATATAGTATGTGGGTTTTGCAGCTTGCTCTCCATTTTTAGCTTTTGTTTCTATTGTATATCATACCCGGTGACATCTGGAAAGCTGTAGTGAGTGATAGGAAACAAGCACTCATCAAGTGTACTGTAAGTGAATTACCTATCTATGGACTGATTTATTAATGCTATTGGTGTATTTTTTCTGTTGGTGCTGCTCTTGATTTTATAAATTTTTCCTAGGTACAGCTTAACCCCTTCCCATCCAAGGACGTATGCATACATCCGAGTTGCTAACATGTTAGCGCAACTAGACAGATGCACATTTCCTGAAGATATCCTGCTCAGCCCAATGCACTGCAGGAAATCGCAAGCGGGAACTGGCTGTCAATCACAGCCGGGGTCCCGCTGCAGCTGCCAAGACCGGGATTGTGCTTGTGGTGTTACGGTACCGCATCCTATACAGTACCTATATGTCTGTGGGTCACCATAGCCAGAGTCCCTAGGATGTAGGGGTCTACGTTATATAGTCTGCCCTTGTCACCTTTATTCCATATAGTAAATCAGTAGTTTACTCAAGGTTTATATAAATATAGTGATATACATGTAAATAAATGGTTAAATACCTGCGCGTAGCATGCCAGGACCTGCGGGTCACATGACTAGGTGAACTCTATGGTATTTCTGCTTTAGGACCTTTGGAGGTCCTTATGACGTATGCAATCCCATAATACTGTGTAACAGTGAATGACAGGTATTCGGACCAATCAGATTCACCCCACCCCCTGCCCATATAAGGGAGCGGCGGCCATTGTTCTCTCTCTTGTTCCTGCGCAGCCAAGCAGTAAGCATCTCTCTTGTTCCTGGGCTGGCAAACGAGAAGGATCTGCGCAGCTATTATCGCAGTGAGTTAGGCCTGAGCCTTGCGGCAACGGCTGAATCTATTCAGAATCGTGAGTGTATCAATCCCAAGCACTCTGCAAGATCACCGGACCTTATCTCTCCCCTGAATCCGGACGGATCTGCAATAATTATCCTAAATTCAGAGACTTGTAATAATACTCAAGATCCGTAACAACTATCAGTCACTGAGCAATATAGAGACTGTTTATATAAGACTGTCACTGTACATTGGATTTACCGCAAGCACTTGAGTAAAGTTGTTCAAGTTCAACTTCCTTGTGGACCTTCAGTCAGTTCATGCACCCATCGTTACTGGGAAGGGTGGCGATAGGCCAGAGAATTACCTCAGCATACTAGCCCTCAGCCTGGCATCACAAACTATCGGGTTAATATTAGCCCCTCATATACCGAAACAACATCCCCACTACTATACACCCCCCGAGGCGCACCTCATGCTGGTCTCATTAGCATTAACCCCAAAGATGCTAGATCAGTTCTACCTAGTTCATAGGCTGCATGTCAGTGTAATACTGACAGTTATACTGTGCTGCAGTACAGGTTTACTGCAACATAGTATAACCTGTAAAAAGTAAAAAAAAATCATAAACTCCCCTTTCCCAATAAAATTCTATATTATCACACACAAAAAATTGTCCATAGCTATACATTTCAAAATTTTCACAATATTTTGGTGTTTTTCACAAAAAATGCTGCATGAATAAACAAAGATTTACCACTAATATAAAGAACAATATGTCATGAAAAAACTATCTCATAATCATGTCACTAAGTAAAAGCATGTCAGAGGTATTACCAATTAAAGAGAGACGTGCTGGATTTGAAAAATTAGGCTTGGTCATTAAAGGAGTTCTGTAGTGGAACATAACTTATCCTCTATCCAAAGGATAGGGAAAAGTTATAGATAGCGGGGGGTCCGACCACTGGGACCCCTGCGATCTCCTGAACAGAACCCTGGCATCCCATAAAGATACACGGAGGGGGCATGTTAGTCGTGGCTTCCTGCGGGGTCGGAATGGCCACTTCAGGCGATGGCGGGGGTCCCAGCGGTTGCACTACTCCTTTAAGGTAAAAACAGGTGGCGTCTTTAAGGGATCAATGATTTTCACATACTACATATTCAATCTGTTGTAGCAAGTACTTTAGTTACCTAATAATTTTTTTTTTATCTCACTATGCCATTCAATCCTCAATTTTACCATAAAATTAGTATTTTCTTTGTGGCCACGGAACCCATAAGTGGTTTTCTCATTAAGTAGATGACTACAGTTTGGGAAATTTGGCCCCAGTTATTCTGACCTGACCAGTTCTGGGAAGGTACTGAATCTCTCTTTTTTATTTTTTATTTTTTTTAGAACAGGCACAGTTATGTAGAGCAGCTTTGCAGAATAGGATAGCTGATGATTTTTAGCTATGTATATGTGTGAAGCAGTCTAAAAAATCTGGTTAAGGAAAAAATATTTGTAAGGCTGGGTTCACATATGTCTAGCATCCAGCATAGGTGAACTAAATCTCGACACAACTGAGGCCACAACTGATGACAACGTGCATCCGTTGTCATCAGTTGTATGGCATCCAATGCCCATTGTTTCCGGTACCGGACCGAACTTGCTGCATTCCTCTGTCCGGTCCTGTTCAGCGTGTCCACCCATTTGGCGTCAAAATTAAGATGCTGAATGATTGTGAACTGTCCCATTCAAATGAATGGGATCAATTCAAGCATCAGTTCCCTCTGGTGCTTGCTGGAGGGAAATTATGCCGGACGCCTGAAATATGTGAACCCAGCTTTTGTGAACCATGGTAAGATGTATCTGTTGAATTTGAAAGTGCAAGATGACTATTGGTCACAGGTAGGTGTATAAAGGCAAAGACTTTGGAAAAAAGGATAGTTGTGATGAAGTCCTTTGAATCTGCATACTTAAAAGTCATGTTGAGAAACAGACTGGAGTAAATGAACACAAATGACTAATAAACACAAAGAAGAGAAGGGAATTGGGGTGATTGGATAAGGGGCTAAAGTGGCCACAGTATTATTTTAAAGTTATTCCTATACTTTATTCACTTCACTTGTTCACCCCTCCATATGAACCATAATCCATTTGAATATATATGTAAGTTTTGTTGAGTTTGTCATTTTTAAAGGTGTAAAATATTCCTTTAAAATGGTTCTCCTGTGTAAAAACTGGTGCCAGAAAGTTAAACAGATTTGTAAATTAGTTCTATTAAGAATTATTATTCCTTCCAGTACTTATCAGCTGTTGTATACTACAGAGGAAGATGAGTAGTTATTTTCTGTCTGACCACAGTGCTCTCTGCAGACACCTCTGTCCATGTCAGGAACTGTCCAGAGCAGGAGGGGTTTGCTATGGGGATTTGCTCCTACTATGGACAGTTCCTACAATGGACAGAGGTGTCAGCAGAGAGCACTGTGGTCAGACAGAAAATAACTATAAAACTTCCTGTGGAATTTACACCAGCTGAGAAGTACTGGAAGGATTAAGATTTTTGAATAGAAGTAAGTTACAAATATGTCTTTCTGAAGTCAGTTGATATGAAAAAAATTGTTTTCCACCGGAGTACCCCTTTAAGAATACTGTGTGTGCATCCTGCACAGTGAGTTTTTGTAACTCTATTGATGTGAAATGCAGTTGAAATAGTAACTCTACCTCAAGCATGTGCTTGACTGGATTGTGTTCTGATAAGAATACTTAGGTCAGAATAGTCCAGTATTTTAACTATAAAGTTATCTAAAAGTAACGCTCTTATAAGTTCATGCGTTCTAGCCAGAGTACAAGTAGTAAGGAGGGTTATCATTTATCCTGACTGAGATCAGTAGTGTACTTCTTCCCACTTGTAGCTGAGATGGAGGGAGCTGCGCATGTAGTGAGAAATGTGAAGTTGTCCTTCAGAAAGACAGAAAAGAGCGCTAGCTGCTGAGAAAAACATAGATCATAGATATTAGTCCAGATTTATGAATCTGCCTAAAACCAAAGGTGCCAGGTTTTCCCCATAACAACCAATCACAGCTCAGCTTTTATATCTTAACAAGCTCTGATATTATGAAAACAAAGCTATTGTTGGTTACTATGGGCAAAACCAGACAGTTTTGGTTTCAGGCAGATTGATAAATCTGGGTCTTTGTTTCCTAAGTAGATTAGTCAGTGTGAAATACACTAATGCAAAAAAGAAAATGACAGCAGAACACTGGTAGCACTAACATACATGTATAATACGGCACATTTTAAATGAAGGAAGCAATCTGGTTGGTTGCTATGGGCAACAGCACAACTCTTCCTCTACACTGGTTTTCCGCATATGCGCATAGTCGCGAATATTGAGCCCTCCCTTCTTTAATGGTATAAGAAACTGTGACTGGTGCATTAACTATGTGATTTTTTGCCCATTGAAACCAATAGGCCCATTGTGGTCTATGGGGATCTCACTTGGCAGCACAGTGGATGGGAGACCACCATGGGTTCGAGTTCTGGGGTGGGACAGAGTGTTTTGTGGTTTAACTTTACTTTCCTGGAAAAGTTTTCCATAGCAACCAATCAGATCGCTTCTTTCATTTTTCACAAGGCCTCTGCAAAATGAAAGAAGCGATCTGATTGGTTGCTATGGGCAACTCAGAAACTTTTCCTCTGGACAGGTTTTGATAAATCTCCTTCTATGGGGGAGATTCATCAAAACCAGTGTAGAGGAAGAGTTGTGCAGTTGCCCATAGCAACCAATCAGATTGCTTCTTTCATTTTTGAAAAGGCCTCTGAAAAATGAAGGAAGCAATCTGGTTGCTATGGGCAACTCAGCAGCTTTTCCAGGAAAGTAAAGTTAAACCACTACACTGTAAAACTCTGTCCCACCCCAGGACTTGAACCCGTGGTTGTCTCCCATCCACCGTGCTGCCGAGACAGTCCTGCTTAGCTTACTGTTTTACATGCCGTGAGATCCCCATAGACCACAATGGGCCTATTGGTTTCAAAGGGCCAAAAATCACAGAGTTAATGCACCAGTCACAGTTCCCTATACCATTAAATAAGGGAGGACTCAATATTTACGCATACAATTTTGCATATGGGAAAAAAAAATGAATATTCGTAATTACGAATATATAGTGCTATATTCGCAATATTCGCGAATTCACAAATATGCGATATTCGTGAATAAAATTCGAATTGCGAATATTCGCGAGCAACACTAGTGACCATCTACAAGAAATAAAAGAACACCAAGGATCCAAGTAAAACCTATTCTTCCGAGTGAGTAGGTTCCATAAGGACCTTAATTATTTACCTTTACTTTAGTCATTGTGTGTGTAAGCAGTAAACTAAACATTAAACAATATTAAACTATATAAACAATATTTTGAATAAAGGTGTATACAAATAAACAAAAGGGCAATAATTAACACTGCATAACACTTTGCTAATAATCAGTTGCTATGAAGTTGTTTCTAATAATATGTGTATTTGGCCAGCAAGATACTTTCAGCTTTCTCACATAATTATGCAGAGTTAAGAATAGTTTTTGGAACAAGTGTTCTCGTAATATCCTGCTAGAGACAGAAATGAGATTCCAGACATGAAAAACATTTAACCAAAAACCTGCCTCTACCCCAAGCCTGACATAAGTCAACAGGATGAAGACCGGATCAAGGGGTATCGGCAACTATAGTTGTTATTAGATATATTAATGCTTGAATATTTATTAGGCCGTGTATGCAACGTTCTTAACGTGAACAATTGTAAGGAGCCACACCGATGGCAAGTAGCCAGAAATTGGCCTTATAAGTCTTAAGCTTTTAGCATTGGGAATAGTTCTCTACCTGCTCTGTCTCTCACTTTGTAACTTTCTTTTCTAAGAAAACTTCCATCCTCCATGAGACAAGATGCACAATATTGGCACATTTCATGCATACTCTCAGGTATAACAATGGTAAAAAATCTCTGAATGATCGGCATCAACCGTTTGTAAAAAGAACTTGAAAGCAGACTGGTATATAATCCAAACGTTCTTTTATTTGCCTTGTCAAACTTGTTTCGAGGTATATTACCTCTTTATCAATTACCTCGGCAGGTATACATACAAACATTACACACAGTATATATAGGCAAAAAAATGGGCCCAGAATCAGCGGTCGGTCCGTGTTAAGAAAGTGTCATAGGTAGCGCTGCTCACTGATGTGTGTCAATGAGCTTGTCAGTAATCTATATATATATAAAACTCAACGTGTGTGTGCGTGCGAGTATGTTTGTTCCACAAAAACTTCCAAACGGCTAAAGATATTGACATGAAACTTGGCACACATGTTACTTGTATGTCAACAACAAACATAGGATAGGTGATTTAACCCTTACTCACCCCCATTTGCCAGGGGCAAGGTTTTTGTTTAACCCCTTAAGGACTGAGCGATTTCACGATTTTGCATTTTCGTTTTTTCCTCCTTGCCTTTAAAAAATCATAACCCTTTCAATTTTGCACCTAAAAATCCATATGATGGCTCATTTTGTGCGTCACCAATTCTACTTTGTAATGACATCGTTCATTTTACCCAAAAATCTACGGTGAAATGGAAAAAAAAGATCATTGTGAGACAAAATTGAAAAAAAACAAACGCCATTTTGTAAGTTTTGGGGACTTCTGTTTCTACACAGTACATTTTTTGGTAAAAATAACACATTCTCTTTATTCTGTAGGTCCATACGGTTAAAGTGATATCCTACTTATATCAGTTTGATTTTGTCGTACTTCTGAAAAAAATCATAACTACATGCAGGAAAATGTATACATTTAAAATTGTTATATTCTGACCCCTATAACTTTTTTTATTTTACTGCGTATCGGCCGGTATGAGGGCTTATTTTTTGCGCCGTGATCTGAAGTTTTTAGCAGTACCCTTTTTGTATTGATCGGACTAATTGATCGCTTTTTATTCATTTTTTCATGATATAAATAGTGACCAAAAATACACTATTTTGGACTTTGGAATTTTTTTGCGCGCACGCCATTGACTGTCCGGTTTAAATAATGATATATTTTTATAATTCAGACATTTCTGCATGCGGCGATACCACATATGTTTATTTTTATTTACACTGTTTTATTTTGTTACTAGGAAATGCCGGGTGATTTAAACTTTTAATTCAGAAGGGAATACCTGAAAGGTTTAACTTTTTTTTACACTTTTTTTTTGCGAGCTCATAGCTCCTATAGGGACCTATGAGCTGGCTGATTGCATACACAGATGGTTGCCTTGCCGTTGCATGGCAACAAGCTGTGTAATCGGCGGTTTATTGCTCCAGCCTGTAACTCAGGTATGGAGCAATCAATCAGAGCCTAGACGCCGCCGGAGGAAGGTAGGGACTTCTCTCTGGGTAGCTGATCGGAGCATCGCGATTTTATCGCGATGACCCCGATCAGCCCAACTGAGCAGCCGGGAAGCATTTACTTTCACTTTCGATAAGGTGCTCAGCTCTGAGCGCCGCATCGGAAGGGTTAATAGCGCGTGGCCGAACGATCGCGGCCGCGCGCTATTAGCCACGGGTCCCGGCTGTGAATAGGGATCGGGACCCCACGTTATAGACAGGGACCGGACTTAGGAAGTACTCATACGTCCTAAGTCCTTAAGGGGTTAAAGTCCCATAGAAGCCTATGGGAAATATATGTTACTGCATAACTTCCAAACGGCTAGAGATATTTCGATAATACCTGGTCACATGTTACTTATTTGTCCACTTAAAATATAGGATAGTTAATTTAACCCTTAACTACACCCATTTGTGAGGGTCTGGGTTTTTATTTAACGTCCCATGCAAATCAATGGGAAATGTACGTTCCCACATAACTTCTGAATGGCTGGAGATATTTCAATACCTGGTCACATATTACAGGTCTGGATAGGAGGTCGGGATGGGAGGTCAAGATAGGAGGACGGGATAGGAGGTCGAGATAGGAGGTTGATATAGGAGGTCGAGATGGGAGGACGGGATAGGAGGACGGCATAGGAGGTTGGGAAAGGAGGTTGGGATAGGAGGACGAGAAAGGAGGACGGGATAGGAGGTCGAGATAGGAGGTCGAGATAGGAGGACGGGATAGGAGGTTGGGAAAGGAATTTGGCATATGAGGACAAGAAAGGAGGATGGGATAGGAGGACGGGATAGCAGGTTGGGATAGGAGCTCGGGATAGGAGGTCGGGATAGGAGGACGGGATAGGAGGACGGGATAGGAGGTCGGGATAGGAGGTCGGGATAGGAGGACGGGATAGGAGGACGGGATAGGAGGACTGAATAGGAGGTCGGGATAGGAGGTTGGGATAGGAGGTTGAGATAGGAGGATGGGATGGTCGGGATAGGAGGTCGAGATAGGAGGACGGGATAGGAGGACGGGATGGGAGGACGGGATTGGAGAACAGGATAGGAGGTCGGGATAGGAGGTCGGGATAGGAGGTCAGGATAGGAGTGTTACGCCGAGCGCTCCGGGTCCCCGCTCCTCCCCGGAGCGCTCGCAGCGTTCTCTTATTCACAGCGCCCCGGTCAGACCTGCCGACCGAGTGCGCTGCGATATTGCTCCCAGCCGGGATGCGATTCGCGATGCGGGACGCTCCCGCTCGCGATGCGCATCCCAGTTCCCGTACCTGACCCGTTCCCCGTCTGTGTTGTCCCGGCGCGCGCGGCCCCGCTCCTTAGGGCGCGCGTGCGCCGGGTCTCTGCGATTTAAAGGGCCACTGCGCCACTGATTGGCGCAGCAGGCCTAATCAGTATCTTCACCTGTGCACTCCCTACTTATACCTCACTTCCCCTGCACTCCCTCACCGGATCTTGTTGCCATTGTGCAAGTGAAAGCGTTTCCTTGTGTGTTCCTAGCCTGTGTTCCAGACCTCCTGCCGTTGCCCCTGACTACGATCCTTGCTGCCTGCCCTGACCTTCTGCTACATCCGACCTTGCTCTTGTCTACTCCCTTGTACCGCGCTTATCTCAGCAGTCAGAGAGGTTGAGCCATTGCCGGTGGATACGACCTGGTTGCTACCGCCGCTGCAAGACCATCCCGCTTTGCGGCGGGCTCTGGTGAATACCAGTAGCAACTTAGAACCGGTTCACCGACACGGTCCACGCCAATCCCTCTCTGGCACAGAGAATCCACCTCCAGCCAGCCGAATCGTGACAAGGAGGATCAGTATATAACGGAAAAAGCAGAGGTGGCGCTGGGTGCGGTGTGGGTCTCTAGCCGGTGTAGGTAGGTACCCAGGTGGGGGGTAACATATCCCTATGGGATAGGAGGTTGGGATAGGAGGTTAGGGTATGAAGATGGGATATGGGGTTGGGATATGACAACAATATATGAGGACAGGATATGAAGTCAAAAGCTTCCTCCTTTGTTGATTTTCCTCCCCAACAAGGATGAGGAAGGAAAAATCGGGCAATGCCGGGTATTCAGCTAGTCTATATATAAAACTCAATGTTTGTGTGTGTATGTATGTGTGTATGTTTCACAATCACGTCCAAACGGCTAAAGATATTAACATGAAACTTGGCACACATTACTTATATGTCAACAACAAACATAGGATAAGTAAATTAACCCTTACTCACCCCCATTTGCCGGGGTCAGGGTTTTTGTTTAAAGTCCCATACAAGTCTATGGGAAATATATGTTACTGCATAACTTCCAAACGGCTGGAGATATTTCGGTAATACTTGGTCACATGTTACTTGGTCATATGTGCACTTAAAATATGGGATAGTTAATTTAACCCTTAACTACCCCCATTTGTGAGGGTCGGGGTTTTTGTTTAAAGTCCCATACAAATCAATATGAAATGTATGTTCTCACATAACTTTTGTACGTCTGGAGATATTTCAATACCTGGTTCACATATTGCAGATCGTGATATGAGGTCGAGATAGGAGGTCGAGATAGGAGGTCAAGATAGGAGGACGGGATGGTCGGGATAGGAGGTCAAGATAGGAGGTCGGGATAGGAGGATGGGATATGAGGAAGGGATATGAGGACGAGATAGGAGGTCGGGATAGGAGGTCGAGATAGAAGGATGGGATAGGAGGTCAGGATAGGAGGTTGAGATAGGC
The DNA here is from genome assembly GCF_029499605.1 of Hyla sarda. Lineage (NCBI taxonomy): Eukaryota > Metazoa > Chordata > Amphibia > Anura > Hylidae > Hyla > Hyla sarda. The sequence goes on from NC_079192.1 coordinate 227,717,844, forward strand.
GGTCAAGAGAGGAGGTCGAGATAGGAGGACGGGATAGGAGGTCGAGATAGGAGGACGGGATAGGAGGTCGGGATAGGAGGACGGGATAGGAGGTTGGAATAGGAGGACAGGATAGGAGGACGGGATATGAGGACGGGATAGGAGGACGGGATAGGAGGTCGAGATAGGAGGACAGGATAGGAGGTCGAGATAGGAGGACGGGATAGGAGGTCAAGATAGGAGGTCGAGATATGAGGACGGGATAGGAGGATGGGATGGAAGGTCGGGATAGGAGGGCGGGATAGGAGGTTGGGGTATAAGGACGGGATATGGGGTTGGGATATGACAACAATATATGGGGATGGGATATGAAGTCAAAAGCTTCTTCCTTTGTTTATTTTCCTCCCCAACAAGGATGAGGAAGGAAAAACTGGGCAACGCCGGGTACTCAGCTAGTTCATTCATAAAAGACAGAACATTTTAAAATCCTCATATGCAAAGGTTTCCTATAAAAACTCACACATATATTTCCCTCATGTGTTGTGTAAAAGCATAAGTTAATAGACTGATCCGTTATGTGTATATGCGCAGCTGATGTTGTAAGAGTGATGTTACCGCGGTTGTCAGTTTATTTCTAGTGCATGGGTGGGATGTTATTAAAAAGGCATTTCCCAAGACATGGGGACTGCAGCGCTACCGATTGGCAGTGCTGTAATGATTGCGGACGGTGATATCGTAGTGATCAGCTTCAGGTTTGTTCTTTCTTGAAAACAAAGATACAGCAGATCTATTTTGTAGATGTTAATATAGTCAGAATGTACATATTTTCATGTTTCTATATGGATGCAACAAATTGAGTTGTTCCGGGGGACCTTTACTGTGTGATTTGAATTGTTCCCACTAGACTCATATATTAAAAGGGTATGATGTTTGACTCTACTGCGTAAATGTAAAACCCCACGTGGTTTATGCCTATGATGTTTAAATGACACACTATGTTTCAAGAATTTATGTATTACATTGTAGCGATGTCCACTCATGCGATTTTTTTATGTTTGGGATGTCCGTCCGATATACTGTAGGTTACATCCACATTCCATCAGACAAATTATGAATGTTGAATTGCAGTCCAGTTTGTTCTTAATTCTGAAGGTTTCTCTTGTTTATTTGCTCGTGAATATTTTCATGCCATGGTTTATATTTTTGCATACATGTATTCGCTCTGCATCTATAGCAACCACTTTGATTCATGTTAGGGTTCTTGTCTATTTTTTGTACCCGTTTATCTCCCCTGAGGCGACTCGGAGCCACCATGTTTTTTATCGTTTTGGCTCTTCTATAAGTGAATCCTTTGGTAATATTTCTTTCAGTATGAGCTCTTGTAATAAATCATTCTAATGCATTTCCACTATTTTATTGATTTTGTATCTATTCACAGCATAATCCGTGATTAAATTATATTTAAAGTTTTCGGATCCTTTTTCTTCATTAGTACTCACCTTCGGTTCCTTCTTTGGCTGCTCTATACTTGTTGCTCTGATGGGTGTGTATGCTTTTTTGAAGGCGTCTTGGATGATTTTCTTCTGATAGCCTTTTTCCATTAGCCTCTCCTTTATAACCTTACTTTGTACTACAAAATCAGTTGTTTTTGTACAGTTCCTACAAAGTCTGTAGAATTGACTAAATGGAATGTTTTTTTTCCATTTATGGAAATGACAACTGTTATACTCAAGTAGACTGTTACAGTTAACACATTTAAAGAAGGTTCTTGTGATTATTTTTGACCGTTCTGATGTGAGTTCCAGATCTAGGTATTCAAGGGATATGGCATTACTTTTCTCTGATAGGGTCAGATACCAGGTGTTAATATTCAGGTATTCGGTGAAGGCAACAAATGATTCTTGTGTTCCTTCCCAAATGAAGAGCAGATAGTCAATGTACTTTTTGTACAGGATGATATTGTCTCTCCATTTGTGTGCGCTGTAGATAAGTTCCTCTTTGTATGCGTCCATAAATAAGTTGGCGAATGATGGGGCAAAACATGTCTCCATCACCGTACCTGTGGTTTATCTGTAGATCTTTACTTCAAAACAGAAGTGATTATATTCTAGAATAAATGCTATACTCTCGGTGATGAAATCTCTCTGTTCTTGTGGCATGGAGCTGTCTTTCACTAATGTAGATTTTATTACATCAATGCCCTTCTGATGGAGGATATTGGAATACAGGGCTGTTACATCAAGAGAGGCCCATCTATAGCTAGGTTTCCATTCATATTCTTCCTGGATCTGAAGTAGGCTCGGTGTATCCTTTAGATGTGAGGTCAAATTGACCACATGACTTTGCAATAAAAGGTCAACATACTGGGATGGATTGCTGGTCACTGATCCAATACCCAATATTATGGGATGACTAGGTGGATTGGTCTGGTCCTTATGGAACTTGGGTAGGTGATAGAAGATGGGTGTTTTGGGATTTTTTATTTTTAAGAATTCCTTTTCTTTTTTGGTAAGCACTCCTGGTGAGAATGCTTTTTGATGATCCCATACTGAAAGAAATATTACAAATAAAAAACAGGTTTCACTTATAGAAGAGCCAAAACGATAAAAAACATGGTAACTCTGAGTCGCCTAAGGGGAGATAAATGGGTACAAAAAATAGATGAGAACCCTAACATGAATCAGTGGTTGCTATAGATGCAGAGCAAAAATGTGTCAATTATGCAAAAATATAAACCATGGCACTAAAACATTCATGAGCAACCAAACAGGAGAAACCTTCAGAATCAACAAACTGGACTGCAATTCAACATTCATAATTTATCCGATGGAATGTGGTTGTAACCTAAAGTATATCGGACATCCGAAACATGAAAAAATCGCATGAGTGGACATCGCTACAATGTAATACATGCATTCTTGAAACATAGTGTGTCAAGACAGAGAGACATAACTTTGGAGATTTTAAGATCACTGCGATTGAACAAATACCCGAGGATAACAATGATAGATTTGGTATCCTTTGCAGAAGAGAATCCTTTTGGATTTATAAAATGAACACGTTATCTCCTCTTGGTCTAAACAAAAATATTGATAATGTATAAAAAGAATGAAACTGCAATGTGTAAGAAGAACCCAACTGACACAAGATAAAGAAAAACCTAATGAACAATATGTAAGTAAAATGTAATTGACAACATGAAAGAAGAACCCGATTGATAACATGTAAGAAAAACCCAACTGATAACATGTAAGAAAAAATTCAACTGCAGAGGAAATATGCCAGCATAATGGACCAATGTTAAACGGCTTAGCTATAGTCCCATATGCATGAGAAAAACATAATTGTAACTTAATTGTAATTGTAAAAGAAATTCATTAACTAAAGGAACCAATGTCAAATAGCCTGATTTTGATACACATCAATATACCAATAACCACAGAGGCAACTTACCAGCATAATGCAGCGTGTAATCATACACTGCAACACACAAAAACACATCATTTACACATCATAGGCGTGGACTACGTGGGGTTTTACATTTACACAGAAGAGTCAAACATCATACCCCTTTTAATATATGAGTTCAGTTGGAACAATTCAAATCACACAATATAGGTCCTCCAGAACAACTCAATTTGTAGCATCCATATAGAAACATGAGAATATGTACGTTCTGACCATATTAACATCAACACAATAGATCTGCTGTATCTTTGTATTCAAGAAAGGACAAACCTGAAGCTGATCATTATGATATCACGAGCCACAATCATTACAGCACTGCCAATCGGTAGCGCTGCAGTCGCCATGTCTTGGGAAATGCCTTTTTAATAACATCTCACGCATTCCAGTTAAAAACATGTTTTATTCATATCAGGTGGCTCCAGAAAGTTACAGATTTATAAATTGCTTCCATAAAAAAATATTAATCCTTATCAGCTATTGAAGAAAAAGATTTGTTCTTTTTTATCTGACAACAGTGCTGACACCTCTGTCTGTCTTAGGAACTGTTTAGAGTAGGAGCAAATCCCAATAACAAACCTCTCCTGCTCTGGACAGTTCCTGAGACAGACAGAGGTGTCAGCAGAGAGCACTGTGGTCAGTCAGGAAAGAACAGCTCAACTTCAACAGCTGATAAGTACTGGAAGGATTAAGATTTTTTGAAGAAGTAATTTACAAATCTAAATAGAAAGGGGATTGGAGAGGCTCTTACCAATCTGTTAGCCCGCGGCCTGAGCTGCCCAAATGACACCTACACCCACGGTGTCTAGCAAAAATACAATTTATAAAGAAATTGGGGCTCAAAGGTCTGTGAATATTTGATATAAAATTAATTTATTTGTAAAATTGATTTATTAGTGTACAATTGATAGAAAAAAAATGATATTAATAAAGAGTAAATATTATAGTGGTCTGTGGCCTACAGGGCCCTTGTAGGTCAGCTAAACTACTGATAATGTAAGATAAAATCAGTGTATATATAATGGAATAACACTATATAAAAACAATATAAATAAAATGGTATAAATTAGTATAAAGTGTCCACAATAATACAAGTGACTTCAGAATTGTACTCCTGGTATAATTGATTGTAGTCCAAGTGAATACACTCTTCTCTCATTGCATGTAATAAATATTAGTGCAGATTCTGACAAATACCAATGTACTGTAATCCAAGTGTGGGTATAAAGTACTTTCTTTTTATATGCAGAGTGCTACAGCACAAGTTTCAATTGTATCCAACTTATAGTAGTTTGTATCAACTTTCAAGGTAAGTGTAAAGTGAGCTTTCATTCGTGCAAAAATCTATCCTAGCTCCTAGGCAGAGAGCCTGCTGCAGGAGACTCAGTCGTCTCACAGTGTAGCAGCGGTAAGTGTAATAGACAGTAGTCACGGATCGATGTGCAAATGTTTAACCCCTTAAGGACTCAGGGTTTTTCCTTTTTATTCGTTTTTTATGGTATAAAAAGTGACCAAAATATGCTTTTTTGGACTTTGGAATTTTTTTACGTGTACGCCATTGACCGTGCGGTTTAATTAACAATATATTTTTATATTTCGGACGTTTTCGCACGCGGCGATACCACATATGTTTATTTTTATTTACACTGTTTTATTTTTTTTATGGGAAAAGGGGGGTGATTCAAACTTTTATTAGGGAAGGGGTTAAATGACCTTTATTAACACTTTTTTTACTTTTTTTTGCAGTGTTATAGGTCCCATAGGGTAGTGTATTAACACGCCTGTGATCAGTGTTATCGGCGCTTGACTGCTCCTGCCTGGATCTCAGGCATGGAGCAGTCATTCGTCGATCGGACACCGAGGAGGCAGGTAAGGGCCCTCCCGGTGTCCTGTAGGCTGTTCAGGATGCCACGATTTCACAGCGGCGGTCCCAAACAGCATGACTGACTAGCCGGGATACTTTCACTTTCACTTTAGAAGCGGCGGTCAAAGGGTTAATACCGCACATTGCCGCGATCGTCGATGTGTAGTATTAGCAGCTGGTCCGGCCGTTGATGAGTGCCGGGACCGACGCAATGTGATGCGGGGTCACAGCGCGACCCCGCTTCATATCGTGGGAGCCAGCGCAGGACATAAATATACGTCCTGCGTCATTAAGGGGTTAAGATAGAATTTGTACCTTCATTAGATGTGTGCTGGTCTCGGTGCAATCCCGGCTCTAGCATAGAGGGCCCACTCCTGGAGACTTGGCCGTCTCCGATTTGGCAGTTATGGTAGTGGGCTCCTTCTGTGTGGACTGCAGCTGTTCTGTAGGTAACGACCAAGTTGTGTCCTCGTGACAGGTGCTATGTGCCTGTCCAATGAAGGAAACAGGAGTAGTGATGATCGTTGGTATTTTTTCTATGAGAGGTAAAATTGGGTATTGTGGCACTTGTAGTGGTAGTTAAGGCTGGACGCGTTTCAGGTCCTCCTTAAATTTTTTAGCCTAAAGTCTATCTGGGTGTTGTACGGTGATAAGCCGCTGCAGTTCAATGATTTAAAGACCTGCCGTCGCTGCCCGATTCTCTGCCCCTGCCTATCCTGGGGTCCAGAGACTGCCTGAGCCGCTGCCCCATTGCCTCCCCCATCCCCCCGGTTTTTCTGACCCCGCAGAAGCCCCACGGAAAGGCAGGGGGAGAGAGGCTGTCGCTGCCCGCTTCTCTCCCCCTGCCTTTCCTGGGGTCTAGAGCCCTGCTGCCGCCGCTTCTCTTCCCCTGGCTATCGGCGCATATATAAAAAATGTTAAAAAATTTTTTTACATTTTTTATATTTTATTTATCCATTTTATATCTATTTGTTATTTTTTTTTTATTGTTTGCTTTTATTATTATTTTTGCTCATTTATTGCCATATTGCAGCATACAATTATAACATTTCAATTATTGATGTTGGAGATCATGTGCAATAGAGACAACTTTACCTTCCCATTTCTGTCTCCATTCTTGCCACAATTTGTACTTTTATATAATTCACAATATTAGTTCCCTATGTTCAGTCTATATTTTTTTCTACAAACATTGACCTTTCATTAAACCTCTACACTTTCACTCACTGCCTAATCAATTCCACATTTTCCACACCTGTTTTCCAACTAATTGAATGTGACGCACCCCCCACCCAAAAAAAGGGAGGAGTAGGAAGTATATATATCCTAAGAAATTATCATTCCACTATCACTTTTAGCTGCTGAAGAAAGGTCCTAAGGAGGACCTGAAATGTGTCCAGCCTTAACTACCACTACAAGTGCCACAATACCCAATTTTACCTCTCATAAACAAAATACCAACGATTATCACTACTGCTGTTTCCGTCATTGGACAAGCACGTAGCACCTATCACGAGGACACAGCTTGGTCGTTACCTACAGAACAGCTGCAGTCCACATAAAAGGAGCCCACTACCATCACTGCCAAATGGGAGACGGCTGAGTCTCCTGCAGCAGGCTCTCTGCCTAGGAGCCAGGATCGATTTTTGCACAAATGAAAGCTCACTTTACACTTACCTTGAAAGTTGATACAAACTACTATAAGTTGGATACAATTGCAATTTATGCTGTTGCGCTCTGCATATAAAAAGAAAGTACGTTGCTGATCTATACCCTCACTTGGATTACAGTATATTGGTATTTGTCAGAATCTGCATTAATATTTATTACATGCAATGAGAGAAGAGTGTATTCACTTGGACTACAATTAATTATACCAGGAGTACAATTCTGAGGTCACTTGTATTATTGTGGACACTTTATACAAATTTATTCCATTGTATTTATATTATTGTTTTTATATTGTTTTATTCCATTATATATGCACTGATTTTATCTTACACTATGTGTAGTCTAGCTGACCTACAAGGGCCCTGTAGGTCACATACCACTATAATATGTACTATTTATTAATGTCATTTTTTCTATCAATTCGACAATAATAAATCAATTTTACAAATAAATTAATTTTATATCAACTATTCACAGACCTTTGAGTCCCAATTTCTTTATCTAATTTACAAATCTGTTTAAATAGTTGATATGAAACAAATTCTTTTTAACTGGAATACCCTTTTACCCCCTTAAGGACTGGGTCATTTTTTCATTTTTGCACTTTTGCTTTTCCTCCTCACCTTCTAAAATTCATAATGTTTTAAATTTTCCACCTACAGACCCATATGAGGGCTTTTTTTTATTTTTAATTTGTAATTACATCAATCATTTAATCAGAAAATCTTCAACAAAACCAGAAAAAAAATATTTGTGGGGCAAAATTGGAAAAAAAAAAATTCTGCACAGTACATTTTTTGGTAAAAATGACACCTTATCTTTATTCTGTAGGTCCATACGGTCACAGGAATACCTAATTTATATAGTTTTTATTTTTATTTTACTACTTAAAAAACATATAACTGCATGCACCAAAATGAGTATGTTTAAAATTGTCATTTTCTGACCCCTATAACTTTTTTATTTTTCCCGCATATGGGGTAGGATGAGGGATCATTTTCTGCACCGTGATCTGAAGTTTTTATTGGTAACATTGTTTTATTCTGATGGGACTTTTTTTAATCACTTTTTTTTATTAGTATTTATAGGGTATACAAAATGACCAAAAATACGCAATATTGGACTTTGGAACTCTTTTTACGTGTACGCCATTGAACATGCGATTTAATTAATGTTATATTTTTATAGTTCAGATATTTATGCACACAGCGATACCACATATGTTTATTTTTGTTAGCATATTTTTTTTTATGGAAAAAGCGGAGTGATTCAAACTTTTATTAGGATTAAATCTTTTATTAACTTTTTTTCCCTTTTTTTCCCCCAATATTTTTTAGTCCCCATAGGGGACTATTACATGCAATCCTCTGATTTCATACACTGTTCAATGCTATGCCATAGCATAGCATTGATCAGTTTTATTGGCGCTCTGCTGCTCCAGCATGCTGAGCAGGCATGGAGCAGCAAATCTCTGATCAGATGGAGATGGAGGCAGGTAGGGACCCACCCCCGTCCTAGTTGTCCGGGATGCTGTGATTTCACTATGGCGGTCCCGAACAGCCCGACTGAGCTGCCGGGAACCGTTTACTTTCGTTTTAGATGTGGCGTTAGACACGGGTCCTTGCGGCTCATAGACGCTGGAACCACCCGGCTATGACGCAGGGTCGGCCTGTGACCCCGCGTCATAGCAGGGGAGCAGGACTAGGGCGTACAGGTACACCCTTGGTCCCCAAGGTGTTAAGCCTATAAGAGGTTACTTTGTAATTGTCTGCATGGTATATATTTAGTAGTGATACCTGTAGTATAAAAAACACATGACTAAAGTAAACTTTTAAATATCAAAGATGGACCAGTTATGAATGGAACAATATGACTGGTCTAATGCATATCTGTTCCTTCTTCATCATGTTTGTCATTTGTTCATATATTTACCTCCTTTTCAATATCTCTTGTTGGTGGTGGTTGTATAATTTTGTAGAATTCCCTCTCCTGGCATTTATGAGATCCGCGACACTTATTTGTTGTTATAATCTTTTACCTAAACATAGTTGCTGAGCAGGTTTATCCCTTTATGACTATGATTCATGCATGCTTGAATAAATACTTTTAGCAATAAACTGCCATGTTGCAAGGGTAGTGTTGTAAATGTCAAGAAATATAAATGTTAAAACATTTCAGAGAAATGTACTAATTCAAGCCTGCAGAAGTCTATTAATATGAATTGAAAATAAAAGATAATTATTACCAGGTAATGTGTTCAGCATGAGAGGTTCGCAGAATAATAATATTGTTTTTGTATTCCTACTACAATGTCATTTTCTTGGTCACATAAGGATCTGGTTTAAAAGATAGTTCATATAAATGATGGATAATGAATAAATTATAGTACTTTCTCTGAGAAATGGATCTGGTTAGCATATACAAAGCATATATATCTATGTCTTCCAGCTCTCCTTTCAGCTTTGAAAATAAAGTAAATGCACCACATTTTTATTTTTACATGTGCAGATCTGTTTTCACAGTCCTAATAGTCAACCTCTTGTAGTATTGTGTAAGTTTTTTTCATGTTTTTTTTTGTGTTTTTAATTTTTTGATGCACTTTATATTGTTGTCTGAAACAAAATTGTCCATCACCTCTAATCAGCAAAACACAAAAAAACTCCTAAAGCATGAGTAAGGGGTAACAATATGCTGAATTAAGCACCTAACCCCTGGGCAAAAGCCTGGGGTATGAAATTCTTTATTGTGGAGCTATTGTGGGGTTTCTTTAATAAGGCATACCCCAGGGATTACAGGGATTAGGTGCTTAATTCTATCTGGACTCTAAATGACCTATGGCAGATAACTGTATTATATATACATTATGTTTAGCAAAACACAAACTTTATGTACCTTATTTATTTTGATATACAAAATAAAAGAAAAGAGTGCATTTTGTGTAGATCCCATTAGTTAAGAAACCCCCTAAGGCTAAGTTTCCACTTTTTTGTTTCTGGCAGTTTTTGAGCCAAAGCCAGAAGTGTATTCAAAAGGAATAGGACATATAAAGGAAGGACTTATACGTCTACTCCCAAATGGATCCACTTCTGACTTTGGCTCAAAAACTGCAGTGGCAGCTATCCAAAAAATGGCAGAAAAAAAAAACAAGTGGAAACTTAGCCTAAGGGTTAAAAGTACTCCTTAGACCAGGTTGTGCAACAAGAGTCACAACGCTCACACGGCATATCACTGTAGGAGGCTCCAACTGCTGCGTCTTCCAACACTCCTCAAAACAGGTGTGAATAATAGATGAATTGCACAGGAAGAGTTCAGGAATTCAAAGTGTGCTGTCAGATGTAAGATGATGGCAAATAAATAACATTTTTAAAGTTTATTTTTAACAAGCAACATGTTTCCTGGCTGTGATAGACCATTCATCTGGCATGATAGACAAGAACAAAGCCTGCAATATATACACACAATATCGAGAAGTCACACAGGAAATTACATCAGGGAACATATAAATTAAATATTCATCAAATAGTAAAAATCGAATAAAAAAACTAAAAATTTTATAAAACAAATAAACATAAAAGGAGACTCTCCTTATAAATTACTATTCGTTTGTTCAATAGTCTCATTGAAACTATTGAAATAATTTGTTTGCCATTATCTTACATCTGACAGCGCATTTTGAATCCCTAAACTTTTCCTTTGGAATCCACCTATTAATTTTGTTGCCATTTATTATAAAATATTTCCCTTTCCTGTACCTGAGCTTGTCTACCTTTAAACCTGGAAGCCAGAATTCACACTATAGTTAAATGTCTTCTGGAATCTCAAAAGAAGTACAACTACATAGTAGTAGGAACTAGAAGGAAGGAGAAGACACCCATTAGAAGTAGCTAGAAGGTTTTTATCCTATTTTGCCATCAGAAATATACTTCACATACCATGAGATCAATCTTTTGATACTTTGCATAGAACAAATTATTATCCAGATTTATTATATAAAATTAATGTAAAGCTGAATATACAATTTAGATCCTTGATGTACAAATGTTATTTTGGCTGACAGCTATCTCTTGTGCATACAAAGTGCCAATATTTATTTGTATGTTCCCATACCATGCAAAATTAGAACATAAAAGAAAAAACCAGGGTATTCAGGGACACAAATTTCAAACTTTATTGTTTTAGAAAAAAGGACATACATTTAAAAACATTTAAAAAAAAGGGGGGGGGGGGGTACAGAATACCAAGATGGTCCTACAAATGCACAACCGGAGGTCCATAAAGTAAAAGGTTAGTCACCAAGGAAATATCTATATATACAAATGGCTATAAAAAGCCTACTTTATAATAGCAAAAGTGTCCCAGCTAATGGCTATGATAGCAAAAGTGTCCCAGCTAGTGGCTATATTTAGTAAGGTAACAGCCATATACATCTATACATATAGCAAAAGAATGTTAGTATCACCTTCTAAGGACACACCAGGACCTCCGTCACCCAACGTTTCGCAATTAAATGCTTCTTCCGGGGCGTAGTTTACTGTGGGTCTGCCGCCTATTTATACACCTGAATAGCCTATCATATGTGTCAACGTAGTATTGCCTCACCTCCGGGTATGCGTCATCCCTGTTTCCTTATTTCGTGCCGTGTCACATGACCCGTTGTGTCATGTGACTGCATATCGCGAAGTCTAAGGGTCACGGGATACATTCTACCCTCGCGAGATCCTACCATCGCGAGATCCTACCATCATGTAGATCCCATTGCCAAAGCCGAGGACATGTCAGGTGACCATCCCGGTCACATGACACACCATAGATTAAAGCATAATACGGGGAACTAAATCCCAAAACACGGAGACCACATAAATGATGATCTCCCTCTATATATTGGAGACTCCGATAGAGTGCTACCTACAGGTAAAAAAAGTGAAAGTTTAAACGTGGAAAAGTGCAATAGTTGTCGATACCAATAAGTAAAAAATGGAAAGTGCAAAAGTGCAGTGTTTGCCAAAATCATTAATTCAGCTGTTGGGACATGTAAAACAGTTATTGTAAACTGTAAGTATAATAAAAATTATAAAAGGTATTAAATAATTAAATAATTAAACAAAATGACCTATATATATCTCATCCTGTATTTTATACCTAATGACCTATTTCATATTGTTCACCCCCTTCTCCAACAATCCATTGCCCATATATATCCTATACACTTAATGTTATTCTCACCCTTCTCCAATAATTCATTACACATACAAATTATTATTATATACAATACCAACAATAAATTACAATTTCATATTATGTACAGTCACATCCCTATGTGCAAACAATAGTGACTTACACCTATAGAATTATGTTAAAAGATATGGCTCGTACCACAGGTACAAATATACTCATGGTCGAGTCACATCATGTAACATCAAGTGTACAAAGTGAAATAATTATATATAAATTGTCTTTTGTTTAAGATGGAGGACCACCCGTCGAAAGGACAGATAGTACTCCAATGGCCAAGTGAGAAAGAAGTATGGTGTGTGAGTATCATAGTGAATAAACTAACTGTGATTGTAATTCCACATATAACACATACAAAGACATACAGGGCCCACATTCACACATTAAATTCCACACGTCTAAAACAACCAAACAAAAAACAATTACAAAAGCAAAAACACCACGTGAGGTACATACCGTGACCACCACCATTGTGAAAAGACGTGACATATCTTGTGCTGTACTGGAAAGAAAGGAGGGACAATTATACGTGTACATGAATATGTTAACATGTTAAAATACCTGTTCCAAGTGAGTCACTAGGTATAATGAATAAACCCCATGTGGGAGAAGTGGGTCCTGATCTTAGATACATTAGTACCATATGAGGGAGGGGGGGGGAGGGGGGGGGGGGAAAGAAGGGAAGGGAAAGAGGGGGGGGGGGAAGGGGGGAGGGGGAAGGGAGGGGGGAAGGGGGAAGGGGGGAGGGGAAGGAGGAGGGGAAAGGAAGGAAGGAAAGGGAAATGAAAAAGGAGGGAAGAAAAAAGAGAGAAGAGAAAAAAGAGGGGAACAGGAAGAAAAAAGAATAAAGTTACCCCGTCATATGGTGAACCGAGCATTAGGATTATATGGTCCACAGTATATTGTATGAACCCCATTGGGTAATATCAAAGGTGTATTGCAGTTAATCTGGTTATGTAACAAAGTCACAATTCACAATGCGATATTACATATTGCACTTAGTCCATAGGATATATATTGTACAAATGTCCAAAATATTCTTCCTATGATCGCAAGCATATGTTTGATCTTGTATAAGGTATATCCCATAATATAAGGAATCAGGTGTCGCACCATCCGAAGATATTCATTACATTAGGCTAATAACTCAGTATTCCTAGGTAGAAAGGAAGGAAAAGCAAGGTGTAAATTCAATTAAAATTATTTAAAAAAATTGTTTAAAAAAAGTGAAAAAAGGTTAAAACCCTATGTCAGAGATCTCGCATCACTCCCAAAAGTCTACAGAAAGGGGACAAAGCTGTTAACCTCATTTAGGCCTTGGGGAATCATCGTATCAAGTCGAAATATCCAGCGTGTTTCACGTTGGGCTACCACTTTCTGCCAGTTCCCTCCTCTTGGGCCAACAGGTACATGGTCAATGCCTCTGAATCTCAAGAGGCTGGCATCACATTCATGTTTAGTCTTAAAATGTCGGGGGATAGTTTTCACACATGGGCGATCTGGTTGCTCTAGGGCCATTCTTATGTCGAGCACATGTTCCCGAACCCTTCTGCGGAGCGGGCGTATGGTTTTGCCAACATATAATAGCCCGCAGGGACATGTTGCAATGTAGACAACACCTTTAGTTGCACAGTTGATGTGATGTCTAATGTCATATGTGTGGGAGTTTGTAGAGTTTTTAAAGGTAGTACACCTATCCATGTTTGTACATGCAACACAGTTGCCACATGGATAGCTTCCCATTTTGGGTCCCCTTGAACCAAAAATGTAGGGTTCAGATCTAATTGTGTAGTGGCTTTGTACAAGTTGATCCTTCAAGTTTTTTGCACGTCTAAAGGAAATGGATGGCCTTGTTCCAACAATACTGTTAAGTGTTTCATCATTTTGTAAAATTGGCCAATGTCGGCCCAGGATTTCCCTTACTTCTGCACTACGTGAGTGAAGATCAAATATACACCTCACCTGTTTAAAAGGTTGGGTGGCAGGTTTTGGTGAATGAAGTAAAGTAGTCCGGTTACTCCTTTTAGCACGCCAGTATGCTCTGTTGATGACACGATTGCTATAGCCTCGTTCTCGGAATCTAGTTTTTAGGTCCTGTGCCTGTTGTTCAAACAGACAATCGTCAGAGCATAATCTCCTGGCCCTTAAAAATTGTCCCACTGGTATATTCCTTACCAGGTGATCCGGATGTGCTGACTTAGCATGGAGTAGGGTGTTAGCGGCTGTTGCTTTTCGATGTAAGTTGGTTTGTACTGTGCCGTCTTCCGCCACCTGTATATCAATGTCCAAAAAGTCGATGTTAGTTTTATTGCATTTATATGTAAGGCGTATGTTCAAGTCATTTTGATTGAGGTAGCCTATAAATTCCTCCAATTCATTCACTGTACCCTGCCAGACAATCAAAATATCGTCAATATAACGGCCCCACGAGATCACCTTGTCGAGGTGAGGGGCCGTATCAGACGTAAAAAGGGTCCTCTCCCACAGCCCCAGGAACAGGTTAGCGTATGAGGGCGCACAAGACGCCCCCATCGCTGTGCCCTGGCGCTGCAGGTAGAGGACCCCCTTAAACATAAAGAAATTTTTGCTGAGAGCAAAGGTAAGTAATTCAATAATAAGTGCACATAAATCCACGTCAGTGTTGTTTGCCTCCAGAAAGAATTTTGCTGCTGCTATTCCATCTGAGTGACGTATAGAAGTGTACAGTGACTCAACGTCACATGTCACTAAAAACATGTTATCTTCCAACTGTAACCCCTCCAGCCTTTTTAGAATATCATTGGAGTCTTTGATGTAAGATGGTAATAGCTCCACTAGTGGTTTAAGGTAAAAGTCCACTAACCTGCAAACCGGTTCTGTTAAAGAATTATTGCCAGATACTATTGGCCTTCCCGGAGGTGTACTTGGGTCCTTATGTATCTTGGGGAGCAGATAAATTGTTGGGATTTGTGGGTGTTCGGGTAGCAAGCCCGCCATCTGTCTCTGAGTTAGGATACCCTTTTCCTTGGCATCATCAAGGATCTGGCCTAATTGTTGCCTAAAGGAAGATAAAGGGTTAAATGTAAGTCTCTGATAACATTGAGTGTCTTTTAGTTGTTTATACATTTCTTTTTCGTACAGAACCGTGGGCCATAATACCACGTTACCTCCCTTGTCGGAAGGTTTTATCACTATGTTGGTCATCTCTTGCAATTCCTTAATCGCCTTCCTCTGGCAGAATGTCAGATTATCATATTTTTTAGTTTCAGGGATAGTTCTCAGTTCCCTTATCACAGTTTTAACAAATATGTCTATCTCTGGGAATAAAGACAATGGTGGAAAGGTAGTACATTTTGGAAGCAGGTATTCAGGATACCTGCCTTTAGGTGTCATATCTTGTTCTTCCAAAAGTGATTGTAGATCTCTCATAACAATTTGGTCATTATCTATAGTTCCCAGAATATCATCCTGTTCTTTGCACCGGTTGGTATGGAGCTTATGGAGTACCAGCTTCCGTGCAAATAAGTGAATATCCCTTACTGTGGAAAAAAGATCATAATTAGGTTCAGGACAAAAGGATAACCCCAATCCTAGAATTTGTTCCTGTATAGGTGTAAGTACGTTATCAGATAAATTTATTACCTTTAGCGGCTGCCCTACGTGGGTCTGATTGTATTGTTGTCTGGTTTGTCGTCTCTCCCCTTGGCGTTGCCTATAATCAATACGGCGACGGTTACCACCCTGGTTACGTCGGCCTGAGGTGGTTGAGGATGTCACAGAGCTTGCTCCCACAGAGGATATGGAGGACATGGATGCAGTGCGAGGTAGATTTCCTTGTTCATGTCTCCATCTATAGACTTTATTTTGCTGGAAATCCTGGAGATCTCTTTGGAATTTCCTAATCTTTGTAGTTTCTATTTTCACTTCCCATTCCTTAAACCATATCTCTAGCTCCTGATTCCAGGAATTGAACTCTTCTGTGCTTAAATCAGATCTTATCTTTCGGGAAATTTCTTCAATTTCTGTTTCCAATGTCTGAAGGGTATGTACATTGTGCCCCACAAGAAGTTCCAGAAAAACCTTAGAACAAGTAGTACAAGCAGCTTCCCAATCCTTCTTAAAGGTCTCATTTTCAATGGGGAAGGAAGGAAATACCTGTATCCGTAGTCCTCGCGGGACCAAGCCCTGTACAAGATACTTCTCCAAGGTAATTTTGTTCCACCAAGTTCTCGCCCTTTTCTGTAGAAGATTTTTGAGTGTGCGTTTGATCTCTGACTTAGAACTACTTTCTGCAGCTGCAGAACCATCTCTAGAAAATGCTGTATCAGCCCGTGCTGACCACGATAGCTCACGGCTCTTATAATCCATTTAGTTGGCGTAAATCTGTAGGATACAGAAATAAATTATGCATACAAAGTGCCAATATTTATTTGTATGTTCCCATACCATGCAAAATTAGAACATAAAAGAAAAAACCAGGGTATTCAGGGACACAAATTTCAAACTTTATTGTTTTAGAAAAAAGGACATACATTTAAAAACATTTAAAAAAAAGGGGGGGGGTACAGAATACCAAGATGGTCCTACAAATGCACAACCGGAGGTCCATAAAGTAAAAGGTTAGTCACCAAGGAAATATCTATATATACAAATGGCTATAAAAAGCCTACTTTATAATAGCAAAAGTGTCCCAGCTAATGGCTATGATAGCAAAAGTGTCCCAGCTAGTGGCTATATTTAGTAAGGTAACAGCCATATACATCTATACATATAGCAAAAGAATGTTAGTATCACCTTCTAAGGACACACCAGGACCTCCGTCACCCAACGTTTCGCAATTAAATGCTTCTTCCGGGGCGTAGTTTACTGTGGGTCTGCCGCCTATTTATACACCTGAATAGCCTATCATATGTGTCAACGTAGTATTGCCTCACCTCCGGGTATGCGTCATCCCTGTTTCCTTATTTCGTGCCGTGTCACATGACCCGTTGTGTCATGTGACTGCATATCGCGAAGTCTAAGGGTCACGGGATACATTCTACCCTCGCGAGATCCTACCATCGCGAGATCCTACCATCATGTAGATCCCATTGCCAAAGCCGAGGACATGTCAGGTGACCATCCCGGTCACATGACACACCATAGATTAAAGCATAATACGGGGAACTAAATCCCAAAACACGGAGACCACATAAATGATGATCTCCCTCTATATATTGGAGACTCCGATAGGTAGCACTCTATCGGAGTCTCCAATATATAGAGGGAGATCATCATTTATGTGGTCTCCGTGTTTTGGGATTTAGTTCCCCGTATTATGCTTTAATCTATGGTGTGTCATGTGACCGGGATGGTCACCTGACATGTCCTCGGCTTTGGCAATGGGATCTACATGATGGTAGGATCTCGCGATGGTAGGATCTCGCGAGGGTAGAATGTATCCCGTGACCCTTAGACTTCGCGATATGCAGTCACATGACACAACGGGTCATGTGACACGGCACGAAATAAGGAAACAGGGATGACGCATACCCGGAGGTGAGGCAATACTACGTTGACACATATGATAGGCTATTCAGGTGTATAAATAGGCGGCAGACCCACAGTAAACTACGCCCCGGAAGAAGCATTTAATTGCGAAACGTTGGGTGACGGAGGTCCTGGTGTGTCCTTAGAAGGTGATACTAACATTCTTTTGCTATATGTATAGATGTATATGGCTGTTACCTTACTAAATATAGCCACTAGCTGGGACACTTTTGCTATCATAGCCATTAGCTGGGACACTTTTGCTATTATAAAGTAGGCTTTTTATAGCCATTTGTATATATAGATATTTCCTTGGTGACTAACCTTTTACTTTATGGACCACCGGTTGTGCATTTGTAGGACCATCTTGGTATTCTGTACCCCCCCCCCTTTTTTTTTAATGTTTTTAAATGTATGTCCTTTTTTCTAAAACAATAAAGTTTGAAATTTGTGTCCCTGAATACCCTGGTTTTTTCTTTTATGTTCTAATTTTGCATGGTATGGGAACATACAAATAAATATTGGCACTTTGTATGCATAATTTATTTCTGTATCCTACAGATTTACGCCAACTAAATGGATTATAAGAGCCGTGAGCTATCGTGGTCAGCACGGGCTGATACAGCATTTTCTAGAGATGGTTCTGCAGCTGCAGAAAGTAGTTCTAAGTCAGAGATCAAACGCACACTCAAAAATCTTCTACAGAAAAGGGCGAGAACTTGGTGGAACAAAATTACCTTGGAGAAGTATCTTGTACAGGGCTTGGTCCCGCGAGGACTACGGATACAGGTATTTCCTTCCTTCCCCATTGAAAATGAGACCTTTAAGAAGGATTGGGAAGCTGCTTGTACTACTTGTTCTAAGGTTTTTCTGGAACTTCTTGTGGGGCACAATGTACATACCCTTCAGACATTGGAAACAGAAATTGAAGAAATTTCCCGAAAGATAAGATCTGATTTAAGCACAGAAGAGTTCAATTCCTGGAATCAGGAGCTAGAGATATGGTTTAAGGAATGGGAAGTGAAAATAGAAACTACAAAGATTAGGAAATTCCAAAGAGATCTCCAGGATTTCCAGCAAAATAAAGTCTATAGATGGAGACATGAACAAGGAAATCTACCTCGCACTGCATCCATGTCCTCCATATCCTCTGTGGGAGCAAGCTCTGTGACATCCTCAACCACCTCAGGCCGACGTAACCAGGGTGGTAACCGTCGCCGTATTGATTATAGGCAACGCCAAGGGGAGAGACGACAAACCAGACAACAATACAATCAGACCCACGTAGGGCAGCCGCTAAAGGTAATAAATTTATCTGATAACGTACTTACACCTATACAGGAACAAATTCTAGGATTGGGGTTATCCTTTTGTCCTGAACCTAATTATGATCTTTTTTCCACAGTAAGGGATATTCACTTATTTGCACGGAAGCTGGTACTCCATAAGCTCCATACCAACCGGTGCAAAGAACAGGATGATATTCTGGGAACTATAGATAATGACCAAATTGTTATGAGAGATCTACAATCACTTTTGGAAGAACAAGATATGACACCTAAAGGCAGGTATCCTGAATACCTGCTTCCAAAATGTACTACCTTTCCACCATTGTCTTTATTCCCAGAGATAGACATATTTGTTAAAACTGTGATAAGGGAACTGAGAACTATCCCCGAAACTAAAAAATATGATAATCTGACATTCTGCCAGAGGAAGGCGATTAAGGAATTGCAAGAGATGACCAACATAGTGATAAAACCTTCCGACAAGGGAGGTAACGTGGTATTATGGCCCACGGTTCTGTACGAAAAAGAAATGTATAAACAACTAAAAGACACTCAATGTTATCAGAGACTTACATTTAACCCTTTATCTTCCTTTAGGCAACAATTAGGCCAGATCCTTGATGATGCCAAGGAAAAGGGTATCCTAACTCAGAGACAGATGGCGGGCTTGCTACCCGAACACCCACAAATCCCAACAATTTATCTGCTCCCCAAGATACATAAGGACCCAAGTACACCTCCGGGAAGGCCAATAGTATCTGGCAATAATTCTTTAACAGAACCGGTTTGCAGGTTAGTGGACTTTTACCTTAAACCACTAGTGGAGCTATTACCATCTTACATCAAAGACTCCAATGATATTCTAAAAAGGCTGGAGGGGTTACAGTTGGAAGATAACATGTTTTTAGTGACATGTGACGTTGAGTCACTGTACACTTCTATACGTCACTCAGATGGAATAGCAGCAGCAAAATTCTTTCTGGAGGCAAACAACACTGACGTGGATTTATGTGCACTTATTATTGAATTACTTACCTTTGCTCTCAGCAAAAATTTCTTTATGTTTAAGGGGGTCCTCTACCTGCAGCGCCAGGGCACAGCGATGGGGGCGTCTTGTGCGCCCTCATACGCTAACCTGTTCCTGGGGCTGTGGGAGAGGACCCTTTTTACGTCTGATACGGCCCCTCACCTCGACAAGGTGATCTCGTGGGGCCGTTATATTGACGATATTTTGATTGTCTGGCAGGGTACAGTGAATGAATTGGAGGAATTTATAGGCTACCTCAATCAAAATGACTTGAACATACGCCTTACATATAAATGCAATAAAACTAACATCGACTTTTTGGACATTGATATACAGGTGGCGGAAGACGGCACAGTACAAACCAACTTACATCGAAAAGCAACAGCCGCTAACACCCTACTCCATGCTAAGTCAGCACATCCGGATCACCTGGTAAGGAATATACCAGTGGGACAATTTTTAAGGGCCAGGAGATTATGCTCTGACGATTGTCTGTTTGAACAACAGGCACAGGACCTAAAAACTAGATTCCGAGAACGAGGCTATAGCAATCGTGTCATCAACAGAGCATACTGGCGTGCTAAAAGGAGTAACCGGACTACTTTACTTCATTCACCAAAACCTGCCACCCAACCTTTTAAACAGGTGAGGTGTATATTTGATCTTCACTCACGTAGTGCAGAAGTAAGGGAAATCCTGGGCCGACATTGGCCAATTTTACAAAATGATGAAACACTTAACAGTATTGTTGGAACAAGGCCATCCATTTCCTTTAGACGTGCAAAAAACTTGAAGGATCAACTTGTACAAAGCCACTACACAATTAGATCTGAACCCTACATTTTTGGTTCAAGGGGACCCAAAATGGGAAGCTATCCATGTGGCAACTGTGTTGCATGTACAAACATGGATAGGTGTACTACCTTTAAAAACTCTACAAACTCCCACACATATGACATTAGACATCACATCAACTGTGCAACTAAAGGTGTTGTCTACATTGCAACATGTCCCTGCGGGCTATTATATGTTGGCAAAACCATACGCCCGCTCCGCAGAAGGGTTCGGGAACATGTGCTCGACATAAGAATGGCCCTAGAGCAACCAGATCGCCCATGTGTGAAAACTATCCCCCGACATTTTAAGACTAAACATGACTGTGATGCCAGCCTCTTGAGATTCAGAGGCATTGACCATGTACCTGTTGGCCCAAGAGGAGGGAACTGGCAGAAAGTGGTAGCCCAACGTGAAACACGCTGGATATTTCGACTTGATACGATGATTCCCCAAGGCCTAAATGAGGTTAACAGCTTTGTCCCCTTTCTGTAGACTTTTGGGAGTGATGCGAGATCTCTGACATAGGGTTTTAACCTTTTTTCACTTTTTTTAAACAATTTTTTTAAATAATTTTAATTGAATTTACACCTTGCTTTTCCTTCCTTTCTACCTAGGAATACTGAGTTATTAGCCTAATGTAATGAATATCTTCGGATGGTGCGACACCTGATTCCTTATATTATGGGATATACCTTATACAAGATCAAACATATGCTTGCGATCATAGGAAGAATATTTTGGACATTTGTACAATATATATCCTATGGACTAAGTGCAATATGTAATATCGCATTGTGAATTGTGACTTTGTTACATAACCAGATTAACTGCAATACACCTTTGATATTACCCAATGGGGTTCATACAATATACTGTGGACCATATAATCCTAATGCTCGGTTCACCATATGACGGGGTAACTTTATTCTTTTTTCTTCCTGTTCCCCTCTTTTTTCTCTTCTCTCTTTTTTCTTCCCTCCTTTTTCATTTCCCTTTCCTTCCTTCCTTTCCCCTCCTCCTTCCCCTCCCCCCCTCCCCCTTCCCCCCTCCCTTCCCCCTCCCCCTTTCCCCCCCCCCCTCTTTCCCTTCCCTTCTTTCCCCCCCCCCCCTCCCCCCCCCCCCCTCCCTCATATGGTACTAATGTATCTAAGATCAGGACCCACTTCTCCCACATGGGGTTTATTCATTATACCTAGTGACTCACTTGGAACAGGTATTTTAACATGTTAACATATTCATGTACACGTATAATTGTCCCTCCTTTCTTTCCAGTACAGCACAAGATATGTCACGTCTTTTCACAATGGTGGTGGTCACGGTATGTACCTCACGTGGTGTTTTTGCTTTTGTAATTGTTTTTTGTTTGGTTGTTTTAGACGTGTGGAATTTAATGTGTGAATGTGGGCCCTGTATGTCTTTGTATGTGTTATATGTGGAATTACAATCACAGTTAGTTTATTCACTATGATACTCACACACCATACTTCTTTCTCACTTGGCCATTGGAGTACTATCTGTCCTTTCGACGGGTGGTCCTCCATCTTAAACAAAAGACAATTTATATATAATTATTTCACTTTGTACACTTGATGTTACATGATGTGACTCGACCATGAGTATATTTGTACCTGTGGTACGAGCCATATCTTTTAACATAATTCTATAGGTGTAAGTCACTATTGTTTGCACATAGGGATGTGACTGTACATAATATGAAATTGTAATTTATTGTTGGTATTGTATATAATAATAATTTGTATGTGTAATGAATTATTGGAGAAGGGTGAGAATAACATTAAGTGTATAGGATATATATGGGCAATGGATTGTTGGAGAAGGGGGTGAACAATATGAAATAGGTCATTAGGTATAAAATACAGGATGAGATATATATAGGTCATTTTGTTTAATTATTTAATTATTTAATACCTTTTATAATTTTTATTATACTTACAGTTTACAATAACTGTTTTACATGTCCCAACAGCTGAATTAATGATTTTGGCAAACACTGCACTTTTGCACTTTCCATTTTTTACTTATTGGTATCGACAACTATTGCACTTTTCCACGTTTAAACTTTCACTTTTTTTACCTGTAGGTAGCACTCTATCGGAGTCTCCAATATATAGAGGGAGATCATCATTTATGTGGTCTCCGTGTTTTGGGATTTAGTTCCCCGTATTATGCTTTAATCTATGGTGTGTCATGTGACCGGGATGGTCACCTGACATGTCCTCGGCTTTGGCAATGGGATCTACATGATGGTAGGATCTCGCGATGGTAGGATCTCGCGAGGGTAGAATGTATCCCGTGACCCTTAGACTTCGCGATATGCAGTCACATGACACAACGGGTCATGTGACACGGCACGAAATAAGGAAACAGGGATGACGCATACCCGGAGGTGAGGCAATACTACGTTGACACATATGATAGGCTATTCAGGTGTATAAATAGGCGGCAGACCCACAGTAAACTACGCCCCGGAAGAAGCATTTAATTGCGAAACGTTGGGTGACGGAGGTCCTGGTGTGTCCTTAGAAGGTGATACTAACATTCTTTTGCTATATGTATAGATGTATATGGCTGTTACCTTACTAAATATAGCCACTAGCTGGGACACTTTTGCTATCATAGCCATTAGCTGGGACACTTTTGCTATTATAAAGTAGGCTTTTTATAGCCATTTGTATATATAGATATTTCCTTGGTGACTAACCTTTTACTTTATGGACCTCCGGTTGTGCATTTGTAGGACCATCTTGGTATTCTGTACCCCCCCCCTTTTTTTTAAATGTTTTTAAATGTATGTCCTTTTTTCTAAAACAATAAAGTTTGAAATTTGTGTCCCTGAATACCCTGGTTTTTTCTTTTATGTTCTGACAGCTATCTCTTCCAAAAGTGCATATATTCTGAATCTTAAGAGAGGAGTAAGCTGCTGTCAGACACCTCTGGCAGAAGCTTATCTTCTCAAAAGGATCAGGGAAGTCCTGTGGGGTGTCAGAAATGTGGAAATCCAGCAGGCTTATCTTTTCTCTCTCTAGGGGGAAAGTCTGATGCATAAGATTACCAGCTAGTCCAGTTGACTTTATTATGTATGCCCTGTTTTAGGGACAATTGTCAATACCAGACAGGCCGCCATCAGTGGGGTACAGGCGGGTCCGGGGCCTTTAGGTGGCAGAACTTCGGTAATTGCCTTTCTGTGCAAGCATGGTTCCTGAAGGGGCATAACCGGACCCTTCATCTGCAGGCCCAATAGAATCCCCTGCGACCGGTCCCGCAGGTGAAGGGGGGACCGCCAGGTGATCCAGGACACCAGTCCAAATCCCTGAGCGACAGAAACTTTCAACACTTTTAAGATGCACAGTGTTGAATGTGCGCCGCGGCGGTTGACGTGACAGGAAGGAGCAAGTGGCTCCATCCTGTCACTCCTGCCCGCGCTTCCTGTGCGGCATCGGCTCAGCATAAGGCTGTCAGCACAGGAAGATGAGACAGAAGAGGAGCTGCAGGGGAACAGAGGAGAGGAGAGGGATTTTTGTTTTCATGGAGCTGTGTGAGAAACAAATTATTGTATGTATCTATGAGTGGGGGCATTTTATTATATGGGAGCAGTGTGAAGGGGCATTTTATGATATGCGGGCAATGTGAAGGGGCATTTTATTATATGGGGGCAATGTTTTATTATATGGAGGCATTTTGCATTCACTTCCAGGCAGTGGAAGAGAGAGAGGATTGTGGTAAATATAAAAACAAGTACACTAAGCGATTGTTGAGCTAGCGATTGTGTGTCTGTATACAAGAGTGTGAAGTATACAAGTAAGTATAAAAGTGAGAGGACTTAAATTTAAGGGAATACTGTAAGAAGTATTGTGAGCATTTGAGTGCATTTCTGCGTTTTTTCCCCTCCCTTTCTCTGTCTAGGAGGATTACAGGTGGAGAGAGGGTGGAGTAACTAAATAATTAGCAGCTGATAAATTGCAGCTGTTTGCAGACAGCTGGCCATTTGCATTCACTTCCAGGCAGTGGAAGAGAGTGGTGGATTGTGGTAAATATAAAAACAAGTACACTAAGCGATTGTTGAGCTAGAGATTTTGTGTCTGTATACAAGAGTGTGAAGTATACAAGTGAGTAAGTAAAAAAGTGAGAGGACTTAAAATTAAGGGACATTACATTGAAATATTTGATTGTTTTTTGTTTATTTTTTTCTGTTAAGTTTTGCAATCCCCAAATCTAGTATGGCCTTCATGTTGAAAAAGGCAGTCCAGTGTGCATCTTGCACAATGTATGCAATCCTTGAACAGCTGTTTGAGCGTGCATATTGTTGTGTGTGATGAGTTGTTCATTTGAAAGCCCAAATCCTGGATCTAGAGGAGCAACTAGCAACACTGAGATGCATTAACAACCTGGAGATGATTCTCCTGCTCACTGAGCAAGTACTCTCTGGGGTAGAGGTGGAGGAGGATAGTGGGATGGAGGTGCAGGACAGTCAGGCAGTTAGCTGGGTTACAGTTAGAAAACAGGGAAGAGTGTCAGGGAGGCTAGTCCTGATCTGGCACACCCCAACAAGTTTGCCCTTTTGGCAGATGAGGGGGATGCCATTTCAGAGCTAGCGGTACTGCAGCAGGACTCTGCCTCTAACCGCTGGGGGGGGGGGGGGGTCATCTCCAACAAGGAGGGAGGGAGGAGTGCAGGGCAGGCCAGACAGGTACTGGTAGTGGGGGACTCAATTATTAGGGGGACAGGCGGGGTGATTTGTCTCAAAGACTAGGATCGCAGAACAGTGTGTTGTCTTCCTGGCGCTCGAGTTTGGCATATTGCGGATCGGGTTGACAGGTTTCTGGGTGGTGCTGGAGAGGACCCAGCAGTCATGGTACATATTGGCACCAATGACAAAGTAAGAGGTAGGTGGAGTGTCCTTAAAAATTATTTCAGGGACTTAGGCTGCAAGCTTACGGCAAGGAACTCCAAGGTGGTATTTCCTGAAATATTACCTGTACCACGAGCCACACCAGAGAGGCAGCGGTAGATTAGGGAGGTAAACAAGTGGCTTAGAAGCTGGTGTATGAAGGAGGGGTTTGGGTTCATGGAGAACTGGTCCGACTTCACTGTCAGATACCGGCTCTAACGTAGGGACGGGCTGCACCTCAATGGGGAGGGTGCAGCTTTGCTTGGGGAGAAGATTGCTAGAAGGGTGGAGGAGTGTTTAACCCCTTAAGGACTCAGCCCATTTTGGCCTTAAGGACTCAGACAATTTAATTTTTACGTTTTCATTTTTTCCTCCTCGCCTTCTAAAAATCATAACTCTTTTATATTTTCATCCACAGACTAGTATGAGGACTTGTTTTTTGCGTGACCAGTTCTCCTTTGTAATGACATCACTCATTATATCGTAGAATGTATGGCGCAACCAAAAAACACTATTTTTGTGGGGAAATTAAAACGAAAAACGCAATTTTGCTACTTTTGGAAGGTTTCATTTTCACGTCGTACAATTTATGGTAAAAATGACATGTGTTCTTAATTCTGAGGGTCAATACGATTAAAATGATACCCATTATTATATACTTTTATATTATTGTTGCGCTTAAAAAAATCACAAACTTTTTAACCAAATTAGTACGTTTATAATCCCTTTATTTTGATGACCTATAACTTTTTTATTTTTCCGTATAAGCGGCGGTATGGGGGCTCATTTTTTGCGCCAAGATCTGTACTTTTTTTTGATACCACATTTGCATATAAAAAACTTTTAATAAATTTTTTATAATTTTTTTTAAATAAAATGTATTAAAAAAGTAGGAATTTTGGACTTTTTTATTTTTTTTCGTTCACGCCGTTAACCGTACGGGATCATTAACATTTTATTTTAATAGTTCGGAACTTTACACACGTGGCGATATCAAATATGTCTATAAAAAAAAATTTACGCTTTTTGGGGGTAAAATAGGAAAAAACGGACGTTTTACTTTTTTATTGGGGGAGGGGATTTTTCACTTTTTTTTTACTTTTACTTTTACATTTTTTTACATTTTTTTTACACTTGAATAGTCCCCATAGGGGACTATTCATAGCAATACCATGATTGCTAATACTGATCTGTTCTATGTATAGGACATAGAACAAATCAGTATTATCGGTCATCTCCTGCTCTGGTCTGCTCGATCACAGACCAGAGCAGGAGATGCCGGGAGCCGCACGGAGGAAGGAGAGGGGACCTCCGTGCGGCGTTATGAATGATCCGATCCCCGCAGCAGCGCTGCGGGCGATCCGATCATTCATTTAAATCGCGAACTGCCGCAGATGCCGGGATCTGTATTGATCCCGGCACCTGAGGGGTTAATGGCGGACGCCCGCGAGATCGCGGGCATCAGCCATTGCCGGCGGGTCCCTGGCTGCGATGAGCAGCCAGGATCAGCCGCGCATGACACGGGCATCGCTCCGATGCCCGCGGTTATGCTTAGGACGTAAATGTACGTCCTGATGCGTTAAGTACCACCGCACCAGGACGTACATTTACGTCCTGCGTCCTTAAGGGGTTAAACTAGGGACTGGGTGGGAGGGAACCTATAACATAGAGTGGGAAGATAGTGTAGATAGAGGAGGGGGGGACTTAATAATGTACCTGGGGGTGGAGTGGAGGGGTTAGAATAGTTAATAGGCATAGGCATCATAGGAAGAAAACATACACCATTGAATTGCATGATGACTAATGCCAAAAGTCTGTCCAATAAAACTGATGAACTGGAGTTGAAAATTTCTGAGGAGGATTATGACATAGTGGGTATAACAGAGACTTGGTTGGATGATAGATGTGACTGGGCGGTCAAAATACAGGGTTATAGTCTATTCAGGAAGGATCAGACAAAACGGAAAGGGGGAGGAGTTGGTGTTTATGTAAAGTCCAGTCTGAAGGATGCACTGTGGGAGGATATTTGGGAGGGAAGCGATAATGTGGAGTCACTATGGGTAGAAATATATGGAGATAATAAAAAAAATTATAGGGGTTTGCTATAGGCCACCAAACATAATGGAAGAGCCAGAAGATCAATTATTGAGGCAAATAAACAAGGCAGCAAATCAAAAATGATGTGATAATAATGGGGGACTTTAACTATCCTGATATAAACTGGGAGACTGAGACCTGTGAATCTTATAAAGGAAGCAGGTTTCTGACTATAGCTAAAGACAATTATCTGTCCCAAATGGTGCAGGGCCAGACCAGAGGGGGCACCCTACTAGACTTAATATTAACCAACGTACCCGACAGAGTAATTAAATGTGCAAGTAGAAGGACACCTAGAAAATAGTGATCATAATAATAATAATAATAATAATAATACATTATAAATTGTTATTTATAAGGGAATCTCTCGAGGGGCCACAAAAACAATGAACTTTTGGAAGGCAAAGTTCCATCAACTCAGAGAAGCCCTTAACAATATAAAATGGGATAATGTCCTCAAAAAGAACAATACTGACACTAAATGGGAGACTTTTAAAAATATCTTAAATTCTCACTGTAATATGTATATACCTTATGGGAATAAAAGGGTCCGAAATAAAAGAAAACCAATATGGATGAATAAAAATGTTAAGGAGCAATAAATGACAAAAATAAAGCATTTAAACTACTAAAACCAGACGTGAAGAAGCATTAAAAAGCTATAGAGAAAAATCTAAAATATGTAAAAAAAAAAAAAACAGATAAAAGCCGCAAAAATAGAGACAGAAAGACTCATTGCCAAAGAGAGTAAAACTAACCTCAAAATGTTCTTTAACTATATAAATCAGGGATCAGGAAAAAGCAAATATATTAAGCAAATTCTTCTCCACTGTATTCACTGAGGAAAATGAAATGCCAGGTGAAATACAGTGTGATAAGGTAAACTCCCCAGTACAGGTCACCTGTCTAACCCAGGAAGAAGTACAGTGCCGCCTACAAAAAAAAAAAGACAAATCACCAGGTCCAGATGGCATTCACCACTGTGTTCTAAAGGAATTAAGTAATGTAAGAGACAGACCCCTATTTTTAATATTCAGGGACTCTATAGTGACAGGGACTGTTACCCAGGATTGGTGCATGGCAAATGTGGTGCCGATATTTAAAAAGGGGTCAAAAGGTGACCTCGGAATTATAGACCTGTTGGTTTAACCTCCGTTGTATGTAAATTGTTTGAAGGTTTTCTAAGAGATGCTATTTTGGATTATTTTGATAAAAATAAATGTATGACCCCATATCAGCATGGCTTATGAGGGATCGGTCCTGTCAAACAAACCTGATCAGCTTTTATGAGGCGGTGAGCTCCAGACTGGACCAGGGGGATGGATCGCTGGATGTCGTATATCTGGATTTTTCCAAAGCATTTGATACGGTTCCACATAAAAGGTTGGTGCATAAAATGAGAAAGTTTGGGCTGGGGGAGAATGTGTGTAAGTGGGTAAGTAACTGGCTCAGTGATAGGAAATAGAGGGTGGTAATTAATGGTACTTATTCTGATTGGGTGACTTTAACTGGTGGGATACCACAGGGGTCCGTCTTGGGTCCTGTCCTATTTAACCCCTTAAGGACTCAGGGTTTTTCAGTTTTTGCACTTTCGTTTTTTCCTCCTTACCTTTTAAAAATCATAACCCTTTCAATTTTCCACCTAAAAATCCATATTATGGCTTATTTTTTGCATTGCCAATTCTACTTTGCAGTGACATTAGTCATTTTACCCAAAAATGCACGGCGAAACGGAAAAAAAAATCATTGTGCGACAAAATCGAAGAAAAAACGCCATTTTGTAACTTTTGGGGGCTTCCGTTTCTACGCAGTGCATAATTCGGTAAATATTACACCTTATCATTATTCTGTAGGTCCATACGGTTAAAATGATACCCTACTTATAGAGGTTTGATTTTGTTGCACTTCTGGAAAAAATCATAACTACATGCAGGAAAATTTATACGTTTAAAAATGTCATCTTCTGACCCCTATAACTTTTTTTTTATTTTTCCATGTACAGGGCGGTATGAGAACTCATTTTTTGCGCCGTGATCTGAAGTTTTTATCGGTATGATTTTTGTTTTGATAGGACTTTTTGATCACTTTTTATTCATTTTTTAATGGTAGAAAAAGTGACCAAAAATGCGGTTTTTTTTTACTTTGGAATTTTTTTGCGCGTACGTCATTGACCGTGCGGTTTATTTTTATAATTCGGACATTTACGCACGCGGCGATACCACATATGTTTATTTTTTTTTATTTTTACACTGTTATTTTTTTTATGGGAAAAGGGGGGTGATTCAAACTTTTATTAGGGAAGGGGTTAAATGACCTTTATTAACACTTTTTTTTACTTTTTTTTGCAGTGTTATAGGTTCCATAGGGACCTATAACACTGCACACACTGATCTCTCATCCTGATCACAGGCGTGTATGAACACGCCTGTGATCAGTGTTATCGGCGCTTGACTGCTCCTGCCTGGATCTCAGGCACGGAGCAGTCATTCGCCGATCGGACACCGAGGAGGCAGGTAAGGGCCCTTCCGGTGTCCTGCTAACTGTTCGGGGTGCCGCGATTTCACCACGGCAGTCCCGAACAGCCCGACTGAGCAGCCGGGTCACTTTCACTTTAGAAGCGGCGGTCAGCTTTGACCGCCGCTTCTAAAGGGTTAATACCACACATCGCCACGATCAGCAATGTGTGGTATTAGCTGCTGGTCCTGGCCGTTGATGAGCGCCGGGACCGACGCGATATGATGCGGGATCGCGACGCGATCCCGCTTCATATCGCGGGAGCCGGCGCAGGACGTAAATATACATCCTGCATTGTTAAGGGGTTAATATATTCATTAATTACCTGGAAGAGGGGTTGAATAGTAAAGTAACAATCTTTGCAGATGAAACCAAACTCTATAAAGCGGTAAACACTATAGAGGACAGTGCACTGTTACAAATGGATCTGGATAGGTTGGAAGTTTGGGCTGGGAAGTGGCAAATGAGGTTCAACACTGATTAATGTAAGGTAATGCACATGGGGGGAAAAAATCCAGGCTGGGATTATGTATTAAATGGGAGTTGACTTGGGACGACTGACGTGGAAAAGGACTTGGGAGTCTTAGTTAATAGTGAGTTTAGCTATAGTGACCAGTGTCGGGCAGCTGCTGCCAAGGCAAATAAAATCATGGGGTACTTCCGTAGGGGCATAGATGCCCACGACAAGGAAATAATTCTACCACTGTACAAATCACTAGTCAGACCACACATAGAATACTGTGTACAGTACTGGGCACCAGTGTACAAGAAAGATATAGTCGAGCTGGAGAGGGTTCAAAGACGGGCAACAAGGGTAATGGGAGGACTACAGTACCCAGAAAGATTATCACAATTAAGGTTATTTAGTTTAGAAAAAAGAAGGCTTAGGGGAGACCTAATAACTATGTATAAATATATCAGGGGACAGTACAGAGATCTCTCCCATGATCTATTTATACCCAGGACTGTATCCATAACAAGGGAGCATCCTCTACATCTAGAGGAAAGAAGGTTTCTACACCAGCACAGACGGGGTTCCTTACTGTAAGAGCAGTGAGACTATGGAATTCTCTGCCTGAGGAGGTGGTCATGGAGAACTTTGTAGAAGAGTTCAAAAAGGACATTTTTGGAGAATAATAACATTGCTGGTTATGTATACTAGATTTATAGGTACAGAATGTTGATCCAGGGATTTATTCTGACTGCCATATTTGGAGTTGGGAAGGAATTTCTACCTCTAGTATGAGGGTTTTTTGCCTTCCTCTGGATCAACTCAACTCAGTAGGGACTTATTAGGGTTATAGGTTGAACTTGATGGACTCTGGTCTTTTTTCAACCTTATGAACTATGTTACTAATGTATTCTGTGGGGGCAATGTGAATGGGCATTTTACTCTGTGAGGAGGCATTTTATTCTATGGGAGAAATGTAAAGGGGCATTTTATTATATGGAGCAATGTAAGGGGCTCTAATATCTAATGGCAGCCCTGATACCAAATATAAGGAAAATCAAGGTAATGGAGAATGTTTTACACAAATTAGTTTATATTAAACAAAATGGAAAAAATAGACCTATACATGGCACAAATGTGTTGATAATACATCGGCTATTACCCAGCAAATACTTGTTATTTGATTAAATAGTTAGCCTAACATCACCAAGGTTAATGCCTAGTGTCAGATGGTGTAAAGCACACCACTGCTGAACTCTGGAGCAGTGAAAACATGTTCGGTGGAGAGATGAATAATGCTTCACGCGTCTGGAAGTCTGGTGGATGTGTCTGGGTTTGATGAATGGCAGGAGAACATTACCTTTCTGACTGCATTGTGCCAACTGTAAACTTTTGCGGAGAAGGAATAATGCTATGGGCATGTTTTTCAGAAATTTGACCAAGGCTTCTTAGTTCCCATGAAAATTTTAATGCTTCATCATACCAATTGTATGGACAAATTGCAAGAACAGGTGTAAACTTCTAACTTTGTGGGAACAATTTAAAAATATATATAATAATCTGTGTGTGCAAGGGCACCATGCAATTTACATAGTAGAAAGCATACCCTGTATGCTCAGTGAACACTTGTTGGGCCAGGTACAGAGTTTAAGTCGTGAAGCTTACAGTACAATATGCACTGTGTCCAGCCAATGAAGGGGAACTGAGCTGCAGGCATACAATGTCTTTGACAGGAGTCCCTCACCCTGAAGACTGTTTTTTTTTTTTCTATAAAATTCAAAATGAGTACAATTAATTTTAAAACTATTAACTCGTCTCTACTTGGGACCTTCCAACACACGCCAAAGTCGAGAACCACTCTTTAAGAGTGGCTTTTATTCTGGCAGAGCCCACCAGCCTATGTATTGCATAGGCAGCTGTCATATAATGCTACATACTAAAAATGGGCAGTAACAGGCAGCTTCCTTTTGCTGCTAAAAGCTTAACATTTCAGTGTCAGTAAAACTGCACCTGTAGCAAATTAGTTTTTGTGTCAATGAGGTATGAAACAGTTAAAAAAGTCATACACAGAAAAGAGACTAGAGTTCATAATGAACAAGCAAACAAACAAAAAAATCTTAAAACAGTAGGTGACAACAACCCTTTATAATCATACATGGATTTTTGCTGAGGGTTGCAAACATTGTCAGAAAAATTTAAAGACTTTCTTGTTACCTATCATATATCTGCTTATTTGAAGCAGTTATCTTTATTTGTGTTGGCCCAGGTAACAGGGGTGTCAGCTAAATATACTATGGGTCACTAAAATAAAAGAACTATAGAACTGAAGTGGTCTTTGTGTGCAAGTTCAACCATAAATCTTTTTCATTCCCCACCGTTATATTTTTTATTTTCAGGGTTAGCAAAATGTGCCAGGATCACAAGCACAGTTTACAAATCAATAGCTAAAATACTATAGCTACTTCCTTTGAGAAGGGAAATAGTAAAACATGTTAGAAAAAATATCATATATTTTACCTGTAGTTATCTTGGTGTTTATATAGTGTTTATATAGGCATTTCTACTACAAATAAGCCACATGTGAGCATACTGTAGCCTAACATCTGATGACTTAGGCTGCTTTCACACTATGAATTTCTCCGTTTTGGAACTTCCGTCAGACGTTCCGTCACTATATCCGCAAAACCCGGCTGTTACAAAACCCCTGACGGCCGTGACTAAATTGCATTGCAGCCTATGGGGTTTTGTAAGTGCCCGTTTGCACCCGTATATGCCCGTAATTCATTACGGGTGTTATACAGTGATGGGACATCGTGGCGGAAAAATTACTGCATGCAGTAATTTAACTCTAAGATGATGTCAGGGTATCTTGCAGCTAGCAGCAGGATTACATGACCCCAGGTTACCCAATCATTGCATGTGCAGTGCATTGTAGCCACAATCTTGGAGATAAAGCAGAGAGAGAAAGGAACTACTGATCTCAGAAAAGAAAAAGAAAGCAAGCCGAGCAAAGCAAAGCATTGAGCAGTGGGCTGACCTCATACAGTGATCTTTTGCCATCTGCATTACTATACCCAGTTGGTGCACTACAAAGCCCAGCAGTGTCACTGCAGAACAAGCCCATAAAAACTATCACATTACAATGCAAAACAAGCTGAGCAAAGCATTAAAGGGATTGTCCACCATAAGGTGATTTTAGTATGTACCTGGCAGACAGTATTGGACATGATTAGGAAGGATCTGGGCTTGGTTTGGGGCTAAATGGCTATGTCATGAGATTACTATAACACTGGGGCTAGCTTTTTGTGAACTGGTATTTCCTGTTTCAGTTTTCTTCTTTTGCCTACAAATCCCATAATTCCATTTTCTTCCCTCCCACAAATCAGCCACCCCACCCATTGAAACATAAATGAGCTGCATCCATTCAAAAGACCTGTGGTTTTCAATCAGGGTGCCTACAGCTGTTTCATTAGTGGCATATTGATCTCTCTACCACCAAGTGATTGCTCCACCCATTGAAGCAGATAGGTTCCCTTTCAACAGCTGACTAGTGAATAAGGTCTTGGCCGCATTGCAACCTGGGAAAAATCTGAGACATTCATTTTGAATGCTGTTAAATAAATATTAGGGTGACAAATCACAGAAGAATTGTGAGAAAACTGTCACACACAGGTACAGACATTATGAACTACAATAACTTTACAGCCCATGTAGCATATTCAAATAAAAAAAAAATTCATTTTTTCCTAGTCACTTTCTAAAAATCATAACGCTTTAAATTTTGAACCTAAAATTCCATATTATGGCTTATTTTTTGTGCCACCAATTCTACTTTGCAGTGACGTTATTCATTTTACCAAAATCCACGGCAAAGTAGGAAAAAAAATTATTGAAACATTTAAGAAAAAAGGCCATTTTGTTAATTTTGGGGGCTTCAGTTTCTACGTAGTGCATTTTTCGGTAAAAATGACATTTTATCTTTATTCTGTAGGTCCATACGGTTAAAATTATACCCTACTTATATAGGTTTGATTTTGTCGAAGTTCTAAAAAAAATAATAAGTATATGCAGGAAAATTTATATATTTAAAATTGTCATCTTCTTACCCCTATAACTTTTTTTTTTTTTCTGCATACGGGCCAGTATGAGGGCTAATTTTTTGCACCGTGATCTGAAGTTTTTATCATTTTTATACTGATCAGACTTTTTGATCGCTTTTTATTCATTTTTTCATGATATAAAATTTGACCAAAAATATTCTATTTTGGACTTTGGATTTTTTTTGCGCGTATGCCATTAACCGTGTGGTTTAATTAACAATGTATTTTTATAGATGGGACATTTCCGCATGCAGCATACCACATATGTTTATTTTTATTTACACAGTTTTTTTAAATGGGAAAGGGGGGTGATTCTTACTTTTATTAGGGAAGGGGTTAGATGATCTTTATTAACCTTTTTTCATACTTTTTTTTTGCAGTGTTATAGACCCCCCCCCCCCCCCCGTGGCTATTAACCCCTTAAGGACGCAGGACGTAAATGTACGTCCTGGTGCGGTGGTACTTAACGCACCAGGACGTACATTTACGTCCTAAGCATAACCGCGGGCGTCCACCATTAACCCCTCAGGTGTCGGGATCAATACAGATCCCAGCATCTGCGGCAGTGCGCGATTTGAATGAATGATCGGATCGCCCGCAGCGCTGCTGCGGGGATCCGATCATTCAGAACGCCGCACGGAGGTCCCCTCACCTGCCTCCTTGCGGCTCCCGGCGTCTCCAGCTCTGGTCTGAGATCGAGCAGACCAGAGCAGAAGATCGCTGATAACACTGATCTGTTCTATGTCCTATACATAGAACAGATCAGTATTAGCAATCATGGTATTGCTATGAATAGTCCCCTATGGGGACTATTCAAGTGTAAAAAAAATGTAAAAAAATGTAAAAGTAACAAAAAAGTGAAAAATCCCCTCCCCCAATAAAAAAGTAAAACGTCCGTTTTTTCCTATTTTACCCCCAAAAAGCGTAAAAAATTAATTTTATAGACATATTTGGTATTACCGCGTGAGTAAATGTCCGAACTATTAAAATAAAATGTTGATGATCCCGTATAGTGAACGGCGTGAACGAAAAAAAAAAAAAGTCCAAAATTGCTACTTTTTTTATACATTTTATTTAAAAAAAATTATAAAAAATGTATTAAAAGTTTTTTATATGCAAATGTTGTATCAAAAAAACGTACAGATCATGGCGCAAAAAATGAGCCTCCATACCGCCGCTTATACGGAAAAATAAAAAAGTTAGAGGTCATCAAAATAAAGGGATTATAAACGTACTAATTTGGTTAAAAAGTTTGTGATTTTTTTTAAGCACAACAAGAATAGAAAAGTATGTAATAATGGGTATTATTTTGATAGTACTGACCCTCAGAATAAAGAACACATGTAATTTTTGCCATAAATTGTACGGCGTGAAAACGAAACCTTCCAAAATTAGCAAAATAGCGTTTTTCTTTTTAATTTCCCCACAAAAATAGTGTTTTTTGGTTGCGCCATACATTTTATGATATAATGAGTTATGTCATTAGAAAGGACAACTGGTCGCACAAAAAATAAGCCCTCATACTAGTCTGTGGATGAAAATATAAAAGAGTTATGATTTTTAGAAGGCGAGGAGGAAAAAATGAAAACGTAAAAATTTAATTGTCTGAGTCCTTAAGGCCAAAATGGGCTGAGTCCTTAAGGGGTTAAACTGCACATACCGATCACACACACAGATCATTGCCGTGCATTGACACGGCAAAGATCAATGTTATCAACGGTTGATTGCTCAAGCCTGAATTTCAGGCTTGGAGCCATCAATCGCCGATTGGTCGCAACAGAGGCAGGTAAGGGGCCTCCAATCGTGTTCTAGCTGATCGGGACATCGCAATTTCACCCCGATGGTCCTTATCAGCCCGACTGAGCTGCCGGGAAGCTTTCACTTTCATTTTAGACGTGGCGATCAACTTTGAACACCGCGTCTAAAGGGTTAATAGCGTGGTGCACAACGATCGATGCCACACGCTATTTGCCCAGGGTCTCGGCTTTCATTAGCCACTGGGACCGACCCGGTATGACACCGGTCCTTAAAGGGGTACTCTGGCGCTTAGACATCTTATCCCCTATCCACAGCAAGCCTATGGGAGGGGGCATGACAGGACTGATTTTAACTGGGGTGCTGCATGCAAGATCATGGGGGTCCCCAGCGGCGGGACCCCCCGCGATCAGGCATCTTATCCCCTATCCTTTGGATAGGGGATAAGATGTCTAAGCGCCGGAGTACCCCTTTAAGAGGTTAAGCAGTGGGCTGACATCAGACAGTGATATGTCACCTGCATTATTGTGTCCACTTGATGTACTACAAATACCAGCAGTGTCTCTGAAGAACGAGCCCATAAAAGCTATCACATTACAATACCAAGAATGTTGAGCAAAGCAGTGGGCTGATCCATATTTTAACATAAATGTGCATCAAGAAGCCTTGAGAATTAATGTGGAATAAACATCTAAGCCAAGTTACATGTATTTTCTGGGTTTAGCCTATAACCACCCGAAGGTATACCGCTGGATACTGGGCTAGGCACGGGGGCAAAAATGACTCTGACATCAAATTACGGACAATGGTAGCTTTACTGAGGGTAGACAGTTGGTAAAGTCTATACAGTTCAGCCAGGGCCCAAGGAGGTGACCAGAGACCTTAAGGGCTTGATGGGACTTGTAATAGGACTGGACAATTGAATGCAGACAACGCTGACTTGACAGATGACAGGGACTGACTTGACTTATAAAGCTGTGACTTTAGCTTACTTGAATTGATGGTGGCTGCAGGGCTTGACTTTGAGGCCTCCAACACTCTGGATACACACATTAAGCACGACTGCACTGGACTTTAGCAGGAAGCAAGAGCTCTAAGCGCCAAGAGAGAAGCTAGCTCCACCCAGGGCTTATATGAGGGAGACTAGCAGGGAGCCCATAGGTCACTCTTGGGATCACCTGGTCACTGATACCTCCTGGGTAACAATCACGTGACATAACCAGGGGTACTCCGGTGGAAAACTTATTTTTTTTCGTGATTCAGCAGAGTGCTCTGTGTTCCAAAAAGAAAAGAATTTCCTCTGTAGTATTCAACAGCTAATAAGTACTAGAAGGATTAAGATTTTTTTTAATAGAAGTCATTTACAAATCTGTTTAACTTTCTGGCACCAGATGATTAAAAAAAAAAAAAGTTTTCCACCGGAGTACCCCTTTAAAGATACAACACATTTTATTATACAATATACTGCAGAACATATGTACAGGGGGGGGGGGGGAAACAGGTGCAAGGGGCCCTGGGGACACTGAAGGAGGCTGCCTGACAGGGCAGCAAGGGTACGGGGTAACATCTCCCGTACTGGATTACCGCAAAAGCATTGAGAGTAAATGCAGAATAGGCGTGAGCAACATCAGTAAGCAAAAGTTTTCTATGTCTTCCAGGTATTGTGCTGTTTTAGAAGATAATACGGACATGGTGGACTGCTTGGCTCATTCTTGGTAATCTCAGGAAAAGGTAGAGTCTGATGATATGACGTTGAGCCAGGTGTCATGACTTATCATTTATAGTACCCATGGTGCAGTGCAAGTGACAGCCTGTTCCATCACCTCTGTCTTTTCTCCCCCCCCCCCCCTAGTGCTAAGCAGAAGGTTTGCAATAGCCATGAAGAAGAGTTGTGTGAGGATAGGAAGCAGTGGCTAAGCATAACACAAGTGTGACTGATTGTGGTAGGCATGGTGGTGGTAATATTGTAAGGCTGAGGGGGAACAAGGAGCTCATGATCAGACATCAAAAGCTCATACTGAAAGGATTGGTGGGGACCATGAGGAGGAGTTCAATGATGATGATGTTAGCGATGAATAACAAAGCCGAGGTAGGGCCAGGACATCTATAAAAAGTACCAGACGTACTGTAAGCCTGGTGGAATGATCAGCTCAGGAGCAGGTGACAACAATGCTGCTGCATTTGTAGGCTTGAGAGTAAAGGCTTTCAGAGGAGGGGCTCACTCAGGTGGTGGTAAAACTATTTCTTTACAGTACTTTACCACGTGGAAATTCTTTTCTTTTTTACCAGATACCGAAAACTAGGAACAGTGATGTGTCTGTAGAAAGAAAGTAAGGCATAGCCAGGATCCGAGTTCCGAGGAATTATGGCTCTAAAGAAGCATATGGATTGGCATCACAAGGCCTGACTACAAGCATCACTAGTCCAGCCTGGTTTCTGCTGGCCAGCCAGGCCTACATATACTCAACCTGTCATTATCCCAAAACACGGGATCATTTTTTCAACTTTTCAATGTTTATGAAAGCAATTTTCGTCCTTACTATTTTCACACACACCAATCTCCCCAAAGCCATTGCATCTTTCCATATCTCTGTATGCATTTTAATACTGGTAGGCAACTGTCACCAAAAAGGAATACTTTATGCGCCTTCATTTTAGTATTAAAATGCATACAGACTACTATTACCATGGGTTACTGCATGTTGCTATGACTTCGTCATGAGCATAGCCTTAAAACCACTTTAAAACTGCTCTAATACATTCCTAGGTGACCCTAGCAGTGTTATACATTGCTTTAGAGCACTTAGGCAGTGCCTTACATGTTTTTAACCCCTTAAGGACAATAGACGTAAATATACGTCCTGATGCGCTGGGACTACGCTCACCAGGACGTACATTCAGGTCCTGTACATGACACGAGTATCGGAGCAGTGCTCGCATCATGCATGGCAGGTCCCTGGTGCTATGAGCAGCCAGGGACCCCCCGTTAACGGTGGACATCAGCGATGGCGCTGATGTCCACCATTAACCCCTCACAGCCGTGATCAATACAGATCATGGCATCTGCAGCAATGTGGCACTCCTAATCGCTGATCTGATCGACCGCGAATTGATCCCCTTACCTGCCTCCGTTTGCCCTCCCAGCATCTTCTTCTCTGGTCTGCCTTCCAGCATATGCATACCACTGAACAGTATTGTCAATCTAATGATTGCTATAAATAGTCCCCTATGGGGACATAAAAAAGTGGAAAATAAATGTACATAAA
Organism: Hyla sarda; assembly: GCF_029499605.1. Lineage (NCBI taxonomy): Eukaryota > Metazoa > Chordata > Amphibia > Anura > Hylidae > Hyla > Hyla sarda. Next base: position 227,757,808 of record NC_079192.1, read on the forward strand.
AGATGTAAAAAAACATGTGAAAAAGCCCCCCCAAAAAATAAAATGCCACTTTTCCCCATTTTACAAAAACAAAATGAATGAACATATTTTGTATCTGCACATGCATAAATCTCCAAACTAACAATATATGATGATAATGATCCCGTACAGTGAACGGAGTAAACGTAAAAAAAAAAGTCACAAAATTTCAGCTTTTTGTCCACATCACAAATTACACAAAAAAATTGCCCTATACAGCTCCCTATATGGAAAAATGAGAGAGTTTGAGGGGTCAGAATAGGGTGATTTAAAACCTACTAATATTGTTTAAAAAGTTTAATATTATTTTTACATTGTCCAATAATACACTTCTCAAAAAAACACAAAGGTTTAACAACACAATGTAAATCCAAGTCAATCACACTTCTGTGAAATCACCATGTGATTGGCAATTAATTTCACATGATGTTGTACAAATGGAACAGACAACAGGTAGAAATTATAGGCAATTAGCAAGACATCCTCAATAAAGAAGTGGTTCGGCAGGTGGTGACCACAGACCACTTCTCAGTTTCTATGCTTCCTGGCTGATGTATTGGTTACTTTTGAATGCTGATGGTGCTTTCACTCTAGTGGTAGCATGAGACGGAGTCTACAACCCACTCAAGTGGCTCAGGTAGTGCAGCTCATCTAGGATGGCACATCAATGCGATTGTAGCAAGAAGGTTTGCTGTGTCTGTCAGCGTAGTGTCCAGAGCATGGAGGTGCTACCAGGAGACAGGCCAGTACATCAGGAGACGTGGAGCCCAACAACCCAGCAGCAGGACCGCTACCTCTGCCTTTGTGCAAGGTGGAGCACTGCCAGAGCCCTGCAAAATAACCCCCAGCAGGCCACAAATGTGCATGTGTCCACTCAAACAGTCAGAAACAGACTCCATGAGGGTGGTATGAGGGCCCGACATTCACAGATGGGGGTTGTGCTTACAGCCCAACACTGGGAAGGATGTTTGGCATTTGCCAGAGAACACCAAGATTGGAAAATTTGCCACTGGTGCCCTTTCACAGATGAAAGCAGGTTCACACTGAGCACATGTGACAGACGTGACAGAGTCTGGAGACGCTGTGGAGAATGCTCTGCTGCCTGCAACATCCTCCAGCATGACCGATTTGGCGGTGGGTCAGTAATAGTGTCCGGTGGCATTTCTTTGGGGGCCGCACAGCCCTCCATGTGCTTGCCAGAGGTAGCCTGACTGCCATTAGGTACCGAACTGAGATCCTCAGACCCCTTGTGAGACCATATGCTGGTGCGGTTGGCCCTGGGTTCCTTCTAATGCAAGACAATGCTAGACCTCATGTGGCTGGAGTCTGTCAGCAATACCTACAAGAGGAAGGCATTGATGCTACGGACTGGCCCGCCCATTCCCCAGACCTGAATCCGATTGAGCACATCTGGGACATCATGTCTCGTTCCATCCACCAACGCCACGCGGATGCTTTAGTCCAGGTCTGGGAGGGCATCCCTCAAGAGACCATCCGCCAACTCATCAGGAGCATGCCTAGGCATTGTAGGGAGGTCATACGGGCATGTAGAGGCTACACACACTACTGAGACTCATTTTGACTTGTTTTAAGGACATTACATCAAAGTTGAATCAGCCTGTAGTGTGGTTTTCCACTTTGATTTTGAGTGTGACTCCATATCCAGACCTCCATGGGTTGATAAATTTGATTTCCATTGATAATTCTTGTGTGATTTTGTTGTCAACACATTCAACTATGTAAAGACGAAAGTATTTCTTACAATTAGTTCATTCATTCAGATCTAGGATGTGTTATCTTAGTGTTCCCTTAGTGTTCTCCTCTTGAAGCTCAGACATAAAGGCTATAGGTGAGAGGGTCTAATATAAGGCATCTGCTGGAACATGCTGAGACTTTCTTTTATGTATGCTGTATATAAAATAATCTGTCAATACCATGAATGCTGATACATATACATTATCCTTTTGGAATGCATTAACCCTGAACTCAGGATTAATGTTAAATGTGTATGAGGCCTTAAAATGACTTCTTTATAACATATCCAAGCAAGGTGATCTATACAGGCACATGCTATTCATCTTTAGCCAGAGTACGCAGATGTTTCACTTTACTTTTAAATTTATTATGATCCAAAGTTTCTCCAAAGTACAATTGTTCCTGAAAAGCAAACATTATTGCTCTTTAAAGGCTTTGTTTGTGGGTATTTTTACAGTGTGTTATGATTTGTGGTTTTAATAAGGACTTTTGGCAAAAAAATACCTATTTATTTCTAAGATTAGCCCAGGATAATTAGTGTATCACTATATTGGTGACTTGCTTCTGAAGCATAACACATAATATTTTGGATGGGATACTTGGCTAATAATTTCTATACATCATTTTTAATGACTAGAGGCAAATTTGCTTTGAAATTGAAAAGTAATTCTAATAAAATATACACTATCCCTTGTCCTCTGGATGATATGCCAAGCAAAAAACGAGTACTTTTTTCTCTCATGAGGCAGGGGTTTGGTATGAAGTTTCTTATGAAAATGCTTTCCTCTATCACTATAAATATCACTATAGTCATACTTAAGAATATATTATTTAATTCATTTGCATTTGGCAGCATAGCTGCAGTTATAGCTGAATAGAGAATCTTAACACTTCCTGGAAATGCAATTGTGAAACTTAGAAAGATCATAGGAGCCAGACCAGTAAGTCATTTTTACTGCTTAGATGATTTATCTCTGAAGTCAATTTTCCATTTCCTATATTTTTAAGGTGTTTTTGACCTGGAATATATGGTAGTATCTGCTTGTGCTTAACCCCTTAAGGACACATGGCATTCTCATACGTCTCCATTTCCGAGTCCTTAAGAACACATGACGTATGGGAACGTCATGTGCTTTTTGGCCCCCCGAAGCCATCTGGAGCGGAGCCGGTGCCCGATACCTGCTGAAATGGTTCAGCAAGCATCGGGGCATATCGCCCTGGGAGGTCATGATGACCCCCCATGTCGGCGATGGCCGCAGATCGCTGGACAATTCAGTCCAGCGATCTGCGGCGGATTCCAGGTCAATCGGGTCTCCGGTGACCCGGAATTACTGGCTGATCGGGGCCGTCAGAAATGGCCCCGAACAGCCATAGCCAGCAGGGGAGAGGTGGCACTGGTGCCACCTCACGATCACCCTGATTCGTAGGACGGTTTCCCGGCTGACCAATCAGGGCGCCTGCTGCGGGTGTCACTCCCGCAACCCGCTCCGCCCCTCTTCCGGAGGACGTGAGCGGGTGCGGGAAGACCCCGGGTGCTGGGGGCCCCGATCCCCGGCGTCCCTGTTGGGATCGGGGCCCCAGGAGCGACGGCGAGGGACTGACCTGCGTGGCGGCGTGGAGCAGCAGCAGTAGGAGGGGAGTGGCAGCCTCCTGCTGTTGCTTAGCAACAGCTCCCAGCATGCATAAAGGGCATGCTGGGAGCTGTAGTTATGCAACAGCAGGAGGCAGACCACCACAACTCCCAGCATTCCCTTATGGGCATGCTGGGACTTATAGTTTTGCAACAGCTGGAGGCACATTTTTCTATGGAAAAGTGTACCTTCAGCTGTTGTATAACTACAACTCCCAGCTTGCACAATCAGCTAAAGTGCATGCTGGGAGTTGTAGTGGTGCATCTGCTTGTTGCATAACTACAACTCCCAGCATGCCCGTTGGCTGTCGGTGACTGCTGAGAGTTGTAGTTTTGCAACAGCTGAAGGCATACTGAGTTATGTAGCAAACCAGTGTTTCTCCAGCTGTTGCATAACTACAATGCCCAGCATCCCCAGCCAAAGTAGTATGCCTCCAGCTGTTGCATAACTACAAGACCCAGCATGCCCTTCCGCTGTCCGTACATGCTGGGGGTTGTAGCTTTTGCAACAGCTGAAGGCACACTGGTTGCAAAACACTGAGTTTGTTACCAAACTCGGTGTTTCACAACCAGTGTGTCTCCAGCTGTTGCAAAACTACAACTCCCAGCATGCACTGATAGACCGTACATGCTGGGACATGTAGTTTTGCAACAGCTGGATGTTTCTCCCCCCCCCCCCCCCCAATGTGAATGTACAGGGTACACTCACATGGGCGGAGGTTTACAGTAAGTATCCGGCTGCAAGTTTGAGCTGCGGCAAATTTTCTGCCGCAGCTCAAACTGCCAGCGAGAAACTACTGTGAACCCCCGCCCATGCGACTGTACCCTAAAGACACTAAACTACACTAACACAAAATAAAATAAAAAGTAAAAAACACTACATATACACATACCCCTACACAGCCCCCCTCCCCAATAAAAATGAAAAACGTCTGGTACGCCACTGTTTCCAAAACGGAGCCTCCAGCTGTTGCAAAACAACTATTCCCAGTATTGCCAGATAGCCACTGACTGTCTAGGTATGCTGGGAGTTTAACAACAGCTGGAGGCACCCTGTTTGGGAATCACTGGCGTAGAATACCCCTATGTCCACCCCTATGCAAGTCCCTAATTTAGGCCTCAAATGCGCATGGCGCTCTCACTTTGGAGTCCTGTCGTATTTCAAGGCAACAGTTTAGGGTCACATATGGGGTATCGCCGTACTCGGGAGAAATTGTGTTACAAATTTTGGGGGATATTTTCTGCTATTATCCTTTTTAAAAAAGTAAAATTTTTTGAAAACAAGCATTTAAGGTTAAAAAAATAATTTTTTTTTTACATATACAAAAGTCGTGAAACACCTGTGGGGTATAAAGGTTCACATTACCCCTTGTTACGTTCCCCGAGGGGTCTAGTTTCCAAAATGGTATGCCATGTGTTTTTTTTTGCTGTTCTGGCACCATAGGGGCTTCCTAAATGCGGCATGCCCCTAGAGCAAAATTTGCTTTCAAAAAGCCAAATGTGACTCCTTCTCTTCTGAGACCTGTAGTGAGCCAGCAGAGCACTTTTCACCCCCATATGGGGTGTTTTCTGAATCAGGAGAAATTGGGCTTCAAATTTGGGGGGGGTATTTTCTGCTATTACCCTTTTTAAAAATGTAAACATTTTGGAAAACCAAGCATTTTAGGTAAAAAAAATATATATATTTTTTTTACATATGCAAAAGTCGTGAAACACCTGTAGGGTATTAAGGTTCATAGTACCCCTTGTTAGGTTCCCCGAGGGGTCTAGTTTCCAAAAGTGTATGCCATGTGTTTTTCTTTTGCTGTTCTGGCACCATAGGGGCTTCCTAAATGCGGCATGCCCCCAGAGCAAAATTTGCTTTCAAAAAGCCAAATGTGACTCCTTCTCTTCTGAGACCTGTAGTGCGCCAGCAGAGCAATTTTCACCCCCATATGGGGTGTTTTCTGTATCGGGAGAAATTGGGCTTCAAATTTTGGGGGATATTTTCTGCTATTACCCTTTCTAAAAATGTAAATTTTTTGGGAAACCAAGCATTTTAGGTAAAAAAAATTTTTTTTTTTTTTTTTACATATGCAAAAGTTGTGAATCCCCTGTGGGGTATTAAGGTTCACTTTACCCCTTGTTATGTTCCCCGAGGGGTCTAGTTTCCAAAATGGTATGCCATGTGTTTTTTTTTGCTGTCCTGGCACTATAGGGGCTTCCTAAAGGTGACATGCCCCCCAATAACCATTTGTCGCTCCTTCCCTTCTGAGCCCTCTACTGCGCCCGCCAAACACTTTACATAGACATATGAGGTATGTCCTTACTCGAGAGAAATTGGGTTTCAAATACAAGTAAAAATTTTCTCCTTTTTACCCCTTGCAAAAATTCAAAAATTGGGTCTACAAGAACATGCGAGTGTAAGAAATGAAGATTTTGAATTTTTCTCCTTCACTTTGCTGCTATTCCTGTGAAACACCTAAAGGGTTAATACACTTACTGAATGTTATTTTGAATACTTTGAACTGGTCCCTGAAAAATAGTGAGTTTGAAAATTTTGTGAAAAATGTCAAAATTGCTGCTGAACTTTGAAGCCCTCTGGTGTCTTCCAAAAGTAAAAACTCATACATTTTATGATGCAAACATAAAGTAGACATATTGTATATGTGAACCCCAAAAAATATATTTTGAATATCCATTTTCCTTACAAGCAGAGAGCTTCAAAGTTAGAAAAATGCAAAAATGTTTTCCTCAAATTTGGGGATATTTCACCAAGAAAGGATGCAAGTTACCATAAAATTTTACCACTAAGTTAAAGTAGAATATGTCATGAAAAAACAATCTCGGAATCAGAAGGATAACTAAAAGCATTCCAGAGTTATTAATATTTAAAGTGACAGTGGTCAGATTTGCAAAAAACGCTCTGGTCCTTAAGGTGTAAAATGGCCTGGTCCTTAAGGGGTTAAAATTAGCTTCCTGTCTATAAATGTCTGATTGGCTGTGAGGTATATGAGGATAACCTATAAGTATACCATATGGTTGACCTCTTTGTTGTTGAAGTCATATGGGTATTCAGCAAGATAGGAAAGACGTTTGAACAAAGAAATAATGCCATATTGTGGCAGATGTTTCAGCCCATGTGAGTAAGCATCATAAAACCATACTGGGAGGGAGGAAAAACTGAGTACTTCCTTAACTTCAGTTAAAGGACATCTGTAGTGTAAAATAACTTATCCCCTATCCGACGGATTGGACATAAGTTATAGATCATGGGGGTCCGGGAGCTGGGACTCCGTGATGTCCTGTACATGGCCTCGGCATTCTGCCAGAAGGGACCGTCTCTTCCCCAGCTGAAACGCCCCCTCCATGTATCACTATGGGATACATGGGGGGGGGGGGGGCGTGTTGCCGCCGCGTCATGCTGGAGATGGACACGCCCCCTTCCAGTAGAATGTCGGGGCCTGTACAGGATGTCCTTTGAAGCATACCTGTCATGATGTCATGTGGCAGGATATGGGAATTTTGGACATACATCTCCTGATTGCATTATCTCGGGGCAAGTCTTTGGCTATGAGATTGCCTGGGAGTTTTAAACATATCCTGCCATCAGATATCATGGCAGTTAGCTTCTGTCAGAACCTCCCTACAACTGCTATATCTATAAACCACACCAAATGCTTTCACTGCACATTGCTTCCAAAATATTAAATCTAAATGGAAGATAGTGGCAAAAAGGTGGGTGTTCATTTACTTTGACATTCTTTTTTTTTTTTTTTTTTACTTCTTTCTAATTTACGTTTAGGTCAATTAAATGACTTGATATCTTAAAATGTTGAACCATAGAGTTGGCTATTGACCATCATTGTCTTATCCTCCACTTACGTACTTATGCTAAGTACTTAATATGCATTGTGGAAAAACATTTTAGGTTATCTCATCTGGCTGATTACCTCTTTCTGCTGCTGCTGTACAGCTCACACTTGTGGGATTGCTGGTAGTCAAGCTGGGAACAGAGGCAAGTCACTTGCTTTTGGGTCTGACAGCTTTCAAGCTAAAGCACCACACCTGCAACTATCAGACATAATGAATAGAATGAGATAAGCCCAAGCAGGGAGCCTGATGTGCACTCAGAAGCTCCTCTGATCTGAAACACTGCACAGTGATGTTGCTACTGCTTCTAAAGCAGAGCTGGTGGATGGGATCCATGACTATGAGCTGTCAACAAGAGTGGCAATAAGAAGATATATCTACAGAACCAAGTGAGTTTGCTAAATGAAGCAAACTGCAAAGTTGTTTATGCACCCATGCTCTACACATAGAGACAAGATTAAGAAAAATACATGATTAAAGCCCCTTTAATACTAATATTGTTCTAAAAATGTCATAATTTTTATATCCATCAATATCTTGTTGAATGTTACATACATAAAAGGCTTACTAATTCCTCAAAAAGGTTTCTATCTATATTCTTTATGAGATATCAATTACATTTTCTCTGATGACACCTTCATGAATTAGTGAGTATAATATATCATTAAAGGCCAATAACTGAATGTATGTGTGTATATATATATATATATATATATATATATATATATACACACACATACGTATATATGTTTTGACTAATGTGTCCTGCTGCAATCCTCTTTTTTTGTATACTCTGCATTTGCCACAGCAGCGTGCATCCGTGTATTAGGTTGTTGTGCTGGCTATTTTTCTTTTTGGTTGTTTGTATAATCAATTAAGGGGGAATGGCACCCTCTTTAGCTGTGCACCCCTCCCCCTTTTTCACAGGTGGTGTCTTAAATTGTTTATGGATCCAGCATGTCACCCAGTCAGAGGCTATATGCCCAGCAGAGGTGAGTGGATTTTTGAGTGTTAGGCTCAGAATTTGTGCTAGGGTCCCATCCTAAATGAGGCCACCTCCCTGTGGTGGATGGGGGACACGTTTTGATCAAAAAGTGCACTGAGAGCCTCCATTTGTTGACCAATGTGTGCTGCTGCAATCCTCTCTCTCTCTCTCTCTCTCTCTCTCTCTCTCTCTCTCTCTCTCTCTCTCTCTCTCTCTCTATATATATATGTATATATATATGCACAGTTAAAAAATCTTTGGGATAAAATGTAAAAAATATTGTATTAATGGCCTGCATTACTTAAAAGTTTTATTTCAATATTTATAACATAGCAGATTGAGTTCACATTTTTTTTCCATGAAACTGGATTTCTTCTACAAACCCCTTGTGCTAAGCTAACTTTTCCTACAAGCAATCAATTCAAGGAAATGTTTAATTTTCAGATGGAATTACATATAGCAGCCAGCACAGAGGCACTGCTATTGCTTCAAAAATTACAGAGGAAAATTGGCAGAAGGATGTCATCACTTTTTACTTTACAGATGTGAATTGGCTGCTAGAGTTCTATGATAAATTACTGACTTTATTTCTTATTGTTAATCTGACACTAGCGAAACGGCATGATCAAATCAAATAAGCTTTCATTAAAATTGTCTGCTTGAAAAAATATTGCCGTTTTAGCTCGATATGCAGAGTGTTTCCAGTGTCATCACAACTGCAACAAAAATAACACAAGATAATGAGCTATATGCAATAACTCAGAAACTGTTGCAGATCCGTCAAACAATTTAGCATTTATTAGTAGCAACCCAGTGTATCTGATTTTATTGAGTTAGGTGAGAACCTCAGGTTTAGCTGCTTATTCTGTAGAATGGGGCAAACAATTTATTTTTCCGATTATACATTTAACACATTTAGGGTCAAAAGCTCTTCTGAAGAGCAAATTTAAAGTATAATGTAATATTTCTATTATATAGCTGTATTAACTATAGTCTTTTGTTTTAGCTATTGCTTTGTGTGATTTAAAAATATAGTTAGTATTATCTGTCTAAGTATATTGAAGTGGACATTAAAAAAGCTGGTTTTATGTCCATTTCTAATAAAGGTGATAGACTTGTATTAAAAGTTAAAAATTAACTATGGACTGGGTTACCTACTAATGCTGTAAGTAACTTCCAATGTTGAAAAATAATTGAATAGTAAGCGCTGTATTATACACACAAGTTGCAAACTGACCTGTAAATAGTATGGGTGCTGATAAAAAATCGGTGGTTGCGGTGTAAGTGTAATAATCCCACAGCAATGCTACAAGAGATGATACATATATTAGAAAATAAGGCTACACGTGTTGTATCTGCCTAAAAGGATACTTATTGTCTCTTATCCACAGATCGCGTTGTACAGAGAAATGAAAATATACTGATGTATATATTAGGTCGGTTTCTGTGATATAGTTGAACAATTGGCAAGCTTATTCTGAAGGTTGTATGTTGTTCTTAGACATTTGTAAGTGAACTAGAGTATTAAAATATGATACATATCATAATTCTGTGTACTAGTCAATAATGGAAGTAACTAAGATAGCGTTACAGCGCGATCGCTGTGTACCTGTTACAGCGCTGTGTATAGCAGTGAAGGAGGTACCGCTCTGCAGATACGTGGGCTCCCTGAAGTGGTGTTCCAGAGGTTGCAAGTGGTTCTTACTGAATTGACTCCCGGATGTAGCGGGTTACTTCTTTTAATGTTGTTTCCCAGGGTGTCACTTCATGAAGGGTCCGGACTCTGGGAAGGAGTGTGGATTGCAGTGGGAGCGCGCCCCGGCCAGTGGCGCCTCTACCAACTTGCACGCACGCTATGATCGGGTTCAGATTCCAACTGAGTGTGTTGTGAGTGACGTCACTATGGTATCCTCAGCAGTCCACAAGGCTATCGACGTACGTTTCAGAAGTCTCGGCTTCCTTCGTCTGGATTGCCTTAATGGACCATTAGTTCCCTCTTATAGCTGTGCGCTATGGTTCTAGTTCAGCATTCAAGCTGTGGGGAGTCAGGGAATTTAAATTAAAAATCCACTTAGTTTCACAGTGGGATAGTAATGAAATGTAGTTGCCTCCCCTCCAATGGGGGGGGGGGGGGGGCACCATTTCTAATCCACAGAATGTCGAGGACTTCACAGATTGATGGTCCATTGTTTTATAATGTAAGGATAGAGGATGACCCTCATATCCTCTCTGAATATTATATATATGTTCTTTGATGCGAGTACCTATTTGCCTTTTGGTGCGCCCCACATAGATCTTCTCACAGGGGCATATTATGACATAAATTACCCCTTGTGACTTACAGTGTATGTGGCTTTTTATTTTATATTCCGGTTGTTTTTTACTGTCCATTATGCTCAATTTTGGTTTATTGTCCATAGCATTGCAAGCTTTACATCTTTTGCATGGATAGAAGCCATTTTTTAAATGTAAAAAATTATTAGCACTGTTTCCATAATTTTATGCATGTCTGTTTTATTCTTTATGGTGGGTGCTATAAAGTTCCCTATGTTGTGGGCCTTTTTGTACACAAAAGATGATGCTAATAATTTTTTACATTAAAAAAATGGCTTCTATCCGTGCAAAAGGTGTAAAGCTTGCAATGCTATGGACAATAAACAACCAAAATTGAGCATAATGGACAGTAAAAAACAAACGGAATATAAAATAAAAAGCCACATACACTGTAAGTCACAAGGGGTAATTTATGTCATAATATGCCCCTGTGAGAAGATCTATGTGGGGCGCACCAAAAGGCAAATAGGTACTCGCATTAAAGAACATATATATAATATTCAGAGAGGATATGAGGGTCATCCTCTATCCTTACATTATAAAACAATGCACCATCAATCTGTGAAGTCCTCGACATTCTGTGGATTAGAAATGGTGGCCCCCAATTGGAGGGGAGGCAACTACATTTCATTACTATCCTGCTGTGAAACTAAGTGAATTTTTAATTTACATTCCCTGACTCCCCATGGCTTGAATGCTGAACTAGAACTATTTGCATTACTATAGGAATATAACTATCTGAACTATGTGTGGGGGAAAAAAACTGGCAAGGAAGGAGGTAACATCATGTTCATTGACGAGGAAGGAGTTAACATCAGGTTCATTGACGAGGAAGGAGGAGTTAACACCAGGAGCGCACAGCTATAAGAGAGAACTAATGGTCCATTAAGGCAATCCAGACGAAGGAAGCCGAGACTTCCGAAGCGTACGTCGATAGCCTTGTGGACTGCTGAGGATACCATAGTGACGTCACTCACAACACACTCAGTCGGAACCTGAACCCGATCATAGCGTGCGTGCAAGTTGGCAGAGGCGCCACCGGCCGGGGCGCGCTCCCACTGCAATCCACGCTCCTTCCTAGAGAGCGGACCCTTCATGAGGTAACACCCTGGGAAACAACATTAAAAGAAGTAACCCGCTACATCCGGGAGTCAATTCAGTAAGAACCACTTGCAACCTCTGGAACACCACTTCAGGAAGCCCACGTATCTGCAGAGCGGTACCTCCTTCACTACTATACACAGCGATCGCGCTGTAACAGGTACACAGCGATTGCGCTGTAACGCTATCTTAGTTACTTCCATTATTAACTAGTACACAGAATTATGATATGCATCATATTTTAATACTCTAGTTCAATTACAAATATCTAAGAACAACATACAACCTTCAGAATAAGCTTGCCAATTGTTCAACTATATCACAGAAACCGACCTAATATATACATTAGTATATTTTCATTTCTCTGTACAACGCGATCTGTGGATAAGAGACAATAAGTATCCTTTTAGGCAGATACAACACATGTAGCCTTATTTTTTTATATATGTATCATCTCTTGTAGCATTGCTGTGGGATTATTACACTTACGCCGCAACCACAGATTTTTATCAGCAACCATACTATTTACAGGTCAGTTTGTAACTTGCGTGTATAATACAGCGCTTACTATTCAATAATTTTTCAGTATATTACATTCTACACAGTGTGTACCCATAGGGGAGCACATTTATAGTAAAGCAGCAGTACAATCACACATCAAACCAGACCCATCCAGCGCTAGTGATCTTTTCTATTCTCTAATACCTGTACAATCTCCTATATTCACCAAGCGGCAGGATGGGTCTTTGGATTGATCGCAGAGACCGAATTACTCACATACAGACCTATTACAAAAATAAATTAAGCACAACCAATACACTATTTCCCACCACCACAATAGATGAGATTGTGGAGGCAAAAATTAATCTAAAAAAATAGAGAGATTACTCTTCACAGAGAGATATGTGGGAAATAGCAACATTGGAACAATACTTGGACAAGGATACAGTACCCAAGGGGCTAGTCATACACAAAGCACTCTCAGGAGATCTAGGGGATCCGGATACTCATGAAGAGTGGGATAACCTCATGCATGAATTCTCGAAATAGGCTGTTCTTTTCATTATTAACAAGCGCAAAAAAGGTCTATTGAAAAATAAACAAACAATAGCTCAACTGTTTGATAATATTAGACCACATACTGATCACCAAGAAATTAAACAATTAACAAGGAATATACAACATAGAATTAGGCAGAAAGAAGATGACATAATCACAGAAAAACAGCGTAAACTAAACAGAGACATCACGGATATAAGTGTGGATTATAATAAAGAAAAAGAAAAATCCTTCAACTATGAAGAAACTATAGATGAAGTGGGGTATGATCAGGAACAGTCTGATGATCTGAATCTGTCCATCCTTACCATCCATGAGTCAAAATCCCACTTCTCAGAGTATAGAAACTACAAGAGAAATAGAAAAGTCAGCCGAAATTTCAAGTGTTAGCAATACCCCTCAAAAACCAACACACTATAATGTGCATACTGAAAATAGGTATTCCCCACTTCACCAAGAAGACATCAATACAAGCACGAACATGACACAATATAAAGACAAAACAGGAGACACAAGACCGAAACAAAAAATCCACGTTTCACCAAAACAAAGAATTATTAAACAGGATTTTTTTCAAAGAAGGGGGCTCACCACAGAAAGAGAGGTAAAAGGGGCAGGAAATGCTCCCAAAAAAAGATAAAAAATATATTAACGAACCAGGATCAATAACAACAACAGAAAGTTTTCAATTTAAGTGACTATAACCTCACCCCTGGAGAACAGGCGCTAATTCAAAAAGGACTAAAATTTGCACCAACTGCTCCTATAAATAAACTAGACGGCTTTATAGGTATTAAGAAATTTATGAGAAACCTAACCCTTAAAAAGTATTTTATAAAAAATCCAAAAATGTCAGAAACAACATCCGCCAATCCGAATACTACCCCATATATCAATACATCATTAAAGAAAAAATCTGTTTTCTTTCCACAATATGAATATTCTGAATCTATGCAAACTTTGAAAGCCTGGTCACTAGAGACCTCAGAAAAATCAAAATAAATCATAAATATCAAAAAAATAACATAACCCTTAAAGAACAACAGGCATTGAAAGCGCTACAAACCAACAACAATATAGTGATCCGCCCAGCGGTCAAAGGGGGAAGTATTGTGATACTCAACTATGACATGTACCACCAAGAATGTACCCGACTATTGGGAGATGAGAAAACCTATCAACAACTAAAAAGTGACCCGACCAGAAAATACCAAAAGGAATTGATTGAACTAATCATAGGGGAACAACTATGGGGATTTTAACCAAACAAGAAAGTGATTTTTTAAACACCACAAATCCCATAATCCCCATATTTTACCAAATACCGAAGGTCCACAAGCAATTAGAGAACCCCCCGGGGAGACCGATCATCTCGGGGATCGTTTGTCTTACGGCCAATTTGTCAAAATAGATTGATACAAACCTTCAGCCATGTGTTTGCGAATTACCTGCCTACCTTAACCCCTTAAGGACCAAGGGCGTACAGGTACGCCCTTGGTCCTGCTCTCCTGATATAACGCGGGGTTACACAGTAACCCCGCGTCATATCGCGGCGGGCCCGGCGTCATAGTGAAGCCGGGACCCGCCTCTAATAGCGCGCAGTGCCGATCGCGGCACCGCGCGCTATTAACCCTTTAGCCGCGCGCTCAGAGCTGAGCCGCGCGGCTAAAAGTGAAACCGAAAGTGGCCGGCTAGCTCAGTCGGGCTGTTCGGGATAGCCGCGGCTAATCGTGGCATCCCGAACAGCTGACAGGACAGCGGGAGGGCCCCTACCTGCCTCCTCGCTGTCCGATCGCCGAATGACTGCTCAGTGCCTGAGATCCAGGCATGAGCAGTCATGCGGCAGAATCGTTGATCACTGGTTTCTTATGAGAAACCAGTGATCAGCATAGAAGATCAGTGTGTGCAGTGTTATAGGTCCCTATGGGACCTATAACACTGCAAAAAAAAAGTGAAAAAAAAAAGTGAATAAATATCATTTAACTCCTCCCCTATTAAAAGTTTGAATCACCCCCCTTTTCCAATAAAAAAAAAAACACAGTGTAAATAAAAAGAAAAATGAACATATATGGTATCACCGCGTGCGGAAATGTCCGAATTATAAAAATATATCATTAATTAAACCGCTCGGTCAATGGCGTGCGCGCAAAAAAATTCCAAAGTCCAAAATAGTGCTTTTTTGGTCACTTTTTATATCATTTAAAAATGAATAAAAAGCGATCAATAAGTCCTATCAATGCAAAAATTGTACCGTTAAAAACTTCAGATCACGGCGCAAAAAATGAGCCCTCATACCGCCCCATACACGGAAAAATAAAAAAGTTATAGGGGTCAGAAGATGACAATTTTAAACGTATTAATTTTCCTGCATGTAGTTATGATTTTTTCCAGAAGTCTTAAAAAATCAAATCTATATAAGTAGGGTATCATTTTAATCGTATGGACCTACAGAATAAAGATAAGGTGTCATTTTTACCGAAAAATGTACTACGTAGAAACGGAAGCCCCCAAAAGTTACAAAACTGCGTTTTTTTTTCAATTTTGTCGCACAATGATTTTTTTTTCCGTTTCACCGTAGATTTTTGGGCAAAATGACTGACGTCATTACAAATTAGAATTGGTGGCGCAAAAAATAAGCCATCATATGGATTTTTAGGTGCAAAATTGAAAGAGTTATGATTTTTTAAAGGCAAGGAGCAAAAAACGAAAATGCAAAAACGGAAAAAACCCCGGTCCTTAAGGGGTTAAAGACATGGCCCATGTACTTAAACTTCTTAAATATTGAATGGGAGGAAGGTTACATCATAGGGACCTTAGACATTACATCGCGTATAAAGTGATAGAACACGAACAAGGCAGGAAGGCGGCAGAACATTTTTTAAACAAATAATAAAAACATGTCACCAAGTCAAATTAATTTTATTGGTGAATGTATCAATTTTATATTAAACCATAATTATTTTAAGTATGAAAACACATTTTTTAACCAGAAATGTTGGACCGCAATGGGGACGAGATTTGCGCCAAGCTATTCAAATCTATATGTGGGATTATAGGAGGAGGAGGCCATATTCCCAGGGGGTAGCTTACTATTCAATTATTTTTCAGTATATTACTTTCTACACAGTGTGCATCCATAGGGGAGCACATTTATAATAAAGCAGCAGTACAATTACACATCAAACCAGACCCATCCAGTGCTATTGATCTTTTCTATTCTCTAATTTCCAATGTTGTTTGGCTTTTTTGATACACTAGTATGTCACTTGTTCAGGGTTAGATTACAATAAGGTTCTTTTTTTGATATCATGATGGAGTAAAATTGTCCCTAGTATAGGAGGGAACATTTTGCAGAGACACTAACAAGGTAGTTATAATTTAAAAGTATCAGATGTGCTAGATACACCATCTAGCGCCATGTGGACAGTCATTATTGGTATAACATAAGTAGAATAAACAATACATAAACAAACAAAATCTCACTGAAGAGCGCTAAAATACCCTTTAACTTTCTCTCTATGGCGCTGTGAGAGGTCTAGATAGAACTGTTTAATTGCTTTTCATTTCATGTTTTTTTGTGATGTGAAGTGACAAAATAGGCAATTTAGACATTGTTGTTTTTTATTCTTTCATGGTGTTCAATGTGTGGGATCAATAACATTATATTTTCACAGTTCGGTTTAACAGTGTAATATGCATAGAATCATGACAGCCCCAGAAGCTTTCTGAAGGCTGCAATGACAGCTGATCAACATCAAAGAAGGGTTGATAGTAACCAAGGATCTAACCACCTATTGGCTGTGGCATCTTGGGGGTTAAACACCATTTGATGTACATGTACGTTGGGTAGAGGGTTAATAGACTATTTCCACTTTTAATATTCATCATGGTTCAACCCAACCTGTTGTATTTTATAGTGACTTGTAACATATGAAGGTTTAGGAACATAATATCATTATATATTTGTACAAATACATTTTTTATGAACATTTGCCCATAGCAACCAATCAGATTGTTTCTTTTATTTTTCAAAAAGGCCTCTGAAAAATGAAAGAAGCAATCTGATTGGTTGCTGTAGGAAACAGGTCAACTTTTCCTCTGCACAAATTAATAAATCTCCCCAACTGAGTATTGGTATTTGTATTGATATTGGTATTGATATTTCAAGACAACCTCTAAAATATGAGTGAGCTCAGCACCATCTATTTAAACAAGGGGTGCTGCTATACGTATCAAATGTTGCACAATATCCAAAAGAAAAAGAAACACGCAAAACAGCGCACACCCATATTATATATATATATATATATATATATATCAAAGATACTTTTATTAATACATGTATCAAAAAGACAGACAGTATCATTAAAAACACTTAAAAAGGGGCCAGAAACAGCCAACCGCACAAAATGGGGGAGCTCCCTCAACAAGGGAACCCCACCCAGGGCACCTGCCTATTACAATACGTAAACAACGTCACATAAACTGCCACAGCATAGTATATTTATCTATACAACCCATATACAACCTGTATTCTCATGTATCATAAATATGGTAAGATAACATAGGACGGTCGATGGAGGAGTGACCAGACAGGTGCCACCCTAAACACCCCACGCGTTCAGTTGCCCGTCGGCAACTTCCTCAGGGGTGTTGTCAATATTTCCAGACATACTTGGTAAAAGATATGATCTAGCAAACTCTGGAATACTTTTGGATGGAGAATTGGAGTATAAGAAAGATCATGAAACTTGTGAATTGTTCCAAACAATAGTTGATAATATTTTCAGTGCAATGAAAAACTGTCTGAATGCTTTATTAGCAAGCAGGTATTGTATGCTTAAGGTGGGTTGTTAGACTAGTTCAGGTACATGGCATCATATAACAGGGACCAACCAGATCTCAGCCATGTAAAAAAGTGATCATGATCTTTGCCACCAATTTTGGCTATAACTCACACCAATTTCCTAGCATTAATTATGGTAGATATTAGGGATTGACCGATATCGTTTTTTTAGGGCCGATACCGATAATCGGTGCAGGTTAGGGCCGATAGCCGATAACTTATACCGATATTCCGGTATAAGTTATCGGCTATTTAACCCCCTGCGACACCGCTGCAGATCATTGATTTAAAGCGGGCGCTTTAAATCAATGATCTGCAGTGGCTTTTGCGGGGCCATAGGCCGCCGCCGCCACCACCCGCTTCTCTTCTATACCTGTCAGGGTGGTCCGGGCCATCCATCCATCCATCGTTCATGTAGTGTCCGGGGGCGTTCCGGATGGAGGGTGGTCCGGGCTGTCCTTCTTCTCCAGCGGTCATCTTCTCCACTCCGGGCAGGCTCCGGCCTAGTACGCTGCATAGACGCCGCTGCGCAGTGACGCCCGTGCGCAGCGACGCACCTGACGTCACGGCATAGCGTCGTCTATGCAGCGTACTAGGCCAGAGCCTGCCCGGAGTGGAGAAGAAGACCGTGGGAGAAGAAGGACAGCCCGGACCGGTTCACCCGGAACGCCCCCGGACACTACAGGAAGGAAGGATGGATGGCCCGGACCACCCCCATTATGGGTACGTTTAATTTTTTTATTGACTCGGAGGGTGGGGGAGGGGCCCGACCGGATAGCGGTATGGGCAAAAATCCATACCGGTATACCGCCTAGCATCACGGTGGGGGGTGCGATGCGGTGTGGTGGGTCGGGGGTGCGACACGGTGCGGTGGGTCGGGGGTGCGGTGCGGCGGGTCGAGGGGGTGGCGGTCGTGGTGCGGTGGGGGCGGTGCGGGGGGCGGGGCATTATCGGCTTATCGGCAAGATAATTGCCGATACCGATAATGCCCAAAATCGTGATTATCGGCCGATAATATCGGCCATACCGATAATCGGTCGATCCCTAGTAGATATGTAGGGCCCCTCCTGGTAAGTCCCTTGAATATTTGAAAATGTTGCATGAAGAGCAGAAATTGAGAAAAATTGCTCCTTTTTTAATTAGTTATCTCATGTACACCAAAAAACTGTTGTGCGTGATTTAACTAATTTCTCCTGTGTGTAGATTGAGCAGACCTGTCATGGAATATAGTTCTAAATAGTATGCAAGTAAATATCACAATATCTAATCTCACACACTCATGCCAAAGAGACTAAACAATGTCAAGTGGTTAAATGAAAGTTTAGCCATATGAAACCTTTACATACAGTAAATAAATTTCAGGTTAAGCTGTATGCAATCATTGCTCATAGATGCCAACCTATAGAGCATTGGTGTGAAATCCTGACAAAAAAGATGGCATTTTCCAAATGCCTTTTAATTGAATCTGAACTTTCCAGTCCTTTTTTTTTTTTTTATCCTATAGACAGCCACTTGTATAATACCCTGGTATAATACCCACTAATATCATGGGCATTTGTTCTTGTGCTCTATAAAGGCAAATTAAAGTGATAAAGAAAGGTCACCTACTAAGGAGCCAAAATGAAGAGTCACTCTATGAGACAATCTTGGAGCTTCTAGACAACCCTTTGAAGAGGAGCTTTAGGATATTTTAACGGGGTACTCCGGCCCTAATACATCTTATCCCCTATACTATATAAAGAACAGGGGATAAGATGTCTGGTCACGGGGTCCCGCCGCTGGGGACCCCCACAATCTGTCATTGTGCACCCACCTTTTTAAGCTCTCTGCAGCACTGGAGGCTCTGAGTGTGTAACGTGATGACTACAGGGCCAGAGTATCATAACGTCATGCCCGCCCCCTCAATGCAAATCTAATGAGGCAGTCATGCCCCTTCCATAGATTTGCATTGAGACATCACAATACTCCGGCCCTGTGGTCGTCACGCTACACAGTCGGAGCCTCCAGCACTGCGAAGAGCACACAAAGGTGGGTGCGCAATAACAGACCCCCGGGACCCCCGCGACCAGACATCTTATTGACATCTTAGATGTATTAGGGCCGGAGTACCCCTTTAACCCCTTAACGACCACAGACGTAAATATGCATCCTGGTTTGGCCATACTTTGCGCACCAGGACGTACATTTACAGCTGTCACGCCCCCTCCCATAGGTTTGCATTGAGGGGGCGGAGCGTGATGTCACACGGGGGCAGAGTCGTGACATCACAATGCCCTGGCCCCTGTGATCGCCAGTAATCAGACCCAGAGCGAACGTGCTTCGGGGACTGATTTTAACAGGGTGCTGTGTGCAAGATCACGGTGGTCCCCAGCGGCAGGACCCCTGCGATCAGGCATCTTATCCCCTATCCTTTGGTTAGGGGATAAGATGTCTAAGCGCCGGAGTACCCCTTTAAGCTACTTCTAACATCATTTGAAATCTACAGCTACTGGAATATGCAGAAGGAGAACTGTGTGTTACTGAATCTCCTTCATTTGGGTTCTTTGATTTTATTTTTTTCCTAATTCTTAAGGACTTCATGTAAAGTATATTTGTCTCATGCAACTGTAGCAGTGCAGGGATTCACTAAACCAACTTATTTGATTGTTATTATGTGACAGTATTACATTAAAACACCCTGTCAATAGAAGAATGTGGCATTGGTGTATGTTTGATGAACCTGTAAGTAAAAGGTGTGCCTGCTGGCTATATACCCGATTTAAATGCATTTAATCATATAAAACCCAAGTAATGAGGACTTTAACCCCTTAAGGTGACTTTTTGATTGCTTTTTATAAATTTTGGTAGAAAAAGTGACCCAAAATACACTATTTTAGAATTTGGAATTGTTTTATGTGTATGCCATTGACTATATGGTTTTATTAATCATATATTTTTACAGTTTGGACATTTACGCACTTGGCAATACCACATATATTTATATTTATTTTTATTTACATCGGTTTTTATTTTTTTAATGGGGAAAGGGGGAATGACTCAAACTTTTATTAGGGAAGGGGTTAAATCACATTTATGAACTTTTTTTTACACTTTTTTTTGCAGTGTTACTCTTTTTTTTTGCATGCATTACATTAATTGCAGGCACTGAGCAATGCTATGCCATAGCATTGCATTGATAAGTGTTATCAGCGGTTGATTGCTCGAGCCTAAATCTCTGGCTTGGAGCAATCGATTGAATTGGATGCACAGGAGGCAGGTAAGGGACCCTCCTCGTGCGTCCTAGCTGATCGGGACACTGTGGTTTCACCGTGGTGGTCCCGGTCAGCCTGACTGTGCTGCTGGGAATGCTTTTATTTTTACTTTAGACACGGCGCTCATCTGTGATCGCCTCGTCTAAAGGGTTAATACCAGACATTACCGCAATCGGTGATGTCCGGTATTAGCCCTGGGTCCCGGCTACCGTTAGCCATTGGGACCGACCCGAAATGACGTGTGGTCACCGCTTGACCCTGCGTTATATCCCGAGAGCGGGCGTAGGACGCACAGGTACGCCCTGCATCCTTAAGAGGTTAAAAACAAAAAACTGAACAGCAGAAAACAAGATACTGTACATTTAATATTATATTTTTCTTGGTTTGGATATAGTATTTGCTTCCATATGGATAGTCATACAGTATATTATCAATACTTACAATTGTTTATAAGATAGCTTTTATTATCACAGAACCAAGACAATAAAAAAATTATGACAATGTATCATTAAAGAAATGGTCAAGAGTCAGGAGTCGGACGTTCCTCAAGGGACCAGTTCCAAAGGTGGCATCATCATTTACATGTTTTGTAATGTTTTTGGTATCTTTTGAAATTTTTTTAAATCTGGAAGTGCACACGAGTTATTTATTTATTTTTTGCTGTGTCAGCTGCCAAAGTTTATAACTTGAGAGAAAAAGGTTAACATCTGTTCCAATGTATGCCTAAGTATTTACATGAATTATGTTTTTCTCCATAAATACTGTACAAGTACTATATTATAATAATATTAAGAACATGTGTGACTTGCATGGACTCTTTATTTTCTCTGCTAATGCTTGAACTTAGCTGTTTTCTGTAAATATATGACTAAGGGTGCAATAAAATGTACTTGAAACTAGTTACACTCTTATATCCTGATTCTGGCTTTTAAGCAATAAAGATTGCACGAGTTCTGCATTGGACGTTCTTGTCTTTGTTTTCTGTAAAAGTATGATTTTTTTTTCCACTCACACCATATAGGAAAAAATAACCGCTCAGCTTCCCTAATCCCTGTGTTTGTATAACAACCTCTTGCTTTCACATGAAACAGCAGTCTGTGTTCATGGTGGCAGTAACCCAATAGGGTAGTAGATCCAGCACTTGTGATTTCTTCATAGAAACATCAAATTTTATTAACATACATAAAAAGCAGTGACAGGAAGAGATGAAACTACTGGTCCCAGGGCTCATTTGTACTGTCACTGAATTTACATGTTTTAGGCCTTGCCCACAGGCCCTTACTTGTGGGAGAAGAGTTGGTGAGGATAAAAAGCACTCAGTTTCGTAGAGATTGATGGAGGTCATTGCAACAAAACCCCCAGCTACCAAAGCGTTTGACGTAATAACATGTCTTTATGACATGTTAAAATATTTTTAGACCACCAATGTGTATTCCTTGGAGGAAAAGAACCCTTAGGCTAAAATGCATAAATAGACATGTTCTAAAATTATAGTCTAAGGAAAAATTGCCATCAGTGCACACATTGGGGGAAATCTAGCTGCACCACATTATTAGCTGCACATATTCCAATATTTTAAACATGATTGTTACTTTATTATAAACACCTTGTTCATCAATTTCTCATGTTTTGTGCATTTTACCATAGATATTGAAAGGTTTGTCCCCACTTTTTGGTGCACAAAAGTATCTTGAATTTTACTGTTGTTAAAGGGGTACTGCAGTGGAAAACTATTTTATTTTTTATTATCTGGTGCCAGAAAGTTAAACAGACTTGTAAATTACTTCAAATTAAAAATCTTAATCCTTCCAGTAATTATCTTCTGCTGTATACTACAGAGGAAGTTCTTTTCTTTTTGAAGTTCTTTTCTGTCTGACCACAGTGTTCTCTGCTGACACTTCTGTCCATGTCAGGAACTGTCCAGAGCAGGATAGGTTTGCTATGGGGATTTGCTCCTGCTCTGGACAGTTCCAGACATAGACAGAGGTGCCAGCAGAGAGCACTATGGTTTTTAAAGGAAAGAACTTCCTCTGGAGCATATAGCAGCTGATAAGTACTGGAAGGAATAAGATTTTTCAATATGAGTCATTTACAAATCTGTTTAATTTTCTGTCACTAGTTGATTTAAAAAAAAAAAAAATTCCACCGAAGTACCCCTTTAACTGTGCTATTCTGCAGTACCTTTTTATTGTGATTTTTTTTATTTATTTCAGTTTAAGATTTTTTTTAAACAAAAGCTTGTACATTGTTTATTTTTTACACTAACAACTATCAATAATGCTATGTTATAGCACTGATTTGAAAGTGTTTGTAATTGAAAGATTTGTAAAGGTCCCAGACGGGCACTACAAAATAGTCTTAACATTTTAGAAATTAGCTGTCATGTCTGTGTTCACACACAGCTATTGTATTTGGTTGTGTTTGAACAGTTTCATGTTCCCTGGCCAGGGAATAGTTAAAGCCTTTAGCTTGCTAGCCAATAGCTCCTAGGGTGTGCCTATTTAACCTGTTAAGGACCAAGGATGCACCGGTACATCCTGAGTCCTTTCCCTTTCTATAACCTGGGGCCACGACGTGGCCCCACGTCATAGCGGGTCGGGCCCGGCCTGTTAGAGGCCGGGACCCGTGGCTATTAGCGCTATTAAGCCTTTAGACGCAGCGTTCAAAGTTGAACCCCGTGTCTAAAGTGAAAGTGAAACCATGCCGGTTAGCTCAGGGAGCTGTTCGGGATCGCCGCGGCAAAATCGCGGCATCCCGAACAGCTGTTGGACACGAGGAAGGTCTCCTACCTTGCCTCCTGGTGTCCGATCGCTGAATGACTGCTCAGTGCCTGAGATCCAGGCATGAGCAGCCAAGTGGCAGAATCATCGATCACTGGTTTCCTATGAGAAACTAGTGATCAATGTAAAAGATCAGTGTGTGCAGTGTTATAGGTCCTTATGGGAGTTAGAACACTACAAAAAAAAGTGAAAAAAAGTGAATAAAGATCATTTAACACCTCCCCTTATAAAAGTTTGACTCACCCCCCTTTTCCCATAAAAAAAACTGTGTAAATAAAAATAAAAATAAACATATGTGGTATCACCGCGTGCGGAAATGTCCGAATTATAAAAATATATCATTAATTAAACTGCATGGTCAATGGCGTACGCGCAAAAAAAATTTAAAGTCCAAAATAGTGTATTTTTGGTCACTTTTTATATCATGAAAAAATGAATAAAAAGTGATCAACAAGTCCGATCAATCCAAAAAGGTACCACTAAAAACTTCAGATCACGGCGCAAAAAATGAGCCCTCATACCACCCCATACGCAGTAAAATAAAAAAAGTTATAGGGGTCAGAAGATGACAATTTTAAACATATACATTTTCCTGCATGCAATTATCATTTTTTTCAGAAGTACGACAAAATCAAACTTATATTAGTAGGGTATCTTTTTATTTGTATGGACCTACAGAATAAAGAGAATGTGCCATTTTTACCGAAAAATGTACTGCATAGAAACAGAAGCCCCCAAAAGTTACAAAAAGGCGTGTTTTTTTTCAATTTTGTCTCACAATGATTTTTTTTTCCGTTTCGCCGTAGATTTTTGGGTAAAATGACTGATGTCATTACAAAGTAGAATTGGTGTCGCAAAAAAATAAGCCATCATATGGATTTTTAGGTGCAAAATTGAAAGGGTTCTGATTTTTTAAAGGTAAGGAGGTAAAAATGAAAGTGCAAAAACGGAAAAACCCCTGGTCCTTAAGGGGTTAAAGTCAGCCCAGTCTAGCCTCTGGGCTGGTCATTGAGAACACTACATATGGACTTCCTGAGATGCTGAACATGCTGCTAGGAGCTTTTGGTGAAACATTCCTTGTTTGAGCTTTTAATCTACTATCTCTGTTTTAGCATGCACCTTGTATGTTCTGGTTTTAGCAATGGTTATTTGGCATGCTCTTAGTAGATTTTTAAGCTGTGTTTGTTTAGTCGGTTATAGGAGTGTATATCCTTACTAGGCATCCCTGTTCCTGTCCATTTGTTTATGACTGACTGTTTATTAGTATGTGTTTTTAAAGCCCCTGCACTTTAGCTCAGGGAGGGACCGGCGCCCAGTTGTCTATCCACCGTTTAGGGTGGATGGGCAAGTAGGCAGGCAGAGCGGTTTTAGGATTTTTTTTGGTCTCACTCTTCCTGTTCTCTGGTCAGTCCGTGACATTAGCATTAATAAGAGGCATGTCTCTTTGTAAGTTTAAGCTGTTACAGGCAAAGTGTCTACTTAAAATTTTTGGAAGTATTCCTGCCATATGTAAGGGCAAAAGACAAGGACCAGGGTTCTTTTTGATGATTTTACTCTGTGACATATTTTTCTTAACAGCAGTGACTGGCAGTTAACTAGTGAAATGATGTGTTCAACACAAAATTTGGGTGCGGAACAAATGTGCACCAGACTTTCAAAAGTACCGGCATTGCAAAATCTAGCGCTAATAGCACTGTTTGTGGTGTTAATAAGACTGCACTAAACACAAAAGTCTTTGAATATGTTCCATATTGTATAAAAAAAACAGTATTTCCTATTTGCTGTAAAAAAATGTTTTTAATATTAAAATACTCACTGCCGCCAAGTGTCTTGTGGCACAGTGGTGGAGGAAAACTGATAGCCCCCCATTTCAGATGCTACTAGATAAAATCGCAGATATACGGAGAATGGGAAATATGTCCGCCATGGTGGAAAACAGACTGGATGCTTTTGATACTTTGTGGCGCCGGTGGGATGAATATGTGGAGTCCCTGAGAGTGGTCTGAGGCAGTGGACGGACCCTGAGGAGCTGGAGCAGAGCGGATACTTCTTCATTCTCTTTATCTTCCCTACATATCCGTCCCTTTATCTTCCATACTTACCTGTCTTTTTCTCTATTAACTTTCTACCTCTTACAAACTTTTTACCTCGTGTTTTTTTTTTTTTTTTTTTACATTACTTTACATCTTCTTCATTGCATATTGCCTGGATTATTGACCATAAGCTGAGGTGTAATGGATCTGGAGTCAAGAGATATTATTAGTATCCTCTAATAGCACTTCATATTATCCTCGCTTCATTCTTTATTATCTGTTAGATAACGGCTTTTATCTAAGCTTCATGTCTCTGATGTAGGGTCTTCCCCGGTTACTCACAGAGCTGACCTGAAATAATCTGGACTTTACAACATCTTTACAGCCGGATCTATGTTATCATATAGTAACCTGGTCTTTTTAATATGTAATGACTCTGTTTATGATTCTATGTACTTTTATTTTCTTATTCTCAAATATCTGTTTTAAAGAAAAATTA
The DNA here is from genome assembly GCF_029499605.1 of Hyla sarda. Lineage (NCBI taxonomy): Eukaryota > Metazoa > Chordata > Amphibia > Anura > Hylidae > Hyla > Hyla sarda. The sequence continues at coordinate 227,783,951 of NC_079192.1, forward strand.
TTTAATAAAAAAACAGTTATAAAAAAAAAGCATTACTTTTATTCATCGAGTTTATTGGAATGTTGAAAGGGAGTCTGCCAAAAGGCACTTTAACCTGCAGTTATATGTTAATTGGGGCTGTTACTATGAGCATTATAGTAGCTTTCATATTGTGATCCTGTGTGACGTTTATCTGTAATATCAGTTTTTGATATGCAAATGAGGCTTTTTTCAGTTTACTTGGGATATCATTTTACCTTCCATACTTCGGTACAGTCTCCTTCCCACTCCTCTAACAATACCTACTCATGAATACTGAATACTAAGGCCAGTGCAGAGGGGCGGCTCATAATTCACAAGGAGGCATTGTTAGAGGAGTGGGTGGTTGTATTAGTTCACTAAGGGAAACGCCCCCAGAACCCTGAACAGCCTAATTTACTTATCAATAAAACATATATTACAGATAAATGGTGCACTGAAGTGCCAAGTAAAGGTACTATAATACTCAGAATAATGGCCCCTATTAGAGTCTATCAGCAGGTTAGGATGCCCTAACCTGCTGGTAGGTCCCCTTAAATGCATGCTAGATAAACCCACTTTACATTTTTATAATTAATTTGCAATTTACTAATGAAATATCCAAATGGAATGCAGTCACCTGTTTATGAAAACCAGTAGCGTCAGAAAATGTATTTCCCTTATTTCTGTTGCTGCATTAAATGAGAGGAATTGTGAGTTTCAGAATGTAGTTCATTCATACTGGATGTAATTATTAGGTAAGGATTAAACAATACCAGAACTGCGGCCCTGCACTGTTTATAACTATTAGTTATACTGCAAAAATTGTATAGTGTGATTGTAGAAATGGACAGTTCTTTTATTGCTACCTCTCAATCAGCTTATAGGAGCTGGCCTACAGCCAACAGGCAGAATTTTGTTTCACAACGGTTATTTAGTTTTTGCCATGCCCCAGCACCTTTACAAATATACACTATCTACACTACACTAAATCTACACTGCCCATTTTACTCTTTCCCTGTTGATATTTGTAGCACAGTTCAGCACCAATGCCCGACTATAATGATTTTATTATTGAATTCTCTAGTGAGATGGTGTAAGCTTTAGAATCCTTGGCTAAAGGGATTCCTACTGCTTGCTACTGCCCTCCTCTTTTTCCTCCCACTTCCCATCTTTTATCTTGTACTTATTGTAAAATCCAATTTTTATTCTCTCCATCAGGTGCGTTTTCTCAGTAACAGACTCAGAGGAATAAAAAATGTATTATAAACTGCTGTAAAGAAACAGCAACAGATTCTACTATTCCTCTACAATGTGGTGTCCTTATTTATATTAAAATGTTTGTAAGGACGAATATATAAAAGGCCAGTGGCTGGTATCTGGGGCTATTTCAAGTCCTGTTTGTAATTGCCTTTTATGTCTTTAAACAATGAAATAACAATAAGGTACTGCATTTCAGTACAAGTTATAATATTATATAAGTTGTATTTCAATGTATTTATTAAAATAATATGTAATATAATAAGATGCTTTTACTTGTTTTTCAATGGATAAAGTTTTATCTGGTACATGTTAAGTGGAACTCTCCTTTAGGACCTAGTGGATATATGTTGCCGTCCAAATCAATTATTATTTGATGCATGCATCGAAGTAAGTGAAGAACACACTGACACGTTGTTCAGTACAGAAATTCTTCCTTTTCCTTTTATTACAGCATTCCACAGGGGTTTATATAGACTTCAGAATTAACATAATTTACCACCCACATTATTGATTACTTATTAGAGGGTGTGTGTGTTTATAGGTTACATGTACAAAGTTTTGTTATGCACAAGTTTGACTTGTTTTGCTTCTAAGCGCTAAGCAATTATTCACCTTGTTCTTCTCACCAAATATCCAAAGGTCATTTTGACATTACTTTGTCTCTCTGCAAACAGTTCAATCTTGATTGTCACGCTGCACTGGTGGGGGAGAAGATGTTTTCTGTCTGGTCAGCCAATACTGAGCAAAGAACTAAGCAGATCTTTCCCCCTTAAAATTTCTATTTTTACATTCTTTCCGTAACATGTAGTCCTCTCTCTTCAGTTCTATGTACTTCTTCAACTCTTTTTCTTCTTGCTGTAAATTAGATGAGTCATGGCTATTCCATGACCCCCCTTGCCACAGACTTTGTACATAGATTTTCAGATGCTGTCCCTTACATATACAGTGATTCTGTATTCGAGAATTTCTGTAATGGGGTATATGGTCCATCAGGGTATTCTTCATAGTTGAGGTTCATCATCATAGGAGTAGCATTGTCCATGGCTTTTTTACACATCTTCTTCAGGCATGGCAGCACACAACAGATGATAAATACAAGGATGATAAGAATTGTTAGAATTGTTATTCCTATTAAATATTAAAATATTGGTCCCAGCGGTCTGACACTTCGGAATTTCTTTTAAGTTCCACTGAAAGGCTTTCTAACTTTTCTATGGCTATGGTTACCTTACCGTTTGGTCCTGTGTTATCTGGGATTTATGTACAACAGGTATCCCCAAACATTTTACATACCCTCCTTTCTTGGCTAGGATCATATCTAAGGCCAACCTATTTTGAAACGTCATATCATAGTAGATGTGGCGCTAAGCTGTTCAGCCTGTCCTTGTTGATTGTAATAGATATAATTAATTAAGTCTACATTCTTATTTATGGTGACTAGGGGTAGTAGGAAAGATTCAAATTCTGCTTTTACTTGGTCTCTAGTCTTAAACTCATCTGGGACCCCCCTTGGGACTCCAATGGCATCTATATACACATGGGGGTCAAGGCTCCCTTTAGGGACTTCTTGCCTGTTCCAATGGTGAGTTTCTTGAGAGAGTTCTGCTATTAGTTCATGAATAAAGACATGCACAGGCATAATGACTTTAGTCAATGTGCATTCTCCGGTCCAGTTTCCTTCTAACTTGGTTCTAAGCTTCATATATCCACACAACCAGTAAATATCACCTAGAGACTGAACTTGGCCTTGTAGTTTGGTTTTATCTATAACTCGATATGAGGAACAGTAATCAGTGAAGTTTCCTATGAATCTGCCTTGGTTACTTGGAATGGAATAGCAAGTATAGTTCCCAGGGTAAATGGAGATTCTCCTGGTTTAGGGGTTTTGGTGATTATAGGATATTCCTTCTTCCACCGTTCACAATTTGTGTGATTTGAGGAGCTATTGGTATATAAGCTGAGGAAGCATTGCTCTGCTTGTTCTGGGATATATAATGAGACTGTACCTAGATAAGGCCTGGCGCTTCCACAAACATAAGTTAGTTCTATTATTCTTTCCTGCTGTATACCTCATCCACTCAAGCCAAAGGCCACACTATCTACGAAGGTGGGATTTGCTATAGCTACCATTTTCTTGTAAGACTGGACATAATGTTCTATAGAATGGATTAGGGCTGCATTAGGGTCTCTCCATTCCCCTGAGCTATATATATCCTTAATTTCAAACCTTTTCTGGTGACCTTGGTTAGTCCAAACCACCAACCAAAGACATATGTCCCTGGATCAATGGGGACTGGATTCTGAATGGTTAGTGTTAGCCGCATCCTGGGCCCTGTTTTAACCAACTTTATGCGGTCTAACAAAGGTCTACCTTTCTTGTCCTTGCTGTCTGTAGCTGTGGACTGTTCAGGTTTGTAACCCCATGGGGGGCCCAGAATTCCAGGCCGCTGCAGACCAGGACTTACAAATCTTCTCCCCATGGGCCACCAGTGACACACACATATCCTGCCCCATATACTTCACGATACCACTTCCATTGATTGGCTCCCCTTGGGCAAGTTGACATTGCACTTGCATCAAAAACATATGTAGCTACAGTGGTATTTACTGAATTAAACCAGAACCGTATTCGTCCCTTTTTCATAGTTATGGCTATCTCTGGGCTGCCTAGTGCCATTGATACTAGACAAAGGATATGTATGATCTTCATGATTGGGTTGGACTGGTTTCTTCGTCTTCTGGTATTGGCACCTTCTTTCAGTGGGAAGCGTGGATCCAGGTGTTCTTCCCTTTCTCCTTGACTGATATGGATGTGGTCAGCAGAACTTGGAATGGAACATCAAATCTGGGCTCAAGAGGATTCTTTTGCACAAACTTTATCACTAGTACCCAATCACCAGACAATAGCTTGTGAGTTTCAACAACTGCTTCAGGATCTGGAATAGAAGAAAACACTCGGGCATGTATTTTAGTCAACTCCGTTGATAAAGCGGCTACGTAATTAGTTAGTGCATCAGACTGTACTTGTAACTGCTGAGGATAGTAATACTTTAATCTTAGGGCAGTGCCAAACAAAATCTCATAGGAGATAGGGAATACACTCCTATATGGGTGTATCTGACTGTAACACTCACGTTTCAGTAGACTGGAACACACATGATAGTGGATCCACTGGACCTGTGTGGTCGATGACTCGGACCGTACCAGGGAGCGGAGTCTATGGTGCCACTGGTTTTCACCAGAGCCTGCCACAAAGCAGGATGGACTTGTTGCGGCAGGCGGCACCCAGGTCGCTACCCCTGGCACGGCTCGACCACACAGGTGGCTGAGGAGATTCAAGGCACAGGTGGGATTAGGCAACTCGTGGTCTGGATAGCAGGAGGTCAGGTCAGGCGGCACAGTAGCACAGTCAGGAACGTAGCAAATGGTCAGTAGGCAAGCGGCAAAGGAGCAAGGTCAAGTCACGGAGCAAAGGTATGATTCACGGCAAGGCAATACACAGGAATGCTTTTTCAAAGGCTTTAGGGCTACAAAGATTTGGCAGGGAAGTGTGGGAGGTGGAGGAATTTATCAATCAGCCACAGGTGTTACTTCACTAATGGGTGCACTGGCCCTTTAAATCTTAAAGCTACGGCGTATGCGCCTTAGAGGACGGGGAGACGCAAGCCAGAGCAGAAAGGCAGAGGTGGGGCCAGGAGAAGCACCAGGTGAGTCAGGTGAGCCATCCACAAAGATGGTGAGGTCTGGACTGGGCAGTGGAGTTTCCCTTACAGATGGCAAATGTGTTGTTTCCATCTTCATCAGCTCAAAACAATCATGGAAGTGGTTACTCTGGTTCTCTTCACCTTGATCCTCATTTCCCCCCTCAGGAAGTGGAAGCGGGGTGGAGGGGTTAAGAGCATTGCATCTTAGGAGAGTGACATTGTCAGGTATCAAGAGTGAGCACTGTAGTCTGAGATATCTTGCTGTGGAGAGATGTTTTGGCTGAGTTGGTTAAGAATTACTGAGATGTCATGAGAAGCCAGAATAATGAGATCATGATTAAGAACTAAGTCAGAAGTTTTTTCCAGGAGTGTCTTTGCAGCAAAGACAGCTCTAAGGCAGGACGGGCCTCCTCTGGCTACAACATTGAGTCTGCAAGAGTAATATCCAATACGTCTTTTCCTGCTGTCATGAGAATGGGCTAGGTCACCAGTGGAATGTCCCTGTCGTTCCGAGACAAAGAGCTTGAAGGTGCAGGTGCTGAGGAGATGGCATCCTTGAGTTTTAGAAAGTTGGAGATAGCCTCCTCAGAGAGGTCAAAGGGATCCGTCTTCAAAGCATCATAGAGAGGTTGCATTAATAAAGAGGCTTCTGGGATCCATGACAGACAGTAGGAGATCAGTCCAAGGAAGGCATGTGAAGCCTTGGGTCTTGCTGGTACAGGGATTTCCTGTATGGTTGATCGGGAATAGGGGCGTGTAGCAGGGGAGGTGCATGGTGTGAGAGCCCCATTACTGACCAGTGTCTGGACTTATTTAGGGAGAGCCTCAGATTGGGCAATCTTAAGTGGGTACTGGGGTTTTCTAGGCAGCGGAGCTCCTTGCTTGAGAGTGACCATGACAGGTGGGACCTTAAGTTTGCCAATGTCTTCTGGCCAGTTGACCAGAGACTCACTGGTATATGGGTATATAGGTGGGAGTTTGATGGAGAGCCAACATGATCGGGATGGAGCATAGAGACATCCTCAATCTCCAGAGGGGAGGAGATAGTTATAGTTCCATCTTTGCTAAATTTTATGTAGGCTTGGAGTCTGGAGAGAATGTCTGCTCCTAACAGGTTGAGTGGAAAAGTGTCTGAAACTACAAATCTAGCCAGTAAGTGGGGGAAGTTGGCTATGCAGAGAGGCTTTATGAGGGGATTGGTTCGGGGGACACCATCAACCCCTACACATGACACATCTATATTTGAGAGAAATGATTCAGTTGGAAGGTCGTGGGCCCTAATTACACTTCTGGCTGCACCTGTGTCTATAACAAAGGTTGTAGGGTGCCCTTCAATGGGTAGTGGCACTTTAGTCAGAGGGCCATCCATGTTGGTTGAGGATATTGCCATAGAAGGTGAGTAAGACACAGGCTTGCCCAAATCCTCTGGTAGCAGATCTTGGGTAGGTCTTTGCCCTTGGTTTGGGGAGTATCCAGATGGCTCTTGAGTGCCATGTGGGCCATTGGATTGTTGGTATTGGTAATTGGCTGATTATTGACCTTGTGGGGGTTTAGATCTTCTTGGGGATCTCCATTCACGTTTATAGTGGCCAAGCTTGTGGCAGTTGTAGCAGACTACAGGTTGGCACCATCCTGGCGGCAGGCAGTTGGTGGGGAGATCCCCAGTCATCATAAGAGGGGCAGGTTTCTTGGTTAGAGGTTGGCTAGATTCTAAGCCTTTTGCCATTAAGAGTAGGGTATCAAGTGTCAGCACTCTGTATTCTGGGTGTGATAGAATAATGCCCTTCTTTACCAGATACTTTAGGCCATTGACAAAAGCAGAGGATAACATTTGTGAATGTGATTTGTTGGATGAGTCAAATCCAAGATCATGAAAGAGTTGCTTGAGTCAGGCATAGTATTTTTCAACAGATTCACCTTTGTCTTGGCTAATATCATGGACACTAGTTGATTGATCTGCTAATCTGTCTTGGGTCCATTTTAATAGGCGTTCGCAGAAGTAGGTGCCTGACTGGTAGGTATTTTCCTTAGGGAAGTGTCCTTTCTGGAAATGCGGTTCCATAATTGGCCAGTAGGCATCATCAGCCTTAATCTGTCACAGGCTCTGTAAATCCTTAAATGAAGTAGAGTAAGATTGTTGAATTTCCCTGATAATACGGTAAAAGGGCATTGGTTGTTTCTCTGGGTCAGGGAGATACAAGGGTAGCTGCTTGGGATGGGTTAAAAGTAACAAACATAGTAGGGGCATTGCCCTGTGCATGTCCATCAAGCCGCTTCGGGGTGTAAAAGGTATTTCTGATAGGGGTCTCAGAAAGGCCGGCTGGATTAAAGGGTGACATGCAGAAGCGAACAGGTATAATCAGGTCTACCTGCTGCTTGGGGCGGGTCATGGTGCTTGAGCACCTGCTATGAGGGCAACCCCCGGAGTGGAAGTGTAGCCGCCCACTAGGGGTGGCTGCCTTAGGGCTTGTTCTATCGGCTTCATATGTTTCTGTCCCATCCTTACTTTGGACCTCCCAGTGGGAGCCCAAACAGATCTGCTGCTCTATTCTGCTCTTCTGTCTCACAGTCCTCTGACTGTTCTTGGTGGCATGGGCACCTAACTGGCTCACTCCCCTTCTCTCTTGCTTTACCTTCTATTTCTTCCAAAGATAGTCCCTCCTCCCAATCATCTTTTGGAAAGTGCACAGTCTAAAAATCACTAACTCTTCCAACTCTGTTATAATTGGGTGACGTCCCAACAGTTCACTTGGATAACCTGGGCTAATCACTTTAACTTCTTGGGGACGGAGGGCATACCTGTACGCCCTCAGCCCACTCCCTGTCTATAATGCGGGTCGGACCCGGCCTCTAACAACGGCCTGGACCCGTGGCTAATAGCGCGCGGCATTGATTGCGGTGCCGCTCGCTATTCACCCTTTAGACGCGGCGTTCAAAGTTGAACGCTGCATCTAAAGTGAAAGTAAAGCAGTGCCGGTTAGCGCAGGGAGCTGTTGGGATTTCACCAGGGCATCCCGAACAGCTTACAGGACAGCTGGAGGGTCCCTACCTGCCTCCTCGCTGTCCGATCGCCGAATGACTGCTCAGTGCCTGAGATCTAGACATGAGCAGTCAAGCGGCAGAATCATTGATCAATGGTTTCCTATAAGAAACCATTGAACAATGTAAAAGATCAGTTTGTGCAGTGTTATAGCCCCCTTTGAATCACCCCCTTTTCCCAATAAAAAAAAAAACTGTGTAAATAAACATAAACATATGTGGTATCACCGTGTGCATAAATGTCAGAATTATAAAAATATATCGTTAATTAAACCGCATGGTCAATGGAGTATACGCAAAAAAATTCCAAAGTCCAAAAATAGCGTATTTTTGATCACTTTTCATATCATAAAAAAATGAATAACAAGTGATCAAAAAGTCCAATCAATTTTCTGCCATGTAGTTATGATTTTTTCCAGAAGTACGACAAAATCAAACCTATATAAGTAGGGTATCATTTTAACTGTATGGACCTACAGAATAAAGATAAGGTGTCATTTTTACCAGAAAATGTACTGCGTAGAAACGGAAGCCCCCAAAAGTTACAAAATGGCATTTTTTCTTCAATTTTGTCGCACAATGATTTTTTTTCCATTTCACTGTAGATTTTTGGGTAAAATGACTGTTGTCATTACAAAGTAGAATTGGTGGCACAAAAATTAAGCCATCATATGGATTTTTAGCTGCACAATTGAAAGGGTTATGATTTTTAAAAGGTAACGAGGAAAAAACGAAAGTGGAAAAACTGGAAAACCCTCTGTCCGCAAGGGGTTAAGCAATCTCCAACCCCTGTCTGAAACTGCTAACATTAATCCACAGAAACAATTTGGACATGACATAACACATATACATATAACATACAATATACTGTACACAGTAGGACAAATCACATAGATGTCTTATTATCAGAGAAATCCTGTGCGTGTGCACGTATCTGAGATACTAACTATACACTGTGTCTGTTAAACTACTGGCGTCCTGCCAAATTCACTAATATCTTCTCTCAACTGGAGTTGATTATTAGCTTTCTCCACAACTCAATCTCTCAGAGACTGTCCTTATTTATGTCTGGGATCCCATTCACACAAATAAACAGTTATGAGTGGGAGGGTCACAGAAATGTCTTATAGACAGAGGAACTCTCGTGTTATACTTTCCTGTATACACTCTTGTTCAAGACATGCCTTACTGCAGTGGCTGTTTGAACTACTGCCATCCAGCACCTGCCCACTAATACTCTAACAAAAATATCTGTAGCAGCAGTTACTAGTGTCCTCTCTTATTTAATCTCCCTGAAATCCAGGCCTCTTCTCAAGAACACACACACACTCAACACATACTCGGGCAAAAGCACTTTATGACAGGTTCAGCAAAATGACTCTGAGCAAGAACTTTTACCTTCCTTGTATGTTGGCCGCAAGTCAGTCAGCTAAGTCATAAGGCAGACCAAGCGGGGGAGACAGAGTACTGGCTAGGTTACAACAAGAAATGTGTCCTACCATATTTTTGGACTTGGCTCATCATCAGGCTCATCTGTGTCCCATCTGTGTCCCATCTGTGCGATTCGGTTGGTCTGGCTTAATGCCTTGTTCCGTGACTGCCTTCCGGTATCAGTACTTGGAGTCCCTGTTCGGGTGCCAACTGAAGTTGAACTCTCCTTCAGGACCTTTTGGATATTTGTTCCTGTCCAAATCAATTATTATTTGATGCATGCATCGAAGTAAGTGAATAACACACTGACACGTTGTTCAGTACAGAAATTCTTCCTTTTCCTTTTATTACAGAATTCCACAGGGCTTTGTATAGACTTCAGAATTAACAAATTACCACAAATATTATTGATTAATTATTAGTGACGTGTGTTTCTAGTCTACGTGTACATAGTTTTGTCATGCGCAAGTTTGACTTGTTTTGCTTCTAAGCGCTAAGCAATTATTAACCTTGCTCTTCTCCCCAAATATCCAAATATCATTTTGACATTACTTTATCTCTCTGCAAACAGTTCAATCTTGATTGTCAGACTGCACTAGTGGGGGAGAAGATGATTTCTGTCTGGTCAGCCAATATTGAGTAAAGAACCAAACAGGGGCGGACTGACAACACTCAGGGCCCCCGGACCAAATAAAGCAAGGGCCCCCTGCAAGACTCCGCCATGGCCACGCCCCCATTCCACCCAAATCCCTCCTCATGTCTCACCCCATCACACAAAATATTATACTTACATTACACTAATGGGTTGTTAGTGTACTTGATGATCATGAAGTACAAGCCTACTAGCCCTATCACGGCCACCTGTACGTAGCGGGTTCCAAACATCCCTAGCACAAAAGAAGGGGTGGGGGGCAATTATAAAATTCTACATACTCTATATGCCACCAGGATTTAACAGTGCCGGGCACTGTGCCTCCTAGATGTACCAGTGCTGCACACTGTGCCACCAATAATAATAGTAGAGAAGTAATTCCAACACTTACCATATATTCAATGTAGCTTATTGCATATCCTTGAACATATGGTGAGTGCTGGGACTACTTCTCTACTATGTTCTGGGCCTGATCCATCCACGTGCACCACCAAACTAGGGAAATGCCGACCTCCACCTATTGTGGATATAATAATGTCACACACTGTGCTGCCTGGATATGATAATGTCACACAATGTGCCGCTAGGGTATAATAATGTCACACAATGTGCTGCTAGGATATACTAGTGTCACACACTGTGCTGTCAGGATATAATAATGTCACACAATGTGCCACTAGGGTATACTAGAGCCACACACTGTGTGCCATGACATAGTATAGTAGTACATAGGCTGTGTGCTCAGTACACAGCTATACCATACAAGAGACCCGTAAAACATAATAGTGTCCACTACAAAGGATTGTGCCAACCCAGTGTGCTGCCTGACCTCCCAACTCCCATCATTTTGGACTATGCTGGAGAGCCCTAGGCATGATGGGAGTTGTAGTTCTGTAATAGCTGCAGAGCCACAGGTTGGAGTACATGATCACCCATCATCCCTGCAGAACGTACAATAGACTCCAGCTGATGGGACAGTCAGACAGACTATACAATGATATCAGTGACTACAGCTCTGATGGGACAGTGAGACAGAACACACAATGATATCTGTGACCTGAGTGACATCTTCTCTGTTGTCTTTTCTTTTCTTCTTTATCTGGTCCAGACGTCATGACTTCTACCAGCTCCATCTTCTCTGCAGAGTCTGACACAAGCAGATCATAGGTTAGGCACCGCAGATCCTCATGCTCCATAAGAAGACAATAATTATTATAACCCTGCCAGATACTGTGCCCCCTAAATATATCCCTTACAGCCCTAAATCCTCCTTCAGACCCCTTTCCCCCCAGACCCCTCTGTCCTCCTCCAGATCCCTCTGTCGCCTCCTCCTCCAGACCCCTAAATCCTCCTCCAGACCCCTTTTCCCCAAGACCCTTAAATCCTCCTTCAGACCTCTCTATCCCCCCAGATCACTTTGTCCTCCTCCGGACCCCTCTGTCCCGAGAACACTGTGTCCTCCTCCAGACCCCTCTGTCCTGAGACCACTGTGTCCTCCTCCAGACCCCTCTGTCCCGAGAACACTGTGTCCTCCTCCAGACCCCTCTGTCCCCTCCTCCTCCAGACCTCTCTGTCCCGAGAACACTGTGTCCTCCTCCAGACCCCTCTGTCCCCTCCTCCTCCAGACCTCTCTGTCCTGAGACCACTGTGTACTCCTCCAGACCCCTCTGTCCCCTCCTCCTCCAGACCCCTCTGTCCCCTCCTCCTCCAGACGCATCTGACCCATCATACCCCTAAACCAGGGGTCCTCAAAGTTTTTAAACAGGGGGCCAGTTAACGGTCCCTCAGCCCGTTGGAGGGCCGGACTAAAGTTAAAAAAAATAAATAAAACTATGAACAAATTCCAATGCACACATGTATCTTATTAGTGGTTTACCCCTTTAAGTAAGCAGCACAGCTCCCCCCACATTAGGTAGCCAGCACAGTTACCCCACATTAGGTTGGCAGCATAGTTCCCCCCACATTAGGTTGGCAGTATATCTCCCCCCACATTAGGTAGGCAGCACAGTTCCCCCACTTTAGGTTGGCAGCATAGTTCCCCCCACATTAGGTTGACAGTATAGATCCCCCACATTAGTTTGTAGTCCCTCCACATTAGGGTTGGCAGTATAGTTCCCCCACATTAGGCTGGCAGCATAGTTCCCCCACATTAGGCTGGCAGTATAAGTCCCCCCCCCACATAAGGGGGGGACATTAGGTTGGCAGTATAGTTCCCCCACATTAGGTTGGCAGTATAGTTCCCCCCACATTAGGTTGGCAGTATAGTTCCCCTCACATTAGGTTGGCAGTATAGTTCCCCCCACATTTGGTTCTAGTTCCCCCACATTAGGTTGGCAGTATATTTCCCCCACATTTAGTTTGCAGTATGTTCCCCCACATTAGGTGCAATATAGTCCCCCAAATTATGTTAGCTGTATGTCCCCCCACATTAGGTGCAATATAGTCCCCACATTAGGCTGGCAGTATGTTCCTCCACATTAGGTAGGCAGTATAGTCCCCCACATTAAGTTGGCAGTATGCTCCCCCACATAAGGTGCAGTATAGTCCCCCCACATTAGGTGCAGTACGTTCCCCCACAGGCATACAGCCTCCAGCGATACAGTATGGCTGGAGGCTGTATGCCTGTGTACTGCCCCACTTCAGTGTTCTGACCACCGCTCCGGCCACAGCAGGACCGGAGGATCGGTGGTCAGAACACCGAAGCTGATGCGCAGCTGGTAAACACTTACCAACTGCCAGCGTGCGTCCTTCTTACTTCTTCCCGGCTCCTCCGCGCTCCGTTGCCATGGGCGCACGCATGGGACGTCAGTGATGTCCCTGCGTGCGCTAGCTCCCGGTGTTCCCCGCGTTTTTAAAGTAAACACAGGGCCTTAACAGAGGCGTCCCTGTGTTCTGAAAGCATCTTTCGGAACACAGGGATGTCCCGAGGTAAAAACACCCGGCGGGCCGGGTAAATGCGCTCCGTGGGCCGCATGTGGCCCGTGGGCCGTAGTTTAAGGACCCCTACCTTAAACCCTCCTGACTCCTCTGCTCCCTCTTCCTCCGCTCAGGGCCCCTTATTGTGGCCTCTCTCACATGGCCTCTATAGCTTAATGGCCCGTCCAGCCCCCAGCTCAGCAGTAGTATGACACATGATAGGATTAGATACATAGGCTCAGCAGACAGTATCATGCATAACTGATTTAGATACACAGGCTCAGCAGACAGTATCACACATGACAGGATTAGAAACATAGGCTCAGCAGACAGTTGCACACATGACAGGATTAGATACATAGGCTCTGCAGACAGTATCACATATGACAGGATTAGATGCAGAGCACAGCAGACCGTATCACACATGACAGGATTAGATACAGAGCCCAGCAGACAGTTGCACACATGACAGGATTAGATAAACAGCTCAGCAGACAGTATCACACATGACAGGATTAGATACAGAGCGCAGCAGACAGTATCACACATGACAGGATTAGATACAGAGCCCAGCAGACAGTTCCACACATGACAAGATTAGATACAGAGCCCAGCAGACAGTTGCACAAATGACAGGATTAGATACAGAACACAGCAGACAGTTGCACACATGACAGGATTAGATACAGAGCCCAGCAGACAGTTGCACACATGACAGGATTAGATACAAAGCCCAGCAGACAGTTGCACACATGGCAGGATTAGATACAGAGCACAGCAGACAGTTGCACACATTAAAAGATGAAATACAGTTTTGCAGACATATGACACATGGCACAGGGTCTCACCAGGTCAGTGCTTCTTGCCTTCGCTCTGTCCTCTGCCCAGGTGGCTCCAGGTCCAGGAATGTCCGGGGTTTGTGGCTGAACTTTTCCTCAAGGAAGACGGTGCGGCGCACAGGAGCTGAGGCAGGGACACGTCGGGGGAGGGAGCAGACGTGCGCACGGCACTTCTCTCCCAGAAAGCATTGCTGTTTTAAAGAGACAGTGTCCCAACCGCAGCTGATAGAGCTTGGAGCCGGGGGATAGGACTTGGGGCCGGGGCAGCGCTTTTCTGTCTGGGGATCTGGGACAAGTGTCCAGGATCCCCAGCAGCAGCGGGCCCTTTACCCTGACGGGGTCCTCGGACCCCGTCTGAACGGACCGGCCAGTCAGTCCGCCCCTGGAACCAAGCAGATGTAAAAGAAGTTATTTTATCAACCAAAATATATATATATATATATATATATATATATATATATATATATATATATATATAATTATATATATTAAATCCATTACTCATGTACGGTATTTTTTCCACTTATATTGTAGATTTCTTTTTTCCCAGATTTTTTTATTTTATTTATTTTTTAAACCTCAGGTAAAAATTCCGGTAACAAACTGAGTAAATAAAATGAAATAATAATTTTATTTTCTTCTCAGTTATCTGGCCCACGGGTTTTTCTGTTATTGCACTTTTGTTTTTTCCTCCTCACCTTTTAAAAATCATAACCCTTTCAATTTTGCACCTAAAAATCCATATGATGGCTTATTTTTTGCGCCACCAATTCTACTTTGCAGTGACATCAGTCATTTTACCCAAAAATCCATGGAGAAACGGAAAAAAAATTCATTGTGCGACAAAACGCCATTTTGTAACTTTTGGGAACTTCTCTTTCTACGCAGTACATTTTTCGGTAAAAATGACACCTTATCTTTATTCTGTAGGTCCATACAATTAAAATGATACCCTAATTATATAGGTTTGATTTTTTGTACTTCTATAAAAAATCATAACTACAAAAATAACTTTTTTATTTTTCTGCATATGGGGCGGTTTGAGGGCTCATTTTTTGCGCCGTGATCTGAAGTTTTTATAGGTACCATTTTTGTATTGATCAGACTTTTTGATCGCTTTTTATAAATTTTTTCACAATATAAAAAGCGACCAAAAATACGTTATTTTGGACTTTGGAATTTTTTGCGCATACGCCATTGACCGTGCGGTTTAATTAATGATATATTTTTATAGTTTGGACATTTACGCACGCGTCGATACCACATATGTTTATATTTCTTTTTATTTACATAATGTTTTTTTATAGGAAAAGGGGGGTGATTTGAACTTTTATTAAGGAAAGGGTTAAATCACATTTATTAACTTTTTTTTACACTTTTTTTTGCAGTGTTATAGCTCCCATAGGGACCTATAACACTGCACACACTGATTGCCAGCACTGTTCACTGCAAAGCCATAGCTTTGCAATGATCAGCGTTATCGGCGGTCGATTGCTCAAGCCTGCATCTCAGGCTTGGAGCAATCAATCGCCGAAGGGACACGCCGGAGGTAGGTAAGAGGACCTCCGCTCGTGTCCCAGAAGATCGGGATACCGCATTTTCACTGTGGTAGTCCTGATCAGCCCCGCTGAGCAGCCGGCCAGCTTTCACTTTAGTTTTTGAACACCGCGTCTAAATAGTTAATAGCACGCAGCACCGCGATCACTGCCGCTCACTATTAGCCCCGGTATCTGATGTCGGGACCGACCCGATATGACGCGGGGTCACCACGTGACCCCGCGTTATATCGCGGGAGCAGGCCAAGGACGTAAATATATGTCCTTGGTCGTTAAGGGGTTAATATATAGTAAAATCAGTATTTCATGAGTGTTTCTGGCTAATACCTTCATAATTTACTTTGTTAAGGTTTATGGTGTGGTCTAATAGATTACATGCATAGGCAGTAATGTACTAATATCCCATAAGTATTCAATAAATGTTTATTGATTTTTGAGATCTGCAGATTTAACTCCTTTAACTCTTAAAGGGATTTAAAAGGATTTAAGTCTTAACCCCTTAAGGACTCAGGGTTTTTCCGTTTTTGCACTTTCGTTTTTTCCTCCTTATCTTTTAAAAATCATAACCCTTTCAATTTTCCACCTAAATATCCATATCATGGCTTATTTTTTTGCGTCATCAATTCTACTTTGCAGTAACATTAGTAATTTTACCCAAAAATGCACGGCGAAACGGAAAAAAAATCATTGTGCGACAAAATCAAAGAAAGAACGCCATTTTGTAACTTTTGGGGGCTTCCGTTTCTACGCAGTGCATATTTCGGTAAAAATTACACCTTATCATTATTCTGTAGGTCAATATGGTTAAAATGATACCCTACTTATATAGGTTTGATTTTGTCGCACTTCTGGAAAAAATCATAACTACATGCAGGAAAATTTATACGTTTAAAAATGTCATCTTCTGACCCCTATAACTTTTTTATTTTTCCATGTACAGGGCGGTATGAGGACTCATTTTTTGCGCCGTGATCTGAGCCGGCGCAGGACGTAAATATACGTCCTGAGTCGTTAAGGGGTTAAAGGGGTACTGCTGTGGAAACCATATTTTTTTCAAATCAACTGGTTCCAGAAAGTTAAGCAGATTTGTAAATGACTTCTATTTAAAAATCTTAATACTTCCAGTACTTTTCAGCTGCTGTATAATACAGAGAAAGTTTTTTTTTGGAATTTATTTTCTGTCTTTCCACGGTGCTCTCCAGAGCGGGAGAGGTTTGCTATGGGGAATTGTTACTGCTCTGGACAGTTCCTGACATGGAGAAAGTTGTCAGCAGAGAACACTGTGGACAGACTGAAAAGATTTAAAAAAAAAGAAAGGAACTTCCTCTGTATTTTACAGGAGCTGATAAGTACTGGAAGGATTAAAATAAAAAATGTAAGTAATTTACAAATTTATTTAAATTTCTGGCACAAGTTGATTTAAAAAAATATTTTCCACTGGCCTACTCCTTTAAGCAGTGATTTTCTTTTATTCCTTCACCCCTTTTTATAGCCATAACTTTTTCAATTTTGCATATGATTGTTCTACGTGGGACTTGTACAATGTAATGACATCACACTTTACCACAAAGTCTATGGCAAAACTGAAAATAAATAAATAAATAAAATTAAAAATGAAACACACTTTAGGGATTTTATCTTAGACCCGGTGTACTTTAAAGATTACATGACATCTTTATTCTGTAGGTCAGTATGATTACAACAATACCTAATTTAAATAGTTTTTGTTTTACTTTATTTTTTATTTAAATTTCAATAGCCCTATTCTATCCCCTATAACTTTTTTTTTTCATATATGGGGCTGTAGGAAGGTTATTTTTTGTGCTATAATCTGTAGTTTTTATCAGTACCATTTGTGGTTTTAAATATATATATATACACACACACACATATATATATATATATATATATATATATATATATTATATTATATATTTTTTTTCAAGTTAATACATTTGAGTTATGTTCTCCTGCTTATCAGTTTGCAACATACTTTTGAATCACCCTTTATAATTGCATTAATTAATGGAGTTAGATGTAGAAGTCTAAAAGAAACTTGGCAGGAATTGGGACATTTTTGGTCCCTCCCTCTGATGTGTCATATTGCTATCTAGATTATTATTTAGTGGTTCAATCGATCTTAAGGTCAGTTTTTTTTACTGCTATTTTTATTTTTAGTATTTATACGGTTTTTCAAATTCACAGAGCATTAGTGATCTCTCTATCTGGTCATACATGGCTGAATAACTCCTATGAACAGCATTATAACTCCTATGAACAGAGGATGGTTGGTTGATTGACAGCTGCCTTTATTACTGCTTAAATTGCTTATCTAGCATCAGACATTACTAATATAATCCCACCCTGAGAGAGGAGCCCATAGATGTCTAAAAGCCAATCATCCATCAGCAGTACTCAATTGTGCATGGGTTGCTCGACTGTCAAGTTTGAAAGATGGTACAATTCAATGACAGTTATCAGGTGACAGTATCTTTATCAGACTATAGTGTACATCTATAAGCATGAATTATGAATTTATATACAAATACTAATCAGAAAGTAGGAGTCTAAGATTACAGCTATAAAGCCATTTGACAATACATCCTATATTAAATTTCAGTCTTATTGCTGGCAGCAGATCATGAATGTGAAGTGCTATTGTAGGTATATCTTATTTATTTTAACCCATAACCTTGCTTAACTTCAGACTACTTGATTGAGAATCAGAACTGTGGGAAATACACAATAAAAGCACTTGAAAATTTACAATTCACCTTGAAAGAAGATAAACCAATGCATTTTCTATTTATAGTCACTGAAATGGAATTCATTGTTTATAGGTTGTACATTGTACTAGGTTTTGTTTGTATTATATAATAACACATCTCTGTCTGTTCCATTGCTTTTTTCCTAAAATCTGAAAATGTTAATTTTATTTTCTCATAAATATAGCTAAGGGACCAAGGCAGATACTTGAACTGGGATGATGGCAGGAGACCATTGAGGTTCAGATAACAAGTCACAGTAGCATAAACCCAGCTATTATTGGTTTAGCACAAGATATGAATGACAATGGAAATAATAAGTGCAGTGAAGGACGAAATGTTGCCCTCATGGTGACCTGTTTTATGGAATCCATAGTCTACTACATGTGTTGCCTTTTATAGTGCGATGTTGAATGAGGGATGTTAACCTACTTGAGATGTGTGTGGTGCTGTAGAAAGTATATTTACTTGTCGTTTTATAGGCAGAACTACTTGTATAATAATTATATTTATTAATTTACACTGAATATTCCAGAGAACTTTAGAATTATGAGGGTAAAAAATATAAACAAATTACAAAATAACAATGCTAATTACTCAGAAACGAGGAGTGAGGGTTCTGCTCATAAGAGCTGACAATCTGTCTGTGGGGAATCGGGTTTAGACAAAAAAACAGAAAGTTCCTTATTGATACAATGGTTCAGCTATGTTTTTTATAGAGAGGAGATTACCCAAACCCGTCACCAACCAATCTCAGGAAGTCTAAAGTGCATAGAGCATAGGGGGACACTACTGAATGAAAGTATATAGTTTGGGAGACCAATTAAAAAATGTCAAAAGTTTGCCTAAAAATGTGTCCTTAGGGCATGTTCAAAACTGTTGGGTACAAGTTTATGTGTTTAGAGTATTGCATTCCAAAGGACTGTGCAGTACAAGTTGAGTTTTTGAGACAGGAGTAAGAGATTTGGATTATTTAGGATATTACATTTAATTCATTAGGAGAGTAGAGAGCATGCGTAGGATGGTAGACAGAGACAAGGGAGGATATGTGGGGAGGTGCAGCACTGTGTAGAGCTTTCTAGATAAAAATGTAAAGTTTATTATTGTATTCTGAACTGAATGGACAACCACTGTACTGATTGGCACAGTGTAATGGCTGGAGAGGAAGATGAGTCTGACTGCACTGCATATAGTATGGACTGGGCAGAAGTTTAGAGAAGGGGAAACCTATTAGTAAAAAGTTACAGTAGTCAAGATGAGAATGAATCAGAGCATCATTAATAAAAGGGTAGATTCAGGAATTCTGGATGCATCCTTACTCTGGTTTCATGTGGAGTCATTATGGGAAGAAAATACATAACTGAATGGGAAAACTTGACATACAGGAGCCTTGATAAGTGTCAGGAACCACAAAACCAGATGGAGCCATGTTTGAGCTGTGGGGATCTGTCTTACTGAACCCCTACAGATTAGCAGAATAAGGTATTGGAGCCCCTTTTATAAAAAACCTACTGCAAGGGGGATTTATGGTTTGTCGCATGTGTTGATCACAATAGAGTACCAGACCAGCAGGTTTTGGAAGTTGTGTTTCTAAAACGGAAAGGAGGTGGAAGTGAAACTCCAGGGAATAAGGAAAGGTGAAATATTTTCTGCTCCCCAGATAACCCCTTTAGCAGTAGTATCTTGTCCATGCCTGTCTGCCTGCATCTAGAACTATAGCTCAGCCTCTTAGACACAACCAGCAATCCATTCAGTTCCATGATATTTTGTGGGATTCTTGGGATTAGAGCTCCACCAATCACAAATTGATGGCTAGGGTGCTTTCACACCACGTTTTCAGCCTATGGCTGACCTGAGTCACTTTTTATTCCGGTCGGCTCATTTTCGACCCGTATCCGGTTTTCTAACCTAACCTTAAACTGTAGTATACTACGGTTTTAGATCAGGTAAGAAAACCAGATACAGGTCGAAAATGCACTGACCGGAAGGAAACAGTAACTCCGGTCGGCTCATTAAAGTCAATGGATTTCAGCGTTGGTCCGGCTAGGGTACAGGAGCACACTGTTTTCCCCTCCACCAGCCAGATCCGGCAGCCGTAGGCTGAAAATGTGGTGTGAAAGCACCCTTATCCGTTATCAATTTTAAATGTAAAAAGAAACCCTAAACTGTTGAAAAACCACATTTGCCTTACATATATTCCTCATTTTAAACATGAATTATTCTACTTAATTAACAAAACTATTAGAAAATGCATTATTAATAACAGTAAAAATTGGGTATTTTAGAATCTATACCTCACAATGGGAATTATAATTGAAACTCTTCAAGAGATGTAAAAACTCTTAAACTTATGCATATAGCACTTTAGAAAACATTAATTATTGATCCTGTTTGAAGAGGTGATTTTCTTGTCACTTAAGGAATAATTTACATATAGTGTTATTAACCAGCTAGAAACTAGGAAAAGTTTCCTAAGACATTAACACATCAAGCTTTAAAATCATTTGTTTATATTCAAGTGAAGTAGCACAATCTAAGAAAGCCAGTACAATTTATTCCCAGGGAAAGCAAAGTTCTCTCTAAACATATAGTAAAACGTGATTCATTCTCTATGGCTCAGTTACTTTCTCTGTGCAGTTAATTAGCTTTCCTATTAATGAAGTGTTTGATTATAATAGGGGAATTGTGGACTGAGCCCCGCATGACGTCCACTCAATCTCTGCTGTGAACTTACCACCCAGACACAAGCTTTGGAAAGGGACTTTTTGTATTCCTTCAGAATTTAGCTGTTTACAAATGTGAGTAAGACGAAGTGCGGAGCGGCATAGGCCATATTCGAATTCACAATATTTTGCGAATATATGGGTGAATATTTGTCCTATATTCGCGAAAATCACATATTTGTGAATGTAACTGGACACGTCAGGTGGTGGATCCTCTGGGCCTGTGTGGATGATGATGTGAGCCGTGCCAGGCAGTGGAGTCCAAGGTGCCGCTGGTTTTCACCAAAGCTGGCCGCAAAACAGGCAGCACCCAGGTCGCTACACCTGGCACGACTCGTCCCCAAGGGTGGCTGGGAGGGGGCGTGGCACAGAAGGAGACTGGCAGGACATGGCAAGATGGCAGTTGATCAGGGCAGGAACACAGGTTCAGGTTGGAAGGTAACAAAGAACAGGTACACAGCAACAGAGACACAGAACTTTCACTATGGCAATAGACAACCAAAGATCCGGCTGGGAACCAAGGGAGGAGCTGATATTTAAAGACCAGGGTGTAGATGTAGACACTTAATTAAATGAGCACTGGCCCATTAAGAGTGAGAGCTCCGGTGCGCACACCCTAGGTGGAGGGCTTTGAGGACACGTAGAGGTGGAAGATGAGGGAGGTGATTGACGGGCTGGGATTTGCATGCGGGCACGTCCCGTGATGCGAATCCCAGCCCCGTGGCAGTGGGGACATGAGCAAAGAGCGATCACGGCTGGAGTGTCCAGCCGGAGTGCAGGCATTACAGTGCCTTTTTTTTCATGGGAAAATTTTTCATAAAATTTGCATGCGCAATATCGCCGTGATGTGCTTCCTCAACTTGTTAGTCTATGCGAAGTTTGCTGCAAAGTTTCCTGTGACTGAGCAAATATGGTGGCGAGCAAATTTACCAAGAAGGAGGAAAAACTCTTGATCAATGTAAGTATTTTCACATTATACCAGTGTATTTGATTACACTTCACATGCATGTTAGATCAATCTCTTTATATGCCAGAGTGTTAAAATATATTCACGCATGCGAAAATCGGCTTTTTCGCATGTGAAAATGATTTTGCAATAGATGCAACTTTACTATTAATCAGTTATAAGTTAATATTACTGATTGGTGTACTAAGTATTAAGTCTTTGAAGGGGAAATATTAAATTTAAAATTACCGTTTTAAGATCAGATTGTATTGCAATTGTATATGTGTGGGGTCTGAGCAGTCGGATATTGTCCAGCTGAGCAAAGATTTACCTGTCTAGTGAACGGACGGTACGGTATGGGGTGTAAAGCTGGTGTGTCTCTCCCCTTGGTGCACCCAGGGTAACTCTAAATGAACCAGCAAATACTGGCGGTCTGACAAATAAAAGCTTCTCCTGAGTCCAGACCAACAGAACACCAACTATAATCTATATACTGTGTGTGTGTGTGTGTGTGGGTGTGTGAGAGGTATATAGCGTGAGGCAGGAAAATGGATGTGCACTGTGAATGTGAGATACATTTCTATGCTGTCCATATGTACATGCCACAGACAAATACTTTTACATTAATTAATTTACTTGTATCTTCATCCTGCAGCTCTTTTTGCAAAGGGGTTACGACCAAACCCGCACGAAGGCTAACAGACAGGTCATTGTGGATGGCGTTGAGGAGCAGTTCAGGACCAAATATAAACGGAGACACAGCCCATTGTCGATCGTCAAAAAGAGGTCAGATCTGAAGAGGAGGAACCCCTATGTGATCACTATGATCAGGAACAAAAAGTGCCCAGGTAAAATTCTTACATTACAGAGTATTGGTGAGAGAAACAAATGTAATGTATATATACAGTTATGAAAATAAGTATTTCATCCCTTTACAAATGCTTACTTAATACACTTTTTGTGATGTAAGGTGAAAAAAATGACTTTTTTACTAACATTTTGTGACTGAATTTTCCCACTGTCCTGAAATACAATCTCACAATGACTAGGATATGTAAAAGCGTTTTAAAGTTACTACCATATAAAGTGACCCATGTCCAATTTGCTAAAAATGGCCTGGGCAGAAAGGGGGAAAATGGCCTGGTGATTAAGGGGTGAATTTGCATTGGTTGTGAGTTCTAAGTTGCTTGTCTACATTCTCAACATTGTGTAATTACAGGAGCTCCACTTCTCTCTGTAAGGCAGAGGAGAGCAACAGAGGAGATGGAGGAAGAGAATGATGATGATGGAGAGGAGGCCAGACCCTCCCATCTGTCACCTGCTTCATCACCACCACCTGAAGTGGGGGAAAATGTGGAGGTGGTGGCTGAAGAGGAGCCGCACTCTCCCCCCCACCAGCTCTTGATGAGGAAGAAGAGGAGGAGGAGGAGGAAGTTGCCTACTACCCCTGCTAGGAGGGTAAATATGTGAACACAGCATTATAATTTTGTATCCATACAGAAAAAAAGGACAACAATGCAGAGAATACCACACAATACAGTAATAGAACACAACAACACTAGACACCAACTTATTCATCTACAGTGATCCCCCAACCTACGATGGCCCCTCACATAAACTGCTATCCGGCAGCGCAGACTGCTTCAGCTGCTGCCGGATAGCCGTTTAATGTGCCCTGTGTGGTCCGGTGAGCTTCACTCACCTGTCCTGACGTTCCGGACCGTCCTCTTCGGGCTCCGCTGCATGGTTGTCGCTCTCCGTCGTCATCACGTCACAGGGCACGCTGTCCCATCATCCAATAGGAGCGGCGTGCGTAGCGACATGATGACGGCGATGGAGAGCGACAATCCAGGGCAGCGGTGACGGTCTGAAGCGGCGGGGACACCCCGAGGACATGATGATGGCGATGGAGAGCGACGATCCAGGGCAGCGGTGACAGTCTGGAGCCGTGGGGACTAGTGAGTATAACTTTCTATATTATTATTGCACAGATCCCTCAACATATGATGGATTCAAGTAACGTTGGTTCATTTGGAACGAATTACCATCGTATGTTGAGGGATCACTGTACATAACAACCATTAAATACACAAATAAATCACATAATACTCTACATAACTATCACAAACTAACCAACTAAATAGCATTAAACTATACTGAACTAACACTAACTAACCAACTAAATAAGTCTAGAGATAAACTTTTTAAACATTCCATTAAGCCGATTCGCCGAAAATGTGGTTTGATCCTAATTAGGCTTGAGGTGGCAACAGCATGAGTAGACCATATAGTGGCAAAATGACTCAGCCTGGAGGTGGCAGCAGCAGGAGTAGATCATATAATAGCTGAATGACTCAGCCTGGAGGTGACAGCAGCATGACACAGGCTGGAGGTGGCAGCAGCATGAGTAGACCATATAGTGGCTGAATGACTCATCCTGGAGGTGAAAGTAGCATGAGTAGACCATATAGTAGCAGAATGACTCAGAGTTGAGTCATGCCAGAAACATGAGTAGTGTGTACAAAATATGGCACTCCCTTTACGTCGGTGCCCAAATAGGAATCCTGATTTTCTTAAATATAAGGAAAAACTTGGCACTCAAAAGGCAAGATGCAAAAGGATTTTAATATTAACAGTCCATACATAATTGATGTTTCAGTCCCACCAGGACCTTCCTCAGAATTTAACTACAATAATCAAACAATTAATATGAAAATTATACATGGTCTGATGTCACAACAAAATATACCATAGAGGTAAAAGGCAAAAATACAAAGTACATCATATATCTCAAAGTATACAGGAACATTGATGAGATATGTGGATAACAATAGAAATAGGAGAATTAGTTGTGCTGTGGAGTCTACTATATTAATAGCATATAGCATTCCTGCTAACTAAGTGCAGAACAATATATTAAATTGTACATACATAACATTAAAGGCACACAGAACCCAAGTAATGTATAAGCTGGGAATCAAAAGAATATGTGAATATAGAAAATATATTAGTATATTTGGACTATATCAAACTCTGCTTAGGACACATATAGAACATGTATTTGTCTATAATAAATCAGGTATGTGACAGAGTTACATAATAGCAAACATGAGTAAAAATATATACATTGTCAATTTTCATAGTACTTCCAAAAGATAATCAGGAAGTCCAGGGTGGCACTGAATAGGTGGCAAGTAAGGTGTATACAGTGGTATCACAAAGTACATATAGCTGGTTCCAATAGGGAGATACATAACATAATAGAGTGCAAACGTAGAGAAACATATAGGCAAACTACATGGCAATATATGGATTAACTGTCTTAACCCCTTAAGGACCGGGGTTTTTTCCGTTTTTGCATTTTCGTTTTTTGCTCCTTGCCTTTAAAAATTCAAAACTCTTTCAATTTTGCATCTAAAAAGCCATATGATGGCTTATTTTTTGCGCCACCAATTCTACTTTGTAATGACATCAGTCATTGTGCCCAAAAATCTACGGTGAAACGGAAAAAAAAATCATTGTGAGACAAAATTGAAAAAAAAATGCAGTTTTGTAACTTTTGGGGGCTTCCGTTTCTACGTAGTACATTTTTCAGTAAAAATGACACCTGATATTTATTCTGTAGGTCCATACGGTTAAAATGATATCCTACTTATATAGGTTTGATTTTGTCGTACTTCTGGAAAAAATCATAATTTCACGCAGAAAAATGAATACGTTTAAAATTGTCATTTCTGACCCCTATAACTTTTTTATTTTTCCGTGTATGGGGCAGTATGAGGGCTCATTTTTTGCGCTGTGATCTGAAGTTTTTAACGGTACCATTTTTTGCATTGATAGGACTTATTGATCGCTTTTTATTCATTTTTTCATGATATAAAAAGTGACCAAAAATGCACTATTTTGGAGTTTGGAATTTTTTTGCGCGCACGCCATTGACCGTGCGGTTTAATTAATGATATATTTTTATAATTCGGACATTTCCGCACGCGGCGATACCACATATGTATATTTTTATTTAGTGTTTTTTTTATGGGAAAAGGGGGGTGATTCAAACTTTTAATAGGGAAGGGGTTAAACAATATTTATTCACTTTTTTTTGCAGTGTTATAGGTCCCATAGGGAACTATAACACTGCACACACTGATCTTTCACATTGATCACTGCTTTCTCATAAGAAACCAGTGATCGATGATTCTGCCGCTCGACTGCTCATGCCTGGATCTCAGGCACTGAGCAGTCATTCGGTGATCGGACAGCGAGGAGGCAGGTAGGGACCCTCCTGCTTTCCTGTAAGCTGTTCAGGATAATGATAAATAAGTAAAATAATAAGGAAATTATAGCTGGATAATAAATGACAGATGGAGGTAAATATGAAAATTAATAGGAGATCAAGAGATGTAGTGTGAAAAGGATACAATGAGAATGTGACCTCCGTCAATCCTGGATTAATTGACATGTGTGAGATAAAATATATGTTAGTGCTTGATAATTACATCAATACATGATAGTAGCATTACTAGTACAATATTCAAAGACATAACTGAAGTATCTCATATTCCCTATTGAGCCCTCTTGGTTCCAAGGATTGAAGTGTGTATCCAATAGGCCTCCCTGGTTTTCAGTAGTTTAACTCGATCACCACCACGTCTAGGTTTGGGAACTTGCTCCAAGACCTGAAAACGGAGTTGGGCTACACAATGTCCTGCTGCCTGGAAATTATGCGGGATGGGTAAAAGGAGGTTTTGTCTTCTTATTGTAGATTTGTGATGTGATATTCGATCCAATAGGATATCCAGCAGCATTAGGAGACCATATAGTGGCAGAATCACTCATCCTGGAGGTGGCAGCAGCATGGGTAGACCATATAGTGTTAATGGAGGCTGGGTGAAATGCTGGCTGTTTGTGCTTTTAATCTACTATATCTGTTTCTGCATGCACTTTGTATTTCTGGTTTTAGTCATGTTGTGCCATGCTCTTAGTAGGTTTTAAGCTGTGTTCGTTTAGTCGGCTTTAGGATTTCATTATCCTTTCTGTTATGTGTGTGTTCACACTGTATTTCGTTGTATCCATTTATGTGAAGATCTGTGTTTTATATTTCTGTTTTCCTACTGGGCCAGCATCCTGACCACACTGAGGTATGTGTGCCACTGGCCAGTAGTCTATTTGGATTTATTATTAATGGCTATTCCTATAGTGGAGTGGAGTTTCCAGTGTGAACAGTGTCCTATCTGGTATCCGTTTCTGGTCCAAGGGGACTTGGAGTCTTCTGGACGTTCCTGAGGGATTGCGGTTTTCTGTTGTGTGTCCTGTTTGTGAATAGTGTTCCATTTTACCTGATGAGTTTAGTGTTTTGGCTCTCAGTTCTTCCGCTATCCCCTTCATTTCCTGGATTCTGCTGTATACTCCTATCATGCGTAGTCTTGCTCATTTTATCATGTCTGTCGTTTATCTGATATCTGGTTTAGTGATCTGTTTGTTAATTCACTATATTCTGTTCTGTTTGTGAGTTTATATTCTGCCCTGTTATTTGTATTGTCTAGTAGGTTTCTGTTTCTGGCCTGTGACCGACTATGTTTATTATTTGTTTTTACACCACTGCACTTTAGTGCAGGAAGGGACTGGCTCAAAAAAAAAATGCAGTAGTGTAAAAACAAACAAACATAGTCGGTCACAGGGCAGAAACAGAAACCTACTAGACAATACAAATACTAACAGGGCAGAATATAAACTCGCAAACAGAACAGAATATAGTGAACAGTTCACTAAACCAGATATCAGGTAAACGGCAGACATGATAAAAGTATACAGCAGAATCCAGGAAATGAAGGGGATAGTGGAAGAACTGAGAGCCAAAACACTAAACTCAACAGGTAAAATAGAACACTATTCACAAACAGGACACAAGACAGAAAACCGCAATCCCTCAGGAACGTCCAGAAGACTCCAAGTCCCCATGGACCAGAAACAGGGATGCCAGATAGCACACTGTTCACACAGGACACACAAACTGGACACTCCACTCCACTATAGGAATAGCCATGAATAATAAATCCAAATAGACTACTGACCTGCTGCACACACACCGCAGTGTGGTCAGGATGCTGGCCCAGTAGGAAAACAGAAATAAAACACAGAACTTCACATAAATGGATACAACGAAATACACAGTGAGAACAGACACAGAACGGATTATAAAATCCTAAAACCGACTAAACGAACACAGCTTAATATCTACTAAGAGCATGGCACAACATGACTAAAACCAGAAATACAAAGGGCATGCAGAAACAGATATAGTAGATTAAAAGCACAAAGAGCGTTTCACCCAGCCTCCATTAACCGCATGTCTAACATGGAAGCAAGTCAGGGTATAATGATGTATAACCAGCCCAGAGACTAAGCTGGGCTGACTTTAAATAGACACACCCAAAAGGCCATTGGCTAACAGAGCCCTGGGCTGAAACAGCCAGGAAGATTTAACTCTTCCCTTACCAGGGAAGATAAACCTGTTCACACACACCAATGCAATAGCTGTGTGTGTGAACAATACAGACATGACAGAATGACTCAGAATTGAGGTGGCAGAAGCATGAGTAGACCATATATTGGCAGAATGACTCAGCCTGGAGGTGACAGCAGAATGGATAGGCCATATAGTGGCAAAATGACAGGCTTGAGGTGGCAGCAGCATTAAGAGACCATATAGTGTCAGAATGAAAGAGGCTTGAGGTGGCAGCAGCATTAGGAGACCATATAGTGGCAGAATCAATCAGCCTGGAGGTGGCAGCAGCATGAGTAGACCATTTAGAGTCAGCAGCATGAGTAGACCATATAGGGGCAGAATGACACAGGCTTGAGGTAGCAGCAGCATTAGAAGACCATATAGTGTCAGAATGACAAAGGCTTGAGGTGGCAGCAGCATTAGGAGACCATAGCGTGGCAGAATGACACAGGCTTGAGGTGGCAGCAGCATGAGTAGACCATAGCATGACAGAATGACACAGGCTTGAGGTGGCAGCAGCATGATAAGACCATATATTGGTACAATGGCACAGGCTTGAGGTGGCAGCAGCATGAGCAAGGTCTTATATTAAAGTTCTGGTTGAATATCAATTAATCCAGCATTTACTACTCCGGTACTGGTGGTAGGGGATGGTTAAAAGTCTGTGGCTATCGGCCTAAATGCTTCACAGTCACTGACACAAGATATGTGTCCAAATAATGCTATATAGAAGTACTTATTGATAATCTCAACAAATACGTTGTGGACATCCTGTATAGGGTCAGCTCTGACAGTGGGAGGACGGTTGGCACCGTTCTGCGACAGGCCTTACGATGGATTATAACACACCATCTACACTGCACCACTGCCATTTTAGTTAGCAGAGAATCGGCAAGACCGGAGCTCCAGCGGAGTGGTGTCTGATGTCAGGAGAAGGTCCACGTTGGGTGAGATGTAGAGAGCAAAGGCCGGCTATTTGATTGAGAGTGCATGAACGGGATGCTGCTATTCTGTCTGGGCAACAGATGAATAGCTTTTCCAAAGATGGCAAATTTCTTGCAGTAGTAGTGCGTATCCAAAAGTCCACCATCTAAACGCGTTACAAGGTACTAATACACGACCCCTTCCTCATATTTTTATATATGTTATATATTTTATTATCATTCCACAATCATGCACCAGTATCTCTGGTGAGGTGCTGGAGGTTTCGGATTTTGGTTTTATTAATCTAATCTTTTTAATAGCACCTAGGGTATAGGTGAAAATACAATCTGGTCTCTAAGCTTTGTAGCTGTGAGCTGCACACACTGGGCCTCCTTTACTAAGCTGAAACCGACCAGTTTTTGTCTGGTTATTTTGGTGCAGAGTGTCTGCGACATGTCTGCGCCAGTGTGCACCAGGAAAATCTGACAAACCCGACATTGCACTGTGAAAAGCGAAAAATAAATTGATCAATTAACTAACAAACAAATAAATAAATTCATCAATGATTAAAAATAGAAATAAATTCATCGACACATTTAAAAATAAGGACATTCATCCATGATTACAAAAAATAAATACATTCATAGATATATACAAAAAAATAATATATATATATATATATATATATATATATATATTTGTGATCGGTGGCTCAAATGCGTAGCGTACCTACCTAACAGCCTAACCACATGATATGCTAACTAACAGGCAGTCTGAGTTGTGCCATATACTGCCGCGTGTAGGTACACCTGAATAAAATAGAGGGCATACCTTGGATAGAAAAAGACTCCTGAGAGATTGAATGAATTTTTAAAAGGGGGGGGGGGGGGGTTGGGTGGGACGTGAAGAACCCACGGCGTACTGTGCTAGGGACACCGCCTGTTCTTATAGTGATAAACCCCGCCCCCTCACACAAATACAGGCTAACTGCATTAGCCTTTACACTTGTGATCGGTGGCTCAAATGCGTAGCGTACCTACCTAACAGCCTAACCACATGATATGCCAACTAACAGGCAGTCTGAGTTGTGCCATATACTGCCGCCTGTAGGTACACCTGAATAAAATAGAGGGCAAAACTTCAATATTTGAAACAAAACGCTTTATGAAATAAGACAACATTACAGAACCAGAAACTGGAAAGCATGGGACCTTCCAGACTTTGGATAGGGGATGAGCGCATGTATGAGCTAGATTTCCAGCAACTCAAATTACGAATCACATGGGCTGGCATCCCCTGACGTGATGCTGATGAGGTGGCACCGATGCGAAGGGGGTGTCCAGATATCGCAGCCGAGTCACCCCCTAAACCTTTCACTAAAACGCGCACTTGTTTATCAAATTGCGGCGTGGTGAGAGCAAAACCTCAGAACAATAATAACGGCTGTGACCTACTGGCTCCCTGGCGTGTGATCAATAGGTCGCGTAGCACACGAACCGGCCACCACCTATGAAATGTGGAAAAGCAGCAGATGGTAACGACTTGCCCGGGTAAAGATGTTTTGGTAGCGCTCAACCCAAGCTAATAGTGGTCGGAATTCCATTTCAGTTGGCTCAGTCTCAAACAAGTTTCATTTTACGTTTTACTAGTGAACTCACCAGGTCTGAGGAAGCCATAGTAACCCAGAAACAAAGCTGCTTTCAAACACAGACTATCTTTGTAGCTGAACGGGGGTCCTGTCTAGAACATCTACTAACTGTCTGAACGAGATGGCTGACAAAGGCTGATGGGAAGAAGGCTTGGATCCTTAGAGCACTTTTCAGAGCCGCTTTAACCGTATCGAATGAAACAAGGAGGCCAAGTCGGAATGTGGCAATGAGATGTGGAGCTGAACCGCCGCTAGGTATAACTTAATCGTGCTAGATGAAGAGAAGAGTGGCAAAACCCAATAAAACCGAGTAAGAAAGTAACAGTGTGTGGAGGCTCCTCCGAGTACTTGCTACAAACCAAACCCTGACCGTGTGCATAATCCCAAGTGCATATGTACATAAAACATAACTACCTAGTCGTCAACCTAAAACCGTGTTAGGTTGTAACTGTAACCGACCTGTGGACGTGACAGGTGATGACACCACTCATGCGGCAAGCCTGATCATGACACTCAACCAATGTATAACCAAAATAATGATCAACCTGAAGCTAAGACAGACAAAACTTCAACTGAAACCAAGCTATATGCCTGTATGCATGACCCCAATGCTAAATGAACTTGTGAAAACACATAAGGACATTGTCGTCAACCAGAAGTCGTGTCGAGTAGTAACTGAACCAACCTGTAGACGTGACAGGTCTGAAAACTCAATTAACTATAAAACTAAAAGTATCACGGTCAACTTCAAGCCGAGACAGGTCATAACCATGATTGACGTATATACGTGGCATCGGAAAATAAAGCTATACACCTGTAGCCTAACCCAACTGCTAACTAAACACAACATATGTGATGACATTGTCACCAACCTGAAGCCGTGACAGGTTGTATCTGGACCGACCTGTAGACGTGACTGGTCAATCTGAAATTGAAAACCTCAACCAAAGTAACGTATGTGCCGAATGCATATGAACATGTACCGAGTGTGAATGCCGTAAGCATATACCTAGCATAACTCCTTGGCACATATGCTGCACATGACACTGAACATGGGCCCGGCATAACCAACCAGACCACGTGTACATCAATAAAACCCAGACCACATGTCCAAACCAGACGCCTTGACCGTATATACCGAGCAAACTATATGAGAGCCTGTGCCGCACAAACTATATGAACGTGAGCTGGAATGAACTACACGAGCGAGCGTATGCACCAAACTATAAAATATGTACATAACAATAACTACCAGCAGAAACACTGAACTTAAACCAATTACAAGAGCATGTCCATGGAACAGACTAAGTGAATGCACAAGACTTTATGAGCACGTTCACTTGACAACTATATAAGCGTAGCACACAGAACAAACTAATTGCGCGTATGTACAGGACTAAGTGAACGTATGCCAGAACAAACTATGTGTGCGTCTGCATGGACTAAGTAAGCTTATGCCGAAAACAACTATGCGCGTATGCATAGAACTAAGTGAGCATGCCGAGAACGAACTGTGTGCGCATATGCACAGAATGACTCTATGACCGTAAAGAACAAGCTATACGGGCATATGCACAAACGAACTATGTGAACATGCGGGGAACAAACTATATGTTGGTATGTACGGAACACACTATGTGAGCACCTAACAATTATGTGAGCGTATGCACCGATCAAATTGTATGCGCGTGTGCAAAGAACGAACTATATGGACGTATGCCCGAACCACTGCACGCATACACCGAATTACCTGTATGCATAAACGAACTGCATGCACAGAATAAACTACGTAAGCGAAAACCCAGAACAAGTTATATGAGCGTATGCACAAAACTATATGGCGTCTAACAAACTGGGCAACTGTCCAAACCAACTGGATGAACATATGCACAGGACAAACTATATGAGAGTATGCACAGAAACCCTGAGCATATAGACCGAATCAATTAAGTGCGTGTACACAAATGCCCAGAACAAACTATATACATGTAAGCCCGGCGCCTCTATACACAGATATGTACGGAACAACTATGTGCATATGTATAGAACTATGCCGTATAACAGCAAAGAGCGACTCTACCAACAAATTTGATGAGCCTATACTCAGGCCAACTATATGCGCGCATGCACAACCAAACTGCATGTGCTTATGGCCAACGACAACCGATAACAAACAATGCATGCATGTAGTAATTATATGACCACGTACCCACGCACAGGACAACACTGTCAGGATCCGAACTGGTATGCGGAGAAGACACCGGAGGTGGATCCTCTGTGTCAGTGAGGTGATGGCGTGGGCCGTACCAGGGGAACGGAATCTAAGGGGTTACTGGTTTTCACCAGAGCCCGCCGCAAAGAGGGATGGACTTGCAGCGGCAGGTAACCCCCAGGTCGTTCCACCCGATAGCGACTCAACCTCACTGACAGCTGAGACAGGCGCGGTACACAAGGACAAGGCAAGAGCAAGGCCGGACGTAGCAGAAGGTCTGGGCAGGCAGCAATGGTTCATAGTCAGGGGCAACGGCAAGGGTCTGGATACACAGGCTTGGGATACACAAAACGCTTTCTCAGGGTACTAGGGCAACAAGATCCGGTAAGGACAGGAAGGGGAAGTAGGTTTTTATATGTTTTGAACTGATTGGGCCAGGCACCAATTAGTGGTGCACTGGCCCTTTAAATTTCATAGAGACCGCGCGCGCGCCCTAGAGAGCGTGGCCACGCGTGCCGGGAGGGCAGTGAAGGAGGACGTGATGGGTGAGAGACACGGGACGCAATCCGAGAGCGGGCACGTCCCGCACCTCGGATCGCGTCCATCCGAGAACAAGGAAGCAGCGCTCGTGGTCAGTGGTGCCGACCGGAGCGCTGCAAACAGAAGCACGCCGCGAGAAGCTATGGATGAGTTCCTTGTCGAGGATATTGTCCTCGGGCTCCCAAGACCTCTCTTCGGGGCCACAATTCTCCCAGTCAACAATAAATAATTTTTTACCTCTGACGACCTTGGAGGCGAGGATTTCTTTTACCGAGAAGACATCAGAGGACCCAGTGACAGGAGCAGGAACGGTTACCTTGGGGGAAAAGAGGTTAAGAATGAGAGGTTTGAGAAGGGATACATGAAAGGAGTTAGGAATATGAAGAGAAGGAGGAAGATGGAGCTTGTAGGAGACAGGGTTAATTTGACTTTTAACTCTGAATGGCCCGAGGTAACGAGGACCCAGCTTGTAACTAGGGACATGAAACCGAATATATTTGGCAGAGAGCCACACTTTGTCACCAGGGGCAAAGACAGGAGGAGTTCTTCTCTTCTTATCCGCATGTTTCTTCATGCGAGAAGAGGCCAGTGAGAGCGATTTTTGAGTCTCCTTCCAGATAGTGGAGAAGTCCCGGGTCAATTTGTCTACGGCAGGAACTCCAGAAGAAGTGGGGATGGGGAGGGGGAAGTGGGTGACGGCCGTACTCCACAAAGAACGGAGACTTGGCGGATGACTCCGAGTTTTTGAAATTGTACGAGAATTCAGCCCAGGGTAACAGGTCGACCGAATCATCTTGGCGGGAGGAGACAAAATGTTGCAGGTAGTCACCAAGGATCTGGTTCACTCTCTCCACTTGTCCATTGGACTGTGGGTGGTAGGAGGACGAGAAATTTAATTTGATCTTTAATTGATTACAGAGAGCTCTCCAAAATTTAGACACAAATTGAATGCCTCTATCCGAGACGATATGCGTGGGAAGCCTGTGAAGACGAAAAATCTGCAGAAAAAATTGCTTCGCCAACTGTGGCGCAGAAGGAATGCCTGGAAGCGGAATAAAGTGAGCCATTTTGGAAAAACGATCAACGACCACCCAGATGACAGTGTTGCCATGGGATACAGGAAGATCAGTGATAAAGTCCATGGCTATGTGGGACCAAGGCTGTTCAGGCACCGGCAGCGGATGGAGAAGACCTGAAGGTTTCTGACGAGGGGTCTTGTCACGTGCACATATAGTACAGGCTCGTACGAAATCAGTCACATCCTTTTCCAAGGAGGACCACCAATAGTGTCTGGCAATCAACTGTAAAGTCTTTTTTATTCCAGCGTGATCAGCCAGAAGGGAGGAATGGCCTCATTTGAGGATCCGGAGGCAAAGACGGGGAGGAACATAAGTCTTTCCTGGAGGGACAGGTACCAGAGAAGCAGGAGCAGAAGAGATCAGGCACTCAGGGGAAATGATGTGCTGAGGAAGGGTCTCGGCTTTATAGGCATCGGTGGTACGAGACAGAGCATCAGCTCTGACATTCTTGTCTGCGGGACGAAAATGGATTTGGAAGTTGAAACTGGCAAAAAAACAACGACCACCTAGCCTGGCGAGGATTTAGCCGCTGGGCGTATTGAAGAAAAGACAAATTTTTGTGATCTGTAAAAATGGTGATGGGGTGAAGTGATCCTTCCAAAAGTTGTCTCCATTCCTCAAGGGCCAACTTAATCGCCAACAGTTCACGGTCTCCGATGGAATAATTTTTTTCCTGAGGTGAAAAGGTTTTGGAGAAAAATCCGCAAGTGACATTTTTTCCTTTAGCGGATTTTTGAAGGAGAACAGCTCCGGCTCCAACAGAGGAGGTGTCAACCTTGAGGAAGAAGGGCTTCTGAGGATCAGGTCTGGACAAGACTGGAGCAGAGGAGAAGGCTGCTTTGAGGTGGTTAAACGCTTCCTCCGCCTGTGGCGGCCAGGATTTCGGATTAGCATTTTTCTTAGTCAGTGCTACAATAGGAACAACGATGGTGGAATTGGCGGTAGTAATTTGAAAATCCAAGAAATCTTTGGATTGCTCGCAGGCCTTTGGGACGAGGCCAATCCAGTACCGCAGAAAGTTTAACAGGGTCCATTTGAAGACCTTGTCCGGACACAATGTAACCCAAGAAGGGAAGACAGCTGCGTTGGAAAATTACACTTCTTGATTTTGGCGTAGTCGCTGGAGCACTTGACGAACATGAAGGCGATGTTCCTCTAGGTTGGAGGAAAAAATGAGGATGTCGTCAAGATAGACTACCACACAAGAGTACAGCATATCCCGAAAAATTTAATTAACAAAGTCATGAAAGACTGCTGGGGCATTGCATAGACCAAATGGCATAACTAGGTATTCAAAGACACCATCTCTGGTATTGAAGGCGGTCTTCCATTCATCACCTGCTCGAATACGGATGAGGGGCGCACCCTTAGATCTAGTTTGGTGAAAATATTAGCACCTTGCAGTCGGTCGAAGAGTTCGGAGATGAGAGGCAGAGGATAGCGATTTTTTATGGTAATTTTATTGAGACCGCGGTAATCAATACAAGGGCGGAGAGATCCATCTTTTTTAGCGACAAAAAAAAATCCAGCTCCAGCCGGGGAAGAAGATTTCCGAATAAAACCTCTTTTGAGGTTTTCTTGTATGTACTCAGACATAGCATGGGTTTCCGGGCCAGAAAGTGGGTAAATCCTACCACGGGGTGGTGTGGTACCAGGGAGCAGGTCGATAGGACAGTCATAGGGTCTATGTGGTGGTAAGACCTCTGCCTGCTTTTTACAAAAGATGTCCGAAAAGTCCTGATAGGCCTTAGGAAGACCTGGCGAAGTAGTAGCCATGGAGACTTGGCAGGAAGAAACTGGGTGAAGACATCGCTTGTGGAAAGAAAATCCCCAGCTCTTAATGTCCCCGGTGACCCAGTCGAGGCAAGGCGAATGACGTTGGAGCCAGGGCAAGCCCAGAAGAATTTCAGAAGTGCAGTTGGGTAGCACAAAAAATTCAATGTGTTCATGATGGTGAACTCCTACAGTCATGAGTAGCGGTTGAGTGCGGTAACGCACAGTACAGACCAGTCTCTCTCCATTGACGGATGAAATGAAGAGAGGCTTGACGAGACAGGTAACTGGAATGTTGAATCTGTTTACTAGGGAGGCTTCAATGGAACTTCCTGCTGAACCCGAGTCCATGAAGGCCACAGCGGAGAAGGAAGTAGTATTAGTGGGTATAGCAATGCGCACAGGTAAAGTCAATCGTGAAAAGGTAGAATTCACTCCTAGCAACGACTCTCCTACGTTGACTAGGTGAGTGGGTGCGTCTCTCAGACGCGGAGGACGAATAGGACAGTCCTTAAGGAAATGTTCGGTGCTTGAACAGTATAGGCACAGGTTTTCATTCCTACGGCGAGTCCTCTCTTGTAGGGTCAGGCGAGACCAATCCACTTGCATAGCCTCCTCGGCAGGAGACACAGGAATAGATTGCAAAGGACGTTGGAGGAGAGGAGCCTGGGAGGAAAACCGCCTGGTGTGAACAAGATCCTTTTCCTGACGAAGCTCCTGGCGTCTTTCCAAGAAACGCATGTCGATGCAGGTGGCCAAATGGATGAGTTCAGACAGGTTAGCAGGAATTTCTCGTGCGGTCAGGACATCTTTGATGTGACTGGATAAGCCTTTCTTGAAGGTCGTGCAGAGGGCCTCATTATTCCAGGAAAGCTCAGAGGCGAGGGTGCGGAACAGGATGGCGTATTCGCCCACTGAAGAACTCCCTTGGACAAGATTCAGCGAAGCAGTCTCGGCTGAGGAAGCCCGGGCTGGCTCCTCAAATACACTACATACTTCAGAGAAGAAGGACTGGATTGTAGCTTTGGCAGGATCGTTGCGGTCCCAAAGTGGTGTGGCCCATGACAAGGCCTTTCCAGACAGGAGGCTGACCACGAACGCCACTTTAGACCGTTCCGTAGGAAATTGGTCCGACATCATCTCCAGGTGTAGGGAACACTGGGACAGGAATCCACGGCAAAGTTTAGAGTCCCCATCAAACTTGTCTGGAAGAGACAGCAGAAACTGGGAGAAGCCACTCGCTGCGGAGGAGATGCAGGAGCTGGTGGAGGAGATGGTTGCTGTTGTTGCGGCAGTAGCTGTTGCAGCATAGCGGTCAACTGAGTCAGCTGTTGTCCTTGTTGCACGATCTGCTGAGATTGCTGGGCGACCACGGAGGTTAGGTCAGCGACACTGGGCAGCGGGACCTCAGCGGGATCCATGGCCGGATCTACTGTCAGGATCCGGACTGGTATGCGGAGAGGACACTGGGGGTGGATCCTCTGTGTCAGTGAGGTGATGGCGTGGGCTCTACCAGGGGAACGGAATCTAAGGGGTTACTGGTTTTCACCAGAGCCCACCGCAAAGCGGGATGGACTTGCAGCGGCAGGTAACCCCCAGGTCGTTCCACCCGATAGTGACTCAACCTCACTGACAGCTGAGACAAGCGCGGTGCACAAGGACAAGGCAAGAGCAAGGTCGGACATAGCAGAAGGTCTGGGCGGGCAGAAATGATTCGTAGTCAGGGGCAACGGCAAGGGTCTGGATACACAGGCTTGGGATACACAAAACGCTTTCTCAGGGCACTAGGGCAACAAGATCCAGCAAGGACAGGAAGGGGAAGGGGGTTTTTATATGTTTTGAACTGATTGGGCCAGGCACCAATTAGTGGTGCACTGGCCCTTTAAATTTCATAGAGACGGCGCGCGCGCCCTAGAGAGCGTGGCCATGCGTGCCGGGAGGGCAGTGAAGCAGGACGTGGTGGGTGAGAGACACGGGATGTGATCCGAGAGCGGGCACGTCCCGCACCTCGGATCGCGTCCCCTCTGAGAACGAGGAAGCAGCGCTGCAAACAGAAGCATGCTGCAAGCGCTCCGGGGAAGCAGCGGGACCCGGAGGGCTCGGTGTGACAAACACTACATGCGCTGTACCGCAGAAAGTTTAACAGGGTCCATTTGAAGACCTTGTCCGGACACAATGTAACCCAAGAAGGGAAGACAGCTGCGTTGGAAAATTACACTTCTTGATTTTGGCGTAGTCGCTGGAGCACTTGACGAACATGAAGGCGATGTTCCTCTAGGTTGGAGGAAAAAATGAGGATGTCGTCAAGATAGACTACCACACAAGAGTACAGCATATCCCGAAAAATTTAATTAACAAAGTCATGAAAGACTGCTGGGGCATTGCATAGACCAAATGGCATAACTAGGTATTCAAAGACACCATCTCTGGTATTGAAGGCGGTCTTCCATTCATCACCTGCTCGAATACGGATGAGGGGCGCACCCTTAGATCTAGTTTGGTGAAAATATTAGCACCTTGCAGTCGGTCGAAGAGTTCGGAGATGAGAGGCAGAGGATAGCGATTTTTTATGGTAATTTTATTGAGACCGCGGTAATCAATACAAGGGCGGAGAGATCCATCTTTTTTAGCGACAAAAAAAAATCCAGCTCCAGCCGGGGAAGAAGATTTCCGAATAAAACCTCTTTTGAGGTTTTCTTGTATGTACTCAGACATAGCATGGGTTTCCGGGCCAGAAAGTGGGTAAATCCTACCACGGGGTGGTGTGGTACCAGGGAGCAGGTCGATAGGACAGTCATAGGGTCTATGTGGTGGTAAGACCTCTGCCTGCTTTTTACAAAAGATGTCCGAAAAGTCCTGATAGGCCTTAGGAAGACCTGGCGAAGTAGTAGCCATGGAGACTTGGCAGGAAGAAACTGGGTGAAGACATCGCTTGTGGAAAGAAAATCCCCAGCTCTTAATGTCCCCGGTGACCCAGTCGAGGCAAGGCGAATGACGTTGGAGCCAGGGCAAGCCCAGAAGAATTTCAGAAGTGCAGTTGGGTAGCACAAAAAATTCAATGTGTTCATGATGGTGAACTCCTACAGTCATGAGTAGCGGTTGAGTGCGGTAACGCACAGTACAGACCAGTCT
The DNA here is from genome assembly GCF_029499605.1 of Hyla sarda. Lineage (NCBI taxonomy): Eukaryota > Metazoa > Chordata > Amphibia > Anura > Hylidae > Hyla > Hyla sarda. The sequence continues at coordinate 227,823,595 of NC_079192.1, forward strand.
CTCTCCATTGACGGATGAAATGAAGAGAGGCTTGACGAGACAGGTAACTGGAATGTTGAATCTGTTTACTAGGGAGGCTTCAATGGAACTTCCTGCTGAACCCGAGTCCATGAAGGCCACAGCGGAGAAGGAAGTAGTATTAGTGGGTATAGCAATGCGCACAGGTAAAGTCAATCGTGAAAAGGTAGAATTCACTCCTAGCAACGACTCTCCTACGTTGACTAGGTGAGTGGGTGCGTCTCTCAGACGCGGAGGACGAATAGGACAGTCCTTAAGGAAATGTTCGGTGCTTGAACAGTATAGGCACAGGTTTTCATTCCTACGGCGAGTCCTCTCTTGTAGGGTCAGGCGAGACCAATCCACTTGCATAGCCTCCTCGGCAGGAGACACAGGAATAGATTGCAAAGGACGTTGGAGGAGAGGAGCCTGGGAGGAAAACCGCCTGGTGTGAACAAGATCCTTTTCCTGACGAAGCTCCTGGCGTCTTTCCAAGAAACGCATGTCGATGCAGGTGGCCAAATGGATGAGTTCAGACAGGTTAGCAGGAATTTCTCGTGCGGTCAGGACATCTTTGATGTGACTGGATAAGCCTTTCTTGAAGGTCGTGCAGAGGGCCTCATTATTCCAGGAAAGCTCAGAGGCGAGGGTGCGGAACAGGATGGCGTATTCGCCCACTGAAGAACTCCCTTGGACAAGATTCAGCGAAGCAGTCTCGGCTGAGGAAGCCCGGGCTGGCTCCTCAAATACACTACATACTTCAGAGAAGAAGGACTGGATTGTAGCTTTGGCAGGATCGTTGCGGTCCCAAAGTGGTGTGGCCCATGACAAGGCCTTTCCAGACAGGAGGCTGACCACGAACGCCACTTTAGACCGTTCCGTAGGAAATTGGTCCGACATCATCTCCAGGTGTAGGGAACACTGGGACAGGAATCCACGGCAAAGTTTAGAGTCCCCATCAAACTTGTCTGGAAGAGACAGCAGAAACTGGGAGAAGCCACTCGCTGCGGAGGAGATGCAGGAGCTGGTGGAGGAGATGGTTGCTGTTGTTGCGGCAGTAGCTGTTGCAGCATAGCGGTCAACTGAGTCAGCTGTTGTCCTTGTTGCACGATCTGCTGAGATTGCTGGGCGACCACGGAGGTTAGGTCAGCGACACTGGGCAGCGGGACCTCAGCGGGATCCATGGCCGGATCTACTGTCAGGATCCGGACTGGTATGCGGAGAGGACACTGGGGGTGGATCCTCTGTGTCAGTGAGGTGATGGCGTGGGCTCTACCAGGGGAACGGAATCTAAGGGGTTACTGGTTTTCACCAGAGCCCACCGCAAAGCGGGATGGACTTGCAGCGGCAGGTAACCCCCAGGTCGTTCCACCCGATAGTGACTCAACCTCACTGACAGCTGAGACAAGCGCGGTGCACAAGGACAAGGCAAGAGCAAGGTCGGACATAGCAGAAGGTCTGGGCGGGCAGAAATGATTCGTAGTCAGGGGCAACGGCAAGGGTCTGGATACACAGGCTTGGGATACACAAAACGCTTTCTCAGGGCACTAGGGCAACAAGATCCAGCAAGGACAGGAAGGGGAAGGGGGTTTTTATATGTTTTGAACTGATTGGGCCAGGCACCAATTAGTGGTGCACTGGCCCTTTAAATTTCATAGAGACGGCGCGCGCGCCCTAGAGAGCGTGGCCATGCGTGCCGGGAGGGCAGTGAAGCAGGACGTGGTGGGTGAGAGACACGGGATGTGATCCGAGAGCGGGCACGTCCCGCACCTCGGATCGCGTCCCCTCTGAGAACGAGGAAGCAGCGCTGCAAACAGAAGCATGCTGCAAGCGCTCCGGGGAAGCAGCGGGACCCGGAGGGCTCGGTGTGACAAACACTACATGCGCTGTACGAGCATGTGTGTGGCACAAACGCTACAAGTGCAAGAACAGCACAAACACTGCAAGTGTATGTACAGCACACATGCCACGAGCACATGCACAGCATGGCTCTCACGAGCACATGTACAATACAACCCTATGAGCCTGCACAGTATAATTCCTATGAGCGAGTGTGCAGCACAAATCCTACTAGCCCATGTACAGCACAAATCCTACGAGCGCGTGTACAGTATAAATCCTACGAGCGCTGTAATGTGCAGAGCGGAGCAGTCAGAGAGTGTGCTGGCATATAATTAACCCCTTACTGTAATATGCAGAGTGGAGCAGTCAGAGTGTGCTGGCATATAATTAACCCCTTACCGTAATATGCAGAGCGAAGCAGTCAGAGAGTGTTCTGGCATATAATTAACCCCTGCTGTAATGTGCAGAGTGGAGCAGTCAGAGAGCATGGTGGCATATAATTAACCCCTTATAGTAAAACGCAGAGCTGAGCAGCCAGAGAACGTGCCGGCATATAATTAACCCCTTATAGTAAAACGCAGAGCTGAGCAGCCAGAGAACGTGGCGGCATATAATTAACCCCTTATAGTAAGGTGCAGAGCTGAGCAGCCTGAGAATCGTGCCGGCATATAAGCTCCCCCAATACAACAAGCAGGGGCCAGTTCCCAGGCAGAAAACCCGAGATGACAGCACCGAGCCGGCTGTTGAAATGCCGGCTCCGTACTGCCACAGGGGTTCGAGGGGGAGCGAGGACTCATACAGCCCTCCCCAGACAACAGCAGCATGCCCCCGTCACGAGTCCCACTGCCGATGGGAACTTGCTGAGCACTGCCGTGCCTGACCGGCCGGGAGAAGGGAACGGGCCACGTGGGACGCGTGTCCCCCTATTGCTGAAACCAAGGCCGGGGCCTAGCCTGAGGGTAAACCCCCGGACTCCGGATTACCTCCGGGAGAGGAGGCTGCGCAGAAACGCCGCCACCCAGGCCAGCCCCGGCCACTTACCCGTACCCCACCTCTGGAAACAATTTCCGGTCAGCTGACTCAGTGTTTCCGCTGACTTTCCATCACGTGAAGAACCCGCGGCGTACTGTGCTAGGGACAGCGCGGGTTCTTATAGTGATAAACCCCACCCCCTCACAAATACAGGCTAACTGCATTAGCCTTCACACACACACACACACACACACACATATATATATATATACACAAATAAAATAAATAGTTAAAAAACAACTGTTTTATTGGAGGGCCAAGGAGAGGGATTGACAAGGGACCCTTCCACGGAGTCTGTCCACAGAGTCAGTGGATAGACGGGTCCGCTTGTCTGTGACCACCCCACCTGTCGTGCTGAATGTCCGCTCAGGCTGTACTCTGGAGGGGGGGGGGTGTGACAGTAACTCCAGCTCACAGCTCGCAGCAGGTGTATAGCCTGACAACCTAGTACTCCATGGGGTCGTCGGTGCTCATGCTGTTGGAAGTACCAATGGACCCCATGTAGTCTGGCACCATTCGGGCCGCCGCTGGTGGTGACTAGTGCTGCTGGTGCTACTGGGTCGCGCAGGCTGGTAGAACAGCCTCATCTCAACCATAAGGTCACCTGATCGGCTGGTGCTGCTGGGTCCAGCCACCTACTGGGTAGATGGGCTGGGAGAACTGGAGGCTGTGGAGTGTCCTGCTCCAACCGGCTGATGAGACAGGACTGCAGTTCATCCATCTAGTCCTGCCTCCGGCTGGCTGGGATAAGCTGCCCCAGTTTCCCCTTGCAGCGGGGGTCTAAAAGGGTGGGCAACCAATACTCATCCCTCTCCTTAATGTCCCTGATCTGGGGGTCGCTCCTGAGGCATCGCAGCATCTGGGCAGCCATGGGGAAGAGGACAGCCTGCTGTGACTCTTCATGGCTGCCCAGGACCACGACCTCTTGGTCCTCCTGCTGCTGTTGCTTCTTCTACCGGTGGGAGATGCCCCACCCCAGGACTAACGGAGCCCCCAACACCAGCTCTCCCTCCTGACCATTCCCAGACTCTTGGATGTCAACAGACTCTTCCTCCTCCTCCTCGTCCTGGGCCTGGTCTTAGTGGAGCTGTGTTGCCTCCTCTTGCTCCACCAAGGCACTCTCCCCAGCCCCGAGCAGGCGATCTAGTGCCCTGTCCAGCAGGAACACTATGGGGAGCACGTCATTGAGGCCGACACGCTACCTGCTGAGCATCTTGATCGCCTGCTCGAATGGGGCCAACACGTGGCAGACCTGCTGTATCTGCCACCACTCTAAATTAGTGATGTAGGGGAGTTGGTGTGATGGCCCTGGAGTGCCTTGTCCAAGCAGTTACTCCCTTACTGCCTGTCGCTGCTCCCACAACCTCTCCTGCATGTGGAGGGTGGAGTTCTGCCACATCACACTGTCCACAATTAGCCTGTGAGGGGGCAGGCTGTTGTTCCGCTGCAGTTTGGACAGGGACGTGGTGGCCGTTGGGGAGCGTCGGAAGTGGCTGGCAATCCTTCGTACCTTTTGCATCATGTCACTCAACCTTGGATATGTGTGCAGGAACATTCTGTACCACAAAGTTGAGGACATGTGCCAGACAGGGCACGTGGGTGAGACTGCCTGCATGGAGGGCGGCGAGTAGGTTGCTGCTATTGTCACAGACAACCATACCTGCTTCTAGCCTGCAGGGTGTCAGACACTTCTGGACCTGAGCCTGTAGTGCGGCCAAAACATCAGGTCCAGTGTCTCCCTACCCCTAAGCTCACAAGCTGGAGCATGGCCTGACAGCGCATGGGCCCCACACTTGCATAGCTATGGGGATGCTTGCTGGGGGACTCAGCAGCTGTGGAAACAGTGGCTTCCGGGAGAGCAGCAGTTCTCACCTGGACACCCCAGGGTGGCACCACAAACTCAGATGCCACCGATCCGTACCCAGCACCTCGGAGGGAAACCCAAAGGGCAGTAAATCTATGATATCGTCCCTGCCCATGTCTGCTGGTCCAACCATCCATTGTCATATGCATCCTGTCGCTGACAGCGTGATCCAGTGACAAGGATACATTCTGCACAATGTGATGGTGTAGGGCAGGGACTTCGGTCCTGATGAATGAATGGTGTCTAGGGACACGCCATCTGGGTTGGGCCTGCTCCAAAATCTGCCTGAATGGATTGCTGTCCACAAGATTAAAGGGCAGCAGATGTTTTGCGATAACCCTTGCCAGGAGCCCATTGAGTGAATGCACGCGCCGGTCCCTGTGAGGTAGGGTGCCGTGCGTTCAAACACATCGGCAACCGACGGCTGGTGCCAGACGGCAGTGGAGGACGTAGAGGAAGGTGCAGTGGAGGCAGAGGTCTAGCTGCAGGTACCAGTGTCAAGGATGGACCAAGGTGAGGCACTAAAATGTGAGTGACCGCTGCTGCATATGCTGAGGGCTGGTGCAAGGGATTCACACCAGACAGGATGTTGGTATAGTATCTCCCTTCTCAGCATACTTACTAAGGAGCTGCCCAAGGAGTTCTGTTTAATTAAGGAAGTACATTTGGTTTTTACATTTGACAAAGGAGGAGGTTTAGTTATGACATCAAAATCAGCATGTTACATTTTGATTGGTTATTTGAGCTTTATCTCTGTATATATTCGCATATTTTAGGCATCTATTTATTTCTCGGCCAAAGTTCACTCATGCGGCTCGTTTCACTCTGAGACTGGAAAAACCCGGATCCGTATCTTCCTCAAATATTTTGTCTTCTAACGTCTCATCTTCTAAGGTTTCAATCTTAGTTACAAGCAGATAGCAAGATCAGGAACATGACATCAGGAATAGAGATGAGCGAACTTACAGTAAATTCGATTCGTCACGAACTTCTCGGCTCGGCAGTTGATAACTTTTCCTGCATAAATTAGTTCAGCTTTCAGGTGCTCCGATGGGCTGGAAAAGGTGGATACAGTCCTAGGAGACTCTTTCCTAGGAATGTATCCCCCTTTTCCAGCCCACCGGAGCACCTGAAGGCTGAACTAATTTACGCAGGATGAGTCATCAACTGCCGAGCCAAGAAGTTCATGACAAATCGAATTTACTGTAAGTTTGCTCATCTCTAATCAGGAACATGGTGTATAGTTTAAGAGTAGGTAACAAATATCTTTTTTCAGCATTAGAAATGTCATATAAATATATGTGTTAATATACAGTACAGACCAAAAGTTTGGACACACCTTCTCATTCAAAGAGTTTTCTTTATTTTCATGACTATGAAAATTGTAGATTCACACTGAAGGCATCAAAACTATGAATTGACACGTGTGGAATTATAGACATAAAAAAGTGTGAAACAATTGAAAATATGTCACATTCTAGGTTCTTCAAAGTAGCCATCTTTTGCTTTGATTACTGCTTTGCACACTCTTGGCATTCTCTTGATGAGCTTCAAGAGGTAGTAACCTGAAATGGTCTTCCAACAGTCTTGAAGGAGTTCCCAGAGATACTTAGCACTTGTTCGCCCTTTTGCCTTCATTGGGTTCAGGTCTGGTGACTGTGGAGGCCAGGTCATCTGGTGCAGCACCCCATCGCTCTCCTTCTTGGTCAAATAGCCCTTACACAGCCTGGAGGTGTTTTTTTGGGGGTCATTGTCCTGTTGAAAAATAAATGATGGTCCAACTAAACGCAAACGGATGGAATAGCATGCCGCTGCAAGATGCTGTGGTAGCCATGCTGGTTCAGTATGCCTTCAATTTTGAATAAATCCCCAACATTGTCACCAGCAAAGCACCCCCACACCATCACACCTCCTCCTCCATGTTTCACAGTGGGAACCAGGCATGTAGAGTCCATCCGTTCACCTTTTCTGCATGGCACAAAGACACGGTGGTTGGAACCAAAGATCTCAAATTTGGACTCATCAGACCAAAGCACAGATTTCCACTGGTCTAATGTCCATTCCTTGTGTTCTTTAGCCCAAACAAGTTTCTTCTGCTTGTTGCCTGTCCTTAGCATTGGTTTTCTAGCAGATATTCTACCATGAAGGCCTGATTCACACAGTCTCCTCTTAACAGTTGTTCTAGAGATGTGTCTGCTGCTAGAACTCTGTGTGGCATTGACCTGGTCTCTAATCTGAGCTTCTGTTAACCTGCGATTTCTGAGGCTGGTGGGTGACTCGGATGAACTTATCCTCCGCAGCAGAGGTGACTCTTGGTCTTCCTTTCCTGGGGCAGTCTGCATGTGAGCCAGCTTCTTTGTAGCTATTGATGGTTTTTGTGACTGCAAGTGGGGACACTTTCCACCTAGAATATGACATATTTTCAGTTGTTTCACACTTTTTTGTTATGCCTATAACTCCACGTTTTAATTCATAGTTTTGATGCCTTCAGTGTGAATCTACAATTTTCATAGTCATGAAAATAAAGAAAACTCTTTGAATGAGGTGTGTCCAAACTTTTGGTCTGTACTGTCTCTGCTATGATACCTGCTTGACATCTCTCCTTAGATCTGACACGTCTGTTCAGCATAATAAAGAAGTTGAAGTTATTTCCTGGTGAGTGCCGTCTACCTCTCTTCTAATATTAATATATATACATATATTGATCAGCAGTCAAAATCATTTTAATCAACTTGACACCAGTACCTCTACGAGAGGGAGCGGGGAAGTGGGAATGCATCGCTGGAAGGCGTTGGAGTGTCTGCAGTACAGTGGCAGGAGCCACCACCCCGCATCTGTTCCTACTCCCACCAGTGGTTGACTCTCAGGTGCTGAGTAAGGGCAGTGGTACCCAGCTGAGCCAAAGACCTCCTTCTCCTCACCTTGGCATGGCACAGCTGATAAATGCCTATAGCAGCATCATCTGCTACCAGTGAAGTAAGCCCAAACAGATGACTTAAGCACCAACCTCCTGTCAGATGGGGTGGTGCTGACTTGCGCCTGTTTGGGCTCAGTGTGCACAGGTGGAGCTGGCTGCTGCTGCCTCCTCATTCTCCGGGCTCCTCCTGCTGCCTCTTCCTGCTGCCATTACCAGTGGAGCCCCTGACGCTGGTCTCCCTGGTGACCTGGCACACCGTTTCCCTAGGGTGCCTACCTTCCTCCTCACTGCTGCAGTGAATTGACAAGGGAGGTGGCACCCATTCTGGGTCACCCTCCTCTTTGCCCCCTGACATGTCAGACCAGGGGCCAAACTGTGGTGGACTGAGAGGAACAGATGTGGAGCCCCTGACCTGGCTCCGCTGTCCCCTCGCTGATGCCTGGGTGTTATTAGGTGCGGGTGTTCATTGGCTAAAAACCAACTGCACCAGTTGGAAGGGATGTCACTGGGGTACTGACAGCCGTTACCTCCTCCTCCCTCTCTGTCATCCCTTCCAAAAAGGTCCTGAGCATCATCACTGAAATGGAGATCAGCCTGATGCAGGACCTCCCCCAAGAGGTCCCTCTCATTGTTGCTGTCAAACAGGAGAAGGCTAGATTCTTGGAGGCTTGTCCTACAGGAACTGGAGTGCTGCTGCTGCTCAGAGCCAGGGAAGAGGAATCCTACTTGAGAGCCATCCTGTGAGGAAATAGGGCGGCTGCTGTTAAGGAGTGGCTCCTTGCAGGTTGGCTCTGGTTAGACCTCAAATGTGAGTTACTGTCACTGTCCAAATTAGTGTATGCTGAGTGTTGACACAAGGGATGAACACCAGACAAAAGTTTGGTACAAACTCCTTCTCAGCAGAGCTGGGAGCACACAGGAGTTCCTTAATTTTGGGGAAAACAACTGTTATATAGGGTTATCAAAGGGGGAGGTTGTTTATGATATAAAAAAATCATTGTGTTATATTTTTATTGGTTAATTGAGTATAAATATATGTTCATATAAGGCTTAAGCATTTATTAATCTTAATCATGTGTAGCTATATGATGCAGGCTTCCTGTTTATGAAGAAGATTCACAAGGTTTCTGCTACTTTCCACCAGCTGCATATTTATTAGTTAAATGTTATTTCTCCTTTTTGGACACTGCAAATCTTTTTTCTTGCTTCTTGGGCGTTGTCCCAGAGAGCAGGTTCCATCTTGGTTACAAGCAAATAGCAAGCTGATATATCTGATAAGGATAATAATGTATTTCTGCAGCACTCGATTATATATATATATATATATATATATATATATATACACATACATATATATATATATATATATATATATGTATATATATATATAAAACTCAACGAATGTGTGTATGTATGTATGTATGTGTGTATGTTCCAGCATCACGTCCAAACGGCTAAAAATATTAACATGAAACTTGGCACACATGTTACTTATATGTCTACAACAAACATAGAATAGGTGATTTAACCCTTACTCACCCCCATTTGCCAGGGGCGGGGTTTATGTTTAAAGTCCCATACAAGTCAATGGGAAATATATGTTACTGCATAACTTCCAAACGGCTGGAGATATTTTGATAATACTTGGTCACATGTTACTTATATGTCCACTTAAAATATAGGATAGTTAATTTAACCCTTAACTACCCCATTTGTGAGGGTCCGGGTTTTTGTTTAAAGTCCCATGCAAATCAATGGGAAATGTATGTTCCCACATAACTTCAGTACGGCTGGAGATATTTCAATACTGGGTACACATATTACGGGTCAGGATGGGAGTTCAAGATAGGAGGTCGAGATAGGAGAACGGGATATGAGGACGGAATAGGAGGATGGGATAGGAGGTCGGCATAGGAGGTTGAGATATGAGGACATAATAGGAGGTCGAGATAGGAGGACGAGATAGGAGGACGGGATAGGAAGTCGGGATGGGAAGTAGGGATAGAAGGTTGAGATAGGAGGTTGAGATAGGAGGACGGGATAGGAGGTCGACATAGATGGTCGAGATAGGAGGTCGAGATAGGAGGAAGGGATAGGAGGTTGAGATAGGAGGACGGGATATGAGGTCGGGATAGGAGGTCGGGATAGGAGGTCGGGATAGGAGGTCGGGATACGAGGACGGGATAGGAGGTTGGGAAAGGAGGTCGGGATAGGAGGACAGGATAGGAGGACGGGATAGGAAGTCGGGATAGGAGGTCGGGATAGGAGGTTGGGATAGGAGGTCGGGATATGGCAACAATATATGAGGATGGGATATGAAGTCAAAAGCTTCCTCCTTTGTTTATTCTCCTCCCCAACAAGGATTAGGAAGGAAAAACCGGGCAACTCCGGGTACTCAGCTAGTGTATATATATATATATATATATATATATATATATGCCAGCAAGCAATATTATCATAATCATCCTTAACACTGCCACCATCAAAAAAGGCCCTAATGAGGTGAACGCCCCTGCCACCTGTGCCTGACCCTCTAGAGGAGCTTTCCCATGCTGGCAGAGGTCCAGCACTTGAACCAACTCTCCTACCCCTGCTGCCTGAACGGCCATATGAACTACTCATAGTAGCAGTGAGGTAAACTTTATTGGGACGGGGACTCTGGGGCAAAAATTACCTAACAAAAGGCACAGACACTGACAAAGACACTAAGGCTAGGTTCTCACTATGGAATTTCCGCTTGCTAAAATGTATAGTGTAGTGAAGGGTTTTTCATTCACAAATTCACACTTTGGAATTTGTGAAGCAGAATTTTTGAACGGAAAATCTGCTAGGAAATTTCCGCCTAAAGAATGGCGTTGCTCATTCTTCAGGCATGAATACTCGCGGAACACATTGAAGTCTATTGGAGACTGCAATGTTTGCGCGGTCCTACCGCCCACTGATTCAGTCGGTGTTGGCCGCACTCGGACTCTCCGGGCAGAAATTTTTGGCCCAGAGATTCGGTAGTGTGAACCTAGCCTAACACTTAAAACAAACGCTAATAAACTTTTTAGTTTTTTACACACCAAAGACAAAGTCAATTATGCAGACACAGACGCAGAAACTACTAACTGCACCAACTAAACAATAAAAACTAAAAACTAAAGCTGATAAACTTTTTTTTGTTTTTTGTTTTTTTTACACACACCAAAGACAAAGACAATTACATGGACACTACTAACTACACCAACTAAACAATAAAAAATTATCTAAAAACTAAAGCTAATAAACTTTTTTTTTTTACACACCAAAGACAAAGACAATTACACGGACACTACTAACAACACTAACTAAACACTAAAAAACTAACTAAAAACTAAAGCTAATAAACTTTTTTTTTTCACAGACACTAAACTAAAACACTAAAATACACCTAAAGCCTACACTATACTATACCTAAACTAACTAACGCATTTGTCGGGGTATACCACGCACCGGCCTATAACACACACCCTCATTTCACCAAGGAAATTTGGGTAAAAAAGTTTTTTAAAATGAGGGTGCGTGTTTGTACATGTGTATACCCCGATACACTGTTTCTGACCCCACAGAACCCCAGGAAAGGAAGGGGGAGAGAGGCCGTCGCTGCCCGCTTCTCTCCTCCTGCCTTTCCTGGGGTCTAGAGCCCTGCTGCCGCCGCTTCTTTCCCCCTGCTCTCCTGCTATCGGCACCGCTGCCCCTTCTCTCCCCATGGCTATCGGTGCCGCTGCCCCATTGCCGGGGGGAGAGAAGCGGCGCTGGCAATGGGGCAGTGGCACCAATAGTCAAGGGGAGAGAAGGGGCAGCGGCACCCATTGCCGGCGCCACTGCCCCGTTGCCTCCCCCATGCCCGGTTGTATAATTACCTGTTTCCGGGGTTGGATCCGCGCTGCTTCTGGCCTCCAGTTTGGCGTCCCCTGCGTCGTTGCTATGCGCTGCATGGTGCGGCGCAATGACGAGTGACGTCACTTGTAATAACAGGTAATTATACAACCGAGGATGGGGGAGGCAACGAGGCAGCGGTGCCGATAGCAGGGGGAGAGAAGTGGCGGCAGCAGGGCTCTAGACCCCAGGACTGGCAGGGGCAGAGAAGCCGGCAGGTCTCTGCACCTGCAAAAGCCGCTGCAGTTCATTGATTTAAAGTGCCCGCTTTAAATCATTGAACTGCAGCAGCTTATCGGCGTATAACACGCAGATAGACTTTGGGCTAAAAATTTTAGCCTAAAAAATGCGTGTTATACGTCGATAAATACGGTAATCTGCTAAACTAACCTACTCTATCTAACACTATAAAATCACCAGATGATTTGCTTTGCTTTTAAAAAAAAGCAAAGCACTAACTCTATACCCTACACTAGTACCTATCTGCCAAGCTAACCTACTCTATCTAACACTAATCTTGTTGACTATATAATTTGCTTTTAAAAAAGCACTTGAAAGCACACAGACAGTATTCAAGCTCTTCTCACAAAGACCACCACATGAAACTGCAAAGGGACTGCTGCTGGGAAAAATCTTATAGAGTGAAGGGGTGGGATACTTTCCTATTGGTTGCTAGGGATGTTGCTAACCTCTGACAACTGTATCTGCATCATTCTCATTGGCCCACAAGCTAAAAGAAGGGAGGGATCGGTGTCCTCGAAGTGACGATATTCGCGAATATGCGAATATTTGCTCACCACAGTAAATAATATTGGAGCCTTCTTTAGACCACAAGCTGAAAGCAGGGAGGGATTATCACTGTGATGTGTACTGTGATGTGTACTGTGAAAAACAAGCAAATTAATATTCGTAATTGCAAATATATAGTGCTATATCCGCAATATTCACAAAATCGCGAAGTTGCGATATTCACGATAAAAAGTTGCATTGTGAATATTCGCGCGCAACACTAGTAAGATGTACTGCATACATCAGTGAATATCAGGCACCTGAGATCTGGATCCATAACAACCAGTAAGTCATAGCTATTCTGTACAAATGAACATTTTCTAACAGGAAAATATTTAATTCACATTTAAATATATTTAATAACTATAATATGATGCTAGGCTTTGTAGAGTCAAAGTTTAACTTCGTTGTTGATGTTGTGGCGGGATAAAATCTCCTGCAATTTTGTAGCCCACAACTAAAGTGATCAGGATAAGGATTTGCTGGAAGTTCCATGCAGGTCAATGGAACTTACAGAAAATCCATATCTTGATTGCTTTAGTCTCAAGCATATCTCGGGCTATGTTGTTGTTGAGAGATTCAAATATCAGACAGTAGATAAAGAAACAAGGTCCAGCTGGGCAGATGCATGAAAATAGGGTTTATTCCCAGATAGCAACACACAAACAGATACGGGTGGGCGGAAATGATGCGTTTCAAGCGCACATGCGCTTGAAACACGTCACCTTCTTCCTACCCTTACCTGTTTGTGTGTTGCTATGTGGGAATAAACCCTATTTTCATGCATCTGCTGAGCTGGACCATATTTATTTATCTTCTGTTGGAGTTTTTCAGTGCTGTCCTGCAGTGTTCCGTGCTACGGCTACCCCATGGTGAGTGAGCTGGATTTTCACATGTGTCTACCACATTCAAATATCAGAGTAATGCTTTAACTAACTTTAGCATTAGATATAGTGCATTGTTTTAATTGTGCATAAAATGAGAACTAAGGACCAGTTGTTTACTTTTATTTCCCCTTGATCCCAGATTGATCCTTTATAGAGCTCTAAGGTTAGGATTAGGAATTATGATGCTCTGTGAGGCTTTCTCATGAAACCTAATACTATAGAATAAATAGATATCTAATTGAGTACCTTCTGTCTTTACATCTTGGTCTCAAGGACCTGAGCAAATGTGATAATGCCTTTTCCTAAATAACCACTCCTTTCAAACAGCCAAGGCTTGCCACTCTCCATCAGATCAAGTAGCCTAAAAATGACTGCAAAAACTGAACTGTTAACCCCTTCATTATACCAGAACTTAACTGTGATTAGAAGCAGGGTTGTGGACTGTCCGTAAATTCATGGACACTCACATTTTTTTTTTATCTGTCTGTAATTTTTGTACGCTGCAGGAGCCTCTATACAAATTATTGTGATTGTAATTATATATATTTTTTTTTTACAGTTCATAGAGAATGCAGCTAAAGTGTTCAAATCACATCATATATTCTTAGCAATAGGCAAATATTACTTATAATCTTTGTAATACATTATGGTTTTCCAATGTGTCCATAAAATGTCAGCTGTCAGTGATTTTTTGGATAAGTTTTCCAGAAAAAAAATTAAAATGGCCACCCTTGTCAGAAGTAAAAAAAAAAGTCGCAAAAGGAAGTCATGTTTTGCTGTTTAGCATCACATAGACGTGGCCCCTGATTATATTGCCCTATACTTAGCATTATAATGACAAATTCAGACAGGTCTCTGAGGTTTTTCACAAGATCAGCCCACTCACCATTTATGGCTATGAACATTTACGAGATTGCATTCTGATCTGTCAAAATGCAAGATGCAAAGGAGTCAGAGATGACAGCTGATAATAAAAAGTGTATAAATCTCTGTCAAATCAAAAAAAAAAATCTTTAAAAATTAACAAGGATCTTTTATTTATTTATTTATTTTTAATAAATTATTGCTGTTTGATTACTTCACTGCTAATGGATGACAGTGAACGCAGAATGCTTATTGTGGAACTCATGATTCACACTACTGATGTGTATTGAAAATCTCAGATGCTATTTTATATTCCACATAACACACTTTGAAGTATTCAAAATAAATCAACAAAGTTCTGATGACAATATTTAATTATTACAGCAAATAGCTACATAATAGTTTACATGCTTATTATATTCCTAACAAGGATGCTGTGCAGGTTGCGTTAAAAGAGATTTACAGCCGTAATATAATATAAATGGCTGCACATTTTCACACTAAAGCAGCAAGGGAGACATAGAAATGAACACAATCTATCATTACCTAGTTGTTCGAGGTAAAATTTGTTTTTACATAAGAATTTAGAAAGCTTAAATAATGGGGAATATCACGGGGGACCGTCCCCTGCTGATAAGGAAATAAGTTGCCAACATCTGACAAATTACCTTCAAACTCTGTCATTGATGGTGCCTTTTTTGTGGCAAATTTTAACGTCTGCTGATTTTTTTCCCAGTGGTTTGCTGGGATCGTCTACATGGATTCCATGCCTGTTGTACTGTGAATATATTATGTACATGTTTTCACCATCTTGTGAACTAAAGGTGAGAGAGTGAATTTAAATCAGATAATAAAGTTCCTGCAATTTCCAACGAGTCGACAGGAGGAGAATTTTACCTTCTATCCCTGTGGGTAACAGCCACAGCATGCTCTCACATTCTCAGCTATAATGTTTTTATCATGTTAAGATAAGCTATTGCTCTTTCTGAAATAAATCCCAATTAGATTATGAAGAGGATGGAAAATGATACAATCTATGTTTTTTATTCTCATGATTGAGAAGATAATTTTTTAGAACACTGTTTATTAGACGTATCTAAGCATTTTACAGTTAATGCATGTATGCAACATTATATTCCTGTAATCAAGTCTTTTGTTATAAAATACTGAAAATACTAACACCAACTTTCACATAGTGTTAAATTAACTATATTTTATAGCTGGTTAATAACGTTACAAAGAGAGATCATTTTTATCTCATTACTGTAGAAAACACAAAGAAAGCAACACCATATATATATAAGTAGACCATAAGGGTATATGCCACAGTACCCCAACTCTGCATTCTCTTTAACCCCTTAAGGACCGGGGTTTTTTCCGTTTTTGCATTTTCGTTTTTTGCTCCTTGCCTTTAAAAAATCATACCTCTTTCAATTTTGCACCTAAACATCCATATGATGGCTTATTTTTTGCGCCACCAATTCTAATTTGTAATGACGTCAGTCATTTTGCCCAAAAATCTATGGTGAAACGGAAAAAAAAATAATTGTGCAACAAAATTGAAAAAAAAACCCCGCAGTTTTGTAAATTTTGGGGGCTTCCATTTCTACGTAGTACATTTTTCGGTAACATTGACACCTTACCTTTATTCTGTAGGTCCATACGATTAAAATGATACCCTATTTATATAGGTTTGATTTTGTCGGACTTCTGGAAAAAATCATAACTACATGCAGGAAAATGTATACGTTTAAAATTGTCATCTTCTGACCCCTATAACTTTTTTATTTTTCCGTGTATGGGCCGGTATGAGGGCTCATTTCTTGCGCCGTGATCTGAAGTTTTTAACGGTACCATTTTTGCATTGATAGGACTTTATTCATTTTTAAATGAGATAAAAAGTGACCAAAAATGCACTATTTTGGACTTTGGAATTTTTTTGCACGCACGCCATTGACCGAGCGGTTTAATTAATGATATATTTTTATAATTCGGACATTTCCGCACGCGGTGATTCAAAAAAAGGGGGTGATTCAAACTTTTAATAGGGGAGGAGTTAAATGATCTTTATTCATATAGGTCCCATATATACCCAGATATAAAAAGTGACCAAAAATGCACTATTTTGGACTTTGGAATTTTTTTGCGTGTATGCCATTGACCGTGCGGTTTAAATAACAATATATTTTTATAATTCGGACATTTCCACACGCGGCGATACGACATATATTTATTTTGATTTTTATATACACAGTTTTTTTTCTATGGGAAAGGGGGGGGTGATTAAAAGTTTTATTAGGGGAGGTGTTAAATAATCTTTATTCACTTTTTTTTTCACTTTTTTTTTGCTATGTTATAGCTCCCATAGGGACCTATAACACTGCACACACTGATCTTCATCATTGATCACTGGTTTCTCATAAGAAACCAGTGATCAACGATTCTGCCGTATGACTGCTCATGCCTGGATCTCAGGCACTGAGCAGTCATTCGGCGATCAGACAGCGAGGAGGCAGGTAGGGGCCCTCCCGCTGTCCTGTCAGCTGTTCGGGATGCCGCGATTAGCCGCGGCTATCCCGAACAGCCCGACTGAGCTAGCCGGCCACTTTCGGTTTTTCTTTTAGCCGCGCTGCTCAGCTCTGAGCGCGCGGCTAAAGGGTTAATAGCGCGCAGCGCCGCGATCGGCGCTGCGCGCTATTAGAGGCGGGTCCCGGCTTCACTATGATGCTGGGCCCGCCGTGATATGACGCGGGGTTACTGTGTAACCCCGCGTTATATCAGGAGAGCAGGACCAAGGGCGTACCTGTACGCCCTTGGTCCTTAAGGGGTTAAAGGAAACTGTCATCAGTGTATTACACACGCAGATTGTACAGGGTGGGCCATTTATATGGATACACCTTAATAAAATGGGAATGGTTGGTGATATTAGCTTCCTGTTTGTGGCACATTAGTATATGTGAGGAGGGAAACTTTTCAAGATGGGTGGTGACCATGGCGGCCATTTTGAAGTCAGCCATTTGGAATCAAACTTTTGTTTTTTCAATAGGAAGAAGGTCATGTGCAAACCTATTGGGAATTTCAGAAGAAAAACAATGATGTGCTTGGTTTTAACATAACGTTATTCTTTCATGAGTTATTTACAAGTTTCTGAAGGAGAAATGCTAGCACAGGCTTCCAGTATCCATAGTTTCAGGTGCTACACATCTCGTATCTTCACAGCATAGACAATTGCCTTCAGATGATCCCAAAGATAAAAGTCTAAGGGGGTCAGATTGGGAGACCTTGGGGGCCATTCAACTGGCCCACGATGACCAATCCACTTTCCAGGAAACTGTTCATCTAGGAATGCTCGGACCTGACACCCATAATGTGGTGGAAAAACTCGGAACGTGCCAGCTTCAGTGCATAAAGAGGGAAACACATCATCATGTAGCAATTCCGCATATCCAGTGGCCTTGAGGTTTCCATTGATCCAACTGTCTTGGAGGGATCTATCCAATGTGGGTTAGTGTTAGACCAATAGCGGTGGTTTTGTTTGTTAACTTCACCATTCAATGTCATTGTTTACATTAACCACAGTTGTGAAACCACATTGTGATCCATAGGTGCAGGTCCTCCACTCCAACGTAGGTGCACAACTGCACTTGGAGTTGAGCACCTTGTATCACCTTAGATCACATCAATGTAAGTGTTTGTTTAACTTCACCATTCACATAAAAGTTTGCCTCATCACTGAACAAAATCTTCTACGTAAACTGAGGGTCCTGTTCCAATTTTTGTTTTGCCCATCCTGCAAATTCAGTGCGCCGATCTGGGTCATCCTCGTTGAGATGCTGCAGTAGCTGGAGTTTGTAAGGGTGCCATTTGTGAGTAGCTAATATCCGCCAAAGGGATGTTCGACTAATGCCACTCTCCAGTGACATGTGGCAAGTGCTACGCTGTGGGCTCTTGCTGAATGAAGCTAGGACAGCCACTGATGTTTCTTCATTCGTGACAGATTTCATGCGTCCACATTTTGGCAAATCCAACATTGAACCAGTTTCCTGAAACTTAGCAAGCAGTTTGCTAATTGTAGCATCGGAGATGGGTGGTCTCGTAGGGTGTCTTGCATTGAAATCTGCTGCAATGACCCGCTTACTGCGTTCACCAGACATCAACACAATTTCTATCCGCTCCTCACGTGTTAACCTCGACGACATGTCAATGGTTGTAAACAAAGAGAAACTTGTAAATAACTCATGAAAGAATAAAGTTACATTAAAATCAAGCACATCATTGTTATTCTTGTGAAATTCCCAATAAGTTTGAGGTGTCACATGACCCTCTTCCTATTGAAAAAACAAAAGTTGGATTCAAAATGTCCGACTTCAAAATGGCCGCCATGGTCACCACTCATCTTGAAAAGTTTCCCCCCTCACATATACTAATGTGATACAAACAAGAAGTTAATATCACCAAACATTCCCATTTTAATAAGGTGTATCCATGTAAATGGCCCACCCTGCATAATAGTATATAAAGTGACTTTATTTTACAGAAGACACCACATGCCACAGAAGGATAATCTCCACCCCTGTGATTTGAGTTTGTCTATAAGGGTAAATACTCATTAGATAGATTACTTTTAGGGAAATATATGCAACTTATCTACATATCCCTTGCATTCACTTCCAGGCTGTGAAGAGACAGAGGTGCTGTTTGGTAACTATAAAACCAAGTATATCTAGCGATTGTCTATTGTCTAGTGATTGTGTGTCTGTATACAAGAGTGGGACGTATACAGGTAAGTGTAAAAGTGACTTAAAATTTAAGGGACTTTAAATTCAGGGAGTTGAAATATTTGATTTTTTTTTTTTTGTAATACTTTGCAACCCCCAAATCCCATGTTGGAAAATGCAGTCCAGTGCACATCTTGCGCAATGTATGCAATCCTTGAACAGCAGTTTGAGGGTGCACATTGTTGTGCGAGATGTGTGTCTCCTGCTCACTAAGCAAGTATTCTATGGGGTAGAGGTGGGGGAGGATAGTGGGATGGAGGTGCAGGACAGTCAGGCAGCTAGCTAGGTTACAGTTATAAAATGGGGTAGAGGAAAAAGTGTCACGGAGGCTAGTCCTGAACTGGCACACCGCAACAAGTTTGCTCGGTTGGCAGATGAGGGGGATGCCATTTCAGAGCTAGCAGTGCTGCAGTACTGCAGCGAGACTGCCAGGGGGGTGTCTGCTCCAGTAAGGAGGGAGGGAGGAGTACAGGGCAGGCCAGACAGGTACTGGTAATGGGGGACTCAATTATTAGGGGGACAGACAGGGCAATTTGTCACAAAGACCGGGATCGCCGAACAGTGTGTTGTCTTCCTGGCGCTCAAGTTCGGCACATCGCGGATCAGGTTGACAGGTTGCTGGGTGGGGCTGGAGAGGACCCAGCAGTCATGGTACATGTTGGCACCAATGACAAAGTAAGAGGTAGGTGGAGTGTCCTTAAAAATGATTTCAGAGACTTAGGCTGCAAGCTTAACCCCTTAAGTACCCAGGGTTTTTCCGTTTTTGCATTTTCGTTTTTTCCTCCTTGCATTTAAAATATCATAACTCTTTAAATTTTGCACCTAAAAAACCATATGATGGCTTATTTTTTGCGCCACCAATTCTACTTTGTAATAACATCAGTCATTTTATCCAAAAAGCTATGTCGAAATGGTAAAAAAATCATTGTGAGACAAAATTGAAAATAAAACGCCATTTTGTAAATTTTGGGGGCTTACGTTTCTACACAGTATATTTTTCGGTAAAAATGACACCTTATCTTTATTCTGTAGGTCCATATGATTAAAATGATACCCTACTTATATAGGTTTGATTTTGTCGTACTTCTGGAAAAAATCATAACTACATGCAGGAAAATGTATACGTTTAAAATTGTCATCATCTGACCCTTATAACTTTTTTATTTTTCTGCGTATGGGGCAGTATGAGGGCTCATTTTTTGCACCATGATCTGAAGTTTTGAGCGGTACTATTTTTGCATTGATAGGACTTTTTATTCATTTTTTCATGATATAAAAAGTGACCAAAAATGCACTATTTTGGACTTTTGAATTTTTTTGCGTGTATGCCATTGACCGTGCGGTTTAAATAACAATATATTTTTATAATTCGGACATTTCCACGATATGGCATATATTTATTTTGATTTTTATATACACTGTTTTTTTCTATGGGAAAGGGGGGGTGATTAAAAGTTTTATTAGCGGAGGTGTTAAATGATCTTTATTCACTTTTTTTTCACTTTTTTTTTGCCATGCTATAGCTCCCATAGGGACCCATAACACTGCACACACTGATCTTTTACATTGATCAGTGGTTTCTCATAAGAAACCACTGATCGATGATTCTGCCGCTTGACTGCTCATGCCTGGATCTCAGGCACTGAGCAGTCATTCGGCGATCAGACAGCGAGGAGGCAGGTAGGGATCCTCCAGCTGTCATGTAAGCTATTCGGGATGCCGCGATTTCGCTGCGGCGACTCCGAACAGCTCCCTGAGCTGGCCGGGATGGTTTCACTTTCACTTTAGACACGGCGTTCAAATTGAACGCCGCGTCTAAAGGGTTAATAGCATGCAGCACCGTGATCAATGCCGTGCGCTTTTAGATACAGGTCCTGGCCGTTGTTAGAGGCCGGGCCCGTTATAGATCGGGAGCGGACTCATGACGTACGCGTACGTCATGGGTCCTTAAGGGGTTAAGGCAAGGACCTCCAAGGTAATATTTTCTACCACAAGCCACACCAGAGAGGCAGCGGGAGATCAGGGAGGTAAACAAGTGGCTCAGAAGCTGGTGTAGGAAGGAAGGGTTTGGGTTCATGGAGAACTGGGCTGACTTCGCTGTCGGATACCGGCTCTACCTTAGGGACGAGCTGCACCTCAATGGGGAGGGTGCAGCTGTGCATGGGGAGAAGATGGCTAGAAGGGTGGAGGAGTGTTTAAACTAGGGACTGAGGGGGAGGGAACCTAAAACATAGAGGGGGTAAGATAGTGTAGATAGAGAGGGGGGACTTAGTAATATACCTGGGGGTGGAGCCGAGGGAGGGGTTAAAATAGTTCATCGGGATAGGCTTCATAGGAAGAAAAATCATACACCATTGTATTGCATGTTGACTAATGCCAGAAGTCTGCCCAATAAAACAGAGGAACTGGAGTGGTTGATGTCTGAAGAAATTTATGACATAGTGGGTATAACAGAGACTTGGTTGTCAACATACAGGGATATAGTCTATTCAGGAAGGATCGGACAAAACGGAAAGGGGGAGGGGTTTGTCTTTTGTGAAATCAAGTCTGAAGGCCGCACTGCCGACTTGTGTTTGGACTTGTCTTTCAGTGAGTACATCTGGGGCGACATAGGTTGGCATTTGCAAAGAGAAATGCCAGCAGTGGATGTTGATGATTTGATTGTTCGAAATTCATTCAGAGTGGCAAAATACTCCTAAATCATAAATAACCTGTAAGTGTGTGCATTTCTGGGTGTATTTCAGACAGGCCAGCACCACCTCAGTCACAGTATGGTCTTAATATTGATAATTTTTACTCTGTCACAGTATGGTGCTATTGTTCTGTTCTAGTATGGCAGTGTTACTCAGTCACAGTATTTGGATATTGTTCAGTTCTGGTATGGTGGTGTTATTCAGTCTGCATTAAATGTGAAAGCATGAAGGCTGTATTTGAGACACTGGGCATTTTTTTGTGTACCACATACAAGGTAAAAATAAATAAACTTCATTTAATGGTGTCCATAACATAAAAGTTTTTCAATAGGTTTTTGTTGTCGGAGATACCCTTGGATGTGTAGAAGTCAAAATTAAATTAGATTATGGTTAATGATAAATTATACTGTGTCCGCATTGAAAATCTTGGTGCAGACATTCTAAAAACTACATAACATGCCAACGCTAATTCCACACAGAAGGGCACCATCGGGACTCTGCTGCTCCTTAATCTCTGTGCAGAATTCCAATGCGCAGAATTCTGCACAGAAATTCTGACGTGTGAACATAGCCTTGGTCGAGATGTTCATGGATGGTTGTTTATGTACATTTCTTAATTATTTGTACTTGTAAACTTAACATACATATATAAATCAATAAATATATAAAATATTGTATGCCAATAAGTCTTTGTTAAAAATATTCCTTCTATTTTCTTCATTTTCAATACTCTCTTGCATGCTTTCACAGCATGATCTATCTGTTGACAATAAATCAGCTTTGAATAGCATTCAGGATAGGAGACTGAGTCATTTTGCAACTCTTCTAAACAATTTAACTCTGAATGAGACAGAGCAGCAGAACAGCATGCATTGTATGTGAAGACATAAATGGAGCAAAAGTTTTAAGACTAAGAACTATGGAGAATGTTGTATGCCTGTTGGTTGGCATAGTATCTAGGGGCCTTCAGAAGGCCTCCATGGCTGCCATGTAAGATCTACTAATAAAGCCTATGGGCAGGCTAAATGAGAATGACAGTACACTGCAATGCATATTTATTGCAATATGCTGTATAAGCAATCAAGGAATGGCATGTGTAAATACCATAGACAGACTAAAACATAAAAAAAAGTGAAAAGTTATAAAAAAAGGAAAAAGTTATAAAAAAAAGTTTTTTTTAAATAATATACAAAAAATGCCCCCCATTAAAATATGTATGCATTGTTTTGAAACTGTGTGTGTGATTTCAAATATACCTTTTTTTTTATTTTATTTTTTTCATTATTCATTTCTGGGTTGCCGTTCCTTTTAGATGCCACAGCAAGAGAAATTGAATTTTTTCCTCTGTGGCCCTTTGGTCAAGTGGTACAATAATTTATTAAAATGGACAGGTATCAGAGAGATTTTGCATAACTACAAGTCCCAGCATGCCCTTCAGTTTTTTCAACAGCTGAAGGCACACTGGTTGCGAAACACTGAGAGTTCATTACCTAACTCAGTGTTTCGCAACCAGTGTGACCTCCAGCTGTTGCAAACTACAACTCCCAGCATGCACTGATAGACCGTACATGCTTGGAGTTGTAGTTTTGCAACAGTTGGAGGCACACTGGTTGCGAAACACTAAGCTAAGTAACAAACTCTCTGTTTTGCAACCAGTGTGCCTACAGCTATTGCATAACTACAACTCCCAGCATGCACAGACAGCCAAAGGGCATGCTGGGAGTTGTAGTTTTGCAACAGCTGGAGGTTCCCCCCCCCCCATGTGAATGTACAGGGTACGTTCACACGGGCGGAGGTTTACAGTGAGTTTCTCGCTGCAAGTTTGAGATACAACAAATTTTCCGCTGCAGCTCAAACTCCCAGCGGGAAACTTGCTGCAAAGCCCTGCCTGTGTGAATGTGCCCTAAAAACACTGCACTACACTACACTACACAAAATAAAAAGTAAGACACTACATATACACATACCCCTACACAGTTTCCACCCCCCAAATAGAAATTCAAAACTTCTCATACTGCACTGTTTCCAAAATGGAGCCTCCAAAACAACAACTCCCAGTATTGCCGGACAGCCATTGACTGTCCAGACATGCTGGGAGTTTGTTTTGCAACAGCTGGAGGCACCCTGTTTGGGAAACACTACCGTAGGGTATTTTTAGTATCGGAGGCAAGTGTAATTCTTGCTTCCGGGTCCGTCCCTATGGAAATCCTTAATTAAGGCCTCAAATGTGCATAGTGCTCTCTCACTTCAGAGCCTTGTCGTATATCAAGGCAACAGTTTAGGGCCACATATGGGGTATTTCCGTACTCAGGAGAAATTGCCTAACAAAAAAAATTAAAATAAAACACCACATGTGACCCCATTTTGGAAACTACACCCCTCACTAAACATAACAAGGGGTATAGTGAGCCTTAGCACCCTACAGGTGTTTGACGAATTTTCGTTAAAGTTGGACGTGAAAATTAAATACTTGTTTTTTTTCCCACTAAAATAGTTACATAGTTAGTACGGTTGAAAAAAGACATACGTCAATCAAGTTCAACCAGGGAATTGAAGGGTAGGGGTGTGGCGCGATATTGGGGAAAGGATGGGATTTTATATTTCTTCATAAGCATCAATGCTGGTGTTACCCCAAATTTTTCCTTTTCGCAAGGGGTAATAGGAAAAAAAGCCCACCACAATTTGTAACACCATTTCCTCTGAATATAGAAATACCCCATATGTGGATGTAAAGTTCTCTGCGGGCGCCCTGCAGGGGTGCGGTAAGCATTTACACCCCACAGGTGTCTGACAGATTTTTTGAACAGTGGTCCATGAAAATGAAAAATGTAATTAAATTTTCATTTGCACAGCCCACTGTTCCAAAGGTTCCATGGTTCTGGTAGCACGGGGGCTTTGTAAACACACACAAAAGCCCAATGTCGCTCCTTCTCTTCTGAGCCATGTAGTGGGCCCACAGAGCACTTTACATCCACATATGAGGTATTTCCATACTCAGAAGAAATGGTGTTACAAATTTGGGGGGCTTTTTCTCCTATTACCCCTTGTGAAAATAAAAAAATTGGGGTGACACCAACGTTTTAGTGAAAAAAATTTACATTTTCATTTTCACGTCCAACTTTGGCAAAAATGTGTCAAACACCTGTGGGGTGTTAAGGATCACTGTACCCCTTGTTAAGTTCCTTGAGGGGTATTGTTTCCCAAATAGTGTGCCATGTTTTTTTTTTTTTTTTTTGCTGTTCTGGCACCATAGGGGCTTCCTAAATGGGACATGCCCCCCACCAATCATTTGCTTTGCTTTCCAAAAGCCAAATGTGGCTCCTTCTCTTCTGAGCATTATAGTGTGCCCACAGAGCACTTTACATCCACACATGGGGTATTTCCATACTCATAAGAAATGGGGTTACACATTTTTGGGGGGCATTTTCTCCTATTACCTCTTGTAAAAATGGTAAATTTGAGAAAAAGACAGCATTTTAGTGAAAAAAAAACAACTTTTGTTTACATGTCCGACTTTAACGAAAAGTCGCTAAACACCTGTGTTTTTTTTTTTTTTTTTTTATAATATATTTTTATTAACCATTTTGCAAAACAAAATAAAAATTATAATCATACAAAAAGTGACAGTATAATAAATTGTTCTAAGAGTAGCAATAATAAAGAACCAAACAATCCCCTTCCTTCACCCCTCGACTCCCGTGGGAGCCCATATGTCATCTAGAGTCAGTGATCCATCAGCTCCTAGCTGTCCGGAAGCTGTAGCGCTCCCAAAGTGCCCTTTAGGAGCTCCAAAATATACCACTCTTTGTGTCTGAAGGGTCTAACTATGTCAGCTATCCCCTGGGAATCAAAGTGTGTTACAATAAAGGACTTCCATTTAGAGAAGAACTTCTTTGTTCCTGAGTTGCGATGGCGTTCTGCATCTAAACGGTCTACTCCCATATAAACCTTCAATTGGGTTATCAATAAGCTTAAGTCTGGAATCAGCTGTTCCAACCACCTCAAAAAGAGACACCGCAAAGCCACCAGTAGCACTACATGAATGATATGCGGTATATGTCTACCCTCCCCCCCCCTCCCTCCGGTGGCCTAAATTGGTGAAAGAGCAGGGCCTGAGGTGTGAAAGGGAGAGTAACCCTCCACTTATCATATATATAAGTACATACCATCCGCCAGTAGTCAGCCGTGTCCGGACAACTCCAAACTCCATGATATAGATTAGTCAAGGGTGTGGTACATTTGGGACAACTCGTGAGTCTATCAGGAAATGTGGGTGAGGGTAGGATATTAAATCCGTAAAGAGCTGCGTGAGATAATTTGTAATAAGTCTCCCTCCATCTCTCGTTGATGATGTGTTTGCGCACTAAACCCCAACCTGACAAAATTATATTGTGTATATTCGTGTCCCCCGTCCAGCGTTCCCATGTGGGGAACAGTTTCTGCGGGTCCAGTTTAAGAAGCCTATTCCGAAAAGAGGAGTAGAGCGAAGAAATAGACGCTCTCCTCGGCTCCAGGCCAATAACATGGTCAAGGGGGTGATCGACAGCTTCCCCTGATAGATCTCTCAACCTGGACAAGCAGAAGGAGTACAGTTGGTTGGCATAGAGTAAATGTGACTGGGGTAAACCAAAGGTCCTTAAGATATCCCCGGGTGAAAGCCATTGTGCGTTGTTCTTGTCAATAAGGTGACCCGCCGTCAGTACCCCCCTAGATTCCCAAAGTCGTAACCAGTGAGAGGTGACACAGTGGAGCAGTTCGGGATGGCCCCTAAAGGGCATGTGTTTAGAAAGGAGAAAGGGAAGGCGATATAGCTTGCGCACTTCCCTCCAAGCCACTATGGTGTCCCGTAACAAGATAGAAGACTTTACCATCGGAGGCAACCTAGCATACGATGTGTGAAGTAACGCACTCAGAGACCAAGGTGCCGCCAATGCTCGTTCTACCAATATATTAGAGTAATAGGTTGTGCCATGCAGCCAGTCCCTTACATGCCGGAATAAGCACGCCAAATTGTATCCCCTTACATTCGGGAAGTTGACTCCCCCCTCCGCCTTGCTCAGCATGAGTTTTTGTAGGGCAATTCGTGGGCGTTTCCCCTGCCATAGGAAGCGGGTGAAATCAGCATTAAGTTGACGAATATCAACATGTCGCAAAAGTATAGGCAGCGTTTGGAGAGGGTATAGGAGGCGAGGAAAGCTAATCATCTTGACAAGGTGACAACGTCCCAGAAAAGATAGTGGTAAATTTACACCTGTGGTTTTTTTTTTTTTATGCTGTTCTGGCACCATAGGGGCTTCCTAAATATGACATGTTCCCCAAATACCATTTCAGCAAATTTAACTCTATAAAATCCCATTGTCACTCCTTCCCTTCTGTGCCCTATAGTGCACCCAAAGAGCACGTCACATCCACATATGAGGTAATTCCTTACTCGAGAGAAATCGGGTTACACATTTTGGGGGGATTTCCCTCCTTTTACCCCTTGTAAAAACTCATAGAATTTTGAATATTCTCCTTCATTTTGCTGCTATTGCTGTGAAACACGTAAAGAGTTAACAAACTTTCAGAATGTCATTTTGAATACTTTGAGGGGTGCAGTTTTTATAATGGGGTAAATTATGGGGAATTTCTAATATGAAGGCCCTTCATATCCAATTCAAACTGAAATGGTCCCTGAAAAATTCAGCTTTTGAAAATGTTTTGAAAAATTGCTGCTAAACTGGAAGCTTTCTGATCTCTTCAAAAAGTAAAAACATGTAAACTTTATTATGCAAACATAAAGTAGACATATTGTACACTGCTCAAAAAAATTAAGGGAACACTTAAACAACACAATGTAACTCCAAGTCAATCACACTTCTATGAAATCACACTGTCCACTCAGGAAGCAACACTGATTGACAATCAATTTCAAATGCTGTTGTGCAAATGGAACAGACAAAACAGGTGGAAATTATAGCCAATTAGCAAGACACCCCCAATAAAGTAGTGGTTCTGCAGGTGGTGGCCACAGACCACTTCTCACTTTCTGTGCTTCCTGGCTGATGTTTTGGTCACTTTTTGAATGCTGGGGGTGCTTTCACTCTAGTGGTAGCATGAGACGGAGTCTACAACCCACACAAGTGGCTCAGGTAGTGCAGCTCATCCAGGATGGCATATCAATGCGAGCTGTGGCAAGAAGGTTTGCAGTGTCTGTCAGTATAGTGTCCAGAGTATGGAGGCACTACCGGGAGACAGGCCAGTATATCAGGAGACATGGAGGAGGCCGTAGAAAGGCCACAACCCAGAAGCAGGACCGCTACCTCTGCATTTGTTCAAGGAGGAGCACTGCCAGATCCCTGCAAAATGACCTCCAGCAGGCCACAAATGTGCATATGTCCACTCAAACGGTCAGAAACAGACCTCATGAGGGTGGTATGAGGGCTCAATGTCCACAGGTTGGGGTTGTGCCCAACACTGTGTAGGACATTTGGCATTTTTCACCAAGATTGGGAAATTACCCACTGGTGCCCTGTGCTCTTCACAGAAGAAAGGCACTGTGGAGAATGTTCTGCTGCCTGCAACATCCTCCAGCATAACAGTTTGGCGGTGGGTCAGTAATGGTGTGGAGTGGTATTTCTTTGGGGGACCGCACAGCCCTCCATGTGCTTGTCAGAGGTAGCCTAACTGCCATTAGGCATCGAGATGAGATCCTCAGACCCCTTGTGAGACCATATGCTGGTGCGGTTGGCGCTGGGTTCCTCCTAATGCAAGACAGCAGTTCCTGCAAGAGGAAGGCATTGATGCTATGGACTGGCCCGCCCGTTCCCCAAACCTGAATCTGATTGAGCACATGTGAAACATCACATCTCGCTCCATCCACCAACGCCAAGTTGCACCACAGACTGTCCAGGAGTTGGCAGATGCTTTAGTCCAGGTCTGGGAGGACATCCCTCAGGAGACCATCCGCCACCTCATCAGGAGCATGCCCAGGTTTTGAAAGGAGGTCAACCGGGCACGTGGAGGCCACACACATTACTGAGCCTCATTTTGACTTGTTTTAAGGACATTACATCAAAGTTGGATCAGCTTGTAGTGTGGTTTTCCATTTTTATTTTGAGTGTGACTCTATATCCTGATAAATGTGATTTCCATTGATAAATTTGGTAATGTAAAGACGAAAGTATTTCATATGCTTAGTCCATTCATTCAGATCTAGGATGTGTTATCTTAGTGTTCCCTTTATTCTTTTGAGCAGTGTAAATGTGAATCAATATATAATTTATTTGGTATGTCTATTTTCCTTACATGCTGATAGCTTCAAAGTTAGAAAAATGCAAAATGTTAAAATTTTTCATGACATTTTGGAATTTTTCACCAAGAAATGATGCAAGTATCAACGAAAATGTACCTCTAGGTTAAAGTAGAATATGTTATTAAAAAAAAACTATCTAGGAATCAAATTCATAAGTAAAAGCATCCCAGAGTTATTAATGCTTAAAGTGACAGTGGTCAGATGGGCAAAAAATGCTCTGGTCCTTAAGATCATAATGGGCTTGGTCCTTAAGGGGTTGAATGTCATATAAGTTATTTTTTGGTACTGTTGTACTATGCAAAAGCTGCTAGCAACAAAGGGCATTGCATCCTATAAGATTATATGTACCGCTGCATTGTCTGATATCTAAAGAGTGCACTTATTTGTACTTTTCTATTACACAATAGTTTTTGAGTAGCGTGCTTTGATTTTTTTCGGCACTGCTACAAGTTAAAGGGGTTCTCCGGTGCTTACACATCTTCTCCCCTATCCAAATGATAGGGGATAAGATGCCTGATCGCGGGAGTCCCGCCGCTGGGGACCCCCGGGATCTTGCATGCGGCACCCGTTTGTAATCAGTCCCTGGAGCGTTTTTGCTCCGGGTCTGATTACAGGCGGCGTGTGATGGCGGCGTGTGACGTCATGCCTTCGTCCCCGTGTGACGTCACGCTCCACCCCTCAATGCAAGCCTACGGGAGGGGGTGTGATAGCTGTCACACCGCCTCCCATAGGCTTGCATTGAGGGGCGGAGCGTGACGTCACACGTCGCCGGCCCAGTGGTCGCCTGTAATCAGACCCGGAGCGAACACGCTCCGGGGACTGATTACAAATGGGGTGCCGCATGCAAGATTCCAGGGGTCCCCAGCGGTGGGGCTCCCGCGATCAGGCATCTTATCCCTATCCTTTGGATAGGGGAAAAGATGTGTAAGCACCGGAGAACCCCTTTAAGTGCTTTATGATGACCTCCAAGCTATTTATTCTCATAGAAGACATGTTCATACTCAGGTAACAGCAAAGGATAAGGAGTACTTCAGAAAGCATCATTGATCATGCTATTTGTACACACTAGTTGGTCTGCAGTGATATTCTAGTTTCTGTGACTTATATGGGAATATTCCTTTGCTATATATAAAATTCACTTAGGTATTGTAAAGGTGTGAATGTGTGCATAGACTGTATATTTATCCATTCAAAGAATCTGGCAGTGAATAGAATCCAGTCATTTAATGTATAAATAAAGCTTTAAAGTAAGATTGAAACCTGTCTGTTTTGTTGCTGGCTCCATTGAACCATGTTGGAAAAAACTCATTTGCAATTCTGCATTAAATAGTCTAGTTTAGAAAGAACATCAATTTGCACAGTTCACTGACTTTTATACGAAATTTATGGATTGGCTATATTTTAGTAATGTTGTCTGACATTTCAAGGGTAACATTCTGGGTCTTATGGCACTTCCATTTTGATAAACGTAACACAGGTATGCAGATATTCTGAAGTGGCAGCTTCTAGCATTAATCTTTTCTGCATATTTTACCAGAAAATATAATCTGTTAGTGACTATTTGAAATGATGGTCTGTGTCTATTGTGCATTGCAAAGTACATATACACAGTAAATATATATAAACATATTTTATACTGTGGAATTTCTGCTGAAAAGATTTAACTTTTAAAGGGTTGTACTGATATGCATTTTATCAGATACCTTGTTACTCCCGGCCAAATCCGTATACAGAATGTATATACCGAAGTATACCAAAGTAGATGAAACGGACCCATATCAGTTTGTTAATACTTCAAAGTTCTGCTTCCTCAGAGCCTCCAACCTAATATCACCATTGTAATTAACATAAGTTCCCACCCTCACTAGGGGGTTGTTCTGAGTCCTAGCATACCATATAAGCCATAGTCCTTTGTTAAACTTCAGGGGGCTTCAAGTCCTTTTGGGTGTTAGCCAGCAACTTCCTCTATTTGATGGTGGGGGCCAAACAGGAAGGCGTTGCTTTTTATGTTGCATACATATATTCACACATATAGATGCCCATTACAGTACCACAATGAAATTTAACATTTCGGTGCTAGGTTATAAAATACATAGGGGGACGTTTATCAAAACCAGAAGAAAAGTTGCTAAGTGGCCCATAGCAACCAATCAGATCACTTCTTTCAGCAAATTCTCCTCTAGACAGGTTTTGATAAATCTCCCCCATAATTATTTAATTGAAATCAATTTAAAAAAATGGCCCAAGTTCATGCTTAAATGTGAAGAAGAAGAAGCAGCTTCCTATTGGCTGGCTTGCAGAAGAGGAAGAATTGGAGTTAATATAAGAATTCAGGCTGTGGATCTGAGCTACTAAACATGTGCTTATTAAAGGGGTATTCCGGGAATGACTGCTGTCTCGGATTTTTCCCAGCTTGCAATGCGGTTGAGACCTGCCTCACTAGTCAGCTGATGACAGGGAGCCTGAGGAAGCCGCAGATAGCGGCGGAACGCATGGAGCTGCTGTGGTCCCCTGTCTTGGTGAGGTATCCCTGGGTCACACATTTATATTTGTGATCAGTGATATTTATCTTTTTCCCTTGTTTCGTACTATTGGGCTCTTGTGTATTCTCAGTTTATTTTCTGATATATTGTCAATCTTTTTATTGCCTGTACGGATATAGGTTTCCACCTCCCTGTGTGTTGGGACACCCACCAGGGACCATTGTTGGTCTGGCAGGGGGCCTTAGGTGTTTTTGTAGGGCTACAGCCCTCCACCTGATTTATGTATGTGTTTTTAAGTGGTTTTAAATTTTGGTGTTGCTGCCTTATGTATTAATATTAATAAAGATGTGTATATTTTTTGTATGATTTCTGGTGTGCGTCTTCTATAGTGGTTACTTCTTCCTCCTTTCAGTATAGTCTCTGCTTAACCACTGACTGCACCCGCCTATGATTGTGGTGCCCATCCTTTAAT
Source organism: Hyla sarda (assembly GCF_029499605.1). NCBI lineage: Eukaryota > Metazoa > Chordata > Amphibia > Anura > Hylidae > Hyla > Hyla sarda. The sequence goes on from NC_079192.1 coordinate 227,855,407, forward strand.
TTTGTTTTTGGATGACAGGGAGCCTGTCTGCTTCAATGGGTGGAGAGAGCAATCTGCAAGTAATGCAACAGCTGGAGGCACTCTGATTGAAAACCACAGGTCTGCAGCTCATTTATGTTTCAATGGGTGGGGTAGCTGATGTGTGGGAAGGAGGAAAATGGTATCATGGGATTTGTAGGCAAACAAGAAAACTGAAAACAGGAAATACAAGTTCAGAGAAAGCTAGCCACAGTGTTATGGTAATCTCACAGCATAGCCATTTAGCCCAAGACAAGCGCAGATCCTTCCTAAGCATGTCCATTACCGTCTGCCAGGTACGTACTAAAATCACCTTATGCTGGATAACCCCTATAACTACTGGAGATATTAGGTTAATGGGAAAAGGGAAGTAACTCTTTCCTGCTTAGAAAGAAGTAGTTAAAAAAGTGCAGAGTGCTAACATTTAAATAGTGACTGCCATTTGAACAAATATAGCATAAATCAATAGAACAAGTTCATTAATTTAGGAAACTTTGTAATATATCTTATTAGACAAAAATGCCTCATATTATTTTATTAAACTCCCCCCCACAACCTCCTGTGGTTAAAATCATCCCTGAAAATCAGCTCAACTTTGTCCTGTGTCTGAATGACAAAGCAATACAGGTATATGGAAGAAGAGTAGGGGGCTCTGCCCGCCAGCTCTGGGAGAACTGTAAATTAGAGATGAAGCCTGCAAATTACCATATGCAAGTTATCTAAAGGCAAGAAATAGTGCTGCTCCTTTTAAACATACATGGGGCAGCTTATCCTAAGAAGTCACCTGAAAAGACATGGATGCTTTAAAGAAGAATACTTAAATTTAGGAGAAAAAAAACTTGCGGTTATAACTCAACTTCTAATAACTGAGTAGTGCTACCAGCTTTGGATCACTGCTGACATTAAACTCTGTAGGCTTTCTTGTGTCTTATCTTAAGAAGAGGCTTCCTTCTGGGATGATAGCCATGCAAACCAATTAGATGCATTGTGCAATGTGTGGTCTGATAACTGACTGGCTGACCCCTCCACCGCACCCTTTTTAACCTCTTAACGACACAGGACGTAATGTATGTCCTTGTGTCCTGGTACTTTATGCTCCAGAATGTACATTTGCATCCTGTACATAACGCAAGCACCGGAGCGGTGCTCGCATCATTAACGGCAAGTCTTGGCTGCTATCAGCAGCCAGGGATCCTACGGTAATGGCGGACTTCAGCGATTACGTTGATGTCTGTCTGCCATTAACCCCTCAGATGCTGTGAACAAAACTAATCACAGTATCTGCAGCAATGCGGTTGTTTGAATGGATGATGAATGGTGATGATGAATGGGCCCCTCACCTGCTCTGGCCGCAATCCCAGGGTCTGGCATCAAGCAGACCAGAGAAGCAGACCAGCAGACCAGAGAAGAAGATCGCCCATAATACTGATCAGTGCTATGCCTATACATAGCACTGTTCAGTATCTGCAATCTAATGATTGCTATAAATAGTCAAGTATATAAAGAAAATATGTATTTTTTTTTACCGTAAAGTGTATAGCTTGAAAAAGAAACATTCCAAAATAAGCAAAATTGTGGTTTTCTTTTCAATTTCCTGACACAAATAATTTTTTTTGGGTTGCACCATACATTTATGGTAAAATGAGTGATGTCATTACAAAGGACAATTGGTCACGCAAAAAACACGCCCTCATATGGGTCTGTGGGTGGAAATATAAAGAAAATGCAAAAATAAAATTGGCTGTGTCCTTAAGGCCAAAATGGGCCTGTCCTTAAGGGGTTAAACCTCTGCAGCAATGCTGACAGCACTTATTCATCTATTTGCCAAAGACAATCTCTTGATATGACACAGAGCATGTGCACTCAACTTCCTTGGCCCACCATAGCGAGGCCTGTTCTGAGTGGAACCTGTCCTGTGAAACTGCTGTATAGTCTTACCCACTGTACTGCAGCTCAATTTCAATCTTGTTATAGCCTAGACCACCTTTCTGTAGAGCACTAGAGTACTAAAGTTAAAGGAGATTTCCAGCAAAAAATAACTTATCCCCCTATCCACAAGATAGAGGATAAGTTGATAGATGATAAGTTGCTGATAACGGGGGTCTGACCGCTGGGGCCCCCCCGTGATCACCAGGACGGGACGCTCAGTAAGGAGCACGTGCTGCAGCCGGCACACACTCCATTTATTCCTATGAGAGCACTGAAAAAACCTAAGTACAGTTCTCAGGTATCATCTGTGTTCCCATAGAAATTATTGGAGCGCACGCCGTTTACTGGTACGCCGTCTACAGGACACGCACTGCTCACTGCGGTCGGTTCCCCTGTGAACAGTTACTCATTACTCGTGTGGATAGGGGAGAAGTTATTTTTTGCCAGAGTACTCCTTTAAATTTGTCATAACTCACACCCATTTGTGAGGCTGGATTTTTATTTGTCATAATCCCATGCAAGACTATGGGATTTCCAGTACATCTCCTACTCGTGTTTCTCTCTGGCTGCAGAGATTGCTCAGGACTTTTAAACATCCTGTGGTATCCCCCCTGTGCATGTCCCCTCCCTATGATTTTATGTGAGTATTACATGCAATAAAGAAGTCGAACAAAGTGAACTTGGTGAGTTGGCGGTTTCTGTTTATCTTTGCTTGGCTATGAAAATTTTCTAGTTTATAGCAAGTAGTGTTGCCCGGTTTTCTTACCTAAACCTTGTGGAAAAGGAAAAGCAACAATGATGCTCTCTTCTTCATATCCCATCTTCCGCACTAACTATTCTCTGCACTGGCCTGCAGGACAGTATATACCAGAGCACCACCACACGCCCGCATTGCAGTATACATCCACCCCCATTCCCCGTCTCCTCCTCACCTCGTAGTGCAGGTCTACTCTGTATTTAACTATTCCATAAACTAGAAAATGACTCTTTTCTGAAACCTAGATACTACTCTTACATACTGTACATATATCATATGACAATTTAAATGTATTTAACATATCTATGTGAGTCTTTAGGGGATGGTTCCATGTACTGCTTATGCAGAAAATTTTATATTGCACAACATCTTCTGCTGTAGCAGGAAATATGCTGTGTAATCACTGATCACCATACACAGCCCTATGTGTGCAGTGAGTTTTGGAGGCGGGGCTATGCGTCACCGTCATGCTGGCAATCGGGACCACCTCCAAAGCTCACTGCACACATAGGGCTGTGTATGATGATCAGTGATTACACAGCCATTTTGTGTAATGTCAAATTTGCTGCATAAGCAATACGTGGGACAACCCCCTAAAGACTCACATAGATATGTTAAATACATTTAAATTGTCCAAAACTCACTGCACACATAGGGCTGCCACAGGAAAGCTCTGTGTGTATTGTAATCAGGGATTATGCAGTGTATTTCATGCTGCAGCAGCAGATTTTGCGCAGCGTGAAATATGCTGCATAAGCGGTATGTGGGACCATACCTTTAAAGTGAAAAAAATAGTTGAACCCCCATCCTATTAAACTGTTGCTTACAGTATTTATGGACCTGTAATTTGGATATATCAGATATTTTCCATGATTGCTGCCATGATAGTATGTACTGCAACAGACCTTCTCCTATTTATGAACAATTACTGCTACTGACAGATACACCATTCAGTAGAGGGGTATTTATTTATACTGCCAGTATCAAGAAAAAATCAAATTAACCCCTTAATGACAATGGACTTAAATGTACTTCATGGTACGGTGGTACGGTGGCACCAGGATATACATTTATGTCATATACATGACCAAAAGAACCAGACCAGTGCTCGCATCATGCACAGCAGGTCCTGTCTGCTGTCAGCAGCCAGGGACCTGTTGGTAATGGTGGACATCCGTGATCGTGCGGATGTTCGCCATTAATGCCTAAGATGCCATGATCAATACAGATCTGCGGCAGTGCGGCACTTAAAATGGATGATCGGATCACTCGCAGTGCTGCCGCAGGGATCCGGTTATCCAGCATGGCGGCCGGATGTCCCCTCACCTGCCTCAGGCCATCTCCAGGGGTCTTCTGCTCTGGTCTGAGATTGAGCAGACCAGAGCAGAAGATCGCCAATAACACTGGCCAGTGCTATGCCTATGCATAGCACTGGACAGTATTAGCAATCAATTGATTGCTATAAATAGTCCCCCATGGGGACATAAAAATTTTTAAAAAAAATCTTTAAATCCCATCCCCCCCAATAAAAATGTAAATCATCTCCTTTTCCCATTTTACCCCCAGAAAGCGTAAAAAAAATAATTAATAAACATGTTTGGTATCACCGCATGCATAAATGTCCGAAGTATCAAAATATAATGTTAATTATCCCGTATTGTGAACGCGTAAACGTAAAAACAAAAAAAGTCCAAAATTGCTGCTTTTTTCTTATGATTTTTAGAAGGTGAGGAGGAAAAAACGAAAATGCAAAAATAAAATTGGCCTAGTCCTGAAGGCCAAAATGGGCCTGGTCCTTAAGGGGTTAAAATGTTTTTTTTTTTTTTTGTTTTTTTTAAAAGGAGCATCAAAATATAGTGATTTTAATAAAATAGTATGGATGAAGCAAAACCTATCCCTAGGTGATCGCAAGTGTAAAGACTTTGATCAAACAGTGTCTGGAAAATTCCATCTACAATGTGTCTGAATCATCTTGTCTGAATCAACCACTAGCTCCTAAAGTTAGTTTAAGATAATAGAATTGAGCTTCTTATTTGAGCCTAGGGCTACAATCTTTATTTTCCAAGTGCAAAGATGGTTGTGCAGCATAAAGCAATTAATCTGGCAGATTTAACAGTTTAAAATCCTTGAAAACCTCAACTCCAGGAAAAGGAAGAAGCAGTGCAATACTCTGCAACTCAAGGAAAGTGTATTGTATTTAAACTCAGGCTTGGTTAGAAATAGAATTGTAAATAATTGGGCAATAAGCTATAACTGGTTACTTATTAGATTTGTATTTCCATATATGTATGTAGTTATTTACAGTATAGGTACATAGAAGCGGAACACTATGAACCCCTTTCTGCTCTAGGACATATACATCCATCATAGTGGGAAGGTAACACATGCTCTGTGATTGATATAGTGTTTGTTGAACAAAAAAATAAGATTTTTTTAGTTACTATAAATGTGGAATGAAAATGAGCAAAAGGTTGCATGTATCACACAAAAAAAAAAACACAGCTCCTCCTGGTAAAATCAAGCACCCTAACAGTTTAAACAAGTTATGGCATTCAGAATATGGCAAAACAAAAAAGTTTTAAATTATTTTTTTGTGTTTTAAGTGATTTCATTATAAAAAAAGGAGTAAAACAAAATAAAAATATCTATATAAAATGTGTATTGCTGTAAACGCACTGACACACAAAATTAAGATAACATGTTATTTATACCACACTGAGAAGAATACATAAAAAACAATGGCCGAACAAAAAAAAAAAGATTGTGCCTACACAAAAAAATGTATGGAATAAAAACTTAATAATATATCTCATGTACCCCAAAATAGTACCAGTAAAAACTACAGCTCGTCATGCAAAAAAACAAGCCCTCACACAACTCCCTCAACTGAAAAATAAGAGTTATGGCTGTCAGAATATGGGCAGAATATATAGGGTTATTTCAAGATAAAAATTTATGGCATATCCATTGGATAGCAGATAAGTAATTGGTGGGGAAAAGAGATTTTTGAAAAAATTTGGTTCGGTCCCAGTTTGGTCCGAAATTGCTATTAAAAACAGCTATTTCTGGGCTACAGAGAGCATCAATAGGGGTGTAGAACACTTTGTCTTGTCCTAACACGCATAGGGTGTGTGCTCTGTTAGTGAAATAATACTGTTATTCAGTATGACATGCAGATTACAGGTATCACTATTATAATCACTGCATCAGAGCATCTGGATGGGGCAGCAGGGTCAGGAGACCATATGGTGTCATGATTGAAGAGATTAACCCCTTAAGGACTCAGGGTTTTTCAGTTTTTGCACTTTCGTTTTTTCCTCCTTACCTTTTAAAAATCATAACCCTTTCAATTTTCCACCTAAAAATCCATATTATGGCTTATTTTTTGCGTCGCCAATTCTACTTTGCAGTGACATTAGTCATTTTACCTTAAAGTGCACGGCGAAACGTGAAAAAATCATTGTGCGACAAAATCGAAGAAAAACGCCATTTTGTAACTTTTGGGGGGCTTCCGTTTCTACGCAGTGCATATTTTGGTAAAAATTATACCTTATCATTATTCTGTAGGTCCATACGGTTAAAATGATACCCTACTTATATAGGTTTGATTTTGTCGCACTTCTGGAAAAAATCCTAACTACATGCAGGAAAATTTATACGTTTATGAAATGTCATCTTCTGACCCCAATAACTTTTTTATTTTTCCACGTACAGGGCGGTATGAGGACTCATTTTTTGCGCCGATCTGAAGTTTTTATCGGTATGATTTTTGTTTTGATCTGAGTTTTTAATAACTTTTAAGTCATTTTTTAATGGTATAAAAAGTGACCAAAAATGCGCTTTTTTTGACTTTGGAATTTTTTAGCGCAAACGCCATTGACCGTGCGGTTTAATTAATGATATATTTTTATAGTTCGGACATTTACGCACGCGGCGATACCACATATGTAGATTTTTTTTTTTTTTTTACACTTTTATTTTTTTTATGGGAAAAGGGGGGTGATTCGAACTTTTATTAGGGAAGGGGTTAAATGACCTTTATTAACACTTTTTTTTTACTTTTTTTTTGCAGTGTTATAGGTCCCATAGGGACCTATAACACTGCACACACTGATCTTTTACACAGATCACAGGCGTGTATTAACACGCCTGTGATCAGTGTTATCGGCGCTTGACTGCTCCTGCCTGGATCTCAGGCACGGAACAGTCATTCGCCGATCGGACACCGAGGAGGCAGGTAAGCGCCCTCCCGGTGTCCTGTAAGCTGTTCGGGATGCCGCGATTTCACCGCGGCGGTCCCGAACAGCCCGACTTAGCAGCCGGGTCACTTTCACTTTAGAAGCGGCGGTCAGCTTTGACCGCCGCTTCTGAAGGGTTAATACCGCACATCACCGCGATCGGCGATGTGTGGTATTAGCCGCGGGTCCCGGCCTTTGATGAGCGCCGGGACCGACGCGATATGATGCGGGATCGCGGCGCGATATACGTCCTGCGTCATTAAGGGGTTAAATTGATTTTTTTAATGTAATTTTAATTTAATTTTTATTTATTTACATTTTTTTAAATCCATTTGACGTCCCATTCTGGTGAACATCGAGCTGGCGGTCCGCCGCAAGGCAAGTTGCCACCTGTTCCAGCCCCTGCCTCTCAGCGCCCCGAAACTGTGAAAGTGCGAATGTTTCATTTAATCAATTATGGTTAATTGTTATGGCTCCAACCTGTTTCATTGGATTCTTGTGGTAATTCCACAGGTAATATATGACGACAACCATAGGGCCTCAGTTTTGAAAAGATGACATAGATTTTTTTTAAATTTAAATTGATGATTTTGAATAGATTCACAAATTTAATGTCCCCGGTGCCCGAAGCATTTACTTTGAACTAGTACTGTATGACCACAAAAACCAATATAACGAGGAGTCACATGGCGGCACAATGACAGAGCCTACAGGTGGCAGCAACCTGACAAGACCATAGGGCCTCACAATTGAAAAGATTAACGATATTTGCTAGAATTTATATTGAAGATTTTATATAGATTACAATTTTAAAAGTTTAATTTAATGTGCCAACAGCATGATGGGACCATATGACAAAGCCTGGAGGTGGTAGCCGCATGAGGAGACCATAATGAGGCAAAATGACACAGCCTGGAATTGGCGGCAGCAAGAGGAGACCATATAGTGGCAGAATGACCCAGCCTGGAGGTGGCAACAGCCGGACGAGACCATAGGGCCTCACAATTGAAAAGATTAAAGATATTTTTTTCGATTTAAATTGAAGATTTCAAATAGTTGAACCTAAAAAGTTTCATTCAACCTCTTAAGGATGCAGGGCGTACCTGTACACCCTGAGTCTGCTCCCTTTCTATAATGCGGGGCCATGGCGTGTCATAGCGGGTCGGGCCCGGCCACTACCAATGGCTGGGACCCGCAGCTAATATCTGATCATGGTGCCGCACACTATTAACCATTTAGATGCGGTGTTCAAAGTTGATAGCCGTGTCTAAAGTGAAAGTATACATGATGTCAGCTATTGAAAAAGACACCAAGAGGGTCTCGAAACGCGTCTAGCCAGCATTGAAAGTACACTACCATATAAAGTATATTAGCCGCATACACGAATATCACATTGAATGCGCTCTGCAAGCCAGTGAAAGACATTCATTACGTCATCACCAACTTCCTGCCTCAGCGATGGACGTGCACCATCTGACCTGCCTCATCTGACCTCTCCCTACCCAGGCCTGCCGTGATCATACTTCCGCCAGCTGGACAATGAGAAGCGGACCGGAATATGAAGGATATGTGAGAGAGCTATGTGACATCCATCTCCGGGTGAGCAGCGCAGGCAGCGCACCCCTATACCAACTGCATTACACTATCTTCTTTACAGCTTTAAAGAACGGTGCATAGCGCTTATATCGCATCGCATTAGGCTTCATAGAAGGCATTAACCTAAGATCCAGTACACACAACATTTAGGATGGCGCATAGCGCCATAGATCTTTAGTCTGTTGACAGACTCTGTTTTTTTTTTTCTCAAGGTACAATAAGTACCCAGGAATTTCTTTCCCACAGGCATCAGGAGGAAACTTTGATGCGACTATATTGTTAGTCGTCACAGAAGATATATGTATATATATGCACAATTTGCAATATTGTCTGCCATAACATATATGCATACCGCTACCAAGCATCCTATGTTTTTCTATTGCAGAGTCCCGAATAGCTGGAGGACACAAGGAGGGCACCTACCTTCCTCCTGTGTGTCCAAATGACTGCTCTGTGCCTGAGATCCAGGCATGAGCAGTCAAGCGGCAGAATCATTGACCAATGTTATCCTATAGGATAACAATGATCAATGTAAAAAATCAGTGTGTGCAGTGTTTTAGCAAAAAAAAATTGAAAAATAAAAAGTTAATAATGATCATTTAACCCCTTCCCTAATAAACATTTGCCCATAAAAAAACAAAAAAAACTGTGTAAATAAAAATAAACATATGTGGTATCGCCACATGAGGAAATGTCCGAATTATTAAATTAAAAATATATAGTTAATTAAACCGCACAGTCAATGGTGTATGCGCAAAAAAATTCCAAAGTCCAAAATACCGTATTTTTGGTCACTTTTTATATCATGAAAAAAATGAATAAAATGGGTTCAAAACGTCTGATCAATACAGAAAATGGTACCTCTAAAAAGTTCAGATAATGAGGCAGAAAAAGAGCCCTCATATTGCCCCATATGCGGAAAAATAAAAAAGTTATAGGGGTCAGAAGATGAAAATTTTAAACATATTAATTTTCGTGGATGTAGTTATGATTCTTTGCAGAAGTACAACAAAATCAAACCTATATAAGTAGGGTATCATTTTAATCGTATGGACCGACAAATTTTTGTCAATCAAAGAAATTTTACTGAAAAATGTACTGTGTAGAAGCGGAAGCCCCTAAAAGTAACAAAATAGCATTTTCTCTTCAACTTTATCGCAAAATGATTTTTTTTTCCATTTCGTCGTCGATTTTTTGGTAAAATGACTGACGTCATTACAAAGTAGAATTGGTGGCGCAAAAAATAAGCCATCATATGGATTTTTAGGTGCAAAATTTAAATAATTATGATTTTTTAAAGGTAAGAAGGAAATGACTCAGCCTGGAGGTGGCAACAGCCTGACGAGACCATAGGGCCTCATAATTGAAAAAATTAAATATACTATTTTTTTAATTTAAATAGAAGATTTCAAATAGAGGAACCTAAAAAGTGTAATTTAAAGTGCCAGCAGCATGAGGAGACCAAATGGTGGTATAATGACACAACCTGGAGGTGGCAGCAGCATGAAGAGACCATATAGTGGCAGAATGACCCAGCCTGGAGGTGGCAACAGCATGACAAGACCATAGGGCCTCACAATTGAAAAGATTAAAGATATTTTTTTTTATTTAAATTGAAGATTTCAAATAGTTGTACCTAAAAAGTTTCATTTAATGTGCCAGTAACATGAGGAGACCACAAGGCCACGGTGTCCTCTGTCTCGTCTTCCTCATGAACCTGTAGCTCCTCAGTCTGCTCCTGATCCTCCTCTCCTGTCAGATGACTATAAAAACCACCCATTTCACAAAACCTTTCCTGTGCTCCACTGTCCCCCTCCTCCTTCAGTTCAGCCCCCCCAGAGCGCAAGATGTAGGCGCCACGTCTCCAGTGCCTTGACCAGCCATCGTTTCCAACACATGTTGTAGGAAATGAAGCAGTGGAATGACGTCATTCATCCCTTAATCCTGGCAACTGACTAATAATGTGGCTTCCTCAAAGGGCCTGAGCAAACGGCAGGTGTCATGTTTGAGCTGCCATTGGTTGACATTGAAGTTACTCAGGGGAGTCCCCCTATCTGCTATGATCATCAAGAATTCGGTATGTGGAGGTGGCAGCATCAGCATGAGGAGACCATATGGTGGCACAAGACAGAGCCTGGAGGTGGCAGCATCAGCATGAAGAGACCATATGGCAGCACAATGAGAGAGCCTGGAGGTGGCAGCATCAGCATGAAGAGACCATATGGCGGCACAATGACAGAGCCTGGAGGTGGCAGCAGCAGCATGATGGCCATGCCAACTGAGGGTTGAGTCTGAGGAACTCACCGACTGTTGACTGAGGGTGTCGGATGTCACCACGTAGGTGTATGTACAGTTTACACTTATGTGAGGTGGACAATACGCTCCGCTTAAAGCTGTATTAGGCTACATAAACAAGTGTGTAGCTTTGGCTGGCTTATCACAGTAACTAGGCCCAAATTCATTTAACAGGAAAATATATAAAGAATGCCACAAATGTGTACGTACAGTTTACACTTATGAGAGGAGGACTATGCGCTCCACTGCAAACTGTATAAGGCTACAAAAACAAGTGTGTAGCTTTGGCTGGTCTTTCACAGTAATTAGGCCCAAATTTGTTTTACAGGGAAAAAAAAAAAACATACACCACCTATGTACGCACAGGTTACACTTATGAGAGGACAATACGCTCCGCTATGCAACCTGTATTAGGCACTGTAATTAGGTGACTATGGCTTTTTATGCTCACCCTATTTGGCCCCTGTTAGCTTTAGAGTTGCTGTATATCCCACTGCAGCAGTATAGAATTGCTGTGTAGTACTGTAGAACCCAGTACAGTATTATTATGCACTGATGACAGGTGACAATGGCTTTTTTTTCTCAGCCTAACTAGCCCCTGTTAGCTTTAGAGTTGCTGTACACCCAACTGCAGCAGTACAGAATCGCTGTGTGGTAGAGCCCAGTACAGTATTATTATGCACTAATAGCAGGTGACAATGGCTTTTCGTGCTCAGCCTAACTAGCCCCTGTTAGCTTTAGAGTTTTTGTACTGCAGCAGTACAGAATCGTTGTGTAGTAAAGCCCAGTACCGTATTATTAGGCACTAATAGCAGGTGACAATGGCTTTTAGTGCTCAGCCTAACTGGCCCCCATAAACTTTGGAGTTGCTGTAAACCCCACTACAGCAGTACAGAATCGCTGTGTAGTAGATCCCAGTACAGTATTATTATGCACTAATAGCAGATGACAATGGCTGTAAGTGCTCAGCCTTACTGGCCCCTATAAGCTTTAGTGTTGCTGTACACTTCCCTGTCAGTGCTTTTCTGCAGTGATTTGAGTATGTGCTGAATCGCTGTTGTCAATGTGTTTTTCTGCGCAACACACACACTGCTCTATCTCTCCCTGCAATAAAACGCTCTCTCTGAAATAAAACTCTGGAATGGTTGGCCGCAAGATAACTGCTGATTGTATGTATAAAAAATTAATAGTAATATACATAAAAATACATAATAATATATGATATAGATGTATATACCCACACATGAGCAACAACATGAGTGGGCCAACATGAGCAACAATATAAAACAGCCCAGAAATCCACGCTGAATGTCCTGAGGGCTGCATGATATTGTAGCGAAGAATGTGTATATAGTAGTCCATAATTAACCACTCACTTACAAGATCAATCCCAATGGTCACTAGAAGAAGACAAGAATAAAAATATATGTGTAAGTAGAGATAAAACCAACTAAAAACATTATGTATAAAACCAGGCCGGATAGACTAGGAACACCATCTATGTTTTCCTTGGTTAGAGAATGTTCAATGAGGAATGCCAGGCCACACTCTGGAGATCATGGAGGGGTCCCAGCAATTGAACCCCCACAATCAGACACTTATCCCCTATACTGTGAATAGGGCATATATTTTTTAGCTGGATAACCCATTTAAGAAGGAACCTCAAGGATCCTCTTTACATGAGCTGATTATTGGCAGAATGGAGAGATTTTTGCCTTTTGTAAAAGACCCACTGATCAGCCAACGACCAGCAAATGCTTGGATTGTGCAGTACAGAACATTTTTAGTTGGCAGCACAGGGGATATGGGACTGTTGGGTGACAATGTTATAAGTGAAGGGCCACATAACCAATCCAGATATCGTGTGACCCATCTGTCAATAATTGGGCAGTGTAAAGTTTTCCCATCTAAAAGGGCCTCAAGACTCAATGACCTCAGCAGTCTAAGCTTTTAATCACTTTATCTTAGGAATCTTAATTCCCTTACATTCCCATTCAGTAGCACAACATGTGAGGAATTTTCCACTCTGTGAGCTGATAGGAGAAGTGAAATTGTGATGGATAAAGCCTGAGCCTACATAAAGATCCCCAAACTCCACCCCCATAGGTTTTTTTTCTGTCCTACCGATGGTGCTATAAATTATCTAATATTTTTTTGTTTTTTTATTGCAGACTCGCAGAACAGAGAAATGCAGATGCATGCCGGAGATCCACACAATATATATGACAGTGGGCACATTGGGTAGAGAAGCAAATCCTGGAGCATTTAGGTTTTTCTTGGTGCAAGCACTGAGATAGTGAGAGAGAGGAGCTCTAGATGCAATATCGTACTGAGTTATTCTGATTCAGATTCTGATTCAAAGGGAATAAAGGAGTGTGGACACTAAGGCCATGTTCATATGGCGTAAAATGTGCGGGATGTGTGCTCGGAAAACATCGGCAGATATTCCTCCCAGTATCCTGGGTTTAGTCCAGGTAAACCAGCTATCAGATTCTCTCATATTATTTCTGTTAATGACAACTCCTACTCTGTTTCACATTGTGCTAACATTTAGGAACTTGTCTACAAGAAAATGCATCGGTTTAGCTGGTTCTAGGGGGATCTGATTTGAGGTACTGTCATGATGGACTAGGAGAGAGTGCATACAAGATTGTGTCAAAAAGATGAAACATAATTTGTTAAGATGTTTATGAGTTAAGTAAGTGGTTAATACTTACAATACAGAGTTAAAGGAACACTAAATCTAGAAATGAATGAGTAGACAAGAAATTACTTACCCACCCAATTTTTCAGTCTATAGAATTCCTGCATTTAAAAAAAAAAAAAAAAAAAAAAAAAACAATCTTGTGAAAATATTGCAGAGAATACAATGGTTAATGTATAGCTTTTAAATTAATATTGGGTGAGGCTTAACATAAGTGTGAGTTCACATGTGGTAGAGTTGACATACAAAAAACTTGAGGAAATTGGGATGCATCTTAATTTTAAACAATTTCCATAGCTTTAAATGGACATTCTAGTTTGTTCCTTTATAAAACAGATGAAAGTCACTCTATAGATATTGTTTGAAGTTACTCGATAATATTGTCTGAAAATACACTCATGTAAAAAAACTTGGATGCAAACATTCCATGAAACAACCCTACTTTAGTTCCCAGATGATATGTCTGTTGCCTATTTGCTGATTTTAGAGATAACACTTTACTTCTCTTATCTGTATTTTACTTTTAATTTAGTTGTATTTTTGCTTGCTTCCTTTATAAAATATACCAAAATATTAAAAAAAAATTGAAAATCATAAAAATGTGTAATGATTAAATAAAAATTATACTTCTTCTTGTGGAAATCAGCCATTCTGAAGCTCTTGCTATTATGTTTTTTTTCTTCCCTTTTTGTTCTGTAGTTGTGCAGCTGTGAAGACTCAAAACATTATCTTTGAATACAGCCAACTTTGTGTACTCAGTCGATTTTTGTTACGCTTCCTGCAATTTAGGATAAAATGTTTGAAAATATAGTATTCGATTACTTCCGACGTCAAGTCATTTATGAGAGACACTTCTTTGGCAAAACAAATCTTTTCAAATCTGGTACAATGTTCGGAAGACTAAAATTGCTCAGTTTACATATTCTGGTTACCCTTTTAGTCCTACATTTTTATAGATGTGAAGGTAAAAAAGGCATTCTTTATATGCTACAATACTTTTCGGTATTAAATGTACATATTTAATGTGACATTGTAGGAACTGTTTATACATTTGCTTACACTGAGCAAAGGAAAATAGACTGTCATCAGTGTTTCCTGCACTTACCTGTTAGGCTGGGTTCACACTACGGTTTGTAATTACGGTTCCCGTATACGGCTGGGATGAGGGGTGGGCGGGGCTTAATCACGGCGCCCGCACTCAGCCGTATAGGGAACCGTAGTTAATGTATGTCTATGAGCCGACCGGAGTGAACCGCAGCCTCCGGTCGGCTGCTTTTTCGGCCGTATGCGGTTTCCCGACCGCAGGCAAAAACGTGGTCGACCACGTTTTTGCCTGCGGTCGGGAAACCGCATACGGCCGAAAAAGCAGCCGACCGGAGGTTGCGGTTCACTCCGGTCGGCTCATAGACATACATTAACTATGGTTCCTGAATACGGCTGAGTGTGGGCGGCGCGATTAAGCCCCGCCTACCCCTCCTCCCAGCCGTATACGGGAACCGTAATGACAAACCGTAGTGTGAACCCAGCCTTATACAGGCTTGTCGTGCGGGTGACACTAATTAAAATGATACTTACAACCAGATGGTTCATTGCTATGTTGCAATGTTATTCTTTTTCTGTTTATGTAAATTAGCAGCTTTGGGCACAAGTGGGGTTCTAAAGGCTTCCTCTGGCACGCTGGCATAACCACTCGGCTCATTAATATGCATATCTTCCCTTTGCCCCCTTGCTCTTTTTTAGGTCCTGCTGAGCATGTGCCACTTTCTGGGTACAGCAAGATGGCCGCGGCTGTGTAGCTGCGCCTCACACCACTACTGGGTGTACCTGGGAAGTAGCACATGCGCACTAGGACCTAAAACAGAGTGAGGAGGCAGAGGAAGGCTGTGCATATTTACGAGCCGGGCAGAACAAACAGTGGTGATGTCAGCGTGCCCAAAGAACGCTTGGGAACCCCACCTGTTCCCCAAGCTGTTAATTTACATAAACAGAAAACCCGAACTACAAGCCTTTACAACAGGTTAGTGTGAGTGACACTGATGACAGTCTTACTTTAATGTAGGCCTATATTGTTATGGATAGAAAGGGAATATAAAAAAATAAGCAAAAGGTAAGGTATGGATAAAGAGTAGAACAGAAGTTAAATGGTAAAGCTCAAAGTTGGAGATGGGTAAACTGAAGTCAGTACTGTTTTCATTTGTCTGACATGATTGTTTTTGAAGAAAGTGTTTACTGAAGAAAAAGTATTTGTTGTGCTAGTGTTTGTTCACACGATGTGGCTCAGCTATGGCTCAGAAAATACACTGCAAAAAATGTGCAAAATTTGTTTCTGCACAAAAACAGACAAACAAAAACAAGACAACAACAATATTTAAAGGGGTACTCCACTGCCTCAGCCGTCAGGAAGGGACATGGCCATGACATCACGACCTCCGCAGCCTGCACCCAACATTCGGAACATTTTGTGGAGTACTTTTAACCCCTGGACACAGCCTGTTTGGGCCTTGAGTACAAAGCCAATATACATTTTTGTGTTGTCATTTTTTCTGCTGACCATCAAAGAGACAGAACTCTTGTTTTTTCCATTTACATGGCTATATGAGGGCTAGTTTTATGTATGACCAATTGTACATTAAAATGACACCTTTCATTTTTTACCCAGTACACTGAACAGTAAAATTGACATGTTATCTTTATTTTGTGAGTCACTCACTACTTCGCCAAGGGCTGATACTAAAACGTACGTTACGGTTCATATGTGGTTGGTCTCAGGTGTTGTACATGACAACAAAGAAGTGTCTGCACAACTGCAGCGGGGTGGTGCATGTGGAAGCATCAAAACCAAAGGCACAATATTAAGAATGTCCCAACACTCACCATGTAGGATGTAAAAATGTGTAGTGTTTATTCACATGAGGTAAGGATAGAGGTAGAGACAGGGGCCCACATTTATCATTGCAGTGTAAGTGAAGCATTTTTTTACACCTTTTTTTTGTGTGCTGATAATGTGTAGGAGCACCACATTTATTAAAAGGTAAAAGAGCTTTGATAAATTTTGATAAACTTTTCCTATATAAAAACATGTAAACATAACAAAAATAAACATATTTGGTATCGCTTCGTGCGTAATTGTACAACCTATGAAAATATAACATTATGTATCCCGTACGGTAAATGTAAAAAAAATACCAAACCACAGATTTGCAATTTTTATAATATCCCAGAAAAAAAAGTTAAAAAGCGATTAAAAAGTCAGATCAATACCAAAATGGTACCGATACAAAAAAACTGATTATGGCGCAAAAAATGAGCCCTCATACAGCCTGGTATGTGAAAAAATAAATAAAGCTACAGGGGTTAAAAAATGGCAATTAAAAAAATTTGAAAAAGTACAGAATTAGTAAAACATGACGTAAACGATACAAATCTGGTATCGCTGTAATCAGGCGCCTAAAGTATAAAACTAACGTGTTATCTCAACCACAAGGTAAATGGCGCAGAAAAGAAAAATCAACAAATCTGCTAAATTATCTTTTACTATTTCAATTTCACTTCCCTTAATATAGATATATATATATTTTTTTTTTGGTTCGGAGAATATGTTATTGAAAAATTAAAAGGTGTCATTATAGTAGGTAGTTATGGCTATTATAGGGCGAGGAGGAAAAAACTAGAGCGTAAAAGCGAAAATTGGCCGGGACAAGTGGATCGTCATGAGGGACAAGTAGATTTTGCTCCATTTTAGTCCCGTGGACAAGTAGTTTTTTATAACATTTCCACACCCCTGCTACTGTTTCCAAAACGGAGCCTCCAGCTGTTGCAAAATAACAAATCCCAGTATTGCCGGACAGCCATTGACTGTCCAGGCATGCTGGGAGTTTTGCAACAGCTGGAGGCACCCTGTTTGGGAATCATTGGCATAGAATACCCCTATGTCCACCCCTATTCAAATCCCTAATTTAGGCCTCAAATGCGCATGGTGCTCTCTCACTTTGGAGCCCTGTCGTATTTCAGGGCAACAGTTTTGGGACACATATGGGGTATCTCCGTACTCGGGAGAAATTGCCTTACAAATTTTGGGGGGCTTTTTCTTCTTTAACCCCTTATGAAAAGGTGAAGATGGGGTCTACACCAGCATGTTAGTGTAAAAAAATACATTTTTTACACTGACATGCTGGTGTTGCCCTATACTTTTCATTTTCACAAGAGGTAAAAGGGAAAAAAGACCCTCAAAATTTGTAATGCAATTTCTCCCGAGTACGGAGATACCCTATATGTGGGCGCAAAGTGCTCTGGGGGCGCACAACAAGGCCCAGAAGGGAAAGTGCACCATGTACATTTGAGGCGATTTGCACAGGGGTGGCTGATTGTTACAGCAGTTCTGACAAACGCAAAACAATAAATATCCATATGTGACCCCATTTTGGAAACTACACCCCTCATGGAATTTAATAAGGGGTGCAGTGAGAATTTACACCCACTGGCGTATGACAGATTTTTGTAACAGTGGTCTGTGAAAATGAAAAATAAAATTTTTCATTTGCACAGTCCACTGTTTCAAATATCTGTCAAACGCCAGTGTGGTGTAAATGCTCACTGCACCCCTTATTAAATTCCATGAGGGGTGTAGTTTCCAAAATGGGGTCACATGTGGGGGGGTCCACTGTTCTGGCACCATAGGGGCTTCCTAAATGGGACATGCCCCCCAAAAACCCTTTCAGAACCCTTTCCCTTCTGAGCCCTCTACTGCGCCCGCCGAACACTTGACATACACATATGAGGTATTTTCTTACTCGAGAGAAATTGGGTTACAAATTTTAGGGTGATTTCTCTCCTTTTACCCCTTTTAAAAATGTAAAAATTTGGTCTACAAGAACATGCGACTGTAAAAAATGAAGATTTAGAATTTTCTCCTTCACTTTGCTGCTATTCCTGTGAAACACCTAAAGGGTTAAAACACTTACTGAATGTCATTTTGAATACTTTGGGGGTGCAGTTTTTATAATGGGGTCATTTATGGGGTATTTCTAATATGAAGACCCTTAAAATCCACTTCCAACCTGAACTGGTCCCTGAAAAAGTACAATTTTGAAAATCTTGAGAAAAATTGGAAAATTGCTGCGGAACTTTGAAGCCCTCTGGTGTCTTCCAAAAGTAAAAACTTGTAAATGTTTTTATTCAATCATAAAGTATACATATTGTATATGTGAATCAATATGTAATTTATTTGGAATATCCATTTTCCTTACACGCAGAGACTTTCAAAGTTAGAAAAATGCAAAATTTTCCAAATTTTCATGAAATTTTTAGATTTTTTACCAAGAAAGGATGCAAATATCAGTGAAATTTTACCAATAACATAAAGTAGAATATGTCACGAAAAAACAATCTCGGAATCAGAATGATAAGTAAAAGCATTCCAGAGTTATTAATGTTTAAAGTGACAGTGGTCAGATTTTCAAAAAATGCTCAGGTCCTGAAGGTGAAAATGGTCTGGGTCATGAAGGGGTTAAAGGGGTACTCCGGTGAAAACCTTTTTCTTTTAAATCAGCTGGTGGCAGAAAGTTAAACATATTTGTAAATTACTTCTATTAAAAAATCTTAATCCTTCCAGTACTTATTAGCTGCTGAATGCTACAGAGGAAATTCCTTTCTTTTTGGAACACTGATGACATCACGAACACAGTGCTCTCTGCTGACATCTCTGTCCATTTTAGCAACCATGCAAAGAAGATGGTTACTATCCCACTAAGGACAACAATATATAAAAGCGTTATTATTATTATAATAACTTCAGCTGAGAGAACTGTGGTCGTGATGTCATCAGAGAGCATTCCAAAAAGAAAAGAATTTCCTGTGTAGTATTCAGCAGCTAATAACTACAGGAAGGATTAAACATTTTTTATAGAAGTAATTTTCAAATATGTTTAACTTTCTGCCACCAGTTGATTTAAAAGAAAAAAGGTTTTCACCGTAGTACCCCTTTAAAATCATTGTTATCAGCTGCACATCACCACTTGTAAATGGTGCTTGTGTGGCCAACAATGGTGAAATAAAAGGGCTGCGTGAATGATCAAGTGATCATTCATACAGCTCTGCCTGTATAATTATTGAGCCATGTAAATACTCTTTAAAAATGTGCCAGTCAATGAGATCATTGCTCGATATCGCACAGCTGTCTGCCTGTCTAGTAAGTGCAGGTTCTCCTTCTCAGGGTGCATGCACACCACGTTTTTTCTATACAGTTCCCGTATCAGGTTTTTGATGAAAAACGGATTCCTCAAAACCTGACTAAACTTTATCACAACGTGTGTACAAATTTTAACCCATATACGGTTAAAAACTGTGTACGGTTTGAAAAGAGGTGTCCGGTTGCATTCGTTTTTTTAAGAAAAAAACTTATACGTTATTAACTTTTCACTCCATTTTGAATAAAGTTTCACTTGTTTGATTGAAATTCCAAGAAAAAAACAGTGCAAAGTCAAAAACCGTATGGTGAAAACTAGGTCCCGATACCATTTTTTTAAGAACGAGTACGAGTACCGATACTTTATTTTAAAGGGAATCTGATTTCTCTCTTCTCCATTGGACAGAACAGGGAATTTGCATTGGCGGCAAAACCAATGTCTCCGGAGCGATTGGGCTGACATTCATATGATGAGCAGCAGTATAAACCGGGTCACCTGCACTATCTACCTATAAATTGAAGTTCGTGCAGGTGACTCTGCTGTAAGATTGCCTTTAATAATAGGTAGTATCTACTTGTAGGTAGTATAGATAGTTGCAGACATTAGTAGCAGCCCCCCTGTAGACCACAGCCCCCCTGTAGACCGCAGCCCCCCCTTGTAGACAGGGTCCCCCCTTGTAGACAGCACCCCCTCTTGTCCCCCCTGTAGACAGCACCCCCCGTGTCCCCCTTGTAGACAACAGGCCCCCCCTTGTAGACAGGGCCCCCCTTGTAGACAGCACCCCCTCTTGCCCCCCTTGTAGACAGCGCCCCTCGTGTCCCACTTGTAGACAGCGCCCCCCCTTGTAGACAGTGGGTCCCCTCCTTGTAGACAGGGAGCAGGGTCCCCCCTTGTAGGGGGCAGGCCCCCCTTATAGACAGAATCCCCCCCTTATAGACAGCAGCCCCCCTTATAGACAGCAGCCCCCCTATAGACAGCAGCCCCCCCTTATAGACAGCAGCCCCCCTTATATAGACAGCAGCGCCCCCCTTATATAGACAGCATCCCCCCTTATAGACAGCAGCCCCCCTTATATAGACAGCAGCGCCCCCCTTATATAGACAGCATCCCCCCTTATAGACAGCAGCCCCCCTTATATAGACAGCAGCCCTTCCCCTTTATAGACAGCAGCCCCCCCTTATATAGACAGCAGCCCCCCCTTATAGACAGCAGCCCCCCTTATATAGACAGCAGCACCCCCTTATAGACAGCAGCCCCCCTTATAGACAGCAGCCCCCCTTATATAGACAGCAGCCCCCCCCTATAGACAGCCCCCCTTATAGACAGCAGCCCCCCTTATAGACAGCATAGACAGCCCTCCCTTATATAGACAGCCCCCCCTTATATAGACAGCAGCCCTTACCCTTTATAGACAACAGCCCCCCTTATAGACAGCAGCCCCCCTTATATAGACAGCAGCCCCCTTATAGACAGCAGCCCCCCCTTATAGACAGCAGCCCCCCCTTATATAGACAGCAGCCCCCAGTTATAGACAGCAGCCCACCCTTATAGACAGCAGCCCCCCTTATAGACAGCAGCCCCCCCTTATATAGACAGCAACCCCCCCTTATATAGACAGCAGCCCCCCCTTATAGACAGCCCCCTTTATAGACAGCAGCCCCCCTTATAAACAGCATAGACAGCCCCCCCTTATATAGACAGCCCCCCCTTATATAGACAGCAGCCCTTACCCTTTATAGACAACAGCCCCCCTTATAGACAGCAGCCCCCCTTATATAGACAGCAGCCCCCCTTATAGACAGCAGCCCCCCCTTATAGACAGCAGCCCCCCCTTATATAGACAGCAGCCCCCAGTTATAGACAGCAGCCCACCCTTATAGACAGCAGCCCCCCCTTATATAGACAGCAACCCCCCCTTATATAGACATCAGCCCCCCCCTTATAGACAGCAGCCCCCCCTTATAGACAGCCCCCCCTTATAGACAGAAGCCCCCCCATATAGACAGCAGGCCCCCCCTTAAATTGACAGCACTCACCTGCGGCTGTCCTCGGGTGTTGCCGCTCCCGTTCTCCCGATCGCATCATTGCGTCCTATGGAGGAGGAGTGAAGTTTGTGTCACATGCTCCTCCATAGGACGCAATGATGCGATCGGGAGAACGGGACAGTGGAGAACGGGACAGCGGAGAATGGGACAGCAGCCGCACATCAGCAGGTATCGGACATGGTATCGGAGACATTAAACGAGTCCCCGATACCATGCAAATGCTGTGTATCGGCCCCGATCCCGATACTAGTATCGGGACATCCCTAGTGAAAACTGGATGGAACCATACCCACATACAGTTCTGTACAGTTCCCATTGACTCCCATGTTAAAAAAAAAAACTTATACGGTTTAATACAGTTTTTCACCCAGACCAAAAAACGTGGTAGTCAACGGTTTTCGGTACAGGTAAAAAAACGGACAAAACCGTATAAGATGCAAAATGGACTTAACAATGTTAAGTCAATGCATTTAGTTTTTTTATGCAGTTCCATACGGTTTTTAACTTGAAACCGTATACAGAAACTGTATAGCAAAAATGTGGTGTGCATGCACGCTCAGTGATTCCATGCACAATGCTCCTGGCCACCTGACAGACAAGACGGGAACTTTAACACACTCCAGCCAGTGTCTTGGAGAAAACAAAGGAACCTCAGAGGTGTCAGAACCCCACAATAAGAAAGTTATGACATATCAAAGCAATATATAATTGCATTCAATGCTAAGAATACCCATTTAAATATAATTAGTTAAACTAAAATTCAATGTAAGATACAGTATCAGACTTTGCTGGTAATGCATGACATGCTAAAGCCATATGAAGTGCGTTATGTATATATAAAGATCTTCCTGTGCATACTCCAGGGCCAGACTGGACATTGGGCACACCGGGCATTTTCCAGGTGGACTGGGCCATCCGTGGGCCGGGCTGTTCCCCTGCCTGCTCTGAATACTGAGCAGTCGTAGCATGCAGTCACAGCTTTAAGAGCTGTGCCCTGGGCTGCCATCAGGGGCGTACAGCGACTGACAGGTCAGCACTGCCCAGTCTGACAGGTGGTCTGCATCTCAAGCAGTAGAGCTGAGTTTGCCTTTGTGGCTATATTGCTGGTGCATTGTAATAACACTGTGAGCTTATATTGCTTTGCAGGCTATTATTCAGTCCCATGTAAACTAGTTTGTCATCTATTGGTCTGTTGTGTGTGCAGAGGCAGATCATAGGGCACAAAGGGCGCATACATTAGGGCCTCCACTACACTGAAGATCTAGGGTACCTCAACACCTATCCATATATGTCTATGCATACCTACAACTCCAAGCATCCCTTTGGTTGTGTGCGCATTCTGAAAGCACCATGGTTGGGAAATACTGATCTCTCTCTCTCTCTCTCTCTCATATCTGTTTATCTATCTATTTCATATCTATCTAACTATCTCATATCTATCTATCTACTGTATCTATGTATGTAATATCTATCTATCTACCTATCTCATATCTATCTATCTATTTATGCATTATTTATATATTTATCTCATATCTATGGGCCGGGCTGTTCCCCTGCCTGCCAGACTGGCCATTGGGCACACCGGGCATTTTCCAGGTGGGCTGGGCCATCCGTGGGCCGGGCTGTTCCCCTGCCTGCTCTGAATACTGAGCAGCCGCAGCATGCAGCCACAGCTTTAAGAGCTGTGCCCTGGGCTGCCATCAGGGGGGTACAGCGACTGACAGGTCAGCACTGCCCAGTCTGACAGGTGGTCTGCTGCTACCAGCATCTCTTTTTTAATTTCCCTCTTCAGGCACTTTAGATCAGCGCAGGGTCCACACTGACTCTCTGGGAGGAAAAGAGCAGCAGAGAGGGAAGATCCTCCCCTCCCCCACATGATCCCCTGTGTGCAGTCCTATTGGAGCAGGAGCATGTTGTATTTCCTGCTCCACCACAGACTATGCCCCCACTGCTGTGAAGAGGAAGCCTTCCCCTGCCCACAGCTGGTGCCATGTACAATAGTAGTGTATTAATAAATAAGTGGGCTCAACCACACAACTATTATGAATGATGGGTGCTTATCTCTGCCTCAAAGCAAAATGTACAATCAGAAATCAGAAAAGAAAAAGCAGAAAGTGATAGCACACCATAAATATATATATATGAAAGTGTTTCTTTATTATACAAAAAATGACCATAAATGTTAAAAACATTTAAAAAGGAGGTCCACAAAACATCTCGGACCAACCTAGAGCCAAGGGGAGGGATCCCAGACTAACTCTGGTGCTCCCTCCACACACAAAGACACCCGTCTAATATCTGTATGTCTAAAAAATGAGATGCAATGATCCACCTGTGACTTCTGGCCCCAACACAGTATATACTAAGGTGCACAGATAGCAGCTCTTATGGGTAAACAATGTATACAGTCTATCTGCAACAAGTGCAGTCTCTAAATCAACCAATTTTTACAATCCATACACTGCTGCTGCAACAATGAATAGTTCAAATAAACAAGTCACAAGATACAGTCAGGGAAACAAACACATATACATCACACTATCATGTGGAGAGCGGGTGTCTCACAAAGTCCCTAAGTCCCCACGCGTTCCGTCACTCTTGGTGACTTCCTCAGGGGCACCAAGGAAGTATTCAAAGGGCTGAATATATCAGTCCGTGTGTTTTGCAACAGCTGGAGGCACCCTGGTTGGGGACCACTGCATAAAAGGGAAATTCCGCTGGCAAGCTTTTTTTCTTTAAAGCAACTAACTACTAGAGTATTCAAAGGGCTGAAATATATCAGTCCGTGTGTTTTGCAACAGCTGGAGGCACCCTGGTTGGGGACCACTGCTTAAAAGGGGAACTCCGCTGGCAAGCTTTTTTGCTCATTGTCACACTAGTGCAAATCACATTAGGTGTGACAGTTGTGCAAATAAAAAAAAACAGAAAACCTTTTTTGGCTGTTAAATAAAATCGTCACTGTCAGTTCACGTCACAGTTGCCATTTTTTTTTTTACCTGCAGAGAAAATTGTGTCACCCTAGTGCAAATCACATTAGGTGTGACAGTTGTACAAATTAAAAAAAAAATGCCTTTTTTGGCTGTTAAATAAAATCAGTTGTCACTGTCAGTTCACGTCACAGTTGCCATTTTTTTTGCCTGCAGGGCAAACTGTGTCACCCTAGTGCAAATCACATTAGGTGTGACAGTTGTGCAAATAAAAAATAGCTTTTTTGGCTGTTAAATAAAATCAGTCTTCATTCACAGTTCACGTCACAGTTGCCATTTTTTTTGCCTGCAGGGCAAATTGTGTCACCCTAGTGCAAATCACATTAGGTGTGACAGTTGATCAAATTAAAAAAAAAATACCTTTTTTGGCTGTTAAATAAAATCAGTCGTCACTGTCAGTTCACGTCACAGTTGCCATTTTTTTTTGCCTGCAGGGCAAATTGTGTCACCCTAGTGCAAATCACATTAGGTGTGACAGTTGTACAAATGTAACCAAAAAAAATGACAGGCAGAGGAATGCCACCCCGCAGGGGCCATCGTGGTGCTGGGATTCCCTTTGGCCCTAGAATGGCCAGTGTTCAGAGGCCACGTACCCTAAACCCCCAAAGTTCTGAGGACTTAGTTGACTGGCTATCACAAGACACCCAATCTACTACAGCTTCGGCTCGGAACCTTGACGCACGGTTCTTCTCCTCCTCCAGCTTAGCTTCGGGCACCTCTCATGCTACCACTTGCCCGCCTGCCGCCACCACCAACACTAGCACCGCAGCAGCTTTACTTGATCCGTTAGAGGAGTTATTTACACATCAGTTTGAAGACATGAGTGATGCGCAACCATCATTGCCAGAGGATGTAGTTAACAGGGATATGTCTCAGTCAGGCAGCATTACACACATGGACGTACGGTGTGATGAAGATGTTATGCTGCTTCCTTTCTTGAGGTGTCAGATAGCGGTGAAGGTATTGATGATGATGACGATGTATCCGTGGATGCCACGTGGATGCCCACTAGAAGAGAAGAAGAGGGGGAAAGTTCAGATGGGGAGACAGAGAGGAGGAGGAGACGAGTTGGAAGCAGGGGGAGGTCGTCGCAAAGAGCTAGTGGCACAGTCAGACAGCATGCATCGGCACCCGGATTCAGCCAGACGGGACGCCAATCTACGCAGGCTGTTGCCACCAGAATGCCGTCATCGCAGAGCTCAGCAGTGTGGCATTTTTTTTGTGTGTCTGCCTATGACAACGGCGAGGCCATTTGCAACCTGTGCCAGAAGAAACTGAGTCGTGGGAAGTCCAACACCCACCTAGGCACAACTGCTTTGCGAAGGCACATGATGACACATCACAAACGCCTATGGGATCAACATGTCAGTACAAGCAGCACACAAAGTCAAAGCCGCCATCGTCCTCCTGGTCCAGCATCTTCAGCCAGGTAAACCACTGCTGCCCTCCTTGCCCCCTCTCAACCATCTGCCTCTCCGTCTCTCGCCTTGAGCAGTTCCTGCTCATCTGCCCACAGTCAGGTGTCTGTCACAGAGATGTTTGAGCGCAAGAAGACAATGTCTCAAAGTCACCCCCTAGCCCGGCGTCTGACAGCTGGCTTGTCGGTACTGCTAGCCCACCAGCTTTTACCATACAAGCTGGTGGAGTCTGAGGCCTTTAAAAAAGTTGTAGTCATTGGGACACCGCAGTGGAATTTACCCGAACGAAATTTTTTTGCACAAAAGGCAATCCCCAACCTTTACTCCATTGTGCAAAAGGAAATTATGGCATGTCTGGCACACAGTGTAGGGGCAAGGGTCCATCTGACTGCTGATACCTGGTCTACAAAGCATGGTCAGGGCAGGTATTTTACCTACATCACCTACACTGCGCATTGGGTAAACCTGGTGACGGCTGCCAAGCATGGAATGCGTGGATCTGCAGAGGAGTTGGTGACACCGCCACGACTTGCCTGCAGGCCTGCTGCCACCTCCTCTACTCCTCCTACTCCATCCTCTTCCATAACATCCTCGGCCGAGTCCTCTTCCACTGCTGCATCTTGCTCCCCATCACCGGCTCCCCCCAGCTCCCCAGGTGCTATTCCATATCCAGATACGGCAGTGTCACGCCATCTTTGGGTTGACTTGCCTCAAAGCGGAGAGTCACACCGCACCAGCGCTCCTGTCGGCCCTGAAACGCACAGGTGGACCAGTGGCTGACTCCGCACCAACTGGAGATCGGCAAGGTGGTTTGTGACAACGGAACAAATTTGTTGGCGGCATTGAGGCTGGGCAAGTTGACCCATGTGCCGTGCATGGCACATGTGTGTAATCTGATTGTACAACACTTTGTGCTCAAGTACCCAGGCTTATAGGATGTCCTGAAGCAGTCCAGGAAGGTGTGTGGCCATTTCAGGCGCTCCTACACGGCGATGGCGCATTTGTCAGATATCCAGCGGCAAAACAACATGCCAGTGAGGCGCTTGATTTGCGACAGCCCGATACGTTGGAATTCAACACTCCTAATGTGTGACCGCCTGCTCCAACAAGAAAAAGCCGTCAACTAATATTTGTATGACCGGGGTGCTAGGACATCATCTGCGGAGCTGGGAATTTTTTTGCCACGTTACTGGAGGCTCATACGCAATGCCTGTAGGCTCATGCATCCTTTTGAGGAGGTGACAAACCTGGTTAGTTGCACCGAAAGCACCATCAGCGACATCATACCGTTTGTTTTCTTCCTGGAGCGTGCCCTGCGAAGAGTGCTGGATCAGGCAGTAGATGAGCGTGAAGAGGAAGAGTTGTGGACACCATCCCCACCAGAAACAGCCGTATCATTATCGCTTGCTGGACCTGCGGCAACGCTGGAAGAGGATTGTGAGGAAGAGGAGTTAGAGGAGGAATGTGGCTTTGAAGAGGAGGAAGACCAACCACAGCAGGCATCCCAGGGTGCTCCTTGTCACCTATCTGGTTCCCGTGGTTGTACATGGCTGGGGGGAAGAAGATTATACCTTCCCTGACATCACTGAGGACGAGGAACGGGACATGAGTAGCTCGGCATCCGTCCTTGTGCAAATGGGGTCTTTCATGCTATCGTGCCTGTTAAGGGACCCTCGTATAAAAAGGATGAAGGAGAACGACCTGTACTGGGTGTCCACGCTACTAGACCCCCGGTATAAACATAAAGTGCCTGACATGTTACCGCATTACAGCAAGGCGGAAAGGATTCAGCAGGTCCAAAATAAATTAAGAAGTATGCTGTACACAGCGTATAAGGGTCATGTCACAGCACAACAGGGATCTAACAGGGGAAGAGGTGAAAGTAATCCTCCTCCTCCCACGAACACGCCGGCAAGGACAGGATGCTGTACAGACATGCTGTTGATGGAGGACATGCGGAGCTTTTTAAGTCCTACGCATCGCCACAGCCCTTCGGGGTCTTCCATCAGACAACGACTTGACCGACAGGTAGCAGACTACCTGGCCTTAACCGCAGATATCGACACTATGAGGAGCGATGAACCCCTTGACTACTGGGTGTGCCGGCTTGACCTGTGGCCTGAGCTATCCCAATTTGCACTCGAACTTCTGGCCTGTCCCACTTCAAGTGTCCTGTAAGAAAGGACCTTCAGTGCAGCAGGAGGTATTGTCACTGAGAAGAGGAGTCGCCTTGGTCAAAAAAGTCTGGATTACCTCACCTTTCTTAAGATGAATGAAGGATGGTTCTCGAAGGGACTGACACTGGGCGATACATTTGACTGAACAAGGCCTGATCAGATGAGCTGCCTTGGGCTAAAAATGGTCCACACACTGCTGTATTTGAACTCTGAATGCCGGATGACTTGCGTGACTTATGCGGCACCAACTAGGGTTCAAGCTGCAATGTTTTAGGGCACTTTCTGCATGGCGAAACAGAAATTTTTCTGGCCGCTGCTACAACAGCAGCTGCAACAATACCAAGTTTTCCAGCCAGGTGTACATGCCTAATTTTTCTGGCCTCTGCTGCTGCACTTGTTATGGTGCTGCAATTTTTCTGGCCGCTGCTACAGCTGCGACTGCGACAATACCCAATTTTTCATCCATGTGTACATGCCTAGTTTTTCTGGCCTCTGCTGCTGCACTTGTTATGAAGCTGCAATTTTTATGGCCGCTGCTACAGAAGCGGCTGCGACAATACCAAATTTTTCAGGCATGTGTACATGCCTAATTTTTCTGGTACTCTCTGCTGACATCTCTGTCCATTTTAGCAACCGTGGATATTAGATATATGCTAAGGGTAGCATGGTGGCTCAGAGGTTAGCACTGCTGCCTTGCAGAACTGGGGCCTTGGGTTCAAATCCCACTATGTGCTGCCTAAAGGGGGAAATCTAACCATGTGATGCCTAAAGGGGGGCTCTATGTGCTGCCTAAAGGGGGCTAAAGCACGTTATTCCAAACCATTTAGGAATAATAGGTGATTTATGCCCTTTATGGATTAAAACCAGACTCTGCATCAACTATGTAATTTTCCATGGGAGTTTTGCCATGGATCCCACTCCGGCACACCACAGTTCAGGTGTTAGTCCCCTTGAAACAACTTTTAAATCACTATTGTGGCCAGAAAGAGTCCCTGTGGGTTTTAAAATTTGCCTGCCCATTGAAGTCAATGGTGGTTCGCCGGTTCGCGAACTTTTGCGAAAGTTCGCGTTCGCGGTTCGCGAACCGAAAATTTTATGTTCGCGACATCACTAGTGGTAATACATATGGGGGCAGATTAATCATAACCTGTCCAGAGGAAAAGTTGCTGAGTTGCCCATAGTAACCAATCAGATCACTTCTTTCATTTTGCAGAGGCCTTTTAAAAAAATGAAAGAAGCAATTTGATTGGTTGCTATGGGCAACTCAGTAACTTTTCCTCTGGACAGGTTTTGATAAATCTCCCCCATGGTAATAATATTTCCCCTTGGTAACTGTATAATTTATTTAAAGGCATGTGTTTTTATCATGGGAAATTGTCTTACTTTAACCCCTTAAGGACTCAGGGTTTTTCCGTTTTTGCACTTTCGTTTTTTCCTCCTTACCTTTTAAAAATCATAATCCTTTCAATTTTCCACCTAAAAATCCATATTATGGCTTATTTTTTGCGTCGCCAATTCTACTTTGCAGTGACATTAGTCATTTTACCCAAAAATGCACGGTGAAACGAAAAAAAAAATCATTGTGCGACAAAAGCGAAAAAAACGCCATTTTGTAACTTTTGGGGGCTTCCGTTTCTACGCAGTGCATATTTCGGTAAAAATTACACCTTATCATTATTCTGTAGGTCCATATGTTTAAAATGATGCCCTACTAATATAGGTTTGATTTTGTCGCACTTCTGGAAAAAATCATAACTACATGCAGGAAAATTTATACGTTTAAAAATGTCATCTTCTGACCCCTATAACTTTTTAATTTTTCCACGTAAAGGGTGGTATGAGGACTCATTTTTTGCGCCGTGATGTGAAGTTTTTATCGGTATGATTTTTGTTTTGATCGGACTTTTTGATCACTTTTTATTCATTTTTTTAATGGTATAAAAAGTGACCAAAATACGCTTTTTTGGACTTTGGAATTTTTTTGCGCGTACGCCATTGACCGTGCGGTTTAATTAATGATATATTTTTATAGTTCGGACATTTACGCACGCGGTGATACCACATATGTTTATTTTATTTGATTTTTTTACACTGTTTTATTTTTTTTATGGGAAAAGGGGGGTGATTCAAACTTTTATTAGGGAAGGGGTTAAATGACCTTTATTAACACTTTTTCTTTTACATTTTTTTTGCAGTGTTATAGGTCCCATAGGGACCCATAACACTGCACACACTGATCTCCTATGCTGATCACTGGCGTGTATTAACACGCCTGTGATCAGCATTATCGGCGCTTGACTGCTCCTGCCTGGATTTCAGGCACGGAGCAGTCATTCCTTGATCGGACACCGAGGAGGCAGGTAAGGGCCCTCCCGGTGTCCGATCAGCTGTTCGGGACGCCGCGATTTCACCGCGGCGGTACCGAACAGCCCGACTAAGCAGCCGGGATACTTTCAGTTTCACTTTAGAAGCGGCGGTCAAAGCTTTGACCGCCGCTTCTAAAGGGTTAATACCGCACATCGCCGCGATCGGCGATGTGTGGTATTAGCCGCGGGTCCCGGCCGTTGATGAGCGCCGGGACCGAAGTGATATGATGCAGGATCGCGGCGCGATCCCGCTTCATATCGCGGGAGCCGGCGCAGGACGTAAATATACGTCCTGCGTCGTTAAGGGGTTAACAGGGTAGGTTCAAAAAAATTAGCCCTCATACCGCCCCGTACATGGAACAATAAAAAAGTTATAGGGGTCAGAATAGGACAATTTTAAACGTATACATTTTCCTTCAGGTAGTTATGATTTTTTCCGAAGTAATAAAAAATCAAACCTAGCACGTTATTCCAAACCATTTAGGAATAATAGGTGATAATTAGGGTGATAATTAGGGTATAATTTTAATTGTATGGACCTACAGAATAAAGGTAAAGTGTCATTTTTAATGAAAAATTTACTGCGTAGAAACAGAAGCCCCCAAAAGTTACAAAATGGTGTTTTTTCTTCCATTTTGTCTCACAATGATTTTTTTTCCATTTCGCCATATATTTTTGGGTAAAATGACTGATGTCACTACAAAGTAGAATTGGTGGTGCAATTGGCTATGTGATTAACTTCTGGCCCCTCCCATTTGTGGCTCTGCCTCCACATAGCCACACCCATGGCTAAAATGGGCTGTTTATTGTAAAATGCCCGATCCTATTTTTGGTCCCAGTCCGGCCCTGGCATGCTCCATGTTTGAAATGTTAAGATTTCAAAGTTGAACATAACAAAAAATTGTCATAAAAAAATAGAGGCTTTAAAAAAAATAAAACAATCATTTACGTTATTCTTTATAGAAAAGTATTTGGCAACACTGTTTTGCAATTGCACATTGAATGCGAGTTTACCTCAGCAACAAACATTACGGCCTGATAATGGAAATAAAATGCTACTCTTTTTCTCACCTTATGACAAAGGAGAAGGACATTTTCTGTACACACTAAAGTCAAATTGCCAAATTATTCTGTCACTGAGTCTAGATGCAGGCACTTTCTAGAAAAAAAAATTCAGCTTTAAATATCTATAAAGAAAGATGACATGATTCTAGTAGTTACAGCCTGTTCCCACTACATTTTGTATCCATTTGTAAAATGTAACAAACATACCTGGCAACTGTGGCCATGCATCACATGCTGGGCTCTTCTCAGCCAGAAGATGCAGGTGCCGGCCAATCAATGGGGGTGCCAAAGTACCCAGTGGCAGCATATTTAAATCTTCATTCAGCCTCCAGTCTTTGCTCCTGATTGCAGCCCATACTTCTTTCACCATCATTTGCTCCTGCCCGTTTGCTCTATATTTCTGATTTCTGTTAGAACTTGACTATTCTTTGCCTGTTCTGTACCCTGTAGTCCTCCTGATTCTGACCTTGGCTTGCCCGACCCATAACTCTTATTCTAAGGACCCATATGAGTTTTTTTTTTTTTTTTGCGTGACCAATTGTACTTTGTAATGACACCTTTAACTTTACCATAAAATTTATGGCCCATTCAAAAATTATCATTAGTGGGGGGGGGGGCGGGGGGAATCCCATTATAGTCTCAGGGATTTTTCCAATAGCCGTTTTAACCTGTTATTGCCCTTTATTAATAACGGCCCCTATTTTTTGAGGGGCGATAGTATCGGGAGAAATACTACATTATGATTCCACCAGGAGGGCAGGTTTACACTTTGTATACCTCTATGAATAAATTGAATGAATGTTTCAACTCTGACACATTAGGCTATTCAGAACTTTTCTCCTGAAGTCTGGGTTAACATTGGTTCTACAAACTTAAAGATATACATCAAGCTGGGCAATGCCCCTTTAAGAGCATTACAGTGTTTGCTGTAGATATGGGTCTGGTGTCTGAGAATCTGGTGCCAGAAACTCCTGAAGTAAATGATATTGGTATGAATTCGGGTAGAAAACAGACATGGTGCACATCTACAATCTTGTATAATGATCTGATTGCTTCTCAGCATAATATAAAAAACTAACAGGTTGTTAGTATATATTTTTGATCAAAAAGTACAAGCCCACTCGCCACGTCAAGGCCACCTATTTAGAGTGGGTCCCTAACGTCCCTAGCATAAAATGGTGTAGCACTGGGCGGCGACCACCACCGCCGCGACACCAGTGGGTCGCGACACCAGGGGGGGGGGAACGACCCACTTGCACAGCGGCCCCAATGCCACTCAAACCAGTCTATGGGTGATATTGGTGTTGATCTGGATAGCATCGGGGCCTAGGTTCAGAAAAAACTGTACCTCTGTGAATTCAGTCAATGAGTAATGTATTAATGTAACACATGATTGAACACAACATCAAATATGCAGCTGATCCAGTAAATGTACCCTTTGGGAAAGTTTTGTGCCAGCTCTATTTTGTGCACATTTTTTTCACACAGGGGAAGTTTTTGCCAGATTTTGTACAAAAAATGAGCTAGTGCAAAGATTGTTCAATTTTCCAACTTTGCATTTGTGCAGGGAATGATTAATTGTCTGTTCAGAGAAATCATTCACTTACTAACATGTCCACTCTGGTCCTTAACCCCTACTTACAAAAATCAAAATTATTTACAGATCCTTAAAACATAGCCTTTCATATAATTAATTAAAGAATGAAGATACTGAACAACATAGAGCAAAACATGTCTCAATATATATGTAGGGGCGCTAGAAAAACTACTATGGAGAGAATGGG
The DNA here is from genome assembly GCF_029499605.1 of Hyla sarda. Classification (NCBI taxonomy): domain Eukaryota; kingdom Metazoa; phylum Chordata; class Amphibia; order Anura; family Hylidae; genus Hyla; species Hyla sarda. Next base: position 227,888,971 of record NC_079192.1, read on the forward strand.
AAAGATTTATCAAAACCTGTCCAGAGGAAAAGTTGCTGTGTTGCCCATAGCAACCAATCAGATCGTTTCTTTCATTTTTCACAGGCCTTTTTAAAAATGAAAGAAGCAATCTGATTGGTTGCTATGGGCAACACAGCAACTGTTCCTCTGGACAGGTTTTGATAAATCTCCTCCAATGTTATTAGTAAATATAGAAAGTAAAAAATATGCCGCCCTAATAAGGACAATCCCACTTCAGGAACTTCCTAACTCACCCTAAATGTCAGCGGGACAGATGGGTGCTCTGATCCAAGGCTAATTTAATAAAAATAACAATCAAATATATAGCGGTTGTTTCATGTGAAGGTATGTTCTTCGGAAAATAATCAAAATAACGCCTCATGAAAATACATACTCCACCCTACACCTATGTTAACACCCAAAGTGCAACGTATACCACAAAATACATATATACCTAATCCAACACATTTTGCTGCATCGTGTACAATACGGCCAACTCATCAGGGAAAAAAGCTTGAAGTGTTAACTGAGTAAGATGATAACTTAACTACCCCTATACAACCCTTATATAGACCAAGTGGATCATCAGGATATGACAGTCTTCTAAAGTCACAACTCCACATTTGATGAGTGTATACTTCAGGTAATGGCGAGATGTGTTGAAAACAATGCCTCTACCCTCTTACAGAACCCAGTAAAAAAAAGGACATACAGGGGCATCCAACACATGGCTACACATGGGAGTCCACAGAAATCTGTGCAAGGGTAATTCTAATAACAGTTCATAGAGAATGAAAGAATGCACTCACCACACTCTTGTATAGGCTGGTCATAAGCTGGAATCTTTATTGGTGTCCAGAGATATATAACGATGTACAGCACTTCAAACTAGGCAAAACACAGCTGGTTAACGCGTGCAGGGGAGGTTAACTGTCTGTTAACCTCCCCTGCACGAATCCCCGTTAACCAGCTGTGTCTTGCCTAGTTTGAAGTGCTGTATATCGTTATATATCTCTGGATAACAATAAAACTTCCAGCTTACGACGAGCCTATTCAAGAGTGTGGTGAGTGCATTATTTTCATTCTCTATGAACTATTCTATATGAGTAATAGAGATGTTGCGAATTGTTCGGCGGTGAACAGTTCCCGGCGAATTTAGCATGTTCGCGTTCGCCTCGCCGGGCGAACATATTTGAAGTTCGATCTGCCCCTTATACTTTAACATTGCGGTAAACTTTGACCCTGTGAGTCAGAGTCATCAGACACATTACAGCCAATCAGCAGCAGTCCCTCCCTTCCAGACCCTCGTACCTCTTGCACGGACGCCATTTTACCCTCATTCGGCATGCTGCAGGCTTAGGAAGTGGAGGGTCAGAGAAGCTGCTCCTGCTGTATAGGGAAAGCGATAGCTATGTTGCTGCTAGGTGGTGTATTCAGGGTCAAGTTTACTTCTAAAGCACTAGTTCAACATTTGCTTTAACCCCTTAACCGTTTTTGCACTTTCGTTTTTTCCTCCTTACCTTTTAAAAATCATAACCCTCTCAATTTTCCACCTAAAAATCCATATTATGGCTTAGTTTTTGCATCACCAATTCTACTTTCCAATGACATTAGTCATTTTACCCAAAAATTCATAGCAAAATGGAAAAAAAAAATAATTGAGCGACCAAATCGAAGAAAAAACGCAATTTTGTAACTTTTGGGGGCTTCCGTTTCTACGCAGTGCATATTTTGGTAAAAAATGACACCTTATCATTATTCTGTAGGTCCATACAGTTAAAATGATACCCTACTTATATAGTTTGGATATTGTCGTACTTCTGGAAAAAATCATAACTACATGCTGGAAAATTTATACATTTAAAAATGTCATCTTCTGACCCCTATAACGTTTTTATTTTTCCACGTACAGGGCGGTATGAGGGATCATTTTTTGCGCTGTGATCTGAAGTTTCTAACAGTACAATTTATGGTTTGATCAGACTTTTTGATCACTTTTTATTCATTTTTTAATGGTATAAAAAGTGACCAAAATGCGCTTTTTTGAACTTTGGAATTTTTTCGCGCGTACGCCATTGACCGTGCGGTTTAATTAATAATATATTTTTATAGTTCGGACATTTATGCACGCGGCGATACCACATATGTTTATTTTTTATTTTATTTACACAGTTTTATTTTTTTTATCGGAAAAGGGGGGTGATTCAAACTTTTATTAGGGAAGGGGTTAAATGACCTTTATTAACACTTTTTAACTTTTTTTTTGCAGTGTTATAGCTCCTATAGGGACCTATAACACTGCACACACTGATCTCCTATGCTGATCACTGGCGTGTATTAACACGCCTGTGATCAGTGTTATCGGCGCTTGACTGCTCCTGCCTGGATCTCAGGCACGGAGCAGTCATTCGTCGATCGGACACCGAGGAGGCAGGTAAGGGCCCTCCCGGTGTCCTGTAAGCTGTGCAGGACACCGCAATTTCACCGCGGCGGTCCCGAACAGCCCGACTGACTAGCCGGGATACTTTCACTTGCGATCGGCGATGTGTGGTATTAGCCGCGGGTCCCGGCCGTTGATGAGCGCCGGGAACGACGCGTTGTGATGCGGGGTCGCAGGGCGACCCCGCTTCATATCGCGGGTGCCGGCGCAGGACGTAAATATACGTCCTGCGTCGTTAAGGGGTTAAGGACAGCACCCAAAAAAGACCTTTTTAGGGCTCAAGTAAAAGTCCGTCTGTCTTGCAACAGCTGGAGGCACCCTGGTTGGGAGGGAACCGGTGGTTAAAAGGGGTACTCCAGAATAAAACTTAAGTTCCTTCAAGCAACTAACTACTACAGTATTCAAAGGGCTGAAAGATATCAGTCCGTGTATCTTGCAACAGCTGGAGGCACCCTGGTTGGGAAGGAACCGCTGGTTAAAAGGGGTACTCCAGTATAAAACTTAAGTTCCTTCAAGCAACTAACTGCTACAGTATTCAAAGGGCTGAAAGATATCAGTCCGTGTGTTTTGCAACAGCTGGATGCACCCTGGTTGGGGACCACTGCTTAAAAGGGGAACTCCGCTGGCAAGCTTTTTTTCTTTAAAGCAACTAACTACTACAGTATTCAAAGGGCTGAAAGATATCAGTCTGTGTGTTTTGCAACAGCTGGAGGCACCCTGGTTGGGGATCACTGCTTAAAAGGGGAAAACCTCTGGCAAGCTTTTTATCTTTAAAGCAACTAACTACTACAGTATTCAAAGGGCTAAAAGATATCAGTCCGTGTGTTTTGCAACAGCTGAAGGCACCCTGGTTAGGGACCACTGCTTAAAAGGGGAACTCCTCTGGCAAGCTTTTTTGCTCATTGTAACACTAGTGCAAATCATATTTGGTGTGATAGCTGTGCAAAAAAAAAAAAAATACCTTTTTTAGGCTGTTAATCAAAACCAGTCACTGTCAGTTCACTTCACAGTTGCCAGTTTTTTCGCCTGAAGGGCAAATTGTGTCACCCTAGTGCAAATCACATTTGGTGTGACACTTGTGCAAATTTTTCCAAAAAAATGACAGGTAGAGGAAGGCCACCCCGCAGGGGCCGTTGTGGTGCTGGGATTCCCTTTGGCCCTAGAATGGCCAGTGTTCAGAGGCCACGTACCCTGAACCCCCAAAGTTCTGAGGACTTAGTTGACTGGCTATCACAAGACACCCAATCTACTACAGCTTCCGCTCGGAACATTGACGCACCATCCTTCTCCACCTCTAGCTTAGATTCGGGCACCTCTCATGCTACCACTTGCCTGCCTGCCGCCACCACCAACTCTAGCACCACAGCAGCTTTACTTGATCTGTCAGAGGAGTTATTTACACATCAGTTTGAAGACATAAGTGATGCTCAACCATTATTGCCAGAGGATGTAGTTAACAGGGATATGTCTCAGTCAGGCAGCATTACACACATGGACGTACGATGGGATGATGATGTTGTACCCGCTGCTGCTTCCCGATGTGTCTGTGGATGCCACGTGGGTGCCCACTAGAAAAGAAGAAGAGGGGGAATGTGCAGATGGGGAGACAGAGAGAAGAAGGAGACGAGTTGGAGGCAGGGGGAGGTCATCGCAAGGAGCTAGTGGCACAGTCAGACAGCATGCATCGGCCCCCGGGGTCAGCCAGACGGGACACCAATCAACGCATGCTGTTCCCACCACCAGAATGCCGTCATCGCAGAGCTCAGCAGTGTGGCATTTTTTTTGTGTGTCTGCCTCTGACAACAGCGAGGCAATTTGCAACCTGTGCCAGAAGAAACTGAGTCGTGGGAAGTCCAACTCCCACCTAGGCACAACTGCTTTGCGAAGTCACATGATGTCACATCAAAAACACTTATGGGATCAACACGTTAGTACAAGCAGCACACAAAGTCAAAGCCACCATCGTCCTCCTGGTCCAGCATCTTCAGCCAGGTCCACCACTGCTTCCCTCCTTGCCCCCTCTCAACCATCCGCCTCTCCGTCTCTCGCCTGGAGCAGTTCCTGCTCATATGCCCACAGTCAGGTGTCTGTCAAGGAGATGTTTGAGCACAAGAAGCCAATGTCTCAAAGTCACCCCCTAGCCCGGCGTCTGACAGCTGGCTTGTTGGAACTGCTAGCCCGCCAGCTTTTACCATACAAGCTGGTGGAGTCTGAGGCCTTTAAAAAATTTGTAGCCATTGGGACACCGTAGTGGAAGGTACCCGGCCGAAATTTTTTTGCACAAAAGGCAATCCCTAACCTTTACTCCATTGTGCAAAAGGAAATTATGGCATGTCTGGCACTCAGTGTAGGGGCAAGGGTTCATCTGACCACTGATAACTGGTCTGCAAAGCATGGTCAGGGCAGGTATATCACCTACACTGCACATTGGGTAAACCTGGTGACGGCTGCCAAGCATGGAATGCGTGGCTCTACAGAGGAGTTGGTGAGATCGCCACGACTTGCAGGCAGGCCTGCTGCCACCTCCTCTACTCCTCCTACTCCATCCTCTTCCATAACCTCCTCGGCCGAGTCCTCTTCCACTGCTGCTTCTTGCTCCACATCATCGGTACCCCCCAGCGCCACAGGTGCTATTCCACATCCCGGATACGGCAGTGTTACGCCATCTTGGGGTTGACTTGCCTCAAAGCGGAGAGTCATACCGCACCAGTGCTCCTGTCGGCCCTGAACGCACAGGTGGACCAGTGGCTGACTCCGCACCAACTGGAGATCAGCAAGGTGGTTTGTGACAACGGAACAAATTTGTTGGCGGCATTGAGGTTGGGCAAGTTGACACATGTGCCATGCATGGCACATGTGTGTAATCTGATTGTACAATGCTTTGTGCTCAAGTACCCAGGCTTACAGGATGTCCTGAAGCAGTCCAGGAAGGTGTGTGGCCATTTCAGGCGTTTCTACACGGCCATGGCGCATTTGTCAGATATCCAACGGCGAAACAACATGCCAATGAGGCACTTGATTTGCGACAGCCCGACACGTTGGAATTCAACACTTCTAATGTTCGACAGCCTGCTCCAACAAGAAAAAGCTGTCAACGAATATTTGTATGACCGGGGTGCTTGGATATCATCTGCGGAGCTGGGAATTTTTTTTGCCACGTTACTGGAGGCTCATGCGCAATGCCTGTAGGCTCATGCGTCCTTTTGAGGAGGTGACAAACCTGGTCAGTCGCACCGAAGGCACCATCAGCGACATAATACCGTTTGTTTTCTTCCTGGAGCGTGCCCTGCGAAGAGTGCTGGATCAGGCAGTAGATGAGCGTGAAGAGGAAGAGTTGTGGACACCATCACCACCAGAAACAGCCTTATCAACATCGCTTGCTGGACCTGCGGCAATGCTGGAAGAGGATTGTGAGGAAGAGGAGTTAGAGGAGGAATGTGGCTTTGAAGAAGAGGAGGAAGACCAACCACAGCAGGCATCCCAGGGTGCTCCTTGTCACCTATCTGGTTCCCGTGGTGCTGTACGTGGCTGGGGGGGAAGAAGATTATACCTTCCCTGACATCACTGAGGACGAGGAACGGGACATGAGTAGCTCGGCATCCGTCCTTGTGCAAATGGGGTCTTTCATGCTGTCGTTGAGGGACCCTCGTAAAAAAAGGATGAAGGAGAACGACCTGTACTGGGTGTCCACGCTACTAGACCCCGGTATAAACATAAAGTGCCTGACATGTTACCGCATTACAGCAAGGCGCAAAGGATTCAGCAGGTCCAAAATAAATTAAGAAGTATGCTGTACACAGCATATAAGGGTCATGTCACAGCACAACAGGGATCTAACAGGGGAAGAGGTGAAAGTAATCCTCCTCCTCCTCCCACAAACACTCTGGCAAGGACAGGATGCGTTACAGACATGCTGTTGATGGAGGACATGCAGAGCTTTTTAAGTTCTACGCCTCGCCACAGCCCTTCGAGGTCCACCATCCGAGAACGACTTCACCGACAGGTAGCAGACTACCTGGCCTTAACCGCAGATATCGACACTCTGAGGAGCGATGAATCCCTTGACTACTGGGTGTGCCGGCTTGACCTGTGGCCTAAGCTATCCCAATTTGCGCTCGAACTTCTGGCCTGTCCCGCTTCAAGTGTCCTGTCAGAAAGGACCTTCAGTGCAGCAGGAGGTATTGTCACTGAGAAGAGGAGTCGCCTTGGTCAAAAAAGTCTTGATTGCCTCACCTTTATTAAGATGAATGAGGGATGGATCCCAAAGGGACTCACACTGGGTGATACATTTGACTGAACAAGGCCTGATCAGATGAGCTGCCTTGGGCTAAAATGGTCCACACGCTGCTATATTTGAACTCTGAATGCCGGATGACTTGCGTGACTTATACGCCATCAAGTAGGGTTTAAGCCGCAATTTTTTAGGGCACTTTCTGCATGGCGAAACAAACAGAAATTTTTCTGGCCGGTGCTGCAGCAGCGGCTTCGACATTACCAAATTTTCATCCATGTGCACATGCCTAATTTTTCTGGCCTCTGCTGCTGCACTTGTTATGGTGCTGCAATTTTTTGGCCGCTGCTACAGCTGCAACAATACCAAATTTTCAAGCCAGGTGTACATGCCTAATTTTCTGGCCTCTGCTGCTGCACTTTTTCTGGTGCTGCAATTTTTCTGGCCGCTGCTACAGATGCAGCTGTGACAATACCCAATTTTTCATCCATGTGTACATGCCTAATTTTTCTGGTACTCTCTGCTGACATCTCTGTCCATTTTAGCAACCATGGATATTAGATGTAGGCTAAGGGTAGCATGGTGGCTCAGAGGTTAGCACTGCTGCCTTGCAGCGCTGGGGCCTTGGGTTCAAATCCCACTATGTGCTGGCTAAAGGGGTGCTCTAACTACGTGCTGCCTAATATGGGGGAATCTTATGTGCTGCGTAAAGAGGAGCTCTAACTATGTGCTGCCTAAGATGGGGGAATTTATGTGTAATGGCAAGGAGTGCCCTTGGCATTTTCTGTGTGAGGACAGCTCCCGCTCCAATAGATGAGGCATCAACCTCCAACGCAAAGGGCCTCTCTGGATCAGGTCTTGGGAGCAGAGGCAAACGCAGACTTTAAACGGGAGAAGGCCTCTTCAGCCTCTCGAGGCCAAGACTTAGGATTGGATGCTTTTTTTAGTGAGAGCTACAATAGGAGCAACCAAGGATGAAAAATGCAGGATAAACTGACAATAATAGTTAGCGAATCCCAGAAAGCATTGAATTGCACGTAGGCCCGAGGGACGAGGCCAATCCAAAGCTGCAGATAACTTATCTGGATCCATCTGCAGGCCCTGATGAGAGACAAGCCAAGAAACGGAAGACTAGACTTTTCGAACAGGCATTTCTCCAATTTGGCGTAGAGATGATTCTTCCGTAGTCTCTGAAGAACCAGACGAACATGAGCACGATGCTCCACTAAGTTGGAAGAGAAGATCAGGATGTCATCAAGGTATACAACAACACAGGTGTAAAGAAGATCACGGAAGATATCATTAATGAATTCCTGGAAAACGGCTGGAGCATTGCAGAGACCAAATGGCATAACAAGATCCTCAAAATGTCCATCACGAGTATTGAAGGCCGTTTTCCATTCATCTCCCTTGCGGATACGAATGAGGTTATACGCACCACGTAAGTCCAGCTTGGAGAAGACCTTGGCACCACGTAAACGGTCAAAAAGTTCTGAGATAAGAGGTAAAGGGTAACGGTTCTTAACCGTGATTTTGTTAAGTCCCCTGCAGTCAATGCATGGACGGAGTGAGCCATCTTTTTTCCCTACAAAGAAGAAACCTGCTCCTGCAGGAGAAGAGGACTTATGGATAAATCCCTTTTGGAGATTCTCCTGGATATACTCAGCCATGGCTTTGGTCTCAGGAACTGAAAGAGGATATATCCTCCCACGTGGTACCAGGCAGAAGATCAATAAGGCAGTCGTAAGGACGATGTGGAGGCAGAGACTCAGCCTGTTTCTTGCAGAAGACATCCAAAAAATCTTGGTAAGGTGGCGGCAGGCCAGGTAAAGTTGGAGGACAAGAAACAACTTTACGAAGAGCAGATTGGAGGCAAAAATGTTGACAGGATTGTCCCCAGCGAATTATTTCTCCAGTTCTCCAATCCAGTTGCGGGGAATGGCGTTGTAGCCAAGGAAGACCAAGAAGAATCTCAGAAGTACAGTGTGGTAGAACATAGAATTCAATCTTCTCTTTATGCGATACTCCCACTTGCATGACGAGAGATTCAGTACGAAAGTGAACCTTACAGTCCAGATTTTGTCCATTTACAGAGGAGATGAACAAGGGCTTGGCCAGCCGAGTAAGAGGAAGATGATACTTGTGGACTAAAGCTGCTTCAATAAAGTCACCTGCAGATCCGGAGTCCAAAAATGCTGTAGCGCTGAAAGAAGACTTGGCTGAAGCGAAGAATTGTACAGGAATAGTTAAGCGTTGAGAGGTAGTATTCACACCCAGGGATGCCTCTCCCACATACCCTTGGTGCGGACGAACAGTACAGTCCTTGAGAAAGTGCTCCGGGCTGGCACAGTACAAACACAAATTCTGGTTGCGTCGTCGTGACCTCTCCTGCTGCGTAAGACGAGGACGATCTCCTTGTATAGCCTCTTCGGCAAGAGGCGCAAGAGACAGAAGAGGAGAACGTTGGGACACAGATGTCAGGTGGGCAGATTCCCTCTCAAAGCGCAATTCCTCCTGTCTTTCGGCAAAATGCACATCAATGCGTGTGGCAAAGTGGATAAGTTCAGACAAAGAAGAAGGAGGATCTCTTGCTGCAAGGGCATCTTTAATCCTGCTTGACAGTCCTTTTTTAAATGTGGCACACAAGGCCTCTTCATTCCAGGCAAGTTCAGAGGCTAGAATGCGGAACTGAACCGCGTAGTCACCAACTGTAGAATTTCCTTGACATAGATTCAGCAATGCTGTCTCAGCTGAAGAGGCACGTGCGGGTTCCTCAAAGACACTGCGAAATTCGGCCAAGAATGCAGACAAATTGGATGATACTGGATCACCACGGTCCCAAAGGGGTGTAGCCCAAGCCAGGGCTTTTCCAGAAAGTAGACTAATGACAAAGGCCACCTTACTACGTTCATTTGGAAACAGTTCAAACATGAGCTCCAAATGCATGGAGCACTGTGTAACAAAGCCTCTGCATGACTTGGAATCCCCATCATACTTGGAAGACAAAGGCAGGTGCAGCTGGGAGCCAGGAGAGACTGCAGGAGCTGGAGGAGGGAGTGGGCCAGATTGTGGTACCTGCTGCTGTTGCAAGGCCAAAAGCTGTTGCATCATGGCTGCAAGTTGAGCCACACAGGCGGCTGAGGAGATGCGAAGCACAGAAGGGATGAGACAACTCGCAGTCAGGATAGCTGTAGGTCAGGGCAGGCAGCACAGTAGCGTAGTCGGGACGTAGCAGAAGTTCAGTAGGCAGGCGGCAGAGAAGCAAGGTCAATGTCACAAGAGCAGGAGATCTGGCACAAGGCAACAAAGATCCGGCAGAGAACTGAGGAGGGTGGAGGAATTTATCAGCAAGACACAGGTGGTTACACTAATTAGCATACTGGCCCTTTAAATCTTAAAGCTCTGGCGCGCGCACGCTCTAAGGGATGGGGACACATGCGCCAGAGCAGAGAGGTGGAAGCAGAGGCAGGGAAAACACCCGGAGAGTGACGGACTGGGGCTCGCATGCAGGTGCGCCCCGCAGTGCGAGTCCCAACCCCGTTGGCAGCAGAAGGTAAGGGGACTGTTACGCCGAGCGCTCCGGGTCCCCGCTCCTCCCCGGAGCGCTCGCTACACTCTCGCTACTGCAGCGCTCCGGTCAGATCCTCTGACCCGGTGCGCTGCGATACCGCCTCCAGCCGGGATGCGATTCGCGATGCGGGTGGCGCCCGCTCGCGATGCGCACCCCGGCTCCTGTACCTGACTCGCTCTCCGTCGGTCCTGTCCCGGCGTGCGCGGCCCCGCTCCCTAGGGCGCGCGCGCGCCGGGTCTCTGCGATTTAAAGGGCCACTGTGCCGCTGATTCGCGCAGTGGTTCTAATTAGTGTGTTCACCTGTGCACTCCCTATTTATACCTCACTTCCCCTGCACTCCCTCGCCGGATCTTGTTGCCATTGTGCCAGTGAAAGCGTTTCCTTGTGTGTTCCTAGCCTGTGTTCCAGACCTCCTGCCGTTGCCCCTGACTACGATCCTTGCTGCCTGCCCCGACCTTCTGCTACGTCCGACCTTGCTTCTGTCTACTCCCTTGTACCGCGCCTATCTTCAGCAGTCAGAGAGGTTGAGCCGTTGCTAGTGGATACGACCTGGTCACTACCGCCGCAGCAAGACCATCCCGCTTTGCGGCGGGCTCTGGTGAAAACCAGTAGTGACTTAGAACCGGTCCACTAGCACGGTCCACGCCAATCCCTCTCTGGCACAGAGGATCCACCTCCTGCCAGCCGGCATCGTGACAGGGACCATGCGCTCACGGCCAGCGTGTGAGGCCGGAGCGCAAAGCGTAACAATCAATTAGCCAGTAACGGCGGGCTGCCCTGACAACAGATCAGCACCCTGAAATGTGCCACTAGTCACAAGGGATGTTTGGCAAGAACAGTTCAAATACTGTGATCATTATTTTTAACATCAGAGTGATCTTATTACCGTGCAGCATGGAGATTGATCTTATACTTTTTCTTGGCTTTTGTTACTTTTCCCATATATTCCACTTCCTCTATTTTCTCTGACGATTACAAAATTTTATCATAATCTTTTCTCAATGGTCCAGACCTAGATGTAGTGCTAAACTAATTGCTAAATTGCATTTTGCCTCTGCTGGAGCCACTACGCTTTACTAAAGTGTCTCTTCAAGTTTTCAACCAATGCAGCTATGGGTTAGTCCATTTTATAAGGATCCCACTCTCTGGGCCGCCACATAACCCCACTTTCTACTGTCTGCCAGGCCCTCCCACTGCTTTCAGGACTGACCCAACTGGTCCTACTACCAACATTCCATAGTCTTGACTACACTGCAAGTCCTACATTTTTAAATCTCTCTACAGGTCTGCAAGACAAACAGTTTCCACTATAGCTATCTACAGCCTAACCTATACTATGAATTTTCTCAGCCCCTAAATTGGACCTTACTACTTGCTCTAAGTTTAAGCACCCCGCTGCTTGCTAACCACAGCTTATCGATAACAGCTGACCTCTCCTGACCTCTTGCTCATAGATTGTAAGCTCTTGTGACAAAAGATCTTTTTTTTTATTGACTCAGTCTGTCACTTGCTAAGCTCATTGCATTCGTTTGTGCATATTGTGTATTCATATTATGTATTAAACCCCTGTGAATAAGATATGTGAAGCGCACTGTAAGTTTATGGTCCTGTAAAATAAACAAATTAATAGTTCTATATAACACTGTTTATTTAAGACTCTTTGTATTCAAACCAGAGGTATTTTCTAATTTAACCTAAAACTAGTTAAGCATGAGTCAATAAAAAGTTTATTTTGATGGAAATCTCCTTGAATAATAGACGATTATATGCGAAAAGTAACTATGGTTTATAAAATATTAGTAAATCACGCCTCTCAGTCAATATTTGGGACTTTGTAGAAGAATAAAGCTTTATGCAAACTATGGCATCAATTTCGGCTAGTGTCTGTACTGACTGATAATGCCAGTTACCTTTTAAATTACAATTTTTTTTTCCACAGAAGAAACAGTTAGTGTATTAACTGTACTAAATCACTGTAACTTTTCGAAATTAAATGTGGGAATAGCTAAAGAATGTTAGCAAATGTTATTATTTCAAACAAATGAAACTTGTCTAAGCGGTATATCAAACGAATAATTAAAGACAGTTTAAATACAGCACTTACATATAAAAAATGTCATTTTTGATTTATGTATTAATTTACAACTCCATTTAACTGTGAACTACATTTTGTAAGTTCACAATTAATTCTGAATTTAAACTTCTCACCATTCTTTTACATGACAGGTGAGAATCTCTTGAGAGATACTGTTTCTATAATGAATTAAAATATCTAAGCTGTCCTTTTAAAAGTTCATCTGTAGATAACTGCAGCAAAATGCTACAAATGGGTTTTTATTAATCTGTATTAAATGATGTCTCTGTGTTTCAGACCTTCAAAGGCAAACCAGACAGTCATATTAATAATAAAAGATAGAGAATATTCACTACACGTTAAAAGTAGTACGTTGCAAACATTTAGGTGCTTAGTGCAATAGTTATTCTGCTATAAATCTCATGTACAGTATATACGGTATTTAACATTTTAAGAAGCAGAAAAAGTCCAAGTTTGTAAGAGGGATAAACATTATTCCACTTTCCTTAAGGATACATAAAAAGGTCATGGTATGTTCCCTTTAAGAAAAATGTTAGACATTTTATTGCATTTGTTGGTTGTGTATGATGTCTATGTGTACAGCAAGCAAAATAAGTATTGAACACATCACCATTTTTCTCACTAAATACATTTTCTAGGTGCTATTGATATGATATTTTCACCAGATGTTAGTAACAACCCAAGTAATCCATACACATAAAGAAATCAACTAAGCTCAGAAATTAAGTTTAGTGTATTAATATGAAATGACACAGAAAAAAAAAAAATATTGAATACGCTTTCTGATACTTATTTAATACTTTGCAGTCTGGACTGGCAGCCGCAGTGAAGCTTATCCTTGTCAATATTGGATTGGGGGATCAGTACTTCAGTACGATAGTGACGGATTGGCTATGCGAATGACTTGTGAACTGGTCAGATGTGAAGGACTGAGCTTTTAGGTGGAATGTGTGCTATCTGGGCCATCTAATTGTTTGGATATTGGAAATATGAGCTACATTTCAGATGTGTGGTCAGAATAGTATATATATGCTTTTTTGAAGGAGCACCCATATATCTGGAACCTCCGAGCGGTTAGAGGATACTGTCTACTTGGCCTATATGAAGGTTTTCATTTATCTGTGACTCTGTGGAAGATTGGAAGCCATCAAGATACTGCAAGCAATTTGTCTAGCCACATGTGATCTGTTGTTTGCTAAGTGTTATGTGCATATGTAGCTTGTGCCCATACCTTTTTGTTGCTTCTGTACTGTATATATATATATATATATATATATATATATATATATATATGCAACATAAGTTTCTCATCACACCACCATATGAGGTAGCATGCCCTCTGATCAGCTCTGGCTTTGGTTACAAAGTCTCAGAAGCTGATTGGGATTAATGCCATGTCAGAATTCTCCCCAGAAGGGAAGAGAACCCATCTGCAGACAGCTGTTTCGGGGTGCTTTCCCCTCATCAGTACAGAGCAGGGTGTTCTGGCTTGGCTGAGGATGAGAGACCTGTGGCGGCTAGCTAAAAGGGGTGAGTATTTTCCTCAGGGAGAGGCACAGCTTCCGGTGTAAAACAGAGATTCAAAAAGGCCATTAGCACTCCGCTGGCTTTCTGGGTAAGCGAGCTTCTTACCCAGAAAGCCCGCGGAGTGCTAATGGCCTTTTTGAATCTCCGTTTTACACCGGAAACGGTGCCTCTCCCTGGATATTGATTTTTATTTTGCACAAAAGCCTTTGTTGGTAATGACAGCTTTAAGGTGCATAATGTATGGAGAAATTGGTCACATGATAATATATAAGTGGATAAGTATACCACAGATATGATAAGTGGATAAGTATACCACAGACAAAACCAGGAGATGCAGGGGATGAACTGGTTAACTGAATGTCAGAACACTATACGGGTCAAGAGCACTGTTCATACTGGACTCTAAACAAGGAACACACTAGACACCCACTCCAATCATGGAGGGACATCAATACCAAAGCCAAATTGACTTCTAGACAGGGGGCACACTCCACATTGTGAACAGGATACTAGCCTAGGAAGAAACAAAAATGTTAAATACAAGCAAACAAGGGTACACACAGAAGATTAACTCAATCCTAGATAGAGGGATAGCACAAGGCTCAGAACAGTATTCTATCCCTGGAAATCCAGGATCAGAAAGGGTCAAAAAAGCACTGGCAAAACCCACAGTGTGAATTTGGACTTAGGCAATGCCAAGCAAATACACAATGAACAATACAAGAATAGTTACAATGGGGGACATTTATCAAAGCATTTAATAGTTTTTTTTTTTTTTTGCTTAAAATTGTCGCAAAAAAGTTGCATGTGCGACTACTCTATTTTTGTGCAACTTTTTGATTGTGCAGTGCCCTAAGCAACAACAAAAACAAGAAATTTGCTTACCAAAGCAAAAAGTGATTGAGATTTATCAAGTGCGAAAGTCGCATTGCATGAAAAAAACTACTAAATTTACTCCAGCTCAGACATGGAGCAAAAATAAGCCACTACCAAAGCAAAAAAATAATAATAATAAATAAATTGCTTACGTAAAAGAAATTGATCAACAGGCTGAAACCAGTTCATAAACAAGTCACACATAGGCAAAAAAAAAAAGGAATACTTAAGCAAAGATTGATAAATGTCCCCCATATTTACATAGTTACATAGTTCATAAGGTTGAAAATGACCAGAGTCATTTAACCCTAATGAGTCCCTACTGAGTTGATCCAGAGGAAGGCAAAAAAAAAACCTCATACTAGAGGTAAAAATTCCTTCCCGACTCCAAATATGGCAGTCAGAATAAATCCCTGGATCAACGTTCTGTCCCTATAAATCTAGTATCCCTAACCAGCGATGTTATTATTCTCCCAAAAAATTATGACAAAGGTACTAAAACAAGGCAAGCTAAAATCTATATCAAATAACTAGGACATGGAGCCATGAGTAACTAAAGACATTCGTGCACACACAGACATAGCAAAATAATGAAAACTTGGTCTGAGTAAAAATTTGGTCTGAGTAATTACCAGCCCAGAGCAGCACCTGAAGAGGCCTTATATACACTCCCGATGCTGAAGGGCTGGAAGGTTAACTCTTCCCAAACCGGGGAAAATAAACACAGAAACTGTTCAGAAATAAACATAATGTCTGAACAGGACCCAAAGCAGAAAAATGCAAAATACAGATAAAAGGACATTACACAATGTTTGATAAAAACTAATTAAGTCACTCATTTTTTCTATTAATGTACTGAAGCGATTAAATATTGTTTTCAATTTTATAGGTAGAAGTTAACATAATTTGCAGCACAAATATACTACAGTAACGTTGCTACAAATCTCCAATAGATGGAAAAAAAAGCTATATCATCACCACTCCTGGAAACGGGAAACTTTCAACAATAAGCATGACTCCATGAGAAGTCCCATAAAATGATACCTTCCTTTGGTGCTCAAGTAAAAATTTTCTCCAATAGTTCATATATACACAAGTAAGAAATTAAGCACGGAACACTATAACCTAAGATGGAATAAATATGTTTCCTAGAAAGATACCTGGTGAGTGTCCCATGCTTTATTTCTTGCTTGTGGATATATACTACAGTAAGGTTGCGTGTCAGCTTTATATAAGAGAATTATTGCAATGGCAGGAATTGGAGAGAATGCCGCTCCTAGACATTTAACCCCTTCCTGACCCATGACATTCATGTACATCATGACCAGGAAGGTTTTTCAGACATGTGACGTACATGTACGTCATGCAGATACTGGCCGCTACCCGTGGCATCACGCCGCGCCCGGTAAGATGGTGGCTATCACTAATAGCCAGCCATCTTGCCTCGGGACCTAGGGGGTTTTGTCACCCCCCTCTCACAGCGATTGCTCCTATCAGCTAGTCAAATCTGACTAGCTGATGGCAGCGTTTCACACATAAAAATCCTGAACAGCGTTGTGTGTGTGTCCCGATCATGGAGATCGGGACACACACAATGCTCTGCTAGCAGTCTCCATTCACATAAAAGTTTGCCTTCTGGGTAAACTGAGGGTCCTGTTCCAATTTTTGTTTTGCCCATTCTGCAGCACCTGAAACTACAGATACTGGAAGCCTGTGTTAGCATTTCTCCTATGGTGTTGCTATCAGTGTGTGAAGAATGGCCGCCATGGTCACCACCCATCTTGAAAAGTTCCCCCCCCCTAATGTGCCACAAAAAGGAAGTTAATATCATCAACCATTCCCATTTTATTAAGGTGTATCCATATAAATGGCCAACTCTGTATTTCTCTTACAAGTAGAACATGAAAATGTTAAAATTTTTTCCCAATATTTTAGAGTTTTTCACAAAAATCGCTTCATGTATCAACAAAAGTTTACCACTAATATAAAGTACAATATGTCTCAAAAAAATATCTCTGAATCACTTTGCTAGGTAAAAGCAGTACAAAGTTATTACCACTTAAAGAGACACGTCAGATTTGAAAAAACAGACTTGGTCATGAAGGTCAAAACTTGCTGGGTCATGAAGGGGTTAACATGCAGTGGTCAATAGCAACTAAGACATCTAAGTGCTAAGGCAGAGGGAGGGGGACTCTTTTGTCCATCCATCCGGTCTGCTGTGGGGTATTGTTGGGCTATCATGACAGCCAGGGTCCCCAGCTCTGCCATCTTTGAATACTCGTATACTTTGTATACTCGACAGACATAATTCACTGGACTACAAAAGTATTGCAATGGCTTATATGAGTGATCATACATGGTCAAGGAAATATCACAGAAGCAAAAAAATAAAAATAAAAATAAGGGCTTCTCTGTGCTTCAAACATATGGTTGGAAAAGTCCTTATTTTTTTGCTGCTGTGACATTTCCATGATATATCTGATGTACCAGATGGTGACTGCAGGCACAGCCTAAAGGTTATCTGCAGCTTCATGCACTTTGAAAGCTCTTAAAGGTGAGCAGTTCTGATAACTTTGCTTTCATGCATTATTACACTATGTTGCACACCACCTAACATTACACCATACACGGTCAAGTCTCTTTGTGGGACTAAAAAAGTTAATGTAGTAGTAAAAAATAGGGAGTGGGTGCAGCTCACTTTTCCTATATACAGTCGAGGTACTGAGAGGAACTCCCACACCGGGAGTGTATAGACTAAGTGGAAGGACAGTGGGTATCTCAGTCCTCTAGGCTATATATATATGAACTCTAGGAGAATGATATATATGAAATGATGTGATGTTAGAAACCAAGTAAGTGAAGTAGGGAAAATAGGAACCAAGATACTTAATTGTTAAAAAGTTAACATAAATAGATTTTATTATTAGTTTAGCATGCTGGGATTTATAGTCTCCGTGAATAAAGTCTCCGGCAGATAGCCGTATATATTCTCCTAGATTTCATATACAGTGGGGCAAAAAAGTGTTTAGTCAGCCACCAATTGTGCAAGTTCTCCCACTTAAAAAGATGAGAGAGGCCTGTAATTTTCATCATAGGTATACCTCAACTATGAGAGACAGAATGAGAAAAAAATACATAAAATCACATTGTCTGATTTTTAAAGAATTTATTTGCAAAATATGGGGCAAAATTAAGATATGGTCACTTACAAACAAGCAAGATCTCTGGCTCTCACAGACCTGTAACTTTTTCTTTAAGAGTCTCCTCTGTCCTCCACTTGTTACATGTATTAATGGCACCTGTTTGAACTTGTTATCAGTATGAAAGAGACCTGTCCACAACCTCAAAAAGTCACACTCCAAACTCCACTATGGCCAAGACCGAAGAGCTGTCGGAGGACACAAGAAACAAAATTTTAGACCTGCACCAGGCTGGGAAGACTGAATCTGCAATAGGCAAGCAGATTGGTGTGAAGAAATCAACTGTGGGAGCAATTATTAGAAAATGGAAGACATACAAGACCACTAATAATCTCCCTCAATCTGGGGCTCAAAGCAAGATCTCCCCCCGTGGTGTCAAAATGATCACATGAACGGTGAGCAAAAATCCCAGAACCACATTGGGGGAACTAGTGAATGAACTGCAGAGAGATGGGACCAAAGTAACCAAGGCTACCATCAGTAACACACTACGCTGCCAGGGACTCAAATCATGCAGTGCCAGACGTGTCCCCCTGCTTAAGCCAGTACATGTCCGGGCCTGTCTGAAGTTTGCTAGAGAGCATTTGGATAATCCAGAAGAGAATTGGGAGAATGTTATATGGTCAGATGAAACCAAAGTAGAACTTTTTGGTGAAAACTTAACTCATCCTGTTTGGAGGAGAAAGAATGCTGAGTTGCATCCAAAGAACACCAGACCTACTGTGAAGCATGGGGGGTGGAAACATCATGCTTTGGGGCTGTTTTACTGCTAAGGGACCAGGACGAGTAATCCATGTAAAGGAAAGAATGAATGGGGCCATGTATCGTGAGATTTTGAGTGAAAACCTCCTTCCATCAGCAAGGGCATTGAAGATGAAATGTGGCTGGGTCTTTCAGCATGAGAATGATCACAAACTCACTGCCTGGGCAACAAAGGAGTGGCTTCGTAAATAGCATTTCAAGGTCCTGGAGTTGCCTAGCCAGTCTCCAGGTCTCAACCCCATAGAAAACCTTTGGACGGATTTGCAAGTCAGTGTTGCCTAGCAACAGCCCCAAAACATCACTGCTCTAGAGGAAATCTGCATGGGGACATGGGCCAAAATACCAGCAACAGTATGTGAAAACCTTGTGAAGACTTACAGAAAATGTTTGACCTCTCTCATTGCCAACAAAGGGTGTATAACAAAGTATTAAGATTAACTTTTGTTATTGACCAAATACATATTTCCCACCAGTATTTGCTAATAAATTGTTAAAAAATCAGACAATGTGATTTTATGGATTTTTTTTCTCATTCTGTGTCTCATAGTTGAGTTATACCTATGATGAAAATTACAGGCCTATCTCATCTTTTAAGTGGGAGAACTTGCGCAATTGGTGGCTGACTAAATACTTTTTTGCCCCACTCTATATAGCCTAGAGGACTGAGATACCCACTCTCCTTCAACTTTGTCTAAAAGTAAAAAATGTTTGAAATTAGTTTAAGAATAAAACACTAAACTATTTTCAATATTAAACAAGCTAAAAAGTGCTGAATAAAAGTGATCAAAGTCATACATGGTATGAATGAACACTACCACATCAAAACAAGCCCTCACACAGCTCACTTAGCACACATGTTTTTATTGTGCAAAACTAAGGTTAAATGTCATTTATTTCACATGGTGAATTAGATACATCTGATGAAATTGAACACATCACCCTTTTTCACGCTCAATATCATGAAATTTTCACCAGATGTTGGTAAAAACCCAAGTAATCCATATTTACAAAGAAATCAAAAATATATAAGCTCAGAAAATAGTTTATGTGTAATAATGTGAAATGAAACAGGATAAATGTATTGAACACAAAGAAAGGGAGGTGCAAAAGGCATGGAAAGCTAAGACAACAGCTGAAATTTCTCAGTAATAAAAAAGCAATGCAGCCCTTGTTAGTGCAAATTAATATGACCAAAATTCTCCCATCCACTTGATGCATAAAGTCATATAGCAGAACAGATTGATGTAACCAATAATAAAAAGATGCAGTCTGTTAATGCTATGTGTTACCTTATGACACTATTCATAACTGCTCCCATGTGGAACACACATCTTTCTGGATACCAAAGCAGAGTATGCTTTCCCTTACCATACCTTATACTTCATTTGCAGATGTACAAAGGTAAAAACATAATTATAGGTGTGCATTAAGAAGAGAGATAGGAGACTAAAAACAAACCAAAATAAAATAAAATCACATAGTAACTGTGTACTATATGTACAGAATTGTCAAAACGTTATTGTTATAAAAAGAACTCTGTTATGATGATTAATTTATATGAAATCGGAAGTACAAAATCAGAATTAATAAGTAGCCATCTCTTTCAGATGTCAATTGATCAAATAAAAGTGAATTTATTTTTAAAGAGGCTGAAGTTTTGTGTACCACCTTCAAAAGAAATCTCTGGTATGGTAGACTGCTGGAGCATAAAAAGATTGGGAGGTCAGCATCTGTTTTTTTTAAACATTGTATTTATTGATTGAAGCAACTATGTTCAATGTACTATACAAAGCACATACACTGTTTAGTCTTTCCAGAAAGTAATTTCAGGAGTACATTTTGTTCTTTAAGGGATATTCACCACACCAAACTGCTTTTGTTTTATTTTAAAGTGGAATGGCATATTGTGAGATATAGCTAATTTTCATCAATCCTAAACCGTTAATTGATAAACTATGATACCTATTGATAGAAATTGCTACTGCTACCAGGTTGATAGGTAATAAAATAAATTGAATCTATTTATCTGCAAATATATCTGACTATTGCATGATTAATTTGCCTTTTACTTTTTAATTTCTAAATGTTGGCACAAGAAGGCTGATACCCTTTCTGGTTTTATCATTATTTTGCTTTAGCAAGAACTTTTTAATTAAAAATATTATCATTAGAGTTGAGCAAACTTTTGAAAAGTTCGGTTTGCCGGACTCACTGAACGTTTCGAAAATCGTGATTTGTTTCGGCTCAGTTCGTCTCAAACCAGCAATTAAATAAGCCCCTAAACAAGTTTAAAACACTTCCTAACAACTCTAAACCCCAGTTGAGCTCTGTGAGTTTATTCAAGTAGTTTTAAAGTGTTTTTAAGGACCAATTATAGCGACATGCGGTAACCCCTGGTAACTATTCCAGCTCGCCAATTTTTTAAAGCTTCTTCACACCAAAATATAGCAACATAAAGTATCCCTGATTGTTGGTAGAAGCCTGCCAATTAATGTTAACATGCATACAGAGGCATGGGAAGACCGTGGCTTTATCCCAGCGTTCCAAAAATTATCTCTTTTTTGGAAGTGGTAACAGAATTGGAGACTGAAGAAGAAATAGCTCTTGAGTGAAAAGCCGAACAAATTATCCCTTTTCTGGGGATGATGGGTTGTGTATGTGTAAGCCTGACTGGAAGTAGGGTGATAGTGGATTGGTGTTTCTTGTAGTAGCCCGCATACAGCAAGTGGTGGCTGACTGATGGTAATAGTGTGCAGCATGAGAATGAAGACATATGTTTATAGCATGCAGGACAATATAAAAGACTGATGTCACTAGTGTACAGCATGGGATGGCGGACTGATGTCAATAGCATCCAGTAGGGTCGGTGGTAAGTTCTGGCCAATGGTCACACGCAAGTTCTGGCCAATGGCCTAATCTGGTGAGCCAGAAGTCCATGGGGTCTGGCTGGAAGTAGCAGGTGCAAATGCAACAGATTTGATTTTGGCCAGCAGCCCTGGCTGGCTGCAAATTGGTTGCAAAAGTAACTACTATAAATTTGTTGAATTTTGTTGCCTGGCTGAAAGTAGCAGCGACAGAGCAAAACGTTTTCCGGCCAAGTATTGCCCCTGGCCGTAGGTACTACTCCATTTATCAATTGTGCCATGCTGGGTATGACTGTCTCAGCAAAATAATAGCAACTATTTATTCATTTTGACCAGCAGTCCTGGCTGGTTGCAAAAGCAAACACAACAAATTTGAATATGGTCAGCAGCCCTGGCTGTCCGCAGGGTGGTTGCAAAAGCAACCACTATAAATTTGTTGAATTTTGCTCCAGCCAGACAACCAAGGCCTGGGTGGAAGTAGCAGCCATGAATGGAGCAAAACTGTTTTTCGGCAATATATTGTCCCTGGCTATAAGTACAACTCCATGTATCAACCGTGGCATGCAGGGTACGATTGTCTCAGCAAAATATTGGTGACTAGGTACTCATTTTGGCCAGCAGACCTGGCTGGCTGCAGAGTGTTTTCAAAAGCAAATGCAACAAATTTGAATTTGGCCAGCAGCCCTGGCTGGTCACAGGATGTTTGCAAAAGCAAATGGGATGAATTAGAATTTTGCCATAGCCAGGTGGCCCAGGCCTGGCTGGATAATCCCACTGAGACAACAGAAATGGAGCAAAGCTTTATTTTGGCCACATATTGCCCCTTGGCCGTACTACTCTACATATCAACCATGGCATGCATTATATGGCTGTCTCAGCAAAATAATGGCGACTAGGTTGCCTGAAAAAATATAGCTGTCTCACCCCATTAGTTGCCTGAAGGTCGTGGAGTCCACAAGATGGTATGGGAGGGCCTGTGCCACCAACAACTTGGCAAGGTAGGAATTGAGGTGCACTACAACAGGGAGACTGGGAGAATACTGTTGTCTGGAGGATATAGATTCTCTAATGGATAACTGACGGGATCGGGGAGGAGGAGGGCACAACACAGATGAGGCAAATCCTTAAAATGAGCTGCCTATAGAAGAGGCCTGGCTGTTTGACAGTTGGGAGAAGACGACATAGATTTTTCCAAGCATTGCAAAAATTAGCCCTTTTTTGGGAGGAGCAACAGATTCTTAGTCTAGCAAGTGAAGAAGATGGCATGGATTTTTCCAAGCCTCCCAAAAATGTTCCCTTTTATTGGGGATTGCAGCAATAGAAAAAAGAATAAGCTCACCCCAAAGCCAACGATTCCGAGCATGGAGAGGGTGCGGACTGCACATATAAAATATCAAAGACAAGGAGACTCCAACTCGATTACAGATACAATAGCCGTCTTTATTCACATAGAGCTATACCAATCACAGGTACAAGGCCATGTGTGACACATTTCGGCCAGGTGTTGGCCTTACTCATATACTTTTATTGTGGATGATGGGTTGTGTATGTGTAGTCCTGGCTGGAAGTAGGGTGATGGTGGATTGGCGTTACTAGTAGTATCCAGCGTACAGCAGAGGGTGGTGAGGTAGAGTTATCTGTAGCCAGCAGAGAGCAGACATTGGTGGACTTGTACCCAGGCTTTGTGATACCTGAGGTGCTGACGTAGAGGTCCAATTTCAAAATTTGGACCCTGCCTGTGCCTCACTTTCTCTTTCTCTCCGCAGAAACGGCACCGTGCCTGCTTTCCTGCATCTGGTAACATAGTCAAGAATTTCCACACGGCAGGAGACCTTAAATAGCTAGGTACAGTAACACCCGACTGTGCCCATGTTCTAGAATATTTTTTTCTCGAGCCTTCAGGTCCAGCACCAGTGTCATCTGCTCCTGAAATGCTTGGACCAGAAGGCCCGCTGATATCCTCCTCTTTAAACTCCTCTTCATCATCCCCACCACTCCTCTCAGTTAGCACTTCTGTTGTGTCATCATGGCCTCCTTTTTCCCCCGCACCACATCCACCATGATGCCACAACGACCACCAGTCCCACTAGTGCTATGTTCAGCCACTGTGGCCCGTTCCCCATCTCAACAACAACTCCTCGTCTGAATTTAAATGGTCACTGCCAGATCCAAAAACTTTTTATATGTTGTTACTGATGAAAATTTAAATTTAATATGTTTGTTTAAATTTTTTTTTTATATTTTATGAAGAAAACGTCTCCTGAAAATCCCACTACTAGGGGTCCTGCGGCAGCATCAGGCTTGTCCATGAGTCATACACAAATGACTCATGGACAAGGCAGCATAAGTAGACACACCAATCATCTCCCACCACAAAAAGTGAGAGACACGCCTTTCTAACATCTCTAACACTGTGAGCTAATGAAAAGAGTGTTTTTTTTAATTATAAATATAGGTGATAGATGCATATAAATTAGATGTGTATGGTCAGGATTAGGTACTGAACAACAACATATTATTATTATTATTTTTTGTGGGATCTTACAGGTAGGCTTTAAAGGTGTGTTCCACTCCTAGACACCTTATCCTCTGTCCAAAGGATAGGTGATAAGGTGTCTGATCGTAGGGGGTTCGTCCGCTGGGACCACCCCCCACCACGATCTTTGGTGACCTAAGCCGTCACATCATCTCCCATAGACATGAATTGAGTTGGCATGACGTTACGACCACGGCTGCCTGAAACTGGGGTTATGAACGTAAATGTTCAGAATGCTGGGGGCCAGGCCGGAGATTACGGGGGGTCCCAGTGGCCAGAACCCTGTGATCAGACATCTTATCCCCTATCCTTTGGATGTCTTTAACATGTATAACTTGGAAGAAAGACAAAAGAGGGGATATAATAGAAATCAAATACATAAAGGGAATCAACATGGTGAAGGAGGAAAGGATTTTTAATCCCTTAAGGACAAAGCCCATTTTGGCCTTAACCTTCAACGACCACGGATGTAAACATACGTCCTGGTTTGGCGGTACTTCGCGCACCAGGACATACATCGGAGCGGTGCTCGTGTCATACACGGCAGGGTCCAGCTGCTATCAGCAGCCGGGGACCCTCCGGTAATGGCTGACATCCGTGATCACGCGGATATCCGCCATTAACCCCTCAGATGCCGTGATCAGTACAGATCACGGCATCTGCGACAATGCGCATGTTAAAATAGATGATCGGATCACCCGCAGCGCTACCGCGGCAATCCGTTCATCTGTAATGGTCGACGGAGGTCCCCTCACCTGCCTCCGTCCATCTCCCAGCGTCTCCTGCTCTGGTCTGAGGTCGAGCAGACCAGAGCAGAAGATTGCCGATAAAAATTATCAGTGCTATGTCCTATGCATAGCACTGAACAGTATGAGCAATCAAATTATTGCTATAGATAGTCCCCTATGGGGAGAAAAAAAAGTGTAAAAAAAAAGTTATAAAATGTAAAAGTAAAAAAATTCCCCTCCCCAATAAAAATGAAAATTGTCAGTTTTTAACGTCTTAACACCAAAAAGCGTAAGAATTTTTTTAAATAAACATATTTGGTATCGCCGCATGCATAAATGTCTGACCTATCAAAATATAATGTTAATGATCCCATACTGTAAATGGTGTAAACGTTGTACAAAAAGTTTTAGATTTTTTTTAAGCGGTACAAAAATATAAAAGTATCTAGCCATGGATATCATTTTAATCGTATTGACTCACAGAATAAAGAACACATGTCATTTTTACCGTAAAGTGTACAGTGTGAAAACGAAACCCTCCAAAATGTGCTAAATTGTGTTTTTCATTAAAATTTCCTTGCAAAAAATTTTTTGGGGGGGTTCACCGTACATTTTATGGTAAAATGAGAGGTTGCATTACAAAGTACAATTGGTCACGCAAAAAGCAAGCGTTATGGATTTTAGAAGGTGAGGAGGAAAAAACTAAAACGGAAAAATAAAATTGGCCTGGTCCTTAAAGGGGTACTCCACCCCTAGACATCTTATCCGATCGCGGGGGTTTCGCCGCTGGGGACCCCCGCAATATAGCATGCGACACCCACCTGTTACTGCTCCGGAAGCGCTGGAGGGTCTGGCTCCCGACCACGGGAACAGAAGATTGTGACGTCACGACTCCGCCCCCGTGTGATGTCACACCCTGCCCCCTCAATGCAAGTCTATGGGAGGGGGCGTGACGGTATTCTATATTGCGGGGGTCCCCAGCGGCGGGACCCCCACGATGAGACATCTTTTCTCCTATCCTTTTGATAGGGGATAACATGTCTAGGGGTGGAGTACCCCTTTAAGGTTAAAATGGGCTTGGTCCTTAGGGGGTTATTTTTATTTTTGCATTTTTGTTTTTTCCTCCTCGACTTCTAAAAATCATATTACCAATATTACTTTGTAATGACATCACTTATGTTAACATAAAATGTATGGCGCAACCCCAAAAATATTATTTATGTGGGAAAATTGAAAAGAAAGCCACAATTTAGCAAATTTTGGAAGGTTTTGTTTTCAGGGTGTATACGTTATGGTAAAATTGACAAGTTCTCTTTATTCTGTGGGTTAATACGATTAAAATGATACCCATGATATATGCTTTTTCGATTAATGTACCACTTAAAAAAAAAATCTCAAACTATTTTAACAAAATTAGTATGTTTGAAATTGCGCTATTTTGACCACCTATAACGTTCTCCTTTTATCGTATATGGGGCGGTATTAGGGATGATTTTTGTGCCATGATCTGTAGTTTTTATCGGTACAACTTTTGCTTAGGTTTTACTTTTTATAAATTTTTTTTATACATTTTTGGGGAATAAAATTTGACAAAAATGCTGTAATTTTGGATTTTTTTTTTTTTTTTACATTTATGCTGTTCACCGTACAGGATAATTAACAATATATTTTGATAGTTCAGGCTTTTACATACATGGCAATACCAAATATGTTTATTAATTATTTTTTTATGCTTTTTTGGAGGTAAAATGGGAAAAACTGATGATTTACATTTTTATTAAGGGAGGAAATTTTTTTTTCCCACTTTAATAGCTATTTATAGCAATCATTTGATTGCTAATACTGTGCCTTATGCATAGTATTGATCAGTATTTTCGATGATATTCTGCTCTGGTCTGCTCGATCTCAGACCAGAGCAGAAGACCCCATTATGGAGGATCGGATCCCCGAGGCTGCGGGCAATCCGATCATCCATTTAAAGTACTGCGCTGCCGTAGATGCCGTGATCTGTATTGATCACGGCATCTGAGGGGTTAATGACGGACATCCGCGCGATTGCGGATGTTCGCCAGGATCCCTGGCTACTGATAGCAGCCAGGACCTGCCCCGCATGACGCTAACACCCGGTCCTGTGCTCGCGGTCATGGTGGAGCGTAAATGTACGTCATGGTGCATTAAGTACCATTGCACTATGACGTCCATTTACGTCCATTGTTGTTAAGGGGTTAAAAGAAGAAAAAAATACCCCAATTGGACATAGTTTTAAATTAAAGGGGCAAAGATTTGTGCAGTAATATCAGGAGGTATTACTTTACTGAGAGTGTAGTGGATGCATGGAATTGCCTTCCTGCAGAAGTGGTAGCTGCAAATACAGGGAAGGAGTTTAAGCATGCATGTTATAGGCATAAGGCAATCCTTCATATAAGGTAGGGACAAGGACTTGTCATAGTACTCAGAATATAGGGCCAAATGGTTCTTATCTGCCAACACATTCTATGTTTTATGTTTTTACTTCTTATATAAAAATAAAGCCTTTAAAAATGTTTTAGCATTGCAATATTCTGACCCCTGTTCTGTAACTTTTTTTTATTTTTCCATCTACAGAACTGTGTGAGGGCTAATTTTTTTCCCCAGTGAGCTGAGTTTTATTGGTGCCCCATGACTAGGGATGAGCGAATCGAATCTGACAAATCCAAAATCATTACGAACTTCAGGAAAAATTTGATTAGTAACGAATGTGAATATTGCCGCGATTCGATTGCGCAAATCGCTTCATTAGACTCCATTTAGTGTGGTCCAGGCTCCAGGGGCCGGGCATCTAAAATGGTGGATCCACATGTGAGGACATGGGGCAAGGAATCCTAGGAAGGCAAGAACAGGGGTCGGCGGGATGACCCTGAATCACATGCAGCCTATCAGCAGCCAGCTACCCCTGTGATGTCACAGCCCTATATCATCGGCAGCCATCTTGCAGTCAGTCACATCAGCGTTCTACTACAGAGAAAGAGGGATAGACAGCAGTGTGTGTTGCACAGAAAAGCATTTTTACAGCAGCGATTCACCTCCCAGTCACATCATTGTCCTCTATTAAGTGTAACCTGTGCACACATCTAAGTGGTGTATCATTTTGTTCCTGTTAAAGTCTTAATTCTAGATACTGAGAAAGGCCAGGCAAAAGTGCACACCGGCTGGTGTTGTAGACAAATACTGTTTTAATCGTAGTGAAGTGCATTGTCCTCCCCTCATAAGTGCATACCACATACGTACATCTAAGTGGTGTACCCTTTTGTTCCTGTGAAAGTCTTAAGGGCCTAGATATTGTGAAAGGCCAGCCAAAGTACAAATCTGCTGGTGTTTTAGACAAATACTGTTTTAAGCGTAGTGGAGCGTATTGTACTCCCCTCATATGCGCACTAAGTATGTTAGGCAGAGAAGTGCCAGGACTTGCACAGAGGAGTGGCAGAGGCATAAATTCATCAGGCAGAGGTCACAGAAGACTAGGGACGAGTGGCAGCAGGAGTCGCAGCGAGACGCCGATCGCACTTGGGAGCTGGGTGCAGAAAGGGCTTCATCATCATCAGGAGAAGAGGGTTGCAGGTTGCCTGTGAGGCAGCAGCTGAGCTAGCAAGGTGGTAGCATAGTTGGCAGTCAGCATGGTGGCAGAAGTGGAAAGTCTGGAGCCAAACGTGTCGAGGTAGACCACCTGCTTTGCGGCACCATACCTGGCAGTAGCAGTCAATCAGT
This sequence comes from Hyla sarda, assembly GCF_029499605.1. NCBI lineage: Eukaryota > Metazoa > Chordata > Amphibia > Anura > Hylidae > Hyla > Hyla sarda. The sequence continues at coordinate 227,917,545 of NC_079192.1, forward strand.
GTGGACTATTGGTATGAAAATCAGCTACTCAGTGGTGTGGCAGTTTTAAATCAAGAATCCGGAGGATGTTAACCTGGCCACATGCAAGATATGTCGGCAGAAGGTGAAGCATGGCCAGGGTCTAAATGTTGGAACCACGGCCCTGCGTCAACATATGCAGCGTTACCATAAAGTGGCCTGGGAGAACCGTGGCTCCGATGTAGTGGTCCAGCCTGCTGCATCACCCAGTGGCATGCTGCTCCCGGTTTCAGCCAGCTAAGGCTCCACCACCTCAGCAGAAGGGAGCTGTGTATCATACCCATCTTCTGTCGCTCCAGATGCCCCTGCTCCTCCTACTTTGAGTCAGTCATGCCGAGGTAGAGAGTCCAAAGCCGACATTTCTTTGCGAAGAAGGCAGTACCAGCCCTGAACAATTTTGTGGAACAGAACGTGGACCAGTCCTTGAGCTTGTCGTTGTGTACCAAGGTGCACTGTAGTGCCGATGTCTCTAGCTGTGACTATGGTCAGGGACAATACATGCCCTTTACGGCTCACTGGGTGAATGTGGTTCCTGCACAGCTACAACAGCAACTTGGACAGGTCATGCCGCTTCCGCCTCCATGCTCTCAGGCCGTTGGTCCTGTGACCAACTCCGCCTAATCATCCTCCACCGTGTTCTCAGTCTCCACTGCACAGACAAGTCTCAGTGCTCCTCCAACATACCATGTGTGCAGGGCACAGCGGTGTCACACTGTTCTTCAAATGGTTTGCCTTGGCGAACTGAGTCACACAGGGAGGAACTGTTAAAAGTAATTCATCAAGAAATCGAATCATGGCTTAATCCACGAAAACTGGAAATGGGAACCATGGTGACTGACAACGGGAAGAATATCTTGTCTCAACTGCAACAAGGAAGCCTGAGACATGCGCCCTGCATGGCACACATGTTCAATCTGGTTGTCAAGCGGTTCCTGAAGTGTTCCCCCCATTTTCAAGACATCCTAACGATTGTGACGTTGCCACGCACTGGAATTCCACCCTCCATATGTTGGACCAACTATACAAACAGAGAAAAGCCGATTTCTTGATGATCCAAGCGGATAGGGGGACTCCCCTGTGTAGCTTCAATGTCAACCAGTGGCAGCTCATATATGACACCTGCTATTTGCTCAGGCCCTTTGAGGAAGCCACATTATAAGTCAGCCAGGATTACGGGATGAATAAGGTCATTCCACTGCTTCATTTACTACAACACATGTTGGAAACCATGGCTGGTCAGGGCACTGGAGACGTGGTGCCTACATCTCATGGCCACATGAGCCCTGTGGGGGCTGAACTGGAGGAGGAGGGGCACAGTGGAGCACAGTTTAGGTTTCACAAGATGAGAGGTTTTTCTAGTAATCTAACAGGAGAGGAGGAGCAGGAGCAGCTAGACGAACTAGAGGGTTATAAGGAAGGTGAAACTGAGGACCAAGACACATTGTGGCAGTATGTAGTGGAGATGGAGGCAGGGAGTCCCTCCGAGTCACTTGCACAAATGGCATGATGCATGCTCACTTGCATGTCACCATTCGGCAGTGGGATGACTTCTGGCTCTCCACCTTCTTGGACCCTCGCTACCGGCACAAAATGGCAGCCTTTTTTACACCCACTGAGAGGGAGGACAAACTGACCTACTACAGAGAAATCCTACGTATTCAGTTGGCCGATGCCTTTCTGCACCATTGTCCATCCTCTCGCAGGTCTGAACCAGGGGGGGGGGGGGGGCTCTGCGCTCACCTTCCATTGCCATGGCTGCTTGGGAGGGGAGGGGCGGCAGGAGCAGTACCAGCTCCATCAGCCTGAGTCTACAGTTGATGATGAGTAGCTTTCTTCACCCACATAGTGAAGTAACTCATCAGCAGCAGGAGGTAGACCTGGAGCAGGACCTGGACCAGCAGGTGGTGGCATACCTTGACATGACCATGCCAGCACACTTTGAAGATCCGCTGGACTTCTGGGTGTTCAAACTTGATTTGTGGCTGCAACTAGCAAAGTTTGCTCTGGAGAAGCTGTCCTGCCCGGCTAGTAGTGTGCCATCAGAGCTGGTGTTTAGTGCGGCGGGGGCCATAGTAATCCCAAGGAGAACTCGTCTATCATTAAAAAATGTGGAGAGACTGACCTTTGTGAAGATGAATCAGGCATGGATTAGCCAGGATTTCCACCCACCAATGCCTGATGCATCAGAGTAGATTGACCATAGTGCCACACCAGCACTTCACAAATATGGATAGTGCAAAACATATTTAAGGTGCTGCTCCCCAGTTACAGATATTCCTCGGCATCAGACCACAAATAAGTATTAAAGATATGCATTAGCTAAAACTTTTCTTAGGATTAAATATATGTACCCAATTTGTTTTTTAAATCAAACAAAAGGAAAGATGTGCAAAAAACCACCATGTGCCACCTACACCACCAAGACATCGTCTTAAAAAGGGCGGCCCCACACAGGAACCTCTCCCTATTTCCCCCTAAAACCCTGGGAAATGGCAGTGTTTGCAGGTGGAAATATGGAGAGGTCCCTGTGTGGGAGGGACCTCTGTGTCTTTTTAGAGCGAGTAACACTTGCCAAGAAGGGAATTAATAATGCGCGAGTAGTGTCTTGCAGGGGAAGTTTTTACCCCACCGGTTACAATGAACCATATGTTGTTCCCTTCCACCTTTTAGAGGTCTTTGCATCACATCAATACTTGGTGGTGTAAGTGGCACATGGTGTTTTTTGCACAACTTTCCTTTTGTTTGATTCCTAAAATTTTTTGGGTACATATATTTTATCCTAAGCATATTGTTAATAGTTACATTTTACATAATGCATATCTTCAGTACTTACTTGTGCACACTACCTCTTTTACAAAAGAGACCATTTTCTTCTGCCTACCTGCCTCAGCTATTATTCTTATCCTGCCAGCCGCCTGATGCCACACATCTGATGCAAAGTTCTCCTTTTTTCACCCACCTTCATCACCAGGTACTGGTATTGCCACCCATTGCACCACTATGTCTCCGGGTCACTTTCAGGTCTCCTACTGCCACCATATGTTCTCCTCATGCAGATGCCAGCTCCAGGCTGTTTCATTTATCCACCATATGTTCTCTTCATGCTGCTGCCAACTCCAGGCTGTGTCATTCAGCCACTATATGGTCTGCTCTTGCTGCCACCAACTCCAGGCTGTGTCATTCAGCCACTATATGTTCTCCTCATGCTGCCGCCAACTACAGGCTGTGTCATTCAGCCATTATATGGTCTCTTCTTGCTGCCGCCAACTACAGGCTGTGTCATTCAGCCACTATATGGTCTCCTTATGCTTCCGCCACCTCCAGGCTGTTTCACTGTACCGCCATGTGGCCTCCTCATGCTGCGGGCACATTAAATAAAACTTTTTAGGTTCATCTATTTGAAATCTTCAATTTAAATGTTAAAAAATATCTTTAATCTTTTCAATTGTGAGGCCCTATGGTCTCGTTAGGCTGTTGCACTTCCAGGCTGGGTCATTCAGCCACTTTAAGGTCTCCTCATGCTGCCCCCACCTCCACGCTGTGTCATTCAGCCACTATATGGTCTCCTCATACTGATGCCACCTCCAGGCTCTGTCATTGTAACGCTCTGTGACAGTGATTCTAATAGCGACACCTCTAATCAGCATGTCATACTGAATAGCAGTATTATTTTACAAACCCAGCACACTCCATATGAGTGTTACAGCAAGGCAAAGTGTTCTACACCCCTATTGAGGCTCTCTGTAGGCCAGAAATAGCTGTTTTTAATACAGATTTGCTGTGAATAAATTTGTACCGAACAGTAAAATTCGGCAAATCGGCCAAATCAAATTTTTCTAAAATTCACTCATCTCTAACCATGACAACCAACTAGTACCCCACAAGTGTGTTTTGATGTTGATCAAACCCTGGATCAGCACCTGTCAGACACACACCAAGTATGGAGCAAGCTCAACTTCTGAGTCCTCTCTATACTCCCCCCCCTCTATACATATATATATATATATATATATATATATATATATATATATATATATATTAGTAAATTTGAGTAGCCGTATTAGTCCAGTGATGCAGATGCAAATCAAAAAATGTTGCAGTATCTTGTAATACCTTTTTTTATTGGACTTATAGAATTTTGTAGAGACAAGCTTTCGGGATTCCTCCCTTCATCAAGTCCAAAGCAAATCTAAGCTCACAAGCAGGAGACAACCGGTTACATCTCACAAATATGTAGGGGTTAAGACAATAGATGTGGAGAATTCACACTAAGATGGGCCATAAATTGTCCTGCTATAGGAACATAGACTAAATAGATAAGGATGAGAAAAAGGGGGAGGGAGGGGGGAGCAGGGGAGAGACTGGTAATTGGTAATTGACTCGAAAAACAGGTGACTCAATGTGGATTTGAGCTTCTTATCTCATTATCAAAATTTTGTATAACCTGTAGCTGTACTGGATTCTCTTTTGCATCTCACTTTGTCCTGCTTAATTACATTCTCTCCCCTGCTCCCCCCTCCCACCCCCTTTTTCTCATCCTTATCTATTTAGTCTATGTTCCTATAGCAGGACAATTTATGGCCCATCTCAGTGTGAATTCTCCACATCTATTGTCTTAACCTCTGCATATTTGTGAGATGTAACCTGTGTCTTTTGCTGGTGAGCTTAGATTTGCTTTGGACTTGATAAAGGGAGGAATCCCGAAAGCTTGTCTCTCCAAAATTCTGTTAGTCCAATAAAAAAGGTATTACAAGATACTGCAACATTTTTTGATTTGCATCTATATTATATATATATATATATATATATATATATATATATATATATATATATATATTCAAATTTATGTAAGTGGTAGACTTTTGTCGATACTTGCATCATTTCTTGGTAATAAAGTGCAAAATTTGATGAAAAAGTTTAAAATGTTGCATTTTTTTTTTTTTTACTTTGAAACTCTCTGCTTATAAGGAAAATGGACATCCCAAATAAATTATATATTGATTCACATATGCAATATGTTTACTTTATGTTTGCATCATAAAGTTGACATGTTTTTACTTTTGGAAGACATCAGAGGGCTTCAAAGTATAGCAGCAATTTCCCAATTTTTCATAAAATTTTCAAAATCTTAGTTTTTTAGGGACCAGTTCAGTTTTGAAGTGGATTTGAAGGGCTTTCATATTAGAAATACCCCACAAATGACCCCATTATAAAAACTGCACCCCTCAAAGTATTCAAAATGACATTCATAAAGTGTGTTAACCCTTTAGGTGTTTCACAGGAAAAGCAGCAAAGTGAAGGAGAAAATTCAAAATCTCCAATAAGGGATAAAAGGAGAAAAAGCTCCCCAAAATGTGTAACCCAATTTCTCTCAAGTAAGGAAATACCTCATATGTGGAAGTAAAGTGCTCTGTGGGTGCACTAGAGGGCTCAGAAGCGAAGGAGTGACAATGGGATTTTGGAGAGTGAATTTTGCTGAAATTGTTTTTGGGGACATGGGGTAATGGCCGATGAGTCAGGACAATCGTGAGGTGGCACCAGTGCCACCTCACTCCTGCTGCTGCTAAGGAGTGATGCCGTCTCGGACGGCACCTATCATCCTTTTTTTCCAGGTCACCGGGGACCTGATTGACCCGGAATTGCCGCAAGTCGCCGATCTGAATTTGTGGCGATCAACGACACAGGGTGCCTACTGAATGATTTCTGCAGGCCTCCTGGTCCGGTCCTGGCAGAGAAGGTAATACCCATGGGTGTACAGGTACACCCTGTGTCCTTAACTACCAGTACGTCAGGGCGTACCTGTACGCCCTATGTCCTCAAGGGGTTAAGGTCCATTGAGTTTCGGAACGAGATTTTTTTGTAACCTTATGACAGCACTTTCTGTGTGCTGTTGAATCGGTGTCATCATCAGACCTACATGTTAATTTCATACACTCCAACAACAGTATCCACATACTAATCACCTAAAATAGGTAAAGAAAATACTATATTTTCCATGAAATAACAATTCTGGAACATCTTTTCTTATAGCACTGTGTTATGCCATTGATCTGTTAGGCCCCATTTACAAGTCAGAATTTTCAAGTGGAATCCGAAGGAAAAATTCCACTTGAAAGTTCTGTTGCAGCAGAATCCCATTCTGTTCAATGGAAATCTGCTAAACCATGCACATGGCAGAATTTCCAAAAACATCTGCTGTGGAAATTCAAATACCAGACACCGTAGCAAGAATTATTTCTACAGAATCCACTTGGAAATGCATTACCATCCATGGAGAGTGCACATTTACAAGCAGTCCTAGCGTTGTCTTTTTTTGTTGGTGCCTGCTTTCTGTGGAATGTCTGCCCAAAATGTTTTTAAGGCATGTTTCTGTGAATAAGGCCTTATTCTTTTTTTTTTTTTTTTTTTTTTTTTTAATGAATGACTAAATAGCCAACTAGGTGTTTCCAAATGGGTTATCTTTGACTGGATGTTCTTTGAAATCATAGGGAACTGCACATAACAGAACTTTAATACAAGATGCATCAAGATTATTATGGGAAATTCAAGTATTTACTAAATCAGACAGGTCAGGAGAGACCACTGGTTAACTTTAAATGTACTGGTTGACATTGATGTTCTGTTGAATTACAGTTTATCAACTTAAAGTTGCCATCACAAGTCTAACTAGTCCACTAGTTAAAGGGATACCCCAGTGGAAAACATATATATATATATATATATATATATATATATATATATATATATATATATATATATTTTTTTTTTTAATCAACTGGTGCCAGAAAGTTAGACAGGTTTGTCATTTACTTCTATTTAAACATTTTCATCCTTCCTGTACTTATCAACTGCTGTATACTACAGAGGAAGTTCTTTTCTTTTTGAATTTATTTTCTGTCTGACCACAGTGCTCTCTGCTGACGCCTCTGTCCATGTCAAGAATTGTCCGGAGCAGGAGAGGTTTGCTATGGGGTTTTGTACCTGCTCTCAACAGTTTCTGACATGGACAGAGGAGTCAGCAGAGAGCACTGTAGTCAGACAGAAAAGTAATTAAAAAAGAAAAGAACTGTAGTCTGTAGTATACAGCAAAAACAAAAAAACTAAAATGAAGCCAGCACCTATACCCAATACACAGGTGCACGTTGCTGTGGCAAGTACAAAACATGTAAAAAAAAAAAAAAGAAAATGGCAGCAGCACACTTGGTCAACAAAATGGAGGCTCTTAGCAGACTTTATGATCAAAATGTGTCCACCCATCTACCACGCAGAGGTGGCCTCATATCGGCTGTAGTATACAGCAGCTGATAAGTACTGGAAGGATTAAGATCTTTAAATAAAAATAATTTACAAATCTTTTTAACTTTCTGTCACCAGTTGATATTAAAAACATTTTTCCCACCGGAGTATCCCTTTAACATTTTTTTCTGCCCTTCTACATAAGGATGTTTTTATATATGTTATTCTGTAGAAGATACAAAATCATTAACATTTAACCAGTTACTTATGGGGCCCTTTTCCTTATGTAGGACAAGAATAAAGGACAATAGAATTGTAAAGAGAATCAACAGTATTGTAAAGTTGCTGTACCATGATATAAGACCTATAAAATGCAGCAACCATTACTAAGTAATTAATAAGGCAAGATATGGTCTGTATATTTTATAGTACTGTATCTACATTGTTGTTAACATTTTCAAGAGCACCGTCCCTTAACAAGTCCTGAGATAATAATGTCTTAGTACATTTGTCCTTTATAGATTTATACATTCTCTTTTCAGTCACTAAGGCTGATATATAATAAATATAACTGAAGGGATTCATTTGTACTATTTACAACAAAAATAGAGAAACACAGCCGCACATCCACTATTTGTATTTTGATCTACTTGCTGTGCAGCAACAATTTTAAAACTAACAGGTTGTAAGTATATGTTTTGATCTAAAAGTATAAGGGTGCGTTCACACAACGGAATTCTCGCGGAATTCCACAAGCGGAATTCTGCGGTGTGAACTGAACATTAGTGTGAATGGGTCTCCGTGACACCCGTTCACACTGTGGAATTTCCGCAGCAGACAATTCCACCGCTGAAATTGTTCCGCGCAAAGAAAGAACATGTTCATTCTTTGCACAGATTCCGCAAGCACTGCATGGCCGTAAATGGTGACGGCTGTGTGCCCCGCGGCTCTAGCGCCAAAGCACGTACGGCGGCAGCCGCCAGGCGGAATCTCCGCTCGTGGACTTCAGCAAGCAGAGATTCCGCAGTGTAAACGCACCCTAAGGCTAAGTTTCCACTTGGTTTTTTTTTCTGGCAGTTTTTGGAATACTGCCACTGCAGTTTTTGAGCCAAAGTCAGAAGTGTAAGTTCTTCGGTTATATGTCCTATTCCTTTTGAATACACTTCTGGCTTTGGTTCAAAAACTGCAGTGGCAGTTTCCAAAAACTGCCAGAAAAAAAAAAACAAGTGGAAATTTAGCCTAAGCCCACTCGCCATGTCAAGGACACCTAGTCAGTGGGTCCCTAACCTAACACTGGCGTAGTGCCTGGCGGTAACCACAGCCCCAGCGTCACCAAGCCCACAGGGGGTATGACCCGGTGGCCAGGCAGCCCCATTGCTGCCTGACCAAGCACCCGTCTCTGGGCCACCCCACCCCACAGATCAAGCATCACAGTAACAATGGCAGCCACAGAGAATTAAACCAGAGCACCACACCAGTGTGAACCCCTACCATGTATTCGCTATTCTTGTTTTACGTTTGTAGTCTGTCACCTCTTTCATAGCCAGCACTCCACTCCACCCATTCGGCCCAAGCATTTTTATTTAGCAGGAGACTGCATAAGGGTTTCCTCCTAATACTCTCCCAGCCCTCTGGTGTGGTGCTCTGTGGCGGCCATTGTTGCTGTGATGCTTTGTCTGCGGGGGCTTGGTTGGGCAGCAGTGGGACTGCCTGGCCACCGGGTAATTCCTCCTGTGGGCTTGGTTTCGCGGAGGCAGTTGTCGCCGCCCGATGCTGTGCCATTGTTTGGTTAGGGACCCACTTTGACTAGGTGGCCTTGATGTGGCGAGTGGGCTTGTATATTTGATCAAAATGTATACTAAAAACCTGTTATTTTTTGAAATTATGCTGAAAAACAAGTAAATCAAAATACAAATGGTGGATGTGAGGCTATGTTTCTATATTTTTGGTTTACATTTGTAGTCTCTCCCCTCTTTCATAGCCAGCACTCCACTCCACCCATTCGGCCCAGGCGTTTCAAATAAGCAGGAGACTGCATATGGGTTTCCTCCTAGCATTCTTCCAGCCCTCTGTCAGGGAGCACATGGTAGGTGTTCACACTGATGTGGTGCTCGGTGGCGGCCATTGTTGCTGTGATGCTTTGTCTATGGGGTGGCATGGCCTGGAGGGCTTGGTTGGGCAGCAGTGGGGCTGCCTGGCCACTGGGTAATTTCCCCTGTAGGCTTGGTGTCTCGGATGCAGTGGTCTCCGCCCGTTGCTGCACCAGTGTTAGGTTAGAGACCCAACCTCTGACTAGGTGGCCTTGATGTGGCTAGTAGGCTTGTACTTTTTGATCAAAATGTATACTAATAACCTGGTAGTTTTTGAAATTATGCTGAGAAGCAAGTATATCAAAATATATATGGTGGATGCATGGGTATGTTTCTCTAATCTTGCTTTACATTTGTATTATTTACATTAATTAATTAAAGGGTTAGATCTTGCGAGATAATTTTTCATTATTTTCTTAGGATGCAGAAATGGGCTGTGGAAGGTTGAATTCACATGTAAGAGGGGTCAGATGCAACAGTGGTCTAGTAGGTAATCCCTTTAACCTCTTCAGGACGCAGGGCATATGCATACGCCCTGCATCCTGAGTCCTTAAAGGGGCACTCTGGTGGAAAACTTTTTTTTTTATGAACTGGTGCCAGAAAGTTAAACAGATTTGTAAATTACTTCTATTACAAAATCTTAATCCTTTCAGTACTTTTTAGCAGCTGTATGCTAAAGAGGAAAATCTTTATTTTTTTAATTTATTTTTTGTGTTGTCCACAGTGCTCTCTGCTGACACCTGATGCCCGTATCAGGAACTGTCCAGAGCAGGAGAAAATCCCCATAATCCCCCAAGCCTATGCTGCTCTGGACAGTTCCTGACACGGACAGATTTTCCTCTGTAGCATACAGCTGCTAAAAAGTACTAAAATGATTAAGATTTTTTAATAGAAGTAATTTACAAATCTGTTTAACTTTCTGGCACCAGTTCATTAAAAAAAAAGGTTTTCCACCAGAGTACCCCTTTAAGGACGCAGGACATACAGGTATGGCCGTGGGAATTTCAGTCCTCGCCGTTAGCTGGGCAGGGACCAGACCGGGATGCCTGCTAAAATCATTCAGCAGGCATCCCGGCTCGTCACTTGGGGGGTCCTGAGACCCCCCATATCGGTAAATACAAACCAGCGATCTGCAGGGATTCCTGGTCATGGGGGTCACATGAGACTCCATGACCCGGATAAGGATGTTGAGCAGTGGTGTAATAAACACCACCAATCATCATCCGTACTTTACTTGAAGGTGGCAGTGTTTCCACCCCCCAGTACAGCTGTGATTGGGCGGCAGTGGTGACTGCACCAATCACAGAAGTATGGGGAGGGGGAGGTGGGTGAAGGAGTATGTTGCTCCATTCTGCCCCCCACAATTCTGTGATCTGGTGTGCAGGACAGAGCCCTGTACTGCCATCTCCCCTGTCAGTGTGAAAAAAGTGCCCCCTTTCTTTGGCCCCTTAGCACAGAAAGCAATCGGGGATAGTTTAGATTAGGTAGGGACAGGTTAGAAGTAAAAAAAATGATTATTATAATTTTTTATTAAGTGTAACATACTGTAGGTGTCCGCGGGTCCGCAGCACCTTTTGCTGCATGACCCTGGCCCTATTGGGTCGCTGCGGTCATCTGCCAGCGTTTATTTTTTAGCGCAGACCTTTTTTTTTTTTTTTGCTAAACTTGTGGCCGGGCCCTCTGCCACCATTAGCTAAAGCCCACCCGCCGCTGATCAGTCCCATAGTACTGATCAGCGTTTTTTTTTTTTTTGTGATGCAGGTACTTTTTCGGGTTATAGCAGCTTTTTTTATTTTTGCCTCTATAGGCGGTCTGTGCCATCAGTAGCAGACCTGTGCTGTGTGGACGGACTGTACCTCTGTGTGCACCCTGCCCCACCGTTGTCAGTGATTTATCACTGATCAGCGTTTTTTTTGGGGGGGGGGGGGGGGGTTCAGGGGAGTGCATTTTTTCGGGGGGTTAAGCCTTTTCTTATTTCATTTTTTGGGTATTTAGTGTGGGGGTCTGTGTATGTGCCACCAGCCACTGTTCTAGCCTGAGTGTCCGGACCCCCCACTGACTTCTGCGCCCCCTGCTGCCACCAAGCACTAATCAGTGCATACACCACTGATTAGGTAAACGCACCATTTTATTTATTTATTTTTAATTTTTTTCCTTTTTTCCCTTTTTAGTTTATATTTTTTTCTGTTAGGGTGGGTTTAGTTAGTTAGGTGAGGGGGCGGGTTGGGAGGTAGTCTTGCACCACACCACACACAGCACATACAAAAATTAAGTTTTTCCCACACACATATACACACACCCCCATTAGAGAAGGGAAATGGCCGACAGGGCATTCTTTAGTGGATGAGGCATTTGCCATACTTGCCTCCAACACTGAAAGCGCCACAGAGGACGAGGAAGACCCCACCTTCCTCATCCTCCTCATCCTCTGGTTCTCGATGCTGAGCCACCAAGGCAGCGGAAACGCCGCCATGCGGGACCGCAAACCTCCTCTGCTCCTGACCCTGTGCCCCATGCTAGTATGAGTCCCCTTGGCACTCATACTAGTCAAGCCCCCCAGCCAGGTTCATTGGTGCCCTATACCGGAGAACTTGTCTGGACTCAGCCAGCGGACCACGAGCCTGTGATTCCTGAGTTTGTTGGCGACTCTGGAATCAAGATTGACATCGTCGGGTTCACTGAAATGGTCTATTTTAGTTATTATTTCAGTGACGACTTTGTCAATCTGATGGTTGAGCAGACGAATCTGTATGACAAACAGTTCGTCGCTGCAAACACAGGCTCACTTTTGGCTTGGCCCAATGTCTGGTTCTCAGACGATGCAGCCAAATGAGGGCATTTTGGGACCTCGTGCTGCATATGGGCCTAGTCAAAAAATCCAGTGTCAGGCAATATTGGAGTGGGGATGTCCTTTACCAGACCCTGCTCTACAATATGGCCATGGTGCATCCCCGTTTCGAGGTCATTTGGAAATGTTTGCATTATACTGATAATGCGACATGTCCCCCCCCCCCCCCCCGGACTGATCCCGCGTATGACCGCCTGTATAAAATCTGGCTTGTCATCAATCACTTCGGAGCCCGGAAGAAGCCTTGGAGCAAAATCTTGTATGTTGGAGGCCTGCACGTTACACTTGCTGTCACCATTGGTAACCAGTGTGTTATATGCTTATACTTTGTATCTATATACTTTCACATATTTGCGCTTTAGTATTGACAAGCTTATATTTCATTTGGATGCACCTTATTATTATTGCTGTTCTCCTATTGTTATCCAGCATTGGATGGTTTATATACCACCTTTGATGCACTTTATTAATGTTGCTGTCATCTTATTAATCCCTTTTTGAAGGGAGGAGTAAGTATTTCTGGTATACCTTGTTGTATATTGCATGTTGCTTATTTATTTATGTGCATCGCCCCACTTCTGTCAGATTCCACCATAGCACTTTCCATTTTATGTGATTTTATCTTCTGTCTTGACTGTTATTGTATTGATGTCAATAAAGTTTTGCTTTACCATTGATCTTTGTATGCTTTTTTCGTTGGATAGTTTTTAGTTTTGGCGTAGGTCAGTTACGCATGGGAATATTTCTTGCTTTTGTCCCAGAAAGATGAAGCAGAGCATAGGCTGAAAATTGCAATTTTCAAAAGCTACCCTTCATCCATTACTGGAAAATAAATTTAGGAAACACCCGTTCGTTCAAAATGTCCTCTTTAGCCCTATACCCATTCCTCAGGGTGGGTACTTTCTGTAATGGCTTCACATGTGGGTGTTTAATTTTTGTATTTTCCTCAGATTGTATATAACTGTCAGCTACTGATATGCCATAGGCCTCAAATGCAAACAGACCTCAATGACTTCTGACCCTTGTTGTGCGCCCACCCAGCATGTCACCGCATATGTGGATGTATTTCCATAGTCGGGGGAAAAAGCCTTCCAAAATTTGTAGCCCAATTTCTCCCATTACCCCTTGTGAAAATGTTAAAAATTAGGTAACCCCAGCATTTTAGTGTAAAAAACTTAAATTTTTCAATTTATGGCCCACTTTTTCACTGTACCCCTTGTTACCTTCCTTGAGGGGTGTAGTTGCAAAATTGGGGTCACTTGCTGTTTTTTTCTTCTTTTTTTTAAAGATTTTATAGCAGAACCTCAACCATTGCAGTGCAAAGCACCACTTTAGGCCTCAAGTCTCATTGGTGTTGTATCACTCCTAAGCCCTGTTTTGCACCTGCATAGTGCTTTACCACCTTATATGGGGTATTTCCTTATCCTGCAGAAATTGGGCTACACATTTTGTGGAGCTTTTTTTTCTCTTACTTCTTCTGAAAGTAAAAAAATGTGGTCAATACCAGCAATTCAATGTTAAAAATCTAATTTTTTACTTTTACGGCCCACTGTTCAAAAAACCTGTGAGGTGTAAGTACTCACTGTAACCCTTGTTACGTTCCTGGAGGGGTTTCTGCTGTTCTGGCACCATGGGAGGTTTGTAAATGCACATGGCCCCCGACTTCGATTTCAGCAAAATTCTCTTTCCAAAAGTCCAATGGCGCTCCTTCAGTTCTGAGACCTGTAGTTCGCCAGTAGAGCAATTAATGTCCACATATGGGGCATTGTCTTAATCAGGAGAAATTGGGCTTCAAATTTTGGGGTAACTATAATTTTAGTGTTAAGAATCAAATTTTTCATTTTCACGTCCAACTTCAATGCAAAGTTGTCAAACACCTGATAGGTGTTAAGGCTCACTATACCCCTTGTTACGTTCCTTGAGGGGTGTAGTTTCCCAAATAGTTGCCATGTGTTTTTTTTCTGTTTTGGCACCCTAGGGACTTGCTAAATGCAACATTCCTCCCAAAAACCATTTCAGCAAAATATTCTTTCAAAATGCCAAATTTTGTCCTTGTCTTCTGAGCATTGTAGTGTGACTGCAGAGCACTTAATGTCCACATATGGCGTGTTTTCTTAATTGTGAGAAATTTGGCTTTACCTCTCCCATAGACTTGTATTGAGAGGGCGGGCCGTGATGTCAGGAGGGGGCGGAGCCATGACATAATGATGCTCCGATCCCTGCATTGCCCGGCATAAGATCTGCAGCATTTACAGTTTATAGCAGAGTGTATAATATTTTATCTCATTCACACACTGTGTAAAAAACCTGGAGCATAAACTGACCCTCATAGCAGATTTTAGAGTAACACAATTACAAATTGTAGTTATTTGGGGTGGATGATATCTGCACCCAATACATTATTTAAAGAAGCCCTCCAGGTTTTTTTTTTTTTGCCCATATTGTGCATACTCACCTTCACTAGTCTTTAGGCAACATTTGTTTTATTCCAGTGTAGCTAAATCCATGTGTTTCTTTACTTTATCTGGGACGTGTGATCACAAGTCTGACCAACAGAAAAGGGGGACATTTATAAAACCTTGCTTTAGTCCTCTTGTTTTTAGTTATTTTTTTTCAACTGCCATTTTGCTTACGTGCAACAAATTTATTATGATGTTGCACTGCCTTAATAAATTTGTCGCGCTTAAGCAAAATCTTGAAATCTGCCACAGGTAAGCAAAAGTAGGTGAGGTATTTTAGTAAGGCTAGATTTCCACTGAGATTTTTTCCCACCAGCGTTTTTTCTGGTGTTTTCCCTGGTGTGTGGAAATAGCCAGTTTTGTCCCCTGTGGCAGTTTTCTCACTGTCTTCAGGTACCACTCTGTGGGACGCATGCTGAGCGCCCGGTCCACAGAGTGTAAGGAGATGAGGAGTGATGTACAGCATCGCTACTCACCTCCCCGGCAGCATAGCATACAGGGGTGCATAGTGTACCCGTATATACTATGCCAAAGGCTGTCTGGGCGTGCTGGGAGTTGTAGTTTTGCACCAATTGGATGCTCCCTGTTTAGGTAGACATTGCATTATGGGCGCACTCCACTGCGGAGAGCGCAAAAAATGTCGTAACCCATTTTTTGTGTTTTTCTTTCTTCTCGTTTGAGATCCGTGCATGCAGAGGATTACTGCGGATTCGATGGATTACGACGGATGAACTGGATTTTTAAAATTTTAATAAAATGGATAATGAGGGTTGTGGGGGAGTGTTTTTGCAAATAAAATAATTTTTCCAATGTGTTGTGTTTTTTTTTAATTGAATTTTCAGTAATGGAGGCTGTCTAATAGACGGAACCCATTAACATGCCAGGGCTTAGCGTTAGCCCCAAAAACAGCTAGCGCTAACCCTCAATATTACCCCTGTACCCACCGCCACAGGGGTGCCAGGAAGAGCTGGTGCCAACAGGCCTGAAGCGTCAAAAATGGCACTCCTGGGCCTAGGCGGTAACAGGCTGGTGTTATTTAGGCTGGGGAGGGGCAGTAACAATGGTCTTCGCCCACCCTGGTAACGTCAGGCTGTTGCTGCTTGGTTGGTATCTGGCTGAGAATAAAAATATGGGGAACCCTATGTGTTTTTTATTTTTTAGTTATTTATTTATTTATGAAGGAAAAAAAAATGCATAGGGTTCCCTGTATATTCAGTATCAGCCACATACCAACAAAGAAGCAACAGCCTGACGTTTCCAGGGTGGGCGAGGACCATTGTTACTGGCCCTCCCCAGCCTAAATAACACCAGCCTGTTACCGCCTAGGCCTAGGAGCACCATTTTTGACACTCCAGGCCTGTTGGTAGCGGCTCTTCCCGGCACCCCTGTGGCAGTGGGTACCGGGGTAATAATTGGGCGTTAGCGCTAGCTGCTTTTGGGGCTAACGCTAAGCCCTGGCATAGTGATGAATTCCGTCTATTAGACAGCCTCCATTACTAAGCCTGAATATTCAATAAAAAAAATACACAAAACATTAGAAAAAATATTTTATTTAAAAAAACACTCCCCCACAACCCTCGTTAACCATTTTATTAAAATAAATAAAAATCTAGTTCATCCGTCGTAATCCATCGAATCTGCAGTAATCCTCTGCATGCACAGATCTGAAATGAGAAGAAAGAAAAAAACACAAAAAATGGGTTAGGACATTTTTTGCGCTCTTCGCAGGGGAAAGCGCCCATAATGCAATGTCTACCTAAACAGGGAGCATCCAATTGGTGCAAAACTACAACTCCCAGCATGCCCAGACAGCCTTTGGCTGTTTGGGCATGCTGGGGGTTTTAGTTTAGCAACAGCTGGAGTATCCCTGTCTGGGAAGACACTGGCAGAAGGGACTGTTCACAATATCCAAAACGGACAATGTTAACAGAGCTTCAGACTTACCAGCCTGGATCCCTTTGTTGCTCCACCCCTAACGATGTCATAACTAGGGGCGGGGCTACGGGGGACTGGACGGAGGTAAGGGGACTTCTTCATCTTCTGTATACACTATATACAGCTATCTATAGATAGCTGTATATGTTGTATACGGCCCAAAGGGTTAACCTACACTGTCCAGCAGTATAAGTTAACTCTTTCCTTGTCGGGCTAGCTTAGTGCACAGCTCAACAAGGGGTTAAGTGAGCCAGCAATGTGTATACTGTATACAAGTTTTTATATATATAAGTTTTTGCTGGGCAGTAGATGTACGATGTATACCTACGGCTCAGCATCAGCTGTTCTCCCGGCTCTGTAGCCCTGAGAACAGCTGATCCCGACATTCACAACAGGAGGATCGCAGCGGGTGTCAGGAGGAGTGACATCCGCTGTGATCTGACCATTACTGCAGGTACTACTGCTCCCAACATGGAGCACACTCTGTTCCATGCTGGGAGTTGTAGTGCCTGCATTAATAGACAGATCACAGCGAGTGTCACTCTGTGATTCTCCTGTATAATGTATAGGTGCGCAGCCGCCCGCATCTATACATTATACAGGAGGATCGCAACGGGCAATCTGTCCATTAGCACATGAACTACTACTCCAAACATGGATCAGTGTGTTCCATGCTGGGAGTAGTAGTACTGCCTACATTTTTTTTTTTTTTAAAGTGAAAAACACACACACACACACACACTACATTTTTATTATTGTCGGCTACATTTTTAGTGCCTTGTGCATTTTTAGTAACATGTTGTTATAAAAAAGATACATTTCATTAAATACAATTTTTTCCATCACTACTGTATCTTTTTATTATTATTTTTAAATGGTACACTATGAAATTTTAATAAAAAAGGTATCTCACTTTTTTGGATTGCTAAAGTCCAAAAAAAAATTAAAAACCTAAGCCAGGATTTTCTTGGAGTAAATGTAAGCAAACTTTTACTTTATTGCGACTTTTTTGCAACATTCGCATTTTATAAATCTTTAACTACCGTAAGCTCATTTGTGAAAGTGACTTACAAAAGCTGAAATCATTGTTTTTGCTTTTCTCGCTCTGAAGAAGGATTGTCGCAAAGAAAAATGTGTAGTCGCAACTGCGACTTTTTAGCAACAAATATGAGAAAGAACGAAAAACGGGTAAACCCTTTTATGAATGTCCCCCATAGTGTTTAATCTGTCAGAGGAAATGGCCAGTCCTGGGTCAGCTGACTTCCTGTGAACTACAGGATGACAAAATTCACTTAGCAAATTCTCATGGCGGCTCACAGGCTCCTCCCCTACACTTCAAGCTCAATGTGCATATTGCTACTTCTGCTATCTCTATGGGATCAGGATACATAGTAGTATTATGCATACCCTAAGGCTATGTCAGTTTTCTTCTGTTTTTGCAGTTGTTTTCCCACAATACAGCTAAATTATTCTATTTACCACAATTGCAAAAACACAGCAAAACTTGACACACATACAATGAGAATGCAACACATGAACACAGCTTGAAGATTTCAAATCTTTAAAAGCACCTCAGTTGTGATTATTGCTCAAATGTCTTATTTCTTAGGCTGGGTTCACACTGCAGAATTTCTGGGCAGAATTTCTGCCTGAGATCGAGCCGGTGGCGATAGTACCGAGCAGACTGCATTGCTGCCCCAAAGACTGCAATGCATTTCTGGGTGGATCTTTTGGTAGATCTGCTCAGAAATGCATTGCCATCTATGGGGACAGCAATGTAGTCTGCACGGTCCTAGTGCCGCCGTCTCGATCTCTGGCAGAAATTTTGCCCAGTGTGAACCTAGCCTAATAGCAATATTTCTCTACAAAAGCACACTTTGAATTATAAAATGCATCACACCTGCATGTAGTGTGAACTGACACCAACCCACTTATAAGCCTCAGTAGTTACTGCTTCTGGTTGCTAAAGTCTAGTCAGGTGATCAGGGTGGTCTCATTAATTGAAATGCAGTGTTTACACTGCTCCCCGTATTTATAGGAAACAGGCAGCATAATAAACATTTTTTTTCTGTAATAGAATCAAGATGGATGAAAACTCATGCCTGCCACATCAGCTAAAACAGGTAAGGGCAAGGCATACACAAGAACCTCTTCATTAGCTTCTAATAATAGCTTGTGTTGTACTATATATGCAAAATACAAAAACAAAAAAAACTAAAACACAAAAACGTATCTTCTTAACAAATTTGGCCATTTCTTACAAAGCATCCTTCTGTTCAATTTTATACAACTCTCTGTCTACTTCCAGTTTTTTTTTATACCTTTTATAGGCAGATCTTTTTCTTAATTTTTTTTTTACCTCAAACAGGTGAATTTTTTCCAGAAATGTACAATATACAACACATGTATGCTGGCATTTAACCACTGTAGACACAAACATTTCCTTATTTTACCTTTTCCTTTAAACTTCCTCGGCCCAGGACCATAAAATAAGTTTTGGATGGATGATAGCCAAGTAGATGGTAAGTGGCTAATTAGTCACTAATTAACATCCCCTGAAAGA
The DNA here is from genome assembly GCF_029499605.1 of Hyla sarda. NCBI lineage: Eukaryota > Metazoa > Chordata > Amphibia > Anura > Hylidae > Hyla > Hyla sarda. Next base: position 227,936,694 of record NC_079192.1, read on the forward strand.
AAACTTCAGTGAAAACTTGGCTGAATGGATATTTTGATCTACAAATATTTATTCAGTCATAAGAGGCTGCTTTCAAATTAGGAACTTTCTGAACATGCTGAGTCACAGACCTTGCCAGAACACTCAGGTCTATTTTGGTAATGTATGTCACTGAACACTGTGCATGCATACAAATGTGCCAGTATAAAATGTTGGCCCATAAACATTTAAGTGACTTCAGCTAAAAGATACAAAATTGATCTAGTTTGAACCATTAGCAATCGCATATCATATATCAATTATAAAAAGATCATATTGAAGTCAAAAATTGTGCAAGTGGTACATAATTTGAATAAGAATTATGTGGCTTTTGAAATGTCAATTAGAGGTCAAAAACATTTGCCACTTTATTGATCATGCAATGATAAAAATGGAGTAACTATATTAAAGGGGTACTCCGGTGGAAATTTTTTTTTTAAATCAACTGGTGCCAGAAAGTTAAACACATTTGTAAATTACTTCTATTAAAATTATTTGTCCTTCCAGGACTTATTAGCAGCTGTATGCTACAGAGGAAATTCATTAATTTTTTTATTTATTTTTTGTCTTGTCCACAGTGCTCTCTGCTGACACCTGATGCCCGTATCAGGAACTGTCCAGAGCAGGAAAAAATCCCCATAGCAAACCTATGCTGCTCTGGACAGTTCCTGACACGAACAGAGGTGTCAGTGGAGAGTACTGTGGACAAGAAAAAAAGAAATTCAAAAAGAAAATAATTTCCTCTTTAGCATACAGCTGCTAATAAGTAATGGAATGACAAATATTTTTTAATAGAAGTAATTTACAAATCTGTTTGACTTTCTGACATCAGTTGATTTGAAAAAAAAAAAAAAATGTTTTCCACTGGAGTACCCCTTTAAGCATTAGGTTCATTGCCCACTTTTATATGACATGTATTTCTATTTTCCTACCAGGTTAATGAACTAATTCACTATCTAAAAGTTCACTGTAATTTGTATATATATATATATATATATATATATATTTTTTTTTTTTTTTAATGAAAACTAACAATTACCTAGTAATTGAATAATGTATAGTTAAAAGTAGTTAAAAAAAAGGTGTCCTGGGAAATATTGAGAAGGGATTCAATAAAAATTCAGCCACTAAAAAGCCAAAGGTTTTTTTTATGTTTTTATTTTTAAACTGTCAATGCAGTTTTTTGACCCAAAGACAGAAGTAGATCCATGAGGAAGAAGAAGTATAAGATCTTCATTCTATATTTCCCATTCCTATTGGCTTTGGCTTATAAACTGCAGGTATATTCTTATAGTATACATAGATTGTACACACACAGGCTGGTCCTCACCTTCACGATAAAGCAGGTCATCTCCCTCACAGTTCCTAGACTCAACTCACTGTGCCTGAGCAGTAGGATGGGTTCCCAGCTCAGACCGAGGTCGGCCTGCTGGACTTAACAGCCATTTGACCTAGGGGTCTAATAGACATCTGGGCCCATCAGCGAGAGACATCGGGAGATGAGAGAAGCAAGGGGAACAGGTTACAAACACAGCGATACTGCAATGTCACTAGATGTAGGCATGTGGCTACACAGAGTGGACACTGTTCCGGCTGCATAGTCGCACGCATGCCATGTACATGTGGCTTAGCAGTGTATTTGGGGCACCATTTATGTCGCTCCTCCATAAGCTGCCACCCTAGACCTGGGCCTTGTTGTCCTATTCATAAAATATGCCACTGAATGGAATCTATTTTCAAGAGATATGTTTTTTTTTTTTTTTTTTTTTTAGGTGGTACACCTGCTACCCCACAGCAAGAGCTGTTTTGTTTACATAGGAAGCAATGAAAGCTTATCAAACAGGAATCCTCTTTGTCAAACTGTATGTCTTGGTGCAACACACTTATGGAAATATATACAAAGATTTGTCCAACATCTCAAGAATGATTCTTTTCCCTTTATTTAGTCTTTAGGAACAGTTTAATAGTTTTTACTAGTTCCACGCTGGAGGTGATGGCAGCCGACAGCACACACACTGCTATCGTTTTAATCTACTCTTTTATTGATTGGTGAATGCTAGCACTCCACACTTGATTTATGAACACAGCATGCAGAAGACCTACAGGGTTGTTACACAAAGTTCAAATATAAGTGCACACAATGTCTTCAATATAGAGCAAATGATTGAAAAACATCATTTCTGCTATCATAATATACATGCCTTTTATTTGTTTTTTGACTCGATGAGATTCTGTGCCTTTTGGTCTCGTCTAATATACCTGCAGTTTACAGAAAATTATATCTGAACAATGACTGCACAAGTTTTAGCTGGCAGTGATAAAATAGGAAATTTAAACTGTGGATGTAAATGTGTAAACAAGAGCAGTGTGCATACACCTTTGAATTATAGGAAGATAGGGAAAGGAAAAAAATTTGCAGATGGGAGGTCTATGGTGTTGGACCCATACTTACCATTTAAGATAAACATAGCCTGCTAAATCAAAATTGGCTCAGAAATAAACTGATTGTAGAAGAATCAGCAACCCCCAACAATCAGCTGTTTTTGCTAAAGGGACATTCTGTCTGCTTATTTAAATGTGCCAAATCTACTAAAGCAAGAGTTGCACTGGCTCATTCCAACCAGAAACACAGTGTTATGAAAGGGGGCGGCAGGGAGTAGTGAGCCCTAACTGTCCCTAAAACTGCGGACCCTTTCTATTTCCCATTGCCCTATACGACAGATCGACATTCATAAAGACAGTCCCTATACTGGACTAAAGTGAATGGTATATATCAAAGTCTTTTGTATGGTATCTGCCCCACAGTAGGCCAACAAGATATACAGTATGGTCCCCAGCAAATTAAATAAAAAAGTATACCTAGGGAAGTGCTTGTTAAGATGCACTTCCCTAGGTATACTTTTTGACTAAAGTGAATGGGCATACAGTCAAACAAAACAAAACAGACAAAACAGTGATATAGCATACTAACATACAGTTTAGATAACTCCAAATGAACTCCTTGCTAGCGGCACACTCAACAGTGTGGAACAGATACCAGTCAAGAAGGAAACATTAATAAAAAGACATGAAACACAGGCACAGTCTCCAACATACTCCTAGATAGACAGATTAGCACAAAGCTCAGAACAGGATTCTTTCCTAGGAGATCCAGGATCCAACAAGGTCAAACATGACAGATACAAAGGTAAAATGTGAACACAGACTAAGGTTCACAAAACTCAGGCAAAACAGAATACAACCTGAACACTGGTCTAAACAAGGAACACTGAATATATGCATTGCAAGAATACTAAAACCTGACAAGGTACTAAACAAAGCAGGATAAAATCCAGATATCAAAAACATGGACAGGAGAGATAATAATAACCATGGACAAACTCAGAAAATGTGCTCAGACAAATAAAGGTGCATAAAGAAACATGGTCAGAGTAACAGGTGTAATTACCAGCCCAGAGCAGCACCTGTTCAGCCATGCTGTTTATGTCTGAAAAGTTTCTGTGTTAAGCTCTTTCTGTTATTGTGAGAGTTGAAGGGGTTATCCAGGAAAAAAAATTTTTTTTAATATCAACTGGCTCCAGAAAGTTAAACAGATTTGTAAATGACTTCTATTAAAAAATCTTAATCCTTTCAATAATTATCAGCTGCTGAAGTTGAGTTGTTGTTTTCTGTCTGGCAACAGTGCTCTCTGCTGACATCTCTGCTTGTCTCGGGAACTGCACAAAGTAGAAGAGGTTCGCTATGGGGATTTGCTTCTAAACTGGGCGGTTCCCGAGACACGTGTCATCAGAGAGCACTTAGACAGAAAAGAACAACTCAACTTCAGCAGCTCATAAGTACTGAAAGCATTACGATTTTTTAATAGAAGTAATTTACAAATCTGTTTAACTTTCTGGAGCCAGTTGATATATAAAAAAAAGTTTTTTCCTGGATAACCCCTTTAACTCTCACAATAACAGAGAGAGCTTAACACAGAAACTGTTCAGTCATAAACAGCATGGCTGAACAGGCCCCAAAACAGAAAATAACATAACACAGAAAAACGGACATTACACACAGATGGCCTGCACTGCTTGCCTTTTACCCCTGCTCTTAAGGGTTAATCTACAATGGAGAAGAAAGTGAAGTGGCACTCACCAGTTCTTCTACTTCTTACTTCATTCAATCAAAGTGTAAGTACAGTGCTTCCTTGGGCATGGATGCCAATGTGCTATGCTTAAAAGGTTTTGTGATGTTACAGTGATTCAATGAACCCTGCCTCTAAAAGTGATGTTACAACTTAAATGTAAACTCCTCCTGACATCGGTAAGGAAGCAACTAGTGTGCGATATAAATAAAAGCAATAACATTAACAATGCAAGAAAGGAATACTTATATTACAAGAAGATAACCATATTGATTTTAATCATACTTCAAATTGCCACATGGCTCTCTATCCTAAACATCTTGAACCAGCACTCTTTCTATACCCATAAAGCTAAAAGCTTTAGGATCATCCTGTTCTCTTTATTGACATGTTCTATTAATCATTGCGATCCCTTACCAGACCTGATGGGCAGACCTGTTCTCTGAACCTGGTGTTAATGCTGCATATGGTGCTACCAACATGGAAACACCAATAAATGCACATTATTTATCTACCAGCTGTTACCATTTTAGCATTGCGCACTTGTGCCCATGTCGATGAAGCATTGTACATGTACTTTGGTTAAAAATGATTAGATTGCCAATACTGTTCAGTGCTTTGCATAGGCCTAGCACTGATCAGTATTATTGGCGATCTTCTTCTCTGATCTGCTAGAAGGCAGACCAGAGAAGTACACCCTGGGATGATGGCCGGAGCAGGTGAAGGGACCTCCACCCGCCATCTTGGCTGATCTAATTCCTGCGGCTGTCCTGCAGGTGATAAGATCAGCCATTAAATGCTGCATTTATACAGATAACGTGATCTGTGTTGATCACAGCATCTGAGGGGTTAATGGCGGACATCAGCACAATTGCTGTAGTCCACCATTACTGGAAGGTCCCTAGCTGCTTATAGCAGTTAGGACCTGCCATGCATGATGCAAGCAATGCTCCAATGTTCACGTCATGTAAAGGACATAAATGAACGTCCTGGTGCATTAAAGGGGTACTCCGGTGGAAAACTTTTTTTTTTAAATCAACTGGTGCCAGAAAGTTGATTGAAGAGATTTGTAAATTACTTCTATTAAATAATCTTAATCCTTCCAGTACTTATTAGCCGCTGAATACTACAGAGGAAATTATTTTCTTTTTGGATCACAGTGCTCTCTGCTAACATCAAGAGCACAGTGCTCTCTGCTGACATCTCTGTCCATTTTAGGAACTGTCCAGAGCAGCATATGTTTGCTAAGGGAATTTTCTCCTACTCTGGACAGTTCTTAAAATGGACAGCAGAGGTCAGCAGAGAGCACTGTGGTCGTGACATAAGAGAAATCCAAAAGGAGATGTCAGCAGAGAGCACGGTTTCTCATGATGTCAGCAGAGAACTCTGTGTTCCAAAAAGAAAATAATTTCCGCTGTAGTATTCAGCAGCTAATAAGTACTAGAAGGATTAAGATTTTTTAATAGAAGTAATTTACAACTGTGTTTAACTTTCAGGCACCAGTTGATTTTTAAAAAAAGTAAAAAGTTTTCCACTGGAGTACCCCTTTAAGTACCAGTGCATCAGGACGTACATTTACGTCCATTGTACTTAAGGGGTTAACATATAGGGCACTATATATCTTTTCATACCATATTATGGATAATTGAACATATATCTAGTTTCATGGTCTATAAATATATAAATAACTCTGTTATACAAAATATATGATAAATTAGAATATCTATTGAGCTCACTGCATGCCACATACAGGGTTAAAATTTCCATTGCATATTAAGTGACATATGTAGAACCGTACTAATATTTGTTGGTGTGAATGACATATATATTGTCAATCGATTCTAAGTGATTCTTTAGCACGTGACATGTTGTTTGCAAACCATAAAAGTCTAAACACATGCTTTATCTATGACTAAGGCTGACTGAGTTACATCTGAGCCTTTAACCCCTTAAGGATCGGGGGGTTTTCCGTTTTTGCATTTTCGTTTTTTTGCTCCTTGCCTTTAAAAAATCATAACTCTTTCAATTTTGCACCTAGAATTCCATATGATTGCTTATTTTTTGCACAACCAATTCTACTTTGTAATGACGTCAGTCATTTTGCCCAAAAATCTAAGATGAAACGGGAAAAAAAATCATTGTGCGACAAAATTGAAAAAAAACTGTCGTTTTGTAACTTTTGGGGGCTTCCGTTTCTACGTAGTACATTTTTCGGTAAAAATGATGCCTTACCTTTATTCTGTAGGTCCATACAATTAAATTGATACCCTACTTATATAGGTTTGATTTTGTCGTACTTCTGGAAAAAATCATAACTACATGCAGGAAAATTAATACGTTTAAAATTGTCATCTTCTGACCCCTATAACTTTTTAATTTTTTCCGTGTATGGGGCAGTATGAGGGCTCATTTTTTGCGCCGTGATCTGACGTTTTTAACGGTACCATTTTTGTATTGATAGGACTTATTAATCGCTTTTTATTCATTTTTAAAGGATGTAAAAAGTGACCAAAAATGCACTATTTTGGACTTTGGAATTTTTTTGCGCGCACGCCATTGACCGAGCGGTTTAATTAATGATATATTTTTATAAATTGGACTTTTCCGCATGCGGTGATACCATATATGTTTATTTTTATATTTATTTACACTGTGTTTTTTTTTTATGGGAAAAGGGGGGTGATTCAAACTTTTAATAGGGGAGGGGTTAAATGATATTCATTCACTTTTTTTTTTCACTTTTTTTTTTGCAGTGTTATAGCTCCCATAGGGACCTATAACACTGCACACACTGATCTTTATCATTGATCACTGGTTTCTCATTCGGCATGCTCATTCGGCGATCGGACAGCGAGGAGGCAGGTAGGGGCCCTCCCGCTGTCCTGTAAGCTGTTCGGGATGCCGCGATTTCGCCGCGGCTATCCCGAACAGCCGACTGAGTTAACCGGCAGCTTTCACTTTCGCTTTTAGCCGCGCGGCTCAGCTCTGAGCGCGTGGCTAAAGGGTTAATAGCACGCAGCGCCACGATTGGCGCTGCACGCTATTAGCGGCGGGTCCCGGCTTCACTATGACACCGGGCCCGCCGTGATATGATGCGGGGTTACCGTGTAACCCTGCATTATATCACGGGAGCAGGACCAAGGACGTACCAGTACGTCCTTGGTCCTTAAGGGGTTAACCATGTATCTTATGGATGCCAATTTTAGTGTGTGAATAAATCACATAAAAAACTAAAATGGTTTTGCTTTTCACGTGTGTTTCTACAAGGTATAGCAGCTACCTTACAGCTATCTGTGCACTCCAACTCTTGCATTGGATGGAGTTCAGCTGATATGAACCACAGCTACTTCTATAACAAAAACATGGTTATGAATAATCCTCAGGAAGTTTTAACCCCTTAAGGACACAGCCCATTTTGACCTTAAGGACACAGTAAATTTTCATTTTGCATTTTCATTTTTTCTCCTTGCTTATTTAACTCTTTTATTTTTCCATCCACAGACCCATATGAAGGCTTGTTTTTTGCGCAACCAATTGTACTTTGTAATGACACCTTTCATTTTACTGTAAAATGTATGACACAACTAAAAAAATATTACTTATGTTGGGAAATTGAAAAGAAAACTGCAATTTTGCAACTTTTGGGGTTTTTCCTTTTTATGCAGTGCACATTACAGTTAAAATTATGTTTTCTTTATTCTGTGGGTCAATAAGATTAAAATGATATCCATATTCTCATACTCTTCCATTATTGTATTACTTGTTTTATTTTTCATTAGAGGAAGGGCTTATTCATTTTTATTAAAACTTTGTTTTATTTGGTTTTATTTTTTTTTTAATACTTTTTTTTAGTCTTTTTTGTTTTAGAAGGAAGACCAGAGAAAATCATAACAGTAAATCACTGGGAGGCGACTGATGCTCTGACAGCAATCTTGATTCATCAGAAAGCTGCGATTGCATCCCCCAAGCCACCCAGATGCTTCAGATGATGTAACTGCTCTTGATCACGGCGGGTTATGGCGGGCATCAGCTTTGCTTGCTTCCTTATGGGGTTTAGACTCACCACGCGGAATGCATTACATGTACACACATACAGAGGCTAAATAGTTTTACTAATTTGTTAATTGTAAGCATTATAGGTAGTGATGTCGCGAACATAAAATTTTCGGTTCGCGAACCGCAAAAGTTCGCGAACCGGGCGAACCGTCATTGACTTCAATGGGCAGGCGAATTTTAAAACCCACAGGGACTCTTTCTGGCCACAATAGTGATTTAAAAGTTGCTTCAAGGGGACTAACACCTGGACTGTGGCGTGCCGGAGGGGGATCCATGGCAAAACTCCCATGGAAAATTACATAGTTGATGCAGAGTCTGGTTTTAATCCATAAAGGGAATAAATCGCCTATTATTCCTAAATGGTTTGGAATAACATGCTTTAGGCCCTTTAGGCAGCACATAGAGCCACCCTTTAGGCATCACATAGTTAGATTTCCCCCTTTAGACAGCACATAGATTCCCCCATATTAGGCAGCACATAGTTAGAGCCCCCCTTGAGGCAGCACATAGTGGGATTTGAACCCAAGGCATACATCTAATATCCACGGTTGTTAAAATGGACAGAGATGTCAGCAGAGAGTACCAGAAAAATTTGGTATTGTTGCAGCCGCTTCTGTAGCAGCGGCCAGAAAAATTGCAGCACCATAACAAGTGTAGCAGCAGAGGTCAGAAAAATTAGGCATGTACACATGGATGAAAAATTGGGTATTGTCGCAGCCGCAGCTGTAGCAGCAGCCAGAAAAAGTGCAGCAGCAGAGGCCAGAAAAATTAGGCATGTACACCTAGCTGAAAAATTTGGTATTGTCGCAGCTGTAGCATCGGCCATAAAAATTGCAGCACCATAACAAGTGCAGCAGCAGAGGCCAGAAAAATTAGGCATGTACACATGGATGAAAAATTGGGTATTGTCGCAGCCGCAGCTGTAGCAGCAGCCAGAAAAAGTGCAGCAGCAGAGGCCAGAAAAATTAGGCATGTACACCTGGCTGGAAAATTTGGTATTGTCGCAGCTGTAGCAGCGGCCAGAAAAATTGAAGCACCATAACAAGTGCAGCAGCAGAGGCCAGAAAAATTTCTGTTTGTTTTGCCAGTCAGAAAGTGCCCTAAAACATTGCGGCTTGAACCCTAATTGGTGGCGGATAAGTCACGCAATTCATCCGGCATTCAGAGTTCGAATACAGCAGCGTGTGGAACATTTTTAGCCCAAGGCAGCTTATCTGATCAGGCCTTGTTCAGTCAAATGTATCGCCCGGTGTCAGTCCCTTCGGGATCCATCCCTCATTCATATTAAGAAAGGTGAGGTAATCCAGACTTTTTTGACCAAGACGACTCCTCTTCTCAGTGACAATACCTCCTGCTGCACTGAAGGTCCTTTCTGACAGGACACAGGCCAGAAGTTCGAGCGCAAATTGGGATAGCTCAGGCCACAGGTCAAGCCGGCACACCCAGTAGTCAAGGGGTTCATCGCTCCTCAGAGTGTCGATATCTGTGGTTAAGGCCAGGTAGTCTGCTACCAGTTGGTCAAGTCGTTCTCTGATGGTGGACCCCGAAGGGCTGTGGCGATGCGTAGGACTTAAAAATCTCTGCATGTCCTCGATCAACAGCATGTCTGTACAGCATCCTGTCCTTGCCGGCGTGTTCGTGGGAGGAGGAGGAGGATTACTTTCACCTCTTCCCCTGTTAGATCCCTGTTGTGCTGTGACATGACCCTTATACGCTGTGCACAGCATACTTCTTAATTTATTTTGGACCTGCTGAATCCTTTTCGCCTTGCTGTAATGCGGTAACATGTCAGATACTTTATGTTTATACCGAGGGGTCTAGTAGCGTGGACACCCAGTACAGGTCGTTCTCCTTCATCCTTTTTATACGAGGGTCCCTAAACAGGCACGACAGCATGAAAGACCCCATTTGCACAAGGACGGATTCCGAGCTACTCATGTCCCGTTCCTCGTCCTCAGTGATGTCAGGGAAGGTATATTCTTCTTCCCCCAGCCACGTACAACACCACGGGAACCAGATAGGTTACAAGGAGCACCCTGGGATGCCTGCTGTGGTTGGTCTTCCTCCTCCCCTTCAAAGCCACATTCCTCCTCTGACTCCTCTTCCTCACAATCCACTTTCAGCTTTGCCGCAGGTCCAGCAAGCGATGCTGATAAGGCTGTTTCTGGTGGGGATGGTGTCCACAACTCTTCCTCTTCACGCTCATCTACTGCCTGATCCAGCACTCTTCGCAGGGCACGCTCCAGGAAGAAAACAAACGGTATGATGTCACTGATGGTGACTTCAGTGCGACTGACCAGGGTTTTCACCTCCTCAAAAGGACGCATGAGCCTACATGCATTGCGCATGAGCCTCCAGTAACATGGCAAAAAAATTCCCAGCTCTGCAGATGATGTCCTAGCACCCTGGTCATACAAATATTCGTTGATGGCTTTTTTTTGTTGGAGCAGGCGGTTGAACATTAGGAGTGTTGAATTCCAACGTGTCGGGCTGTCGCAAGTCAAGCGCCTCACTGGCATGTTGTTTCACCGCTGGATATCTGACAAGTGCGCCATGGCCGTGTAGGAACACAAGAAATGGCCACACACCTTCCTGGACTGCTTCAGGCCATCCTGTAAGCCTGGGTACTTGGGCACAAAGCGTTGTACAATCGGATTACACACATGTGCCATGAACGGCACATGTGTCAACTTGCCCAACCTCAATGCCGCCAACAAATTTGTTCCGTTGTCACAAACCACCTTTCTGATCTCCAGTTGGTGCGGAGTCAGCCACTGGTCCACCTGTGCGTTCAGGGCCAACAGGAGCGCTGGTGCGGTGTGACTCTCCACTTTGAGGCAAGTCAATCCCAAGATGGCGTGACACTGCCGTATCCGGGATATGGAATAGCACCTGGGGAGCTGGGGGGTGGGGTGCTGGTGATGTGGAGCAAGACGCAGCAGTGGGTGAAGACTCGGCCGAGGATGTTATGGAAGAGGATGGAGTAGGAGGAGTAGAGGAAGTGGCAGCATTCCTGCCTGCAAGTCGTGGCAGTGTCACCAACTCCTCTGCAGAGACACGCATTCCATGCTTGGCAGCCGTCACCAGGTTTACCCAATGCGCAGTGTAGGTGATATACCTGCCCTGACCATGCTTTGCAGACCAGGTATCAGTGGTCAGCTGGACCCTTGCCCCTACACTGTGTGCCAGACATGCCATAATTTCCTTTTGCACAATGGAGTAAAGGTTGGGGATGGCCTTTTGTGCAAAATAATTTCGGCCGGGTACCTTCCACTGCGGTGTCCCAATGGCTACAAATTTTTTAAAGGCCTCAGACTCCACCAGCTTGTATGGCAAAAGCTGGCAGGCTAGCAGTTCCGACAAGCCAGCTGTCAGACGCCGGGCTAGGGGGTGAATTTGAGACATTGTCTTCTTGCCCTCAAACATCTCCTTGACAGACACCTGACTGTGGGCAGATGAGCAGGAACTGCTCAAGGCGAGAGACGGAGAGGCGGATGGTTGAGAGGGGGCAAGGAGGGCAGCAGTGGTTGACCTGGCTGAAGATGCTGGACCAGGAGGAGGATGGCAGCTTTGACTTTGTGTGCTGCTTGTACTGACGTGTTGATCCCATAGGCGTTTGTGATGTGACATCATGTGCCTTCGCAAAGCAGTTGTGCCTAGGTGGGTGTTGGACTTCCCACGACTCCGTTTCTTCTGGCACAGGATGCAAATGGCCTCGCTGTTGTCAGAGGCAGACACACACAAAAAAATGTCACACTGCTGAGCTCTGCAATGACGGCATTCTGGTGGTGGCAACAGCATGCGTTGATTGGCGTCCCGTCTGGCTGACCCCGGGTGCCGATGCATGATGTCTGACTGTGCCACTAGCTCCTTGCGACGACCTCCCCTTGCTTCCAACTCGTCTCCTCCTCTCTGTCTCCCCATCTGAACTTTCCCCTCTTCTTCTCTTCTAGCTGGCACCCACGTGGCATCCACGGACACATCGTCATCATCAACATCTTCACCGCTATCTGACACCTCAGGAAAGGAAGCAGCAGCGGGTACAACATCATCATCACACCGTACATCCATGTGTGTAATGCTGCCTGACTGAGACATATCACTATTAACTACATCCTCTGGCAATAATGGTTGCGCATCACTCATGTCTTCAAACTAATGTGTAAATAACTCCTCTGACGGATCAAGTAAATCTTCTGCGGTGCTAGTGTTGGTGGTGGCGGCAGGCGGGCAAGTGGTAGCATGAGAGGTGCCCGAAGCTAAGCTAGAGGAAGAGAAGGACGGTGCTTCAAGGTTCCAAACGGAAGCTGTAGTAGATTGGGTGTCTTGTGATAGCCAGTCAACTAAGTCCTCAGAATTTTGGGGGTTGAGGGTACGCCGCCTCTGAACACTGGCCATTCTAGGGCCAAAGGGAATCCCAGCACCACGACGGCCCCTGCGGGGTGGCCTTCCTCTGCCTGTCATTTTTTTGGTTAAATTTGCACAACTTTCACACCTGAAGTGATTTGCACTAGGGTGACACATTTGCCCTGCAGGCAAAAAAAAAAATGGCAACTGTTACGTGAACTGACAGTGACGACTGATTTTATTTAACAGCCAAAAAAGGTTTCTTTTTTTTATTTGCACAACTGTCACACCTAATGTGATTTGCACTAGGGTGACACAATTTGCCCTGCAGGCAAAAAAAATGGCAGCTGTGACATGAACTGACAGTGACGACTGATTTTATTTAACAGCCAAAAAAGGTATTTTTTTTTAATTTGCACAACTGTCACACCTAATGTGACTTGCACTAGTGTGACAATGAGCAAAAAAGCTTGCCAGCGGAATTCCCCTTTTAAGCAGTGGTCCCCAACCAGGGTGCCTCCAGCTGTTGCAAAACACACAGACTGATATATTTCAGCCCTTTGAATACTGTAGTAGTTAGTTGCTTGAAGGAACTTAAGTTTTATACTGGAGTACCCCTTTTAACCAGCGGTTCCCTCCCAACCAGGGTGCCTCCAGCTGTTGCAAGACACACGGACTGATATCTTTCAGCCCTTTGAATACTGTAGTAGTTAGTTGCTTGAAGGAACTTAAGTTTTATTCTGGAGTACCCCTTTTAACCAGCGGTTCCCTCCCAACCAGGACTGATATCTTTCAGCCCTAAAAAGGGCTTTTTGGGGGTGCTGTCCTTAAAGCCGATGTTACACTAGTGCTTTAGAAGTAAACTGGACCCTGAATACACCACCTAGAAGCAACCTAGCTATCGCTTTCCCTATACAGCAGGAGCAGCTTCTCTGACCCTCCACTTCCTAAGCCTGCAGCATGCTGAATGAGGGTAAAATGGCGTCCGTGCAGGAGGTAGGAGGGTCTGGAAGGGAGGGACTGCTGCTGATTGGCTGTAATGTGTCTGCTGACTCTGACTCACAGGGTCAAAGTTTACTGCAATGTTAAAGTATAGGGGGTGGATCGAACTTCACATATGTTCGCCCGGCGATGCGAACGCGAACATGCAAAATTCGCCGGGAACTGTTAGCCAGAGAACAATTCGCGACATCTCTAATTATAGGATTAAGAAGCTATATTACGTTGTGTACTTGTGGTGTGTACTTTGTGCTTCAAACAATATCTTTAAAAAAAAAATCTGTAGACGTGTTAAAAGGGACCAATAACAAATGGATTTGAGTTGGGAAAAACCTGACAGATCAGAACAGTAGTAAAAAAAAAAAAGTGAAACATAGGGAAAAGGGCAAAATTTAGGGAAACATTAGTAAATTTGTAGAAAAAGAAAAGAATTAACCATAACCTCAAGGCCACTATCAGATAAACTGATACATGATGAATGAGAGTAAACCATGCTTCAAATGTATGATGAAAAACCTATAAAAGTTTATTAAAACACATATTAATCGTATAAAAATGAATTAATATAACAAGCTATATAATCCCACCCAGGCGTCAAGTCCTGGGAAAAAAAGTGTGGGAACTACAAGATTTCCACTCAAGGGCTGGTTCTGCAGGATTCCTGCGAATGGGAACAGTGTTCCTGCTGTGAAAAATTTTACACCTAAGGTGTAGGTGTTCACCCATTTTATACCTCGGCCAACTAAATTGTGAGCTGCTCCATACCTTTCTTTTAAACATTAGTAAATATCTTGGGAAAATACCTGTAGGGAATCAATACTCACAAAGAGACCTATACTGCACTCTTAGTAAATAAACCCCATTGACTGTCAAGTTAATTCTCAAGTCTATGGGGGAGATTTATCAAAACCTGTGGAGAGGAGAAGTTGACCAGTTGCCCAAAACAACCAATCAGATCGCTTCTTTCATTTCTAACAGAGCCTCTGAAAAATTAAACAAGTCATCTGGTTGCTATGGGCAACTCATCCAAAGTAATATAATAATATTTCAATGAGTGAGCACATTTTTTACAAATTTGTTTTGCACTAATAAGGGAATATTATTCAAGCTTGTGGATTGTCAACTATAAAATGTAGTATTCTCAGGCTCGATGAGGCAGATAGAAAAGGGTTTAATCAGTTAATCAATAAACAAAAATGTACTTCTACTACAATGGCTATTGCTAGATATATGAATAGTCGTATTACGTCTTGCCATTATATATATATATATATATATATATATATATTTTTTTTTTTTTATATATATATATATATATATATATATATATATATATATATATATATGAATTTATTTTCTATACACACATTATTGTTTGTCCTAAAATATAATGTGACCAGAGCCAAAGGCTGTTTTCAGATAAGTGATGAAGGTTCCATTAGGGACTCCTCAGATTCTAACTAGAATGCAGAACAAAGTAGCACAGCATGTAAAACAAATTTGTCCAGTACAATAAAGTACCCCATTATAGTCAATGGAGTCTGTCAGGCACCGTTTGTGTCTACCATGTGATGGACTCTGGACAGCTATCATTTTTTTTAGTTCTACTCCTTAGCTGCAGTTGATCCTTCAAGTCTGTCTTTAGAATTCTTTGCTTATAACAGAATAATAGTTTGCTGGCATATGCTGAAGGACAACTGACATATTTTAAATGTCATGCAGTTAAAGTGAAATCAAGTAAAAAACATAGACATCACTTTGATTTCTAGAATAAAAGGCCTCTGTAGATTGCTTAAATCCCTTTTGTACAACTGAGATTTACTGAAATTCTGGCATGACATAAAATAGGTAAATTGCCATTGATTTGAATGGACCTTTCATTAGAAATATATGAGCAGTGCTAAAGAGGTTTCAGCACTCCATGAAGCCACTCAGTCTTAAAGATAGTACAGAAGATTATGTATTTACATATTTCACCAATGTAATCTTCCCACAAGTATCTATGATGACTTATTAAATTATCATTTTGACTTGAATTATGTACAATAAGATCTGTGTAAACATATTGGCTAATATATATATATATATATATATATATATATATATATATATATATATATATGTATATATATATATATATATATATATATATATATATATATATATATATATACATATATATATATATAGTGTCACCAAGAATCATTATATTTCTCTATGGTACCTGTCGGGAAACCACGTTTCAGGAAGGGCATATCTCATCCAGAGAAAGCTGGGTGAGATACAAGAAATCCAGAAAGAGGTGAAATGCCTGTCAAGACTTTGCTTGCTAGGGACGTTGATAATCCCTGTTATCTGGCCTGAATTTTATAGGATGGTAGGCAGGTTTGGTAGTGGGGTCTTTTATCCTATGAGCTACTCCAAGTTTTCATGATTAGCTCAGATCAGCACAGGTGCTGAAGACAGCTCATCACTGGGCATTAAAACTAGGTAAGAGTGAGGGTGGGTTCACACTACGTTTTCTCCCATACAGGAGCGCATACGGCAGGGGGGGAGCTAAAAGCTCGCGCTCCCGTATGTCACCGTATGCGCTCCCGTATGTCATTCATTTCAATGAGCCGACCGGAGTGAAACGTTCGGTCCGGTCGGCTCATTTTTGCGCCGTATGCGCTTTTACAACCGGACCTAAAACTGTGGTCAACCACGGTTTTAGGTCCGGTTGTAAAAGCGCATACGGCGCAAAAATGAGCCGACCGGACCGAACGTTTCACTCCGGTTGGCTCATTGAAATGAATGACATACGGGAGCGCATACGGTGACATACGGGAGCGCGAGCTTTTAGCTCCCCCCTGCCGTATGCGCTCCCGTATGGGAGAAAACGTAGTGTGAACCCACCCTGAGTCTGCAAGTAAGGCTGTGAAAAACCTGAACCAATAAGGACAATTTAACCCCTTAAGGATGAAGCCCATTTTGGCCTTAAATGGGTACTCCTGTGGAGAACTTTTTTTTGTAGACCAACTAGTGCCAGAAAGTTAAACAGATTTGTAAATTACTTCTATTAAAAAATCTTAATCCTTCCAGTACTTTTTAGGGGCTGTATACTACAGAGGAAATTTTTTTCTTTTTGGATTTCTCTTATGTCACGACCATGGTGCTCTCTGCTGACCTCTGCTGTCCATTTTAGGAACTTTCCAGAGCAGGAGAAAATCCCCATAGCAAACATATGCTGCTCTGGACAGTTCCTAAAATGGACAGCAGAGGTCAGCAGAGAGCACTGTGGTCATGACATAAGAGAAATCCCAAAAGAAAAACATTTTCTTTGTAGTATGCAGCCCCTAAAAAGTACTGGTAGGATTAAGATTTTTTAATAGAAGTAATTTAGAAATCTGTTTAACTTTCTGGCACCAGTTGATTAAAAAAAAAAAAAAAAGTTTTCCAATGGAGTACCCCTTTAATCCCTTAACCTCTTAAGGACCCAGGGCGTATGGATATGCCCTCACACCCTGGGCCTTAAGGACCCAGGGCGTATCCATACGCCCTGGCGTTTTCCGGTCTCTGCCGCGTGCCGGGCAGAGATCGGAACTGGATGCCTGCTGAAATCCTTCAGCAGGCATCCAGAGCAAACCCCGAGGGGGGCCATGTAGGCCCCCCATGTCGGCGATCGCTGCAAATCGCAAGGGAACTCGCCCTTGTGATCTGCAGCGATACCGGGCTGATCGGGTCTCTGGGACCCGACCGCCCGGTAATTTCGCATGATCCCGGCTGTCACAGACAGCCAGGACCATGCTGAAGACTAGGAGCGAGGTGGCAAGCCGGCCACCTCCTCCTATACCCTGCGATCTGTCGGTTAGTTAACGACCAATCGCAGGAGGGGGGGCGGTTACTTCCTCCCGTCCTGCCCGGCCCCTGAAAGTCCGGAGAGGACGGGAGGAAGACCGGAGGACGCGGCGGGGGACGGGGGAGTGCTGGGGACCGGCCTCGGTACTTAACTGGTCCCTGAAGACCCGGATCCTGGCGGCGGAGACGGCAGCGGCGGCGACAGGTGAGTAGATCTTCAGCCGTGGTCGGGCCCTTTACAGCAATGCACGTCGCCGTAAAGCGACATGCATTGCTGTAATGGGACCCTGTAAACTACAACTCCCAGCATGCCCAGACAGCCCTTGGCGTCTGGGCATGCTGGGAGTTGCAGTTTTGCAACATCTGGAGGTCCACAGTTTGGAGACCACTGTGCCCTTCCAGATGTTGCAAAACTACACATCCTCAGCATGCCCTTACTGTCCAGGCATGCTGGGAGTTGTAGTTCTGTAACATCTGGCCCTTCAGATGTTGCAGAACTACAACTCCCAGCATGCCTGGACAGTTTTGGCATACTGGGAGTTGTAGTTTTGCAACATCTGGAAGGGCACAGATTGGGAACCACTGTATTAGTGGTCTGCAAACTGTAGTCCTCCAGATGTTGCAAAACTACAACTCCAAGCATGCTGGGAGTTGTAGTTTGGCAACATCTGGCTCTAAAGATGTTGCCAACTACTACTCCCAGCATGCTTGAGAATGCTGAGACTTGTGGTTTTGCAACAACTGGAGGCACACTGGTTGGGAAACATTGTCTGTTTCCTAACTCAGTGTTTCCCAACCCGTGTGCCTCCAGCTGTTGCAAAACTATAACTACCAGCATGCACTGATAGACTGTGCATGCTGGGAGTTGTAGTTTTGCAACAGCTGGAGGTCCCCCCCTGTGAATGTACAGGGTACATTCACATGGGCAGGGGCTTACAGTGAGTATCAGGCTGCAAGTTTGCGATGCAGCAAATTTTGCTCGGCAGCTCAAACTCGCTGTAACCCCCCCGCCCGTGTGACTGTACCCTAAAAACACTACACTACACTACACTAACACAAAATAAAATAAAAAGTAAAAAACACTACATATACACATACCCCTACACAGCCCCCCTTCCCTCCCCAATAAAAAATGAAAAACGTCTGGTACGCCACTGTTTCCAAAATGGAGCCTCCAGCTGTTGCAAAACAACAACTCCCAGTATTGCTGGACAGCCGTTGACTGTCCAAGCATGCTGGGAGTTTTGCAACAGCTGGAGGCACCCTGTTTGGGAATCACTGGCGTAGAATACCCCTATGTCCACCCCTATGCAAATCCCTAATTTAGGCCTCAAATGCGCATGGCGCTCTCACTTTGGAGCCCTGTCGTATTTCAAGGCAACAGTTTAGGGCCACATATGGGGTATCGCCGTACTCGGGAGAAATTGCCTAACAAATTTTTCTCCTTTCACCCCTTATGAAAATGTGAAGTTGGGGTCTACACCAGCATGTTAGTGTAAAAAAAAAATTTTTTTACACTAACATGCTGGTGTTGCCCTATACTTTTCATTTTGACAAGAGGTAAAAGGGAAAAAAAAGCCCCCCAACATTTGTAATGCAATTTCTCCCGACTACAGAGATACCCCATAAGTGGGCGCAAAGTGCTCTGGGGGCGCACAACAAGGCCCAGAAGGGAGAGTGCACCATGTACATTTGAGGTGATTTGCACAGGGGTGGCTGATTGTTACAGCGGTTTTGACAAACGCAAAAAAAACTAAACCCCACATGTGGCCCCATTTTGGAAACTACACCCCTCACGGAATGTAATAAGGGGTGCAGTGAGAATTTTTACCCCACAGGTGTCTGACAGATCTTTGGAACAGTGGGCTGTGCAAATTAAAAATGTTGTACAGACCACTGTTCCAAAGATCTGACAGACACCAGTGGGGGTAAATGCTCACTGTACCCCTTGTTACGTTCCTCAAGGGGTCTAGTTTCCAAAATGGTATGCCATGTGGGGGTTATTTTGCTGTCCTGGCACCATAGGGGCTTCCTAAATGCGACATCCCCCCCCCGAGCAAAATTTGCTCTCAAAAAGCCAAATATGACTCCTTCTCTTCTGAGCATTGTAGTTCGCTCGTAGTGCACTTCAGGTCAACTTATGGGGTACCTCCATACTCAGAAGAGATGGGGTTTCAAATTTTGTGGGGTATTTTCTGCTATTAACCCTTGCAAAAATGTGAAATTTGGGGGGGAAACACACATTTTTGTGAAAATTATTATTTTTTTTTTACGTATGCAAAAGTCGTGAAACCCGTGTGGGGTATTAAGGCTCACTTAATTCCTTGTTATGTTCCTCAAGGGGTCTAGTTTCCAAAATGGTATGCCATGTGGGTATTTTTTGCTGTCCTGGCACCATAGGGGCTTCCTATATGGGACATGCCCCCGAGCAAAATTTGCTCTGAAAAAGCCAAATATGACTCCTTCTCTTCTGAGCATTGTAGTTCGCCCGTAGTGCACTTCAGGTCAAATTATGGGGTACCTCCATACTCAGAAGAGATGGGGTTACAAATTTTGGGCGGTATTTTCTGCTATTAACCCTTGCAAAAATGTGAAATTTGGGGGGGAAACACACATTTTAGTGAAATTTTATTTTATTTTTTTACATATGCAAAAGTCGTTAAACACATGTGGGGTATTAAGGTTCACTTAATTCCTTGTTACGTTCCTCAAGGGGTCTTGTTTCCAAAATGGAATGGCATGTGTTTTTTTGGCTGTTCTGGCACCATAGGGGCTTCCTAAATGCGACATGCCCCCCAAAAACCATTTCAGAAAAACGTACTCTCCAAAATCCCCTTGTCGCTCCTTCGTTTCTGAGCCCTCTACTGCGCCCGCCGAACACTTTACATAGACATATGAGGTATGTGCTTACTCGAGAGAAATTGGGCTACAAATATAAGTATACATTTTCTCCTTTTACCCCTCGTAAAAATTCAAAAATTGGGTCTACAAGAACATGCGAGTGTAAAAAATGAAGATTGTGAATTTTCTCCTTCACTTTCCTGCTATTCCTGTGAAACCCCTAAAGGGTTAAAAGGCTGACCGAATATCATTTTGCATACTTTGGGGGGTGCCCTTTTTATAATGGGGTCATTTGTGGGGTATTTCTAAGATGAAGACCCTTCAAATCCACTTCAAACCTGAACTGGTCCCTGAAAAATAGTGAGTTTGGAAATTTTGTGAAAAATTTGAAAATTGCTGCTGAACTTTGAAGCCCTCTGGTGTCTTCCAAAAGTAAAAACTTGTCCATTTTATGATGCAAACATAAAGTAGACATATTGTATATGTGAAAAAAAAATAAAAATATTTTGAATATCCATTTTCCTTATAAACAGAGAGCTTCATAGTTAGAAAAATGCAACATTTTCAAATTTTTCATAAAATGTTCACATTTTTCACCAAGAAAGGATGCAAGTTACACATTTTTTTTTACCACTATGTTAAAGTAGAATATGTCACGAAAAAACAATCTCGGAATCAGAATGATAACTAAAAGCATTCCAGAGTTATTAATGTTTAAAGTGACAGTGGTCAGATGTTCAAAAAATGGCCGGGTCCTAAGGTGTAAAATGGCTGGGTCCTTAAGAGGTTAAGCCCCCTACCCATTTATACCTTAAGGACCTGGCAATTTTTTTAACATCTGACCACTGTCACTTTAAGCGTTAATAACTCTGGGATGCTTTTACCTTTCATTCTGATTCCAAGATTGTTTTTTCGTGACATATTCTACTTTATGTTAATTTAATGTTAATGTGATGTGTGTGGCCGTCCCTAACCTGTTGCCTCAAATGCGCACCCCGCTCAGGTGGAGAGAGAGCGCTGCGCATTTGAGGCAACATAAAAAGTCCCCAATGATAGTGACTCAGTGACCCATGACCCATTTTTGGAAAAAATACCCCCAGAGTTCTTATCATTTTTTTTTTTTTTTTTTTATGAAACTTTTTTTTGGGCAATTTAGTGGTTTTATGTTGTTAAAATTTGGAATGTACTCTGGACTTGGTACATTGGGGTCAAATTATGGAAAATGAAAATGAAAAGGGAAAATTTTGTACTGCATGGAAGTGTGATACTCCCTGAAGCAGTTTTTAATGCAGAGGCCCGGATGATAGGGACAAGTGTCCCATTGAGTGGTGGTATCCTTCTGTATCCCCCTCCTGTTACACACTCATTTTTTCTGGGATCGTCCCTTCTTTCCAGTGTGGGGGACCTCACCTGGAAAGTGTTGGCCTGGGACGATCCTGGCACCTATATTTTAAGTTCCTTGGGAACTTCGGCCTGCTCTTTCCTGGTCAGCAAAGATCAAGACCTTTAGGACTTCTTCTTGGAACTGAAGGTATGTCCCTGTGTTGCCAGCGTACTGGGACAGTTCAAAAGCGTTGTAAATGGCAACCTGTACCAAGTAGATCGCAACTTTTTTGTACCATACCCGTGTTTTCCACATGGCGTTGTATGGCTTGAGGATTTGATCAGAAAGATCAACTCCCCCCACATACCGATTGTAATCCAGAATACAATTGCCTCGCACAGGGACAGGTGAGCTGCCATTACCATGAATAGTGGTCAGCATAAGGACATCCCTCTTATCCTTGTACCTGACCAGCAACAGGTTTTCATGGGTAAGGGCACGGGACACACCCTTGGGCATAGATGTCTTAACAAAATGTAGAGGGAGGCCTCTCTGGCTTTTCCGCATGGTCCCACAAGCTGACGTGGATCTGGCGGCAGGGGATGTGAACAGAGGGATGCTGGTATAAAAGTTGTCCATGTACACATGGTAACCCTTATCCAGCAATGGGTGCACAAGCTCCCAAATGATTTTCCCGCTAACACCCAGAGTGGGGGGACATTCTGGGGGTTCAATACGGGAATCTTGTCCCTCATACACTCTAAACTTGTAAGTGTACCCGGAGGTACTCTCACAAAGTTTATAGAGCTTCACGCCATATTGCGCCCGCTTCGAGGGAATATACTGGCGGAAGATGAGTCTCCCCTTAAAACTGATAAGAGACTCCTCAACCAAGAGCTCCCTGAAGGGTACGTAGGCCTCCATAAATTTGGCCCCAAAGTGATCGATGACCGGCCTCACTTTTTAAAGCCGGTCATAGGCGGGATCACTTCAGGGTGGACATGCCTCATTATCAGTGTAATGGAGCCATTTCCGAATGGCCTCGAACCGCTTCCGTGTCATGACCAGACTGTATAGCGGGGTCTGGTATAGGACTTCCCCGCTCCACTACTGCCTGACACTGGACTTTTTGACCAGGCCCATATGCCGCACGAGGCCCCAAAATGTCCTCATTTCTGCTGCATCAATGCCGTACCATTCATTGGACCTGGCCAAAAAAGAATCAGGGTGGTGGGCGATGAACTGCCTGGCGTACAGATTCATCTGCTCCACCATTAGATTGACAAAATTGTCACTGAAAAAATAACTGAAATCGTAAATTTCAGTGAATCCAGAATTGTCAATCCGGATTCCGGAGTCGCCAGCAAACTCCGGAACCCGTGGCTGATAAGCCTCTGGGGGTCTCCAGACAGGTTCACCAGAAGGGGGCTCCAGTAAACTTGTCTGGGGGGTCAGACTCCTAGTACCAACGGCATTGGGTCACTATCATGGGGGGTGCGTTGCCTCGCCTGACGGCATCTATGCCGCTGTGCAGGGGGCTCATCATCACTGCTAGATGATGAGGAGGATGATGAAGAACACAGGAATGTAGGATCTTCATCATCCTCACTGACAGATTCGGAGTCGGAGGCAAGAAAAGCATATGCCTCTGCTACCAAAAATGCCTGGCGAGCCATCGCCTTTTTCTACAGTGGCGGGGGGGGGGGGGGGAGGGTGTGTGTGTGTGTGGGGAGGGGGGGGGCGGAGTATGTACTGTGTGCTTGGTGTGACTGTATTATATAATGGTGTTTGATTAAAAATCACACACCGTTATATGGGGGGGGGGGAGTGCTGGGGCCAAAAAAAAGGGGGGCAAATCGCAGCGCCCTGAACCCCTAATAGGGCCTGGGTCACACTAAAAAAACTGCAGAGGACCCTTGGGGACCTATTAGGGGGTCAGGGGGGGGGGGAGAATTATTTTTACTTTTTACAACTTTTTCTATTTTTTACTCCTACTTTTCCCTGTTGGGTTATCTGTCCCTGCTCTAAAGGGGATCTTTGGTCCTGAGGGGGCTCCGATCTTGCAGAGGGGGGGTCCCTGGCTTCCTCCAGCAGCTCTGACCGCTCACTGAACTCAGCCAGCGGCGGGAGCTGCGGGAGGATGCTGTTAACCCCTCCCCTGCCGGGTGCTATTGGCCAATAGCAGCGATCATGGGCTGGTGATGAAATCGCCACCTCCCCATAGATACAGTGGGTGATAGGGGGTGTATCCTACACAAGTGACCTGCATCACTGGAATCGCACCAAATCGAAAGTGTGATTTCACTTTCGATTTGCCGCGATCGCCGACATGGGGGGGTCTGATGACCCCCCTGGGCATATGCGCAGTCACCCCGGTCCGGTCCCCACCAATCGCGCGGCGGGGACCAAAATTTCCACGGGCGTACAGGTACGCCCTGGGTCCTTAAGTACCAGGGACCGAAGGCGTACCTGTATGCCCTGGGTCCCTATGTGGTTAAGGAACAGACAATTTTTTTTTGCACTTTCGTTTTTCCTCCTCCCCTTTTAAAAATAATAATGCTTTCAATTTTTCACCTACAGACCTATATGAGAGCATGTTTTTTTGCATCACCAGTTGTACTTTTTAATGTCATCACATATTTTATAAAAAAAACTACTTATTAGTGGGGTGAAATAAAAAAATGCGCCATTTTGTCATTTTTGGGTGCTTCCATTTCTATGCAGAGCACTTTTCATAAAAATTTCACCTTAGCACAACATTTATCATTGTCTTTAGACAGTCTTTTGTGTCTATAAAAGGCAAGAAAAAGCAAGGTTTATTTGCGCCTTTTTTGCTCCTTTAGGTTTACACATTTCTGCAGAGTTGCAATCCACTGATTTTGGCAATACACATGATATGGAAGGGTTTTATGATCTGCACCTTTTTGTGAAAAGGCGCAAAGCCACTGAAAAGTCTCTAAAACTACACCAGCCCAGACTTCGCTTAGCTTTTTGGTGTATGTCAGGAGAGAAATTTCAGAAAATGGGACCTGCACAAAATGTATCAATTGCTCTGCGACCATTTAATAAATTTGGTATTCCTACACATTACCAGCACACAAAAAAAAGTGTAGAAAAATGCTTCACTTACACCTACAATGATAAATGCCGGCCCTTATCTTTATTCTGTGGGTCCATACAGTTACAAGGATACCAAATTTATGTAAGTTTTATTTTACTCCATTAAAAAAATCCTTGCTACATGCACCAAAATTAGTATGTTTAAAATTGTTATCTTCTGACCCTATAACTTTTTTATTTTTCCACATTTCTAATCGCTTTTTTTTACATTTTATGGAAAAAAAAAAAAAATCACAGAAAAAAGGCCACTTACTGGTTACTGATACAAGGGCAGGTTAGGCACCTATTCCCGTTATGATGCAAATAAGCCATAATGCTATATAAGGGGAGGTCGCACAAGTGTAAAATACTGATGAACAACCACTCACATGCCTCCTACTCGTGAGGGGGGGAATTGCTTAGTATTATAGTGGCACACAGATAGCAAAGTCAAACTTTTATTGAGGGGGGGGGGGGGTAAATTAACATTTATTAACTTTTCTTTCACGTTTTATTTATTTTTAGCCCACATAGGGGTGGGGGGGGGGATAACATGCAATCTTGCGATTGCATATACTTTTCAATGCTGAGCATTGGCTCAGCATTGAGCAGTGTTATTGGTGCTCGGCTTCTCTAGCCTGCAGAGAATGGAGGCAGCAGAGGATCAGTGATCGGATTGGGAGGAGGCAGATAAGGGCCCTCCCGCCATCCTCTCTGCTGATTGGGACATAGCAATTTCATGGTCCCGATCAGCTCCGCTGAGCTGTCGGGATGGCTTTACTTTCATTTTAGATTCTGTGATCCACTTTGATCACAGTGTCTAAAGGGTTAATGCCTTTCATTAGCCTGATCAGGGATGTCCAGCATTAAAGGACATCTGCAGCAACAACAACTTGTCCCCTATCCACAGGGTAGGGGATAAGTGTTTGATCGCGGGACGTCCGACCGCTGGGACCCCCTGCGATCTCCCAAGCGGACCCTGGCATTGCCGTTCAGTGAGGTTGATGGTACGCCCCCTCCACGACCCCTCCCTAATAATGCTCTATGGGAGAGGTGGGGAGACACGAACGCTGCATCCTCACCTCTCCCATAGAACTACATGGAGGAGGCCTGTCGGCCGCGGTGTCATGCTGCGGCTGACACGCCTCGTGCACGGGAAAGCTGCAGCAGAGCTGTGACCCTGTGCAGGAAATCGCAGGGGGTCCCAGCTTTCGGACCCCCCCCCCCCCCCCCCCCCCACGATCAAACACTTATCCTCTATCCTGTGCATAGGGGATAAGTTGTTTTTGCTACAGATTTCCTTTAACCCTGGGTCCTTGCTGCTGAAAGCAGTCAGGACCCACTGAGTTTGAAGCGTGCTCAGCCCGGTAGTGTGCTTTAAACATCAGTAACGGGACCAAGGTGTACAGGTGTGCCCTTGGTCCTAAGTACCAGTATGCAAGGGTGTACCCATATGCCCTTCTTCTTAAGGGGTTAAATGCAGAGGTTTGCAGCATTAAATAGAGGGCATAATAACCTGTGTGAGTAATACATCTGTTGACTGTTGTGTTGGGTGCCTTGTAGTTAGAACTTCCCTATCTATACAGTTGGCTATCTATCTATCTATCTATATGTTTATTAATAGACAAAGACAAGAATGACGGTCAGGGATCACTACATGTCTGCAAGATATCTCCCTTATTTCTATGAGACACAAGGAAATTTGTTACTCATCCAAGGAAAGCTGTGTGATATCCAGGTTATTGGTTCCGCCTGACAGCCCAGGTGCAGAAGACCAGCTCATTACTAGGCTAGTTTAGGTCTGCACCATGTCCCTGCACCCTCAGTCCCAAGAGACAGGCATTGCAAAGCCTGCAGGACCTAGGCATGTCTAGTGGGAGTCTTTTTGATATTTGATGTGCACAACATTAAGTTACTACTTTAGTTAATTAAGCTACTTTAGTAAGTGCTCAGCTGAGCAGGATTTATTTAGTATTTTTATGCCTGAAGCAAAAGGCTGTACATTTATTTTGATGGGAAAATAAAAACAGGAGAAGTCATGTAAACTATACTTCTGTGTCAGTGTCCATCACTGCTACTATTCTGTTATTTGTCTGGCTCTATGGAGCTACTTGTCTGCTAAATGTGTTACCTCACCCTCTGTAACAAGTATTAGCAGCAGGTGCCTGCTGTATATAACAACTGACACTCTGCTTCAACATCCATGTGGGGACATCATTTATATCCAGGCTTATTAACTCCTCAGATGCTGTGGTCAGTAATAATCACAGAGATTGACATAGAAAGGGGGCTCCCCCTAAACCAATCACCCCCTTTCTTTGTGTTGTGATGGCAGGGGGCCAAAAAGCTGCTATGGAAGACGGGACTAAAAATAGCGTAAGGCTAAGTTTCCCTTTGGTGCTTTCTACTGGGCAGGTGATAGCCAGATATATGTGAGGGCATCTTTAACCAGACCCGGGGTTTTTCCGTTTTTGCACTTTTGTTTTTTCCTCCTTACCTTAAAAAAATTATTTTGCACCTGAAAATCCATATGATGGCTTATTTTTTGCGCCACCAACTCTACTTTGTAATGACATCAATGAAATCATTGTGCAACAAAATTGAAGAAAAAACACAATGCTTTAACTTTTTTTTTGGGGGGGGGGGGGCTTCCGTTTCTACACAGTACATTTGTTGGTAAAAATGACACCTTCTCTTTATTCTGTAGGTACTTATGTAGGTTTGATTTTGTTGTACTTCACTACCTGCAGGAAAATGTATACGTTTAACATTGTCATCTTCTGACCATGATAACTTTTTTATTTTCCACGTATGGGTCAGTATGAGGGCTCATTTTTTGTGATTTGAAGTTTTTTTTGTATTGATAGGACTTATTGATAGCTTTTTATTCATTTTTTCATGATATAAAAAGTGAACAAAAATACACTATTTTTGCGCGTACGCCATTGACCGTGCGGTTTAATTAACTATATATTTTTTTATAATTCGGACATTTCCACACGCGGCGATACCACATATGTTTATTTTTATTTACACGTTTTTTTTTTTCAATGGGAAAAGGGGGGTGATTCAAACTTTTATCAGGGAAGGGGTTAAATGATCTTTATTAACTTTTTTCACCTTTTTTTGCAATGTTATAGCCCCCATAGGGGGCTATAACACTGCACACACTGATCTTTTACATTGATCAATGGTTTCTCATAGGAAACCATTGATCGATGATTCTGCCGCTTGACTGCTCATGCCTGGATCTAAGGCACTGAGCAGTCATTCGGCAATCGGACACCAGGAGGAATTTAAGGAAACCCTCCTCGTGTCCTACAGCTGTTCGGGATGCCACGATTTCACACCGGCGATCCCGTACAGCTCCCTGAGCTAACCGGCATTAGTTGACTTTCACTTTAGGCACAGCGATCAAATTGGAACGACGAGTCTAAAGGGTTAATAGCATGTGGCACCGCAGTCAGTGCCACGCATTAATAGCCACGGGTCCTGGTTTTTGTAAGAGGCCGGGCCCAACCCGTTGGCGTGGCCCCGCATTATAGAAAGGGAGAGGACTCAGGACCTAAAGGTACGCCCTGGGTCCTTAAGTGGTTAATCTCTCTGCAATAGTGTGAACCTTCACTGTTCACAATAAAAGACTGAAAACAGAAATCATGCAAACAAATTTGAGGTTGTTGCTTGCTTGCTTGCGTTTCCATTATACAATAAATATGCTTTGAAAGGAATACTCTTTTACCTCAACCATTACCAATAAGTATTGTGATATCGTTCTTGTAGGCTAGCTAAGTACATGGATACAACCGAGCTGAGGCAAACCAACTAAAGAGTAAGACATTTAAAAAAAAAAATTATTTTGCTTATATATATTAAAAGCTATAGACACCTTTGCTTGTTGTTAGTGCATTGAATGTATTCTGAGGAATAGACATTTCTGCATTTGCTTTTAATTTGTGTTTCTGTTTTTCTCCTAAAACTTTCATGCATACAGTATGCTGCAAGCAGTTTGATTGTGTTCAGTCTCCATCCAGACAGCCATTGTGTTCAGTCTCCATCCAGACAGCCATTGTGTTCAGTCTCCATCAAGACAGCCAGCTTCCTGTCCACTCAGACTCCAGCTGCTTAAATGCACATCTAAGCTCAAATCTGATTTGACATGCTGTCGGGATCGTGACTGGATGGAGCTTCAAAAGAAAACGGAAGATAATTTTTTTAAATAACATCCAACCGCCACAGAAATTTTGACAATGGCGTTTTAGTTTTCTCAGCCATGCCTTACAATGTTTTTGTATTTTCCCTCTGACATAAACATATCAGGGCTTGTTTTTCTCATGATGATTTTTTTTAAAGGGGTTATCCAGAAAAAATGTATTTCAATACGAATGCACAGGTTGCCTGCTAAAAATAAAAAAAATCCTGTACTTACTTCCTATGTAACCACATAGCCTCCATTATTGCACCACCCAATCTCTGCTGTGCTCCACTTCCTGGTGCTGTGGTCAACATGTCCCATTGCCTTTCAGCCAATTACTGGCTGAAGATGTGTCTCGCCTCAACCAGTGATTGGCTAAGCAGTATCAAGGTATGTTGACCACAGCAACAGGAAGTGGAGCACTGCGATAATTGAGGTTGTGGGAATGCTAGAGGTAAGTACAGGCTTTTAATTTCGACTGGTAGCCTGTGCATAATTTTTTTTTTTGTAAATATTTTTTATTGAAACTTTTGCCATTTTTACAATAAACAGACAGGGAACATCATGGTGCAACATATGCACAAAATATACAATTTTACGTAGCACTATCAGTGGGTCATGCCCTAGCATTTCCCTGGTGAACACACAATTAAACATTGGAACAAAACCAGGCCTGGCATTACCCTTTCTTCTCGTGTCATTTGTGGTCTCTGATCCATGACATATTCTATCATACGTACTTCCAGTTACACTCTGCTTAAACTATTAAAATAATTCTAATCTCTGTTCGAACCAAGATTGTGTATGTCGTGAATGAGCAGAATTACAAAGTGTTACCATTCTCCCATTTGTATGGGATTATGTGATAGTCTGTTTTAACCTGTAAATTAATGTATCTTGTGATATGGAGATTTCAACCAGCAGGACCACCTAGCGGTAAACGATTAAAGTCTATCTGCCCCCAATGCTAATATATGTTCATATGAGCATGTCACTTGGATTTTCTGCATCAACCCTTCAATTGTTGGAACTTCAACAGATTTCCAATGACTCACCACTGCAATCTTAGCTAAAATGCAGATAATACAGAATAAATCTTGAACCTCCCTCGGCACCACACCAATGTCCAAAAACAACAGGACAGTCTGGGGAGTCCATGGCGTCAGTGTACTGAATAACTCCCTTAATAGTAATCTGCAGGCATTCCAGAAAGGTCGTATCAAGGGGCAATACCACAATATGTGGATGAGCGAACCTCTCTCTCCGCATCCCCTCCAACACCTATCCGAGACATCTGGGTATATAGAACTTAATCTGTTGGGGGTATAGTACCATCTCAGGAGGGTCTTAATTGCTGATTCAATATGAGAGGAACATTGCAGTGCTCTGTGAATTATTGTAAAAGCCCCTCGCCATGTTTCCAGTGAAAAAGTACAACCTAATTCCCTCTCCCATAGTCTCAGAGGGTATGTTTTCGAGAAATCATCTCCATGAGATAATCTATGATAATACGGTTTTAAACCCTTGAGAGGGGAAGAGATAGTTTTAATTGCTGTGCTATCTAGAGGTGTCTCTACTGGTTTTAAGCTGTTAAGAAAATGACGAATTTGCAAATATTTATAAAAATCTTGTTTAGCTATATGATTGTATTTTGCAGAAGTATTACATAATTCTGCAAAAGTAAGCAATGTGGAACCCTTATGGAGATGCTTAACCTGCAGAACTCCCAATGTCATCCACCCAGAGAGGTCAACATCAGGAATACTACTTTGGATAAGAGTTAAGGGAATCTCCTCCCTATTCATTGGACATGTGGTGGGGGTCCAAGATATATATTGTACCCATGCATTGTAAGAGGCCTTGACGAAAGGATTAATAAAATTAGGAGGGGGTATATTCCAATATGGTAAGACCACCAGGTCTCTAAGTCTGAAGGGAATTACTGTCTGTTGTTCAATATGCACCCACGGAAGCAATATCGGATCCTCCCACCAATGCCTCAACATAGATACCAAAGTGGCTGTATAGTAGCGTTTCAGGTCTGGCGACCCCAAGCCTCCCATAGGCTTAGTTTTGGTAAGTATATGTGCAGAAAGTCTAGGGCGTTTTCCAGCCCAAATATAATGGGAGAGTAATGATTGAGCCTTAGTGAAAAAGGAAGAAGGAAGAGATATTGGGAGTGTACGGAACAAATATAAGAATTTTGGAAGAAGAAGCATCTTGAAAGCAGCCACTCTACCCACCCAGGACGCCTCCACCTTCGTCAATCTGTTTATCTCATGTGTCATTGCTGTCAGAAGTGGGAGGTAATTTTCCGCATATAAAGCCTTGTGCGGATAGGAGAGTTGTATTTCTAAATAATGAATAGAAGTGAGGTGCCAGTCAAAAGAGTAAGAAGTTTTTAGTGTGGCCAAAAGAGCAGTTGTGAGTCGTATCGGAAGTGCCTGTGTTTTAGTCGCGTTCAGTTGATAGTAAGAAATATCGCCAAATTTATGTATAATATCCATTACTGCCGGGATAGACACTGAAGGTTTGGTGAGTGAGAGTATGACATCATCCGCATATAGTGCGAATGTGTGTTCTGTGCCACCTATGGTCACCCCTCTAACTTCGGAGCTTTGGCGGATAGCCTGAGCTAACGGTTCCATCGACAAGATATATATTAGTGGTGATAAGGGGCAGCCCTGTCGGGAACCATTAGATATATAAAAAACTTCTGATAAAGAGCCATTTGCCACTACTTTAGCCGATGGGCGGGAATAAAGAGAAGCCAGGGCTGAAAGAATGGGACCCTTAAATCTCATGTGTGAGAGGGCCGAGAAGGCATACGACCACCGGAGGCGGTCGAAAGCCTTCTCAGCATCTAGCGCCAGTATGACCGCAGGGGTTCCCGACTGCTCCAGATGTGCAAATATATTCAACAGCCGTCTGGTGTTGTCCGAGGCTTGACGCCCTGCCACAAAGCCAGATTGATCAGTAGAGATCAGCTGAGGCAGAATTTTTGAAATTCTTGTAGCTAATAGTTTTGCATATATTTTTATATCTTGATTTAGGAGAGAGATGGGCCTAAAATTTTGAGGTCTGTCTGGAATTTTGCCTGGCTTCGGTAACGCGGTAATAGTAGCCTGTAAATTTTCCTCCGGCAGTACACCCCCAGACATTGCTGCATTACAAAATTTAGCTAAATGAGGGGAAAGAATAACTTGAAATTTTTTATAGTAAGAGCTAATGAATCCATCTGGACCGGGCGCCTTCCCCGAAGGAAGTGATTTAATCGTTTGTGTTATTTCTTCTGTAGTTATCTCTAGGTTTAGCATCGAAAGTTGTTCTGGAGACACTGAGGGAAGATGAAGGCTAGATAGAAAGTTTGCTGTTATGTGTGAGATGTCAGGTGGCGAGGGAGTGGTATCACGTAGATTGTACAGTGAAGAATAAAAGGTCTGAAACCCATTAGCAATCTCAGTTGGGGTATATAATCTCTTTTGCGTAACTGGGTGGATAAGGTAAGGTATACGGGCCCAAGTCTGCCTTGTCTTTAATCTGTGAGCTAGCAATTTTCCCACCTTGTTGTTTTGTGAGTAATAATGAGCTTTTAATTTGCGGTAAGATTTTTCATAGGACGTCAATAAGAGACAGCGAAGATCTTTCCTCAAGGAGGCGACCTCAGAAGCCAGAGTCGCCGAGGGAGCAATTTTGTTAGCTTGTTCCACTACATTTAAGCGGTTCAAGACTTCGGTCATCCGTTTTTCCCGCTGTCTCTTAAGTGAGGCTCCATATTTGATACAATACCCCCTAATTACTGCCTTATGGCAATTCCACAGAACAATAGGGTCCTCCACTGATTCTAAATTGTGTTTGAAGTATTCTGTTATGTCGTTTTGAAGTTGTGTACCGTAATCAGAGTGTGCCCATATATAAGGGTTGCTCCTCCAAATGTATGAGGGGGGGGGGGGGGGGGAGGATACAGTGTCGGCAAGCTGCAATGTGATAGCTGCATGATCAGACCATTTGATTGTTTCTATAGTAGATATCAGTGCAGTAGATAGGAGAGATCTGTCAAGAAGAAACATATCGATTCGTGAATAAGAGTTATGGACACCGGACAAAAAGGTGTAATCCCTTTCCATAGCGTGTTGTGCTCGCCAGATGTCGTATAGCTCTTCCTCCACTAATAAAGAAGACAGAGTAGTACAGGGAAAACGAGAAGTAGAGGTAGTGTCCAAAGTGTAATCAGAGACAGTGTTGAAATCCCCACACAAAAGCAAAGAGCCCCACGGGGAACTGCGCACTTTTTTAAGTAAGCGTTTAAGAAATGTTATCTGGCCCTGATTGGGAGCATATACCGCCACTATGGTCAATGGTGCTGCATTGATATTACAACGTAAGATTACATACCGACCTTGAGGATCCGATACCGCCTCCCTAAGCTGAAAGGCCACTGTATTTCGTATGGCGATCGAGACACCCCTTGATTTTGTACTATAATGAGAGTGAACAAAATGTGAAAAAGCTGGATGTACAAGTCGGGACTCATCCACAGACAATAAATGCGTTTCCTGTAAACATAGAACATCACACTTTAAAGATCTTACTTCTCTCCACAAATGGGACCTTTTATGTGGAGCGTTTAGCCCATTTACGTTAATACTAACGATATTGATGACTATCTTAACATTGTATAAGTATCTATAGATATGCAAATCCAGAGTAAGGATTCAGGGAGACAGAGCGCACCTCCCAGCCAGCGTGCGTCTGTCTTTTTTGAGCAGAGTGAACACTGAGGACCACAAACATAAAAGATGCCAGCCATTTGAACATACAAACAGGTAAACATAAACATGGAACAAATAAAGGTAAGTAGGGACGGCTTCAGCCGAACACCGTCCCTCAAGGAGTGGAGGTTAGAGTCCACTCTGAAACTGTGAGTCACCGGCAGTGCACCCGAACCTGCAATTGGTAAATAAAAGCATCTATCACCGATTCAGTTCAAGCTACGTCCCAGTCTTTTTGGATTGGGTTCGCCCTTGTAGAAACTCTTGAATGTTCAGGGGGGTCCATAGGTATTTTCCACGAAGCAAGCAAGGATTCGCCTTCCTTGTAGGTTTTAATCACATGTATAACATTGTCCTTTTTGATAAGCAATCTCGTCGGAAAGCCCCACCTGTAGAGCATTTTATGGTATGGCGCTGGCAACCCATCATTGCGCCTGGCTACTTCCATCAGCTTTTCTTTGATATGGAAAAAATGTATTCTTGCCAGAGTGTCTCTCGGAACTGTATCCTTCAGGTGTTTCGGATGGGGGACCCTGTGGGCCCTGTCAACTATTATTTCTTGAGGTGAACAGTCAGGCAGGACATTCTTTAACATAGTGCGAACATATTCCGGGATCGCCACAGGAGCCACAGTCTCTGGTACACCCCTTAACTTGATATTGTTGCGGCGGCTACCGTCCTCTAGGTCCGCTACTTTAGCTTTTAATGCCATAATGTCATCCTCTGCCTCATAGTGCATATCAATAAGGGAGTTATGTGAATTAGCAAAGTCCCCAAACTTGGTCTCTAAGTGATCCACTCTCTCTCCTATTGCATTTATATCAGCCTGCAAAGGGTGGATTAATTTATGCATGTCTTGTGAGATAGTGGATCGCAGTAGCATCAGCATATTTCTCATGGATGTGTCAGTGAGGGATTTATTCAGCACTGTCATCTCTGCTAGGGGGTCCTTGATTACTGGAGGTCCCTCACCATCTAGCAGACCAGCTCTTACCTCCGATGCTTTGTGCGCTGAGGGCAGCGTTGTGCTGTGTCTGGTCAGGCTACGCCGGGGTGATGTGGCTGGGGAGCCTGTCTGCAGCTCTGGCGAGGAACCGCAGCTTCGCGGGCCCGGGTCTTCCAGACAGTCGGCAGCGGGGGATGAGGTAAGTCCGGTGCCTCTCACTTGTCTCTCCGGCGATATCCCCGCTGTATGTAGCGCTGTATCCGATGAGGGCCGCCGCCGCAACGGGGACAGTGATGCGATGATACGCCGCTGGACTCTAGAGGAGGCCGCGGTCTCTTCTTCCCCGACGCCATCTTGGGCCTGCGCCTCTCGGGGTATAAAGCTGAATTTAGCCAGCGATCTGTGTCGGAGCGGCTTCTTCCTCCTCCCCGGCATTCTAGCAGGTATTAGGAGCAGGCAGCAGTAGGTTTTCGGCGTAGATTCTCGATTTATCAGTCGCTTTAGCAGGTTGGGAGACGGAGCTCACGGATCACACCACCATGCACCACAGCAGCCAGGCCACGCCCCAGCCTGTGCATAATTAATGTACCACTTACTTAAAGGGCTATTCTGCTGAAAACATCTTATCCCCTATCCAAAGGATAGGGGTAAAGATGTTAGATCGCATGGGGTCCTGATGCTGGGGACCCCTGAGATCTCAGGGCTGGCAGCGGTGGTGTCCAGAACACGGAAGCTGCCATGCCCCCTCCATTCATGTCTATGTTCCATAGACGTAAATGGAGGGGGCGTGGCAGCTGGCATCGTCAGTCATTGGGCATGGAGTGGAGCGGAAGGACCCCGACGATCTAACATCTTATCCCTTATCCTTTGGATAGGGGATAAAATTTTTCAGAGGAGTACCCCTTTAATATACAACATAAAGGGGTACTCCGGTGGAAAACACTTTGTTTTAAATCAGCTGGTGCCAGAAAGTTAAACAGATTTGTAAATTTCTTCTATTAAAAAATATTTACCCTTCCAGCACTTTAAGCAGCTGTATGCTACAGAGGAAATTCCTTTCTTTTTTAATTTATTTTTAATTTATTTTTGTCTTGTCCACAGTGCCCTCTGCTGACACCTGATGCCCGTATCAAGAACTAAACAGAGCAGGAGAAAATTCCCATTGCAAACCTATGCTGCTCTGGACAGTTCCTGAAATGTGCATACGGAGTCAGCACAGAGCACTGTGGACAAGACAAAAAAGAAATTCATAAAGAAAATAATTTCCTCTGTAGCATACAGCTGCTTAAAGGGGTACTCTGGTGCTAAGACATCTTATCCCCTATCCAAAGGATAGGGGATAAGATGCCTGATCGCGGGGGTCCTGCCGCTGGGGACCCCCGTGATCTTGCATGCAGCACCCCGTCAGGATCAGTCCCTGGAGCGTGTTCACTCTGGGTCTGATTACTGGCGATCACAGGGACGGTGACGTCACACTCCGCCCCCTCAATGCAAGCCTATGGGAGGGGCAGCTGTGAGTGGAATACACACAAGGAAACCCCAGCGCCGCAGAGCGCATTGATTTTAACCCCTTACCAACATGCTGCCGCATGCAGTATCCTGACCAGATACGAGCTATACAGAGACATTGCTACTCATACTATTTATAATGAACCATACAATGCACGATCTCCGTGCATACATCTATAAGCGCTACAGACTATTTGCCACTCTGGGATACCAACAATTTTTTACCCTGTATATTATATGTCTATTTTATTTTATTTCATTGTATGAATATTTTATACATTTACTACCTTGCTTATCGTGGTGAGTCCGATGTAAGGGCCCTACAAAGGACACCACAAGCACTATCATTGTAATAATAAATTGTTTTAAATTAATTCACTGGATCTACATAATTTTTTACATATATTTTATATACACCCATTAATTGATGACAATCAAGCCCAGACTCGAGAAAAGTGTACCCCCACTTTATACATATATTGGATGAATGGCACAGCTTGGAGGTGGCTGAAGCTTCAGTAAAACATATATTGGATGAATGGCACAGCCTGGAGGTGGCTGAAGCATGAGGAGACCATATAGTGACTGAATGAGACAGCATGGAGGTGGCAGCAGCAGCATCAGGAGTCCTGAAAGTGACCCGGTGACAGAGTGATGTGGTGGGTGGCAATACCAGTACCCGGTGACGAAGGTGGGTGAAAAAAGGTCTGATGCGGAGGAATGTTTGTAACTGGTGAGCAACACCTTAAATCTGTTTGGCACTATCCATATTTGTGAAGTGTTGGTGTGGCACCATGGTCAATCTATTCTGATGTATCAGGCATTGGTGGGTGGAAATCCTGGCTGATCCATGCCTGATTCATCTTCACAAAGGCCAGTCTCTCCACATTTTTCGTGGACAGAAGAGTTCTCCTTGGGGTGACTATGGCCCCCACTGCACTAAACACCCGCTCTGATGGAACACTAATGGCTGGGCATGACAGCTTTTCCAGGGCAAACTCTGCTAGTTGTGGCCACAAATCAAGTTTGGCTGCCCAGAAGTCCAGCGGATCTTCAAGTTGTGCTGGCATGGGCATGTCAAGGTATGCCACCACCTGCTGGTTCAGGTCCTGCTCCAGGTGTACCTGCTGCCGATGAGTTGCTTCACTATGCGGGTGAAGAAAGCAACTGTAGACTGAGGCTGCTGCTGATGGAGCTAGTACTGCTCCAGCCACCAGCCATCATTTCCAACATGTTTTGTAAGAAATGAAGCAGTGGAATGATGTTGTTCCTGGTGACTTACTAATAACGTAGCTTTCTCAAAGGGCCTGAGAAAATGGCAGGTGTCACGTATGAGCTGCCACTGGTTCACATTGAAGTTACACAGGGGAGTTCCCCTATCCGCTTGGATCATCAAGAAATCGGTGATGGCTTTTCTCTGTTCGTACGGTCGGTTCAACAAATGGAGGGTGGAATTCCAACGCGTGGCAACGTCACAAATCACACTATGTTGGGGGATACCGTTCTGAAGCTGCAGCTCAAGGAGGGTGTGCTTTGCAGTGTTCGAGTGGCTGAAGTGCGTGCAAAGTTTCCTTCCCATTGTTATGATGTCTTGCAAATGGGGGAAAGCTTCAGGAACTGCTTCACAACCAGATTGAACACGTGTGCCATGCTGGGCGCAGGGCTCAGCCCTCCCAGTTGCAGCACATGATGTTCTTCCCGTTGTCAGTCACCATGGTTCCCATTTCTAGTTTTCGTGGAGTAAGCCATGCTCCAATTTCTTTACGAATGACTTTTAGCAGTTCCTCTATTTGCCAAGGCAAACCATGTGAAGAACAGCGTGACACCGC
Organism: Hyla sarda; assembly: GCF_029499605.1. Lineage (NCBI taxonomy): Eukaryota > Metazoa > Chordata > Amphibia > Anura > Hylidae > Hyla > Hyla sarda. The sequence goes on from NC_079192.1 coordinate 227,974,589, forward strand.
TGTGCCCTACACACATGGTATGCTGAAGGGCCACTGAGACTTGTCTGGGCAGTCGAGGCTGAGGTGGACAGGGTGGAGGATGAGGAGGCAGAGTCGCACACTGTCACAGGACCAATGGCCTGAGAGCGTGGTGGAGAAAGCGGCGTGATCGGTCCAAGTTGGTGTTGTAGCTGGGCAGGAACCATATTCACCCAGTGAGCCGTAAAGGACATGTATTATCCCTGACCATAGTCACAGCTCCAGACGTCGGCGCTGCCATGCACTTTGGTACATGCCGGTAGGCTCAAGAACTGGGCCTCCTTCTCTTCCACAAAATTGTGCAGGGCTGGTACTGTCTTCTTAGCAAAGAAATGACGGCTTGGCACTCTCCTCCTCGGCTCGGCACAAGCCACCAGTTTTCTGAAAGGTGCAGAGTCCACCACTTGAAAGGGAGGGACTGCAGCACCAGCAACTTGGACAGGAGCACATTCAGCTTCTGCGCCGTTGGATGAGTGGGCGCTGTTGTCTCTTGGACAAGGCTTCGCCGATGGATTGTTGTTGGAATGTGAACCTCCTCAGGATGCTTGGTGAAAAACTGCCGCACCGCTGAGTATCTGATATTCCCACCAACAGTCCGCACTAATTGACATCTACCTACCGGGAAGGTAGGCTGCCACGAAGCAGTTGGTCTCCCCCAGGCACGTTTGTCTCCAGAATTTCCACTTCTGCCACCATGCTGACTGCCAACCATGCTACCACCTTGCTTGCTCAGCTGCTGCCTCACAGGCAACATGCAACTTTCTTCTTCTGATAATGATGAAGCCCCTTCTGCATCCGGCTCCCAATTGCGATCGGCTTCATCATCAAAAAGTGTCTGCATGTCACTGATGTCCTGCTCAGGTTCCTCAACAGTGTCTGCTTCAGGACCCTGAACCCCAGCAACACCGCCTCCCACATCACTCTCCTCATCACTACTTGCCCACCTAGTGGAGGAAGCGGTGGATGTCTCCTTCACTTGTTGGCTGGGCAGTAGCTGCTGACTGTCCTCTATTAGATCGTCCTCAGTGAATAGTGGAGCTGAACCCACAGCATAAGATACTTCTGTAGGGGAGGGAACAGCATAGGACAGAGGCAATGGGAGGACAGGGACTTCTCCGGGGCCATGCCAACTGAGGTTTGTGTCTGAGGAACCCACCGACTGTTGACTGGGGATATCAGATGTCACTTGTGATGAAGTGGATGACCGTGTTAACCAATTGATGACGGCAGATGGGTTGCCGGTCAAGACACGCCCGCTAGCCGATATCGGGAGCTTAGGCCTCTTGCTGCGACTCCTGCTGCCACTTGCCCCTAGTCTGCTGCGACCTCTGCCTGATGAATTTAGGCCTCTGACACTCCTCTGTGCACGTCCTGGCATTTCTCTGCCTGACATTCTTAGTGCGTATATGAAGGGAGTACAATACCCTTCACTACGCTTAAAATAGTACTGGTCTAGAACAGCAGCAGTTGTTTACTTTTGGCTGGCCTTTCACAGTATCTAGGCCCTTGACAGAATAACAGGTACAAAATAGTACACTACTTTGATGTAGGTATGTGGTATGCACTTATGAGGGCAGAAAAATGAGCTATAGTACACTTAAAAAAGTATCTGTGTTAAAACACCAGCTGGTGAGTACTTTTTCCTGGACTTTGACAGTATCTAGGCCTTTGACAGATTAACTCCTTAAGGACCCGGGATTTTTCAGTTTTTGCATTCTTGTTTTTTCCTCCTTACCTTTAAAAAATCATAACTCTTTCAATTTTGCACCTAAAAATCGATATGATGGCTTATTTTTGCGCCACCATTTCTACTTTTTAATGATGTTAGGCATTTTACTCACAAATCTCCGGCGAAAGGAAAAAAAATTATTGTGAGACAAAATTGAAAAAAAAAAAAACACAATTTTGTCAGACTACTTAGATGTAGGTATGTGGAATGCACTTATGAGGGCAGAAAAATGCGCTACTGTACGCTTCTAAAATTATTTGCGTAAAACACCAGCTGGTGATTACTTTTGCCTGGACTTTCACAGTATGTTGGCCCTTGACAGATTAACAGGTACAAAATAGTACACTACTTAGATGTACACATGTGGTATGCACTAATGAGGGCAGAAAAATGTGGTACAGTACGCTGAAAAAAATATATTTTTGCACTACACCAGCAGTACACAACAGTGCTGCAGCACAAATAAGCTGTGTACTAAACACAAAATTTCTCTCTGTCAAAGACTATTAGGAATGGGCTGCTGGGTATTATGCCTCCTCTGCTAAGGTTTATGAAGTTGAGCCAGCTTGTTGAAATGTATAAGGCAACACACAGCTCTCTGCCCCTCTCTGTAATAAAATGATAAAGAAAGTGACTGGAAGGTTAATGCCTGCTGCTGCAGTAAAAATCCTTTTCAGTGAAAAAAACACTGCTCTCTCTCCACCAGAACGCAGATGTAACTAGGATGTGAAACGCTGCTGGAATGAGCTTTTCTGTGTAATACACACACATAGCAATGTCCATCCTATCTGTATGCAGTGTAATGAATGATATGACGAGCCGCAAATTGTCTGCCGAATATATAGGGCTTTGACATCACAGGGGTGAATGACTGCTGATAGGCTGCATCCTGCATGTGATTCCGGGTCATCTCGCCTACTTCCCTTCCCGCCTTGCCTTCCTGCCTTCCTAGCATTCCTTGCCCCATGTACTGACATGTGGATCCGCCATTTTAGATGCCCTGGAGCCTGGAACGCAGTAAATGGAGTTTAAAGAAGTGATTTGCACAATAGAATCGCGGCAATATTCGCATTAGTTGCAAATCGAATATTTCATGAAATTCGTAAGGAATTCGGGTTCGTCAGCTTCGACTCGCTCATCTCTAATTTTATATAGTTTTTATACTAATCTATATATTTTTCTGGCACCAGTTGAAAAAATTTCTTCTGGAATACCCTTTTAAAGGGGTACTCCGCCCCTGGCATCTTATCCCCTATCCAAAGGATAGGGGATAAGATGTTAGATCGCCGTGGTCCCGCTGCTGGGGACCCCGGGGATCGCCACTGCGGCACCCCGCCATCATTACTGCACAGAGCGAGTTAGCTCTGTGCGTAATGACGGGCGATACAGGGGCCGGAGCAGCGTGACGTCATGGCTCCCTCCCTCATGACATCACGGCCCGTCCCCTTAATGCAAGTCTATGTCAGGGGGCGTGACGACCGCCACGCCCCCTCCCATAGACTTGTATTGACGGGGAAGGGCCGTGACATCACGAGGGGCGGAGCCGTGACGTAACGATGCTCCGGCCCCTGTATTGACGGTCATTACGTGCAGAGCAATCTCGCTCTGCGCAGTAATGATAGCGGGGTGCTGCAGCAGCGATCCCCGGGGTCCCCAGCAGCGGGACCCCAGCGATCTGACATCTTATCCCCTATCCTTTGGATAGGGGATAAGATGTCTAGGGACGGAGTACCCCTTTAAGCATACAGCCATATGTTTCTCCTGCCTACATCTAGCAATCGGTGGAGGTTTCAACACCAAGACCAATCAAAACTTTTGACATGTCTGTGGACATTTAAAAAGTATTTTTTTTTAAATGTCAGATATACTTAAAAGCAACTTAAAATGCACAAAAGTGCCCATAGCATTTAGATCATGATGGTAGGCTTTGATGAGCCATTCATTTGCTGAAGATATTCACACACATTCATTGTTATATTGTAATTTAGCAAATTCAGTTGGAAAAATAAAGTCTACATCAGCTAGATTGAAGATGTGAGTGTAAACTGAAACCTATAAGTTAGAGAGTCTTCTTTATTACAGAAATGTAATTTTAATTGTTCCAGTTTTTCTGCAGGTTACAGTGTTCATATCAACAAAAAATGATAATAGCTGTAGTAAGGCATATGCCAAAGTATGAGATGATGTCAGTATTGTGTTGCATCATTGCAGCAGAGAGAGCAGGAGGAAGCTACATTATGAAGCAAATGCACAGAGAAGCAATATAAAGCACCAATTTAATATAATAGCATGTCCACCCAAAGGTCCACATTTTTTTACACTGGTTTTTCATAATTGAATGCATTCTATATGAATAGGAGTTAAAATGCAACAAGAAATTTGGTGCATTGTAACTAATTTCCCCATAATGTATTGTGGGCCTTAACCTTTTAACGACGCAGGACGTAAATGCACGTCCTGGGGTGGTGTTAGTTAATGCACCAGGACGTACATTTACGTCCTGTACATGACCGCGAGTACTGGAGTGGTGCTCGCGGCATGCACGGCAGGTCCCGGCTACTATCAGCAGCCAGGGACCCGCCGGTAATGGCAGACATGAGCGATCTCGCTTATGTCCACCATTAACCCCTCAGATGCTGTGATCAATACAGATCACGGCATCTGCAGCAGTGCGGTCGGTAAAATGGATGATCGGACCGCACGCGGGGATCCGATCATCCATAATGGCAGACGGAGGTCCCCTCACCTGCCTCCGTCCGTCTCCAGGGGTCTTCTGCCCTGGTCTGAGATTGAGCAGCCCAGAGTAGAAGATCACCAATACTACTGATCAGTGCTACGCCCTATGCATATATCAAGTGATTGCTATAAATAGTCCCCTATGGAGACATAAAAAGTTTAAAAAAAATTGAAAAATCCCCTCTCCCAATAAAAGTGTAAATTTTCCCTTTTTCCCATTTTGCCCTAAAAAGTATATATATATAATATATATATATATATATATATATATATATATATACACTGGCGTACCTAGGGGGGGGCGCGGGGGGCGGCCCGCCCCGGGTGCCACTCTCAAGGGGGGTGCCAGGGGCGGACTGGCGCGCTGCCGCAAAATTAAAGTTTTTTTTTTTTTAACACTTTGCCGCCGCCCGCACTGTCCGCCCGCAAGCACCCCCCCCTCAGAGCCGTGCCCCCTACCCCCACGCCCCCCCCCCTTTCCTTACCTCCCAGGCAGCCTGCGTCCCTACAAAACCGCTGTGGCTGCCTAGGAGAAGCGTCATCACGTTAGTGATGACGCGTGAGACGTGGTGCCGGCAGAGAGGAGAGCGCTGGATTTGAGCATGCGCCCTCCAGCAGAATGTTGCAGCGCCAAGCCTCCCGCTACTGTGGCCGCACAGGTAACCAGCTCCCCACCTGCATGGCCTCCCTCCCATCACCCACCACCATATAGGTAACCCCCCCACCTGCCTGCCCCCCTTCTACCTCCCCCCTTCAACCCCTTTGGCTGTCCGGGCATGCTGTGAGTTGTAGTTTTGCAACAGCTGGAGGCACCCAGATTGGCAAACACTGCTTTAGGGCCTAAGCCAGTGTTTCCCAACCAGGGTACCTCCAGCTGTTGCAAAAGTACAACTGCCAGCATGCTCGGAGAGCCTTTGGCTGTCTAGGCATGCTGGGAGTTGTAGTTTTGCAACAGCTGGAGGCGCCCGGGTTGGCAAACACTGCCTTAAGGCCTAACCCAGTGTTTCCCAACCAGGGAGCCTCCAGCTGTTGCAACACTACAACTGCCAGCATGCCCGGAGAGCCTTTGGCTGTCTAGGCATGCTGGGAGTTGTAGTTTTGCAAGAGCTGGAGGCGCCTGGGTTGGCAAACACTGCCTTAAGGCCTAACCCAGTGTTTCCCAACCAGGGAGCCTCCAGCTGTTGCAAAAGTACAACTGCCAGCATGCTCGGAGAGCCTTTGGCTGTCTAGGCATGCTGGGAGTTGTAGTTTTGCAACAGCTGGAGGCGCCCGGGTTGGCAAACACTGCCTTAAGGCCTAACCCAGTGTTTCCCAACCAGGGAGCCTCCAGCTGTTGCAAAAGTACAACTGCCAGCATGCCCGGAGAGCCTTTGGCTGTCTAGGCATGCTGGGAGTTGTAGTTTTGCAATAGCTGGAGGCGCCCGGGTTGGCAAACACTGCCTTAAGGCCTAACCCAGTGTTTCCCAACCAGGGAGCCTCCAGCTGATGCAAAAGTACAACTGCCAGCATGCTCGGAGAGCCTTTGGCTGTCTAGGCATGCTGGGAGTTGTAGTTTTGCAACAGCTGGAGGTGCCCGGGTTGGCAAACACTGCCTTAAGGCCTAACCCAGTGTTTCCAGACCAGGGAGCCTCCAGCTGTTGCAACACTACAACTGCCAGCATGCCCGGAGAGCCTTTGGCTGTCTAGGCATGCTGGGAGTTGTAGTTTTGCAATAGCTGGAGGCGCCTGGGTTGGCAAACACTGCCTTAAGGCCTAACCCAGTGTTTCCCAACCAGGGAGCCTCCAGCTGTTGCAAAAGTACAACTGCCAGCATGCTCGGAGAGCCTTTGGCTGACTAGGCATGCTGGGAGTTGTAGTTTTGCAACAGCTGGAGGTGCCCGGGTTGGCAAACACTGCCTTAAAGTAGTAGTCCAGTGGTGAACCCAGTGGTGAACAACTTATCCCCTATCTTAAGGATAGGGGATAAGTTTGAGATTGCGGGGGGTCCGACCGCTGGGCCCCCCTGCGATCTCCTGTACGGGGCCCCGACAGCCCACGGGAAGGGGGCGTGTTGACCTCCGCACGAAGCCGACACGCCCCCTCAATACAACTCTATGGCAGAGCCGAAGTGCTGCCTTCGGCAATCTCCGGCTCTGCCATAGAGATGTATTGAGGGGGCGTGTTGGCTGCCCCGTCGTGCGGAGGTTGACACCCGCTATCTGGCCGGAGAGCCTGGCCCCCGTACAGAGAGATCGCAGGGGTCCCCAGCGGTCGGACCCCCCACGATCTCAAACTTATCCCCTATCCTTAGGATAGGGGATACGTTTTTCACCACTGGACTACCCCTTTAAGGCCTAACCCAGTGTTTTCCAACCAGGGAGCCTCCAGCTGTTGCAACATTACAACTGCCAGCATGCCCGGACAGCCTTTGGCTGTCTTGGCATGCTGGGAGTTGTAGTTTTGCAATAGCTGGAGGCGCCTGGGTTGGCAAACACTGCCTTAGGACCCAGAGTTTTGTATTATACTCCAGAGCTGTACTCACTATTCTGCTGGTGAGATCACTGTGAAACAGAACCACTTTTTTTTAGATTTATTATTTTATTATTATATAGATGTATAGAGGGTGGGGTGTAGCTCTGTATAGGTATATGCAGAGCTACCCCCCCCTCTTCCCCATAGGTATATGCAGAGCTACACCCCCCCTTCCCCATAGGTATATAGTGTAACTCTGCATATACCTAGGGGAAAGAGGGGGGGGGTAGCTCTGCATATACCTCTGGGAAAGAGGGGGGGTAGCTCTGCATATACCTCTGGGAAAGAGGGGGGGTAGCTCTGCATATACCTATGGGAAAGAGGGGGGGTAGCTCTGCATATACCTACGGGAAAGAGGGGGGGGGAGTGTAACTCTGCATTTACCTATGGGAAAGAGGGGGTTTCCTGGCTACCTACCTTCCCTTTTACTGTGCAGGACACCAAGGAGGGCATTATTACAGTTTGTAGGCCTATAGATGGGAAGATTGTAGAGGAGGGGAGGGCACTGAATATATGCAGAGTCTGACATGTTTTTCCTGCAGATGTTTTATCCGGACAGAGAAGAAAAGGAAAGGGGACGCCGTTGATCAGAAAAGACGTAATTGTGAGTCCCAAAATGTAACTGTAATCGCTTATATGGTATACACATCCTGTGTACAGCTGATATCTACCGCCATATGGTCCTGTATATAATCACTTATATTGTATACAGATTCCTTATAGTATACTGGTCTGTATATAGTGGTTTTATTCAGTACAGTATGGCGGTATTATCTAGTTATTGTGTGGTGGTATATATTTACTCCTTGTATACTGGTATTATTGGTCATGGAAATTTACTTACGTTAAAGTGTTTCTTACATATATACATTTTTATTTATTGTGTGTGGGATTTGGGTGGAATAGGAGCGTCGCAGAAGATTGACGAGCTGCAGAGCCTAGCAGGGGCCCTTTTTTTTTGGTCCGGGGGCCCCGAGTGTTGTCAGTCCCCCCCTGGGGGGAGGGGAGGGAGGGGGTGTAATTAAGGGGGGGGGGGGTGTGGTGGGCGGGGGGGGGGGGGAGGGGGTTGCCAAACAAAGGGTCCGCCCCGGGTGCCAAATGCTCTAGGTACGCCCCTGTATATATATATATATATATATATATATATATATATATATAAAAATAAACATATTTGGTATCGCCACATAAGTAAATGTCTGTACTATCAAAATATAATGTTAATGATCCCATACGGTGTATCGATAAATGATCCCATACAGTGGTATCAATAAAAAGTACAGATCACTGTGCAATAAATGAGCCCTCATATTGGTGCTTATATGGAAAAATGAAAGAGTTATAGGTTGTAAAAATAGAGGGATTTCAAATGTACTAACGGGTGAGAGATTTTTTATAAGTGGTACAATAATAGAAAAGTATGTAATCATGGGTATCCTTTTAATCGTATTGGCTAACAGAATAAAGAAAACATGTCAATTTTACCGTAAATTGTATAGCATGAAAATGGAGCTTTCCAAAATTTGCTAAATTGCGGTTTTCAATATCCCCATACATTTTATGGTAAAATGAGTGATACATGACCAGTTTTACAAAGGAAAACTGGTGGCGCAAAAAACAAGCCCTCATACTCGTCTGTGGATGAAAATATAAAAGAGTTATGATTTTTAGAAGGCGAGGAGGAAAAACGAAAATGCAAAAATAAAGGGGTACTCCACCCCTAGACATCTCATCCCCTTTATTAATACAGCAATAATAGCATTTGTTTGTTTTTTAGGTGTTGGCCATGATGGATGAATAGTGATTTTTTATTGTTCAGGTTGTTACATGTGTGAAAATATCAAGTATGTGCAGTAGGTGTAGTAAGCCAGCTCACCTCCATGTGAGGAAAGGTGTGGACAAACCCAGCAAACTGTAAACAAGAATTTCCAGCACGGCAGCTTCTCTTATGAACTTCCAGCTTTATTGAAATACACATAATCCAACACACAGGACAGGAGAATGGTGATGCGTTTCGGTCTGATCACCAGACCTTAGTCATACAACAATGGATTAAAAACCAGAACCCTATTTAGGGAGAGGAAGGTGGCTTGATTCCAACCATCTGTGGAACGCGGTCAGCTTAACTCTTCACATACTCTTAATACACAGGGAGTTAAAATCATTCATGTTTTATAAACAAAAAAAGGTGTAATTTCAAGTCACAGGGCAATATATAAGAACACAAAAACAAAAGTAAACGTGTGAGTGTGTAATGCCCTAGACATATAGTGGAAATATGGGGAGAGAAGCACAAATAAACCACATCAAATCTGCATGGTGTGAATGGGTGTCAACATCCCATATAAAAGATGATGAGAGACAACTACACTCTCTACCTAGATGGAAAATAGTGAGACATCAAGATCTAAAGCTGTATATAAGACAGAAAAAACAAAAATAAAAATAAATATATCAGTGTCTTGTTATAATATAACTCAGATTGAACACACGTGGCCTTCAATTCCGGACAAATTTTCTCTTCGAAATCCCAGTGGCGCTCCCTCTCTTCTGAGCATTGTAGTTCGCCCTCAGAGCACTTTACATCCACATATGGGGTATGTTCTTACTCAGAAGAAATGGGGTTACAAATTTTGGGGTGATTTTTTCCTATTTTCCCTTGTGAAAATGAAAAATTTAGGGTACCACCAGCATTTTAGTGCAAACATTTTTTTTTACATTTTCCCATCCAACTTTAAGGAAAATTTGTCAAACACTTGTGTTAAGGCTCACTATACCCCTTGTTACATTCCCTGAGGGGTGTAGTTTACAAAATGGGGTCACATGTCGGTATTTATTTTTTTGCACTTATGTCAGAACCGCTGTAAAATTAGCCACCCCTGTGCAAATTACCAATTTAGGCCTGAAATGTACATAGTGCGCTCTCACTCTTGAGCCTTGTTATGCGTTCGCAGATCATTTTACGCCCACATATGGGGTATTTCTGTACTCAGGAGAAATTGTGTTACAAATTTTGGGGGTCTTTTTTTCCTTTTACCTCTTGTGAAAATAAAAAGTAAAGGGCAACACCAGCATGTTAGTGTAAAACATTTTTTTTACACTAACAGGCTGGTGTAGACCCCAACCTTTCCTTTTCATAAGGGGTAAAAGGAGAAAAAGCCCCCCAAAATGTATAGTGTAATTTGTTCCGAGTACGGAAATACCCCATATGTGGCCCTAAACTGTTTCCTTGAAATACGACAGGGCTCTGAAGTGAGAGAGCCCCATGCGCATTTGAGGACTGAATTAGGGATTGCAAAGGGGTGGACATAGGGGTACTCTACGCCAGTGATTCCCCAACAGGGTGCTTCCAGCTGTTGCTAAACTCCCAGCATGCCTGGACAGTCAGTGGCTGTCTAGAAATGCTGGGAGTTGTTGTTTTGCAACAGCTGGAGGCTCTGTTTTGGAAACACTGCCGTGCAAGACGTTTTAATTTTTATTGGGGGAGACAGTGTAAGGGGTGTATATGTAGTGTTTTACCCTTTATTTTGTGTTAGTGTAGTGTAGTGTAGGGTTTTTAGGGTACATTCGCACTGGCGGAGGTTTACAGTGAGTTCCCTGCTAGGAGTTTGTGCTGCGGCGAAAAATTTGCTGCAGCTCTTACTTGAAGCAGAAAACTTACTGTAAACCCGTCCGTGTGAATGTACCCTGTACGTTCACATTAGGGGGGCAAACCTCCAGCTGTTTCAAAACTACAACTCCCAGCATGTACTGACAGACCGTTCATGCTTGGAGTTGTACTTTTGCAACAGCTGGAGGCACACTGGTTGGAAAACCTTCAGTTAGGTTCTGTTATCTAACTCAATATTTGCCAAACAGTGTGCCTCCAGCTGTTTCAAAACTACAACTCCCAGGATGTACTGATCGCAGAAGGGCATGCTGGGAGATGTAGTCATGCAACAGCTGGAGGAATCGCAACTACAACTCCCAGCATGCTGGGATTTGCAGTGTTGCAACATCTGGAGAGCTACAGTATAGAGACCACTGCAAACTGTGGCCCTCCAGATGTTGCAAAACTACAAATCCCAGCATGCCCAGACAACAAACAGTTGTGTGGGCATGCTAGGAGTTGTAGTTTTGCAAGATCTAGAGGGCTATAGTTCAGAGACTACCATATAGTGGTCTCAAACTGTAGCCCTCCAGCTGTTGCAAAACTACAAATCCCAGCATGCCCAAACAGCTGTCTGGGCATGCTGGGAGTTGTAGTTTTGCAACATCTGGAATGCTACCGTATAGAGACCACTGTATAGTGGTCTCAGACTGTAGCCCTCCAGATGTTGCTAGGCAACTTACTGGCTTCCATCGGATCCAGGGAGCCTGCTGCAAGACATCCGACACCGATCGTCACCCGCAGCCTCGCCCGCAGGGTAGTTGGACTCCGGCGCCAGTCCCCTTCGGTTCCCCATTCTGCCCCACCTATTGTGGGTGGGCAGGACGGGGAAAACGAAAGTTAGCCCCCCCCCCCGCCCCCGATCTGCTATCGGTGGTCGCGTCTAGACCACCAATAGCAGGGATAGGAGGGGCGGCACCCTTGCCATCTCCCTCCTACCCCTTCAGGGGGATCATGGGTGTCTTGGACAACCGCGATCCCCTTTATACTCCGGGTCACTGGGTCACCCTAGACCCATAATGACCCGGAAACGCGCAAATCGCAAGTGTGAATTCAATTGCGATTTGCGCCGATCACCAATATGGGGGGGGAGTCTGATGACCCCCCTGGGCATTTGATATAGTGCTCTACACTAGTACTCTAATGCAGTGTATTATGAGCATAATGCTGAGTAGTAAAGATGAGCGAACTTACAGTAAATTCGATTCGTCACGAACTTCTCAGCTCGGCAGCTGATGACTTTTCCTGCGTAAATTAGTTCAGCCTTCCGGTGCTCCGGTGGGCTGGAAAAGGTGGATACATTCCTAGGAAAGAGTCTCCTAGGACTGTATTCACCTTTTCCAGCCCACCAGAGCACCTGAAAGCTGAACTAATTTATGAAGGAAAAGCCATCAACTGCCGAGCCGAGAAGTTCGTGACAAATCGAATTTACTGTAAGTTCGCTCATCTCTACTGAGTAGCAATGTACTAAGCCATGCTAATGTCACGTCCAGTTAAGTAGACAGCTTTCATCAATAGAGAGATGGATGGGAAAAATTATAAAAATGCAAGCATAAAATGGCTAGAACAACATTTATTTAAATTAAATAAATAAATAAATAATTAAGCAAGAACACTGAAATTTACTGTAATACCAATCAAATATGAATATAGTTCCATAAATAGCAAAACTACTGTATTTTCCTTTATTTATTTATTTTTTGTAATAAAATTGTACACAACTTTTGGCATGGGTACATTCCTAGATACCTGATTGCTCCTGCCTATGAAATACATAACGGTTAGCTTTCTTAGATGCCTGCTGTGTGACCATCTGCTGGATCATAACCCTAACAAGACAAGCATACATTCTAAATCCCTACAGGAACAGATACAACTGAGTGTGCCAAATTAACTTTTATTCTAAATACATTGTATTTACAATATTTCTCCTTAGTTGAGACATAAACACAGTAATACTATTTATACAATACTTCTTTTTTAAGGAATTGGGAATTTATAATACTCTAAAAAGTATCAAATCTTTCTATAAATTGCACTGTAGTATTGAAAATATTGCCACAAGATGGAAATGATTAATACTGAATACCATAAAATCACATAAGCAACAGAAATGTTTTCATTGAACACAATTTTAAAACCATGGAGAAGCGTGTAAAGCAAATGTTCATGTTGGCAAAAAATTTGTTGCGTTATTTGTTCATGTATTGGGGTTTGTTGTAATTATTCCATGTGTGATGCATAGTTAGTTGTAGGGATTGTTTCCAGCCTAGAAGAAATATACTTCCTGGGATGTTTCAATCTGTTTTTGTAATGGCTGACTTACTCCAAAATAAATTAAGTAAAAACGGCTGCTCCAAAATTCCTCAAAATTTTTTTTTATTGAAATCTAATATCACTTGGCAGTTAATTTTTATTTGCATTAAATGGGTTAATATATGAATAATTTTTTTGTACTGAAAGTACGGAAATGCTATTAATGGCTATTTAAATATCAGAGTTTCTATCATATATCTATCTATCTATATTTATATATATATATATATATATATATATATATATATATATATGCAAACAAGGTAGAGCTGCTCACCACTCCTGCGTCTACTGCATGTCCTCCTGCTACGGACACCGGTACCGCTCCCGGCTCAGTAGAAGTCACACAAGAAAACGTCCGGCACTCGGGAGGTTGCAGGTAAAACTTGTAAATGGCTTTATTCAGACGCTATAAGGCAGGGCACAATCTGTCGTAGAAAGGACTAAGCACCTGAGCGTGCAAAACGCGTCAGATTGTGTCCTGCCTTATAGCGTCTGAATAAAGCCATTTACAAGTTTTACCTGCAACCTCCCGAGTGCCGGACGTTTTCTTGTGTGATATATATATATATATATATATATATATATACTTCTTTCCTTTGTCCCCTCTGGTGCTGCTGCTACTCTGTGCTGCAAGTAATGCTTTCTGAGCAGGTTAAGTCTCCTTCCCCCTCTGGCAGTTAAAGGGGTTGTGCGCTGCCCTGCAGTTCGGAGCTCCGCTCACAGCATCCGGAAGTTCAGCGGAAGTGACAGCGGTCGCGCCCCCTTCCCATAGACTTTCGTTGAGGGGGCGGGCGAGACGTCACGAGGGGGTGGGCGAGACGTCGCAAGGGGCTGGGCGTGACGTTACACCCGGCGGCTGCGAACACGGAAGCCCGCACACAGAGTTATGAACTTCCGGACGCTGTGAGTGGAGCTCCGAACTGCAGGGCAGCGCACAACCCCTTTAACTATAGGTGTTGCAAATAGGTGTGGAAAGGCACAAAGTATACTATGTGGAATCCATTTACTAAATACAAACACTTGCAAAATGTGGCAAGAAAAGGCAAAGCAATAGGAAAGGGAGAAGAATAAGGAGAGGAATGTGTTAAAATGTACAATATGCCACAGTATAAATTTTTACGTTCAATAGTTTTTATTAAAGATTTTTTCAGGAAAAGATTTACAAATTGACAGTCGCAGCTGTCACAACACATGTAATCAAGTGCATAGTCACCCAACTCTGGTGCAGAATATAAACAAAGTACAGAACAAATAGTAATCCATGTATATAGAGAGGATTTTGGCATAAACATTAACATTACATCATTATAGTGGAGAGACGGTGGCATAGAGAGTGTGTGTTTGTTACCTGTGCTAGGAAAGAGGAATGGAAATGTATCTAAGGTAGGGTGTTATGTTATGGACTAAGTTTCTGCAATAGTAACTGCTGAGAAAGGTTAGCTTAACCCCTTAATGACGCAGGACGTAAATGTACGTCCTGGTGATGTGGAGCTTAACGCACCAGCACGTACATTTACGTCCTGAGCATAACCTCGGGCATTGGAGCGATGCCGGCATCATGCTCGGCAATTCTCGGCTGTGGATTGCAGCCAGGGACCCGCTGGTAATGGCGGACACCCGCGATCCCGCGGATGTCCGCCATTAACCCCTCAGATGCCGTGATCAATACAGATCACGGCATCTGCAGCATCGCAGTCACTTAACTGGATGATCGGATCGCCAGCAGCGCTGCCGCGGCAATCCGATCATCCTGCACGGCAGATGGAGGTCCCCTCACCTGCCTCCGCTGCCTTCTTGGAGTCTTCTGCTCTGATCTGCCTTCCCGCAGACCAGAGCAGAAGATGACTGATAATGCTGATCAGTGCTGTGTCCTATACATAGCACTGAACAGCATTAGCAATTGAATGGTTGCTTTAAATAGTTCCCTATGGGGACTATAAGAGTGTAAAAATAAAAGTAAAAAAAGTAAAAAAAATAAAGTAAAAAAAATGTGAAAAACCCCCTCCCCCAATTAAAACGTAAATTGTCCCATTTTCCCTATTTTACCCCCAAAAAGTGTAAAAAAATTATTTTATATACATATTTGGTATAAAATGTAAATGATCCCGTACCTTGAACGGTGTGAACGTAAAAAAAAAAAAAAAAAAAGTCCAAAATAGCTGCTTTTTTATAACATTTTATTCCAAAAAAAATTTCATAAAAAATGTAATAAAAGTTTTGCATAATCAAATATGGTATTAATAAAAAGTACAGATCACGGCACAAAAAATGAGCCCTCATACCACTGCTTATACGGAAAAATGAAAAAGTTATGGGTCTTCAAATTAGGGGGATTTTAAACGTACTAATTTGGTTAAAAAGTTTGTGATTTTTTTTAAGCACAACAGTAATAGAAAAGTGTATAATCATGGGAATCATTTTAATTGTATTGACCCAGGGAATAAAAAACACATGTAATTTTTACCATAAATTGTACGGCGTGAAAACAAAACCTTCCAAAATTAGCAAAATTGTGGTTTTCTTTTTAACTTCCCCACACAAATAGTATTTTTTTGGTTGTGCCATACATTTTATGGTAAAGTGAGGAATGGCATTACAACGGACAACTGGTTGCACAAAAAACAAGCCCTCATACTAGTCTGTGGATGAAAATATAAAAGAGTTATGATTTTTTGAAGGGGAAGAGGAAAAAATTAAAATGTAAAATTGTCTTAGTCCTTAAGGTCCAAATGGGCTGAGTCCTTAAGGGGTTAAAGGGGTACTCCGGTGAAAACCTTTTTTCTTTTAAATCAACTGGCTCCAGAAAATTAAACAGATTTATAAATGACTTCTATTAAAAATCTTAATCCTTCCTGTACTTATTAGCTGCTGAATACTACAGAGGAAATTATTTTCTTTTTGGAATGCTCTCTGATGACATCACAAGCACAGTGCTCTCTGCTGACGTTATTATAATAATAATAATAAGTCTTTATTTATTTATTGTTGACCTTAGTGGGATTTGAACCCAAGGCCCCAGCACTGCAAGGCAGCAGTGCTAACCACTAAGCCACCATGCTGCCCTTAGCATACATCTGCTATGCACGGTTGCTAAAATGGACAGAGATGTCAGCAGAGAGCACTGTGCTTGTGATGTCATCAGTGTTCCAAAAAGAAAGGAATTTCCTCTGTAGCATTCAGCAGCTAATAAGTACTGGAAGGATTAAGATTTTTTTAATAGAAGTAATTTACAAATATGTTTAACTTTCTGGCACCAGTTGATTTAAAAGAAAAAAGGTTTTCACCAGAGTACCCCTTTAAATTAAATGTCTTTGCAAACTGGGGAGGACACCCATAGAGCTCACCTACGAGAGAATTTCATCATGTTAACAGAGCCCAGAGCTAGTATCTTTTCTTATGACTATGTGCTGTTAAGACTACTAACAAGAGTGTCTATAGAAGGAATAAATGTGGTTTTCCAGTTACTTGTGAATAGTTTCTTTGCTATAATGCAATTAATACAAAAAAGATTACAATAATAGATAGGTATTTGTTGAATATCCAGAAATAGTAAGACCAAATCTGGCTTCCAACAAAGTGGGAACAGAAATTAATCTTCTACTAGACATTTACATAGGTCACAGAAGGGGGTGAGCAGTGGACAAGTCCATAGTATATGATATAGAGTACCATTACGCCCACATCCTCTCCAACATTTGTGTTGCTCGCGAATATTCGCAATACGAATTTTATTCGCGAATATCGCATATTCGTGAATTCGCGAATATTCGCGAATATAGCACTATATATTCGGAATTACGAATATTCGTTTTTTTTTTTTTTTTTTTATATTTTTTTTTCACAGTACACATAACAGTGATCATCCCTCTCTGCTTCCAGCTTGTGTAGTGTAAAGAAGGCTCTAATACTACTGTGTGAGACTGGTGTGCGAATTTTCGCATATGCGAAATTTTGCATATGCTAATTTTCACATATGCGAATTTTTGCTTGTGCGGGTTTTTGTATATGAAAATTTTCGCATATGTTAATTTTCGCACACGCGAATATTTGCATATGCGAAAATAAAAAGCGAATATTCGCGAATATATGACGAATATTCGTCCATATATTTGCGAATATTCGCGAATTCGAATATGGCCTATGCCGCTCAACACTATCCAACATTGCACAGAGGAGCCAAAATAAGCTTTAGCTATTTTATCCAGTGTAAAATACCACCTCAGGATCGTCTTATATGCGGATTTTAAGTGGGAGGAACTTTGGAGCACTTTCCTAATGCACTTCAAAGAATGTTTCCATTCAGAGAAGTCACTAATAAGGGTTAGATCCCTTTCCCACATTCGTAGAGGTAACTCTTTTTACATTTATCAGACTGCAACATAGATTATAATGTGGTTTCAGGCCTTTGATCGAGGAGGTTAAGAATCGCAACACTGTAGTGTCAATGCCAGTTTGAGAAGGTTTAAGAGTAGCTAATACAAGTGTTCAGTATATATTTTTAATATGCATTGATGATATGAACATGTGACCTCTGTGTGAACATACTACAACAACAAGAAGAGTATTGAGTGTCATGAAGTGCCTGCCTGCCCATCCATCCTATACGATGGATCGACAACTGGGCACCGGTCCCTTCCTGCACTAAAGTGCATTACCTTAGAAGTCAACAAAACAAATGGAACTGTACAAAGTCGGGAAACAAATCAGGAAGACAATACTAACAAACAGCTATATATAAATACAAACAAGGCAGGATATTGCATATTCACATACAGTTCAGAAACTGGAATAAGATTAACGGCAGATATGATAATATGAACAAGACTAGATATAGGGATTAACAGTTTAACAGAATTTCAGAACACTAAACGGGTCAGGAAATTAAGAGCACTGTTCACACCGGACTCAGAGCAGGGAACACATTAGACACCCCACTCCAAACATGGAGGGACATCATTACCAAAAACCAAATAAGCTCCTAGCCACTGGGCACTCTCCACCGAGTGATCAGGATACTGGCTTAGAAGAAAACAAAAATCCTAAATACAAGCAAACACTGGTGCAGACACAAGACTAACTCCTAGATAGACAGATTAGCCCAAGGCTCAGAACAGGCTTCTATCCTCGAAGTTGCAGAATCAAACAAGGTCAAAACAGGGCTGACAAAACGCACAGTGTGAATACACATGAACATACACAAATACTAAAACCCAATGAATGTACTTAAACAAAGCAGGCTAAAATCTATATATCAAACAGGACAGGTACCATGGCTAAGGATATGAGCATAGACAGACATAGTAAAAATAAAGCCAACATGGCCAGAATACAGTTCTATTAACCAGCCCAGAACAGCACCTGAAGAGGTCTAATATATCCTCCCAGTGCTGAAGTCAAGAAGGTTAACTCTTCCCATCCCAGGGAGAATTAACACAGAAACTATTCAGACATAAACAATGTCTGAACAGGACCCAAAGCAGAAAATACAAAATACATTACATCGAGTAACTCACAAGTGACTTCAGAAAACAGAATGTCTATTATACAAATTCTGACCAGATTCTCTCTTCTTGGTGTAGTGTGTGAAATACATACTATGCACTCCCCTATAAACCAAGCAGGGAGCAAAGTATCATTCTGCAGAAGACTGGCTGTGGGATAGTTACTGAGTATGTGTGTCCCTTAGCACTCAACCCATTAGGCAGACATGGACATTATTATACATTTTGAACATCAGGGGGTGCCATAAAATGCAAATAAATAAAATATCTCTTCATAATTGCTTACATTTTATTTCTTTAGTAAATATGGTAACCACTAAAAAATGTTTATGTGGTGTCCCGGTACCGTATTGCATACTGTACCTAGTGTGGTGGTCCCCAAAGTCAGAGTAACTACGCTCAGGCAGGGTCCCCCAGGTGGGACAGCCCCTAGTTGCCTCTTCTCTACTCTAATTCTACAGTCTTAATATATGTACATATTTAGTAATAATGTGTATTTAATATAACGTATAGTACTTACCTTGTTTAGCGTCGCAGGACCTTCGGTCATGTGACCTTGTTAACATCCTCTATGGTATGTTGGAGGACCTTTGGAAGTCCTTGGGTCACATGTTACTCATAATCCTTTGTAATGGTGATTGACACAAGTATTGGACCAATTAGCACTAGTCCAGCCTCTACCCATATAAGGGAGCTGTAGCCAATTATCGCTCTCTTGGGTTGCTGCTCTCGTGGATGCCGGACTAGCAGGATGGATCTGCGCAACTTTCAAAGACACGCTAGGCCTG
Organism: Hyla sarda; assembly: GCF_029499605.1. Taxonomy (NCBI): domain Eukaryota; kingdom Metazoa; phylum Chordata; class Amphibia; order Anura; family Hylidae; genus Hyla; species Hyla sarda. The sequence goes on from NC_079192.1 coordinate 227,993,837, forward strand.
AAAACCTACCGGCCTCAGCGGAACTTAAACCGTGAGTTCTAAACTACACCCACTAAAGCTAGCGTGACTACTAGACAGCAACTAAATCCCCTAAATCGAGTGGAACAACGCATATTATCCTAAGACTCTAAACTGCTAAAGTCCCAACCTTTGTCAATCTCCAAAGAAAGCTTGCATGTATAGCAACTGTTCCGGTTATGAAGCTTGCATAAAATCTTCAGTAAAAGTTACAACTGTTTCAGAAAACTCTCCGGTTGTGGACATTCCATTATTATCTACCTCCCTATCACTCTTGGAAAGGGTGGCAGTAGGACAAGCATTACTGAGGAGCCCTCACCCTGGCGTCACGAATAGCAAGGGTTAACAAGTACCCTTTAGTTACCGCACAGCTACACTCCCCATACCCTACTCCCCCAGGCTATCACATTTAAATAAAGAACATACATTTTACAGGCTAAACTAGTGTTATTATTTTTTTTACAATTGACAATAAAGATCATATAATGATAGTTCCACACCACAAACCAAAAAGGTTTATTTTGTACTGACAAAATGAATATGTTCTGCAGTATAGAAAAGCAAATTGATTAAAAACCGTTTTTTTTTTTTTTTCCAGATATGGACCAAATATCATATTGGGTATTACTGCAGAAGTTTACTACAATTGCAGCCAGTATTAGATATGGCATCTGCAACAACACTGAAAATGAAGGAGAAGGTGTATGGTTTTCAAGCAACTATATGCAGCTGTTGAATGGAGTCCTAACCACCTGCGGGGAGATACTGCTGGAATTAGGTAATGTGAGTACTAGATGTGCCAATTTCAATGGTACAAATTTTAACAAAATAATAAGAATTTCAGATGTGAAATATTATATTTGGTGCATCTTGCTTGTTACACTTTTTTCTTCCTTACATCGCCTCAGGACTGGGATACACCAAAAATTAGCACCAAGAAACAGCAGTTGTCTTTTTTTAAAGAGTAACTTTTTTTTTTTTTTTTACTTGTCACATATTGTAGATAATAACATTATATGTATATTTTTATTATACATTGGTTAAAAAAAATGTGTATATTTTGGGTGCAAAAATAATGTCTTGTCACTGCAGCTATTGCCTGTGTTCAGAGACAAAATACAGTGTGGGTGGACAAGCAGGGCACTGTGCACTGAGGACAAGCAGGAATCTGTACACTGAGGACAAGCAAGGCTCTGTGCACTGAGGACAAGCAGGGCTCTGTACACTGAGGGCAAGCAGGGCTCTGTACACTGAGGACAAGCAGGGATCTGTACACTGAGGACAGGCAGGGCTCGGTGCAGTGAGGGCAATCAGGGCTCTATGCAGTGAGGACAAGCAGAGCTCTGTGCACTGAGAACAAGCAGGACTCTGTGCAGTGAGGACAAGCAGGGCCCTGTGCAGTGAGGACAAGCAGGGCTCTGTAGAGTAAGGACAAGCAGGGATCTATGCAGTAAGGACAAGCAGGGTTCTGTAGACTGAGGACAAGCAGGGCTCTATGCAGTGAGGACAAGCAGCACTCTGTACACTGAGGACAAGAAGGGCTCTATGCAGTTGGGACAAGCAGGACTCTGTACACTGAGGACAAGCAGGGCTCTGTACACTGAGGACAAGCAGGGCTCTGTGTAGTGAGGTTCTATGGCACACCACCAGCTCTCTCAGCAGGCTGATTGACAAGCCAGGTGCCTGCACAGAGCCTTGAGTGTCCCGACCACACTTACTGTATTTTTTCTCCCCACAGAGACACACAGGCATTACAGTAACAAAAAATTTTAACCCAAAAAATATAAAAATTTCCTAACCAATGTATATTACAAATATATAGATGCAAATCAAAAAATGTTTCAGTATCTTGTAATACCTTTTTTATTGGACTAACATAATTTTGTAGAGACAAGCTTTCGGGATTCCTCCCTTTATCAAGACCAAAGCAAATAAAAAGGGTATTGAAGGTTACGGAAACATTTTTTGATTTGCATCTGCATTACTGGACTAATTTGGCTACTCAAATTTACCATATATATATATATATATATATATATATATATATATATATATATATATATAAGATGGTATTATCTTCATCATATAATAAGCTTTTCCAAAACAAACAACAGCTAAACTTTAATTTGGCACATTTTGCAATTCCTATTAGCCATGTCTTTAGCCATGTGTTTAAACACGTGTTAAAACACATAATACATTTGGTCAATTCCATGTATTGACATTTTTATGTGTATTTTATGACATAGTTCGGGTGTATTTTGTTCGCTACATCTCCCCCTATTTTCTGATCATCTGCTTATATAACAAACATTTATTGAACCATATTTAATATGTCTGTTCACCCGAAACACATGTTTTCCAGTAATGAAAGTCCTGTCTTGTATTAAAGAATTATGCTCTGGAAGCTCATAGTCATGTAAGTGGAAGCATAATATTAGACACAAGTGCCTCGTAACCTCATGTTAAACCATCTTGATTACATGAGGAACATGTCACTTAACTTCATAATCAAGAGTGCCATTTCAGCTCTGTTAAAACCAAATGCCACAAACTTATTCCTGCAAAGGTTGACCATAACTCAAATTATTCTGAATAAAAACTTGAACAGCAACTTATTGATTTCTGCTTAGTAAAAGGTCAATGCCTAATGCATTTGATATTTAACTTTGGTATTATAAATTGCATTCCTGTTTCTTAACAATTAACAATTGTGTGTCTTGTACAATACAGAAAAGTCTCTTTCTTTCCCAGAAAGGCCCTTACTTCTCTTATTCTTACTATCTTGTTATACAAGTCATTTCTGCTTAAACGTACTGTATGTAATAAATTGGAAATTTACCTTTTATATATTGATGGGAAGTATGTGGCTAAAATAAATTACTTGTTCTACCAATCAAAGCATTTCAAGATCTGTCTTGTATTTTTCCTTTTTTAATCAACAAATTATTTAAATAGTTAAACTTCGTATTTGTTTAAAGAAAAAAAAACAGTAATAACAGACAGAGAGACTACACTTAATACCAGCTTTTTAATAAAACTGAGCTGTTTGGAAAACAAATTTCACAATATTGTTATACATATTTGTTGTAATTTAATTATTATATAATGTATAATCTTTTTGGTATAATGGTATTTGCCCATTAGATTATTATTACCAACAATCTATGCTCTGACACATATATAATGTCCTCTGCATCAGCAAATCCTGTAATTATTATAACAACAATTTTTACAGATTAGTATCAATATAATATGTAGAAGCTAAATATCGTATCAGGAAGTGTACCCAAATTTAAAACCTGGTATTTGAGTTTGTTTTACTAAAGGAATGCACGGTATGGTATGGTGTTGTAAATGTTGCATAGGTAATGTCATCTGCAAAAAGACATCATTGCCTAATACCATTATTTATTGAGAAAGATTTGGAAATAAAACTTGACATCATAATATCTCATACTGTAATATCTTTATTCCGTGTTTTTCTGTTTTGGTGTGTATTCACATCTGCTTTTCATGCCTGACCAGTTTTTGCATGTTGTGTGTTTTGGTTAGGATAATGTTAATGTTTCTAGCCAATAGGATCTCACATGGGGTTATTTATACCCCTGCTCTGCTGTTATTCCTTTCTGCATGTTTGCACTGTGTTTGAACTATATTTCACATAGTCTGTGTCTGCACATGTATCCTGAGTTCAGCCATGGTTTCTTATCCTGTATCCATGAATCTAGATTTTAGCTTTGTACTTTGCTCAGGGTTTTAGTGTTATGCATTGTCTATATTTAATGTACCTTATTTAGACCCATGTTCAGATTGTATTCTGTATAAGTCCTGTTTAGTTCTTGTTAGTGATTCTTGTTTAGTGCTTGGAGTCTGTTTAGACTAATCCAATAATTAGTATTCCTGTTTATTATCTTGACCTGTATACTTCCATGTTATAGAGTTTGGTTTTTGAAGTTCTTGCATTTCTCCATGTTATAGAGTATGCCTTTTGAAGTTTTTCTTGTATCTGTCTAGTGTGAATTGTGTTTTAGTAATCTTGACCTGAATAGTGTCTGACATCAGTTAACCCCTTTATCCCCTGCATATCCTGGTTCCGTTTAGCTATATTATTTTTATCCTGTTATCCAATCTTGTTCATAATATCATGCCTGACATTTATCTTGTCACTGGTTCCTGAACTAATTGTCAGTATGCTATGTCTTGCCTTAATGTTCCTGTTTCTTGGTTATTGTTTTTTCCCCTTGTTTTCCTAATGTGTACCCTGACCTTGTACGGTTTTGTTTATTATTTTGACTCTGGTGCCTTGGCAAAGTGTATGGGCCATCTTCGTGGTTGTAGATCCGTCACATAGGGTGGATATGTAATAGAAAAGGAAGGCGGCTTTAGGAAAAGTTAGGGCATGCTTCTTCTCTGCCCTACGGGACATGATCATGCCAATAATGACACATACAGATGAAATGCAAACAATTCTGTAACAACTTTATATTGTTTTACCATCTTCATTAAAAAATTTTTTAATATAAAATGCCTTCAAAGGCAACATTTGTATTTGTTGTGTTGTGTTGTTTTTTCTCTCCAAAAATTTGCTTATTGGAATTCACAATGCCTTGCAAAAGTATTCACCCCCTTGACTTTATTCATATTTTGATGCCTCACAACCTGGAATTAACAGAACAGAACATACCCACAACTTATAATTTTTTTAAAAAATATTTATTGTGAAGCAAACAACAAATAGGACAAAATAACAGACAAAGTCAATGTGCATAACTATTCACCCCCCTAAAGTCAATAATTTGTAGAGCCACCTTTTGCTGCAATCACAGCTCCAAGTCCCTTTGGATAAGTCTCTATGAGCTTGCCACATCTTACCACTAAGATTTTTGTCCATCCCTCCTTGCAAAACTGCTCCAGCTCCTTCAAGTTGGATGGTGTGCGCTTGTGAACAGCAATCTTTAAGTCTGACCACAGATTTTTCGATTGGATTGAGATGTGAGTTTTGACTAGGCCATTCCAACACATTTACATGTTTCCCCTTAAACCAGTAAAGTGTTACTTTAGCAGTGTGTTTGGGGTCATTGTCCTGCTGGAAGGTGAACCTCTGTCCTAGCCTAAAATAATGCACAGAGTGGTACAGGTTTTGCTCAAGAATATCCCTGTATTTGGCACCATCCATCTTTTCCTCAACTCTGACCAGTTTCCCAGTCCCGGATGCGGAAAAACATCCCCACAGCATGATGCTGCCACCACTATGTTTAACTGTGGGTAGGGTGTTCTTTGGGTGATGTGATGTGTTGGGTTTGTACCAGATATAGCATTTTATTTGGAGTCTCCCACATGCCTTTTCGCAAACTCAAAATGTGCCTTTTTGTTTTTAGCTGAAAGTAATGGCTTTCTTCTGGCCACTCTGCCATAAAGCCCAACTATATGGAGCGTATGGCTTATTGTCGTCCTATGTACAGATACACCAGTCTCTGCTGTGGAACTCTGCAGCTCCTCCAGGGTTACCTTAGGTCTCTGTGCTGCCTCTCTGATTAATGCCCTCCTTGTCTGGTCCGTGAGGTTTGGTGGGCAGCCATATCTTGGCAGGTTTGCTGTTGTGCCATGTTCTTTCCATTTGGTTATGATAGATTTGATGGTGCTCCTGGGAATCATCAAAGATTTGGATATTTTTTTTATAACCTAACCCTGACTTGTACTTCTCAACAACATTGTCCCTTACTTGTTCGGAGAGTTCCTTGATCTTCATGGCAGTGTTTGGTTACTGATCCCTCTTGTTTAGGTGTTGAAGCCTCTGGGGCCTTTCAAAAAAGTTGTGTATATGTAATGACAGATCATGCGACACTTAGATTACACACAAGTCGACATCATTTCCCTAAAGGTAATTGGTTGCACCAGAGATTTTTATGAGCTTCCTAACAAAGAGCTTTTCATTGGCTTCCTAACAAAGGGTTTAAATACATACGCTCATGCCAAATTTCTGTTTTTAATTTTTACACAATAATTTTATTCATATATTTTTCTTATTTCACTTCACCAACTTAGACTATTATGTTCTGATCCATCACATAAAATTCAGATTAACAAAATATTGAATTTAAAGGGGTACTCCAGTGGAAAACATTTTTTTTAATCAACTGGTGTCAGAAAGTTAAATAGATTTCTAAATTACTTCTATTCAAAAATATTAATCCTTCCAGTACTTTTAAGCTGTTGTATAATACAGAGGAAGTTATTTTCTTTAATTTTAATTTTTTTCTGTCTGTCCACGGTACTCTCTGCTGACACCTCTGTTCATGCAGGAACTGTCCAGAGCAGGAGAGGAGACCCCCCATGTCGGCGATCGCCACAGATCGTTGGTTAATTCACACCGGCGATCTGGGGGGATTTTGGTCATACCGGTCACGTGTGACCCGTTGACTCAGAAATAGAAGGTGATCGGCAGAGTAGTATACATCGCCAATCACCTCCTGTAGCTGGGGAAAGGTGGCAATCCCGCCACCTCCCCAGGAGTACTGCTATTGGTCGGACAATCGTCTGACCAATAACAGCCAGCAGAGGAGGGGTTAATGTCCCCTTCTCTCAGCTCTGCTAGCCCACCGTGTTCAGTCAGCGGGCAGAGCTGAGAGAATTAGCCAGCCCCCCCCCACCCACCCTCTGTAAAGATCTGTTCCCCTCAGGGCTGATGAAGTGATTTTAGTGCAGGGTGAGTTTCAGTGCAGGGACAGGTAGGAGGTTAAAAAAATAAATTAATTAATTTAAAAAAAGGAACAAAAAAAATATTTCCCCCCTTGACCCCCTAATAGGTCCTCAAGGGTCCACCGCAGATTTTGCAACACTGTGCGGGCCCTATTAGGGTTTAAGGGTGCTGCATTTACCTCCCCCCTTTCTTTTTTTGGGCTGCAGCGTTTTTCTTTTTTTTTTTTTTATAACGGTGTGTAATTTTTAATCACACACCGTTATATATAAGTTACACAAAACTCATAAGCTACACACTTCACCGCTTGTCGGACCGTGGGGAAAAACCACAGAGGCCTCCCTATAAATTTGATCCAGACACCTATACCCAAGGGTGAGTCCCGTGCCCTTACCCATGAAAACTTCATATCCTGACCTCCTGTCCCGACCTCCTATCCCACCCTCATATCCCGTCCTCATATCTCGACCTCATATCCCAACCTCCTATCCCATCCTCCTATCCCGTCCTCATATCCCAACTTCCTATCCCGTCCTCCTATCTTGTCCTCCTATCTCAACCTCATATCCCGTCCTGGTATCCCGACTTCATATTCAGACCTCATATCCCGTCCTCACATCCCGACCTCATATTCTGACCTCATATCCCGTCCTCATAGCCCGACCCAATATCCCGTCCCCATATCACCTTATATCCCATCCCCATATGCTGACCTCATATCTCGACCACATATCTCGACCTCACATCCCGTCCACATATCCCATCCTCATATCCTGTCCTCATATCCTGTCCTCCTATCCCGACCTTCTATCCCATCCTCCTTTCTCAACCTATCTCGTCTTCATATCCCATCCTCATATCCCGTCCTCCTATCCGACATTCTATGCCATTTTCCTATCTCAACCTCCTATCTCAACCTCATATCCCATCCCCATATCCTGTCCCCATATCTCGACCTCATACGTCCGTCCTCATATCTCAACCTCCTATCCTGTCCTCCTATCCCGTCCTCCTATCTCGACCTCATTTCCTGTCCTCATTTCTCTCCCTCATATCCCGACCTCATATCCTGTCCTCATACCCCAAATGGGGATAGTTAAGGGTTAAATTAACTATCCTATATTTTAAGCGGACATATAAGTAACATGTGACCAAGTATTATCGAAATATCTCCAGCCGTTTTGAAGTTATGCAGTAACATATATTTTCCATAGACTTGTATGTGGCTTTAAAGGGGTTGTGCGCTGCCCTGCCTTTCGGAGCTCTGCTCACAGCTGTCACACTGTCACGCGGAGCTCCGAAAGGCTGGGCAGCGCACAACCCCTTTAAACAAAAACCCCCACCCTGAAAAATGGGGGTGAGTAAGGGTTAAATCACCTATCCTATGTTGGTTGTTGACATATAAGTAACAAGTGTGGCAAGTTTCATGTTAATATCTTTAGCCGTTTGGACATGATGCTGGAACACACACACACACATACACACATTGGCCCTCATTTACTATTGCGCCAGAATTTGTGCCAGAATTGAAAAAACCCTGACTTACTCTCCATTTTTCTAAGAAAACATGAAAATCGGGGAAATGGGGCGTGGTCACCGAAAAGGGGCGTGTTCCCGACATTTTCACAAAAAAACTAAATATTTACTAAGGTTTCCAAAGAAAATGTGGTGGATTTCAGCTGAGGAAAACCCTACAGATCACAACATGTGTAAAAAAAAGCAAAATGTAGGGAAAAGTGGAAAATGTAGGGAAACCTTAGTAAATACTGTGGAAAATAAATTGTAGGGAATTAAAACTCACAAAGAAACCTACACTCCACTCTTAGTGAATAAAGGCCATTGTGTTTATATGCATATAGATAAAAAATTATAATAAATAAATACAAATAATCAGTACCATTGCTATAACATTACAGAAAAAGATAGAGCAGAGCTTCCTCTAAGGGCAGTATATCTGTGGAGGTGTGAGGCAATCGTCAGAGGTTGCACCTAATCAGAAGTGCGCTCACCTTGCGGGGTTGTATGCCAGACACAACCACCATGAAGCGCTGTATAGTATACGATGCGGAGCTGCCTCCCAGGGATCAGGCTAGGGATCTCCCATCTGGTCTTGGAACATCAGGTAGAAAGGCAGAAAAAAGGACCGGGTTTCAAGCACGTGCCGCAGGAACAGACAGGCATCCAGTTATGGATATAGATACTTTATTAGCCAATTCAATGTATTTTGAGGCTGCTGCCTCTTTTTCAATGAACAGTGGCTTACTCTTCATTGAAAAAGAGGCAGCAACCTCGAAACGCGTCTGCATTGGCTAATAAAGTATCTAAATCCATAACTGGATGCCTGTCTGTTCCTGAGGCACGCGCCTGAAACCCGATCCTTTTTCTGCCTTTCTACCTGATTGCTATAACATTGAAAGTTGAAATCAAGGACCATTTTTGAGATTATGGGAAGGCATGCCTCTGGGAGAAGGAAAAAAAATGTCTGTTTTATCTCCTTAAAACAGCTGCTGAAATCATTCAAACCCCTAGCGATTTGCAGCGATTCCGGGTCAATCGGGTCCCCAGTGACCCGGAAAAAAAGGGTGATAGGGGCCGTCCGAGACAGCAACTATCACCCTTTAGCAGCAGGAGTTAGGTGGCACTGGTGCCACCTTACAATCGTCCTAATTTGTCGGCCGGTAACAACCGACGAATCAAGACACCTGCTGTGGGGGTGTGCCTAATGGCACCTGCTCCGCCCCTACTCCGGAGGGTGAGAGCGGGTACCAGGAGTATGTACATGAAGTGGGGCCCCCGATCCCTGACATCGGCGGTGAAATCGGGGCCCCCAGAGCGGAGACAGCGGCAGGCAGGATCTGACGTGTGGAGCAGCAGGAGGTAAGGACATACCTCCTGCTGTTGCTTAGCAACAACTCCCAGCATGCACAAAAGGGCATGCTGGGAGTTGTTGCTAAGCAACAGCAAAAGGCACAACTACAACTCCCATCATACCCTTTGGTAGTTTGTGCATGCTGGGGGTTGTAGTTATGCAACAGCTGGAGGAACATTTTTTCTATGAAAAAGTGTGCCTCCAGCAATTGCATAACTACAACACCCAGCATGCACAAACTACCAAAGAGCATACTGGGAGGTGCAGTAGTGTGCCTCCAGCTGTTGCATAACTACAAGGCCCTTTAGCTGTAAGAGCATGCTGTGTTGTAGTTTTGCAAAAGCTGAAGGCACACTATCAAATAGTAGTGGATCCAGGTTCTCAGCAAAAGGCACACTGGTTGTACACAGGGTACATTTACACGGGCGGGGGTTTACAGTGAGTTTCTCACTACAATTTTGAGATGCAGCAAATTTTTTGCTGCAGCTCAAACTCCCAGCGGGAAACTTGCTCTAAACCCCTTCCTCTGTGAATGTACCAAAAAACACTACACTACACTACAAAAAATAATGGGTAAAACACTACATATATTGCACTGATGAGTAATGGGATAAACACGGAACATTTATTAATATAATGATGAAAAGCTCCAAATCGTGAAAAAATTATTATAAATTACACCTTTTTTTTGTGCCTCCATCATAGTGTCCACACTAAATTTATTAAATCACAGCAGTCTACTTTCCAAGGACCAACATGAAGCTGTGGCAAATATTGCTAAGCCCACAGTATCATAATTCCGTACACCTGTGTATCAAATTCCCTTAGCCCTCTTTTCGGTTCATCAGGAATCATGGTGTATTCTCACATATTCTTAAGTAGCTGCTGTGGAGCATATTGTGGACATGAGATTACCCGCAATATCTATGTGTTAATTCACAGATCGGTGCCTTATAAAACACTACATATACACATACCCCTGCACAGTTACCCCCCCCCCCCCCTCCCCACCAATAAAAATGAAAAACGTTTGGTACGGCAGTGTTTCCATAATGGAGCCTCCAGCTGTTGCAAGACAACAACTCCCAGCATTGTCTCACAGCCATTGACTGTCCAGTCATGCTGGGAGTTTTGCAATAGCTGGAGGCACCCTGTTTGGAAAACACTGCCGTAGGGTCTATTCCTATGCAAATCCCTAATTTAGGCCTCAAATGCGCATGGCGCTCTCTCACTTCGGAGCCCTGTCGTATTTCAAGGCAACAGTTTAGGACCACATATGGGGTATTTTCGTACTCGGGAGAAATTGTCTAAAAATTTGGGGGGGCTTTTTCTCCTTTCACCCCTTCTGAAGAGATAAAGCTGGGGTCCAGCATGTTATTTAAAAAAAATGTTTTACACTAACATGCTGTGTTGCCCCATACTTTTCATTTTCACGAGGTAAAAGGAAAAAAAGACCCCCAAAATTTGTAATGCAATTTCTCCTGAGTATGGAAATACCCCATATGTGGACGTAAGGCTCAGTAGTGAGAGAGTTGTGTACATTTGAGGTGATTTGCACAGGGGTGGCTGATCGAACGCAAAAAAAAACATTTTGGAAACTACACCCCTCACGGAACATAACAAGGGGTATAGTGAGCCTTAACACCCCACAGATGTTTGAAGAATTTTCGTTAAATTTGGAACTGAAAATTTAATTTTTAATTTTTAACCCCATAAGGCCTAGCCGCGGCTATCCCGAACAGCCCACTGAGTTAACCGGCAGCTTTCACTTTCGATTTTAGCCGCGCGGCTCAGCTCTGAGCGCACGGCTAAAGGGTTAATAGCGCGCAGCGCCGCGATCGGCACTGCGCGCTATTAGCGGCGGGTCCTGGCTTCACTATGACGCCAGGCCCGCCGTGATATGATGCGGGGTTACCGTGTAAGGGGTTAAGGACTGAGCCCTTTTTCGCAATTCTGACCACCGTCACTTTAAGCATTAATAACTCTAAGATGCTTTTACCGATTATTCTGATTCTGAGATAGTTTTTTCGTGCCATATTCTACTTTATTTTGGTGGCAAATTTTCGTCTTTACTTGCATCCTTTCTTGGTGAAAAATCCCAAAATTTCATGAAAATTTGGAAAATTTTGCATTTTTCTAACTTTGAAGCTCTCTACTTGTAATGAAAATTGATATTCCAAATAACTTTTATATTTATTCACAAATACAATATGGCCACTTTATGTTGGCATCATAAAATGGACATATTTTTACTATTAGAAAAAATTAGAGGGCTTCAAAATATAGCAGCAATTTTCAAAATTTTCATGAAAATTTAAAAATCTGAAGGGACAGATGTTACAGAACTACAACTCACAACATGCCTGGGCAGTCTAAGCATGCTGAGAGTTGTAGTTTGGCAACATCTGGAGGGCACCATTTGGGCACCACTGTAATAGTGGTCTCCAAACTGTGACCCTCCAGATGTTGCAAAACTACAACTCCCAGCATGCCCAGACAGCCTTTGGCTGTCTGGGCATGCTGGGAGTTGCAGTTTGGCAACCTCTTGGAAGGGCAGCAGTAAATATCGCTTACTGCCCCCTTCCTTTCCCCTCCAGAGACCCGATCAGCCCGGAATAGGAGAAAATCGCATGTCTGAATTGACATGCGATTTTCTCCGATCGCCGACATGGGGGGTTCCAGGATCCCCCTTGGCGATGTGCCGGGATTCCTGCTGAATGATTTCAGCAGGACTTCCGGTCCGGTCCCTAACTGGCTAGCGGCAGGGACCGGAATTCCCACGGGCGTATCCATACGCCCTCAGTCCTTAAGGACTTTAAAATGGGGGTATATGGATACGCCCGCCGTCCTTAACAGGTTAAGGTAAAAATGGTCTGTGTCCTTAAAGGGGTACTCCGACGATTAGACATCTTATCCCCTATCCAAAGGATAGGGGATAAGATTACTGATCGCTGGGGTCCCGCCGCTGGGAACCCCCGTAATCTTGCACGCCGCACCCGTTATAATCCTGACAATGTCATGCCCCCTCCCATAGGCTTGGATTGAGGGGGCGGAGCCTGACATCACACGGGGCGGAGCTGAGATGTCACAATGCTCCGGCCCCATGATCGACAGTAATCAGACCCAGAGCGAACGCGCTCCAGGGTCTGATTATAATGGGATGCAGCGTGCAAGATCACGGGGGTCCCCAGCGGCTGGACCCCCGCGATCAGGCATCTTATCCCCTATCCTTTGGGGTTTTAAATCAACTGGTGCCAGAAAGTTAAACTGATTTCTAAATTACTTCTATTAAAAAAATCTTAATCCTTCCACTACTTATCAGCTGCTGTTATGATCAACAGGAAGTTCTTTTCTTTTTGAATTTCCTTTCTGCCTGACCACAGTGCTCTCTGCTGACCCCTCTGTCCATTTTAGGAACTGTCCAGAGTAGGTGCAAATCCAAATAGAAAACCTCTACTGCTCTGGACAGTTCCTAAAATGGACAGAGGTGTCAGCAGAGAGCACTGTGGTCAGGCAGAAACGAAATTCAAAAAGAAAAGAACTTCCTGTGGTTCATAACAGCAGCTGATAAGTACTGGAAGAATTAAGATTTTTTAATAGAAGTGATTTACAAATCTGTTTAACTTTCTGGGGTCACTTCATGAGTAGTCGGTCCCGGCTTATATTAGCAACTGTTTAGCCACTGGTAATGGCAGACATCAGCGATCAAGCTGATGCCAACCATTAAACCTTCAAATGTCTGATCAATATTGATCACAGCATCTGTGGGATTATCAGGGCTTGGGGGGGAGATACGATAGTCAATATTCATCTTTCATATGTAAAAATAACCTAGTCAAGACAATTCAGATTTAAATTTCGACCAAGTTTGTGAATGCCTGTAATTTTTGTGGATGTTTAAGATAAGTATAGGTGTGCCAAGCCTATAGCATCATATCTACAGTAGGAAGCCTTTTGGCTGCAATCACCAAAAAAGGTGCTTTTAAGAAAGTTTTTTTGTTATTATTATTATTTTTTTTTTAATCTCCCTAGTTATTTTCACTGCTGCTGCACACTGTTCTGCTGCATACTGTTTTAAAGGTACGTTTTCCCAACAAAAAAACGAACCTACCCTTGAACATTAAAAAATTACCAATTTACTGAATACTTTTTTTTACGGAGTTTAAAGTGTACATTTGAAGATGTGTCAAATAATTAGTGTTATGCCACTTGAATATTTTTTGCCATGCCAGTAAAAATGAAGATTATGGCCCATATTTATCAATCAGCCTGAAACCTTAATTGTCTGGTTTTTCCCATAGCAACCAATCACAGCTCAACTTTCATTTTTCAAGAGCTTTTTAGGATCTGAAAGCTGAGCTGTGATGGGTTGGTATTGGAAAAAACAGACAAATAGGGTTTCAGGCTGTTTGATAAATCTCCCCCAATGTGTAACTGTCACTGATTTGTAATTGAAAACCATTGCAGGACATACTAACTTGCATGCTTGCCAAAATGGACTACTGGGGAATGGAACTATTTGAAGTGCTTTTTGTTGGTGTCAGAACAAGCACAAGGGTAATTATAGCAAATCATTATGCCTGCTAAATGTTTGGTTTGGTTTGCTCTCCACAGTCAGTTTTTTAAGCCAAGTCTAAGCTGGTGTAGATTTGCAATAAATTGAGAATTGATGGCTTTGTGACATACTTGTTACTTTTATTTATTTATAGAAAAGTCTCACTTCATAAATGCAACAACTGCAAAGTGAAAAAGCAAAGTGTGTACCAAAGTCGATTTAGACAAAATCACTTTAGTAAAAAGTCACACAAATTTTGTACAGCAGAGACATTTCTGCAACTTTTCTATACCAAAAAGGCTCTTAACCTGTTGATAAGTCCCCCTCCCCTATATCTTTTTAGAGTTGCCATAGTTGTATTCCAATTTTAGCAGTAACATTTGTTTGACAAACACGGTATGATTTTATTCTTATACGGAATGTTTAATGTATTTTTCATGCTTCATACCTTAAATGAGCACTGTCATTCCAAACAACTTTGTTGAATTGAATAGAGGCAGGGAGGATAAGCATCTTTGCAAAATATTTTTATTTAAAAACAAACAAACAAATGTGTTTCTTTCTATACCTAGGAAAGCTCTTATTTTTTGGCCATAAAGGGACTCCGAATTAAAGGAAATCTGTCATGAGTTTAACATACACTAACTTGTGAGTACACCTTGTGAGTGCAGTGACACCTGACCCTGTTCTGTGCACTGGTCCTCCCCCAATCTTCCACCGTATCTTCCATTCCTGGGCTGACTTGGAGCATGGATGGAGCTTTGTGAGGTCACCACTGCTGTTTGCCAGTAGCGGGACCCAGCAGACCAAAATGTTAGTGCTAGGAATGTCCCGATACCGATACTAGTACCGGTATCGGGGCCGATACCTGGCATTTACGTGGTATCGGGGACTCCTTTAACCCCTTAAGGACCAAGCCCATTTTAACCTTTAGGACCAGGCCAATTTTATTTTAGTGTTTTTGTTTTTTCCTCCTCGCCTTCTAACTCTTTTATATTTCCATCTACAGACCCATAAAAGGGCTTGTTTTTTGCGTGACCAATTGTACTTTGTAAAGAAACCTCTCATTTTACCATAAAATATACGGCGAACCCCCCAAAAAAAATTTTTAGGGAGGAAATTTAAATGTAAACCACCATTTTGCACATTTTGGAGGGTTTTGTTTTCGCACTGTACACTTTACGGTAGAAATGACATGTGTTCTTTATTCCGTCGGTCAAAATCTTTTTGTTCAAAATCAGTAATCTAAAATTGCCCTATTTTGACCACCTATAACTTTTTCATTTTCCTATATATATAGGGTGGTATGAGGGCTCATTTTTTGCACCGTCATCTGTACTTTTTATCAATACCACATTTGCATATATAAAACTTTTAGATCATTTTTTATGAATTTTTTTTTTGGAATAAAATTTGACAAAAAAGCTGCATTTTTGGACTTTTTAAATTTTTTTTACGTTTACGCCGTTCACCGTACGGGATCATTTACATTATCTTTTGATAGTTCGGACATTTACGCACGTGGATATACCAAATATGTTTATTTAAAAAATTACGCTTTTTGGGGGTAAAATGGGAAAAACGGACAATTTTCATTTTTATTGGAGGAGGGTATTTTTCCCTTTTTTTAAAAAAAATTTTAATTTTTTTTTTTATGTCGGCCATTACCGGCAGGTCCCCGGCTGATGATAGCAGCCGGAACATGCCGTGTATGACGCGAGTACCGCTCTGATGCTCGAGGTCATACACAAGATGTAAATGTTTGTCCTGGTGCGCAAAGTACCGCCAAGCCAGAACATACATTTATGTCCGTGGTCGTTACGGGGTTAATGTCCCCGATACCAAGGCCGATACCTGCTGCAGTGCGGCCAGTCAAATGCCCTGCTCCGCTGCCTCGTTCTGCTGTCTGCATCCCCGTTCTTCCGTCTGCATCATGGAGTCCCATGGAGAAGCATGTGACACATACGTCACTCCACCTTCTCCACAGCGCCCAGCGTAACACTATGGAGGAAGAAGAGTGACGTGTATGTCACATGCTCCTCAATGGGATGCCATGATGCAAACGGCAGAATGGGGAAGCGGAGAGGCAACCGCAGGTGAGCAACTACCGTGGAGGCACTGTCCAGAAGGGCGGCACTGTCTAAAAGCTGCCTCCATTGCACACAACAAGGGGGCATTGTCTACAAGGGGGGCACTGTCTACAAGGGGGGGCTGCTGTCTACAAGGGGGCACAGTCTACAAGGGGGGCTGCTGTCTACAAGGGGGGCACTGTCTACAAGGGGAGCACAGTCTACGGGGGGGCTGCTGTCTACAAGGGGAGCACTGTGTACAAGAGGGGAGGGCTGCTCTCTACAAGGGGTGCATTGTCTACAAGGGGTGCATAGTCTACAAGGGGGGCACTGTCTACAAGGGGGGGGGGTGCCTGTCTACAAGGGGAGGGTGCTGTCTACAAAGGGGGCTGTGGTCTATAGGGGTGCTGCTACTAATGTCTGTAACTATCTATACTACCTACAAGGGGATACTACCTATTAAAGGCAATCTTACAGCAGAGTCACCTGCACTAACTTGAATTTATGGGTAGCTAGTACAGGTGACCCAGTTTCTACCGACGCTCACCCTGTGAAGATCAGCACAATTGCTCCAGAGACATCAGTCTTGCTGCCAATGCAAATTCCCTGTTCTGCCCAATGGAGAATAGATAAATCATGGCTCATACTACAGCAGCTGCCTTCATTGCACACAACAAGGAACCCACATATCAGCATGGTAAGCAATGCCAGAAATCGGGTCACCCTGGTGTCAGATTCCCTTTAAAATAAAAGTACTCATATTTAGTATCAGCGAGTACTAGAGTTAAAGTATCGGTACTCGGTGTTAAAAAAAATGGTATCGGGACATCCCTAGTTAGTGCAGATGACACTGATGACAGCTTTTCTTTAACTAAAATGCTGTTTATTGCCTGACTTTAAGGCAATTCAGTCACTAACAACCACTGTGCTGAGACGGAATTCTGAAACTGTTGACGGCATGATCTCTGCTTTGTGTGTGTTCCTGTCGGTCAATAACCTTGCTGTGCGAGAGGGTTGGGTGTGTGTCATAGTGTACAAGGCTGCAGTACTGAAAGGACAGACCAGTGATCTGCAGGAAGCAAGAGAATAAAGAAGAAAGAAAACATCCAATACCCAGGATCAAAAGATAAACCTGCTAGTTACTGGAATAATAATCTGGGTAGCATTTTGAAAGTAATAAAGGAAAAGGCACCAATGTGCTGTCTGGGCTTTCTGCACTGCTTGGCAAAAAAAAAAAAAGGAACCTACGTCCCCTCATGAGAAGTATAAGCAAGTGTCATGCCTGCCTAAGGAATGTCAACTCATTTCAGAGAAATGATAAATGACTGTACAGGTGAACAGGGTTGCTCAGATTCCCCCCCCCCCCCCCCCCCCCCAAAAAAAAAAAAATATATATATATATATATTAAAGGGGTTATCCACTATAAGGTGATTTTACTACGTACCTGTCAGACAGTAATGGACATGCTTAGGAAGGGTCTGCACTTTTCTTGGGGCTAAATGTATATGTTGTGAGATTACCATAAGACAGTGGCTAGCTTTTTGTGAACTGGTATTTCCTGTTTGAGTTTCCTTCTTTGCCTACAAATCTCATAATTAAATTTTCCTCCGTCCCACACATCATCCACCCCACCCATTGAAACATAAAGGAGCTGCATCCATTCAAAAGACCTGTGTTTTTCAATCAGGGTGCTTTCAGCTGTTGCATTAGTTGCAGATTAATCTCTCTCCCACCAAGCAATCACTCCACCCATTGAAGCAGGCAAGCTCCCTGTCATCAGCTGACTAGTGAGTCAGGTCTCTGCCCCATTGCAACCTGGGACAAATCTCTGACAGGAGTAATTTTGTATGCTGTTAAAAATAAATATTAGGGTTAAAATCACTGAAGAATTGTGAGAAAACCTTCACACACAGGAACAGAAACTATATTATGAACTACACTAACATAGTCCAACAAAAAAAAAAACATTCTTGAAATACCCCTTTAAAACAAAGTAGCAACACGGACATGATCCCCATCCACTGGAAGTCTACAAGTATAAGTTAAGATTATGAGGGAGGCTGCAGATTACTGTACTTAAGAGTATGTTCACATGAACGTATTTCCTTACAAAGTTGCAGCTTGTTTCCCGCTCTTAGTTTGAAAGGGACGGGCTCTCTGTGGCAAATTTTCAGCAGTGGAATCTCCGCTGAGAAAATGCTGTCAACAGTCTTACCTGCACTAACCTGTTGTACAGGCTTGTGATGTTGGGGTCCCAATGGTTGCCATTGCAGCAGGAGGCCAGTACATGTCTACCTAGCATGTACTGCAGAATAGTATAACAGTAAAAAAAAGTATAAAAATGAAAGATTTTTCAATAAATAAACTGTAAAAAAAAACAAGGCATTGCCAAATTCATAATGACTTGTACAATAAAACAGTTATGTAATTTACTGGTGCCATAAATGCCGTAAAAGAAAGAAAAGAAACAAATAGCAAATTTTGGTCCAAAATGTGTAATAACAAAAATGATCCAAATGTATAGCAAAAATGGTACGAATTAAAATTATAGCTCACCTTACAAAAAAAAAAAGAAAACATATTGTTGTCGAGAACATAGCAACACAAAAAAGAGAGAGAAAAAAAAAAAGGATTTTGTTGTGAAAAGAAATAATAACATTAAAAACTATATAAATTTGGAATCGCCATGAGCGTACCGACCCACAGAATAAAGATAACATATTTTTTACTGCACAGTGAATTAAAAAATTTTTTTAAAACACCAGACCTTTTCAAATTTTTCACAAAAAATGCTGCATGTATCAGCACAAATTTACTATTTATATAGTAATAAAGTACAATATGTCACGCACAATTTCAGAATTGCTTCAGTAAAAGCATTTCCAAATTATTACGGGATAAATTTAAAAAAGTTGGGGCTTGGTCACTAAGGTAAATACAGGTGGCATCCTTAAGGGGTTAATATTTGTTTTTATTTATTTTAGACATTTTTAATTTTGAAATTAGGAAATAAACATTTTAAAAAATATGTTTAATTTGTTTTTCCTTTTTTTGTAAATGAGATTGCTTGATACAAATCTGTAGACATATGGCTTGCAAGCATATAATCTGATTTATGATTTATTGTATGAAAAGTTAAATCTTTTTTGTCAGTTAATCATTTTTGGCTGACTTGTGAAGACTAAAAACAGAAGCATATTATTCAGTTTTGAACCTGTAAGGCTGTATTTGTACGAGGGGCGTGAGTTTTTCATGCCCCCTGCACCTCTAGGAGGGGCATACAGGAACTGTGCAAGGGGTGTGAGTATATAATGCCCCCTGCACCATCTAGGAGGGGCGTGCAAGACGCTTTGCGGGAGGTCTGGGGTTTTGAAATTTCCCGCCACTTTGCGTACGCAGCGATACCACATATGTTTATTTTTATTATGATTTTATATTTTTATATGGAATTTGGGAAAAGGGGGGTGTATTAAACTTTTAAAAAGGAAGGGGTTAATGTGTGTTTTTTTTTTTAGCTTTTATTAAACTTTTTTTTTACACTTTATTAGTCCCCTTAGGGGACTTTTAGGAGGAATCATTAGATTCCTCATACAGATCAATGTGGTTCCATAGAACCACATTGAACTGTGTGATCTGCGCTCCATTGATAAAGCCTGGTCCTGCCAGGCTTTATCAATGTGAGAGATAGGACCTGCATGGAAGCAGAGGCAAGCCCTACCTCCACAGTGGATCGCACTCCCCCCCCCTGATCGCGCTTCGGGGGGGGGGGGGTTAATCCACCCCACTGGACCACGAGGAAGGGTTTACAGGGTTCTTTAGATGCCGCTGTCAACTTTGACAGCGGAGACTTAAAGGTTTAATAGCCAGCCGCGGCGATCACTGCATATTGGGTATTATTGCCGGCCCTCAGCTACAAGAATCAGCTGAGGGCCTGCTGGTATGACGCAGGCTCGAGTCAGGAGCCCACGTCATACCGGTTAACAACACATGGACGAGTATACACGTCCATGGTCGTTAACCAGTTAAATTAGATTCCCAAGTTTTATGTCCCGTGTGTACTTTGAACTAATACTGTATGACCACAAAACCCAAACTAAGGAGTCACATGGCGGCACAATGACAGAGCCTAGAGGTGGCAGCAGAATGAGGAGACCATAGTCTGGCAGAATGACACAGCCTGGAATTGGCGGCAGCAAGAGGAGACCATATAGTGGCTGAATGAATGAATAAGATTAAAAGATGAATTTTAAAATTGAAATTGAATACTTATGGTAGCTAGTGCTACAATAAATATTTGTAGGTATTGTCCCAGGCCCAGCAGCATCAGCAGAACATATAGTGGCTGAATGGCACAGCCTGGAGTTAGTGGCAGCATGAGTAGAGCTTATAGTGGCTGAATGGAAGAACCTAGAGTTGGCGGCAGCATGAGTAGAACATATGGTGGCTGAATTGCACAGCCTGGAGTTGGCGGCAGCATGAGTAGAACATAAATGCTGAATGGTAAAGCCTTGAGTTGGTGGCAGATGAGGAGACCATATAGGGGCTGAATGGCACAGCCTGGAGATGGCGGCAGCATGAGTAGAACATATAGTGGCTGAATGGCACCGCCTGGAGTTGGCGGCAGACGAGGAGACCATATAGTGGCTGAATGGCACAACCTGGAGTTGGCAGAAGCATGAGGAGACCATATGGTGGCAGAATGACAAAGTCACCCGGTGACAGTGGTTGGCAATACCGGTGACGAAGGTGGGTGAAAAAAGGTCTGATGCGGAGGAATGTTTGTAACTGTAACTGGGGAGCAGCTCCTTAAATCTGTTTGGCACTATACATACTGTATTTGTGAAGTGTTGGTGTGGCACCATGGTCAATCTACTCTGATGCATCAGGCATTGGTGAGTGGAAATCCTGGCTGATCCATGCCTGATTCATCTTCACAAATGTCAGTCTCTCCACATTTTTCGTGGACAGACAAGTTCTCCTTGGGGTGACTATGGCCCCCGCCGCCCTAAACACCCGCTCTGATGGCACACTACTGGCCGGGCAGGACAGCTTTTCCAGGGCAAACTCTGCTAGTTGCGGCCACAAATCAAGTTTGGATGCCCAGAAGTCCTGCAGATCTTCAAGGTGTGTTGGCATGGGCATGTCAAGATATGCCTCACCTGCTGGTTCAGGTCCTGCTCCAGGTCCACCTGCTGCTGATAGTTTGCTTCACTATGCGAATGAAGAAAGGTACTCATATTGACTGCAGACTCAGGCTGCTGCTGATGGAGCTGGTACTGCTCCTGCCACCCCACCCCTTCCCACTAGCCATGGCACTGGAAAGTGAGCGCAGAGGGACCACCGAGTCAGACCCGCGAGAGGATGGCCGATGGCGCCGATGGCCATCGGCAACTGATTACATAGGATGTCTCTGTAGTTGGTCAGTTTGTCCTCCCTCTCATTGGGTGTAAAAAAAGGCCCCCATTTTGTGCAGAGAGCGATGGTCCAATAAGGTGGAGAGCCAGAAGTCATCCCGCTGCCAAATAGTGACAATTGGGCGGTCACTATGCAAGCAAGTAAGCATGCATCATGCCATTTGTGCAAGTGACTCGAAGGGACTCCCTGCCTCCATCTCCACTGCATACTGCCACGGTGGGTGTCTGGGTCCTCTGTCTCGCCTTCCTCATAACCCTCTAGCTCCTCTGGCTGCTCTTGCTCCTCCTCTCCTGTCAGATGACTAGAGAAACCGCCCATTTCGTGAAACCTAAACTGTGCTCCACTGTGCCCTTCCCCCTCCTCCTTCTTCTCCAATTCAGCCCCCGCAGGGCTTACGTGGCCGTGAGATGTAGGCGCCACGTCTCCATTGTCCTGACCAGCCATCATTTCATGTTACACGTGTTGTAGGAAATGAAGCAGTGGAATGACGTTGTTTATCCCATAATCCTGGCGACCTATTAATAAAGTGGCTTCCTCAAAGGGCCTGAGCAAACGGCAGGTGTCACGTATGAGCTGCCACTGGTTCACATTGAAGTTACACAGGGGAGTCCCATATCTGCTTGGATCATCAAGAAATCGGTGTTGGCTTTTCTCTGTTCGTATAGTCGGTCCAACATATGGAGGGTGGAATTCAAAAGTGTGTCAACATCACAAATCAGAATATGTTGTGGGATACCGTTCTGATGCTGCAGCTCAAGGAGGGTGTGCTTTGAGGTGTACAAGGGGCTGAAGGGCATGCAAAGTTTCCTTCCCATTGTTAGGATGTCTTGCAAATAGGGGGAACCAACGCCATTGAGTAAGGGCTTATTTTTTTGTGGGATGAGCTCTACTTGCTACATTTTGATCTTTTTTATTCCGCTATTTGTACCAAAATTAACGAATTTTGCGCTTTTTTTACGTTCTTTTTTACGGCGTTCACCTTGCGGGATAATTTACATTATAGTTTTATAGTACAGTTCACTACGGATGTGGCAATACCTATTATGTATATGATTTGTGTTTTTGATCTTTTTTGGTGATAATACAGGGCTTTTATTGGGAAAGGTTTTTTTTTTTCTTTACACTTCATACCTTTATTGAAGAATTTTTTATTTAATTTTTTATACTTTTTACAGGTTATACTATGCTGCAATACATTTGTACTGCAGCACAGTATAACCTGATGAGCTGCAGACACTACAGCCTGTGCGATCCAGCCTCTGGCTGGATCTCACAGGCTTCCGTAGCAGGCATACAGGAGGTCATGATCTGACCTCCTGCTGCCATAGCAACCAACAGTCACCCGCGATCGTATCGTGGCGCCGCCATTGGAGAACAGGGGGAGAATGTTCCCCCTGTCAACACCATAGATGCCGTGATCAGGATTGATCACGGCATCTAGGGGGTTAATGCTGCCGGGACCGGCGCGATTGCGGCTCCGGCAGCTGCGGCAGGACTCCGGCTGTGATTAACAGCCTGGTCCTGTTGCCAATCTCCCGCACTGCCCGCGGGATCGCTAGGACGTATGCATACGTCCAAATGCGCGAACATGTCGGATGATTGGACGTATGCGTACATCCTATAACGGGAAGGGGTTAAAAAAGTAGTAGAGTAAAACAACAGCCAGTGATTACTTTTGCCTGGACTTTCACAGTATCTAGGCCCTTGACAGATTAACAGGTACAAAATAGTACACTACTATGATGTACGTATGTGGTATGCACTTATGAGGGCAGAAAAATGCACTACAGTACGCGTAAAAAATATTATTTTTGCACAACACCAGCAGTACACAACAGTGCTGCAGAACATTCACTGTGTACTACACCCAAAATTGCATTCTCTCACAGACTATTTGAAATGGACTGCTGGATGTGTATTATACCGTCTACAGACTAGTATAACCAGCAGACCATTTGCTGTGGAACAAAAAGGGCAGAAAAATGTGCTACAGTATGCTTAAAAAGGAATTGGAGTAAAACACCAGCAGCTGATTACTTTTGCCTGGCCTTTCACAGTATCTAGACCGTTGACAGATTAAAAAGTACAAAATAGTACACTACTTAGATGTAGGTATGTGGTATGCACTTATGAGGGCAGAAAAATGAGCTACAGTACACTTAAAAAATGTATTTGAGTAAAACACCAGCCGATGATTACTTTTGCCTGGCCTTTCACAGTACCTAGGCCCTTGACAGATTGGCAGGTACAAATTAGTACACTACGTAGGCGTACGTATATGGTATGCACTTATGAGGGCAGAAAAATGCGCTACAGTAAGCTTAAAAAACCTATTTTTGCACAACACCAGCAGTACACTACAGTGCTGCAGCACACAGATGCTGTGTACTAAACCCAAAATTGCACTCTCTCAAAGACTATTAAGAATGGACTGCTGGGTATTATACCTTCTGCAGACTAGTATAACAGCAGACCATTTGTTGTGGAACAAAGACACAGAGTTGAAAGATAATTCCTCCATCCTCTGCAAATTTTTCTCAAGTTGAGCCAGCTTGTTCAAGTGTATGAGGCAACACACAGCTTTCTGCCCCTCTCTTTAATACAATGCTGTAGAAAGTGACTGGAAGGTTAATGGTTGCAGTAAAAATCCTTTACTGTGAAAAATGCACTCCTCTCTTTTCACCAGAACGCTGACGTGACTAGGAGGTTAAACACTGCTAAAAAAAGCTTGTCTGTGTAACACACAGCACTGTCCTATATCTCTGCAGTGAATGGAGGAAGTGACGAGCCGTAACATGGCTGCCGATTATATAGGGCTGTGACATCACAGGGGTGACTGGCTGCTGATAGGCTGCATCCTGCATGTGATTCATGGTCATCCCGCCTACCCTTGTTCCTGCCTTCCCAGAGTTCCCTGCCCCATGTCCTTACAGGTGGATCAGGAATTTTAGATTCCCTGGAGCCTGGACTGCAGTAAATGTAGTTTAATGAAGGGATCTTATTTTTCATGAAATTCGTAATGAATTCGGGGTTTGTCAGATTCATACTGCATGTACAATACATGTACTCATCTTTAGAACATACCTTCATAGCCTATGTAGTACACACACAATCTTAATTATTTACACTGCACGTACAATTATTGCATTAATACTGCACTTACACTCGTTGCATTCATACTGCACGTAAACTCATAGCATTCATACTGCACGCAAGCCCTTAGCATTTATACAGCAGGTACGCTCATAGCCTTTATCACTGTATGTATGCCAATAAAGCTTTTACTGCACGTACGCTCACAGCATTTATACTGCACGCACGCTCATGGCATTTATACTGCACGCATGTTCATTGCATTCATACTGCACGTACAATTATTGCATTTATACTGCACGCACACTCGTTGCATTCATACTGCACGTACACTTATAGCATTCATACTGCACGCAAGCCCTTAGCATTTATACAGCAGGTACGCTCATAGCCTTTATCACTGCACATATGCCAATAAGGCTTTTACTGCACGTACGCTCACAGCATTTATACTGCACACACGCTCATAACATTTATACTGCACACACGCTCATAGCATTTATATTGCACGCACGCTCATTGCATTTATACTGCACGCACTATCATTGCATTAATACTGCATGCACACTCGTTGCATTCATACTGCATGTACAATCATTGCATTTATACTGCACGTACACTCATACTGTAGCTTTCATATTGCATGTACACTCATAGCATTCATACTGCACGTACACTCATATCCTTTATACAGCACGCAAGCCCTTAGCATTTATACAGCAGGTACGCTCATAGCCTTTATCACTGCACGTATGACAATAAGGCCTTTACTGCACGTATGCTCACAGCATTTATACTGCACGCATGCTCATAGCATTTATACTGCATGCACGCTCATAGCATTTATACTGCATGCACGCTCATAGCATTTATACTGCACGCACGCTCATAGCATTTATACTGCATGCATGCTCATAGCATTTATACCACTTGTACACTCATAACATTCATATTGCAAGTATGCTCATAGCATTTACATTGCACATACACTTTTAGCATTTATACCGTCTGTACACTCATAGAACTTATTCTGCATATACGCTATTAGAATTTATACTGCATAAAAATGGTCATGTGCTCCAGCTAGTCTCCATGTGCTAGTATGTACACATCATATATATCACAATTTTAGGGACAAGCCCCTCAGGACTGCCCTAAACTAGAGACTGCCTACAGTCTTGTTAAAACTTAGCTTTTATTTATTCTTGTATAACGAGAAACTTAAAGTGCTTGTGGTATATACAGTGAAGGAAAAGGGGGGGGTTGGATTAAAAATCTGGCCAGCCCAAGTGCGTGCACCTAAATGCAAATTTGCTTGTAATTTAGACCAAATAAGCAGTCTATCAGTGTGCCGCTACTGGTAGCGCTACCGCGCCTCTCAATCGCAGCGGAACACTGTGACACCGCTGAAAGGTACCAATGTTTATAGTGCCGCTGGGAATGCCGATATCAAAATTTTGCCTCCTAAACTAACGTTTCGCCCGTGGACCGGGCTTTCTCAAAGTAGTGAGGTCCACGGGCGAAACGTTAGTTTAGGAGGCAATATTTGGTCTAAATTACAAGCAAATTTGCATTTAGGTGCACGCACTTAGGCTGGCCGGATTTTTAATCCAACCCCCCCCCCCTTTTCCTTCACTGTATATACCACAAGCACTTTAAGTTTCTCGTTATACAAGAATAAATAAAAGCTAAGTTTTAACAAGACTGTAGGCAGTCTCTAGTTTAGGGCAGTCCTGAGGTGCTTGTCCCTAAAATTGTGATATATATTATTTGCCCTGAGACTCCTAGGGGATCAATTTGGTGGTGTTAGTATGTACACATCAGCAGTAGTTTGCAGTTACTGTTGGTGAGGCTATTGTGATAGGTGTCCCAGGCCAGACACCTACTAGTGTGTATAGCGGGTATTCCATATGCATGTCCATAGCGTATTCGTTCAGTCATGCATAGTGTGCAGTTTTAATAGATTTATTTGTTATATACCCTTGTTTTGTTCCCTGTCACATTTACAGGCACGATGATCACGCAGAGACCTGTCACATCTACAGGCTGCAAGCATGATGGTCACCCTCCTTTTGGTTTTTGTTTATGCGCATAGCCCTATGTTGATTATACCTCTGTTCTGTGCATACCTCTATTTCTGTGCATGTGTGTAGCTTCATTTTAAAAAAAAGTATGTATTACACTACACATATATAGCGTTTCTGCTCTATGTGAGCTCATGGCTTTTACGCTGTTCAGATGCTCATGGGATTGGTACTGAACATAGACTCATTGCATTTATTCAATAAAGACGCTCGTTGCATTTATGCTCTATGTATGCTCATAGCATTTGTATTATTCTTACGCTCCTAGTTTCACTGTTTCATACATAGCAGTTTCCTGTATGCAGCTTTCACTATACATAGCCTTTATTTTTACATATGTTTCATTGCATTCATATCATATGTACATAGCATTCTTACCATTCACACGATATACATACACTAGTTCATAGTATTGATGTTATGCATATGGTCATTTTGTTCTATCCATTTGTTCATAGCTTTACTCTGCACTTACAGGCGCAGTATGCAAGACAGCTTCATATCATCTTTACCTCAAATAGCTTTGACACAATGCTCCCACTACTATAGACATCATGCATATGTTTACAATTCTTTTACAGGCATACGTTATCACAGCTGTTGTATTGGCTAACCGGTGGTTGCAACTGATATTTCTCACATAAGTTACCATGGCATGGTATGGTTAGCATCTGTATTCTAGACATCTTATACTCAGCCTCTACTTTTAAACCTTTCTGTCAAAAGGGAATGTATCAAACTTATTGTCGCCAAACATTTTCTGCATAATAACATCACGACACACAAGCAAGGTATAGCCGTCATACCTACCATGTCTGTAGGGCAATGCACTGTGTAGTTGTTTTTGCTGACACGTCTTCAGAGAAATAACATCACGACACATAGGTGGTTGTATACCCGTCATATCTGCTACGTCTGCAGGGGGTGCACTGTGTAATTGTTGTTACTGACACGCTTTCAGAGCAACAACATCATGACACATAGGTGGTTGTATACCCGCTATACCTGCCATGTCTGCAGGGAGATACACTGCATTGATGTTACTGACGCGTCTTCAGAGAATCAACTTCATGGCACATAGGTGGTAGTATGCCCTGTCATAACTGCCACGTTTTCAGGGGGATGCACTGTGGAGTAATTTATTCCTGATTAATCATAGAAATAAATGATCACGCTAAGACGGTCATGTCTACAGGCACACTGGTTACTCAAAGACCTGTCACATCTACAGGCACGAGGTTTAAGTAAGACTTGTCAAGTTTACGGTATGATGTTTACGCTAAGACCTGTCACATTTACAGGCACGAGGGTCAGTGAAGACCTGTCAAGTTTAAAGGCACGGTGGTCACGCAGAGACCTGTCAAATCTACAGGCATGATAGTTATGCAACACCTGTCATGTCTACCGGTATGATAGTTATTCAAAGACCTGTCAAGTCTACAGGCTCAATGGTTCCACAAGACCTGTCAAATCCACAGGCACAATGGTGACGAAGCGACATGTCACCTGAAGTGAGTCATCACTCCTGAGACCATCTTGTGAAAGAATGTTGGCAGTTAGGGTATGGCTAACTGTACAGTCTGGTTAAGTCTTCAGGTAAGGTGCTTACATGAGCCTTATTTGGTCGACAGGCATTATGGCATCGCTAGATCATTGTTACAATGGGTCATTCATGTAGCCAGGTCTTTTTGCATTCCATCTAACAGTGCAACTTTGCCTCTTAATAGCAGGGGCTTGGGACAGTACTATGTTATGTCTTACCAGCTTCTATTGGTTTTCCTCTTGCCGTGATGTCACAAGTAAGTTAATGTGCACATATAAGCCAGCATGTCAGTCTGGTCCTGTTCCAGTGTCAGTCCGTTCTCAGTGGGGGTGACCACCACGGCTTCCCAGTATCAGGTACCGCCTCATGTTACCATCTAACGTGGTTGCTAGTCGGCAGATGCAACCCTCTCTGTCTCTAAAGATAGAGTCAAGCACAGGTTAAGGGATGCTTAATACGGCTAGTGTGTGGTATTGGTTATGATAATCATGAATAATATTTTTCATTCTACTTGTGGATTTTTGCCCTCTATATGCATGCCGTCATACGTGGCTAATGGCAAACCTCAAACCGCTTTGGTAAGTTAATGTTTATATATTAGTTCAAGCCTCAAACTGCTTTGGTAAGTCAATGTTTATATAAGTTTGTATGAATCGTTTGCAACCACAAGCTCGAGTGTGAAGCCCTGAGTACAAGTTTTAAGGCTGTAAATGTACGAGGGACGTGAGTTTTTCACACCCCCTGCACTTCTAGGAGGGGCGTACAGGAACTGTGCAAGGGGTGTGAGTATACAGTGGTCCCTCAACATACGATGGTAATTCATTCCAAATGAACCATCGTTTGTTGAAACCATCGTATGTTGAGGGATCCGTGCAATGTTAAATATAGGAAGATATACTCACCTGTTCCCGCCGCTCTGGACCGTCACCACTGCCCTGGATGTCGCCGTCCATTGCTGTCGCCGCGTCCCCGTGGTGTCCCCGCTGCTCCAGACCGTCTCCGCTGCCCGGGATCGTCGTTGAAAGGCCATCGTTTGTTGAAATTATCTTATGTCGGGGCCATCGTAGGTCGAGGGGTCACTGTATAGTGCCCCCTGCACCATCTAGGCGGGGCGTACGAGATGCTTTGCGGAACCCTCCTAACCCTCCCTTATTTCTTATTCATACATTATAGGGTATACCTTCTAAAGGTATGCTTTCATATGCAGTTAATTTCAAACCTCAAACTGCTTTGGTAAGTTAATGTTTATATAAGTTTGTATGCAACGTTTGCAACCACGAGCTCGATTGTGAATCCCCAAGTCCAATTATTATTATTTGTTTGTATTAGTGAATTTCATGTGTTATCTAGACTACATAATAATTGATGTTTTCTTGTAATGACCATATCATTCTCTGAATGTAAAGTAAACATTTGTTGATAGCATTGTGAGTTGTTTCTTATTTTCTTTTTAATGTTAAGTTATACTGTCCAGCTTTTCTTGTGGTTGGTAAGTACATCATAGTCCTACAAATAATTATAGCCTTATGTTGTAGTCGTCTGCTCAGCAAGAATCCTGAATTATGTATTTTTTTTTTTGCTTGTCTGTAGTTCTTGTTTAAATTTTAACGTGAAAAAAAAAATCCTAAAACCTTGGAAAACACTATAGTTTTTTTTCTAAATAATTCTCTTTACTGCTAATAAGAACAAAGCATATAAAATGTATATATTTTTATTATATGTATATTTGTGCAAGTTTAATAAATAGTTATAAATATTTTCATTTTGAGTAAGTAAACATATTGGCTGCTGTGCAGGAAACATTTTAATGTATAGCATATAAATAGCATTGTTATTAATATATACAGATTGATCTTTCCTTTTCCCAAATTTTTGTTTTCTTAAAGGGGTTATCCAGCCAAAAAAACGTATCCCTATGTCCATTTAATGTGCACCCATCTAATAGCAATGAACCTGGTTTGTACTGGTAGATTGGGAGCCCCCTCTTTTTTACACACTAAGCCCCCAGACCCTTGTTCCAGGTTGTCCAGTTGACAATCAATAGGGAAATAACCTGTTCTTTGTTCAAACAGGGCCACAAGAAGTACACTAATATTGGTAAGGGCCCTTAGAAGTCTTTAGCAGCAGAGTGGGAGCGAAACAGGAAACTTAATAACCACTTAGAAGGATGCTAAAGGTTTTTGTTTAGATTTTATCTCTGACATTTGAAATGCATGAATGTCAAAATGTCAATAAGGGAATAGAAGCTGGCTCAGTATCAGATACCTTTTTATACACAGGGTGCAGGCTTTGACACATGACAGTAGTGGCCATGATGGGAGATGGCTTCAATCCCAGCCGTTTAACCCCCTAGGGGCTGTGGTCAATAACACTT
This sequence comes from Hyla sarda, assembly GCF_029499605.1. Classification (NCBI taxonomy): domain Eukaryota; kingdom Metazoa; phylum Chordata; class Amphibia; order Anura; family Hylidae; genus Hyla; species Hyla sarda. The sequence continues at coordinate 228,024,558 of NC_079192.1, forward strand.
TTTATAGGCATTTATGTCATGCTGTGGTGATGTAATATGTAAAGTTTGTGATGTCAAAAATTGGGCTGTGAATAGTGAGGGTTGCAGTATTACTTGGCTTGAGTCAATAAGAAGAATTCACACAATCACTACTTCAATGAAGCTGTAATCTTTACACAAGACCCTGGGGGGGGGGAACCCTTAAAAGCAAGGGTTTTTGGAAAACAACTGTCATGTCCTGGGTAGGAAAAAGTGAAGAGTAGTGCTCACTCCCTACTTGGACTATCAGCTCTAAATGTTTGCCCCACCTGAGCAATGGTCTCTATGCTGGACTGGAAGTGCAGGGCCTTTCAGAAAATCAGACAAGGTGGGTCAGTAAGAAACAGGCAGAACAGGTACAATGTCAGTAGACAAAGGGTTAATACAAAACAAGCCAGACAGGGGCCCAGATTTATCAAACTGTGTGAGAGAAAAAGTAGAGTGATTTTTCCACAGCAACTAGTCACAGCCCAACTAATGAGCACATCTCAACTAATGAGTGAAAGCTGAGCTGTGATTGGTTTCTGTGGGAAACTAACTCCAGTTTTTCTCTCACACAGTTTGATAAATCTGGGCCAGTGAGTATGTAGAGAATAGCACAGTACAAAATCAGCATCAGAGGCAACATCAAGACTAGCAAGAATCAAACCAGTAGAACTAAAAGTCAAAAAATCTGAAACAAAAGCAGTAAAAGGATAAACAATGGGTCAAACCTAGAGGTTGGGGAAGTACCAAACTAGAAGGCAATCTAATAGTCAAATTCAGGCAAAATTTAAGGAGAAGGTACGCCCTTGCATCCTAGTACTTAAGGACCAAGGGCGTACCTGTACGTCCTGGTCCCGCTACCGCAGTTTGAAGCATGCCCACGAGCTAAGCGTGCATAATACCTGGTTGGTCTTGACTGCCATCAGCAGCCAGGACCCACAATTAATGCCAGATATCGCTGATTGGGCCGGTGCCCGGCATTTAGCCTTTAGCTGCTGCAATCAAAGTTGATTGTGGTGTCTAAATGCAGGATCTAATGTTGCTGGTTAGCTCAGTAAGCAGATCGGGACATCCGTGGAGAAATTGCAGGTCCAGCTCAGCTGAGTGGATGGCAGGAGGGCCCCTACCTGCCTCCTTGCTGTCCAAACTGTTCTCTGATGCTGCAGCCATAAGAGCCATAAAGAGTTAGTAAATGTGAATAAGTCCCTCCCTAATAAAAGTTTAAATCACCCCCTTTTCCCATTAAATTAATAAAATAAAGCAATCAAAAATAAATAAAACATATGTGGTATTGCTGTGTGCATAAATGTCCAAACTATTAAAATATAATGTTAAAGCGATATTCTGGGCAAAAACATATTATTAACTATTGAAAGGATAGGGAATAAGATGTCTGATCATGGGGGGCCCGCCGCTGGGAACCCTCGCGATCTCCCTGCAGCAGCCCGCATTCTATGCATAGCTGCGTCTGAAGTTTCGGAAACCGCCGGGCTTCTGAGACGGGGACGTGATGTCACGCCATGCCCCCTCCATTAATTTCCATGGGAGGGGGTGTAACGGCCGCAACGCCCCCTCCCATAGACATGAATGGAGTGGGCGTGACATCACTTCCCCGTCTCGGAAGCCCGGCGGTTTCCGAAACTTCAGACGCAGCTACCCATAGTATGCGGGCTGCTGCAGGGAGATCAGGGGGGTCCCTGCGGCGGGCCCCCTGCGATCAGACATCTTATCCCCTATCCTTTCGATAGGTGATAAGATGTTTTTGCCTGGAATACCCCTTTAATTAAATTGCATGGTCAATGGCGTGGATGTAAAGAAATACCAAATTCCAAAATTGTGCATATTTGTTCACTTCATATACCATAAAAAATCAATACAAAGCAATGAAAAGTCTCATTAAAACAAAAATTGTTCCGCTAAAACTGCAGACCACAGCACAAAAAATGAGCCCTTATACAATACTGTATTCGGAAAATAAAGTTATAGGAGTCCGAAGAGGACAATTTTAAACAAACTAATTTTGGTGTAGTTTAACTAAAATTAAATAAAACCAATATGAATTGGATATCATTGTAATCGTATGGACTTACAGAATAAAGATAATGTGTTATTGTTACAGATAATGTGTTATTGTTCCCAGACATTACCAATTCTCCAACACCAGGTCCAAATAGGAACTTACCTTCTTTTTTGGGACCAGGACAGGCACAAGCACCTGGCCTGACTTGAGACCTACTGGTGAAGAGCTAGTAATCACTGAGGATATGCTGAGTGAGGATGCAGTAGTAGGTAAGGGAGATGGATTGAAAATATTTAACATGTCCACAAGCACACTCATTGAGGGTGAGATTTCTCTTTTATCCAAGGGCTTATCATTTACTCCAGTCCCAAAGTTTGACTGTTTTATTGGAATAAGGATGTAAACCTTTTCGTACGCAAATTGGCCCTGAGAAAGTGGCATATACAAAATGACACTGATTCTAGAGCACAGCTGTGGCGTGATGAGGAGACCAGGCATACACTCCATGACCTATTACTCAAAAATTAAGGTGTGTCTGCCGGGTTTGAAGCACCCTATACCAATCTCAAACCTAGATCTTTGATGACTCCCCTCTTCTCACAGTTCGCAAACATTGAAACGTTTGTAATGCTGACAACAGCGGATATTGAAAAAATTAGGCCACAAAGTCACCTCATAAACTGTAATTTAACATCAGCTGAACAGTAAACCTTGGAGACATTGAAATCGGACTGGTCGATAATCATCAAGCCCTCCGATAAAGGGGGCAATGTGGTGGTTATGGACCAGCCCGACTATATCTCCATGGTAGTGGATCTCCTTTCAGATAGAACTAAATATAAATCACTATTGTCCGACCCCACTGGTGAATACCTAAACCAATTTAAAACACTTTTGAGTAGGGCTAAGTCACTAATCTCTAATTATGAACACACATTTCTTTATAACTCACATCCCACTATTGCAACTTTTTATGCTTTACCGAAAACACATAAAACCGCTACACCCATTCCCGGTCGACCAATTGTCTCTGGCAACAATTGCCAGAGAATAAATACTATTATCATTTCATGTAACGTTTGCCATGTGACTGCAATATATTCTCTCCAACAGATGGCTCCGTAGACAAGCACAAAATATATCATCCTCTCCCTCTTCACTTCAATAAGAAGGACCTCTGACCAAACCCTGTCTGTAAGCCTGACTCTTATCCCAAGTAAGATCACCCATAATGATTACATTTTGTTGTACTAAATTACCTTATATTCCATCAATAACAAAGTTCTGCCTGTAAGTCTGACTGCTATTGTAAGTAAGACCACCTAAAATAATCATATTTCACTATAAATAGGCACTTGATGCATCTTCGATACGGTTTATCTAAAAAAGTGAGACCCAATGATACCCACGATAAATCTGTAGAAAATTAGGAATATATGAATAAGATCTGTGACTGCAAACAGTGTAAAAGCATAAATAATCAAGAGTAAGGACATGCGATCAGCATGCCCGGTGAATATAAATATGGTAATATATGAGATATACTTCACAGTATCATGTTCTCTATAATATCATATATTTGCCAGATATCATAAACATCCTGAATAGGTGGTTATTCTGCATCCATAATTAACAACAAAAGATACAGGCTTTATGTTGAAAGTACTTTTTATTGAAGATGGATAATAAATTGACAGGCATAAGCAATATAGATATGCGCGCAAGCGCAAAATAAGTTCTTACACTGATCCAAATTAAAGTCTGCACACATGCGCAAGTAATAATGCGCATCAAATACTCCTTGACAAAGCCGGTCACGGTGAAACGCGTTGGAGGTGATTGCAGGGACGTGGAACCTATCTTCTTTTTACATGTGGGGTCAAGTATTTACATTCTGACACCTTCACTTTTAGCACCTTATTTTTTGTTTTCTTGCACTGCTTTTTTACATTTATTGTATACACTTATATTTCTGTGTTGCACATTGCACTTTATGCATATTTATATTTTTAAGGTTAAACACACTTTTTATGCTTTAAACAGAGTGTCACATTGCACGTATTTTATAGCAACAGGTGTTTTTATGATCCATTGGTGATCAGTTGACCCCCACATTTACGCCTTTCTTTTTTACATCCTTTTCCCGTCCCTGCCATCTTTTGCATTTTTTAAGTTCATTTATTTACATATATATATATATATATATATATATATATATATATATATAAAATATTTTTTTTTTTAAATAATTATACACATTATCAAATTGCGCTAATGATTACTATTTTTATGTATGTTATATAGCTATATATTATTATCAATCTTTTTTGCTTGTGTATATGTATTTTTTGTAAAATAAAACTATATTTATTAAACTTGATGGTTATTGATTTATCAGATTAATATATTTTTTATTCATTTTATTATATACATTTTTTATTCTTGGTGGGTTTACGCTGTAGTGGCGTATTTATAGGTTTTTTAGTGGTTGTTTTGGGTTTTCCCCAATTTTATTTAGACCACAGTATATAGGACTTCTTTTAGGTTGTTAATAATGCGCATCAGCAAAGAATGACCTTGCACACTTGTATAAGTTTGCGTGCATGCGCGAGCGGAAAAGAGGCTATGGTCCGGTCATGTGGGGCCAGGAGACGAAAGTGCGTCGCATGAAGACAGAATAAGCTTACAGGTGAATAGAGTGATGGGCAAAGAGGGATCCTTATTGGCTGATCTCCGGACAGGTAAAAATAGAGGCAGGACACTGATTGGTTCAGAAGAGAGGAGGGAGTGATTGGCAGGTGAACGGGTGCAGGATGATGACAGCATGACACCTACCTTATATAAGGACGCGAAGCCCACATGGAGGGATGTTTGCCCATATACCCTCCTGAGGACGGTTCTGAGGCACCGAAACTAGTGGAGGGGGAAAATTTGGTGGTTTTAATGTGTGTCACAGTTATCCAGGAATAGGGGAAACTGCAGTTCCCAATATACTAAGGACTAGGGGTCTATCCCCAATAATGTTTATAACTGGACCTGTGACACTGAAATTTTAACTATTGTCAAGTGGTGTACTTTGAAGGTTTTATATTTTATATATTCAAAAAAAGTTATATTTTAAGGGGTTGTCCCTAAAGGGATCTTGTGCACCAGGCTTCGTGCCCTGGGTTTTGGAAATTTTGTTACTGAAAAGTGCACTGTGTAGAAACAAAAGCCCCCAAAAGTTAAAAAATTGTGCTTTTTTTTATTCCCCATAAATATTTTTTTTAAATTTTGCTGCAGGTTTTGTTCTAAAATAAGTGATGTCATTACAGAGTACAATAGGGGATGCAAATAACAAGCCCTTATATGGGTCTGTAGGTGCAAAATTTAAAGCGTTATATTGTTTAGAAGGGAAAGAGGAAAAAAACAAAAGTGCAAAAACAAAAATTTGCATGGTCCTTAAAGGTGTACTCCGCTGCTAGGCATCTTATCCTCTATCCAAAGGATAGGTGATAAGATGTCTGATTGTGGGGGTCCCGCTGCTGAGCCCCCACGTGATCTCCCACAGCACCTGATGTTCTAAACAAGAAAAACAGTAAAGAGGCGGCACTCCAAAAGGTCCAGTAAGGCTGTTTATTCACCCATCAGGTGCATGTGCGACGTTTCAGCCTCACAATCAGGCCTTTCTGAAGCTTGAGAAAGGCCTCATTGTGAGGCTGAAACGTCGCACATGCACCTTATGGGTGAATTAACAGCCTTACTGAACCTTTTGGAGTGCCGCTTCTTTACTGTTTTTCTTGGATGTGAGGTTTATGGTCAAGACCTGAGAAGCAGAGTACCCACCTTTGGAGCTTGAAGCTCTTGGATACAGTGCCGATTTTCCACATCTATACATTGATGTTCTAAACAAATGCTGGGTTCCTGTAGCAGTGGTTGTGACATCATAACCATACCAGCTTGTGATGTCACACACCCCTACATTCATGTCTATGGGAGGGGGTGTGTCTGCTGACACGCCCCTTCCCATAGACATGAATGGAGGGGGCATGGTGTGACGTCATGAGGGGCGTGGTCGTGACATCACCATCATGGCCTCTGGTGTTCAGAGTGCCTCATGGCCTCTGGTGTTCTGGAGCACGGGAGCACAACTTTAAGGCTAAAATAGTCTGAGTCCTTAAGGGGCTAAATAGGTATTCCAGAATTACAAAAATGTTTTTTTAAAGAGTACCCGTCATCAAACCCTATTTTCTAAACTAACTCAGATTATATTCCCTAACTACTCCTAACACCCCTCCTGCCCTTGAAATTTTTTTCCAAACTTTAAAAATCTCTGTATTATAACTATTCAACTTTTCACTTACTCATATTGTGTGAGCAGTTGGCAGGAGAAAGTGGGTGTTCCCCAGCAGGCGCAATGTCACTGAAGCCTGTGAGAGCTTTGCCATGCCCGACACGCACTGAGTTTGGTCTCCTGCCAGGCCAAGAAGAGACCAAACTAACTGTTTGACTTGCGCAGGAAACAGAACAGAGCCATTATGTGGTCATTTTTCAATCACGTTGAAAACATATAATTTTAACAGCAAGTAAATAGCAAAGTGTCCTATATTTACATAATGAACAATATAATAAAAGTTTAGTTTGGTGACAGGTACTCTTTAAGGAGGTGAGGGTGCTTTCAAAATTACACTAAAATCATACTCACCTCCCTGATCCCTTGCAGCTTCCATTCCAATGCTGCCCACTGCTTTCTTTTTCATTTGATGCATTTCCCCACAGAAATTGCCCACAGTGATGGCTAGTGACTTTCTCAGAAGGAAGTTTCTGTGGGAATGACATTTCATAGGGAAAAGGAAGCTGTAGGGAGTGGGACCGATTGAAACAACAACTTTGGGGGAATGGAGCATGTGAGTATTGTTGTTATTTTGAAAACACTTTTCTAATGCAACAAAACCCTTTTAAAAATAAAGAACACCATCTCTTTCTCAACCAGTTGTCAACTACACATTGCTTTATTTATTTTTATATAGCGCTCACAGATTTCATAGCACTGTACACTCAAATTGTTCCCTGTCCCCATTGGGACTCACAATCTAAACCTATCAGTATGTTTTGAAGAAACCAGAGTACCCGGAATAAACCCAGGCAAACAAGAAGGGAACATACAAACTCTTTGCAGATGTTGTCCTTGGTGGGATTTGAACACAGGACTTATACAATGTTCTCTATATAAATGTATATTTATGTAAAGTGCTGATGTTCTGATCACTATGGGTCAGACCACAATATTTTGCTATGGGACACTGACAGGAATTAGCTATGCTTGCTGGTTCCATTTCTTCCACCTAGCCTAGCACTTAGCCATAAAATCCTCATATTTTAAAGGAGAGATGGACCTTACAGACACATACCTTATACTCTAAGCCATTTGCATATTGTGTAGTAATGACAAAACCTTTCCACCTTAATAATCTGACAAGGGCACTATAGTGATGAATATGATGTTGAGTGGGAAGATTTGTTCATCGCTAACTAATCTTCAAAGAAGGAAACAGGACTTGGCACTGTACTATACATAAAAGATCCCCACGGAGGTACCAGGTAAATCCCATTAGGTGCAGATTGAAAAGTAATAGCATTGCAGGTGGTGCCCACTAGTCAGTCCTATGCAAAATTGTGTAACAACAGAAGTAGACAAGGGCTCTCACCGATTCAGATACTTGATAAAATCTTTGATCTTTATTGAGGAAATATACAAACAGTGCTGGAGGGATTGTCATGGACGCATGATGTGGAAGGGGGTGAAACTCCGGGCTATGGTGCCGTTTCACACTGCATAGCGCTTTTACTGGCCCACACAAGTCGTTGCGTTCACAGGATATGCTTATATGGATCCTTAACCCTTCCAATGCCAAAAACTATCTACTATATTGATAATCCATAAAAAATACATTAAAAGCATATTCTAAAAACTTGCATAATGAACAAAGAATCTATAACAAGGAATTCATTTTGTTTTTCTCATTGAGACCTAGAGGTCCCATAGCATTAAGCTGCAGTATCCACCGGGCTTCTTTCTTCAATAGTAGATCATGCCGATCCCGTCAACCTTGTGCCTGCTCCACTCTTTCCAATGCAGAAAAACAAAAAGGTATTTTTTCTTTACTTTGACAATCATTAATATGTTGTATAAATCCTCTAGCCCCAATACCTGTTTTTAAAGAGCATACATGCTTACGGATTTTGAGAAATAGAGGCCATTTTGTTGTTCCGATATAGAAAAAGTTACATTTACATACCAGGCAGTAAACAACTTTTTCTCCTGATATATGAATAACATCATTCTTGGCATTATAGTGACAAAAAGAGCAACTACGCAACAATGATCATCTCTAGCTTCTCATTCAGACAGCCAGGTTTTATTCAGTTTTTTCCTAATCTCTCTTTCTATTTTCTTTTTAATTTAAAATAAATAAAAATAAAAGAGAAAGAGAGATTAGGAAAAAACATAATAAAACCTGGCTGTCTGAATGAGAAGCAAGAGATGGTCATTGTTGCGGTAGTTGCTCTTTTTGTCACTATAATGCCATGAATGATGTTATTCATATATCAGGAGAAACAATTCACATGGAACAATTTGTTACATGCAGATCCACCTATGTTGTTCACTGCCTGGTATGTAAATGTAACTTTTTCTATAATCTAAAAACAACATGGCATCTATTTCACAGAATCCGTTAGCATGTATGCTCTTTAAAAACAAGTATTGGAGCTAGACGATTTACACAACATATTATAATGATTGTCAAAGTAAAAAAAAAAAATACCTTTTTTTTTCTGCATTGGGAAGAGTGGAGCAGACACAAGGTGGATGGGATCAGCATGATCTGCTAATGTAGAAAGAAGCCCAGTGGATAATGCGGCTTAATGCTATGGGACCTCTAGGTCTCAATGAGAAAAACAAAATTAGTTCCTTGTTATATATTCTTGGTTCATTATGTGTGTTTTTAGAATATGCTTTTAATGTATTTTTTGTATTTTGTATGGATTATCAAAATAGTAGATAGTTTTTGGCATCAGAAGGGAAAAAGATCCATATAAGCATATCCTTTGAACACAATGACGTGTTGGCTAATAGAAGCACTTTGCAGCGTGAAACGGCACCGTAGCCCGGAGTTTCACCCCTTCCACATCATGCGTCCATGATAATCCATCCAGCACTGTTTGTATATTTCTTCAGTAAAGATCAAATATTTTATCAAGCATCTGAACCGGTGAGTGCCCTTGTCTACTACTGTTGTTACACAATTTTGTTCATCACTAAGCTGTGGCCCATGAAGTTTTGTTACATAAAATGCGTGGCTCCCATGCTGACAAATTACCAACATAGTGAGCCCACCAGTGAGCGCAACATGTACCACAAAAGGGCTGTCACCCTGCATATTTCTCTGGTTCTGTAAGCCTGTCTTTATAGTAAATGAATGACTGCTTTATTGCAGTCATTCACTTTTTGCCATCTAAAATGTATGGCCAGCCGAACATTTCAGCTGATGCATACAATTATAAATTAAATTTACAGACAAAAAATAAATTTACAGACAAAATTCCACATCTTGCTGCGTACCATGGCTGAGCTGCAGGCCTGGCTCCTCCTCTTCGCTGCAGGCTCAGGACTTGTCCTTCTGCCCAGTGTGTAGGGGCCACAAATGTGCTGTCTCCGCCTATATAAGGGCACTGTCCCCTTCCTGTGGTACCTGAGCAGTATTGCAGTTTAGGTGTTATCTGTTATGTACAAATTTCCTGATCTGTTCCTGACTTTATCTGCTTGATACTTCTGCTCCTGTTTAGCCTGTCCTGTGTTTGACTTGGACTGTTTGACTACCCCTCTGTCTGCCAACAAGCTTGTTCCACCCAGCTGCACCTGAGCTATTCAGCTCTGCTGTTTCAACAACACCAGCTCAGCTAAGCACCTGACCTGACCTGCTGTGTTTGACTCAGCCTGCTGTGATCTTTTAGCTTCAGTGTCAGCTTGCTTTCACCGGCCTACTTAGCCAGCTGCCACTTAGCGGGACCATTCTTGTGGAAATTACGTGGTATCTCCTGTTCACCTAAGACCAGCTTCCACATCCTGGAGCGGGATAAAGGGAAAAAACAAGGGGTACTCTTTGTCCCCACTCCCAAGTTGAGCCTTAAGTCAAACAATTGTGGTGTTAGACAAACACACATTTCATATTATGGTCTGTGGAATCAATCAGATGTAGTATCACACAGAAGCCTTTTTGGGTCTGTTTTGGTTGCACGGTATATTGGTTTGGAACAGAAGTTTTCTTTCATAGTAAAGGTATAAATAAATTGATATCTTAGAGGAAAGAGACTCTTTGTACTATAAACCTTACTGAGTGCTATCCCAAAGGCATACATATATGGTGTGGTCAGAAAATGTACTCCCTTTGATTGAGAATCTATAAATGCATTTCCTGTCATCTGGAATGCATGGATTGCATAAGCACTAGACAATTACCTGCTTGGAAAGGTTTCATCATAGCATTATGACATAAAATCAATATCCTCACACTAGTAATAAGACCAATAGGGTGTAAAAATTGGAAACTTATAAAATATATACAATATAAAATATAGCACATAGAGAAAGGTGGCATTAAATTGATTTGTGTTGTGTTTAGTAGGAGGTCAATATGTTTGTTCTTTTTTATTTTGTAACTAACCTTAGGTACACTTGTAAAAATACATTTTGCTAAATAATGAAAACATATAAATAGTAATGGAAAGCAGTGTCATTTGAATTCTCATCAGCTTGTTTACACTATAACATCTTTGCCTTGAAATTCTATTGCTTTATAGAGAAACGTGCACAATTAAAGATATGCATATCCATTTATTGTTACTCACATAGCAGTAGCTATAACAATACTAGTTTATAACCTGATAATAAAACATATTGTCAAGCATGAGATTATGCTATGTGATGAGTGTACAGATAAACCCAATAAACATGAAAACAATTTGCTTTTGCAAAATGTGCTCCTTGCAAAGTATAACATTGCAAATATCTCTTGTGGTGATTTCATTTTATTTGATAATTTGCATATTTATTATAATTTTTTGGTATAATTGTTGCTTTGTATGGGGAGAAATCTGATAGATGGCTTAGAGACAATGTCAAGGTAAAAACGTAGCACAGCCAATAAAAAACTCATCATGTCAGAAGTAACTTGGGTCATTTTATTTAGTTATGGTTCTATAACATTTTATTATTAACTCCTTAAGGACGCAGCCCTTTTTCACCTTAAGGACTGAGCCCTTTTTCGCAATTCTGACCACCGTCGCTTTACGAATTAATAACTTGAAAACACTTTTACTGAATATTCTGATTCTGAGACTGTTTTTTAGTGACATATTCTAATTTATTTTGGTGGTAAATTTTCGGCGTTACTTGCATCCTTTTTTGGTGGAAAATCCCAAAATTTCATGAAAATGTAGAAAATTTTGCATTTTTCTAACTTTGAAGCACTCTACTTGTAAGGAAAATTAATATTCACAATAAATTTTATTTTTATTCACAAATACAATATGTCGACTTTATGTTGGCATCATAAAATGGACATATTTTTGCTTTTTGAAAAAATTAGAGGGCTTCAAAGTAGATTTTCAAAAAATTCATGAAATTTTCAAAAAATTCATGAAAATTGCTAGATCCGAAGGGACAGATGTTACAGAACTACAACTCCCAGCATGCCTGGGCAGTCCAGGCATGCTGAGAGTTGTAGTTTGGCAACATCTGGAGGGCTACCGTTTGGGCACCACTGTAACAGTGGTCTCCAAACTGTGACCCTCCGCCTTAGGCTGTCTGGGCATGCTGGGAGTTGCAGTTTGGCCTTCCTAGTGGTTGCAACAGTAAAGATCATTTTACTTTCACTTTCAATCCCCCCCACCGTCGCTTCCCTACCTGATCCAGTATCCAGCAGTCTCCAGCAAAGATCCGGGGTCCCCAGGCATCTTCTCCTGCATTTACCGGCCTCCATCTTCTTCCCACGATCCCCTCGACATCCAGGGGTGGGAAGAATGGGGGGTTGCCATGGCAATCTACTGTCCTGCTCTCCCATTGAATCAGTTCTGACTAATGGCAGGGGATAGGAGGAGATCGCAGCTCTGCAACCGCATTCCTAGCCCTCAAGATGATCGGGGCTGTCCCTGACAGCTCCAATCATTGCTATTTTCCGGGTGATCGGGTCACCAGAGACCCGATCCGCCCGGAATAGCAGAAAATCGCATGTCTGAATTGACATGCTATTTTCTGAGATCGCCAACACGGGGGGGGTCTCAGGACCCCCCTGGGCGATGTGCCGGGGTGCCTGCTGAATGATTTCAGCTGGCATCCCGATCATCCAGTCCCCAACCGGCTAGCGTCGAGGACCGGAATTCCCACAGGCGTATCCATACGCTCTCAGTCCTTAAGGACTCGGGCGTCCTGAACAGGTTAATGACTTGTAAGGTAAAACTATGTTATTATGAATTCTAGCCTAAAATGGATAATCATAGCAAACAAGTAGTATTTTTAAGATGCAAATATTCACTATACATTAAACTAAACAAATTATCTAGTTTCTTACTGCATTTGGCTAGCATAGTGGCTTTAAAGGGGAACTCCACTGCGTCAGCGTCTGGAACATTTTGCGTGGTGTGATGTCACGAGCGACATGGCCGTGATATCACCACTAGGGATGAGCGAATTGAATCTGACAAATCCGAATACGTTACGAATTTCAGAAATAATTCAATTAGCAATAAATACGAATATCAATCGCTGCATTAAACTCCATTTAGTGCGGTCTAGGCTACAGGGCATCTAAAATGAAGGAGCCACATGTGAGGACATGGGGCAAGAAATCCTAGGAAGGCAGGAACAAGGGTCCACGGGATGACCATGAATCACATGCAGCATGCAACCTACCAGCAGCCAGCTACCCCTGTGATGTCACAGCCTCATTTAATCGGTAGCCATCTTGCGGCCAGTCACATCAGAGAACAGAGAAAGAGGGACAGACAGTAGTGTGTGTTGCACAGAAAATCATTTTTACAGCAGTGATTCACCTCCCAGTCACATCAGCATTATATTGCAGACAGGGACATAGAGCAGTGTGTTGCACAGAAAAGCTATTTTACAGCAGTTATTCACCTAAAGCCCAAATCCAGCCTAGAAGCAATGAGAGGGAAGGGAGGGAGATTGAGAGAGGGAGTGCAATTTTGGGTGTAGTAAAAAGTGACAGTGTGCTGCAGCACTGGTGTGTACAACAACTGAAAAGCTAATAGTAGCCAGTAAATTAGAGTGAGCAGAGCACTAAAAGCATATCAAGTCCTCTATCAAGTGTAACCTGTGCGTACATCTAAGTGGTGTACCATTTTGTTCCTGTTAAAGTCTTTAGGGCCTAGCTACTGTGAAAGGTCAGGCAAAAGTACACACCTGCTGGTGTTGTAGACAAATATTGTTTTAAGTGTACTGGAGCGTATTGTCCTCCCCTCATGTACGCACTAAGTATGTCAAAGAGAGAAGTGCAAGGAAATGCACAGAGGAGTGGCAGAGGCCTAAATTCATCAGGCAGAGGTTGCAGCAGACTAGGGTCGAGTGGAAGCAGGAGTCGCAGTAAGAGGCCTTAGCTCCCGGTATCAGCTAGCGGTCGTGTCTCAACCAGCAACCCATCTGCTGTCATCGATTGGTTAACACGGTCATCCGCTTTATCACAAGTGACATCTGACACCCCCAGTCAACAGTCAGTGGCTTCCTCAGACACAACCCTCAGTTGGCATGGCCCAGGAGCAGTCTCTGTCCTCCCATTGCCTCTGTCCTATGCTGTTCCTTCCCTCACAGAAATATCTTATGCTTTGGGTTCAGCTTCACTATTTAGTGAGGACGATCTACTAGAGGACAGTCAGCAGCTACTGGCCAGCGAAGAAGTGGAGGAGACATCAGCCGCTTCCTCCGCTAGGTGGGCAAGTAGTGATGAGGAGAGTGGCATGGGAGGTGGTGTTGCGAGCATTTAGGCTCCTGAAGCAGACACTGTTGAGGAATCTAAGGATGATATCAGTGACGTGCAGACACAACTCGATGGTGAGGAAGCCAATCACAATTGGGAGCCGGGTGCAGAAGGGGCTTCATCATCATCAGGAGAAGAGGTTTGCAGGTTGCTCGTGAGGCAGCAGCTGAGCCAGCAAGGTGGTAGCATGGTTGGCAGTCAGCATAATGACAGAAGAGGAAAGTCTGGAGCCAAACGTGCCCGGGAGGTAGTGGAAGAGGGGTTCCTGGAGACGGCGGCAGTAGCAGTCAATAAGTGCGGACTGTTGGTGGGAAAATCAGCTACTCGGCAGTGTGACAGTTTTTCATCAAGCATCCGGAGGATGTTAACCTGGCCACATGCAAGATGGGTTGAGAGAAAGGTGAAACGTGGCCAGGGTCCCAATGTTGGCACCACAGCCCTGCGTCAACATATGCAGCATCACCATAAAGCGGCCTGGGAGAACCGTGGCTCTGATGCAGTGGTCCAGCCTGCTGCATTACCCAGTGGCATGCCGCTCCCTGTTTCAGCCAGCCAAGGCTCCACAACCTCAGCCGAAGGGAGCTGTGTGTCATACCCATCTTCTGTCACTCCAGATGCTCCTGCTCCTCCTACTTTGAGTCAGTCATTCCGCCAGCAATCCATTGGTGAAGCCATGTCCAAGAGACAAGAGTGTGCGCCCACTCATCCAACTGCACAGAAGCTGAATGTGCTCCTTTCCAAGTTGCTGGTGCTGCAGTCCCTCTATTTTCAAGTGGTGGACTCTGCACCTTTCAGAGAACTGATGGCTTGTGCCGAGCCGAGGTGGAGAGTCCCAAGCCATCATTTCTTTGTGAAGGAGGCAGTACCAGCCCTGCACAATTTTGTGGAACAGAAGAAAAGCCAGTCCTTGAGCCTGTCGGTGTGTACCAAAGTGCACAGTAATGCCGAAGTGTGGAGCTGTAATTACGGTCAGGGAGAATACATGTCCTTTACGGCCCACTGGGTGAATGTGGTTCCTGCACAGCGACAACTGCAACTTGGACAGGTCACAACATTTCTGCCTCCACGCTCTCAGGCCGTTGGTCCTGTGACAGTGTGCGACTCCACCTCCTCATCCTCCACCATATCCTCACCCTCCACTGCACGGACAAGTCTCAGTGCCCTCCAGCATTCCATGTGTGCAGGGCACGGTGGTTTCACACTGTTCTTCACATGGTTTGCCTTGGTGAACGGAGTCACACAATGGAGGAACTGCTAAAAGTCATTCATCAAGAAATCGAATCATGGCTTACTCCAAGAAAACTGGAAAAGGGAACCATGGTGACCGATAACAGGAAGAACATCTTTTCAGCGCTGCGACAAGGAAGCCTGGGTGGCACACATGTTTAATCTGGTTGTCAAGCGGTACCTTGGGAAGGAAACTGTGCATGCACTTTAGCCACTCGTACACCACAATGCACACCCTCCTTGAGCTGCAGCATCAGAACGGTATCCCACACGTTGGAATTCTACCCTCCATATGTTGGACCAACTATACGAACAGCGAAAAGATAATCACCAATTTATTGATGATCCAAGCGGATAGGGGGACTCCCCTGTGTAATTTCAATGTCAACCAGTGGCAGCTCATACATAACACATGTCGTTTGCTCAGGCCCTTTGAGAAAGCCATATTATTAGTCAGTCGCCAGGATTACGGGATGAAAAGTGTAATTCCAATGCTTCTTTTACTACAACGTGTTGGAAACGATGGCTGGTCAGGGCAATAGAGACGTGTCGCCTACATCTCACGGCCACATGAGCCCTGTGAGGGCTGAATTGGAGGAGGGGGAGGGGCACAGTGGAGCACAGTTTACGTTTCACGAGATGGGCAGTTTTTCTAGTCATCTGACAGGAGAGGAGGAGCAGGAGCAGCCAGAGGAGCTAGAGGGTTATGTGGAAGGCGAGACAGAGGACCCAGACACACTGTAGCTGTATGCAGTGGAGATGGAGGAAGGGAGTCCCCCCGAGTCACTTGCACAAATGGCACGATGCATGCTCACATGCTTGCGTAGTGGCCTCCGAATTGTCACCATTCGGCAGCAAGATGACTTCTGTCTCTCCACCTTATTGGACCATGCCAACACACCTTGAAGATCCACTGGACTTCTGGGCAGCCAAACTTGATTTGTGGCCGCAACTAGGAAAGTTTGCTCTGTAAAAGCTGTCCTGTCCGGCCAGTAGAGTGCCATCAGAGCGGGTGTTTAGTGCGGCGGGGGACATAGTAACCTCAAAGAGAACTTGTCTGTCCCCAAAAATGTGGAGGGAATGACCTTTGTGAAGCTGAATCAGGCATGGATCAGCCAGTATTTCCAGCCACCAATTACTGATGCATCAGAGTAGATTGACCATGGTGCCACACCAACACTTCACAAATATGGATAGTGCTAAACATATTTAAGGTGCTGATCCCCAGTTAAAGACATTCCTCCACATCAGACAACAAGTAAGTATTGAGGATATGCATTATGTATAACCTAACTTTTAATAATACTCTTAGGATAAAATATATATACCCCCCAATTTTTTTAAATCAAACAAAAGGAAAGGGGTGCAAAAAAACACCATGTGCCACCTACACTACTAAGTATTGATGTGATGCAAAGACCTCTAAAGGGTGGTAGGGGACAATGTATGGCCCATTGTAACGGTGGGTTAAAATCTTCCCCTGTAAGGCCCTACTTTTGCATTATTAATTCCCTTCTTTGTAAGTGTTACTTGCCCTAAAAAGGGCAGCCCACACAGGAACCTCTCAGTATTTCCCCCTACAAACACTGCAATTTCCCAGGGTTTTTAGGTGGAAATAGAAAGAGTTTACTGTGTGGAGCCGCCCTTTTTAAGGTGAGTAATACTTGCCAAGATGGGAATTAATAGGGGGAGAGTAGGGCCTTACAGGGGAACTTTTTACCCCCACCTGCTACAATGGACAATACATTGTTCCCTTCCACCTTTTCGAGGAAAGTGTTATTCATCTTGAAAACACAGGAACCAATCCCTTTTTCCACCTGAAAACCCTGGGAAATGGCAGTGTTTATAGGTGTAAATCGGGAGAGGTTCTTCTCTGCACATATTTCGAAATGTCTCTTCTGGGTACTTTTTGCGCTACAAAAAATAAATTATGTACCCTAATGGAGTAGTGACTGGTTTAACAACTGCAGTAGTAGGTTGTTTATCAGATTAAAATAAATGAGTTATTAAGTGTTTCTCTTTATATTGCTATGTTTGATTCCAGGTTGATGAGACACGTAGTGCACATTTAATACATGACACCACTTCTGTATTCTACATAACATATCAGAAGTTAAAATAGAAATTCAGCACTACAATAAAGTGATTTTTAAAAGTGACCTGAACAATGTAGTCAATCCATATGGTTTACTAGAATTGTACCTTTCCTACATATGAAAAAAGTGTATTGAAAATCTTATTTCTGCAGCATTTCATTCTTCATAAAAAGTATAGATTGCTGTTTCACACTGATAAGAAATTACACAACGTACAGTATCTGAGTTGACTGCCTTTTAGCCTGGTACCTTTGCTTTCTGTAAGTGATTCAATTCATATATGATATTACAACTGTACTTGTCTGTAGGAAAATTGTGATAATACTAATAATTTTATTATTAACATCCTAGCAAATCTTCATATTACAAAAATGAGAAACATTATATATAACTATATAATTCATAATTTAAAGAAATAAAAATAGAAATTGAGCATTCCCATATACATTTTTACTGAAATTCTGTTTAACACTTTTATTAGAAAATAGAAGCCCCTGGCAGGAAAAGTATATGTTATATATTATATTATATTATGATATATTATAAGGTATATTTCCCAAAGAATACAAATTAATACTTTATTTAACCCCTTAACAACGCAGGACGTATATTTACGTCCTGCGCCGGCTCCCGCGATATGAAGCGGGATCGCGCCGCGATCCCGCATCATATCGTGTCGGTCCCGGGGCTCATCAACGGCCGGGACCCGCGGCTAATACCACACATCGCCGATCGCGGCGATGTGCGGTATTAATCCTTTAGAAGCGGTGGTCAAAGCTGACCGCCGCTTCTAAAGTGAAAGTGAAAGTGACCCGGCTGCTCAGTCGGGCTGTTCGGGACCGCCGCAGTGAAATCGCGGCATCCCGAACAGCTGACCGGACACCGGGAGGGCCCTTACCTACCTCCTCGGTGTCCGATCGACGAATGACTGCTCCGTGCCTGAGATCCAGACAGGAGCAGTCAAGCGCCGATAACACTGATCACAGGCGTTTTAAAACACGCCTGTGATCAGGATGAGAGATCAGTGTGTGCAGTGTTATAGGTCCCTATGGGACCTATAACACTGCAAAAAAATAAGTTAAAAAAAAAGTGTTAATAAAGGTCATTTAACCCCTTCCCTAATAAAAGTTTGAATCACCCCCCTTTTCCCATAAAAAAAATAAAACAGTGTAAAAAAAATAATAAATAAACATATGTGATATCGCCGCATGCGTAAATGTCCGAACTATAAAAATATATCATTAATTAAACCGCACGATCAATGGCGTACGCGCAAAAAAATTCCAAAGTCCAAAAAAGCGTATTTTGGTCACTTTTTATACCATTAAAAAATGAATAAAAAGTGATCAAAAAGTCCGATCAAAACAAAAATCATACCGATAAAAACTCATCACGGCGCAAAAAATGAGTCCTCATACCGCCCTGTACGTGGAAAAATAAAAAAGTTATAGTGGTCAGAAGATGACATTTTTAAACGTATAAATTTTCCTGCATGAAGTTATGATTTTTTCCAGAAGTGCGTCAAAATCAAACCTATATAAGTAGGGTATCATTTTAACCGTATGGACCTACAGAATAATGATAAGGTGTAATTTTTACCGAAATATGCACTGCGTAGAAACAGAAGCCCCCAAAAGTTACAAAATGGCGTTTTTTTTTCGATTTTGGCACACAATGATTTTTTTTCCATTTCGCCATGCATTTTTGGGTAAAATGAATAATGTCACTGCAAAGTAGAATTGGCGACGCAAAAAATAAGCCATAATATGGATTTTTAGGTGGAAAATTTTAAGGGTTATGATTTTTAAAAGGTAAGGAGGAAAAAACGAAAGTGCAAAAACGGAAAAACCCTGAGTCCTTAAGGGGTTAAGTACATTTATGTTACTAGAAATTTGGTGAATTTGAACTCTGAAAGAAAGCATACATAATAAACTTGTGATAGAGTCTCCTCTATTCTCCTATATTGAACTTAATGGGGTACTCCGGTGGCCAATGTGTTTTTTCAGTTTCTACTTACCCTTGCAGGTGAGTTTTCTTCTTATCTCTGGTCTCATGCTTGCTCTTTGTTTGTCTTTGCTTTCCTTTATTTGCACAAGTGTGTCCATGTAGTGTAGCATCTATTTCCATATTGCCTTTGCTTGTAGCCTGTCTCCTCTTTCAGTGCCCTGTCCAACTTGTTTTGCATCGCCGCCCAGCCCTGCTTGTGGGCGTTTTTCTTTTCTTTTCCCTTTAGCACTCCCTTTCCCCACCCTGCTCATTAGTATAGTCCTCCCACTCACTGTCAGGTTCTCACCCCACAGTCCCCACATCAGGGAATGAATGAATTTCCTGCCACAGCGAGCTGTCCCCACAATGTGACACATGGGCGCTGTTCTGCTTCCTGACCCCCAAGCGAAGTCCCTGCAAGGGTTAACTGGGAATTAATGAATTGCCAGCTACAGCGCTGTCCCCACATCAGGGAACTATTCATATGTGACCCGCGGGAGCTCCTCTGCTTCCTGATAACCCATGACCGCCCTCCTAAGTGATGTCCCTGCAAGGGTTAACTGTAAGCCGGAGCTGACCTGTACATTCTCTACATTAATTAACTGTGAGTGTGGGCGCAGGGCTTCTGATCAGCTTCTGTTCTCTGTCACAGTTAAGGGATATCTGTAATAATGAATGTGACATATCCCTGTGCCCGTGGCTGCAAAAATAAACAAAATAAACTTTGACTTACCGTCCTACATTCCCCCGTTGCTACTGGTAAAGTCTTCACGGTCCTATGCTGCTATCCTCATGCTGTGACAGAGCCGTCAGCGAATCGCCGGCCGCAGCAATGTCCCGCCTCTGACGGTGATTCGCTGACGGCTCTGTCACAGCATGAGGATCGCAGCAGAGGACCGCGAAGCCATTACCTGTAGCAATGGGGGAACGTGGGAAGGTAAGTCAAAGTTTATTTTGTTTATCTTTGCAGCCCTGGGCACAGGAATATGTAACATTCATTATTACAGATGTCCCTTAACTGTGACAGAGAACAAAAGCTGATCAGAAGCCCTGTGGCCGCGCTAACAATTCATGCTTTCCCCGACGTGGGGAGAATGTACAGGGATGGTGCGGTTCACGGTTAATCCTTGTGGGGACATCGCATGGGGGGGGGGGGGCGTTGAGTCATCAGGAAGCAGAGGAGCGCCTGCGAGTCACATATGACTAGTTCCATGATGTGGGGACAGTGCTGCGGCTGGCAATTCCTTCATTCCCTGATGTGGGGACTGCCACGGGGGGAATCATGATGGTGCTGCGGCTGACATGTTACTAATAGCCCTGCCACGGGGATCGTGCACCCGTGCGGGTGCACAGTCCCCAAGGCCGGGTAGGCGTTACATGTCAGCAGCAGAGCTGATACAGGGTATTCAGTACATTGGGCGCAGGGCAGGCTGACAGCGTAAGGAGACATTCATCCTCCCTCAACAATTACATGAATATTCATTACAGGGGTGTGGAAAAGGTGCAAAATCATTGCAGAAGAAAGCAACGCCTGCAGCTCTGACGTCTTGTCCACAACAGTGAACAAACATGGCCACAAATGTAGACAACAGTCAAAAGCAACCAGAAAAACTACTGAACTTCCTTCACAGAAAAGAGGTCAATAAAAACATATATATGCTGTGGACAGATGTATAACATGTGAATTACAAAAGTGCTAAACTCACTACGAGCACGCTAGATAACCATAAAACTGTGGTACCGGAGTACCCCTTTAATCAGCACCACCTATATCAAAGTCAGGTACACTTATAATAGCAAGGTACTGTAACAATTTAAGGTGTTTCAATAACTTTTTTTGCAAAACACAACACATAGTTAGGCAATATGTACCATGTAAGTGGGAATCATTGTATCACTACAATGCCAACCCATCAAGGGCAATTCTGCGCTTTGACCCTTCTATATGTCCCTTTACTTATCCTATTTGTTTGATGAGTGCGGGGAATATATGCAATTAATTATCCTGACTTGTACCACAACACAGTATCACCTTACATATATTGCAACAAATTAAAATCAACACAGAATAATATAACAATAATAAAAGATCACCTTACAGTTGTAACACTAGTTATGAGTCAACAAACTGCATGGACAGTGCAGATAAATTGGATGTTATCCAGCTTTACCATAGTGAAGAACAATATACAACAGAATATGCCTGCCTTCAACAATTTCTAACTCTCAACTTTCCAACATGTTTCCACATGAAAATTATAAAACTATGTCATAGTTCATCAGGGACAGTTACTTAGGTATACTACACACAAAGAGGTGATATTACGCCCAGAGTGCTTACTAAAGAACATGTAAACGTAAACAACTAATCAATAATAACATAAACCTACAAAATGATATCTTACTTCACCATAACATAGTCATAATAATGGTTAGTGGCCACTTTCATCTCCAGCATCGTGCTTTCTATGTTCACACGAAATTACAAGGAAAAGCTGAAATTTTTAACTTGTCCATGCAGAAACCAGTGCACACTTAGTAATTCAAGGCAGATTCCCACACAATTCCGGGGTGACATCCATGTGTGAGCAATGAGGCTTGGAGGTGGGTCCGCGCAACTAACGGACCTCGGCCAGGTCAGATGGCTGGAATTTACAATTGGTTAATAAAAAAATTCTAGTCTCTAGTGTATTTAATGAAGCTCATGAACCACAATCCTTGAAGCATCAATAATATACAACTACATTTGAGACTAAGCATCAAGTGCTTTTTTGCAAGTAATTTTCGTTTCCCCAAGACTATTTGAGCCACTTAAATGGATTCATGCTGGGAAATACGCATTTTATAAGAACAATTACATAAAAAAAACTTGTATTTATTTACAAGGTTAACAATTGAAATGTTCTTCCCACAACACATACGATTTACAAGACTATGTTAAACATTTCACACCATGCTCTCGATAGTCCAGGGACCCTAGAAAAAACTATGCTCACAATTACAACTTTAAACATTAGATTTTGTCAAACAGCAGGTTTTTACATTTTCTGACTGAATGGTTTTAGGACAGTTGAGTACAGAAATATTTCAGTACAATTTAAATGCATTGAAATTGAAAGCAATCAAAATAAATGTAAATCACCCTGCACATATTTAACAATACCTTCTGTCAGGTTTACTGCCAAGACTGTCTGTTTAACCATGCGGAAATATTTGTATTTTCTCATAGCAACAGACAGTGGTGATAGAATTGAGATGTAATGAGAACTATTCCTTATACCTAGTTAATCCTTTTTTTGGATTGCTTGGTAAAAGCTTCTATTTGTTACCTATAACTCCTCAACCATTGTCCTTTTGTGTTCTGAAATTTTTGATGATATTATATAAATAGGGTTTCCAATATGTTTCATCCTTTCACAAAGATGCAATTTTTGATCTGACTTTAGACGGTAGGAGTCAGTCTCGTGAGTTTTGATTTGGCATACAGCTGGTAACTGAATCTGATTCCTCATTACAGCTGTCAAAACACACTCACCTCAGTTTGAGATGTACCATTCATGCAAAACATTTGAGGGAGGAAAGATCGTTACAATAGAAAACAAGCTGCCAACAGAACAATGTCCACAACACTTTTCTATTGTTCTTATTTTTCACTATCATTAATCAGAAGTATACAAATGTAATCAGACTTTTCAGCCCAATGAAATATTTATCAGCTAGATCAGATAGAATATAAACTGGGTATTGTTGATTTTTATTTGGATCTTAATTACAAAGTAACAATAAGCAAAATACCTAATACATGTGAACACTACTAATCTTAAGACAATATAACTCACAGTGCAATATACATATTTATATATAAAGTCATGGCCGTAAATGTTTGTACCCCTGACATTTTTCTAGAAAATGAAGTATTTCTCACAGTAAAGGATTGCAGTAACACATGTTTTGCTATACACATGTTTATTTACTTTGTGTGTATTGGAACTAAACCAAAAAAGGAGGGAAAAAAGCTAATTGGATATAATGTCACACCAAACTCCAAAAATGGTCTGGACAAAATTATTGGCACCCTTTCAAAATTGTGGAAAAATAAGATTGTTTCAAGCATGTGATGCTCCTTTAAACTCACCTGGGGAAAGTAACAGGTGTGGGCAATATAAATATCCCACCTGAAAGTAGATAAAAAGTAGAGAAGTTCACTTAGTCTTTGCATTGTGTGTCTGTGTGTGCCACACTAAGCATGGACAATAGAAAGAGGCGAAGAGAACTGTCTGAGTACTTGAGAACCAAAGTTGTGGAAAAAGGTTACAAGTCCATCTCCAGATATCTAGATTTGCCTTTGTCCACAGTGCGCAACATTATCAAGACATTTGCAACCCATGGCACCCTAGCTAATCTCCCTGGTTGTGGACGGAAGAGAAAAATTAATGAAAGGTGTCAACGCAGGATAGTCCGGATGGTGGATAAGCAGCCCCAAACAAGTTCCAAAGATATTCAAGCTGTCCTACAGGCCCACAGGTCATCAGCGTCAGCACAAACTATCTGTCGACATTTAAATGAAAAGAAATGCTATGGCGGGAGACCCAGGAGAACCCCACTGCTGACACAGAGACATAAAAGCAGGACTACATTTTGCCAAAATGAACTTGAGTAAGCCAAAATCCTTCTGGGAAAATGTCTTGTGGACAGATGAGACCTAGATAGAGCTTTTTGGGAAAGCACATCATACTACTGTTTACCGAAAACAGAATGAGGCCTACAAAGAAAAGAACACAGTACCTACACTGAAATATGGTGAAGGTTCAATGATGTTTTGGGGTTGTTTTGCTGCCTCTAGCACTGGGTGCCTTGAATGTGTGCAAGTCATCATGAAATCTGAGGATTATCAACAGATTTTTGGACGCACTGTACAGCCCAGTGTCAGAAAGCTGGGTTAGTGTCCGAGATCTTGCGTCCGAGATCTTGCGTCCGAGATCCAGCAGGACAATGACCCCAAACATACATCAAAAAGCACCCAGAAATGGATGGCAACAAAGCACTGGAGAGTTCTCAAGTGGCCAGCAATGAGTCTAGATCTAAATGCCATTGAACACCTGTGGAGAGATCTTACAATTGCTGTTGGGAAAGTGGGAAAAGGCGCCCTTCCAATAAGAGAGACCTGGAGCAGTTTGCAAAGGAAGAGTTGTCCAACATTCCGGCTGAGAGGTGTAAGAAGCTTATTGATGGTTATAGGAAGTGACTGATTTCAGTTATTTTTTCCAAAGTTTGTGCAACCAAATATTAATTTAAGGGTGCCAATAATTTTGTCCAGCCCATTTTTGGAGTTCGGTGTAACATTATGTCCAATTTTATTTTTTTTCCTCCCTTTTTTGGTATAGTTCCAATACACACAAGGGGAATAAACATGTGTATAGCAAAACATGTGTTACACTTAAACAACACAGTGTAACTCCAAGTCAATCACACTTCTGTGAAAGCACACTGTCCTGTTTTGGTCACTTTTGAATACTGGCAGTGCTTTCACTCTAGTGGTAGCATGAGACGGAGTCTACAATTAACAAAAGTGACTCGGGTAGTGCAGCTCATCCAGGATGGCACATCAATGCGAGCTGTGGCAAGAAGGTTTGCTGTGTCTGTCAGCGTAGTGTCCAGAGCATGAAGGTGCTACCAGGAGACAGGCCAGTACATCAGGAGATGTGGAGGAGGCGGTAGAGCCGGTAACCGACAGCAAAGTCAGCCCAGTTCTCCATGAACCCAAAACCCTCCTTTCTGGTGTAGGAAGGAGGGGTTTGGGTTCATGGAGAACTGGGCTGACTTCGCTGTCGGTTACCGGCTCTACCGTAGGGACGGGCTGCACCTCAATGGGGAGGGTGCAGCTGTGTTTGGGGAGAAGATGGCTAGAAGGGTAGAGGAGTGTTTAAACTAGGGACTTGGGGGGAGGGAACCTACAGCAAAGAGGGGGAAGATAGTGTATATAGAGAGGTGGGAATTATAAATGTACCTGGGGGTGGAGCGGAGGGAGGGGTTAGAATAGTTAATAGGAATAGGCTTCATAGGAAAATAAAACTTACACCCTTGAATACCATTAACCCCAATAACATAAAGGATGGAAATGTAAAGTGTATGTTCACAAATGCCAGAAGCCTAGCAAATAAAATTGGGAAGCTTGAGGCCTTGATACTGGAGAAACATATTGATATAGTTGGGGTCACTGAGACATGGCTGGACTCCTTGCATGACTGGGCTGTCAATCTGCAGGGATTTACATTGTTTCGCCAGGATAGAATGAACAGAAAAGGTGGTGGAGTCTGTCTGTATGTAAGAAGTGGTATGAAAGTCAGTGTGAACGATGCCATAGTGTGTGATGATTCTGAGGATGTGGAATCACTGTGGGTAGAATTACAAAAGGAGGGAAATAGTGAAAAAAGAATATTTGGTGTAATCTACAGACCCCCTAGTATCACTGAAGAGATAGAAGGTCGGCTGCATAAACAAATAGAGAGGGCCGCCCGGACAGGTACAGTGGTAATAATGGGAGATTTTAACTATCCATATATAGATTGGGGTCCGGGGTTGGCTAAAACTAGAAAGGGGCGACAATTCCTAAATTTATTGCAGGATAATTTTATGGGCCAGTTTGTGGAGGACCCAACAAGAAGTGATGCCTTGTTGGATCTGATCCTTTCCAACAACGCAGAGCTGGTTGGTAATGTAACTGTGAGGGAAAACCTTGGAAATAGCGACCACAATATAGTTACTTTGTAGAAAACAAAGACAGGCGGGGAAGGCAAAAACACATAACTTTAAAAAGGCAAACTTCCCTGGGCTGAGAGCTGCACTACAGGACATAGCCTGGGGGGAGGTGTTGTCAAATACTGATACAGAGGGTAAATGGTACATCTTTAAATCAACTCTAAATAACTATACAGCTAAATATATACCAAAGGGGAACAAATATAAGTGCTTAAAACTAAATCCTACATGGCTGACAAACGATGTTAAAAGAGCAATAAACAACAAAAAAAAATAGCTTTAAAAAAATACAAATCTGATGGGTCAGCTATAACTTTTAACCTGTTCAGGACCCAGGGCATAATTTTACGCCCCGGCGCCCTGGTACTTAAGGACCCAGGGCGTAAACTTACACCCTGGCGTTTTCCATTCCCTGCCGCGCGCCGGGCGGGGATCGGAAGCGGATGCCTGCTGAAATGCTTCAGCAGGCATCCAGGGCAAACGCCGAGGAGGGCCATGTAGGCCCCCCATGTCGACGATCGCCGCAAATCGCAAGGGAAATCGCCCTTGCGATCTGCGGCGATACAGGGCTGATCGGGTCTCTGGGACCCGACCGCCCGGTAATTTTGCATGATCCCGGTTGTCACAGACAGCCAGGACCATGCTGGAGTATAGGAGTGAGGTGTCAAACCTGCCACCTCCTCCTATGCCCTGCGATCCGTCGGTTAATTAACTGACCAATTGCAGGGGGGGGTTACTTCCTCCCGCCCTGCCCGGCCCCTCGAAGTTCGGAGAGGACGGGAGGAATACCGGAGGACGAGGCGGGGGACGGGGGAGTGCTGGGGCCCAGCCCCGGTACTTACCTCATCCCTGAAGACCCGGATCCCGGCGATGAAGACAGCGGCGGCGGCGACAGGTGAGTTCCTCTTCAGCCGCGGTCGGGCAATTTACAGCAATGCACGTCGCCGTAAAGTGACATGCATTGCTGTAATTGGACCCTGTATACTACAACTCCCAGCATGCCCAGACAGCCCTTGCTGTCCTGGCACCATAGGGGCTTCCTAAATGTGACATGCCCCCCGAGCAAAATTTGCTCTCAAAAAGCCAAATATGACTCCTTCTCTTCTGAGCATTGTAGTTCGCCTGTAGTGCACTTCAGGTCAACTTATGGGGTACCTCCATACTCAGAAGAGATGGAATTACAAATTTTGTGGGGTATTTTCTGATATTAACCCTTGCAAAAATGTGAAATTTTGGGGGAAACACACATTTTAGTGATTTTTTTTTTCTTTAATGTATGCAAAAGTTGTGAAACCCCTGCGGGGTATTAAGGCTCACTTTATTCCTTGTTACGTTCCTCAAGGGGTCTAGTTTCCAAAAGGGTAGGCCATGTGTTTTTTTTTTGCTGTCCTGGCACCATAGGGGCTTCCTAAATGCGACATGCCCCCGAGCAAAATTTGCTCTCAAAAAGCCAAATATGACTCCTTCTCTTCTGAGCATTGTAGTTCGCCCGTAGTGCACTTCAGGTCAACTTATGGGGTACCTCCATACTCAGAAGAGATGAGGTTACAAATTTTGGGGGGTATTTTCTGCTATTAACCCTTGCAAAAATGTGAAATTTGGGGGGGAAACACACATTTTAGTGACATTTTTATTTAATTTTTTTACATATGCAAAAGTCGTGAAACACCTATGGGGTATTAAGGCTCACTTTATTCCTTGTTATGTTCCTCAAGGGGTCTAGTTGCCAAAATGGTATGCCATGTGTTTTTTTTTGCTGTTCTGGCACCATAGGGGCTTCCTAAATGCAACATGCCCCCCAAAAACCATTTCAGAAAAACGTACTCTCCAAAATCCCCTTGTCGCTCCTTCGCTTCTAAGCCCTCTACTGCGCCCGCCGAACAATTTACATAGGCAAATGAGGTATGTGCTTAGTCGAGAGAAATTGGGTTACACATACAAGTATACATTTTCTCCTTTTACCCCTTGTAAGAATTTAAAAATTGGGTCTACAAGAACATGCGAGTGTAAAAAATTAAGATTGTGAATTTTCTCCTTCACTTTGCTGCTATTCCTGTTACACATCTAAAGGGTTAAAATGCTGACTGAATGTAATTTTGAATACTTTGGGGGTTGCAGTTTTTATAATGGGGTCTTTTATGGGGTATTTCTAAGATGAAGACCCTTCAAATCAACTTCAAACCTGAACTGGTCCCTGAAAAATTGTGATTTGGGAAATTTTGTGAAAAATTGGAAAATTGCTGCTGAATTTTGAAGCCCTCTGGTGTCTTCCAAAAGTAAAAACTCGTCAATTTTATGATGCAAACATAAAGTAGACATATTGTATATGTGAATAATAAAAAAAAATTTTTTTGGAATATCCATTTTCCTTACAAGCAGAGAGCTTCAAAGTTAGAAAAATGCAAAATTTTCTTATTTTTCATCAAATTTTGGGATTTTTCACCAAGAAATGATGCAAGTTACCACAAAATTTTACCACTATGTTAAAGTAGAAAATGTCACGAAAAAACAATCTCGGAATCAGAATGATAACTAAAAGCATTCCAGAGTTATTAATGTTTAAAGTGACAGTGGTCGGAATTGCAAAAAATGGCCGGGTCCTAAGGTGTAAAATGGCTAGGTCCTTAAGGGGTTAAACAGTACAAGGAGCTTAATAAAATCTGTAAAAATGTAATAAAAACAGCAAAAATTCTAAATGAGAGCCAGGTGGCCAAAGAAAGCAAAACTAATCCTAAATATTTTTTTAGATATATAAATGCAAAAAAACCAAGGACAGAGCATGTAGGACCCCTTAATAATGATAATGGGGAGGTTGTCACAGGCGATAAAGAGAAAGCAGAGCTACTGAATGGGTTCTTTAGTTCTGTATACACTATGGAAAAAGGAGCTGACATTGGCCAGGTCAGTGCTGGTAACACATCATGTAATGTACTGAACTGGCTTAATGTAGAAAAAGTACAAGGTAAGTTAAGTAATTTAAATGTAAGCAAATCTACAGGGCCAGATGGATTGCACCCAAGAGTTCTTAGAGAGGTAAGTTCAGTAATATCTGTACCCCTGTTCATGATATTTAGAGATTCACTGGTGTCTGGTATTGTGCCAAGGGACTGGCGCAAGGCAAATGTGGTGCCAATCTTCAAAAAGGGCTCTAGGTCTTCCCCAGGAAACTATAGACCGGTAAGTTTAATGTGCATTGTGGGTAAATTGTTTGAAGGACTTATAAGGGATTACATACAGGAATACATAGGGGATAATTGTATTATAAGTGATAGCCAGCATGGGTTTACTAAGGATAGAAGTTGTCAAACCAATCTAATTTGCTTTTATGAAGAGGTGAGTAGAAGCCTTGACAGAGGAATGGCTGTGGACATAGGGGGATATTTATCAAAACCTGTGCAGAGGAAAAGTTGCCCATAGCAATCAATCAGATTGCTTCTTTAATTTTTCACAAGCCTTCATGAAAATGAGAGAAGTGAGCTGATTGGTTGCTATGGGCAACTGGGCAACTTTTCCTCTGCACAGGTTTTGATAAATCTCCCCCATAGTGTTTTTGGATTTTGCTAAAGTGTTTGATACTGTCCCTCATAGATGTCTGACAGGTAAGTTAAGGTCTTTGGGTTTGGAAATTTTAGTTTGTAACTGGATTGAACACTGGCTCATGGATCGTACCCAGAGAGTGTTGGTCAATGATTCGTACTCTGATTGGTCCCTGGTTATTAGTGGTGTACCCCAAGGTTCAGTACTGGGCCTGCTGTTGTTTAATTTATTTATCAATGATATAGAGGATGGCATTAACAGCTCTGTTTCTATCTTTTCAGATGACACCAAGCTTTGTAGCACGGTACAGTCTATAGAGGATGTGCATAAGTTACAAGATGACTTGGATAGACTAAGTGTCTGGGCATCCACTTGGCAAATGAGGTTCAATGTGGATGAATGTAAAGTTATGCATCTGGGTACTAATAACCTGCATGCGTTGTATGTTTTAGGGGGGATTAAACTGGCAGAGAAGGATCTGGGTGTACTTGCAGATCACAGACTACAGAATAGCATGCAATGTCAGGCTGCTGCTTCCAAGGCCGCCAGGATATTGTCATGTATAAAAAGAGGCATGGACTCGAGGGACAGGGACATAATACGCCCCCTTTATAAAGCATTGGTACGGCCTCACCTGGAATATGCTGTTCAGTTTTGGTCACCTGTTCATAAAAGGGACACTGTGGAGCTGGAAAGGGTGCAGAGACGCGCAACTAAACTAATATGGGGCATGGAACATTTTAACTATGAGGAGCAATTAAAGGAGTTACAATTGTTTAGTCTTGAGAAGAGACGTTTAAGGGGGGATATGATAAATGTATATAAGTATATTAATGGCCCATACAAAAAATATGGAGAAAAACTGTTCCAGGTTAAACCCCCGCAAAGGATGAGGGGGCGCTCCCTCCGTCTGGAGAAGAAAAAGTTTAGTCTCAAGGGGCGACACACCTTCTTTACCATGAGAACTGTAAACTTATGGAACAGTCTACCTCAGGAACTGGTCACAGCAGGAAAATTAACAGCTTTAAAACAGGGTTAGATACATTCCTGGAACAAAATAACATTAATGCTTATGAAGAAATATAAAATCCCATTCCTTTCCCAATATTGCGCCACACCCCTACCCTTCAATTCCCTGGTTGAACTTGATGGACGTATGTCTTTTTTAAACCATACTAATTATGTAACTATGTAACTATGTAACAACCCAGCAGCAGGACCACTACCTCCGCCTTTGTGCAAGGAGGAGCAGGAGTATCACTGTTAGAGCCCTGCAAAATGACCTCCAGCAGGCCACAAATGTGCATGTGTCCACTCAAACGGTCAGAAACAGACTCCATGAGGGTGGTATGAGGGCCCAACATCCACAGGTGTGAGTTGTGCTTACAGCCCAGCACCGTGCAGGACCTTTGGCATTTTCCAGAGAACACCAATATTGGCAAATTCGCCACTGGCGCCCTGTGCTCTTCACAGATGAAAGCAGGTTCACACTGAGCACATGTGACAAACGAGTCTGGAGACGCTGTGGAGAATGTTCTGCTGCCTGCAACATCCTCCAGCATGACCAGTTTGGCAGTGAGTCAGTAATGGTGTGGGGTGGCATTTCTTTGGGGGGCTGCACAGCCCTCCATGTGCTTGCCAGAGGTAGCCTGACTGCCATTCGGTACCGAGATGAGATCCTCAGACCCCTTGTGAGACCATATGCTGGTGCAGTTGGCCCTGGGTTCCTCCTAATGCAAGACAGTGCTAGACCTCATGTGGCTGGAGTATGTCAGCAGTTCCTGCAAGCAGAGGGCATTGATGCTATGGACTGGCCCGCCCGTTCCCCAGACCTAAATCTGATAGAGCACATCTGGGATATCCTGTCTTGTTCCATCCTCCAATGCTACGCTGCACCACAGACTGTCCAGGAGTTGGTGGATGCTTTAGTCCATCTCTAGGAGGACTTCCCTCAGGAGATCATCCGCCACCTCATCAAGAGCATGCCCAGGCATTGTTAGGGAGGTCATACGGGCACATGGACACCACACACACTATTGAGCCTCATTTTGACTTGTTTTAAGGACATCAAAGTTGGATCAGCCTGTAGTGTGGTTTTCCATTTTGATTTTGAGTGTGACTCCATATCCATACCTCCATGGGTTGATAAATTTGATTTCCATTGATCATTTTTGTGGGATTTTGTTGTCAGCACACTCAACTATGTAAAGACGAAAGCATTTCATATGGTTAGTTCATTCATTCAGATCTAGGATGTGTTATCTTAGTGTTCCATTTATTTTTGTTGAGCAGTATATAGAGATGGATATTTTCTTTCAGCTAATTTTTTGACTTTGGTGGGACATTATGTCCAATTTGCTTTTTTTTCCTTTTTTTTTGTTTAGTTCCAATACACACAAAGGGAATTAACATGTGTATAGCAAAACATGTGTTACTGCAATCCTTTTCTGTGAGAAATACTTCATTTTCTAGAAAAATTTCAGGGGTGCCAACATTTACGGTCATATAAACGATATGACAGTATGAACAGAAATACATGACAGTATGCAACTATGTGAGCTTATGGCCATTTTTTTTTTTTTTTTTTGTGCTAAAGGAACAATTTGCAGATAACTTAATTTGGAAACCAATAGATCAAGAGACCACCAATGACTGTAACTTCTGTGTCACTTCAGTTTCCCATAGTACAAAAAGTGCTTGCATACTACATTAAATAGGAAGGCATAAACCTATAGTGTACCGCATATATACAGTGGGGCAAAAAAGTATTTAGTCAGCCACCAATTGTGCAAGTTCTCCCACTTAAAAAGATGAGAGAGGCCTGTAATTTTAATCCTAGGTATACTTCAACTATGAGAGACATAATGAGGTAAAAAAATCCATAAAATCCCATTGTCTGATTTTTAAAGAATTATTTGCAAATTATAGGGGAAAATAAGTATTTGGTCAATAAAAAAAGTTAATCTTAGTACTTTGTTATATACCCTTTATTGGCAATGACAGAGGTCAAACATTTTCTGTAAGTCTTCACAAAGTTTTCACACACTCTTGCTGGTATTTTGGCCCATTCCTCCATGCAGATCTCCTCTAGAGCAGTGATGTTTTGTCACTGGGAAACATGGGCTTTTAACTCCCTATGGGGTTGAGATCTGGAGACTGGCTAGGCCATTCCAGGACCTTGAAATGCTTATTCGAAAGCCACCCCTTCATTGCCCGGGCGGTGTGTTTGGGATCATTGTCATGCTGAAAGACCCAGCCACGCTTCATCTTCAATGACATTGCTGATGGAAGGAGGTTTTCACTCAAAATCTCACAATACATGGCCCCATTCATTCTTTCCTTTATATGGATCAGTCTTCCTGGCAGAAAAACAGCCCCAAAGCATGATGTTTCCACCCCCCATGCTTTTTATCAAAAAGTTCTACTTTGGTTTCATCTGACCATATGACATTCTCCCAAAACTCTTCTGGATCATCCAAATGCTCTCTAGCAAACTTCAGATGGGCACGGACATGTACTGGCTTAACCCCTTAAGGACTCTGTTTTTGCATTTTCATTTTTTCCTCATCACCTTCTAAAAATCATAACGCTTTAAATTTTGCACATAAAATTCCATATGATGGCTTATTTTTTTGCACCACCAATTCTACTTTGCAGTGACATTAGTCATTTGACCCAAAAATCCATGGCGAAACAGAAAAAAAAATTCATTCAGCGACAAAATTGAAGAAAAAATGTCGTTTTGCAATTTTGAGGGCTTCCGTTTCTACGCAGTGCATTTTTCGGTAAAAATAACATCTTATCTTTATTCTGTTAGTCCATACGGTTAAAATGATACCCTATTTATATAGGTTGGATATTTTCATACTTCGAAAAAAAATCATAACTACATGCAGGAAAATTTCTATGTTAAAAATTCTCATCTTCTAACCCCTATAACTTTTTTATTTTTCCGCATACGGGTCGGTATGAGGGCTCATTTTTTCCACCATGTCCTGAAGTTTTTATCAGTAACTGGAAGACTTTTGTAAGGAAGAATGGGCAAAGATCCCTCAAACAAGAATTGAAAGACTCTTGGCTGGCTACAAAAAGCGTTTACAAGTTTTGATAATTGCCAAAGGGGGCAGTACAACATAGTAACTCTGCAGGGTGCCCAAACTTTTGCAGACGCCATTTTTTTTTCTGCTATTTTGAAAGTGTAAGTGATGGAAATAAAATCTAACTTTTGTTGACATATTATAAGAATGTCTAATTTGTAATTTGATGCCTTTTGGAGATTTTTCCATCTTTCCTTGGCTTCTTTATGCACATTAATACAAATTTTTACCTGGGGTGCCAAAACTTTTGATCCCCACTGTGCATATTATATATATATATATATATATATATATATATATATATATATATATATATAAAATATTATGAATATACTGTGTGTATATATATATATATATATATATATATATATATATCGGCGTATAACACGCATTTTTTAGGCTAAAACTTTTAGCCTAAAGTCTACCTGCGTGTTATACGCCGATAAGCCGCTGCAGTTCAATGATTTAAAGTGCGTGCTTTAAATCAATGAACTGCAGCGGCTTTGCAGGTGCAGAGATCTGCCGTCGCTGCTGGCTTCTCTGCCCCTGCCTGTCCTGGGGTCTAGAGCCCTGCTGCCGGCCCTTCTCTCCCCCTGGCTATCGGTGCCGCTGCTCGTTCTCTCCCCCTGGCTATCGGTGCCGCTGCCCCATTGCCGGCGCCGATAGCCATGAGGAGAGAAGGGGCGCCGGCAATGGGGCCGCGGCACCCACAGACAGGGGGAGAGAAGGGGCAGCGGCACCCATTGCCGGCACCGCTGCCCCGTTGCCTCCCCCATCCCCGGTTGTATAATTACCTGTTGCCGGGGTCGGGTCTGCGCTGCTTCAGGCCTCCGGTGTGCGTCCCCTGCGTCGTTGCTATGCGCTGCGAGACGCAATTACGTCACTCGTCATTGCGCCGCGCCGTGCAGTGCATAGCAACGACGCAGGGGACGCACACCAGAGGCCTGAAGCAGCGCGGACCCGACCCCGGCAACAGGTAATTATACAACCGGGGATGGGGGAGGCAACGGGGCAGCTGCGCCGGCAATGGGTGCCGCTGCCCCTTCTCTCCCCCTGGCTATCGGCACCGGCAATGGGGTGCCGGCACCGATAGTCAGGGGGAGAGAACGGGCAGTGGCGCAGATAGCCAGCGGGAGAGAAGCGGCGGCAGCAGGGCTCTAGACCCCAGGAAAGGCAGGGGAGAGAAGTGGGCCGTGACGGCCTCTCTCCCCCTGCCTTTCCTGGGGGTGCATCGGGGTATACGTATGCACACACACGCACCCTCATTTTACCAAGGATATTTGGGTAAAAAACGTTTTTTTACCCAAATATCCTTGGTAAAATGAGGGTGCGTGTTATAGGCCGGTGCGTGGTATACCCCGATAAATACGGTATATATATATATATATATATATATATATATATATATATATATATATATGAAAACCAGATACAGGCGCAGCACTCCAACAAAATAAGTGATTTAATATCTCATGTCAGCATTACAACGTTTCAGCTCCTCCTGGAGCCTTTTTCAAGCATGCTTGAAAAAGGCTCCAGGAGGAGCTGAAACGTTGTAATGCTGACATGAGATATTAAATCACTTATTTTGTTGGAGTGCTGCGCCTGTATCTGGTTTTTATCTTGGATGGACTCTGATCAAGTCCTTTGGGACGCTGGCACCAATTTTTTGGTTGGACTGGATAAGTAGTGCTGCTTTATTTTGGGATTATATATATATATATATATATATATATATATATATATACATATATATCAGTAAAAAAGCTTTTGCACAATTTTAGTTTTTGCCTTTTTTTCTTCCTCCTCGCCTTCTAAGAGCCAAAACCTTTATTTTTCCATCTACAGAGCCATTTAAGGGCTTTGTTTTTGTAGTAGTAATAGAAAATTTCATTTTACCATAAAATTTATGGTTATCAGTAGTGTTGGGCGCGAATATTTGCATTTTGAATTTTTATCGTGAATATCGCAAATTTGTGCATTCGCGAATATTGCGAATATATTCGCTATATATTCGAAATTGCGAATGTTCACTTTTTCCGCATATGCGCATATTTGCATATGCGCATATTCGCATATGTGAATATTCGCATATTCCTTCTTTTCACTTGTGGGCCAATTTGAATGTTGCAAATTCACTTGTCAGAGGTTATCAACAACATCCCTAGCAACCAATAGTAAAGTTGCCCACCCCCTCACTGTTTTCTTCCTCGAATACACGAATATGCGAAAATGCGAGTATATTGCCATTTGCGAATGTAATGAATATGCAAACTTCGTGAATATAGGACGAATATTCGTCTATATATTCGCAAAATATTGCAAATTCGAATACGGCCAATGCCGCTCATCACTAGTTATCATGTGATCTTTATTCTGTGGGTCAATAACAT
This sequence comes from Hyla sarda, assembly GCF_029499605.1. NCBI lineage: Eukaryota > Metazoa > Chordata > Amphibia > Anura > Hylidae > Hyla > Hyla sarda. The sequence continues at coordinate 228,060,708 of NC_079192.1, forward strand.
TAGAGTGATACCCAAATTATATAGCTTTTCTTTTATTTTACTAGTTTAAATAATGTAAACTTTAAAAAAAAATCAAATTGTCAAAATTGTCCATTTTAAACCCTGTTAACTTTTGTATTTTGCCATCCATGACCAAGATATTTAGCTTTATTAGTTCTATTTTTTCTGATATATGACAAAAATTAACAACTTTGGTGTTTGTTATTTTGTTTGGTTACACCCCGCTCGGTTAAATTTTTCATATAAAGGATAACTGACAGGTGGTTCACGGGCATTAAACCCAAAACACAGGGTTATAGTGCAGATGAACTGGATTAAAATGATGTATCACTTACCCAAGTCAGTGCCGCTATTCTGGAGATACATCCATTATTATTCTTTGTTCCTAATATGTACCGTATTTATCGGGGTATACCACGCACCGGCCTATAACACGCACCCTCATTTTACCAAGGATATTTGGGTAAAAAAAGTTTTTTACCCAAATATCCATGGTAAAATGAGGGTGCGTGTGTGCGCGTGTATACCCCGATACACCCCCAGGAAAGGCAGGGGGAGAGAGGCCGTCGCTGCCGGCTTCTCTCCCCCTGCCTTTCCTGGGGTCTAGAGCCCTGCTGCCGGCCCTTCTCTCCCCCTGGCTATTGGCGCCACTGCCCGTTCTGTCCCCTTGACTATCGGTGCTGGCGCCCCATTACCGGCGCCGATAGCCAGGGGGAGAGAAGCGGCGCCGACAGCCAGGGGGAGAGAAGGGGCAGCGGCACCCATTGCTGGCGCCGCTGCCCCATTGCCTCCCCCCATCCCCGGCGGCAGAGATGGCGGCGGTGGCGACAGGTGAGTTGATCTTCGGCGGCGTTGTGGGACCTTTGCAGCAGTCCAGATCGCCGTAAAGTGATCTGGACTGCTCCATCTGGTCCCCTTACACTACAACTCTCAGCATGCCCAGACAGCCCTTGGCGTCTGGGCATGCTGGGAGTTGCAGTTTTGCAACATCTGGAGGTCCACAGTTTGGAGACCACTGTGCCCTTCCAGATGTTGCAAAACTAACATCCTCAGCATGCCCTTACTGTACAGGCATGCTCTTAGTTGTAGTTCTGTAACATCTGGCCCTTCAGATGTTGCAGAACTGCAACTCCCAGCATGCCTGGACAGTTTTGGCACACTAGGAGTTGTAGTTTTGCAACATCTGGAAGGGCACAGATTGGGAACCACTGTATTAGTGGTCTGCAAACTGTAGTGCTCCAGATGTTGCAAAACTAAACTACAACTCCAAGCATGCTGGGAGTTGTAGTTCGCCAACGTCTGGCTCTAAAGATGTTGCCGCACTACTACTTCCAGCATGCCTGAGAATGTTTGGGAGTTGTGATTTTGCAACAACTGGAGGCACACTGGTTGGGAAACATTGTCTGTTTCCTAACTCAGTGTTTACCAACCCGTGTGCCTCCAGCTGTTGCAAAACTATAACTACCAGCATGCACTGATGGACTGTGCATGCTGGGAGTTGTAGTTTTGCAACAGCTGGAGGTTCCCCCCCCCCCCCCTGTGAATGTACAGGATACATTCCCATGGGCAGGGGGCTTACAGCGAGTATCAGGCTGCAAGTTTGCGTTGCAGCAAATTTTGCGCGGCAGCTCAAACTCGCAGCTGGAAACTCGCTGTAATCCCCCGCCCGTGTGACTGTACCCTAAAAACACTACACTAACACAAAATAAAAAGTAAAAAACACTACATATACACATACCCCTACACAGCCCCCCTCCCCAATAAAAATGAAAAACGTCTGGTACACCACTGTTTCCAAAATGGAACCTCCAGCTGTTGCAAAACAACAACTCCCAGTATTGCCGGACAGCCTTTGACTGTCCAAGCATGCTGGGAGTTTTGCAACAGCTGGAGGCACCCTGTTTGGGAATCACTGGCATAGAATACCCCTATGTCCACCCCTATACAAATCCCTAATTCAGGCCTCAAATGCGTATGGCGCTCTCACTTTGGAGCCCTGTCGTATTTCAAGGCAACAGTTTAGGGCCACATATGGGGTATCGCCGTACTCGGGAGCAATTGCCTAAGCAATTTTGGGGGGGCTTTTTCTCCTTTCACCCCTAATGAAAAGGTAAAGTTGGGGTATACACCAGCATGTTAGTGTAAAAAAAATCATTTTTTACACTAACATGCTGATGTTGCCCTATACTTTTCATTTTGACAAGAGGTAAAAGGGAAAAAAGCCCCCCAAAATTTGTAATGCAATTTCTCCCGACTACGGAGATACCCCATATGGGGGCACAAAGTGCTCTGGGGGAGCACAACAAGGCCCAGAAGGGAGAGTGCACCATGTACATTTGAGGTGATTTGCACAGGGGTGGCTGATTATTACAGTGATTCTGATAAACGCAAAAAAAAGCAAAACCCCACATGTGACCCCATTTCGGAAACTACACCCCTCACAGAATGTAATGAGGGGTGCAGTGAGAATTTACCCCCCACTGGTGTCTGACAGATCTTCGGAACAGTGGGCTGTGCAAATTAAATGCTCACTGTACCCCTTGTTACGTTCCTCAAGGGGTCTAGTTTCCAAAATGGTATGCCATGTGGGTATTTTTTTTGCTGTTCTGGCACCATAGGGGCCTCCTAAATGTGACATGCCCCCTGAGCAAAATTTGCTCTCAAAAAGCCAAATATGACTCCTTCTCTTCTGAGCATTGTAGTTCGCCCGTAGTGCACTTCAGGTCAACTTATGGGGTACCTCCATACTCAGAAGAGATGGGGTTACAAATTTTGTGGGGTATTTTCTGCTATTAACCCTTGCAAAAATTTGAAATTTGGGGGGGAAATGCACATTTTAGTGAAAAAAAAATGTTTTTTTACGTATGCAAAAGTTGTGAAACCCCTGTGGGGTATTAAGGCTCACTTTATTCCTTGTTACGTTCCTCAAGGGGTCTAGTGTCCAAAATGGTAGGCCATGTGGGTATTTTTTGCTGTCCTGGCACCATAGGGCTTCCTAAATGCGACATGCCCCCGAGCAAAATTTGCTCTCAAAAAGCCAAATATGACTCCTTCTCTTCTGAGCATTGTAGTTCGCCCGTAGTGCACTTCAGGTCAACTTATGGGGTACCTCCATACTCAAAAGAGATGGGGTTACAAATTTATTTTCTGCTATTAACCCTTGCAAAAATGTGAAATTTGGGGGGAAACACACATTTTAGTAAAATGTTTATTTTATTTTTTTACATATGCAAAAGTCGTGAAACACCTGTGGGGTATTAAGGCTTACTTTATTCCTTGTTACGTTCCTCAAGGGGTCTAGTTTCCAAAATGGTATGCCATGTGTTTTTTTTTTTTTTTTTTTGCTGTTCTGGCACCATAGGGGCTTCCTAAATGCAACATGCCCCCCAAAAACCATTTCAGAAAAACGTACTCTCCAAAATCCCCTTGTCGCTCCTTCGTTTCTGAGCCCTCTACTGCGCCCGCCGAACACTTTACATAGACATATGAGGTATGTGCTTACTCGATAGAAATTGGGCTACAAATATAAGCATAAATTTTCTCCTTTTACCCCTTGTAAAAATTAAAAAATTGGGTCTACAAGAACATGCGAGTGTAAAAAAATGAAGATTGTGAATTTTATCCTTCACTTTGCTGCTATTCCTGTGAAACACCTAAAGGGTTAAAATGCTGACTGAATGTCATTTTGAATACTTTGGGGGTTGCAGTTTTTATAATGGGGTCATTTGTGGGGTATTTCTAATATGAAGACCCTTCAAATCCACTTCAAACCTGAACTGGTCCCTGAAAAATTGTGATTTGGGAAATTTTGTGAAAAATTAGAAAATTGCTGCTGAACTTTGAAGCCCTCTGGTGTCTTCCAAAAGTAAAAACACGTCAATTTTATGATGCAAACATAAAGTGGACATATTGTATATGTGAACAAAAAATTTTTTTGGGAATATCCATTTTCCTTACAGGCAGAGAGCTTCAAAGTTAGAAAAATGCAAAATTTTAAAATTTTTCATCAAATTTGGGGATTTTTCACCAAGAAAGGATGCAAATTACCACAAAATTTTACCACTAACATAAAGTAGAATATGTCACGAAAAAAGAATCTCGGAATCAGAATGATAACTAAAAGCATTCCAGAGTTATTAATGTTTAAAGTGACAGTGGTCAGATGTGCAAAAAATGGCCAGGTCCTAAGGTGTAAAATGGCTGGGTCCTTAAGGGGTTAATGGTTGCTCTTTAATAGCTCTCTAAGTTAAGAAAATGCAGTAAGGTTAAGTTTCTTTTGTTAGACATGAAAAAATGCCAGAAAAATCACCAGAAAAACTTCCTCTGCTTTATCTGCAGGTGTTTTTCTATTTGTATAAGCGCCATTTTTTTTTGACCCTGTGATGTTTTTTTACTGCCTTCAGTAAAGTGGATTAGAGGCTGAGTGAATGGCCCATGAAGTGTAAGGCATCACTTACCTCCGCCGGCCATATAGCCATTCATAGGGCTGTATGCTCCTAGTGGGGCTGAGCTGTGTCTGCAGCTATACAGCCGTGGGTACAGCTCAAGCTGGGCAGGAGATATATATTGTATCTCTTCTGTATAGATTGCTGCTTTACTGTATACATTCTGAGACAAGAAGGGTCTGGTGCCAGTAACGATCATTGTGTGCAGAAGATATCTCACACACACACACACACATGATGATTAATAGCTGCAATGTCTTGCCTATGTTGTGGTGATATCCTGCAGATATTGTATTGTAAAGTTGGCAGTTGGAATCTGCTGTTGTGTGGCATATACAGCTGCTTACCAGTGCTGTGCTGTGCGTGCCGCTCCTCCTTTTCGCTTTAGGTTCCGGATATTCTTCTCTTCTGCACTGCCAGTTTCTGGCATGTCCCATAAGGGCAACGCATGTGCACATGCCTCCTCTTACAGAGCCAATGTGCACTCCTGATTTCTGTCCTCATTCAATCCCTTCCAGGCACTACCTATATGAGAGCATTCCTTCCTTCCTGTGATGCCTGAGCTAAAGTGTCTGTTCCCTTGTTCCTGACTGGCATACCTGCGTCTGACCTGAGCTTGATTTCCTGACCCTGCTTATGTCTCATTCCTTGTACCTGCTTGATTCTCTTGTGTATGACTTGGATTGACAACCACGTCTCTGTCTGCTGATTACCTGACTGCATCTGAACTTCTTAGCTATGCTGTTCTAACAGTTCCAGTTTAGCTATATCACAAAGTTAACCCTGCTTCATCAGACTCTGTTGCTGCACTAATACCATCTGTAGAATCAGATAACCCCAGCTGCCTTTATCAATGGTGCTTGGTACTGGGGTGTTCTGGCCTTTGTGGCCAGCTGCCATTTAACAAAGACCACTCTTGCAGTAGGGACCTGGTGTCTCCTCTGTAGCTGAAGTCCAGCTTCAACATCCTGGAAAGGGATGAAGGGTGAAATGCAGGGAATTTTTACACTCCGCTCCAAAGTTTGGCCCAAAACCAAATAAGTAAGTGGCACAGCAGGTCCACATCCGTTGAAGTGTTACTTGTGTTCTAGAATGGTTTTGCATGCAAACAATGATAGCAACTGGCACATGTCCCCTTTTGTCTCAAAAATATACTTTCAAGAGGTGGAGAGGACAGAAGTGAGCTCCAGGGAACAAAACAGTAATGTATTTTCTGCCCCCAGACAACCCTTTTATTGTGACCTTCCAAACCACTATGAAACCAACAAAAAATTCCTTAGTGTGTCCACTAAAATGGTGACTAATTACAGTATTAAGCAAGCAATATATTTATTTGGTACTTTGTAATACAATGTGTTTTGTTAGCTATATTACATTCCGCAGTCTCATTTTAAATTCATTGAAGAAGCTCTTAGAAATATAAATTATAAAAGAATATATTTATAATATTTCTGTCACTACTGTCCACTCGTATTTTACTACCATGTTATACTGCTTATTAAGATTATGATTGTGATGCTCTTCCTTTATTACCTGGTGGTCTAACCTTTCGGAGCCTAAGAAGCTTCCATGGATTAAATAATAAATTTTCTTCTAACAACCTCATTTAATGCTTCTATAAAATTGATAAGTTTCCTGATGCTTGTTCACTGACATGTGCTATAAATATGTTACCCATAAATTTATAAATTTAATCTCCAGTGGTCCATACCAAACAATAATAAAATCTTGCATGAGAACAAAGACAAACATGAGTCTGCTTTTTAATTATTTTTTTTATTTTTTTATTGCAGTTCGTTTTACTATTTTAATCAGTTCATAAAAGCAAAGAGATGTGTTATGGGATAACTTGTTTTTATTAACTCAGAGCAATCTGCAAATATTAATATGAAGCAAGTGAAACTATAATTCCAAACTTATTTTTAAATGGAACACTAGTAATCTATACAATGCATTACTAAGCAAAGTAATATTTCACATAAGAATGTGTTTTCTGTAGATTCTTTATAACCAAACTAGTAGTACAGGTGAGTTTTTATTTAATAGTCAATCTAGGAAATGTTGCAAACAAAGTCCCTACAGTTTTGTGCTATAAGACCATAGGTGCTCTGTTTGCTACCTTAAGGGGTACTCTATTTCCCCAGCATTCAGAACATTATGTTCCGAACGCTTGGAGCGGGCGGCAGGGGTCATGACATCAGGACTACGCCTCTTGTGCCGTCACACCATGCCCTCTTAATGCAAGTTTATGGGAGGAGGAGTGGAGGGACATCACGAGGGGCGAGTTGCAATTTTTTGCTCAAAACGGTGGCTTGTGCAAAAAGGATGTGACTATTCACCCTCTGTGTTTAACCCCTATAGTGCACTTCCCATTATTACATGATCCTCCATGTATGTGACATCAGTTCTGATGCATAGAGGTTAAAGGGGTACTCTGGTGGAAAACTTTTTTTTTTTTATGAACTGGTTACATGAGGTAAAACAGATTTGTAAATTACTTCTATTTAAAAATCTTAATCCTTTCACTACTTATTGGCAGCTGTATGCTACAGAGGAAACTTCTTTTTGAATTTATTTTTTTTTTTTGACAAATCTCTTTTTATTAGTTTAAAGAACAACATGAAACAATATAAAGACTTTCCTGGATCATCGCAGTGACCCCACATAAGAGCTATAGTAAAATAGTGAACATTTAGTTATCTGGAGGTGTCACTTCTGAATGAACAAGATAAGGCTTTTTAAGAGTCCAGTAATGGTCTTAGGTGGTACAAAAATCCTTGCTAGTAATCGTTGCAGATGGTAAGCCAATATCATGACAGGAAATCTGCATCAACAAACGTATGAACATATCTCAGAGGAACAGGTAAATTTAAGTACCACAACTAACATTAGTAAGGAAGGAAAAGAGAAACGTGTCCCGGCCAGGACATATCATAAAGGTGTTGCTAGTGATTGGATGAAAGGTACATAAGGGGGTGGGGTGGGGGGGGGGGGGTTCGTGTAGTTAAAAATATGATTGAGGGGAGGGGGGGGGGATAGGGGGGGGGGTGACTGGGTGAGCTCAAGTGACTACGTCGGCGGTAGCAGCATGGCGTTTTTTATATTCCAGCCATGGAGACCACAATTGCACGTATCTGTCGTGTGAACCTAGGTGCCAGCTAGACATCTCCTCCATGCGGCATATCTGATTAATTTTCTCCAGCCATTGGGCTTTAGAGGGAGGGTTTTTTTGTTTCCACAGCAGAGGGACCAGCAACTTAGCCGCAGCCAACATGTGGGTAGGGAGGGAGCCCTTAGATGGTCTGAGCGAGGGAGTGGGAAGCGCCAGAGCTACTACTGCCATAGAAAGGGAAATTGAGCTTCCACAGACTGAATTTATTGTGGCCTCTACATCCTTCCAGAAAGTCTGTATTACTGGGCAGGACCACCAAATATGCTCAAACGTGCCCACCTCCTCGCTACAGCGCCAGCACATGTTATCACGGGTTAGTCCAAATCTAAATAGGGCCTCTGGTGTTTTGTACCATCTGGTAAGCAACTTGTAATGATTTTCCTGCAATTTTACGCATCGGGAGAAACCATGTGAGTTCCGTAGCACATAATCTCTTAGCTCATCGGTTAAATTTAGTTTGAGTTCTTTTTCCCATGAGTTTAGATATAATGGGTGCGGAGTGTGCGTTTCTTGAACCAGTTGGGTGTAAAGAAGTGACAATTTGAGTTGGTTCTTAGTGCCATGGATGTAGAGCCGGTCTAGCCATGAAAGGGTCTTGGCAACAGAAAATTGTTTCTGGAAAGCTATACATTGTTGTCTGGCAGTGTAAGCGTGTAGTGTAGCGGAGGGGTGAGATGGGATCAGGGATGTAAGTGAGTCAATATCAGGTATCTTATTATTCGTAAGAAAGGTGGCTAAGTCGATCGAAGATAATACAGACCACAGTGGGTTAGAACTGGCCCCTAATGTGTTTAGTGTTTGCGGTATAAGTGAAGCTGGTGCAAGTGGCGAAACTGTCTCCTGTGTAGAGCTAGATATGTCGTATCTTACTAGCAAAGTGCCTTTGAGCAAAGGGTTATGAAGAGTTGAAGCGGTAGTCTTTTGTGGCGTCCATATAAAACTTAGAGCATTATTGCCCAACGTTCTAGTCTCCAACTCTTGATCTCTAAGCAAGCTTCTCCCTGCTGCTATTTCTATCCACCTTCTTAGGTGAATTGCTTTATAGTAGTTTTCTACGTCAGGCAGACCCAGTCCTCCCTTCAGTTTCTTACGTATTAGAACTGAGTGCGCCAGTCTCGGTCTCCCTGTCTTCCATAGAAAGTTGGAAAAGAAGCGACATATTTTATGTAGATAGGATAGTGGTAGGTGAATCGGGAGGATGGATAAAGTATATAAAAATATGGGCATGACATATGTTTGCAGTAAATTCTTTCGCCCCATCCACGAAAGATAAGGTATGTCATATGTGCGCAGCAACTCCGTTAGTTTGTGTAGTAAAGGTGGAAAGTTATTGTCGAACAAGGATGACAGTGATTTTGTGAGTTTGATTCCTAGATACTTCATTGAGGTTGAGGGCCATTGGAAAGGGGCGAGGGACTTAATCACTTCCGCGAGTCGTGTTGGTACAGTAACATTTAATATTTCAGATTTGGAGTAGTTCACCTTAAAGTTCGATGCTGCGCCATAAGCAGACAGGACCCGGAGCAGTCCCGGTACAGACCTACGAGGATTCGTAATCAGCAGCAACACATCATCAGCGAAAGCTGAAACTAGGTGCTCTTGTGAGCCTATGGTCAGGCCAGTAATCTCCGGGTCCCTTCTAAGACTCTGGAGGAGCGTTTCGACTGTTAGAATGAATAAAGATGGCGAAAGGGGGCAGCCCTGTCTAGTTCCATTTTTTATATGGAAGGCCGGCGACAGGGTGCCATTTATCCGAGCTCTGGCATATGGAGTGGTGTAAAGGGAAAAGATGGCATTAATAAATTTCGTGGGGAATCCAAATTTAATCAGAGTATGTTCCAAAAAGTCCCACGCAACCCTGTCAAATGCCTTCTCGGCATCAGTGCCAAGAAGAAGCATGGGGGTACGGGAATCCTGTGCATATTGAATGGCGTGTAAGACCCTAATCACATTATGTCTCCCCTCTCTGCCCTTCACAAAGCCAGTCTGGTCCGGGTGGATGAGTTTTGGAAGAATTTTGCCAACTCTAATGGCCAGCAGCTTTGCCCAGATTTTTACATCGAGGTTAAGTAGGGATATAGGTCTATAATTGGCACAGAGCGACGGATCTTTTCCCTCTTTAGGGATGACCGTGATGTGTGCCTCTAGTGCTTGTCTGGGAAAGCGGTCTCCGTTTAGGAGGGCGTTACAGTTGTCTGCAAAGCGAGGAGCAAGAATATCTATAAATTTCTTGTAATAAAGGATTGTGAGTCCATCCGGACCAGGGCTTTTACCAGTGGGGAATGAAGAGACGGTTTCTCTAACTTCCTGTGCGGTGACGGGATGAAGCAAAGATTCGATATCAGAGGCTTCTAGTGTTGGGACATCAATTTGGTCAAGGAAAGCAGAGATTTGTGGTGTTCGGATATGTGGGGGGTCTAAAGTGGACGGCAGGTTGTAAAGGGAAGAGTAATACTCAGTGAAGGTCCTAGCTATGTCTTTGGTGGAGGAGTAGGAATGTCCCCCGGGGGTGGTAATGGTGTGAATAAATGATCTTTCTCTTTGTTTCTTGAGCATAGTGGTCATCAATTTGCCTCCTTTATCTCCATGGGTATATATTTTGTGTTTGAGGAACTGTAAGGACTTTGCTCGCTTTACATTAAGTAGATCCTTTAGGTTGTCTCTGAGGGAGGTCAGATCTTCATATACTTTCAGTGCAGCAGATTGCTTATGTTGTCTTTCTAGGTCAGAAATACGCTGAAGTAGCGTGTCTATTTCTCTAGATCTCTCTCTCTTGACTCTGCTGCCCAACGAGATGAGTAAGCCCCTAATGTACGCCTTATGTGCCTCCCATATGAATGGTAAGGACAAGTCTGGCGTTACATTTAACTCAAAGTATTCTTGTAAGCGAGACTGTAGGTCTGTTACATGAGCCGCAGAGTCAAGTAGAGTCTCATTTAGTCTCCAAGTTAAATCCCTCCTGGGCAGAGTGGGAAAAGCGATAATCGCATCTACAGGTGAGTGATCGGACAATGTTATCGTGCCTATATTTGCCGAATGTAGATGAGTGATGAGACTAGAATGTATCAGTATGTAGTCTAACCTTTGATGTGACCTATGAGGGGCTGAGAAAAAGGTGTAGTCAGAATCCGAAGGATGGAGCAATCTCCAGGCATCCACCAGGTCCAGCTCCTGCAATTTGCATTTCAAGCGATTAAGAGCTGAGAAAGAATGTACGGAGCGGCGCCTCGAGGAATCCCGGAGAGGGTCCAGAGTGAGATTCAGGTCACCACCAATTACAATGGGCCCCTCAGCGAACAATCTCAGTTCCTCCAGTGTGTGTAGTATCCAGGTGATCTGATTTGTGTTGGGTGCATAGAGGTTTGCGAAGGTGTATGTGGTGTTGCCAAGCTTACCTCTCAGAAAGAGGGCCCTGCCATCGCTAGAGGCATATCTGTCTGAGGGGGTGAAAGGGACGTCCTTTTGCATAGCTATAGTCACTCCACAAGAGGCCGAAGAATTACTCGGGCTGTGAGACCAAAAAGAAAAAACATTAGTAGGGAGTTTGGGTATTTTACCATCTTTGAAGTGAGTTTCCTGTAAAAAAACTATAGATATCTGGTCTTTTTTTTAGCAGCGAGAGAACATGGCTGCGCTTATTGGGGGAGTTAAAACCTTTAACGTTGTATGTACACAATTTTAATGTGGCCATATTAAGGTGTGGTGACATGAGTGAGTGTTAACCATCCGTGTACCCAGTGAAGGGGGGGGGATAGGGTAGGCGAGGGGGGGGGGGCAGTAATAGGTAAAGGCCTGGCCGGGCAGTTATGGAGCGGTAAGGCTCCGTGGTGGAATATCTGTGAGTCTTACACATGGTAACAGACGACAACTTGTTTAAACCATAACCAATAACAATAACATTAGGTAAAGTAATATGCATTACAAGCGAGGGGATTGGCAGGTCAGGACCGTCAAGTATATCCAACGGATTTATAATAATAGTATGCAATAGTTAGCCAGCAGGGGGGGTAGGAGAAGGGGTGTAAAAGGGTTAGTAACGGACACATTAAGTCCTTTGGGCCAAGTAGGAAGTCAGTCTTCGGAGAAAGTGGCAGAAGGGGAAGAACAGCAGGAGGGGGGGGGGGAGGGGGGGGGGGTGGGTGTGAGGTAGGTTAAGGAGAGGGGAGAGGATAGATTATGAATAAGGAGAGCGAGAGGTGAGGAATGGCAATTAACTAACCAGTAGCAAAAAGCCATCTGTAGAAAGAAAAAGTGCAAGGTTGAGGAACACATGTCTCTGTACAGGAATGTTGCAGGGGCTATGGTACATATAGTGTGATTACCCAGCCTATGTGTATAGGTCTAAAGATGGGGGGGGGGGGGCATATGTCATTAAGTACTAGTAATTGAAGTTGTAGTTGCGTCAAGACATGAGCGCAACTAATTAGCAGTTGACATACAAACTCTAGAGGAGGGTGAGGGGGGGGGAGTGTGTGTATGTCGACTAGTCCGACACGGTAAAAAGCTCCTCAAGTACATCAACATATGACTATCTGTTCAAATAAAGATCTACATTGGTGATTACTACCCATAGTTGGGTTGTGGTATGTAAACCATTACTGTACCTGAGTATCTCCAGAGGTAATAATGTGTAAGGGCCTACCGATATCTGTGAATGACCAATATATATAGGGTGTCAAAGGGTTAGAAGCAAATGAGCAAGCAAGGAGCAAGGGAACGTACACGCTTATAGGGAACAGTATGTCTAAAAGTAAGAATACGATAAGATCATCATATGATTTGGAAACATTCAGTATATAGATCGTAGGGGTGGACACTAGGCCACCCGTTCTAGCAACCAGATCTACAAACACATCAACAAATAACCGCCCATTCAGATAGAGAACTTCAAACTAGCGCTGGGGCTCTGCAGTTAGATCATAGAATGTAATGGCGTCCACGTTTTAAGCTAGCATGAAAATATTAATCTAAGTCTCAGCTCTCTGCGGGCAATTAGAACCTAACAACGTCTGGTATGCACATACAGGTGGGTCGCATGTGCAGGGAGGTGCATCATTCCTGGTGCACAAGATAATGTTGGACAGTCTTGTCACTTGGTCCAGTGTTCACACAAGGGTCATTGACATGGGCGAAGAAGTGTTCCACTCCCGATGCGCAAGAGCATGACATGGAATGAACAGCGATGGTCAGACAGAATCCATGTCGATACGCTTAGGTGTCATCTTGTGGGTCTTCTTCTTCTTCTGGGACTTTTGGGTTCCAACACCTTCCCACGGAGTAGGAGGTGTGATAGTAGGTAGCTGAGTAAGATCAGTCACAGCGGACCAGTCTGGAATGTCCAAGTCGGTCTGGCTTAGGGCCTCCAGGGCCGGTGTCAAGTCCTGTCTATTCCTGATTATGAACTTCTTGCTCTCCACAGCAAAAGAAATTCCAAAGGGAAAAAGCCATCTGTAAAGGATGTTCTTTTGGCGTAAGTATGTTGTCAGAGGGCGCAGCATTCCTCTCTTTGAAATAGTTATCCTGGCCAGATCTTGGAAGACGGCCAGAGGAGTGTCTTCAAATTTCAGATCTTGGCACGTTCTTGCTTTTCGTAGAATATCATCGCGCACCGTGGAGTTTAATAAGCGACAGATCACATCGCGCGGTGGGTCTTGAGCTCTAGGTTTCGCCTGCAGAGATCTGTGAGCTCTCTCTATTTGGATTTCTAAGGGGTATGTTTCCCCCAAGATGCGAATGAAAACGAGTTTCAGTGTGGCATTCAGCGACTCCGGTAGTACCGTCTCTGGGAGACCTTTAATTCGCAAGTTGTTCCTTCTACTCCGGTTGTCTTGGTCCTCAAGCCAGTCAATGACTTTATTTAAATGGTTTTGGCAGGAGCCCATTGCTGAGGTAGAAGCTGCAGTGTAGGCTACTACTTGTGTGTGTGTATTTTCTAGCTGTTCCACCCTGTTACCGATTTGTCTAATGTCTGATTTCAGATCTTGAATCTCTTTGGTGACAGGTTCCAAGGCGTTCCTAAGAAGTCTGTCCATAAATGTGCGTGACACAGGTAAAGAGTTATTCAAGACAAGTTCTTCAGAGTCGCTTTCTCGATCTACAGTGGGTTCTCTGCGCGCCTTAGGTGTCAAGGATTTCTCCTGTATAGAAGCCATGTCGCTAATTTTCCTTGAATCAGAAGAGTTGGATCTTTTCACAAAAGTGTCAATACTGCCTTTTTTGCTGTATGGAGAGCTGGGTCTAGGTTTGGCTGGACCAATTTTCACCATCATGTAGTAGTGGAGACATCAGAAGCCGCATTTGAACATTAGTAAAAAGGGGGGGGAGGGGGATGCTGGCATTATAGAGGAGACACCTGATAGTCCGGGTGCCGAAGCAATTTATCTCATGGTATCAATCTTCACTCGTGGAGCGTAGGGGGGAGGGAGACCTTGTAGTACACCAGCTATTGGCTGCTGGTACGCCAGGGGTGGGGAGGCTAGCAGTTGGACAGGAACTGAGTTAAAATGATCTTTCATAAACCACTTAGCATTAGAGGTGTGACACGTCTGAGTGATCACTAGGTGGCAGCAGAGGGCTGCTGCCCCAGGAGTCCAGGTCTCAGAGAGTCCGTGATACACAGTATGTGGATTTTCGCGTAGAGTCCGTATATTTGCGGTTATTGTGAAGGGTAGGAGAGTTTAAGTTTCCCAGAAGCAATTTTTGGCACTTCTCTCCCAGCCACTCAATTGTGTGGAGGCACCACAGGAAAACTCAATTGCCGTACTTAGGGGGGGCGCCAGCAGACATCAGATCCACAGTATGAACGCTATATGTCACATATTCCCCATGTAACACCTCAACAGCCTTGCGGTAACGGACAGGGTATTTGGCGATGACCATAGGGCAATCCAGGGGATTGAGTGAAGTGGGGCCGGTGCACTATTCAGACCCCGCACTGTGCTTTAGGCCTCCTCAGTCGTGTGGGGCGCTTTCTTCTAAACTGAAGGATGTGGAGAGCAGGTCGGGTCTTATCTCCCCTCCAGGTGCGCGTGCCGCGTCACGCCAACTAAACGAGGAGTGAGATGGAGTTAGGTGTGGAGCGGGGTCGGGAGGTGTCAGCTGGTTACAGCGCTGACCGTCTGACAAGGTAAGTACTGGTCTTTTGTCCCCGGATGGCCAGCAAGATTCCCGTCCTGTACAGGGCCTTTACAAAGGGGGAGGAAAGCAGGGCCGCAAGATGGCGGCGACAGGTCCCCTGCACTCGGCCGCCGCACAGCAGTTACCACACGCTCCCGTAGTGAGGTCCCGCGGTCAACCCCAGGCAGTCCTGTCGCCAGCACGGGTAAGTCAGTTGGTACTCACTGCGCGTAGTACTCTCATCCAGTCCGTCCCAGGCCCAGTGGCAGTGTCTCCTTTCAGTGCGCGTCGCACCCGTGGCAAGATGGCGCCGGCGTTCTTCAGCCACACAGCAGCGCAGGCCGTATCTTGGGAAAGCACGGGTCTAAGCAGGCGGTCGAGGTGTCCTCAGGCTCCGGGGGCGATCAGGAACCCCACCGGAGCGTTTGTGAGCAGGTTAGGAGAGTCCTTCCGTTGCTAAATGATCGGTAATGTGCCTTTGCCTCAGGAGCTCTGCATCCGTGCGTCTTCTTCGGCTCGTGGCTAGCTCCGCCCCCCCTTGAATTTATTTCTTGTTTTGTCCACAGTGCACTCTACTGACACCTCTGTCCATGTCAGGAACTGTCCAGAGCAGCATAGGTTTTTTTTATGGGGATTTTCTCCTGCTCTGAAGAGTTCCAGATATGGGCATCAGGTGTCAGCAGAGAGCACTGTGGACCAGACAAAAAATAAATTCAAGAATAAAATAATTTCTTCCGTAGCATACAGCTGCTTATAAGTACTGAAAGGGTAAAGATTTTTTAATAGAAGTAATTTTCAAATCTGTTTAACTTTCTGGCACCAGTTGTACTCCTTTAAATAATGTCACCTTCAAACCCATCAGAACATCTTTGGAAATGTGAGGGAGTTACAAAGTATATCTGTTTGGGAATGTTAAAGAAGCACTCCAGGGATTTTTTTTACTTTTTTTTATTAGATCATAATGTAGATGTTAATGTATATGAATTGTGCTTACCTCTTTTAGAAGATTGCCTCCATTTTGATTTGCAATGCCTTCACTGAAGTCATTCTGTAATGCAGCCTACATTTCCCATGAATCTTATGGCTTTGGTTGGGATGTTTGATTACTGCACCTGTTCAGCTAGTGATAGAGGTCACCCAGGTGAACTTATCAGAATGATAAGTGGGTTAAGATCAATTGCGGTGTTTTATGAACATTTGAAGTCTTTAGGCTATATTAAAATATTGCATTTTTAATGTATTTATCCACACATATGTACAGAATTTTGGCTTTTTTTTTCAAAAATTTTCAAAAATTGTGGTAAAAATGTCACACTTTTACTGTAGTTTGCACATGTGTGGTAAGGTACAACCATTTTTGGCAAAATCACAACAAAAACCGCTACGTATCCCTGAGGAAGCCTTAACGGTGAAACGGTATTGGGATCTGATGTGCTGCATGGGTATGTGTGGGGGATGGGGTCACTGCTCCACTGAAGTGATGTGGTAAATGGCTATGTTTCTTGCTCCCTAGCGGATCTATGTTAAGGTGTTTTTTTCTGGCTTTATGCCTTACACCTTCTCTGATCCACCTTCTTTATCAGTGATCAAGTGTATACTGCTTTTATCTAGTCCCGGCATACTATTTGATCATCCATCTTAACTGTGTTATATGACTGGTTAGATACCTCTGTATTAAAGGGCATACTTTCCACATATCTATGTTATGCGTCTTTTTGGTGGCCCTTATAGATTGCACATGACACTTCTGTACTTGTATTTATGTACTTATGTACTAATGTACTTATGTTTACTTAATCACTTTTGTTCATTGCAGTGGTCAGATTTGTTTCTGATTGTTGTCCTTTTAAATGTTTTTATCAGTGATTTCTAATAAAGATTAATTGTTATTCATTAAAACTAGTATTCTGGTATGTTTAGTAGGTATTTTTGTATTTTTTTCTTAGATAAAAAACAGGTTACACAACATCAGGAACAAATTTGACTCATTTCGGCAAGATTGTGTGCAAGATTTAGGCAAGATAAAAAAAATGGATTGCTTCTTTAAATTATTGCAGATTAAATAATTTGGCTGGACAACCCTTATAACACGACATTTAGAATAAAACATTTAGTAAACAGGCCTGTATTATTGTAACAAATCAGAGACATTTGGATGTACTGTATGGGCATATAGCCATATGAAGACATTATATTGTGGTATAGCAGAAAGCCACACCACAACTGCAGAGTGGAAAATATAGCAAAAACATGGCAAGCAAGTACATTATTTTGAAGCAACTAATGTTTGTCAAAGAAACTATTTTAAACATATAAGAGAAACAACACCCTTTTGAGCAGGGATGTAGTGTGAAACCACAGGGCCCCGGTGCAAAAAAATTGCCCTGGACCCCCCTACTTCTCTGCACCAGGGTGGAACTAGGACCAAAAATAGGCCTGACTGCTAAGTTGCTTAACTGCTTGGGCCCCCACCAATCACCTCAGTCTAAGAAGCTTTCCAGCTGTTGTAAAGCTACAACTCCCATCATGCTTGGAGAGCATCAGGCCCTATAGGAGTTGTAGTTTTGTAACAGCTAGAGAGCCACAGATCAGGTAACAGTGTCACCCATCATCACTGCAGAACTTACTACAGCCCGGATAGGACAGTCAGGAGAACACACAATGATATCAGTGACCTGGGTGATATCTTTCCTCTTCTTCATTTGGTCCAGACCATCAAGACTTCTTCCAGCTACATCTCCTATGCAGAGTCTGGCACCCTAACATTAAAGGTTTCTTAGTTTGTTAGCAGATCCTTAACCTCTGTATAAAGACAATAATAATTATACCCCTGCCAAATACTGTGCCCCCTGAATATATAACTGCATACACTGTACCCCTGAATATAATACTGCCACACACTGTACCCCCTGAATGTAATGCTACCACATACTATGCCCTCTGAATATAATACAGCCAAATACTCTACCCCTAAAAATAATACTGTCACACACTGTACCCTCTGAATATAACACTTCCACACACTGTACCCTCTGAATAAAATACTACCCCATACTGTACCCCCTGAATATAATACTGCTAAATACTGTCTCATGAATATAATACTGTCACACATTGTACCCTCTGCATATAATACCACACACACTGAACCCTCTGAATATAATACTGCCACACACTGTACGCTCTGAATATAATACTGCCACTCACATTTCCCCCTGAATATAATACTGCCAAGCACTGTTTCCTAAATATAATACAATGACACATTAAACCCTCTAAATATAATACTGCAACACACAGTACCCTGTAAATAAAGTATTGTTACACATTGTACCCTCTAAATATAATACTGCCACATACTGTCTCCTGAATATAATACTCTCACACATTGTACCCTCTGCATATAATACTGCCACACACTGCGCCCATACATACACACATCATACATATACACACATCTTATATACACATGATTACATAGATCAATACAATGCATTACATTGATCTTTGTAAGCCATCTAATGATGACTGATGGTAGGCCCCTAGGGTGGCCAAAAATGGTTAATTTTTTTTTGTAAAAGTTTAAATCACCCCTTTCCCCATTTTTTAAATAATACACAGTGAAAAAAAAACCATATTTGGTATCACTGTGTGTGTGTGTGTGTGTGTGTGTGTGTGTGTGTGTGTGTGTGTGTAAACGTTCAAAAATTTCAAATGCCAAAATTTCTGATTTTTGGTCACATCACTTCCCAGAAACGAAGATTATTAAAAAGTGATAAGAACATCACATATATTCAAAAGTGATACTGTTAAAAACTACAGCTCATGGCTCAAAAAATAAACACTGCTCCCTAGGGGAAAAATTAAAAAGTCATGGGTCAGAACATGGCATTGGCATTTTTTGTACACCATAAAACGAGACAAAAATTATCCAAGTTTGGTATCATTGGAATTGTACTGATCTATAGAATAAAGATAGCATGTCAGATTTACCGTATTGTGAACTCCTAAAAAAAAATTGCCCCACGAAATTGCACAATTCCATATTTATTTTTATTTTGCTTACAGATACTGCTCAAAAAAAATTAAGGGAACACTAAGATAACACATCCTAGATCTGAATTAATGAACTAATCATATGAAATACTTTCGTCTTTACATAGTTGAATGTGCTGACAACAAAATCACACAAAAATGATCAATGGAAATCAAATTTATCAACCCATGGAGGTCTGGATATGAAGCCACACTGAAAATCAAAGTGGAAAACCACACTACAGGCTGATCCAACTTTGATGCAATGTCCTTAAAGTAAGTCAAAATGATGCTCAGCAGTGTGTGTGGCCTCCATGTGCCCGTATGACCTCCCTACAATGCCGGGGTATGCTCCTGATGAGGTGGTGTCTCCTGAGGGATATCCTCCCAGATCTGGTCTAAAGCATCAGCCAACTCCTGGACAGTCTGTAGTGCAATATGGCGTTGGTGCATGGAGCGAGACATGATGTCCAAGATGTGCTCAATCGGATTCAGGTCTGGGGATCGGGCAGGCCAGTCCATAGCATCAATGCCTTCCTCTTGCAGGAACTGCTGACACACTCCAGCCACATGAGGTCTAGCATTGTCTTGCATTAGGAGGAACCCAGGGCCAACTGCACCAGCATATGGTCTCACAAGGGGTCTGAGGATCTCATCTTGGTTCCTAATGGCAGCCAGGCTACCTCTGGCAAGCACATGGAGGGCTGTACGGCCCACCAAAGAAATGCCACCCCACACCATTACTGACCCACCGCCAAACCGGTTATGCTGGAGGATGTTGCAGGAAGCAGAACGTTCTCCACGGCATCTCCAGACTCTGTCACGTCTGTCACATGTGCTCAGTGTGAACCTTTTTTCATCTGTGAAGAGCACAGGGCACCAGTGGAGAATTTGCCTATCTTGGTGTTCTCTGGCAAATGCCAAATGTCCTGCATGGTTTTGGGCTGTAAGCACAACCCCCACCTGTGGACATCGGGCCCTCATACCACCCTCATGGAGTCTGTTTCTTACCGTTTGAGTGGACACATGCTCATTTGTGGCCTGCTGGAGGTCATTTTGCAGGGCTCTGGCAATCCTCCTCCTGCTCTTCCTGCAGAATCTCCGGGCAGAATTTCCCCATAGAAGGCAATGCATTTCTGGGTGGATCTTTCGAGAGATCTGCTCAGAAATGCATTGCCATCTATGGGGACAGCAATGCAGTCCGTGCTGTCCAAATGCCACCAGCTCGATCTCTGGTAGAAATTCTGCCCAGATATTCTGCAGTGTGAACCTTGCCTTAGGGTCTATTCACACAGCAGATTTTCCGCTTGCAGAATTCCGCTAGCGGAATTCTGCATGAAATGAAAGCTCAATGGACTTCTATGGAATTCCACACTTCAGAATTTCTGCATGAGAAATTTCCACACGAATTCTGCACCAATTCCGCACAAAATCTGCACAAGACAGAAACCATCCAAGGAAGTGGAATTGGTGCGGGAATTCCGCCTGTGTGAATAGACCCTTAGGGTCTAATCACACGGCAGAATTTCCGCTTGCGGAATTCCACCTCAATTGAAATCCCAGTAGACGTCTATAAGATTCCACACTTCCATTCACACTTCTGAATTTCCGCTTCCGGAATTCCGCATTCCATAAATGTCAGAGAGAGAAAGTATAGTCGTCACTACCTTAAAGCTGGTACTACCTTGTAGATGTGCAATAAGGTCCTGGCAACAGCTGCAGGTCATCTGGCTAGAACTCGAACTTTGGGTGATTTAGTTTGGCAAAACCTGCTGAAATAAGAAAATCAGCCACTTAGCAAAAAGGAGAAGGAGAAAGTATCAGATGGCTCTCTCCCCCATCCAATCAGGAGGCAGTATAGGGCTGATTGATGTCAAAGCCACTAAAAAAGCCTATTCACATAGCCTTAGCAGACTTTGTTGAGATATCAGGTGTTAGAAGAAGAGAGTGTTCTGTATCTGTTCTGTCAGTGCAAAATCTGTTTTAACTAATTGTGAGAAAGCTATGCATAGTGTCACTTTTTTGCACTTTCCAAGATGCCAATCCTGTTGCTATGCTCCAAAGTGGAAATTTTTTTTTTTACAGTTTGCAAAAAGCCAATGCTTCTTTTGATATTTCTGTTTATATATAAACACAGAGAGGCATCTGCCTCCAAAAATGTGTTTAGGCATTAATTAAAAAAAAAATAAAAAAAAATCCACTACTAAATTTTTTTTATTCCACCTGTTATTTACCACCCCTTTACACATAGCCATACATGTTGCCTTAAAGGGGACTCCGCCCCTGGACATCTTATCCCTTATCCAAAGAACAGGGGATATGATGCCTAATCACTGAGGATCCAGCTGCTAGGACCCACCACAATCTCCGGGCGGCTCCCCGGCATTCTAAACATTGTAGTTCATAATGCTTGCTTCAGACGCCGTGGTCATGATGTCACACCATGTTCCCCTCCAGCGGCCAGACCCCCAGACATCTTATCCACTATCCCTTGGATAGGTCATAAGATGTCCACGGGTGGATTATGCCTATAGCTTTAAAACTAACTGTGCCTTAAAAAAATGCTATGAAGAACACAGATATACTCCTAGGTGACCTAATAGTGATTTACAGTGATTTATAGGGATTTTAGAGCTCTAAGGCAGTGGTATACATGCATTTTAGGCTATTGTTGCAGTACAGGTTCAAACAGAGCTAGTTTTGTCCAAACCAGGACTTTTTACCAACATCGGCAGCCTGTGCCTTTAAATCTAATTTAGTGGTCTTGTGGGCATGAGCCCTCCTAAAGACAACATACTTACTCTGGCTTGCGGGGAAGGAATGGGGCTCGAAAAATGCTTAAAATTGCATCTGTTACCCAAAGAAATGTCCTGCTGATCATGTTAATAAGCACTGCAGACTGCTTCTTTATCTCTTGTCTGACAGCATGTTATGCTGGTTGTATACTCCTACTGCTAGGCAGCAGAGCGCTATTCACTCATCTACACACACACATATTGCTACATGATTCATTCATAACCTTGCTACATGATTCATTCATGCAGCTTTTAAAATGTTTAATAATAAAAGTTACATTTTATAACTGCATACTCACTAATACATGCCGACAAAAAAAGATTATCATAGCAAAGTGACTTGCTTAAGCTTTAATTTGTAAATACGGTAACAATTTGTGAATTTTTAGGTTACATTTGTGTTTGCACTCCTGCACAGCCAATGTTACATTTTATCTTCCTTGTTCGGTGACCTGTGTTTATTTAGTGACAAAAAACCCTCCATAAACCATCAAGGGAGTTTTAATTAACCCTTTTCTGACCCTTAACATACCGGCACATCATTGGACGGGTGAGGGTATATGACTCGTGTCAGGTAGCTGACATCTACCAGTAATAACAGACGTTGGAGATTGCTCACAACACATGACGATTACAACATTTAAACATTAAAGGGGTATTCCAGGAAAAAAAACTTTTTTTTATATATCAACTCGCTCTAGAAAGTTAAACAGATTTGTAAATTACTTCTATTAAAATGTTTTAATCCTTTCAGTACTTATGAGCTTCTGAAGTTAAGGTTGTTCTTTTCTGTCTAAATCCTCTCTGATGACCCCTTTCTCGGGAAACGCCCAGTTTAGAAGCAAATCCCCATAGCAAACCTCTTCTAAATTGGATGTTTCCCAAGTT